>NC_092876.1:400658284-403520784 GCF_028372415.1 Notamacropus eugenii
CTGGACTGGAATCAGCAGCTACAATAAGAACCAAAGTATTTGTATGGGGTCTGAATGACAAGGATCAGCTGGGAGGATTAAAAGGTTCTAAGGTATTTGCTAGTGTGCCTTAAAAAGATAAAATTAACAAAGGGTGCTTTCTGCGAAGCTATTATTTTAAGCTCTAAAAATCTGTGACTATGCCTTGGTTCAAGGAAAATTTCTTTGTTCGTGAGGGAATTTAATCTCTTGTTAAAAGTGACTTTTTCTCATTCCTGTTCTACACAGAAAAATTTTCCAAACTTACTGGCATTTATTGGAATATGTTAAATTAATTTTTAAAAGTATGGCTCAGACATGGACATCATCCTTGTGTTCTTAGTAGTGCCATGTCTTAATCATGACAATAAGTTGTTGTGGTTCACGCTCCTGCCATTTAAAGACAAGGAAATAAAGTTGTGAAGGTCTTTGATTAACACATAGAAAGGAATCTTGGTCAGATCTGGATTATAAATTATTTCTACAAACATAGGTACTGAATTTTAATTTCAAAATATATTATTAATTAGTTATTAAAATATTCTGTATGAATGAGTCAAATTTTGATGATTTTTCTGAGATTCACAAAAAATCTAAGGGAAAATCACTGTGTGATGAATAATTGGAAGGAAATATACTACCAGAGCTATTTACATTCAAATTTAAGCATTATTTTAATACATAATTAAAAGTAGTAGCATTATCTTTCCTTCTTTTGTCTCCTGTACATATAGATAAAAGTTCCTTCATTTTCTGAAACCCTTTCTGCCTTGAATGTAGTTCAAGTGGCAGGTGGATCTAAAAGTTTGTTTGCAGGTATAGTGATCCTAATTTTTATTGTATATTTATTTTTCTTTCCTTTCTATTTTAAATTTTGTATACCTGAAGAAGACTGAAAAAATATTTGCTGACATGTTAATTTGATTATTGTACTTTATCTTCATGTGATTTCCTATTACTTGTTTTTAGTGACTGTGGAGGGTAAAGTGTATGCTTGTGGAGAAGCTACTAATGGACGACTGGGTTTAGGCATTTCTAGTGGAACTGTGCCCATTCCCCGACAGATTACAGCTCTCAGCAATTATGTGGTAAAGAAAGTTGCTGTTCACTCAGGTACAGTTTTAATGTCTCCTCTAGAGCTGTGAACTTGTTATGGGTGTTATTTTTCAGCTATTTTCTCACACTTTCTTAGGAAGATTTTGTTGCCAGTTTTTACTTTGTTAAATAACAAAATTGAGCTAATATTTAATTAAACTGATCATAAATGTCTTGACTGTTATTATTTTAGAAGAATATGTAGAAATTTGAAATACTGTTGTCACCAATTTAGCACTAGTAGAGTTAAGCATTTAGCACTTCAAATCTCCTGAGTTACAGCTACTTAAGCCCCTGCTGTGTGAAAGTAATTTTTAATGAAAAGGTTGTGTCCATGAAACTTGCATAAATAGCATCTCTCTAGCTGACTAATTTAACATCATTGGGAGTTTGAACTTTAGCACTAGTGGCTTTTTCAAACTTTAGAATTATTTTAAAATTCTTCTTTTAAAATTGCTTTTATATATTTAAAACTAATATTTAGTAAAATATGCCATTACTTGCATTCATTCTTCCCTTTGTTTAAAATAATAGTTATCTATAAATTATTTACATTTTTCTATGCATTTGTTTGAAAGTGTTTTTCTTTAGCATGATGATTAATGTTTTCTTCTTAAAAAAATCTAAAATGGTTATGTATTTAATGAGACATTTAAGTAGTGGTGTATGTCTTATTTTCTTTACTGGAATAGTTACTTACTGAAAATACCATCATTACCAATGTCAAATTGGTAGATTAACAAAATTTATTTGTAAGTACCATAGTTAAAACTGAAGAGCCTTGAGGTGCTGGTATTCCAAGAATTCCGAGGCAGAATTGCCTGGAACGAATTCGCACGGTTAAACCTTCTCTCAGTTCAAGTGGCAGAAGTTTTTTGTAACACCAATAGTAGCAGGTGAAGTTCCTTTGGGGAACTTTAAGCTTAATGGGGTGAATCTAAAGCTTATGTAGAAAAATGGCAGAGAAAGGAATGTTAACGATGCTAATTAGGTAATGCAAGGGGTCCAGGTGTCTTTGGGAGCAGGCGTTAGTGATCTATGGATGGGAAAATTCAGGGAGTCAGCAGAGACAACTTTGTTGATATCAGACATTGAGGGGAGAAAAAAACAGTTCTTGTTTAGCTGCCAGAAGCATGATCCTTGGGCAACCACCCTGGGAAAGAGTCCTCAGACTAGCACCCTGCACTAATAGCTTTTATCTGAGGAATTACAGGATCAACTCTGTCTGTGCCTGTAACAAGGAGAGAATTTTCTCAAGGGGATGATGAGTTAGGGCTGTGTTACTTAGACATATAGTCTTAGGGCTTTTTGGCTCCAGGTCCCACCTCCCTATCAGAACAGCAGACTAGATTTTTTGATAGTAATGGATTCTTATGCCTATTAAAGACCAGGTAATATGAAAAACACTTTAATCTTGTAGGTGGCCGGCATGCAATGGCTTTAACTGTTGATGGAAAGGTATTTTCATGGGGTGAAGGTGATGATGGAAAACTTGGACATTTCAGCAGAATGTAAGCATAATATATTTAACCTTTCTTGCTAGTGAGGAAAAATACCTATCTTGGTAGTTTCTGATTTTTGTATTTATTAGGAATTTTAAAATGGGGACTATTGATATGAAACATCATTTATTTTCAAAGTTTTTATAGTTTAAAAAAATACTCTTGACAGTTTTAACAGATTTTTGGGATAAGTTTGCAATCAATCAGCATATGCAGACTTACTTCTCAGTCTTGTAACTCTATATAGGCAAATCAGTATCATTTGCATTTTTGTTGCTTCTTTAGGAATTAGAGATTTATTATGGAGACTATCATTTTAAAAATTTTGTTTTAGGAACTGTGATAAACCAAGACTGATAGAGGCATTGAAGACCAAACGTATTCGTGATATAGCTTGTGGCAGTTCTCACAGTGCTGCCATCACATCAAGTGGTGAATTGTATACTTGGGGCCTTGGAGAATATGGCCGGTTAGGACATGGGGATAATACCACACAGCTGAAACCCAAAATGGTGACTATATAAAGTTTATTACTTACTTTTACAGAAAAAGGAGAGAACTTTAAAGGAAGAAACACTTGACAGGAATTAGTTTATATTTTGAATATTAAAAAAAATATAAATTTGTAGTAATTTAAATGATTTATTATGGGTGGTAACTTTGGGGGGTGTGTGTGTCTGTGTGTCTGTGTCTGTGTCTTTGTGTGTGTGTGTGTGTGTGTGTGTGTGTGTGTGTGTGTGTGTGTGTGTGTGTGTGTTTAACTTGACTCATTTTTCTCCCTCTTGCTCCCAATCCTCCAATAGGTGAAAGTTCTTCTTGGTCATCGAGTTATTCAAGTTGCTTGTGGAAGTAGAGATGCCCAGACACTGGCTTTGACAGATGAAGGTGAGAATATATTTTATTCAAAACTTAAATGGGTTGAAAATGTTATATTGATTTTAAGTCTAGAGGTGGACTGGATCTCTCATTTCACTGATATAGGGAGCTCCCAGGGGAGGAAACGCCTTCCCATAATGCAGGTCAGTATCTCTCTGTAACTTATAGCCTTAGAGACTTGCCCAGAGCACTGAAACATTAAGTGACTTGCTACTAAAACAGCCAGTATATGTCTGAGGCAGAACTTACTGGCACTGAAACTAGCTCTCTCTCCACCTCACCATGATGCCTCTTTGAAGTATATGTTCGTTTCTTTTTTTTTTTTTTTCCATATAGGGTTGGTCTTTTCCTGGGGTGATGGTGACTTTGGGAAACTGGGCCGGGGAGGAAGTGAAGGATGTAACATTCCTCAGAACATTGAGAGACTTAATGGACAAGGAGTTTGCCAGATTGAGTGTGGGGCTCAGTTTTCCTTGGCACTTACAAAGTCAGGAGTAGTATGGACTTGGTATGTAAATATTTTACTCAGTATCACAGTTATATTTTTATTGGAGCAATGTACTGCAGACATTAGATTGTTGTTTTTGCTTTGTATATGAAAATAAACTTAATACTCATTTTTTAGTCAGATCTTTCTTCCCCATTCTTAGATAACGTCCTTCACTTAAAGCATGGTAAGATCTTGTGAATAGAAATGTTCTCTTGTGAAGAGATTATGGTAATGAGGCAGTAAAAAAACTACCACAAACTTTTGTTGTTGTTTTATTTACTTTGTAGTTAAAATGAAAGTTATCTTCAGCTATTATAGTAGAAGCCATTTAAGAAATGAGCTAAAAGTAGTTTTCTATTTCTAAATTTCCTGAAAAAATGTACCTACTTTTTTCCCAACTAAGTGGAGGAACCAAAAGTGGCTTCAGTAGTCATCAGAAACATTTTAAAAAATTTTTTTAAAAATCACAGTAAACAGAGGATTAGGGGATAGACTCTAGCAAACCTGAGAGGCAGTTGAGGAAGAGATTTATTGCTGTTTGATATACTTTATTTAAATACACAGATAAGTAATTTATATTTGATTTTGAATAAAAATTAAATATCTGTGTAGTAATATAAATTGAATTTATTTGTTGGTGCTCTAAATTTATAGCAGTCTTTTAAAAAATACCTTAAGTGCACTTAGATATAGTCATTAATGCGACTTACGTGACATAAAGATAGTCTGGGGTTTCCTAACAGTGTAAATCTAGGAAAATCATTTAACTTTTTTCATCTTCAGTTTCATCATCTCATCTGTAAAATGAGTTTATATCAATTAGAAATGCGCTCATATTAGATATCTACATAGCAGAATAAATGATGTGATATTTTAAAATTATTATCATTTTAATTATCCTGTGGGTATTTAGATTAGCTTCTGTTATATACTGTGATTTTGTGAATAACGTTTACTTAGGATTATTAGGTAGGTAATGGCACATTTTATTATTCTTTTACTGAAGTCCCTCTCCAGTGCCACCTTTTTGTGTAAAGATGACCTTGAATCCTCAAAACCCACATGAGAGGAGAATAAGCTCTGATAGAGCCTACCAAGGTGAAATGGGATTTGAGTTTGGTTCTGGTAGTGGTGATGGTCTGTGTAAAGACTATTTTAGTTGAATATTTATATATAGAAAATATAGAGAAGCTCCTCGCCATGACGTGATGAAATTTTTTGGTTTTAGCAATTCACGAACATCATAAACTGAGATGTTGGTAGGTATGTAAAGGGAGGGAATACTTGTGGTAAGGAAATGAAGAATTGTTTGAAGCTTTGAAAAATGTTGTTGTTCCTTTTTAGGGGTAAAGGGGATTACTTTAGGCTTGGTCACGGCACCGATGTTCATGTGAGAAAACCACAAGTAGTAGAAGGACTACGAGGAAAGAAGATAGTTCATGTGGCAGTAGGTGCCCTTCACTGCTTAGCTGTCACTGATACAGGTCAAGTAAGTGTGGACAGATTACTTCTAACATAAATGGAATACCAAAACAATAGAAATTATGCTAGTATTAGGTGCTTTCATTGACTATATACTGTAAATCAAAGGTGGCAAATTCATGGCGTCTAAAACTCCCAATTCCAGACCAACCAGATTCAAATATAATTAGCAAATGTTTAATAAAAATACAGTACAACATAATGTCAGTTTGTATTTTTTTAAAGTCAGTGTGGAACCATCGGCATCCCTTTTTATTTGAATTTAACATTATTGCTATAAATGAAAGATGTTAAAAATGGTTGGCATGTCATATCAGCATGCAACTGATAGGGATTCTTATGTAGAATTAATGGCCTGCTTTTCTGTTTTGAGAATACTGATGATAAAATGACTATCCTTAAAATGACTATCTTTAAACATATGTTAAAAACAGTAGGATCTGTATCAATTCGTACATTAGTAGTTATTTTTAGGTTTACTGAGGCAGTTTAAGCTATAGATTTCTGTTAAAAATTTATGTAAAAGTTACTGTAGAGATTACCTGCTAAATTGTTTAAAGATAAACCTTGTTAGGAATATGTGGAAGTTAGACTAAACCACTAAGAAGAAAATAAAGGTTATGTATAGATCCTTATTAATATTTACAAAAGGATTACTCAGCATGATTCTTAGGAAATCTTACCATATTATACCAAGTTGTTTTTTTTCTTTTTTAAAAAGCAAATGAAAAGTAAAACTAAGGTTCTCAGTTTCTCAGTTAATAGTTGGAATTTTATCAACATTTAGGTTTAAAAGACAGTCTTAAAAATTTTCATTTATAGTATCATGAAATTCCTCTGTGATAGTCCATCATGTCAAAGCATAGCATAGCATTGACTATTTTTTCTGAAGTAGTAATATTTAAACTGAAAGTTTATTTAGAATTTAGTGATAAGCATGCCTGTTTCTTTTAACTCAGAATTCTAATCCCTTTGCAAAACAAACAAAAAACCTAGTTTTTTTATTAGGGAATAAAACAGTATTGTAATAGATTTTTTATTTAATTTATTGAGGTGCTAGAATAAGTGTTTTTAACATAAATAGATATATGTAAAATAATTTTTAGTTTTAGAAATAATTGATTTTTCTTTTGCAGGTGTATGCTTGGGGTGATAATGACCATGGGCAGCAAGGCAATGGGACCACGACTGTCAATAGAAAGCCCACTCTTGTACAAGGTTTAGAAGGCCAAAAGATCACTCGGGTAGCTTGTGGTTCCTCACACAGTGTGGCATGGACAACAGTGGATGTCGCCACTCCATCTGTCCATGAACCTGTCCTCTTCCAAACTGCGAGAGACCCTTTAGGCGCTTCTTACTTAGGTAATATAGTTGGTTTGAATATAGACTTAAGATCTTGTGTGTTTTACTAGCCACTGACATTTCAGGGAGTGTGCACTGAGGTATGGATCAGAGTAGAAAGAAAATTCCTTGTGCTGTGGAAGAGGGAATTTGTGAAAGATAAAATAATGGAATCTGCTTTCCTCTTAGTGATTAGAAAGATTATAGCAGTTCATGCTCTCATGTTTAAAAAAAGGAAACCCTTCCTTCTTGCTCTTTTCCTGATTGTCTTAATACCATATTGTGTACAATGTATGTAAATTCAGTTAAACAGTTTACCAAATAATTGATAAATACCTAATTCTGCAAAATCTTGCCTTTAATGAAAAGCATTGTATATACAATGTTTGCTTATTTGTTAAACTTCTGTACATAAGGTTTTATATTGTTTCAATTTTCTTTGGAAAGTAAATTTGTAGACTTTTCTAACATAACCCTTCACTTAGGAATATTAACTATTTGGATAGTTTCAGTACCCATTAGATAATTTCAGTACCCATAATTTATAATGTTCAAACATTTTCTCAAAAGTGTTGAAATTTTAATGTGATAAGGGGAAAGTGTTTTTTAGGAAAGATAGTCTTATTTATGTATGTAGATGGACAGAAAACATGTTTATTGAGTCCAGGTATCCGCTCTAATATTACTAAATGTATGCAGCAAAATAGAATATCTAGAAGCTAGAATTTGAAAGGCAAAACTTTCTAGAAACAAATAATATTTTAAAATATTAATTTAATTAATTAATTAAATTTTAAAATTAAGCACAAAATTTACTCTTCCATTTCTAAGGTGTTCCTTCCGATGCCGATTCTTCTGCTGCCAGTAACAAAATCAGTGGTGCAAATAGTTCCAAGCCTAATCGCCCTTCCCTTGCTAAGATTCTGTTGTCTTTGGATGGAAACCTTGCCAAACAGCAAGCATTATCTCATATACTTACAGCACTGCAAATTATGTATGCAAGGTAGGATTGTTAGCTTATTTAAAAAATAAGTTCATGAGCACTAAGACTTGACATGTACACTTTTTCTTCATTGTTCAAGTAGACTTAAAAACCCTAAGTATGTTAGGACTTTTAAATGTTATTTATAAGTGTTCTTTTTGACTTACAGGGGTTAGTACATTATTAGTATATTTGATGGCTAATGAGAGTCCCCTTTGTACTCTAATGAGGTCTTTGCCAAAGGTAGTGAAACATGAGCCAAGAACATTTTCTTGTACTTCTATTATATAAACATAATGAATTATGCCAGAATTAAAACTCTTAGCCTTGGTATAAGTCACCCAACTGCAGGCAGTATCCAAGTCAAAAATTTTTGGTTTCTTTTCCAATCCAAGTCTGGCTTTTGTTGCTGGCATGATCCAAAGCCTAGCTGTCCTCCATGAGAAACTCTTCTGAATGTCTGCTGGCCTGATTTTTGGGAAAAGGTTACACCGTTGTCATTTTTGTTGTAATTCATAAATTTCATTTCACTGTGATAAGGCTCAATATATTATTTCCTTTATCAAGAATAAAATGTTGCTGTTGTAAAGCGAAGCACTTTATTTTTCTGAAGACCTTTAACATTTGTTGTCTGATTGAAACACAAGTTTTAGACAATAAGATCATGTTGTACTTTTGGTTCTTTTATGGGTTTTTTTATTAGCCATGAAAATGGCAAAGTACACTAAATGTTAAACTGAAATTTCTTTTAGAGATGCTGTGGTTGGAGCCTTAATGCCTGCTAGTATGATTGCACCAGTGGAATGCCCATCTTCTTCATCGCCTCCACCCCCCTCAGATGTGTCTTCAGTGGGAAGTCCCATGAGTGGAGAAGAGTGTGTGGTGACTGTGGATGTAGAAGAAAGACTGAGCCCAAATCCATGGCAGGACAGGAGAGGGGAGGTAATCAATCAACTGTAGAAAATAATTGGTGATATGAGGCTATCCAATTAGTACTTTATTTGTTGTCCTAGGGGAAAACACCTTCCCTAGAATGGAAGAAAATAGGTGTTTAATTAGCCTTAATATTCACTGAGTGCAAATGTTATTTCTGTATTTTTACTATTTTGAATAGCTTTTTATCTCTATATTGAAATAATAACTAACAATAATAATAGTAATGATAGTAATGAACTTTTTTTTTTTGAGGGGTCAGCAGTTGCTTTAATCTTAGTTCAGGGGAAAAAGTCAGCACCCTGAACTTCAGAGAAAATAAGATCAACAGACAGGACTTCCAGCTGCCTGACCATAAGTAGTACATACATCATGGTTCAACAGACAGATCCAGCTGTCTGACCATACATACATAGTTAACAGAGAGACAAGCACCAACATTTGGGTTTTCAAAGCCTGGGGCTCCTTAGCGGTTTCCTGGAGTCTCATGTGGCACACAAATCTTCTTCTAAAAACTAAGCCCCAATAATGAACATTGATAGAGTTCTTAATTTATGCCAGGCACTGTGCTAAGTGCTTTACAAATCTTACACATTTGATTCTCAGAGCATCCCTGCCAAGGTTGTTGTTCTTATTATCCCTATGTTACAGATGAGGAGTGTGAGACAGACAAATTCAGTGAGACTTGCCTAGAGTCACATGGCTCATAGTTAATCTGAGGCCATGTTTGAACTTAGGTCTTCTCGACTTCAGACCTGGTTCTCTATCCACTGTACCACTTAGCTGCTTAGGGTATAATATTTTAAAAAGCTTAAAAATATTTTGGTGGCTTATGTCAAGGCCTTTCAGAGTGGTGTTTGCTGGTGGTAGGTTAAGGTTAGGGTAAAAAGAAAGAGGGGAGCCATGTTATTTTAGGCTATAGTTTTAATATTTTAAAAACATATAGTTGCTCCTGGATTTTGTTGGTTTATTTTCTTTTTCTTCTTTAATTTTTTTAAACTAGGTGGTTTCTTCAGAAGATGCTGTGACTCCATCAGCAGTGACTCCCTCAGCTTCCTCTGCCTCCTCTCGACCATTTATTCCAGTGACTGATGATCCTGGAGCTGCCAGTATCATTGCAGAGACCATGACTAAAACCAAAGAAGTAATAACCATTGTTATTAATTTAATTGAAAACCTTGATTTATCATGCCAGGAGTTACATTTTTACATAAAACATACTTAAATCCATTTTTCAGTGTAAAGAGAATTATCTTTTGTAAATTAAAATTTTACTTTGTCATCAACCTCAGAAATCTCATAGGCTAAAAGATTAACTCAAGAGTTATTTTTCAAATTACAAAATAATTTAGACTTAGTACTCTCCTGTGATGAAGAAGGGGATAGCATTTCCTTTTCTTTAAGGGAGTGAAATTGTTGATTATCAAGTTCTTATGTCCTTAGCCCATTTAATTTTATATTAGATTACTATTTTTGTTGGAAGTCATGCTGTTGCTGATTTTTTTAAAACAATTCCATAATAATCTTGTCTTTGTATAATTATACTTTTCTTTAATTAAATATCATTTTGGTTGTAAGAAAAAAAGTTGACTTTTAAGAATTTCTAATTTTAAAAATATTTTAAATATATATAATATATAAATATGTAAAATAATTTAAAATTCAAATTTGTACTTACCAAATTAAACATTTTAACTTTTATATTTATAAATGATTTTGAACATTGCTGCTAAATTTCATTAGATTGTTTCTGGGCCTCACATGTAATAAAGTGCAATCAGATATTTTTTCATCTTAAAGGAAAAAAGGCAGATACATCATTGCAAATTAATTGTTTTTCTTTTACTTTCCACTGACATTTGATTTAGAGCAGTTTGTTGACTTGTTGACTTAAAAATAGTATTAATATCGAGCCCCTAGGCTTGATATTAATATTTAATTAAATACTAAATACTAGAAAAGCTACCAGTGTACTTTATGCGACTGTATGTTTAAATAATGAATTTTACATTTGCTTACAATGTGAAACTTAAAAATACTGTAGTGAAAAAATCTTCCAATACATTTTTCATATTGGACATTAGAATTTTTTAAAAGTGTATTTATGCTTCTAGTTGTTTAGTAGTTACTTGTTTCCTGATTTAATGCTTGGGGAATATTCTGCAAGGAAAAAGTCGTGATACTTGAATAATGTTTGATATTTTGTTTGTCCCATGCATTTTGACTTGTTTCACTATTTTCATTAGCTGCTGCTTGCTTTTCTGTTAATATGCCTAAAAATGGCCATTGTTTTTACTGCATTTTAGGAACAAAGTCAGAATTAGGAAGGTATTTTCATTCCTAAAAAGACTCTAAGCATTTGTGCAGCCAGTGTGGTGCAGTGGATAGAATGCCAGACCTGAAGTCAGGAATCCTCATCTTCCTGAGTTCATTCTGGCCTCACCTATTAGCTGCATGACCCTGGGCAAGTCACTTAACTGTTTGCCTCATCTGTAAAATGAGTTGGGGAAAGAAGTGGCAAACCACTCTGATGTTTTTTGCCAAGAAAACCCCAAAAAGAGGTCATGAAGAGTTGGATACCTGAACAACAAAAACAACCCAACATTGACATAATCCCTTCTGTAAATGTCTCATGCAGTTGCAGAAAAGATTTTTAAGAAGTAGGAAGAAAGGGCTTGTTAATTTTAAGCTTATCACTGCAGTGTACAATTGCAGTACTAACTTGGTCACATTACTAATCCAACTCTCTTTTCTTTATACTTTGAAGATTTACCTGGTAAAAGTCTCTATATTTGGTAAGACTTTGAAAAGAATCAATCAAGTCTATTTAAAAAGTATAAGTTTATAATGGCTGTTTAGGAGCCTGCTATCTAGAAATGAATCATACTTATTGAATATTCTACTTTTGGGTATTTTATTACATTGTAGACTTAATTCATAATGTTCCTTAAATGCTTTTTATTAAAAATGAGTGCATTCCTTATGAAAATTAAAAGCTATGTAGTTTATATTATGTTCATCATCTTTAATCTTTAATTTCTCAGGATGTTGAAAGCCAAAATAAAGTATCAGGTCCTGAACCACAATATTTGGATGAGTTTACTAGTCTCTTAGTGCCAGATGATACCCGTGTCATGGTTGACTTGCTCAAGTTGTCTGTTTCTAACCGGGCTGGTGAGAAGGGAAAAGATGTTCTTTCAGCTGTGCTCTCTGGTATGGGCACTGCTTATCCACAGGTGAGTTAAAGCATGTCCTAGAAATATCTCATTTTTTCCCCCATTTTATTGTTCAGTTATACTGTACTGCTTGATTTTTCCCAGATCACTTAAGTCACTTAACTCAGTCAACACTAAGACTGAAAATTATGGATGTTACCATTTTGCATTAATAGATGAAAATGTCCACAACAGGTGTTGTACCTAGCTGATGAAGTCACAGGCCCAGATTCCTCCTTCTCTTCATAAAAACAAAAAAGAGTGTCATTTGGTAATCGCATGTATCAATATCAGTCAGAAAATTTAGAGGAAAATAAATTATTTGTAGACCTCAGAAAAGAAACTTTTTGACAATCAGTGGAAGATTCTAACTGTACATGTTAGGTAATTAATGAAATTATTAGTTTTTTCTTCCTAGTACCTAGTACCTAGTTTTCATCCATGCCCCGTGGGGCATAATAGGTACATGAGCCAACTGCTTACAGATTTACTAGTGGCAGAGTGGGTGCTCTTTCTTCTTAACTACCTACTTTATACATATTTATTTTATTCGTATAGTGTTTATGCTGATCTATTTTTCCTGTGCATTTTACATTTTACGAATATTTTAAAAATGAGAAATTCTTAAGTCATCTCTTTCTTTTAGTCTTACAACCAAAAGGATATTCAGTTAAAGGAAAATACAATTAAACAAAGACAAGATTAGTGTCGAGTTATTAAAAAAAACAGCAGTAGCATGACTTTTAACAAGAATAACAATAACTTTTTTAAGTAATACATTATCCTGTTATGAAATACTAGCAGAATTGTCTTTTGTTTCCTTCTGGGAGACACTGAATTATAATTTCCATGCAAACCACCCTTTTCTCTTTTTTTAATGCAGTGATATAGTAACTTGTTATTAAGTAATTATGGGAGAAGTAGCAGGAGTTAACAGTTCTATGTCAGGATGACCTGGGTTCAGATTGTACTTCAGGCATACACTGGCTTTGCAACCCTGGGCAAGTAACTTAACCTCCTCAGCTCCTTAAGCAGCTTTTTGAGATTATAATTTGGCTTCTCTTCTCCAGCCTTGTTGCATTTAAGCCCTACTGCTGGTCCTCAAAGTGTGCCAGTTTGCTTGGGCCTCACCACACCAACTTTGTCAGACATCAGTAGCCTGAACAGTCATAAGCTTGGTGAGATCCAGACCTTTGTCAGATTCTGCCAATAGGACCTGCACCTCCTACATGCCAAGCCCACTTCCTTAGAGACTAGGTGAAAAGTATAGGTGGTAAAATTACCTGATCCACATAAAATTATATCAGAAGAATCAAGGTGGAAAAAACTAAAAGTAAGAAACCAGAGGAATCAGAAAGTGGGTAGTTAATCATTAATAACAGTAATAATTGAATGAAGGAATCTGATTCTGATTTCTCTCAGGAAAAGGGGTGTGAAAATGTAGAGATAACAGATAAGATGTTGGATCAGGCTAATGAAGATATGGTGGAGTTCGTTGAAGCTCTAAATGATGAAATTTGGAGAGCAATTGAATTATTCAGGGAGACCATCCAAGTGAATCCTTATTTGGGTGTTTTATCTGCCAGGAGATCACCTATCTTTCAAAAACTTCAGAGACCAAACACTTTCAGAAATTGTGACAGAGCAGTTCTAATAAACCCTGACAGTGGTCCAAATGACCACTGGACCATGATGAAGAGGTTAGTATTATGCTGAGGGAAGTTTCAACCAAAGGCTTGAAAGAACATTGGTGAAAATTCAAAAGAAGCACCGAAGAGCAAGAGATCAAAAAGAAAGGAAAGAAAGGGGGAAGAAGTCTCAGAAGGAACCTTAGACATTCCAAAAGGAGAAGGAGGCCCAGTGAAATGTGGGAGCCAGGTTTGGTCATTTTCCTGAAAGTGTGATTGGGAATTTTCCAGGACACATGCCTGGTGTAGGAGGGGCCATGCTTGGGATGGCAGGCCTGGCAGAAAGGCCAGAATCTAGAAGTTCTTGAAGCCATATAGGATTCAGAAGATAGAGTGGCATTTCAAGATATGGCTCAGAATCCAGTAAACATGTCAAAATGTCTAAGCAACTGAAATGTTGCGAATCTCACCATCAAATTGTCAGCCAAACTGGAAGTCAAGCATAAATCACCCATTTATAAATAAAGCCTTTAATGAAAGAAAAATAACTCTGATCACTTAATGGAGCATGCGGTAATATATATATGCCTGTGATCCTTTAGAGATGGAAGGTAATATTCTTTGAAGATAATTTCATCTTCTCCCAGTGTAACAAAAGCAATTTTCATTACGTTTGGTTGAATGTTAATCTTGTCAGATGTTTTCCTACTCAGAATTACATACTTTAACTAGAAGTGTAAAAGCATTTTCCTAAAACTTTTAAAATTATTTACAGGAGAAAGGGAAATTAGTGCATAATTTTAATTTCTTTACTAATCATTTTGGCTTTCTTTAGCACTTTAGTAGATTTCAGAGTGTTAAAGATTTAGCCAATGAATTGGAAAAATTAGTCCAATCAAGGAAAGATGAACATTCTTCATCATTTAACTATGTAAAATTGAAAATAAGTTTATGCCTGTTGGGATATTTTGATTTCTTTTTGTTTTTTTTAAATGATTTTGTTTTTAGTGTTCTAGATTTCTTTTTCTTTAAAAGCTGACGAGTTTAAAAAAACAAGAACAACACAGCATGCTTATTTTGATGGCAGTACCAAATGTAGAACTGCCACAGCATTTTAGTAACCACTGGGGCAGAGACTGAAGTTCCCAGTAGTGTTTGTAGTGGTTTTACCAAATTTTATATATCATTAGTATGCATTAGGAAGTGGGAGGTATTGTGGATAGGAACAAAATAACAAAATGCTACAGTGATGGAGAGGGTATGTTTATTTCCAAATACAACTGTGAGGTTTGGTTGCTACCATGTAATCTTGGCCCTTCTCTTGTCTAACATATCATTATAATAGTTTGTCTTTCTACGTAGAGAAAGGAGGGTCCCTTTCTTTCTTTCTTGATGAGTACTGATTTTCTTTCGTCAACAACAGATGCCTGATCCATGTTTTTAGTTATTTTCCCAGTGCATTTTTTCCACATTTTATTGCACCAAAAATAGCTTTTTCAGTCAGTATTACCAATGATCACCCTTTCAAGTATGCTTGGCTATGTAATCATTTCTGAATATTTGGTGTAATGTAAAATGTAATGCTTTCAATTTATGTATAGGCTGTTTAGCCTTTAAGCTTTTCATTTGGTTAAGAGATTTCATTTTAATTCAGTGGGATCATGGGAATCTACTAGTCCAAATGTCCAAAGGAGGTGAGGGCCTCATCATAGTGGTAGCTATGATGTGGTAGCTGGTATCTGGTAGCTGGTATCTGGTAGCTGGTATCTGGTAGCTGTATCAGAAGAGAGAAGAGGGCATATTTGAAAGCTGTTACAATCAATAGGCTTTGGCAGTGTATGGAATATGGGGGTGAGTGGGTATATGAGAGAGTGAATCTAGATTAACACCTAGGTTTTGAGCCTGGATAACAGGGAGGATGATGGTACCCCCAACAATAATAGAGCAGTTTGGAAGTGGGAAGGGTTTTGAAGGAAAGATAGTGAGGTCACTTTTGGACATGCGTAGTTTTAAGATGTTGGAGGGATATCTCAGATGTCTAATAAATAGGCAATGAGAGATGAGAGTCTTGAAGTTGAGACAAGTTGAGGTTGAATATGTAGAACTGAGAATCATCATAGAGATAATTGAATCCATCGAACTGATGAGATCACCAGGTGAAGTGGTATAGAGGAAGAAGAGAAGAGGTCCCACAAGCAACCTTTAAGACACCTATGGTGGGCAGTGGGCATGACCTGGATGAAGATTTAGCAAAGGAGACTTGAGAAAAAAAATAGTCAGATAGGTAGAGGAACTAGGAAAGAGTAGTTTCTTTAAAAAATTAGAAAAAGTATCAAGGAGAAAAAGTACTTGGCACTGTCAAGAGCTAAGAAACATGAGTATGGAGAAAAGGCCATCAGATTTACAATTAAGAAATCATTGGTAACTTTGGAGAAAGTTTTAATTAAATGATGAAATTGGAAACCAGCTTGTAGAGAGTTAAAGGAAAAGTGAGAGAAAAGGAAACAGGGCACCTAATGCAAATATTCTCAGAGAATTTAGCTATAACAGGGAGAATAATTATGGGTGACAAATAATGGGGATGTGAAGATCAAGTGAGAATTTTTTGAGTGAGATAGACATAAGAATATAGGTAGTAGGGAAGAAACTAGCAGCAGGGAGAGAGTGAAGATCAGTAAATGGAGATGATAGGGGGAGCAAACTGCTGGAGAAGATGGGAAAGAAAAGGATCACTTGTACATGTAGGTGAGGTTGCTTTGGCAAGAAAGTCCGCTTCATTGCATCAGACAGAAATGAAGGAGGGGAGAGTGGCAGAAGGGTGATTGATGTGTGACAAGAGTATGAGAAGGGGAAGCTTTTGGTGAATGACTTTAATTTTTTTCAGTGGGATAGGAAACAAGGTTCTCAGCTGAGTGGGTGGAGGGACAGGGGAAACTGGGAGATTTGGGTAGGGAGGGGAGTTTTGAAAGAGCCACTGTGATGAGTGAGATAGTGAGTTAGTTAGGGACTTATGCTTTGTACTTAAAACCTTCAGTGTGACTAACAATGAATACTCAGCAGAATTTTTTTTTTCTTACTTGGTTTTTACTAAATCTTAACTTCCTACAGTGCAAAATGATTTTCAGATTGTGTCTAGGCAAAGCATTTTGCTCTTTTGAAAGTGTCTTGTGTTCAGAATTGTGTTAGTCATGATTAGTTTCACAAATACAAAGTTCATTTAGAAATACTTCATATCCAAACCAGAAACTTTTTTTTCTTGGTACCAACAACTCTAAGAAATAGGAAAAACAATTTTTTTCTTACAAATACATGATTTTGAAATGTTTCCTTAATTACTTTCAAAAATGAAGTATACTATTCAAACTGGAAAGAAACAACCCGAAAACACAAGTTGCAGAACAGCTGCTGGAGTAAAGGAAGTTTTTCATCCCACCTCCCTATACAGTTCCTGTGTAGTCTTAGTTTTTTGAAGTATATGATGTAGAATATATTAATCTAATTGAATTTCACCAGAATCCTGTTATTAATCACTTGATTCATGAGTTACATGGATTTAACAGGGTCTTTAGTAATTAATATGAAGATTTTAGGACTGTTGAAGACTGGTAGCTTGAATTTACTATGAGACTCCTTGTTAATCCTAGGACAACTTTGTTCATTTTACTATAGTGATAAAAAGTTGTTAGACAATGTTCATCAATAATAGTTGAAATTCGAATGCTCTACCAACCTGTAATTGTAAGTATCCACATTTACTTCATTTTTCCATATAGAAATGTTTTTTTACAGCTAATTGAAAAGTGCAACTTCTCCTTTCTGTGTCCTGAAGCCAGGTGTTTCATTTATGTCTCTTCATCTGTACTTGTTAAGTCTCCTCAGGTCGTTAGTTCTCTAGTTTTTATGGGACTATCTTCAGATAGGATACAAATCCCAATTTTTTTTTCTTTTTAAAATTTCCTTATACCATTTCCATTCAAGTGTTTAGCTCATTTTTCCTTTTACTTCTTCCTTCCTCCCCAGAACTAAATTATTGAAAATATGGTAATTCCTTATCTCTTGACTTAGTTTTTTTTTTTTTTCCCCAAGAGAATTTATCCTTATTGGGAGAAATGAACATATCAGTTTTATTTAGTCCATCCTATCCGTGCTTTGACCTAAAAAGAACTGTTGATCCTGAAGTTTTTGTGTTTGGGTGCAGGTTGGGGGTACGAGGGGTTGTGGTGGTCATGGTAAAATGTCCTCTATTTAATTTTTTTAACCCAGATATCATTATGGTTCATACTTTTTGATTTTATTTTTCTTACTCTTTTCAGGTTGCTGATATGTTGTTGGAGCTCTGTGTCACAGAGTTAGAAGATGTTGCTACAGACTCTCAGAGTGGTCGACTGTCTTCCCAGCCTGTTGTGGTAGAGAGTAGTCATCCATATACTGATGATACCTCCACCAGTGGCACTGTCAAAATACCAGGTACTCAATAAAACCACAGGTGTAAGAAGTGGGAACAAATATCACCTCTTCAAATTGTGTAAATTAGAGCTTTTTAAGAAAAGGGAATTTCTGTAGAATTCTTATTTGAATGAATCCTATTACGTTGAAATGAAAAGGATTAAAGTAAATTTTATAATGTTAAGAGTTAGGAAGAACTGCCAAGATCACTTAATCCAAGCTTTTCATTTTATGAATGAGGAACAACAGATACTGAGAGTCTGAAATAACTTCCTTAGTATGCCTTACACAGTAAGTCTGATTTATCAGCCTTTTTTTGTTGTTGTTGCTCTGAGAAGACCACTATTTAGAACTTAGAAGTCTTTAATTTACTGTTAAGTTATGCTTTATAATTCTTAGTTATAAAGCATTGTTTACATAGCTAATTACCTTGTAGGTAATTGTAATGAAAAGGAAGGAAAATTATGAAGAAAGAAACAGAGGGCAGCACTGCCTGATATATGAGGAAAGAGGGCTAATTTTTTTTCCTGGAAAGCTGAAGAATAAACCTATACAATTTTTAGATGTAATTAAAAGTTTAACTATTCATCACTAATTTGGATTTACATATATTATCCAGAAACCATTCTCAAGATTATTCTAATCTGCAGAATTTATTGATAGTTTCTTGCACTGGTCTGCTCTTGAATTAATTATTTTTCTTTATTTGAAATATAGTTACTAAATTTTTAAAAATCATTTCTAGTTCATTAATAAATATTTTTAGAGCCTGTTGTGCATGGTGTAGGATGCTACCAGACTTTATATGCTTAGATAATTACTGAACTAAGAATTAATTATACTTTCCCCTCCTCTCTATTGTGTATTTATTTATATTCTGTCATTTGTTAAATGTGCTGCTTATTAACATATAACATATATTAACATATAAGGCTAACAGAGTTTGTGTACTGTTAAGAAAAAGAGGAAGCTTGACTGTTTACTTCCTGTTCCAGAAAACTTAATGCAACAAAACAAATTGGTAATTTTTGGTCAAAGATATTTAGTATCTTTCTTAGAAGAAATTGAGCACAATTAATACTGTAGCTTTTTATTTTCTAGATATCAAATGTTTAATTTGAAATTTGAGGCATTTTCTGTCAGTGATGCCTCAAGTAACAAAGAAATAATGCCATCTGGTGGTAAAATGATAGTCAATGTTTTGTGGTACTTTTTTTTTATTGTGAATCAGTAATTTTTTTGGTGGGTGTTTCATTTCAGTTTTATTTATTTAAAAACTCATTGGATTTAGAATCTTTAAAAGATAGATTATAAAAATGTTAACAAAAGACTGCTTATGTTGGGTTTGAAGTATTGAATAAGCCTTCTCTTATATTTTATTTAATTTGACTTCAGTTATTACATAAGATAGTTCATCCTAAGGGAGTAAAAAGGTTTATACTTTAAAAATGTGCATAAAATATTTGCTAAACATAAATAGTTTAGCATTTATTTGGTGGGAGGTTTTGTATAATGATGAAATGGTGTGATTCATGAAGCTAGAAAGAAATAGGATGATCAGAAGCTAAGAGATACTGATTCCAGTTTCCTGGATTATTAGTTTCCCTTTCTGTTTGATTTTTCATCTTTGTAATGCCATATAACATCTTGTGTGTTTTTGTGGTGTGGTAGTCCATATTTGTAAATTTATCAGTGTAGGGAATTCCTACTGTAGAAACTCCCTCCGTTAAAAGAGAGGAAGCTCTGAATAAATGTTTGTTGAGTTAAATTAAACATGATGATCCATTATGGACCCATGAAGCTTTTGAGTTTGTTTTTTTTTCCTTGTTGCACATAATAAGGAAGAGTGGCAATATGTGAGATTTATAGTTTTGTGCCTTTTGGTCTTTAGGTGCTGAAGGACTCAGAGTGGAGTTTGACCGACAATGTTCTACAGAACGGCGTCATGATCCTCTCACAATAATGGATGGTGTCAATAGGATAGTTTCAGTTCGATCAGGTGATCAAGAAAATATTAAACTAAATTATAATAGGTTTTACTTTATAAAATAGTGTTATAGTTGAATTCACATATATCGTTGGAAAATACTTAGGTTGAATAATTAAGCCATTTTCTAGATTTAAAAAAAAATTTTTAAATAAGATAACTCTCCTGCATCAAATACTCACTGAAATTAAAGCAGATTTTAAAATAACTTGATAAGATAATTAATAATAAATGAATGACAACAATACAATTGTCATTGTAAATAATGTTTTCAGTGAACTTAGTATCCCTTCAGAGGACCATCTGAAATATAAAACAGATAAAGCGGAATGATGGGAATATTTAACCAGTTTTATTGAGTGAGAACATTTTTTAAGAGAATTTTTATTTTTTAGTTCTAATACTAATAACATGCCAATATTTAAAATGCCTCAAAATTTTCAGAGTATCTGAAATACTCTGAAGATAGAATGTCTTTCTATCTCACAATGAATGTATATTAATGAGGAAGTTATTTGATTTAAGTAGCAAGTAGTTGATCAGGGAATCAGATTCCATTTTATTTCAGATTTTTTCCTTTTTTTCTATGTTTTTAGAAGCATTTATTATCTCTCCCATGCCTATCAGGGTTTAACAGTGTACATTAAAAAAAAAAAAGGAAAAAGAAAACCTTCACTAACAAATATGCATAGTGCAGCAAAGCAAATTCCTACATTGGCTGTGTCCAAAAATATGCGTCTCATTCAACATTTTAAAAACATCAATTTTTTGGCAAAAAGTAGGTAGCATGTTTCATCTTCAGTCCACTGCACTAGTGTTTTATTATTGTATCAAAAGAGTGTTGTAATCTTTCAAAGATATCTATACATCACTTTTTCAGAGTTTAGTCAGTGAAGAACTTTTAAATAGTGTATATGATAATTTTAAAAAATGATTCTCCAAGGTATAATATTCATGGTTGATTTCTACTTTTTAGCTGTAGGGTTTTTGGTTTCTTTGTCTAGTCTTTTTGAATTCCGCTGCAGTGAATGCAGTCTTCGGAAGTTAATAATTACCATTCCAGTTTTTAACTTTTTGGAAGCAAGGTCCTTGCTATATAGATATACTTTCTCTCCCTCTTCTTCATTTCCTCTTCCTGTCCCTCATTCCCTCTCCCTTTTCCTCTCCTTCCCTTCTTCTTCCTCTCCTTTCCTTTCCCTCCTCCTCATTCCCTCTTCCTCCCTCTCCCTCTCCTTCACAGTTGTGAACTTAAGATGATTATATTAGTATAAAATCCATTTGTTTGTTATTTCTTCATTTTAGGTCGAGAATGGTCTGACTGGTCCAGTGAACTTCGAATTCCTGGAGATGAATTAAAGTGGAAGTTCATCAGTGATGGATCAGTGAATGGATGGGGTTGGCGATTCACTGTCTATCCTATTATGCCAGCTGCAGGTAAGGCAAGATGTATTATATTAGAAATGGTTGCTTAATTTGAATTTATTTTGTAGTATGCAGATATTTTAAACATTTATTTAAAAGTGAATCTATATTTTTCTCATTTTTAGTAAATTAAATTTCTTAATATAGTAATTTGAGTGCTGCCTTTATATCATATTGTGAAGGAAATTATTTAAAGAAAATCTAACCCAGGAAATATTGTGTAAGGTATTCTAAAGTTTTAATCTTAAAAAAGAATGGATTTTAATTTAAGCTTTATAGATTAAAACTGCAGTAAAACTTTCAGAACAACCTGTACTTAAAATTATTTTTTTGTGTTACAGTATGATGATTATAGCCAATTTAAGATGAAAATGCTTAATATAGTTGTATAACTTATTAATTACTCTGATTTTGTAGCAGTGTTGATCTAGTTCTTGGTTTTCATTTTTAAATGCCTAGTAAAAAATGTGTGAAACAGATTGTTAAATGGAATTTTAGGTGTCTTTATTGTGACTTCTTCAAGCAATAATCAGTTTATAATTATTCATCTTTTAGGCCCTAAAGATCTTCTGTCAGATCGCTGTATTCTTTCCTGCCCTTCAATGGACTTGGTCACATGCTTGTTGGACTTTCGACTAAATTTAGCTTCCAATAGAAGTATTGTTCCTCGACTGGCAGCGTCACTTGCAGCATGTGCTCAGTTGAGTGCTCTAGGTAGGTGTAACATGTACATTAATAGGCATTTTCTTAGTTGGGGGTAATGACTTTTTAAGCCTCAGATATTGATTCTTGTTTGTTGATTTCAGCTGCTGGTCACAGAATGTGGGCCCTTCAGAGATTGAGGAAACTGCTTACAACTGAATTTGGACAATCAATCAATATAAATAGGATACTTGGAGATAGTGATGGAGAAACACGAGCTATGGTAGGAAGATTTCTTAAAAATACTAACTTTGTCTGGATTAATCATTAAGTATTTTAAGTTAGGAAAAAAATGAGAAATTCTAGAATGAGAATAGCAAGGATTTGAAGCTTGCATATATCTTTATACTACTCTGTAAGCCACCTTCAGACCAAGTTGTGTCAAAGATTTCTGTGTCTATTTTCCTCCTCTGTCACAAGATTTTTTTTTTCAACCAGACCCATGATTTTGTTTGCATAGGATTCCCAGTGAGGGACTTCCTCTACCAATTTAGGATAGTCATTCAGTCAGTGAGTATTAAGTTCTCACTATGTGCCAAGCACTGTGTTGTGTGCCAGGGAAACCAGAAAGAAGTAAAAGCAGTCTTTGCCATCAAGGAGCTGGTACTATAGCAGAGCAGATAACATGTACATAAATCAGAAAATAGAAGATAAATACAAGATGGATGGAAGAAAGAGCCTTAGAAGGGAAAGTACTAGATGATGGAGATAACAAAAAAGAACTTGCTGAAAGTGGAGCTTGAACTGAGTTTTAAAACAAACTAGGAATTTGTCAAGGCATTGATTTCCTGGAGTGCAGCAAAAGCATGGCTCACTGTCTGTGACCTACAAATAGGCCTATGTAGCTAGATCATTGAATATGGGGAAGGAGAGTTATATGTCAGAAGACTGGGAAGGGGAAAATGTGAAAGCTTTTAATGACCAAGGAGTTCATATTTGACCCTAACGGTATTAAGTAGTCATTGGAATTTACTAAGTAGGATGTTCACGTGATCAGACCTGCACCTAAGGGAAAGTACTTTGACAGCTATAAAGGGGATGAGTTATAGCATAGAGATTTGAGTCAGGGAGTCTGACTAGGACACTATTGAAATAGTCTGGATGAGAGATGGTAAAGGTCTGATTAGGGTGGTGGCTGTATGAATAGAGAGAAGTGGATGTATGTGAGAGATTTTATGGAGAAAATTGTAGATGATTAGATAAGAGGGGTAAGTGAGAGAGGCTTTCTTGAGGATGAAACAATTTGTGTATGCTTTGAAATTTTTGGTTTTAACAGTTGTTTGGGACACTAAGAAATGAAGTGACTTCCTTAGGGCCACACAATTTGGACGCATGTCCGAGATAGGACTTGAATCTTGGTCTTCCTGGCTCTGAGGCCCACTCCCTCTCTACCATATCACACTACTTCTTATACTAAAAGATCACTGTTCTGTGTCCTAACCTTCCCACAATTAACAGCAGCTAAATTTTCATTTATTATGAAATATAGTTATAAATCTTCATGTAGAAGTTATTGATAATTTACTTCATTGTTCATGGACCTTTCCAGTTTCACAGTGTCTTGATACAGAATAGATTATAGTTGTCCAAGCAGAGCCATATTTTACACACATTCATTTATTACACGTTGTAGTTTTTTTCACTAAATATTTTAGCTGTCCACTACTTTTTGGTTTGGTCCATATTAGCTAAAATCAATTGCTGTTTACAATAAACCCCATCCTTATCACTTAAAAAAAACAGAAGGGCCTGAGAAGATACTCCTAACTCCTAATCTTTTTTTTCTCTGTAAAAAGACTCCAATTAGAAAGTTGTAAACCCTTTTATCTAAGATTTTCCGCGCAGTTTCTATTTCCTTATCTGACTTTGTTTCATTGTCCTTTTGTTGTTTTTATCTCTTTATCTCTCCCTTTCACAACCATTTGATAATGTAAGCCGCATTTAACAATTAGAATATTGGATGAATAAATGAATGAAAAAGCATTTTAAGTGCTTACTGGGGGTCAGGCACTATGTTATTAATATTACATCTTAATATATTGATATTTAGGCATCAACTATTCCAACAGTTTGAGTTCCAGTATGTCTAATGATTAATTTATCTTTTCTTTTTTCCACATCAGAGTTTTACAGGTAGTGCTCTAGCAGCTTTGGTAAAAGGGCTCCCGGAAGCTTTGCAAAGGCAATTTGAATATGAAGATCCAATTGTTAGAGGAGGCAAACAACTGCTCCACAGCCCTTTCTTCAAGGTAGTATTTTTTAAATAAATGACATAGAAAAAGTTGAGTGGGGTAGACATAAAAAGATTAGCCAAGTGAATTTTTCTATGCAGCATTTTACATTATTTTTTCCATGATGATGAAATTAGATATTTATATTGGAGGTGAAAATTATTTCCCCTCTCCTGCCTCCCATTCTTTTTGCCCCTCCAAAAAAAAAAAAAAAAGACGATAGTGGATGTAATAGTGAACTACTTTAAGTTCCTATAGCCTTAATTATGGATAATTGTTTTGACTGACATTTT
Source organism: Notamacropus eugenii (assembly GCF_028372415.1). Taxonomy (NCBI): domain Eukaryota; kingdom Metazoa; phylum Chordata; class Mammalia; order Diprotodontia; family Macropodidae; genus Notamacropus; species Notamacropus eugenii. The sequence goes on from NC_092876.1 coordinate 400,682,928, forward strand.
TACAAATACATTGGGCTTTAAAATAAGTGCTAGAATTCAACCAGCAGAACTATACCCAAATGGCTTTAAAACTGTGCATTCCCTTTGATCCAGCAATACCCCTGAAAGGTCTGAATCCCAAAGAGGTTTTTTAAAAATGGAAAAGGACCTATTTGTGCAAAAATATTTATAGCAGCTCTTTTTGTGGTGTTTAAGAATTGGAAATCGAGGGGATGTCCATCAATAGGGGAATGACTGAACAAGCTGTGGTCTATGATTGTGATGGAATATTATTGTACTATAAGAAGTGACAAGCAGGATGGTTTCAGAAAAACTTGGAAAGATAGTGATACAAAGTGAAATGAGCAGAACCAGAAGAACATTGCACACAGAAAGCTGTAAATACAGCAGTATTGTACAATGAAGAACTGTGACAGACTTAGCTGTTCTCAGCAATACAATGATTCAAAACAATCCCAAAAAAACTTAGGATGAAACATGAAAGAACTGATATTGTCTGAATATAGACTGAAGCATACTATTTTCTTTCTCTTTTTTTTTTGTTTTCTTTTGCAAAAATGTAGAATATAGAAAATATAGAAATGTGGAAAATACAGAAAAATATAGACTAATTGAGAAATGTTTTACGTGAATGCATGTGTATAACCTGTATCAGATTGCTTACCACCTCAGGGAGGGGAGAGAAGGAGGGATAGAATTTGGAACCCCCAATTTCTTTAAAAATTGGGGGAAAAAAATAAAACATTTATTAAAAAACTGATTCAACCAGTAAATAAAAGAGGACATTGTAGACCTAGATAAAAAAAGAGCAAAGGCAGAATGAAGATGGTATGTATAGGCAATTTTTTTGGGAGCTGAGTGAAGCAGAGAATAATCCTTGTTGGCTGGGGCATAGAATATGTAGAAGAAATAATGTGAAATAACTTTTGGGAAAGACAGTGTGAGAGACAGAATGGCTCAGAATCTTGGCCAGTGTGATCTGAGTAAGTCACTTAAGTGCTCACTTTTTCTAGGCCTCTTTCTAAAGCTATAAACTACAAATAAATGCAATTATAATGGTGGAAGAAGCTTCCCCACCAAGATTTCCTTTTACAAATCACTAGTCTGTAATTAAAAAAAAAAAGAATGAAGGTAATGTGATACCAGGGTTTTAGAGGGCCTTGAATACTAGGCTGAATCAGTCAGCTAATATTTATTAAGTCCTGCTTTGTGCTAAGATAAAAATAAAAGCACAAAAACAATCCCTTCCCACAAGGAAATCAGAATCTAATGGGAGAGATAATATGCAAACAATTGTGTATAGACAAGATAAATTGGATAAAATGACACAGAAGCAAGGCACTGAGATTAAGGACATCTGGCAAAGGATTGTTACAGGAGGTAAGACTTTAGCTGAGACTTGATGGAAGCCAGGGAAGCCAAGAGTCAGAGAGGAATCCGTGGGAGCTGATAAAATCACCCCGTGAAATAGTGTAGAGGGAGAAGAGAGGATAGTCTGGGTCAAATGACATGGGTGACAACCCAACAAAGAAGACAGGGAAGGAATAGTCAAACAGATGGGAGGAAAAAGTAATTGGGGAGACAAACAGGAATAAGCATTTAAATAGTGCCTGCTACATTCTAGGCACTGTGCTAAGTGCTTTGTAAATATCTCATTTGATCCTCACAACAACCCTGCAAAGAGGTATAGTTATTATTCCCATTTTGCAGTTGAGGAAACTGAGGCAAATAGAAGGTAAGTTACTTGTCTAGGATCACACAGCTACTAAGTGTCTATGGCTGGATTTGAACTTGAGGCTTTCTTACTTTAGGACTTCTTAACTTCAAGCCCAGCATTCTATAGAGTATTGCATCACTTAACTGACACTATGATTTTTTTACTTTTGTTCCAAGACACAAATTGTTTTGAAAATAATATGTGGTGTCTTAGAGTTTCTGTCAGCTTAGACAAATGTCACATCTTTTCCTGATTAAAAAAAAGGTAGAGCTTTGACAGTTTTTGAGAAGAGAAATGGTGTAATTAGATCTTTGCACAAGAAGCACTGTCTTTCAGGGATAGTAGGACAGAGAGATGAGAGGAGTGTGGAATCAGGAAAATCACTATAGGATGGGTGGTAGTGAGGCCCCGTAACAGAGCAGTGACAACTGGACTGGAGAGGACAGGTACGGAGTACCTTGACCACATGGTTGGTCCTGCACTGTTCTTCTTTAACCACACACAAAGTTTTCATACACTTAATCTTGACATTATCCCTGCCAGTATTCTACTCCATGTTCATGAATTCTGAAATAGCTTTGTCTCATTCTGTCTTCCCTGGGATGCCAAATTCTGTTCTTTGTCCTCACCGTGACCTTTATCCCCTCTTCTCTTTAGCTTTTTCCCAAGCTCTTACCGCTGCACTGGCCACATTTTCCTCCCTTTTTAGTCTCAAGCCTTTGGTGAACCATTTCAATTGTACATTTTCCTCTACTCTCTATCTCTTTCTATCTCTGTTCCCTCTGGCCAGACTCTAAACCTGCATTATTCCTACTTCATCAAAAATACTGAAGTGGTTTGCTGAAGGTTGCCTCCTCTTACTTCATGTTCCTTATACATCTTCCTTCACTATCTTCTCCGTTCTCAAATGAAAAGGTGACCCTTCTACCTGCCAAGGCCAATCCTCTGCATGTAACCCTTGGTCCCGCCCATTCTTGTCTTCTGGAGCGTATTGATCTTTTTCTCTAATCTTTATTCTGTCCCTGTCTACTGACTCTTTCCCTGCTGCCTATAAGCATGCCTCCCATATTTTATAAAAACATTGTTCACTTGACCCTAACACTTCCATCATTTATTGTATTATATCTTTCCTCCTGTTCTCAGCTAAACTCTTTGGAAAAGTCATCTATTCTTGGCTTTTCTTTTCATTCTTTTCTAAACGTGCTGCAACCTTATCATCCAATGAAACTGCTCACTCCAAAGTTAACAGTGATTTCTTGATTGTCACATCTCATGTCCTTTTCTCAGTCCTCGTTCTTCTTGACATCTCTGCATCATTTGACACCATTATCTTCTCCTGGATCCTCTTTCTTTTTCTCCTTTAAGTTTTTTTTGTGATGCTGCTCTCTCCTTGTTCTTTTTTTATCTGTCTGACTACTACTCAATATCCATTACTAGGTCTTTGTGCATATCTAGCCCACTAACCATGTGAGGCCTCCAAAGCTCTGTCTTGGGCTTTCTTCCCTTTCTGCTCTGTACTATCTTGCTTGGTGATTTCATCAGCACCATGGGAGGATCATCTGTGAAGACAATTCCTAAATTTAAATATCCAACCTTAGTTTCTCTGGGATTACAGTTGTGTTACCAACTACCTAGGGAACATTGTGAATTAGGTATGCTGTAAGCATCTCAAAACACTTGGTCAAACTCATGACCAAAACAACTAATTCTCTTTTCACTCAAATCCTCACCTTTTCCAGATTTTTCTGACTGTTTAAGGTACCATTATCATCCCAGATACCCCGGCCTGAAATCTCATTGTCATTCTGTACTTCTCACTCTCTTTCACTTCACATATCCATTCCACTTGTATAATCTTATAATTTCTACCTTCACAACATTTTTTGCATGTGTCCTTTTCTTTTCTCTCCAACAGTCACATCTCTCGTTTAGCCCCGCATCACCCCTAGTTTTCCCAGTCCATTGTATCTTCTTCAAGTATAGGTCTGAACATGTCTAAACCTTCTCCCCAGCCCCTATACTCAAACCTGTACAATCCTGACCTTTTCTACATTTCTGGTCTTCTTACATTGTATTTCCCCTCAATGCTCTTTTCATTTCAACTAAACTGACCTAATTACTGTTCCTCAAGTATATTTCGAAACCTGTCTCCATGATTTTTCACTAGTTGTCACCCATTCATGGAATGTTCACCTACTTCACCTCCATATCTTAGAATTTTTAACTTCGTTTCATGACTTACTTCAAATCCCAACTTGTGCAGGGAGCTTCCTCCTTCCCACCCTCTCACGCTGTTGGAGCCTTCCTCTCTAAAATTACTGTATATCTACTCTGGATCTTGCATGTGAATTTATTTAACTTCCCCTTTAGACTGTAAGCTGCTTGAAGGCACAGACTGTTTTTCCTCCCTTTGTATCCTCTTCATCAGCGTAGTGCTTATAAGTACTTAATTAATGCTTGTTGACTCATGGACAGACTTGTGCCTGGTGCATAGGAATTGCTTAATAAACGTTTATTGATTGATTGAATTGGGCAATTCTAGCTAGATGATGAGATATGAGATGAGAGGGAGAGGTAAGAATCACATATAACATCAAAGTTTTGTGCTTGCTTGAATTATTTTTCCATAGGCAAAATAATGAAGTTAGAAGGAGAAAGTTTAGGGGGAAATATGAGAATCTCTGGCATATGTTGAGTTTAAGATGCTGATGGAATAGGGCTTCTATTTTGAAATAGTGAACTTTAGAAGGAGGTTCAGGACTGAAATTGAGATCTGGATATTTTAGGTTAATGAAGGTAGAAATTGAAGCTGTTAGAGTGAATGAGGTTGCCAAGGCCAAGAGTTCAGAAAGAAAATAGAAAAATATCAGGGCCCAGGATGGGTATTTGGGGAATATCCATGTTAAGTGGTTGGGAATTAAATTAAGAATCAGGAGGAAGGTTAGGAAAGTAGGAAGAAAGAACCAAGGAAGCGTGGTGGAGGTAGACAGATACACATAGGTCTTTAATAAGATTGAGACAATGCAAATGGATTTGTGACTTGGCTTTTTGGTTGTGGAAGCCAGAGTAGGGATATATCCTTTCAAACCAGATGGAAGGAAGATAGAGTAGAACAGTCTTGCTGAGGAATAAAGAACATGATTAAAGGTGCTCACGTTTAATGTCTTTAGTCTTCTCAATGACTTCATAAAATAAAACTTTGGTAAGAAAGCTGTTTTTATAATTATTTTCCAAGTCTTTGGTTTTTTTGTTTGTTTGTTTTTGATGGTTGCAGGTACTGGTAGCTCTTGCTTGTGACCTAGAACTGGATACTCTTCCTTGCTGTGCTGAGACACACAAATGGGCTTGGTTTAGAAGGTACTGTATGGCCTCCAGAGTTGCAGTAGCCTTGGACAAACGAACACCATTACCTCGCCTTTTCCTTGATGAGGTATTGCAGATTATCCTGAAATAATTTGTAAAATTGCTTTTTGAATCCATGAAATTTCATACCTTTTGCCATAGCATGAAAAGTGACTGTGTCAAAATTTTAGATATGCTTCTGCCAAAGAAATAATATATAAATAAATAAAAATAAATTGTTGAAAATGAAGACTAAGAATTTTAGATAGCATTTTTTCTTTAAATGTTTCATTTTTAATGTTTTAGACTTGATAGAATTGTATTGATTTATTTGCAAGATGAAAAAGTCATAATATTCATATTTTTATTCTGAGGTACAAATTTCATTGTCTTTCCTATTTTCTTGTTGCCCTTGTTAAACTGGAAGAGAATATTTGATTTCTAATATCATAATAATGTTGACCAGGTGGCAAAGAAAATCAGGGAGTTAATGGCCGACAGTGAAAATCTGGATGTTCTCCATGAGAGTCATGACATTTTTAAGAGAGAACAAGATGAACAGCTTGTCCAGTGGATGAACAGGTTATTATAATATAAACAAACTAATGGTGTGTTAATATCTTTACATTTGCTTCTAAATAACTTTAATGTGAGTAAGAGGTGTGTTTTATGTGTGTGGTACTTTTTTTTACATAAAGTGTTGTGTCCATTGTAGGCGACCTGATGACTGGACTCTTTCTGCTGGAGGCAGTGGAACCATTTATGGTTGGGGTCACAATCACCGAGGCCAGCTTGGGGGTATTGAAGGAGCAAAAGTCAAAGTTCCAACACCTTGTGAAGCTCTTGCAGCATTGCGACCTGTACAGTTAATTGGAGGAGAACAGACTCTCTTTGCAGTAACTGCTGATGGGAAGGTAAGACTTTTTTATTCCTGTAAGTAATGTATGTAGTTCTTTGTAGTTAAAAATTTGGTGAAGTCAATGACTTTTGTGTTTTACAACCTTGTAGCATAGCTATACAGATTGCATCTCAAGTTACCTCAGAATTAACTTTGAAATTCTTTTGAAAGCTGATGACTTTCTAACTATGTACAAACAAGCTGTCCTTAAAATACATAGGAAATAATTAATAGAGAGAAAGCTCAAGAATTAAGGTGGGACTGAGAGCAGCTTTTAATTGGGTCTTGAAGGAAGCCAGGATGTGGAGAGGAGGAATAAATTTCTAGGCAAGAGGGACAGCCAGTGAAAATGCCCAGTTAGGTGGTGGGATTACTCAAGAGAGAAATGGAAGGGAAATCAGTGCCATTGGATCTCAGAATAGTACACAGGGTATGGGTTGTCAGTTGGAAGAATACTGGAAAGGTAGGATGGAGTGATGTCTTGGTTTTGAAGAGGTTTGAGTGCTAAATAAAGTGCCAAATAAAAAAACCCTGGAGGTGATTGTGAGCCACTGGAATTCATTGAGTAGAGAAGTGACATGATTAGACCTACATCTTTTTTATGTTTTGTTTTGTTTTTTCATGAGAGAAGACAAGGCATTTGGGATTAAGTGGGGTTAATTTTACAGCCGAGTGGAGGCTGGATTGCAGTAGGAAAAGAGCAGACTAACCAATAGGCTATGCACTAGGTCTCACCAAGATGGTATCAGTAAAGAGAAGAAGGGGTATTTGAAAGATGTTAAAAGGTGAAATCAGCAAGGCCTTGGCAGTAGTTTGAATATGGGGATGAGTAAGTGAGAGTGATGAGTCTGGGATGACACCAAGGTTGGGAGCCTGGGTGGCTAGGGCCCAGTGGGGTGGTGATACCTTTCTCAGTAAAAAGGAAATTGATGGTGGTGGTGGGTTTACAGGAAGGATAATAAGTTCAGTTTTGGACATGTGGAGTTTAAACTGTCACCAGAGTGGTTATTGGACTCACCTTTGACTTGCAGCTTTCAGCTCCTTTGCTTTTTGGAATTTGTTTTCTTTTTTTTTCCTCATGACTGAAGAATTATCCTGGATTTTTAAAATTGGATATTTCAAGCTTTTTCTTCTGACTTCTTGCAAAATTGTAATGAAATTGAAGTTTCACTACTTCTTATTATACACTTTCAGACTTGGAGTTGTTCTCTGACAGTGATCTGTTGATTCATTCTTCCTGTGCTTTGTTGCCTATGTACAAAAGTTTGAGAACAGTTTTCTCATATTTTCTTCATGTGTTTAAAAAGTTGATAAGAATAGAATACATTAAAGATGAGATGGGAGGGGATTGGTAGTGAGGGCAGTCTATCAGAGAAAACAGAAGACTAATGAACCCTTGATTGCTCAGTCCAATTTGCCAGATCATCCTGTCTACCTTTTCTGCAGCTTTTACGTATCCCTTCCTATCAGATCAGGGGTTCTTAATCTAGAGTCCATTAATTTTTTTTATATTTTGATAACTATTTTAGTGTAATTGGTTTCCTTTGTAATCCTGTGAATTTCACTTTATACATTTAAAAACATTATTTTGAGGAGAGGATTTTAGGTTTCACCAAACTAGCAAAGGGGTCCATGGCTCAAAAAAATGTGATAAACTCCTGTACTAGATACTCTGTTGCCTTGTCTTCCATGGCACTTTGATCTCCTAATACTCTTGCTGTCTGATTTTTCCTTCTTGATCTATATAGTTGGTTCATCCTCTAACTTTAGTTTGGGTGTCCTTGAGGCTCTGTGTTTTCCCTGGTTCTCTTTATCTGTAGTCCTTTGGTCTTATCATCTGTTCCAGTGGGTTACTGATCACTTTTTGTGGATAACTCCTAAGTCTATGTTTCAACTCAACTGACATTTTTATTAAATGCCTACTATTTAGAGGGCACTGTACAATCTAGATTGCTGTGTGTACAAAGATAGATGTGAAGTAGATCTGGCTCCTAAGTGACTGCAGATTTTATTGGGGATGGGTTGCTGAAATACAGATATGATGAACATCAAGGACATGTTAGGGGGCACAGGAGAGATTATGACAAAGAACTCTAGGAATATTTGAGGAAGAAGATAACACTTAGCTTGACCAGAACAGAGTTCTGGGATAAATCTAGTGTTAGAAAAGGGGTGAGTCTAATAAGGTGATACATGGAAAAGGTGGATCTTGGAGGAAGATGAGGAAAATATCCAACTTTATTCCTGAATCTGAACTTTTATTCTTCAGTTGCGTCTTAGACATATTTGCTTGTGTGATTCGGTGTTATTTGTACAAAAACTTTTCAGTTTAACATAATCAAAATTATCCATTTTGCACTTTGTAATGTTCTCTTTCTCCATTCTCCATAAATCTGACAAATATACTATTCCTTGCTCTCCTAATTTGTTTATAGTATCAGTCTTTATACCTAGATCATGTACCCATTTGGACTTCATTCTTGTGTACGGTGTCAGGCATTGGTCTATGCCCAGTTTCCACCACACTTGTTATACAGTTTTCCCAGCAATTTTTGTCAAACAGTGAGTTCTTATCCTAGAAGCTGGAGTCCTTGGGTTTATCAAACAATAGACTGCTATATTCATTGACTTACTGTGTCTTGAGTACCTAACCTATTCCACTGGTCTACCCCTCCATTTCTTAGTCAGTACCAAATGGTTTTGATGATTGCTGCTTTGTAATACAATTTGAGATCTGGTAGAGCTAGGCCACCTTCCCTAGCATTTCTTTTCATTAGTTCCCTTGATATTCTGGACCTTTTGTTCTTCCAGATGAATTTTGATATCATTTTTTCTAGCTCTAGAAAATAATTATCTGGTAGTTTGGTTTGGCACTGAATAAGTAAATTAATTTAGGTAGAATTGTCATTTTTATTATATTGGCTCGGCCTACCACAAGCAACTGATGTTTTTCCACCCTCTTAGGTCTGACTTTATTTGTGCAAAACGTGTTTTGTAATTGTGTTCATAGTCCTTGAGTTTGTTTGGGCAGGTAGACTCCCAGATATTTTACAGTGTCTACCGGAGCTTTAAATGGGATTTCTCTTTCTATCTCTTGCTGTTGGGCTGTGTTAGTAATATATAGAAATGCAGATGATTTATGTGGTTTATTTTGTAACCTACAACTTTGCCAAAGTTATTTATTATTTCAGGTAGTTTTTTACTTGATGTGATTCAGTGTTTTTTCCCCATGTTTAGAAGATATGTTTTGCTCATCTCTGCTTTTTAAAATCCTCCAAATTTTGAAATTTTCCACAGTCCGGTACAAGTACCATTTTCTCCATGAAATTTTGCATGATTTCCTCCCATGTTCCCCAGCCTCTATAGCTGAAAGCAATTTTGACATTCCTTTGTACCTATTTCTTACCTCTTTTTAGACATAATTTTTTTCCTACCCCATTAAATTGTAAACTCCTTAAGAGGAAGTACTTTTGGACATCTTTGAATCTCTAGCACCCCACTCCTGTTCTTTCCTCATAATAGGTGTTTAATAAATCTTGAATTAAACATAGTTGTTCCCCGCTCCCCACTCCCCTCCTCCCCCGCCAGCTGTGGATAAGCCTGTACGAAGTATTTGATTTGGTCATTCTTATAAAATATTCTTTATAAGATGACATACTTGATTTAAAAATTTTAAGTTTTCTTTTTCCGCTGGTGAAAATGTTCAGGATCATTGTTTAGATTTTTGTTAACCAATTGCAAGACTGCTTTAAACGTGAAAGTGTGTTTTAGTTCATCAGATTTATAACTTCTTTTGGGGGGGGGGGGTGTTTAGTTGTATGCTACCGGGTACGGAGCAGGTGGCAGACTGGGAATTGGAGGAACTGAGTCAGTTTCTACGCCAACGTTACTTGAATCTATTCAGCATGTGTTTATAAAGAAAGTAGCTGTGAACTCTGGAGGAAAGCATTGCTTAGCACTCTCATCAGAAGGAGAAGTTTATTCCTGGGGTGAGGCCGAAGATGGAAAATTGGGACATGGAAACAGAAGGTAATACAAATAGACATTGTTTTATGGGTTTGAATACAAATTATGCTTAAATAGTTTCAACATTTGTAATGTTTAAAATGAGATTGTTTTTATATAAAAATTATGAAAACATTCCTTGCCTGAAATATTACAGTGTTCAAATACATACCTATTTATGGATGCAATTATGTTTAAAAAGCATGTCTAAATTAAAATGTCCCTGAGAAGTTTGGGACTGGGTAGGTTAAGGAGGGGAGTCATGATGATGGATGTGCCATAGATGTTGATTTATTTTTAATAACTACTTACTGAGTTTTTAATGACTGCTTTACTGAGAAAAACTTTGCTCAATACAACTTCACCAATTTGGAGAGATTTTTTCCAAACAGAGGCTTAGGGGGGAATGATATCCTTTTTAAATATCTCTGATCATAATTCTCATGTCTTAATCCATCCCAACCCTAAATGACATGCAGGTTGTGTGGTTTAGCAAAATAGTTAGCTATTGGTTAGCTATTATGGTTGCTATCTATTCATTGTAATTGACATGTGATTTTTGTATATCAAAACTTTATGGTCCTAATAACAATTGTACTTTTAAGTTTAAGTGTTCTGTATTTAAAGTGATATGACTTAAAGGAATAAAATTTTAAATGTTTAGCTAGTATTGAAAAATATTGTTAATTCTTTGTGGTTAATTAACATGTGGCAGTAAGATAATTTGGAAACGTAGTTGGTGGTGTGTGTGTGTGTGTGTATGGATGAGCAAATGCATCTTATTAGCTGTACTAGTAAACAAAATAACACTCATTATGTTTAGCATTTATCTAATTAAGAGATATACACACATATATTTCAATTCTGTTTTGGTATATATTTTATTTATTTGTTTATTTCAGTCCCTGTGATCGCCCACGTGTAATAGAATCTTTGCGAGGAATAGAAGTTGTTGATATTGCTGCAGGTGGAGCCCACAGTGCATGTATCACAGCAGCTGGTGACCTCTATACATGGGGTAAAGGAAGATATGGCCGCCTAGGTCATGGTGATAGTGAAGATCAATTAAAACCTAAGTTGGTAAGAAAGATGCCTCAGGAATCATATGAAATTAAGGAATTTGTTTTCTCCCTCATTTAAGGAGATAGGCTGTGACTTGGTAGGGTTGAATCAAGGGGACAGGAAAAAGGGAAGGAAGAGAAGTTTATTACAGAGACTTCATTGTTGATTAAAATATATCATGTGGGTGTATGTTGACAATAGCATTTAAAGTGATGTTCTCCTATCTGACCATAGCCTCCTATAATTCTACTTCTTTCAGGGTCTTACCCTTCCTAAATTTATTCTTCCTCTTCACTGAGCTCTTTAGTTTTTCCAACCCTAATTACTTTCTCGTTGCCTTGGCTCTGACTTCATTTTCTTCCATCTCCAATCTCAACGTAATAATTGACCATTTCATTTTGACCCTGTCTGCTCTCATATCCCTTGCCCAACCTCATATCTGGATTATTCCTTTGATTTACCTCCACCACTCTTACTCATAAGCTGCTGAATGCAACTGGAGGATGGTTCACAACTGTGTTGCCCGGGTACCTTCTGGATTATTGTTATTGTACCTCAACTCATTGCCTCTGGGAATTCATTTTAATTCTCCTAGTTAATTTCTCAGTCCCCACAGAAATTCTGCCTTCCCTGTCTTCCTCAAGCTTCCCATAGCGGCCCCTTACTCCTCTCAACCATTTACCTGGCCTCTTACTTTACTGAGAAAATAGAGATTATTTTACTTGAGTCCCACTTCTCCCATTCACTTCATCCTAAAAACCTTGGAAATCATCTTTCATTCTTTCTTCCTTTTCCTTAATCTCTGTAAATTTGGTATCCCTTCTCCTTGCCAAGTCTAACTTGTCTTCAAATGCCCTGAATCCTGCCCTCTTAACTTTAGTAGTTGCATTCTCAATCAGCTTCCCTCTCCCTCCTGCCCTTTTCTGCCTGTCAAATTTTCAACTTCTCTCTTTTTGCTGATTCCTTCACTACTGTTGTGAACCATTCCCAAGTTTCCTTCATCCTTAAACCTTCACTAGAACTTGCTATATACCCTTAAGCACTTGTCCTGTGTTTCTCCTCCTTTTCTCAGCCAGACTTTACTCCATTTGCTTCTTCCACTTCTTTCTTACTGCTCTACCCTTTACAATCTGGCTTCCAACCTCACCATCCAATTGAAACTACTTTCTCCAGAATTAACAGTGATTGCCAGATCTCATGGTTTTTCCTCAGTCCTCGTGTTTCTGAACCTGTCTGCTTCTTCTGACACTCCTGACAACCTTCTCCTCTTACATAGTCTTTCCTCTCTGGGTTTTTATGGCTCTTCTCTTTCCTAGTTCTCACTTTCTCACCAACACCTCTCTATGTGGGTGTTCTTCAAGGGTTTGCCCTGGGCCAGCTTCTCTTATCAACTCCTGTGTGTTTAACTCTTAGTTTTCTGCAAGTGACTCTCAGATTTATCTGTCTGTCTTCTATTCCTGTGTCACCAGTTGCCTATTGAATATTTTAAGTTAGATATCCTAGAGACATTTCACTCAAATTTTCAAAATGAACTCATTATCTTTCCCCCTTTCCTTCTTATATATGGCACCACCATCCTTCCAGTCTTCCCAGTTCAGACCATGTGATTTCCCTACTGAAGCAATTCTAGGGACTTCATATTAGGATAAAATATAAGGTCACTCTAGCCTTTAAAGTGTTGTACAATCTGGCCCCCGCCTGTCTTTCCATCCTTATTGAAGATTACTCTTCTTCCTGTACTGTTTGATCCATTCAAGCTGGCTTTCTCTATATTCTTCACACATGATAATCCCATCTCCCAGAATGTGTACCTCTACCTCAGAGTCTCTTTCCTTTTTGAGACTCAACTCAAACGCAGTCATCTCCATGGATCTTTTCCTGATTCCCCAACGGCTAATGGCCTTCCTCACAAACTACCTTGTACTTAACATCTTTGTACGTTTTGCATTTGTGCTGTATGTTTTTTATGTATGTAATTGTTGTTTCCCCCATTGTTTTTCCCACAAGAAATATGAGCTACTTGTGAATAGGAATGGTTTCATTCTTTATCCATATCTCCGTAGCACCTTGCATCGTGCCTGGTAGATAACAGGTGCTTAACCAATACTTGTTGCTTACTTGAAATTGGCAAGTGTTTTAATTATAATGTTTACTTATTTAATAATGAAACAGTGATAGTACTGTGCATGCCACTTGACATTTAACTCAATCACTGTAACTTCAAAAGACTCATTGCATTTTGTATTGTGTAAAATAGTAGATTAATAATTCATTTGGAGTGAGGCTTGGAGAGGTGCTATTTGATTGGAGTAACTTTAGTATAGAATTTTCTAGCGTTTTTATTCTTATCCTGAGAATTGTTTCTGCTAAAGTTAAGATTTCTTAAATATTGCTATAAATTATTTCCTGTATGGTCTACTAGGAATATAAGCATCATTGTTTCACCTTAAAATTGTCAAATACACTTAGGAAATTTGCTCTGCCATTTGCATTCTGGCTTTGTTAACTATATTTATATCAAGTTCAAATGTAGGATGATTTCTTTTCCCATAAGGTGGAAGCTCTCCAAGGCTATCGAGTTATTGATATTGCCTGTGGCAGTGGGGATGCACAGACACTTTGCCTCACTGACGACGATACCGTGTGGTCCTGGGGTGATGGGGACTATGGAAAACTTGGCAGAGGAGGCAGTGATGGTTGTAAAGTGCCAATGAAGGTATTTCAGATTTATTTCTACAACATGTAAAGCACTGACCTAATAATTACCAGAAAAGTGTTTAGTATCTTGTAGCCCTCAGGTACTGATTTAAGATGAATTATAATGAGGAGAGTCAGTTTAATTTCGGGAAGGACCTTAATATTCAGAAACTTGTGCTGTTCTCACAAGCTGTTTCTTTTTTCTTGTGTGTTGTGGATGAGAATCAAGTTTTTACAGAGCCTGAATTGGTGTTCAAAGCCACATAATTATATACTTATCCAAGGAATGACTCCTTATTTAATATTAGAGATTGTTAAGGAATATATCTTGATGTAAGCTTATTTTTTAAAAAAAATTTCCCCCAATTACATGTAAAAATAATTAATATTTTTTTTAAAGATTTGAGGTAAAAATTCTATCCTTCCCTCCATTGCCCCTTTCCTGAGATGAAAAGCAGTCTGATATAGGTTATACATGTAAAATATTTCCTTATTAGTCATTTTGTGCAAGGAGACTTGGATAAAAGAAAAAGAAAGAGAGTGAAAACTAGTATTCTTCTATGTGTATTCAGTCAACATCAGTTCTTTCTCTGGAGGCAGATAACATTTTTTATTGAGTCCTTTGGGATTGTCTTGGGCTGCTGTATTGTTGAGAAAAGCCAAGTCATTCCCAGTTTTTTATTGTACAGTGTTGCTGTACTATGTGCAACATTCTCCTAGTTCTGCTCACTTCACTTTGTGTCAGTTCATGTAAGTCTTAACAAGTTTTTCTGAAATCACCGTTTGCCATTTCTTGTAGCACAATAATATTCCATCCCAATCATGTATCACAACTTGTTCAACCATTCCCCAGTTGATGGGCCTTCTCTCAATTTCTAGTTCTTAGCTACCACAAAAAGAGCTAACTATAAGTATTTTTGTTTTGGAAGGTCATTTTAAAGACATTTCTTTCCTGTGCCTATTTTGGAAGCTCAAGAAGGGACCTATATATGTCATAATGTTTAATATAATTGTGTTTTTATTGTTCACTTAATGTAATTTAGTAAGTGAACCAGAATATAATTTTAGTTTAATACACGTTAAAAAAGGATTTTTTCTGGCAAATATTACATTCTCTATCATTTATCCTTCTGTTTACTAAACTAAGGTGAGGAACTATAGGCCAAAGATATCAACATCTTTAGCCTTATATATGTATGTAGGTAAAAAATAATAGTGCTTCATGGATTATAGAGAAACCCTTTGAAAGGAAGGGTTGTGATATGTAATATTGGAGTAAATTTTGAAGGGATTATGTCATCCCTGAACTATATAAAATACAAAGTCTGTAGTTGAAATATAAAGCCTGTAGTTGTTGACTTAGAACTATATAAAATACAAAGTCTGTAGTTGAAATATAATGCCTGTAGTTGTTGACTTAGAATATTAATTGTTTTAGATAAGAATATGTTAATACTTCCATTAATTTTGTAATGCTTTAGTGGTAGCCACATAGAGCAGAAACTAATTTGTTTTTAATTGTCTTTATTGTTCTTTAGATTGATTCTCTCACAGGTCTTGGAGTAGTTAAAGTAGAGTGTGGATCACAGTTTTCTGTTGCACTTACCAAGTCTGGAGCCGTTTATACTTGGTAGGTTCAGTTTTACAGGATTCCATAATTTTAGAATAAAAAACTCCACTAAGTTTAATGATTATCTAACAGCCATGTATCAGGCAATAATCTTATAAATAGTTAAAAATGTTAGTCTGCATATAATCATTTTTGACTGAGATTGAGAGTAGAAATGACAGGATATAGTTTAAGATACATAAATGAATATAAATATTTCATTTGTGCACAGGGGTAAAGGTGATTATCACAGGCTGGGGCATGGATCAGATGACCATGTTAGACGGCCTCGACAAGTGCAAGGCCTACAGGGAAAGAAAGTGATTGCAATTGCTACTGGTTCTTTACACTGTGTGTGCTGCACTGAAGATGGTATGTATGGGGAAAAAATAATTTTCATTTCAAACTCAGAATGTTCTAAATCACAAATGATCTCATTCTAACTAAAGAACTTTTTAGGTGGCGAGAGTAGTTTTCAGTTACAGTCCTAAGATCCATAACATATTCAGGATGGTTGATATAGTTAAGAGTGCTGGACTTGGAGTTTTGAGTCCTGAATTACAATACTAGTTCTGTTATTTTTTAATACCAACATTATCTTTTTCTTTTAGGCAAGTTAACTCTCTCTGGGCCTCAGTAATGTCTAAAGTTACTTATCTGCATCTTGTAATACTAATTTTAAATGAACTGTATTTTTTTATACTCTTGCCTTTTGAACATTTTTAATGTTTATAGACGCTATAGTTAAAGACACTAAAGTTAAATGCTGTAGGTGTTTTTCATTCAGATACTTCTTTTATAAATAAATCAACTACTATTCTTAGGTAAACTCATTTTGGAAATATTAATTGGGAGCTTATAAGTTAATATTTGATAAAGTAAGCATAAATATACTATAGAATGTATACAGCTATCAGATAATATAGTGTCACTTATGGATGGGGTAAACATGATTATTATTGTAGGCTGAGGTTTTATTGTCTAGATTTTATATGAGTATTAATAAGATTCTAACATAAACATGTTTGCTAATCATTCTCTTAGTCTATGTTCATGATATTTAGCATTATTTGTCTCTAGCATAGCATATTTTCTTATGCTGTGAAATATGATTGGGTCCCAATAAATCAAGCTTTGTTTTTTAGCATTTTAAATAAATTTTATTGATATTTTTTGTTTTTCATATCTCCAGAATTTCTTGCAGTGACTTTCCACTGACCCCCCTCCCAGATAGCTATGCCATATAACAAATAATATTTCCAGTGTCTGTTTTTAGAAAGTAAAAGCTGCATTAAGAATTATAGAGAAGAGGTGGAGGATCTAGTAGTATAAATTTTCCTTTTGTTAGTTTTTCTTTTGTGTGCGACAGATAGTAAAGGACCTGAAGTTATTGAGTAGCTCGGGTATATTTTTATAAGCTTTGCTCTAATTCTCAGTGAATCCTAGAGCTTTTAACACTTTCTGTTTTTTAAAGGAAACTGGCCTTAAAGGAAGCCTTTCCTCTCAACTAGTGCTTCCTTTAGATTAGTGTTTATGGTAAAAGTAATTTTTAATCTGTATTTAGGTGAAGTTTATACTTGGGGTGACAACGATGAGGGGCAGCTTGGGGATGGAACAACTAATGCAATCCAGAGACCTCGGTTGGTTGCAGCGCTTCAGGGTAAAAAGATAAATAGGGTGGCTTGTGGTTCAGCACACACCCTAGCATGGTCCACCAGTAAACCTGCCAATGCCGGGAAGCTTCCAACACAGGTAAAGACTTCATTTATAGACAACGTATTTGTAAAATTTTGAATTCAGAAAATAATAATAAAAAACAAGACCACAGCTTAACTTTGCTTTAATTTTTAATTTAAATTTAATCTTAATTTGCTTTGTGTAACTGAAAAATTGCATTGAAGCTAAAATGTTTAAGTCAAATCACATTTTTTTATTATCATCAGTTTTAGAAATGTTTTCCTGTGCCTATTAGAAGATAGTAAAAAGTATATTTAACAATCCCAGTATTTAACCAAAGAACACCTCGGCTTTGTCTCTTTGTGGTGTGCTTTAATTCTTCTGTACATAAAGCATACATGGAGTTTTTCAAATAGAATAAAAAAAAAATCTGTATATTAGTAGCTACAACTCTTTTTGAAGGTACATCACACATATTTCTTTTCAGTAGTAACTGAACTCCACAGGTTTGGTGTGCTATTTAAGCAGTCAAACTGGTGATACCATTAGTAAGTTTTTATCACTATTTAAATCCATAGTTTAACTATCAACACAAATATTTCAATACATAAAGAAGAGCAGAAAAATAAAATTGTGAACTCCTGAATTGTTACATACAAGCAAGAGATAAAAATGAGAGTTCTGAGGGAAAAAAATCAGAAGGAAAATAAGCAGAACACCTTGCCTAAGTACCTGACTTCCTGTAGATTGGAAGGGACCAAATAGAATGAATTCATTGAGTGCAGGAGACAACAGAAATGATGATGATGATGATGATGATGATGATGATGATGATGATGATGATGATGATGATGATAGCTAACATTTCTGTAGTGCTTACCATATGCTAGGCACCGTGCTAAGTGCTTTACAGTTATCTTATTTGATCCTCATAACAACCCAGAGGTGTAGGTGCTGTTAGTAAACAGAAGTTCAGTGACTTGCCCTGGGTCACACAACTAGTAAGTGTCTGAGGCCAGGTTGGAAATCAGGTCTTCTTGACTCCAGACCCATCTCTCAATCCATTCTGCCATCTAGCTGCCTACTAACTAAATATAATAACAAAATCAAAATAAAAAGATGGAAAAATAAAAACAACTATAAGATATCTACTATGAAAAATAAATGACCTCAGAACAGTTCAGGTCAAGGAGAGATATTTTAAGAATCATGAAACTCCTTGAAAACCATGATGTAAAAAAAAAATCCTGGATAACATTTCAGAAAATTGTAACAGAAAACGGTACAGATCCATTGGAACCAGCGGGCAAAGTAAAGTAGATAGACTCTCTTGGTCATATTGTGAAAGAAACCATAAAGTAAAAAACTCCTAGGAATTGTGAAAATCTGGAGCTTACAGATAAAATAAAAATAATAATACAGCAGTTACCAGAAAGAAAACACTAAAGAACTGTAGTTAAAATTGCAGAAGATTGGGCAGCAACTGCCATGAAGGAGAGAAAAATCTTAGAAAACAAGAGTTGAAAAAGTAGAAGACAAAGGCTTTCAACCAAGAATAATTTAACCTGCAAGACTGTATATTCCTGTATTTCATTAATGGAAGACAGATCCTTTGAAGCATTCCTGGTGAAAAGAATGGAGTTGAGTAGAAACTTTCAAATGCACATACAGGAATCAAGAGAAAGGTAAATTTTTTGAAAAACTGGAAATGGTGAAGTGACGATTTAGTGCTCACATCTGTTTATACAGTTAAGTGGTGCAGGAAATAGAACCCTGGAACTAGAGTCAAGAAAACATGACTTCAAATCCAGCCTCAGACAAATCACTCTTGACTCGATTTCTTCATATGCAAGATGGATATAAAAATGCCACCTGCCTCCCAGAGTTGTGAGGATAAAATGAGAAAATGTTTGTCAAGCTGTTTGCAAACTTTGAAGGGCTATATAAATGCTCACCATTGTTATCATTATTGGAGAAAAGAAAAGTGACCCTTCAAAATCCTGATGTTTTTGAAAATTACAGATAGAGTTAATTGAGAGAAGCACAGGGCCTGGGGTGGTTTGTTGGTTGTGATGGTCTTCAGGAAAGAGGAAGATAAAAGGAGGGGAAGAATACACTAGGAAAGTAAAGAGGAAGAGGGGGGGGGGGACTTATTTTCTAAAATTGGGGCATAAAAGAAGAATGGACAAAAAATGTAGAAAGAAGCGTTAGAGGAGTGGGCATCATATAACCCTCATTCTAACACACACACACATTCACTCACGTGTACACATACACATTCCCAGAACATTTGGTATAGAAATATAATAAATTCAATACTGGAACAGTCAGGCACAGTGTGTTGGAGAGGTTAGGTAGATTCAGTGAGTAAATATTCATAAGGAAACGTTAACTTGTGAAGCGTGGATCATAATAGAGGCATTAAGAACAAAAAAAAATGTAAAAACCAGTAATTAGACACAAAGGTGAAAAGAGGAGGGGCAGCTGAGTGAAAGTAAATCACTTCAATTATATCTTGGTAGGGTATGAAGGCAAAAAGAGAGAAAGCCCAAGAGAATATGGGGAAAGGAAATAAAATTGGCACTCACAATTCTTATGTGATGTGAATCAGATGAACTAGCTCTCAAAATGAGAGAGAATAGCAGAATACATTACAAAACAGAATCTAAATTTTCTTTTAGAAGAAACATTTGAAAAATAAAGATTCATACAAAATAAAAATGAAGGGCAGAAGCAAAGTTAATTATGCTTTAGGCAAACTGAAAAAAAAAAGTAGCAATCATGATCTCAGACAAGACAGTTGTAATATACATTGTAAAAAGTGATAGGAAAACATGTTATGCTTAAAGGCACCACAGACAATAAAATTCAGTAGTGCTTAACATATACACGTTGAATGGGATAGTATATATGTACACACAGAAAAAGTTACAGGGCAAAAGAGTAAAACCGCAGTAGTCTGGGTGTTTAGTGTATCTGGTTCAGACCTGGACCGATCTGTCCAAAAGGGTAAACAAGAAGAAAATTAAGGATCTGAAAAGAACTGCAGAGAAGTTAGACTTGATAACATTATGATGATTACTAAAGCGTGCTTAGCACTTTTATGAAAAGTGACCGTGTGACAGGGTTTTAAAACCTCATAAATGTGGAAGAGCATAAATGCAAAAACATTCTTTATTGACCATATGATGAATTAATAAGAAGACATTTGAAGAAACAAATTTAAATGAAGACTGATTTAATTCTAAAAAAATTTGATGTGTCAGAAAATAGTTCATAGTACCAACAGATATTTTCAGAACAAAAATGACAAGAAAAAATGAAATGACAAAACTTCTGATTTGTAGCTAAAGTAAACAGGAGAAGATTTATCTCTGTGAGCACTTTTGTCAACAAAAGGGAGAAGGAATGGATTACTAAATTAGCTTGCAATTAAAAAAAAATACAGAAGCATTAAATTAAAAAGAATTCTAACCAAATACCAAAATAGAAATTCTGAAAATCAAATAAGAAATATAAGACTATATATTTGTAAAATATATAGTCTTATAAGAATAAAATTATAAGAAATATAATTAAGAACAAAATCCCATTAAATTGATGAATAAAGCTAGAGTGTGTTTCTTTGGGGGGGAAATCTAATTTAAAAAGTGAGAAAATAAAATTTTTTTAGAAGAGAGGAAAACTGAATTGCTAGTATTAGAAATGAAAAGTATAAAATAAAGGGTTAGAGGAGATTATTAAAAACAAATTTTCCCCACTCACAAACCAACAAAACTGATGTTAGATTGTTTTTGTGTGCTCGTCCTTTGTTTTTGACAAAGACCGTGCTATTGGAGACATGATGACATGACTTGCACTTAAATATATCTAAAAGTATGAAATTTTTATTTAACCTAATAAAATAAGAAATAGAGAAGTTAACTATCTCATTCTCAAAAAAAGAAATTGAGTAAGCCATCAATGAAGTCCTAAAGAAAGAAAAAATCCAAGAATAAGTTGAATTTAAAAGTGAATTCTATGAAATATTCAAAGAGGAGTTAACTTCAGTAATTAGCTAAATTGTATGCAAAAATAGGAAAAGAAGGAATCCTCCCAAATTCCTTCTATTAAGCAAATGTTTTCTTGATTTTTTAAAAAACATATATTTATTTTTAGTTTTCAACATTCACTTCTATAACATTGAGTTCCAAATTTTCTCCCCATCCCTTTCCCACCCCAAGATGGCATGTTATTTGATATAGGCTCTACCTACACATTCATATTGAACCTATTTTCACATTAGTCATGTTGTAAAGAAGAATTTTTTCCCATTCTCTCAATGGGAGAAGCCATGAGAAAGAAGAAACAAACAACAACAAAAAGAGAAGAGAGCAAATAATATGCTTTAGTCTGCATTCAGACTCCATAGATCTTTTTCTGAACGTGGACAGCATTTTCCATCATGAGTCCTTTGGAGCTATCCTGAATCCTTGCATTGTTAAGAAGAGATAAATCAAAGTTAGTCATTGCACATTGTGGCTGTACCGTGTACAGTGTTCTCCTGATTTTGCTTGCTTCATTCAGCATCAGTTCATTCAAGTTTTTCTCTTGATTTTTTTAATGAGATAACAGCCAGAAAGAAAATGTTACCTAATAACCTCTCATGAGTATCTATAAATATTTAGTAAATATTAATGAAATATCTGTAGTAATGAGATGACTGTGTATATAATGACTTGACTGGATTTATGTAAGGAATGTTTGAACAATTAAGATATCAATTAATGAATAAAAAGCTTTTGATAAAACAAAATGCAAACTTTCTTTAATGTAGTAATTTAATAAGTAACATCTATTTAAAACTAAGAGTTGATTTTATAGGTGGAAAACCTCACTCAGTAACTGAGTGCTTTGAAAATTATAATGAATCAAACAAAAAACTGACTCAGTGAGACAACAAGAAATAGTAAAACTAAAAAATTGGGAGAAAACCCCCAAAACAGATAAATATAGTATAAAAAACAGCTAACTAGGGAAACAGATCAAGGAAAGAAAACTTAAGAATTTTCAAGTTGTCTGAAAATTGTGACCTTAAAAAAGGCCAGAATACCATATTTCAGAAAAATTTTTGAAGAAAACTTTCCAGAACTCTTTCCAGGACTCTTTCAATTGGGGTAAAATGAAAACAAGCATCCACAAATTACTTCCTGAAAGAAATCCCCAAATGAAAATTCCCAGTATAATAGCCTAGCCAAAACCCACAGCTTATAACTAAAAGGGAAAAAATACTTCATGCACCCAGCAAGAAAGAGTTTAGCTACTAAGGAACTACAGTAAGTGTCCCACAAGATTTGGCAGGTTCCTTCCTAAAGGAGAGAAGAGCTTATTAATCAAATATTCCAAAATGCAAAGATAAAGACTTAAAAGCAAGGATTAATTATTTGACAAAACCAAGTATAATCATACGGAGGTGAGGAGAAGGCAGGGGAAATGGACCTTTAGTGAAATAGATTATTTCCATATGTTCTTTGTGAAATGGTCAGAATTGAGTAGACAATTTGAAATGGAAATATAGGAAACAAAAGATCAGGTCCATCATTAAGCATTTATTAAATGCCTGCAATGTTCCAGGCATTGTGCTAGATGCTGGGGATACAAACAATCCCTATCTCTGAGGTGCTCAAAATCTAACTTGGGGGAAGGCACAGGGATGGACAATATAATAAATAGCTATGTGTCAAAAGATGTATACAAGATGAACTTGGGAAATTCTCATAAGGAAGACATTAACTTTAATTAGGGCCAGGAAAGGTTTGAAGTGAGCAGGTTATGAAGGCTTTCAAGCTAAAAAATGGAATTTACATTTGATTCTGCACGTAATGGGGAGCCACTGGCATTTATTAGATGGCAGGGACAGGTTTTGGGTAGGGTGATATGTTCAGTCTTTCACTTTAGGAAGATTGATTTGATAACTTAGTGGAGGATAGAATTCTGTGCAATCTTCTGAATGTTTTATATTTAAACAAATGAATGTTTAAGCATATCTGATTCTTCAATTTTCCCCCTTCTCAGGTTCCAATGGAATATAACCATTTGCAGGAAATTCCAATAATATCTTTGCGAAACAGACTGTTGTTATTACATCATATCTCAGAACTCTTTTGTCCATGCATTCCCATGTTTGACCTTGAGGGGCGTCTTGATGAAACTGGCCAAGGACCTTCAGTTGGATTTGACACGTTACGGGGAATTCTGATATCTCAGGGGAAGGTACTTGCGTGAATCTTTGCTATAGCATTGTAAATGGCACTTTTGCTGAATTAAACTTAAATATGATTTTTAAAAAATTAAAAACTGAAGAATGTGAAGACACAAAAGAAGTTAAACATTTCAGTTTACTATATATTATTGCTCTGCTCGATACTGTAAAATAATTTCTCCTTTCAATGTCATTTAATAATAATTGATTGTGGGGCAGCTACGTGGCACAGTGGATAGAGCACTGGCCCTGGAGTTCTGAGGACCTGACTTGAAATCTTGCCTTAGATACTTGATAGCTGTATGGTCCTGGGCAAGTCACTTAACCCCAATTGCCTCCCCAAAATAATAATAATAATTGATCATCATTATCATGAAAACCTTTTGAAGAGCCTCTTTTAAACACACTATGCTAAGTACTATTTTATCAGAGACTGTGGCATGGTAAGTTAAAAAACTAGTTTCTTCATTGTTGTTATGGTGAATGCCCAGCAATAGGTTCCGTAATATCATAAAATCTAGTTACAAATTATATAGAGGTATGATATAGAGTTCTCTTTGAATTATAACATGGCAGGCTGTAAATGACATCAGATGTTGTTTTACCAGAAATTATTTAGGGAATACATAGGCTAATGATAGAATAAGAATTCAAAAATGATTCCTTTTAAAGTGTTCAACAAATAGTAAAATCAGACTATCCTTTTGAGAGAGCTTATTCAACAATTACATAACTTTGAGGATTTGTATTAAAATTAGATATCTAGGTTAGGAGTTGTCATAAAGGGGCAATGATGTATTCTTATCTATAATATATAATATGTTCTGGTTCTCTTGCTAGTTAGCCTTAAAACCTCAGGTTAGTTTCTTTAATTCACCTATAAAATTTAGTATTGGCAGTGAATGATTTTTCATGCCTTTTCCTATATTTTATGAGCCAATCACCATTGATAAGTTTGAGAAATTTGTTGTTTCTGTCTTGTGCAAGGCTTTGTTCTATGGGTTGGATTCTGAATGTGTTCTGTGAAAAGATGAATCAGATATGATTCTTGTTTTTCAGAAACTTATCTGTTAAGGGAAGTAAGAAAAACAAAATGAGACTCTAAAGTCACATGACCTGGGTTCAAACTTAGTACGTCACTGACCTTGGACAAAACATCAGTTGATTACTCTGGGGGTATAATTTCATACTTTATGTGCTGTACCACATCAGAATATTTGGACCAGTTTTCAGCTGTACATCAGTACATTCAATAATACATAGTCTTTGAACCTTCCAGTGCTTCTTATTCCTCATCTGAAAAAGCAGGGAATTGAACTCGATTGTCTCTGAGGTGACTTCAAGCTCTGGACAATCCTATGACTATAACTAGAAAACAAGCACTAAAAAGGCAGCGTGAACTAGAAAGGATATTTGTGTAATTGAGTTGAAGTACTATGTTAATGGCTTAAGTAGGATTTAAGAATTTTGTCTGCTTGTTCCAGAATGGGATTCCCTCCTGAATATTAGGCGTTGGCATTAAGAAGGCATACCTTGAGAATGATATTGGAATAACATGAGATTTCTAGAAAAGATCTTATTTATTTAGAATTCTGATATTTGTGTAATGCTCACAGGTTTCAGGGGAGCTGGTGTACAGTGTTGAGGGTTAAAAAACTTTTTACATAATTTTACATATATCATATATTTGTGATTATTGAGGCAAAAAAAACATGAATAGGGAAAATCTGTAGGGATCTAAAATTTTGATTTTAACTAATAATTTAAATTTCTTTTCTCTTACAAATAGCAACATTAATTAATTTGAAGTTGCTCTATTTTCCCTTCACCCTTTCTGAAATAAAAATGCTTATAAGCAGTGAAATAAGCAGAAAAACTGCATCCCACAGACTAGATGATCAGGTTATGAATAATAGACAGTTGAGATTTGACTGAAGAGATTAGGGGAAGCTTGTTTTTTTTTATCCTTAACTTTTTTCACCTCAGTTTTATTGAAACTTTAAAAGAAAATCGCACTATCATCTTTCACCGACTCCCTTCTCCTACTCCCCTATAGATTGTCTATCAGCTGGGTGGGGTAGTAGATAATGTTGGACTTGGAGTTCATATTTTTATGGGCTATGCCACACCAGAATATTTGGACCATTTTTCAGCTCATTAGCACATTAGTCTGCTTCCCCCCCCCCCCATATCCGTTTAACATTTAATGTTTTTGTCATTTTTGTCATTCTAATGTCTTGTAGGTAAAACTTCAGAAAAGGTTTAATTTAAATTTTTCTTAGTAGTGATTTTGGAGCGTTCTTTCATATAATCATAGTCTGCATTTCTTCTTTTGAAAACTGTTATATCCTTTGACCACTTATCTATTGGGGAATGGCTCCTGAAGAAATAATAAATATTTCTAAGGGAAGTATTAATTGAAATGTGTAGAAAGATCTAAATGATTTTAGGATTGTGGGTAGTACAGGTTATTAAAAAAAAATAAGGCAATTTTTCCCCCACTTGAAGATTTGTAGATAATGAAAAATTCCTGCCAAGTTGTATTTTTAGGAACAGGAAATGAACTTAACAAGTATTGAACATGGTATCATTCCGAGAGGGCTCGTGTTCAAAGTAATCACAGAAAGTAAAAGACTAATTGACATACATAAATATTTGCAGAAAGTGTTGTGATTATTGTTATTTTCAGAAACTAATGTATGAGCGATTTCAGCATCTATTGACATTCAAGCTTTTATTGGACAAGTCTGTTGACTTCACCTAGGTAATGTGCTACAGCAGAAAGAGTACTAAAATTATAAAGGAGACCCAGGTTAAAAGTCCTGCCTCCATTACTCATTAACTGTGTGATAGTGGACACTTCATTTAATCTCTCTGAGTCTTGATTTCCTGGGAATAATAACACTTTGCCCACTCAGTTACATCATAACATCCTCAAAGTATTTAAAGTTCAAAAAGAATTGAGGACAACAGATTAAAAAATGGATAAGAGCCACTAAGTTTTTTATAGCAAATTTTTATCATCGACCACAGTGAAATCACCATAGTTCCCAGATGTGCTACATGAGGGAAGTAAAAATACTGCTTAAGATAGCAAAGGTAATCAAATAACAATAAATATCTGCTATGATCCAGGTACTGTGAAGAACAAATGAATTTTTCCATACATACACAAGGAAGGTTCATGCTATAGGTAATATAATTTTGAAGACATTGAGAGATTGATTCCCAAGATATCTGAAAAATAGAAGGATGAATTCTAGATGCTTGGAAAACATCACAAGCCTCATCACCAAACAGAGGTGATTAAGAGACTATAAATATCCGCCAGCTCATATGTGTACTTTCTGATCTCTGTAAAAAGAAATCTTTTTGAAAATAATCTACCCAGGCATCAAAGACATCTTTAAAAAAATAATAGACTGGGTCTTCCTATCTTTTCCAGGATAAAAGTTCAGTGGGCTCTCATTGGCCCAGTCCCACAGTGATTAGCATGAAAGCTTTAACCTGTGCTGTTTCTGACCTGGGCCAGTTCACCCTGTTAGGATAGCCTGGTGGCCCTCAGGTGCTCACGCAGATTAACTCACTGAAATTTAGAATTCCTGAACTCAGTCATTCTACCAGTTTCAGAACTTAATCAATCTACCAGTCCCCATTTCCTAGGTAACAAGGATCATAGGCATGTGTCGACCTCCCCTAGCCCAAAGGCATCTGTAATGAAGTTACATGAGAAGGGAATAAGTATGCTTTTGCAAATGATTTTCTACAGAATAGCTCATCTTAGCAAAAAGATTATATAGAAAATATAAGACTTTGCTTATAGTTTGTTGACCACAAAAAGTTGGATTTTTTTTTTCTTAGAGCAAAATACTGCTTTAAAGGTTTTCCTTCAAATTGTTGTTTTCGTGTATGTGCTAAAATCCTATAGGAGTTCTTGAGGATGTCTCAGTAATGAAATCTTTTGATTCTCTCATTGTCAATATAAGGTATCAAATAAAACAGTGGAGAGTGATACTAGCTAAATGTGTTAGCTACTGTCATGGAAAATATCCATGGAGTACATATAGAAGAATACAAATGGAAGAGGAATTCCTGATAGCTGGTGTAGCACTTAGCACAGTGTCTGGAATATAGGAAGCGTTTAATCCCACTAGTTGAGTGAATGACTGGTCCCAGTTTCTTCTTGTGTAGATGACATTGTTTTGATTTTATCAAGCCCTGGAACATTATATAGTGCATCACATATACGATCACATTTAATGGCTTGGTCTAAATCTCCACAAAGGAAATTTATAGATAAAAGTAGATAGATAATGAATGTATGCGTATCATTTAGATGATATATGCAGTTGGATGGAAAACTTAGAGCTATTCCATCGTTGTCTCCTATCTTGGACAAACACCGTTGATGAACAAGAAGCTGGACACAGAACAGATCAGCAGGAGAGGAGATCAGAATGCTTTGGGGCATTTATGTACTTTCATCTATGAACCTCTGAATTTCTCCCAGAACAAAATGACCCTTATTTTTAATTTCACTTTTCTTCTGGGGATGCTACATAGCTGCAAGAGATGATGGACCTCTAGGATAAATATAAATTTCTCTTTAGCCTACAATGCTTTTCATAGCCAGGTTCAGCTTATTTTTTTCAGCTTTATTGGACCCTTACTCCTCATTCCATACTGTAGTCTGGCAGAACTGGCTGTCCTCTCTTTCTTGCATCTCCCATCTTTGTGCCTTTGCACTAGTTATCCTCTATGCTTGGAATGCATTTGCTAGTCCCTTCTGTCTCCCACATTAGAGCTCAAGTCATACTACCTACATGAAGCCTTTCCTGATCTTCCTACCCCAAGTGCTGGTTGCTTACTTTCTCCTCTCCCCAGTTATCTTATACATAATTATCTAGTATTCATTTGTTATTTATGCTTATTTTGTACATACTTACACACACACATTTTAAGAACATAAGCTCCTTGAGAGTAAAAACTGTTTAATTCTGTATGTCCGTTGTTAAACATACTACCTGGAACTTAATTGGTATTTAAGAAATTCTTGCTGATAGATTATCTGTGAAGGATTTTTGCTAGTCCCAGAAAAACTTTTGATTGGAATATCAATTCTTCCCATCAAGTCTCTGAACACTAATGGCTTTTGCATCTTTTTTGTTCCGCAGGCCAAAGGAGAAAAAAATTTTACACACACCCACACCCATTCTTGGTTTGCCAGAATGAAACCTTTTGTCCTTTCTCATTTCAGAGGGGAATTTCATGGTATCTTTACTTGTTTGATATGAATTACTTCTTTCTTTTGATACCTACCTTGCCTTGTATCCATGTATAGTATTAATAACTAGAAGAGATGCTCTGAAAGTTCTTCAACTTGTTTCTGACTTAAACGACATTAAAAAGAGAACTTCTAGTTATCTGAGCTTAGCAGAACATAATTTTTATAATATTTAAACTTTCATGAAAATTTTAAATGAGTTTAAGTGAATTTTCTACAGTTTCTTGTATTACATCATTAAATATTCTTTATATATTTTATCCTAAATTTGTCCATTTTGACTTTTTTTAGGAAGCAGCTTTCCGAAAAGTTGTGCAAGCAACAATGGTGAGAGATCGTCAACATGGTCCTGTAGTAGAGTTAAACAGAATACAGGTAAAAGAAATGTGTGCTTTTCACTGTAGCAGAACTTGCAACTTTTCTGTGATGGTTTGCAAGTGATGAATTATATGTCACAGTGATCATAAGAGTAAAGAAAAGATGATTTTGGGAACAAGAGTCTCTTCTAGGCACTTTTATTAATACCTTGGGAAAAACTAAAAAAAACATTATTGGATGTTTGTAGGCTTCTACTTCTTTTCTCCCCTACCTACCTTGTTTCCAACACTGAACTTCTGATGACATTAGATATGCTTATAGAACTCCAGTGTTAAAAAAAAAGGTAAATTATTGTTTATAGTGTTGATGATTACTACAAATATGCAGTTAATTGTTAATTTTCTTGGTTTTTGAGAAATTCTTGAGTGGCAAATTGTAACAGTTTTTGATTTCTAAGTCTTAGTAAGTTGCCTGCAGCACATGTAGATTTAGTGCTTTGCCTAGCATTACATAACTACTGGTAAGTGTCAGAGGTGGGATTTGAAACAAGGTTTTCCTGATTCAAGGCCCAACAGTCTTTATAAGAATAGGCTGATTTAGAGGTTACTTGTCATTTAATACACATATGAAATTAGTCTACTCTTCAGATATCTTCCTACCTCCAGTAAATTCTTGAAAAGGAAACAGATAATGTGAAGAAAAAAAAATCCTTTGTTTATATAACTTTTGTATTAACACATGATTTTTACCCTGGTGTTGATTACATGACTAGAAGTCTTTCTACAGTTATACTAGGGTCATTTTGAATAAAGTTTATTAAACCTTTGTCCTTTGTTGGATAATGCGTGTGACTACATTCCATTGATAGAAGTGGTCATGGGTGGCTCTTTTCCTGTTCACTGACGTTGGAATATTTAATGTTATGCCAGGGGCCAGTAAAGTTATTTCCACAAATATTTGCTCTACATTATTAACACGTTGTTTCAGTTAACTTAATAAAATGATCTTTTCTTGTTAAGATCATTTTGATGTGGGCTTTATAACTGGAAGTTTAGAAAACAGGAACTCTAGTGACTGCTATATAACTAAATTCGATCACTTCAAAGGGCATTTTTTTTTTTCGTGAAGAGTATAGCTCTTCAGAATTTGAAGCAAACTAGAAGCTTCTGTTGAGTTACTTGACATTTAATATACAAATGAAATTAGTCTACTCCTCAGATATCTTCCTAATTCCAGTTGAGTTTTTTAAAAGAAAGCAGTGCAAAGAATCCTTTGTTTAGATATCTTTTTAGATATTATTAACACGTGATTTTACCCTGTTATTAACAAAATCCTAATTAATGACAACCCTAAGTTAATCAGAATTTCCCTTTTCTCATGTCCTGTTTTTTTTTTAAATTAGAAATACAAATAAGAACATATTAAAGATCAGCAATTTAATTACTCCTCCTGATGCATATCATATCGCCATTATGCCTTAGTGAATGGTTTCTTGGTTTGATTTGGTCATAAAACTAATCACATGGCTAATTCTTCCTGTGATGGGCCATCACTAGAACTATATTTCTTTCTCCTTGATGTAACACTGTTAACTGCTTGTTCTTATTAGGCAATAACTTTTATGAATTGATATTCCCCATTGCATATGTTGCTAGAAGTTTTTTCATGTATTGGTACACTGCTGATTTTTTTCTGTTTTTTGTTTTTACTTTAAAAAATTATTTGTCATACAAGATGGTGGCTCTTTGGAAAAGGAGAAGATGAGAGATACAGGTAGAAATTTAGGTCCTGAAAAAACAAAAGATACTAATACAATTTATTTGAAAAGATTCTTATTCATTTTTAATTGCAAATTTCACTTTTGAAATGAATTTTAAAATAACATATATTGTAACTGTGAAAAAAATCTGTATTACTTTGTATATTCTGTAAGGCTCATTGGAATAGGTTTTTCATCAGAAAAGGAACTTTGAGACTTTATCAAAACAGATGAATATATTTAACAAATATTTAGCTTAATTTTAATTCAGTTTAATTTCATGAATCATATATAATGAAAATTCATGGAACAACAAAGCTGAACCTTTTGATAAGTCATTAACTATTAAAGGGAGTTTAAATTAGGCTTAATATGCTACCCTTAACTGAGTTAGGAATGTAGACTAATAGTTTTTAAAAGATCTTCACCATAGATAAAAATAAAGTTTTATGGTTAATTAAAAAATTCAGTTACAACAGAATGATAACTGTTTGGTTTTTTTTTTAGGTTAACCAAAGTTTTATATTCTATGAAAATATAGATTGACTTAAATGATAAATATAATTTCATTTATAACTATATCAAACATTAGTTTTGTATGTAGGTAGGAATCAGCCCTTACTTGAAATTAGATCAACCCTAATTTGAATTTAGACATTTTTTTCAGCTTTTGAGGAAAAAAAAACCATAGGGAAAGATCCCTAATATGTTGCTTCTTCCCAGTTTAAGGTTAAAGGTCTCAATATCAATGAGATTACATAGAAAGGTAATTGTTATCAGTGCAATTCTTTTAAAATTTTAGTGTCGATTTGGCTTGCCAAAGTTCAGTGTTACCTTTTAGAAATGTTGTATTGCAGAAAATGAAATACACTTATCTTCTGATGACTTTACATTTTATCCCATCTACAATATAAGAAGACATCTCAGTTAAGCATAAAAGAAAAATTAAGCCACAGAGTAGTCCAAAGTTGTCCACAATGGGTTGACATTGCTAAGATAATAACACATTAAATAAATTCCTATTTTATTGTCCCTAACTGTGGTGTCCTTTAATTGTAATAGTGTTACAATGAGTTGAATAAGTTTCAGATACTAAGCTGTTGTGACATCTAGCAGTTTTCATTGTTGTCCATATAGATCTATATTTCTTATTATATGTATTTTCACTTTATTGTAATGATAACTTTAAAAAAAGAATATTGAACTGGGCAATGCTTTTGGTATGAATATCAGTAGAATCTTATTTGTTAGGCTACATAAAACATTCCAACTTGACCTTTGGACTCTGTTCCCATAGAGGATATGTGTGTACACAGAAGGGGTTATTTGCTTATGAGGACTTCTTTTACTTACTTTACACTCCATGTATGACCTAGGAAGTGCTTTGGCTAGATGTACTCATCTTCTTTAAGTCATTCTCAAGGATATTTTCTATAGACCTTGAGTGACCACTTTAAATTGGGAAGTACCAACAGGTGTAGGGCATTTCCCCTTCTGTTTAATTTTTTTTTTCTGAAAGCTGAAAATTTTTTCAAATTTCAAAATTTAAGGGTTGTACTAGATGTAAAACTAGTTTTTGATCCTTGTGTAAATATTTGTAATAGTTCTTCCTTATTAAAATGTATAGTCTGGCTTCTTTCTTTGAAATTGTTATATTAGGACTGATTTCTGAAGTGGTAGTATGATACTGAACCTTGGTAAAGTTTGCTTTAATACTGTTTGTTATTGAAGGTAGTACCAAAGGCCAGTGATATGGAGAGGTTTTAAGCGTTATTCTTGTGATTGACCATATATATCTCCCTCAGAGGAGAGAGACTAAGTTAGCTAAGTTTGGCTAGCTTGTCACTAGAAAGTTGGTTACTAGGGGATTTTGGGGGCATTGTTTTTTGTCACTGCTCATAGACACTGTTGAGAGAAAAGGTACACGTACCTTGAGAAATAGTGGACTTTTTGAAGTATAAAAAAGATCAGTATTATAGAAATGTACTATAACACTCAAAAGCTCAGTGGAAAAAAGACATGGATATGA
This sequence comes from Notamacropus eugenii, assembly GCF_028372415.1. Lineage (NCBI taxonomy): Eukaryota > Metazoa > Chordata > Mammalia > Diprotodontia > Macropodidae > Notamacropus > Notamacropus eugenii. Next base: position 400,715,566 of record NC_092876.1, read on the forward strand.
TATGGTACTATTACAAGCTTTTGGAAATCACTCATTGTAGATTTGTAAGTCCTGCCCTTCATTAGATTTGGTAAGTGAGCAGTAAGTGGTTTAATTACATTAGTGGAGCTGAGTATTTTAATGCATGCTAGTGAACACACAGAATCTTATTAAACTTAAAGAACTCAAGAAGACAGGCATGTAACAAGAGAAAGAAAGTTTTTAGCATGAACTTTAATCCACTGAACAATAATTTCTGAGTGCCTAAAAGAACCCTGTTACCACAGGAGATGAAAACACCAATGAAAAATAACCCAACTCATCATCTAGAACAATCTGTGCAACAAAACCTTGCTTATCTGGAGGTTGTGCTTCTGCCATTTCTCACTCTCCTCAGTGCAGTGCAGGAGAGTGAGCAGAAGAGGTGCCTGCGTAAATAGGATTGGTGCCTGAAGTTCATGGACTGCAAAGCTCGGGGCTTATGGTGTAGGCCTTCACTCTGGCTATTTGCATTTAGTTCAGTTTCTGCAATAGTAGATTGGGGCTCAGAGTGGGGATGTAAGGATGTGGGAGATTGGTAATAATAAGTATTATCAGACAGATTGACAGTAAAGGAATACATAAGAACTAAAAAGCAGATACAACTCTAAAAGGCATAAGGTAGCCAGGGACATTTAGTTTGGGGCAAAAACAGCCTTGTATACTACAAGAACTACTGAGGGCAACGCTGTATATTGTACTGCTGTGTAATATTATTAACATGTGAAATGATGACCCTGAGGCATCAAGAAAAGGTTAAGTCCTAGACATTGCATTCTGTTAAGATATATCTTTATTGAAGTTCATTATAGTACAGAAAAAATTCTGTTAACATGGTCACAAGGTGTTTCAGCTTCAGTTGTCTGAAAAATTTGTATGAACTATTTCATACCCTGCTTGTGCCACACTGCTCTGTGTGTGTGTGTATGTGTGTGTGTACTTTGTCGCTCCTCTTTCTCTCTCTCTTTGTACAGTACATATTAGCAAGTAATATGATGCAAAAAATTGTGTACTAGCTGTGAAAAAAGCGTTTGTCAACTAGAGGATTATAAAGTAAGACAACACTAGATGCAGTGAGAGGTAGAGGGGGAGACTGTTACACTTGAAATTGGGAAGACCTTGGTTTGAATCCAGTCCCTGTCTCTTACATTAGCTTTGTGACCTTGGGCAAAAGTTTTAATCTTTTTGAATCTTAGTTTCCTCATTTGTAAAATGAAGATAATGATTTTTCCTCCATCAATTACCTCCAGATCTCTGAATCTGCCGCATAGGATTTTTGTGACAGTCTAGTGAGGTAATGTTTTTAAAGTACTTTACAAATCCTAATGACCTGTATAAAAGCCAGTTATCATAAAACAATGTGACAAGGCAGAATTTTTTTAAATCAGCAGAATGAAAATATTGAATTAATATACAGGAAGATGGGAAAAGGTATTAAAACTACCCATATCAAAAGTAAATGATTTTAAGGTAAAAAAACATTGAGTAGCCCCAATAGTTTCCATGTTCATATAGGACAAATCAAGATTGTTTCCGACAGCTTATTAAGTGAGAGAAGAGACCTAACTGGGCATATTTATCAAAGAAAAAATATCAGAAGCATTTGGTGTAACTTAGAAGGAGGTTTTGAAGTTAGAGTTGCAGTGGATCAACTAAAAGAGTTTTGTGTCTGAGATGACCAAAAATGCTAGATGATAATAGGAGATGTGAGAAATGAAATGTACTGAAAGTCCTGTTTTAAATCAGAAGATGAATAATTTGAACTTTCTCTGTAATTCTTTGGAAAACTCTGGTCAGTGTGGTTAGAAAAATGGGCAACAAAACCAACTTTGGTACTGAATGTTAATTTGAAGGAGCCTAGGGTTAGATGTGAGGTACTCACAGCTTTGGGTTACAGTTGTCTAGGTGAGAAATGACCAAAATCTATATACTAAGGTTGTAGCAGTAGGTATGAATTACAAATTCTAAATGGAGGATATATTTTGTAACAAGAAACAAAGAGATGAGACAGAGGCTAGAAATGTGGAGTAATTCCTCCATTAAGGAATATAGGTAGAGTCAAATTGTTTCTAGTCAAATTTTGCATCTTATCTTGCACGTTCTTGTTCTTTTGAGCTGTACCAATTTTTGTTGCACCTTCCTTAGTGTATATCTTTTTATGTTTTAGGTAAAACGATCAAGGAGTAAGGGTGGTTTGGCCGGCCCTGATGGCACCAAGTCTGTTTTTGGTCAAATGTGTGCTAAAATGAGTTCCTTTAGTCCAGACAGCCTCCTCCTGCCTCATCGAGTGTGGAAAGTCAAGTTTGTTGGTAAGAATTTTTCCTCTATGGTTTTTTTTTTTTTTATTTACCTTGCCTACTCTATAATATATTGATCTTAGTCACAAAAAGTGAAAAAAGAGATAGGCTATTTAAACAAAGTATTTGTAAATGGACCTAAGTGTGAGTACCATGAAGTTGTTGTATTCAGTTATTGACTCCAGTAAATATTCAGCTTAGAGCAAAAAATTTGAATGTGAAAAGTTCATTGTTAAAATTTTAATATAAAAGTTAAACTTCGGCAAACATTTATCACTTTGTTAATTGCTATGAGTGTAGGTTGAGGAGAATGCAAACAATTTGCTCTCATAGAGTTCATCATCTAGTAGAGAGTTGGTTCCTGCACAACGGTGAGGAGTACATGCATAAGAGAGTTACAGAACCAGAGTGCTCTTTGAGGTCCTAGGAGAAAAAAAGTCATTTCTTGATTGGAGATATCAGGAAGGCTTATTATATACATATATGTATGTATGTATATATGTTTTTGTTACAGTCTATGAATTTCTACTAACTTTTATTTTCCGTTCAAGGTGAGTCTGTGGATGATTGTGGAGGTGGTTATAGTGAGTCAATAGCAGAAATGTGTGAAGAACTTCAGAATGGACTTACTCCTCTCCTAATTGTAACTCCAAATGGCAGAGATGAATCTGGAGCCAATAGAGATTGCTTCTTATTGAACCCGGCTGCCAAGTCTTCCTTGCATACAAATATGTTTCGTTTCCTGGGTAGGTTGTGATAAACTGTGTAATGCTTTATTAATTTAGGACAGGAACCCTGGAATTTGAATCAGAAGACTTAGGTTTGAGGCCTCATTTCCTAATTTTTCCTTTGTAACTGAAGGGAAGTCCCCTACATTTAACTGAACTAAGTCTCATTCTTTCCATCTTTAAAATAGAAATAACAACTGTAGTATCTTTCTTGCAGTTGTCTTTGTTGGGAAATTACTTTGCAAACTCCAATGTAGCCTAAAAATAAGGTTTCCAACATTTGTATCTAGAAAAGATATGTGATGATAAATACGTCTAACTCTTTTCCATTGGGGAAAAAAGCCTGCTGGCCATTAAGAAATATGGCATTTAGGATTTTCAAAATAATTGGAAATTTGAAACAACCAATGTCTGTCAAAAATTTGCTAACCACTATAGAAATAAAAGATTTTAAATTTGCAGACTTTTAGTTGAGGCAGAGCATTTTGAACAAAAGCCAAACTGTGTGGAATGTGATCTTTGATAATGTTAATAAAGTCCTAAAATCCCAATGAGTGCAGCTGGATCCCTGTTGTAATTTATAAGGGAAAATATTTAGACACTATCCTCAAAATATTTCTGTCATTTTTATTTTTAAAAACTATCAGGTGTGTTACTAGGCATTGCCATTCGAACTGGGAGTCCATTAAGCCTCAACCTTGCTGAACCTGTCTGGAAGCAGCTGGCAGGAATGAACCTTACAATTGCTGATCTCAGTGAGGTAAAGTATAACATACTGTGTTTACTTAAAATGATAGGCAAAAAAATGTGGAACTGTGAAAGAAATATGTTCCTATCAAATAGAGATATATGGCTAAGAAAATGGCACCAGGTGTTATTTCTAAATTTTGAAATTTTTTTGTATAGCCTAGGTTGTAGCTAAACTAGTTTATTTGGGAAGTTAATAGTTAGTAGTCATATAGCTTAAAATTATAGAACCATAGAATCTTACTATGTCAGAATTGGAAAGTGTTTGAGAAGTCATGAAATCTAAACCCCTGCCTTTTTACAGATGAGGCACTTTTAATTCTCAGAAGTCAGTTTTTTATAGATAGATTATAGGTTATAAATAGATTATACTGTAAATGTACCAAATAAAGGATATTATTTTATGTGAATCAGTATTTATTATTATGGGATGAATATTTTGGTTGGTTTACTATGTAGATTATTTTCTTTTGAAAGGTTGATAAAGACTTTATTCCTGGGCTGATGTATATCCGAGACAACGAAGCTACTTCTGAGGAGTTTGAAGCAATGAGCCTTCCCTTCACAGTGCCAAGTGCAAGTGGTCAGGATATTCAATTGAGTTCTAAATATACTCACATTACATTGGATAACCGTGCTGAATACGTAAGATTGGCAATAAATTACAGGTTTGTGGGAATTATTTTTCCTAATTGTTTAGACTTTCTATGATCATCACCTTTTTTTAAAGTGTTTTGGTCATACATGATAAAAATGCTTCTCGTGAAAGTCAAAAATTTCCCAAGATCATGGAATCTAGCTCTCAGCTTCAGAGTGAGAAAGGACTGCCAAGACTGTTTCATTACCTTTGTTTTACATGAAGAAATTGAGGCCAGGGAGCTTATGCAACTTGTCTGAAATTGCAAGCAGAGTGTGCTAGATAGAGGCAGATTGGTTAGCTAATAATAATTGGTTTGGTATTTGTTTGCATATTTATAATTCTATATCCTTAGAGCTATTTTTCTGGCTACAGGATCCAAGTTTCAGTTTTCTTAGAACAATAAACTAGACAACACTTCACAATTATGCATACATTTTAAGGAATTGAATCATAGTATAGAAATTTCAAGGAGAGAGATCAGAGGTAATCTAGCCTACATGGAAATTTTGTGAAAAAAGAGACTGTATTTCTTTGAATTCCCACTAACATCCACCCCCATACAGTCTTAGGGTGTGTAGCTGATAATAATTGTTTCTTAGTCTTGTGATATATTACATTAATTTCTTGTCTCCTTTACTAGATGATAAACTCTTTGAGTACACCTGCCCTGTTTCATACTATTTTCTGTCCTGCACAGTGCCTTATATGTAGGAGGTGTTCAGTAAATGTTTATAGATGGATGATTATGATTATGATCATGTGGGTTTTCTGGCTGATATTTTTACCTTTTGGATCCAAAACATTTGTTCTATCATATAGCTAACCTCTGATTTGGAGCTTCTATAAATAAATGGAGAGTCATGTCATTTATATTAGTTATTCTTTGGTAAGAAAAGCTTTTTCCATGATTCTTTGAGGGGACTTCTGTTTTTTCTTGTGTCTTACTCAAGCTCTGTACACAATGGGATCTAATTGAATGTTATTAACTGCTTGATTTGTAAAAGTTTATAACTTTTTATATAGCTTTCTACAACAGTATTTTTTTCTTAAAAATAATAATATACTATATTAAATGAGCAAAGTATTGTCAAAAAGATTATTTGAGGCCTTTTATTAGTTAAGATGTAATGTGGTAAGGAAATGAAACACCAGTGTTGTGGCATTTGATAGGACTAGGGAAAACATTCATTTAAAATAGGAATTTAAAGCCTCAGCATCAGTCATAATATCTGCTTTCTTATTTAGGCTCCATGAATTTGATGAACAAGTTGCTGCAGTACGGGAAGGGATGGCTCGAGTTGTCCCTGTTCCTCTTCTTTCGCTCTTTACTGGATATGAACTGGAAACTATGGTATGTTTGCTTCTTTATTTTCTATTTTCATTGGATTTTCTCTTGGGGATATAGGTGAATATAGGCTCTTGATGAACCAAAACATTGTTCTGACTTTGGTTTTTGTTTAAGCTCTCGTTTGCAGACCTAAAGTGTATGCATGCATGTTAATTGAAGCTAAAAACAAAGTTAAATTGGATACGTAGTGCTAACAAAAAGAAAAATTAATAAATCTAGCATGTCTGTAACACTTAAATCTCTGGAGTCAAGCAGTTATTAAATGTCTCACCAATAATAACAGGTAATGTGCGTTAGTCCTGTAAAACTTCCAAGGAAGAAGAGAATTAGTTTTTGCATGGAAAATACAAAAACTTGAAAATTTTCAATGAATTTTAATGAGACATTGTTTTCCCAGGTATGTGGGAGCCCTGATATTCCGCTGCATCTTTTAAAATCTGTAGCCACATATAAAGGAATTGAACCCACTGCCTCTTTGATCCAGTGGTTCTGGGAAGTGATGGAATCCTTCTCTAATACAGAGCGCTCTCTCTTCCTCCGTTTTGTCTGGGGCAGAACACGACTTCCTAGAACAATTGCTGATTTCAGAGGCAGAGACTTTGTTATTCAGGTAAGGTTGATGGTGTTGGTGATTGAAAGCAAGAATTCTTTGACAGTAGGAGGGTGTTCCTTCATGGACTTAAAAATTCATTTAATAAATAATATTCAACAGGAATAACTTGGATAAATACATTTAGGAAAATGAAAAGGTGTCTACTATTCTGGCTATGCATATCTTGAAGTAGTTTTTAATAGATTGTATTGTCACTGGTGGATCTCACAGGTTTGGACTAGCTCCTTTTAAATCTTTTTATATTTCTTCAGTATTTTTGGATGTCTTCTTCTTTCTTGTAGTTTAAAACATCTGAAAAATATCACATACCCCTATTGATTCCGTAAATCTTGAAGGCTGAATAAGGCCATTCTCTTACTTTTTTGTAATCTATCTGACCACCATTTAGAAGATATCATGGTGTCAGGGATAGAGCAGAGTCATGAGACAGTGGTTCAAGTTAAACATTAGTCCTGTCTCAGGGGTTAGTTGTGTGGGCATGGGTAATTCACTTAAGATCTCAGAATTTAGCTTCCTGTTCTGTAAAATGGAGATGTACTGTGTGCCCCACAGAGTTGTGAGGAAAGTGTCCTTCATAGCTTAAAGTTCTGTTTAAATCTGGATATCGGCATACGCTGAAGTTTTACAGCTTTGTTAAAGTACCATATATGTACTAACTGATGTATATGTTTTCTATAGGTTTTTTTTAATGCATTTTTTTCATTGAGGATCATAGATCATGTGACCTAGAAAATCAGAAAGTTATAGAAAATGTTAGTTTTGAGTTTGAATCATTGTTAACTATAGTAAGTTCTGTGCCATAGTCTTTCTGGCTGTAAAATGAATTTTACCTCTCCACAGGGATATTATATTAAATGAAATAGTCAAGCATTTTTAAGTGCCTACTATGTACTAGATAATGTGTTGAAAAGATGAATTATCCAGGGTATCTAAATGCTAATACTTTTGGGTCTCTATGTGAAATTAAGATATGGTGCCTTAGTCCCCAAACCTCATTACGCTTTGTGGAATGGGATTCCATTTTAAGGGAAAAATAGATCTATTGAAGGATCATATTTGAGAGTACTCTCCAAGAATATTTCATGCCACTTTTTTTCTGGATGATTCTAGGACATCTGTAAGATTTGGAGGTCCCTGATTCCTGATTCTCAAGCTATCCTTTGACCAGTTTCCCCCCCAAATCCACAATTTTGAAATGTGTTGTCAAATCAGAAAGTGCTTTGAAATATTAGTTTTCCTCTCACAGAGTCTCTGATTTCCATTCTGCACTTGCTTTTCTAGGTTGTTTCCTAGATTTTTGAGGGGCAGAAGCTATCATTATTATTATTATTTATTGAGCTTATTGATCCATGCTGATGAGCTTTCATATTTCTTTCCCCACCCATGGGAGACTGAAGTGGAGACTTGTTCCAAATATCCCTCACTTGACTTGAGATTATATGTTTTATAATTGGTATCCTCCACACATTAGAGAGTCCCAGCTGTTCAAGCAAGAAGTTAAGTGACGAATGCAGGAGCAGTAATTTACTATTTGTTGCCCTTTTTTTGAGATTTTTTTAAACTCAGCCACAAATATAATTTTAGTAATTTTTCTTTTTAAAGTAACTCAGTAAGTTTCCATTTAAAAAAAGTTGTGTCTAAAAGGTCCAGAATATCAAGGGAACTAATAAAAAGAAATGCTAGGGAAGGTGACTTAGCCCTACCAGATCTCAAATTGTATTATAAAGCAGCAGTTATCAAAACCACTTGGTATTGACTAAGAAACAGAAGGGTAGACCAGTGGAATAAGCTAGGTACTCAAGACACAGTAGTCAATAAATATAGCAATCTGCTTTTTGATAAAGGTAAGGACCCCAGCTTCTGGAATAACAACAAAAATTGCTGGGAAAACTGGATAACATTGTGGTGGAAACTAGACATAGACCAATGCCTGGAACCATACACAAGAATAAAGTCCAAATGGATACATGATCTACTTATAAAGACATATCATAAACAAATTAGTGGAGCAAGGAACAGTGTATTTATCAGATTTATGGAGGAAGCAAAAATTTTTGACTAAATGAGATAGAAAGCATTATGTAGTGCAGAATGGATAATTAAACTGAAAAGTTTTTGCACAACCAAACTCAATGCAACCAAGATTAGGAGGGAAGCAGAAAATTGGAAAAGAATTTTTGCAGCTAGTGTCTGTGATAAAGCCTCATTTCTAAAATGTATAGAGAACTGAGTCAAATGTACAAAAATACAAGTCATTCCCCAGTTGATACATGGCCAAAAGATATGAACAGGCAGTTTTCACAGGAAGAATTAAAGATATCTATAGTCATATGAAAAAATGCTCTAAATCACTATTGATTAGAGAGATGCAAATCAGAACAACTCTGAGATACCACATCACACCTATCAGATTGGCTAACATGACAAAACAGGAAGATGATAAATTCTGGAGAAGATGTGGGAGAGTTGGAACACTAATTCGTTGTTGGTGGAGCTGTGAGCTGATTCAGCCATTCTGGAGAGCAATTTGGAACTATGCCCAAAGGGCCACAAAAATGTGCATGCCCTTTGACCCAGCAATACTGTTTCTAGGACTGTATCCCCACGAGATCATAAAAATGGGAAAGGGTCCCACATGTACAAAAATATTTATAGCAGCACTCTTTGTGGTGGCCAAAAACTGGAAATCAAGGGGATGCCTATCAATTGGGGAATGGCTGAATAAATTGTGGTATGTGAATGTAATGGAATACTATTGCGCTATAAGAAATGATGAACAGGAAGACTTCAGAGAGGCCTGGAAAGACTTATATGATCTGACGCTGAGTGAAAGGAGCAGAACCAGGAGAACTTTGCACACAGCAACAACCACAGTGTATGAGGAGTTTTTTTTTTTCTGGTAGACTTGGAACTTCATTGCAATGCAAGGACTTAAAAAAATTCCCAATGATCTTTTAAGACAAAATGTCTTCCAACATCCAGAGAAAGAACTATGGAATTCAATCGCAGAATGTAGCAGATAATTTTCTTTTGTACTACTTTTTTGTTTGTTATATGATTTCTCCCATTCATTTTAATTCTTCTGTGCAATGTGACTATGGTGAAAATGTGTTTAATAGGAATGTATGTGTAGATCCTATAAAAAACTGTTTGCCATCTCGAGGAGGGAGGGGAGAAGTAGGGGAGAAGAAGGAGGAAGGAGGGGAAAAAAATCTAAGTTATATGATAATGATTGTAGAACACTGAAAATAAATAACATTAAAAAAAAATGTTGTATCTATAAGTTTAGTTCCCTTTACATTATAATTTCCAATGTCCAGAGTTTAGTGAAAGTAGAATAATTCAAAGCACCAGTATTATGCTACAGCTAATAAAAATGTCCAAGTGATCTAGAACAGAGAAAAATTAACCAGAAATAGAAAAAAAGGAGACTAATGTTAAACTTGTTGCATGTTATGTATTTTATATTTATATAAAATCAGATATTTTGGTTTATGTGTTGCTTTGGCTAATATCATGATTTTTTAAAAAGTTTTTTGAATGTCATAATTATTCTTTGCTATGTGGTCTAAATTCATCTTTTTTTTACTAATAGGTTTTGGATAAGTACAATCCCCCAGACCACTTCCTTCCAGAGTCATACACATGCTTCTTTTTGCTGAAGTTACCAAGGTATTCCTGTAAACAAGTACTAGAGGAAAAACTGAAATATGCTATTCATTTTTGCAAATCTATAGACACTGATGATTATGCTCGGATAGCACTCACAGGAGAACCGGCTGCTGATGACAGCAGTGATGATTCAGATAACGAAGATGCAGATTCATTTGCGTCGGACTCTACCCAAGATTATTTAACAGGACACTGAAATGAAAAATAGATTTTCATAAGACGTCAGGTTATGTCAAGCACTGAGACAGAAGGCCAGCATTGGCATTCTGCTACAGGCCTGTTTGGAGTGCTGAATACCGGTTGTGTATAACAAAGGAATATTAGTCTTCTAAACATGGGACAGGGAAAGTGTGTTGTTTGTTCACAATAGGAATAATGGTTTATGACTTATAAATCAGCTTGGAGTAAATGGCACTGTATATGGACACTTAACATTCACTTTGAAAAGTGAGGTTCACCCCTCCTCCGCTCATTATGCTGCATCACATTTAGAACTTTTGTGTTTACTAAAGTGTTGTAAATGTTTATATAAATATGGTAGTGCAGCATCCAAAAAATAAGGAAGTGAAACATTTTTGATTGTGGGTGCAATAGATTTTTTTTTCCTATTAAGTGTTGTACTGTGCATCTTCTTGATTGTATATTGGAAATATTGTGCAACTATTGAATAGTATTATAAATATTTTGATTAACTTTACTAGAAGTTTGTTTATTAAAAACTTTTTGAACATTAAATTATCAGTATTCTTTGAAATACATCCAGAGGTTATTAAATAATTAAAAAGGCCATTTGGTTCTTACTCTTACCCCCATGTGTATATTTTAGCTTACTATTATGTATCTTAAATTGATACCTTTCTGTGAACAGCAGCATAACTTTTATCATGGAAAGTGTACTGTATATAATTAATTTGTGCCATGTATATGCAAAAATTATTATTCCCTTCAAATAAATCATCCATCACAAGAATTTAGGCTGAACTTCTTATCTGCTTAGAATAGCATCAGTGTTTACTATTTTAAAAATCCCTAGTCTTTAACACAGCACAATGGTCAGTCCTTTCTGGTGAGTGACATATTGATGAAATGATATTAAATATTGTATCTTCCAAAAATGTGAAAGTGTTTTATTTCTGGTAAAAGGTGTTTTATAAAGGGAGAGGAGCTCCTTTATCAAATGAAAGACAAAAATAGGGAAAGCATCTTCTCTTGAATTTACTCTAAAAAGGGATTTTAGGGACTATATAGTCCACTCATATTACAGATGAGAAAACTGAGGTTAGAGATGTCAAACAACAGTGACAGAAGTAGTTACTAGTAGACTCGTCTTCTTTGACTCATGACCAAGTGAGGGGGTAGCCAGACTGATCTCCATCTTGGCCTGGATGTTATGGAACTGTGGTGATTTCTTTCTTGTGTTCTGTTTTTCCTTAAACTCTTTTTACTATTTTTATATGTAAAAAACCTATCTGAGTACATTTTCTCTTTGAAGAATGTAAAACTTACCTAATACGGCAGGTGACCACCTCCTTATCATTTGTGTTTAGGCTACTGTTTACGTTAGTAATTTGTATCCTTTATAGTCTGGCTTTTTACCCTGATCCTATTTGTAAATTCTGTCAGGGTCACAGTCGTTCTTGTCAGAGTCAATCACATATGACAGAAGTCTTCATTAGAGAAAGAAAAAAATTAGTAGAGCAGATAATACTTTTAGCAATTTAAGTTCTTCACTAGTGACACTGATAAGAATTATTTAATTTTATCATCTTACTGCAGATCTTTCAATGGCACATTTATTTCAGGTAAATCTCTGTACACTAAAAATTAAGGGTTAGTGTGTTCCATTACCAGTTTGTGTAATAAGCTATCAGTGTTAATGTGTAGTAGTGCTACACTCTCAGCTATAATTTTGCGCTGGTGTGTGTGTGTATTGAAACTTCATATAATTCTCATGACTAGGATTGATTATGGGATTTCCCCAATGTGTGATACTCATTTGTTTGAATGTTAACTTAGACATACCCCCCAAAATTATCAATCTTAAGAAGAAGCAGCAAACTGTTTCAGAAACTTTAGGTTGCCATAGTGAGTAGAATTTTGGACTTGGAGTTAGGAAGCCCTGAGTTTGATCTCTGCTTCAGACCCTTACTAGTTGTGTGACCCAGGGCACATCTTTTATCCTTTCTCAGCTTCAGTTTTCTCATCTGTAAAATAGGTGTAAAAATAGCACCTTTTTGTTGTGAGGATCAAAGGAAATAATGCCTACCAAGTAAACATTAGCTATTTATTGTCATCATCACCGTTTTTATTAATGGATATGTGTAATATGTGATGTTAACGGATATGTATAGATTTCTAGTTACTTTGCCTGCCTCAGTGTTGTTGGCCTTCTGCTCCATTCACTCATATTGAATCAGCTATGTGTATATCTTGTTTCAGTCTTTCTTACATCAGTCCTTTCTTTTTCATTTCAACTGTCATTCCTTCAGGCCCTCAAATCACTTCATGCCAGGATTATTACAATAATCTAATTGATCTCTGTGCTTCCACTTACTTCCCCTTTTCATTCTTTCCTGCATATGCCTACCTTTGTAAACTTCCATAAATGTTCCTGTGTCCAGAAACTTTCAATGATTCGTCGTTGCCTACATGCAGGGGGAAGGAGGGGAATGAAAGAGAATAAGTGTTTATATAGTGCCTGCTTAACAAATTATCTCATCTGATCCTTACAGGAGCCCTGCAGGGTAGGTGCTATTATTATCTTCATTTTACTGTTAAGGAAACTGAAGCAGTTGTGTCTTACCCAGGTTCATGTAGCTCGTATGTGTCCAAGGCCAGATATGAACTCAGGTTCACTGACTCCGTGCTACCTGCCTTCTATAAAAAAGTCTTAGAACTGGAAAGGACCATTAGATCATCTAATTCAACCCCCACGTTAAGTGGTTGAGAAAACTTGGCCAGAGAAAGTGTGATGAAGTGAAAAGACCATTGAATTTAGATTTGAGAGAACTGGGTTAATTTTTCATATGTGACACTTACTAGCTGTGACACTGTCTGTGTTACCCTCTGTAAACTTTTAGTTTTCCCGTAAGTAAAAGGGGAATAGTGATATTTGACTTACCTTAGAGTTTTTGTGAGGGAAACATTTCATAAATTTTGGAACACTATGTAGATATGGGTTATTATTTTTATGACTCAGTCCAAAAACTCTTTCATTTTTCCTGTTACCTCCTGAAACTGCTGTACCCTTTCTTTCCTTTACTTCACTGCCAAACTTCTACATATCCACCTTTGCTACCTTTAATTGCTCAACATGAACTTATAACTTGACTCCCTATACATTTCTTTCTGTCTTCACATGCTGCTGAAACTGCTTTCTCTGTGTGACTCACCACTACCTACTTTGCCTTTTCTCAGTCTTCATCCTTCTTTGACCTTTGTGTAGCACAACACTGTTGGTGTTCTCTCTTTACTTCAGTAAGAGTTGCTCTTCTGTCATATATCCTTTTTGGTCTTTCATTGGTTCTGTATCCTTCTATAGCCCCCTAAATGTGGGAGTCACTGAAGGCTCTGTTTCAGCCCATTTTCTCTGTCTCTCCACTTTCACCTATGGCCATTTTATCAGTTCTCATAACTGAAATTTATCACCTCTTTACAAAAGACTTGAGAGTCTCTATCTCAATCCATAACCTGAGTTCCATTTCAGTTGTTCAGTAATTTCCTAACCCTACTTAGTTCTTGGCCAGGATACTGGAGTGGTTTCCAACTCATTTTACAGATGAGGAATTGAGGCAGACAAGTTAAGTGATTTGCCCAGGATCACACAGCTTGTAAGTGTCTGAGGCAGGATTTGAACTCAGGTCTTCCTGACTCCAGGTCTGGTCCTATATCCACTGGGCCACCTACCTGCCCTGTACTCCCAACTCTTTAACCCTCCACTGACTTGAGGGACATCTCCACCTGCATATTGTATCAACATCTCACAGTCAGCATGTCTGATCCTGAACTAGTCATCTACCCTGCACGACAATCTATTTTTGTTGAAGGTGCCACCATTTCCCCAGGCACCCATTTTGAAATCTTTGAGACGTGATCTTGCCCTCTCCTTTCCTTGCTCTCTGCCTCCAACCAAGTTACTAAGTCTACCTCCAACAGATAGATTCTGTCTCCATTTCACTGTCTCCGTTTCAGTCCATTCAGACTCTCATCACAGTTATATTTCACATATGCAATTGTAATAGTCTACCTGACCTATCTGCCTCCTGGTCTCTCTCCTCTCAATTCATTTTCATGCAATTCTGTTATTTGTTGTAAACCTATCCAATTTCTTCTATGTCATTGTACCTCTGTTAAGCTCAAGGATCATGGTCTATAGATATTTACTTTCTTTTCATTACCAATCATTTGTGCATGTAGGAGGTAGTTAATAAGTTAACTAAGTATTTTAGTTATTCAACAAATCCTGATTTGTCCTGTGAAGTTTGGATTCAGTCAAAGGGCTGCACTTGAAGACCTAAGGGCCACATGTAACCTTGAGGCCACAGGTTCACCACCCCTGGCCTAGGGGTCATTCATATCTTGGTGCCAGATTAAGTCAGTTTGTATTTATTAAATTCCTGTACTTGCTAGACACTGCGATAAAAACTGGAGATTACAAAGGAAGGCAAAAAAGCATGCCCTCTCTCAAAGTGCTCAGTCTAATGGGAGAGACAAGATGCAAACAGCTATGAATGAAGAAGACACATACAGGATAAGTTGAAGAAAAATTGCAGGTACTAAGTTTAAAGCAGACCAGGAAAGGCTTCTTGCTAAAGGTGAGACTTTGGATGAAACTTGAAGGAAACTAGGGAACTGAGGAAACAGAGATGATAAGGGAGATAATTCTAGTTACAGGATGACAGCCAGTGACCATTCACAAGTTCAGGAGATGGAGTACAGTTGAAGAACAACTTAGGAGGTCAGTGTCACTGGATCATTACAGTATATGGAGGGAAGAATATGTGTGTGTGTGTGTGTGTGTGTGTGTGTGTGTGTGTATGTGTATGTATAGTGTATATGCAGCTTCGTGCAAAAGATTAGGAAGGTAGGAGAGGGTCAGGTTATAAAAGATAAAGAATTTTAGATTTGAGCCTTAAGGTAATACGGGCCATGACTAAAGTCAATCATTAGTATCAGGACAACAAGGTTAAACCGAGGCTTTAGGAAAGTCAATTGTGTAGTCAGAATTACTTTTCTGCCACTTAGAAAAAGCAACAAGAGGACAGATCTTTTGAAGGAAAAGAGTTAATTTTGGAATGCCTTGGGAGGGGATTTTCCCATAAGTCTTTGAGGCATCTTGAGCATACTAAGTACCTGAGTGTGAGGTGGGGATGTGAGTGAAAAGATGAGTTGCTCAGTAGTGGTGAGAGGAAGAGGAGCTTTCTTCCGATGAAAAGTAATCTTGTCTAATGCTTTAGTGATTTTCCCCACTGCCTTTGGCCCATTCCTGCAGGTCACTCGTTTGCTATTTAGCATAATATACATTTATAGTTAATAGTTTTAATAGTTTATTATATTAAAACTTAATAGTTTTAAATTTTCTAAGTTTTCTTAAACTCATCTGGGAAGCTCTTGGGGATGCTAGGAAAAATCTTTAATGAAGTGTTTGTGTTTGGATTGTGTTGAACTTAAATACAATCCAAGGTGCTTTCAAGTTTGCGGTGGTAGAGAAGAGAAAAGAGAAGTAGATAATGTTTTCAGGAAAGTCAGTTTTGAGTTACTCTGAATTTAGTTAATGGACCATGTAGAGTATAAGCCCTTGAGATCAAAGGATTGTTTCTTAGAAGTGCTGCAGTGCTTTTTATGAGACTGTTTAATCTTATTTCACACATATTTTACTGTTAACATGACATTCACATAGTATAAGCCATAGAGTTAGAGATTACCTGACCTTGACTTTGAAGCTAATAAAGAAAAGCGTCTAAGAAATAACTTAAAATGGGAAATTCCTTTATCAAGTCTGGAGCCTTTCTTTCCAATTTCCTGAAATCTCATGATTCTTTATTGTTTTGATGTTCATTTTAGCTTATATCAGGCTCAGATAACTCATTTATCTATATCATTAAGTTCCTTTGTCTAGACTCTTGGAAAGCATTTAAAACTCATTTCTTGTTTATTAGGGTCAAGAAATGACCTTTATTTTTAACTATTCTATAGGTTCCCAGGATATTATTTAAAACTCTGATGTTTTAATGTTGTCAAAATGGCCAGGACTCTTAAGCCCAAGAGTCCTGTAAGAGCTAGCATTTAGGAGCCCAAGAAAATTGTAATTTACCTAATTAGGTGTCTTGTAGGGTATCTCTGTTATTTGCATGTTCCTTTCTTTTAAAGTTGTGTTTATTAGTAAGCCTTTAGTAATTAGTAAGTCATTAGTCATTAGTAAGCCTTCATCCTATTGTTTTAGGCTTTTAGTCCGAGTGACCACAGGAGTTCAGAATTTCTGCTCTCTTAGTAAACAGTAGGTTGCATTTCCTTGTTTTAATAAATATATAATGCCTTTTTCCTTTGTGATTGAAATTGTTGCCTAGCAGCATCTCTGCTTCTACCAGAATAATCTTTTGAATTTTTCAGACTGACTGGTATATTGTTGTGATGCTTGGGAATGGAAAGTGAGCTATGAAAGGACTGGGGCTGAAGAAGGCTAGTAGGCAGGTTTAACAAGTTACGTGTAAAGCCTCTGCTGATTAAAAGGCAGGATCACAAGACTGAATTTTTGGCTAGACTTCTGTTTCATTGCTTAAGGGTAGATTTCAGTGCATTCTTTCAATATTTCATTCTTTAGGGGGTAATACTCAATTCAAAATTCCTTTAATGGCTAAAGAGTCCAGCTTTAATCAGGTCAGGCTGTTTACTTCCATCATAGTACTAGTCTGGTCTCCCTTCAAGCATATCCCTAATCTTTGTAGGTCTTAGGTGGGTGGGTGGTATTCCATCAGAAACTCCCTTGTTTCCCCAACTTTTATGTGGCATAGTACTGTTACATCCCTAATCCTATGGAAGGTTGTTTAAAAGGCTCATTAGGCAAATTAACTTTGTGTGTTTTAGTTATGGTCATATCTGGTTGTCAATACAAATTACATTTGTCATTGGGGTATCAGGTTTTCTTTGTTTCCTTTTACTACAACTGGTAGATGGGTGTGTAGCAGGTTCATTATTGGGGACTGCAGGTGTCTCTGTTTGGGCTTTTCATTCCTTTGCCAGCTTGTTACTACCTGGCTGCAGTTTTGGTTCTGTCTATGCCACACATTTGAAGGTTATGGGTATATGTTGAGTCCCTCCCCTTAGTCCATACTGCCGTTCTCACATTCCTTCTCTACCCCTCTCTGATTTAAATAGTGTTAGGAGAATGAGCAGTAGAGATGGGAGTACGTATGGAACAATGTACGTTTTGTGGAGAAAGGATCTTAAATTGCTATAGAAATGCCATTTTAAAAATTATTTTCTGGAAATAGTTTTCCCCAAGGTATTTACTCATAAATGCTGGTTAGAAACCCTAGGAAAAGATGCATAATTCACCTGTAAGTAAGAATAAGTAATCGTTCACATTTACTATCTCTTTCCTTCCCTCCCTGCCTTCTCCTATATTCAGCATTTTTCTTTTTCTGGACTAGGGAGGTGCCAGTCTTTTTTACAGAATATGCTTGGAAAGGACAGTGGCAGAATTATGCAAATGATTTGGAGATTATGTGGTAATAATAATAGTTCGCATTTATAGAGCTTTAAGATTTGCTTGTTTTCTTGTTGAAGCTCAAAAACCCTGTGAAGTAGGTATTATTATCTCTATTTTACAGATGAGGAAGATAGGTTAAGTGACTTGTCCAGGGTCACACAACTAGTGTCTGAGGTTGAATTTGAATTCAGGTCTTCTGGATTCTAGGTCTAGTACTCTTATCTACTGGGCTACCTAGCTACTTCCAGTACAGTAGGAAGCCCAGGGTTTGGCATCAGAAGACCCACGTTGTAAACCCTGGTTCTTCCAGTTACACCCATGTGATGCTGAGTAAGTCATTTAGCTTCTTTGGGGCCTCTTTACATCTGTAAAAGGAAGAGGTTGGACCAGAGCTGTGGGGTCGAACTCAAATAGTAAAGGATCCCTGTGGCCACATTGATTTAGAAATCTACACATTAACTATGTTATATTATATTTTTATTTATTTTGTTATTTCCCAATTACATTTAAATATGATTTGGAGTCCTTGGGTGGGGAGTTTGACACCTCTGTCCTGGATTATTTTTAAGATCTCAGTCTAATCTATGATCGTAAAATTCTAAAGGAGAGATCTTGGACAAGATATTATGTATGTCCTGTGCCTCAAATGCCCCACTTGTAAAATGAAATAATAGTATTGTATCAGTGTTTAATAGTTAAATAGCTAGAGTTTCGTATTTACATGTGTGGAATGGCTTCCCTGTACAAAGGTAGAGTAATTAGAAACTATTCTCATGTATGCCAATATTTTTCAAAATATCCAAATGAATTAGAGACCTGTGCTCTCTGTCAGGGTCACATAAGCAATCAGAGTTTTGGTTGCATTAAATGCTACTAATTGGGAACCTGCATTTGAGAAACCTTCCAGGGATTTCATCCATTCCTGTTAAGATTCAGGATTCTTAGCCCCCAATTGGTAAACAAATCGATGTTGCCCTTTGCTAGAATACAATGTGATTTCAGTTCCTTTCCTTATTTCAAACTTAACTTTTTAGTGTAATTTTTATTTAGTCTCTTCATCTCAGCTGAAACATCAGAAGAATTCCAACATGGCAGAGATCCCAGGTTCCTCTTTTCTTTATCCCTTCTGGTTCAGCACACAACCTCACACAAGGAAAAGTCTGTCAGGAATGCAGAAACCTGTTTCATTTGGGGCTAAGCTAAATGATCCTTGCATAATGGAATATAGCAATAGGAGAAGTTTAGACAGAGGATCCCTTCTTACTCAGTAGGACATGTTTGCTCTAAATTCACCTGCATTTATGTGCAAGAATATGGGTGAGGCTATCCCTGGAGGTATGTATTTTCACCTCTTTCTTTTGAGAGAGGGATTACTGGCTGCCTAGATGTGTTCCTGAGATAATTGACCTAATGTAGGAGGATACTTGAAGTGTCCAAGGAAAATTATTGAAGAATATAGCTTCAGGGAAATGGGGGAAATGGGAGAGACTCAAGAGTTCATGAAAATGGAATGTTGAAATACATGATTCCGTTTCTAAATAGCCATTTATTCAATGAAGGAAAGGCTATTATTGATGTTTCTCTTAATGTTAGTCATAGGGATGGGAGAAGCAAAGGAGTATTAATGGGGGTTTGGAGTGGGGATGTCGGGGTGGCTGGATGGAAGCAGTGAAAATCGGGCTTTTGATCTTAGTGTAAGCTTATTCCTGTTACTTAACCAGGGACTACGACTATTGCATTACAATTTGATTTATCAAATGACCCTTTCACCTCTGTTTTTTGAGAAGGAAATGGCCAGTACACTCTAGTATCTTTGCCAGGGAAATCCCAAATGGGCTCAGGACACAACCAAAACGACCAAATATGTGCTGGGCATTGTGCTATGTGCTACATTCAGTGAAAATGTACTGACTTGGGGAAATGAAACCAGTATTGGATGGTGATACTGAATATGATGCTGAATAGAAGTTATAGACTATTAGAACTTTGATGTGCTGAGGAAACCTAAACTCAAAGAGGCTGTGAAGAGCTGTGTCAGATAGAGTTAGTGGTAGCTCTAAGAGAAGAATCTGGGTCTTCTGTTTTCTAGTTTAGTGTTCTTTTCACTATGTCATTCAGTCTCGTCTAGGTCCTGAGTAGGTAAACATCCCAGGCAGTTAGTTTTCTTTTTCTTTCAAAAAAAAAAAAAAAACAAACTGGTGCAGGGCTTCTAAGGGCTTCAGAAAGTGAGGAAAGGAAATAAAATGTAGGTCAGAGTGATGTCAAGGGGATATTATTGCACTACTGGTGGAATAAAGAACTTCTCAGTACTTTGTCTGCCTCCAGGGGCTGTGATTTGATTCCAGACCTGTCTTAAAAGAATCAGAAGACAGCTGACTCTCCAGTATATCACTGAAATTTATGAATGTGATGTGATCAGTTTTACAGCAATCATTATAGAACTTACACATGGGCAAGTGAGTTTCCAAACAGTCATGGTGGGAACCCAGGTATGTTCCAGCTGAGTTAACTTTGCACACGGCCAGCTTGTAAGCTACACAAGTATGTCAGTCTCATTATTTAATACATCCTGTATTTAACCAAAAAGAGTAGTATTCGTTTTGATGCCCCGCTTAGCCTTAATACCAAATGACTTTTCATTGCTCCATTCAAACTCCTCCCTGTAAGGATGATTTGCCATTATTGAGAGTTTTCAAAAAAAACATGCCACAGTCTCCAAAGACAGTTTTGAAAGAGGGGCTTCCAAAAATGTTATGGGCAAGGATAGTAACAGTGAATTGCAGAAATACTGATTTTGAAGGGGGACAGCACTCTGGTATGGGCAGCTAGGTGATCCACTAGATAGAGTGCTGGGCCTGGAATTAAGAAGACTCCTCTTCATGAGTTCAAATCCAGCCTCAGACACTTATTAGTGGTGTGACCCTGGGTAAGTCACTTAACCCTATTTGCCTCAATTTCCTCCTCTGTAAAATGAGCTAGAGAAGAAAATAGCAAACTACTCTAGTATCTCTGCCAAGAAAACATGGTCATAAAGAGTGGGACACAACCAAACAACAAAAATAAGTTGTATTTAAAAAAATTTTTTTTTACTGAGTTGAGAAATTTTGCTTTTTTTTTTTAAACAGATAGGGGTGGGGCATTGGATGTGGAGAATATCATGTAGTGTCAGACATGGTTGTCTCATTGTTTTTTGCTGAACAATTTTTTAATCTTTGTTATACTGACTAGAAAAAGAGAGATGGATGTGTAGTCAGAAATAAAGTTGATGTGAAGAGAAAAGATCAATAAAAAGGAAAATCCTTATTCAGAAATTTTATTACTATCTTATATTTTGCCTTTTAACTTTACAAAGTGCTTTCATATCTCCTATATCACTTGTCCCTAAAAGCTAATCCCTGCCATTAAATATGGCAGGGATTATCGCCATTGGATGATTTAGGGCAAAGAGAAGTTAAGGGACCTATTTGAGGTTATACAAAGTGTCTCTTAGCCCTACACTCTTGGTAATCTCCTTTCTAATTGAGATGTACTTCTGGCCAGGTGTACTACATTGTCATCCTGAAGTAGATGAAGTAAATCTGTGGGAGACTTAGGCCAAATATTGTGAGAGAGTTCAAGCTCTCGTTCTTGATGGATTTTGAATTCCACACTTTAGCTATGGTCACAGTCCTGGTGCAACCAAGAATCTTCTTTCAAGTTTAGTGTAAGCTGTGGTTTGGGGTTGTCAGACTCCCAGATTCACCTATATTTCTGTTAAAAGCTTACTGTATGCAGGTGATTGGGGCAGTGAGAGATTTACAAATGTTCAACTGGTGGCAAAGTAGGCAAATGTGTTCATCTTTCAGAATGCAACTTTTTTTGGTTCTTTTGTGTTATGGACAAAGCTATTGAACCTAGAACTTTCACTGGAGGGGAGAATGAGAAAGTTCCTGTGTTTAAGGGTGTCCCATTGTTGTTCTCTTTCCTTGTCTATTGAACAGGTAATCAGTTACCAAGATCATAATGAAAGAAGTGACAGGAAAATACCCAAGTTCCATGATGAGGCTTCTTTTAGTATGCAGAAAAGAAAAAAAAGTAGGAAGACTATTAACTCTAGTTTGCATTTTCTCATTGCATTTCAGTTATTTGAAATTGATAAATTAAAGGCAGTGGTGGGGCTTATTTTGACAGTCAAAATCAGGGGCTTGAAAGTTAGTATGAGGGTTGAAAAAAAAATCAGGTCACTGAGTCTCAAAGAAAGATACATATAATTGTCAGTGACTTTTCTCTAGTATATTATGACTTCCAAGTCATAATATTGACTTTGGGACTTCAAACCTAGATCCTTCACTTAACTTGTTTGAATCTTGTCTTTGTTAGATGAGCATAGAAGGCCCAGCTCTGTAAAGTCCTGAACTTCTTTTTTCTTTAATCCTTCTGCCCCTTTGAACAATTAACTCTTCTCTCCCACACCCCAAACAATTAACTCTTGATTAGGTTGTATTTATTTTAAGAGACTGGATATTAGTGATGACATATCTGAGGGCTGACCCACAAAACTGAGATCACATGAGAGCAAATCTAGGAATTCTTGTTCCAATTACATATGTCTATGTTAGTGGTCACTCCTCCTTAGAAACAGGAGGGGCTGGGTTCACCGAGAGCTGATCTGCTGTGATCTGTTTGATTACTCAAAAGATTTTTTGATTCTGATTCTTGTAAGCACCATGCTGGTAACTTAGTTGAGGAAAATTTTTAATTTTAAGATTTTTTTTCCCCCTCCTTCTTCTTTTAGAAACTACCAGTTAGGGTTTTTCCTAAATTGAATTCTTCAAGAAAATTCATCAAAATTTCAGGTAAAATAAAAACATTTTAATTGCTCCATATTAGTATGGTGGGGTTTGTATATATGTGTGAGGATGATTGGGGGTGGTGGTGAGAATGGGGGTGTGTGTGTATATTTATAGGCTAGTCAAATGAAAAGACTGAATTTTTAACAAGCAGAAATAACAAATGCTGGTTTATGAAGCAACATTCAGATATGCACAAGATTAATACTGCTATGAATATACAATGCTTAGCACTCCAGAAAATGTTTTCTGATATAAGTGTAGTCTGTTCAACTGAATAATAGCTGCTTTCAAAGCCTCTCCTTAATGACTGAGAAACCAATTTTTCTTATAATAATGCTAAGAACCTTCAGCTGTTGGTTTTAACAAACAGAATGACATTGTATCTTACCAGACTGCATTGTATGAAACTACTGTATAAAAAAGTGACTTAGCTTTGTTTCCAAGTTACATATACTATAAAAATACTTTTATGAGGATTGAAACCTGCTAATGGTAACAACCCAGTGCTATGAATTAACAATTTGAACTAAAAAGTTTGAATGATTTATTTGGCTTTTTTTCTTCCTTCCCAATCTCCTTCCTTTTTTCTCTCTTTTCCTTTTTTACACAACTTTGAAACAGAATTACCAATTTATTTTGGAAAATAATCAGTTCATTTCAGTATGATTTTGGCATTTAGTATAGTGTTACATAAGAAAATGTGTCATTGACATCATGACTGAACTTAACAGGAATGAAATGATGTTGCGTTAATTCTAAGGTAGCTATGTATCTTAAGTATAAATTGTAACTGGATGTGAAAGCTGTCGGATTGTATCATAAATTTATTTTTCACTTGTGGCCTCCACTCCTTTTCTCCCTCACTCCTTAATCCTTTGCACTCTGGCTCCCAACCACATTTCTCAAATACAAAACTGCTTTCTTTAGAGTTACCGGTGATCTCTCAAATGTCAAATCTCTTGGCTTTTATTCAGTTCTCATCCTTTTTAATGTCTCTGCAGCATTTGACATTTTGAACACTCTCTCTTCCTGAATACTCTGTTCTCCCTGAATCCATTTTCTTTTCTGGGTTTTCATGACATTGTTCTTCTGGCTTTCCTCCTGCCTGTCTGACTTGTCCTTTTCAAATCTCCATTGCTGAATCTTCTTCAGTTACATGTAGACTCTGTCTTGGATTCTCTTATATCATTTCTCTACAGTCTCAGTTCTTGACCCCATCAGCTCTGCTATGGTTGATTAATATCTCTGTAAAGATGAGGCCAGATTTCTCTCTCTCTCTCTCTCTCCCTCTCTCTCTCTCTCTCTTTTTCTATCTATCATCTCTGTTATGAGCATTCACACCAACAGTGGATTGTTGAATATTTTATACTGGATGTCCCATAAGTATTTCAAATTCAACCTATCCAATCCAAAACTCGTTTTTCCTTTTAGAATTTATCACTCTTCTGGACTTCCCTGGTACTTTTGAGGGCATCAGCATCCTTAGAGTCCCCCAGGTTTACAACCTCATTGTCACTGTACTTTTCATCCAACATATTTAATTATGTGCTCAAATCTTATAATATTTATCTATCTCCACAACATCTTACATGTATGTTCCCTTAGCTACTGTTTTTCTTGATTTTACTGATTTTCTTAAAGCACAAGTCTGACTATATAATTTTACTACTAAGTTAATTCCAGTGGCCATTTACTACCTTTAGGATTAAATATAAACTCCTCTGTTTGGATTTAAATTTCACAACTTGACCCCACCTGCCTTTCCAACCTTCATATATATTATTACCCTCCATATACTCAATAGTTGGGCCAAACTGACTGTGCTGTTTGTCACACATTACACTTCATCTCTCATTTCTCTGCCCTTGTACTGGCTCTTCTCCATGCCTGAAATGTTCTTTCTCCTTTCTTCTGCCTCTTCTTTCAAGACTGAGCTTAAGCACAACATTGTTCTGAAGGCCTTTGCTAGTCCCCCTAGCTTCTAGTACTTTCTCCTTAAGGTATGGGATGCTTAATCTTTTTTGTGTCATGGATCCCTTCTCAGAATAATGTTTTTTAAATGCATAAAATACCTAAAAATACAGAGGAAACCCCAATTACATTGAAATACAGTTATCAAAATACATTTTTTAAAAATCATAGGCCCCAGGTTTTATGTAAAACTACGTATAATATCCCTGTTGTTTTCCCTGTTACAATATAAGCTCCTTTAGGGGAAATTATGTCTTGCATTTGTCCTTTAGATCCCTGGCACCTAACAAAGAACCTGGCTCATAGTAGATAATCAAGAAATACATACTGATTGATAATAGATTAACATTAGAGGGAAAATCTTGCAGCAGTTCATTAAAAGCACAAGGATGGTGATTCAGTATAGGAGAAAATAGGCTTCTTCTTCTCCTTCTTATGTCATTATTTATCTTTTTTTCTGAGTGTGTCAAGGGTCCTTTTGGCAGTCTGATGAAAACTATAGACCCCTTCTCAGAATAATGTTTTAAAATAATTGAGGGAAATGCTAAATTTCTTTAGTGTTTAGTGAAAATAAAGATGCAATTGTTTTCTCATTCATGTTTGTGGACCCCTAGAAATCTGTTCATGGGTCCGGGAACTTCAGGTTAAGAACTCCTGTATTAGTGGTTGCTGACACTTTATATGTGCTGAACTTAAAAAAACCCAAACATATAGAGCATTGTAATTTTAAAGTTACATTTAAAATTAATTTTAATTAATTACATTAAAATGAACTTTAAATTTAAAAAACTGACCTTGAAAGATTTGTTTTTTTCACATTTCCCTGTTGCAAAATTGTTTTATTTTTTTTTGTGTGACTTTCAAATCACATTCAAGATGCTGGTATCAGTTAAGTTACAGAATTTTCCTCTTCTATGTAGAGGGAAAATGAATGAAAATTGACACCTGCCTTTAGAAAGGCCAAAGCACTTAGGGTGGAGATGTGAAGCATTAATTAAAAAAATTCAGCCTTATTTTTACAGCCATAAACTCTCTGGTAGTTTTTTATCTAAAAAAAAAAAAAAAGATTCAGGCTTTTCCTTCAATGATAACCTTGAACCAGTCATAGTTCTGATTTACTTCTTTGTCTATTGCAATTTCAATTTTTTTCCACCTATGTGTCTTGGTTAGGTTGACTTGATTCATCCCAATGCTTCTTAATCTCTGTGTAGCTTCTCTCTTGATATATTCAATTCTCCTTTGCTTAGAAGAATTCATAGATGTGCTGTTGGTGTTTTGGTAACTTTTTATCTGTAATAGCTTATTAGATTTTGCTCTGTCTCCCTAGTTATTTTTAGGTGTTGTCTGAAATCTTCCTGGGAACTTTGTTATACACTAGAATTATCCTGAGTACCATTTCCAGATGTGTGAGATAAAATTACTAAAAATGTATTTGCATATAATTATCATTTTTGTCTTTTTCCTTATAGAGAATTTTCAAGTTAAAATATTGTTATTTTAATTCTAAAAGTTGTCCAGGTTTCCCTCACTCTTTTCTCAAGGAGTTTTGTCCCTGGTTCATAATCTTCCTCTATACCCTTTCCTGTCCTCATATTTGGGGATGCTAATGTCCGTGTCTTTTCTTCCCATTTCATCACTGTTCTCTATCATTTATTCCATGTCAACTACTCAGATATTATCATACTTGAGATCTTAATACCCCCATAGTTGTGCAATCTCCATGATCTTGAATTCTTAATTTCCTCTTTTTCCATTTTCCCCTCTGCCTTATTCCTTCTAATACTAGTGTTCCTCTTCACTGTGATTTTTCATCCATCTCTCTTCCTCTGAACTATTACACCTGCCTCAGTTTCTTCTCTTCACAATCTTGACCCTGTAGTCGCTCAGTTCAATTATCTGTACACTGTACTCTACCCTTGAATCCTTTGCCTTCTTTGTTCATCACCTGCCAGTTTTCAAACCTTGATCACCTTTCCACTTCCCTTCACTCCTACTTGAATGCTACTGTTGAAAAACATTATATAAGCCTTCCAGCCAGGTCCACTACAGATTCATGCTATCCAGCCTTCACTGGGTCCTCAATGCAACCTGGAAATTCCCTTATTCTTCTCGAATGGACTCTAACACACTCACCTGTGTCCTAACCTTTTCTTCTTTCAGGAAACTTTCTCAGCTTCTGCTTCTCTCAGCAGATGACCTTTCCTCCTATTTCACTTAGAAAATCTAAACTTTTCTTATTTTGTGTTTAAATTTAAAGTACATTTAAAAATTAAAAAAGACAAGAAAATCAAAGCTCTCCATTCTGAGTTCCTTTATTTCCTCTGCAACTCAAAACCCTCCATTAATTCCATCCTTTCTTCCCTTACTCTAATGTCTGAGGAAGAGATGGCTCTTCTTGCTAAGTGATTCCCTCCTACTTCTCTGCTTTTCTTCCTCTTTCATTTGACTCAGTATTATGGGGCTCTGCTGTCCATTTTCTTCTCATGGTGTTCCCATGTTGCTCATTTATGGGCACAGCATCTCTGTGGGGTGGTTTGTTCAACTGGGTTCCCTGGGCAGAGTGATTACTGATTTCCAGGTCTACTACTTTCTAGTATCCATAGCTGGCTTTCTTTTCTGTTGCCCCAGTCATAATCCTCCAAGCAGCTTTCACTGCCTTATTCTGAATCTGTCTTCTCCATCCCATCCAAGATCTTTTGCAAGACACCATGGCCAGGGGCTGGGGAGATAAATTTGTTCTCCCCTTCTCGCCACTACCCTTCTGGTAGGGATCCCTTCTGCCAAGGATCACAGTTTACAAAATTGCTTCTTCCTCAGACTCTCAGCTGTCTCTCAGGATTGGCAGGCTTGCTTTTTAAAAACCAAAGGCATGGCCTCTCTGTGGCTATCTGGTGGCAACCAGCTTCTCTGATTCCATCAGGGAAAAAACTAGTCATTCTAAAGGGGTCACAGAAAGTAGACACCTTAATGTTTAGTTTCTCTGTTAGCAGTTCCCTTCTATGATTTCCTCAACAGGCAGTGAGGAGTGGGGTGGGGTAGAGGAAAGGTGGGCAGGGGTAAGTGGGACCACACATACACATTATAGCTGGAATAGTACCCAGGGTTGGTTGAATCTTTCTGGAAAAGGAGAATTTCACTGAAATCATGGCGTACGTCTTCAGCCAGGTAACTTTGTAAAATGAATATTATCACACACACACAACCCCCTCTCCCGTGTATTACCCAATCTAATGCTAATGTACTTTTTAATTACATTTCCTGCGGAGTGCCACCCACAGATGCCTCTTGGTAATTAAGCTCTCTTCTTGGAAGCTTTTGGCTCTTTATATGCTCACTTCCTGTTGAGTGGCCATAGGGAACAGTAGTGATTAGGAGATTTGCTTTTTAGAAAAAAAACCCCCACCAAACCTTCTGAAA
The DNA here is from genome assembly GCF_028372415.1 of Notamacropus eugenii. Taxonomy (NCBI): domain Eukaryota; kingdom Metazoa; phylum Chordata; class Mammalia; order Diprotodontia; family Macropodidae; genus Notamacropus; species Notamacropus eugenii. The sequence goes on from NC_092876.1 coordinate 400,743,557, forward strand.
TTAATGAGATGGAGAAACTGAAATCCAGAGATAATGTAACTCAAATCATATAATGATAGAGGTTAGAATAGAATTCTGTTTGTCTCATGCCTTACTAAACTGCCCTCATGCAAAATTCTCTGGTCCAAGTCAAATATTTCAACTCATAAAGCCCTTTATATTGCTCAATTCTGTTTCCTTGGTTTCTGTCAAACAGTATGCTTGAATGTGGAAGTATCTTACAACAGAAAAGCAATAGCATGGATGATCCAAAACACATCTTCAATTTTGTATTGTATTATATGTTTATTTGGTAATGTGTATTAAAAATACATACATTTTAAATTAGTTTGATTAGGAAATAAAATTATTAAGAAGTAAAGTTAATTTTCATTACTGGAACATAAACAAGATGACATTTGACAGGAGGTGGTATGGTGGTGATGGTGGTGCCCAAAGAATCCTCAGGTGGATTTTGCATTACTGTTCACATGCCAGATCTCACTGCCTTCTTTTTAAGTTATTATTATGAAAACCCAGAAACTGCCAAAATAGCATGAGTTTCTGTAGATTAAGGTAAGTTTGTTTTGAAAACGTTAGATACTAGATTGAGACATGTTTTTGATTATAGCTGATGTGTGGTTTTATTTGCTCATTTGTTTCGATATGTGTGTTTATCTTTTATTTTTTGTTGAGGGAGAAAAGGAGATAGCTGCAATGTTAAAAAATACTAGGAGAAGAAAGGCATGAATGCCACTGAACCATTTTTTATTATTTTATTAAATAAATTTAGTATTTAGTGTTATTTCTGGGTCAGAGAATATGCATAGTTTTATAGTCCTTTGGGCATAGTTCCAAATTGTTTTCCAGAATGGTTAGACTAGTTACAACTCCAGCAGTATATTAGTGTACCTATTTTTTCATATCCCCTTCAACATTTGTCATTTTTTTTCATGTTAGCCAATCTGTACCTCAGAGTTGTTTGAACATGCATTTCTCTAATCAATAGGTTTTTAGAGTATTTTTTTTTCATTTCAAATTTATTTATTTAACTTTTAACATTCATTTTCACAAAATTTTGGGTTCCAAATTTTCTACCCATTTGTCCCCTCCCCGCACCCCAAAACACCGAGCATTCTAATTGCCCCTATCACCAATCAGCCGTCTCTTCTATCATCCCTTCCTTCCCTTGTCCCCATCCTCTCTTTTGTCTTGTAGGGCCAGATAACTTTCTATACCCTTTTACCTGTATTTCTTAGTTCCTAGTAGCAAGAACAGAACTTGACAGTTGTTCCTAAAACTTTGAGTTCCAACTTCTCTTCATCCCTCCCTCCCCACCCATTCCTTTTGGAAGGCAAGCAATTCAATATAGGCCATATCTGTGTAGTTTTGCAAATGACTTCCATAATAGTCGTGTTGTGTTAGACTAACTATATTCCCCTCCATCCTATCCTGTCCCCCATTGCTTCTGTTCTCTCTTTTGATCCTGTCCCTCCCCAAGAGTGTTGACTTCAAATTGCTCCCTCCTCCCATTGCCCTCCCTTCCTTCATCCCCCCCACCCTGCTTTTCCCCTTCTCCCCTACTTTCCTGTATTGTAAATAGGTTTTCATACCAAAATCAGTGTGCATTTTATTCCTTCCTTTAGTGGAATGTGATGAGAGTGAACTTCATGTTTTTCTCTCACCTCCCCTCTTTTTCCCTCCACTAAAAAGTCTTTTGCTTGCCTCTTTTATGAGAGATAATTTGCCCCATTCCATTTCTCCCTTTCTCCTCCCAGTATATTTCTCTCTCACTGCTTAATTTCATTTTTTTAAGATATGATCCCATCCTCTTCAATTCACTCTGTGCACTCTGTGTGTGTGTGTGTGTAATCCCACCCACTACCCAGATACTGAAAAGTCTCAAGAGTTACAAATATTGTCTTTCCATGTAGGAATGTAAACAGTTCAACTTTAGTAAGTCCCTTATGACTTCTCTTTGCTGTTTACCTTTTCATGGTTCTCTTCATTCTTGTGTTAGAAAGTCAAATTTTCTTTTCAGCTCTGGTCTTTTCATCAAGAAAATTTGAAAATCCTCTATTTCATTGAAAGACCATTTTTTCTCCTGAAGTATTATACTCAGTTTTGCTGGGTAGGTGATTCTTGGTTTTAGTCCTAGTTCCTTTGACTTCTGGAATATCCTGTTCCACGCTTTTTGATCCCTTAATGTAGAGGGTGCTAGATCTTGTGTTATCCTGATTGTATTTCCACAATACTTGAATTGTTTCTTTCTAGCTGCTTGCAATATTTTCTCCTTGACCAGGGAACTCTGGAATTTGGCCACAATGTTCCTAGGAGTTTCTCTTTTTGGATCTCTTTCTGGTGGTGATTGGTGGATTCTTTCAATATTTATTTTACCCTCTGGTTCTAGAATATCAGGGCAGTTTTCCTTGATAATTTCATGAAAGATGATGTCTAGGCTCTGTTTTTTGATCATGGCTTCCAGGTAGTCCCATAATTTTTAAATTGTCTCTCCTGGATCTATTTTCCAGGTCAATTGTTTTTCCAATGAGATATTTCATATTATCTTCCATTTTTTTATTCTTTTGGTTTTGTTTTGTGATTTCTTGGTTTCTCTTAAAGTCGTTAGCCTCCATCTGTTCCATTCTAATTTTTAAAGAACTATTTTCGTCAGTGAGCTTTTGAACCTCCTTTTCCATTTGGCTAATTCTGCTTTTGAAAGCATTCTTCTTCTCATTGGCTTTTTGAACCTCTTTTGCCAATTGAGTTAGCCTATTTTTAAAGGTGTTATTTTCTTTAGCATTTTTTTGGATCTCCTTTAGCAGTGTGTTTATTTGCTTTTCATGCTTTTCTTGCATCTCTCTCATTTCTCTTCCCAGTTTTTCCTCCACCTCTCTTACTTGATTTTCAAAATCCTTTTTGAGCTCTTCCATGGCCTGAGCCCACTGAATATTTATTTTGGATGTTTGGGATACATAAGTCTTGATTTCTATGTCTTTCCCTTATGGTAAGCATTGTTCTTCCTCATCGGAAAGGAAGGGAGGAGATATCTGTTCACCAAGAAAGTAACCTTCTATGGTCTTATTTTTTTTTCCCCCTTTTCTGGGCATTTTCCCAGCCAGTGACTTGACTTCTGAGTGTTCTCTCCACATCCACCACGCCTCCAGATCCACCCAGCCAGAGCTTGGGGTCTGAGATTCAAAATGCTGCTCCCCAGCCGCAGGGCTTTCAGTGGGGGCCGGGCTGCTATTCAGTGTGAGATTAAGTTCAGGTGCTCAGGTGGGGGTAGGGCCACCTCATGGGGCTCAGTTCCCTCAGGGGGTTTATGTGGAGACCTTCAACAATGGATCTGAACTCCTGCCTACTTTGGGAGCCATTGTCTGCTGCTGCCTCTGCTGCTGCCTCTCGAGGGGGCCTGAGTCATGGGCCCCCCCCCTTGATGAGCCAAGAAGACCCTCCCACCGACCTTTGACACCTGTGGGTAAAGGGGCCCACACGGCCACCAGAGATTCCCTCCCTGAAGTCTGCTGGGATCTGCTCCTCTTGGTGCTGCACGGCCAAGGCAGGGCTGGGCTCTGCTCTGGGTCCGGGGCACAACGGACCTTTCATGTGGGTTTTTCAGGGCTCTCTGGAACAGAAATCTCCTCTGCTCTGTTGTTCTGTGGCTTCTGCTGCTCCAGAATTTGTTGGGAGTTCTTCTTTACAGATATTTTATGGGCTGTGGGTTCGGAGCTAGCATATGTGTATCTTTCTACTCCGCCATCTTGGCTCCTCCCCCTAGAGTATTTTTTCATATGGTTATTAATATCTTTGATTTCTTTTTCTGAAAACTGACTTCATATCCTTTGACTGTCAATTGGGGAATGGCTCTTATTTTAATAAATTTGGCTTAGTTCCCTACATATTTAAGAAATAGGCCTTCAGTAGAGAGACAGTGTATAAAGCTTTTCCCCCAGTTTCAAGGGAAGACATTTCTAAGTATGGAAAATGGAGTGACCAAAGTTTCAGAGGAATGAGACTACCAAGCAAATTTAGGGGAGAGTTTTGCTGGAGTAGGGAGTTCATGAAAGGGCAATAAGGTTGGAAAGGTATGATGGAGGGACTTTGGTTAGTAAGAACAGCTTAAACTTTACTAAGTAAAGGAATAGAGAGCCACTCCAAATTACTGGTCAGGGGAACGACATGAGTATCTAATGGCAGTCATGAAAGATAGATTGGAGAAACAGAGGGAGAGTAGAGTTAGGAAGATTTGTTATGAAAGTATTACAGTAGTTTCTAGGTGAATAATAATGATAATAATGCTATGGTGGTAGCCATATGAAAAGAATTCAGACATATTGAATTAGGACTGAGAAGATCTGAGTTCATGTCCTAGATCTTCCATTTACTTAGATAGGACCTTGGTTGAATTATTGAGCACTAGCCATTCATATTCATATGAGAAGATAAGATATTTGTGAGATCATAAAGTGCTCTAAAATGTTAGTGTTCATCTTTATTAATAATTCATTATTTTATTAGACTAATCAATTAATTCATCAATTAATCAATCAGTGAGTATTTAACAACCATTTGCTCTATGCCATACACCATGCTAGGGTCTGGGGACAGAAAAGAAACAGTTGCATCCCTCGGTGAGCTTACATTGTATTGGGGGAGACAATGTACATGTGTGTATCTGTATATAGATATATAAAATACATTCCTAAGTGTAATACAAATTTTTTGTGGAAAGGCAATAGCAACTGAAGGTATATAGAAGGCAGTTTTTGAGCTGAGTTTTAAGATGAAACTAGGGATTATAAAAGCTGAATGCAAGGAGTGAATGCATTTCTAGGCAGGGGAAAAAGGCATGGAGATGGGAGATGGAGTGACTTTTTTTTTTTTTTTTTTTTTTTGGTGAGGATCCAGCTGCACCAACCTATTTGCTGTATCACAAAGCACTTCAACTCCCACCCTCACATTTTTTTTTTGCACAGGCTGTGTCCCATTCCTGGAATGTGCTCTGTCCTCATCTCTGCCTAATGAGTTCCCTGACTTCCTTCAAGTGTTAGCTTAAATCCCACCTTCTACAGGAGGACTTTCCTGGTCATTCCTCTTTTCTCTTCAGTCCTTTTCCTTTAAGATCACCTTCAGTATATACTGTGTATATATTATTTGTAGTTAGTTATTTGCACGTTGTATTTATTGCATGTTGTATAGAATGTATGCTCCTTGAAAGTAGGGACTATGCTTTTGTCTTAAAGTGGCTGATGTATAGTAAGGGCTTAACAAATGCTTCTTGACTCACTGGCTAGCCTTCCAGTTTGTCTGGACTATAATGGGTGAAGTGGAGGAATATATAATAAGGCTAGAAAGGTAGTTCAGAGCTGGGTTGTTATTTCACTAAGGTGATACCCATAGCGACAGATATGAATATGCTGGCGTATTTTCAGGTTTGAACTGCAAGATGTAACAGACTCTCTCCAAGACAGAATCAAAACATTTATCCAAACACCAAAAAGCCAAATCCATCATGTAACTAAGAAGTCTATACTCATTATTAGTCCTTCTCACAAACCAACTCCCTTAAGCAAAATCACTCCCTCTCTCACTCACACCAGCTTTTTTGCTTCCTCTCTCTTTCCTAGCTCTGACTGCTCTGTCTCATTTTCTCTCAGCTCTGCTCCACCCCTTGCTGCTCCATCTGTTTGGCAAGCTCTTCCCACCACAGGCTTCAGGTGACTCAAGTTCATGTGACTCAGGCTTCCATGTGACTTAAGCAGGTCACATAGGCCTATTAATGGATGGAAAAGATCTTCCCTTTCCATTAACAATACAGTTGTAAGGAGTCTTAAATGAAAAACAAACAAAAAAACAAACAAACAAAATCAAAACAGGAGATTGTATTTGAGCCTAGGGTAAATAGGAAGAAGCCATAGTGGAATGACATGACCAGAACTTTAAGAAAATTGTCAGCACCTGTGTTGAACATGGATCTGAGAGACAAAGCAGGCAACCTAAGTAGAAGACCATTGAAATAATTTAGGCTAGAAGTGATAAGGACCTGAACTAAGGTAGTGACCATATGAGTAGAAAGTAGAGAATGTTATTAATTTATTCATCCAGTAACTAAGGCTGGAAGATGATTAAACACCCCTGTTACTGACCCTCTCCTACTGTGCAATATTAAGCATGGCCGTATTCCACCTAGGGGCAGTGTTTTTGCCTCTTCTTTGCCAACAGAGGGAATGATTGGTTTCTACGTTTACCCTGATTCTTGCCTATTCTACAGTTTCACAGTTAGTGGCAGGACCATTATATAGTGATGGGTAAGATACTTGGAAACTTTATTTTGGGGAATCATTTGCCTTTCATGTTAGCCTAAAAAGCATATTTTCATCTCTGAACAATCCCCTTCTATGCACATTGACGCTAGAAGCCTGGCTTTCTTGCTGATGATTCTGCATGTGATGGCCAGCTCTTTGATCTCCTGTGCTTGTACGCATGAAATGCTGAGGAAGTTTCTAACCTTGAAGGCTATGTCTGTTTCATGGATAGTCTTGTCTAATCATCTGAGGGTCATGGTCCACTAGGATTACTTTCTGAAGTCACATGCATGTTGTTTTTTGGTATTAGTCCTCTGAAATTTCTTTCTAACATATTGAGGGGCATAGATATCTTCTGACACTGACACATGAGCAAAAATACCTTTTAGACTTAAAAATCTCTGATCAGTACAATGACCAGTCATTATTCTAGAGGATAGGTGGTATAGAATGCTACCTACCTCCTGACTGAGAGGTGATGGACTAAAAATGCAAAATGAGAATGGCCTCTTTTGGCCCAGGACTTTGGATTTTACATTTTAAATTATCAAGCATGGTATCTAATTCTTCCCCCTTCTCTTATAAATTGAATTGATTAGAAAACTACTCGGTGAATATTTAGGAGGGTAAAATTGGAAAATTTCAGCTGTAAGGGGTCTGTAAACTAATCTAATCCAACTCCCTATCTGATACAGGACTTTGCTTCAACATCCCTCATAACTGGTTATCTAACTGGCCTTCTACTAACAGGGATCTCATGACCTCTAGAGGCAGCTTGATTCATCTTTAGATGCTCCAATTATTAGAAAATTCCTTCTCACACTAGAACTGAAATTTTCCTCCCTGTAGTTTTCACCATCATTCCTAGTTTTTTGGAGCAACACCTTTGGAATCTAACCCCTTTATCTCACCACGGTTTTTTCAGATATTTGAAAGAAACTTTCAAGGGCTTCACTGAAAATGTTCTTTAAAATAAGAAGGGTGGGAGGTATAATATTCAGGCCACCTAAATTAATATTTGAATGATAACTTTTTTTTTTTTTTTACTAAGTACAACAGTATATATTATGCAAAACAAGACTAAAGAAATTATTTTAGACTAAATAAGTTTTCTGAGCTGGCATGGTAGGAGCGCAAAGGACAGGGAACTCAGAACACTTGGGTTCAGGTCTTGGATCTCTTACCCTTCTGTGACCTTGAGCAAATTGTTTTTCCTTTGTGGGGGTAGACTAGAGGAATCTGTGAGATCTCTTTCCAGCCCTACCATTCACTGATGTTGTGATCTGAGTGTTGGGAAGGTATTGAGATACAGGGTTTTTATAGAAAATAGAAGAGTGAACAGATTGAAAGTCATAAATAGAATTCCTAAGGGAAAATTCATCAGGTTTGGAAATTAATATGGAAGAATAAGGAGATGCTAGGTTGAAATATGGGGAAAGAATCTTCTATTAGATTATGTTTCTGTGACCTTCCAGTCCTACTGTGAAAGAAGATTGTGAAGTCATGTACCTGACCCACTCTTAGCATAGACAAAACAAGATAGAACAAAAATGTCCATTCCCACTGCTGGCTATTTTGGAAAGCAAGACGGCCATGGGGATCACTGTATTGAAGGCAAAAGAAGGAAGAAAGGAAACAGCACCCTCTATCTTCCAGGCACTATGCTAAGTACTTTGTAAATATCATCTCATTTGATCCTTAAGCGCTATTATTATTCCTTAATAGGTAGACTGACGTAGATGGAGATTAAGTGACTTGCCTAGGATCACTCTTAGGTTAATAAGTGTCTGAGGCAGCATTTAAACTGAGGTCTTCCTGACTCCAGGCTCAACATTCTATCCACTGTGGGAATTAAGGTACAGAAAAATGAGTGTTTGTGAAATTTAGGAGCCTATTTAATAGTTGGACATGGGGGAGCCCTACGAGTTACTTTGTAGATCTAAGACAGATCCTATCCTACAGGTTTCTTTTTCTTCTAGTTAGCTGTGATGGGCTGACCATGCTCATCCTCCACCCAAAACCCAACAGTGGCTCCTTCTTGCTTATAAGATAAAATAGAAATATATTCACCTGGTGCTCTACAATCTGGCTCCAACCCATCTTTTCAGATTGATTTCATAGTATTCCCCTCCATTTACACTATATTCCAGCCGAATTCAACTATTAGTGATTTCCCCATCCCAATCTACATTTACCTGCCTTTGTGCCTTTTCACATAGCATCCTCCTCCCATGCTTGGGATTTACCCCACTCTCTTTGCCAATTGAAAACCTTTTCTTCCTTTTTGGCTTTGTTGAGATTCTATATCCTGCATGAAGCCATTTTCTGATTGCCTCTTTCTGCCTACTCCTTCCCCAAGTTGAAAATGTTTTCTCCCTCTTCATATTTTCCTAGAGCCAATTTACTTGGCTCTTTCCCTTGCCCTTTTTTTTGAGAACTACCACACAGTATTTTTAAGGGAAAAAGGGTTAACAAGTTAACACTAAAAAAAAAAAAATCTGTGAATACGGATTGGAATTTCAAGAGTTGAATTCTTAAATATCTCAATCTGCAAGTCATATTTCTTTTAGGTGGGGAAATATAAAAAAATAACACTTATAAATTACACAACACCTAAACTCATCATGTATAGTTTCAGCGGGTTATGGTAAAATAATAATTTCTATGTTATAGCAGGATTTACACTATTTGAAAAATTCATATCAGAATCTATCTTGTCAGTCAGTTCATAAGCATTTATTAAGCTATGCCAGACACTGGGCTAAGTGCAGGGGATATAAAGAAAGGCAAAAAAGTACAGTGCTCTCAAGGATCTCAGAGTCTAATGAGAGAGACAACATGCTAACAACTATATACAAAAAAAGACATATGTGTATATGTATATACACCCACACACCCACACACATATATATGTATATGTATATATGATAAATGGGGGATAAACAGAGGGAAGGGATTAGCGTTAATGGGAATCAGGAAAATATTGTCATAAGAAAGCAAGATTTTATCTGGGACTTAGCCAGGGAAATCGGGAGATAGACATGAGGAGGGACAAAATTCTGGGCATTAAAAGTTCTGGAGCTGGGGGATAGAGTGTCTTATGAGAGAAAGAGAAAGGAGGCCACTGTCCCTGTATTTCAGAGTATATCGGGGAGTGGGGAAAGGTAAGATATAAGAAGACTTAGAAGGCAGTAGGGGGATAGATTGTGAAAGACTTTGAATGCTACACAGAAAGTTTTATGTTTGGTCCAGGAGGTGATAAGGAGCCACTGGAGTTGATTTAGTGAGAGTGACATGGTCACATCTCAAGATTAATTTGACAGCTGAGTGGAAGATGGACTGGAGTGGGGAGAAATTTGTGGCAGGTAGACCAATCTGCAGTTTGTTGCAATGGTCTGAGTATGGAGTGATGAAAATTTGCAACAACATAATGGTAGGGGGGCAACTAGGTGGCACAGTGGATAGAGCATTGGCCCTGGTTTCAGGAGAACCTGAGTTGAAATCTGGCCTCAGGCAATTATTAGCTATGTTATCCTGGGCAAGTCATTGCCTCAAAAAATAAATGAATGAATGGATGAATAAGTAAATAAATAAACAGTGGAAGTGTCAGATGAGAGAAGGGGGCATACACAAGATGTTATAAATTTAAAATAGATAAGACTGGCAAAAGATTGGATACTGGGTAGGGGAGAGTGAGGAGTCGAGGACAACACATGTTCTGAGCCTGGATAACTGGGAGGATGGTTCTGCCTTTGACAATAGGGAAGTTCCGAAAAGGGGAGAGATTGGGAGAAAAGATAAATTTAGTTTTGGACGTGTTGAGTTTAAGACATCTATAGAACATCTAGTTCAAAATGTCAAATAGGCATTTGGAAATGAGAATATGAAGAGATTAGGACCTTATAAATTAAATCTGAGAATCATCAGTAAAGAGACCAGAATTGAATCTGTAGGAACTGATGGGAATGTATGAGAAGATGGCTAAGGACAGAGCCCTGGGGGTCATCCAGTTTGCAGGGATGACCTGCACAAAAATCCAGCAAAAGAGGAGAGATCGGAAAGGTAGGTGGAGAAAGAGGATAGACTACTGTCATGGAAACCTAGAGAGAAGAAAGTTTCTAGGGGAAGAAAACAGAGGGTCAAAAAGAATGAGGATTGAAAAAGGCCATTAGAGTCACCAAAAAAAAAAGATCACTTAACTTTGGAGAGGGTAGTTTCAGTTAGATGATGAGGTTGGAAGCTTGACTATCAAGAATCAAGAAAAGTGAGAGGAGAGAAAGTGGAAATGCCTATTATAGACTGCTTTCTGAATGAGTTTGGCCACAAAAGGGAGGAGAGCTATTGTGTGATGATGAGAATGGAAGGATGAAGTCAGGTTTTTTTTGAAGGTGGAAGAGACATGAGCTTGTTTGTTGGCAGTAGGGAAGCAAGAAATTTGAGTTCAGGAACCCTGCAAGTGGTTCCTTCATGCGGGACAGCAAGATCAAGGGTATCACCATCTTTGAGTGTGGCTGAGGTGGGGTGGAGAAGTGAGTCATATGAAATGATTAAACTAAGGAACTGTGAAGATACGGTGTTTGAGGGCATGTTAATATGGATGTTGAAGTCATTTTCTAGTGTGAAAGAAGATGGAGGAATGACTGTGAGTCAGGCACTGAACCCATTGAGGAAAAAAAGGAGAGTATCTCGGGTTAGTAGACAACTGGTACCAGAATTTTGATTGGGTGGTAGATATAGATTGAAGCTCAAAGGAGGAGGGGTTACTGAGTGATTGTGGTGGAGGGATAATCTGAAAGTGGCATTGGGGAACAAGGAATATTCCAACTCTCCTTGAACCAGAGCGTAAGGGGAGAAGGATTGAAAGTGTAACTAGTGTAATTAGTGCTCGAAAGGGAGAGCATGGGAGGCTCTATCTCTTGGAAGTATAGGAGAGAGCAAGGTGTGAGAGCCAGAAAATAGAAGGAATGGGTAATGAAAAGCTTTAAAATGAAAGTAAGTTTGTTACATTTGGAACATATATTCCAGAAAATATAGCAGATGTGGAGTGGTTTTAGAGAGTGCCATGGGGCGGTGGTGGGAAGAAGGGGTGGCATTGGTTTGAAAGGGATGAAAATAAGGGAATGGGCAGTGAGGGATGGTAATGGGGTGTTGAATGATGACCACTGAGGTTGGGGAATATCACTGGGATGGGGAAAGGTGTGACCAAGGGATAGTTTGCTAACCATTGGGCGATGAGTTCAGGTAGATTTTCTTGGAAAGCTGAAGAAATGGTGATTGTCCTCTTCCCCTAAAGGCTGGTGTTAGAGAATTATAGAATGATTTTCCCTTTTTACCTATAGGCAAGAGAACTGACTCAATGAAATGGTGAGTTTTACTTGTGTTTGCTTGTGTTTTCATTCCTTTCTCCTAGAATATAAGCTTCCTAAGTAGAGGGACTGTGCATTAATTTTTTCATCTTGATATTATTCCCAGTACCTTGCACATAGTAGGCCTTGATTAATATTTTTTTTATTTAATTGACAGGCCATGGAGGGGTCCCCTCCTCCATCCCCCCTTGAGACCCCGGATGTCTTTGCAATCTGCAAGGTTTATGAATCCTGAGATGCACATAAAATGCAAAGGAGCATGTAACCATTTCCTTACTGAGACAGTCCCATAAATAATTCAGTGTTTTAATGAAAACTTTACAGAATAAGTGGTGCTTTTAAACAAAAAGGAAAATTCAATGACTAGAACATTTTTTTCAGGACCTTTGAAAAGTCATAGAGTAGCACTGCTAAAGCAGGAGAGAATTGATTGCTGCAGTGCTTTTTTTTTTCTTAAGAAAGAATTTTCACAGCAGCACACATCTATTCTCCCTTTCTTTCCTCTTGGCTACTTTGTTCTTTCTAAAGATTTTAAAGAGCTGGTACTTGAAATATTCACAGCAAAAAGACATTTTCCATCCATATTGGTGATGATTTATGCACTGTACTGGAAAATTAACTGAATGATGATGACATCATTAATTGGGAAATGCCTGTTTGTGGAAGGGGGATATCTAGCCAAACCAGGCCCTTCCACAGCATGGCACAGAACAGTTATAGAATATAACACAATACATATAAAAAGCTTAAATGAGACCAATTTTTTGGTTGAGACTTTACCTGCTTGATAGTAGCCTCAAAGGTAGAGTCTCTGGCAGCTTATAGGCACTTTTTAGGAAGGAAGAGCTTGGATGGCAGAATATGGTGAAAGATAAAATGCACACATATTCTCTGAGCAATTAAATAGCAGTTGCTGAAGGATGTGTGTGGCTTTGAATGGTTAGTTCTTTGACATTTTAAATTTCTCAATTACTCTGATTGAATAATCATACCCAGAAGCCTGGTGGGCTGGGAGATGGCAGTGGCACAAGTCTTGCAGATTTGTGAAATCCAAGAAATCATCCCTGTGATTGAAATGATCAAGGGAAGAGACCAAAAGAACAGCATTTGTTCTACTGTTTCCACTTTTGCCTTTGTACCAGGTATTCTTGATGGTGATAACTGTAGTCATAATGAAAATAGTAATATCTAAAACTAGCATTTATTTAATGTTTTAAGGCTTCCAAAAGTGCTTTACAAATATTGTCATTTTATCTTAACAACACTTACCTTGTGAGGTAAGTGCTAGTATTATTGTTCTCATTGTACAGATGAAGAAGGATATATGGCTCAGGAGGAAGGAAGGAGGTGACAGGACAAAGAGGGTAAATCCTGTCCCAGCCGATCTGTTCAAAGGCATTTTGAACTCATTAGCGTTGGGCTGAGGAAGAAGTAGAATGGCAAAATTCAAAGTTTAGAATGAATCATATTCATTGAGGTCTGGACTATGGATATATATTTTTCTAAAGATCTTTGAGAAACTGGTGATATCAGTGCATGTTATTGCTTAAACACCCATATGCTTGTAGATTAGATTTAGTTGCATAGCCAGGGATCTAGAGAAGCCATGGGAATGGTGTGGAGTAAATAACAATCATTTATTCAACACCTACCATGTGCAAGACATTTTGCTAGATATGGTGGGGATGGTGGAAGGGTAGTAGAGTCTGTACAATAAGTATAGGATATATCTGTTGTCAGAAAGCTTATTTGTAATCTATTTGGGTTGATATTACATGTGAATAAGAAAGAAAAACTAACAAGAAACTAAATGAGTACTAAATGAGTGGTACTGACAAAGTACCATGAAGTAGAATCCTTATAATGCATTGGAAAGAGATTGTGAGCTGAGAGATCATGACTTGAATCCCAACCCTGGTATTTAGTAGTTCTGTGACCTTGGGCAAGTTACTTATATATTACTTAGGTCTCAGTTCTTCATGTATAAAATGAGAGGGTTGGATCAGAAGGCTACTAGGGTCCCTTTCAACTCTAAATCTATGATCCTATGATCTTTCTGGGCACCATTTAAAAGTTTTTTACTTATTGTAAATAGCAACGAATACAAACATTTCAAGGTACAAATAACAAGAAAGAGTATCATAAGAAGATACTATGTGTCATGTACCTTTTAATAAGAAGTTAAGATAGTGTCAAAATTATTCTACTTGTGTCCCCTTCTAACTATCTATTTTTCTTCCTTTGTGCATTTAAAAACATTTGGATGTTCTCCACTCCCCACTAACCTATCTTCCTCTTTCCCTAGGAAGCCCTACCTTGTAATATATACATATTCACACATGATCACACATGTACAATACATGTCTATGCATGTATGCACATAGCACATGGGAACACATTCCTATGCATACATCTGTACACACATGCGCGTCTACACACAAACACACATGTATATACACATGTACATTTGCACACATGTACATGTGTATGTGCACACACATACACAGGGTGCATATGCATGTGTGTATACATAAAATACCACACTGCCTCTTTGTTTCTCCCATTCCTTCACTTCCCACCGTCTGAACTCCATGGATATGATTCAAACATTACCCACTGAGTAACTTCTCCTCCTTCCTCTACCACCCCTTTTCAGCTTCCTTTTATGTGTGGTTTTCCTTCATCAGATTGCAAACTCCATGAGATCAGAGACTATTTTTCTTACTTGTATCTCTAGCACTTAGCACAGTGCCTGGCACATAGTAGATAGTTCATCAATGTATATTGTATTGTATTGTCAGATTCATAATTTTTCAAGACACAATAAAATTCTATTACATTTATGAGCCACAATTTGTTCAGCTTTCCCTCAACTAATTGACACTTGATTTCTAATTTTTTCCTATAACAGAATATACTGCTATTGGTATTCTCATAAGTTTGAGTCCTTTCCCTCTCTCCTTGATCTCTTTTGGGTATATTTCTAATAGTGATATTGCTGGGTTTGTACATTTAGTGACTTTAGGAATATAGTTCTAGATTATTTTCTGAAATGGTTCAATCAATACACAGCTCTGCCAACAGTGTATTAATATCCCCATCTTTCCTCAATGTTTCCAACAATTGCTATTTTTCCCTTCTGTTGTTTTTGCCAATCGGACAGATATGATATGGAAGCCTTTATTTTTTTTATTTTTTTATTTTTTTATTTTTTTTAACTTTTAACATTTATTTTCACAAAATTTTGGGTTACAAATTTTCTCCCCTTTTATCCCCTCCCCCCCCCAAACCCAAGCATTCTAATTGCCCCTGTGACCTATCTGCTCTCTCCTCTATCCTCCCTCCCTGCCCTTGTCTCCGTCTTCTCTTTTGTCCTGTAGGGCCAGATAGCTTTCTTGACCCCTTAACCTGTATTTCTTATTTCCCAGTGGTAAGAACATTACATTTGATCCTAACACTTTGAGTTCCAACATCTTTAGCTCCCTCCCTCTCCACCCCTTCCCCTTGGAAGACAAGCAATTCAATATAGGCCAAATCTGTGTAGTTTTGCAAATGATTTCCATACTAGTTGTATTGTATAGGACTAACTATGTTTCCCTCCATCCTATCCTGTCCCCCATTACTTCTATTCTCTTATGATCCTTTCCCTCCCCATGAGTGTCGACCTTGGATTGCATTCTCCTCCCCATGCCCTCCCCTCCATCCTCCCCCCCCACCCTGCTTGTGCCCCTGTCCCCCACTCTCCTGTATTATGAGATAGGTTTTCCTATCAAAATGAGTGTGCATTTTATTCTTTCCTTTGGTGGAATGTGATGAGAGTAGACCTCATGTTTTTCTCTTGCCTCCCCTCTTTATCCCTCCACTAATAAGTCTTTTGCTTGCCTCTTTTATGAGAGATAATTTGCCCCATTCAACTTCTCCCTTTCTCCTCCCAATATTTCTCTCTCACTGCTTGATTTCATTTTTTTTTTAAGATATGATCCCATCCTCTTCAATTCACTCTGTGCACTCTGTCTCTATGTATGTGTGCGTGTGTGCATGTGTGTGTGTGTACTCCCACCCAGTACCCAGATACTGAAATGTTTCAAGAGTTACAAATATTGTCTTTCCATGTAGGAATGTAAACAGTTCAACTTTAGTAAGTCCCTTATGACTTCTCTTTGCTGTTTACCTTTTCATGGTTCTCTTCATTCTTGTGTTAGAAAGTCAAATTTTCTTTTCAGCTCTGGTCTTTTCATCAAGAAAATTTGAAAATCCTCTATTTTATTGAAAGACCATTTTTTCTCCTGAAGTATTATACTCAGTTTTGCTGGGTAGGTGATTCTTGGTTTTAGTCCTAGTTCCTTTGACTTCTGGAATATCCTATTCCATTCCCTTCGATCCCTTAATGTAGAGGGTGCTAGATCTTGTGTTATCCTGATTGTATTTCCACAATACTTGAATTGTTTCTTTCTAGCTGCTTGCAATATTTTCTCTTTCACCTGGGAATTCTGGAATTTGGCCACAATGCTCCTAGGAGTTTCTCTTTTTGGATCTCTTTCATGCGGTGTTCTGCGGATTCCTTGAATATTTATTTTGCCCTCTGGTTCTAGAATCTCAGGGCAGTTTTCCTTGATAATTTCATGGAAGATGATGTCTAGGCTCTTCTTTTGATCATGGTTTTCAGGTAGTCCCCAAATTTTTACATTGTCTCTCCTGATTCTATTTTCCAGGTCAGTTGTTTTTCCAATAAGATATTTCACATTATCTTCCATTTTTCGAATCTTCACGCTATGTTCTGTGATATCTGTCTTTCTCATAAAGTCCTTAGTGTCCATCTGTGCCATTCCAGTTTTGAAAGATCTATTTTCTTCAGTGAGCTTTTGAATCTCCTTTTCCATTTGGCTAATTCTGCTTTTGAAAGCATTCTTCTCCTCATTGGCCTTTTGAACCTCTTTTGCCAATTGAGTTAGACTAGTTTTCAAGGTGTTAATTTCTTCAACATTTTTTTGGTTCTCCTTTAGCAGGGAGCTGATCTGCTTTTCATGCTTCTCTTTCATCCCTCTCATTTCTCTTCCCAGTTTTTCCTCCACCTCTCTAACTTGATTTTCAAAATTCTTTTTGAGCTCTTCCATGGCCTGAGCCCATTGGGTGGGCTGGGACACAGAATCCTTGATTTCTGTGTCTTTGCCTGATGGTAAGCATTGTTCTTCCTCGTCAGAAAGGAAGGGAGGAAGTGTCTTTTCTCCGAGAAAGTAGCCTTCAATAGTTTTATTTCTTTTCCCTTTTCTGGGCATTCTCCCCAGCCAGTGGCTTGACCTCTGAATATTCTCCTCACACCCACCTCGCCTCCTGGTCCTCCCAGCCAGCGTTTGGGGACTGAGATTCAAATGCTGCTTCCCGCCTTAGGGCTTTTGGCAGGGGCAGGGCTGCTATTCAGTGTGAGAATTAAGTTCAGATGGTCAGGTCAGGGCAGGGCTGCCTCTCAGGCTCTGTTCCCTCAGGGGGTTTATGCACAGACCTTCCACAATGGATCCAGGCTCCCGCCCGCTTAGGGAGCCCCTGTCTGCAGCCGCCTCTCAGCTTCTATCTCCTGGGGGGGGGGGGGGCCGAGCCATGGGGGCACCCCACTCCCCTCTCGACCCGCCAAAGAGACTCTCTCACCGACCCTCATCACCTGTGGGTGGGGGGGCTTGTGCTGCCGCTGGAGATCCCGTCCCTGAAGCCTGCTCGGATCTGTACCTCTCGGAGCCGTGGCCGCCGCAGGTCTGGGCTGGGCTCCGCGTTTGCAGCGCGACGGACCTTTTGCGAGAGGTTTGCAGGTCCCTCTGTGGGTGGAGGGACCCACGTGGCTGCAGGATATCTCGTCCCCATAGCCGGCTCGGATCTTTTCCTAACGGTGTCGCGGCCGCTGCAGGGCTGCACTCAGCTCCCAGTCCCGGCTCCCAGTCGGCAGCGCGAAGGACCCCCCCGCGAGAGGTTTGCAGGTCTCTCCGGAACAGAAATCTCCCTCGCACCAATATTCCGTGGCCTCTGGGTGCAGAATTCATGGTGAGTTGGTCCCCTCTAGCCGTTCTGTGAGTTGTGGGTTCGGAGCTATGTGTATGTGCCTCTTTCTACTCAGCCATCTTGGCTCCGCCCCCAGCTTTTATTTTCCTTATACATAAAATGAAGCGGTTTGGACCATATGATCTGTAAGATCCTTTCTAGGTCTAAGTCCTATGATCATATAAACTCAGAGAAAGGAGCTGTCATGGGTAAGATGTTCAGAAAAGATTTCATGGAGATTTGGATAGAGCTTCGGAAGATGGATAGAATTCAAATAAGCAAGAAAAATATTCCAAGCATTGGAAACAACATAAGCAAAGACATAAGTGTGAATGACACATTTGCTGGAAGGTATGGGGTAGGGGAGTAGTGAGCAGATTACAGTCAAGAGTAGAGGATTTGAGTAGGGCAATAGGGAGCCAAGATTAGAAAGGTAGAGTGGGGTTAAATTGAATGCCAAGTTACAGATTTTCTTAGGGCCATTAGATCATAGATTTAGAGCTGGAAAGAATATTGGAGACCATCAAGTCTAACCTTTTCATTTTATAGATGAGGAAACTGAGTTTGGCATTGCAGTGACTTGTCTAGTGACTTCCTTATATGGGAAAGAAAGAGGGTGGGGAGGGAAAGGATCAAAGAAGTATTTTAGAATGATTAATTTGGTGGCCTGCTGTGAAATATATTGCTGAGGGGAAAGACTAGGGGGTAGAGATACTAGGTACAACATAATAATCCCACTATGGGGTGAGAAGTGCCTCCTTAGAGTGGTAGTATTGAAATGAAAAAGGAAGTCTATAATATTTTTTTTCTTTAATTACTTTTTGAAGTTTCTTTTTTTTTGTTATTTAGTTGTTTTTCGGTCATGTCTGACTCTTCGTAACCCCATTTAGGGTTTTCTTGGCAGAGAGTGCTTTGCCATTTCTTCTCCAGTTCATTTACAGATGAGAAAACTGAGGCAAACAGGGTTAAGTGACTTGCCCAGGATCACACAGTTTACTAGCCTCTGATGCAAGATTTGAACTCAGGAAGATGAATCTTCAGGCCTGAACTCTATACACTGTGCCACCTAGGTGCCCTACTTTTTTGGTTTTTTAATTATTATGAACTTAATCTTCAAAAACCACAAACTAAATGTTACAAAGATGGGAAAAAAGAGGATTATGTATGAAAGAGCAAATTTGTTACGTATCTCTTTATAATACAATATTCAGAAAACCTTAGTAACAAGAAGAGCTGATGCTTAAATAGTGTTTTAAAGGCAGCAGTGTGCTTTGTATATATCGTTGTGTTCAATAACTCTTAACACCTCGATATGCTAAATGCTTTAGATAATATTATCCACATTTTACGGAAGAGGAAACTGAGGTCGAGAGAGGTTGAGTGATTTGTCCAGGATCACACAGCTAGGAAGTACCCAAGGTAGGATGTAAACTCCGATCATTCTAATTGCATGTCTGTCATGCTCTCTACTTGCTGTGTGAGCACCTAGAGACATAGGTCTGCAGAATTCTAAATTTCCACATTGGTCTCCTCACGGTAGCCTTGGAAAACTCATTCTTCTGTACTTATTTCTCTCTGAGAAGAGTATTAACTACCTTTTGAGGACGATGAGGATTTATTAAAGTTGTAAAAGCATCTTGAGGATGACAGGTGTTAAGAATATGATTATCAGTTGTTAGATTTGTTCTTATTCAGTCTCCAGTTATAGCATTTTTATGCATAAGAAATGCATCCATTTCTATTTTTTCTACCCTCACACTCCTAAACACAGACAACAAAACTTATCTTAAGAATGCCTAAATGACTAATAATCACTAATTTCTTGGCCGTTTCTTACTCTTTTCTTAATCTCTGCTGTGCTCTCCTTACACTTCTGCTCAGGGTTTCCAACTAGACACACATACTACTGTGGTGTATAGTGCTTTCTGATTCTGTCCCAGGCATAGTATGTCTATGAGAACTTGTGGTGTAGTGATGAGGTTGGATGTTGGGCTTGAGTTCTGGTTCTGAGCTTTACTTAGCTATGTGGCCCTCATCCAGTAAGCCTCTCTGAACCTGTTTCCTCATTTATAAAATGGGGATTTCAGGAAGTTATCAGTTCAAAGTCAGCCTCAAATAATTATGAGCTGTGACCTTGGGTAAGTCAGTAGCTCTCAGTAGCTCCATCTATAAAATGGGGATAATAATGGCATCTTTGCCAATTTAATGAGTATGTTTTAATTTGTATTTATGTTATTAGGGTGATTTGTAGTTTTTAAAATTTTGTTGTTGATAGAGAAGTGGCATGAAATAAAGACTTCAGGGCCAGGAAAATCTAAGTTCAAATACCACATCTTACATATTCTGGCTGTGTTTCCCTGGGCAATTCACTTAACCTTTCAGAGATCTAGGCCATAAGTGTCAACCCTCTTCCCACCACCAACATTCCCCTACAACAGCCCCAAATTAAAATATAATTGGAACATATTTAATGAAATAAGTAAAAAATATAATAGAACACAGATTTTATTAATATGTGGTTCTTTAAAGTCAATATGCTACCCACAGGGATCTTTATATAAGGGTTTCTTTTTGAGTTTAACATCTCTGATTTAAGTGACTCTCTAAGACTACAAGTTGCAGAGGAGGTAGTTATCTGAACTGGCAAAGGGAGTTTCCTCAAGTGAAAGTCAACGTAGATAAATGAAATCACAAGTCCCATGTTTTATTCTGTTGATGGCTTATATCTCTTCCTTTAAAAACTACCTGTTCATATTCTTTGGCCATTTATCTATTGGGGATGGCTTTTATTCTTCTGGATTTTTATCTGGTTGTTTTTTTTTTTAATCTTGGATATTAGGCATTTAGTAGAGAAATTTAATGCAAAGATTTTTCTCAGATAACTCTTTCCCTTTAAATTTTAATTTCATTGATTCCACTTGAGAAAAAGTCTTTTAATTTTATGCAATCAAAATTGCTCATTTTATCCTTCATGATCATTTCTATTCCTCCTTTGGTCAATGACTCCTTATCCATTGTTATGAAAGACATCCCCTTCCTTCTTTAATTATTTTGTGATATGAATTTTTATATTTAGATCACGTATTCATTTTGAGTTTATTGTGATGTTGGTCTAATCCTAATTTCTTCCCTGATTCCTTTCTAATTCCCCCAGTTGTTTTTGTTGAATAGTGAATACTCAATCCAGGAGCTGATTATCCTTGGATTTATTGAATATTCTACTTGTTTTATTTGACTATTTCTGACTCTTGTTTACCTAATCTGTTCCCCTGATCAACCTTTCTATCTTTTAGCCAATATCAAATAATTTTGATGATTACTCTTTCATGTGTGTAATCTTGGGTGAATCATTTAACCTTTGTTTACCTCAGTTTCTTCATCTGTAAAATGGGTATAATAATAACACTTACCTTCCAGGGCTCACATGAGGTAATATTTGTAAAGCATTTGGCACAGTGTCTGTCACATGGTAAGTGCTGTACAAATTTAGTTATTATTACTATTACAGATTTCATGCTTCCAGTTCCTTTTCCTATTTACTCTTCCTTTTCTCCACTGGCTGGCTGCCACACTGTTTAGATCCTTATCACCTCTCACTTGGAATATTGCGATAGCTTCCTAACTGTTTTTTCTCCCAGGATCTACTTGTCTAATCCTTCCTCTACATAGCACCCAATTTGATATTCTTAAAGCACAGATATGAGCACGCTGTTCCCCTATTCAGAAAGCTTCAGTGATACCCTATTACCTGCTGGATAAAGTATAAATTCTTCTGTTTGGCATTTAAAACTTTCACAATATTGCTCTCCATTGAGGCTTGCAGAGTTATTTTGCATTTTTTATGTTCTAGCCAAAATTGTTTACTTGCTCTCTCCACTATCCTATCTCTCTAATATCATGTCTCTCACCTCTGTGCCTTTGCATAGGCTATCCCTACGCCATATGCTTTCTCTCCAACTCTTGGAATCATTAACTCCCTTCAAGTATCAACTCAGGTGCTCCTTCCTATAAGGGGCCTTTCCTGATCCTTCTAGTTTTTGAGTGTTCTTCAACTTCTCCTAAAATTATTTTCACATTTACTTTTGTACTCTAAGTGCTTCTGAGACTTGGGGAAATGTATTATGGGAGTTAAGGTATTGTTGAATGGAACCTCTGGAATTGCAACTGCAAAATGGGTAGTGGGAAAGTTGGGAGCAGGTAGGAGGATGCTGAGCCAAGGTAACTGGGAGTAAATTTTGGATTCAGCTTTGAGAGAAAGATGTGATCTTATCGTTGGGGGAGATAGGAAAACTTTATCAGGTATTTTGAATGGATAATAAAACTAGAAGAGAGAGCAGGAGGGAGCACTGCAAATAAATGTAAATTAAAACAACTCTGAGGTACCACCTCACACCCATCCAATTAGAAAAGTTAATAAAAAAGAAAATTACAGATGCTGGAGAAGTTGTGGGAAAACAGGTTCAACAATACATTATTGGTGGAGTGATAACGTGATCCAGCCATCCTAGAAATCAATTTCAAACTCTGTTCCAAAAATTACTAAACTCTTTTTACCCTTTGACCGGGCAGCACTACCACTATGTCTATTCCCCAATACGATCAGAGGAAAAAATAAAGAATCTATCCATACAAAAATATATATGGGAGCTCTTTTTGTGGTGTCAAAGAAATGGAAACCAATGGAGTAGCCTGTGGAATGGAGTAACCAATGGAGTGGAGAATGTCTGAACAAATTATGATATATAAAGGTAAAGGAATTCTATTGTGCTATAAGAACTGAGGAATGGTGTGGTTTCAGAGAAACATGGTAACACTTGTGAACTGGTGTAGAGTGAAGTTAATAGAACCAGGAGAACAATTTAAATAGTAGCAACAGTAATATAAAGATAAAAAACTTTGGGAGACTTAACTCTGACCACACAATAACCAATCACAATTTAAGTTCCCACTGCCTGACAGGCTGTGGAATCAGGGAACAGATTTTAACCTTTTTTTTTTAGACATGGCCAATGTAGGAATTTGTTGCTTGTCTGTTTTTTTATTATAAGGGGTTTTCCTTTCCTTTTCAATGGGAGAAAGGAACTAGAGGGAGAGAAGGTAGATTTTTGTTAATTGAAAGAAATAAAATTACACTGAAGAAAACTATCCCAAGTATAGTTATCAATATGTCGCAGCTGCAGAAGTATGGCACCACTATCTATCAATTATTATCCACAATTAAGATCCACTATGTCTTAAGTATCTCTAAATACTCTAAATATCACCAATTGAATGCACTCTTAAATAATAGACTATTTTTATTATAAAATATATAACAGAGCCAAGTACAAGAAAATAATTTTCTGTCCAGTCATAACCATGAAATCCATCAATTGCATGTTACCTGTATATTTAAATTCATCATACCTAAAATGTCAAATTATAGTGCATGAAATAAATGCATCTTATATTTGATGCTTACATGTAGAGATTCTAAGTATCTTTCTCAAATCTATACCAGGATTCTAAGATCTCTGAAATTAAATTAGAAAATCTTTAAAAGTTTCCCCTACCCCAGGAAAGAATTGCTTCTTCAGAAAAAATTTCCTTTTCTAGATAATTCTATCAGGTACTAGCCAGGCTGTGCCTGCAGCCTTTAAAAATCAACAGTTTAGTTGGTTTAATGGGCTTTCTCTTCCACTCTGCTTTAGAAGCTCTCTGTCATACTTTTGACTTGCATTTTGAAGACCTCTTTGTGATTTCATTGTGGCCTTTACCTGTTCTTCCCACTGGGATCAAGGTGTGCTACAGTAAACAACAGGTGTTTCCCTGGGTGAAGTTCAAGATTCCACATTCATCCCTGTGTCAGTTTCTTGGCGAGGCAGCTAAAGCTTGCAGTTCTGGTACTTTGGTAAAGTACCACAAAATGTTTGTGTCTATTGTGAACTCTTGCTTATCTGGAGCAAGTGATTGGGTGAGGGATTCCTCAAAGAGGGAGTTTAAACCTTATCAAGCAAGGCTCCATAAAGAGGAAATATCTTAAAGCACTCCTCCCTGGAAGGGAAGACATATCAAATTCCTGGGTAGAGACCGTGGACCAGAGACAGTGGGAGACCCTACAGGAGAGGTTACTATTAGAAAGACAGCAGGGTAGGGTAAGGCCAGAGAGAGTTACCATCTGCTTGTTTCCCTTTTACATTAATCATTCTATCTGATTGAGTTGTCTCTATTTACTGGGGTGGGGTGGAGGCTCAGGGGAGGCGGGTGGGTAAGATCCAGGATCTGTGAGTTCATTGATGTAGGAATTCTGGATGAGCAAACTACCACTGCCAACGTAGTTTGCTGTTTGCTCATACTT
This sequence comes from Notamacropus eugenii, assembly GCF_028372415.1. Classification (NCBI taxonomy): domain Eukaryota; kingdom Metazoa; phylum Chordata; class Mammalia; order Diprotodontia; family Macropodidae; genus Notamacropus; species Notamacropus eugenii. Next base: position 400,767,574 of record NC_092876.1, read on the forward strand.
AGTCTTACAAGGTTGCCAGGGGCCACTGAGGTTAAGCGGCTTATCCAAGAAAATATAGCCAACACAGGGCCTGAACCCTGGCTGTCTTGATTCTGAGACCAATTATCTATTATTCACGATTCCATGTTAGATCGCGAAGAGGGCAAAGTTACACATTCCATTGCACCGAGCCAAAGCCAAATTGTACCGAGTTCCTAACAACATCTAAAAGTTCCTTTAAATATTTCTTCACCTGTGCTGCTTTTCCTGATAATTTTCCAGGGTTCGTCAGTGTCAATTAAGGGTTTTTGCCTTCTCTAGCTTATACAGAAATGAGAACCATAAGTGAAGACTCTCAAGCTGTTCTTTTCCTGTTGTAATTATCAGAAGTTGGGGTTACTGGCCTGGAGTTTGGATTAGCTAAGGCCTAACGTACTCAGCTTTTCTCTTTCTACCTTATTTTTTAAGTAGGAGGGGGCATAATTCTTTCAGGGATGAGAGCCTGGGATTGACTATCAATCAACAAACATTTGTTAAATTCTTGCTATGTGTTAAGTACTTCACTGGGGTAAAAAGAAAAAAAATGAAGTAGTCCATGTAGCTCAAAGAGCTTACAACCTATTGTTCTATTTGGGGAAAATCCCATAGTCAAGGGGGCAACTTAGTGCTCCCTGCAAACCAGAGGGTGCTTGTAGGAAATTACCCAATTCTCTATGGTTGTCAGAGAGCAGGGAGCTTGAGCTTTCATTGTTTAATTCCATACTTTCTTAGGGTCAGTACCTCCACCCATAGAGAAAACTGCCTTTCTTCTTGCTCTACTAGTTTTCAAAAAACTACCGAAACGAGAACACGATTTAACAGAGCCAAGTACGAGCATGACTTCACTGTATGTAGCATTTATTCATGACCAAAGAAGCAAAAGAAATGCAATAAAATATATTTAAATGGCCATTTTGAGGGCAATGTGACAATATCTTCTCTTTAGGCACAAGCATCTCTTGACTGACTTATGAGCATCTCCCATACTTGGGGGTTTCTGGACACATTTTACGTACCTTTAGACTCTGCTTTCAAGACTGCTTGTTCTCACCAGGAGTGAGCAAACATGCTTCAATGTTGACTCCCAGAAGGGTTAATGAACAGAACTCCTAATCTGGACTCTAGATCCTTCTCATGCCAACATCAGTCTGGAGACTTCCCAGCTGCCAGATATTTTATTCTCTCTGTGACCCTGTTCCTATCCAGAGGCACAGCTTCAATGCAATAGCCTTAAGACAGGGAAGCTGGATGTTCTTCAGCCTGTGTGAATCCTTGCCTTTACTTAGCCCATTTCTCCCAAAGCCCCAGTGCCAGTTGCCCCCAGTATCCTTTATCCCCCAGCTCTTCACTGGGTTTTTATCAGCTGAAGTTTTGTGGGTAGGACTGACCCCTCTCCAACTCCCACATACATCATAGATCTCTACTCTTTGGCACACCTCTCTGTTTTTCTCAACTTAAAAGAAAACAAAGCCTTTCTTTTTTATTATGATAAATACAAACATCTACAACTACGAAGAATGGAAAAAGATGGATTATGAGATCATGAATCTCCATTGTGAACAGCTTGTTCTTCTTCCCAAGTACACATTAAATTTGACATACTCATCTGTGTTTTGTTATCAACTTACTTCTGCTTTCCTTTGTGTATTTTTAAATGTTTCATTGATTGTATGTGTGCGTGTGTGTATGTGTGGCTTTCACTGATTCCAACAATTCTTCCAACTCTACTCAAAAATTGAAGCTCTAGTGACAAATAAGTCTAGTTAGAAATTTGTACATTGTCCTTGTCTGAAGAGGAATATCTCACCCTGCACCTCCTGTCCAAAGCCTTTCTGCCAAGGGGAGGGAAGTGTTCTTGTTCATATCAGTCTTCTGGAGTATGAGTGTTCAGAAGTATTTCAAAGTTCTTTTCCTTTATATTTAGTCTTTCTATAAATTCTTCTGCTTACTTCACTCTGCCCCATTTCCTACAAGTATTCCCACCTTATTAACTTTTAATTGAGTTTCAAGTCTATGCTGGACTGTTTTAAAATCAAGTGTGTCTCCTAATTTTGTTTTTTAGTTTCTAATTTTGGAATGGAAAGATGGGGACTTTTGTGTCTGCCTTGATTGCTTCTTTTCCTGACCTAGGAAAATAAAAATGCAGTATAGTGTCTGGGGACTCTCAATTTTCTAGGGCTCAAACAAAAATAACTACAGAAAAATTTCATCCCTGACAGAGTCAAAACAATTAGATGTTCTCTTTTGATCTCCTGGTACTTTCAAAGAATCCACAAGTGATTAGGAAGTACTGATCTCACATTAGCTTAAAGACACGCTTCCAGCTCTAAGAAAGACTATGGTCCTCTAATCTTGTGATTCTATTGTAAGGGGTGGGTGTGCAGTGCTATTTTTTTTTTTTTTGCTCATGTAGATTACGTATGTCCAACTACAACATAATTTTCTAGATGTGGCTCAAAGGGAGGTAAGAAAAGACATTCATCTCTAGCATCTCTTTCTCCCACAGTTCTTCAAGGGAGACTTTGATTCATTCCCAGAAAGGGAAGCAGGAGTTTGGGGCTGGAGGGTGGCCACTCTATAGTGGGCTTGAATTCTATCTATCTGCTTCCTTAAATATTATTAGTGTAGGGGAAGTAATCTTTAGATTCAAGCTAAATTCCTGATTGCCACTCATTACTGGGAAAGGGGTGTCCCAAGCTATAGTGGCAAGACTTCCCACCAGACAGCAGTTCTGCAATGAACACAAATCAGCAGCAAAGTGGAAATTAGAGAACATATACATATGAGCACATATACCAGATAATATAAATTGAACTCTGTCTTTGGAAGTGAAATAATGTGGAGAGAGAGGGAGAGAGAGAGGGAGGGAGGGAGGGAGAGGAAGAGAGAGAGAGAGAATCCTAGATCTCACTCAAGGGAAAGCTCCCCAAAGTCTAGGAAGCTGGGGATAGGGACATGGTAGGAGTTGCTACATTCTCAACATGTTGGCTTTTTCATAGAATAGATTTTTCTCTATAGAATGATTTGAAAAGAGATTGGGATGGGGTGTCTTCTCTCTATAGAATGATTTGAAAAGAGATTGGGATGGGGTGTCTTCTCTCTTAAAGCTGAAAGCCCAGAGTGATTAGGATTTTTCTTTTCTCCTCCTCTCACCAACTCCAGCCTACCAGCCTTATGCAGGTGTGGGGCACTGAGTAATCAATTTCCACCAATAAGGAGAGAATTCCATACAATTAGCTTTCTGAAGCAAGGGTTTCACTGTGAATTTATTTGCAGTGACTCCTGTGTTAGGTGTAGTTCTTCTGGAACAACCACTGATCCTAATAAAAGTTTGGATGGTAATCATTGAGGCAGTCATTAGGGGCTTTTCAAAAGTTGTTCTCCAACATTGAAATGTAATGAAAATTTCCACAAAATGTTCCTAGTACCTAAGGGCAAAACTGTCTTAGTTTTACTCAGTTAGTAAATACTTAATACCTTTTACGTGTCAGGCACTGTGCTAAGTATTGGAGATACAAACAAAGATAAAAGACATTCCCTGTCTTCAAGAAATTTTTAGTCTAATAGGGAAGACAATATGCAATCAACTATGTACAAATAAGCTCTATACAGGATTAATTGGAAATACTCAATAGAAGTAAGGCTCTAGGATTAAGAAGGATCAGGGATACTGTTTCTTCTGGAGGCAAAACACTAAGCCAAATGGAAATGAAGGCTAAATTCTGAGTAACCAAAAAGCCAGTAATGGTCCCAGAGAAGAGATGGAGTAATGAAATTTATGGTCCTCTTGATGGAAGGCCCAGGCAATGGAACTACTAGCATAGAATGCTGAATGTGTTGTCACATTATCACTCTGTTTTGTGCTTTTATTTAACTGTTTTTCTTTGTCATAAGAGAGAATTCAATCTATTAGAGGGAACTCACTATGACATAAAGACAAAAGCAAGGGTGTACTGAAGCCAGCTCTTCTAAGTTTGAGTTGATTGTTAAATTTTCAGTGTAATTATTTATATCTTGGTAACCGGCAAATCAGCTACAAATCACAGCTTGCTTTATTGTTTTGATTTCAAGATTTTAAAAAGTGATGGAAAAATGTTAATAACGCAAATTAAGCTTTAAAATGTGTTGTGTGTATATTTTTTTCCTTCATAGTTCTTATAATTTACCAGCATAGCTCTGGACTAAAGGCATCATTAAAATATGTTTTAAGGGGGAGAAGGGAGACTGATAAAATGAAGGGTTGATTGGGGAAGTGGTAATCACAAGTAAAATACTTGTGAGGAAGGAAAGGGTGGGGTGTAAGAGAGAGAGGAGAACAAACAAGGGAAAAATATCATGGAGGAAAATACACAATTGTCATAAATATAAACGTGAATGGGATAAACTCACCCATAAAATTGAAACAGCAGAATGAATTAAATACTAGACTCCTACAATATGTAGTTTACAAGAAACACATTTGAAACAGAGAGATGCTTCACCCTGAGCAAAGAAAGTAAGGGTAGCAAACATGATCTCAGACAAAACAAAAGCAAAAATAGATCTAATTAAAAGAGATAAGTAAGGAAACTTTATCTTGCTGAAAGATAACAAAGACAATGAAGTCATATCAATATGAAATATATATGCACCAAATAGTATAGCATCTACATTTCTGAAAGAGAAGTCAAGGGAGTTACTGGAGGAAATATATAGTAAAACTATACTAGTATGTGACCTCAACCTTCCCCTCTCAGAACTAGATAAATCTAACCAAAAAAATAAAAAAAGGAAGAAGTTTAAGGGAGTGAGTAAAATTCTGGAGAAGTTAGATATGATAGATCTCTGGAGAAAACTGAATGAGAATAGAAAGGAATAAACTGTTTTCTCAGCAATACATGGTAAATGCATAAAAATTGACCATATATTAGGACATAAAAATGTCACAACCAAATGCAGAAAAGCAGAAGTTGTAAATGCATCCTTTTCAGATCATGGATAATAAAAATTACATTCAATAATGGACAATGGAAAAAGAAAATAAAAACTAATTGTAAATTAAATATTCTAATCCTAAAAATAAATGGACCAAAAAAACAAATCATAGAAACAATCAATAATTTCATTAAAGAAAAGGACAACAATAAGACAGCATATCAAAATTTATAGGATGCAACCAAAGCAGTACTGAAGGGAAAATTTATATCTCTAGTTGTTTATATCAACAAAATAAAGGAAAAGCAGATCAATGAATTAGGCATGCAGCTAGAAAACTAGAAAAAGAACAAATTAAATATCCCTAATTAAACACCAAATTGGAAATCCTGAGAATCAAAGGAGAGAATAATAAAATTGAAAGTAAGAAAACCATTAAACTAACAAAACTAGAAGCTGGTTTTATGGTGGAAACCTTCCCTCTCCCCCCCAATACAATAGATGAACTATTGGTTAATTTGATTAAAAAAGGAAAAGAGAAAACCAAATTACTAATATCAAAAACGAAAGGGGTAAATTCATTCCAATGAAGGATAAATTCTTCCAATGAAGAGGAAATTAGGACAATTTTTAGGAGTTATTTTGCTCAATTAGATGCCAACAAATTTGACAATCTAAATGAAATGAATGAATAGCTACAATAACATAAGAAGAAATAAAATACTTAAATAACCGAATCTTAGAAAAAAAAATTGAACAAGCCATCAATGAACTTCCTAAGATAAAATCCCCAGGACCAGATGAGTTCACAATCAGATTCTACCAAACATTTAAAGAACAATCAATCTGAATACAACATGAACTATTTGGAAAAATAGGCAAAAGAGTCCCACCAAATTCCTTTTATGACACAAATATGGTGCTGATACTCAATCCAGGAAGAGTGAAAACAGAAAAAGAAAATTCTAGATCAATTTCCTTAATGTATATTAATTAAAAAATTTAAATAAAATACTAGCAAAGAGATTACAGCAATATATCACAAGGATCATACATTATGACCAGGTAGGATTTAGGAATGCAGGGCTGGTTATTACTAGGAAACTATCAGCATAACTGACCATATTAATAACAAAACCAACAGAGATCATATGATTATCTCAATAGATGCAGAAAAAACTTGACAAAATACAGCACCCATTTCTATTAAAAGCACTAGTAACACAGGAATAAGTGGAGCATGCCTTAAAATGATAAGTAATATTTATCTAAAGCCATGAGCAAGCATTATCTGTAATAGGGATAAACAAGAAGTCTTCCCAATACAATCAGGGGTGAAGCAAGGATGCCCATTATCTCTTATTAATATTGTACTAGAAATGTTAGCTATATCAATAAGAGAAGAAGAAATGAAAAGAATTAGAATATTGCAACAAGGAAACAAAACTATCACTCTTTGCAGATAATATGATGTTATGCTTAGATAATCCTAGAGAATCAACTAAAAATGACTTGAAGTTATTAACAAAGTTTCAGGATACAAAATAAACCCACAAAAATCATCAGTATATCTCTATATTACCAATAAAGTCTAGAAGCAAGAGATAAAAAGAGAATTCCATTTAAAATAACTGTAGATAACCTAAAATACTTGGGATCCTACCTGCCAAGACAAACCCAGGAACTATATGAACAGAACTATAAAACACATTTCACACAAATAAAATCAGATCTAAAAACTCGAAAAAAATGTCAATTGTTCATAAGGAGTCTGAGCCAATATAATAAAAATGACAACTCTACCTAAATTAATCTATTCATTCAATGCCAAACCAAAGTATCAAAAATTATTTTATAAAGTTAGAAAAATAATAACAGTTAATCTGGAAGAATAAAGCTCTAGGATATCAGTGGAATCAATGAATAAAAATGTGAAGGAAGGTATTCTACCTGTACCAGATCTCAAACTGTATTAAAAAGTAGCAATTATCAAAACAAGTCTGGCTGAGAAATAGAGTGATGAATCAGTGGAATAGATTAGGTACAAATTACATTATAGTAAATGACTGTGGTAAACTAGTATATGAAAAACCCAAAGATCCAAATTTTTGGAGCAAAAAAACCTCATTATTTAATCAAAACTGCTGAGAAAACTAGAAAACAGTATGGCAGAAACTAGATATAGACCAACATCTCAGACCACATACCAATATAAGGTCAAAATGGATATGATTTACATATAAAGGGCTATACCATAAGCAGAGTAAGAGAGAATGAAATAGTTTATTCATCAAATTTATGGATAAAGGAAGAATTTAGGACCATGTAAGGTATAGAGATTATTACAAATTACAAAACAGGTAATTTTGACTATATAAAATTAAAACATTTTTACACAAAACCCCAATGCAACCAAATTTATAAGGAAAGCAGAAAACTTGGAAAAATTTTTACAAGTATGTCTGATAAAGGCTTTATTTCTCAAATATATAGACAACTGAGTTATATTTATAAAAATACAAGTCATTCCCCAATTGATACATGGTCAAAGGATATGAATAGGTAGTTTTCAGACAAAGAAATCAGAGCTATCTATAGTTAAATTTGAAAAATGCTCTACATCACTATTGATTAAAACAACTCTGAGGTATTACCTCACACCTATCAGACTGGCTATTAAGACAAAAAAAGGAAAATATTGGATTTTGGAGGGGATGTGGGAAAACTGGGACACAAATGCATTGTTATTGGAGTTGTGAACTGACCTAATCATTCTGGAAAGCAATTTGGAACTAAGGCAAAAGGGCTATAAAACTGAATAAAACTTGATCCAGCAAAGCCACTGCTAGGTCTGTATCCTAAAGACATTCCCCCATCCACACCCCCACCAAAAAAAAAAAAAAAAAGGGAAAAGGACCTATTTATGCAAAAATATTTATAGCAGTTCTTTTTATAGTTGCTAAGAATTAGAAATCAAATGGATGCCCATCAATTGAGGAATGGCTAAACAAGCTGTGGTATATGATTATGATGGAATATTATTGCGCTATAAGAAATGACAAGCAGGATGATTTCAGAAAAACCTGGAAAGACTTACATGAACTGATGCGTAGTGAAGGGAACAGAATCAGAACATTGTATATGCAGTAATAGCAATACTGTTCGATGTAGAACTGTGAATGACAACTATTCTCAGCAATACAGTGATCCAAGGCAATCCCAAAGGACTCATGATGATGCATATTATCTGCCTCCGGAGAAAGAACTGATATTGATTGAATACAGACAGAAGCACGCTTTTTTCACTTTCTTTCACTTTTTTCTTTTATTCAAGTCTTGTGCAAAATGACTAATGTGGAAATATTTCACATAATTGCTCATATATAATCTATATCTGATTGCTTACCATCTTAGGGAGGGGCAAACGGAGGCAGGGATAAAATTTTTATGAACAAAAATGTTAAAAATTAAAAAAAAAAAAACAACCTCATGTTTTATAGAAATGAAGGGAAAAAAAACACAGTCAAGTGAAATTTAGCTAAATCAGGCTTTACTAAGCTAGCATCTCCATGGGGTCAGCCTGGGTATGCTGGCATGCTAACATTCTTCCACCAGGAAACTATTAACAAGATGAGACTAAATCGGAAGGATTACTTTAAGAGCTCCCTTACATATAAAGAGAAAATTTTGCTTCACTGGTCTAATAAATCTACTATGAAATAGAAACTAACAAGTGGGAGAGGGAGATTGGGAAAGATCTTGTGCAGACAATAGCTCTTGAGCTGAGCCTTTAAGGAAGACTGTTCTGAGAAAAAAGAGAATTCCAAATATGGAGATCATCTTTATGTAAGGGCAGGAAACAATGTGTCCTCTATGGAGGACTTTAGGTAGACCTGTTTGACTTAAAACATAGAATGTGTGCTGGGAAATGATATGACATCAGTCTGGAAGGACATGTTGAAGACCCGTTATGAGAATCTTTTCTTTTGTGAGTCAATTGAGGCTAAATAACTTTCCCAGTGTGTCAAGTGTCTGTTTTGAACTCAGGTCCTCTTGACTCCAAGGCCAGTGCCCTATCCACTGTGCCACCTAGTGGCCCCAGGTTAGCAGAATCTTGAAAGGCGAAATAGAAGAGGTTTTTTTTTTTTCCAGAGGCAATATTTAGTCCCCAAAGCTTCTTGATGCGACACTCTTGTTTACTGTTCACGGCATCCTAAGGATTCTATGATTTTTAATGTTGTTGATCACATAACACTTTGTATGTGGACATCTAGGTGGTGCTGTGGAGAGAGTGCTGGACCTAGAATCAAGAAGACTTGAGTTCAATCCATCCTCAGACACTTTCTAGCTGTGTGACCTTGGGTAAGACATATGACCTCAGTCTGCCTCAATTTTCTTATCTGTAAAATGGGGATAATAATAGTACTTACTTCCCAGGGTTGTTGTAAGACTCAATTAAGATAATATTTGTAAAGTGTTTAACATAGTGCCTAGCACATAGTAGGTGCTATAAAAATGTAGCTATTATTAATATTACACTGTAATTATTATTATAGTTAGGTTAAATGCTGCTCACCATCTCTGGAGCCATGTGCTGGTTGCTTTGTGTGGCAAGGAGAAAACCTATTCCTAAAATATATTTTTCAATTTCTTTTTTTTGCAACCACTAGGGGTCACAACAGGTTTAAACTTATGATCTTATAAGGTCAGTTTTATAAGGTCCAGTTTCATAATAATTCTGTTCTTGGAAGTTTACTTAGGAAACACATGAATGACTCATGATTACATCATTATGCTATGGACAAAGGATCACAAGGAAATGCGCAAGTCAGGGTTATCCATGGGTGTTTAGAAGAAGTAAGATTAGAGTAGTCAGATGTAGTCTTTAATGGAATAAAAAGAACTTGACCAGGAGTATCTTGTTGACAAGCAGGGGCCAGGAATGAAGTCCACCATTTTCTCATGTCTCTTTTTCCTTATTGTTTCTGGCCATCTGAGTGAGTGCCTTCAGTAAAACAAACTAACGTGGTCTTAGTTTTTACCACTTGGAATCTCTGTTGGAAACTTGGGTTTTGGGAGGGGAACAGCAGATGTCCCATCAGCCACAGTGGTCACACACTGATGTGCCATGTGAGGTTGGGGAAGGGAACTCCTTTCAACTCTTTTGAGGACTCTCTAATCCCATCCTAATGAAACTCTGCCCTCCAGTCTTCCTCTGCTTGTTAGCTTTATCTCTTCTTGATAATTCCTAGGATCTTTAGCAATTTAGGGTCTCCCTGAAAGCAAACCAGTCCAAACCCTGCCAGAAGGATTTTAAAATACACAGAGCATATACTCAAACAAGTTGGAAAAATATTTCCACCCTTGAAGGGAGTAAACTTCATTCGTACTTTGAAATAAAAGTTTTTTTTGTTTTCTTTGCTAAATGAATCCAAACTTTAAACTGCCACAAAGACCAAATCAGTAGAAAGCTCATCCTTCTCATTTTTTTTGCCCCCTTCCTGCTGTACTACCTCCAAAGAATTGCTAATAGTAAGGAATTTCAAGAAATTATTGCTACCATTTCCTTAAGAGCATCTGAGTCTCAAGAAAAGAAATGCAGAGCCTGACTATTTACAGATGGCCAACTATAGCACAGACCAAGAAAAAGGCTTGGCTATGATCTGAGAAAGATAAAAAAGTGTATGAGTCAAAACTTTTTGTTCCTGTACCTACCAACTTTACTTTGCAAAGTCTAGTAGTGGAGATCCAGGGCTGCTCTAATCATTAGACTCCTGAAGACTCTCCTTATGAAATTTTGGTATAATGAAGTAGAACATAGTAGAAGACTGGAAAAAATAGACTAATTTACTAGTATACTATTTATGATTTCAATCTAAATATAGTGGTTTTTTAAAAAAGTGTCATGCAAGAAAGAGTGACATAACAGCGAGTATACTACTATGTAATAACACAATATAACAATACCTAATGGGCTAATAAGATTACAGATTTACAGCTGGGAAGGGACTGCTGAGCTTGAGCTCCAATACAGCACTTCATTTTATAGGTGAGGAAATAGAGGCTAGAGAGGTTAAATATTAACACTCCCAAGATCATACCAATAAATTGCTGAGCTTGATTCCTTTCTTTCCATCCTGACTACTTGCAGTCATTTTTTTCTTTAACCAGCAAGCTCTAGATCTTGGCCATAATGTTCCTGGAAGTTTTCATTTGGGTATTTATTTTAGTAGGTGACTGGAGGAGTCATCCTATTTTTACTTTATCTCCTGGTTCTAAGAGATCTGGGTAGTTTTCTTTCAAGATTTCTTGAAATGTGATGAGTAGGCTTTTTTCTTTATTATCCAGGTGGTCCAGTGACTCTTCATTTTTTTTTCTAGGTCAGTTATTTTTACTATGTACATTTATATACATTTTCTTCTTTTTTTTTTTAGTCTTTTGACTTTTCTTTAACATTTCTTGTTGTCTCATGGGCCATTAGCTCAGGTCCACTCTAAGTTTTAGGAAGTTTGTGGGGTGGGCAAGGTTTTGAACCTCTCATTCCTATCCTTCCATGCCTACGAAATCTGTTAAATGGGTATAATGATACTTGTAATACCTACCTCACTTGGTTGTGAGAGAACTGAATGAAATGTCAGCTATTATTATATCACTTGCTCATGTAAATGGGGCACACTTGCCTTTGATGGGGGAATATCTTTGCAGGATGCATAGATATCCTCAGCTTCATTTCAGTCTGCCACATAAAACTTTGGGAAATTGCATTCTGACCATTTGATTGATTAAGGAGCCAGAAAAACCAATGATTCAGTAATTGTTGAGGCCAAACTGAATGCCTTTTACACAACCCCTGAGTCTTCTGACTCTCCTGCTGGAAGGTGTTTTTGTCATTCCAAAGTACAAACCCTGCTCTGTGTCCCTCATCATGCATGGTCAACAACTGGCTCCACCCAAGGACTGACTCTCGCTTGACCAGTCTACTCCCATTATACTTACTTTCAAGAAACTTTTCTTTTAAAACCTTAGAGAAATATAGATTTTTCTTAGAAAACTAGTTCATGGAGTTCTTTATTTCTCTATATCTGCCTTTCCTCTTTGCCTCAATTTTAACTGTAGGAAAAATAGCCTTCTCCCTTTTCTTGTCAAATCAGTGGAAATGAAGGATTTTTTTTTTTTACTTCACCTTTGCTTTAACAGAAAGGATGGGAAATGTCATTGCAAAAAAATGAGTTTTCATATAAGCTCAAAGGGTAAAAACAGATAAAAGAGCATTCCCATACTTTATTGTAACTAGCATTTATTTTTTATATCTGACAGAATGGGATGAATCCACCACTACTTGCCTCTTTCAGTGATTAGCTGCTCATATGGACACTTGGATTTTTATCTTAGCTCTGTCTCTAACCTACCTGACCTTAGGCAAGTCATTTCCCCTTTCTTGGCTTCAGTTTTCTTAACTTTAAATGAGAAGATAGAATTAGATGATCTGTCTCCAAGGTCTTTTTTCTGGTTCTAACAATCTGTGAACCTCTCTATGCATTTTGGGAGACTTCCCACTAGGGTGCAGTATGAGCTTATCGTTCTCATTCTCAAAGAAGCTGCCATGAAGGGAGGAGAGTTGAGAGAAGAGGAAGGAATAGAGACCTAGCAGAATGTTGAAATTGTTCTATTTTCCATTTTGTTACTTTGGTGAAAATCTTGGTTTACTGCGATTCTTGAATATTCTGCGTGATGCCAAAAATTTATGACCTCATCTTTTCTTCCCTCTGTCTATCTGTATACAACAGCTGCTGGTGCTAGAAGTTAGCAATAAAGGGATTTCAACATAACAATAAAAGCTTTATACTCCTTTGCAACATTTTTTTCTGGGTAGAGCGTTTGTTATACCTTTATTTCAATTTGTTCAAAAGCTTCTGTGTACTTGGTGGCCCCTGGGGACCTTTGTACTGTGTACAAACATGGTAAACAAATTAAATGCTGTGAATATAAAGTATCAGGATGGAAGTGCCTTGTCAGGAAAAGGAATACCAACCCATAAACATTGCTTGTGATCTATGGCTCAAAGGCTAACCAAAACTGCCAAATGTGAGCCAAATGTCCTAATATTCAATGATGTCATTTCCCTCCACAGAGGGCTCTTGGGTCAATTTTGGGATTACAGGGTCATAGAGGTAGTGGGAATTTTAGAAATCATTGAGTTTAATCCTCTCATTTTACAGCTGAGAAAACAAATTCAAGTGACACACCCAGAGAGATTAAGACAGTGAGAAGGCACAGTACATAGAATGCTAGCTTTGGAATTAAGAAGATCTGAGTTCAAATCCTGCCTCGGAACTTTACTAACTTGTGTCTATACAGACATGCCACTTGACCTCTTTCAGTCTCAGTTTCTTCTTCTGTAGAATGGAGATTAAATAATAGAACTTTCCTCCCAGGGTTGTTGTGAGGATCAAATGAGATAACATATTTAAGCTATATAAATGTTAGCTATTATCATTATTATTGTCAAAGGTCACTTAGGTGGTAAATGCCTGAGGAGCAACTTGAACCCAGTTGTCCTGGTGAAGCCATATAACTTGGTGTCATTTTTATGCATCAGATGGTTAATAAGGTACAACTTCAACTCCTTCTTTCATAGGAAGCCAATTAACTCTGAGTATAAGAGATGATAAGATGTTTAAGACTAGGCAGAACCATAATAGTCTTACATCCCCCTCCAAATGCCACATTTTATGTGAATAGTATTCTTGATGTTATTATGTTGATGGTAGGGTTTGAGAATATCTAGAGAATATCTTGAAAATATCTATCTATCTATGAGAATATCTATTTTCTATCTGGACATAAGTACTCTATTGTGCTTGAGTCAATTTTAGATATTTCAGTGCGTAAATAAGCTATGAGTACAGAATTGAGCCAGAGACAATATTCAACAAAGGTGTTATATACGTTAAGTTCCTTTCAGGCTGCTTGTTTAATAACTCTGCTATCATCCTTTTCCCCTTCCAATGTATTCTTCCCAATAAGATAACCTGCTTGTTTCTTTCAGCAAAGTGTTTCTGGTCTTTGGAAATTCAAATGAGTGAACATATTTTACTTCATGACTTTACTGGTGGAAAGATACCTTAGTTAAAATAATAAGAAAACTTAAAATAGGTCTTGTATTCTTCTTTTACTGGGATGTTCGGAGGGACTCTTCTCTCCTCTGATCCCTGCCCTGTCTTTTCTCTTTCATGTCATTATTACAAACCTATAAAATAGAGAAATAACAAGAAAAATTCATTAATGGATTCCAACCTCCTGACTTAGCCATCTTTCTAACCAGAAGCACATACTGACCCTTCTCAGTTTGATACTATTTTTACTTAGGGCAAGCATGAATGTCCCCAAAACTACCTATCTCAGAGGGTCTATCTATGTTCTGCGTGGTGAACAATACCTAAGCTGGGTGATAGATTTACTTGGTGACTTGAAGACAAACATGGAAAATTCTGAGTCTGAATATTAATATACCTTAACTGTAACCTTAAATATATCTTAACATATCATATTAGCTTTCTTAATTTCAGAGTGCAATTTGATATAAAACCTGTGATCCAAAGGGATTACATTACAAAAGCAATCAAAGGATCTCATAATTAGGTTCTCTCACCTGTAAGACAAGTCTCATGGCATGAAACTCTTAGGATAGTTATATAATGTGATACTGACAGTTGAATATATGTATATTTTTGGACCAATTTTTAGGTGATAGGAGTTGCATCAGAAATATGTACTTGGAGAACAAAGGTGGAGGAGTCATTTCAAGAGATTTAGAGATGGAATTAAATCAAACATCGGCTCCAGCTCATCAAAATGTACATGGACATAGGGGAGCTGAACCAATTACTGGTAACTTGAATGAGGTGAGGTTGCTGAAGGAGTTCCGTAGGATAGCAACTATTCAAGGGGAGTCCCAGAAATCTTCTCCCAGTGGAACAGAAGAAGATGACTGCTGTATTGCTTTGGATGATGGCTTTGGCTCACTCCTTATGCAAGAGAGGTGAGTTAAAAAGCCAATTAATTCTGTTTCATCTAGCAGAGATTGTTTTTGTTGGCAAGTTTGATACATATTGTGTTTTAGTTAACACCCTCTGGGACATCATGCATTTGGTTGGAATCTTCCAAGAAATTTTATGACAATCTTAAATGCTTTTGTAAGAGAACTAGCTCAGCAGACTTGCCAAATACTAACTTCCATAGCAGTCCTGGGTAGGGGCTCTTCACTTTCCAGAAGTGCAGTTAGGTGTTTGTTTAATCTTCGTTGGCTCAAAAAAATGAAATTGAGCCACATTAGATCAAAAGGACAGAAAGGAAATTAAATTCATTCTAGATTAGTAAAACAGAAAAAATTACGGTTAATAAAAATCAACATTAGTATTAATAAAGAGAAGCAGCGAGATGTAGTGGATAGAGAGCCTTCCTCATTATCAAGATCTAAATTCTTGATATGACTCTGTGACCCTGGGACAAGTCATTTCACCTTTTGCAACAGACAATCCTCTAATGCTATAAATTACATACTAGTTGATGACCTGCATTATTAAACCACCAATGCAATCCCAGGTCTGTATCCTTTGATCCTTTGTTCCTTCCTCCTTTCTTTCCTTCCTCCCTGCCTCCCTCCCTCCCTCCCTTTATCCCTTCTTTCCTCTCAGAAATGACAGAAAATTCAGAGGTCATTGAATCCAACCTTTTCATGATTAGAAATGCCCTGTAAAAGATTATATCACACAACCTTTCTTGTATTTAATATCATATATGTAATGTATATATATCCATATATACACATATGTTATCCTCATGATAGAATGCAAACTCCTTAAAGGTTGGCCTAACATAGTAGACACTTAATAAATGCTTGTTGAATTGAATTAAATGATAAATTATCAGTTCATCGCTGAAATCATACAGTATAGTCAATGAAACTTTAGTAACTCTAGTAGAACATATGGATACTTCGTAAGATTTCACTAATGCACGTTTGTCTATGGGAGTCTAAATGCTTTGTTCCCTCTGAAATGTCAGGTTCTTACTCTTCAGGGGGATTCAACTGCTTTTCTAACCAAAGACTCAGGAAATGAAAGATTTCTTTCAATCTTCACTATCTAGCACAATGTTTAAACAGAAGAGGCTTTCAAATAGTTGTGGGATGCTGATTTTAATTCAACCAGCACATCTTATGTCATATTTTTATGTATTAGAGCATGCATGTATTTCTTTGACCTGGAATGTTTATCATTTATGTCATTTTTGTTCAACCCAAGAGTACTTACACAGTAACATGCTTTAGACTTTTTGTGAAGTTAACCTGGTCTCCTACCACAATGATTTTGGACTAAGGAAGGATCATAAGATCTTAGATTTAAAGCTGGAAGATACTTTAGAGATTATTTAGTCCAACAAACTCCTTTTATAGCAGAGGAAACTTGAAAGACTTAGAGAGAGTAAGTGACTTGCCCCAGGTTACACAGGTGGTAAGTAATAAAAATGGGATTTGAATCCAGGTCTTCAGACCTGAAATATAACACCCTACCCACTATACCTCACATTGGTTTCTTGACATTAAAATCTCTCTCTTCAGTTAAGATGCCTTCCACTGAATTTAAGGTACAAGATGGAAAGATTACAGATTACAAACACTCAGAATTTTTTTAAAAAAGGATCCCTCTGTAAAGTCCTAAAACCTAACAGAATCTGGCCCAAAGAGGGGTATTAGATTACTCTGGGCCTGAGACTTCTTGGCACTGGGGTAATCCAATTTTTGTTGCTTGATTCAGTTCTTGGGCTTATTTCTGGTGTTTGACTGGATTTATTGATTTCATTGGTAAAAAGGTCTCCTAGTAAGGAGATTAGTATTAGCAGGACTATGGAATTTATAGTTTATAGAGTTGCCTGGGGTGCTGAGAGGTTACTATGATATGCTCAGTGTCACATGACCCATCACTGTCAAAGTGGGACTTGAACCCAGGTTTTCCAGATTCTGAGCCCAGTTCTCTATCCCCTATACCAGGTTGCATCTTATAGTCTAGTTTCTACGGAACAATATTTTCCAGAGTATTTCATTTTGTTCTGACAAACTCATTAACTAGAGGGTTGGAAAGCTTTCTTTTATCCTAGGCTCATGTAAAATAATCCCAAGAGAGATATTGGATACTTCTGATATCAATAAAACTAAATATAGTTTATGTCTTTAAAGTATTATCACTAATGTGAGAGAAAGAGCTCATGAAGTCTAAGCAAAGTGGTGTCTAGTTCTTACAAGTCAGAGAGAATAAATAGAGTGGTGCCTAAAGCAAAGATGGTAGACATCCTCTAATTCCAGGGTATGTATTACTTACTAAGTCCAGACAGAACTGGTCTCAGAGCTAAATCAGAGAGGAAGCCACTCAAGGACTTGCCTGCTTGTGGAGGATCTTCTAGAGCATAGTGTTAAACATGGCCCAGGGTTCACATGCGACCCACAATACTAAGTGCTGCCAAACAAGATGAAAACATAATTTCCTTCTGGTTTTGATTGTTGATGAATTAATTTTTAAAAAATAAATATATAAAATGTATGTTTTTTTAAAATCAATATGTGATCTACATGAATCTTTATGTATAGTTTAGTGGACTCCTTTTCTATTGGAGTTTGATATGATTATTTAAAGTATAAATTTCACTGGCATAGTCTTACAGTATCAATGGTCACTTTCACCTCCACCCTATCCAGAAAGATCAAAGTAGGACTATACTGGAAAACAGTATCTACTCTTGAAACCAAATCCAAAATATTGCCCCTTTACTCCTCTTGGAATAGCTACTTTAAGCAGCAACTGTCTCTTAGCAATTCAGCTTTTAAAAAATCAAGGAAGGACTTAGAACTCAAGGGGTCTGGTCAATTGCAAGAAATATCTGTATGTAAATCAGAACTTTTCAGGATACAAGTATTGGAAACATTGCATTGCATAGTAAGACTGTTGTGTGTCCTTCAGTCTGGACCTGGGTTCAAATTCCTCTTTTACCTGTGTAGTCACTTAAGCTGTCTCTTAAATTCTTTATACAACAACATTTCTCATTTGTTAAATGAAAAAACTGGACTAGTCAGGGGTTCTGCAGTGCCAACATGATATTCACAGTGCCTACGACAACTATGAATATTCCAGCACAGTTCTGAAATGCAAAATATAACAGACTCTCTACATGGAAGACAGAACTGAAACATTTATTCAAACACCAGAAAACCATATCCATCATAGTAACTAAGAAGTCTATACATATTATCAGGGCTTCCCACAAACACAATCCTAGCTGCCTGCTTCCTCTGTCCTTCCTAGTTCTGACTAATCTGACCAATTTCCTCTCAGCTCTGCTCCAGCTCTGCCTTTTCCAGTTCTACCCTTCCTGCTCCACCCCTTCCTGTTCTAGTCATTCAGCAAGCTCTTCCCACCATGTGACTCAAACTTATGTGACTTAGGCTTTCAGTAACCTCGGCAGGGTTATTAATGAATGGGAAAGATCTTCCCATTTAAATTACCATTACGAGTTCTAACTTCATTTGTGTTTTCTTTTTTTTAGTATTTTGATAACTAAATTTCAATATAATTGGTTTCTTTTGTAATCCTATGTATTTTATTTTTCATGTTTAAAAATATTATTCTCAGAAGGTGTCCATAGACTTCACCAGACTTACACAAAAAGATAAAGAACCAAACCCTTTGATCAACAGGGTTTGTTGGGGAGACAGGGTAAGATGGAATACTATCCTTTTGTTGTCGCTAGGTGGCTTGGTGGAGAGACTGCTACCTAGACTTGGGGTCAGAAAGACCTGCATTTAAATCTTGCTTTAGATATTTACTAGCTGTGTGACTGAGGGAAAGTCACTACCTCTTACAGCCTCAGTTTCCTCATCTATAAAATAGGGACAGTAATAGCATCTAATTCATGGGATTGTCATGAGTTTTTACTTTGAAAAAGTTAAGGAAAAATCTGACACATATGTATATCTATATATGCATTTCTTAGTTTTTCAACCAATTGGCATTTTTATATTCACAATTTTCTTATTTAAAGGTGTATTTATGCACATGTGCATTGATTGTTGTGAGGATCAAATATAAATCATTTTACAAACCTGAAACTACTATTTAAACATTAACTATTGTAATTATTAATATCATTAATGTTGTTTTTCAGGAGGCCCTAAAGAGGCTCCTTTTAAAGTTCTCCCACTATTTTTTAGTGAAACCACACATAGGGTGCTGCTATTTTTTTTCTCACTTTAAGCACTGCTTATAAGGGGAATGAAATTGTAAAGAATGAAATGTGGTGACGAATCTTTGAAAGGGTTTGTCAAATACAAAAAATCCCTTTCTTAAAGGGCTTGTAATCTAATAGCTGGGGTGGGGGTGGGGATGGGAGGGGGAGAGCAGGGAAACACATAAGTGGAAGTTGAAAAGGGGTAAGGGTAAATGGGATTTTCTACCATTCCATAGG
The DNA here is from genome assembly GCF_028372415.1 of Notamacropus eugenii. NCBI lineage: Eukaryota > Metazoa > Chordata > Mammalia > Diprotodontia > Macropodidae > Notamacropus > Notamacropus eugenii. Next base: position 400,787,023 of record NC_092876.1, read on the forward strand.
TACTACTTCAACCTGGAGGCTTATTCTATTGGATTTTCTCATTGGAAGTACTATCTGCCCCGGAGGCTCATCTTCTGATTGGGTGATTCTTCTCAGAGCCTCCAACTTAAGGAGTAGGCTCAGGCCAAAGATGTTTTCTTTCATCTTTCTCTAGGCTGAACTGCTGACTCATCTGGATACCTTCTCATCCTCCTTTCCTTCCCCTTTTCAGGGGAGGAAAAATTCTGCATGTATCAAATAAAGGAAGACATCATATACAATTATGAAACAATTCAGATTGTTTTTTTGGTCAGTGGAGAACTTTAAAAAAAGTTTTCTTTTTGGAAATACTTGTTTTTAAAAGATAAAAAATAGGTACTTTGAAAATAATGAATGTTGATCTAATCATAATAACCACTGACATTCATATAGTGTTTTATGGTTATATATTGTGTTCACATAGTTCTTTATAATGACACTGATATAGATAGTAGAATTATTGTTATCCCCATTTGACAGATAAGAAAAGTAAAGCACAGAGAACCTAAAAAGATTTGGCAAAGATCATGCTACTAGTAAGAATAGAGTTGGGAATTGAAACTAGGTTTTCTGAATTCAAATCCAGGGCTTTTATCATTATATCAGTGCCTTTTGATCAAGATGCACAATGATGAAATGCATATTTAGGTAGATTTAATACATTTAAGCAGTTACTGTAGACATAGTAGGATGATGGACATTACAGCTCATAGGAAGAAGCCTAAAACCTGGTAACTGCCCTCAAGGAACTTAAATGGAATAACAGAAACAAAAATAACCTAATACATTTGGGTGCATAAAGTTTGAATAAAAATCCTTGGTGAAAAATGAATTTCTGAAAATTAATTCTTTAATTGCTTATGTAGTAAGCCATTCACTTTGCTAAGTATTGGGTCCAAGGTCAGGAACCTGTGGCCTAGAGGGCTACATGGGGCAGGTTCCCCACCTCTGGTCAAAGAAAGGAAGAGGGAGAGACAGACAGACAGACAGAGATGAGAGAGAGCGAGATAGAGAGAGAGATCGAGGCAGAGAGAGAGACAGAGAGAGAGTTTGAGGGAGAGACATAGACACAGACAGACAGACAGACAGACTCCCTGACCCTGAGAAGTTTACATTCAGTAGTTCTTGCAATGGATTTACTCTCTCAAGTCCTACTCTCAGTGGTAAGTAAATAAGAACCCTAGAACTTGGATGCTATATCTCCCTTCAGAGTTGTAGGGGCAGTTCTGAGGAAGTGGAGTTGTTAAAATTATTATCAATGGATATAAAAGCTGTCAATTAGTTTTTAGAAATGGAACATTTACTAAAGTAGTATAGTAAAAATAGCTTGCACAAAACATCTCCCCCCAAATTTCTGACACACACCTGTAAGTTCGTGCAGAGTACAGAGCAATGCAGGGTTAAGTTTAGAGAGCACATGGGGCAAAGGGGTTACTTGCTGTTCTTTCCTCTCCTTTGGTGGGTGCCCATAGTGTTTTCCTTGCGTATGTTGTAGCTTGATTGCTACAAGATTACTTAAAGAGTCTCCAAGCTACCTTCATCAGATTCCATCTTTTACCTGCTCCCAAGGCAAATATAGCCACCAGCTACTGCTGACCTGGAAACACTATTGGGACCCCAAAGAAAAGTCCCAAACCTGCAACCTTCCAAAGTTCATAAAGTCTAAGGTGGGGAGGAGATCAAGGCCAGAGACGAGGTGTTTTTGCTGCCACCTCAGCCAAGCAACTCGGGGTCTTTGATGGACGTGTTCTACCTTAGCTTACCACTTGCTTGAATTTCTTGTTCCCAGATGATCCACAGAACTTGACTAGGTTTCCTTAGTCAATACAATCACATTTTTGCTCTGCAACATCATTTGCCTTGATCCAATGCCTTTCAAATATTTTTCATACTTGGTCTTATGTTTATTTAATTAATTGAGATGTAGTTTTATCTTTTAAGGTATCACCCAATTGCATTTTATCACTTACTTTAAGAAAGGTGGGACAATTCATTGCCTCAATGATCATCACTCTTAAATAATTTTATAAAGGAGGACAATGAATATAAGGGAATGAAGTTTTGGTCTATGGAGTTGCAGGGATAGTGGCTTAATCCATGTGACAGTCAGTGAATGGGTCCTTTTGAACAGAAATAGACCAATTGATTTTTTTTAATGTATCCATCCCATTAAATGGAAAAAGAACGGCGTATGTAGTGTGGCAAGACTGTATGAGTGGATGAGTGGATGGGATGTGAAGAGGGAGCTTGGTCTTGGGCTAACTAGGCATAATGAAATAAATGGGCTAGTTTGTACTCATTCAGTCATCAACCAACACTGCTGAATAATAGAGATGGAGTCCCAAAGATTAATGGATTTAACTTCCTCAGAAACTGGGAAGCATCTGGAAGTCTGGGGTGCAGCGGGCTGGTGGGGAGTGTGCTGGTACAGGTGGAGGATAAGTAAGGAACTCACGGCAGGAAGATGGCAAGAAGGCCTGGGTGGCTGACTAAATGAAATGTAAAGCTGAATCATTATCTTAGGTCCTTGACCAACCAGGACATTTTTGTATAATAATTGTTGTATAATATGGATAAAATAATTGCCAGTCTGTCTTCTATAACCAAAGAGCATCTTGTGGCAGGACGTTACAGAAGGTTGCTGTAAGAACATTCTGGTGGTCTTACTCTGAAAGGATCTATGATCAGAGCACACCTGAAGCCTCGGTGCTCCATCAACTGCAATTACTTCTTGCATATGATATAGAACAAAGAGCTCTTGACTTGGAGTCAGAAAACAGATTCAGATCTTGGCTTAACTACTTACTGATTTCCTTCTCTGTAAATAGAAAAGGTTAGATTAAATGATTCCTATGGCCCCTTCCAACTTTAACATTCTGGAATTACGTGACCTGCACCTACCCTTAACAGAAGGCGTAAAGAAGCCAGAGGTCAAAACTATATCGCCGTAGTCAATAATAAACATTTATTAAATGCTTACTATGTGCCAGGCACTGTGCTAGATGCTGTAGGAACAAGCTCATTCCCACATTCTCCAAATTACTGGCTGGCATCATTTCACTCCTCCTGACTCTGTGAATTCCAGACCTTTGCTTACGTTGACCACTGAGACCTAGCTGCGTGGCAACTCTATGCTGACCTCTTACTTACAGAATTTGCCTGGCTTCTGGCAAATGACACCTCAGACTCTCTCCTCTTTTCCTTCACTCTCAATTCCCAGAACTTTGTTTGGTTCTTGCCTTTTGGATAACACAGATACCAGGGATTTCCAAGAAGCCAGATTTTAACCTTTTGTTTCCCACACTCTTGACTCAAACATCAAAGCTGTTACCTCTGACATCATCACCCTGCTTCCTTGATTTTTTAGTTTCTGGAGTCTGGGAACTTTTGGCCCTGGAAACTCCTAAAGCCTATGTTAGAACTGAGCAGTGCTTCCAAAAGGCATCAGCTATGCATAGAATTGATGAGGACTCATAGCTTTTCAGAACTGCTTATTATCCACTGGGTTATTTAGGAAGTCTCAGGATATATCCTTGATGTTGGTGTTTGAGAGAAGGCAGTGTGTGGGTGTAGAGTCAGGCAGAATGATTTGAGAGAATGTAGGATGAGTTAGGAGGAGTGAATTGGGAAGTCTAGAGTAAAAGAAGTGTTTCTGAGTATGGAGAAAAAGCTGATGTGAAGAAATGTGAAATAAGTGCACAGGTATGCAGACTGGCCTATTACACTTGTGCCTTTAGCACCATAGACTATATGCCTGTCTTTGGGTTCTAGTGTCCTTCTTTACAAGATACCATTTTAGGGAAACATTGATGATGAACATAATGGTGAGTAGGGTTGATCTTATAGAATTTATGTGAATCAGCATTTCTTGAGATTTCTTTATTACACGCATGGGAAAACAGAGTATAAGCAGGTCCATACACATTAATCAGTAACCTGAGGGTCCTGGACCAAGACTTCTGTCTACAATAAAACTCTAACCCTTGCTTCACAGTTTGACTAGCCAGGCCCCTGTGATAGTTCTGCTGACAAATTAAAAAAAAATTTTCTGTCCATAAAACAGGAATGATACATAATTAACAAAGTTGCCAGTTTCTATATTCAATTAAATTCAGCTAACATTCATTATCATTAAGACTGAATAAATTGTTTTATTCTTTGCTGATCTCTCCTTTTTTTAAGTAAGTGACTAGGTTTTACATATTTCTTTTTTTAAAAAAATTTTTGCTTAGCCAAGTGTGGGATAATTTTGAAACTAAAATAGGAGACAAATGTTGAATTGATGAACTTTTTAATCTTAAAATAGTACTCATGTGCTGATGGATATAGTTAGAAAAAGAATTGGTTGTCAGATTGACAAATTTAAATTATATATTTATTCTCAGGTTAGATTGTTGAGTATGAAGTATTCCCCTCCCCATCTCCTCTCCAAATCCAAGCAAAATGTGATTGATTTCTCTTGTTTTCCTAAAGCAGGAGCCAATTTTTCTTTATATTTAGCATTTTTAAATTATCAAATTGTTTTTTAGTTTTCCCTGTCAGCAATAGCATGTTTGGCAGGCAGTTACAGGTGAAAGAGTGATTATCAATAGTTACCATTGCTGCTTTCCTTCTGGCCTGATGTCTTTCTTTTTCTTTGCCTCATTAAAGGGGCCATCCTCTAGCTACTTCTTAAACAGGCCTATTCAATGAATGGATGTTACCTCACTATCAGTTAGTACCTGAACAGGACTTGGCCTAAAAGGCTCAAGGTCTCCCAGTATATCCTGGGTCATCTCCAGTCATCGTGATGAATATCGGGTCACTGGATCCAGATGACTCTGGAGAAGAAGTGAGGCTGGTGACCTGCACAGTCCTCCCTCACTCAAAACAAAGTCAAATGCAAGTCATATCATCATTTCTCTGATGGCATGATCTTCTTTGGCAATGAAGGATGAACACGACAACAACGCATGGAAGTTGAGGAGGAGAAAAAGTTCAATAGGAAAGAAAAGTTGTTGAATGATTCATTTCAAGATAGCTTTTCTTTGCCATCCTAAGCAAATCATTTCATTCTTCTTTTTTAAAATAGATTTCATAAGTAGAGCTTTTGATGAAAGAGTCTGTAGAACGTATAGGGGTTTCCTGTTATTTTTCTTGTAATCATCACCTCCCTCTTCCTCTTTAAGACTAAGTTTCTCTATATATTGAATGGGGGCAGCTAGGTAGTGCAGTGGATAGAAGGCCTGAATTCAAATCCAGCCTTAGACACTCACTAGCTGTGTGACCCTGGACAAGCCACTTAACCCTGTTTGCCTCAGTTTCCTCATCTGTAAAATGAGCAGGAGAAGGAAATGGCATCTTTGTATCTTTGCCAAGAAAACCCCAAAAGGGGTCTCAAAGTTGGTTCTTCTCCTATCTGTTGTATTTATTCGTTCCTCATCACATCTTGTTGATTCTAGTTTAAAATCTCTGTTCTTACTCTCTCTTAGTCACATCTTCCTCAGTCTGTTCATCTGTTATTCCTTGCTTGATGCCCTTACCCATGTATCTCCTTTTCTGATTATAAAGGCAGTGTACGTTCATCCTTCGTTGCCATCAGAGAAATGATGACATGACTTGCACTTGACTTTGTTTTGAGTGAGGGAGGGCTGTGCAAGTCATCAGCCTCACTTCTCCTCCAGAGCTATCTGAATCCAGTGACCAGATATTCATCAAGATGACTGGAGATGACCCAGGATGAGGCAATTGAGGTTAAGTGACTTGCCCAAGTTAGTGAGTGTCAAGTGTCTGAGGTGAGAATTGAACTCAGGTCTTCCTGACTCCTGCACTAGAATCAGCAACACCTGAGCTCACATCTGGCCTCAGACACTTCTGATCCTAGACAAATCCTTACCCTCTAATATATCTCAGTCTTTTCATCTTTAAATCAGGGATAACAACAGCACCTATCTCATAGGGTTATTGTAAGATCAAATGACATACTATTTGTAAAGCACAACAGGTACTTAATAATTGCTTATTCTTTTCCCCTTTCCCTTTATATACTTGCTCAGTGATATCTCTCATACTCATTCTTGAGTTCAGATAATCATTAGAAATAGGTTGCTGCATCCACTATGCATTTATACTTTGTCCTTTGGGTCACCTACAGCTTCAGTTCTTTTGAAATTGTAGAAATCCAAAATTTACAACTATCGTATATTTGTTGGAGATCATTTGTAATGAAAAGAGAAGTATTTGGACCAGAGAGCCACTCATGATCTGTGAAAGCTCTACATAGTTTTCCAAATGCAACTATCTTGTTCTCTTCCTTTTAATCAATTCTGGACCTAATTTATTAACTATGAATGGTACTACCTCAAAAGACTGGATATTCATTGGAGAAATTTATGAACAAATAAGAGATAGAAAGCATTATGAAATATAAAAGGAATAACCGATCACATCAAATTGAAAAGTTTTTGCACAAACAAAGCCAATGGAACCAAGATTAGAAGGGGAGCAGAAAAGAATTTTTATAACTAGTGTCTGTGATAAAGGCCGCATTTCTAAAATATAGAGAACACTGAGTCAAATTTACAAGAATACAAATCATTTCCCAACTGATAAACAGTCAAAGGAAATGAACAGGCAGTTTTCAAAGAAAGACATTAAAGCTATCTATAGCCATATGAAAAAATGCAGTAAATCACTATTGATTAGAGAGATGCAAATCAAAACAACTCTGAGATACCACTCATACCTATCAGATCAGTTAACATGACAAAACAGGAAAGTGATAAATGTTGGAGAAGATGTGGGAGAGTTGGAACACTAATTCATTATTGGTGGAGCTGTGAACTGATCCAACCATTCTGAAGAGCAGTTTGGAACTATCCAAAGGGCTATAAAATTGTGCATACCCTTTGACCCAGCAATACTGCTTCTAGGGCTGTATCCCAAAAAGATCATAAAAATGGGAAAAGGACTCACACGTACAAAAATATTTATAGCACGTCTTTTTGTGGTGGCCAAGAACTAGAAATTGAAGGGATGTCCATCAATTGGGGAACGGCTGAACAAGCTGAGGTATATGGGAGAAAGGGGGTGAAAATTTGGAACTTACAGAAGTTATTGTTGAAAACTGAAAACAAATAAATTTGGAAATTTGGAAATTTGGAAAATTTGGAAAAAATTTGGAAAAATTTGGAAATTTGGAAAATTTGGAAAAAAACACAAAAGACTGGATATTCAACTATTCCTCATAATATGAACAATAGTTATTTTTAATCTACTCAGTTTTTCTTGCATGGATTTTCAGGCAGATCACCTGAGTAGCCATGAATCTCAATAATTAGACCTTGGGGCCTTGATTTAATGATCAGATATTTTCATGTGGCCGTTGATTGATTACATCTTCATACCTCAGGCCCTGGGACATCACAGAGAAATCCTTGGAGTGGAAGGGTGCCAGAAAGGACTGGGAAGGCTGAGAAACATGGGGGATACAGATGTTTAGAGTCTAAATGCTTGGATGGGCACAGGAGCTCATCAGGGTGGTAGTCCTTCCATGGTGCTGATTATAATCAATAGTGCTATCATACTCTCTACAATTTTTGTCCATATCATTGTGTAAGGGTCTTCCTCGGTGTCCTGGACCCCTTCTTCTGAGAACCTCCTTTAGAGCATAGTTGTGTGGATAAAAAGTGATCATATATGAAAAGTTTAAAGCTCCATATAAATAATTGTTATTGGAACCATTATTAATATTCATTGGTTATTCCTTATTCTCATTACTGACCTATCTACTTTTCTGGTCAATCATATGTGCCTTTAGCAATGTACAAGATATTGTAGAGCAGAGAACAGAGGCCTCGACTTTATCTCTGATATTTGCTAAATAGGTGATTTCAGGTTGTCTCTTTCTCTTGAAGGATACTTCAGTTTCCTCATTTACTACTTATTTCATGGAGTTGTTGTGAAGATCAAATTAGACAAATAAAGTAAAATACTCTATAAACTTAATAACTCTCTGGAAATGCCAGGCATTGTTTCCATTGGCCCTCTTTCTCAATTATCCTGGTAAATTTGCTGCACCGTATACCTGTGTCCACTGTGGGTCTTTCCATTGCCCTTTAGATCAATTCCAACTCAAGTTTTTGGGCAATTTTGTATATTCTGTTTTGGTAGTCATGTGACATCATCAGGAGAATATCAGTGTTAAATGATGGTTATGTGTATTATGTTAATTGTTGTTGTTCAGTTGTGTCCAAATCTTTGTGACCCTATTGGGGGTTTTCTTGGCTAAGATACTGAAGTGAACTGTCATATCCTTCTCTGGCTCATTTTACATATGAGGAAACTGATGCAAACAGGGTTGAGTGGCTTTCCCATAGCTAGTGAGTGTCTGAGGCTGTATTTGAACTCAGGAGGAGGAATCTTCTTGACTCCGGTCCTGGCACTTTGTCCACTGTGCCACCTAGCTGCCCACATATCATATTGATAAAATGTATAATTTGGGAGTCTTTGGAGACACTGTCTCTAGCAAGGTACTTTGGGGATAGATTTTGAAATCAGTGGGGAGGATGTGTGTTTACATTGTGGCTGTCAAGTTAACTTCTCTTACTTTTACTGACCCTGATTTGAATTCAGCAGGCAATCTTACAATTAGTCCCAGACCACTAAAGCTGTTTGGAATCTTTTACTTTATCTGCTACTACACTAATATGTCATGTGATATGGACTGAATGAAGGTTGTTCTTGTGTGCACCATTAGGATGGAACAGAAAAGGAGGTGATGGCCTTCAATGCCTAGGGCTAAGAAGGGACATTGTAAGAGTGTGATGGGCAGCTTTCATTGACTTGAATTCTTTGTGCAATCCATAGATCCATTATCATCTTTTTTATGGAGATGCTTTCCTTAACAAAGGAGAGGAGACACTCAGGGTTGACCTCAGTTTTGCTCCTTGTGTCTTTAGCTTCCATGGAGAATCATCTTTGATGCTGGTTCCTATAGAGATCTTTGCTCAATGTCCTTGACTAGTCTCCTTGTCCTTCAAATGACTTTGTGTTTATCTGCAGTAAATTGGCTGGTCTCTGAATAGAGGGGCTGCTTTTCTGTTGTGTATCTCCTTTACCTAGAACAGTGCCTTGTATACAACAATCACTTAGGTACTTGCTGACTTGAACTGATGTACAATGGGGGTGTTTCTGTCAGAAGAGATGTGGTCTGAGACATCAAAAATCATACACCAATTATAGGGGTGCATTTCCATGATCGGACTTCATGTGCTATAATGCATAGAGGCTGCTCTCTCAGCTCCAAACACAGTGGAAACCTGTGGAAATCCTTCCCTACACAAGAATGAGAAGGATCCCAGGCAGCATCTAATTATTTTTCTTTCTGCCCTTTTATTCTGTTTCTACAGACTTGATACTTCAGCATTCCCATGGCACCAAAATACTTGGTAACTGGACCAACTTTCCATCTGTGGGTGGGTGTGTAAAGAAGTCTAACTAGCCCAAAGTTCAGTAAGAAACTCTGCTACATACTAATTCCTGAACCACTGGATCCTTGTTTACTTGTTCATTTGTGTTTGCAGGAGGGCAGATCATGGTGATTAAGGTTGAGAACACAAGTATATGCGAGTATAGAGGGTCAGCCATGTCTACACTACCAGGTCCATCAGAATCTACCCATTAATCCCTGATTTGTAGGGGAGTCCTGAAGGTGCCACGGACATCTGTGGTCATTGGAAGCAGGAAATGAGAGACAGTGGATGGGACAGAGATTTGAAAAAGAAGTTTCAATGTGCAGGACAGAGTGAAGGCTGAACTTGGATTCCTCAAGGATAATTAGCCTTTAGTTGGGACTGAAGAGCAAGTATACACAGGAATGGACAGGAGACATTAAAGCCAAGCTGAAGAAACAGACAAAACAAGAACAAGATCATAGGGTCATAGAAAGACTTGGAAGGGACCTCAGAGGCTATCTAGATGAGCCCTCCTCCCCCTTTCACAGATGAGGAAAACTGAGACTCAGGGACTTAAATGACTGTTCAGTAACTAAAATGGGATGGGCACAATGTGCAAATGATTCTTTTGATTAGAAGTAATAAATAGAAGGGACAAGGCACAAAAAGGAAAGGAGCACTTTGGGTTCTTTTTAAGGGGTGAAGACTGATCCAAGTCAGAGAAAAGGGGGTATATGTGTGAAGATAGGAGGGGAATAACAAACTACCCTCTTTCCTTGATATAACTACCCCAGCTTTCCAGCCTCCTATGAGTAGACTCACTATACATATTTCAGGACACTTGGGGCTGAATCCCTCAAGAGAACATGGATGTGTGCTTTGTAATGCTCTTCCCAAGACAGGAAACCAATTCCTACTATGGCTTCATCTTGGAGTAGACCCTCGCCCCCACATTCTTTCATTCCTAGTGGTAGTAGTGGTCCCAGCTAAAATTTGGTAAGAAACATGGAAACAGTTTGCTTTCTTACTCAGGAACATTATTCTTTCTTTAGTGAAAGTGGAATCTTTGTTCATAAATTAGTGAAATTAAGAAAACCATTGGACCCACTAACCAGGCACAAATGAAGATTTTATCCCAGAAGGACTTGGCCTATGGAACAGGACCTTTAATCACAGAATACAGCTTAGTGGTGGCCAAAATGTCTCTTCTCAGAGTCCATGTCCTGCTCTAGTTGGGAAGAGTGAAACATCAGGAGGCAGCTGTCCATGGTCCTGATGCATTGGGATCAAACAGTGCATTCCAGCTAGGATGTAGACTCCTCCTTCCTTCCTTCCTTCCTTCCTTCCTTCCTTCCTTCCTTCCTTCCTTCCTTCCTTCCTTCCTTCCTTCCTTCCTTCTTTCCTTCCTTCCTTCCTTCCTCTTTCTCCCTTTCTTTCCCCTTTTCTCCATTTCTTCCTTTTTTCCTTCCTTTCTTTTTTTTCTTTTCTTCTGTCTTTTCTGTCTTTCTTTTTTTTTGGTCTTTCCCAAATCCTTAAACCCAGTGCACTCTGAAGTCCATAGATTGGACAACAATAGGTCCCTGCCTAAGCTCCATTTAATGACTATTTTCTGGACCCTCCTGGCTTCAGAGTGATTATCAATAGTAACTGTTGCTCTTTCCCTCTCAGTTTGAGTTTACTTATATGCTTTTCTTTTGCTCATTAAAGGGGCCATTCCCTGATTACTTCTTAGAGAAGCTTATTCACTGAATGGCCTTACCTCACTCTAAGTGAGTACCTGAGTAGGCCAAGGTCTTCCATTGCATCCTGGGCCAACTCCAGTCATTCTGATGAATGTCTGGTCACTGGATCCAGATGGCTCAGGAGGAGAAAGTAAGCCTAGGGACCTCTCACAGTCCTCCCTCTCTCAAAACAAAGTCAAATGCAAGTCATAGCATCATTTCTCTGATGTCATGGTCTTTTTTGAAAATGAAGGACAAACACAAGACATCTTCATATCCTTTATCTATTGGAAGATGATTGTTATATATTTGTATCAATCTCCTATGCATCTTAAATATCAGATTTTATCAAAGAAATATGCTACAAATATTTTTTCCCAGTTGTTTTCTTTCTAATTCCAAATGCACTGGATATGGTTGTGCCTTTCAATTTCATATACCTGAAATTGTCCACTTGCAATTGAAAAGGAATCCATCTTTCATTTGTATCTTGCACAAGACATCTTCCATGAGAGTGGCAAACACCTTTGTGGAATATATGCCCTTTTGCTTCATGCATCTCTTGTCACTAATAATTGGAATGGTTACTGAACAGTCATTTTTATGGTCCTATTTGTCAAGGAATCTTATGGAAGCTTAGCATATGTTTGAGAGATTCCTTGTTAGAAGAAAGTTTTTAAATCTGTGATTTTCTCTACCAGTCATCAAATGCTTCTCTCTCTCTCTCTCTCTCTCTCTCTCTGTATATATACATACATATACATACATACACACATATATACATATATATATTTACATACATATATATGTATTTCTTGATAATCAACAGATCTTAAATATGACAGGATTTTATGTTTTGTTGTAGAGAGCTATTTTAGAAGGTCTGCCTTCTAAAAGGTCCTAAAGCATATAGGTTGTTCTTAATGAGATTTCACAAAGATGAGAAATCTGGCACATGGGTTAGTAATTATTGATGTTCTCAAATACTTTGGGGGATATTAATATTTTTTGTGAATTTTTCCATTCTTTCCATCCCTGAGATACCTTGTAAGGTCATTCATCAATATCTTCTAGACCGTGTCACTTTCAACACAAGCTTCCCTGTTTTATATATGGTCTGGTCCAGTCACTCTTCCTGAGTTCATCTTCTTAAATGCCGTTTCTTCTTTGTATAGCCCATCAGGAACAGAGATGTTGGAGTCCAAATTTGATGAATTGTCTGTTACTGATGATGAAAATAGATCATTACGTGAAATAAACTGATAAATTTGTTCCATTTTATGTCTGTTGTCTTCCTGCCAATTTCATCTTTGAATATTCTCAGGCTGAAGTTGCTCATTTTGGTTGATGCCAATCTTTCTTTAGACTTGTTTTTACAGTTTACAAGGAATTATTGCTTATAATATTCCATCATTTTCCTCTACAGTGAATTTGCATTCTAAATTGGTACTGCTCTTGGCTGGCATATCTTAATGTGTGGTAAGATCAAATGTTTGAGTGAGGAGATTAAGTGTTATTGTGTAATGTGGTTTTGTGGGATCTTTTGATCTCTTCCTTTACAACTTCTTAATTTTTTTTATAGAAATAGTGCTTATCAAATTCAATATCTTTGTCTTTTTCCATTTCCCACTTTTCACCAGCTATAGCTCATTTGAATAGGTAAAGGGGAAATTAGCTCAGTTGCTTACACTATGTTTTTAAAATCATTAGGCTTTCTTCTAACAATGCTGATTTTTCTTTTTGTTTTAATTGATGGTCGAACTGTATACACATTGCTAATTATGATGTGACTCCTGTATCCGTAATCAGTCACTTCTTGTATGTTGACATAGGCAAATACATGTTTTTGGTGGTATTTGGTATATGTCATGTCAGGAAAAAAGTATCCACAAAAAGTAGTTTTGAGGTTTTTGAATAGTGGAGGACAATAGGGAGACAATGTTAGAATCATTAGGACTTGGTAATTCATTGGGTATGAAAGAGAATTATTCATTCATTTAGGTCATGCCTGACTCTTCATGGTCCTATTTGGATTTTCTTGACAAAGATAATGGAGTGGTTTGCCATTTCCTTCTCCAGTTCATTTTACATATGAGAAAACTGAGGCAAACAGGGTTATGTGACTTGCCCAGGGTCACAAGTCAGTAACTGCCTGAAGCCAAATTTGAACTTCTGAAGAGAGAAAATAGCCACAAGTAACACCAAAATCTTAGCACAGAAGCCTAGATGAATGATGATGCTACAGGCAGGAAGAGGCAAGCTAGAAGAAGAAACAGGATTTGGGGAGAGATAAGGTTAGTTTGAATGCAATGAGTTTGAAGGTATAGTAGAATGTCTAGGAATACTTGGAGTTGTAGGACTAGAGTTCAAAAGAGAAGTCAGGCTAGAGGAGTATTTTTGGGAGTTAATTCTGTGAAGGAAGTAGTAGAAGTAGGTGGCTATAAAAGAGAAATGAGGACTCAGTCCTGGGAGCATGCTTAGACTGGCACTACTTGGTGGATTATGCAGAATATATGTAGCTACTCTTGCCTGGCTCCAATCTAATGTATGAAATATCAGAAAGTCAGTTTCTGACCATAAGTAACTGATTGGCTGGTATTGTTTGATGACTAAGAGTCTACTTGTTTCAGAAGTCAGAAGGAATGATAACTCAGGAAAAACTGAGCTGCATCTGAATGTGCCTACAAAAAGTTTAAACAGTCAATCTTTTTCTCTCTGTCCTGGTGGCATTCAAGTAAGAAGGTTGTTTTGAGCTACTCTGGTGGTGGGAAAATGGGATTGACCACTCCTGCCACTCCCAGCCTTGCCAAAGCACCTCTGTTTCTTGTGTGTTTGTTTTTTCCATGGTCTTAGGTGAATCACTATACTGAGATATGAGTGCTCAGGTGACTGAGTATTGGAGATTGGTAAAAGCCAATAGAGTTTCTTCCAGAAACCTAGATTAGTAGCAGAGGTCTCAAAGTAGTAATGAGTGATGAAGTACTGAGGTGGAAAGAGATTGTACCCTGAGCACAATGGCAGCTAGAGAGAGCATAACTCTATGCGTCTGAGAGAAATTCTGACTATGGATTCTGGAAAGACATCAATCCTGGGAGTCCAACTGACTCCCCCAAATTCTACATGTTAAAAAAGAGTCAGGCAAGGAATTTCTCACATGATCTCTATCACCCACCAGGAAAGGCCAGTCCAAATGTACTCAAAGGACTGGACCCCTACTGGCCACGTTACTTCCCTACCTCATCTCCCCCCAACAATTTGCCTTCCATTATGTACAGATGAAACTGAAACCCAGGGGAAGTTAAGCAACTTCTTCAAAAGTAACACAGAAATTAAGCGTCCAAAGCAGGACTGAAGTAAGATTGTCTGATTCCAGAGAGAGTGCGCTTTCTGTTGCTCCATGGGAGAACCAGGACAGTGGATTGTCTCCAAAGCCAAAGAAGGACATATAATACAGTAAGAGTAAGTGGTCTACAAAATCAAATACTGTCGAGAGGTTAAGGAGAATGAAGTCTAAAAAAAGCAACTAGAATTGGTGACTGGGAGGTCACTAGTGAACTTAAAGAAACAGTAGAATCAGTAGAATCTTATACTCCTGTATCCCCTATAATGCCTAACATGGTGCTGAGGACCTATTAGTACTGAATAAATACTCATGCAGTTGATCTGAATGACTTGGATTAGAGAATATCTGATGAATTGGAGAATACACTAGTTTTTTTTTTTTTTAGTAAAGATTTAGGGAATGGGGATTCCCCACTGAGCTTGTGGCCAGAAATCAATTCACTTGCCTATTTCTTCTTTGTCTCACACGTGTGAGACATTCCAATGAGATCAATAGCGGAGCTGAGTTTACCCAGCAGGGAGAAAAGTCAGTGGAGGCCAGAAATTCAATTTCCACTTAGCAGGTTCTAGTTTAACTTCTGGCTTGTTCTTGTCCTTCCTCAGTCTCAGTAGATTAATGTGAAGTGTTTAGTGGTGTGCTAGTAAATGTTTAACAACCAGCTCTCTGAAAAATAACAATGACAATAACTTTGACCTCTTATGTTTAATCTATACTAATATTTTTACATCACTTTTTAAAGTCTGAGCACTCAACAGAACAAATGAATCAAGTTCTTGTTTTTACCGTTTGCCATTTTTTCAGGGGAAAATGTTCACGCTGAAAATTTAATAATCATCTCTCTTGAGCTCATTTGGGCGTCTTCTAACACACATGTGGAAGTGTGTCAGTACCACTGATATATATTTTCCTGTCCCCCATTGAAACAAAGGTACAATTTTGGTTTGGGTTTATCAATTATTCGGCTCAACCAACACTATTTTAAGTGGCTATTACATGTAAAGCTAGGTTTTGTAGAAAAACAGGAAAAACCAGAATTCTTCTTGCCTTCAAATAGCTTATATTCTATTAGAGGGCTATAATATGTACACAAATAAATACAGGGCACATACTTTACAATAGTAATAGGAGAGTCAGCAGGGAGAAGAGTGTGGAGAGCTGACCTTGGAGCTTCCTAGCTAGAGGGGACCTTTCACTTAGTTCCGTCCTCTCATAGAGGACTCTGAGGCTCATAGAGAAGAAAAGGATTTATCCAGGGTCACACAGGTAGTAAGTAGGAGAGATAGGATTTGAACCTAAGCCTCTTGACTCAAAATCCAGCTTTCTTTCCATGGTACCAAGTTACTTTATTCCTTGCTGAGAAAGAGAAAAACAATTGCATGGGGATTTGGAGATAACTGTGTGGCTATTTTTCATTTTTTTAAAAAGATGTATGATTTATGGTTTGAATTTTAGGAATATTCTCCCTTTATATAATGACTCCTCACAGTGCATTGACATTACCATGAGGATGGCTAATGCAGAAAGCAGGAAAAATCAAAATTAATTTCAGTGCTTGGTGTTAGCCCCAAACTCCCACTGTGAGAGCTAGAAGCCAAGTTAACAATGACCCAGGGTCAAGGGTCAGAAGCCCAAAGCTCAAAATGTATTTTCTCACTAAGTTCTATTTGTCCTCTTTCATGTCTTCTTTTGTTCTTTTGGGCTGCAGCATGAAAAAGACTAGATAGTTTGGAGCCTGGGAAGAAAGTGGATGTGGCATTGGTCTAAGGTTTGGGTTCTAAAATGAATTTCAGTTTTACTGGCTGAAGATGAGTAAATAGAAATGTGAGAGCAAAATAGAATTATGGTACAGGCAGAAAATAAGGAACCATAGGGTCAAGTTGAAAAACAAACCAAAAAGAAATTCAGAGCAGTGCAGTGTGTTCCACCAACCTTTATTTACTAGCAAAAAATTACATTGTCATTTTTTTTACAAATTATTTTTTAATTAACACTCATGTATTGACTCTCCTTCACAACTCCCTCCCCTCTACTGAGAGAAAGAGAAAAACAAAACCTCTCATAACAAATGTACGCAGTCAAGCAAAATAGCCTCTTTCTGCATTGGTCATTTTGAAAAATGTGTGTCTGATTCTGCATCTTGAGGAGGCTAATGTTCTTCATCGTTGGTACTCTGGAGGAGGTGACTGGTCATTGCATTGATCATTAAAAGAGTCTTCACTCTTAAAGTAATTAATTTTCACAATGTTGTTGTTACTGTATATACTGTTCCATCATGTCTTATCTTTAAAGAAAGTGTACAGAATGATCACAAATCACTTGTAATAAGCTTTTCGATATTCCAACTTTGGTTACTTTAATGTAATTACATTAGCATACAGTTTGGAATCAGATTTGTTTTCACAGGACCATAGCTAGATATTGTTGAGTTCAACTCCCTTATTTTACAGACAAGGAAAATAATGTCCAGAAAGGTGAGGTAATTTGTTTGTAAGTGGAAGAGTCAGGTTTTGAACCCCAAATAAGGATGAACAGAGATTTTTTTCCATGAAGAAATAAACATAAAAAAACCAACCCCTAACATCATAAAATCTCTTTCTTCTGCCAGACCTAGAGGCCTGTATTGGGCTACCCGAGTCTTTCTTACCTGTCCCAGGTCTTCGGTTGGCCAAACCGGATAAACGTATGAGAGAAAGGACGTTCCAGAGTCAAACAGGGGTTGAGCTTTATTTCAGGGTCTGGGTTACAAATGCAGGGGGGTCTTCCTTAGGAGGAAGAGGGGGAGATTTCCTAAGGAGGCTAAGCTTAAGGGATTGGAAGTAGAAGTACAAGCGGGGAGAGAGGGGGAGGGGAGAGAGGAAAGAAAAGAAGCGGAGCCCTACTATCCTCTTTGGCTCCACACGTGCTAAGAGAGAGCTTTCTGGCTTCCTCAATCCTACTTAATCTTCAGCCACACAGTTTGCATCTCAATACCGTGCTGTTAGGTAACTAGGTGTGCTCCAATCCGGGACGACCTCGAGGGCAGGGAGACTCCACCCATCACGTATCTCCAGGGGAGAGGCGGAAATACCTGAGCTAGCCGAGCTAGCTCAGTCTAACCTCCTCGAATCCCCGCTGTTCATGGAGGGCCTCGTAAGACTCTAAGATTTAGAAGTCCCACTTTTACCCGCCCGAGACCGTCCACACGGAATTGAGCTTCCAATCCCAACATATCCCCTTCTTTGTTTTGCGCGGAGCGCACCTGGCTCTAGAGCAAACAGTGGCAGGAGGCTGAGTGGATTAGGAAGGCCTTTAGCATATGAGTACCTTACAACAAGACTTCATTCACACAGAAATCTGCAGCTAGCACAACTGACAAAGGGAGGCATCAAATAAAACAAAGATGAAACTAAATGGCTGAGTTACAACAGGGGAAGTGCGATCAACTAATCCCAAAGCATATTTTAAGAGGAGCAGCTGGTGTAGGCGCCTTACATCACCACTCCCTTAATCTTGCAAATGGATCTCAACGGCCAAGCCTGAATGGCCAAGCCTGTGGTATTCAGGTGAAAAGTTGGTCACCCCTTCCCCCCCAAGTGTCCTGGGTTTGTGATGAGTGCTGCCTCCTCTCTGGGCAGCAAGGTTAAAGCTGTCAGCAGCAGGCTCAGGTGGTGTATGATCCTTCTCCGGGGTCTCCGGGCTCTCTGGGGTCTCCGCCTCCTGCGTCTCCGCCGTCTCCGACCTCGGTTCCCACCTACGGATCCTTCTAATGGGAATCCACGCATGACCTTTTCCTATGGAGACACAAACATACCCTCGACCCCTTATTAGTATCTTAAAATGTCTCATACCTGGAGTATTATGTGCGCTTTTTGAGACAGCTGTATCAAGCTCTGATTGTATTAGGCCTCTTAATCTTAGCTCTGATTGTATTAGGCCTCTTGATCTTAGCTCTGATTGTATTAGGTGATCTCTATCTCCCCTTCTTTGTTTAGCGAGGATCGCCTTTAAGGTAAAATTGATAAGAATGCATACTGGCTCTTTACTTAGGTATAGCTGCTGCCAGGTGCTCACAAATGCTTGATTAACATTTGTAAGGAACCTGAATTTCCCGGATTTTTTCTTTATAACAAACACAGGAGCATTCCAGGGTGCTGATTGCTCCTTAACCAGTATTTTTAATGCCTGGAGTTTTTCTGGAGTCAGGGGCCATTGCTCCACCCAAATTGGGGTGTCTGACTTCCAATTCAAGGGTGGGGACTCCAGTACAACAGCAATGGCCCTTACTAAAAATTTGATAGCTTCATCCAGAGGCGGCTCATAATGTCCCTGCCCCAGATGTTAAAACTAAGTCCTGGAATCACCAACGGCCATACGGTCCCTTGGCGATCCTCTGCCTCCCACTTTACTGGGTGCATTGTCTCTAAGGTATTTTGGCACCCTCCTATTCCCCACTCTGGTCTTTGGCTTTCTTTGAGCTTCCAGTGCCGGGGTACTGAGCGACCGCTAAGGCAGGTCCTATCCGCTCCAGTATGGAGCGTGCTATAAGGAGGCACAGAGGGAAGACACGGTACATTCTCCCCTGCCTCGCCTTTCCCATCCACTAGATGGAGCTCCGAACCTATTTTTTCTTTACGCTCCTTAACTTTCCGCTCGCCTTTCTGCTTGCCTGGGTCCTCCCCTCCCCTCTCTCCGCTTCCACTCTTATTCCAATCCCGCCCTGGTCTCTCTGGCCCTTCTAGCAGGCTCTTAATTACACCGAATATCAGGAAATCTAAATCCTCCAGCTCCCCAGGGTATTGTTGCTCATGAGCAGTCATTTGCTCTCCGACCGCTCCCCATTTTTCTCTTGATATTCCTGCCTGCTTGAGCCAAGGAGAAATTTTCCAAATCCTTTTACAAAATTCTCGGAGGTCATCTAACTCTATTGTGACCCCCGCCTTCCTGCATTACCTGTGAAGTTTCTCAGCCCAGACCTCCTCTTCCTCTGGTTTTATTACTGGCAATAGATTCTCTATCTCCGCCCTTTTCCCAGGGGTTTGGGAAGCTTCTCTCCACTTTCTCTCCTTCCGAATCTAGGATTCGGGACTCGCTTCTTTCACAGCCCCTTCCGGGTGTACCCCAAAAGCACCCAGGATTATCTACGCTCCCAATCCCTGTTGGGGCGCCAACTGCCAGGCCTAGAGGCCTGTATTGGGCTACCCGAGTCTTTCTTACCTGTCCCAGGTCTTCGGCTGGCCAAGCCGGATGCACATATGAGAGAAAGGACGTTCCAGAGTCGAACAAGGGTTGAGCTTTATTACAGGGTCTAGTTATAAGTGCAGGGGGGTCTTCCTTAGGAGGAAGAGGGGGAGATTTCCTAAGGAGGCTAAGCTTAAGGGATTGGAAGTAGAAGTACAAGCGGGGAGAGAGGGGGAGGTGAGAGAGGAAAGAAAAGAAGTGGAGCCCTACTATCCTCTTTGGCTCCACACGTGCTAAGAGAGAGCTTTCTGGCTTCCTCAATCCTACTTAATCTTCAGCCACACAGTTTGCATCTCAATATTGTGCTGTTAGGTAACTAGGTGTGCTCCAATCCGGGACGACCTCGAGGGCAGGGAGACTCCACCCATCACGTATCTCCAGGGGAGAGGCGGAAATACCTGAGCTAGCCGAGCTAGCTCAGTCTAACCTCCTCGAATCCCCGCTGTTCATGGAGGGCCTCGTAAGACTCTAAGATTTAGAAGTCCCACTTTTACCCACCCAAGACCGTCCACACGGAATTGAGCTTCCAATCCCAACACCGTTCTCTCTTAGTTAGACTCAGATTTGTTCTTTGCTTTGTTTCCCTCTTTTTGTAAGTGATTTGTGATCATTCTGTATACTTTCTTTAAAGATAAGACATGATAGGACAGTACACACAGTAACAACAACATTGTGAAAATTATTTACTTTAAAAGAGTTAAGACTTTGTTTTGAGTGGACCAATCAACTCAAAGTGCAACCTGAAATATCAAAAAACCTGTAGATATTTGGAGAGAGAAGATAGGTTAGAGATAATTTAGCTCAACTTCTTCACTTATAAATGGGGAAACTTAGGCCCAGAGAGGGAAAGGAACTTGCCCATGTTTTCATAGATAATAAGGGACAGAATCAAATCAGTCTCTCTTTCTACTGTATCTGAGGTCTCCTCAATCCTGGCTCTGCCATTTACTAGTTATGTGACTTTGTGTGAGTTATTTTTCCTGTCTGGAATTCAATTTCCTCATTTACCAAATGAGGATATTAAATTTAATGATGTTTAATTTCCTTCCCACTTCTTGGTTCTGTGATCAAGGGACTTTGGAGGTGATGTAATAAAATCTTTTCATTTGTGGATGAAGGATCTGAGAACCAAAGAGGTTAAATGAGAGACCATGGTTCCATGGTTGGTGTATGCTTACCTTCCCTCCTCCCTATCAAAATCCTTATGTGTTCAATATATCTCTACATTGATTAAATATTAACTCTTGGATAATTGTTGGTCCTTTCTACTTTCAGAATTTGTAAGTGATTATGTTTACTAACTTGGACTGGTAGTTAACCAGTAGAATTCAAGTCAGTGTATCAACAAAATGCAAAAACAAAACAAAAATAGACAGTATTGGGGATTCTGCCAAGGTATGGTACTTTGTGAATGTTGGAAATAGTAAGAGTGGGAGAGGAGGAGGCTACCTAATTTTTTTCTAACTTGGTGTACTAGAGATAGTAAGTTGTATAGTGACTAGAGCATTGGACTTGGAGGCAGGAAGACTTGAGTTCACAATCTAGTTTCAGACGCTTAGTAGCTATGTGACCCATTTATAGTGTATGTATATTTTTATATATAATCTTTTCCCATGTTATCTCACCCATGAAAATGTGAACTCCTTGAGTTTGGGGACCATATTTTTGTCTTTCTTGGTATCCCCAGTACTTAGCATAATTAGCACATAGTAAAAAGGATATTCCTGGATACAATGAATCATCATTCTTGTTAATCCTGTTTTAAATGAAATGAGGAGATATAAGGAAATTTCAGATAAATGGAGGAGTGGCTAATAGCCCTTCCTTGGAGAAGTAGTTTTAAAAAACCTTGTGCCTCAACATGACTAATGTAGAATTATGTTTAATATGATTGTATGTATATAACCTATATCAGATTGCATGCCATCTTGGGGAAGGGGGAGGAGATAGACGGAGAAAAAATTTGGAACTCAAAATCTTGTAAAAATGAATGTTAAAAACTATCTTTGCATGTAATTGGGAAAAATAAAATATTATTAAGTAGAGTAAAAAGCAACCTTGTTCCTGAAGGCAACAAAAAATACAGCAATCACTGGAAATTTGGTTATCAAGCAATATTCTTGATTGACATGGAAAAAAAAGAGCTACATGAAAATAATTGGAACCTGAGTGTTCACATTTGTTGAAGAAGATGAGGAAGTGCAGAAATTCTATGAATGTGATAAAATTCTCCAAATGAAATCAACATTCATTTTCATAATGGTGATTTCAGAGTAAATGTGGAAAGAGTTAAGAATGGAAAAAAAAATACAATGGAATACAAAGTTGAGGAATAAGAAATGAGAGATGATGAAATCTTATAGGCTATACAGAAACATCATACTTATGTATCATGAGGACTTTTTTTTTGTTTTTCCAGAAGAGAGTTGAGATGGAGTAGACATGGCAAACATTAATAAATGTCAGAAAAATGAAATTAATTATATGTTGAGACAAGAAATAACTAATTACTATTATGGCTCTCCTGTCAAAATCAACTGTCTGTTTATAGTCAGGTTTTAGAGAAAAGATAAACATTAATGCCAAATTAGAAGAAAGAATAAAAATAAGAAGATAAATTGTATAATTGAGGCAACTTCATTCCAACCTATTTAAACAAGCTAATGAACAAAATAGCAAATAAAAACAAAACAAAACAAAACAGATGTTAACATAGAGTGTCATCATTTCCTGTAGAAATTGAATGTAAATAATTCATCACAATGAAACCAAAAGAACATAGAAACTTCATGAGTGAGAAAATGCTTATCTTCCTGCCAAGTGGAGAGAGAGAGTAGCCAACACTAATTTGGAATATAACCTTATTTTTGAAAACAGAGGAGGAGAGTGAAAGATTGAGTAGTATTACCTCATGAAACATTGAGGCAATTGAAAAGAAAAAGTTTACTAAAAGCTTGGTAAGAGATCCAATGAAGTCAAGTCATCCTTGACTTGAAGCATTTGAGTATAATTGAGTATACTTTGAGTATAATTTTGGACAGACAACAAAAAGATGAAACATGGAAAAGATGTCAAGATTTCTTTCAACAAACTCTTTTCTCCATCAGTGACAAAGTCACCATATTTGAACTCTATAGTCCTTGTACTGTATGAGGAAATGAAAATGGAATTAATGAAAAACTCAAATGATAAGAGCAGAAGAACTATACTAATCATATTCAGAGGTGATGAGATTTTGAGGCATTGAGGAACTGAGCAATTGATTCTTAAGCTATATGAAAAAAAGGACACCAAATGCTAGGAAAATTCATGGGACATATTATTTCTGGAAAAGGCTATTGAGTGAACATCAATAACTACTAAAGCATTTGTCTTCTTTTCCATTTCTAAGAAATGTCAGCAAGAATAGCATATATATATGTGTGTGTGTATATATATTATATATCATATTATATATACATATACAATATATATGTATATATCATATATAATATGTATATTACATGTAATATACCTATTATACATATGATATATATGTACATCATATATATATATATATATATATATATATATATATACCACATTCTTGAGAGTATGTGATGGGAAGAAGCAGACCTTTCCAAATAATATTTTATAGCAAACCTTCTCTTTACAGTCACATAATTAACTGATATGTGCAGTGACTACAATATCATACTACGGCTATTGTTTAACCATATATAAAACAACAACACTGCATTTGTTAGAACAAAATAGTCTTTGTAGCAACAAGGTGTCTCCTATACCTATTTTAACATAATACAGGATTCTTTGAAAATTGTAACAACTGAGTAACCTTGTTTGATGACTCTCTGTTCGTTATAGTAGACAGAAAGACATCAAAAGTATTGTGAGAGGTTATGAAAATTATTCAGGTTAAGATTAAAGGGGCAGAGGGATTTCCTATAGATGGTTAGACCTTTTTCACTTTTTGGGGAATAATTTTGTGTTAATGTCATTAAGCTCTGAAATATTGAGATCTAAATGAGTTCAATAGCCATTCAAAAGAATTAGTCTATCTATAAAGGTAAAAGAAATAAGTGGATGAAAAATGTCTATTATTTAGAATGATGTATAGTTTCAATGTCTATATGTATAGACAGTGAATAAAAATAATGTTTAGAAGTAATCTGGTGGTAGTGGGTAGAGCACTGGCCTTGTATTCAGGAAGACATGAGAAAACAAACACAACCTCAGACACTAGCTGTGTCAAAGTCATCATTCTGTTTGCCTCACCATGAATATTTTAGGCAGATTCTGTCCAAAGGAATAGTCTGGGTTGACTTTGGAAAATTATGCAGAGCTTTCAGTGACTCTAACTTTCTTCATGAAACATAAAGTATCTTTCTAAATATGTATATTACTCCAGATTCTATGAGTCATAGAATATCAGTTTCTGAAGAATTAAAATTAAAATTTCAGGTCATCAGTGGTGGAAGTAGGTTACAACAAATTGCCAGTCAATAGTTGTTCAAAGCTAAAGGTATATAGCAGTGGTATCAAATTCAAATAGAATCGGGTTACTGCAGGTGACTTATTAACTTAGAAAACCACAAAAGAACATTACTTATGTTGTATTATATTTTTGTTTATTTTGATAAACATTTTCCATTTACATTTTAATCTGTATGGTACTTGGGTGCAGGGCCTTGAGTTTGAGATCTCTGGTGTAAAGGATATTATTGGAAAGATTTATTGACCTATAGGAAAAGGAAGTGGATCAATCATGTAGAAAGAGACAACTTGAAGGATAGTCCACATTTGCCATTGGTTTCCATGAAACATAAATAGGTCTGGTGAAAGGTGCCTCACTATGTTGGATGGTTAGAAGGAGAAGGTAGACAAGAGTAATTTTGGATAAATATGTATGAATGGCTTTTTATTTGTACCGCTTACATAGATGAGATCATAGATGCATCCATTTAAGTATCAAATAATTTTGCTTGCTTCTTGCTTTACAAAATGCTTTCATATATGTTAAGTATTTCATAGGATCATTGTGAATATTAAGGAAACCTATTATTCCCATGTTATGTGATGAAACTGAGACCAAAAAGGTTTAAGTGACTTGCTCAAAGTCACACTGTTGGTCGTCCTGAGACTTGTCAAGATGAAAGTTTGGTTAAAAAAGACAAAAAGGCGAAATGTATATTGTTTATTCCCTTAAAGCTAGTTGTTACATGGCCGTGGAGCCAGAAGAAAATCTCTGATTGCCTGATAGGAGAATGACTAGACTTAAATCTGTTTTAGGACAATCCAAGGATGTCTGTGTCCCTCAGATTTATGGTCTCTATATGTGTTTAACTATACCATGAGAAAGAAATTTTCTTAATTGAATAGGTTGTAGATACAAAAAGATAAGAGTTGACAAAGTATCAACTGAAATTACAACCCAGGATATCTGTGTTTTCTTTACCTTTAACATGCCATAACATAGTATATGTCCACAAAATATTAAGATATGGAAAAAATCCCATTATTCAAGATGGTGTCAGGTTAAGGGTATCAAAGTATGCTAAGTCAGCCTCATCTGGCCTTACTGACATAGGAAGATGAATACTCTGAATTTACTTCAGAGAACAAAGAGATTGTTAGGTTCAGGCTCTTCTGATTGATTAATTCAAGTTCTGTCCCTTATTAAAGTCCAAAAATGATATTAAATATTATCAGACTTAAAATTTGATCTTCTCACTCCAAATCTACAAACTTTTTACTGCTTTTTGCTTCTCCTTTATAGTACCTTGAATAGGCAGGAGCTGAAAAATGTTTGTTTGAGATAACTTGGAATACTACAGGGCAAGGCATTTGACTTCAACATTCATTTATGTACTAAAAAATTTACTCAATACCTAGATTAATACTAACACCTACAATAATAACTAATAATATGCCAATTTGTGATCATAAAACATTCGTAATTATTAATTCACTCATGACAACCTACTGAGGAAATAAAAATATGCAAGTATTATGTCCCTTACTTTAAAAGATTAGGTAATTGAGGCTTTCTGAGATTAAATATTTTGCCGAAGATAAGAACCAGTTGTTCTGAATCCAAGTTCAGTCTTTTTTCTACATGCATGGTTCTGTACTAGGCATTGTGGGACACACAGACAAACTGCATCGCACATGGATCATGCCCTCAAAACTACCAATTGGTTGAGAAGAGAAGACATATTCATAACTGAAAAGTTAAATAACAGGAGAGTTAATAATAACATGGTGGTTTTCTTTTTTTTACTAAGCCAATATGCTTCATGGAGGTGAATTGTAAACTATATATAGTTTAGGAGGTTATGTTGGCCATTGATTTTTTTTTTTTTCGTTGGGAGACCTCTGGTCTACCTTGTTGGTCTGTGCACATAAGGGGCAACTTTGGGGGAGATGGTTGGAGTTTTGGGTTTTTTTAAGTGAAATGTCAGTTCAAAAAGAAGATAACCACAAAATGAGTAAATCAGGAATGATAATCAACCTTTTAAAGTTAGTGTAATAAGAAAGGAAGTAAAAAAGAGCTATAAGGAACCAAGGACATACTCATTAAGAAAGTAGTGTCTTCTCAAGAAAACTGAGTAAGATGTTGAAAAAACCAAGTCAAAGGAAGGTTTAATCAATATATTTATATAGGTAGAGTCTTCTAGAAGAACATCAATTTACTTTAGGTTCAAATCGCTGTAAGGGAAGCAGTTTAAACCCTAAGTATGAAAGAGATGGACTCAAGTTCTCAAGAGAAACTTTGCTTTTCCAAGGCTATTAGGAAAGAAAAAGGCAGCTCAGCCTGGGATTGGTGGAAGTAGTATGAATGAGAAAAAGGTGTAAAGACTAGGAAATCCTGGAAGATATCTAATGCTTTTTCTGGACCAAGAGAATTGAGTAATATGAGATTATACTTGTAATGCAAAAGTTTCTATGGATTCCTACATGATTCTGAGACCTGGTTCAAATTTGTTTGTATCATTGTCTACCCAACTTCACTACTCTAAACTCATTCCAACAAGCCTCTCCAGCACCGGTTCTAACACATGGATCTTAAGAAAAAAGCATTTACTAAAACAGAATAGCAAGTTATTAAGATGTAATGAATCAGGTAGCAAGCATTCTAAGAACCCATACCAGATGGCTTTCCACAATCCCAAGGGGACTGAGTGCAAATCAGAATCTCTTTCAATGCTTCAGTTTTCACAGCTCAGTAGAAAGACATAGTCTATTTAAACTTGTGACAGGATATGAAGTGTCATATCTGCAATAGTCTCTGTTTAATTACTTACCTCTCCAAAATGGACAGTAGCTAGTGAATATTGTCACTTTCAGAACACTGTGGCCCTATCTACAGCAAATGAATTAACTGTCTGACTCTTTGCCCAGCACATGCTAGTCTTGTTGCCTGGATGGATGTCTGGTGTTTCCATGCTCATTCTGAGATAACCTGATTCCCACAGTCTGTGTTTGAACTTTTTTGTTGCTGTTGAGTTGTTTCAGCCATGTCCAACTCTTCAAGGCTCCATTAGGGGTTTTCTTGGTGAAGATACAGGAGTAGTTTGCCATTTCCTTCTCCAGTTTATTTTAGAGATGAGGAAACTGAGGCAAACAAGGTTAAGTGACTTGTTCAGGGTTATACAGTATCTGAGACCACATTTAAACTCAGAAAGAAGAATCTTCCTGACTCCATACCCAGAACTAGCTGCTTCCACTTAACATATTAAGTGGTTAAAAAAACCCCAAAACCAAATGCATTGATTAATTTGCCTGGGCCCTCTAGTTCTACACCTGTACCATAGGCATTCTGGAGCCAGATCATCATACCAACTTGTCAGAACTGATTGTTAAAGTTTCAGGGTGAGCATCTACACCTTAGAAACCAGCTAATGCTACAGATCATGCCTTGTTTTGTTGTAGCTCTTGATTGTCTAAATTTAAGAAAGTAATGAGAAAATGTAAATAATGGAGATCAAATAGAGAATTTTTTTGGAGAGTCAGTTGTCAAATATTTACCACCACACCCCTCAACTGTAAACAATTTGTGCTTTAGTGTTCTCTCACTCTGTTGTATGCTTTAGTGTGTTATTCAGTGCTTCTTAAACTGTGGGTTTCAGGGTCATGATAAATTTGTCAACAACAAAAGCTTTCTGAATGGGCAATGACCAAAAATTAATTAAAAATCAAATGTGTAATGAATCCAAGGTGTTTCTGTCGGTGCTTGCCCGTGTTGTACCATGCAATTTCAAAGCAGCCTTGGTTCTGAACACACAACTGGCACACTTTGGCCTGCGTATGCCCTCAGGCCATGTAACTAAAAGGGGAAAAAGTTTAAAAAGCCCTGTACTCTAGGGTACTGCACCAGAAAACAAAATGGGAAAAGACCATGAATACTAGGAGTTCACTGTTTAGAGTTTTCTCTTCCTTTTTTTTTTTTTAAATTAAAAAAGATAATCTTGGGTGGTGTTGGGAGAAAATTGCCCAAAACAACATAGTCATAAAAGCTTGCTTGGGGCGGTTTCTATTTGGAGGTAGAACTGGGCGTGTGTTTTTACATTTTACCAAAAAGTGCTTTCTGGAATAGCATCTGATGCTATTTTATTTGTTCCTAGATCTTTTTATGATAAGTGTCTTCTCAAAGAAAGATGAAGAGAATTTATGATCTGACAGATACTGCCAATGCTCCATGTATGGAAGCTGACAAAAATCATTCTTTTTTGTCCTTATTCTAAAGCTTGTACTTCCATTTGATCTCTGTTTCTTCCTTTTTCCCCTAGGAAACACTAGCTCTGCAGGACCTTTCATACCAGCTGTAAACTGCTTTACACCCTCAGACTGGTTATAATATCAGAAACCCTGAACATAATGACAATAATTTGGCAGTTTATAACCACCTAATGATTCCCTCAAACAGTGTCATTAGTCAAGTGGCGTGAATGTCTTGGGGGGAGATTGGAAACAACAAACTTAAATATTTCCTCTGCTGTCTTTTTTTTCATGAAGACATAGTCTTAGTGGTGTTTTCTTACGTGAAAGTTAGCAGAATAAAGGTTGCAAAAAATTTATTTCTTTTGGCTTGCCCTTGTGGTAGTATTATTAAATGGATTTCTTCAGAACCAGTCTTGATTAAAGTTATGAGGAAGGGAAAATTTGTCTTAGATCACCATAGTGTTTCCTTTCTGTGTCCTTATCCTTCCTGTGTGCTCCCCTCCTCCCAAAAGCAATCTCCCTTTTCTTAGGTATCCAAAGGCTCTTTCTTCCCCTATTTCTAAACACAAAAGAAAATGTTTTGTATTAGTAATTTATAAATTAATCTGAATTTAAATCAGCACAGATTCCAGAAGTATTTGTATTTAATTATTTGTATTATAATTATATTACAGAGTTGGAGAGGGGGAGGATTGATCAAAGGAATTTCTTTATCAGTTTAATGAGCCTTTTTGGGGGGGATTTTTTATTGTGTTTTCCTATTGATGATAGTAATCCCTTCCACCTGTTAGGGTTTAGGGGGTCTCTCCTCATCCCCTTACTCCTCTGCTGTAATCTGGAAAATCTGTGTAAAACTTTTTGCCTCTCCCTTTGTACCAAAAATTCTGAATTATTATGGTATTAAAAGATAAAATATGTTGATATTATTCAATATTACACATATATTTTATCCATTTCTGAGTTTCTAAATTTTTTCTATGTTATTATGCAGACCTTTATATGTCATCTGTGGCTTCCACAAAACTCCCCCCAAATTCCCATTAAATTTCTTATGCCATCTCTCAACATATTGAAATCTCAATGGGAAAAGTTGTGTTGTGGAAGGGGTAACGGTATAGATAAGCTTCTTTGCTCTGTCTGGAAGGTGGGTTTTACTGATACTGGATAAGTTGGCTGATGGCTATTATTGTATGAGAAGCCCCTCTTTGTGCTGTCCTAAAAAGAATTGGGCAGAAAGATTAGTTCTTTTTGATTTCTTTGTTTTTCTATATTTCATTTTATCTGTGAAATCCTGAGAGTATAGCAAAGTCAGGGATAGATCTGTGTCCTGAATTCCCCTCCCCCTCCACTCCGAGTCATTAATGGCTTCCTTGGTCCAAGAAACATGGAAGCTCAAGATACTGTTAGAAATAGCCCACATGGCCTTAGAAGAGAGCACCAGCCTTGGAAAGACTACAGTGTTATCCCCTCACCCCAATGGATGATGGACACACAGAGAGGAATAGGAATTTTTTGACTTGAGATCGTAGCATCCTGGGGCAACGATGGAGCAAGGAGAGGTCTCTAGGCTATGCCAAATAAGTCTACTCTTGACTATTTTTGCAATGTGAAAGACTAGCCTACCAAAATACAGAGAGACTCATCATCAATAGATTGCCTACAAGCTAATTAATTCTTTGACCATGGTAACCCATAAAAAAAAAAAAGACCCAAAAGGATCTACTTTGTTAAGAATAACAGAGTTTGGAGGGCATTTATAAAGTTTTATTATTTATAACTCTAAATATGAGATTAAAATTGTCCAGTAGAAAACAAGTTGATATATTATTAGAAAAAAAGAAACATCATTACTATATTATTTAATTTTGATTATTACCCATGTTCTGATATATACAAGATATCTGCTCTGAAGCGATCAATATTGCTTTTTCTTTTCTTCAATGTTATTGTTTATGTGAATTACCCTATTACTATTCTTTTTCATATAGTATCTACTTCTTTCTATGTGATCTGGTCACCATTTTTCTGATGTCTCTCTTCGAAAATGAAGGACAGACATAACAAGGGTTTAGTAGCTGAATCTGAGTACTTTACTGACCTTTCAACTTTTTCTGTTGACCTTGATCAGATGAACTAGGCAAAAGTATTCTTTCTGTCCTTGTTAGACTATCTGTTTCTGTTTCTGTTTCTGGCCCCAAATCCATCATTTCATTTTGTCAAATGCCTTTCTCCAACTCTGTCTTCTTAGCCAACTGTTCATTTTCCATGCAATCTTGAAATCTGGGGAGGTCTAGGTGAGCTGGTAAAGTGTGAGGTGAACACAACAAAGAGAATTGTTTGTACAATAACAACATTGTAAAAACAAATACCTTTGAAAGACTTAGGAACTCTGATCAACTCAGTGGTCTGCCATATTTGAGAGGAGTGATGATAAAGCAAGGTACCCACCTCCTGACAGAGAGATGATGGAGGGATATATTATTGGATATAGTCAATATGGAATTTTATTTGCTTAAATATGCATATTTGGTTTCCATCACATCTAAGCTAATATTCAACCATCTGCAAGAAGCCTTTAGGCTAGTGCCTTCTTTCTGTTGATTATCTGCAATTTATCCCATATATATTTTGTTTGTATATAGTTTGCATGTTGTCTCTCTCATTAGTCTGTCAACTCCTTGAGAGCAGGGACTGTCTTCGGTTTTTCTATTGCTTTCACTTAGAACAGTACCTGGCACAGAGCACACACTTAATAAAAGCTTGTTGACTGATTTGTTATAAGAATTTTCTTTTTCTCTCTCCTCCCCCCATTTGAAAGGGGGGGAAGGTAAGGGAGAGTAAATAAATTTTCATTTATTGCAAAAAATAAAATTAAAATAAAAAATAAAATTCATTAGCAATGAACATTACTTTTGCACCTAAACTCTTATGTTTTTTTTCTAGGTCTTAACTCCTAGAGATTCTTTCTAGGGTCCTTATGGTGGTATTACATATCATCATAAATAAGTAACAGCCATTGGATTCTGATTATCCCTTTCCCCAATTTGCTGTCCCTTTTATTATCTTCCCTTTCCTATACCCTTCCCCCTTGCCTTCCTGCAGGATAAAATAGATTTCCATATCCAATTGAGTGTGTCTTATTCCTCCTTAAGCCAAATCCCATGAGGGTAAGGCTCAATCATTTCCTTTCATCTTCCCTCTCTTCCCCTCCATTGTAAAAACTCTTTCTTCCCTCTTTTACGTGAGATGATTTGGGGCAGCTAGGTGGTGCAGTGGACAGCACCAGTCTAGGAGTCAGGAGGACCTGAGTTCAAATCTCACCTCAGACACTTGATACTCACTAGCTGTGTGACCTTGGGCAAGTCACTTAACCCCAATTGCCTCATCCTGGGTCATCTTCAGTCATCCTGATGAATATCTGGTCACTGGATTCAGATGACGGAAGAGGAGAAGTGAGGCTGGTGACCTGCACAGCCCTCCCTCACTCAAAACAAAGTCAAGTGCAAGTCATGTCATTATTTCTCTGATGGCATGGTCTTCTTTGGTAACGAAGGGTGAAGACACATGTGAGATGATTGACTACATTCTACCTCTCTCTTTCTCTTTACTCCTGGTACATTCCATTCAATAATAAATTTTTTAAAGGTATTCTCCCCTCATATTCAGCTCACCCTGTGCCCTCTGTCTATGTATCTATGTATACACACACATACACACACATACATACATATATATATACATATACACATATATACCTATATACCCATGTACATATACATACCTACACATATATAATATATACATATATACACACCCATGCATACCTACATATATATATATATATATATATATATATATATATATATATATATATATATATATATATATATATATACATATTCCCTCTAACTATTCTAATACTTAAAAATCTCTCATGAGGTATAAATAACATCTTTCCATGTAGGAATGTAAACAGTTCAACTTTAATGAGTTCCTTAAGGCTTCTCTTTCTTGTTTACCTTTTCATGTATCCTTTGATTCTTGTAATTGAAAGTCGAATTTTCTATTCAGCTCTGGTCTTTTCAACAAGAATGCTTGGAAGTCCTCTATTTCATTGAAATTCCATTTTTCCCCCTGAGGTGTTATACTCAGGTTTGCTGGGTAGGTGATTCCTGGTTTTAATCCTGTCTCCTTTGACCTCTGGAATATCATGTTCCAAGCCCTTTGATTCCTTACTGTAGAAGCTGCTAAATCCTGTGTTATTATGATTATATTTCCACAATACTTGAATTGTTTCCTTCTTTCTGCTTGTAATATTTTCTCCTTGACCTGGGAACTTGAATATGGCTACAATATTCCTAGGAGTTTTCCTTTTGGGATCTCTTTCAGGAGGTGATCAGTGAATTCTTTCTACTTCTATTTTACTCTCTGGGACTAGAATATCAGGGCAGTTTTCCTTGATAATTTCTTGAATGGTGAAGTCTAGGCTCTTTTTTTGATCATGGTTTTCAGGTAGACCAATAGCTTTTAAATTATCTCCCTGGGATCTATTTTCTAGGTCAGTGGTTTTTCCAATGAGGTATTTCACATTGTATTCTATTTTTTCATTCTTTTGGTTTTGTTTTGTAATTTCTTGGTTTCTCATAAAGTCATTAGCTTCCATCTGTTCCATTCTAATTTTTAAAGAGCTATTTTCTTCAGTGAACCTTTGAACCTCCTTTTCCATATGGCCAATTCTACTTTTTAAAGCATTCTTCTTCTCATTGACTTTTTGGAGCTGTTTTGCCATTTGGGTTAGTGTATTTTCAAAGGTGCTATTTTCTTCAACATTTTTTTGGGTCTCCTTTAGCAAGCTATTGACTGACTTTTCATGATTTTCTTGCATCACTCTCATTTCTCTTTCCAATTTTTTCTCCACCTCTCTTACTTAATTTTCAAAATTCTTTTTGAGCTCTTCCATGGCCTGACACCATTGCATATTTATTTTGGAGGTTTTGGATGTAGAAGTCTTGACTTTGATGTCTTCCTCTGATGGTATCCTTTGTTTTCCTCATCTGAAAGGATGGAAGAATATACTTGTTCACCAAGAAAGTAACCCTCTATAGTCTTATTTTTTCCCCCCTTTTTGGGCATTTTCTGAGCCAGTTACTTGACTTCTTAGTCCTTTGTCAGGTGGAGGGTGTACTCTAGGGACCTATAAGTTCTCAGTTCCTCCAAGGTGGCACAATCAAGGGAGAGGAGTTTACTCTTCTCCTGGCCTGTGCTGTGGTCTGGGAGCAACTACAAGCACTCTTCTGCCCAGGATCTGTGAGTACAATTCCCTCTCAAGAGCCACCAGCCAGTGCTCACCCCAGGACAGCCACTCAGGACTGAGACCCAGATCAGTTGCTCAATTCCCCCAGGGCCTTTAGACCCAGGGCTCCAAAAATGGATGCTGCTGGTGCTGCAGTGACTTGTGCTGCTCTGGGGGTGAGGCTGAGGCCAGAACTTGCTCCCTTCTCACCCAGGTGAAAGAACTTTCTCACTGACCTTTGAAACTGTCTTTGGCATTTATGGGTTGAGAAATCTGGGAACCATAGCTGATACCCATGATTCTTCACCCTGAAGCCTGCTCCAGTCCTGTCCTTGCCATGCCCTGTCAGCATGGCCAAGATTGGGCTGCACTCTGCTCTGAGCCTGGTGTGATAGACCTTTTTTGTTGGCCTTCCAGGCTGTCTTAGGCTGGAAATGTCTTTCACTCTGTCTTTTGTGGCTTCTGTTGTCCTAGAATTTGTTTCGAGTCTTTTTTTTACAGGTATTTTATGGGATTTGGAGGGAGAGTTTCTACAGATCCATCCTTCTACTCAGTCATCTTGACTCCACCCCCCAGTAACAGCCATTGGCTTTAAGATGTCTTGTAGGATATTAGAACCAGACTTTAGATCTTTTGTAGTTCTACCACATTATTTATTCTGCATCACATCTCAGTTACACATTTTGGGGAGGAAGTATAACTGCTGATTGGTCATATCAGGTCTGTATATCTTTGCTCAAGGCCTCCTCTTCATGCCCTGCAGATCACTTTTGAATGGGATAAGTGTACTGAAAAAACAATTCAGCTGGATATAGGTTGGTGGAATGGATTCCAGTGGATTCAAAAAGGTGATTTTGTTTTTATTTTGGTTCATCTCCTCAGCACTCAGAACAGTGCTGAGCACATGGTAGATTTTTGATAAATGCTAGTTGACTGAGTGGCTTATTTGATTTCCCATAAATATTTTTTTGGGGATAGGAGCAATAGGGCTTAGGGCCCTGTTGATATTTTGTTTAAAGACTATTTAAACTCATCATGTAGAAGACTTTCATCTTTGACTCTCCAAGCTTCAGGCTGAGTGTTAATGGAAATAAACTGCAGGTCAGCCAAGATGAGAAGACCTAATATGTTTCCAGGAAATTATGGGAAATTGGGAGTAATAAAGCTACACTTTATAGAGAAGAGGTCTGAGTAGTCTTAAAAGGGAACAGATGAATTCCTTTGAGGTGAGAATTCCTTGAAGAGGAGTAGATATTATGTTGAAAGTAACAGAACATTGGATGAAAAAGTATTTGGATTTTATGAAGACAAAGCATGTCTTCTGTGAGAACTGGATTTTCTGTTTGACAACTCACTAACTATTTCTTTGGATTAAAAGAAAATGAAGCCATCACCACGAAAGAAAGTTACTGTATTTTTTTAAAACTCTTTCAAACAGTTGGACTAAATTGAAACCTGAAAGTTCTATTTTGAAGCTCTTATAAATTAGACACTTTGCATCCAGGTCATATCTTCAAAGTCTGAGTTCTCTTTCATTTTATCCTGTCATTCAGGAGTGGAAACAGAATGAGCATCATAGTGTTCAAAAGCAATTAAATGAGGAAGTATTTGTACTTTAGGGGCCTCCATCTTACCTTGTCAGTGATCGATTATCTGCTCAAGATACTGGGCACAACCTTGAAATTGTAAAATTCAGCCTTTGAAAAATTAAACAGTCAAAGGCTAAAAGTGAATAAGAAAAAATAGAAGCCTGACATTTTGAACTGAGTCTTATGTTGACCTCACTAAATCCACTTGGCTTACCAGCATGCTATATATTGTCTTTGTACATTCCCTGGAGAGCAGGAATCTCTTTCAAAGGGGATCCATAGTGGTCTTCATGTATTTTCAGGGTGAATTAGATTGAGCCGATGAGATTAAAAAAGGAAGTTGTCACTGCTGAAATCTGGCTCTGGTCTGATAATGTGGGATTTAAGGATATATCCTGATGATATTTTATGTGGCCCTAGTTGTTTGCATGTTGCTTCTCCTCTTATTTTCTGTCTCCTCCCTGCTGTGCCCCATCCCCCCTTCACTCCTCATTAGACTGAGTTCTTTGAGAATAAGAACTTTTTGTTTTTTTTTCTTCTTCCTTCATATATCCAGTGTTTAGTATAAGTGCTTGATACAAGTAGGTGCTTAATAAATGCTTGTTTACTTGACAACTCTTTTGATATTCTTTATTGCCAAGCCTAGAGGCCTGTATTGGGCTACCCGAGTCTTTCTTACCTGTCCCAGGTCTTCGGTTGGCCAAACCGGATGCACATATGAGAGAAAGGACGTTCCAGAGTCGAACAGGGGTTGAGCTTTATTACAGGGTCTGGGTTACAAGTGCAGGGGGGTCTTCCTTAGGAGGAAGAGGGGGAGATTTCCTAAGGAGGCTAAGCTTAAGGGATTGGAAGTAGAAGTACAAGCGGGGAGAGAGGGGGAGGGGAGAGAGGAAAGAAAAGAGAAGCGGAGCCCTACTGTCCTCTTTGGCTCCACACGTGCTAAGAGCTTTTAGGCTTCCTCAATCCTACTTAACTCTCCAGCAGCATAGTTTGCATCTAAATACCGTGCTGTTAGATAACAATAGTGTGCCCAGATCTGGGACGATCTCGAGGGCAGGGAGACTCCACCCATCACGTATCTCCCGGGGAGAGGCGGAAATACCCGAGCTAGCCGAGCTAGCTCAGTCTGACCTTCTCGAACCCCCGCTGTTCATGGAGGGCCTCGTAAGACTCTAAGATTTAGAAGTCCCACTTTTACCTGCCCGAGACCGTCCGCACGGAATTGAGCTTCCAATCCCAACACTTTATGTATGACAACTAGAAAAGAAGCAAGCATCTACACATGAATGGATGTGATCTACATTAAAGGTCCAGTATTCTTGTCTGGGTTGAGTAGAAGATGAAGGAGGGATGACAGAATGTCAGTGTAATCCTGGGGAAATGGTTATCTGGGAAGAAAGTTGTAATAATTGTTTTCTTTTCCTTTGTTTTTAGTTTTTCCCTAAATACCATTTGTGCCCCTGAAACAGCTGGTTTGGACAATTCAGCAATTCCTCATTTATTAACTATCTGCTGTGTACATAGATCTAATATTAGGTATATGAAGATGAAGGAAAGAAAACCCTCAAGGAACTTAAGACAGATATCTAAATAGTTGTAATGCAAGTTATACCATATTAAGTCCACAAGAGAGTTTTCATCAGCCAAGAGTCCATCAATAAACATGTATTAAGTTCTCACTGTGTGTATGCCAGGTGCTGTGTGCTGTGTGCTAGCCTTCAAGGAGCTTGAGGTTACTTTGGGGAAAACTTTGCTTTTCCTTTTTTTAGGTGTAAAAGGAAACTTGAGATGACAGATATTTGATATATTAGAGTGATTTTTCAGGGATTTTCACAAATTAGAGTCACTTTTCCCCCATTAGTCTCACATATAACAAAAATCTGACACTAAATGAATATTCAAAGTTACCATGCCTCATGTTTCCCTTTCATTTTACCAATAGAATTTGCCTATTGTAGAGTTAGAAAATAGACGGGAGACAAAGTCCATCACTAGGCACATAGAGAGTATGACTGTATCTGGTCAATACCCTTAGCTAATAAGCTGCCCTTTCTAGCTTTCTGTGAATCTAATCACCTTGCAGGGAACCAGTATTAGTGGAAAACAGTAGCATATATCTGCTCCCAGAACATCAAGAAAACCAATTTAGTTTTTCTGGGTACAATTTCTTTAAAAGCATTTCATTTATGTAAGTAGAAACAGCTTTAACAAATTTAACAAGTGGAAATAAGTTCTATTTATTCCATGGAACACCTCGCTATTACTTAAGAATTGAATCAGCACACAGTCATTTTGAACCTTCTATACTTTATAGTCACTGTAATATATACTCAAGGCTGGTACATCATTGAAAGGCTATTTGATATTTAGGGCTTTAATTTCCAACAGAAGTTTAATGAAAATTGAAGCACAACAGAGCTTCACCAATAGAAAAGAGTCTCTAGACAGGCCATCAGTCAGACTTTATTCACTGGAAAAAAATTGAATAGGATAAAAAATCATAAAAACCCTGTATGTCTTCTCAAATCCCTTACCTCACTCTAGTTCTTTGCATAGTCTCTCCTGGTAGACAGTGAGTTTGTTGAGATCAGAGAATATGTTTTTGTTTTTTTGCTTTTCTTTTCATCCCTAGCATCACCTGCTGCATAGTAGGTGCTTATTAATGCTTGCTGACTTGATTTTTACCCAAGGGAACTGTCTCCATTTATTTACAAGTATTACCTTCCTGTTAAACAGTATTGAGTAACAGAAAGACTAGTTGACTTGGAGTCTAGTGACCAACTTGCTATATGACTTTGGTCACACACTGAACCTCTCTGGACCTTGATTTGTTCATCTGAAAAATAAAGGCCTTTGTGAATTCGATCAGAGGTGTCAAACTCATGGGCTTCAGGCAATGAACCCACACATGCAGACCCCAAAAGTTCTTTTTTTGACAAATTTTTTACATTTTTATTTAACATTTTGAGTTCCAAATTCTATCCTTCCCTCCCTCACCTCACTGAGATGGTTATACATGTGCAATTAGGTACAGCATTTTCATACACATTTTGTAGAAGAAGACCCAATAAAAGAAAAAAAATGGAAGAAAGTGAAAAATAGCATGCTTCCATCTGTATTCAATTAATATCAGTTTTTTTCTCTCTGGAAGCAGATAGTATGCTTTATCGTTAGTCTTTGGAATTGTCTTGGATCATTGTTTTGCTAGGTCATTCATAGTTCTTCATTGAACAATATTGCTGTTACTATATACAATGTTCTGGTTCTGTTCGCTTCACTTTGTATCAGTTCATGTAAGTCTTTCCAGGTTTTTCTGAAATCATCCTGCTTGTCATTTCTTAAAGCACAGTAATATTCTATTAGAATTATATACCACAGCTTGTTTAGTCACTCCCTAATTGAGGGAAATCCCTTTGATTTCCAAATTTTAGCAACCATAAAAAGAACTGCTATAAATATTTTTGTACAAATAGAACCTTTCCCCTTTTTTGGATATCTCTGGGATATAGACCTAGTAGGATTGCTTTATCAAAAGGTATGCATAGTTTTATAGCCCTTTGGGCATAGTTCCAAATTGCTTTCCAGAAAGGTTAGATCAGTTCATAATTCTACCAATAGTGCATTAGTGTCCCAGTTTTTCCACCTCCCCTCCAATGTCTAACATTTCCCTTTATTGTCCTAATAGGCAATATGATAGGTGTGAGGTGCTACCTCAGAGTTGTAATTTCTCTAATCAATAGTGATTTAGAGAGTTTTTTTCATATGTCTATAGATAACTCTGATTTCTTTGTCTGAAAATTGCCTGTTCTTATCCTTTGACCATGTATTAATTGGGAAATGACTTGTATTTTTATAAATTTGACTCAATTCTCCAATATGTTTGAGAAATGAAGGCTTTATCAGACATACATGTTGTAAAATAAATTTCCCCATTTTTTGCTTTCCTTATAATTTTGGTTGCATTGGTTTTGTTTGTGCAAAATTTTTTAATGTTATTTAATCAAAATTATCTGTTTTACATTTTGCAATGCTCTCTACATCTTCTTGGATCCTAAATTCTTCCCTTATCCATAAATCTGACAACTATTCCATGCTTTCTTAATTTGCTTATGGTATCACCCTTTATGTGTAAATCATGTACCCATTTTGACCTTATCTTGATATACGTGTGAGTCATTGGTCTATACCTAGTTTCTGCCATACTCTTTTCCAGTTTTCCCAGTAGTTTTTTGTTAAATAATGAGTTTTTGTTCCAAAAGCTTGGATCTTTGAGTTTATCATTTACTAGATTACTATGGTCATTTACTATGATGTAATTTGTACCTAATCTATCCCACTGATGCACCACTCTGTTTCTTAGCCAGCACCAGATTGTTTTTAATAATTACTACTTTATACTACAGTTTGAGATTTGGTACAGCTAGACCACCTTTTTCACATTTTTTTCATTGATTCCCTTGATATCCTTGAACTTTTGTTCTTCCAGATGAACTTTGTTATTATTTTTCCAAGCTCTACAAAATAATTTTTTGATAGTTTGATTGGTATGGCATTGAATAAATAGATTAATTTAGGTAGAATTATCATTTTTATTATATTGGCTCAGACTCCACATGACCAATTACTATCTTTTTAATCATTTAGATTTGTGTGACAAGTGTTTTATAGTTATGTTCATATAGTTGTTGAGTTTATCTTAGCAGATAGACTTCCAAGTATTTTGCATTGTCTACAGTTACCTTAAATGAAATTTTTCTATCCTTTGCTGATCAACTTTATTGGTAATATATAGAAATGCTGAAGATTTATGTGATTTACTTTGTATCTTGCAACTTTGCTAAAGTTAATAATTTCAATTCATTTTTAATTGATTCTCTAGAATTTTCCAAGTATAATGTCATATCATTCACAAAGACTGATAGTTTTGTTTCTTCATGGCCTATTCTAATTCCTTTAATTTTTTCCTTCTTATTCCTATACCTAACATTTTTAGCACAGTATTAATAACAGAGGTGATAATGTGCATTCTTGCTTCATCCTGATTGTATTGGGAAGCCCCATTACAGATAATGGTTGCTGATGGTTTTAGAATCTAAATATATTACTTATTGCTTTAAGGTAAGCCCCATTTATTCTTATGGTCTCTAGTGTTTTTAATTGAAATGGGTGCTGTGTTTGGTCAAAGGCTTTTTATGCATCTATTGAGATAATCATATGATTTCTGTTGGTTTTGTTATTAATATGGTCAATTATGCTAATCATTTTCCTAATATTGAACTAGCTTTGCATTCCTGGTATGAATCCCACCCGTTCATAACATACGATCCTTGTGATATGTTGCTATACAGCTTTTTGCTAGTATTTTATTTAAAATTTTTGCCTCAATATTCATTAGTGAAATTGGTCTAGGATTTTCCTTCTCTGTTTTGGCTCTTTATGGTTTGGGTATCAGCACCTCATTTGTGTCATAAAAGGAATTTTATAGGACTCCTTCTTTGCCTATTTTTCCAAACAGTTCATACTGTTTTGGGATTGATTGTTCTGTGTTTGGTCAAATTTGCTTGTGAATCCATCTGGTCCTGGGGATTTTTTTCTTAGGAAGTTCACTGATGGCTTGTTCAATTTCTTTTTCCAATATTGGATTATTTAAATATTTTATTTCTTTCTTTAACCTGGGTAATTTATATTTTTATAACTATTCATCCATTTCATTTAGATTGTCAGATTTATTGACATATAATTGGGCAGGGCGGGCGGAGCCAAGATGGCGGAGTAGAAACACACAAATACGCTAGCTCCGAACCCACAGCCCATGAAATATCTGTAGTAAAGATCTGCCAATAAATTCGGGAGCAGGAGAAGCCACATAACAGCGGAGTGGATAAGATTTCTGTTCCAGAGGGACCTGCAAACCTCTCGCAAAAGGTCCATCGCGCTGTGAATGTGGAGCCCAGCCCAGTGCTGCCGTGGCCATGGCACCGAGAGAAGCAGATCCCAGCAGACTTCAGGGACGGGATCTCCAGCGGCCGCACAAGTCCCTCCACGCACAGGTGACGGGGGTCGGTGAGAAGGTCTCTTTGGTGGGTCGAGAGGGGAGTAGGGTGCCCCGATACTCAGGCCCCCTCGGGAGGCAACAGTGGAGGCGGGAGCAGACCGGGGCTCCCCAAGCAGGCAGGATCCTGGATCCATTGTTGAAAGTCTCTGCATAAACCCCCTGAGGGAACTGAGCCCGTGAGGCGGCCCTGCCCCCACCTGAGCACCTGAACATAATCTCACACTGAATAGCAGCCCTGCCACCGCCCAAAGCCCTGAGACTGGGAAGCAGCATTTGAGTCTCAGACCCCAAGCACTGGCTGGGAGGATCCAGAGGTGAGATGGGTGTGAGGAGAATATTCAGAGGTCAAGTCACTGGCTGGGAAAATGTCCAGAAAAGGGAAAAAAACCAAGACTATAGAGCTCTTTGTGAGCAGGTTTCTCCTCCCCTCCTTTCTGATGAGGAAGAGTGGTGCTCACCATCAGGGAAAGACACGGAAGTCAGGACTTCTGTATCCCAGCCCACTCAATGAGATCAGACCATGGAAAAGCTCAAAAAGAGCTCAGAAAATTTTGAAAATTACGTTAGAGAGGTGGAGGAAAAACTGGGAAGAGCAATAAAAGACTTGCAAGCAAAGTATGAACAACAGATCAGCACCCTGCTAAAGGAGACCCAAAAAAATGCTGAAGAAAATAACACCCTGAAAAATAGGCTAACTCAATTGGCAAAGGAGGTTCAAGAAGCCAATGAGGAGAAGAATGCTTTCAAAAGCAGAATTAGCCAAATGGAAAAGGAGATTCAAAAGCTCACTGAAGAAAATAGTTCTTTCAAAATTAGAATGGAACAGATGGAGGCTAATGACTTTATGAGAAACCAAGAAATCACAAAA
The DNA here is from genome assembly GCF_028372415.1 of Notamacropus eugenii. Taxonomy (NCBI): domain Eukaryota; kingdom Metazoa; phylum Chordata; class Mammalia; order Diprotodontia; family Macropodidae; genus Notamacropus; species Notamacropus eugenii. The sequence continues at coordinate 400,829,282 of NC_092876.1, forward strand.
CAAAACCAAAAGAATGAAAAAATGGAAGATAATGTGAAATATCTCATTGGAAAAACAACTGACCTGGAAAATAGATCCAGGAGAGACAATTTAAAAATTATGGGCCTACCTGAAAGCCATGATCAAAAAACAGAGCCTAGACATCATCTTTCATGAAATTATCAAGGAAAACTGCCCTGAGATTCTAGAACCAGAGGGCAAAATAAATATTGAAAGAACCCACCGATCACCACCTGAAAAAGATCCAAAAAGAGAAACTCTTAGGAATATTGTGGCCAAATTCCAGAATTCCCAGGTCAAGGAGAAAATATTGCAAGCAGCTAGAAAGAAACAATTCAAGTACTGTGGAAATACAATCAGGATAACACAAGATCTAGCAGCTTCTACATTAAGGGATCGAAGGGCATGGAATAGGATATTCCAGAAGTCAAAGGAACTAGGACTAAAACCAAGAATCACCTACCCAACAAAACTGAGTATAATACTTCAGGGGAAAAATTGGTCTTTCGATGAAATAGAGGACTTTCAAGCATTCTTGATGAAAAGACCAAGCTGAAAAGAAAATTTGACTTTCAAACATAAGAATGAAGAGAAGCATGAAAAGGTAAATAGCAAAGAGAAGTCATAAGGGACTTATAAAAGTTGAACTGTTTACATCCCGACATAAAATTGGGCAGAATAGCTCCTAAAAATTGTCTTACTTTCCTCTTCATTGGTGGTGAATTCAACTCTTCATTTTTTGATATTAGTAATTTGGTTTTCTTTTTTCCTTTTTTAAAAAATCAAATTAACCAATAGTTTATCTATTTTATTAGTTTTTTCATAAAACCAGCTTCTTGTTTTATTCATTTGTTCAATGGCTTTCTTACTTTCAGCTTTATTAATCTCTCCTTTGATTTTCAGGATTTTGAATTTGGTGTTTAATTGGGGACTTTTGCAGATCAAAATATCACCCTCCTGATGTCACTGGTCCTAAGCTCTTTGAGAGCAGGAACTGTCTCTTTTTGTATTTGTATCCTAAGTTTAGTACAGTATCTGGCACATAGTAGGTGCTTAATATCCCACCTCAAATATTCACATGGACTATCTGTGCCCAACCTGTGGTAGAGCATTTCGAGTTTGTATTGGTCTGATCAGCCACAGTTGAACACACTGAAATTTCACTTTATCATGGTGATGTCATTTTGGTCCTCTTTGATTGGTCCTCTTTGAAGACGAAGGACAACAACCAGGTGCTTAATAAGTGTTTATTCTATTGTATATCATGCAGGCATGAATCTTCCTTCTCTGGAAGCCAGAGGCTTTAGATAATCTGAAAGAGATATTGGCTTTCTTTGATTATAACGATCCAACCTAGCAAAATGAAGATCTTTGCAGTTTCATCCCTTTATTAATATAGTGTCACTGGAATTATGAGAAGATTTCACTTTCCCAGGAGTGTAAATATTTCATTAATGCTATCAGTAGCTGCCCAGGAAACTGAAAATGGTAAAGCTGTAACTGAGGGAGTCTGGAACTGTCCTAACTTTGAAAGTTCAAATCACATGGAGAAATCAGAACTTTCAGACTCCTTCCTTAAATGCTTCTACCACAATGCTATTGTCTCCTTGCCTCTCAACTGTCCTCATATTCTAGTTTCTAAGAGACTGATGTTGGTCAGGCTAGAGTGAAGAAGAATGAGAAAGAGCTGTAATGCTCCAGACTGCAGGAGACCAAGCAATCCTCTTCTGTAAGCATTGTGTTTATGATCAGCTTAATACACCCATTTTCCAAATATTAGCCTCCATTGGAGACAGTTTGAGGGAAGCCCCATGCAGAGAGGAGGAATAAACCACAGCTGGCAATCACCGCAGCAACAGTTGCTGGGGAGAAAGGAAAAGATGTGAGCAATAGGAAGCAGGAGGTGGGGTGGAGAAAGCCTGAGCTGGCAGGAAAGCAAATATGGGGAGAGGCTATTATTAAAGTGTAAACTTTGATGTTTTGAATGGCTTTCTGTATTCAAAAAGAAATTAGAATGTAATATACCTCTGAGGGAGACAGGCAGATGGAGGAAAAGAAGGCAATTAGACTTTAATGTATTGTCTTCTAGGGGATTGCCTCAAAGGTCAAGGAAAAGGAACAGGAGCAGTGTGCAGTCTTGGGTTCATTTTCCTTTTTGGATTAAATAATATTTGAGCATCTTTTGGGTGCATGTCCCAACTTAAAAAGGAGTGGGGGGACAGCTACGGTTGTTTTTTGAATATGCTAGCCTAATTTAGAGAGCCTGCTTTGTCTAGCTGTGTTTATAGACCAAATGAGGTCATGTATGTGAATCACTCTGCAGATTTTAAAGTGCTATATGAATGTTGGTTATTGTGTTCTCTTAACACAGCCAAACCAATCTAACTCAGGAGAACACACCACCTTCATTATCAATTGTTGGACTTTATAGTACAGGGAATTCTAAGTAACGTGGATTTTTGTTATTCTTTCTTAGAGTTTAGTTTCTTGAGATTCGTGGCCATTACGATCTCTGCTTCCCAGGCTCATGACTTGTAAACATCTCCACCTTGCTTGTGCAGTGTTATATAATGACAAATAATATAAACTTTTGTGTGTAAAATTGTAAATATACACTACAATTGCACAGTGAGATATAACGGTGAAATAATGTAAACCTGTGGGGCTATTGCTGGCAATATGCCCTATAAAGCAAATGGGCACTTGTCAGTAAATGGAAAACCCATAGGGATTTGGGATTTGGTAATGCATAGAGGAATGCGTGTACCTGCTTCAACTGGCTCCCTTTGAATCTTGAGGGGATTTAGGGGAGTGTACAAGCTGGAATACTGCACTTGTCTCAACTGATCCCATCAAGAAGTATGGGTAGTTGCCCCTCTTCTTGCTGGCTCCTGGGAGAAGGGTGATTAGGGAATGCTGTAGAAATTGGTGCTCCCACTATCAGCAACCCCTTGTGAGAAGAATAAAGCTAGCTTATTGAACCCCTTATTATGACTTTGTTTCTTCTTCCTGTCTACCTGGATCGAGAGTGAACCTGTGCTAATATCTCCATCTGTCTTACAGGAATTTATAGTATGGTGAATTTCTTTGGCCAAAAAAATTCATTACTTGGTAGGCAATCTTCTGGTAATGAGCCTCTTCACACTTAGACTGACCCTAGGGTTGTACTCAATGCCTTTATAGCTTGGCAGGACCTTCTAGAACTTGGGCCACTGATAGAGCACAAACACCTCCCTGCTGCAATGAGGCAAATCTTAGAAGAAGACTTTTTTAGAGGAGAATAACAATATCTGTGATAAATTTGAGATGTCTGCTGTATTTCTATTGTGTCAAATCCTTACCGTCTAGCTGCCAACAAGTTACTGAGCTAAACTACCCAAATATGAAGCTTGAACTGCAGTGGAATGAATTAGTTATTGATATCCTCCAATTTGGAAGAGCAGGAGTTGGTTTGGTTGGGGTGTGGGTGGGAAATAAAACCCAACGGATTTGGAAGTAGGCAACTTGAGTTCAAATCTCTGCTCTGCCATTTAGTCTTTGTGTGACCTTGGGTAATCAATCAATTCAGTAAATGCCTACTGTGTGCCAGGTACAGGGGTTACTTTGGGGCATACAGAGACAAAAAACAAACTAGTGCCTATCTTCAAGAAGCTAACATCACTTCAAGTTATCAGGGGAGTCATGTACATATATAAGTGCATTAAAAATAAATACAAGGTAATTTGCTTGGAAAGACTACCAGCTGGAGAACTCAGGAAGGGTTTCATATAAAAGGTTGCACTTGAACTGTTTCTTCATCTAGAGAGACCTAGATAGAGACCTAGACCTTCATCTAGGTAGACCTAGATAACATCTAAGGTTCCTTCCAGTTCTATATGTATGATCCTATGGGTCATAGTAGGGGTATTCTGGTGTGATGGCAGTGATGAACAAAGTGTAGTATTGCCTTAGCACCTAATAGCTATGTGACTCTGGGTACATCAGCCTCTTTCATCTGAGTATTCTCATCTGTAAAATGGGGATAATAATAGCACCTGTTTGAAAATGTTATCTTCAAAGGAAGGGAAGTGAAGCATACAAGCATTTATATGGCACCAGCTGTGAGCCAGGAACTGTGCTAAAGGTTTATCTCATTTGATTCTCACATCTATGGGGAGTAGGTGCTATGGTTATCCTCATTTCATAGTTGAGGAAACTGAGGCAGATATAAACAACTTGTGTAGGGTTGCATAGCTAACTTGCCTAGGGAATAAGTATCATAGGTCAAATTTGAATTCAGATCTTCCTGACTCTAGGCAAAGCACTCTATCTACAAAAAATTTCTATATATTTTAACATAAAACAGATTACATAAAGTACTTTGCAAACCTTACAGAACTAGATAAATGTTGGCTATTTTTATATTGGTGCTTCAGTATTATATTCAGTTCTAAAACATTGAGTTTAATTATGAATATAAAGATCCATTACCTATTTTTGTTTAAGACATTCAATTGTTTAAAATGTCAGGGTCTGGATCAGAATTGCTATTTTTTAAATGCACACATGCATATGCACGTATACAGATTATATAGCTAGATCTGGGCAAGCTACTGAGATGCTGAAATCAAATATGTAAAAGGGTTGCCCAACAGATAAACAGAATTAGGAATTCCATTCATGTCTGCTGATTCAGAAAGGTTATTTTCAACTTGCTAGGCAACATCTTGGTATTTTGGTATTTCAGAGGTTAGATTTTTCAAATTCTGTGGGAGGTTTAGGTAGTTGAGTTAATTAAAAGCATCTGAGAATATTACTTTTCCCAGAAACATGAGAAAACCCCATTAGAAACCTTCATCTGAAAAAAAAAACACCCAACAAACCCAGTTCTCCTTAAACCTCATTAACCTGTTCAAAGTTTCTCTTGTAGGCAGCTCCAAAGCATAAACCTGAGTAGTTGTTGAGAAGATATTCCCTGACTACAGATTACCCACTAATTTTCCTTTTTAGTATAAATACATAGACTTTAATTCACTTAGTTCATTACATGCCCAGACTGAACTAACAAGAAGGCTTTTGGGACAGAAATGAAGAGTACTGTGATGGAGATTCCAAGATGGGAAATGAAGAGAAAACATGAGGCTGTAACTTGGAGACCTCACATCTTTACCAATGATAATGAGCATAATAGAGTTGGAAGATAAAATATTTTTTGTTGTGACTGGGCCATTGTTATTTTAAACAGTGGCACTAAGAAAGTTTTTTGAAGATATTGGATCCAGGAGCCATTGAGATTTAAGTTCTGAAAACCAAACCAAACAAAAATCTCTCACAAACCCACTCAACCTAAATTGTTTAGTAAATATAAACAGATACAAGAAACTGGCTCCTGCATTTGGAGACAACTTTCCAAAAGACTTATTAGCGGATGACTTTGGGTCTACACCTCAGCCTGAGATTGTGGTAAATGATTGATTCCATGAGACATAGTCACATCTACTTGGACAGATTCCATGTGGTGGCTGAAAGGGAGCAAATCATGACTCTTTTGGGGAGCCTTATTTCCTTTGCTTATTAGGCTGTGTTCAGTTACCATCAGCAAGTTGAGCTAATGGCTCATGGGGGGTAAATGAGAATTAATTGTAGTAATGGTTAGCACATTTAGTGAGTGGTCTGGAACCTGTTACAAAATACATACATCACCGATAAATATGTGATGATAATTTACTTAATTTAGGGCAAGGATTCTTAATTTGGGGTCTACAAACCCCAGTGTGTGTGTGTGTGTGTGTGTGTGTGTGTGTGTGTGTTTGTGTAGATTTCCAGGGATCTATGAAGTTGGATGGGAAAAAAATTACATCTTTGTAAAGCAGAAGCTCAGCCAGACTGAAGAAAAACAGTGGAGCAATAAATAAGGGATTTATACCACTTAATTCTCAAGGGAGGCAGGTCAAGGATGAAGTGAATAATCGTCTGCACATCATGACTGGTGCCCACTTGATTTACAGAGAAACAGACAAAGAAGGTAACATGCCAACCATAAGCTAAGAAGTTTACATTAACCTTGGTTATATCATGATGAGTTAGCATAGAGCAGGTGCAGCATGCTGTTCACAGGTTAAACTCAGATGTTTACATCATATAATTGTATAATGATGCGCAAGCACAGTGAAGTTGTCTGTGGACCATGATCCTGGAGACTTGTATCTTTGTAACAAATCTATATCACTTTGCACATAATCTTTCAATGTAATTAATTTCCTTTGCATCCTATATATTTTATGTTATGCATTTCATAGAATATGAAATAAGATATAGAAAAAATGGGAGAAGCCTTTGATTATAATAAGTCTCTCTCAAGCAGCTACCATTCCTGCGCTGGAATTGACCCCTATATAATTTAGTCAACAATGGTCATTGTTTCCACACTGTACACTGGTCACTAAGGATCATGCTGTGATGGGATTCAAAAGAAATGATCCCACTATATTCATAGGAAATGTCATGATGATAGTAATTAAAATTCACATAAAACTATAAGACTTGCAAAAGGCTTAAAAATATGATCTCATGTTATTCTCCCAATAGCCTTGAGAAGATAGGTGCTATTATTATCACCCCCATTTTGCAGAGAAGGAACTGAGGTAGATAGAAGTCACATGACTTGCTTGGTTACAGAGATTTTAAGTGTTAGAAGCCATATTTGAACCCAGATCTTTATGACTCCAGGCCAGTGCTCTATCCACTATGCCACCTAGCTTCCCTGGAAAAAACTAAAGGACATTTTCAATGAGTTGGCAACGTTTCTTGACTGTTCCCTCTTTGTTAAAATAAACAATACTAAAGGAAGATATAAAAGGAAAGGAGCTCATAGGATTATTAATATTATTATTTTCTGTCTTTGCCCCAGGTGAACTTGAAATCACTTCAGATTCATCCTTTTCACTCATCCTAATAATGTGTTGCTTTCCTTTGGAGGGTGTGTGTATACCTTGTCTAATCTCAGTCATCCCTAATGTGTTCATCTATATGAATATTCCCTCTCTGAGATTTTGAACAGAGGGCAGAAAAATACCTTAAAATTTTCTTGCATTGGTTCCAATATGAGTGATTGCAAAATACTGTTTAATACACGCTTTTTAATATTGTTGGGGAAGTGATTAGAATGCAGGCTGCATTTTTGTCATTGGCCTTGTGATTTCCCAACCAATGCAATTACCATTCTGTAACTTAGAGCCTTAGAGCATAGCCTGGGACACTGAGACATCCAGTGAATGTGCATCACACAGCCATTATGGGTCGGTGGTAAGTCTTGAATTCAGGTCTTCATGACTCTGAGACCAGTCGTCTAACCATTCCATCACTCTGCCTCTCACTTGTAGTCATAAGACTCTCAAAGTGACTAGTGATAGCTCAGATTTCTGTAGTCCTACTCCTCACAAAAATACAATATGCTTCCTCTCAGACCTTAAATATCACTTTATTTTTCAAGGAACATACCATATATTTCTTTATATTACAACTCTGTGTTGGTGTCTAATTCTCCCTTATGGAGATTGTAATGGATTATAATTATTTGGGGAGTTGTTGGATGAGTTATGGTTACTTAATACTTTTCAAGAAATGAGTATTTCTTCTTGAAATGGAGGTAAAAAAAGAATGGGTTCCATTTAGTCTGTCAGTCCTGAGGCAAAAGAAAGGGTGGATAATTTAGAAGTGGTTGGTGGCTGCTGTAATTCCAAATTTAGAAGGATCGGCAGCAACCTATCAGCAGAGACTTATTATTGCTTATATTTGAATGTACTATAATTAGAAAACAGCTGTGAGAGTTGGTGGTTTACTGGTGTTTAATGAGCTATTGCCTCTCATACCCACATTTGTCAGGATACTTAATTGGGTCCATCTGGTGGGTAATTCTGGGGATCTCAGATTTCTAAAATTTTATAAAGCCCGGAGGCAATCTTTGACTATTGAATCAAAAGGGGAATTTTGGTGAATAGCCTGTATGTTCAATTTCAGTGAAATACTATGACCTTTTCCTCTAGGAGATGTTGTAGGGCCTGTGAGGTCTGGGAAAGCCCAAACAGTTTAGGTCATTACCACATAAGTCAACTTTCTCTAATGCTATTTTAGTTTTACAATGTAAACTTCCCTCTTCTCTCCCCGACTTTTTTTGGTAAATGAAGAAAGCACAATGAAGAAAGGAGTAAAGGAGCTTGCTTTCCAAACACCTGTCTTACCAAGCTTTTTTTTTTTTACTATCCCATTCCATCATTTTAGAAAATGGTGTATGTAGCCTCTCAGTGATATGTACTTGGTGTTATACTCATTAGAATGTAAACTCCTTGTAAGAGGGATTATTTTATTCTTTGCATTTGTGTCTGCAGCAGTTTTCATGGTACCTGGTATTTAATACTTAATAAGGGAGTATTGATTGATTGATGCCAAGGACCTAGAAGTTTTACTTTCACATAATGCTTTATTGGTGGTTGTTTCATCATATAAACCCTTTAGGGTTTAGCATATTATGCTGAAGCTGTATGGGTGAAATGTGGAGGCAGTTAGGTGTCCCAGTGGATAGAGCACTAGTGCTAGAGTCAGGAAGACCTGAGTTCAAATCTGACCTCAGATACTTCCTAGCTGTATGACCCTGGGTCAGTTTCCTCATTGGTAAAATGGAGATAATAACAGCATCTGCCTCTGTATGTAAGGTGGAGTTTTTGTTATTCTTTTTCAGATAATTTTTCCCACGCTCCTGGCCTCAAAAACAGTTTTACTACGCTTATATATATATATATATATATATATATATATATATATATATATATATATATATATATAACCTTGCAAAATATAAACTTGTACTTCAAGTCATAAACATGTACTGCATGTACGCTATGTCGAATTGACATGATATCCCTAAAACTTAATGTAATCTTATGAAGCTGCTCCTTGGCAAAGTGCCTTCTTTGTTTGTTACCCTGTAAATTGTGGGCAGCTAGGTGGTGCAGTGGATAGAGCACCGGTGCAGGAGTCAGGAGGACCTGAGTTCAAATCTCACCTCAGACACTTGACACTCGCTAACTGTGTGACCTTGGGCAAGTCATTTAACCCCAATTGCCTCATCCTGGGTCATCTCCAGTCATCCTGATGAATATCTGGTCACTGGATTTAGATGGCTCTGGAGGAGAAGTGAGGCTGGTGACCTGCACAGCCCTCCTTCACTCAAAACAAAGTCAAGTGCCAGTCATGTCTTTATTTCTTTGATGGCATGGTTTTCTTTGGCAATGAAGGATGAACACACACACCCTATAAATCAAGTGGGCACTGGCTAAAGGGTGTGGGTGTCTTTGCTCACTCGTCCTTGCTGCTGCTTGGAGTAATAAGCTGAATATCCCCTATCTGTTGCTCCATTATCTTTGGTTTGGCTGATTCCAGTGTGAACCTGCCTAGAGCTGAGCTCCTGCGTTACAACTCCCAGGGTTGTTTTGAGGACCAAATGAGATAATAATTGTAAAGCACTTAGCACATCACTGGGCACATAGTAAGTATGTTAGCTACTATTGTTAGATGAGAAAGAATGCCCAAGAATCGTGAGGGTGTGAAAAGAGTATAGCATAGAAAAATAGACAACTAAATTTGGAGTCAGGAAAAAAAAACCCCAGTAGCTGTGTGATCAAAGTCCTTGGGGATAGTAGGCTGCAGTTTCATGTTCAAAGGTACAAGCAGTGATCACATAGGGTACAGAGGTATGGAATCCTTTTAAGTCTTTGTGGATTCCTCACTCTTAGTTATCCTGAGATATAGTTCCTACATCTAGTGCATCTGGGATCCAAGGGTCCATACCTTTGTTTAGTCCATCAGCAGCGTTTCTTTATGGGTTCCAGTCCCTGAAGTTATCTTCCTTCAGCTGACTGGTTGTGTGCTGCTTTTACTGCTGTTGGCCACTACTATTCCACTGGACTCTTTCATTTATCTCCAGTTGGACTTCTGGATTTCCAGAACTGGACCTTTCCATATTGGAACACTTATTTTCCTACCTGTCTGCCAGAAACCTTCTCACCTTGGAGATGTCTCTACTTTAAGGATCTCTCTTGTTACTGGTGAGTCTCTGGTTGGTCTACATTTCATGAAGCACCTAGGCTGTGTTCTTCTCATTCCCAGCTTCACTCCTTACTTTCCAAACTTTTCTTTCTTCTCATCAGCAGCCTTGTCCGTGGGTCTGTGTCTTTCCCTTTCCACATAAAGGGGGAACTTCTCTGTGTGTTGTCTTCTTGTATTAGAATATAAATGCCTTGAGGGAAGAGACTCCCTTTTTTTGGTTTGCATTTTAATCCCCAGCACTTGGCACAGTGTCTGGTGAAGAGTAAAAATGTAATAAATGCCCAAACTGTCTATTAGGAAGTTATAAACACAAAGAAACAGCATTAGTTATATTTGCTTATAGCTGCTATGGTCAGGTGGGAGACAGGGCTGCCATCCTTCTCCCCACCTGGGTCTTGCTACTTGCTTGAAACAGTCCTGACTCACTTCAAGCCTTAAAGGAGAGGTAGAGAAAAGGGGATGGGTCACTCTTTTTGTACACCCATTCAATTTAGTCTCAGCAGCTCCTGAGTCATCAGTTCTTCCAGCTGCATAGACAATTAGAAGACTTTCTGTCACCACAAAGTAAATATCATGTTGAATGGAGGCGTCAGACACACCCACAGGCCACATGTGGTCTGTAACACTTGTGAATACAGCCTGAACCAGATTAAAATGTACTTGGGAAATATTTAATAAATCAGGTGAAAATATAATCAAACGTGGTGATTATTATGTATGGATTAGTGGCCCCCATTTCTTTTTTTTTTTTAAAGCTTTGTTTCCCATTTTTCCTGGCCTTTCTAGCCTTGCTATTTCTTTTTTAAATTAAATTATTTTATTTGTTTTCAGTGTTCTACAATCACTTCCATATATCTTAGATTTTTTCCCCCTCTCTCCCTCTCCTTTCCCTTTTTCTCCCCACTTCCTCCCTGAGATGGCATACAATTTTATATAGATATTACACATACATTCCTATTAAATATTTTTTCACCTTAGTTATGTTGCATAGAAGAATTAAAGTGAATGGGAGAAATCATAAAACAAAACAAAACATAATACTAAAGAAAATGGTCTGCTTCATTCTGCAATCCAATTCCATAGTTCTTTCTCTGGATGTGGAAGGCATCTTGCCTCAAGAGTCCATTGGGAATTTTTTAAGTCCTTGCATTGCAATGAAGTACTAAGTCTAACAGAAAAATTCCTCGCACACTGTGGTTGTTGCTGTGTACAAAGTTGTCCTGGTTCTGCTCCTTTCACTCAGAATCAGATCATATAAGTCTTTCCAGGCCTCTCTGAAGCTTGCCTACTCATCATTTCTTATAGCACAATAGTATTCCATTACATTCATGTACCACAACTTGTTCAGTCATTCCCCAGTTGATGGGCATTCCCTTGATTTCCAGTTTTTGGCTAGTGGCCCCATTTCTATTTGTGTTGGACACCACTCTTCTATAAGATCTTAAGAACTTGCCACCATGGGATAGAAAGTATGTGTATCCTTCTCTCAAGGAAATTGGCCTCATTCTTTTTTCTTTAAAAGGTATGAAAAACCATCCTGGTGCCTTGATTGACTCAGGGCACTAAATGCCTAACACCATTTCCTGGTCACCTGAGTATAAAGCCATCATGAAGAATGAGAGGAGATTTCTAATGTGTGGTTGATCATGATGGACAATTGATGCAAAGGAGTTTCAGTCACCTGTCTCAGTGCTGGGTGTCCTGAATGTATATTTTTGCTAAATTTCCTTTTATTAATTTGAATGACTCATAAGAGGGTCTCCTTATGTTCCCTTATGGAACCTAAACTAGCAAGAGACTGACCTGACTCAGGTCCAGTCCAGAAAACCAATGAAGTCACTGTCCTTATACTACATATATAGTAACAGTATTATTTTTTACAAGTGTTTCCTTTACACACACAGCACTCTTGCTTCATATGAATTAGAGTTAAAATAAATACATTTCTTGCTTTACAATCTACTGTCATTTGCTATAATGAGTAGAGCTCTAGCCTTGTGTCAAGAAGACCTGAGTGCAAATCTGCCTTCATACTTATTAGGTGTGTGACCCTTGGCAAGGCACTAGCCTCTGATTGCCTCAGCTTCCTTAATTCTGAAATGGGAAGGGCAGCTAGGTAGCACATTGGACAGAACAACACTCAGGACTCAGGAGAACCTGAGTTCAAATGTGACCTCAGACACTTACTAAATTATGTGACCCTGGGCAAGTCACTTAATCCTTATTGCCTCCCTCTCACTCTTCCTCCCACCCCCAGTTTCTGAAATGGGGATAATAATAGTACCTACCTTCCAGGGTTGTTGTGAGGATCGAATGAGATAATATTTGTAAAGCCCTTAGTGAAGTGCCAGGCACACAGTTGGTGCTTAAGAAATGCTCCTTTTCTCCCTTTCCTGAGTACGTATTAGGAAAAAGTCAAAAACAAATATAAAGGCATTTTTTTCATGGAGAACAGGAGGCCACATTGCCATTACGAGTCTGCTTCATGAGCTGCTTATGCTCTGGTTACTTTGGACAGTTAAGTGAGAAGAGAAATGGTCTTTACTCACAGAGCACTTTTGATTTATCCATTTTTTTGTTGGTTTCAGCTGATATCAACAGAATTCTGGTAGACTGGTCATAGCATTATCATGCTAAAAAAAAATAAAAAAGGGAAAAGAGGTTGGAATGAAAGATCCGTACGTTGTTCACTCTTGCCAAAGTGAACTTGTTGGAAATGACACCTTTTAAAATTATAGATTCAAACTTAGTCTATTTCCAGAAGGTTGCGATTAGGAATCTGTTTGTTTCTTTATAATAGCACTGAGGAGCCATAAATAGTCCTTTTAATTTATTAGAAGACAGATAATTACTGACTCTAGACTGAGCAAAGTATGATGAATTGTAAATTTGGGACTGGAAAAGGCTGGAAATAGGGAACCTTTAAATGCAGAGGATACTTTCTGGGGGAAAATTTGTATTGATAAATTCACTTTTCAAAGATAAGTAGAATTTTTCTTCTTAATAAATAGAAATACGGAGGGCATTGAATTGTTGAGGTCATTGTGTCACTGACAGCTGAAGGACTATATAAAGACAGTAGAAGAACTGTATAAACACAGCAGGGACAAAAAGCCTTCCCCTTCCACCTTTCCCTGAGGGTATCATGCTGGTATATACTCACCATGCAAGAGATGATATACATAAGGCTGAGACAGAGGCAACAATTTTATGTATTTTAATATAACAAATTTTAAATAATAATGATAATAAATTTTAATATAACGTATTATCTGTTTGGAATCCTTCCTCATTAGGTTGGTCTTAGAGTAATTTTTTTTGTCTAGGTCTATCTTAATGTCTATAGATTGGCAACACTTTGCCACCCCGAAATTACAGATCCTCGTGATGGTTTCTGTTTAGAAAGGCAAAAAATATATTTTATAAAGTTCTGTCAACAAAGCTGATAATTAAGAAATCCAGTGCTTAAAGAGTAAACTGGTTGTCTGGAAAAGGTAGTTATGATATATAACTAATTCCTCCATTATGGTGGGCAAAGGAAGTGAGGCTGCAGTTATCACCCCAGCTGCTTGGGGGTGCTTGGTAGAAGCCCTGAAGCTACCAAGGCATAGTTGGAGTAGTTGTTGTAAGAAAGTGAGAGAGTTTATCAAATTCTAGCAATATTTTCTTTTTTACTTAACCTAGGAGATTGTTAATTATGTTGTCTGGTTTTTCTTAGGGGGAGACTTTGAGATGATAAAGGTAAGAGTGCAGAATTAGAACTGTGGCATTAAGAAATTGTGAGTAGAAGTGGAGGAGGGTTGGTAAGTCAGGGTGAAGATGAGTGGCTATAAAATGAATGGCAAAATATTAATATTATCATAGCTTAGAGTTGGAAAGGACTTTAGTTATTATCTAGTCCAACTCCCTCATCAGATGAGAAAATGGGCGTAACTCACCCAAAGTAACGTAGGTAGTAAATGGGAGAAGTCAAGACTCTATCCCAAATCCTCTGGTATCAAATTCAACATTTTTCTGCAGCATGCAAAATAGAGGACACTTCAAAATTTAATTGCTTCACAAAATGGTCAAGATTTCAAAGGGAGAAAAATGAAGCCAGAGGTAATGAGGCATGGAGGCACTTGACTTGATTAGAGATGAGGACAGAAAATAGTTTTGGTAGAGGTGAGACACAGAGCAAGATGGAAGAACAGGAGATCATATTCAGATATGATAAGATATTCAGAACAGGAGACATTTCAGAGTACTGCATCAGGAAGGAGAACATTTATGTGTGATGATGAGATCAAAGGCATGACCATCCTTGTATATTACTGAGGTAGAAGAAAGGTACAGCTCATTGGAGAGGAAGTTATTACCAATGTATATGAATATGTATATCCCCCCACTCCCTGAATATATATATTAAAGCTCACAAGTAATAATTATATTAATAACTAAGATTTATATAACACTTTAATATTCACAAAATTCTTTTTACCACTGGAAACCACTGGAGACTTTATTTATGTCTTGTCTTTTTATAAAACTGTTCTGTGGAGATGACATTGAAAAACAACCCTAAAAAGATTTTTTTCACCCAAATGGCGAGTTGTGAGGTTAGAGAGAGCAGTACCAAGGAAGTAGAAGCAAATAAGAGAGAAAAATATTGAAAGGTCAAAGAAAAAATAACTGGCAACAAATAGATAGATGTCCTTCAAGGGAGGGGAATAGATAAACACATTGTGGTGCTTGAATATAATGAAATGTTATTATACTGTTTTCTAAAAAGATGGTGAAAAATACAGAGAACCTTGGGAAGACATATATTAACTGATGTAAAATAAAGTAAGCAAAGCAGAAGACCAGTAAAATGACATGTACAACATCTGCAAAAATGTAAAAGGAAAAGGGGGGAGACCTAAATCCTGTGTAATTACAATGACCATGCTTGGCCCCAAAGAAGAGGTAAAGGTATACCTATATTGGGAACAGTGTGCTTACAACTGAGGAGCTAGTTAGTCTCCTGGCATAGTATTTCCAGCCCCTTTAGGCCATGAAAACCTAGCCCAAGGGTTATGTGCATTATTTTGTGCCATCTTTTAAATGTATGAAAGAAAGATGTGTAACGAATATACAAAATTTGACTTAACCCTATATGAATGAGATCAAGGAGTCTGTTGGCAGGAGAGTGTAAGAATTTAGAATTTTATAGATTTTTTTAAACTTATAATTTTGTTACCTTAAATATATGCTATAATGTGGCTGACATATATTGGAAAGTCATGGTTAGAGAATAATTTCTGCAAAAAATCCTATTTTGTTTTGTGGACAACTAACTCAATATAAGTTAACAGTCTGATAGAGCTAGTACCTCTCTCCCTCTGACCTCCTCTAAGCCCTGATGGACTGCTAGAGTGTGTTCATAAAAGGGAAATGTCCAGGGGGAAAATTAGTCTCTCTTTGTTCCATCTGGCTAGAGGAGAGGGGCCTTGTGGGTGTTCTGCTATGCCTTGTAGGAATGAAAATAAAATCTAAAAATCCATGCGTCTTTTATAGAAGCATGGGCAAATTAGGCATTCAAGATACTCCAACACCTAGCAGTTCCACCTAGAATTCTACTACATTTAAGGGCTTATCAGGGCCCTTTGAAATTTGGATTTGCCAGAGGACAGCCTGTTCTTCCAATATTCAATCCGCTACTGAGAGAGGTCCTTTCTGTCAAAATGGCATAATCACATAATTTCCTTCACAGACTTTCATTGTAATAGTGAAATATCTGAAGAGAGAAGGAGAAAATCACATGAATAAATCCAGTGTGCTCATGTGCTTAGAAATCTTCCATTCAGCTTACTCCATATCCCTTTTTTCCTTCCCAATGAATCCTGATTATCTCTTTTCCAGGTGTCACAAAACTTTAAAGTTTTGGTTCCCAGGGACACTCTGAGCAGAGAAGTCTGCAATTTTTTTTAAAAAATGTGACATTTTTCAAACATTTTCTGTGGTTTTCTCAGGGTCCTCCACCATTAAAGTGTTATTGACTCTCTATATACTGAGTACCTTAGGCCGGATCAATTTGTTACTGAAAGGAATTGGAAAGGGTTGAGGGGATGTCCTAGAATTTTTTGGAAAGTTCATGGCTTTATTGCAAGTGTAATAATGAAACATTTTTATTGTCATGGCATTAGGACTATATCCCCAAGAAAAAAGAAACCAAATTTGGATGAGGTTGGACCCCTCCACTAAAACCATTTTCTGTTGCCTCCTTTACAGCATGGAGGTAAATTCAGGATCTCAAAGACCATATAAGCTATGACTGGTCCTACCAAGCTGGAAAGACTTTTTAGTATGGGTTACTTGTTTTGTCCCAGGATATTTTATATTTTAGGAAACTGAGTCTCAGAGAGGCATGAAATGGCTGGTCCAAAGTTACTAATCAATAATCTTCAGCATGTATGTGTATGTGTGCCCACATGTGCAGGTGCACATGCACATACAGAAGGAAGATGGAGTTCAAGTTGTATCTTGAGAGAGGGACAGAGTTAGTGTAGTCTGTGTTGTGCTAAGGAATTTAAAAATAATTTTTATTTTTTTTGTTACCAGTTTCTCCCAGTCTCTTTCCTTCTTTCCCTCCCAGAAAGCTATCTCATATAACAAATAGTACGTTTTAAAGACAAAAAGAAAAAGAAACAGAAAAAGAAGGGGCAAAAATCAGCATAAATCATTATTTTGGAAAAAATCAGAAAATACGTGTAATGTACAACACTGGTAGATTTACCATGTCTGTTGCAAAGAGGTGGGATTGGGCTGTCTTTTTAAAGTTTTTTCTTTTGAGTCATGTTTGTTCTTTAGAATTTTGCAACATTTACTTTAAAATATTTAAATTATTTTTATTTTAAAATAAATTTTTATTGCTAGCTTGTTTTATTTTATATTACCTTTCCCTCTTCCCCCAGAGAGTCATCCCATATAGGGATATTTATTTAAAAATATTAAAAAGAATAATTTTTAACAACAACAAAAAAGAAGAGGAAAAAAGGCATGATTGAAATGATTGAAACATTGAAAAACTCAGAAAATATGTGTAATATATTATACTGATGGCCTCAGAGATGGGCTCTGTAAAGGGATAGGGTGAAAATGTTTTTCCTATCTCTTCTGTTGATTCTTTTCATAATTTCACAACATTCTCTTTTGACATTTCTATGTGTGGTTGTTCTGTTCATTGATGTTATTTTAGTCAGGTATGTTGTTTTCTTGGAGCAGCTAGGTGGCAGAGTGGAGTCTCCAGTCAGGAAGACCTGAATTCAAATCCAGCCTTAGGCATTTCCTAGCTGTGTGACCCTGGGCAAGTCACTTAACCCAGCACATGTTTCATCATCTGGAAAATGAATTGGAGAAGGAATGGCAAACCATTTTAGTATCTTTGCCAAGAAAACTCCAAATGGGGTCATGAAGAGTCAGATATGACCAAGCAATGTATTTCCTTCTTGGCTCTGCTTACTTTACTCTGCATCATAAATATATTATACCATTTAATCATTGCAACAAACCTGTAACATAGTTGCTTTCATTACTGCTATTTTATAGATGCAGAAACTCAAGTCTGCCAGGGATGGATGACTTGCCTAAGGTCTCACAGCTAATGTTTTAAAATTCAAATCCAGGTCTCTAAAACTGTCTTTCTGACTCTCGGTTGTCCCTATGATCTCAGGGGGTTGATCTCTACTAAAAATGATTAGGGAAAAACTTTTATTAAGGTATTACTGTGGTAACAAGCAATGTGTTAAACATCAGGAATACATTAAAATACATTAAATACAGGAATAGATTTAAAAAGTGAGTTAGCCCCTCTTCTTAACAAGTTCACATTTTAGTATGAGAGTTCAGTTGTAGGATAGATGACAAGGTTCAGTGGTTCTTCAGAGGCACCTTCATGACAAATGGTAAGACCCATGAATTGTAGAGGACATTTTAGAAGAGCCAATGGCAAGGCTGTAAGCTCATTCTTTTGCTCGCCAGGAAGTGTATGTCACTCGGTCACATATTGTTGAAGAGGAAAGCAAAGTACTCCTTCCATGTGAGCTTCCTTGCCTTGTGAAGTGCTGCATCATTAGTTGGCTATATTGATCAAATTAAGTTATCCCCAATCCTATGTTTAGATCTAGCTTAAGGTTGCCCTCCCAGATAACTGAATGACTAAATCCAGATAAAACGCACTTCACAGGCTAGCATGAAGGAGTTATTTGGGGTTGGGGAGCAATTTGGTGACCTTCCAATCCCAACAAGCAGTTCCTATTCCACTGGTGCAAGAGACAAGTTCTAGATAAGTGACACAACTATTTCCTCTTTGTTCTAAGTCAGCAGTTCTCTGAGAATAGGTTAGAACATCCATATTTACTAACTTACTCTATCTAGAAACATAAGGTAGGAACAAAATTTGTCACAAGCTTCCTGCATGGTTAATTATCTCTTGTAATTCTTTTTTAAAAAAAATCACCTTAAAGGTTTTATTGATTTCAAAATGACAATTTCAAAGTAATGAGCTGTATTTTTGATATTTTTTACTTTTTCTCATATGTACTCGTAAGATATTAATGCAGACACAAGGCATATATGAAAGCATAGAGCATCATCATAGATATAAAAAAATGCTAGCAAACCAGTTCTAAAATGAGCCTGTAGATGAAGTATAGTGCAAGGCAGACTTAATTGTCGTATTTCATATGGCAGTATATTTTAAGATGCTTTATTATAGAATCCATCCATTTTCTTATGTGACATTCATTGAGTATTTTCTTCTTTTGGAATCCAGCTTCAACTGGTTTGGGAAAATATTAATATAAGAAAAAAAATGTCATTAATAGAGGCATACGCAAAGCTAGTTAGAATGGGAAGGCTTTTATTCCTCTAAGCCATACCAATGTAGCTAAAGCAGCTTGGGAGGAGTTCAGGTTCATTTCATTGTACAGTCAAAAAAGCAATTCATCTTTTCAATATCAAACCAAATCACCAGGTGCCTTCCAGTGTTAATGGTTACTTTAGCGGGGTCGGCCAGCTAACTGGGGTGAGTATGGTCTGATTTCTTCCCTCAGGTTTCTTTTTTCATGTCTGTTTGATAATAACTCTTTCCAGGACCAATTCTATGTCTTGATGGGTTGAGATTTGCAAACTTGTTTATTGCTGTGCTGTGGTTCTCAGAACAAAGTCTTTCCCAGGGCATTAATTTACTTTCAGAAGGGAAAGCATGTATCTTTTATATTTATTCTTTAGCCTTTGGATCTTCTGGTCTTGATCTCTAGGTAGAGAAAATATATATAGACCACTTTCTTTTTGGTGGTGATTATTGAACTTTCATTAAGTTGTTTTTCGATGTGTTCTTCTGAAGTAGATGGTATTTACTTGGCTTTCTCCCATATTTCTATTTTACATATCCCACTGCTCAGATACAATTCTACCTCTCCTACCTCAACTTTCTTCTCTCTAGCTGTGTCCTCTCATATTTCTCTGCTATTTCTGAAGTATCCAGTCCCTCTTACATTTTTTGCCCAAAAAATACCAGTCTTTTTCTATGTAGGTGCTAAAGAAACAGGGCAGAGGAGAAATATGTTTTATAAAGATTCTGATGTCTCATTAATTCAGGCTAATCGTGGAGAAAGAGGTTGGTCCTAGGGGAGAGATAAGTCTGAATTAGTAAAATATCAGTTACAGAAAATTTTTAAGGAAATGAACTTTTATTTCCTTTAAGAACCTTTAGTTGAGTGCTAACAAAGTAAGTGGTTTTTAGTTGAGACCTCCCCTTGCTTTAAAGACTAGAAAAGACTTTGCTATTCTGTCCTTTTTCAGTTATGTCTGATTCTTTGTGACCCATTTGATATTTTCATGGCAGAGATACTGAAATGGCTTGCCATTTCCTTCTCCAACTCATATTGCAGATGAGGAGACTGAGGCAAACAGGATTAAATGACTTACCCAGACAGTACATGCCTGAAGCTAGATTTGAACTCAGAAACCTGAGTCTTCCTAACTCTAGATCCAACACTCTATCCACTTTGCCATTTGGCTGCCGCTTAATAAGACTTTGCATACCAGTGATTGATGTATTATCAATATCTGTAAGAAGATTTTTATTTTTTACATATTTTTTAGATATCTTGATATTATGGTTAGTTTAGTAATATGTAGTATATATAATTTATTTTAAGACAAGATAAACTTCATTTCAGAAATTCCATTTTCTACGGAAGCTTTTCCCCAGCTATTAGTACCTTCTTTCTGAGATTATCTTTCATTTATAGTCTCTGTTTCTGCCTCTGTGTCTGTCTGTCTGTCTCTCTGTCACTGTATGTCTCTGTCTCTCTCTGTGTCTCTCATCTGTATTTCCATGTTTTCTTTCCACTGTTATTTACATGTTTTCTCTTCCATTAGAATATGAGCTCATTCAGGGCAAGGGCAGTGCTTATGCCTTTCTTTCTGTCCCTAGTAGCTAGCACAATTGCCTTAAAGTTAAGTTGCACTTAAAATGTACTTAATAAATGCTTGTTAACTGACCAACTGACTTGTCTGCAATTTCACTCTTTCAAATGCATCAGATGTTATCATACTGATAAACTAAGAAAAGTAAAAAGAGCTGTCATAATAAAGATTCAAGTTTTTGTATTTTCCTTTTCCCGTAATGCAGAGGGTCCTTTGCTCCAACAATTTTTTCTAAGACTTCATTATTTTTCCTGGATTTTCTTCTAGCATAGGCATTGGAAGGAGAAAGGATACATTTTTGAATCAGAGGTGTTCAAATACTGTCTCAGAACTTGAGGGAGTCACTTAGTTTTCTATGCCTCTGTATCCTTATCTGTAAAATGAAGGCGTTGAACTAGACAGTTTTTGAGGAACTTTTAAATTCTAGGTACTATTTTTCCTAGAATTCCCAGCATTTCATATGAAATAACAAGTTGAGAGCTTTGAGCTCTCTCATTCTCCTTAACAGCAAATAAATTCAGAAATTCTGTACAATCCTCTGATAGCCAAGGGAGTAGAAATATAAAACAGTAAAGAGAAATGGACTTGGAATTGGAGGACTTGGATTTACATGCTGGCTCAGCTACTTGTTAGCTATGTGACCTCCTAGTCTATATCTTGCCACTGGATCCAGATAGCTCTAGAAGAGAAAGTGAGACTGGCAACTTCTCATGGCACTCCCTCACATAAATCCAATTTACTTGCAAGTCATTGCATCACCTTCCCCATGCCATGACCCTCTTTGAGAATGAAGGACAAACAATAGCTATATGGCCAACAACTATATGACTATATGCAAATCATCTTAATTCTTTGAGCATCAATTTCCTAATTTGTGAAAGGAGTATAGTAAACTTGTATTAACTACTCACAGAGTCATTGAAAGGAATTACTCTAATTAAAGGAATTACTCTAATTAAAAATATCTTGGCTGAAAAGAGATTCTTTGATATTTCAATGAATCTGTAATCATACCAACTATGACTAAATGTGAAAAAATATCCCAAAACATTCACCTCTTTTCTTTATCACCACCACTACCACTACCACTACCACCACCATCACCACCATCATCATCGTCATTATCATTTATGTAATTCTTTAAAGTTTGCGAAATGCTTTACAAATATCTCATTTTATTCCCTGCAATAACCCTAGGAGGTAGGTGCTATTATTATTCCCAATTTACAGTTGGGAAAACTGAGGAAGAAAGAGATTAAGTGACTTGACCAGGGTCAGACGTGTCTGAAGCCAGATTTCAACTCAAGTCTTCCTAACTTCAGGGATAGCCCTCTATCTACTGCAGCATCTCTCTGTCTAGATTCATCATCTTGTTCAACTCCTGTAGGAAGGATGTTACAATCTATGGACATCCACCATGGGCTTTTCCATTGCCTTTTGGGTGACCTGAAACTTTAGTTCTTCAGTAACTATGATATTTCATGACTCACAATCATTCATTGTTTGTCCTAGCAACAAATTAGGTCTGTTTTCTGAGAATTCACAGTTAAGTGTGGAGTTTCCCCTCATATCGACTGGACACTTGGTAATACATTCTTTGCCCATAGCAAATTACAATAACAAGGGATAGATGATATGAAATTTTCTCTTGGAATTGCTGTCCAATGATCATTAGGCACATCCTGATTTCTTGTGGGTCCTGGGTGAATTGGGCAGGGTTCATTTTTATGAGTGCCCTGAGTCACATGTTTACTTCATAAAAACCAATAGGTTAGGATCTTATTCCTGCATTTAAAAAAAATGTTCTAATTAGCAACAGTATTTCTAGTGCAAAGATAGCCCCAATGGGGGAAAAAAAAGGGCCAAACACTTGGCTCAGAGAATTAATTCCTCTATTATTTTATGTAAATAAACACGTTGAGTTTAGTTCTTAATGGCTACGTTAGGAGCAAATAAAGTAAGTTAAATGCTCTAGGCGCCTGTGCTTGTTTTTTCTCTTTGTCCTGCTTCTGAGTGAGACCTTTTCAGGCTTCTAATTCTCAGGAAGGTAGGTGATGTTGTAAACCTATCTATATGTGTCAAACTAGACTAACTTTCATAGATTTTGTAAGACACAACATCTAACCTAAGGGAAATGTTCTGGAAAAACATTCTGTATACCAGATAATTCTTATGATATGATACTTTGATAAATGTAAATGAGGGGTGAAATATAAATGATATGGGAGATGAACTTTCTTTTAAAATACTGCTGTTGAAAAATGAAACTAAAAAGATAATTGAAAATATATTATTTGAACTTTATGAAAGCTCGAATTTTGAGAGAGAAGTTGAAGATTTATTAATTCTAGATATAGAAGATTTATTAATTCAAGATATATCAGATATATATATATATATATGCTTATACCTTCTTTCTGGATATATGCCATTTTATCCTTCAAATTGAATAAACATTTAAAGTGATCTCTATCTTCTTTCCTCTTTTGCAAAATTGGCAGGTACACACATTTTTTTTCCTATGGGATATTCCCATGTTCTGTAACTTAGCCTAGAGGTATGTATTAAAATACTTATGTAACTAGCTGTCAGTTGTGTGAAGGTGGATAAAATGCATTGTCACTTATTTGTGGGACATTTGCTTTTAACTTATAGTGAAGTTGAAACTCACCTACTTTATCAGCTTAAATTCTGGATTAACATTTTCCTTTGCACTCTTGTAGGCAGACTAAAGCCCAACAGCTACTATATAAATGGGAAGACAGTTAAAATTGCAAGAACATATTCAAAGAATTTGGGTTCAAATCCCTTCCCTGACATTTATTATCTTGTGATCCTGGGTAAGTTCTTTAGCTTCCCTGAGCCTTAGTTTCTTCATCTGTAAAAATCAATTAGACTATATCAGTGGTTCCCAAACTTATTTGATCTACTGTCCCCTTTAAAAAATTATTCAGTGCCCCCTTTAAAATGTATGAAACATATTTTTAAATGATATCTCTTTAATTTAATCATTTATTGTGAATTTGTGTTTTTTTAACTGCATTGAAATTTTGGTGAATCAATGTAACTGTATAGTATCATACTGTAAACAAGTTATCATACATACATATTCCTGCCAATGCATGCTGGACTTCCCAACAAGATGCACAATATGCTTGGTTGCCAACACTTGCTTGTTAAGACCTGTCAGCTGACTTGAATACTTATCACTTATCACTTGAGTTTTGTGTGTTTATTTGGAAAATAATGTAATCACTATGACTTTAGCTCTATTACACAACAAATAAAACGTACGAATGGCTTTTTAAAGTTTCCTTTTCTTTTTTCCTTATGTTTCCATCACCCCCTCATTTTTATTCAATGTCCCCTAATTGCACATGAGGCTACTGTCACCCCCCATCATTCCAGTACCCCCCAAGGGGGTGGTATCACTCTCTTTGGGAACTTATGGACTAGATGGCATCTGAGATCTCTTTCTAGCTCTACTTCCATGATCCTATGATTTCATATACTTTTAATGATGCTGTGAGTCAGAAAGACAGATAACTTACAGAAAGGGTAGCTAGTTTTGCCCAAAATAGTACCCAATTAAGCTGTGCTTCTAGAAAGTGTTCAATGAGTACTTACAGAACTAACAGCATTAAGAAGTTATTTTTTCTATTCCTAGCATGGAAGAAAAAATTTTGAAATTGTATTCTTTCCCTGCTTTGCCTCAGAGTGAGGCTTTTGATTTTTTTTTCGGGCTTTTGACTTTTCTTAAACTGAATTTCCCTATCTTGTCCAAGCTGAAAATGTAGTGGTTACATTCTATTCCACTACTAACAAACAAGGGTGGGGAAGTTTGGCATGCTCCTTTTTCTATTTGTGCTTGTTCACCCCTTCTGATGTAGTCTGGTGTCCCTTCACTCTCAAGGAGATCACTGTTTTGGTGCCAGATTTAGTATAGACACTTGACCAACTTTAGCACTACTGGAGCTCAGAATTCCTGAGCTCAAGTAGTCTACCAGCCTCAGCATCTTTCTCGGCAGGGATTAGGAGTGTCACCACCATTATGTAGGTGATGATGAAATCCTTACAGCTCTATCAAGGAGGCAAAATGGAGAAATTCAAGATCTTTTTATACTCATTATTTTGTTCAAAATGTGAATTCTGGAAAACTGGACACTATGGACAAAAGAACATCAAATTTAAGGAACTAATTCAGGAATCACCAACCATCAAATATTATTCTTACTTCTGCTACACTCCTTTAAAGGGATAACTAAAATTAGACACATTTATACACTTGATTTTTCATGTTAGTCATCATGTACATACTAATTATTTTTGGAATAGCACAGAAATATGACCTTTACAACACTATAAATTATGATAAAACTTCTTGAAGAAGTAGATATTTAATCGTGTTTCATCCTGGTATATTGGTATGGATAGTCAGCTGGAGAGCACAGAGGTTGTTTGTCCTTTGTTTTTGAAGAGGATCATGACATCAATGATGTCATGATGTGCAGGAGAATTGGATTTAAGTATTTTATATAGGACACCACAATTCTCTAGCACCTGTTTTGCCTAGAGATGCTGTCCAAGGTGTTATACTTTATACTATAAAAAACTCACCTTTATTTAGGCTATATAAATGAGACTGAGACAGAAAAAAGGATGCCCCTTCTGCTGCCAGCCTAAAAAACAAAACAAAAAAAAGTAAGTTAATGAAGGTAGAATGTTTCCTTGTCCCCTAATACTGCTATCCACTATGGCAAATATTCTTTTACATTGTGTATAATCTGTTTGGATCAGATGTTCTTCTGTTTTTTGTTTGTTTTTGCCCAGAGACCATGGTTTTTTAGATTACAGAACAGTTGTATTCATTTTCCTTTTTAAATTACAGGTGATCTTTTAATATTTTATTTCTCCAATTACATGTAAAACATTTTTACATTTCTTTTAGAAACTTTTTTTAAATTCCAAATTTTACTCCTTACCCTCCTCACTCATTGAGGATGCAAACAATTTGATATAGGTTATACATGTGCAGTCATAAAAAACATATTTCCATACTAGTCATGTTGTGAAAGAAAACTGACCAATGAACCCCCCAGGAAAAATAAAGTAAAAAGAGGTACGCTTCAGCATGTATCCAGAGTTTATCAGTTCTTTCTCTGGAGGTGGATAGCATTTTTCATCCTAAGTCCTTCAGAATGTCTTAGATCATTATATTGATAAGAATAGCTAAGTCATTTGCAGCTGATTTTCATGCAGTATTTATTTTACTGTGTACAGTGTTTTCCTGGTTGTGCTCATTCACTTTGCATTAGTTCATGTAAGCCCTTCCTGAGTCATCCTACTCATCATTTCTCATAGCACAATTGTATTCTATTACAATCATATACCACAATTTGTTCAGCCATTCCTCCTTTTATGGGCATTCCTTCATCTTCCAGTTGTTCCACGACAAAAAGAACTACAATAAATGTTTTGTACAAATAGATCCTTTTCCTTTTACTCTTTTTTTTTAATCCCTGAGGGATAGAGTCCTAGTAGTGGTCTTGCTGAGTCCAAGGGAATGAACAGTTTTATAACTCTTTGAACATGGTTTCAAATTGCTCTCCAGACTGGTTGGATCAATTCATAGCTCCACCAACAGTGCATCAGTGTCCCAATTTTCCCACATCCCCTCCAGCATTTGTCATTCTCTTTTCTTGTCATCTTAGCTAAACTGATAGATGTGAGGTGGTACCTCAGAGCTAATCAATAGTGAGTTAGAGCATTTTTTTTCATATGACTAGAGACAGCTTTGATTCCATTGTCTGAAAATTGCCTATTCATATCCTTTGACTACTTATTAATTGTAGAATGACTTGTATTCTTATAAATTTGACTCATTTCTCTATATACTTGAGAAACGAGGACTTTATCAAAGAAACCTGTGTAAATTCCCATTCCTCTTCAGTTTTCTACTTTTCTTCTATTGATTTGTTTATGCAAAAACTTTTAAATTTAATGTAATTAAAATTATTCATTTTACTTTCTGTAATGCTCTCTATCTCTTGCTTGGTCATAAATTCTTCTCTTCTCCATAGATCTGACAGGTAAACTATTCTACTCTCCCTTAATTTGCTTATGTTATCACCTTTTACATTTAAATCATGTAATTCACTTTGCTATCCACTTCTGTTTTATGGGTGAGTTCATCCCATTCACTTTCACAGTTATGATCTCTAATTAGGAAGTTGCAGAGTTAAATTTAGGTTTGATATAAGCAAATACTTCCGAACAGAGCTACCCAAAAGTGGAATGTACCTGTCCTTTATTCAAATAAAGGAACTAAAATATCCATATCTTTGACCCAGAGATTATACTACTAGATTTGTATTCCAAGGACCATTGATTAGAAAGTTCCAACGTATACCAGAATATAGAAACATTTTTTTTTTGGTGATAGAAACGAATTGGGGAATGACTGGGGAACGGCTAAACTAATTGTGGTTAATTAATATTATGGAATATACTATGCTATTAAAAAAATAAGCATGATGAATACAGAGAAGCATGGAAAGATTTATATGAATTGATGCGGAGTAAATTAAGCAGAGCAAAAAAACCAAGCTCCCAATACACCATAACTAAACAATGTAAATTAAAAGAGAAACCACAAAACAATTGAAACTCAATTTTCCAATATTACAAAGAACAAGTACAGTTCCAAGGAAGAGCTAAGAGAAGACATTCAATTCACATTCTTGTAGAGATACATAGATAGGGCACATTACACATTGTTTATCCAATGTATTGATCAGTTTTGCTGATTTCTTTAAAATTTTTGTTATATGAGATGGCTCCTTGGATGGGCAAGCATTACTGGGGAAAATTTTAGTGATGTTTAAAGACAAGATAGTAATAAAAATTATTTTTTAAATTGCATGTAATGAGGCCAAGAATAATTTTCAGTTGTGTTTTTTACACTCACCGAGTAGCATAAAGGTAAATACTTAGTAGAGATTTATATTGATGATGTACAGAAACAAATCTAAGGTTCTGCTGTTGGATAGCCCCATCCTGAAGATTAATATAATGAATTTGCTAGTATTCCTGCATGGGATTACCAAGTGAGTACTCATTACCTACTGGTGAATTAATAGATAAAATCTGTTTCTTTTTGAGTGGATACTGCGGCAGCATTAGAACTCTGGGTATCTAGCCAGGTGAATAGGAGAAGGGGTACTTAAGGATATATCACACCCAAGAAAGCAAGAGACTGAGAACCTTTAAAAAGAAACTACTGAAGGATGTCCCAGTTTATAGTTCCAACAGGATAATTTCTCCATCGAGTGATCAAAAATGTTGCAGATAACCATTTTGAATGTTGTGCCTGTTTATAAACTTGCAGGTTCATGTTTTGAATGTTCTAAAAGTATTTGTGAAGTTGCTTGATGAAATATACAAAAAAAGATACTGAAGGAATTTGTGAATATAGAAGATATTAGATCCATCTTTGTCTCCAAAAGAAATATTTGCAATTTTTTTGCTTTTGTAATGGTATTTTATTTTTAATTATATGCAAAGAAAATTTTTAGCATTCATTTTACAAAATTTTGAGTTACAAATTTTTCTCCCTCCTTTCCCTTTTTACTAAAATGGTAAGTAATTTGATACAGGTTATATATATGCTGTCATATAAAGCCTGAATCCATATTAGTCACAGTTGTGAAAGAAAAAAACAAAACGAAAGGGAAAAAGAAACCATGAAAAAAATAAAGTGAAAATAGCATGCTTTGATCTGCATTCTGAGTCCATCAGTTCTTTGTCTGGATGTGGATAGCATTTCCCATCATAAGTCCTTTGTAATTGTCTTGGATCATTGTATTGCTGAGAAGAGTTAAGTCATTCGTAGTTGACAATCACACATGTTGTTGCTGCTGTGTACAACATTTTCATGGCTTTGCTCATTTCACTTTGCATCAATTCATGCAAGTTTTTCCAGGTTTTTCTGAAATCAACCTGCTCAGCATTTCTTGTTGCACAACGCAACAGCTTGTTTAGCCACTTCTCAGTTGATGGACATCCCTTCAGTTTCTAATATTTTGCCACCACAAAAAGAGCTGCTATAAATATTTTTGTACATGTAGGTCCTTTCCCTCTTTTTTTAAAAAATGACTTCTTTGGGATATCGAGCTAGTAGAGGTATTGCTAGAATAAAGGAAATGCACAGTTTTTACAGCTTTTGGGCATAGTTCCAAATTGCTCTCCAGAATGGTTGGATGAGTTCACAATTCCACCAGCAGTGCATTTGTGTCCCAATTTTCCTGCATCCTCTCCAACATATATCATTTTTCTTTTCTGTCATAATAGCCAATCTGAGAGGTGTGAGGTGGCAACTCAGAGTTGTTTTAATTTGCATTTTTCTAATCGAAAAAGATTTAGAGCACTTCTTCACATGACCATAGATAGTTTTGATTCCTTTGTCTGAAAACTGTCCATTCATATCTTTTGACCATTTATCATTTGGGGAATGGCTTTCATTCTTATAAATTTGACTCAGTTCTCTCTGTTTTTGAGAAATGAGGCATTTATCAGAGACACTTGCTGTAAAGATTATTTCTCAGCTTTTTGCTTTCCTTCTAATCTTGGTTGCATTGGTTTTGTTTGTGCAAAAAATTTTTAATTAAATATAATTAAAATTCTCAATTATACAGTTTGTAATATTCTGTCTTGTTTGATCATAAATTCTTCCTCTTCCCATGGATCTGACAGGTGGACTATTAATTGATCTTCTAATTTGCTTAGTGTATCATCCTTTATGTCTAATCACGCACCCATTTTGACCTTATCTTTCACTCATGCTATTTTTGTAAAAATAATGGAGGATAGGATAAACAAAAGTATAGTTAAGTGGATTTGAAAAAAAAGGTGCAGCCTATTCTCATTCAAAATGAGAACCTGAAAAGACCATAACTTAAAAGGGCCAAAGTCTCCCATTGCATTCTGGGCAATTGTCCTGATGAATATCCACCCACTGGACCCAGATGGCTCAGGAGGAGAAAATGAGGTTGTGACCTTATACAACCCTCCCTCACTCAAATCGAAGTCAACTGCAAATCATGTCATCATCTCCCTGATGCCATGGTCCTCTTCGAGAATGAAGGACAAACACAACCTGATGCCAAAAATTAAGGAATTCAGAAATGGAGTACTCTAGGGTTTTTATACTTGGCCCTGTGTTACATAATATTTTTATCTATGCTTTAGGTAGATGTATAGATTCCATTCTTATTAAATTTCAAACAGTGACAAAACTCTGAAATATCACTAATATATTGGATGGGGGCAGCTAGGTGGTGCAGTGGATAAAGCACCAGTGCAGGAGTCAGGAGGACCTGAGTTCAAATCTCACCTCAGACACTTGACACTCACTAGCTGTGTGGCCTTGGGCAAATCACTTCACCCCAATTGCCTCATCCTGGGTCATCTCCAGTCATCCTGATGAATATCTGGTCACTGGATTCAGATGGCTCTGGAGGAGGAGTGAGGCTGGTGACCTGCACAGCCCTCCCTCACTCAAAGCAAAGTCAAGTGCAAGTCATGTCATCATTTCTCTGATGGCATGGTCTTCTTGAGCAACAAAGGACGAATACCCACACACATTGGATGACAGCTGGGATCCAAAAAAGGCCTTGACAGACCTTTTATTGTAACAAATCTAATAAAATTAAATTCAGTAGTGGTAAAAGTAAATTTTTACATTGAGGTTCAAAAAAATCAAATTTATAAGTCCAAGATTGCATACTGCTAGATAGTAGTTTATCTAAACCCTCCCCCCACCCTAATATTTACATTTTAAATCAACTTGTAGATTACCCAGCTGGAGTGTAGTTGAAGAGTGCTTGATTCTTAGACATTCAGTCAGAGAAATGTCAGTGGGATTTTATTTAAAGAAGGGGGAAAAGGTCAGGAAAAATATAAATTTCATAAATTTGTTTGCCCTTATTTAAGTTTCAAGTGCAAAAGTCTTCATGTTTAGATTGTCTTTGCAGACTGAGCAATAGATATGGCATGGGGCTGGCTCTAAATCAGATCTATTTCATCTAGTTCTTATAATATCTGTGCAGATTGTTGTTATTCAGTTGTTTTTCATAATAACTGACTCTTCATGACATTATTTGGGTTTTTCTAGGCAAAGATGCTAAAATGATTTGCCATTTCCTTCTCTAACTCATTTTACGGATGAGGCAAATAAGGTTGTGACTTCCCCAGAGTCACCCTACTAGTAAAGGTCTGAGGCTGGATTTGAACTCAATCCTTCCTGATTCCAAGGTCAGCACTCTGTCCACAGAGCCACCTACCCCTCATTTCTCTCTTGAACCACACACCAGTATTACCAAGTGTCTACCAGATTGCTAGATGTTCTGCTACCATCTCAAAGTCATCATGTCTAAAATAGAATTCATCATACTGAACCCCTTTAATCTATGGTTCCTTAAAATTTCCCAACTATTCTTTTTAGTCACGTAAGTTTTGAATTCAGAGTCACCTTCAACTCTCCTCACCCCTCCTAATTTTAGTTCCTTTCCAACATTAAGTATTCTTTATTTAACTTTTTTGTACATAGCTGTTTGCATCCCTTATTAGACTGTGAGCTCTCAAGGGCAGAGACTGTCTTTTGCCTCCCTTTGTATTCCTAATGCTTAGCATCAAGCCTGGCACATAGTAGGTACTGCAAAAATGCATATTAACTGATTCACCCTATATTCCAAGCTACTGCTAAGATCTTGAATCTGTCCTTTTCTCTTTACTTGCACAGACAAAACCCTAGTTAAGATCCTCATTACCCTGTTAGAGTCTCTTAAAGGTTCTCCTTCCCTCTAGCCTTCAACTACCCTTCACCTAAATCCATTCTCTAAGTATTTACCAAATTGATCTTTCAGGTCTACTGGATTTTGTGTTGTCTATAAGTGTATGCTTGTTCCATGTGCCAATGGTGAGTGCAATCATCTTTGCAGATGTTTTTGTACATTTTGTACATTTTTTTGTGTTTTGATCACAAAGTGGGATTTCCCTCCTGCCACAGGAATTAGGCTAGAGTTAGATAAACAGACAATTTTTAAGGCACCTTTTCTAGCCCTCTTCTCACACCAGGAGGTGAGCAGTGTGATCCTTAAAAGGCTGCTCAGTCACCCAGGGGGCTGCCAAATCCCACTCCTGCTTCCAGTAAGAAACAACACTATGGCCTGGGTCGCCTGTGTGAAGGGTTGTGACAGTATATCCACACCTGCTGCTTCATCACTTACTGGTTGCCACAGGCTTTGAGGTATAATAGTAAAATGGTATGGGTAATGTCTTTGATTTGTGCATAAATGTACTTAAGTCAGGCAGAATTGCATGAAGTCATGGGCTTCACTGCCTCCTCCAGTCATTATAGTTCAGTGGCAGGGCAGAATCAAGATGACTGGTGATGGCTCAGGATGCAGTGGATAACCTTGGTGTCTTCAGTGTCTAACCAGACTCTAAGCACTCCACATCACCTGCTTCAGCTGCCTTCATGGCCATTGAAACAAATTGTTCTCATCCTCCCATTCCACCAGGGGAAGTCTTCACATGCTTGGGGTAGACACCCCCCTAACTCACCAATGCGTCTGAGATCCCTTGGTGAAGATGGCATAGGTTTTGCAATCAAAACTCATCTAGTCAGCAAGCTGGTATGCCTGCCAAAAGGAGTGAATGAAAGGCTCATTGCAATGTGATTGCCACTTGCAGGACAATGTCTGGCCACCATCACCAGTGCTCAGACTACCAGACTTGGCAGGGAGTCCAAGGGAGGAATGGAGTTGGAAACAGCAATAGCAATGGTTATATACTGTTGAAGACTTGTGCATCGCATGACCTTCTCATCATCAGCACTGTTTTCCATTTACCTAAATGCGATAAAACTTCATGGATGCACCCTCGCAGCAAACATTGACATCTAATAGACCATATAATTACAAGGAGAAGAGACAGACAAGATGTGAGAGTAACGAAGGCAATGTGTGGTACAGAATACTGGACTGATCATAGACTTATCCTTTCCAAGCTAAATATTCACATTCATCAAAAGTGCTACCCCCAAGGCAAAATGACTATCAGAAGAATTAATGTCAGCAAATTAGAGCTCTTCTCTGAGCGTGAACAGTTTGTTGCTAACTTGGAGGAAAAGTTGAACCAATACACAGCTGGCAACAGTGGAGCAGAAAAGGAGTGGACAGCTTTCAGAGATTTGGTCTGCAGCACTACATTTGCTCTTCTGGGTCAGAACACTCACAAATGACTGGTTTGATGAAAATGATGGGGATATTCAGAAGCTGCTAAATGAAAAGTGAGAACTCCACAGGATTTACCAGCAGGATAGTTCATCCATCTCTAAGAAGGCAGCATTCAATTCCATCAAAAGTAAAGTACAAGCAAAGCTTAGAGAGATGCAGGATTCCTGGCTCAGTAAGAAGGCAGATGAAATTCAATTTTTTGCTGATAGTAAATTTTCCAGGTTTTATGGCAAGAGGAGGTTATCCCCCAGAAGTTCAAGGATGTCTCCATTGTCCATCTCTATAAAGGTAAAGGAAATAGATTGTCCTGTAACAATCACAGGAGGCTCTCTCTCTTAGTCATTGCAGGCAAGATTCTTGCTAAAGTCCTCCTTAATAGGCTGATTCTTCACCTGGAAGATGGTCATCTGCCTGAGAGTCAGTGTGGTTTCAGAAAGGACCAAGGAACAATTGATATGGTGTTTGCTGCCTGACAACTCCAGGAGAAATGCCAGAAGTAGAACAGAGGTCTGTACACAACATTTGTAGATCTGACCAAGGTCTTTGACAATGTTAGTCTTGAGGGCTTATGGAAAATTATGTCAAAATTTGGTTGCCCAGAGAAGTTCATCAGTATTGTACATCAATTTCATGATGACATGTTTGCCTGGGTTCTGGATAGTGGACAACGCTCTTGTGCCTTCCCAGTCACCAATGGAGTGAAACAGGGCTGTGTGCTTGTTCCCATGCTTTTTAGCATGATGTTTTTCAGCCATATTGTTAAATGTTTTCATGCATCTCTCTCATTTCTCTTCCCAGTTTTTCCTCCACCTCTCTAACTTGATTTTCAAAATCCTTTTTGAGCTCTTCCATGGCCTGAGCCCATTGAATATTTATTTTGGATGTTTGGGATACAGAAGCCTTGACTTCTATGTCTTTCCCTGATGGTAAGCATCGTTCTTCCTCATCAGAAAGGATGGGAGGAGATATCTGTTCACCAAGAAAGTAACCTTCTATGGTCTTATTTTTTTTCCCTTTTCTGGACATTTTCCCAGCCAGTTCCTTGACTTCTGAGTTTCCTCTCCACACCCACCTCACCTCCAGATCCTCCTAGCCAGCACTTGGGGGCTGAGGTTCAAATGCTGCTTCCCAGCCTCAGGCTTTGGGTGGGGGCGGGCCTGCTATTCAGTGTGAGATTAAGTTCAGGTGCTCAGGTAGGGGCAGGGCTGCCACATGGGGCTCAGTTCCCTCAGGGGGTTTATGTGGAGACCTTCAACAATGGATCTGAGCTCCTGCCTGCTTTGGGAGCCCTTGTCTGCTGCTGCCTCTGCTGCTGCCTCCCGAGGGGGCCTGAGTTATGGAGACACCCTGCTCCCCTCTTGGTGAGCCAAAAAGACCCTCTCACTGACCTTTGGCACCTGTGGGTAGAGGGACCTGCATGGCTGCTGGAGATTCTGTCCTTGAAGCCTGCTTGGATTTGCTCCTCTTGGTGCCATGGTCAAGGTAGGGCTAGGCTCTGCTCCGGGTCCAGTGCACGATGGACCTTTCATGTTAGCTATTTAGGTCTCTCTGGAACAGAAACCTCCACCACTCAGTTGTTCTGTGGCTTCTGCTGCTCCAGAATTTGTTGGGAGTTCTTCTTTACAGGAATTTTATGGGCTGTGGGTTAGGAGCTAGCATACGTGTATCTTTCTACTCCGACATCTTGGCTCCTCCCTAAATGTTTTCAAAGAGGATGAACATCAAGGTCAGCTACTGTACTGAGGGTAAATTCTTCAATTTGAAAAGGCTACAAGTCAAGGCCAAAGTGGAGGGAGTGTTGGTGCATGATGTTTGCAGATGATTGTGCGCTCAATGCAGCCTCTGAAGCTGAGATGCAACAAAGTATGGATCAATTCTCTGCTGCCTGTGCTAATTTTGGCCTAATAATTAACACCAAGAAAACAAAGGTGCTCCATCAGCCACTACTACACCATCCATATGTGGAACCATCAGTTACAACAAATGGAGAAGTTCTGAATGCTGTGGATAAGGTCGCTTAACTTGGTAGTGTATTTTCCAGGGATGCACGTGTTGACAATGAGGTTGATGTATGCATTGCCACAGCTAGCTCAGTGTTTGTGAGGCTCCAAAGAAAAGTATGGGAGAGAAGAGGTATTAGTCACCTTTCATGTCTCTAGTTATTGATGGTCTTGTATTCATATGTTTTATTTTTATTTATCTGTGCATATGTGGTACCATCCCAGTAGGGTGCAAACTTCCTGAAGGCAGGGTTAATTGTTTTTATCCCCACCACCTACCTCAATGCCTTAAAATTTAGTAGTACTTAATAAAGGCTTTTAAATTGAATTGGAACTTTCCTATTTTGTAAGATGAAGATAAAAATTCTTGATTTGTTTCTTGTTTGGCATAATTTGTTATCAGATTAGAGAGAATTGGTCTGTGAGAAATAAAGTTTAGAAAGGATTTAGAACTATTTTATGGTATATTTGAACAAGTGAACTGATCACACAAACTGGACAAATTCTGGAAAGTAATAATTTTATTCACTTTTCAAGGATAAAGTTCAGCATTTGGAGAGTGTTCTAAATTCCACTGAGAAAGGTAGACTATTGTTTAAAAATGAAATATTTCTATTTATTATTGTTATTGTAATAAGCCACACGGCTAGGATATCATATATATCTTTAAATTACTGAGTCAAAATAAAAAATATGAAGGTGTTATTTAATCTTAATTTCATTCATATAAATGTAAAATTGGTAACTTTGCAACTTATTTCATCTTTTTCACAAAGCCCTTTAAGAAAAACCTACTCAATGGGCAAGTTGTGTGACTTTTTTGCTTTTTGTATGAAACCACATGTCCCTAGTTTCTTTTGGTCTTTCTGTTCTTGCCATATTTGGCATCTGCTACTTTATCTTTTAACTGAAAGCAGCTAGTTGGTTTCTTTCTTTCTTTCTTTCTTTTTTTAATATGCCTGTAGTACGACCTTAGGAAACAGAAATTTCTATCTATAAAAAGGCCCACCAGAGCTTTAATATTTCTTTTGATTAAAAGTCCTGCTTTGAAAAGTGGAGGTGGTCAAAAATTCTGTTGTTAATATTAAGTGATTCTAAAATTATGTGTCCCCATGGTATTCTAGATCTTATGATGATTTATGCTTTAAGAATCAAATCTGGTTTATGCCCATACAGGGATCACATTTCATCTTCCCTTCTAAACACTCTAAACTTCTGAAAATTCATTCCTTATAACTTTTAAGGACAGCTGAAATGTAAAATATAAAAATGTAAGAAATAGTTTGAGCACAGTCCCTTGTTAATCTGACTCTCAACTAGGAGTCCATTAATTTTCTTTTGCATTTGTAATCATTATTCTTCCTTTTTTCTTTTCTTTTTTTAGGTCCCATTTTGCTCTCCCCAGATTCTTCAGTTCTAGGTCTAAGGATAGCTGCTTTACTGAAAAGACTCCTTTGTTGAAGACTTCCTCAGAAGAAAATGGGTGAGGATTTTCTCTGCATTTTTGAGCACGACTGCATACTAGTTCTCACCTGAATTCATTAAACATTTCCTAAGTACATACTGTGTGCTAAGCTACAATGTGCCAGGCACTGTGTTCAAGACAATGGGAATACAAGTGAGAATCTCTGCCCTCAGCGAGCTAACATTTGACTGGGAGGATAAAACATATACATACATGTAAGATATATACAAAGTAATTTTGAGAAGGTTCAGTGATTGGCACATAGGACACGCTTAATAAATGCATATTGACTGTCTAATTGGAGAATAAGCCTTGGAATCAGGAAGACCAGAGTGGAAGTCATGTCCCTGACACATAATGTATGAGCCTGGGAAAGTCACTAAACCACTCCATGTCCTCAGGTGACTAAATTCAATTGCCAAGGAGTTGGAGAGAGGGTACTGATCTATAACAGTAGTAATAGTTTCTAAGCCAGACATTCCCTACACTCATGAAATCACAAGTCCAGGTCCTACTGCCCTTTTTCCCTTCTCCCCCAACAGACAGCATAATTTTCAAATGGAAGAGACCACTAGAAAGAGAACTAGAATTAAGAGTCCTTCTAAGACCTAGGTTCCAATTTGTGGGTTATTTTACTACAAATATGGCTTTGGGCAAGTTTCTAAATCTGTCTGGGTCTCAGTTTCCTTATCTCTTAAATGAAGGGAGTGAACCAGAAGGTCAACATTTTTGCCAACTCTAACTCTATATATCTTGTCAGGTAGCTAAGTGGCTATGATAGAGTGCTAGGCTTGGAGTCAGGACAAGGTCAAATCCAGCCTGTGACTTTTACTAGTTATGTGACACTGGGTAAGTCACTTTATCTCTATTTGCCTCAACTTCCTCATCTGTAAAATGAGCACAATGTGATTATTATCACACGGACTTCCCCACCTCCTCAGTATTGTTGTGAGATAATATTTACAAAGTGCTTAGCACAGTTCCTTCTACACAGTAGGTGCTATGTGCATACTTCATCTTTGTCTTTACTTCTTCATCTCTGCTAACATTGTTATTTCACTGAATATTTTTTCAGAAAGATTTTTCCTACTTGACCTCCTCTCATTTTCTTTTATTTTTAGAAACAATAATGGTTTCATTCCCTCTGACTCTTAGAATCAATACCTTTTAAACAGTATTCCATTTTACTCATTAAATTCTCTTCATTTCAGCACCACAGCTATAACTCACAGGATTCCATATCAGCTGTTTTGAAAGAGCCTGAATTTACAAAACCAAGCTGACCAAAACATAACTTTAAAAATAAAAAAATGACTTCAAACCTTTAAACAAAGCATAACAAAGTTATAAAAATGTCTGTAAAATTGGTTTGTCCTAAGTTTGTAGAAACAAGATGTTTTTTCTTCATTTCTATATCAAAGTGAGACATGCCTTTCCAAGAAGTCAGGTATACAGTGCTTTGTATAAAGCAACTGTGAAGTATTTGTTGATATGAATCCATATGGAATTCAAAATTTAATAATTAAAGAAAAATGAGCAATTGTTGCGGTTAAAGGACTGAATATGCACCAGTGAATACAAACAAATCAGTTTGGGAAGGTCTAGGGATTGACTCTTTTCCTGAAAGAGTGGCATAGTCATTCATTTTGAAGGATGGGTCTCTTTTCTTATTTCTTATGTCAAGATTGTGTTGCTCTTTGTCCCAGATTCAAATCATGAAGTGTTCTCAGGTGGCATGTTTTCAATATTAAGTGCTAACTCCTCTTGCTGAATAATGCGCTTGACTATGGTTACGCTCAGTGTTTTATGGGGTAGATGTTGGGCCTGGGAAGAAGGAACAGGGGGGTAACATAAGTTCATTGAGAATATTCAGCTATTTCCCCTACTCCATAGTGCCCAGAATGGGTTCAGTTG
The DNA here is from genome assembly GCF_028372415.1 of Notamacropus eugenii. Taxonomy (NCBI): domain Eukaryota; kingdom Metazoa; phylum Chordata; class Mammalia; order Diprotodontia; family Macropodidae; genus Notamacropus; species Notamacropus eugenii. Next base: position 400,867,495 of record NC_092876.1, read on the forward strand.
CTATGATAGTACAGAAGTTCTTAACCTGGGGTCCAAGGAGACCAAAGGCTTCTCTGGATGGATTTCAAGGGGTCTGTAAACTATATTGTCCCAGGGATGGGGGACCTGTGGCCTCAAAACTGCATGTGGCCCTCTAGGTCCTCAAATGTGGGCCTTTAATTGAATCTAAACTTCATAGAACAAATCCCCTTAATAAAAGGATTGTATAACTTGGACTCAGTCAAAAGCACCTAGAAGGCCACGTGTCCTCAAGGCCTCAGGTTCCCCATCCCTGCCTAACTTCTAACTGAAATTTAGCATGTCTTCAGTTATTTCCTAAAGCATTCTTCCTGTGTGAGGGTATAAGCTTCACCAGACTGCCAAAGACAACTATGACTTCTGCTATCAGAAGAACTAGAGCCTGTTGGAACAGATGGTACCTTTCCTCAGGCCACCACTGTGTTCCAAGAAGAAAGTCCCAGGTCAAAGTTATGGTAGACAGGTTGCTAAACACTGTTAATTGCTATGGGAAGTACCATTTCTGCATCTACTCTCAAACATATTCATTCATTTTAGGCCTTGTCCTGGATTTCATCAGTGTTGGTAACTCCCTGTAAGAAAACTTTCTCTGTTGATTCAGATCTGCAGCTGTTTTATGATTTGTACTCTTAGAGAATTTCCAGTAACACTGAGATTTTAAGTGACTTGTTCAAAGTCACACAGCCTGTACACATCAAAGGCTGGACTTGAACCATATATTTTTCCCACTTAGAAAGCCAGCGCTTTTTCTACTTAGACACGCTGTCTCCCTGTCACTCTCGCTAGAACCATGTTAGGTGTTAGATAGGGTGCTTCACAGAGAAAATCCAATTAGAGCCTGCTGGTGCTGTAGGACACCATGGCTTCCCAGATATAGCTGCCATGTGTTTCAAGGTCAGGATTTGGGTAGGTTGGCTAAGTGAGAGAGAGAGGGAGAGAGAGAGAGAGAGGGAGAGGAAGAGGGAGAGAGAGGGAGAGGGAGAGGGAGAGGGGGAGGGGGAGGGGGAGGGGCAGGGGGAGGGGGAGAGAGAGAGAGAGAGAGAGAGAGAGAGAGAGAGAGAGAGAGAGAGACAGGGAGACAGGGAGGGAGGGAGAGAGGGAGAGAGAGAGAGAGAGAGGGAGCAAGGCAAGTTTCTTAGGATACCCACCTACTGCATATAGGCTGGCATTTGTTGTTCAGTCATTTTAGTCATGCCTGACTCTTCTTGACCCATTTGGGGGTTTTCTTGGCAAAAATACTTAGTGATTTGCCATTTTCTTCTCTGGCTCACTTTACAGATGAGGAAACTGAGGCAAACAGGGTTAAGTGACTTGTCCAAGGCCAGACAGCTAGTAAAGGTTTGAGGTCAGGTTCACATTGAGGTCTTCCTGATTTAGGCCCTGTGCTCTAACATGTAGCTGCTCTGGCTGGCATTATCTTAGTCAAATTAGCAAGCTTGATTATTATACAAATATTTTGTATTTATTATTCTGTATTATTATTTTGTACTTATTATTTTTGCTTGCTTCTTGTTATTTTACTTTTTGCCAAGTTTATTTGCTTCCTGTTTTTTAATATTTAAGCTAGAGAAGCTTTCCTTTCCTTTTTTTAAAAAAAGACATGTTTAGATAATTTTGAAAGAGAGAGTTAATCCTTTCAGTATTTTCAAGAGTGTCTTAGTGGGGGCAGTAGTACATGCCTTTTCTTGAGTTTGTGAGTTCTGTGCTGCAGTAGAGTAAGCCAGTTGGGTGTTTATCTGCAAGTTCAATGTCAATATAATGAGCATCCCCAAGTAAGGAACCACCAGATTGCCTAAAGAGGGACAAATCAGATGTAGGCTGGAAATGGAGTAGGTCAAAACTACTTTGCTTAGAATGGAAACAGATTCATGTGAACTTCTTGAACTTGCAGCTTGGGTGAGATAGGAAGATCTAACCTTAAAAAACAATGGTCAATCATATTTTTATTTGGCAGTATCATTATACTGATAGATTAGGGGAATGCTACATAGATATGGTTTACTTAGATTTCAACTGAATATTTAACAAAGTATTTGCTATTTTTATGGAAATGATGGTGAGATGTAGGCTACATAATAGTAGAGTTAGGGAGATTTAGGACTGGATGAATGGGTAGAGCCAAAGTATAGTCCCTAAAGGTCAATGTCCATTTAGAGGGCCATCTTCAATAGAGTCCATAAGAGCTCTGTGCTTGCTTCTGTATAGGTAAAGAATTTTTATGAATGGTGGATAAAAGTCTATATACCATACTCATCAAATTATGGAAAACAAAAATCTAGGCAAATTAGCTAACATATCAGACATGGAATCAGGATCCAAAAATATCTTGACAAGTTAAAACATGAGACCAAATTTTATAGGCATAAGGGTAAAATCTTATACATGTATTCAAAAGATCAATGCTATAAGTACAATTGGGGGAGGCAAAGATAGACAATAGTTTATCCCCGTGCAAACTTGAAAGGGTTGCAAACATCATATGATTCAGCATTGTGAAATGACAACCAACAAACTAATTCAATCTTAAGTTGCGTTCAGAGAAGCAGTTTCCAGGACTAATGAAATGACACTTGTACTTTACCCTAATTGGACCATATCTAGAGTACCCTGTTCACTTTTGGATCCCTCACTTTGGGGATAGTGAATGACCTGGAGAACATCTAGAAAACAGCAGACAGGATGATGAAGAGCCTAAAAAAATCATGTTGTGTGAGAATTATTTGATGAAACTAGTAATGTTCAGGTCTGAGAAGATGGGACTTGGCAAGGAAATGGTAGCTATCTTTAAGTATTCAGAGGACTATCATTTTAAAGAAGGATTAACCTTTTTCATCTTGATTCCAGAGGAAAAATCTAGAAACAATGGGTGGAAGTTTTCAAAAGGAAAATTTGGACTTGACTTAGGGAAAAAATCCCCAATATTTAGAGCTCTCTTTTTTTGGTATTCGATTAAGGAGATGCTTGTTTTGTTCTGTGAACTGAAAATGAAATAAATTAAAAAAATAAAAGTAGATTGTGCTGCTTCAGGAGGTAGTGGGTTTCCCTTAAATGGAAGTCTTCAAGATAAGAATAGTTGACTTGTCAGATATACTAAAGAATGAGTGATTTTTCAAATATGAATTGGACTGGTTTCTGAGGTTCCTTCCAACTTTGAGAATCTATGATGACATTTTATATCGTACAAGGGTCTCGTCAGAGAGTCTTAAAGAATTAGTTTATCCCGCTCATTATTTGAGGGGGAAAACAATCCATCAGTTCAAATTTTGACTATATTTATGTCTGTTCAGCAGATGGTGGAGTGTGGTATTTATTTGTTTCACACCTGAGTATTTCCTAGAAGAACCACATAATTGTTAGAGAAGATTAATGATTATTTTTAAAGTCTCTGCTATGTTTATATCATTTGTTACCTTGTTACACGTTGGTTTTACACAAAATAATTTGCCTCTCTGGGCTTCTTCCTGTGAATGAATTTTTTTTTTTTTATTGCTGTGAAATGGTATTAAAGCAAGAGATATGCATCCGGAAAAATCAAAATACCCTTATTTAATTGGCTCATTAGATGTGTTTGGCTCCCATGTAATCACTCATTTTTGCAGATTTTTGTTGGAGCAGTGTAAATATTTTGGTCCCAGTAGTATTTCAAGCACCAAAATGAAAAGTCTGTTATCTGATATATTCTGGTTCATAATCAAAGTGCATCTGAAGCAAGAGAGTTGTGCTGAAGGACCGAGTATCCATTGGAAGTTGTTGTTATTATATAGAAATGCTGGGTTTTGTGGGTTTATTTTGTAGCCTTCCCCTTTGTAGAAGCTGTTAATTTTCCCACTTAGTTTCTTTGCTTATTCCCTAGGATTGTCTAAGTAAACCATTATGTGATCAGCAAACCGTTTCTGGATAGTTTTCATTAAAAATGATAAGTTAAGAGAAGAACCAGTATGTACTTCTGATGGAAGGGAACATGGTACAGTGTAAGGAGTGGAATTTGAATTTGAAATTGAATGTTGGTAGACTTGGATTAAAATCCTGGCTCTTTTGCTTACTACTTATGGGACCTTGGGTGAGTCACTTAAGTTCTTCAGGCCTCAGTTTTCTCATGTGTAAAATGAGGAGATTGCCCTTGATGATCTCAAAGATCTAGAGGCAGCTAGGTGATGCACTGGATAGAGCACTGGGCATGGAGTTAGGAAGACCTGAGTTCAGAATCAGACCTCAGACCCTTGCTAGCTGTGTGACCCTGGGCAAGTCATCATTTAACTTCTATTTGCCTCAGTTTCCTCCACTGTAAAATGGTGATAATAATAGTGGATCAAATAAGTTACAATTTGTAAAAGCCCTTACCACAGAACTGGGCACATAGTAGGGCCTTTCTAAGTAGCAATTCTTTTCCTTTCCCTCTCCATTCCCTTCTAGGGTCCTTTCTCGCTTTAAACCCAAGATACTGTTTGAAGCCCTACCACTCATTCTATTGAGACTGGGTCATATTTCACTACTTAAGCTAGTCAAGCATGGATAATTACATGTTATTTCTCCCTCAGGCCCACGTTTAAAGAAGGATGAGGAGCAACAAACTAAATTATACTTCTTCCGATTCCATAAAAGAAGGACCCACAGGGCCTTCACAGAGAAAAAGAAAGCCATTTATATGGAATTTTATTATATCAATTATATTGAGGCTATTGTAGCAGAAATGTGTTGAATATCGATTTATACTTGGATTAAAAAAAGATGGTTTTACACTGAATAAGGAGCTCAGTGGCACTGGGATGACTTTCTTTGGAGGTACCTCCCAACAGGACAATCTCCCCTCTTTTGAGGACAGTTCTAGTTTATAACTGATCACTGGGAGAAGGATAGATAGACTAAATAACCTCAGTAGGCTTCTTCTAAGCAAAAATGCTATGGTCAGGGAGCCTGAAACGATAGCCAAAAAAGATGGTGTTAAGTCAGAGGACTTGCATTCAAATCTTGGTTCTGCTACCAACTCTACCTATGTGACCCTTGGCAAGTCACTTAACCTCTCTAGTCTTCAATTTCTCATCTGTAAAATGGGGATTTTGGATTAGGTGGCCTGTAAATTCCTTTCTAGATTTCAGTCTAGGACCTTATGATTTCAGAAGTTTCCATTTTATATGAGTAATGGAGTCCTTAGGTTATCTGTGATTCTCTCCAATAACATGATTGGATCATATGGACATTTGCCTATATCTTTACTGAAAGAAAAAGACTGTTTTTGTTTCAGTTTTTAAAAAAATCTTTTCCAGGTTACAATGCGTAACTATTCACCATTCATTTTCCCTCATGGATGATGAATCTTGGGACAGTAGCTCTGCTGATTGGGAGCAAAGATGCCCATTAGGAAATAAAATCATCAGCTTCTCTACATCTGCTTCCTTAGAGAAGAGTGAATTTTTGGACAGTTTTCATGTCAAATTCAATCTATCAAAACTAAGGTAAGGATACTTTCTTCATATATCAGTGTTACCATTGGAAACTCATTACAGATAGACAGATAAAGCATTTATTTAGTATTTGCTAGGTGCCATGGGTTATGCTAAGTACAAGTGAAAAGAAATACAAACTAAAAGAGAGACAAATTCTACCCTCAGGGAGCTTAAATTCTAAAGGGGGAAGACCATGCATAGAAGTTTGGATAGTCAGTAGTGAGGCCAGGAGAATGGCTGGTCCAGGCACTTGCTTAAATGGAGGAAGGAACTCTTCAATAGGAAGAGGGGACCACAGTGGCTGAGGTATCTCCAGGGTGAGAAGAGCTGCTGCAGTGGAGGATAAGTCTAGAGACTGATGAGAGGAATTATATTACTCTCCTGTAATTTTTAATAACCGCTATATTCTTATATTCCATATATGTAATATAAACTATCTCCTGGTAGTCTGAGTTGGAGACTCAGTCTTTAGCTGATTTGGCTGAAAAAAAAAAAAAGAATTGGTTTTGATGAAATACTAGACTTGCTTTACATGTATGACCATAGATCTAATTTATCCTGAGATTGGACTGTGCTATGTCCCTCCTTTCTATTGCCCAGGAGAAAACAACCTGCCTGTTTCTATTACCCTCAGTCTGAGTGCTTCTCTGGTCACAATTCATTTTCCCCTCAAAATTATGCCCCCTTTCCACAAATTCATGCAAAAGGTGAGATATGAGTTCAGTCTTAAAAGAGACAAGGAAAACTAGGCAGAGGTGAAGAGGGAACGCTTTCTAGGTAGAGAGGACAGCCAGTGCAAAATGCAGAGTTGGGAGAAGTAGATGAGAATTCTGAACTGGATAAGTATAGCTGGATTATATACAGAGGGAGTGGGGGACCTTCATGAATTCAGATTTAGCTTATGAAAGTCTAAAGGACCATCCTCACTTTCCTCCTTTCCTTCTAACTTTCCTCTCTCTCTCCTTCCCTTCTTAGTTTTCTTTGGAATCTATATCTGGGGGATTGGGGTAACTGATAGTGACTGCTAAAGGAAAATGCTTTTTTCCCCCTCTTGTACTTTTATGTGGAGAAAGGCAGAAGTTGTGGCTATTGGGGGAGAGAACATGTCATCTTGTGCAAGGACCACACGAGAGAATGGAGACTTAGGTTCCAGTCCTTGCTTTGCTTATCTATTACACTACTAATTACGTAGATGACAGGAAACAAGTAGTAGTCTTTCTATGTCCATTTCCTGGATTGTAAAATGAGGGTAATAATTCCTGTTCCATTTACCTCACAAGATTATTGTGAAAATTGAACTAAAAAACATGTTTCAGACCATTTTTCAGAATCTTAGATACTAAAAATTGTTGTTGTTATTTGTACAAGACTTATTGGAATAGGGACCTCCAGGTAAGGCAAATCTCTCCATCAATGAGGGGCAACACCTAGTCTTACAGAATTGTTTATGGGCATTGAATGGTTAAGTGATTTGCTTAAAATTGGAGAGTTAGGATGTGTTAGAGGTGGATCCTGAAACTGAGATTTCCTTATTGAAAGGCTGGCTCCCTATCTAAATACAAAAGGAATGATTACTATGTCTACAGATGAGGGCTAAAGCATACTGTTGCAGAATTGTGGACTTTTCAAAAATTATCTAGAGTAGGGGTCTTAACTCAGGGATCTATGAACTTTTAAAAGTAGTTTGGTAATTTTATTTCCATATGAAGAACTTCCTTTGTAATCTTCTGTATTTTATGCAATAAAAATGTTTTGAGAAGAGAACCTCCTTAGACTACCAAAAGGGCCATGACACAAAAGGGTTAAGAACCCCTACTCCCAGGATGAATGTTTCCCCAATCCCGCCCACATCTACTGGACAATCCAGAGCTACTTGCATGTTTGTGGTTTTGTTGAGGGCAGATTCAAGAGAGCAGTTCAAATATGAAAGAATTCATTTAGACGATGTTCTCTTTAATCATAAGAGAGCTTTTATTTATGTGAAAAGCACATGGACCTTTTAGGAGAAAGCTAATTGAGGCCCTGATATTTGGGGGAACTAGGCTTATATAGAGGATTCAGAATGATCATGTAGTTTTAGAGTTTTTTGTGGGTTAAAGATTAAGGGCAGGACAAGAAAGGATTTTATGACATAGGATGAGGGAGACAAAAGGAATTCTTAATGTTCCAGGATTAGATTTTTAGGGTTTTATGGTGGATTAAAGATTAAGGACAGGGCAAGGAGGACACAGATTAAAGATTAAGGACAGGGGGAACACAAGATAAGGGAGACTAAAGCAATTTTTTGGTAAAGACTAAGGGGAAATTTTATGGTATTTCAAGATAAAGGGAAAAAGACTTTAGGATGCTCTCAAGTTACAGGGTGAGTTACAGAATGAGCTCCCCCATGCCACTCACCTTAGGAGAGGCCTCAAAAAAGTACTGGAAAAGTAACTTTCAATATTTTTCAAACCCCTAGGGCACTTTTTGTATCCACATCAGTTTCTCATCCACTTCTCCTAACTTCATTTTGCCAGGGCTGTCCCCTCTACCTGGAGTGCTTTCCCTCCTCATCTCTGCCTCCTAGTTTTTCTGGTTTTCTTTAAGACAACTCAAATCCCACTTTGTGCATAAAGCCTTTCTTGTATCTAAATTCCATCTTAACTAGTTGAAAAATAATTTGGCAATGGGACCTTTGGCAAGTTATTTCACTCTTCTGGGACATGGTTTTCTTATCTCAAAAATGAGGGCATCTCTAAATTTCCTTCCCCCTCTAACATTCTATTATGCCATTCCCTGATTACTTCTTAGAGAAGCTTCTTCACTGAATGGCCTTACCTCACTCTAAGTGAGTACCTGAGTAGGCCAAGGTCTCCCATTGCATCCTGGGCCTTCTCCAGTCATCCTGAAGAATATCTGGTCACTGGATCTAGATGGCTCAGGAAGGGAAAGTGAATCTGGTGACCTTGCACAGCCCTTCCTCACTCAAAACAAAGTCAAGTTCAGGTCATGTCATCATTTCTCTGATGTCATGGTCTTCTTCAAAAACAAAGGATGAATACAGAGAGACAATCCTTTGTTTAGAGATGTTCCTTTGGTTCTTCCTCATACTTAGGTTATGTCTTAAAATTCCTCTTATAGTCCACTTACATTCTACAAGGAAATAATAGGACTGAAATTATCTAATACTATTTAAGATGAGGACAAAACATACTAAATTGTTGTATTTGGCTTGACATGTCTAGAAAGTGCTACACATGATAAATGAAGTGACTTTAAAAAATTCTTTTTAACTTGTCAACTCTGCTGTTGTATGTACTTGAGTTGTGTAGGAATAAGTACTGAACTTGAAGCAGTTCAATTAATGCCTTATATTTTTAAAAAGAAATGTCATTGTGATTCCCTTTTAAATAGGAACTGTTGAAACATAATTTTGGAAGTGTGGAATGCATTCAAATGCATTCAATCTGGAAAGAAGGTTGAATAAGTTTTTAACATTTGCAAATGCTCAGAAGGTCTTGGAAAAAATGTTGGATTAAGGCTGATGGTGCTTTATCAGAGAGGCAGACCAGTTAAAGAGGTCTGCCTAGTATATATATTTTTTGAAACTCAAAGAAGAATTTGTTAAGCACCTCAGGATTCAAAGACAAAACAAAATAGTCTCTGAGCTTACATTTTGGTATAAGACAATTACAAAGAAAATTAAATACAAAATATATACAAATTATTTCCAGAGAAAGAACACAAGTAATTTAGCGATCAATCAAAAAACATTTACTAAGTACCTACTATGTGCAAACCACTCCAGTATCTTTGCCAAGAAAATCCCAAATGAGGTCATGAAGAATTGAACGCTACTTAATATCTCAAAAACAATAAACAACAGCAAAATCCCTCCAAATATGATTTCATCTAAAACAAAAGGCCCACAAGGAAGAAAGGAGCATTTATGAAGTGCTTATTACACATCAGGTATTGTTAGGCAATTTGCAAATATTACTTCCTAGGAGGTAGATACTATTACTATTCCCACTCTACAGTGGAGGAAACTGAGGCAAACAGAAGTTAGATGATTTTCCTAGTCAGACAGGTAATAACTTTCTGACGCTGGATTTGTACTGAAGTATTGTTGGCTAGCCCACCTCTCAAGCCATCTAGCTGCCTGGGTTTAAAATCTTTAGTTTTCTCCAAGTAAGTCTTGATGAAATCTTTCTTTAAAAAAGGCATTAAATTCAGAAATGATTCACTGGTGATGGACTGTATGTCTTTGTTCGGAGGACTAGCCTAGCTCAGTTTGGAGAGGTAAACACTTTGCTGCAAAATGATGATTTTGGCTGCAGGAACTCAGGAAGACCATTTATTAAATTATAAAGTGATTGCAATCTGCACTGGTGGAGGGAGTAACCACACTGACAACATTATAGATCCTTGAAGTATTGAAGAAGAAGAAAAAGACTGATCATCCCAGCCATTTACAATACTTGGTGTTTCAGCAAAACTGCCGTGTGGATTTCCATCTTAATGTGTCTCTAAGACACTCTGAAGCTCATGGATTGAACAAGGAAGGGTCCCTACCCGACCTCCACTCAATGATTGTTTTTGGACCCTCCTAGCTTAGAGTGAATATCAATAGTAACAGTTTCTCTTCCAAACAACAACCCTGAGGCTCCTGCCCCTCCCAGCCTGATTTACCTATTTATTTATTTATTTCTATTAAAGAGGCATCCCCCTGACTAGTTTTTAAAGAGATCTATTCACTGAATGGGCATTACCTCACTTTAAGTGAGTACTTGAAAAGGCCTTAACCTAAAAGGCCAAGGTCTCCCATTGCATCCTGGGTCATCTCCAGTCATCTTGATGAATATCTGGTCACTGGATCCACGTGACTCAGGAGGAGAAAGTGAGGCTGGTGACCTTGCACAAAGTACGAGTCATGTCATCATTTCTCTGATGTCATGTTCCTCTTTGAAAATGAAGGATGAACACAGCAACAACCTGTCTCTAAGAAGTGTGTTTCTTTTATTTCAGAAGCTGCTTAAGATGTTTGAAAGTCACAGGACTTTTTATCTTTGGAGTTGTGTGTTCTGTAAGTATTGGGATTTGGAAATTTTGACCTAGAGGGACAATAATTATATGGCTTCATCTTCAACTATAGTAGTAGATAACATTTCTAAGATCCTTTATATGTTATCTCACTGGATCCTCAACCACCCTGTGAAATAGGGGCCATTTTTGTCCCCATTTAATGGATGAGGCAATCCAGGGTGACAGGGTTAGCAAGTATCCAAAACAGTATTAGAAATGAAGTCTTTCTGACACCAAATCCAGTGTTCCATGCATTGCATCATACTTCTTCAGAGAACATGCTCTCTTTCTAAGTCTTGTTTTCTTTGAGTTAACTAGAGCAAAATAGAATTTTAGCGTAGATGGAACTTCATGTCGGGTGGAGATTCGATTTGTGGCTTTCCTGTTCACTCCACAGTCCCTTGGAATATGATCAGCTCTTGATCCTCTGCATCAATGGAGGTCATTGATATCCCAAATAGCAGGCAACCTAAGAAGCACTGTTTGGAGTTTTGAAAGGATTTAGGTCATTTTTCCCATGCAGATTTAACTTCCTAATTAAGGTTTCAAATCTGGCCTCAGACACTTCCTAGCTATGTGACCCTGAGCAAGTCACTTAACCCTGTTTGCCTCAGTTTCCTCATTTGTAAGATGAGCTGTATAAGGAAATGACAAAGCACTCTAGGATCTTTGCCACGAAATTCAGGGTCATGAAAAGTCATACATGATTGAAATGACCAATCAACAATAAGTTAACATTCAAATTAATTTTCATTTCTTGATTGATTTTCATTTCATCAACTGATGATCTGGAAACTGTGGAGAAAAGGAGGTCTCATAGACATATACTGAATGACAAGCAGAAGCTATCCTATGATTCTAATTGCTTTTTTACAGTTAATAAACCATTCGTGAATAATTGAAAGTTGACTGTAACTTGCTCTGTGTATTCCCTCGTCCCTCTTCCTGTAGATGAATCTTTTGGTATCAAGTAGATGTTTGCCCAGAATAATATTAGCAGTCTTTGTTTGATAACTGGAGATATCAGGTTAATACTTGTTTGGGATATAGCATATTTGTATCCTCTTAGAGGTCCATAAGTCTTATTCAGTCTTGTTAGATGGGAGGGCCACTCATCTTCCTTAAATTGATTGTGTTCTTAATTGACTCTGAAGTATGGGAAGATTAATTCATCCACATTTGGAGGCTTAATTTTTGTTGCAAAATCTTTGCTCTTTGCAGTTGATTTATTTTGCAATGTAAAGTAATTGTTGATCAATCATCAGAGTTCACTGTAGCTAAAAGTGTTACAGATTCTCAAAAAAGAGCAAGTGAGAATAAGTTGGAAAATTTTAGATCCATAAATTAATAAGGTCATTATACTATTTTGCATCTACTGACAAGATTATTTAAATATCAGTGCTATCACTTTATTAACATACCTGCTGCATTGCCTAGCACAGTGCCATGTCAATAATGATTAATGAATATTTGTTAAATTGAAATTGAATCATCTCAGTTAATGTGTTTATAATTTTGTTTTCTAATTATTACAGATTTTATTTAGCACATATCCAGATCATAGAATATCCTGGCAGATGTTGGCTGTGTCACCTCTGGAAAGCTACTGTATCCAAAATATGCACTGAGTTTTTCAGTCACCAGTCAGATGAGAACTGTAGAGAATTGCAGACCATGAGAAATGCATCACTCTCATTTCAAGTTCACAGCATAGATTATGATTCTCCTACATAAGGAGTCTCCTTATGCACATTTGTAGCACACTACTTGGTGAAATATGACATATTCTAAGCAACACGAGGGAGAGCTCCCATAGCAGTTGATTGAATTGTGAAAAGTCGTGTAGAGAGCCAGTGGTACATAGAAGTTTCAAAATTTTTCTCTCATAACTGTGATTATTGGTGCCTTCCTTTAAATAGCCTTGTGCATATTTTGAAGTCTGAGTATACATCTGATTCATAATGATGTAAGTCTTGAGAGGTCCTAGAAACCTATCTGCATTAATCAGAGGAAAAATAGTACCTTTAAAATATATGCTGAGGTCATACATACATACATACATACAATGGAGTATAATGCTACCTAGATATTAAAAAGGAAATAAGTCATGGCAGGAGAGATAAGGGAAACAAAGGCAGCAAATGGTATATCTGTGATAAAAACCAATAAAGGAACTCAGTTATTGAATTGAATTCCAAACCCCTTAGCAGGGTTACCCTTTGTAGTCTACGCATTATATCTCCCCAGCAGTCCAGAGCTGTCTTATTAATGTCAGTATGTTACAGTAAGATAATTCTTCTTGTCTCAACAGTCAAACTTAAACCATTTCTCTTTCTCAATGTTGGGTGAAATGGTACAGATACCAGAAAACATAAATAATAGTGATGGCTTTTTCAATTTGAATTCTCCTTTGCCATGTTGGGGTATTTTCTTGGTGCTGAAAAAGAAATTATATTGAATTCTCCCATGCTGTCAACTTTGAACATGCAAACCATTTGAAAAATGAACTTAGAGATGAACAACAAGACTATGCAACATAGTCTTATTCCTGAACTTGACTTCTTATTACCTAAGCTAGACAGATGACACCAGTAGGCTGAAGGTTTTGCTGGCAAATAATGTTTGAGATTACTATCGTGATGTCAAACATTTGAAGTAATTACATTTTAATAGAGAAGCATTGCATTTAGTATTCTCAGTGATGTTTTTTTCCTTGGTATCTTTTGTAATTCTTGGTATCTTGGCATTTTTCTTGGCATACTTTTAAGTTGGAAATATAAAAGATTAATGTGAGATAGAAATCCCCCTCCCCAGCAGAAAATGACCTTTTAAAACAGTGCTATTACTTACAAAATAAAAAATCTCATAGAGCTAGAAGTGGCATTACCATCAGGGGTATCATCAGGGAATTGTATATAATTTAATTTTTAAGACATTTCACTTAAGTTTTTTTTTTAAGTTTTCAGATTTTAATTATTTTATAAAATGTTTCTTTACCACTGTGTCTTATAAGATCCTCTGCCCAGTGTATTGTATCATTTTCTTGATGAGTCAAAGAATATCATTAAGAACATCAATACTTATACTGTGCTATAATAGTACACTGTTACTTTCAAGAGTATGTGTAGGGACGTTAGCTCCTTTACCAAATGGTCCCAGACTGCAATGATCAATATTGATGTCTTATTTCTCCTCTTTTAATTGTCCCTGTTAATTGCATCAGTATTCATCAGTGTTCTTCCTCTGCTTTAAATTCCTTGCTGCTTGTGATCTGCTATCCCTTTTAATCTAGAAATTGTTGGAGGAAACCAGATACCTAAGTCTGGTAAATAGCCCTTAATTTGTGCAGTTCTAAGCTAGTGAGTTTTGATCTGAAAGTGACTATTTTCTTTGCTGTTTAGAGACCTTTTGGGGCTACGTTTATGAGAAGGAGCTGGTTTCTGATGAATACAAACAATCATGATAATAACTTACATTCTTATAGCATTTTTAAGTTTTACAAAGTACTTTCCTCAAAATGACACTGTTTTTAGTGGTGTTTTGGATTGTTGAAGAAATGAAGGAAGGGAAATAAGCATTATTTAACCTCCTACTATTTTCCAGGCATTTTACTAAGCCCTTTACAAATATTATCTCATTTAAACTTCAAAACAATCCTGAGAGGTAGATGGTATTCTGAGCCTCATTTTGCTGTCAAGGAAATTGAGGCAAACAGAGGTGAAGTTTCTGAGGCCAGATTTGAACACAGATCTTTCTGACTTTGGGCCCACTGATTTATCTACTATGCCACCTGGCTGCCTCTAAGTCAGGTCACCAGGTGGGTCACTCATGCTAATTAAGTTGCCCTTTGGCATCTCTTCAAAATGTTCTTTTTATTGGGTAATATTCTTTTCAAGGATCCTCCCTGGTAAGCATAATATTCACATCATTCTGTGTGCCAGTTCCTTCAGTTTTTGTCCTTTACCTCCCTTTGGTTCTCTGCTATCTTCATGGAAATAATAATAATAACTAGACTTATATAGTGTTAATAAGGTTTGCAAGGCTGTTAAAAATATAACCTTATTTGATCCTCACAACAATACTGTGAAGTACTGTTATTAATCCCATTTTACAGAGGAGGAAACTGAGGCAAAGAAATGGTTAAGTGACTTTCCCAGGTTCCCACAGCTAACAAGTCTGAGGCATGAGTCAAACTCATGTCTTCCTGATTCCAAACACAGCACTCTGTGCACTGTGTTACAGAGTTGGAAATGTTTTGTTGTTCACAAGATGGTTACAGTCAACACCACTAAGAAATAATCCCCTCGCAATTTTAAAAAAATATTTATTGTGAACTTATCTTTAAATATTGACAAAAACAATTAAACATACTTCATGAGAAATATTTGGATGTGAAATTCCAACATATAAGCTATTCATAAATCATCAATTACCCTCTCATTAATTTTCTTTTTGTTCATTTATCTTGATATATTTTCTATATATTTATCCTCTTATTAAGACCTACCAATAATTTGAACAGCATTTTTTCATTTCTTTATTGAACACTGACTGTGTACCCAACACTGTATTAGGCAATATGAGAGATACAAAAGTATAAAACCCATTCTTTGGTCTCAAGCAACTTACAATATAGTTGGGAAAACCAGATGAATAACAATCCTGGTAAGAAATATCAAACACCTAAAAATGTTTTCTCAACGCTTATTATTTATTATTTTTTGCACCATTGTCACTTTTCTGTAAACCCAAGGCCAAGAACCATCCATTATAACAAAGAAAAATAAACTATTCTGGCAACCACATTTATAACCTTCAGCACCACCTGCAGTCCACTACCACTTTACTGGCAGGAGGAAAGAAAGCCCACATATTTTATAAAGACCCATTGAAGCCTTTACAATGGCAACAGTTTCTCTTTAGCCTGAGCTATGTTTTAAAATATTTTTAGTCATTTTGAACTTAAACACACACACACAAAAACCCGCCAAAAAAAATTTCCATTTATACAGCACAATTCAGAGATAATTCAATTTGAAACCATGGATCTCCATTTCACAGTTTGCTTTTTTTGTTGGAAAAACTATGTAATATATACTACAACAAATACATAAAATACTACATAAAAATATGCTTTTCAAAGCTACCCTGCTTTTTGGTGCTTCTTTCTGAGTTTTCTTTTGTGTTCTGCCGTTTACTTCTCATCTTTTTTTCTCCCTCCCTCCCCAACCTACAGTAGAGAAGGCTACCATTAGACATAGATAATACCGTACATATTTCTTTTTATCAGCTCTTTCTCTGGAGGTGGAGAGCATCTTCCTTCATAGGTCCATTGTAGTTGATCTGAGTATTTATAATATTAAAAATAACTTAGTCATTCATAGTTGTTCTTAGAACGATATTGCTGTTATTGTATACTTAAGCTACCTTTTAAATGAATCAAGTTTGCTCCAGGAGTTCCTACACATCCAGGTGTTTTTCTGGTCAGTAATTATTTATATTAATAGTGAACTGATTTATTAGAAGTACTCATTATTTTTGCTCCCCCTTTACTTGTTGAGTATGGGTAGCTAGGTGGCCTAACGGATAGAGTGCCTAAAGTCAGGAAAACTCATTTTCCTGAGTTCAAATCTGGCTTTAGACACTTACTAGCTTTATGAACCTGGGCAAGTCACTTCCCTCTTTTTGCCTCAGTTTCCTCATCTGTACAACAAGCTGAAGAAGGAAATGGCAAACCACTCTAGTATCTTTGCCAAGAAAACCCCAAATGGGGTCATGAAGAGTAGGCATGACAGAAACAACTCAATGACAACAACAATAAAAAAATGGAGAAGTCATTGAACCTTTTCAGTGTCCACAATACTATCAAACCTATGTACACTTGGACTCTAGAGACTCTGGAAGCAAGACTAAGTTTTGCTTTTTTTCCCGTTATGAACATGCTTTGGGTGACTTTTTCTGTAACCAGTTATTCAGGTCTTATTACCCTAGTACCTGGTTGAAGGTTTTCTTGATTTTTTATTTATGCTTCAGAGCTTTAAAATTCTGTCTTAGCTTCAGGGTTTAAACAACCTTTACCTGCAAGAAAACTGAACGTTTCTATGAATATGACCCACATTTGTTACTCTTATTCCTTTAACCTTCTTGCTTCTCTTGCAAGTAGAAAATATACTTCTAAAAACTCTTTCTGAGCCTACCTCTGGACCTCAAAGGAAACTGTCATGGTGGAGCACTCTTTCAAGTAAAGCTCTTAGAAAAACAAGCTGAGGTGTCTTCTTTATGACTTCCATAAGGGAATTGGGGAGGAGGTGTTTTTTTTTAATTTAGAGCTCCAAATAGACTTTAAAAAAACACCTGAAGCCAGAGGTTATGTCTGGTCAGAGATGGTCTTCAGTCAGACAAATGAAGACTGTCTATGAATTTTAAAAAAATGTGAGGGGGTTATAGGGATTGGTAGGAGGGGAAATATGGGAATTTTAGGAGATAATGGCGATAGTACAATGCCATCATTCCCAAGAGTGACTCAAGAAACATTAGGATCATAATATTTAGAACTGGAAGGGAACATAGAGAAGAAATATTTTAATGCCTCAGACACTTACTAGCTATGTAACCCTAGGCAAGTTACTCAAGCATGTTTGCCTCAGTTTCCTCATCTGTAAAGTGAGCTACAGAAGAAAATGGCAAACCACTCCTGTATCTCTGCCAAGAAAATCCCAAATGAGATCATGAAGGATCAGGCACAATCAAAATTTCTGTGTTGGTCATGAAAGGGCGGTGGATATTCTTATGTTTATTGTTTCTTAGTGAAATAGCAGTCTTGCTATTTCTTTTGTTAGTTTCTGGTCAGGGTCAGTGATGACGTTAATTCACAATTTTGATCTGGATTTGATGGTGGGTCCTGGTACCTTGTGCAAGATCCAGCAATAAGCAATTTTGTTTTGCTGGGGAAAAGTTTCTTCATGAGAAAGTGACCCAGGGAATAACAAAGCCACTTTCCCCTCACCCCCCCAGAAATTTTGTGTTTCTTTTGTTCCAGTCTCAATGTGTCATCTCAGTAATTGTAGGATTTATTTGAGGAGTATTGTATAAAAGGAAACCACCACAATTACCTGCACCTGAAGCTCATTGTTGAGAAATTGTTGGCTCTACTGGCTGCAAGGAAGGATCTGTCAGGGGAGCCTTAGGGTATTAGGCCAACGAAAGAGGTCAGCAGACCTCATCAGGCAGGTTAATTAGTGCCTTTCTTTTTTAAAAGCACGGTATATTTTCAGCCATCATTTAAAGCTTAATGCTGGGTTTGTGAATATGTAAAAAGAAGAAAAAAATACATTAAAGTGTTCCCCATCCTTTCTCCCCTCGCTCCATATAGTTTAGAAAACTATAGGAATGAGGGAGATCATTTTATGTTGACAGAGAAAATATAGATATATTAATTTGATCCAAGGCAATCTATTTTTAAAGGACACTACTGATTCCTAATTTTTTCTCTTTTATCCAATAATGTTGCCCTGTGTGGTTTCTTCCCTCCTCTCCCGCCCTCATGAATTCTAGCATTGAGGACTAAGAGGTTACATATTTCCTTACTTTCAATCAATCAGTTATTTACTCAACAAGTATTTTCTGAGCTGGATTTTGGGAGAGAAATAAAAAAATAGAATTTGATTACAAATCCACAACTATTCCAGATCTCATTACATACACCTTAACATGGATGAATAAATGAATTAAAAAGCTTATTAAGGGCTTACTATGTGCCAAGTACATGTTTAGTGCTTGGCATACCAAAACAAAAATTCACATAGTTCTTTTAGGACTTTATATTTCAGTGTTGCAGGAGGGGAGAAGTGGGATATAACACATGAAAGAATAGTGTCTAGAAATGGATGCTTTGATCTAGAAAGTCATATTATAAGGATGTCATAGGGATGGTGAGTGGAAAAAAGAAATTCTATTGGCCCCACTCGATGATTTAATTACATTTGGGGTTGGGGTGGGAGTAGGATATGCAAGAAGTAGCAGGGAAAAAATGATCAGGCTGAAGATTAGTATGCATAGTCGGAGAGAGTTCATAGCTGAATGGCTTAGCTTCTCCAGGGTATGATTTCTGGAGGTCTGGTTTGAAAGGTGGACACCCAAGCAGTAGCAGGGCAGAAACTGGCTGGTGTGAAGGTGAGAAAGCATGGTAGCAGGGAGTTCAGTCAATGAACAAAATAAATAAACATTGATTAAGTGCCTGCTATGTGTCAGGCACTGTGTTAAGTGGTAGGGATACAAAGAAAGACCTTGATAAGCTCATAATCTATCAGGGGAGATGATACACAAGCAAGTACATGAAACAAGCTATATGTAGGATAAATGGGAAATAATTCCCAAAGGAAGGTCACTAGAATTAAGAAGGATTGGGAAAGGCTTCCTGGAGAAGGTGGGGCTTTGGTTGGGACATTAAGGAAGTCAGGGAAGACAAAAGGTATAGATGAGGAAGGAGAGCATCCTGTGCTTGAAGGACAATCAGTGAGAATGCCTGAAGTCAGGAGAGGGCATGTCTTATTCAAGGAAAAGCAAAGAGGCCAGTGTCACTGGATCAAAGAGAATATGAAGGGACATCTAAGCATCCTAGCTCCTCTTATGCATGGTCTCTGGACGTCCAGTTGGGAGGGTGGAGGGGTAGAAGCAGGGCTACTGGAGTTTGAGAAGGGGCAGTAGACATCATTCAGTTCATCCAGTTGGGGTTTTGAATCCATCTCCTCTGACTCTAAATTCTGGATCCTTTTCACTACCAACTTATCTCTCAAAGATCTACCTCCTCTTAAAAAAGGGGGCCACCAGAGAATAAAGGGAACTGAAGGAGGAAAGAGTTCTATCAGCTGCTGAACTGCTTGCCCAAAAACCCCCAACAAAACCCCCCAAAACCAAAACCAAAACAGAATAAAACAGAAATGGGAAATCTACTTACATCTTTCCTATTCTGGCCTCCTCTCCTCTTTCAGGAATCCCTATAATCCCTTACTAGAGTAGGCACTTCTCACACTTTCATTTAGCAGGGTCTTTAACTTCATTGTCAGCACCTTCTGTGGGTCAGCCCTTTACTTTCTGCAACCCAAGTACTATGCCAGACTGAAGGTCACTAAAGATGCTGCCCCTTCATGAAAGGACAAATAAGTTATGAGTAAAGGATTCCCAGCCTTATGAACAACAGAAAGACTTCTCCTTAATCAAACCACATGCCTGATTACTGCTTCCTTTTCTGAGAGTTATTGTTCTGTTAGGTGCAAGGTTAGGGAGGGGTATATTAGTATGACAACTCCTTTGTAAATAGAGTGGCACACATAGTGGATATAGTGTTACACCTGGAGTCAGGAAGACCAGAGTTCAAATTCAGACTCCAAAACTTACTAGCTGTGCAAGTCGCTTAACCTCTGCCTCAATTTCTTATAGGAATGACAATAATGTCTGATTCCCAGAGTTGTTAATGGGACAAAATGAGATATTAGTAATGTTTTGTAGATCTTCACGTACTACATAAATACTATATACACCACCACCACCACCACTACTACTACTACTACTACTACTACTACTACTACTACTACTACTACTACTACATACTAGAATACAATAAAATGTCAAAAGGTTGTTTTGATACCATCGAATACAATTAAGCAGGCAGGCATCTCTAACACCATGTTTAGGTAGCAAGAAGAAAACAAAGGAGTTCAGAACAGATTGTTTATCTTACTAAGTAGTATTTAGAATGAGAATTCACAATAATTTCTTCTCCTCTATGTACACCCCTGGTTTGGGTCAGTGACAGAATTCTCATTTTCAACTCCCCTTTTGATTTCTCATTTTACAAAGGTTTGACTCCTTAAGGACAGTAGCAGAGATTTTAAGTCATTTCTTCCTTTGCCCATTCATTTACCACCCTCTAAATCCTCACTACTCAACTTTGAGCTGTTATGAGATGAAAAAGTTTCTTTCCTCAAGTTTATAATCTATCTTTGGAGATACAGTGTGGAAAAATGGGGATAGGGAAAAGTTTCTTCTAGGAGATAGGGCATCTTTGCCTCTGTTCAAGTTAAGTACTTGTGGGATTCAATCTGAAGTAGAACATGAATATGACTCCTACTGCTTATACTAATGTGATAAGTCCTTGGGTTTGTTAGCTGCTAAGCTGCTATTCCCCTTCTTTGGACATTTATTCTTTAACAAGCAGGGAACCAGCTGTGAATCTTACAGATGTTGGTGATTCTGCTCTACTCAAGTTAGAACTGGCGGGATCCTTGATTGCAGGTGTGGTTAATCGACCTCAAGCAGAAGAACATATTGTGGTTGAGGTTACTCAGTCAGAAGACTCTGGCTCCCGAAGGAGGCGCCCGCAACAACAGGTAATAATGGTGAGCTATATGAAAATAATTGTTTAAGAAGATGTCATATCTCTTTTAAGTTTGAACCACTTTTCTCATGTGAAGTTTCATTTTGAAAAAAGTTGCTTGTGAGTTGTATGGTGATAACACCGTTGGCCACCAAACAATTTGCAATGAGACCTTTTCCTTGTCTGGAAAATATATTTTTTCTCTTGCTCTTTGTAAAGTGACTACAGAACCCTTGGCTCTCTGTTGCTGTGAACAGACAGCTGTTTTTCCCAAAGAATGAGTTCCTCGAGAAATTTAGAGGAACATTATAGATTTTGTATTTCTTTGTGGTAGTGGTTCATGTTAGAGGCACCTTAATTAGATTTTACTTAAAGGTACTGAATGCATTTGTATGCTGGAATTAAATTGTGCTTGTACACAATTGCATTACTGAGAAAGGCTAACATATTTTCCATTTGCTTATGGTTGCTTACATATTGGTATCTTAGTGTTTACAGAATGATTTGAGTTTATTTTCTCCTGAGAAACAAAGGAGGAGTCAGAAATCTATAGTAGCAATTCTTTTTGTATTACAGCACAAGCTTTAAAAAAAGAAAACCTATGGATCATATTACTTAAATCACATTCTTTTTAATTCCTTTCAGAGTAAGAATATTTTGTATTTTATTTCTAATCTACCAGGATTGCTAAAAGTCTATAAAACTTCTAAAATTTATTTTATACACACATACACATTTTACATAAATTATATATGATATATAACGTATATTATAAATTGTAAAAGTTTCTATAGATCTTTTGCTCAACACTTTGTTTTGAATCAAGAAAAGGAGTCCACAGTCATTACTTGATTAACTGAAACTGTTTCTTGGCAAGAATACTCAGGCATGTGTGTACTTTACCCATAATCACCTCTAGCCCTCAGGTTCCAAACACACTATGATGTGCTATGGTTTCATGTCTGTGCTCACTTGAAATGGAGTCATGGTTCTTTAGATGACTGCCTGAAAGGGTGTTCAGTGACAGAGCTTGATCCTCAGTTCTTTGTCATTGGGGAGTCTTCACTGACCTTTTGCCTGTTTGGGAACCGATGACCAAGGTGAGGTAACAGACACAATGGGGTAGCTGAATATTCATAGTCTCTTCATAGTCTGCATGAATCAACAAAAGGTACAACTCTGAATAAGGCAGCAAGGTGTATGAAAAGTGAATGCCATTTAAAGTCAGAGAAGGCAGTGTGTGTGTCAGATTTAATCTGATATCCCCTACTTGTCATACCTTTGACAGGTCATTGAACCTTGTAGGACTTCAGTTTCCTCATCTTCAAAATGAGTAGTTGTAAGATTAGATGACCTCTGAGGTCCTAATTCTAAATCTATGAACTGACTGGCCATTAGTTTTACAAACCTTTACACAATTCCAAGTATCAAAAAAAGCATTGCAGAGTATTTTAATCCTTTTTCTTTCATGGAGTTTCTCAAATAAGAATAGGAGGACAGACTCTTATAGTTGTATTATAAACCAGTTAGTCAAAGGGTAAAGTTATAAGTCTGTCCGGTTATAGGAAAGCTACGTGACATAGTAGATGAAACTAGGGGCCTGGGGTCAGAAAGACCTGAGTTCAAATCTGGCCCAGACACTAGTTATGTGACCCTGGAAAAGTCACTTAATTCCATTTTCCTCAGTTTCCTCATTTGTAAAATGAGCTGGAGAAGAAAAAGGCAAATGCTCCAGTATCTCTGCCACAAAAACCCCAAAGTGTGATCATGGTTGAGTTGGACATGACTGAAATGAGCATGTGAAAATGAAACTGAGACAGCTTGTTGAAAGTACACTTGACAGCTCAGAGCAAGCTCTTAGAAGGTAATACAGCCTTCTGTACATTTAGGACAAAAGGATATATAAGTCCATTACAAATGGAACTTTAGCCAACTCAGGCCCATTGGTTTATCAGAATTCTAATACAGCCATACAGCCATTTCATATCACAGAAATTAAATGACTCCTACATTAGTACTTGTCTCTAATGGAAGGAAATAGTGGGGAGAGGGGTTCTTTGAGGTAAAAGAATGAATAGTTAAGTTCATTTAGCTTGTGATGACTGACAAATCTTTATTTTGGGGGTAAATATGAGTGTTCTTGACTGAGTGAAACCTTCCTTATATCTTTCATTATCCTTTCATCCACCTTTTGTAATTGCCAAAAGGTGCATATATTTATAAGATGCAGTTTCAAAAACATTTCTGTATTCTTACTAATAAATCACACCCCACCTGGAACATAATTTTAGAGTTAGGAGAACCCTTCTAGGCCATCTAGTCCAACTCCCTTAAAAATGAGGAAACTGATGCCCTTAGAGTTACTGTGTCTTGCCCAGGGTCACACAAGCAGAAGGATTTGAATGGAGGTCCTTTTACTCTACACTGCTGAACTCTTTCTTCTTCACTACATTTTCTCCTAACTACATGACTGGCTATATGGAAGGGTGTTTCCTTCTTTTACTTGGTTAGTTCATTTGTACCTACATAATATTATTCAGTCTTTCATTACCTCTTGTGAGTTATTCGGTCGTGACAAGTTATTTATAAACACATTTGTACTTATGAGTTGTGGAAATAGTCATGCAATCAATTATCCAGACAATTTAAACTTATAGGAATGACACATAAGGTCCTGTAATTGTCATTTGGCTATGCTCACTCTGGTGTTGAGGTGGCTTCATAAATATTTTTTTCTGTTCTCCAAAATTTTGCATAATAGTTTCCCTTTTCCAGCCTTTGCAGAAGACATACCAAAATAAAGATTCTTCATAAACTGAATAACCCGTAATATGTTTCACTGAATGATGACTGTCAACTCTTTTTTAGGTCATCTATAACTGGACCATCTTTTTAAACTCTAAAAGAAATGAACAAGCTGTTACTTCCAGGACTTTTGAGCTACTTACCAGGTTGGTTTTCAGATAAATGATAATTTGGAAAAGTAAGAAGGAACTACTGCATGTCACACTGTGAGACAGAAGGTCCCGAGTTCCAATCATAAATTGTCATAGTGTCTGGTTATCTAAGTGCCCCTGGGAAAATCACTTAATTTCTCTATCTCCCTCTAAGTCCTACTCAAATGCCTTGTCCTAGTGGGTATGACCTTGAGTTCTTCAAGGTTAATCAGCAGAGAATAAGCTCTGGTAGAACCTACCAGCCTTCCCCCAAACTGGCGATATATGGTAGCTAGATAGATCATATGTTATATTCGTACTATGTGCCAGGCACTCTGTTAAGCCCTGGGGATACAAATAGGATAGTCTATCCTCTCAAGAAGCTTACATTCTATTAGAGGAAGGCAAAACACATAAGGAAAATGAAAGAAGGGATAGGAAGGGGCTAAAAAGTTCAAAGAATGCATTCCAGGCATGAATGAGGTAAAGCGTGACAGGTCTTTCCTAAAATGATGATTTCAAAGGGAATCACCAATGAGGGAACAGGACTTCAGGGTGGATGTTTTTCCAGCAGGCAAGACAACAAGTAAGGGGAAGGAAGAGAGTGATGATGTATTGTAGGTCTATTATATGAGGATTAGTCTAGCTAAATTTAAAGAGGCCCATTGCCAGTTTGTCCAGAAGGTGACAAATGACTTGTCCACAGCAACTCTTACAGATTATTTACGAAGTCCTCCAGGCATTGTAATCTATGTTGGTGGAAGGGGTACGCACCTTAATGAAATCACAGATCGCCACAATATTAAAGTATATAATATCTGTCATCATGGTGATGTAGTCCTAATAGAGCTGCCCCCAGCCCCAATAGTCTAACTTCATCACAGGCCCACTGTACCTCCCTAGCTCCCCTACCAATGTCCTAACTTCTTCATATATGTCTCACTGCTCACTAGAACAACAGGTGTGTCCCTGAAACTCATAGTTCTCAGAGAAACAGCAGGCATGAGAACCCAGCCACTGCCTCCACCCACCCATGACCCCCAGACCCATCACCACAGAAACAGTTGTGTTCTTGTAATCAATCACAGTCACATCATCCATCTAGTCCAAGACAAGACCACAATACCTAACTATCTATCTTGAACAGACAGGACCGCAATAGCTAGCCAATTGGAGGGCAGCATGGCCAGAATGATGGAACCACCCTCCTCCATTACCTAATCCCTTAACAAACTCCTCTTGTCTTTCTAATATTAATCACATTCCTATATTCTATGTAAATTTCTGTTATAAATTTGTATCTTTACCCTATAAAAACTGTTTTCTCTGAAGTTGCTGGTTCCTCTTGGAATCAGCAAGACAGCTTTCTGAGTTCAAATCTAACCTCAGACACTTATTAGCAGTGTGACCATGGGCAAGTCACTTCACCCAGTTTGCCTCAGTTTCCTCATCTGTAAAATGAGCTGCAGAAGGAAATGGCAGACCACTCCAGTATCTTTAACAAGAAAACCCCCAAAAATGTCATGAAGAGTCAGACACAACTACATTCACTTCACCACCATTATTTCCTATGAATAATTGAATTGACTGTGGAATAATTTGGTACTAGAATGGAGTCAGAGGAAGCTGATTGTTATGCTATAGTACTTTTTCCCTTTCACGAACCATACACCATCTGTTTCTTGCTGCAGAGAGACCATTTCAATAAATATTCGAGCCTTCCTCCAGAAAAACCAAGTGATTCCCCTTTCAATGGCTCATCAATACCTCCATGCAGATATAGAGACCCAAGTTACTATTGCATCAGTCATTTTGGCGGGAGTCTATGTGCTGATCATATTTGAGGTAAATATGACATCTTTTATTGGTTTGTCTTTTCCCACAACTCAACATTTGCTACCTAACTCTTCATCTACAGAGGTTCAGCATTTATTAAGCAGGCTCTTCTCAATTAGCATATTCTCCTATTAAAACTGGTATGAACTTGGATCGATTTTTTGAACCCCAGGAACTTTCATTTGTAAAAAAAAGAAAAAGTGTGTTTTAAAGTCTTATAAATATTTGTGTTGGAAGACTCCAGATAAACTCCATCTTTCACAAGTATTTTTATTCTTGTCTCCATGAAGGGTTTGCTCTACATCCACTTGTTTTTTTCTATCAACTTAATGAGTGTTTTCTCAAAAGATCTTACCTTACACCTTTATTGTTTAAAAAGTATATTAGATAGATGTGACTTTACAAAAACAAAGGAGCGAAGAAAAAATAGTTTCTATCTTAAAGTGTTGAATGTTTGAAAATTAGCTTGCATTTACTCTGTAGATACAGATGCCTATTTATGTAAACGTTATCTGCTTCATTAGAATGTACAGTGCTTGAGGGAAGTGACTTTTTCTTTTTTGCTTTAATTTGTATCCTCAGTGCTTAGCACAGTTTCTGGCACATAATAAATGCTTGTTGATTGATTGAACACTACATATATATATATATATATATATATATATATATACACCATGTTAGAATAGTTGTATCACTGAGCAGTCTGGAATACAGAGTAGACAAAATTATAAGAAGTAAATTTTAAAGAGTAAAAAGTAAAATTTTTAATACATGAAAAAATATGATTGAGGGGTACAATTACAGGTGCATGGAGGAATTCGGAGATGGAAGGGACATTGAGAACAGGAAAAAAGGTATTTTTTAAGTTCAGGAATTTATCTGAGTTTATCCCATGTCACACAGTAAATTAATAGGAATCAATTTGCTTGGGACTAGTAGGGAGTTGGGTGTGGATATACAAAAAGCCTAGTAGATTTTCATGGGCTTGTTTTTAGTCCTTCACACTGTGTGGTTAAAAGTCAAATGGATGCGATTGATCTTCTTTTATTGGTTTGTCTTTTCCCACATTCCTCTCATTGTTTTCAGTGAGTTGGAGAACAGTGTCTTATTTAAGTGGAAAGAATGGGTCAGTTAAAAGAAGATATAATATGATATAAAATATAATTCTTACTAAACGTGAATAGCCTGAGTTCACTTTGGAGAAACCATTCACTTATTCGGATCATTGGACCAATTAAAAAAAAAACTAGAAAATTCAGAATCTGGTACCCAGTAGTAGTAGCACCAGTTTCCCTCATACACCCAGGCCTCCTAAAGCTTCAAATATGCATCTTATTTACAGTTTCAGATGTAGAAAGGACTTTCCCTATTTATGAGCTTATAGAGAATCAAGAGAGCCCCAGTCCTCACTATAAATATAAAAGTTGAAGCAAACTAATACACAATAAACATTCTGAGTCCCTTCTGTATAGATACGGAATAGATACATGTTTTACATGTAGGGGGACAAAGAAATTAAATAAGACATGGTCCTTAATCTCAAGTCCACTAAAGGTATATTTCCAATTAAGAGAGTCAGTTTGCTTGCCAATAGTACAAGTTTGCTTCTGAGAAAACCAATTGCTAAATTAAATTTGCACTGACAGTTCACTTGTCTGGGACATAGGTCTTCGCATACTTTTAAGAGAAGCAGTTATTGAAATCAAGTCTGATTCAGAGTTCTGAGACAACACTTGTTCCTTTCAGTGTAACAAGCTGTGGAATATTGGAGCAAATGGAGAACATGATATGTTTTAGTGATTTGAATAAGAACAATTAGAGAATTTTGAGGTTAACGAAAGGGGAAATACAGACATTAAAATGGTTCTGAAACTAAGGGACAAATGTAACTTGTGCCACAATATGTCATAATTATGTCAGAATTTGATTACTAATCACAAATTAAGTTAGGTTCATTTACCAAAAGGATAGAGTCTGAGAGAAGAGACATACAGAAAGAGATGAAAGGCTGTGTTCTCTCTGTTCCATTACTTGTTGCTGGGCTGTTGGTCAGTGACGGCCTGGTCCTAAAGTTACTGGACCTGAGTTCAAATTCTGCCTTCAGTGCTTACTATCTTAAGCCACTTACAATATCTAGGCCTCTATTTCATCATCTATTAAATGAAGAACTTGGACTAGATGAGGTCTTTTTCACCTCCAAATTAATGATCTGTGATTACTATTCTAATATGTTAGTCACCAGATCAAAGGATCATAGCTATTGAGGTCTGAAAGGGACATTAAAGGACATTGAGTCCAACCCCCTCATTTATGGCTCAGAGAGGCTGAGACTTGCCTAGTGGCCATTGTAACAATCAATAAGAGTAATAAAATAGAATTTCAAAAACCATAAAACAAAGCACGGAAGCCTCTCTTGCCTTCTTTTTCTCATTTACAACAGCAAGATTTTGTTTTTCTTTCCTGTCCATTAAAACAGTAGAGAGGAGTTCTTCTGTGCATCCAAAGAAAACAGCTAACCCACAAAACCCAAGCAACACTGAAGGGCATCCCACTGACAAAGAGATCTGAAGTGATGGACACTTTAGGGCTTTTTGGGAGAACAGATGGAATTAGGAACACTTTATCTGACCTGGACCATAAAGCCAGATTAGAGATGAGAACCAAAGAATAAAAATATAACTCAGGCAAAGCAAGAAGAAACTGTGAATTCAGAGTTTAAATTGGATTCGTGGTTTAATTTGCTGTCCATCCTGATCTAAAATGACAAACCGGTGAAAAACTTGAATGGGACCTTTTTTTATTTGATTTGATTTTTTTGGTATAATCCCATTCAGCAAGGCTCTCATTTCTCTTATATTAAGTAATTATGTTCCAAAAGGATAAAAAAGCCTGTCAAAACCTCCCATAAAGTTCCTCGTTCCTGTTACTGATTATTCTTCACAATCTCTTTGACTCCTCTAACCTTTTAAATGGTGACCATAGAAATGTGAAATCGCCTGGGCTTTTCTTTCCAATTACCTTTCTGTAATGAAAGCTACCGCCATATTGGGGGTGGGGTGGATGAGGGAACTCTAACTATTCAAGTAATAAAATATTTCCAGAGCCTAAATAGCCCTCCTTTTTGCATCTCTTAAACCTCTTTGCATCTCCTTTTTGCATCTCCTTTTTGCATCTCTTAAGCCTCATTGTAGTGTAATGATCTTGTGGTAACCTTGGGTTCTTGTAGACTGTTCTCAAGATGCATAGGTATCTGCCAGGTCCTAATCAAGCTCTTTCTTTCATTCTTTAATAATGGACTGATGGTGTGTCAGTGTTTCTACCTGATTTCATTAAGTTGGTCACCAGAATGTTTAACACCAAAAGAGCGATTATTTTATTCTATGGCAACTCATGAAACTACTTATTACAGTGTAGAAGAATTGTCATCTGCCTGAGTGGAGACAATAGGCATGCTGATGACATAGCAGATCTATTATGTAGATCAATAATATTAATTACATTTATATGGTGCTTTATTTACATAGCTCTTCATTCCTAAAGTATCTTATGCTCAATTTCCTCCATGTACAAATATGTATATTCATCAACAAATTTTCAAGAGACTGAACAAGTGACATTGCCACTGTTTTTCAAGCCTCTGGAATAATATCTTAACATAGCCCCATGAGCTATGTCTCATATGTCATCCATTCAAAGGAATTCAATTCAATAAACCTTTAAGTATCTACTATGTGCTAAACATATTATGGATGCTGAGGTTACACAATCAAAAAGAAAACAGCCGCCTTCTTCAAGGTACTTCTATTTTACCAGGGGAAAGCAATAGCCACAATAGTTTTTTAATTAGCATGCTAAAAACTCCTTCCATGTGCCAAGCATGATGCTAAGTGTTGTGAATACAAGGACAAAAATGAAAAAATAGTTCCTGATTTCAAGGAGCTTATATTCTACCAATAGGTAAATTTTATGTATATAAACATACATATATACGCATATGTCTCTCTCTATGTGTATATATATATATATATATATATATATACACATGCACCCATGTGTATATGTGAATCACTAATTAATTTATGACATTAAATAGGGATAGGCATACCCTTTCCTTTGGGTACTCATTGAGAAAGACTAAGATGGCAGTGGGAAGTATGCAGGGGTAAGCAGCACAGAAAAAAGGAAGACAACCCATGCAAGGGGATGTGGTGAATACAAAGGCTGATGGCTGAGTATTGGGGCAAGGATGGAGTGGTAGGTGCAGGCAACATGGGGAAAGGAATAGGGAGAGGGAAATCATTTATACAACTGTAGATCAGTATTCCATTAAGGAGATGGAATAGTACCTGAGTATCAAGAATTTGAAGTCTCATTTTTATAGGGTTTTTTGTTGGGGACAGACTAATTGCTATCCATGTCGCCTTGGGGTTAGTTCTTTAATATGTCCAAATCATCTCGAAGTCATCAGTAAAACTTTAAATTTAACATGCCCACGTTCTCTCAAATTTATCTTGTGTTTGACTGATCTTACTGTTTACTACTAGAACTTAACTGAGAATTACGTATTGTAAGACCAAACCCTGATAGCAAGTCTTATATGGCTTCTTCTGATTTAACTCATAGTCCCAGGATATGATTTCTTGCTTACTATATGATACAGTTTGAAAATTATGTTCTTTTCATCTGTGGGACAGTGTGTACATGACTTCTAGATTCCCATTTACAATCTTACTTCCTGCTGTTGTTACTGGCTACTTATAAACATATGTACTGTCTAGAGGCATGGCAGTAGCAGCAGCAGTCAGGGGGATCAGAAGAAGACACAATTTTAACACATATGTATGTATATGTAAGTAAACACACACACATGTATGAATACATTATGTACACATGAGTATCTATATAGATGTGTACACACACATGTGTATACATGTATATATCTATGTGTATGCATACGTGTATATGTGTAATTTTGATGGTATGTAGAACATTATCTGTAGGCATCAGCAAAAGCATCTTGTAGGAGATGGCATTTGAACTGGACCTTGAACTCCCATTTTATCTCCTAAATTATGAGAAAATATTATCCAATATTATGACTTTCAAAGCTATGGTATGAACTGTGTTTTAACATCCTTTTTATTACTTATTTTCATGGTTTATAAGTGTTTTGAGTTTCCTTTCATTTTATTATAGTTGAATGCTAATTATATATAGAGAATTTTAAGATCTAAATATGCACATGCTTTTATGTACTCTCAAAAATTACAAGTTATTTCTTAGTTTCATCTAAAAATGCCACTGTAGATTCCTACATGTTTTCCAAGAGTTCTTTAGTTTAATTAAATTAATAAATAGTGCACATAAGGTATGCTTGACAAGGTAAACAGAATTTGCATTGTTTTTAAACAGATAAAGCTGTGAACATATATTATTCTCAGCTACAAAACTGCCTTTTGCTTTTGTAACAGCTGGGTTTCTTAGGAAAAATGTTAATGCTACAAAATGTATTTTTGTCTTCAATTCAATGACATCTCGAAATATTTATGTAAGGAGAATTCATCAAGTTGAATTGAGTCATAATGAATTGGTACAGCTAGGAAAGAGCTATACAACAAAATATGGAAGAGCTATACAACAAAAAAGTCACGATTAGGGTCACGAGCTTTTAGCCACAAGGGATCTCAATTATTATCAAGTTAAGAGAATTCAAACCTCATTCTGTAGCCCACAACACTCTTGAGTGTGGGCCAAACCAGATTAAAGTATAATTGGAAGTATTTAACAAAATAAATAAAAATACAGTAAAATATAGATAATATTAATGTGTGGCTTTGCTAGTCAATCTGTACCTGCAGAGATTTTTTTTTTTTGCATGGCTCTTGTTCCTATTTGAGCTTGATACTACTTATCCTAGTCCAACTTCTTCATTTGACAGATGAAATTGAGTCAGAGTAAATGGTAGAGCTGGGATTTAAGTCCAGGTCCTCTGACTTGGAGTACAGAATTTTGCAAAAGTCTTGGAGTAGTTTTAAGCGATGAAAACTCAAATATTTTTGGGGCACCCTGTGTAGTACTCTCTCCATTTGTTCATGTGAAACATTAGTGTCACAGTATTAAAAGGTATTTCTTGTATTTCAAAATTTCTTTTTTTTTTTCATTATGAGGTGTGCTTCATGCTCTTGTATTTAGCCTTCTCAATGTTCTACTGACTAGCTCATTCCTTCCTGGAATGCTTTTTCTAACCGTAACAATTTTTTGAAATTTTTATGATTATGTTCATTTTTAGGAAAAAAATTTGTATGAGAGAAAAAGGACAACTCTAAACCAACTGAAGCAAATGGGTAATTTGGGTTGAGGAACTGTCATCACCAAATAGGACTTTTGAAGGACTCTTGGGGCTTTGCATAGTATACAGTGAGTCATTTACCTGAGACACCAATGTATTTCTAAGCAATTTAGTTATGCAGTTAAACCTCAGTAATTTCATTTGCCAGAGAAGCAAAAGTCATGGTTATGAGACAAAAGCTTTAAATGATGAATCAGTACCTTGGGCAGGGGTAATGGTATAAACTGAAGAGGAGTGAGTGGAGTCAGCACTTGTAGCAATTGCTAGCTGCTGAATTGTATCATCATTACAGCTATGTGGGGTAATATGTGGTAGATGAAGGAGGAAGAAGGCAGTGTATCTAGTATAGTGGTGTACAGGTTGGTACTGTGGGGGTTTGTAGTACCTTTGGCTGTTTTCAGAGGGTACCTCAAACCAACGTGAGCTTCCAGGGTATAAAAAGTGTGTGGCTGCATCGCCAAGTTCCTCAGGAGACTCCCTTAATGTCATACCTCAGGATGGCTTTGTGCTGGTTTGTGTTTTCCCACTCCCTGAGCATCTTTTGTGTTATAGCTACATTTGGTACCTCCCTGGAGATCAGCCTTCCCATGTCTGGGTCTGTGATGATAAGGCTTTTATAAAATAGTTGGTTAATATTTCTGATATTCCACCCATATACCTGGGGGATAGATAATTTGAGGGGGCAAGGCTTTACAAGTGGGGCTTGATTTTGAGAGTGCATGCTGCTTTGGTTGGTTTCTATTTTTTATGTATGTTTGTATCATTTAGTTGGGGTGTATGGGGTGTTCAGAGAGGACTAGCAACTATGGTGTGAGGGCTTGCTGAGCCTGCTTTGGGACTTCTCACCCACTTTTGGTGTCTACCTTTCACCCAACTCTTGCTTGTGGCTCAAAGAAGCTGTAGCATGTGCAGTGGCCATAATCCAGTGAAACCATCTTGGCAGATAGGCTAAACCAAATTGAGAGGAATCAACAGGCCCCAAACCCATTGGGGAGGTAAGAGGAAGCCTGCCTCAAACATGTGAAGATATTCCCCAACAGAATGGGTAAATGAGAACAATTTGTTCCAATGGTCATGAAGGTGGCTGAAGCAGACGCTGTGGAGTTTGGTCAGGCATGGAAGATGACAAGGCATTCTGGGCTATTGCCAGTTGTCATGACTTTGTCTTGCCACTGGACTTCAATGACTCTAGAAGAGAGAGTGAAACTGATGACTGTGAACAACTGCCTCATTTAAATCTAATTCATGTTCAAGTCATGACATTGGTTCACTTTGAGATGGAGGATGAACATCAGTTATCATCATATGGGTATTTGTTACATTATATACATAGACATACACATGTGTGTATACACACACATTATATATATATATATATATATATATATATATATATATACATATATATATATATATATATATATATATATATATATATATATATATATATATATATAATATGGAGAGAGAGACAGAGAAAAAGAGAGGCAGATCAAGTTTAAGACAAAGTTTTGAAATAAGAAAGACACAAGCAACCTCAACCTTTCCTTTCCATGCTTTCACCTATAGTTCCCCCTAGGGTGTCTTTACCCATTCCAAAGCCATGAAACAGGGAGATCCTCTCTCATTCTCATTCTGTTCCTCTTTCTAAACTGGTTTCTAGAAAAAATATTTAATATCATTCTTTCACTTTTTAATGTCAGTATATTGTCTTTCTATTTCTATTGTCTTTCTCATGGACGTTACCATTGTAAATAGAATAAAAAAAAAGTTATCCTTTGTTATGAGCATTTTCCCATCATGCAAATGTGAAAGCTATATATCTTTGAGGATGCTTGCAGGGAGCATTCTTAGTGTTCATGAAATCATATCATATGAGTGATTGTTCTATGTGTAGGAGCCTTCCTGAAATATGCATCACATGCGTATATATAACTTATACACGTACTTCCCTGAATGGGTAATAATAACAATTAGCCATATTTATGTATTGATTTAAGATTTACAAGACATTTTTCCAACAATCCTTATGTGGACCATGGCATAAGTGTTATCATCCTCATTTTACACAAATCTGAGTGATAAGGTGGCTTATCACAAAACTAAGTATTAGAACTGGGGTTCACACTCAGTTTTTCTTATTCCAAGTTCATTTGATAATACAAGGCATCCACATGTAACCCACATATACTCAGAGTATGGGTGGGGAAGGAATGGTAGAGGGTGGTTCTGACCAGGATCTGATAATTTCCTTCTGTCTAGGTGGGGATTGCTCTTGTTGTATGTCCTTCATTCTCTCTCTCTCTTTTTTTATTAATGGTTTTATTTATTTTTAGATTTCAACATTCATTTCCATAAAATTTTGAGTTCCAATTTTTCTCCCCATCTCTCCCCTCCCTCCACCCCATAACACCTTGCCTTCTGATTACCCCTTCCCTCAATGTGCCCTCCCTTCTAT
This sequence comes from Notamacropus eugenii, assembly GCF_028372415.1. NCBI lineage: Eukaryota > Metazoa > Chordata > Mammalia > Diprotodontia > Macropodidae > Notamacropus > Notamacropus eugenii. Next base: position 400,901,975 of record NC_092876.1, read on the forward strand.
CACACCCCACCCTTCCTTTATTCCCTTATCTCTCTTTTCTTGTAGGAGAAGATAAATTTCTATACCCCATTACCTGTATTTCTTATTTCCCAGTTAAAAGCAATAACAATTCTCAACATTCATTTCTATTACTTTGAATTCCAACTTCTCTCCCTCCCTTCCCATCCATTCCCACTGAGAAGGCAAGCAATTCAATACAGCTACATATGTGTCATTTTGCAAAAGACTTCCATAACAGTCATGTTGTGTAAGACTAACTATATTGCTCTCCATCCTACCCTGTCCTCCTCTTTTTCTATTCTCTCATTTGACCTTGTCCCTTCCCAATACATCCTTCATTCTCAAAGAGGACCACTGACATCAGGAGGATGATGTCTTAACCTATGAGTGAATCAGATTTAAGTGAGGCAGGGCTAGGGAAGACTTTCTAAAAAAGCAAGTCTGAGTGTAGTCCCTGCTGAAGTGGAAGTCAGCCCAAACAGTAGAGAAGGTACAAAGTAAACCTAAAGAGAGCAATAAATAAATATTTCTGTGGGACTTGAGTGCTAATGTACCTGTTATCAGTGAGATGTCAGTTACTTTTTAATGTCATTGGAATGTCAAGCCATCCAGAATAGTAGCTGGGATGGGTGTTTGTTCCTTCTAATACTGAATGCAATGAAAAAGCTCGACAAACATTTTGAGTTACGACCAGTAGCACAACATGCTCCTTTGGGAGTTGGCACAACGCTTTTCTCTACATGTGTTGTATTTAAATTTGTTTCCCCTTGAGCTCTCTATTTTTAGCTCTTCCCTTTATAAGACAGCTCTGCTTATGGACTCTCTCAAAAGTTTTATTGCTCTGGTTGTATTGATTTTTTTTGGGTGAATTCTTCCAGTATTGATTCCCAAACAATGCCATTTACCTGCCTTCTGAGTCTATGATGCTGAATTCTGTTTTAACATTTTCTCCCCTTCATCTCTTTTGTTTAGAAGACTTCATTATTTCTTGCACTTTCAGTCTTTAGATTTGCATGGCCACACATGGGCATATACTCATCTACACACACATAGGCACACACATATGATCACAGACACAGGCACTTTAGTATAAAAGCTTTTTTTTTGTCTTTTTAGAAAGCTCATTTGAAAGATGAGAAGTTGGATCAGTTGTTGTGGTCTTGGTCATAATTTTAAAGGATACTCCTGCATTTTCTTTGGTTCTTTATAAGCAGTGTTGTACAATAGATAGAACCCTGCTGACATGGTGGCACATGTCCGCAATCCCTACTAACCAAGAAGATGAGTTTAATGGAATTTTGGGATGCAGTGAGCTAAGCTAATCTAGTCTTCACTAAATTCAGTATGAATATGATGACCCCCTGGGAGCTGGAGCTAAGGAGGGACCTGACCTCAGTTTGTCTTAAGGAGGGAGGAACTTAGTCCAAGTCAGAAACAGAACATGCTATAGCTCCCATGTCTATCAGTATAGGATTGGACCTTTGAACAACCTTTGTTCTTCCCAGCCTGGATGAGATAAGAAGACCTAATCTCACAAAACAGCAGCAGCAGCAGCAACAATAATGTGTAATGTATTAACTTAGAATCAGGAGAGTTGTGGTTTCAAATGTCAGCTCCAGCACATACTAGAGGTATAAACATGGACAAGTCACTTAATTTCTTTATCATTTTCAATTTCATCACCTGTAAAATGGGGATAGAGATTGATATCTGTAGGACCTATCTAATATTATTGTTTATTATTATCAATATCTTTAAAGCTTTGTAAACCTTAAAGCACCAGATGAATGTAAGCTCTCATTATTGAACTGAAAAAGGGAGATACAAGTATCTACTATGTTCCAAGCATCGTGCTGGGTGCTTTACACGTATTACATTGTTTGATCTGCACAACAACCCTGGGAGGTACGACACAACCATTTTTTTGTTGAGGAGACAAAGACAGACAGAAGTTAAATGATTTGCTCAGTGTCTTACTGCTGGTAAATATATGAGGTTGGATTTGAACTCAGGTCTTCCTTATTCCAGGCACAGCCCTCTATTTAACTGTATTACCTAGCTGCCACTTAGAAAAAAATATATAGCTGGATTCAACTGTAGGATCATAGAATCTAGAGCTACAAGGAAATATAGATATCCTCCAGTCTAATAACCTTATTTTACAGATCAAGAAAGTGAGGCTAAGAAAGATTAAGTGAAGTAAGTGTGGTTGTGTGGAATGAGCATTGAGTTTGGAGTCTGTAGACTTAGTCTCAGATCCTCATTCTCTTACTCATTGTCTTTGCGTTCCTGGGCAAATCTTTTAATTTTTTGGAGCCTTAGTTTCTCTGTCATATAAAAGGGTTGGACTATGGCTTCTGAGGCTCTTTGCATCTTTCAATTGCCTTCTCTCCTCCTAAGGGATGTGTCCAAAGTACTACCTGTAGTTAAATAAAGGAGCTGGGATCTAAATCTAGGTCTTCTGACTTGGAATCCAGCGAAAAGAGCCTCAGGTTTCCCTTTCATTGTGATTTGTCCATGGTAGATGCCCAATAAATGTTTGTTATGTTGCGCTGAATTGAATTTTCTGCTTTTCCTAACTTCCCTTGTACACAATAAATACATCTTGCTTTCTCACTGAGGCAAATGCAGAGCTTCAGTATAATGTCCCAGAGATGGCTGAACTCTTGGGACTGCCTTTCTTAAGCATTGCTAATATAGACTCAGCTTTGAAAATGACCATAACTTAACAGGCACTGTATCTTCGGAGAAAAATGAGAATTAACTTTAGTGATGTACTGCTTTGTTAAAGGACACTATGTTAATAATGGAGTTAAAAGTGCTGTCTGTTAAATGTAAGCTGAAGAGTTTCCTATAAGGCCTAGAACATAGCTTAAGACTCTGTGGGGTTTCTCCTGAAAAAGATGAGTATTGAACTTGCACCTCCCCAAAACCAAGGGCTGCCATCCTCCTCCGGCCTTAGGTGCTAATGATGCCATCATCAGAGCCTGACCCTGGCACAGAAGGAAAGTGGGAACTGCTTTCATCTTTCTTTGCTGTAAAGTATTTTTCCTTTTCAATTTCAGTAGCTTTAAATTAGATGAGAGCACAGTAGATCTGGCATCTATTATTTTGGGGGAAGGTGGTTCAGTTAGGACATATGGAGTTTATATTTGAAAGGTAAGTTTCATGGAATTTGGAAGTAGTGGATATTCTACTCCTATCTCCTAATTTTCCAGATGAGGAAACTGAGGGTCTAAGAAGCTTAGTGACTTGTCTGAAATTACACAGATGCTAAACAGAGTCAAGATCCTAACTCAGGTCTTCCAAATCCAGTGTTCTTTCTGCGGGTTCATAACATGATATGTTTTAGTTTGTCATTCAAGCTACAATTTTTACTCATCTTAAAAGTATAGTCATATCAGGATCTCATAGAATGACATCACCTCTGAATTTCCATATCATTAAAAATACTCAATAACTAGTGGACAGAGGTTGGAAGGTTTCTAATGCTTATTTTGACTTGCCTATCTATTCAGCCAGATTCAGTGTCACTTACTTTCGTGTTTGCCTCAGGTGACTGGAATCTGGGTACCCAAGGAAGATGATGATGGTGGAGGTAGGGGAATGGTGAGCATGGTAATCACAGATATTGAGTTTTTGCTAGGCAGTTAGACATAAAGCTTCTGGTGTGGATTAGTCTACAATGAATATTGTCTATGCCTGCCAGGTAAGGTATCGGATGTCCTGTTCAATGCAAAACTCATCTGGGGTATCTGTACAGATGGGATATTTAATCCCAAATTGGCTGAAATTAAGATATTTATTATCCACTTGCATCATGAGTCAGGATTTGGAGTATGTAGTGGTTAGAAAATGTGCCATGTAGCATGTGTAGCAGTCACACCTTAGTAAAACCACCTTAGCATGTAAGCTAAACCAGTTTGAAGGTAACCAGTAGTCCTCAAACCCATTCGTGAGTTAGGGAAGTATCTAGCCCAACCTTGCAAAGACTTCTTCTGGCAGAATGGGTGGATGAGAACAATTTGTTCCAACAACCATGAAGGTAGCTGAAGTAGGTGTTGTGGAATGCTTAGTCAGACATCAAAGATGTTGAGGTCATCTACTGTATCCTGGGCCATCAACAGTCCTGCCATTGGACTTTGATGACTCTGGAAGAGAGAGAGAGGCTGATGACTTTGTGCAACTTTGACTCATTTAAATCCAAGTCAAGACATCACCCTGTGATGTCATTGGTCCTTTTTTGAAAACGGAGGATGAAGAACGAAAACTATGTGCCAAGTACTCTGTTAAGTGCTGAGAATACAATTAGAAGAGTAAGACAATCTTGGCTTTCAAAGATATACTATTCTAAGTAGGGGAGATAATACATCTAAAAGAGTTCAAGTGGAGGGTGGGTGGCAAGGTCCAGGGGTCCTTCAGATGCTCTCTTGGGAAGGGGAGATCCCAGTGGTGCTGGAGTAAAAGGGATTAATGATGATGAAGGTCCTTCTCCTCTTCAGTGGGCTTTGTCCTCTGGTCCCCTATAGCGGACTCTGGACAGACAGCATTTGGAGTGAGGCCTTTGGGGAAATGAAGGGTCTAGCAGGGGTGGGGAACCTGTGGCCTCAAGGCCACATGTGACCCTCTAGGTCCTCAAATGTGGTCCTTTGACTAAATCCAGACTTCACAGAACAAATCCCCTTAATGAAAGGATTTGTTCTGTAAAACTTGGACTCAACCAAAAGGCCATACCCAAGGACCTAGAAGGCCACATGTGGCCTCAAGGCTGCAGGTTCCCCAACCCTGCTAGGGTAATGTTTCTCATACCTACATTTATTCTTTTTAAGGAGTGCCATCAAAGTGCTCCACAGATTTTCTCTGAGTGGAATGTAGCTTAGTACCACATAATGAGTATAACCTGATCCAAATTAAATAGGGCAGTGGAACAATTATGCCACCTCTTGGTTGTTGTAATGCTTTTACACTATAGAGTAGATTGAATAAAAGTAATTTTTAGATAGTCGGCGCAGAAAATAGGCAGTAAAAAGCACTTTTATCCCCAATGGGACAAATATATCTATCATTTTTTTTTCAAGATACAGTCTCCATATTTCACATGGGCTAGAAGTACAGTGACCACTCACAGGCCTAATCTCACTACTGATCAGTATCTGAGATTTAACTTGCTCCATTTACACCCTGGGCTAATTCACCAATCCTTAGGGAGATTAATCCTAGCGTATACCTAATGGTGCCAGGCTTAGTATGGACATTCAATTAGATTTACACAACTGCAGTTCAGATTCCCTGAGCTCAAGGAATCCACTAGCCTCAGCCTCTTTGGTAGCAGCGATTGTAGATGTGTTGTTGTTTTGTTTTTATAAATACTGGGAAAACAACCAACTTAGAAAATAGATGGAGGAGAGATCATTTAAGAATTACTGGACCACTAGAGAGTCATGTTCAAAGAAAGTCTAGATATCATATTTCAAGAAATTTTCAAGAACTGCCCTGATGTCTTAAGTCCAGAGAGTAAAATAGAAATTGATGACCTCCTGAAAGAGATCCCAAAATGAAAACCTCCAGGAATATTATAGCTAAATTCCAGAGCCTCCCCCAGATCAAAGAGAAAATGCTTCAACCAACCAGAAAGAAACAGTTCAAATATCATGGAGCCACAGTCAGGATCACATAGGATTTAAAAGCTTCTGCATTAAAGGAGCAGAGGGTTTGGAATATAGTATTACAGAAAGCAAATGATTGGGACTACACCACGAATAATCTATCCAGTAAAACTGAGTGTAATCCTTCAGGGGAAAAATTGGATATTTAATTTGATAAAACCTTTAGCTTTTTTTTTTTTTTTTTTTTTTTACTTTGTATGATATTGAAGATAAAAGAATTTCTTAAATCACAGCTTCCATATCACAAGTGGATATTGTACACAGCAGTTGTGTGTCTCAAAACAATCAAATCCTACTTATGTTTAAAAAAAGTGATAAACACTCTGTACAGGTATACCATTTTCTTCCTCCTTTAACTTAGAGATGACCCAGAGGTGGTATAAATTTAGCAAAGCAGAGCAAAGAAAATCCCTTGGAACCATATTGGTTCAGACTCAGGGCAATCTAGGAATTGAGTCTACTTCCAAGGTTACATCTGGATACACACACACACACAAACACACACACACACACGTGATTGATTTTCTGTTTTCCTTTGAACCTAATGACTTATACTTATTATACCACTGGGACTCAATCAAGGGAAAATGGACATTCTGAAGTTGGTCAGTACATACATTTCTGCAAACTTGGTGCTGTGAAAGGCAAAGATCAGGGATACACAAAAGGAAAGTACAAGAGAAATAGATGCATATCCTTAAAAAGAACTCTTAGTACATGATGGAATATGGAATCTTTTCTTTTTTTGTTTTATTTTGATTTCTTTTATTTATTGATCTTTATTTTCTTTGATATATACCGGCAAAATTTTCATGACGACCACAAGTCATAACAGTTTTAATTTCTATTCTATTATAGAACACAAAGGCACAGCAACCTCAACAGTTTGACTATAATTTTGTCATCATAAAGGGAAATGTGAAGAAACCATATCTGATAGTCATAGGATCAGAGGAACACAGAATCTCTTCTTTGCAAGTTATCCTGTGCAGCTTCCCTGAGCTGGGGACTAGTCAGTTACTGTCACGGCGATAGGCATGACTGCTATTAGCAGCTAGTTGTTTGTCTTGTCCAGGTTGGTTCCTGAGCGATGCCACAGAGATTTTTAGTCATGAACGCTGACTATGTGTATTGATCACAGAGTAATGAAGACAGGAAAATGATTCCATTCTAAAGTATCTGCTGGCAATCTATTTGGTAGATAAAAATTAGAGATAAGCTTTCCATCCCTCACATGGGAATAAAGGGTTTTGACTCTTTCTTGTTTATATTCACTAGTTTTTTTTATTAATGTTCCACTTTACCTTGAGTTTCTCACCAATGCAGCCAATTTAAATTAAGTTCAAATAATTTTCTCAACTTTCAGTACCCTTCCATTGCCTGCTCTCTATCTACCTCCTTAATTTTATCTTCCTTCTGTAAGTCCTCATTTTCAAATTCCCAGGTATAATATGGAGAAAGTCTCAAAAGCTCTCATAGACTTTGTAATACAATGATCTCTTGTCAACTATTTGGGGAATTCTGTGACTCAAGACCTAAAGCAGCTCAGAGGGTAGTTTATTGAAACAGAGTTATTTTTATATATTATATTCCACTTTGCTTAAACATGCTTTAGACATCATCCTTATGATGCGTTTTAATTCTTTGAAGACTCGTGTTCAGGTTTTGCAGTCATAGAAACTCCATGAGAAAATGTTGCTATTAAAAAGAGGGGCCTTTGTTTCTGAGAGACACTAGAGGTCATTAAAGGATCTTTAGAATTTCCTGAAGGCACTCTAGCCCACTGGTCTCTTGTTTTACTTCTGTGTCCACTTCCCACTTTATTGCTTATTTACACAATGGCATGGCATTCTTCATCCACTTGGTCTTTCCTTGGAGGATGATCAGGCCAAATTGAATATCAAAGTATATACTTATTTCATTTAGTGGGGCTTATCAAACTTGTTGTGGAATTTTTCTGTCTCCTTACCGTTTGCAACCAAGACTAGTTGGAGTCAGGAAGATCTGAGTTCAAATAGAGATTTAGACAATGATATAAATCTGCAAAATTCAGTTAAATTCTGTCTGCCTCAATTTCTTCATCTGTAAAATGTGAATAGTAATAGCACTTACCAATTAGAGTTATTGTGAGGATAAAATAAGATAATATTTGTAAGGAATTTTGCATTCCTTAAAGCACTACACAAATGTTTGCTATTATTATTATTAGATAACAAACATTAAATATGTTTTAGCAGACAGGCAAAGGCTCTATTGATGAAGGAAATATTCTTTAATTGGATATCTGCACACAGTCAGACTCCTGATTTGTAACAGCAAAGATCACAATTACCAAACAGATAAGAAAAAGATAATATTGAGAAAAATATATGATATGTACTTAACAACGTGCTCTTGAACTATTTAAAAAAATCATAATGAAAAATGTATAGTAAACAACGTAAATTACAGAGAAAGTTTACAAAAAATTTTATCCAGAAGTTGAACAAATAGAAATGAGTTACCTTAACAAGGAGTCCAGAGGAACCTAAGGAACAAGCATTTGACTTACCTGCCAATTGGCAAGTAAGCATTTCTCTGGTGGATCCAAAGAGGATGGACAAGAATTGCAGACAGGAAAAAAGCATGGATGTGTTGTGATCTGCATTACTGGAGGGAATGGTGGATGCCATGGATCCACTTAAATTTCCTCTCAAGGTTAATAGCAATCAAAATGGCAAATCTCCTCTATTAAAATGGAGAGATGCATAGTGAGTATAAATACACTATGGCACATTACCAACAATGACGACCACAAGAAATGTCTTAAAAATGGTATCTAGGAAGTACATGATTAGAAAATGGCTTGATTAGGACAATTCCAGTTTCAAAGTATCTAAATATTTAGTGTATTATAGGTTCCCCATCTGGATGACTAAAGGCTTTGCTTTTATTCCAAATGTTTTAGGAGGAATATTAATAACTAACATTTATATACTGCTTCAAGGTATGTAAGACAGTTTAAACATGCTTTCTCATTCAATCCTCACAGCAGTTCTTTGTATCTCCATTTTACAGATGAGGAGCAGAGAGCAGTTAAGTGGAATGCCCAGGGTCACACAGCTAGTATATGTGTAACTGTGAATTTGAACTCAGGTCTTCCTGATTCTCACTTTATTGTCTGTGTCCAGTGCTCCTATTCTTTTATTTTAGGGATATTAGAATTAGAAGGTGAAGTAGAGGACAAGGTCAGAACTACATTTAATCAGTCAGTGCAATTATTTAGCACTAGCTATGTGTGCAGAGACAGTGTTAAATGATGAATATGCAAAGAAAGGCAAAAACAGGTCTTGTCCTCAAGAAGCTTCCGTTCTAGGAGGAGACAGCTTGCAAACAACTATATAGATACAGGTATTTATTGGGTAAATGGAAGGTCATTTCAGAAGCAAGGCATTAGTAGCTTGGGAGACTAGGAAAAAGCTTCTGTGGAAGGTAGGATTTGATCCCAGTGTTGAAAGAAACCAAGAGGCAGAGTTGAGGAGGCATTGGAGACAATCAACAAAAGGGAACAGATTCAGCAGATCTATGGGATATGAGAAAAAGCAAGTAGAGTGTGTGGAGGGGAGAGAAGCATAAGAATATTTGAAAGGTAAGGAAGAGCCAGGTTGTAAAGGGTTTCAAATATTAAAAGATGAGTTTACATTTGACACTAGTGATAGTTTTTAATTTATTGATTAGGGGAGTGACATGGTCAGGTTTGAACTTTAAAACATCTTTTTGGGGGGGCGGAGCCAAGATGGCGGAGTAGAAAGACGCACATACACATAGCTCCGAACCCACAACCCACAGAACGGCTAGAGGGGACCAACTCACGGTGAATTCTGCACCCAGAGGCCACGGAATATTGGAGCGAGGGAGATTTCTGTTCCGGAGAGACCTGCAAACCTCTCGCAGGGGGTCCTTCGTGCTGCGGACTGGGAGCCGGGACTGGGAGCAGAGGGCAGCCCTGCAGCAGCCGTGACACTGTGAGGAAAAGATCCGAGAGGGCTACGGGGACGGGATCTCCAGCGGCCACGTGGGTCCCTCCACCCACAGAGGGACCTGCAAACCTCTCGCAAAAGGTCCGTCGAGCTGCAGACACGGAGCCCAGCCCAGACCTGCGGTGGCCGAGGCTCCGAGAGGTACAGATCCAAGCAGACTTCAGGGACGGGATCTCCAGCGGCGGCACAAGCCCCTCCACCCACAGGTGACGGGGGTCAGTGAGAGAGTCTCTTTGGCGGGTCGAGAGGGGAGTGGGGTGCCCCCATGGCTCGGGCCCCCCCCGGGAGATAGAAGCTGAGAGGCAGCTGCAGACAGGGGCTCCCCAAGCGGGCGGGAGCCTGGATCCATTGTGGAAGGTCTGTACATAAACCCCCTGAGGGAACTGAGCCTGAGAGGCGGCCCTGCCCCGACCTGACCACCTGAACTTAATTCTCACACTGAATAGCAGCCCTGCCCCTGCCAAAAGCCCTAAGGCGGGAAGCAGCATTTGAATCTCAGTCCCCAAACGCTGGCTGGGAGGACCAGGAGGCGAGGTGGGTGTGAGGAGAATATTCGGAGGTCAAGCCACTGGCTGGGGAGAATGCCCAGAAAAGGGAAAAGAAATAAAACTATTGAAGGCTACTTTCTTGGAGAACAGACATTTCCTCCCTTCCTCTCTGATGAGGAAGAACAATGCTTACCATCAGGCAAAGACACAGAAATCAAGGATTCTGAGTCCCAGCCCACCCAATGGGCTCAGGCCATGGAAGAGCTCAAAAAGAATTTTGAAAATCAAGTTAGAGAGGTGGAGGAAAAACTGGGAAGAGAAATGAGAGGGATGAAAGAGAAGCATGAAAAGCAGATCAGCTCCCTGCTAAAGGAGAACCAAAAAAATGTTGAAGAAATTAACACCTTGAAAACTAGCCTAACTCAATTGGCAAAAGAGGTTCAAAAAGCCAGTGAGGAGAAGAATGCTTTCAAAAGCAGAATCAGCCAAATGGAAAAGGAGATTCAAAAGCTCACTGAAGAAAATAGTTCTTTCAAAACTAGAATGGCACAGAAGGACGCTAAGGACTTTGTGAGAAAGACAGATATCACAGAACATAGCGAGACGATTGGAAAAATGGAAGATAATGTAAAACATCTTTTTGGCAGCAGAGTGGAGGATCAATTGGAGTAGGGAAATACTTAAAGGGAGATTATCTTGTCAGGTAAAGCAGTGTAATTTAAAGGCTACCAGGAAAGCCTCCTACCCCAAAATAGCTCCCCGAAAGAATTAAAATGTCATTATAAAAGATTTGTTTGAATCCTGAAATTTTTTTCAGTCTTTAAGAGCTCCCAATAGTATTATTACATCAAAAATATCTGTTTGTTTTTGCTATATAGTTGTTAAGAAAGTTTTTAAAAAAAAGTTTTATGAGTTTTTATTCTGTTATAGTAATGCCATGTACAAGTAGAATACTTTGCACTTAAAGGTAGTTCATGAAATCTGATAGAATGGCCATTTAATAGTCAATGTGATTTGAAATGTTGTGTAGCTACAAATTATGGACAATGACAAACCATGCAGAATTAAAGTTATAGGTTATCCAAAAGGCAATGGGAAATTGCATGGTGGGTGTGAATGGACTATAGCTGGGGTGTCCAGTTCAAATAGAATTGGATTGCTGTTGGTCCGATACTGACTTAGAAAACCACAAATGAACATTATGTCATATTGTATTTTTATTTATTTTGTTAAACATTCCCAATTAATATTGTTTGCAGCCTGTGGCCATGAGTTTAGTACCTCTGGTCTACAGCATATGAGGAAAGAAGATTATGCAATGAAAGTGGTATAGGAGACATCATCATAGAGAACGTAGCATCTGAAAAGCATGTATCTAAGACTAGAAAGGAAATTATAAATCACCTAGTCTAATCTCTTTGGTTTACAGTCGAGAAAATTGATTTACAAAGAGGTTGTGACTTCCTTAAGGTCACATAGATAGTAAATGACAGGATTTGAACCCAGGTGAAACCTTCTAGCCTCCCACCCCTGTTGATTTGTTTTCCTTGACTTTTTAAAAAGGAGAGATCTTTATTAGGGAGGAGGGAAAGGTGAGTGAGAGAGATGCAAAAAAAAAAAAAAAAGATTATCAGTAGAATGTTTAAGGGGATAAAAATGTCATTTTTCCCATTGCAAGTTGTACAAGTGGAGGAAAATGTTGCTAAGTGACATCATGCGAACAAGAGAAGCAATGAATGGACAACCTGCATGCTCCATTGGTATCCAATCCACAGAGTGTCATAAAACATAGAAGATAGTACCTAGAAGGCTGATGGAAGATTTACCTGAATAAAGCTATGCAAGATGAGAAGGCATAGAGGATTGTGGTTTGGAGTTAGAACCCACATCAACAAGTAGATAAATTTATTGAGATATTAAAGTATGATTTGATATAAAAGATGAATCAGATTACTGAGATAAGTGGTGAGTAGTATTTCAGAGGAACCAGATCTCCTTGTTCCTTAATCATTGTATATGGAATGAATAATTAAGAAATATGTCTCACTAGAGGTCCCTTAGGTTTTATCTCTGTTATTAAACTTTCCTGTGAAATATCCTCAAATTTCTCACTCCCAAGTTGGTAAAACTCCAAATGCAGGCTTAGTAGCAGATTTTATTTCTGTTGTGGGAGAGCAGCCTCAATACAAACAGTGACAGTAGTGTCTATGACAACATGAAAGACACATTTACTAAATTCCTTCTATGTGTCAGGTGTTGAACTAGACATGGAGACTTAAAAGACAAAAATGAATCCATCCTTGCCTTCAAGTAGCTTATATTCTCCTTATGGATTGATCAACTTATGGAGGAATATGTAAATCATATACAAAGTAAGCAGATAGGGGGACGGGCACAGGCAGTAAGCTGGGATGAAGGACGTTCTGAAGACTTCAGAATTCTGAATCAATACAGTAATCCCAATCATGACTTTAGAAGTCAGATAAGGAAGTGGAGCTTCTGTCTCTTTGCAGACACATGACAGACTAGAGGGGCAGAATGAGATACATGTTTTCAGATGGAGCCAGTGTCTTGATTTCTTTTTTGCTTGACTGTGTTGTTCAGTTGTTTCAATCATTACTGACTCTCTGTGACCCTATTTGCAAAAAAGACCATCTTTAAAAAATTTTTCAAGCACCCCTGATGTAATTAAAAAATAAGAAATAGATCTTGAAGGAGAAGAGGGGACAGAGAGAGAAGAAAAATGAGAGAGGGAGAGGGAGAGGGAGAGGGAGAGGGAGAGGGAGAGGGAGAGGGAGAGGGAATGAATTGTATTTGTGAAGGCAAAAAAATGTTGCAATACTGTTTGGTTATCAATATCTTCTCTGGCTGCATTTTGCCACATATTGTCTCTATTTTTGAACCTGTAATAGGGAATGGAAGTCAGCATATGTGATTAAGGGCATTTGATTCTAGAGAGAGATAGGATTTTGTAAGATGTGATCTCTATTTTCCATATTATGCTAATTATTTTAATAGCAAGTACTGACATCAAAATGGTAAGGAATAATGTAATTTTTGTTAATGGTTTCACTTAAGGTAACATTGTTTGACAACCAAAGAATCTTTAGGTCATAGTGGAAGGATGCATTATAATATTTTTCATTAGATAGACTTGAAATATTTTTTCAGGATCTTCTAATTCAATTCCACAAAAACTGAATACAAGTACCTTCCATTATTTACTACAACCAAACAAAAAATAGAGTGGAATTGGTGCAGCCATTCTGGAAACCAATTTGCATACTTTTAACTCAACAGTACTACTGCCAGACCTATACCTCAAAGAGGTCAAAGAAAAAAGGAAAGGTCTTATATGATGGCAGCTCATTTTATAATGTGAAAGAACTTATATATAAGGGGATGCCCATTAACTGTGGAAACGTTGAAAATATTGTGGCATATGAATGTGATAAAGTATTATTATATAATAATAAAGTATATTATATGATAGAAAATTAATAGAGATACAGTTTCAAAGAAACCCTTGGAAGATGTGGATATTTTGAGGTAGAGTGAATTAAACTGAGCCAAGAGAATAATTTATTTTATAACATTAACATTGTAATGGCTTGGGAATTCTGATCAGTATGGTGATCCATCATGACTCCAGGGAACTGATTAGGAAGAAGGTTACCCACCTCCTGGTAGAGAGATGGTGGACTAATATTCAGAGTAAGATACACATTTTTGAATGTGTCCAATATGAGAATTAGTTATGCTTGTCTATGCTTGTTTGTTAAGGGGTTTCTTTTTCTTTTTTTTCATTGTGGGTGGGGGAGATGGGAAAGAAAAGAAATGAATTCCTGAAAGTTGAAAAAATAGAACTTAATTTAAAAATAAAAGTAAAGGAAGAAAGAATTTAAAAAGATCACTGAATGGATACCATGAAGTAAAATTCTTCAGGGCAAGTGAGCTCAAGAAGAGGGGGAGCTCTGAAAAATGAAATTTTGATACATAAAAGGAAATAATTCCAATGAGAAGGAAAAACTGAAGTTGTATGAAAAGACCTATGTGGAATCACAAAGAACTTACCAACAAAATTTTAAAATATATTTGGAGAAGAGAGAAATAAGGGTAGGTAAAAAACAATGAATATCCAAGTATGACATAGTCATATAAAAATAGTTAGAGATCCTAACATTCAGCATGAGCTATGACTGGTGAGTAAAAATAAGTTTAAAAAAGGTTTTGTTTTCAACCTGTATAAGGATAAAGAAAAGAATGAAAGAATGGATAACATTTTTGCTTAGGGTATGTGGTACGATTGCTAAATTCTTTGTTTTTGTTTTCTCTGCCAAGAATGATGGCCTCTTCACTATAAACGAGAGAGCAAAATTGGCTAACAGGGCGCTGATACTCTGTGCCTTGAGTAAAGAGATTTTTGCAGTTACATCTCTTTGTTTTTCACCAGAAATAAATTATTTAGTTTCTCATAGGTTTTTGTGACCATTAGACATCAAGCCACAGTCCTCTCTGAGACTGACTGGGACTAAGTTCTTTTGGTTCCGTGTTTTAGGGGGTTCTGTTGACTTCAATCAGATAGGATTGAAAAATTGCCCTCCTTTTAACACCAAAATTCATTGCAGTAAAATTTCTTTTCTATCCCAGGCCAGGCTAACTGCTGAAGAGAAAAGGATAAATGACCAGTTTTCCATCTAAATGTTAATGTTTATTGTCACCACATAGTATATATTGACACATATCTGAGAGGATGTTTCAGGAACCAGAATATTACCAACACCTTCCTCTTGAGTTCAATGAATTTTGAGTTCTGTGAATTTTCTTAAAAACTGTCTCTTTTCAGTAACTGGGCATAGTCTGTCTAGGAGAAAGGGACTGGGAAGGAAAAGGATACTTAAGAAGTGTTTATTGTGCCAGCAGCATATAGTTTGGCAATGAATAATGTGGAAATAGTTTGCTTTGAGTTTCAGTCAGTGATAAGATACAAGTAGAAAATTGGAAGGCAGTGGTAAATTGAAGTTATATCCACTTAGGTGAAGAGGTGGGAAAAGGAGGGCTGGGCCTTGTGGAAGCCCCTCTGGAAGTGGCCTGTGTAAGAAATTCAGCCCAAGTGAGTTTTTGTGTGTGCTATGCATAAAAAAGAGAAAAGGAACATTGGGTGTTATGAGGAGGTTGAGGGAGAATTTTAGGACATAAGACCCTTTCTTTTTCATTTTCATTCCATCATTTTTCTTAAGAGGCTTCATATCTGTAAGATTAGAAAAAAAGAATTCTCTCAGCTTCCAATTTTGATTTTCTTTGGTTTCCTTCTGTGCAGACTATCAAGTATAATAAAGGAAGGCTGCATAAGTTGGAAAATATTAACAGGTGTTTTGTTGAATGTAACTCCTCCTATAAGCTTCATGAACCAGTTAGACAGGGGTTATATTGGGGTTTGGTAGAGAAGGGATAGGGGCAGCTGAGTGACACAGTGGATAAAGTGCCAGTTCTGGAGTCAGGAATACTCAAGTTCCTGTGTTCAAAGCTTGCCTGAGGTGCTTACTAGCTGTGTGACCCTGGGCAAGTCACTTAACCCTGTTTACCACAGTTTCCTCATCTGTAAAATGAAATTGGAGAAGGAAATGGCAAACCACTCCAATGTCTTTGCCAAGAAAAGCTCAGATAGGGTCACAAAGAGTCAGACATATGTATTAGCAACCACCCTAGCACACAGGGTGGGCTGCTAGCACAGGTTCTTTGATTTGCTTTTCTAAAGGAAAGATAGCTTCAAAGGGGTCAAAATCTTACTTTAATTAAGCATATATGTCATTTACTAGTTCAGGGGAAAGGTCAGCACCCTGAACATGGAGAAAATACAGATAGAGAAACATAGAGAAATTAGCACAAAGATCCGATAGACAGAGCTCCAACTCTCTTGATAATCTTACTACACATGTTAACATTTACATACATCACCAAACGGAGACAGCACCAATATCTGAATAGTCGGGGGGCTCTTAACAAACTGCTATCCAGAGTCCCGTCCAGGGAATTGAAAGGTCTTTCTCATGAGTGAGGCCTCCCCTGCAAAAATTCCACCAGTATATACAGTTTTCAACCAATAGACTCAGAGTAAGAAAGCATTACAACCCATGTGATTCAGCATAGCTGTGAATTACCAAGGTTATCCTTTAGATGTTTATAATTTAGTATGAGTCTAGGAAACGGAACTCCAGAAAAAAAAAAAACCCAAAATTCCAGTTTGCTTATGCTTACAACATGGCTAAAATGAACGAACAGTAACAGAAAGGGGTGATTTCTGTAACCACAAAAATGCATGCAGTTTGAAACTCTGAAGGCAGGGTGTCCACAGTGGAGCCTGGAAACACAAAGGAAACTGCTTCATGGAAGCAAAACAGATGGGCTCTGGAATGACTATAAAGACTGTTAGCTGAGATGCAGTGGCTAGAGCTCTGCCCTAAGAATCAAGCAGATCTGCCTTTAAATCCATCCTCACATATTTACTAGTGGTATGACCCTGGGAAAGTCACTTGACCTCTTTCAGTCTCAGTTTCCTCATCTGTAAAACTGTGATAATAGCAGCACCTATCAGTTGTAAGCTTTAAAGTACTGTATGAAAGGTTAACTATTACCAGTTTTTATTTCTGAATTCAGCTCCTTTCTGCAAGGTACAGGAGGAAGAGATAAAGATTTAGGGTGAAAAGACAGAATTTCAATTTTGACTACCTTGCTTCGTATGTGACTTTGAGCAAGTCATGTCTTTGGTCCTCAGTTTCCTTATCTGTAAAATAACAGGGTTGGAATATATTTCCAAGGTCTCTTGTAGGTTTAGGAACTCACTCTCTTTAGTCACAGCTCCACCACTGCCAGAACCATGTAATCTGAGGCAAATCACATAACCTTTTAGGACCTTAATTCCCCCTTTTGTAAAATGAGGGATGTACCCTAGATGACTTAAGGTGTCTTCTAGCTTCAGATCTTATAACTATAGTATCATACTTATTTCAATGTTTTAAATACTTGGGTTACTTCAGCATTAGCTGATACTTCATGTGATAATTCCCAAATTGTAATTTTTTCATTCTTCTACTTTTCTGAGGCATCACATGCACCCCTGTGAGAATAAAGAGAAATCTACCAGATGCGTGGGTCTGGTCACATCTGGAGGTAACAGAGAATAGAATCTGGCCTGATGTTCCCAACCTGCACTGGTCTGTGAGGAGACTGTATCTGAGTTATGTGTCACCACTAGAGGGTGCTGCTTGCTCCTTGAAAACAGATACATCGTAGCTAAAAAAGAAGTAACTTGTTCTTCCTCTTCAGAGTGATTTCAGAAAGAAAAAAAAAAGCCCCATTAAGACTCATGTTTAATTTGATCTTCTCAAGCTAAGGGCAGACAGGTTCATTTGATTTTGTGTGCTCTGAGATCAGCCTACTTGGGGAAAAAGAGACTTCAGAATTGTAAAGTGGATAGAAGTTTCTGACGGCTTTGTTCACGCTCTCCCAGGTTGAGCTGAGCTCCAGATCATCAAATTAATTTAATTTAGGGCTATGGCTTGATTTCTAAAACACCTCACCCCTGAAAGACATTTTTATTTTTGACCAGGCCCACCTTACTACTCACCACCTGAAAGACATCCTATGAGGAGAACTTCCAGGAATATCCTAGTCAAATTCTGAAACTCCTAGCTCAAGGAGAAAGTATTATGAGGAACAATGGTATAAAGGGCTCTCAATGAGAAACTTCTACCAGTGCAGATTGTCAATTGCTCTACCATAGGGAGTCTTAGAGAGTTGGGTGGGGGTACTCACAGTTGAAAGGATTTGCCCAGGGTCATACAAATTATACCTGTCAGAGGCAGTAACTGAACCTAGGTCTTTCAGTCATGAAAACCAGCTCTCTATCCACTAGGAAAACTGCCTTTCATTCAAATAATGTATTCATTTTAAAATGGAGTCTTAGAATACTTCATTTTCTATAATGTGGACTGTCATTCCCCCTCCTTACTTTATTTGGAGGAAAATTTGGGAGTGAGGCATCATGGAGAGTAAATAAAGACTGGGCCTTAGAATCAGAGCTGGGTTCAGAGCTTCTGACACATATTGGATGTGCAAGTTAATCTCTCAGTAGTCTAGGCAATTCTTTTATTTTTTATTGTAATTAATTTATATTTATTTATTTTAAAAAATGTTTTATTTCCCTCATTACATGTTAAAATAATTTATAATTTTTTTTTAAGTTATGAATTCCAAATTCTACTGCCTCCTCCCCCTTCCTGAGATGGCAAGCAATCTGATATAGGTTGCACATGTGCAATCAGGTAAAACATTCCCATATTAGTCATTTTGTGGCAAGAAGACTCAAATAAGAAGAAAGAAAAGAAGAAAAAAGGAAAGTGAAAAATAGTACGCTTCAGTCTATATTCAGATAACTATTTTGCAGGGAAAGGGTCAACCTACCTTGAGAGAATTTCCTCATCTGGGAATTCCTTACAAAATCACAACTCCAGTCCTTATCACTTTTCCTTTATATATCTAGTCTGTGGGGTTGTAAATTACCTTTTTGGGGAGTTTGGCTTTTAGCAAGAGGAGAGAGGAAAGAATTCTTGGAAGATGGTGCCAGAAAATTCCAAGCTCTTCGTATTTCTGTCACAAGCAAGACAAGATAAGACCTCAGGACAAACATAGAGCACTAAAAATAAAAAAGAGTTGGGGTAGAGCAGTGGTCCTCCTGGGACAACCAGAGAAGATCTGAAGAGAAATTCCAGGACTGTGAAGTATAAACCTCCATGCTAGTTCTCCTGAAACAGCAAGCAGTGAAGCCCTGAGGGCAGCTGGGTTGGGAGGTAGCATGGAGAGTTGGGCATCTGAGCAGGGGAAAATTGAGCAAACCTCTGTTGATAAGGATCACCAGGTCCAGCTGTGCTGCCAAGATGCAGTCCTGGGTGAGAAGAAACCAGGACACATCCTGGTGGGTGAGTGCAGAAGCAGTGGAACAGCGGCACCACTGACTGTGTATACTTACAGGAGAGTAGAGTTCTTGGTTTCAGTTCCAGACCAGAGAGGAGAACTGAAGGAGAATCTGAGGCTAGGGGCACCATCCCCTATACCCTAGAACTAGAGGTGATTGCAAGTTGATATAAATAATAATAATTTAAAAAAGAGCAGGCAAAGGAGAAAGAACCCAACCATAGAATGTTACTATGGGAATAGAGAAGATTGGAGTTTGTTTTCAGAGGGGCACACTGAAACAAAAAAAAGCTTCTCCTACCCCAAAGAGTAACATCAAATGGTCACCTGCCCCAAAAGAATGAATAGAACACCTTAAAAAAAGACTATAAAAATCAAATGAGAGAGACTGAGGAAAAAAAATAAAAACAATCCAAGAAAAACAAGATTGTGGAAAGATAGCTAACCAACTAGAAAAGGAGATCCAGAATCTTGAGGTAGAGAATGACTCCTTGAAAATTAGAATTGCACAAGGGGAAACCAGCAAATACATAAGTAACCAAGAAATAATAAAAGAAAATATAAGAATGAAAAAATAGAAGAGAATGTGAGACATCTCATAAGAAAAAAGCAACTGATCTGGAGGATAGATCAAGAAGAGAAAACATAAAAATAATCAGACTATCTGAAAGTTATGATCAAAAAAAGAATCTTGATACAGTAATACAAAAAGTAATTAAAGAAAATTATGTGTTAGAACAAGAGGGAAAGTAGAAATAAGAAAAACATACTTGGTGTGTTTGTCCTTTGTTCTAGAAGAGGATCATGACATCAAGATGATGAAATAATTTGCAGTTGACTTTGATTTGAGTGAGGGAGGACTGTGCAAGGTCACCAACCTCACTTTTTTCTCCTGAGCCATCTGGGTCCAGTGGCCTGATATAAATAGGATGGCTGGAGATGGCCCAGGATGCAGTGTGAGACCCTGGCCCTTTCAGGCTCAGGTCTTATAGCATTCTCACTTACTAATCACCATCTGAAAGAAATCCTATGAGGAAAACTTTCAGGAATATCCTAGTCAAATTCTGAAACTCCTAGCTCAAGGAGAAAATATTATGATAAACAAAAAATTCATATATGGCAAAGCCACTATTGGAATCACAAGATCTAGCAGTGGCTATATTAAAAGAATGCTATATATCAGAGCAAAAGAACTGAGGTTGTGGCTGAAAATATCATACCCAGCAAAGTTAAGCATAATCCTAAATGAAAAAAAAGAATATTCAGTGAATTGCCAGACTTTCAGGATTCTGTTGCAGAAAGACTTAATAGAAAATTATATATCTCTTCTCTTATGTTCTTTTGTGCACATGACAATTTTTCTTATTTTGTATTTGTTTAAAATTTAAAAATCTCCAAAAAGTAATAAAGAGGAGAGATATAAAACAATAGCCCGAAGAGATATCAGTGAAAAAATTTTAAGACTGGGAAAGTTTTGGGAAAGTTGTTGGCAATAGAGATGGAGATAGTAGAGAGAAGATTCTGATACTTACACCTCCACTTCTGCTTTCTTTGGTGACCTCCAGTCACTGCTTCCCTAAGCTACAGAGCAGATACTAAACTGTGTTAGAGTAGGGAGCTTCTTCATTGGCAATTCTCTATACCAGTGAATTCTGAGGTCCAAAAAAAAAAAAAAAAAATTGAGAATATTCCTCAAGGGAGAAAGAGTAAAATATAATAAATATGAAGTAGTATGAGAAGATTCTCCTGTACAGTATCTTACATTTCTTTATATTCCCCATATCATCTAGTCAAGTACCTTGCCCATATTGGGGTCAGCTCTGTGATACAGTAGATAAAGTGTTATTCCTAGAGTCCAGAGCGCTTATCTTTGTGAGTTCAAATTTGGTCTCAGAAACCAATCATGTGACCCTAGGCAAGTCACTTTACCTTTTTTGCTTCAGTTCCTCATCTGTAAAATGAACTGGAGAAAGAAATGACAAAACCACTCCAGTATCTTTGCCGAGAAAACCCCAAATGGGGTCATGAAGAGTTGGAAATGACTGAAACAAGTGAACAATAAACAACGACTGAGTGTCTTAATAACTGGGGAATACATCTTCTGCTGATCCATAACAAAACTCCATGGGTCACTTAATACAAGGTTTCTGTGGACAAAATATTCATCACTTGGCAGATATGGTCCTTGGACAATAGACCTATGGCCCATCCCTGGGACTGAATTTGAAGCCTTTCCCACATGTTCAGATTTGCAAGAGATTGTGCTTTACTGATAACAGCTAGGTGGTACAATGGAGAGAGTATGGGACCTAGAGTCAAGAGAATTGGAGTTGAATTCTGACCTCAAATATTTACTGTCTGTGTGACCTGAAGTACACAAACTTAAGCTCTGTTTTCCTCAGTTTCTTCAACTATATCATTGAGATAACAACAGGACCTGCCACAGGATTGTGGTGAAGATCAAGTGAGATAACATTTGCAAAGTGCTTAGTGTCATGACTGACAATGATGACTGCTTAAAAAAAGGAAAACAAGCTTAGGCTGCATTTATAGACAGTATTCCGATCAAAGGAGCTAATAAAGCTTAGATCATTCTCCCAGTGAGAGATCTTAAATCTGCTCTCAAATTAGATGATAGAGTGAAGAGGTAGGTGGTTTATCTTGATGAGCTATTGGCAGATTGCCAGCATATCCCTTTCTCAGGGGAGGTAGGGAAGTGAGGATGCCGAGTGGAACATAGCCCAGGCAAATTACAGGACACTATTTTTCTAGGGTGGGAGGGTGGCATCCAGGTTGGATTATAAGAAAGTATCCTACAAATGAGTTATACTTCATTGGTCATAAGCCATTTGATTAAACAAAAATGAACTATATCTGCAGGGCAATGAGCTAGGTATGTAGGAGATGTTAACGAGTAAGATATGTTTCCAGCCCTCAAATAGTTTATAATCTAATGCTTGTGAGGGGAAAGACAGGAACAGGAATAAGACAAGCATACAGTAACTATAATACTAGGCAGAACTGATGGGTCATATAAGAAGCGCCAAAAGATTTTAGAGATTTCAGAGGAAGGAGTGATCACATCTTTTTCAGGAAAACAGGAAAGGCTTTCAAAGGAGGTAAACTTTGAGTTGGGCTTTGAAGGAAGGGAAAGGTTTTGTTAGGCAGAGATGAGAGGATGGTGGGAGGGATGATATTCCTGTGAGTAATGGCTGAGTAGAGTCAGAGGTAGGAAAACATGAGATATGTTGGGGGAATGAAGGTATTCCCTGCTCATGTGAGTGGAAGTACTATAAGTCAAATACGTAGTCCTTTTGAAGTTCTTAACATATAATATATTTATGTGTTAAGGAGCTTATATACATTGCACAAGTATAGATATATACATACTGGCTAACTATGGTTTGACAAACTGTTATTAAGAGAGTTTCTGAGGCAATATTATGAAACTTTGTAAAGGAACTGGTTTATTGTAATTTGACAATATGTATCAGCCCTCCCTCACTCAAATCAAAGTCAACTGCAAGTTGTGTCATCATTTTGATGTCATGGTCCTTTTTGACAACAAAGTACAAACACAACAACGTTTATTCAATGTAATCAGTCAGTGAGCACTGGAATATCTTCTCTGTGGTCAGCACTGTGTTAAGTACTGAGACATGTAAGTAAGGTAGGAGGCAGAGAAACCCTGTTGAGGAATTTGTGGTTTGATTAGGAAAGACAATCTCCCCCCCCCCCCCCCCCCCAAGAAACAACTGAGCAAAACCAGACTGTAGAATTGAGAATTAAACAGACTCAGCATTGGCCAGATAGTTGCTTCTATGTGTGTCAACTAAAGAGGCAGAGGAAGAAGCTGGAGAGAGTGCACAAGAGAACTATAAGGTAATTTAATTGAAAGAACATAAGAATTACGAGAAAAGGTTAATGACCTTGGAGGGTGTACCAGAAAGCACACTGTCCTGGGTGACAAAAGATATGGGTTTAATTGCCTCCTCTTCCCAACAACAGCTAACTAACTGATGAATAATGCTTCATCTGTGAAATGGGGTTTGAAAGAAAATAGCTTTCCTGATTAAAGGGGGGAAGAAGCTAAACTAAACGGTTTGTTGAAACATCACCCAACTACATTTCAAGGTCTCTTTCAGCCTTGCAACTATTTCACATTACACATATATTATATATATGAAATGTTTATTTATATATGTATATATATATACACACACACATATATATGTACACACACATATATATATATGTATACATATATATGTATGTATATATGATGTTGATTCTCTGTTCAACCTTTCTATAGACAGTTAATTAGTAATATGGAAAATATCTGTGACATTTACTCTCTTCTGATTTTTAACAGTATTACCATGCAATTCTTATTTATTACTTAGGTATGAGCATTAGAGATGAATGGAATTTATGGCTACTATTTAAAGAATTAAAAAAAAATTTAAGGAATTTATTGGTGCGTGTGTGTGTGTGTGTGTGTGTGTGTGTGTGTGTGTGTGTGTGTGTGTGAGAGAGAGAGAGAGAGAGAGAGAGAGAGAGAGAGAGAGAGAGAGAGAGATAATTCTTTTATTCTCTCCTCTCCCCACTGGTGCTTTGAGATTTTTGAATTCTAAAGATGAGAAGCCTCTCTCTCACTCTCTCTCCCCTCTTCCTTTTCTTCTTCTTCTCCCCCCCCTCTCTCTTTTTCTCTCTCTCTCTCCTCCTCCTCCTCCTCTGTCTACCTCTCCTCCTCTCCCCCTCTCCTCCCCCTCTCTTTTGCCCCAGGATGTTTTGAAAAAGATATTTGAACTTAGTAGCTTTCTTTCTGCTAAAATATTTTCAATAGCATCACCACTCTCCATAGTGATCAGTGGAAGGAACTGGAGATGGTGACTGCCTCAAGCGATAGACACCATTATAAATCTGCATTTTCTGTGCTTTACCTCCATTAACTAAGCTTTTAAAATCTTTTAGCAAAAAAAGAAAAAGGTTTGCTGTAGTGGCATTAGAGAGTTTTAGTTAGAAGATAATATCACTACAAATGGAATTACATTTGAAGAAGAAAGGTTAATTGCCAGTCAAGAAAGTAAGTACATGAGTCTATGAATAAAGCTTTAAAAAAAAGGTAGCTATCAGGCCTAAATAAACAGTACATCTTCCTCTCTCCCATTCCCATCTCAGGTTTTTATGGACATTTGTGATTATGGGAAGTTGTGAAGGTACTTTTTAGAGTTGAGCATTTGTGTTTATTGCAGGCATGGGGAATGCCCTGCTTTATTTAGGCAATTTAATATTTAAGTAATTTAAGAAAAACTAAGCATATTTTGTGGTCTGTGAAAAATGTCATGGGCTCAGCAGTGAGTCCATTTATTAGAATTATTTCATGATTTAACTGAAAAACATTATTGCCTATGAAAGAATTGCTATCGTTTGAATCATCTTGACCAGTTTTCTCTTTTTCACACAAATAGGATCACAAGATTATAGAATTTAGAGTTGTAAGAGTTATTAAATATCTCTTAATCAATAGCTTCATCATACACGCCATCGATCACATAGACTGAGAGCTAGCAGGAATATGAGCTGGCATCTAGTCCCACCCTTCCTATATCACAGATAAAGAAACTGAGTCTTAGAGAAACTAAGTAACTTCTTCAAGCTCACGTAGGGAGTAGAATATAGAGAAGTGGCAGAATATATACTCAGAAGACTACATCCTCATAACAATAGTGTTGAGTATTTATTTAACAAAAATTGCTTGACAATGCTTATGTAGGTATCTGGAGCATAGGCTATTCACTTGTTAGCATAGTTTTGTGAACTTTTATGAAACTTGTTGAGCTGGTGCTTAGAAGACATTGACTTCTAAAGAAATAAGGGAGGCTCCTCTTATAGGATGTACTTTTAGTTGGCTCATTTAGAAGCTGAATGGCTTTACTGATTCAAAAAATTCTTTGAGACTGCAGTACCCAACATGGATCATCGACCTTCAGAAACATATTTTTAGGAATAATTTTAAGAATAGTAATAAAAATCAGCACTTTACAAAGATGCCACCTGAGTGAATGCTAGTGACAAAAGCCCAATTTTTATATGGAATCCAAAGTTATTTTAGGATTCTGTTCTATGCCATGCATAAAAGTGAAAAAATATAGGGTCATAAATTATAGAGCTTTTTCTAAAATGATTTGACACCTTTTAGTTATGTTTATATACAGATCTTACAAAATTGCATGTGATGCTTATAATTTACTCTCTTCTACAAAGCTTTCACTGATTTTAATGTCAAATGCATTAGTGAGCATTAAGACACAATTTTGAAATAATTTTCTTTTGATGACTTTTGAAAGAACTTTTAAAGAGCAAATACAACTTGCCTTGAAAATTCAGTATGGGGGGAGAAGCTTTTCTTGATAGTAACTAGTTTAATTAGATTAAATTAAGCCAGTAGAATTACAAAAATGCATTCAGGAATAGGC
Source organism: Notamacropus eugenii (assembly GCF_028372415.1). Taxonomy (NCBI): domain Eukaryota; kingdom Metazoa; phylum Chordata; class Mammalia; order Diprotodontia; family Macropodidae; genus Notamacropus; species Notamacropus eugenii. The sequence goes on from NC_092876.1 coordinate 400,927,600, forward strand.
TAGACATAGTTTCCTCCATAGGTAAGGAAAATTAAAATCCACAGAAAGTTAGAGGTGGAAGGAACTTTGGAAGTTATCTCATCTAGCCCTATCATTTCATAGATGAGTCTCTGAAGTTGGAACTATTTATGTTTTTTATTTCCACGTCCATAAAATGAGGGGCTACGCAGAGATGGTCTCTAGATCTTCTCATGATAGTATTTGATAGTACTGTGGCATTCTCCTTTCCTTTTTTACTACTTCCTACCAGATTCTGTCAACTTGTAATTATTTGTTAATGAAACCAAATTAAGATGAGTTCCATGATAGCCTCTCAAAAACCGAAATGGGGGTGAGACTGGTGTTTTAATTTCTAAACTTCTTTTCCAAGCTAGCTTTTTGATCAACTATAAACTAAATGCAGCTTTCTACCCATTCTGAAGAGTCCAACTACAGCTGCATCCTTTGTGTTTGGGTTAGTATTGATTTGATCTAGGATCTCCCCTGGTTAACAAATATTCTCATAGGCTCAGAGATTTAAAACTAGAAGGGACTTCAGAGGTCATTGAGTCTACTCCCTGTATTAGCAACCACACTAACACATAGGGTGGGCAACTAGCACAGGTTCTTTGATCAGATTTTCTAAATGAAAGACAGCTTCAAAGGGGTCAACAATCTTACTTTAATTAAACAATCCAGAAAGATATGTAGAAAGAAGTGAGTATCCAAGAAAGAATTCAATAGACAGGGTTCCAACTATTTAAATAAAGTAACAGAACAATTTACATCACTAGACCAGGGAGCACCAACATCTGGTTTTACAAAATCAGGGGACTCCCTAAGAACAGCTACCCAGAGTCTCATCTGGCCAAATCACAAAGAAACATTCTTCCCATGAGTGAGCCCCAAAACAAAATACCAACCTCCTAGTATATATAGTTTTCAAACAAAGAAAAGCTTGAAAACCTATGTGCCTCAGCACTTAATTGGATCCATGTGGCCCAGAGCCTAGATGTCAGGGCTCTATGTGACTCAGAATGTGTCACAAGTGTGACCTGGTCTAGAGTTCAAAGCAGCAAGACATCCATAATTGAAATACCTGTGTACTTTTAGACCTGGGAACATGGCTCTTGTTCCAAGGGAAAAAGGGATATATGTGGTCACGTAAACCTATTAATGGACAGGGAAGATCTTATGTTCCATTAACCCTACACTCCCCTCATTTTCAAATAAGGAAAGTGGCCTTAGTAACTTGCCTAAGTAACTAAGTAACTTGGTCACACAGCTAATAAATATCAGAGGCAGGATTCATTTATTAAGATCTTTCTCTGTGTTGTGTACTATTCTAGGCTCTGGCAGTGCAAAGTAATGTCCTTTTTAAAGACATTTACCATTTACTTCAGAGACAAGATTACTTATGGAAAGCAACATGTTCGAGCAGAAAAACGGCTGGACTGGGAATCAGAAAACTAGGAGTTCTATAGCAACTCATACTTCATATTTGTATGATCCTAGACAATGCACTACATTTAAATTTCCTCAGCTGTAAAATGTGGATAGTAATCACAGTACTATTTGTCTCACATAGTTGGGAGAAAAGTGTTTTCTAAGCCTTATAAAACACCATAGAAATGAGTTAATATTATTTTGTATAAGATATATTTAGGATATATATCTATGTATGCCTATTTATATAAATGAATGTTACATATGTCTATACAAATATATAGCTATGATATGTCTATGTAGGTATGTATATACATATACATGTATAAATACATAGTACATGTGTGTCCATATACATGAGTATGTGTATATATATGTATATGTATATATACATAGTCATATGTGCATATGTGTATATTTGTATGTATATATATCTATACCTCTAAATCTGTGATTTATTGGTAAAGGGAATGTCAGGTAAGAAATTCCCTCTATCATTGAAGACTAGTACTTGCTTTGTAACTTAATGTGTTAGATAGTTATATATGGTATTTAGAAGTCAAGTGACTTGCTCATTCTCCCACAACCATTAACAGAACCCCAAGATTCCATCAGAAGCAAGACTTGAAGTTATGAGTGTTAGTTGTTATTGTCATTGCTGTTAGTTAAATACCAATGCAAAGCCATAAATCATTAAGTGCTAAAAAAGTAATGCAGATAGGAAAGTGCTCTGGAAGTTCAGGGAGAGAAATTCTGGACTGGAATGGCCAGAGAAGGCTTCAACAGGGCAGTTAGAGAAGAATTGGTCCTTGAAAGATAAGCAAGATATCGATAGGAGGAAATGAATAAAGAACATACAAGGGAAGAGGCACAGAATGAACAAAAACTTGGAATTCTGAATGAGCTTGCTATTTCTTCCTTCCCTCCCTCTGGCCACACACACACACACACACACACACACACACACACACACACGATTAACCTGACAGGAGTGAAAGTCACAATAGAGGGAAATGAAGCTCAAAAGGTAGCTGACTTCATACTGTGGAACATATTTAGTATTTTTTGGTGGAGTATGGATCTTATTCTGTTCCTTGTAGCCCCAAGTAAACAAAGCTCTGACCTTGGTGCTGAAAAATCCCAGGAGACCGTTTTTGCTCTGGGTCATCCATGGGAGATCAGGTTATTATTTGGTTGAACAGAGATCTGGCCAGATGTAGAAAGTGACAAGAAAAATTACCCCATTATCTCTAGTTTTCTTTTAGTTATTCTTGTTCATCTTTGATACACCTTCAGCAATAATCAATGTTACATTTATATAGGATGTTATAATTACAAAAGGCTTTATGTATGTTTGTCATATAGTTTAGCAATAGTACATGTTTATTAGGTGTTAAAATGAATTATTAGCCTCATTTTACAGATGAGGAGTTTCAGAAGCTTGAATTGACTCGTTCAGTCATACAGCTAATAAGTAGCAGATCTACAATTCAAGTAAGATCTTCTTCACCTTGCCTCATAAAGCACAATATCTAGCAAGCCATTTCACCTTGACCATTATACAATCTGCTGCTACACTTTCCAAATGGACCTTTAGAAGTCATGCTCTGGGACTCCCACTTAGAGGCCAGGCTGTCCAGATTTGTTGGACCTGTTTCTAGCTGGTACTAGATCATGTTATATTCTTTCACCTTCAGCTATTAAGAAAGCTTAACTCTACCCTGCCTGTGTGCACACATACACACATTCCCTCTTTCCCATCCTATCCTCACACTTTTATTTCTTATTCAAGGAATTGTACTCAAATCAACACTACCATTGCTTCTAAAAAGGGTTAACATATTTTCCTATTGTTCCATTTACCATCTAAATAACTTTGCAGAACACCCTTCCCTGGCTACCATTTTCCCACTTTTATCCTCTGTGCCAGTGTAAGCTACTTAAGGCAAGCCAATGTTTCACTTTTTTTATCACCCATACTTAGCAGTGCCTAACGTAGTATGCTCTTAATAAATACTTTTCATTCATTCATATCATTTCATAATGATGATTTTGTGACTTTAGTTGGTTAAAGCATATTGCCAATGATGAGGTGAGGCTCACTTCCTAAATGGACCACTTAGTTACATTTTACTCTATGAATCCCATTCCACATATACAAAAGTGAACTTTCCCTCACTATATGTATTTAAACGATGGACAAATGACACATCATCAGGCATGTTGTATAGGGAGTTGCAGTGCATGTATAGATTGCACTATTGAGTTTTTGAGATCCTTTCCCAATTGAGATTCCAATATTCAGTAAATCTTTTACCCACCCTCGCTGTTTTATTCAACTGGCTCAAAGAAAAGGTGTGAATATATCATTGTAAATTCATTACCAGTGCTTAAACAAGTCATGCTATATTCACAGTAGTATCCTCTTTGTATTGTAAAGAGAGGATTTCATTATCATCATCATTATCGTTCCTGGATAAGAATTCATTGGCATTAGGTTAGGGAAACACAGAACATGCAACAGTGATGAAAATCATTAAACAGATCCGAAATGTTAACTTTTCTCCACAAGTGAACCAATTTTCTCTTTTTTGTCTCTGCCTTATGCAGACATCTTTCCCCCTTCATGTCAAGATTCCAGATGGAATAAGAGAGAAGGTGCCAACATGACAAAAGCTGAGCTCTTTTTCTATTTCTGGCCTAAATAGAAAATATTAAAAATCATTTATGCAACTTCAAATCTTCCCATTCCATGATTATAAACTTGAGAGTCTTGAAAGCATAATGGGAAATTCAGAAGTGGTTTAAAATGTTGTTTTCACCCCTCCAATATTACATCTGAGCTTTTAGAAATTCCCTCGACACATAAATAAAATGGAACTGTAGCAAAATCTAAATATGTCTGTGCTGCTGTTCTTTTTTTGGTGCTGGAAAATTTCCTCTCACCTCACTGGACCTTTGGACCATCAAATATTTGTAGATTTCATTGTGATAGAAAAAAAAAGAATTAAAGATCATGGGCACTTAATTAGAAAGCCAGTACTTTAACAACTCTTGTTTTGTCATAGTCTTGGCTGAGCTTTTAGCTCTATTTCTAAGCTTTTCTTTAAATATGGGCTCAGAAATTTGGAACTCAAAATTTTGGAGAACACAGCTATAACTAGTCCAACTTCTTCATCTTACAGATGAAGAAACTAAGACCTAAAAGAGTAATGGGGGATGCTGTAATATATCAGAAAGATCCTTGGGCTTTGAATCACAAGAGATCTGAGTTCAATTTCTGGTTTGACACTTACTTATTGTGTTACCTTGAGCATGTCACTTGATTACTGTGAACCTCAGTTTTACCATAAGGAATATGGAATGATTACTTGAACTACTTTGTAAAATTTGAAGAACTGTATAGTTATCAGTTGTGGCTATTATTAAGTCATCTCTTCAAGGTTGCTTGTCAAATTAGTGGCAGACCTAGAACCAGAATTCTCCTTCTCATTCAAGAATAACTGTTTTGTACATGCTTTATACATCGTACTGTGCTAGGCCCTATGGAGCTTGGGGAAAATAGGAATCAAAAGAAACAAAAAACATTCAGAAGAGCAAGAAATAATGGCAAGGAGGATATTGTTATGTTTCTCTTAAAAGTGTTTAGAGCAGTTGGATAATCAAAAGATACACTGGTAATTAAACCAATTATGTAGCTAGGCATATCATTATTGGAATATATTGATTTCACCTGAGTGAAAAATGCATTCGTTCTTCTCACTAACTGAATGGCTATAAAATGAATTTGATTCGTGTTCTGGATTAAGAAATACTGATGTTTAGTCCAAGCCTTTTGCATTCAGAGGTTGCCACTGTAACTATAATTGCCTTAGATGATACTGCACTGGGAGCTAAGAGTTGATAGGATGCTGCAAACACAGCTGTGTTGAAACAAAGCTGTTTAAAAACAACCGCCTGACACCAAAAGAACCCCCACATTGTTTCTTGTCTAACGTCCTTTGGGGCTCTGTCAGAAATATTTTCACCAATTTTCCCAGTGAAATGTCCGCATCTTCCCCCCAAGTAATCATCTCAGATGGGATATTGCTCATAAGTAGCGTTCTAGGATGATCACTCTCATATCCTTATAAGATGGTCTGCTTTAGGTAGGGTTCCAATTGAGCATTCTTTAAACACCCACACTACTAAGAACTGGACTAGGTATTGGCAGTACAAAGATAAAAACTGAATAGCTCCTGTACTCACGTCTAATGAGGGAGACAACATGTACCTGACTAATACATATATGATACACAAATCAACATGCACACATATGTAGGTGTAGCATTTACGTTGAAAGAGCTACTATGGAGATACGCTGCTTCTCCCTACCTCTTTTAAAATTTCTTTTTATGGTGGTCACCCTCCATCAGAATATGAGCTCCCTAAAATCAGGGACTGTCCTATATTTGTATCCCTAGAATTTAGCACTATGTCTAGCATGTAAATAAACACTTAAAAATCATCCTATTCATTTCCCTACCTATCTATATATTTTCCAACTAGTATACATCTATATACCTATTTGTGTTTGTCTGTCTCCTGTCTCTTTCTCTTTCTCACTGTCATTTTCTCCCCACTTCCCATGACTGCTGCACTTCCAAATGAGCTCCTTCTTGAGTTGCACTAGTCTTTTTATGTTCCTGAATTTTTATTTTCTTTCTCACCTCACAAGTGAATTTGTTTCAAAAGTTAATTTAGATTTTTCATTATGTAAACAGCAACTTAACCTTAAAAGTTAAAAAGTTGATGTAAGGTCGCCTTCTTGAAGCTTGCCCATCTTATGTTTTGTGCGTTTCGCACTAGACATGAAAAATGCCAGCTATTACTTTCTCCACTGGATTCTAGATTGCTGCGTTCCATCTTTTCTCTTCAGGGAAGTGAAGTGACTAGTATCACAGAAGTCATATACTTCCCTCCCTACACCCACTATAATACTAATCATAAAGCTAAGGAAATAAAATGAAGCCCCACCTTAGGAAAAGAACTCCAAATTTTTGCTCTGAGTTTTCCATTGACAAATAAAAGTATTGACTCCAATTGCATATGTTGTGCAGTATACCTTGCATAGAACAGGTGGTCAATACATATTTTGTTTGAACCAAAAAAATACAATTTGAAAGATTAGCCAAATGGATAGAAAATATCTTGTTGAAAAAATATTTTGAAGCATATAGCTACTTCCATTAATAGACACATTAGTTTTTCAGAGTAACCATTAAGCTATAAGACCTGGGGCCTTCAAATTTCAAAGTTCTTTTTAATAGACTTCCTGACAGGTTGTAAAGATAAAGATTTGGCACAGGACTAAACACTACTCTCTCTCTCTGGCCCATTAAGAAAACGGAATTTTGGGGCGATCCATGGGGTATCATTTTACAATAATTAAGGTGCATGGGGCAGAGTAGCTTATTTTTATGGTATACTAGACTTTCAGAGTCCAAATGGCCTCAGAAGCAATCTAGTTTAGCACATAGCTAAAGAGAAAGAATCTTTATGACATTCCTGACAAGTAGTTTGAAAACCTCTCACGTTGATACAATAGCTGTTAGGTGAATCAATTTATCAAATTTAATTCAATTCAACAAATACTTATCAAGAGCCCAAAGATGAAAAAACAATAGTTTCTGTCTTCAAGGGAGACAGCAAGGAATAGTGGATAAGATGCTGGACTTGGAAAGCTTTCCATTGTAGTCTGTCTTTTATTCTCAGAGGACCAGGAGAGTCAAGAGACTTGCACATGAATTGGATACGAGTGGGCAGAGCTATGCAAAGTTATCAGTCTCACTCTCTCTCCCAGAGTCATTGAAATCCAATGGCAAGTCAAAGGTTAAGATGACTGGCAATGGCCCAGGATGCAGTGAATGACCTTGACTTTCTAAATTAAGGATTTTCCTGTGTCTCAATTTGTCTGAGGTCCAATCTGTTCAATGACTAAGGGAGGGGTAAGAATTGAGACAAAAGATGATTCAATTTACCATCACAAAGGTATCAGCATGAGAGTCTGAACAGAAAACAATTGCTGTTTACACTCATTTCAAGACATCAGAACCTACACAGTGAGCCACAGAGTTTTTGGTTAGGGTTATTATGGGCTATTCAGTGAAAGCCTGAGTGATTTGGGTCTTAAGGATAAGTCAAGCAGCTCCATTTAAAACTCAATGAACTTTTTAAAAGTATGTCTTTTCAGAACTATGTTTTAAGAAATCAAAAATGAAAACCATGGAATATAAAAATTAAATGGTCTCAGTTTCTTGAAAAAAATTAATTAAAAAAACAGAAGGAAGAAGGAGAAATAATAATTATTTTGATAGCACCAGCATTCCCCAACTTTCACTGGAATTGGCAGGTTGGGTCCCAGAGGGCAATAAGTACTACCCTCAAATGACATGGTAAAGATAGTTAATATAGAACATTCTCCTAAGAATCTGGTCACTTCTTCCCACAATTAAAGCCTCCATGGGAGGAGTAAGCTTAAACATAGAACACCATAATTGTAGCGAGGCACATGTTTAAGAAATGTGTGTCGCAAGGTTTAACTCACAACACCTGCTCTGGAAGTCCTTTCTCTGTAGGGACTTCATGCAGTACCCTTGCTACATTTACCTGAAGGAGGCCATTGATAAAAAGGAAGTCTTCATGTACACCAAAATATTTATAAAATAGGTTCCCATTAACTTAGAAAGACCTGGATTTCAATCTGACCTCAGGCCCTAGCTGTATATCTCAGGAAGTCAAGTTAACTTCTCTGAAATGAAGGAGTTGGATTCAGTGCTCTCTAATGTCCCTTCTGTCTCCAAATCTATGATGCTACAAGCATTTTACTATTTAATGGAGGTGTGTGTGTGTGTGTGTGTGTGTGTGTGTATGTGTGTGTAGAAGATATTCTATATACCTGAATAAGAATGCCACAAGGTAGAATGTGATAAAGATATAAAAAAGATCTTGGTCAAGTTCTCTAGGAAAATTGGAGTCTAAAGGGCTCACTTTGAACTGAAGGTATCAAGGGTGGGCTCTAGAGAGGAAGTTCATTTTGGTTTTTGTTGTGTTTGTCCTATGTTCTTGAAGAGGACCATGATGTCAGGGGCAGGGGTGGGGGATGACGTGATTTGCAATTGACTTGAATTTGAGTGAAGGAGGGCTGTGCAAGGTCACCAGCCTCACTTTTTCCTCCAGAGCCATCTGGGTCCAGTGGCCTGATATTCATCAGGATGATTGGAGATGGTCCAGGATGCAATGGGACACCGTAGCCATTTTAGGCTAAGGTTTTTTTCAGGTATTCACTTTGAGTGAGGTAACACCCATTCAGTGAATAGACCTTTAAAAGCTCTATTTGAGCTGGTACTTGAAGGCAGAGAAGCATCTCAACAGGAGGAAATGAGACAGAAATGCGTTCTAAGCCTTGGGGACAGCCCGTACAAATGTGAGAAACCTGAAAAGAAAAAGATGATATCAGAGCATAATTTAGTAGTCCTATTTATTTGGAATACAGAGAGGGAGAAGATAAATAGTGGGAACCAGACTGTCAAAGGTCAAACATAGGGGTTTTCTCTGCATTCTCACCTTTTCTTCCTTTCTCACCTTTTCATCTGTAGTTCCAATTCTATTAGTTTCATAATATGCCCACTCCTGTCTCTCTGGTCCCTCTGCTTCCTACAACCAGTACTCTCAATGCTTTTATGGCATGTTATTTTTAATTAGAAGGGGAAGGAAGGGAAAACATAAGTACAGTAGGGGAAGAGGTTGATGAGAAAGTTCTGTTATCTCATCTCTGATCTGTGAGGTTATATCCTCATGATGCTAAAGCATCCAGTCAAAAAACTAGTCAGCAGGAAAAAAAAATCATTGAATTTTTGAAATTGAAATTGAAAAAATTGTACTCAGGCACTGTGTGGGCAAAACTCAACTCACTGGCTGACTGGAGTCCATGTGCATTTGTTTCTTGTTTTGGCAGTCTATAAATAGCTTGTGCCAAAAGGAGCTCCATATTTCCCCCAAAATGGTTTTTTTGACAGTAAAAAGAGCCAATATTTTAGGACCCTTGGAACACAAAAATGGGAAAATGGGCTCTTGTGATCAATTGAAGTAGATGGAGGATGCTAACATCATGCCACTGGAGTTAAGGACTATTGAAACAAATTCTGCAGCAGTGAGGTATTCTCAGGAGAGAGGTTTTAAATGAAGAGCAACCTCTTAAGAGGCTATTTTCGCATTAAAGTCCTGAGTAGTTTATTTAAAATTCTTGTGAGTCAAACCACAAAATGCAAAATATTTACAGCCAAGTTTTGTGTTGAATGATTTACTTGTTCCTTAAATTTGCTGATGGATTTGCTAGCATTTCAATATGCAATATGCAATTGCATACTATTTTTTAAAAAATAGTGCCCAAGTTTTTTCCATAATTTGGGATACAGAGAAGAGTGAATTGAATCTCCTCGTCTACTTCCTATGAATTAATATTTATAGCAGTTTTTCCTTTAGATTTGTAAGAATGAATATTATTGTAACTTGTTTTGCTCCCACAAATGTTCTTGAGGAGTAGTAGAGCTCCCAGACTGATGGGAACTTGTGATAAACATGTATGACTTGTTTTGCAAGGAAGATGGTGAAGCACATCTTGGCTTCAGGGGAAACTAGAAAGGTGGGGATGTGACATATGGTTCAAATCTAGTGATTATTCCCCATCACAAGTATCCTCACTACCACCTCATGCATAAGGGTCAGACCTGAGGGGTCTGGACCAATCCTAACTCTGAAGGGAAGGTAGAACTATTTAAATTCCAGTGAGCTCCACATCCACTTCTTTGGGAGAAATGTAATAAATGCCTTTCTCTGCCCACTATCTTTCTGAGTTCTTTCAGTGAGAATGGGTCTATCACAAGGGTCTTCCAGAAGGCACGCTACCAGCGAAGGAGTGGACAGAAGCCAGTCTGGGCTAATTCCCTGACCTTGCCTGGGAAGTCTTGTGATCCCCATAAGCATGTTTTTTTCACAGATTCATGGACTTGTCCTTGATGTTATGGTGGTACAAGTTTTACAAAGGTGAAGTAATTAAGCTCTTTTTTTGATAAAAAAAAGATTTCATTTGATACCCATAAGTGTGATTTTTCTAATATTCTTGATTTTCTTTGAAAAATATTGATGCCTTTTGTTTTTCCATGACATTAATTTCTGAATACGCATCTACCCTTCCTGTACACAATAAACCTTGCTTTATGACAAAGATAGAATACACACAGACAGACCAGCAAAACTTCCCAACAAATCAATTACATCTGACAGTATACGTGACACCCTAGACCCATAGTGTCTCACGTCTCTGATAAAAAGAGGGAAATGAATTTTTTTTGAAAAAAACTCTTCTCCGTGCCAAATCTTGTCCTTTTTATTACCCAGCATTCATTGTTCCTTCATTTCCATTGTCATTGTATATTTTTGTTTATAGGGTTTTCCTGGTTATAATTCTCTTTTTCTCCATTAGTTAAAATTTCTCATTTCTCTGAATTAATCATATTTTTTTGTTTTATATGGCATGATAATAGTTCATTGAATTCATATGTAGAAGTTTGTTTCACCATTCCCCAAGAGACCAGCACTCATTTTGTTTTCAGTTCTTTGCTGTCATAAAAGTCCTGCTATGACTAATTTGGAATATATGAATCTTTCTTTTTTGGGATATATGCCCAACAGTAGGATCTCTGAATCAAAGAACAGAGACATTTTAGTCATTTTTTTCCTTCATTACATTGTGAGCTATTTGACAGGATGGACTGTTATCCCTCCCTCCCCCTTTCTTTGTGTCTCCTGTACTTCACATAGTAAGTGGTACATTTGTTGTTCAGTTGTGTCTGACTTTTTGTGATCCTAGCACACCAATACTGTCCATAGGGTTTTCTTGGCAAAAATACTACAGTGCTTTGCCATTTCCTTCTCCAGGATTAAGGCAAAGGGAGGTTAAGTGACTTGCCCAGGGTCACACAGCTAGTACATGTGTAAGACCAGATTTGAACTTAGGTCTTCCTAACTCTAGATCCAGAGCTGTATCCACTGAGCCACCTAGTCATCTTCAAGTGGCATATAGCAGATGCTTAATAAATGCTTGTTCACTGACTAGCACAACTCTATTATTTTCTAGCTACCTTCTCTAGTGTTGTCTCTTTACCTCTTTTCCAATTTGTTGTTTTAATTTGTATTTGTATTATAATTAATGATTTGGATCAGGCTTTCATATGATTGCTAATAGTCCGCATTTCTATTTTTGGAAATCTTTCATTGATTTCCTTTGAGTGCTGATTTATTGGGAAAATAGTTCTCAGCCATATATTTGTATTAGTTCCCTTTATGTCTTGGGTATTAGACCTTTGATGCAGGGATTTTTTTTCCAGTTGACACCTTCCTTATGCTAGTTTCATATTTTATGTATTCACAGCAGTCTGTTTTACCTTTTTCAACTTCCTTTATTCTTTGGCTAAGAATTCACCTGTTATGTGAAACATACCTCCATTTTCCTCCTATTTTTAAAATGATGTAATTTTTTAATATTTAGGTCTCATATTCATTTGGGATTTATAGCAAAATATGGTCTAAGATACTGTTTTGAAATTTTCTTCCTCCTTTCCTCTTTCCCTCCCTTTCTCTGTCTCTCTCTGTGTCTCTTATTCTCTCCTCCCTTTTCTCTAACTGCTTTCCAGTTTTTCCAGAAGTCACTGGTGAAATAAGAAGCCTTCCCCCAAGTTGTTTATGTTTTTTGGCTCATGAAGATTGGGCCACTAAGTTTGATTGTTTCTGGTTTTTACTTGTCTCGTTTGTCCTATGGATTTACTTTCCACTTTTCACCAGTATCAAATAATTTTAATAATTACTCATTTGTTATATAATTTGATTACTAGAAAGTTCTATTCTTCCTTAATTCTTCCTTTTAAATTATTTCCTTTGAGATTTCAGACCTTTGGCACCACCCAATGAATTTTATTATTGTCCAGTTTTATAAAGTGACTCCTTGATAGTTTTACTGCTAGAACACTGTATCATAAATGAAGGATATTCCTAAAATTGTTTCCCCCAATTTCTATAAAGACATTTTTGGTTTTTTAATGCAATCATACTTTTAGGGCTAGAAGGAACCTTATAGATTACCTAATCATATCTTCCCTCCCCCCACCCCCCGCCTTTTAACCAAGGAAGAAACTGAGACCCAGAAAGTTTTAGTTAGTTGCCTGAAGTCACATGGATATTAGGAGAAATGGCCTTTGAATTGAGATCTTCTGACTCTTAATTCAGCATTTTTTTATAATACCACATTGATGCTTTTTTTTTCTTTTGACAGTTTCTTATTTTTAAGAGGAGAAGTTTTGGTACAATGTGAGTTCTTTAGGTCAAGGATCTTGTTTTGCTTTCCTTTGTATCCTCAGTACTTGGTACAGGGCCTGGTACACAACAAGTGCTTGATAAATATTTGTTGCCTGCCTGACTGATCATGTTCATGATCAGACAAACACCATTTCCAAGATGCCCAGGCAAATTTCCATAATGTCAGACTTCTCGAAACAATTTTTAGGGGACAAGTTCCTAAGAATCAGCAATGATTTTTCCATTTAATGTTAATAAAGGGACAGCATGTAGGCCAGACTAAGATCTCTTCTATTCTTCTTTGATGTGTCACTAGGCACTGGGTTTCAGCCCTAATGTTTCTTGGATTATACAAATTAGGATGAGGCATGTTGCATTCTTTAGCATGTGTGGAGGTGGAGGATCTCTATCTTACAAAAGCAAACAAACCCTTTTTTGTTCCTTAGAATTGTTTCCCACCTTTATTATAACTCTGCTTTCTTTCTAATAGTAGAAAAACTCATTTACTTAAGCCTTGATATTTAGAAATGTCCAGGATTGCTTTGGAAACAACCTTCTCATTATCTACAGAACCATTTTCTTTTTTTCTGTTTGTTCCACATGACCAAGGTTGGTCTTGAGTTTTCTTATCTTTTTTTTTTTGCTAGTGAAAAGGAAGTGTTTTGTCTTAAATGTGTTTGGAGCAACTCAGGTTTGTTATTACAGAAGTCAGAGATTTTTAAAGTAACGACAATTATTCTACTTATCTTTTCTAGGTGAGAACCATATTTAATATAATAGAGAAGTGTTTAAACATTTCTTGATTATACTCAGAAAATATTTATTAAATGAAATGTGCAATGACAGGTATCGTTTGTCTCTCCTGAAGAGTAAAATAATTTAGCTTTTCAAGATGGCCCAGATTAGATTAATGGGAGTGGCTCCATAGGATATCATTTTGACTCAGGGCCCCTCTACTTGTCAGTGGAGTTTAGCTATAACTCTGTTTTAATGCAGTTATCATTTGACTCTTCATTTGAGTACTCACATGATAAACTTGAAGTTTTCTTGTTAAAGAAGCCTCGCTGGAAATAGGGTTTTAAATTGGTCTTCAGGAAGACAAGATGGTCTTAAGGTCCTTTCCCGGTTTAAAGTTATATTCCTAAGGCCGGAAGGAATTGATGAGACTTGAGAACAGATTTGAGTCCAAAAACACTAATGAAATTATTTTTCATATGCATTTTTTCCTGCTTGAACTATATGAATATCACAGAATTTCAGAGTTAGACGGGGACCTCAGAGGTGAAGTATTCCAACCAAGATTCACAAGAAAACTCTATTATGACATGTCTGACATGTCATTGAGTCTCTGCTGGAAGACCTCTAATGAATGGAAATGGCCATGTCTTAAAAAGAGAAATGTCCATTCCATCTAGGGACAGCTCTAATTATTAGGAAGGTGTGTGTGTGTGTGTGTGTGTGTGTGTGTGTTTGTTTAAAATAAAGCTCATATTCTTCTCTTTTTGAATGCTATCCATTGTTCCTGGCTTAATCTTCTGAGGCCAAATAGAACAAATCCGACCTCTTTTCTACCTGATGACCCTTCCAATACTTAAACTGAGTCTTATGATCCCCAGAGATTTTTCTTTTCTATCATCAACATCCCCATCTCCTTCAGCTGATCCTTCCTTGATGATATGGACTCAAGGACCTTTACTATACTGGTTGCTTTCTCTGGGTTCTCTCCAAGTAATTCACTGACATTTTTATTTTATTTTTTCAATTTTTGCAATTTATTTTAAACTTAAGTACAGAAATAAGAAGTACAAAATAAGAAAGAAAAAAACATTGCTGTGTACACAGCAGAACATGAGAGGATTCAAGGTAAAACAATAAATTTCCATTTTAAGAAAACCTATTTGGCAAATGCTACACATTGTTTTCCAAACTGTCCAGCTTTTCTTTGTTTCCTTGTAGGTTTTCTTTTATTCTTTGCTGTGTACTTTTAACTCATTCTCTACTCCATACTTTAGCAAGAAACTATTTTTTTCAGGGCTCCTTCTTCCCTTCTACATCAAACTTCCTTCCCTTTTCTTCTTTATTTTAACATTAAAGTTCCTTTTCTTTTTAAGAAAAACTTCATTTTTCCCAGTAAGCTAGGGTGTTAAGACTTGTTGTTTGATCCCCTAATCCTTCTCTTTTTAGAACATGATTACCCTGTACCTATTCATTGCTATTTTTATGTTAGTGAGAACCAGATCCAGTATATAAAGTTCAGATTCTTCTACTTTTTGAAGGATGAAGTTATCATTAAGATAATTGCTGCTGTCATGTCCTCTAGAGTTTTCTCTTCTCTCCTCTCAGATAATGATTTCTATTTCCGTCAGCTGATCCTCAAAAGTCATGAGGTCAAAGCCCTATTGCATCTTGGTTACCTTTCTTTGGATAGTCTCCAGCATATTGAGACAAGTGAAGTAGTTATTACCTTCTCTTCACTGAGGAAGGGAAGGGAGAAAGAGATAGAAAGAGAGAGGGAGAGAGAGATCGCGCTCCTCCAGTAGATGTCTAGGGAAATGGAATCTCATCATTATTATTTCTGTTCGGGCTTATGAAGAGTTTCTTCATTTTTTCATATATTAATTTTTCTGCCCAAGTCTCTAGCATACTCCAATGATAAAATCATTTAGGTTTTTCTTTTTATTGACCTTTACCTAAAGACTCCACCATGTTTTCTCTTTTCGGTTCTTGGATTTCCTCATATTATTAAATCTTTTTAGTAATATGTAATAGCAATATAATGTTGTTGTATCACCTTCTTTTGCTATTCTATTCCTGTTGAAAAAGGGATTCCCATCCAGAGACAATTACTGTTAGGTTTTATCTCTCTAAGTAGTAGCTTAGTGTAGCTATCCTGTCTAATTTCTCTCCTTGCATTACAGCTCCTAGTTATTCTTGCTAGATATCAAACTTTAGGCATCATGTGTTGAGGTCATCGGTTGTATTAGGGTTTCCTTTTTGGAATTTAGCTACTTTTAACTTATGAGTGTATCAACTGTGATTCTTTCATTGTAGCTCCTCTCTATGGTAGCCAGCTTGGTGGATATACACAAACAGTTTTCTTTTTCTTTCATTGCTTTTCATTTAAAGTCCTTTTTGATCAATTTTGCAAGACACTTGGCAAATATATTTTTTCCAGTCTTTGTTAGATGTACTCTAATCCTCAAGAGGAGCGTTATGTTTTAAGCTATGTTCCAGAAGGCCAAATTATATTCTTAGGTGACATATTCTTAGCCAGCTATTTACTTCCCAAATCACATTTTCTCTTCTGTATCTGTTACCATCAACAAACAGCAGTGGAGAAAACACAACCTGTACCCCATGGTCCTTGGTTCTTGCTCAAGAATTTGTAATTAATGGTAATATTTTTAAGATTCTTTTTGATAGTATGGTTTGTATTCAGGTGAACCACTAGAGGTCAGTTGTAATCATCTATTTTGATGAGTCTTGGTAAGTTCTCTTCTATATCTTGAGCTCATGCTCCAGAAAGATATTAAACATTTCTCTAATAGACATTACATCATCAAGAGCTTCCTCAACAACCCTCAGTAGGAATTCATTCACCACTGCTTCTCTTTTCCTCTTCCTTTGATCCTTACAGGATTAGATTTTACTTCATAACTTCTATGACTCTACTTTATCAAACTCAAATAGAAATGGGGGCTACTATACCTTACCTAAAGATCCCTGTGGGTCTCATATTGACTTAAAAAATCATGTTTATGTATTTCTTTTTTTTATTAATACACTAATACATTCAAATTAGGTAGGAACTACATTTTAATCAGGTTCAGGCTTTATTGGAGAATGTTATAGGCATGTGGCCCACTGGCAGCACATCTGACACCTCTTTCTTAAAGGACAAACATTTGTTTCTTCCTCAGCACCTAATTTTTTCCTCTTCAGAAAAATCTTTTTTTCTGCCTTTAAGCTTCTAGTTATTCTTTTCCTTCCCTTTCTCTTTAGTGTGACATGCTTCTCCTTTCCATCCTCTTGACAAGACACTTTTCCTCTCTTCCACATAAAGAAGAAGTGCTATTTCCATTTCTTTATGAATATTTTATCGAACCCAACAACTTAGAATGTGGAAAGGCATTACTTAAGTCCTTCATCCCACTTCTAGGAGGAAGAGAAGTCTTTTGTGGAACAAAGATAGTGGTCCCATGGCAGAAATATAAACATTGCTGAGTGTAAGTGAGGGCATGAATTAAATTAAATGTGATTTCCATGCTGACTGATAATTTTCTTGTTTTTTTAAAAATCTACCTATTGGCTTACACTTGGTTGTTTACTCATCACCCTTAAATGCCTCTTGGAATCTGTTGTAGTCAGTTATTATCACTTAATTGCTTGACAATTCTCCCTAACAGACATTCTATAGGCATACCTTACCTTCCATATCCTCTAATGCCAATTTCCATTTCATCACCTATATCAATCTACTCTGCCAATTCACTTCACCTTCCAATTTGTCCTATATACCTTCTCTTACATTCCTTACCTTGCCATCTGCTATCCTCTCTTTCTCCTTCAATACTAATCCTTGAGTCAATCTCTTCAGGTGCCTGAATTCCTCAGTAACTTGTTAATCCTCCTTAATCTTCTTCAACCTCTTACATAGAAGCCCAAAGTAGTAGAATATGATTTTAAGATTCTTTTCCTTTAAATGTTCCTCAATTTCTCCCAAATTTCTTCTCCTCACATTTTCTAGCCTTATTCACAATATTATCCATCCAAATCACCTGAACAATTTCCTTTATAATTATTCAGATCAAGGCTTTTTTCTTTTTCTACTCCTTCAAACTTTTATCATACAGCCTAGAAATAGAAAATTTTCTTTATTCTTCCCTACCTTACCTTTTGCTTTAGGCATATAGTATTTTCAATCTCCCTCTCCTCCCTGCCCCCACCTTCTAGTAGATTCAATTTATCTGAATAAGTATTTCCTGAGTATCTGTTAGACCATGTCAGAATTGAGAAATATTTTACAATCTTTCTTGTGAATGAGTGGATTGGCTTATAGTTGCTTCAATTTTTAATCTGTGATCAGTTGTCAAAGTTTTGAGTTCCAAATTCTATTTCTCCCTTCCTCTCCTCTGCCCTCCTTGAGATGGAAAGCAATTTGGTATAGGTTATAAATGTGCAATCATGTAAAACATTTCCTTATTAGTCATTTTGCTCAAGAAGACTAATGAGAAAGAAAGGAAAAGAAAGGAAGAAAGAAATAAAAACAAAGAAAAACAGTATACTTTTGTCAGTATTCAGATAACACTAGTTCTTCAAAGAAAGATAGCATTTTTCATCAAAAGTCCTTTGGGATTGTCTTGAATTGTAGTATTGTGAATAGCTAAGTCATTCACAGTTCTTAATCGTACAATATTGCTATTACTGTGTACAACATTCTCCGGGTTCTGCTCACTTCACACAGAAGTCTTAACAGGTTTTTTTCTTGCAATCATCCTACATATCATTTCTTACAGCACAATAATATTCCATCACAATCATCTATCACAGCTCGTTCAAGTCATTCCCCAACTGATGGGCGTTCCTTCAATTTCCAATTCTTACTAGAAATGCCAACCCCTGTTTCCTAGTTTTAATGCAACTACTTAAATTAGAAGATCATTTAAGATTTTATGAAAAAATCTAGTCAAAACTCAGATAGAAATCATAAAAATGACATGTGAAAATCATTCTTGTTTCCTGAGGCATCAATAATACTGCATAGCTTCTCAAATATTATTCTTATAATTTTGTCCTTTCAGGCTCTCTATTCTAAAATCAACTGATCAACATTTCTCCCTTCCCCATTGTATTTCAAATGTACTTTAAAAAATGGTCTGTCTGCCTATTTGTTGATAGTACATATTGTTCTGCAAAAGTGGGTCAGTCTGAAAAAAAAAAAACCCTCAGCAGACAAGTTTCATTGTAGCAGTTAACTGGATGAAGAAACTACCTTTGAATATTTTCCTCTTCTGGCTAATAGCACCACAGGAACAAATGGAGTCCCTGAGAGGCTTGTGCTCCATCTATCAATACATTTGCAGCAGGCTTATTGTGATAAAATTAGTGGCAAATGAAGTTTGCTGTCTCCTATTAATTTCCTCTGGATTTTTTTTCTTCTTCAAAATTTCACTTCTATTTGAATAATAATTAAAAACCAAAGATTCTTGTGCGATTCAGGGATAACACGGAATACGCCCAATTAGATTAAGCATTTGGCTGTATGCATTTGGTTTAATAACGTTCTTAGTTAATTGGGGAGAATTGATTTGTTTTGTAGAACTAATGTTCCAGTTGCCTAGGGATTAAATTGTTATAAATCAGTAATGACATTTTAGTGTAGGATTTCTGATAGAACATGCTTTATCCAGTTCTTCCACTATGTTAGCAACAAAATTTAATTATTAAGTAAAAGGGAGCTGCTTTCTTCAGGAACTCTTGCTACAGGGGTTACAAGCTCTGACTGTAATAGCCCCCATGGCTTTTGACAGAGGTGATATAAAATGGTATAATAAATCTGATGAGTATGATAGGTGCAAATGTTTCCTGTTTAACCCAGTTAGGTAACTAGTTGTATGGATTGGGATGGAATTTTTCTCCAACAAAGTCTTTTTTTTATTGCAGATTGTCCACAGAACTCTGGCGGCAATGTTGGGTTCCCTTGCTGCATTGGCAGCATTAGCTGTTATTGGTGACGTAAGTGGCAACATTTCAAATGCTTAGCCCATTTCTTTGCAAGATGTTTTGCTTACAGCTTTTGACAGGATCCAATTCAGTTTTAGGTAAAACTTCTCCTCCTTCCTCCACAAGCTGATGATCTTGGATGACAGTCATCGTTGTTTCTTAAAGCATTACACATAGTTGGGTTTCTTTTTGGTTAAACTTAAGGAAGCATAGGTAGAGAATAAATTGGTTTCCATGAACATGGATCTAGAGGTGGAACAAATCTCAGAGCTCATCTGGTGCAGCCCTTTCATTTTATTGTTGAGAACATGGAGGGCCCGGAAGCTTAAGTGAATTGTCCAGCCTCACGCAGGTAGCAAACAGTAGAGGCATAGAATGCCTCTTTTAAATCCACATATTTGGCACAATTTTCATATGGCTACGCTCAGTCAAACCATCTGTGTTACTGGTTTTCAAAATGACTAATAGTTTGGCTCAATTAAGTTAGTTACTTTAAAGGATCTCTGAATGTATAGCCACACAGTAACAAAATGGGGCTTAGCACCTCAGTTGAAATACAGAATCCTAGGTCAAGGGTTAGAAGATATCCCAAAAGCCATTTAGTCCAACTTCCTAATTTTTCAGATGAGGAAACTGGGGCCCATGACATTAGGTGACTGTTTTCATTCTTTTTCTGATGCCAAAATTGATATTTTGGCGATGGCTAAGTTACTTTTAAAAATTTCTTAATTTTTTGTTCTATACAGTGAATTTGATATTTCCAGTCTTAAAGACAAGAAACTTTACTCTTCTGTTGTTGGTTTCTTGTTCCTTTTTTGGTTCTGGTGTTGCCAAATCTCATTTTTTCCTTTGATTGGTTCTCAAGAAGTATTTGTTTAGTTACCTAACACTGTTACCTAACTAGATGCTGTTTGAGATATCAAAGAAATATGAGAATTGGGGTCCTTGTCTACCTGGAGCTTATAATCTAATTGGAGAGGCATGATAGTTTAGTAACAGTGCAAAACTGTTTATAGTTAAATGCCAGAATATGTAATACAAACAAAAGATTATTTAACTTCAGGGGAAGGTTCATAGAGGATGTATAACCTGCTGGCATTGAGGATGGATAAGATTTAGACAATTGAATAGGAGGGGGAAAAGTATACTAGGCCAAATTTTGGAAATGGCAATGAAGGTACTATGTTTAGGAGATAATAAGAATATTGACTTGGCTTGATTCTATTGTAGAGGAAGAAGGGGAAAAATTATGTAAATGCAATGAAGGCAAATTATATAAGGTTTAACCCGGCTGAAGAGTTAAGACAACCTATTGACTAGGGAAATACTAGACATTCTGGAGGACAGAAGTGACTTGGAGGAATTAATGATGTAGAAATGCATCTGGCAGGGGCATATAGGTTGATTTCAGGTGAGAGAAACTGAAGGTAGTAGATCTACTAATGAGACTCTTGGGGTAATGAAGTTCTATGCTAGTGGAATGGTAGTGGGGAGAATATGAAAGATGTTTCAAATGGATTGAGTATGAATAAAAAGTATAAAGGAAAGAAGTGAATCAAAGCTAAGTGTAGCAGTAGTTAAACTCTGGGCCAGGAGTGAGGAAGATATGAGTTCAAATTTGACCTCTGACACATACTAATTATGTGATCCCGGGCAAGTCACTTAACCTCTCTCAGCCTAAGTTTCCTCAACTGTAAAATGGGGATTATAATAGCACCTACCTTTCAGAATTGTTGTGAGGATCAAATGAGATAATATTTAGGGCACCAGGCACTTAGCACAATGCCTGGTACATAGTAGGAACTCACCAAATGCCTGTACCCTTGTCTTCCCTTGCTTTCCCTTCCCTTGCATGACAATTGGTAGTGACATTGATGGAAATAGGGAAATTGACAGCAGTGGAGATGATGGAAGTAGAAGTCACAAGATCATAGATCTAGATTTAGAGTGGATGTCAGAGGCCACCTAGTCCAACCCCTTCATTTTATAGATGAGAAAAGAAGGTCCAGGCTTGTGAGAGACTTGCCTTGTCACATAGCTGTGTGATGTGAGCCATCAAAGGTATGACTTGAACTCAGGTTCTCTTTGTCCAAAGCCTGTGTTCCTTCTGCTATGCAGACTCCTTTAGAGGCTTTGTGGAGGACTGGGAGGAGAATAATGAGTTTAGCTTTGTTTATATTGAGCCTGACCTGTGGGACATCCATGCAAAATACCCACTAGGTAATTATAGGTATGGCAGTGGAGTTCATGGTAGGGGCCAGGATTAAAGTGATCCTGAGAAAACGCAATAAAAGGCAGTGTTAGATTAGATGACACTATTGTTAGATAATAATATCTCTATCCATACAGATATGTTTTTACAAAGTACACTAGTAGAAGTAATTCACAATAATCAGTTATCAAGATAACAAGCAACTCATCACCAAAAGCATAACAAGACATTGAACCTGGTAAAAACTAGTTATAGTTAACTTTAAAAAGTATATGAGTTTTTGCATGTAGGCATGTCTAAACATAGCAACAATGGTAATTATCACAAAGTCTCCATAGTAGGAATTGCAGTAAAGCAACTCATAATTGCAAAGTTCAAATTTCATAGTCATAGAAATCAGAGGTAAAAAAATCTACCCTTATTAATTATGGATAGATTTAATTCCACTCATTCTATTCACTAAAATGACTGAGAAGATGCAAGGGTAGCTTTGTAATATGGTAGAAAGAGTTTCAGTTTTAGAGGGCAAACTCCATGAAGTTTTTAAATCTCCATATATCCTATGTGTAATGTCATTGTTGAAATGAATCAATAAAAATACATCACATTCACATACTCTTTTAAAGTTAGGAACTATTTTACATACATGATTTCATATCACACAACACTGGGTGGTAAATATGGAAAGTATTGTTATACCCACTTCACACATGAGAAAACAAGTTCAGAACTATCAAGTGACTTCCCCATGATTAGACAGCTAGCAAGCAGGAGTTGAACCCCAGATCTTCCTGATTCCAGATCCAGGACTCTATCTCAATGATCTCAATGCCCAATCAGTAAAAAAATGGAGCACACAGATTAATATATGTATATTTGTAAGTTATGTAATATGCTACTGCAATTATATGCCATAAAATTATAACGCATAAAAATAAAATCTAAAAGGATGTGATTAGGATGACATAACCAATATTTTAAAATTTTAGTTATTATTGGTACAGAAAACCTTTCTGCTCTTGAGAACAATGTGATTGATTTATTATTTTTTTTTTAAAATCCCTATGTTTGTCCTGGAGACTAGGTCAGACTTTTAAATAATAATTGTTTGTAATTATTTATTCAGTTAATTTGATCAGTAGAGTAAGCCAAACAGTTGGATTCCCTTTTGATTTAGATTTTTTTATGGAAAGACAAATAATTCCATCATATCTAATAAATAGGGCATAACAGTCAGTGAACATAAATTCCCAGCAGAGGTCATATTTTCTGCTGTATAACTATTAACCACATAGAAAGCAAAAATAACAAGCAAAAGTAAATGACTTCTGATTTTAATTCATCAGAAAGTTTTTTTTTGTCTTTATTCCTTTATCCTTACATGATTTTGCTAAATGGGTGGCACTATACCTGAGTTTCATGTTTATGTTTAGATATTTTAATTATGTTTTTATATGAATGTAAAGGACAGCAAAAAAACCCAGTTTGGTCAGACTATAAAATGCAGGAAGGATAGTAATGTGTAACAAGATTGGAAAGATAGATTAGAACTAGGTTGTGAA
Organism: Notamacropus eugenii; assembly: GCF_028372415.1. NCBI lineage: Eukaryota > Metazoa > Chordata > Mammalia > Diprotodontia > Macropodidae > Notamacropus > Notamacropus eugenii. Next base: position 400,950,913 of record NC_092876.1, read on the forward strand.
CATGCCAAACATGGGAGATTTTATTTTATTTTGCCAGTAACAACAACCAGTCTGTCTGTCTGTCTGTCTCTCTCCCTCTCTCTGCCTTCCTCTCTCTCTCTCCCTCTCCTTATTTCTGCTTTAAGAAAATCATTACAGCAGGTGGATAAGAATGAAATTGAAAAGTAAAGGCAGGGCAAGCAAATAGAAGAGCTTTGTAATAATCCACCTGAGAGGAGATGAGGGTTTGAACTAAAATAGTAGAAAGGTGAGTGGAAAGAAAGTGATGGATGTGAGAGATGTGGAGATAGAAATGACAATATTGTGGAGGATGGGGTGCTTCCCACTTTTCCACCGAACAACTAATTGACCACATACCTCTTGAGAGGGGACCATGGTTCCCATTAGAGATCAATTCTCTATCTAATATACTATGCTGCCTCTCATTTGAAATTGAAGTAAACTGGGAATTACCAGATCCATGTTCAAATCTTACATTCAGTTGTGTTCCTTGACCCTGGTGAAGTCATTTTTATGTTTATATTTGTCTTCTGTCCATCCTAGGATTACTATAATATTAAATTATATTTTATAAATACAAAGAAATGTTTGGAAAAGTATGTAGCATTATTTAAATTAAACTATTTTTCTTACTTCTGCTATAATGTTGAGCAGATTCCATGAGAAAATAAGTCTGGGGCTAGAGGTGGGATTGTAGTGTTGGAACAAATGTTTTATTTCTTTGTATAATAATCCTGAGTCTTACTTTCTGAAAAAAAAGATGTTGAATGCATGCAATTGAGTTTGTGAGAACTGTCAGTGCTCTCTAGAGGCAAGGAGTCTAATAGGTTCTAGCCCGTTGGAGAGGGATTTCAAGTGAGAGTTGTTTGTATGTTCACAGCTAATGGCTACATCGGTGATACACAGTATTCACTGGTGATTTTCTTCTTTGATTGCAGAGACCCAGCCTGGTTAGAGTGGTGGAGTGGATTGATTACGAGACTCTGGCATTATTATTTGGAATGGTAATTAAAACCCTCCCTGTGAGACATCAGTATGGGACCTTGAGGATGCTTTCTTTAGCTTTTGCTAACAGACTTGTGTTTTATTAAAAGACCCTGAAAGGTTTGAAAATCAGTGCTTGATTGTGGAATGTAAGCTCATGCCTGCTTGACTTTTTTTTTCTCTGAAAACAATTAAAATGCCTTGACAGCGCATAAATAAGCTCTAGTTAGTTTTTAGCTGCAGAATTTGCCTTCTTTTTGGTGATAAATATAGCATGCTTTAGAGATTGGGGGAAATCTGATTTTCCTGAGGTTAGTACTTTGACAGCATGTTGATGGGATCGTGGATTTTTCATGGATCGTGAAAATTTCAAAATCATAGAGTATGATACCCTCATTTTGTAGAGGAGGAAACTGAGGCCCACATAACTGAAGTGACTTTTTAGCATGACATCTCAAAGAAAGGACTAGATAAAACCTTTTGGTGGGCATGACAGTGAACTTAAAGCTATTGGACACTGCGAATCAGTGTAGCACTAGCAGGCTGAATTCACAGTCTTCCTTTATGTCTTAGTAGTATATGAACTTGATCCCTTCACATATCATCTTTTCCAAAACATTTTCCCCAAAATTACTCTCCAATTTTTGATCTTCAATCTACTGGTGACTGTGCTGATACCTACAAATACATGCATATCTTATCTCATCCATCCTTAAAAATGCAATGAATGATATTAACATTTTTATTTATTATAGATCTGGAAAAACTGTCTACTCTTCAGAAACAACAGAAGCGATAGAAGATGTATCATTTTTTTAATTCCTATGTTTGACCTGGATATAGGGGAAACTTAATTCTACCATATCCTTAAGATATCACCCTATACGTTTCCTTCTCTTCCCAACTAAACTCTTAGAAAAAGCTGTTTTTTCTGAAAACAATTAAAATGCCTTGATAGTTCACAAATAAATTCTATTTTAATTTTTAGTTGCAGAATTTGTCTCATATCAGCAAATACCTACTAGATGTTTCCACATATAAGTCTTGAAGGCATCTCCAAGTTCAATATGTCCCAAACAAAACTTATCTTGCTCCCCAAACTCCCTAACTTCCCTAATTTTAACATCTTTAGTACTTTCAGTCACCAAGGTTCAAAGCCTGTCATCCTTGATTCTTTACTCTTTCACCCTCCCCTCCCCAAATCCAATTAAATTACTAAGTCTTGTTGATTCTATGTCCATATTCTCTCTCACATCTGTTCCCCTTTAGTCGTACATATGGCCACCATTATAGTTGAGACCTCCAACAGCTACCTTGTCTCACATGTCTGGTCTATACTCTATACAGCTGCCAAAGTGTCAGCCCAGATCTGACTCCCCTATATGAGGAGCTCCAGTGTCTCCTTATGGTCCCTAGGATCAAATACAGATGCTTTCTTTGGCATTTAAAGCCCTTTATAATTTTAGTTCCAATCTATTTTTGTTTTCCTAGTTTTTGTTTTTATTAGGAATTTTAAAAGCATCAGTACAAATGGATATTTTGATATATAAAGGAGATTGCATATGACAGTTGAGTGGTACCAGTAACTAGAATCCAGAAATTCTGAGTTCAAATCCTGTTCTAGATATTTACTAGAAATATGACCCTGAGCAATTCACTCTACCTATTTTAACCTCAGCTTATTTTTTAATCCCTAAAATGAGAATAATCATAGCATCTGCCTTACGGTGTGGTTGTGAGGATCAAACAAGATGAACTATGTAAAATGCTTGTAAACCTTAAAATGCTATATAAATTCTGGCTGTTATTTAACAATGAACTTTGTTATATAGTTTTTAAAAATAGAATTCTTGACTTTAACATAGCAGCAGCAAATGGAAGTGCCAACAAGGTTCTGTCTCCCGAAGAAATAAGTAGCAAACCTGAGAAAATCATCACTGACTATGAAATTCCACACTCTCCCCCATCCCTCACCTTAAGTGTAAATAACTTTGTGGATGCTCAGAGGCAGAGTAGATAGACAGAGCCAATCTTTGAGTCAGTAAGACTTGAATTTAAGTCCTGACCATCTGATGTACACTGGAAAGATAATTCTTCAGGACCCTAGGAAATTTTCTAAGACTATACAACAGTACAAAAATGGTTAAGGATCTGCATTGGTAGAGGAAGTTTCCTCACAAAGAGATCCATGTATCAGAGTATGTCAGACATGTGGCTTGTGGGACATATTGGTCCCATAACATTCTTAAATGAAGTTTGAACCAAATTAAAATTTAACTGGAAAATACAATAAAACATAGATAAAATTGCATTTTAAAATTAATTCATATGTAACCCATAGGAATCCTTATATTTGTATTAGTGGCTCTGATTTCTACTTGACTTTGATACTGTTGCCCCAAACAAATGAACTCATATTTGAGACCTTTGCCTCCTCCAAAAGGGTACTTTAAAAATCAAGTATAAGAATTGTAAGTGGTTTTAGTATCAAGCGTCCTCTGTCCTTAGACTCAAATGGGCAGAGTCAGCTGTTGTCCAAATGAATGATGCTCAGTAAACACTTGGCTTGAGCCACCATTTAAAGCAATCGTTTCCAACATGGCTCAGTGGAATTTTCCTACCTAGAGTCGAGTCAAAAACAATACTCTTGAATGGACTGATGGAAGAGGAAAATGTAGGAAGTGAAGATGGATATTGACCAAGATAATTCGTATTTTAGTTTAACAGAGATTTGTATAGAGAGTATTAGGTTCCACCCAGGTCCCTTTAATACCACCCTCTGTGATGCTGAACAAGTGACTCTAGGCTTCATGCTTCTTACTTGTAGAATGATGGTTGGGGTAGAGGCTAGATGTGGGGATATATACCTGAAATTCTGGTGCTGAGGAGGCTGAGGCTAGTGGATTGCTTGAGCTCAGGAGTTCTGAGGTGTAGTAGGGATACAGTCAATTAGGTGTTCATACTATTTGGCACCAATATGATAAACCTCTAGGAGTGGAGCACACTGGCCCAGATTAAAAAAAATAGAATATTTCAGTGGCTATAAACAGTGAGATTGGGTTGTGAGCAGCTGCTGTACTGCCAGTCTAGTAATGATACGGGGATCCAATCTTAAAAAATGGTGAGGAGAATAAGACTAAAACTCTGAGGTATCCTTTTAGCTCTCTCCCAATTTCTCCAATAAAAAAAAAAGAAAAACAAAACCCTTTTTAACAAATAGTCAAGCAAAACAAATATCTGTATTGGCCATGTCAAAAAATGTGTATCTCATTCTGCATTGGAAGTCTGCATCTCTTTGTCAAGAGATGGATAGCATGCTTCATCATTGGTCTTCTGGAATTATGACTGAGCATTTCATTGATTAGTCTTTCAAAGTTGTTTGATGTTTTCTCTTTGAAGCAAAAGATTTCTTGAAAATGATTTTAATTTACCATCCTCACTTCTTTGTTCTGTGTTTAGGGGCACCAGGTTCTTAGCTTGTTTCATTCTAGAAGAAGTTATGTAGGAAAGGTGGTTCACCTTAAGCTTTCATTGATTAGAAGAGTACACAGTTCTCCAAGTAGCTATTTAAAGTTATTTCACTGGTAGCTCTAAACCTTGTGAATAATTGAAGCCATCTTCTATCATCTAGGGAGGCTGCTAAGGGCAGCCACTGGAAAATTCTAACTAGTTAAAATTTATGTAACATCATCTTTAGCAGGAAACATCTGAGTGTGTACTAGGTGAATTGTACGTGATATGCTGGAAATGGAGGGATGGGGGAAGCAGAAGGGGTAGTTTGCAAAAGGATTTAAGTCCCTCTCCTTGCTCAAGAGACAAGATAACAACACAAAGTAGCATATACTAAGCACAAAAGTTATTATGTTAACTTTATTTTTTGATTAGCCAAGGTCAGACTCTTGATTCATTTTAACTTATGTTAACTTTATTTTTTGATTAGCCAAGGTCAGACTCTTGATTCATTTTAACTTACATACTGCACTAAACATCTTAGGTATTTCCACCCCTACACCTTATCTTCCTCCATCCTATAAATATTCAGTTGATATTTTGAACCCTGAAAGACTTTAGACTTGCCTTTTTATATTTCTATTTAAAATTTTTATTTTATTTTGAATAAAAATGTTAAAATTTTTTTTTAAAAAGTATTTTAATAAAAACATTAAAAAATTTATTTTATTTGAGTACATGCATTTATTTTCTTTCTCTTCTCCTTCTCACTGAAAAATAAAGAAAAACAAAACTCTTGTAACAAATAAGCATAGACTAGCAAAACAAGTTTCCATATTGGCCATGTACAAAAATGCATGTCTAATTCTATTTTAAGTCTATCACCTTTCTGTCAAGAGGTGAGTCTCAGGATTCATTATTGATCCTCTGGCTGTTGCATTGAACTGAGTTCTTAAATCTTTCGAAACTATTTGCTTTTTTATATTCTTGTTTTTACATAAATTGTCCTGACTCTACTGATTTCACTGTACATATGAGTTCATATAAGTCTATCCAGACTGTCCCTTTTTATCATTTCTCATAGCACAGTAGTATTCCATTACATCTATATGCCATAATTTGATCAGTTATTTCCCACTTGATGGACAATCATTCCCCAAGTAACAGATATCCCCTTAGTTTCCAGTTCTTTGCCACCATGGAAAAAGCTGCTATAAATATTTTTGTACATAAGGCCTAATAGTGACAATCACTGGGTGAAAAGGTATGCACAATTTTGCTTGTTGATCATTGTTCTAAATTGTTTTCCCAAATGACTAAACCACTTATTGTATTTCAGTTTGTTAGTGTGGACCAAAATTTCCAGCCTACTGTTATCTTTTTAAATATTAACTCTGTAATACAACATATTAGCTATACCTCTCATCTGGAAATTCTATATACTTACCTTCTATGTACAGAATATCCCAAACACGTTAGTGTTTGCTACTAAAACTTAAAAGCTTCAAACTCTACTAGGATGTTTGAAATACTCTGTGTTTGTCCAAATGATTGATAAAAGTATTGTGTAGGTTAGTGCCAAAGACAAAATTTTTCCATATGTCATTAAAAGCAAGTAGCTATCAAAATTGTTTTCCAAAAGTGTGAGTCTGATCATATCTGGTTTAAGTTCTCACCTCTAACACATAGCTAGGTCTTCAATCCTGGGCAAATCATTTTACTTCTCAGGGTACACAGGTAATTCTCTAAGACTATAAGCTGCAAAAAAGGTGCCAATCCACATTGGTAGAGGGAATACCTTCATCTGAAGTTCTCTGTAGTAATGAAAGTACAGATTTGATCTTGTCATTCATACAAATTTAGTAACCTTATTAAGAAAAGAGACATGAGATTAGTTTGGCATGACTGTTTTAGTGAACTCAGAACAACTAAAATGGATCAATAATTTCTTCTCTAAGTGCTCAGCAACGTGTATGACGTACTCTTTCACAAGTACATTCTTGGGGAAAATGCGGGGAAATGTGCTCAAGCTCACAGAGCACATCTGGTAGAAGGATCGCTCATAGTTCTTGGAAATCCACTTACCGGGATACTAGACTCTGTTCCAGCAGCTGCTATCTCAGAGATTCTGCTAGAATAGCAATGAGAAGTCTCAATCCTTTGGTCCAGTGAAGTTTGCTAGAACCTCCTTTGTGTGCATGAGGATGGGTGGGCAGAGTAGGAGGTGAGGATCAGGGTAAGAGACTCCGACTGATGCAAAGGCATAGGCCTTGGGCTTTACTCATCAATTTCAGGATCAATTCTTTTTCAGGGGCTTAGGAAGAAGGCTTCAAAGTAAGATGCCAGATGCTTAAATCTCTAGCCTATGAAATAGCTTGTGAATAAATGTCATCAACCCATCCAAATGCACTTCTCCTGTACAATGCTCCTGTTCATCTAGTAGCTTTCAGAGACAACTCGAGCAAAGACTTTTCTGTTTATTCTACTTCTTTTCTACTTCTCACTGAAAAATAAAGAAAAACAAAGCCCTTTTAACAAATAAGCATAAACTAGCAAAGTAAGTTCCTTAGCTTCAGTATGCACCTATCATGTCCATCTCCTGTGTCCTTTAGGTGATCTACAACTTTAATTCATTAGAGAATATCGTCTTTTGAATCTATTGACAAAATCAGATGCTTTTTTTATTGGTGTAATTTTTGTAGTGATTATTATTGTTACTGAATCATTCTTGTATTTCTGGTATATTCTTGATCATAATAAACATTTTTTGAAATGATACTACAATCTGCATATTTTATTAGCACATTTATTTGCATTAATATTTATTAGTGATACTGGCTTACCATTTTTCTTTTTCTGCTCTGTTTCTGCCAGATCTATGATCAAATAATATTTGCTTCATAGAAAGAATTTTTGAAAGCAGTTTATATAGTATAGGGGTTATGCATCTTATTTATGAATAAATATTATGAATATTCTTTGAATATTGAATTTATTTGAAAATATATTTGATTTGGTGCTGAGGTCTTTTATATGACATTCAGTTAACAATTCATATAATTGATGCTTCTGAATTTGATTTATTTAAATCCTTTAATTGCTCTTTTGTCACTTTGAATATTTTACAAAGTTGTAAATATTCTTCTATTTCTTTTATAATCTTACTTTTGCTATCTTTGATAGTTCTTTTTATTTCTTTTACATTTGCTGTGACTTTTCCTTATTGAGTTGGCAATTTGATGATAATTTCTGCCTTTTATAAATAAATTTTATAATTTGAAACTTACCTTTATTAACATTTAAAAACATAGTTTTCTTTTATTCATCAATCCAATTATTTTATTCTTTTTTTGCTTTCTCCTTTTATTACCAATTTCCTAATTTGCTTTTAATATCTTCATTTTCTAATTTCAAACTGCAAACAATTATTATTTTCTCTGTTTTGGAAGAAAGATGCAATTGTCATGCTTTATTAGAATAGTCACTGTATCCCTTGATTTTTCTTAACTCTTTATTGTTGATGGCAGTCCTATATTGGGGCATTGATATATTGGGAATGACCATGCTGCAAAAGCAATAAGAATGAATAAAACTTAATTTATAAAATTTCTCTACAAATGAAGAGTGCACATATGTCTCTGAGTGTTACTTTGCATGTATTTGGTAAATTCTGATATTTTGTATTTATACAAATGCATATAATATATATATATTATTTTTAATGTTTTTTATTATGATTTCAATTTTTTTTATTAAGTCCAGGAGTTATTCAATGAATAATTAACTTTATGTAGACCTGTACCTTTTGATCAGATTTTCATTGTTCATTACTTTTTCAAAATTATATTCTCATCCATAATGCAGCATTAATATTTTGATCTTTCTCAATTTGTTCAAAACTTCTTTTTGCCTTACAACATGATAATTTTTCATTCAAAGTTGAAGCCCAATATATGTATTACCTTTTTATTTAATTCTTTCTATATATCTGTCAAGTCCAATTTTCTTTGCATTTTATTCACCTTAACTTTGCTATTAATTTTATTTCAGTTATCAATAAGTAAGATATTGAGCACTTTTACTGTCAGAATTTATGTTACCAATTATTTTTGGAAATTATTTTCCAATTACTTTTCCTTTATATTCTTAGATGCTATGCCATTAAGTTTTTAAATGTTAAATATTTATATTCACCCACTGTTTAATAATCATTTTACATATAAATAATTCTCTTCTTTATCTATCTTAGTGTTTTCTAATTTGAATTTTGTTGTGTCTGACATCATCACTTCCTCTTTTGGATTTTCTATGATAAATTTTATCTCATTCTGACTTCCTACATATATCTTCTATACTAGAGTGTCAGACTTGTACCCTATGGGCTACTGAAGTTCCCAGTGTGACCTGAATCAAATTAAAATGAAATTGGGAAATGTTTAACAAAATAAATTTAAAATACAATACAACGTTAATAATGTTAATTTGTGGTTTTTAAATCATCATGTGGCATGAAGAGATCAGTTTCTATTTGAGTCTGACACCACTGTCCTATTCTATGTATGTATTTTGACATTAGACATTTCATTTTGACTGCTTTTTTGGTCATGATTTTCATTTTTTCATCATCTCATTCTTATTTTTAGAGCTTAATTCAATCAGGTATTACTCTGGTACTTTCCTCATTACTTCACATTTGAACCATTGCAGTAGATTTCTGGTTGGTCTCCCTGCCATAGGTCTCATTACCCCTCCAGTCCATCATCCACTTAGCTCTCAAAGTGATCTTCTAAAAGCATAAGTCTGATATTATTAACCCCTTCTCAGAAAACACTAGCAGTTGCATATTGCCTCTAGGATAAAAAAAAAGGAAATCTTTGGTTTGACTTTTAAAACCCTTCATAATCTGGCCTCTTTCTGCCTTTCTAGTTTTCTTATACCTTGCTCCCCTCAAAGTACCTTGCATTCCAGCCACATTGAATTTCTTGCGGTTGTTCACAGACAACACTTCATCTCAGGACCCTGTGCCTTTTCACTGGCTGTCCCTTGTTTCTACCTTCTGGTTTCCTTCAAAACTCAGCTCCAAACCCAACTTTTCACAATGTCCTTTCTTGAACCCCACCCATTAGCTGTCCTCAGAGATTACTTCCCATTTACTCTATCTCTATCTTGTATGTACATAGTGGTCTCCCCTATTCTACTCTTAAGTTCCTTAAGAGCAGGATCTTTTACCTTTCTTTGTATCCACATTGCACAGTGTCTGCCACAGAACAGGCAATTAAAATGGTTTTTTGACAGGCTGAACAGGAAATGCTTCACACAGGATGTGATATCTACGTTGAACCTTGAAAGAAGTTAAAATTCTAACATGTGTAAGTGAGGAAGAAATATAAACACACATATACATATATATGTATATGTGTGTATATCTCCATCTGCCTTTCTGTTTATCTATCTATCTATCTATCTATCTATCTATCTATCTATCTATCTATCTATCTATCTATCTATCTATCTGCCATCTATCTGTCATCTATCTACACACACATACACCCTATGGGGGTCAGACTACCGAACAATGATGGGAGATGAAATTTCAAATTTGGGAACAGTCTTGTTAAACTGGACTCATCTTGTACCATTCTTTAATGGTTTTGTTATTTTGTACAGGAGCAGTATTTTCCTTATTTTATCAGTACTAATACTTCCCCAAATTTAAGACCCATCATCCCAATGAACAAAGTTTCTCTATTTTATGGTAATAATTATATTTGTTTTGAGTATGAAAACTTCACCCTTTCCCCCTTGCTTACTTTAGGAATTTCTCTGTCAGATTGCCTTTTCTCTCTTTCTCAAAAAACTGTAGTGACCAAAGACAACTCAATCTTTTATTCCCTTTCTTGCTTTCTCTCTCAGGTCTAATTTTGTCATGCATTTGCTAGTTAACCAATATGATGCTATGTTATTTTTAATCTCCTATGATGATAGTATTGAGATAGTAACTAGTTAATCAAAATTATAAATTATGTATTGATTATAACAATTGACCCAGAGCTGTTCCAAAAGTTCAGTGGTCTTGCTGGCTTTTCCACATCATACAGTGCTCTGAGATTAACCCTCCATTCAATGATTTGCTCAAAGGAATCTTGAATTTTAATTTGAGATTTTATTTTTTTAAAATAATTCTTAGGTTTTTTTTTTGGAAATTTATCTGGGAATAAAATTCTGCATATCAAATTTCAGAGTATCATGTATGATTTCTTGTTTTTGTGGGAAAAATTCTATGAAATTTGAATTGATATTTTTGGATGATCTTCATTCTTGCTTATGATTTCTTGTTATACTAATGCTGAAACATGATTATTATATACATACATACATGCATACATGCATACATGTGTGTATGAATTTTGGGTTTACCCATGCTGGTATTTTATGAACTCTATATATTTGTAATCAGTTCCTCATTTTGAGTATTTCTGAGAAATACTTTTGCATTTCCTGAAATATTGGTCATGTTATTTTCTTCTTTACTGTTGTTGAGAAGTCTGGTAATTTAAATATATCTAGTCTCTGTCCTGTCTTACAGAAGTGTCACTTTTTCTTATAGCTTCAAATTACAATTTTTTTCAATATAGTGATTTTATAGACTTATTTTTCAGTTTCTACTTTTCAACTATTCTTTCTTCAAGTAAAATAGTTCTATTTTTTCAGTGAGCTCTATGGTTTATAGATACATGTATGTGCAACACATGCACACACATACATATATGTGAAAATAGATGATTACAAAAAAGGAGAGTTTTAAAATACCCATGCATAGTAAATAAATATTAAAATTTATAATTAAATTCATATATAAACATATAAGCATTTAAATATTTTTAAAACATATACTTTTCACCCATGAGCATTTCTAAACTCTTCACTTTCATATTCATCATGTTATGATATTTTTAGTTGTATTTATTTTTATGGATTGATTTTCTATTGTGTTGAATGTATCAGTAGCAATTTCCCCCCCATTCTTTAGAGTTTTCTAAGTATACTTTCATGTTGTCTGCAAATACAAGTTTTTCTTCCACTTTCCTAAAAATTTTTCTTTCAATTCCTTTTTTTCCGCTACTGCTATAGTTCATATTTCCAATTCTATGTTAAATAGTATTGATGACGGTGAAAATTCTGGTTTTGCTTGTTTTTAGTGTTTAGAAGTTTTTAGTGTTTCTCCATTCCAGATAACGCTAGCTGTTGGTGTTAGAGGAAAACATGAGATCACAGTGAAATTTTTATTCCTTTGTTTTTAAAACTTTTAAAAATTATATAAATGAAAGTTGAATTTAAAAATACCTTTGTTCTGATCATATATTTTCTTTTCCCCCTATAGATGATCTTAGTGGCCATATTTTCAGAAACTGGATTTTTTGACTATTGTGCAGTAAAGGTAAGTTTTTTTTTTTGTAGGATTTAGAAGTCACATATATTCCTGTATTCCCATAGCTACATTTATCAAATACAATTGCCCTTTATAAACAAATCACTAAGAAAAATCTTATGTTTTCTGAATTGTCTCTTTGAGAATAGTAAGCAGTGCCCATCGGAAATAATTTAATGGTCTTTATGACCACATTAATGCTCATTAAATAACTAGAGACATAAAGGCATGAATACTTGGGATAAATGGTTTGTGTAATTTTATTTCAGTAGGTAAGTTGAGATTGACATAGCTATTTTTTTTTGGCTTTTCTTTTGTGATATAAAGCATTACAAGTCATCCATTTCTGATAACTATACTGTTTAGTAGAGTAATTTTTGTGATAGATTTCTACACTGTGCATTCTTAAGGTTCATTTCCAGTGACTTAAGCATAGGCTAATCCACAGAAAATCACAGGTCCAGCTTCATTTTACTTACAAATGATTGAGCAATGACATTGCCAGTTTTCCTTTCGTAAATTATTACAATTTTTATTTTTAAGCTGACCTTTCTGATTCCCAGAAAAAGCTAAAAGTTCTGAAGGTAACATTAATTGGAATGTCTAAAGGGTGTGAGACCAGGAAGCAAGAAGCCTAATTAATTTATTTATTGCAGAAATGCTTATTGAGTACCTACTAAATACAAGAAAATAGCAAGTTTCTCTAAAAGATGGTTGCTTCTTTTTCTGCTCTTCTGGTGAACAGCAGGGAGTAAAAGGTATTCTAGCATCATCTATAGAAAGGAGAGCATTCTGGTACTGAGGAAATCATGGACATAATGGAATATCTATGTTTCTCTAAAGTGCTGATGTGCTCAAATCAGAGAATGTGAGGACACTAAAGTCTGTGGCAAGTGGCTATTGGTGAGGGACATAAGTTGTATTCCACAAATTTTTAAATTGGATTATTTGTGTAGTCAAAGGTTGAATTAGGCTGGCACAAATCAGATGCTGTATGAACTGGTTAGAAGAGTTTAGGAACTATGCATCTGACTATTCAGAAGTGAATCTAATATATATCCTCCTACAATAATTGTGACCCAATGGCAAACCACTCTAGTATCTTTGCCAAGAAAACCCCAAATGAAATCATGAAGAGTTGGACACAACTGAACAGCTGCTCAAAAACATTTAGTACATTTTTAGGACCATAAATTTAGAACTGGAATGGATGATAATTCCATATTGCTTATAGAATAAAATCACCTTTTATAAAGCTCTTAGCTGGGCATATTAAGACCATTCTTAATCTGTCTCTAACCAACCTTTTTAGCCATAATGTAGCCATAATGTACTGTACCTCCTTTCACTCTATTTTATAGCCAAATGAGATGACTAGCTATTCTCTGATCTCATTTTGTTGTCTCCTGTTCCCTCTGTCTGCATCTACTGAAATCTTTCTCTACCTTCAAGGTTTATCTCAAATGTAACCTTCTCTCAGAAACCATCTCTGATCATCCTATATGAAACTTCCTTAGTTTTTCTCATAGTCTGGACTTCTGTCATCACATTTTACCTTGGATCTTACTATTTTGCTTATGATAATACTCCTTTTAAAGGCAGCTAGATGACAAAGTTGAGGCAGTTAGGTGGCACAGAGAGTAGAGGGCTGAACCTGGTGTGATGAAGACCTGAATTTCAATCCAGCTTGAGACATTCTCTAGCTGTATGACTCTGGACAAGTCACTCCTGTTTGCCTCAGTTTCCTCAGCTGTAAAATGAGGTTAATAATATTACCTACTTCCAAGGGTTCTTATGAGGATCAAAAGAGTAAAGTACTATAGCACACAGAGTAAAGTCTTGAGTAAAATATTGTAAAGCACTGGCACTTAGTAGGCAACAAGGAAATACTAGTTATTACTATTATTATTTAAGTAGAAAAATAATATTAGACACTGGGCTAAATAATTTTCCATTATATCATACTGTCTCTCATGAAAACTTGTCTCTGTAAATGAAATCAATTATGTATTCAAGGAAATCACTAATTGCTGGGGGCTTTTCTTTGGATACTTGTGTGCATTAGGCATACCGGCTGTCTCGAGGCAGAGTGTGGGCCATGATCACCATTTTGTGTCTCATCGCTGCGTTCCTTTCAGCATTTTTAGATAACGTCACCACAATGCTGCTCTTTACACCTGTTACCATAAGGTAAGCAATGTGACTATTTACTTTTAATAAGGTCAGATGTAAGAGTGATCAGGCTGAAAATTTTTGATCTTAATGCAGATCAGAAAGAAGAATGACCTAAAAATTTCAAATTCTAAATAATTGAAAATCGACAAGGTTCTTGTGTCCATCTTGTTTCTCACATACTAATAGAATGGAAATTCCTTGAGGGCAGGAACTATTTTATATTTTGTCTTTCTGTCTCCAGTAACATGTATGAGTTTGACAAATACAAGGCGCTTAATAAATTTTTGTTGATTACTAGATTACTACCTTATTATGTACCAGACACAGTAATGCTTTGGTACTTTAGATCTCTGATATCTGAGAGGTTGGTAATCATGAAGACAATATGCTGGGCAACTCTGTGTCCTCTCATAAATTTGTCATGAAAACTCAGTGTCCATAAAATTTCAAAGTTAAAGGTTATATTTTTTTACAAAATTTATCTCTCAAGGACATTGAGTAATCAGGAAACAGTTAAGTTATCTTTGGTGTACACTGATCTTGGGGGGGTGAAATTGAAAAGAAGAAAAGGGGGAGACATGGATAGCCAAGGAAATACAGGCAAGATTTCTGGGGTTGGGAAATTGTAAATTTATGTCTTTGAAGCAAAAAAAAAAAATTTCAGGGGACAGTCTGACTGGGATAAGTTGATTAATTGGAGGCAAGCTATTGTGAAATGGGCTGAGGGCCAGAATGTAACACTAAGCTTACAGAAAATCAGACAGACCTGGAGAAATTATAGTGAAAAACAAGAGAAACTTTTCCTCTCCTTTGCTTGAGGTTCTCATTATTCTAGCTCCTAACCATTGGGTAAGAGTGGTCCTTTGCCTTGGTGAAAAACAGGACCTTCCTTGATGACAGTGTGCAATAATCCATGGAGATGAATCTTTGCCATTTTCTACAGCTCTACTTCAAGTTGTATATGCTAAAATATTTTGGTTTTTTCCCCCAGCAGTGCTTTCCTTGCCTCTTTTGAATCCCTTTAAATAAATCTAGTTTTAAAGACCCCATTTCTTGGCCCTTCTAGAGGTTTTCACTTGGGTTTCTTTACTCTAATTCCATTCTACTATCAGAAACTGTCTAAGGTAGTGAGATCTGGAATTAGATGACCTGTGTTCAAATCTCAGCCCTGATGTTTACTGGCTCTGTGTGTATGCACAGCTCATTTAACCTTTTTTGAGTCTCAATTTCCTTATTTGCAAAATAAAGATATGAATATTTGCACAAATGATAATATAATAAATATTTAGGTAGAACTTTAAGATTTATAGTCTTTTATATATATTATCTCATTTGAGCCTCCAAACAACCCTGGTGAGGTAGGTGCTGCTTATTATCCTCCTTTAACAGATGAGTAAACTGAGGCTGAGAAAGATAGAATAACTAGTCCATGGTTACATAGCTAGCAAATACTTGAAGCAGAATTTGGATTCTGGTATTTCTGCCTCCAAGTCCAGCACTCTTTCCACTAAGCCAGTTATTTGCTGAATACTATTTCATAAGGTTGGAAGAGCAGCTAGGTGGCACAGTGGATAAAGCACTGGGCCTGTTCTTCAGATACTTACCAACTGTATGACTCTGGAAAAGTCACTTAAGACTGTTTGCCTTAGTTTACTCATCTGTAAGATGAGCTGGCAAAGGAAATAGCAAACTACTCTAGTGTCTCTTAAGAGAACCCTAAATGAGGTCATGAAGAGTTGTATACAACTGAAAAGACTGAACAACCACAACAGCATCTCATAAGGTTGTAAAGAAAAGGTTTCATGTAAATGTGAGCTATTATTTTTTTTTAAATTTATTTATTTGACATTCATTTTAACAAAATTTTGGGTTCCAAATTTTCTCCTCTTTTGT
Organism: Notamacropus eugenii; assembly: GCF_028372415.1. Lineage (NCBI taxonomy): Eukaryota > Metazoa > Chordata > Mammalia > Diprotodontia > Macropodidae > Notamacropus > Notamacropus eugenii. The sequence continues at coordinate 400,966,844 of NC_092876.1, forward strand.
CCCCTCCCGCCCCAAACACCGAGCATTCTAATTGCCCCTATCAGCAATCTGCTCTCTCTTCTATCATCCCTCTCTGCCCTTGTCTCCATCTTCTCTTTTGTCCTGTAGGGCCAGATAACTTTCTATACCCCTTTACCTGTATTTCGTATTTCCTAGTGGCAAGAACATTACTCGACAATTGTTCCTAACACTTTGAGTTCCAACTTCTTTACCTCCCTGCCTCCCCACCCCTTCCCTTTGGAAGGCAAGCAATTCAATATAGGCCAAATCTGTGTAGTTTTGCAAATGACTTCCATAATAGCTGTGTTGTATAAGACTGACTATATTTCCCTCCATCCTATCCTGTCCCCCATTACTTCTATTCTCTTTTAATCCTGTCCCTCCCCATGAGTGTCGACCTCAAATTGCTCCCTCCTCCCCATGCCCTCCCTTCCATCATCCCCCCCACCCTGCTTATCCCCTTATCCCCCACTTTCCTGTATTGTAAGATAGGTTTTCATACCAAAATGAGTGTGCATTTTATTCCTTCCTTTAGTGGAATGTGATGAGAGTAAACTTCATGTTTTTCTCTCACCTCCCCTCTTTATCCCTCCACTAATAAGTCTTTTGCTTGCCTCTTTTATGAGAGATAATTTGCCCCATTCCATTTCTCCCTTTCTCCTCCCAATATATTTCTCTCTCACTGCTTGATTTCATTTTTTTAAGATATGATCCCATCCTCTTCAATTCACTCTGTGCACTCTGTCTCTGTGTGTGTGTGTGTGTGTGCATGTGTGCGTGTGTAATCCCACCCAGTACCCAGATACTGAAAAGTTTCAAGAGTTACATATATTGTCTTTCCATGTAGGAATGTAAACAGTTCAACTTTGGTAAGTCCTTTATGACTTCTCTTTGCTGTTCACCTTTTCATGCTTCTCTTCATTCTTGTGTTTGAAAGTCAAATTTTCTTTTCAGCTCTGGTCTTTTCATCAAGATTGCTTGAAAGTCCTCTATTTCGTTGAAAGACCATTTTTTTCCCCTGAAGTACTATACTCAGTTTTGCTGGGTAGATGATTCTTGGTTTTAGTACTAGTTCCTTTGACTTCTAGAATATCCTATTCCATGCCCTTCGATCCCTTAATGTAGAAGCTGCTAGATCTTGTGTTATCCTGATTGTATTTCCATAATACTTGAATTGTTTCTTTCTAGCTGCTTGCAATATTTTCTCCTTGACCTGGGAACTCTGGAATTTGGCTACAATGTTCCTAGGAGTTTCTCTTTTTGGATCTCTTTCAGGTGGTGATCAGTGGATTCTGTCAATATTTATTTTGCCCTCTGGTTCTAGAATCTCAGGGCAGTTTTCCTTGATAATTTCATGAAAGATGACATCTAGGCTCTTTTTTTGATCATGGCTTTCAGGTAGTCCCATAATTTTTAAATTGTCTCTCCTGGATCTCTTTTCCAGGTCAGTTGTTTTTCCCATGAGATATTTCACATTATCTTCCATTTTTTCATTCTTTTGGTTTTGTTTTGTGATTTCTTGGTTTCTATAAAGTCATTAGCCTCCATCTGTTCCATTCTAATTTTGAAAGAACTATTTTCTTCAGTGAGCTTTTGAACCTCCTTTTCCATTTGGCTAATTCTGCTTTTGAAAGCATTCTTCTCCTCATTGGCTTTTTGAACCTCTTTTGCCAATTGAGTTAGCCTGTTTTTCAAGGTGTTATTTTCTTCCGCATTTTTTGGGGTCTCCTTTAGCAGGGTGCTGACCTGCTGTTCATGCTTTGACTGCATATCTCTCATTTCTCTTCCCAGCTTTTCCTTCACCTCTCTAATTTGATTTTCAAATTCCTTTTGGAGCTCTTCCATGGCCTGAGCCCACAGAATATTTAGTCTGGATGTTTGGGATACAGAGGCCTTGACTTCTATGTCTTTGCCTGATGGTAAGCATTGTTCTTCCTCATCAGAAGGGAAGGGAGGAGATGCCTGTTCACCAAGAAAGTAACCTTCTATAGTCTTATTTCTTTTCCCTTTTCTGGGCATTTTCCCAGCCAGTGACTTGACCTCTGAATATTCTCCTCACACCCACCTCGCCTCCAGATCCTCCCAGCCAGCGCTTGGGGTCTGAGGCTCAAATGCTGCTCCCCAGCCTCAGGGCTTTGGGCAGGGGCAGGGCTGCTATTCAGTGTGAGATTAAGTTTAGGTGCTCAGGTCTGGGCAGGGCCGCCTCACCACGGGCTCAGTTCCCTCAGGGGGTTTATGTGGAGACCTTCAACAATGGATCTGGGCTCCTGCCTGCTTGGGGAGCCCTGGTCTGCTCCCGCCTCCGCTGTTGCCTCCTGAGGGGGCCTGAGTATGGGGGCCCCCCACTCCCCTCTCGACCCACCAAAGAGACCTTCTCACCGACCCCTGTCACCTGTGGGTGGAGGGACCCGCGTAGCTGCTGGAGATCCCGTCCCTGAAGTCCACTCGGATCTTCTCCTCTCGGTGACGGGGCCGGGGCAGGGCTGGGCTGGGCTCTGCATCCGCAGCTCGATGGTCCTTTTGTGAGAGGTTTGCAGGTCCCTGTGGAACAGAAATCTCCTTTGCTCCACTGTGCTGTGGCCTCTACTACTCCAGAATTCTCCGTGAGTTCTTTTTTACCGATGTTCTATGGGTTGTGGGTTCGGAGCTATGTGTATATGCGTCTTTCTACTCCGCCATCTTGGCTCCGCCCCAATGTGAGGTATTATTAATGTCCTTGCCACCATTAGTATCACTTTACAGCATGCCTATTTTTGTATATATTTTCAGTTGCACATTCTCTGAGGGCAAGAGCTATTTTGTTCTCCATCTTTGTATCATCAGTGCCTAGCATATTGCCTTCCATATAGTAAATACTTAGTAAACATTTGTGGAATTTGTTCTTGAATGGATGGAGGTAGCCTAGGATCAGCAAGGTTGAAAGGAAAGTTTTAATGACGAAGGAAAGGAAAATATTAATCTCAATATCTGGATTTAATTTTAGTTTTACCACTAGATTATGTGAATAACTATGACCTATATAGCCCCACATTGCCAAGATTCAGCATTAAATCTCCTTACCCCCACCTCAGGAGTGTGGTGGGAGACTTTGGAGGACTTTGGAGCAGAGATTTTGGAAGACCTTTCTGAGGCGATAGAGAATGTTTGGGCTAGCCTGGGTTTTAGTAAAACACACTTTGTTGGAAATTCTAATAACTATAAGGAGGGACCTATGTCCAAGTTTTGGGGTGCCAGACCAGGAAAGGTGACTGGAGATGGCAAGATGAAAATATATGAACCAGGAAAAGCAAGGAATGAATCAAATTAGGAGTAGACTGAATCTGAGATTGTCTAATTGGTTTTGTGGTAGCTGGTTAAAGCGAAGTTCATTCAGCAACTCCTTTCTTTCCCCCTGATTTTCTTAGTGCATAGTGCTGGGAAAATATTCACCCAGAGTTTAAATTGCATACCCTATTTCAACCCCCTTCATTCTGGTTGCAAGTATGGTCTGAGGAAGGGAGACAGAGATGAGCCTAGTTTTAAGACCTGTTGTAGCCTTCATCTTGTTGGAATGTTTGTATTTCTGTGTTACTTGATACTGATATTAAATTAAATGCCCATTCATTATCAGTGATTTTTTTCCTAAATTTATAAATGATTGGATCAAGATTGAGAGAGGGGAAGCTAATCCATGTGAGAAGAGATCTGTGATTTTAATCTATGGTGAGGATGAGCCAGTGCAGATGAGTTTTTTCAGTTTTGGTAATTTATTGAGAATATTTCAGAGCATAAACTAAACTTCCTTCAAATCAAAAAGAGACAGAGAGTCAGACAGGCAATAAGTTATGAGACAAGATATTAGAGAGTAGTGAGAGCTGGTTTAGCTATCTCAGAATGCATCTTGTGTTACATACCTATATCTCATAATAAACACCTGTTTGACCATGGAGTGGAGTTGCTTCCTCTAGCCTAAAAATGTTCAAGTCCCACACTCAACTGTGGCATCTAGGTACTTTTGAGTAGAGAACAAGTCAGCAGGAGAAGGACTTTCAGGGGAATCTAAATCCTCTAAATTTCTCAGAGAGCAGGTACTTTTCTATTTCCTAACTCAACTCTGCCTTACCACCTTCTCTGTATTAGTTAAAGAACAAAGACAATACAGATTCATCTCATCAAACTGGGTCTATGTACACACTATCCTAGTGGGAAACTCCTCCCTTCTCTCTTGTTCTGTGATATCTCACTGAACCCGTCAGATGAACAAGGCATCTTGGAGTAAGTCACTAAGACAATTCAAAGACCATTTCTACCCTATACAGTTTTTACTTTTAGGCATGTCCAAAAGGAATAACTAGTCAATATATAATAGAACAACTCCTGAATAACTGCATGGGTCAGACATAGGCTGACCCATAACTAGTATAGAAGTTTGCTCCAAATTCAAAGGTTAAGAAAGACAGAGTTAAACTTTCTCTTAGCCTTAGGCCTCCCATCCATCCAGCATGAGCAAGCATGATGGAGAAAACAGAAAAGAATTACACAGGATGGGAAGGAATATGTGGGTTTTAATCTACATTGTTGGAAGGAATATCAACATTATGACATTACACACCAGCTAGAGTATTATTGTAATATACATGTAAAGAACCAAAAGTTATTGGTAGCTTTTCAGAAGTCTGAGGTTTTAAGCAATGTGATGTAGAGACAAGACTTTTTAAAAATTTAAGATGATGAAAGAAACATTGACTTTTGAGAGATCTAGCCCAACTTTATCAAGCTATAGTGAGTTTTATAGTTATAATTGGGCAGATAGTTACTATTATGATTATTTTTAGAAGGAAAAATAGGATTTATATATTTATATATTTGGATGTCTACCATGCTGGGCTCTTTCCTTTCTTCAATTGTTAGGTTTCTTGCCCCTTGTCTATAACTTTACAGATATAATGGCATGCTGTCATTACTATGGAGATGAAATAGACCAAAAAAATTCTCCTACTTTCCTGATAATAAAGATTAATAGCTAGATTTAGTTCCCTATCACTCTGGGGGCATAAAACACTCTGTGACTTCCAAGAGTATAGTATGTTAGTGGTAAACATACTTCAATTCTGCACTCCCCCCATTTCCCCCATCTGTGAGAGAGGGACACATGAAACACTAGACTGAATCAGAACAATGAGGCATCTGGGTCATTATTCTGTTTCTGACAGTGACATTGAGGGATGCTGCCATCAACTTCAAAAGTTGAGGATGCACACAAAACATCCCTACCTTCTCTTTAACTCCATCATGGAGTTTTTATGAACAGTGAATTTGTTTCATGAATTTGTATGGGACTTTATCTTTTCAGCATGTCCTATCTCTAAAAGTAGGGGATTTCATCAGTTTTTTTTTAACCTCTGATGCATAGTATTGGCGTGTCTAAGAACTCTATATTCAATTGCCAAGATATTCTTGTTCTTTTCTCCTGATAATAAAGTCAGTAAGCAAGTATGTGTTTTCTCTATTCAAACTAAGCACAATTTTATGAACCTTAAACCTTTAGGTTGTGCAATCTTGATATTTTCAGCCTAAATTCATATCAAATGTTGAACTGTATCTTGAAGTGGATACTGTTTCTGCCTGAAGTTTTGCACAAACTTCCTCTAATATGCATTTTTAAACATTTGACAATGTTTTAACTCTTCTATTGACTGTGGTTTTTATGACTTCAGTAGGTTTTTATTTTTTTTTAAAGAAAAGTCTGTTTATAACCAATGCATGATCACTGGAAAAATGGGTAATTTCTATCTGTTTGTGAGTTTTTGTGTGTGACTTCTTCCAAGGACCAGAGTGCACATTTCTTCCTAGGACTTTGTTGGTTTGATTCCTACTGTCATTGGTGGTTTGGTGACTTAGAATTAGAACTGAAGATCAGTTATATAAAAGGATAAGAAGGCAAAAAATTAAATGATTTCTCACCTTCTTGGGACTAACTGTCCTATTCCTAGAAACCATCTTGGATTTCTTGCTAAAAATATTGATTTTCCTGAAGAATAATTCACTAGAGATGAAAGGGAAACAAGTCCTCTCCAGGTTTATTTTCTAGACTCATTCATTGATAAGTTGTTTCAATCATGTCCAACACTTTGTGACCCCAGTTGGAGTTTTCTTGACAAAGATACTGGAGTAGTTTTCTGTTTCCTTCTCCAATTCATTTTCCAGATGAGGAAACCAAGGCAAATAGGGATAAGTGACTTGCCCAGGGTCATGCAGTTAGTAAGTGTCTGAGGTCAGATTTGATCTCAGGTCTTCCTGGCTCTAGGCCCAGTGCCCTATCCACTATGCAAATGATCTGCCCAGACAATAAAGCCCCAGCTTTTTCCAGACAACTGATAATAAAGATTAATAGCTGGATTTAGTCCCCTGACACTCCAGGGGCAGAAATCACTCTATGAGTTCCCAGATCACAGTATTTGTTAGTGGTAAACATGCTTAAATTTTCCCTAGCCATGAGAAAGGAGCATGTGAAACACTAAACTGAATCAGAATGGTCCTGATGCCCAGTATGCATAAAATTGGGCACTCAGAGAATGGGTTAGAATATATTTTAGGAGCTGTCCAACCTGGGGATAAGACAAAGGTACCAAAGCAACATAAAAAGTAATCTAGGACCCCAAAGTGGGTCCATTGGTGCTATGAATGCTACTGGTGCTGCTGCTTCATATGCTGCTGTTGTAATATGCCCTCAGGAGATCTGGTTACCAAGTTCTCTCTCAGTCAAGGAAACCTTTATGGAAAACCACAAGCTTTTTGCTCTATGGATGAAAAGTGCTGTTTGTGCCACTGACTACAAAAATACCATTTCTGCCTGCCTATGAAAGCACCCTCCTTGTACTCTCCTGCCACACTTTTGAGGCAGAGAAGTGGGTTTATTTACATTTTTACAGATAGGGATGCTGAATCACAGGTAAATTAGATACATGGGACTGTGATCTGAGCTCCTTGGCTGCTAGCTGTTGCCCATGCATATTAGTATTCACCTAATTAGTTCTTTGGTTGTCTGTGTATGTGTGTGTTTTATTTATATATATATATATATTATATTATATAAGACTCTCAGATTCTGAAGGGCAATTTAGTTTGGTTTCATTTCCTTCATCTTCAACAGGTTATGTGAGGTGCTCAATCTTGATCCCAGGCATGTCCTAATAGCAGAAGTGATTTTTACAAATATCGGAGGAGCTGCCACCGCTGTTGGGGATCCACCAAATGTGATTATTGTTTCCAATCAGGAGTTGAGGAAGATGGTATGTATCAAGATAATTGGATTTCTACTCACACATGGAGATAATTGGCTTACTTGTCAACTTATACCTCTTATCCTTAGGGGTGTCTTTGTTCGAAACTAAGCATAGTTCCTCCTTACTGACATTTTCTTTTGGATGCTGTTGGACAACTTAAGAATACAATGGTGGTTGACTGACATTTGCATTAGGAGTTAAGTAGTTTAAAATTGTCTCCCTCTTGGGCTGGTTTAATTTGTGATACACATAATCAGAGATAGAAGAAATGAAGGGAGAAAGAAGAAGAAAGGAAGGAAAAAGAAGAATGGAAGGAAGGCTATAAGGAAGAAAAAAAAAGAAAGGTAGGTCGGGTAAGTTAATGTATATAGATATCCAGAAAAGTTGGATTACCCTCCACTTGGTGATAGGTAAAGCTACATGATTCTTGACCTCTTGGTAGAAGTATTTCATTATAAGAACTAATTCTGGTAAGGTTTTTCTGACTTTTTCCCCTCTATATCTGCTCCTCTCTCTTTTTTCATCTCTTTATTTATTTTTTTTTGAGTACATAACTGATGACACTCTGACACAGATGGAAGCAAAAACTATAGTTTATCTTCATAAAGCTGCCCCAAGCTAGTACCTAATTGGTATTAATGTGCAATCCCAGGCACATTCCCTTTCTTGGAGGATGATAGAATTAATTCTACGCTATTTTAAAGTTGCCTTTGGAGTCTTGCATTTGAATGCCTAACGCTGAAATTGAAATAATGAAACTGACCTCAAACATGCACTTGTGTACTGCACCATGTCATTCAGAGTGTGAGGAAAGAAGGGGAAAGCCCTACTATTTATCTTCTTTTATGTTAAATCATCTCTGTATTCCACAATAGTTTTTCAGGTCATTTAACAAGCCATCGTAGGAACTTCTCAAATTTAGAATCTAGTGGTAATGGACCAAAGGCCAGGCATTTCAATGAGTAGTCTTAGAATTCATTTTTTCTTGTGAACCATCAGAGATTCAGACCTATGATGAGGTTAGGGCCTCAGATAAGCCCTCTGACCAATGTTACTGGATTTTTGCTGGTATAATATCCTCCTGAGTAGCAACCTCCAGGTCATTCCTTTACAGATTAGAAAAGACAGAATTTCTTACCTTTTATTGAAAATGATACCCCCAGAAGTTCAGGGTTAAACTGGTCTTTGTGGATAAATCTGAGCTGCTTCTATTTATTCATTAGCAGTGAGGAGATAAGACGATACTTATCTCTATCAAGTCACAAATGAATTCCAAGGGAAAAGTGTTTTCAGCAGTGATTAATTTATAAGACCTTGCTATCAACATTGTAATGAGATTGCAGGCAGATATTTGCATCCCAGAAGAGGCATATTTATTGTGCATTCTTTGGATGTTCATTAACAGACTAATGTAGGAAAGGAATGACTTCCAAAATTATTTTAAGCTTTGAAATTAATTTTGAAAATATTCATAGGGAAAATAAATAGTAAATATGCAATTTATACAGCAGTAAAGAAAATCAATAGTAGGCATTGTAATAGTCCTCAGAAATGCCTCCTCAGGATTGGGCTAGAACTTAGGCAAGATGGAGCAGAAGGCAAAGTTTGTGTTCTGTGCCTTCTTACTGCCCTCCTCTGTGATCCTCTCTCTTCCTCTTCCCTGTATATTGACATTTTAAAAGAGGAATCCTGGAATGAGTAAAGTCTTGGTAAAACAGAATGACTCTCTTACAGGGTATAATTTATACTTCTTTTCTTTTTAATTTTCTTCTTAGTGTCTGGTTAAAGGAGAGAATTGCTCTCTAGCTGCCAAAGGAAAGGGCTTGTGCATTTTCTAGTAGAACACTATTGCTCTGCTACTTAAAACCCCCTCATCAGTAGTAACCCCTGCTCTAGTGAGACATTAAGAGTTTCTGTGGCAACTGCCCACCCTGCTCCTGGCAGTTTTCTTCCAAAGCTCTTTTTGGGAGTGTATCCCAAGCCATTCTGCTTTGTTAATTCACTACCCCTTTCACAGCCGTGAAATCAGGTTCATTAATTCTATCAAGGACAAAATTATTTTGAAGAGCTCCTTTCAGAAAGACAGAAAAGAAGGAATGAGGAAAGGGTCAGAGATAGTAAAACGTCAGACAGATAGGAAGAGGATGCAGAGTGAAAGCATTTTCACAGATTCAGAGAAATTGTAAGGGATCTTAGAAGGCAGCTAGTCCAACCCAAACCTGAGAGAACCTGGCTCTCCCATGTCTGAGAGACATGGTCATACAGCTTTTGCTTAACAGATCTCTGGTGAGGGGGGACCCACTACTTCCCAGTTCAGTGTATTTCACTTTTAGAAGCTCTGATTGTTAGAAAGGCTTTTCTTCCTAACCTAAAGGTTTTTGTATTTGTTTTATTTTGTGTGGTAACTTGCATCTATTGTGCCCAGTTCCACTTTTGGGGGCAAAACTGAATATATGTAATCTCTTTTATATATGACAGTACCTCAGAAAATTGAAGATATTTATCTTCTCCAGGCTAAAGATTCCTATTCTTTCATTTGATCCTCATATAGGATGGACTCATATCCCTTCACGAATATGCCTGCCCTACTTTGGCCATTCTCCAATTTTTCAGTGCTCTTCTTAAATTGTGGTACTTAGAACTGAAAAAAAAAAACATCCCAGCTGTCACCAGACAAGGGCAGGGTGTACATATGCTACCTGTACTTTCATACCAATCATTTTTTAAATTTAGTTTTTTTGCATCTTCTTTTTATTTTAATTTTTAATTTATGGAATAAGACATGCATTTCCATAACACAGCACAGTAAAAAAGATGATTGCATATGAAACTACAAATTCACTGTGTACAATTTGCTCTTCCTTCTAAATATACAAGTTATCATGTAAATTTCTTTTTTCCCCTTTTTTTCTTCCCTCCTCCCTGCCTTATGCTAATGATGGCTATTATTATACACACATAGATAAGTGTGTGTATATACACATATACATATATGATATATGTAAAATTTTTCTCTACATCTATTTATCACTTGTTTGGATCCAGGTAGCATCTATCTTCACATGTGCTTTATTTTTAATTTATGTATTTATAATAGTCAAAATGATTTAGTTGCTCAAAGTCATTCTTCATACATGTTGTTGTTACTACATATCATGTTCCCTTGCTTCCACTCTGCTTTTCACTATTTCATGTTAAGTTTTTTCCACACCTTTTTAAGATCATTGAACTCATTATTTCTTATAGCACAGTAGTATTTTATCACAATCATGTATCACAATTGTTCAGGCATTCCCCAATTGATGGGGACCACTGCAATTTCCAGTTCTTTGCCACCACAAAGAGAGCTGCTTTAAACATCCCATTCACATTCAAAGTAAGAATTACTCTTTGTGAATTTCCCTCCAAATTATTTATACTCATTATTTTCTTTTTCAGTCTCTTTTTACTCTAGCTCTGTTATCTTTTCTCCCCACTTTCCCACTCCCCATCCTACCCACTCCTCTAAGTATAATCCTGAATGAAAAAATTGAACATTTGACAACTTGAAAGACTTTCAGATACTTTATACCAATCGTTGACTAAAAAAAGTTAGAAAAGCACAGGTCTAAGCATAGATTATGGGGTTCTCCTTTGAACAGCTCCTGTCAACTTGATATTGAACGATTAAAGACTACTCTTTCAGTATAGCAATTCAGTTGTGCATAATTTGATTCAACACTGTTAAGAGCTAGAAGATTTGTCTCTTCTTTTCAATTATTGTTTTTATTTATTGTTATTAAGATTATAATAAAATAGTTTTGTTTTGTTTTGGAGATTATCTTGCGCTGACTGGAAGTGCAGTTGCCACCCAGAAGACTGATCCCAATATTGATAGCAACCAGAACCTTTAACCTGCTCCGTTTTTTTAATCTGGGCTAGTTTGGCTCTCCATAGGCAACCTAATGATCTACTTCCACTTGCTATATTGGTAACAAACAACTGATGGGCTTTAGCCCAACTGTAGCTCAGAACTCCTGAAGCCAAGTCATCCACTAGCCTAACCTCTTCCTTCCCTTCTCCCCAATAATAGGGATTACAGGTGTGCACCACTATGCCTAGCTAAAAATGTTTTTTAAAGTGCCTTGTCTATGGCGTCTTCAAAAGCCAAAGAAGTAACAAGTGAAATCCAAAGCCAAGTGCTAACCAGACCCACAGTGGCAGACCAATATTGGAAAACTTCATTTATACCAGTATATAAAAGTTCTGTCATTCCCTCTATATGGAATAGGAGAAAAAGCCTTGGTTTTGGAATAAGAATACTGTGGTTGGAATCCAGGCTCTGCCTTGATGCCTATGTAATGCTGAACAAGTCATTTCAGTCAAAACCCTCTGTTTTCTTAGTGGTAAGGGTAGGGGATCGGTGAGAAGACTTCTCAGGTCCTTTACAACTCTAATTTCTATTATCTTCCCCTGGAGAAAGGAGATCTAGGGATGTGGAATCTATGGACATTTTAAGATGGATCAGCGAATTTCTACTTTTACTCTTGGAGTTTGCTCAGAGATGCCAATATATCTGGCCAACTCAGTTGATTCAACTTGAAAAAAATCCATCCAAATTTGTTTGAATGTTTTGCCCATCCTGTTTAGCTGTTTTTAAAAATTAAGTGATTCAATATTTTCACTTCATAGAGAAACAGCCTGAGCATCTTGCTGCTAGGAGACAAGATTTTTTGAACTGGGTATAGAATGACTTTCTTTACTGAAGAAAAATTTGTGACCAAATGAGACTAGATTCTTACAAGGTTTCAATAGACCTCAATTTCAGTAACTGTCACTTTACATTGAAATTGGCTAATTGTGAGTAAAATACTTTGTAAACTAGTGAAGTAGTATAAAATTGTGAGTTATTACTATTATTTAGCAGGGTTTTTTCAGCATAAGTAAAGATTCTCTGTCCAACTGAGGAGAAAAGTGTGTACAGCCAAAAAGAAAATAACTAGGTAGAGGGAGGGCTGTAACAACACAGTCACAAAGAAGTAGGAAAGGACTGAGTTAAAGAACTACAGTAACATCAGTCTTGTTGTGGATGGTTTTTTGATACAAGACTTTTAAGGAAATGGCTTTTCTGAGGAAGTTACAGAAATATAGGAAAACAGCAGGGGTCCCATAGGTATATTTACATAAAAAGCTTAGCATGAGAATTAAAATGTGCATGGCATTTGCATGGATTATTTCCTTCTAGAAGTCATAATTTTGTGTTTTTTTCCTCTCTTTTGTATATTTCTTCAATAAAATCATAGGGGAGAAAGAAAGGAGGAGAGGGAGAGGGGAAGGGAGAAGAAGGAGAAGAAAAGGAATAGAGAGAGAGAGAGAGAGAGACAGAGACAGAGACAGAGAGACAGAGAGAGAGAGGGAGGGAGGGAGGGAGAGGAAGCATTACCAAAAGAAATGATCCCACCCAGACATCTAAATAACACAAGGAAAGGGAATGATAAAGACCTAAGAAACAATAGAAGATAGGTGGTGCAGTGGATGAAGCACCAGTGCAGGAGTCAGGAGGACCTGAGTTCAAATCTCATCTCAGACAGCTGTGTGACCTTGGGCAAGTCACTTAACCCCCACTGCCTTATCCTGGGTCATCTCCAGTCATCCTGATGAATATCTGGTCACTGGATTCAGAGGGCTCTGGAGGAGAAGTGAGGCTGGTGACCTGGCACAGAACCTCCCTCACTCAAAACAAAGTCAAGTGCAGGTCATGTCATTTCTCTCATGGCATGGTTGTCTTTGGTGACAAAGGACAAACACACACACAAGACCCTTGGTGTCTTTAACACCATGGAGGACAGTTAAGAAGGATAAATTGAAAGAAGTATACAATTTGAAGGGGTGGTGGTGGATGTTTTCCTCACAACAAGCCTATGAGGTGTGTACTGTAATGTAAACATTGTTATTTCTGTTTGACATATGTAGAAACTGAGGCTCAGAGAGCTTGAGTGGCTTGCTAAAAGTCATACAACTAGTAAGAGACAGATCCAGTACTACTGACTCCAAGTTTTCTGATCTTTGACAGTTTGGTAATGGATAGAACAGTGGATGGAGCACTGTCCTAGAGTTAGGAAGACCTAAGTTCAAATGCAATATCGGACACTCACTAGACATGTGACCTTGGGCAAGTCACTTAACTTGTCTGCCTCAGTTTCTTCAACTTCAAAATGGGGATAATAGTAGCACCTACCTCTCCTGATTATTGCGAGGAGCAAATGAGATAATATTTTTAAATAATACTTTTATAGGAGATAAAAATATTATTTATAGGAGAAAAAGCTTTGGTTTTGGAATAAGAATACTCTGGTTGGAATTCAGGCTCTGCCTTGATGCCTGTGTGATGTTGAGCAAGTCATTTCAGTTCTGTGACCCTCTGTTTTCTTAGTTTTAAGGGAAGAGGATAGGTGAGAAAATTTTTCAGGTTCTTTATTACCCTAATTTCTATTATCTTCCCCTGGAAACAAGAGATCCAGGGATGTGGAAGCTATGGACAATTTAAGATGGATCAGTGAATTTCTACTTTCACTCTTGGAGTTTGTTCAAAGATGCCAATATATCTGGCCAGTTCGGTTGATTCAACTTGAAAAAAATCTATCAAAACTTATTTGGATGTTTTGCTCATTCTAATAAATAATATTTTTAAAGCACTTAGTATAGTACCCGGCACATAGTAGACAGTAAATGTTTTTCCTTCCTTCCTTCCTTCCTTCCTTCCTTCCTTCCTTCCTTCCTTCCTTCCTTCCTTCCTTCCTTCCTTCCTCCCTCCCTCCCTCCTTCCCTCCCTCCCTTTTTCCCTTCCCTTTCTTTCCTCCTTCCCTTCTTTTTTTGTTTGTTTGTTTGCTCATTCTTTTATTCCTTATTCTCTCCAGTGCTAGTGCTTTCCCTGTAAGATCACTTTCCATCTATTCTGCTTATGCACATAGTCATTTACAGGATGTTTTCCCCCACCAGAATGTGAGATCTTTGATGGCTGAGACTGAGTTTTTGCTTTTCTTGTATTCTAACATTTTAGCACAGTTTCTGGTGCATATTAAATGCTTAATAAATATTTGTCAACCAAATGCACTCAGGGGCCAAATAGAACAAGACTAATCCTGTATTCATGTGACACTTCCTCCAGTACTCGAAGCCACTGTCACGTTTCCCTTAAGCCTTCTCTCTTCCATATTAAACTGTCTGTCTCTCTTTTTCTCCCACTTTTATTCTTCCACAAATTCCTATTTGGATGCCTCATCAAACCATAGAGACAATCTGGAATTCCAAAAGACTATGACACTTGAGCACTATTTCTGGCAAGGGAGAAAGGCCTACAGTATAGCCTCAGTAGTGGATTTTTGTTTATTGTCCAAGGATCAGCTAGACTACTTTTTGAAGGGGACATAAGCAGAATATTGACCACCATATTATGATGAATTTTGGCAACAACCATACTCAAAAATCATTTTGTAAGTCATGGAGGAGTTGTGATCTTCATTAATAGGAGGAGAACACTTAAGAAGTCGTATACATTTTGAAACACTAAAAATGTGTAGATAAATATGTATGTATATGTTATACAAATATGAAATATATTCCTACATGCATAGGTGAATTTTCATAGTTTTATAAACATCTACGTATATATCTATTTTATTGCAAACTATACAGATTAAAAAACAATCTATTAACTTTCCAACAGTAATTCTTTCCCAAGGATCTTTCTAACAAATATGTTGTGTGGGAAATTGTTGAGAAAAAATGAAAAATTCAATCAAATATCTGGAAATTTTTCAAAATATTTTCTACTATGTACATAAAACATTCGGACAAATGACTGGTACTTATTGTTTTTTTGTCCAGATGTTTTGTGATTATATAGACAGAGTCAATGAATTTAAAACACAACTGAAATGGAATAATGTTTCATCTCTATGGAAAGTGAGGCTCAATCTACTGTTTTTCTTTCTTTTTTTAACCTTTAGGGAATGGATTTTGCTGGATTCACAGCACACATGTTCATTGGA
Organism: Notamacropus eugenii; assembly: GCF_028372415.1. NCBI lineage: Eukaryota > Metazoa > Chordata > Mammalia > Diprotodontia > Macropodidae > Notamacropus > Notamacropus eugenii. The sequence continues at coordinate 400,982,139 of NC_092876.1, forward strand.
ATTTGTCTTGTTCTCTTGGTCTCCTTTCCTTTCCTGAGACTCCTTTACTGGAACAAGAAGCTTTACAATAAGGAACCAAGTGAGATTGTTGGTAAGTTTGAGGGGCAGGGGAACTATACCTTTTCCTTTTTCCTGTGAGATGACAAGAAAGTAATTTAATTTAATTCTCTTTGAAAATGAGTTTTAGCACAAAAATGTAACATAAAATATGGGCAGAGCATGAGATAAATGTAACCTGCCAAGATGTTTGCCTAATATAAGTGGAGGTTGGAATCACTACTCCTTCCTGATCACAATGCAAGTTCAATACCTTTCAATCCATGAATCCTGATTTTCCTAAGTATGTCCTCTTCAGTTTCTCTAATAGAATTTATAAAATCCAGAAAGTAAGTCCTTTCAGATCCTTTCTGATGATTCAAATGCCTATCATTTATAGTCCAAATCATGTACTATAAGTTAAATCTATGGTACATGAGCCATATGACAAACAATCGTTCTAGCATTGAAATGTAACTTAAATATGAACCAAAATAAAAAAGGTACCATAACTCAATTACCAATTAGTGTTCAGACTTGTTAAGTAAAACAGCATTACCCTTAATGAAGCCTGGGTCTGTACTATCAAATGAGATGATATTTGTAAACTGTTTAGCTCAATGCATGTATGTAGTAAGAGTCTTTCCATCTTTGTGTGTAGAGGTATTTTTGTACTAATAGATCCTACAGAAAAGTTAGGGAACACATTAAGAACATAAGTAATTGTTAAATGGACAACTTATACCTAGGATCCCTGTGTTCCTAAATATGCCCTCAAATGTTCTTGTATGATTTTAACCATGGTGAAGAAGACTTCTTGTCATTGTGATACTTGACATTTTCCCTTTAAATTTTCTTGGGAAGGTCTAACAGTTGGAAAAATTGCAAGCTATCCAGATAGTTTGGGAAATGCTCTGTTTTCCTTGGGATATGACCAAAGTTTGGATAATGTCCAAATTTTTTGATGCCATTATTTGGATGGTTGCTGACAATACTGTATTTTCTTTGCCTTTTTTAAAATTTTTCAGTTTGACTTCAGGTGACTTGAGGTGAATCATTTTTGTAGTTCATAGAGTCTGTAATTTAAAATTTTAATTCATTTCATGAATTTTAGAAAATTTTTTTTTATTGAGCTCTACAGGGCCAATGGTCTATTCTTCATCTTTAGTGGATAGGTACTCAACTTTTGATTTCATTAACACAGGGAACTCCCAGGTGAGGAATCTGCCTCTATTGGTGTGGGTTGGTACCTTTTTTTCACTTTTATAGAATTGCCTGGAGCATCAAGAGGTTAAGTGATTGCCCCAGCACCAGAAAGCCAGTATCTGTCATGGTAATGGAAGTTGAATTCAGGTCTTCCTGTCTTTGAGGCCAGCTCACTGTCATTACTTTCCTTCATCTTTAGTAAGATACCTAAATTTCATTTCATAATTAGTAATTAGAGTTCTAAATAGTTTTGTTGTGATTCACAGTCAGTGATTATACAAGGTAGAAATTTTTTCCCCTTCATGTATAATTTTCATTTCATAGGGTGTATGGGTAATAGTACCTCTGGTGTGAAGGCTTGCTGAGGCCTTTTCAGGGCTTCTCATCCACATTTGGTGCCTACTTGATACTCAACTCTCACCTGTGGCTCCAAGAAGCTGTAGCATGTGCTATGGTCACACCTTGGTAAACCATCTTGGCAGAGAGGCTGAGCTTGGTTGAGGGTAACTGACAAACCTCAAACTCATTGGTGAATTGGGTGGTGTCTACCCCAAATATGTGAAGACTGCACTCATTAGAATGGATGGTTGAGGACAATTTGTTCCAATAGACTGAAGGCAGCTGAAGCAGATGCTGTAGAGTGCTTTGGTTTAGAGTTTGGTTAAACATCAAATATTCCAAAGTCATCCACTGCATCCCAGGCCATCACCAGTTGTCCTGACTTTTGTCATGTCAATAGACTTTGATTATTCTGCAAGAGAGAGTGGTTCTGATGACTTTGGCAACTCTACCTCACTTAAATCCAATTTGCACAAGCCAAGACATTACCCCGTGATGCCATTGGTCTTTTTAGAAAATAAAGGACAAAAAACCCAATTGCTTTCCTTCCATTGGAGCTGACTGTGCTTGTGCTCAAGTAGAAAGCATAATTATGAGCCATTTCAGATAGCACCTTTCCACAGTTCTGGAAGGTTGACTTTTTATAGGAGTATGAAATTTGTTCTAAGAAGTTATTTTGTCATCTGAAATTTGCACCTGGAAATCATTCTTTGTGAGGAAGAAGGTATGTTACTGCAGGGTAGATTCTCTCTAGGAAGTTATGGCAGTATGTTTGAATCTCTAATGATAATGATGATAGAAATCAAATGTAAAGAAAACAGGATGCACCTGAAATCCTTTAAATGGCACATTGGATAATTTCAACACATTTATTGACTACTCAGTGCAGCACTGAAAACAGCCTTGAGCACTTTGAATGATAAAAAAGATATGATCCTTGCCGCCTTAACTTACAATTTAGTAAGGCAGACCAAGTTCACAGACATTATGTGTTTAGAGAACAATAAACTGCTCAACTAAGTGATGCTGAATGACTGCTAGTGCAATAGAATCCTGGAGAAGAAAGAGGACGGTGAAATGTAGGTCAAAACCTGAAGGGCCAAGGAAGGGAGTCTTTTGCACCAAAGTGTAAAGGAAGCAGTCCATTGTAAAATACAACAGGAAAAGTTATAAGTGGAGCTGCATTTCAATTTGCTATGCAATACTGAGACAATAGTAACCATTAGGTCCAATTTGATTCATTTAAATGTTAAGTTGGTTTGCTTTTAAAAGCATTTGTAATTATCTTTTTATAAATAGCCCTGCCTAGTAGTAAAAGGCCCAACCTTTCTGAAGAACAAAAAAGTCCTTTCTCCTATTGCCCTTTTCTTTATTTTTTATGGTGGTATTTGCTATCTGGGTGACTGAAACAATCTTTTTGCTTTTCTTTCTGAACCCAAATTCAATCAAAATTTGCCCTTTTGTAATAATTAGATTTCCATGACAATTAAATCTCATGACTTATTTTCATTATATAGCTCTTTTAGATTCAGCATCTAGAGTGGTTCCATAACCTGTAAGTTGTATTTTTGAAGTGAAATGAATATTCTTTAATTTCTCATTTTTTGATTGTAATTATTATCCTGATGGAGAACTTAGAATTAGAATGTGATAATAATGAATTCATCTGTTTAAGTTTGTATTTACACAGGCAAAATTAAGTGAAGGGTTGAGCAATTATTTGATGAATATGGGTGGTTGTAGTCTAACTGCAAAATTCTGACCTGAATCCTATGTACCACAATAACAAATGAACTTTTTTCTAAGTCTGAGGAAGCGTGGAAATGATATGTTATTTTTTCAGTGCTCTATTTTTACATTTCCTTTGCCCATTTGAACATAGCCATGGGAGTACTTATGCATGCAAACAGAACCATCCCTAAGTAGGGTCAAATGCAATGGTGATGTCTTTCTAGGTCCTGCCCTATAGAGATGCTATTAGTAACTCAAAATGGTCTGGTTCATAGGTTAGCTTGGTGAAATGACATTCTAATGATAGTGCCTATTTGCATAGTGTCTGTTTTGGTCATTGATGTCTTGTATACTTAAAAATCTTTTGAGTCTAGTCATTTAAAAAGAATCAATCCCCATAAATCCCTATTTGTAACGCCTCAAAATGTGAGAACCTTCCATCTGTAAAGTCTTTATTCTGCCTACTCCCTTGGTGAAGAACCATTTAATATGTTTCTTGGGATTATTCCAAGTATCCACTGGAGATTAATTCTTGAAGAATAATTATTTATTTTTAACAGGTTTATACTTTCTTTAGTCTCTCTAGATTGCTTCAAAAAATCATAGCAAATGTTACTTTAGAACCACCAATCAATTCAACCTCGACATTAATTATGTGGTATCCAGTTTGATTTTTCCCAAATCAGTTTAAAAGAAAATCTGAAGTGCTGAACATTTGTATGTTTAGAAGCTTTCACTTTGTTCCATCTCAAAACTTTTACCCTTTTGCCTTCTATTGTACTTATTCTTTGTCCTGGCATTTTTTTCAATGGCATTTAGCCCAATTGTAATGCAATCCTGATCCCCTAAAAGATTTAAAAATTAAAGTACCATTTTTGTCTTTTCCATATACTGTTTCCTTTAATTACTTATGCAAGACAGGGGAATTCAGGCTGTTAACTTAAAAATAAACTTTTTGAAGGATAAAAAGGTTTTGGAAATTTTCAAGAAACTTATAAATTTTTCATTCAGATTAGTATCCTAATTTATAATCAGTTACTATTTGCTTAATAACACAAGATCCAGAATTCTTATAATCAGCCTGTTCACCCTGCTTTATTCCAATCAGGAGCTATTCCATTGCTAAGAGGTTAATCAGTGGCTTCTCAATGAAAATAAATGCAGAGGTCTCCCTTTATTTATTAAATTTTCTTTTGAAATGGAAGAAAAGGTGATTGACAAAAGAAGATTTCATCGAAGGGGGCTCTAGTTACCTGGTTTGGAAGAAGTAGAGAGGATGACTTAATGGACCCAAGCATGATTTAATGGACCATTTCCATCTCTAATTTCTTTGATTCTGTAATAACCTGATATGGATTGTTTGAAGCACCTGCTTTAATCAACGAAATATCTGACATGTTGGTTGCTGATTGGCAATCAGTTGAGGTTTTGGAGTTTCAGGCAACCTACATTAGCTGCCCTGATTTTTCTGGTTTTGAGGCATTTTAAAGCACCTTATTTTGAGGATACTTAGATTAATTGCTTTGTGTAGGGATTCAGCTTTTATCTATATTAGAATATTTTGTAGCCCATTGGCCCAAACAGAGGTTGAAAAGTCTATGGGTTAATGAGGACTTGACATTTTAGCATCAAGTTGTTTATTGCTTTGAAGCATTCTTTTCAGGGCCTTGGATTGAAAAACAGTTTCGAGTTATTTCAATTAGTTTTCCCTAAAGACTAAAACAGTATAGTTATTATTTCTCTCTGTAGACATGGAAAACAGGGCAGAGACATTTTGCAATGTTCTTAGTTAAAATCAATACTTTCTTTAGTGAGTCCCACCCTGATGTTTCACACGAGTTGTTTACATCTCTTTGCTTCTATCTGGAATTAGTGTTCCAAAAAAAAAAGTTTTAGGAATTGTAGCTCATTAGGTTCCTTCTCTGTAGACTTTCATAAATTCTGATTCTGGGAAATCTAGTGGTAATTTACCTAATGTGGCTCAGTTGCCTGGATCTGGTTCCAAAACAAGGAAGAGACAGTTTGGTGGCAGTTTGAAGGCAGTAGAGTCAAGTTCAAATAAGAAATGTTGTTCGGTCTTGTCTCACTCTTCATGAACCCATTTGTTGTTTTCTAAGCAGAAATACTGAAGTGGTTTGCCTTTTCCTTCTCCAGTTCATTTGATAATTGAAGAAACTGAGGTAAACAGGGTTAAGTAACCTGTCCAGGGTCACACAATTAGTAAGTGTTTGTGGCTGAATTTGAACTGTGGTCCTCCTGACTCTAAACATTGTGGACCACTAAGAAGTAAATAAGGATTCCTGATGTTTACTTGTTGACTTAGAGCTGAGAGCTCTCAAAGGTGTTACTGCTGCTGTAGCCATCTCCAAAGCCTGGTCCTGGTGCCATGGTATGGTCTGTGCTGCTCTCTAGACCAACCACTACCCAGGTAAGACAAACTTTTTTTTTTTGGCCAACCTCCTAAATTGTCTTGGGTTAGAAAATTGTTTTACTCAGCCTTTGGTCAATTCTGCTGCTCCAGAATTCAATTTGAAGTATTGTTTTAAAGGTGTTTTGAGTGGTATTTGGGAGAGTTCAGGTGATACTCTGTCATCCTGGCTTTGCCACTCCCCGTCCTATTTTATTTTATACTTTTAAAGACATTTTGAGAAGAGGTCCACAGATTTCACCAGACTTCAAAAGGCATCCATGACAAAAAAGTATCTAACTACAGCCCTAAGGCTAACATGTTTATAGACCTGTCTGATCTTAGCTAAGATGATCCTAAGGAAATTGACATAGAATCTACCACTTGGCTTCTTCTTAAAGTCTTTCCAGTTTGGTAAGAACTGCTCAACCTTGTGTTTCCCTAGTAGAGCCTTCAAGAATCCGGAATCACCTCTATCTCATGATAAGGTAATGAAGCAGAAATAGGAATTTCTGTTCACTGGATCATGGAAGTGGAGCTTTGTTAGTGATGGTGGAATCCAGGGTATATAACCATTGCTGTATGTTCTTTTGTGTTGAGTGAAGATGATATGGACCATTAGAAATGAGGTGAATGGCTGAACAAGTTGTAGTATATGAAAGTAATGGAATACTATTGTGCTATAAAGAAATGATGATCAGGCAGACTTCAGAAAAACCTGGAAAGACTTATATGAACTGATGGTGAGTTAGGTGAACAGAACCAGGAGAACATTGTACACAGTAACAGTCACATTGTGTAATGACTGACTTTGATAGACTTAGCTCTTTTCAGCAATGCAAGGACCTAAAACAATTCCAAAAGACTCATGATGGAAAATGCTATCCACATCCAGAGAAAGAAATATGGAATCTGAATGCAGATCAAAGCAAACTATTTGACTTTTTTGTTTTGTTATTTTTTTCTCATGGTTCCTCTCATTCATTCTAATTCTTCTGTATAACATGACTAATGTGAAAATATGTTGAATAAGAATGAATATATGGTGCCTATATCAGATTGCATGACATCTTGGGGAGAGGAGAAGTGAAGGGGGTGGAGAAAATTTAAAATTTATGGAAGTGAATGTTGAAAACTAAAAATAAATTTAAAAAAATTATACCCATTAAAAAAAAGAAAAGAAAAAAAGAAATAAGGTGACTGATATACTAGGGTGCTTGTGGGGATATTGATAAGAATTTGGGTAGGGGTTTAAAAAGAGAGAAGAAGACCTAGGAAATGATAGATAATAGCCACCAGGATCTGGGTAAGGGTTTATACATACATATATACATACATACATGCATACATATATATATACACACACAAATATATGTGTATAATTATATACACACACATATACATTTATATATGCTCATTTATGTAATATATATTTACAGTTTCTATATATTAAAATATAGAAAATCTCAGGGAGGGAGAGTTTGCTGAATGAGAGTGATAATGGAAGAACATAGAGGTGTTGGGGAAGAGGAATCTTCTCAGTGTAGCGGGGGACATGGAACAAGACATGAAGAGGGTGGCCAGGTGTGTTGTAACTTCTGGGAGGAATCAGACTTCTCTGATTTCAAGGAGCTGGAAAGTGCTGGAGAAAGAAGTTTAATGTAAATGGTAGTTGGTTAATAGTGGAAAGGAGTTTCTGAAGGATACCAAGGAAAGACTGAACAGAGAAGGAGAGGGAGATGGGAAAGATAGGACTAATATGAACAGGCAAGAGTTGGTACTTGATGGCAAGATAAGGGAGTTTTCACTAGGGTTATCTTTAACTCCAAATCACAGAAATAAATTGAAGACAGAATTTGTTAGCCACTGGTCAGTAGATTGGTAGGTGTTTATGTTGTTCCTGGAAGCAATGGAAGCTGTATCTCAGGTCTTTGGCTCTGTATTGATTTGATTATTATCCCCTGGCCTAAGTGTCTACTATGCAACCTTGTGGAAGAAAGAGGTCCTGAGCTTCTGGTTGTGGACTAAGCAAGAGGATGGGCATAAGAGGTCAGATAGTGAGAAACCTGTAATCTGGGCTCCAGTAAGAGAGGACTGAGGTGGGTTTGAGTCACCGATCCTCCAATCAGCAGTGAAGAAGCTCTGTCTTTGAGTAGAAGAGATGTACACAGATAAATATAAAACAATATAAAATATAAGTGCTTAAGAATGCCATAGAGTTCTAGGAGAACAGATGAGGCACAGCTAACATTGATTCTGGGAAGGAAGGAATTATGGGAGGAGATAAACATTTATTAAGCATCTATTGTGTTCTTATTGTGCTATACGTTTTAGAAATATCTCATTTGAGGGAGAGGTGTTATGATTATCACCATTTTACAAATGAGGAAACTGAGGCAGCCAGAAGTCAAGTGACTAGTCTGTGGCCACACAGCTAGGATGTATCTGAGGCTGGATTTTAAATGAGGTCTTCCTGACTTCTAGGCCCAGCATTCTATCTACCACGTTACACAGCCAACTCCAAGGTAAGGAAGGCATGAAAATTTACTATTATACTCTCTGATAAGTAGAAAATTCTCTTTTCTGCTCAAGACTCCTGTGCTGAACCATAGGATCATTGAGTTAGAGCTAGGCACCATCTAGTTCAACCACCTCACCTTGCCAAAGAGAAACCTAAAGGTTCAAAGAAATGAAATGATTTTTCCAGGGACACAGTTAGTAGCAAAGGGTGAGATCTGAACCCGGGCCTTCCTGACTTGAAATCTAGTACCCTTTCCACATGGCCATGCTGAACTGAAGTCTGTTTAGTTGAAAACTCAGTTTCCTAGTCAGGATCATTTTCACTTGGGAACAAAGGCCCAGAGGAATCAACCTTTATCATCACTTCAGTCTCTTTCTTCAAATGGTTGAAGGCACTGATGCTAGAGGCATTGTAGCTTTGGCACAATAATCCTATTCATACAAGGCCTAGATAGCAGCGTTTCCTGTTTGATTGACTCTTCAGTATTACCTCCATGTTGTTTCTGCCTTCTTTGGACCTTAATATTTGTAAAAAAACCCAAAAAATCAACAAAACCTTTTATCACATTGTCTGGCATACAGTAGATGCTATATAAATGCTCATTATCCTGCCCTTTGATGGCTAAAAAAGAGGCTCCAGATCTTTTTCTGCCAGACCAGCTGAGAACTTGTTTTCTGACTCTTTCTCAGTTCCTTTATTTTGCTTCTTATGAGAAGTTGTTCCAGGTAATTCCTGTCCTCTTTCGCTTGGCAATACTCCATTTCTCCTCATTTCAGATCTGTAAAATTAGTTTATATTTCTGCCAGATTTTTTTCTTTTCCTTTGTTCTTTTCTTGTTCTTACTTCTAACCTTTTTCTTGTCTTGATAGAATATGCAAGCCTCCCACCTCAATGGGATATGGTGTGAATTAATGAGGTACCATTTGCTGAGTGTTTCTGGATTTAAGTGCTAAATGTTGTTATTTTGAGTAGCAATGAGGTTTCTTCTTGCCTGTTTCCATGCTGGCAACCAATGTAGCATTTCGCGGAGTTAGAGAAAATAACTGTTAAAAAACAGACTTTGGCAATATACTGCTTTGATCAATGAAATGATTTGGAAACATATGTTAATTTCCCATCATAACCACAAACTATTCTATTGCTAGCATCATTACAGCTAAAGAACAGGTCACAGCTGTCTGAAAAGGGACACCAACCAGGAATCTATGTTGTAATTTCCCTTGTCAATTGATTTTCTGTGTAGGAGATTGGTACAGATGGGAAATTAGATCATACTATCTTAGTTGGTTTAGTTCTGCATGAAATGTGGGATATCTGGGAGGAAAAGCAACTTAAAACAATTGTGGTTGTTGTTGACCAGAAGAGAAGAAATTGGAGGGTGAACGTTTTAAAATAAAGACAGAAATTGAATATGAAATTCTAGACATTAAGAACTACAAATGGAAAATGATGAGACAGGAGTCACCAGTGCTATTTCTTCAGGTGAGATGGTGCACTACCAGGTCTTAATTTCTGCCCTGCTACTGCAACCTAAGGCCCTGCAGGCCTTACCTTGTCTCTCTATCCTTTCCTGATCCCCTGCACTGTCATCTGATCACTTAACATTACCTTCGACTCTTATGCCTTGAGATAGACTAAGCTCTTAGAATCACTGGACCTTTCCATTCTCCTTGAATTTGAAATTTATTTTATGCATTATTCACACTAATTAGAGAATGAATTCTTTGAGAGCAATGACTGACTTTTTTCTTCTATTTATATCACAAGTGCTTAGCACAAAGTAAGATCTTTCTTTTTGTGGTGGCAAAGAATTGGAATTTGAGGGGATGCCTATCGTTTGGGGGAATGGCTGAAGAAGTTGTGGTATATGAATGTAATGGAATAGTATTGTGCTGTAAGAAAAGATGAGTAGGCATGCTTCAGAAAAACCTGGAAAGACTTACATGAACTGATGCTAAGTGAAGTGAGCAGAACCAGGAGAAAAAGTAACAGCAATAAGGTGCGCTGATCAGCTTTGATAGGCTTAGCTCTTCTCATCAGTACAATGATTTAAGACAATTCTGAAAGACTCATAATGGAAAATGCTATCCACATACAGAGAAAGAACTATGGAATCTGAATGTAGATCAAAACATACTATTTTCTTCTTTTGTTTTTTCTTTCTTGTGGTTTTTCCTTTTGTTTTAATTCTTCTTTCACAACATGACTAATAGGAAAATGTGTTTCATATGACTGTAAATGCATAGACTATATCATATTACCTGTTGTCTTGGGGAAGGGAGAAGAAAGGGTGGGAGGGAAAAAATGGAATTCAAAATTTTATAAAAATGTAGAAAACTATTTTTACATGTAATTGGAAAAATAAAATACTATTAAGTGAAAAAAACCAGAGGGTTTTTAAATTTAATGTTTTTAAATGAATAATAAAAACAAAATTATCTCCTGATATCTGTGCTCCAACAGAGGAAGGACTTTGTGTCCTAGAGTGTCTCCCTGATCTTACTTAAGTTTCACTCTGAGACTTGCCCTTAGGGCATTCTTTGGTATGCTTGTCTTGGTTACCAAAATTTCTAGGTATAAATTTGCCAGACTCCATACATTTATATATGGTAGCTAGGGGTCAAAGTGTATAGAGTGCTGGAGTTGGAGTCAGACCCCAATGTGAATCCTATCTCAGACAAATGACCCTGAGAAAGTCACTTAACTTGTCTCAGACTCATTTCCCTCATCTGAAAATATGAAGGAATTGGACTGAATGGCCTCTAAGGATGTATTGAGCTAGAAACATACATAGTTGTATAAAATTCACACTTTCCTTTCTCTTCCTCACAGATTGTGTTTTCCTTACTTTGGCTTAGTAAGTTTTTAAATTCCACCTAGTCTTGATACTTTAGATATTACCGTATTTAACAGTTTGATTAGTGGCAAATTCTGTAAATACAGACTTACAGTTCCCAGGCTACAGATGATCTTTATATTTTCGGTGTTGAAAAGGCTGTTGATCAAACACTGGATTGTTTAGCTGTTCTCTATTCAGAGAGTAATCACTGTCATCTTCAAATGAGAATTGCAGGATTTTAGAGCTATAAGTTTCATTCTCCTTTTTTTCATTTTACATAGGTGAAAGGAAAGACCTTAGAGATTAAATGCCTTACTCAAAGTCATGTTGCTGGTGAAGTCTTGGGATAGTCAGACCATTTCTTTTTCTAATACATGTTCAATTCAGAATGGAGAAAGGAAAACATGAATGAACCATCCATGAATATACAGGCCTTTGTAACACTCTTATGACACCACTGGGAATATTTGTATCTTATCCCCTCAAATAGATTGTAAATTCCTAGAAGATAGGAACTGTATTATCCATGCAGATGTCCCAAGTAGCACCCAGTACATCAGCCAGTTAATCAACAGACATTATCATTATTTTCTATAACTCGGGTACTGTGCACAATATTCAAAATATTTATTAAAGGAAGATTAAAAGATTGTCAGATGTACTCAGTGACAGTATTTTTTTGGTGGAAACATCTAGAAGACTATGAGGATAATGAAACCAGAGAAGAGGTGAGAAGTCAGAACTAGCAAGAGAGGGTTTTGGGAATAATATGCATAGTGTGTCAACTGAAGTGGGACAAATGCAATCAATCTCCCAGAGAAATCACATATGGAGAGAAAAGGGGAAGAAAGGATGAAATCTAGGGAGTGCCCACATCTGAAAGTCAAGAGCAAAAGCACTCGTTATGTGTGTGTGTATATATATATATGTATATATATATAAAATTTATATAATATATATAATATAATTTATATATGTAATATAATATATAAAATATAATATATGATATGATAATATATATAATATATTATTTTGTAATCATACATACATACATACATACACACATATGTATATGTGTGTGTGTATATGTGTATGTACGTATGATTACAAAATAATGAGGTGGCTACCCCAAGTCACAAGTAATTACTTTATAGTCCTACTATTTGTGTGTCTGCATCTGTTACATTCATTATATGAAAGACAGTCAGGACTACTGTACCAAAGGATAATATTGATGGCTTTAATTTTCCCCAAGATGTTTTCTTAATCCCTCAGAATTTTATTTCAGCTCTGAATATGAAAACTGGTAAGAATCTCTAAAGCATGATGATGAAAAATTCAGTGACTTACCTAACTACCCATGAGTTTAATGTCATTTTATCCTATACTTTTCAACTGCCAAGTCACTTTCAGTCATTATATTTCAACAAGTGGTTTCCTTATTTGAAGATTATTATGATATTCCCCTCAGTGGTGTCTCTCCTTTCATTGGCGCTGCTGCTTCCATTATTAGCAGCCTACTGAGTTTTGGTGCAGAATTATATTGGCTGCTTCTTGTTGTAAGCCAAAGAAATGTCAATTTCATCCCCCTCTTGTCTAGTGGTTTATGTGCAGAAATGGTAGTTAGGTTTATTGGAACTCTTTGGAAATAAATCTCAGGCTGATTTGCTTCATATTTCCTTGAGGATATGAGTGTCCAATTATTCAAAATAACTTTCACTTTTTTTTCAAAGTCCCAGGAAAATGGTCAAGTAAACTGCTAATTCTCCATCAACTCTGCAAAAAGGTTGCTGTCAAAACATTAAACCTTGGGCCATCCTGTCAGTTTTGCACTCTCTACTTTGACAATTGTCTTATGTCATTTTATCATCCTGATTTGCAATACTATTTTCTTTTACCTGATTCAGAATGAAACTGCTTTAGTATTCTTAGACTTTACTAAATTTTATTTAGTCTCATAGTATTTAGAGTTGAGAAAGGAATGGTGTGAAATGAGCTGTCCAAGGTTCCAGAGGTTGGAAGTAGCAGAGCCAGGATTTGAACCTAGCTATGTGTCTGTCATTCAACCCTATTTGCCTCAGTTTCCTCATCTGTGAAAGGAACCGAAGGAGGAAACAGGAAACCACTTCAGTATCTTTGCCAAGAAAATCCCGGGTGAGGTCATGAAGAGTTGGACATGATTAAAACAACTGAACAACAAAAATTGAAGTCTGTTGTCAATATTTCCCTAGCAGGGTGCTAATTGGCATTAACTCAAAGTTAAAGTCCTCAAAGATTATGTATCTCATAAGTCTTATAGGCAAATAGAAAGAGCAAACTTTCATCAAATTTATTTCAATCTTATGAGGTATGTAAGAGAGAGCACTGGACCAGGAGTCCAATAGAAGGGCAGCTCCCTGAAAGTGGAGACTGCCTCATTTTTGTGTTTGTAATTCCCATTGCCTAACATGATACCCAGTACATAACATGTATCAAAAATGGGGCCAACAGGTCACAATGCTGCCCCTGCAATATTCCCAAATATAGCCATGAGCCAGGTTAAATTGTAATTGGAAAATATGTAACACAATAAATAAAAATATAGTAGGACATAGATAATGCTGACCTGTGGTTTTCTAAGTCAATGTGCAGCCATGGGAATTCATATTCATATGTATGGTTTAGTGGCTCATGTTTCTATTAGAATTTGCTATATACGGTAGATGCATGGCCTCTGTTGATTGAATTGAAATAAATCTGGTTCTAGTTTCTAGCTTTAGGTTGGTTCAGAGGTGCTGCTAACTGACTGTGTGATCCTGATCAAGTCGTATAATCTCTTGGTGTTTTTTCACCTGTAAACTTGGACATAATAATATATGTCCTGCCTCTCTTTCAGGGTTCTTGTGAGTATCAACTGAGATAATTTATGTGGAAGTGCTTTGTGACTGTAAGGCAAAACTGTAAAACAAAATAGTGATTGTGACTGGACTTCTGATTTCATTGTTTGCTATAAGGACTTTTCCAGGTGAAGAAAGTCCCTGTATCAACTCACATTGACCTTTTTAATGTATTTTATACATTTTGGAAAGCTGTCTAGAGTGCAGAGAATTTAAGTGACTTACCCAGGGTTGCATAGCCAGCATGTGTGAGAAGCCAGACTTGCACTTATGTTTTCTTGACTTCATGATCTACCTGCTATCCCATGCCACCTCTCAGTCTGTGTTGTCCTACAAATACCAATATAATAATGTTACTTTATGTTTTCATATTGCATAGTCTTATTAGTTTTAAGAGAAAGGTCATGTCCTTTTTTCATTTGTTAACTTTGGTTTGGATGAAGAGGTTCATTGTTATTATGTGAGCTTTAGAGAAATGATTATAAATCTCTTTTGGGTTTTGTATTCTCCATAGGTTGATTTTGACAGTAGAATTTCCAGGAAGAGCTTTTGAATTAATACTTGTTTTTTAAACATGTGAATCTGGCAAGGAAACAAAAGGTTTGTTATTACCGTGTTCATGATGTGAATATAAAGCAATATGACTTAAAAATCCCGTGCACTAACAAGGATGCAATGATTCACACATCCAAATCAATTCCATCCATCAAAGGATTTGGAAGACTTCACATCTTTTCCAGCAAAGATTCCATTGGTCAAAACATGTCTGAAACTTCCCTTTGTGAATTGCCTGTAGAACCAGTATATCAGTCACAGGAGAAACTTAGACATTGCTTTTAATCTTAAGAATTAAAGTCCTAAATGAGAGGTAGAATGACATAGCAAATACAGAACTGGCTTCAAAGACAAGAAAGCCCAACTTTAAGTCTCATCTATGACACATATGGGCTATCCTGGCTAAGTCACAGTCTCTCAGTACTCTACACAACTCTTTATGATGATACATTATATGATTGCATTGGTAGAGGGAATTTCCTCACACGAGACTTTCCTATACTATTTTTCTGTTGAATTGAACATATTTCAACACCAAACTCTGTATGTATATTCTGCACTTTTTTGACCAGTTTAGATGAAAGTGAAGTTCAAGTGATGCCCACTTAACTTAATCCTTCCACATTTGCATATATTTCTAGTGCAGATCCTAATATTTTTTGAGAGAAATTTCCCCATTTTTCTTCCTTTCCTTTCCCCCTCCTTTTCCCATCATCCTTTTCTTCTTTCAGTATTGTCAAAGTATCACAAAGATATTTCTAGGTCTTTTGGGACTATTCTTTTATCCCTTCCTCCCCTTTACAATATAATAGTTCATTCTTACAACTTCCCTTCTCATTGTTTATTCATATTTACCTTTTTATTTTATCTCAATACCTGTATCTGTATTCCAAAATTTCTTTTCAATACTTTTTCTTTTCTATCAGTAATATTTCAAAGCCATCTGTTTTATTGAAGATCAATTGTTTTTATTTGTAGGTTTTTGTTTTCTTTTGATGGGTAAGTTATTCCTGATAGTAAACTTTTATCTTTTGCCTTTTAGAATGTCTCATTCCCTGCTCTTTGGTTCTGTAGAGAGGTAGCTGTTAAATCTTGTGCAGTCCTGATGGAAGTTCCTCACTTATTTGAATTCTTTCTTTTTCACTGCTTGCAGTATTTTTCTTTTATCTGAAAGCTCTGGATTTTGACAATGACATTCCTGGGAGTTGCCATTTTGGAAATTTTTTCAGGAGGTGACAGGTAGATTCTGTTAATGTTCACATTATGCCTTGTTATAATATCTGTTTACATACAACATTTCCTATACTAATAAATTTATGAGACCACTGTCCATCCCTATTCTTTATGCTAACAACTATTATATATCAGTGGTAGATTGTGTGATGTAAAGAGCACTAGACTTGAATACTAATTAATCATGTGATCATTAATAAGCTGCAATCACTTTTTTACAATTTATTTTTCTGTAAAATGAGGCTTTTTAATCAATAACATTTATCTCAAAAAACTGCTGCTAAAGAAGCAAGTTGGAAACCTGTAAACAGTACCACAATACCATCTATTATTATTATAAGCTATTACCATGTCATTGGAAATTAATTGTTCAGTAATTTTCTAGAACTGGGGACTATGCTTGGAGAGAATTTTAAGTGGATCTTTCCTCTTTTATTATTTTTAATGTCATTTATTCATAGATTAGAATGTTAGTGTGTGAATCACTTTACCATTCTGGGTCTCGGTTACCTTGCCCATTAAAAAAGTGATTGGATTAACTAATTTTTAAAGTCTTTTAAAGCTTTAGTATTTTATAATGTTGTGATTTCACATGAGCATGTTGATTTCAAGGCTAGAAGAGATCTCTGTATATGTGATGAAACAAAGCATCCATGCTTTCAGAGTTTCAAGAGTTGAAGCTATTTTGAAATGAAGGATTGGATCATGGCATCCTTCCTTTAGTTCCATCAATCAGTTGACAATTTCTTAAGTGTTTAGTATATTTCAGATGCTACCTGAAGTTCTAGGAATATAAATGCAAGTAAAAAAAGTTCTTATCCTCAGGGGACTTACATTCCAATGGGGGTAGATAGCATATAAAAGGAAGCTTGAAGGAGGGAGGGAAGTACTTATATGGGGCTGTGATGGATGAGTCCAGAGTATAGTCTAGTATGAAATGAAGAGATGGCTGATGGGGGCGTTCTCCTTAAGGCGAGGTTCTAGGAGAAGTCATCCAATGAAAGGGAGGGGCTGCAGGAGTTTAAATCTTCCAGAATGGTAAAAGCAAGTTTGCCTTCAGGGAGAAGTCTTTTTTAGAAATTGCTTTCTTTCTTTATGAATCTCTTGGTTTCAATTCAGTAAATATTTAATAAGTATCTACTTTTAGTCTCAGGGTACTAAACTTCTGAAGGCACTTAGAGTGAGTCAGCAAGCATTCATTAAGCACTTACTATATGCCAGATACCATATTCACAGTCTGGGGTGGGAAACCTATGACCTTAAGGTCACATGTGGCCCTCTCGGTCCTCAAGTGTGGCTCTTTGACTGAATCCAAATTTCACAAATTTGTTCTGTAAAGTTTGGATTCAGTCAAAGGGCCACATTTGAGGACTCAAGGCTGCAGGTTCCCCACCCCTGGACTCTGGTGCTAGCTCTCTGTCCTTCTTTCCTTTGATCATTCAAGTCTTAGAAATTTAGGGTAGATAGAACTAGTCTTGATGCATATTAAATCAAAGTTTCTTAACATAGGATCCACGAATCTGTGGTCTATGGATAGATTTCAGAGAATTGGTGAACTTCATTGAGAAAAAATGAGAAAAAAATTTCTACCTTTATTTTGACTAACCTTTGGCTTCCTTTGCAGTCCTGTGTATTTTACTTTACTCTTTTAAAATCATCATTCTGAGAAGGGGTTCATAGACTGAACCTGAATGCCAAAGAAGTCTATGACACAAAAAAATTAAGAATGCTAGCATAAATGGAAGAAAAGGAAAGTCTTGTTCTTTATTATTTCCTTTGATTTACTGGCTGAACTCCCAAACTTTTTCTTTTACTTTTCACTACAGTTAACTGTAATTTTCCTACAGTACATATAGGATCAAATTCCCAAGCTTCTCTCTATAGTGGATTTAGTTTGGCCATTTTGCAGCCTCCTTTAGAATCTATTTCCTAGTTTTCTCTCTAAATATCTTGACCTTAGCTTCATTCTACTTCAATCAGCATATTTCAAGTGCATATGTTGTGCAGAGAATCGTCCTAGGTATTGGGGAGAAGAGCAAAGGTCAGATGTTAAAGGTCCCTGTCTTCGTAGGAAGTACAGTTTTGATAGGGGATATGACACACATGGAGATATCATAAAAATGTATTTTAATATTATTATTTAGTTAGTTTTTACAAAAGAATACTTGACGAGTGCATGAGTGAGGTACAAAACATAGTCCTATACAAGGTTCAAAGGGAAAAATTCACTAGCGGTTAGCAACAATAAGGAAGGTTTCATTGAGATAGAAGTTTTAGTGGCCCTTTAAGTACAAGTAAGAATTCAACAGCATAAGAGGAGGCAGGACATTCCAAGCACAGGTTGGAGCTTGAAAGCACAGAGGCAGAAAAGCACAAGACAGATTTGATAGAGTAATCTAATTTGACTAGAACATTGGCTAGGTGAGAATAATAAGAGATAAGAGAGGCAAAAAATACTGGTACTAGTTTATTAGAGGGTCTTAAATACTTGAGAGAGAGAGGAGTGTAGGTCTTAAAAGATCATAGAAATCTTCTGAAGATTTTTGAGTACAATCAGATCTCTAGGTAAAGAGTAGTCCCACAGCGGGACAAAGGTCAATTGCAACAATTGTAGTGAAGGTGTGAACAAGGGTAGTAGCTGTGGGATCAAAGGGGTATTTCAGAGGCAGAATATTTTAAAGAGATATTAAAAAGTGAGAGAAATTGGAGAGGAACAATCAATAGGATTTGATAATTGATTGGACATGAGAAGTGAGAAGGAAAAAAATGTCAAACATGACCCCAAGTTTTCAAACACAGGAGACTGGGTAGAATGATGAAATAATGAAGTCAGAAAGAAGAGAACATTTCATAGAAAGAAAAACCTCTGGTTTGAATGTGTTGAATTTGTGGAAAAGGTGACATAGGTAAAATGTCATCTAGTCAGTTGTGTATGTGGATTTGGAGCCTTAAAGAAAAGTCAGGGGTAGAGATAGAGGTTTAAGAGACATCTGCTTAGAAATGATAGATAAAGCTGTGCAAACATAGTAATTCACCAAGGGGAGAATGGGGAGAAGAGGCCAATAATAGCTGGCATTGACATAACCCTTTAAAATTTGTAATGCATTTTCCATATGGAACATCTAGTGGCACCTTGCCCCCATAGAGGGTCCCAGGATAGCTAGCCCAGGTTGAAATTACTCTGTATTTATGCATCTACTCACTAGTTCCTAAATTAATATGGTTGTTTTTTCTCTAAAAGATATAACCAGTTTCATATCAAGGCATTTAATGAGTGAAATGGCAAAGGACAGATCTTCCATAAATCTAGGCCACATTATGCTGTAAGTAATAATAATAATAAATATTTAAATGTGGTTTTAAGGTTTGAAAGGCAATTTGCATATATTTTCTCAATGGTTTTGATCCTCACAACCCTTTGAGTTAGGTACTATTGTTATTCCATTTTATGAATGAGGAAATTGAGGAAGAGGAAAATGACTTTCCTAAGGTCATACAGTTAGAAAATATAAGGTAGGATTGAATTAAGGTCTTTTAAAACTCTAGATCTCGCACTCTATGCACTATGCCTGCTACCTCCTTGTCTGCACATAATCACCAGTTGAATATATGTAAAAACAATGAATGAGGGGCACAAAAGGGACACTGTAAGTAATAAAGACAACTTTCATATACTTTCAAGAAGGTTTTGTTTCTGACCTTGATATAGCTTCATCTTTATGGGACCCAATAAGAGTTAGGCCTCCAAAATATAGGAATATCCTGTCCTTTCACTTCACCTTAGTAAGGATAGGGCTAAGATGTATTCTTTCTTGTGTGTTTGATTTTAATTAGCTCCTTAAGAAAAAAGAAACCTACCGCTTCACTTTTATGTCTTGAAATGAAGGTTGGACAATTTTTTTTGGTATTTCATGAGCTTTTTATGATAAATTCTTTATGTGCCCCAAATAAAAGCAACCCATAGAATTCTTATGTTTTCTACTATATAGCTGGAGACTTTCAGCAACCATATCTTTGCATCATTCTTGTTCTTAATAAGACATTAATTGTATCCAGTTGGGGAGGTCTACTGTGCCAGTCTTTTCTTTCATCAACACATCCTAATCATTTATTGAATTAGGTATTAGGTATGGAGCTTCTCAATAGAAGAAAATGTCTGCTTTTATGAAAAAAGAATTGAATTAAGTAAAAGTTTCTTTCTCTATTAAGGTACCAAGATATGAATCTGTACTTTAGTTTAAACATTAAAAAAAACCCAAACCTTTGGCTACCTTCGTGTCAAAGATTTTGCCTCTTTGTAAGGTCATTCTCCTATGGTAGTGAAATGTGCAGTTAAATATCAGAGTCATGGACTATTAGTGATGGGTTAAACCTTAAAAATCATCCAGTCCAATTAATTTACAATAATTTGAAAGCTTTAAAAACTAAATATCATTTTCATTAAAAACCAAGTGTATAAATTCTGAATGTTTAAAAAATATCATAAATCCAATTGTTCAATGCAACATGTGTCTACCACATGCAAGGTACTATGCTGGCAGCTGTCGTTATGGGAGAAACATTTCCTTTTGTAAGTTCGTCAAGTCACTGCTGCTGAAAAAATCCACTACAACATAGAAATTATGGAGGAAAAGATGTAGGTTTTATAATATTTAATGCTCAGGGTATAAAAATAACCCTGAACCAAGATTTGGCTTCTAATAAGGCTTCTTATAGACAAAATTACATCAGATAAATAGAGAATTAATTCTTTTACATATTGTGATCTCATAGATCCTTTTAGGCCATAAAAGTTACAAAAAATTGATACATAATCTCAGGCATCCTTCAATGTCTTAGAAGTTGAATATACTTAGTTAAAAAGAGACCTAATCTCATATGTCCCCTTGAGAAACAAACCAAGTTAATTAGATTCCATTGGTAAATTAAGTCAGATTACAAATCAATTACATTTAGAGAGTCCAAAATACGCTGATTGAGAGGGGATAATTACATACCTACAGAGTTGGTGTCAGGAGAATTTTTTCAAATATGGTATAAGTCAAATTATTTGGGCAAGCCTTGACTCCCTTTTTGACTTCTTATCTGAGGACTGTTTCAGGTTTTAAATACATTTCCATAACCCAATGGACAAGTTTCACCTAGCTAAATAACCTCCTAGCTAGGAGAAAAGGCATTGATTCTTCCTCCAAATAATAAAAATTAATAAAAGAAAATCAAAGATGGAAAATTATCACCACAGTGTAAATGCAAAGGTAGATATCATACAGTTCTTGTCCTCAAGGAGCTCACAATCTCATTAGGACAAAGACAAGTAAAACTGGTAAAACAGAACAACATAAATGTGAAGAATAGGTCCAGGCAAAGCATTGGGAGGAAAAATAAGGAAGAACTTTTTCTCCCTTGAGAGACTGAGGGTTTGAAGGTAGACTTGGAGGAGGGAGCAGTTGTATTACTTCTCTCTTTTTTAAAAAGAAAAATAATTAATTTGTTTTCAGCTTTCTACAATCACTTCCATATGTCTTAGATCTTTTCCCCTTCCCTCCCCCACTTTAGCCCCTCTCACCCCCTCCTTCCCAAGACAGCATGTAGTCTTATATAGATTCTACACATACATTCTTATTAAATACATTTTTGCCTGAGTCACATTGCATAGAAGAATTAAAATGAATGGGAGAAAACATGAGGACAAAACAAAATGTAACACGAGAAAATGGTCTGCTTCATTCTGCAGTTCAATTCCATAGTTCTTTTTTGGATTATGGAAGGCATTTTACCTCGAGTCCATTGGGAATTTTTTAGGTCCTTGCATTGCTGTGAAGGGCTAAGTCTACCAGAAAAATTCCTCACACACAATAGTTGTTGCTGTGTACAAACTTCTCCTGGTTCTGCTGCTTTCACTCAGCATCAGTTCATATAGGTCCTTCCAGGCCTCTCAAGTTTTCCTGTTCATCATTTCTTATAGCACAATAGTATTCCATTACATTCATATACCACAACTTGTTCAGCCATTCCCCAATTGATGGGCATCTCCTCAATTTGCAGTTTTTGACCACCACAAAGAGAGCTGCTGTAAATATTTTTGTACATGTAGGACCCTTTCCCATTTTCCTAATCTCTTTGGGATACAGTCCTAGAAGCAATATTGCTGGATCAAAAGGTATGCACATTTTTGTAGCCCTTTGGTCATAATTCTAAATTGCTTTTCACAGCTCCGTCAACAATGAATTAGTGTTCCAACTCTCCCACATCTTCTCCAACATTTAACATTGTCCTATTTTGTCATGCTAGCCAATCTGATAGGGGTGATATGGTACCTCAGAGTTGTTTTGATTTGCATCTCTCTAATGAACAGTGATTTTGAGAATTTTTTTCATATTTCTATAGATAGTTTTAATTTCTTCCTCTGAAAACTGCCTGTTCATATCCTTTGACCATTTATTAATTGGAGAATAACTTGTATTCTTGTACATTTGACTCAGTTCTCTATATATTTTAGAAATGAGGCCTTTATCACAGATACTAGTTGCAAAAATTCTTTCCCAGTTATCTGCTTCCCTCCTAATCTTGGTTGCATTGGGTTTGTTTGTGCAAAAACTTTTCAATTTAATGTAATCAGAATTATCCATTTTGCCCATCATAATGTTCTCTATCTCTTGTTTAGTCAAAAATTTCTCCATTCTCTACAAATCTGACAAGTGCACTATTCCTTGCTCTCCTAATTTGTTTATAGTATCAGTCTTTTTACCTAGATCATGTATCCATTTCCACTTTATTCTTGTGTACAGGGTAAGGCATTGGTCTTTGCCCAGTTTTTGTTACACTGTTATCCAGTTTTCCCAGCAATTCTTCTCAAAAAGTGAGTTCCTATCTCAGAAGCTGGGATCCTTGGGTTTATCAAAAGTAGATTGCTATATTCATTAACTACTGTGTCTTGAGTACCTAACCTATTCCTCTGGTCTACCTCTATTTCTTAGTCAGTACCAAGTGGTTTGATGATTTCTGCTTTATAATATAATTTGAGATCTGGCAGGGCTAGCTTTCCACCATCCTTACCATTTCTTTTCATTTGTTCCCTTGATATTCTGGACCTTTTGTTCTTCAAGGTAAATTTTGATACTATTTTTTCTAGCTCAAGAAAATAATTATCTGCTACTTTGATTGGTATGGCACTGAATAGTTAAATTAATTTAGGTAGGATTGTCATTTTTATTATGTTAGCTCGACCTACCCACGAGCAACTGATGGTTTTCCACTTACTTAGATCTGACTTTATTTGTGTGAAAAGTGTTTTGTGATTGTGTTCAAATAGTCCCTGAGTTTGTTTTGGCAGGTTAAAATGGGATTTCTCTTTCTATCTCTTACCTTTGGGTTTTGTTAGTAATATATAGTAATGCAGATGATTTATGTGGGTTTATTTTGTAACCTGCAAGTTTGTCAAAGTTATTTATTATTTCAAGTAGTTTTTGACTTGATTCTCTGGAATTCTCTAAGTATATCATGATATCATCTTCAAAGAATGAAGACTTAATTTCTTCTTTGCCTATCCTAATTCCTTCTCTTTCTTTTTCTTCTCTTACTGCCAAGGCTAACATTTCTAGTACCATATTGGTTAACAGTGATGATAATGGACATTCTTGTTTCACCCCTGATCTTATTGGACATGCATCCAGCTTATCCCCATTACATATAATGATTACTGATGGTTTTAGGTAGATACTGCTTATTATTTTATGGAAGGCTCCATTTATTCCTATGCTCTCCAGTGTTTTCAATAGAAATAAGTATTGTATTTTGCTTTTCCCGCATCTATTGAGATTATCATATGGTTTCTGTTAGTTTTGTTGTTGATCAATGATCAACAATGCTGATAGTTTTCCTAATATTGAACCAGCCCTGCATTCCTAGTATAAATCCTACCTGATCATAATGTATTATTCTCTTGATAAGTTGCTGTATTCTTTTTGCTAATATCTTATTTAAAATTTTTGCATCTGTATTCATCAGAGAAATTAGTCTATGATTTTCTTTTTCTGTTTGGATTCTTTCTGGTTTAGGTATCAGAACCAAATTTGTACCATAAAAAGAATTTTGTAGGACTCCTTCACCAATTTCCCCAAATATATAGTATTGGAATTAACTGTTCTTTAAATGTTTGATAGAATTCACTTGTAAATCTACTGGCCCTGGATATTTTTCCATGGGAGTTCATTGATGGCTTGTTCAATTTCTTTTTCTGAGATGGGGTTATTTACATATTCAGGTTCCTCTTCTGTTAATCTGGGCAATTTATATTTTTGTAAATATTCATTCATCTCATTTAGATTGTTAAATTTATGGGCATACAGTTGGGCAAAGTAATTTCTAATTATGGTTTTAATTTACTCCTCATTGGAGGTGAGTTCACCTTTTTCATTTTTGATATTGGTAATTTGGTTTTCTTCTTTCTTTTTTAAAAAATTGACCAAAATTTTATCAATTCTTTTTTGTTTTCTTCATAAAACCAACTCTTATTATTATTTATTAGTTCAATGGTTTTCTTAATTTCTATTTTATTAATCTCTCCTTTGGTTTTCAGTATTTCTAATTTGGTATTTACTTGGGGATTTTCAATTTGTTCTTTTCTAGCTTTTTCAGCTGCATGCCCAATTCATTGATCTCCTCTTTCTCTGTTTTATTCATGGAGGCATTCAATGATATAAAACTTCCCCTAAGAACTGCTTTTGTGTATCCCATAAGTTATGGCAGGTTGTCTCATCATTGTCACTCTCTTGAATGAAGTTGTTGATTTTTTTCTATGTTTTGTTGTTTTACCTACTCCTTCTTTAGGATTAGATTACTTAGTTTCCAATTAATTTTTGGTTTATCTTTCCATGGATTTTTATTACATGTAATTTTTTTCTTATCACATTATGATCTGAGAGGGATGCATTGACTATCTCTGCCTTTCTGCACTGGATTGTGAGGTTTTTATGCCCTAGCACATGGTCAATTTTTGTATATGTGCCATGTACCGCTGAGAAAAAGGTATATTTCTTTCTATCCCCATTTAATTTTCTCCAGAGATCTATCATATCTACCTTATCTAGAGTTCTATTCACCTCCTTAATTTCCTTCTTGTTTATTTTGAAGTTAGATTTATCAAGCTCAGAAAGAGGGAGGCTGAGGTTCATCACTAGTATAGTTTTACTGTCTATTTCTTTTTGTAACTCCCTCAACTTCTCCTCTAAAAATCTGGATGCTATACCACTTGGAGCATACATGTTTAGTAATAGTTTCACTTCATTGTCTATGGTGCCTTTTAGCAGGATATAGTTTCCTTCCTCATCTCTTTTGGTTAGATTTACTTCTGCTTTTGCTTTGTCTGAGATTAGGATTGCTACTCTTGCTTTTTTTACATCAGCTTAAGTACAATATATTCTGCTCTAGTCTTTTACCTTTCCCCTGTGTGTATCCCCTCATTTCAAATGTGTTTCTTGTAAACAACATATTGTTGGATTATGGTTTTTAATCTATTCTGCTATCTGTCTCCATATTATGGGAGAGTTCATCCCATTCACATTCACAGTTATGATTACTCTCTGTGTCTTTCCTTCCATCTTCTTTCCCATTGTTAATGCTTTTAGTTCTCCCTTCTCCTTTCCCTTCCACAATAGAGTTTTAATTTTTGACCACTGCCTCCCTCAGTCTTCCCTTCCTTCTTCCAGCCCCTCTCCCTTTTAACTCCCTCTTTCCCTTACTGCTTCTTCCCTCCCTTTTACTCTCCCTTCCCTTTACTTTCCCCTTTCCTCTCATACTGCCTATAGATCTAGTTAGATTTCTATACTGAACTTAGTTTGTTGTTCCCTGCATGAACCAAATGAGATGCGAATTAATCTCAAACAATGCTCATGTCTGTCCCCTCTTTCCCTCTACTGTAATATGTTTTTATGCCTCTTCCTTTGATGTAATTTTCCTTTTTCTGCCTCCTCTTTTTCACATCTCCCATTACAATCCTTTTGCACCCTTATATCACATTTTTATCATCACATCATTTAATTTATACCCACTCCCTCTATCCATGTATATCCCTTTTATATTTCATAATAAATATACAAATCTTAAGATTAACAAGTGTCATTTTCCCTTATAGAATGTATACAGTTTGCCCATATGGAATAACAAGTTATTTTCCCCCTGTTGACCTTTTTGTGCCTCTCTTGAGCCTTGTGTTTGAAGACTGAATTTTCTATTGAGCTCTGGCCTTTTCATCAGGAAGGTCTGGAAATCTCTTATTTCATTGAATGTCCATCTCCTTGCCTGAAATATTGTGCTCAGTTTTACTGGGTAATTGATCCTTGGTTGTAGTCCCAACTCTTTTGCCTTATGGAATATCATGTTCCAATCCCTCCGATCTTTTAATGTAAAAGCTGCAAGGTCCTGTGTGATCCTGACTATAGCTCCTTAATATCTGAATTTTTTCTTTCTGGCTGCCTGCAATATTTTCTCCTTCACTTGAAAGTTTTGGAATATGGCAATGACATTTCTTGGTGCTTTCAGTTTGGCAACCCTTTCAGGAAGTGAATGGTGAATTTTTTCGATGGCTATTTTGCCTTTTGGATCTAGGAACTCTGGGCAGCTTTCCTTGATGATTTCTTGGATGATATTTTCCACGCTCTTTTTTTCATCATGGCTTTTTGGTAGACCAATAATTCTTAGATTTTCTCTCCTGGATCTATTTTCCAGGTCAGTTTTTCCAATGAGATGTTTTATATTTTCTTCTATCTTTTCATTCTTTGGATTCTGTTTGACTGATTCTTGATGTCTCATAGAGTCATTAACTTCTACCTACCTAATTCTAATTTTTAACAAATTGTTTTCTTCTGTTAACTTTTGCCTCTCCTTTTCTATCTGTTGAATTGTTCCTTTTAAGGAGTTATTTTCCCCAGTTAGTTTTTGTACTTCCTTTTCCATTTATCCAGTTTTCCCAGTTAGGTTTTGTGCTTCTTTTTCCATTAGTCCAATTTTCCTTTAAAATTCTTCCATGATTTCTTTTTTATATTTTTAAAATCATTGGCCAGTTTTTCTTCTATTTTCCTAATTTGACTTTTAAAATCCTTCTTGAGATAAAATGGGAGGTGGATCCAAGATGGCGGAGTAGAAAGACACACATACTCAGGGTCTCCCCACACAACTCATAAAATACCTGTAGGGAGGGACTCTCAACAAATTTTGGAGCAGCAGAAGTGGAGAACAATAGAGTGAAGATTTCCAGCCCAGGGTAGCCCAGGGTAACCTGAAAGGCCCATAGAAAATGTCAGTTGCAATGGATGGGGAGCAGAGCATGGAGCTCAGCCCAGCCTTGGCCACGTGCTGCAACTCTGGGAGGAGAACACCTCAGGGGCAGAATATCCAATTGCAGCAGCAGCAGGTCCCCAGATCCCTCAACCCACAGGTGCCAAAGGTCAGTGATGGGGTTTTTTCTGCTGGCCAGGAAGGGAGAAGGGCCTCCCTACAGCTCAGGCTTCAGGCAGCGGCTAGCAAAGGCCACATCAGGCAGGTGGCAGCAGTTCTCACAGCAGCCCCTAAAGCAGCCCGCATCCATTGTTGGATTGTAGATACCCCCTGGGGGCGCTGAGGAGCTGAATATTACCTCAGCCCTGTGTAGAGGCCTTGAGGGAGCTGATCTTTGTCTCACACTGAATGGTGGCCCTGCCCATCCAGCTTATCTGAAAATCAGCCCCCACTGCTGACTTGGGAACTGGAGGCCAGGTGCCTGTGGAGAGGAAACTGCTAAGATTCTGGGCACAAATATCTTTCTCTGCTTCCAGATCAGTGTACACACTTGATTGTGCCGTCTTGGAGGAACTGAGATCTACAGATTCCCAGAGTATACCCTACTCTTGACAAAGGACCCAAAAGTCAAGTAACTGTTTGGGAAAATGCCCAAAAAAGGGGAAAAAAAAAATAGACTATAGAAGGTTACTTTCATGGTGAACAGATATCTTCTTCCATCCTTTCCAGTGAGGAAGAACAATGCTTACCATCAGGGAAAGACATAAAAGTCAAGGTTTCTGTACCTCAAATATCCAAAATAAATATTCAATGGGCTAAGGCCATTGAAGAGCTCAAAAAGGATTTTGAAAATCAAGTAAGAGTGGTGGAGGAAAAACTGGGAAGGGAAATGAGAGAGATGCAAGAAAAGCATGAAAAGCAGGTCAACACCTTGCTAAAGGAGACCCCCCAAAAAATGCTGAAGAAAATAGCACCTTGAAAAATAGGCTAACTCAATTGGCAAAAGAGGTTCAAAAAGCCAATGAGGAGAAGAATGCTTTCAAAAGCAGAATTAGCCAAATGGAAAAGGAGGTTCAAAAGCTCACTGAAGAAAATAGTTCTTTCAAAATTAGAATGGAATAGATGGAGGCTAATGACTTTATGAGAAACCAAGAAATCACAAAACAAAACCAAAAGAATGAAAAAATGGAAGATAATGTGAAATATCTCATTGGAAAAACAACTGACCTGGAAAATAGATCCAGGAGAGACAATTTAAAAGCCATGGGACTGCCTGAAATCCATGATCAAAAAAAGAGCCTAGATGTCATCTTTCATGAAATTATCAAGGAAAACTGCCCTGATATTCTAGAACCAGGGGGCAAAATAAATATTGAAAAATCCACCAATCACCTCCTGAAAGAGATCCAAAAAGAGAAACTCCTGGGAACACTGTGGCCAAATTCCAGAGTTCCCATGTCAAGGAGAAAATATTGCAAGCAGCTAGAAAGAAACAATTCAAGTATTGTGGAAATACAATCAGGATAACACAAGATCTAGCAGCCTCTACATTAAGGGATTGAAGGACATGGAATATGATATTCCAGAAGTCAAAGGAACTAGGACTAAAACCAAGAATCACCTACCCAGCAAAACTGAGTATAATACTTCAGGGGGAAAAATTGGTCTTTCAATGAAATAGAGACCTTTCAAGCATTCTTGATGAAAAGACCAGAGCTGAAAAGAAAATTTGACTTTCAAACACAAGAATGAAGAGAAGCATGAAAATGTAAACAGCAAAGATAAATCATAAGGGACTTACTAAAGTTGAACTATTTACATTCCTACATGGAAAGAAAATATTTGTAACTCTTGAAAACTTTTTTCGGTATCTGGGTAATTGGTGGGATTACACACACACACACACACACACACACACAGAGAGTACAGGGTGAATAGAATAGGATGGGATCATATCTTTAAAAAATGAAATTAAGCGGTGAGAGAGAAATATATTGGGAGGAGCAAGGGAAAAATGGAATGGGGAAAATTATCTCATAAAAGAGGCAAGTAAAAGACTTTTCAGTAGAGGGAAAAGGAGGGGAGGTGAGAGAAAAAACATGAAGCTTACTCTCATCACATTCGACCCAAGGAAGGAATAAAATGCACACTCATTTTGGTATGAAAACCTATCTTACAACACAGGAAAGTAGGGGAGAAGGGGATAAGTAGTGTGGGGGGGATGATGGAAGGGAGGGCAGTGGGAGGAGGGAGCAATTTGAAGTCAACACTCTTGGGGAGGGACAGGATCAAAAGAGAGAATAGAATAAATGGGAGGCAGGATAAGATGGAGGGAAATATAGTTAGTCTTACACAACATGATTATTTTGGAAGTCCTTTGCAAAACTTCACAGATATGGCCTATATTGAATTGCTTGCCTTCCCGATGGGGATGGGCAGGGAGGGAGGGAGGAAGAGAAGTTGATAGTCAAAGTTTTAGGAACAACTGTTGAGTATTGTTCTTGCAACTAGGAAATAAGAAATGCAGGTAATGGGGTATAGAAAGTTATCTTGCCCCACAGGACAAAAGAGAGGATGGGGATAAGGGAAGGGAGGGATTTTAGAAGGGAGGGCAGATTGGTGATAGGGGTAATTATAATGCTCAGTGTTTTGGGGTGGGGGGAGGGGTGAAATGGAGAGAAAATTTGGAACCCAAAATTTTGTGGAAATGAATATTGAAAACTTAAATAAATAAATTTAAAAAGAAAAAAAAATCCTTCTTGAGCTCTTCCAAGAATTTTTTCTGGGTTTGAGACAAGTTCATATTCCCTTCTGAAGTTTCAGATGGGAGTATAGTCTCAATGCTGATCTCTTTGATATTCGTGTTTTAGTCCTTGTCCCCACAGAAAGATCCTATTACCTGATCTTTTCTGCTTTGCTTCTTGCTCATAATGATTACCCTTTCCCTGGCTTTTAAAGTGGATCTCTACTTCTGGGGCACAGGAGGCTCTGTTCCACTCTTCTTGTGCTTAGAATTTGTGACTTTGTGTATTGTGACCTCTGGTTCTTTCAGCTACAAGCTAGAGTGCTGTAGCTTACCTGGTGCTGAGTTGGCTAGTGTGCCAAAGCAGAGGCTGGGTGAAGTCTTTCTGAATTTCCCAGGAGTTATCCTGGAGCTCTCCGAATTAAGTGTGGGGGAGGGGTGGTCTGACCCCAGGAGGTCCCCTCTCCTGAGCACAGGCAGATTCAGTGGTTGGTGAACCCCATTTGTGCTAATGTTTTTCTGATTCTTGTGGCTGTGTTGAGGTAGGCCTGGAGTCCTAGTGTTGACAATTACGGGCTTAGGATCTCCTTCTGGTTCTCTGAGGTGGGGATATCTGGGACAGCTCTGGTCTTGCACTGGTCCTCTTCAGCCACAGCAAGAAGGACCCCTCTTTGCAATTTTCCTAACCTCACAGGTTAAGAGACTGTTTACCCCTTTGGCTGATCTCACTGTTCCCAGTTTTTTCCTGGGGAAATATTGTCTGGGTTTTTCAAGGTCAACAAAGGGATGGAGATAGAATTTATTGATCACCCCATCACCTTGGCTCCAGGAAGTTCAAGTAGCTGACTTACAGACATTTAATCTCCAGGCTGATAGTCTCAGGAGCAGCTACTACAGTTACCTGAGGTTCTGCGCTTCTCTCTCACTCAGTTCCACTGGACTCCCATCCTGGGCTGTTATGTTTGAGATTCCACAGTGCTGCTGCTACTTTAGAACACTTGGGGCCTGCTCAGCTTTGCTATAGTGGGTCTGAGCTGATATAGCCTCTGCGCTGTCCTCTCCTCCAATCCCATGGAATAGATCCTTCCCGTCGACCTTCCAGTCTGTCCTGTGTTGGAAATCTGCCCCACTCTCTCTCCTATTGGATTCTGCCACTCTAAAATTGATTGAGATTTTCTCATTAGAGGTATCTGAAGGAGTTTGTCTTAGAGCTTAGTAGTTGCTCCCATTCCGCCATCTTGACTCTGTCCCCCTTACCTCTCTCCATGCACATTGTGAGGCATTTACATAGCACGTAAAAGGTCAGCTCAAGGGAAACTTCCACTTCAGTGAAACATTTTAAGCCCATAAGAAGAAAATTGCACATAGGAAAATGTTATTTATGGTTTTTCCCTCACAGCTCATCCATGTCAGCTGGAATGTACTACAGAAAATAAAGTGCATTTACAGCTTGACTTGAGTAACCTTATGCTAATTTTAACATTTCTCCAACATCAGTCTGCCTTCAGTAGCCTTTCAATTAAAACCTGTTCCCCCTCAAAATGATTTTGAGAAAAGTGGCACGTAGGAAGGGAAGGGAGAAAGTGAACTTATGAAATAACTATACTTGAGTAAAGTGGATTTCTTGTAACTTGCCTGCTACCAACTGTCATATTAAAAGGTTGTCACAGAAGAAGCTAAGTGAGATACCTTGCCCTGAGTAGTCAAATTCTGCTTCTGGAACTCCTCAAGCGTAAGATCCCATGAAATGTCTCAAACAAGAAAGTTAAAGACCTTGGTTAAAAGCAGGTCTTCATGAGTATGATTCCAAGAAGCATTGTAAGTAGAAACAAACAAAACAAAACTCCAAGACTGCCATTATTGAGTCTATCAAAGTGCAATTTCACCCTTAGCCATATATTTTCAATTGCATTACTCCATTAAGAAGGTTATTAAAAAAGCCCTTTATTGTTTGCTGTGGGGACTTTCAGGAAGAGCTGATTTTCACTGTTTTCTTTAATCTATTTTATATTTCATTTGGTTTGTATGATTGGTCTGTTGTTAGTCAGGTGGTGTTTTAGGTCAAGATGCTGTTGGTGTTTGTATTTTGCAGACTATGCTTTGCCAGGTGACCTGTTTTTAATGTGTCTCAATATTACTTCGCTTCCA
Source organism: Notamacropus eugenii (assembly GCF_028372415.1). Taxonomy (NCBI): domain Eukaryota; kingdom Metazoa; phylum Chordata; class Mammalia; order Diprotodontia; family Macropodidae; genus Notamacropus; species Notamacropus eugenii. Next base: position 401,014,047 of record NC_092876.1, read on the forward strand.
TCTCTTCTTAGAATTGAAACATGAAATCCATGTTTGGAAGTTGACAGCACAGCGCATTAATCCTGCAAGTCGGGAAGAGACAGCAGTGAAATGCCTCCTCATGCAGAAGGTTTTAACTCTGGAGTTTTTGCTCAAGAAGAAGCTCAAAACATTCCAAAGGTAAAGTAAGCGAATCATGGTCACAGGACTTATAACCTCTGGAATCATTTCTTCTCCTGATGTTAAGATCAACTGAACCCCATTGGAATTATGTCATTAGGTGGCCTCTAGTAAGATGTGACCTTCATCTATATACTGAATGTTGAGACATTTTTAAGGAGCAAAAACCAAACCAAACCCTCTCTCGATATCATTGTTCTGTGTAAAGAATCCTAACACCAAAACATAGAAATTGAGTAAGAAGGTTTCGAGAACACCTAATTTCTGCTATATAACATTCTTTTTACTTCTCCATTACGTATAAATGGCCTGAATCCCCCTCAATTATAGACCTTAGGAAGCTTCCTCAGATTTAGGGCATGCTTTGGCTTAGTATGAACTTCCATTCATGGTTCACAAGTTCCCTTTGACTTTTTTTATGAGACTATTTGGAGAACACATTTGTTTCAAGCACAAGATATTTATGTACACAGCCCAGCAAAATAAATGGCAAAAATCATTTCCCCACATACATACCGCATATCTTGCTGTATTCTGTCACAGATTCTCCTACTAGTGGCAAGAAAAAACACATGGGGGGAACTTATTTGGGAGAGGTCACATACATAAGGAACATGCATAATCTAGGAAGGGGACACATGTAGAAATCATGTATAGGTAGGTTCACTTATTTCTGGTTCCTTGTATTCTTTGATATTGCTTCAATCTCACAGAATTACTCATTTGCTGCTCTGAGGAAATCATTAAGTTTTTTGGTTCCAGTGTTGTAAGCTCAGAAAGTATCCTTGGTGGGCTATTTTCTCTGGGCACACTTCCTTACCCCTATAGTTTTGCAATCTGCCAGTATCTATTAGAATGGGCTGCTCTCTTTTATAACTGCTCTGTTGCTCTCTGCTGCCATCTTTTGGTCTTCTGCTGAGTTGCAGTTGTAACACAGAGAGGTCTTAGGTTTTTTTAGTCATTGGTCTAGAAGGGATTTCAGCTGCTTGGGTACATAAGACACACAGCTGTACTCAGCCAACCAGCAAAAGCCAGGAGCAGCCCCTAGGCTTGGTTTAAGCCTGTCGTTTGAACTCCTTTATTTCTGCCACAGGATTTTTTTTACCCCCTGAACTCAGTCTGCCCTTTGGATTGTGATAAGAAAATTCCTTTGAACTGTCTTCATGCTCCGGGTCTCTCCAAAGGTCTGTGCATGCAATTCACTCCAGAAGTGTCACACAATAAGACAGGAGGGTGTGTGTGTGTGTGTGTGTGTGTGTGTGTGTGTGTGTGTGTGTGTGAGAGAGAGAGAGAGAGAGAGAGAGAGAGAGAGAGAGAGAGAGAGAGAGAGAGGAGGGAGTTTAGAATGAGTTTGAATTAAGTTCTTGAACGAGTTTCCAAAGAAGTACAAAGGGTTGCAGCCCTTTGTACTTCTTTCACAACATTCCTTTTTCAAACTTTCCTGTTAGTGTCTAGGGCACTGCCATCTTTCTAATTAAGTATGTTTGAACCTCAGATCTCAGAATCCTCCTTGGCTCTTCACCATCCCTGACCTTACCTCTCTAATTAGTTGACAAGACCTGTAGATTCGATTACCACAACACGTCTCACATCTGTTGCCTTCTCTCTGCTCACATAGACACTAATGAGTAATTTAAGTTTTTATCACTTCTTACCTGAGCTGTTGCAATAGTTTCCTAACTGGTTTCCTTTCTTGCCTCCATTCTTTCCCCTTTCAAATCTATCCTGTATACAACTGCCTCTAGGATCAAATGTAAATTCTTCTTTTTATCACAGTCTCACCCCATTCTATCTTTCCTGCCTCTCTTAACATAGACTTGTGGAGCTTTGGAATAACCAAGTCCAGTTAGGACAAAGATGACAATTTTCCAATCATGTGCCAAGGTCAAAGGGGTTGGGGCATGACTCCTGGTCACAATTCTGGTGTTGGGAGGAGGGACACCATCAGCAAGGTACATGTTTCCCAATTTTTAGCCCTTGCTCTTTAGATTCTGTAAGTAAAAAAAAAATGTTGAGAAATATCTGCAACTACCAAATCTCTAGTTGCACCCTTGGGAGCTGTTCATACTTCTTAGAAGAGAGTTAATATGGTAGGAGGTGCAGTACCTCTACATAGACCCAAAATTTAGCAAGAGACTAGAGAAGAGAGAAAGTTCACCAAGAGAGGGTTGGGGCACAGTATTGTGGGGAGGGAGAAGTATATTCACACAATGTAAGAAGAGTCAGAGATAATGGACTCAGAATGGATGCCAGTCTGCTTGGGTCCTGGATATTGCTTGGAGATGCTCAACTTGGGTAAAGTGGGGTACTTTTTTATAGGATTTCATATCTGGGTCAGGAAGGGTCAGCAGTTGGAGGCAGAGGCCAGAAGAGCTCATATCTGAAGAGTGGCTCAGTGTTAAGTCACTGATGGTGACTCATGCAGGGGAATTGCTGAAGGACCTTGCTTGCTAATTGGTATTCAAACTTCCCACCATTATACCAATGAGCAAAGGGGCTTTGAGCCCTCATTGCTAGGGTGACAAGTTTTTTTTTAAGCTTCTTGAGGTATCTTTATTTAATGAGTAGGGGAGGCTACTGTATTTCTAACCATTTATTTCATCTAAGACACAGTGTGAACTCTAGCCAAAGTGGGGCACTGCCTTTCTGTTGAGACCCTATGAAACAAAGGGATTCATATATGAAAAGTGCTTTGTAAACCTTAAAGAGTTGTATAAAATCTAGTTATTGTTATTATTACTAACTCTTGTTAACTGACAGTTTAAGATTAGCATCTTCCAGCTGATCAGCTGGAATCTCTTTAATATCTTAATAATAATTATCTTCATTATAATTATACATTTAGAATTATATTATGTTATATTAAATAAAATCATTAATAATTACTATCTTAATAATGAAAGTAATGTATTTAACAATTGTCACTTTAATAAGCCTTCCATGCTCTTCCAGAGTCTTTGGAAACATAATAAAGTCATGCAGACACACTAACCTCTCCTGGCCATTTTTATGTCTGTATTCACCTTCTCCAAGTAGTAGGTGACCCTGAGATTCATTGGGAAATGTATGTTCAAAATTTGTAGACTCCTGCTGGTCTCTGGAAGGGGACAGTCAGTATCTGTTTGAAGCTGGGATTCTCCTTGACTCCAGTGGCTACAAAAAGCTTCCCAGTTGCTCCTCTTGTCCCGTGTGCATATATGACCTTGGCTGGACAGGAATTAGCTAGTTCTGTTGCCTCAGCAAAAGCACGTTTGCATGGCTTAGGCCTGCTGACTTCTCTGGTTAGAGGAGGCTTAAGTTTCTTGGTCAGGGCAAATTGCTAAGAGATGTAGGGAGAGAGACCATTCCTACTGCCGCCATGCTATGTCTCTCTCATTTTCACCTTGAAAATGTCCAGTGACATTTGTGTATCTTGTGCTGACTCCTGGGAAGTCACCTTCAAATATTTTTCCTTGTAAGCCTTTTTTAGAGATATATCATGCCAGGGTGGAGCAGGTGAGCCCATTAAGTCCCCAGGCACAAGTTTCTGCCATATTTGTTTTCATGTCTTATCTTCTTCCCTTTACCTTTTCTCTTTGCCTCTGACTCCCTCAGCAAATGTCTGGCATTCTATGAATTATTTTTAAAGTTCTTATATTAGTATGTCCAAAGATCTGAGATTTCATTAATGTGAAATCCTTTCACTGCTACCTGCACAGAGGCATGCTTTAGTAGTCAAAGAAAGTTATGAAATGGTGAACTTAGCTAGCCTGACCTGAGCCTCTTACCGGACTTTTCCAACTTGGTAGAAACTGTCAAAGGGTCTACTATGTTGTCACAGCCTTCAAGAACCCAGGGAGAGAGCCATATCATCATGATTATTAGGAAGTCTTCAATGAAGTGTAGGGAATGTTTTCACCCTTAAAAGAATTGTTTGAGAGAAATAAAGATGTTATAAAACTGGGGTCAGGGTTCACTGATTTAACTGTATTACAAAAGCCTCTTAGAAATTTAAGCTCTAGTAGTTTAATTAAAAAAAAAGACAGATTAAAAGAAGGCATATATTATGCTAAATTCTTCTCCTGGTACTAGCATATTGAATCCAAGTCAAGAAGTAGTTTTTAACTTTAAATAGTTCTGTTGACTGGAATAACTCCCACTCGTCTTGGTTTTGGAAACAACAGATGGAAGAAGCATTCTAGAGGATATGAACTTAATCCAGGGCCTTGGACATAGGGTGGAAGAGAAAATTCACCTAGGATAATGCAGATGGATTTTTTGTTCATGTACTGTTAGTCCCAGAGCAATGAAAAATTATTTTACATGCAGAAATTGTAGAAAGCATACCTTCTAGGATAGACTGTAACCAGGACAACCAAACTAGAAATAAAAATGTAATGCTGATCTCCAGCATAAAATATGAAATGTGGAAATTGCAAAAGACTCACTGAAGGAGTCCTTCAGTTTAACCATCTTCTAGGCTTCAAGTTTGGGAGATAAAAGCCTGAATCTTGTACGCTGAAATTTATGATGGCTATGAAGTACAGTCTTGCAGATAAAATGTTACAAATCTTAAAGTAGATCTAAGGAAAATACACTATTTCTTTTTATAGTCAGGTCAGGAAAGACCATTCTAATTTTACTTAGGGTAGACAGCTTAAGTTATAGGCAGGACAGTAAACTTCGTTTAGTTCAGCTAGATGTTGATAGCCTAAATCTTTCAGAATTGGAATACAAAACAACCCCCAAATCCTTTCAGACGTAAAATGGAGGAAATTCCATCTCACATGTCTGTGTTTAGATTCCCTTTCTCTTTATTATTTGACTTTAACTCCCATAATCTTTTATAATAAACATGCAGTTCACCTTAGCCTTGCAAATAGACTAAAAATAACCATATATGTAAAAAAATATCTTAATGAGCCAGTGAATTCTCATAAGCTCTTCCTACATGTAATATAAAATCATAAATTTTTGTAACTGGAAGGGACTTTAGAGATCATTTAGTCCAGTCCCTCATTTTACAGATAAGGAAACCAAGGAGGAAAAGGGAGAGTCATCTACAGTGATGAATGTGGATGAATAGGAAATTCAATAACCAACTTAAACTTTAAAAGACATGCACAGAAGATGGAAGCAAGGTCAGGTAAAAGAAGATGAATACAAAAGTACATAAGGATCCTATTTAAATAGCATCTGGAGTTCTAAAGCTCAGAATGAACTGATACTGGTGAGAAAAGAGAAAGCAAATATTTTAAAAGTTTTTTCAAGTTATATTGAGGAATAGGAAAGTCTTAAAATGAGTATGACCCTGCTTGGGGTGGATGAGACAATGATAACCGAAGGCAATGTTTCTCAATTCTTGCTGATTTTCTCTGCCAAGAACAATGATCTTTGGATTGGAAAACACATAACAAAAATGGATAATGAGGTAAAAGGATATTAAGAGAAAATCTAGTTATCCTAATGAGTTCATCACCTGGTCAGATTATGTCCTCAGGTACTGAAAGAATTGTTAAACATGAATGCTAACCAACCATTAGTAGTATTTTAAAAATTATAGAGAATAGGAGAGGTCCTGCAAGACTGGAGGACTAATATTCCGATTTTCAAAACAGAAGAGAATAGATTATGTCAACTATAGATCAGTGAACTTACCTTCAATTTCTGGAAAAATTCTGAAACATATTAGAATGGTTAGTAAACATCTAGCAAAAGAAGCAACAATGAAAAAGACTCAGCATGGTTCCACCAAGAGGAGGCCACATTATAATATTATTTTCTCTCTTTTTTTTTTTTATAAAATAAGTTGATTGATAAATCAGGGGATGCTGAGGATGTAGCTTACCCAGATCTTAGCAAAACATTTGACCTGGTATCTCATGCTACTCTTGAAGAAAAGATGGAGAGATGTGGGCCAAACAGTGACATCATTAGTATTCATAACTGGTTGAATGTCCAGACCTGAAAAGTAGCAACTGGTAGTTTGAGACCAATTTATTAAAAAGTTATCAGAGAAGCATTTCAGAGATCTTTTTTTAGTCCTCTGCTATTTAACAATTTTTTACCAGTGATTAGGAAAAAAGGCATAGATTGTATGCTTATTAAAATTACAAAAGACATAATGTTGAGTGGAATCACTAACCTACAATATAACAGTTAGAATTTCAAAAGAGTTGAACCAGCTAAAACAGAGATGTTAAGCATGCTGCCACAGATACTGCTCAAACCAGATTAAAATGTAATTAGGAAAGGTTTTAAGAAAATGAATAAAAGTACAACAAAACATAGATAGCATTACATTTTAAAACTACATCATATAAAGTCCATGGGGATTCTTAAATATGGATTAGTGACTTTTGTTTCTATTTGAGTTTGACTCTATCCAGTTAGAACACTGAGTCAGATTGCATTAAATGAAATGAAATAGGGATCATTATGCAATTTTAATCTTTTTTTTTTTTTTAAAGTACAATACGGGGTGGTATGACCCAAAAGTAGTTCATTTGAAAAAGCTCAGGGGTATTTAGTGAACTTCATGGGAAGGATGAGTCAACTGTTTGATATGGCAATTAAGAAAGTCAATGTGATCATAGACTATCTGGAGAAAAGCAAAGGGACATAATAGTCCCTCTGTATTCTGCCCTGGTTAGGCTATATCTAGAGTATTATGTTTAGTTCTAGGTCTTAGTTCTAGTTCTATTGTGTATTTAGTTCTAGGTGTCAATTTTTAGGAATGATGTTGATAACTTGGAAACAGCCCAGAGGAGGAAAACAAGAGTAGTAGAGAACCTTAGGCCATATAAAAATTGGTTGAAGGAATTGGGGATATTTACCCTGAAGAAGAAAAAATTAAAGGGTGACCTGACGTCTATCTGTAAATATTTTAAGAGCTATCGTACAGAATAGTCACTATACTTATTCCTCTTAAAAGGAGAACAAAAAACTAGAAAATTTATGATACTCACTCAAAATAGACAAATGTAGTCTTGGCAGAAGGAAAAACTTCTTGCCCCAAGAGTAATAAGAGCTGTACAAAAATAGGATGGGCTATTTTAGGAAGAGTTATATTCTGGCTTTTTGGAGGTGTTGGAGTTAATGACCAGCCATGTTACTGGGGGAATTATTTTTTTAGATGTGGTTTAGATTTGACCACTGTGATGCATTTCAGTTAATAATAATAGCAAACATTTAAATAGTGTTTAATATGTGATAGGTACTGTGCACTAAGCACTTTACAAATATTATCTCATTTAATTCTCATAACAACCCTGGGAGGTAGATGCTATTAATATCCCCATTTTATGGATGAGGAAACTGAGGCAAACAGAGGCTAAGTGACTTTCCCAGCATCACATAACTAGCATGTTTCAGATCTTCCTGACTCCAAGTCCAGCATCCTATCATTGTGGTACCTTGCTGCTCTGAATATTGGTGACTTATCTAAAGTCCAAGAGACAAATATAACTCAACAAATATTGTCTAGGTACCTACTCTGTTTAGAGCACTTGAATAGGCCTTATACTTGTTAATGACAAAAGCAAATGGATGAGTTTCTTCACAATCCAAGGCAAAACCCATATTTCAATCTGCTTTGGACTTGATGGCATTGATTAACTCTCCACCTAAAATGGAAAATACCAAGCAAGGTCTCTTTTAGACACTTTTTGCTCCTTCACATGGATATCACTTTGATGCTACCATTGAAGACACTTGAGGCAGGATGCATTTGTACAAAAATCTATTATTGCTAACAGCAAAGTTCCTCGAGCATTAAGATGAGAGTTTTACTTTAGTGATAGTCTAGCTGAGATTTGAAAATTCCGTTATAAAATAAAAGTTAAGTAATGTTGAGAATGAATGACTAGTAGAATTGCACATCCAATGTTTTTGCCTGAAAATGACATGAAATTACATTACAGAAGAAGAAAGGGTCAAGTTAACTAGTTAGGAGACAAAATTTAAAGATGACTAGAAATTAGCCAACTTTATAGGGGAGGATTTTAAAAATTCTGTTGATTGAGGCAGAGTTTGCTAGACTTTAATAAAATTTTTTTTTGTATTTAAATTTATTTATTTAAGTTTTCAACATTCATTTCCACAAAATTTTGGGTTCCAAATTTTCTCCTCATTTCTCCCCTCCCCCACCGCAAACCACTGAGCATTCTAATTGCCCCTATCACCAATCTGTCCTCCGTTCTAACATCCCTCCCTTCCCTTATCCCCATCTTCTCTTTTGTCCTGAAAGGCAAGATAAATTTCTATACCCCATTACCCGTATTTCTTATTTCCTAGTTGCAAGAACAATACTCAACAGTTGTTCCTAAAACTTTGAGTTCCAGCTTCTCTTTATCCCTCCTTCCTCATCCATTCCCTTTGGGAAGGCAAGCAATTCAAGATAGGCCATATCTGTGTAGTTTTGCAAATGACTTCCATAATAGTCATGTTGTGTAAGACTAACTATATTTCCCTCCATCCTATCCTGCCCCCCATTGCTTCTATTCTCTCTTTTGATCCTATCCTTCCCCAAGATTTCTCCCTCCTCCCACTGTCCTCCCTTCCATCATCCCCCCCACCCTGCTTATCCCCTTCTCCCCCACTATCCTGTATTGTAAGATAGGTTTTCATATCAAAATGAGTGTGCATTTTGTTCCTTCCTTTAGTTAAATGTGATGAGAGTAAGCTTCATGTTTTTTTCTCTCACCTCCCCCCTTTTTCCCTCCACTGAAAAGTCTTTTACTTGCCTATTTTATGAGAGATAATTTGCCCCATTCCATTTTTCCCTTTCTCCTCCCAATATATTTCTCTCTCACTGCTTAATTTCATTATTTTAAGATATGATCACATCCTATTCAATTCACCATGTGCTCTCTGTCTCTCTGTCTCTGTCTCTCTCTGTCTCTCTCTGTGTAATCCCACAAACTACCCAGATACTGAAAAAAAGTTTCAAGAGTTACAAATATTATCTTTCCATGTAGGAATGTAAACAGTTCAACTTTAGTAAGTCCCTTATGACTTCTCTTTGTTGTTTACCTTTTCATGCTTCTCTTCATTCCTGTGTTTGAAAGTCAGATTTTCTTTTCAGCTCTGCTTTTCATCAAGAATGCTTGAAAGTCCTCTATTTCATTGAAAGGCCATTTTTCCCCTGAAGTATTATACTCAGTTTTGCTGGGGAGGTGATTCTTGGTTTTAGTCCTAGTTCCTTTGACTTCTGGAATATGATATTCCACACCCTTCGATCCCTTAATGTAGAAGCTGCTAGATCTTGTGTTATCCTGATTGTATTTCCACAATACTTGAATTGTTTCTTTCTAGCTACTTGCAATATTTTCTCCTTGACCTGGGAACTCTGGAATTTGGCCACAATGTTCCTAGGAGTTTCTCCTTTTGAATATCTTTCAGGAGGGGATCGGTGGATTCTTTCAATATTTATTTTGCCCCCTGGTTCTAAAATATCAGGGCAGTTTTCCTTGATAATTTCATGAAAGATGATGTCTCAGCTCTTTTTTTTGATCAGGGCTTTCAGGTAGTCCCGTAATTTTAAAATTGTCTCTCCTGGATCTGTTTTCCAGGTCAGTTGTTTTTCCAATAAGATATTTCACATTATCTTCCATTTTTTCATTCTTTTGGTTTTGTTTTGTGATTTCTTGATTTCTCATAAAGTCATTGGCCTCCATCTGTTCCATTCTAATTTTGAAAGAACTATTTTCTTTAGTGAGCTTTTGAACCTCCTTTTCCATTTGGCTAATTTTGCTTTGGAAAGCATTCTTCTCCTCATTGGCTTTTTGAACCTCTTTTGCCAATTGAATTAGCCTATTTTTCAAGGTGTCATTTTCTTCAGCATTTTTTTGGGTCTCCTTTAGCAAAGTGTTGACCCATTTTTCATGCTTTTCTGGCATCTCTCTCATTTCTCTTCCCAATTTTTCCTCCACCTCTCTTACTTAATTTTCAAAATCCTTTTTGAGCTCTTCAATGGCCTGAGCCCATTCAATATTTATTTTGGATGTTTGGGATATAGAAGCCTTGACTTTTATGTCTTTCTCTGATGGCAAGCATTGTTCTTTCTCATCTGAAAGGATGGGAGAAGATATCTATTCACCAAGAAAGTAACCTTTCATAGTCTTATTTTTTTCCCTTTTTTGGGCATTTTTCCCAACCAGTTACTTGACTTTTGGGTCCTTTGTCAAGAGTAGAGTATATTCTGGGGATCTGTGAGCTCTCAGTTCCTCCAGTGTGGCACAATCAAACGTGTACTGGTCTGGATGCAGAGAGGGATTTTTGTGCCCAGAATCTTAGCAGTTTCCTCTCCACAGCCACCTGGCCTCTAGTTCCCAAGTCAGCACTGGGGGCTGGTTTTCAGATAAGCTGGATGGGCAGGGCCAACATTCAGTGTGAGACAAAGACCAGCTTGCCCAGGGCCTCCACACAGGGCAGGAGGCAAGAATCAACTCTTCAGTGCCCCCAGGGTTTTTATGCTTCAAAACTGTATGCAGCTGCTAGGCCTGCAATGTAGTCTCTGAGGTGGCTGCCTGCTGGCAGAGCTATGGGAAGACCCTTCTCCCTTCCTGGCCAGCTGGAAAAACCCAGTCACTGACCTTAGGCGCCTGTGGGTTGAGGGATCTTTGAACTCGCTACTGCTGGACCTGGGGATTGAGCTGAGTGCTGTGTGGCCAAGGCTGGGCTGGGCTCTGTGCTCTGCTCCATGTCCGGTGCAACCCACGTTTCCTGTGGGCCTTTCAGGTCACCCTGGGCTGGAAATCTCCTCCACTCTGTTGTTTTCCACTTCTGTTGCTCCAAAATTTGTTTAGCTTCCCTCTCTACAGCTATTTTATGGGCTGTGGGGGGAGATCCTGCATATGTGTGTCTTTCTACTCCACCATCTTGGCTCCGCCTACTAGACTCTTTAGTGTCACCAGGAAACATAAAAAAATGTTACCTTCTCTTTTAGACAAATTTCCCAAGAAGATAAAAACTGGGAGACAAATATCCAGGAGCTACAAAAAAAGGTAAATAATAATGAGAATATATCTTATTTTTAAAAAATTCTTCAAACATACTGAAATAGATATTCATTTCCAAACATATTCATGAAGTGTAATGAAATGTTGAGTACTATGTTGCTTTTTTTTTGAGGGGGAGTGAGAGTTAAGGATAGGTGTCTGTGCCTTCCACGGTGGATAGCAGATTAGTGTTAAATACTGATAGGAGGTGTGTAACAGGCACACTGGAGTACAAGCCAGTAGGACCAACTTTTAAATCAAATTGCTTTAGAATAAAGAACTTTGGGACATGAATAATTATTCTAAATAAATGAAGTGGAAAAGTTTTTTCAACGTAAACTAATCATGAGAGGAGGCCTAGAGAGCCTAGACAATGAGTACTTGATCTTTATGCCAAGGTGAGGGACATGGCAGCCAAGGACAATATTGATTTAGAATAGAAACTCTTTTATAAAACATTGTGGAAGAGGATGTCAATAATTGTGTCCATTATCCAATGTAATTTTAGTATGTGGATAGGAAGAAAAGAGCCTTTATGAAAATATATTCTTAATGTGGCCTGATAAAGAGAAACCAAATATCTGTCTAAAGAAAAAAAATTCTAATTTCAGTCTTTTCTCTCAGAAATGTGTTATACCTTTGAAGCGAATGAGTTCCATTTTTTGTGTAGGATATATTATGTATTATACATGACAGTTTAAAAACTCTTGGGGACATGTTGAGTAATAGTTCAAGAATTCATGAAGTGGGAAAAATGACTCTTTGATTGCCCTGATATCTATTTTTACTTTACTTTTCTCCACCTCACTCTGCCCTTTCATATTTTATGTCCTCTATCAAAATTCTCAAACTGATCTTATGTCATAGAATTATGGATTTAGGAACCAATAGGTCATCTAATCTAACATTCTCATTTTACATGTGAAAAAGCTGAAGACTATGGAGATTAAGTGGCCTGAGTAGGTCACATACAATAAGTGGCTAAGCCAGGATGTGAACCAAGTTCTCAGGTTTCTAAATTTACACTCTTTATAGGTTAGTATGAATTTGACACCTATTTCTTCTTCTGTGTATATTTGCATTCTAAATATAATCCGAAATTATACATTAAAAAGCTCTGTCCTCAGGTAAAAGTATTTTAAGCATCAGGGCAGCAGATGGCAGAGATTTTCTTTGGCCTGGGTGCTTTCTTGCTGCCTGTGGTATCATACAATGAAGGGTGCTGCCTCATCTATTCATTACTAGGTAGGTTTCTCTTACCCCTTCCCCTACATGTACATTTGTAGTAGGCTCAGGGTAATAGAGGCACAGATAGGGCACCATTGTTTGCTACAAATTTTAAAGTCCCCTTTTGGACTGTTGTTTCTCAGGCTCTAGTCACAGGCTAGAGAACTGCATGTATGTTCCTTGTTCCTTTCACATGTGCATTAGGTGGATATAGATTCTCTCTAAACCTTTGTGTTTGTACTGACAGGAGGTAAACAGTGATCTCAAATCTCTGTCTGTTTAGAGGGATGGAAAAATTGTTTTTCATTTCTAGGGTGACTTTATCTAATAGGGGTCAAAGAGCATTGCTCTTTGGTACTACCACTGTGTGGATGCCACTGTCATGAATTTAAACAGTAGGTGTAAAAATTCAGCAGGTGGATATCCTGGAAAACTTTTCATTTCTCTGCTTCACCCAGACTCCTCTTTGTTCAGTCGAAGAGCCCCTCCTAGTCTCTTTCCAGACTCTGTCCAGAAACCTATGGTCTTTGAAGGTTGACCGATGACAAATGATTCTAACAACTGCTAGGCAATTAGCTTACATTGCTTTTCTCAACAGTAGGAGCATTTCCACCCTCATCTAGCTACAAGGGAAAGGGGAAGGCTTGCTTCTCTCAGTAACTGTGAGATCATGGTATTGCATTCTGTAAAGCAGGAAGAATGTTGAACTGAAAATATACAGCCTCCCATGCATTTGTGAAAAATCTTTAAATTTCCCAGTCAGTGTAATGGTACTTGTCTATTTAAGTATAGCTTTGATATTGCAAGGAAACCAGAGCAGTGCTGTCTTACACAGTTGTGCTAGGGGACAAGGACAGATTGTACTTCAAAGGCCTTCTGTACTACATAGTGAGAGATGTACCTCTCTCATATCTTATCAGACACTTTAGGAAGCCTTCCTATATTTCTAAATCAGTGTTTGCCTTCTCAACATGTTTTTAAAATTATACTTAATTTGTAACTTTTCTTTATAACAAATCAACTTTTCTTTCTAATTAAGATTTTTTCCCAATCCCCCACCTGACCCTTATTTTTTTCAGAGGAAAGTAAGTTATGGTACTAATTCATATCAGGTAGAACATAAGAACAAATTGTCTATTTGGGATATGCTTAAAAAAATGACTAAAATGTTCATATCTTTTGACCCAGAGATCCTACCACTAGGTGTAGGTGCCAAAGAGATTCAAAATTTTCATTTACTTTTGATGGAAACAAAGAACTGGAAACAAAACGTGTCCCCATTTACCAAGGAATGTCTAAATGGATAAATTTTCCTAGTGATGGCCATAAGAAATGACAAACATAAAGAATTCTAGAGACATGATGGTAAGATGCACTGACACAAAACAAAAGAAGCAGAAACAGGTATATACACACATACAAATATGTGTGTTTGTGTACATGCATGTATACATGCACATACACACTATGACTGTGTAGAGAGGGCTGTCAACCACATGTAGCATGGAGGTGTCATTGTATGATTCAAAGGGAGACAGAATAGACATCTGTAGCCTCTTTTCCTTTATCCTTCTCCAAGGGATACTTTAATTCCTGCTAGGAGGGGAAGCAGGTGTTTGGAGCCAGAAGCTTGGTCACTCTGCTCTCCTCAGAGAAAGAGGATACCGGGCTATAATTATATCTACCCTCTCCCTTAAATATCATTACTCCAAGGGGATGTATGTTTTCAGATCACTTCTGATGTCTCTTTGTTACTGAGGAAAGGAGGACCCCCAACCTCTGGATCCTAAGCTTAACTGCTTTCTCACAGAATACTAGTTTCACAGCATAACAGGTGGCAGAAAAACCCATTTATTTGAGTCCATAGCAAGTAGAAATCAGAGAACATACATAGGAGAATATATACCAATCAACGCAGAATGAAGGAGATCTCCTATTGGGAGTGAGGTAACTCAACTCAGCCAAAAGAGTCCTAGATCTCCCTTCCCCTTAGGGGAAGTTCTCTGAAGTCTCTAGTGTAGCAAGTGGGGATAAGGACATAATGGAGGCTGCCACATCCTCTCACGTCAGCTTCTTCCCAAGATCTTTTCCTTCATCAACCTGAAGGAGGGTTGGCCTCTTCAGTCTTCTCTGTCAAAGCTGGAAGCCAGAAGTGCCAGAAGCAACTACAGACCTTGAAGAAACTCCAAGGTGCTTGATGAGACTTGAAGTAGGTCCCAAGACTTGAAGAACTTAGAACTCTCCTCTCTCCTGCTCTCCCTAACCAAGCATGATGCGTTAATTTCCAATGAAAAATGAGAGACTTCCCCATACCAATAGGCTTTGGGATTTGGGTTACAAATATACCAATGTAAATACAAAAAAAAAAACAACAAAAAAGGAACTGCATTCTGTGAAATTAGAATTGTTGAGATTCACGGGATGCCCCAAAATGTTGGGGTGCATCAGAATTATGAGGAATTGTAGTGTCTTGAATTAATTTGCTCAGACCATCTCCAAGTTACAGAAAGGGAGTTTATTGGGGTGATGCACCCAGCAGGCCCTCCTCCACTATGAGAGACAGAGTACCAGCCAGGTTAGGTGTCTGGTCTGTATTCAATCTGATGGGACAGGGTGAAAAAGAGTAGGAGAAGGACAAGAGGGGGAAAAGCATGACGTTGGAATGTTGAGTAATCGAGAGTGTCTTTGTAAATACATACAGAAAAGGGGAACAGGAAAGGGGAAGAGTTGTTCTAGAATGTGAGGTAGTTGGGGAGTGCTTTGTGAAAGCAAGAGGGACAGGAAAGGAGTACAGAAAAGGGGTTATCGATACATAGTCTTCTTAATCACTTTTTTGACTGGTCACACCCTGCATTTTATGTCCTATCTCACATCCTGAATCCTGCTTGCTCCATCTGCCTTGAATACTCCCTTCTATCTCATCATGACTAAACCTGACCCTAGAGAATGGTGGAGAAAATGCATCTATTTTTCTTTCAGTGCAGTGTTAGGGGCATATAGGTATGGAGTATTACAAAACACTACCATATAGACACAGTCCCTATGTTGGCTAATTGTGTTGAGCTACTTCTTCCTTCCTTCTCCCTTTGTACATCTTCACAATCAAGAGATGACTCAGTAAGGGTGATAAGATGGGATATATTCTGAAATGACAGGTATTGATAAAAATAAGGTATGCTTTAAAAAACGAATACAATGCTGAATTCAGAAGAATTTGCTTGGCAACAGATTTATGTTTTTCCTTTCTACAGCATAGGATAGCAGACAAAATTCTCCTCATCAAATGCCTAACTGTGCTTGGATTTGTGATCTTCATGTTCTTTCTCAATTCATTTGTACCAGGCATTCATCTAGATCTTGGTGAGTAGTATGATTTTTTTTGCTAATTATTTTTATTGATGGATGTCGAATCTGATACTGTAGACAAGAGATAGTAAATTTTACACTGTTGTTGTTAAATCATGTCTGACTATTTCTGACCCCATGGATCATAGCATGTCAGTACTGTCCACACAGTTTTCTTGGCAAAGATAATGGAACAGTTTGCATTTCCTTCTGCAGTGGTTTTAAGAGAAATGGAGGCTAAGTGACTTGCCCAGGGTCATACATCTAGTATCTGAACTTAGGACTTCTGACTCTTGGCCCAGTGCTGTATTCACTGAGTCACCTAGCTTCCTCAAATTTTATACTATTGATATTCAAAGATTCCTAGATCTTGTGCCATTTTTCTCCCAAACTCAAGGCCTAGGTAGAGATGACTTTTTTGTATGTGTGAAACTTTTTCATTGTAGGAGAGAAGTTTTAACTGGAATGTTCTGACATCGGTCACAGGGTGAGGGTGGGGACAATTGTGATATGAACAATGGCCAGTGATATGAATCTTGGAACAGTCAGGCTGCAGAAATGTTGGAAAAAGGTAAAGTCAGAAGCCAGGGTATTAATCAGAGAGCTTTATGTGTCCAAAGACGATTCTGATGTCTGGAGAGGGGTTAGTTAATAACCAAGAGAGACAAAGTCTGAGTGAGGGATAGGTGAGAGTTAGCTGGAGTTGGAGTTTCAGGACTCAATGTTTTAGTATCCTGAACTTTGTCATTTGTTACATTTTCTTAATGGAGTAATTAAGGCCATAATGCATGTACCTGTGACTTACTCTCAAATTTCTCCTGAAAGTTTTTCAGCTGGACAGCTCCTATGGCTACCATCTCCCTGATGCACTCCTATAGCAACTGTACAATCTGTGCAGCAGTGGGTGGACCATTCTTCTTGTCTGGGGTTGAGGCGAAGGTAAAAGGATCACGGGGAGGAAAGTAAATAGGTTACCTCTCTCAATAGGCAGGGATACAGTGAATCTTCTTCCTTTTACCCCTTTTGAGGATGAAGCACAGATGGAAGCTCTCAGAAGGGAGTAAAGAGAAGCAACCATAGCAGTGACTGCTTTGAATGTCCCTAAAAATCAACCTTTGTGATGTGTTTGACATACTTATCCCAACTATACACTCTTAAGACTGGAAAGAGCAGAGACTAGCAATCCTAGATTATGATCTATTTTTAATTGAGAAAGAAATATTTTTAAAGAAGCAAAATTAGTTCACTATATTTTTATTCTGAATTTAACAAATATCAGATCAAATGGGTGTTTCCATGTATACAACAGAAGATTGTGTATGAAACTTAAGCTTTCTATTACTTATAGCTTGCTTTTCTTTTAAATGTAATAAGCCCAACATGGAACTTTTAAAGTGGTTTTCCTTGTCTGATTCTTTCTCTCTTCCTTCTTTCCTTTCTTCTTTCTAATTTTCTAAGTAAACAACATTTTTCAGTAAGTAGAGGTAGTTTTATTTTTTCTTTGTCTATCTTCATGCCTTTAATTTCTGTTTGTTGTCTTATTGTTATAGTTAGAATTTCTATCCCTTTGGCAAATAGCAATGAGGAAGAGGAGCATCTTTACTTTATCCCTGTATTTATTGGAAAATCTTCTAGTGGTTTCCTTTTGGATACAATGCTAGCCTTTTATTTTATGTAGGTGCTTTATATTACATTAAAAAATCCTTCTATGCCAACACTTAGAATGTTTCATTCTTGTTAGTGTAAATGAGTGTTGTAGACAAAAGCTTTTTCTGCATCTATTTATAGAATCAAAGGTTTGGGATGTTTTTCTTTGTAATAATTAATCGTGTTGTTTTCCCATTGTTTGATCATAATGAATACCTGGTATAAATTCAACATGATAATAGTAAAAGACTTTTGGATAAATTGCCAAATCTTTTTGTTATAATTTTAATTAACATTTGAGAATGTTACTGTTTTATGGTTTCTTTCTTTGCTTTGTCCTTGTCTGGTTTAGGTACTAGCACTATATTTGTCTCAAAAGTTGAATTTGGTAGCACACTTTCTCATTTTTTAAAAAGAATATTCTGTATAGTGTAGGTATAAATTGTTCTCTAAAAGTCTGATAGAATTCCATCTGGACCAAGATTGTTTACAACTAGTTCTTTTTCTTTTTTGGAGACTGTGTGTGTGATTTAAGATTTCTATTTAGTATTCTTTTAATTTGGACATTTCATATTTTGAAAATAGTCTATTTCTTTTGAATCTTAGATTTGCTGGCATATTCCTGTCCCTCTGTGCAGGTGATTTTTAAATCTTTATTGCTAGTCTCTACCATTCTCTTCCATTACATACTTTACCTTCAGGATATCTCCAGCTGAATATCTTCTGAACACCTTTTACTCATTAAGTCCCAAACCAAGATTATTTGCTTTCTTCCTAACTGTGAATCTCCTAATTCTGACCTCATTATTCGTATCTGTGTTATCACCATTACCCTAGTACCTGTTATCCATAACCTTACAATTATTTTTGATATTTTCCTCCATTCATTAATTAAATTTACTGATATCCTTTCCATAACTTCTCTCACATCTACCCTTCCTCTCTATTCCCATTGCCAACCCACTAGTACAAACCTTTATTTTATTTATAATTGCACATATTCTTTATTTAAAATATTCATTCATGACATGCTAAGTAATGAAAATCAGGAGATAAATATTATAGACAGGAACTCACCAGAGGGAACTGAGAAAGCCAGAGTAAGCTCCAAACAATCTTTGGGACTAGCTTCCCTATCATTTGATCTTTGCTTCTGGTGGGGGGGGCGTGTAGAGGGGAGCAGGAGGGGATATGCACAAGTTGGTAGTTAATATATGTATGTTGAATTCAAGGGACTGCATTTTGGAGGTTCAGAAATGGGAACTTGTGATCTTCTGCTCTGCCCTCTTCTCTGAGTCTATTTTCTCCTCTATAAAAGATCATTACATTTAAGGACTTATAGCTGGAAGGGCCCTTAGACATCATCTAGTCCAACCCTCTCTTTTATAGATAAGGAAACTGAGGCCCAGAGAGGGGGAGAACCTTCCTCAAGATGATGTAGCTAGTGAGCCCCAGAGCTGGCATTCACACCAGCTCCTTGGACTCTCAATCCAGGGCTCTTTACACTGTACCATGGCCTTCATAGAAGAACTCTTTTTGTCCTCTGAGCTTCAAGGGTACCTACTCTCTATGTCATTCATCCTTTAATGGACATGTGTCACCTTTTCAACTAGGTTGCAAGCTTCCTACGAGTAGAAGCCACAGTTTGTTTCCTCTTGTAATCCTCTTGGAAAGAATACAGGGAATGATGGCACTTGGTTAATATCTGTCCACTGATTGATTCCAAAATTAAGTGCAATAATCTCATCCATTTGCTACTGGATTTAAAGCTTTCCTTTCAAATAAACTGCTGTCTCCATAACAACTATTTGCTTATGATGTGCTGCTAGGAAGATAAAACAGGGAAAAGAAACCCCACTGGGCTGGAATTGACAACCTGAACCTTCATCCTTGAAGCATATGATCCCACAGTGGGGGCCACTGGCTGATGATGTTTGAAGATGGACACCAATAATAAAAATTCCTGGGCCACATTGGACACAGAAGACAAAATCTACCAGCAAGATAAAGCCAAACTGCTGGCAGTGTGACAGGAATTCTGAGATGCAGGAGACTCACTGGAATGCACCCTGCAAGCAGAATAGTTAAGGATTGCTGCCTACCTCATCCATATGTAAAGGGAGACACAGAACTTGAAGAAGATTAGGAAGCAGACCATGGTGTTCTATGACTACCTCTGCCAACAGGGAAGATAGCCAGATGGATTCTCATCCTGAGCTTTTCCACTTCTACATCTTTGCTAAGGCTGTGTTTATATTCTGGAACAACCTGCCCCACAATGATACTGAGCCTATCTTGCAAAGACTTGCTTGAAACCCACTACCTCCATGAAGCCTTCCCAGATTCCCTGCCAAACCCCGCTCCCCCCCCCCCCAGGTCCTTAGATGGAAGGGATCTCTCCCTCATGTGAATTCAGAAAAAAATATGGGAATGCTTCTTGAATTTGTGTGTCATCCTTCTGCAGGTGCCATGCCAGTCTTCTCTGTATTGTTCCAATTTTAGGATATGTGCTGCTGAAGTGAGCACAGTACAAATCTTTATTACCACTCACTTGGATTGCTGTAAATGCAACTGAGCATGTGTACACAGACTCTCACAGGCTGCACACTCCGTTATACCTTCAAAGCTCTGGGAGGATCTTCATTACAATTCCAACTCTTATTGGAAAGTTGAGTTCCCAAAACAAAGTTCATCTTTCCTTTAGTGTTTTTAGGGGTATTTCTGATGGGTTAGGATTGTTCATTCTGATGTTGTTGTTTTAAGCCCCCATTCTGCTATATTTTACCCAAGAATAATTGCCAGTTACAGCTAGTGTCTCACTAATTTAATTGATTTACCCTGTGATTAATGAGCTAGTATCACTTAATTAAGTGATCACTTAAGTATCAATTAATTGATCACTTAAGTATCAATTAAGTAATCATTTAAGTATTACTTAAGTTTTTACAAAGGTATATTTATTGAGAAGATATAGCAAGAGGAGAAGTTTAAAACATCCCCCTAAACAGTACACTGTCCCCTATACCACTTTGGTACCTGGGGGGCATAAACTCAAATGCAGAGGCCAAGAAACAGATATAATCATGTGTTGGCCCAGGTGGGGAGATAGGGAGCCGGCAACAGGAGGCTGCTACATGTACTCTTCTCCCTACCAATGAGCTTAGAGCCGTTATTGCTTCACTCAGCATTAGAAAAACAGCACCACAGTTGTGCTAATGGAAATCTTTTGTATGAATGTTCAATACTTAATAAGAAGCTCTTTCTTCACCATGTGATAAGTATTCAGGAAACAGTTGTCACATTGTTGGGGTTTCATGATGTGTTTGGTGGAACCGTCTCAAAAAATTCAGAGTCAGACCACCTCTAATTCAAGTATAGGCATTTATTGAGGTTGATGCCTCTCACGAAGCAGGCTAAACTCCAAGAGGAAACAGCAACTTCAGAGAAAGCAAGATGGATTTTTATAGGGTAAAGATGCAATTACATAACAGAAATTATGAATATGAAAAAGGCAGGAGGGGTTTGTCAAGAGTTTAGGTAATAGGGGAGAGGACCCTTCTGTGGTTTACTGGTTAAATATTCTGGTCATGCTGCCGTCCAATTAGCTAGCTATTGTAGTCCTGTCTGGTCAAGACGGATGGTTAAGTATTGTGGTCTTGTCTTGGGCTAAATGGATGATGTGATTGTGGTTGAGTACAAGAACATACCTGTTCAAATATAGGAATTGGATCTGAGCGCAGTGGTTAGCTAGGGACAGTGGCTACATTGAGTCTGGGGGCCTGAGGTGTGGATAAAGTCAGTTTGTGTGGTTAAATCAGGACATACCTGCTGTTCAGTGGGGCGTATAAGAAAGTTAGGATATTGGGGATGTGGGCAGCTTTATTAGAATCCCATCAACATATTTGTACATGTGACAAAGTCTGTGTGGGAGATTGCATTATGCTTAGCACACTCTACATGCTCATTAGGACTGGGATCTCATTGGCCAGTCCCTTGTTACATATATCAGCCTGTTACTAGATTCTAAGCATGATGGAGTTTTGATACATCCCCATGCATCCTTTCCCACACACAGTTGGCTTCCATAAATGTTTGTTGAATGGATATTGTATACTTATTTTCTCATTTGGCTTTCAGTATAGACTAAAATTATCCGTTCATCATGCTGCATTGAGATGATTGTTTTATATGAGGGTCATTATTAAACTATACCCTCAATTTTCTTCCCTAGGCTGAATAATTCTGGTTGCTTTTAACTTCTTTCATAGTGTTTTCCAGTCCCATTTTCATTGCTCTGGCTCTCTGTTGAACTCTCTCTACTTTATTCACCTCCCTATTGAGGCAGAAAGCTCAGAATTAGATGATATTCCTTGCCTCCTTCAAAATTCTCTACACTCATCTTTATGAAACCTTTTCTGATTAACTTCACCTGACTCCAATCATTCCATTCACTCAAGGAATCCTCATCATTCTTCACATTTCCTACTTTCCATATAACCCTCATTTTAAAGCAATTAAGCATGCAGGTAATTCTGTAAATTTGTGAAAACATGAATTTATTATAAAAAAGATTTTGCAGGGAAAGAAAGTTAATTTATTTTATAAAAGCATTTACCACAGATTTCCTTTAAATCATTGTATGGTTGTTGCGTTTGTCCTTCATTCTCGAAGAGGACCATGACATCAAGATGATGACATGATTTGTAGTTGACTTTGATTTGAGTAAGGGAGGGTTGTGCAAGGTCACCAACTTCACTTTCTTTTTCTGAGCCATCTGGGTCCAGTGGCCCTGTATTCATCAGGACAACTGGAGATGACTCAGGATGCAATGTGAGACCCTGGTCCTTTCAGGTTAAGGTCTTATCACATTCTCACTTTGAGTGAGATACACCCATTAAATAAATAGCTTTCTTTAAGTTACTCAAAGGATGGCCCCTTTAATAAAAAAAAAATCAAACTGGTTGGGGGAGACCCTCAGACTTCCTGGGTAAAAGAGAAACAATTACTATTTAGTTATTACATTCACTCTGGGTTAGGTGTTTGAGGACTTGCAGTCCAGTCTGTGAGCTCCAGAGTGAATTGGGTTTAAGGCTTGATCTTTGGGCAAGAAATGTAGCCAGTAAACCCAAAGGAAAAAAAGGAAGCTTTTGGCCATGGAGTTTACCTTCCTTGGGTAGAACACCAGAGGAGAGGAGAGGAGAGGAAAGCTGCTACTCACTCACAGGTTGTGTTTGTCCTGTGTTCTTGAAGGGGACCATGACATCAAGATGATGAAATAATTTGCAGTTGAATTTGATTTGAGTGAGTGAGGGTTGTGCAACATTACCAACCTCACTTTCTTCTCCTCTGGGTCCAGCGACCTGATATTCATCATTCATTGTATGGTGGAAAGAACACTGTACTCAGAGTCCTAACTGGATTTGAATCCTAGCTTTGCCAGCTATTAACTGCATAAGCTTGAGACAATTACCTAATCTTTTGAGGAGTTAGTTTCCTCATTTGTAAAATGAGTGGGAGTAGAAGAGACGGTCTCTTAGTTTCCTTTGAGCTCTTGACCTACTGGTGTCATCACTTTTAAAGTTATACTCCTTCTACAATGAATTTTTTAATGCTGTCTCTCTCATTAGACTTGTAAGTCCCTTAAGGATTGGATCTGATTTTTGCCTTTTTTTCACATCCCCAGGTCTTAGCACAGTGCCTGACACACTGTAAGTGCTTAATAAATTCATTTTGAAATAGTGAACTTCTCTATTACATCTAAAATGTTTTCCTTTATGATTTCTTGAAATATAGCTCTGGAAAACCATGCCTTGATAAAAACCCACTGGCATTCAAATAAAGCTGGTTGATCATGTCTTTAAATCCAAATCACTCTGGCTTTTGACTGACCAATAATAGGTCCCAGTCCAAGCCTTACTTGTTCATTGTTTGGGTTTTGATGACTTAGAGTGTAAATCACAATTATTTAGATTTGGGCCAGAAAACCTGAAGGTCTTCACCTCCCAGCCTGTTTCCTTTGAGAAGGCAAGCTAGGTTATCTTTTGCCTCAATTCTTACCTAGCCTTTAATCACCAATGGGTGTTCTCTCAGATAAATTGAGACCTGGGAAAGATCTCAGCCTTAAAAGTTCAGTCTCCCACTGTATACAGGGCTATCACTAGTCCTTCTGATGACCTACATCTTCCCACTGAACCCCAATGACTCTGGTGGAGAGAGTGAGGTTAATGATTTTGCACAGCTCTGCCTCACTTAAATCCAATTTGCTTGCAAGTCAAGACATAACCCTCCTGATATCTCTTCCAGAATCAATGATGAACAGTAACAATATAGAAACAACTTATATGAAGCTTTTTGAGAATAAACGCTTTTATTTATTTTGAATTTTGAAGAATAAATAAAAAGTATCATTTTATAAAGCAAGATATACCTAGAAATCTCATTACAGTTGCCTGTGTTCCCTTGTCTGTCATTTCTATTTTGTTCTTTCTACACATCCATCTGTGTCTTACCTCCTCTGTCAGGTATAATTTTTTTTCATTCAGATCCCATACTTTGATCTCCTTTAGTAATTCTTCCTGGTTGCTGGTGCAGTGCATGGTGCTCAATTGCCTCTGAATGAATGGAATGGCAAGTGACTTCAGTCTTGAGTTTTCTTTATCCTATAATTTCTTCAGTGCTTTTGAGGTCTTTGTTAGAAGCCTTTAGAATAGGGTTGCATTTTCCTTTACTTTCTGGCACAAATAAGTCATGAGACATATTAACCATGTAAGAAAGTTACTTTGACTAGGTGAGAAAGTAAAGACTCTTTACTGTTACTGTGCTGAAGTTCAAGATCTTATTTTTATCATCCTATTATTAAGTTTAAACATCTTTTGTTCCTGCAGTGGTGTTATCAATTTAATTCCCTTTGGATTTTCAGGGTTCTAGAATATGAGAATAATCTAAAAACAGAGCATATGATGGCTCCTCTTCACTAAAAATTGAGAATTCCTCTCACTGTTATAAAACTAAAATAGAAAATTGTTTCATATTTAATTTTCTACTGAGCGCCATGAAAGGCAAATGCTAGAGTGCTAAAAATGTAATAACTTTTAATTGCATTTGTTAGATTGGATCTGAAATCTTATTGTCGTGGCAGAATTCTTTATCACACCCTAGACTTGATGCAATTTTAACATTATGAACCTTTAATCACTGTGAGAATATTAGGGAGCTTCCTTAGGTAATTTAAAAGAATAAAATCAATGGTTTTGGTGATAAAGGGCTTCTGATGCAGAGTTCTTTGGGGTTGTCAGCAATTAGTTTGTTTCTAATTTGGTATAGAAGCCTACTTTGAAACAATGCTAAAGCAAACATTTTAAAAACATAAAAGCAAATATTCCAGGATAACGTTATACTTTATGCCTACCATCCTCCTGCCTTATAATTTTCTAAAAGAAGTAAGAAAAGGCCAGATTCTCCTGGGGTTATATTAATATGCCAAATAATATTCTAAATAAATCATACAGGAAACTATATATGCACTATTATGTTTGGAACATTTCCACACATAACTAGAGATTAATAATGACAGCTATTGGTGTTTTTTGGAATAAAGTTACTTCTATTATAACATATGCTGGAATCCCTGTATAGCTGTAAACATATGGTTATAAAATATATTGACCCTGACTGCTTTTTTCAGAACTCTCAATTGAATTTCAGAGCATACAGGTATATTTTAATTACTTTTACACTAACCAATATCACTTCCCGGGAAATAGATTTTTTTCCAAATCCCACATTAACGTGATGAGATATTGCTTTAATGTTGGCTCAGTTTGTAAGTTTCAGTCTATACTGTCTGGATATGCTCCTCTTAGCTCAGTCTCACTTGAAACCTTCCATTTATCCCACATCATGCTGGCATCTAAATACCCTTGGATTTTCCACATCTTTTAGGCAGTACTTATGTTCTCTACCTGAGTAGGGGAAGCTTTACTTATTTTCAGTGATCCTTGTTTAGGTGATCTGCTTTAGTGACCATCTCACCCTGACCAATCCCATCTAAGAATGCAAGCTGGATAAGTAAAAACAGAATATATACAGAATAAATATGTAGTGATGGAAATGGGGCACTAGTATCTGAGGCAATCAGAAAAGACTATTTCAAGGAAATGGAATGCTAGTTGAGCCTTGAAAGGAGCAAAGGCTTCTAAGAGGTAGAACACACAGCCTTTGCAAAGGCCCAGAGGCAAGAGATGGAAAGTTGTCTAGGGAACATTAAGTAGGTTGGTTTGACTGGAGCAAATGAATGAGGGGGAGAATTGAAAACCAGTCTAGAAAGATTCATCACCAGAAGGTTTTTAGGCTTAAGATTAACATTTGCCTTGTCTACAATATTCATTTACTTAACTAATCCTGGTTTTCATTGGTGTTCCCCCTAATCAATACTTCATTGGTTAGGCTACAAAAAATTCTTTACAACAATTGTGTATGCATCTGTTGCTGGGATGTTTCTGTTCTCCCCTGAAGAAATATATGCAGCAGCACTTGGAAAAGGTACAGTTTTCCTCTTTCTGCACTTAAGTGTGATTTGCTTTATCTTATCCAGTTGCCTAAAAGTGAATTTTCAATACACTCAACTGAGAAAATAGAATGCAGTTGAGAACAGAAGTGTTAGGAAATAAAGATACTGCTTCAGTTGAATCCCTGTAGCAGCTGTGAAGGTGGAAATTCCTTTGTCTACTACAGTCCTCACTTCCTCTCTCACTTCTCTCTTGTTTTTGGTACCATGTATTTTGATGTTTCTGAATCAGATGGAGTGAATTTATGCAAGCCTTTAAAGCCAGAGAAAAACATGTAAGAAGAAGTCTAAGAAGTCTGCGATGTTCTGAGTGAGGACAAGAAAAGCATTGTATAGGGGAGGGCAAAGAGATATTTAGACGTGATGTGGAGCAAACTGAGGATGACTTTACAGCACTTTTGTCAAGCAAGATACTGTGAACAAGGATTGAAACTAAATTTTCCACTTTGTTACCTATGAGATGAAGGAGAACAAGAAAGAGAACCTGGTGTTCATTTCTAGGCCCTTGGGGATATATCCTTCAAGAACAAAATGATCTTTGTAAGCTCTGTGGATATCATTAAGAATATGACAGATATTTTGACTCAGCAATAACACTATTGGATCTGTATCCCAAAGAGATCAAAGAAAAGGGAAACGGACCTATTGGTACAAAAATATTTATAGCAGCTCTTTTGGTAGAGACAAAAAATTGGAAATCAGGGAGATGCCCATCAATTGATGAATAGCTAAACAAATTGTATTATATGATTGTGATGGAATACTGTTGGGCTATAAGAAATGACAAGCAAGATGGTTTGAGAAAAGCCTGGAAAAACATATGAATTCATGTAAAGTAGAGTGAGCACAATCAAGAAAACATTGTACATGAGACCATCATCATCTCATTTACCCACAAACTTAGCTACTTTTCCATTTTTTCAACTCTTTCAATGGGCACTTAAGAGGTTACTTTAAGACTTTCTGTGGTGAATTGACAAGCACTTTTACAAAGACTTTAGTCCTTTTTGTAGATATAAACCTGTACATGTTGCACCTCTCATTGATAAGCTGATTTCATGTAATAAAAATGACAATACCAATTAAATTAATTTATGTGTTCAGTGCCACATCAAACTAGCAAAGATTACTTTATAGAACAAGAAAAAATTGTAACAAAATTTATCTGGAGCAATCTTGTGGAAAATAATAATAGTAAGTGTGAAGTTAAAAGATCTAGCTGTAATAGATCACAAACTATTCTACAAACACTAGTCATCAAATCAATTAGGAACTGGTTTAAACTAAGAAGACATTCAGTGGTCCAGATTATGTACACAATACACTGACATTCCCAAGAGAACTATTGGAACATATGTTCCCTTTTGTTATGTGATTAGTTCATCTTTTTCAAGTATATATATATATTTTTTTTTTTGTATTTCCATACTTAAATGAGTTTATTGTTCCCTCCTTGAATCCAATCAAATGATATCTCTCAAGCAATGCTCATCTCCTTCCCCACTTTTTCTCCACTTTAATATATATTTTTTTCCTTTTCCTGTGATGGAACTTACTTTTTTCTTTCTCCTCCTTTTCACGTCTCCCATTACAATTTTTGGCACTTTTAAATCACATTTGTTATCATCACATAATTTAATTTATACATGCTTCTTCTGTCAAATTATATCCCTTTTACATTTTGTAATACATATAAAATTCTCATGATATGCAATTATTATCTTCCCTACCAGTTTGCTGATATTATGACAAAAGTTTTTTTTTTCCCCTTGTTTACCTTTTTGTGACTATTTAGAGACCTGCGTTTGAAGAATAAGTTTTCTATCTAGTTCTGTCCTTTTCATCAGGAAGGTCTGGGCATCCCTTATTTCATTGAATGTCCATCTCCTTGCCTGAAATAATATGCTCAATTTTTCCGGCTAATAAATCCTTGGTTGTAGTCCCAAGTCTGTTGCTTTGTGGGATATTGTATTTCCCTTCCTTCAGTCTTTTAATATTGAAACAACAAGGTCCTGTGTGATCCTGACTGTAACTCCTGGGTATTTAAATTGTTTCTTTCTGACTGTCTGCATTATTTATTCCTTCACTTGACAGTTTTGGAATTTGGCAACGATGTTCCTTGATGTGTTTGGGGTCCCTTTCAGTTGGTGAATGGTACATTCTTTTGATGATTTGTTGCCCTTGGGTCGAAGACTTCTGGGCAAGTTTCCTTGATGATTTCTTGAATGATATTGTCCAGATTCTTCTTTTCATTATGACTTTCTGGTTGACCAATAATCCTTAGATTTTATCTCCTGGATCTATTTTCCAGGTCAATTGTTTTTCCAATTAGTTATTTTGTATTTTCTTTTTTTTTTTTTTTATTTTGTAATGTTTAACAGTCACTGCCATACAATTGTGATTTTATCCCCCCCACCTACCCCCCACTCCCCCCCTCCCTCCCCACGACTGCATACAATTCTGTATAGATTCTACATATACTTTCCTATTGAGTATATTTTCACTATAGTCATGCTATGTAGTCAGACTAAGATAAATGAAAGAAATCGTATAACAAATCAGAACATGATACACAAACACATACACATACACAAACATGATCTGCTACAATATGTGAGTGACTTCCATATTTCTCTCTCTGAGTGTGGCAGGCATTTTGCCTTGAGATCCTCCATTGGGATTTTTTTTTTTTTGGTAAGAAGTTCTTGTGTTATTACAAAAATCTAAGTCTACCAGAAAAAACTCTTACACACTGTGGTTGTTGCTGTGCATAAAGTTCTCCTGGTTCTGCTCCTTTCACTCAGCATCAGGTCATATAAGTCCTTCCAGGCCTCTCTGAAGTCTTCTTGTTCATCATTTCTTATGGCACAATAGTACTCCATTACATTCATATACCATAATTTATTCAGCCATTCCCCAATTGATGGACATCC
This sequence comes from Notamacropus eugenii, assembly GCF_028372415.1. Taxonomy (NCBI): domain Eukaryota; kingdom Metazoa; phylum Chordata; class Mammalia; order Diprotodontia; family Macropodidae; genus Notamacropus; species Notamacropus eugenii. The sequence goes on from NC_092876.1 coordinate 401,042,903, forward strand.
CCTTGACTTCCAGTTTTTGGCAACTACATAGAGTGCTGCTATAAATATTTTTGTACATGTGGGACCCTTTCCCATTTTTATGATCTCTTGGGGATATAGTCCTAGTAGCGATATTGCTGGGTCAAAGGGTATGCACATTTTTGTAGCCCTTTGGGCATAGTTCCAAATTGCTCTCCAGAATGGTTGGATGCGCTTGCAGCTCCACCAACAATGAATTAGTGTTCCAACTTTCCCACATCCTCTCCAGCATTTATCATTTTCTTGTTCTGTCATGTTTGCCAATCTTATAGGTGTGATGTGGTACCTCAGAGATGTTTTGATTTGCATCTCTCTAACCAATAGTGATTTAGAGCATTTTTTCATATGATTATAGATAGCTTTAATTTCTTCCTCTGAAAATTGCCTGTTCATATCCTTTGACCATTTATCAATTGGGGAATGACTTGTATGATTGTACATTTGGATCAGTTCTCTATATATTCTAGAAATGAGGCCTTTATCCCCGAGCTTAGCTGTAAAAATTCTTTCCCAATTTACTACATCCCTCCGGATTTTGGTTGCATTGGGTTTGGTTGTGCAAAAACTTCTCAGTTTAATGTAATCAAAGTTATCCATTTTGCATTTCATAATGCATTCTATCTCTCCTTTAGTAAAGAATTCTTCCCTTCTCCATAGATCTGATAAATACACTATTCCTTGCTTCTCCAGTTTATTCATGGTATCAATCTTTATACCTAAATCATGTACCCATTTGGACTTTATTCTTGTGTACGGTGTCAGGTATGGGTCTATGCCTAATTTCCGCCACACTGTTATCCAGTTTTCCCAGCAATTTTTGTCAAACAATGAGTTCTTATCCCAGAAGCTGGGGTCCTTGGGTTTATCAAACAGAAGGTTGCTATATTCCTTGCCTACTGCATCTTGAGTGCCAAGTCTATTCCACTTGTCTACCTCTCTGTTTCTTAGCCAATACCAAGTGGTTTTGATAATTGCTGCTTTATAGTACAGTTTGAGGTCTGGTAGCGCTAGGCCACCTTCCCAAGCATTTCTTTTCATTAGTCCCTTTGATATTCTGGACCTTTTGTTTTTCCAAATGAATTTTGATATTATTTTGTCCAGCTCTAGAAAGTAATTGTCTGATAGTTTAATTGGTATGGCACTAAATAAGTATATTAATTTGGGTAGAATTGTCATTTTTATTATATTAGCCCGGCCTACCCATGAGCAACTAATGTTTTTCCACTTACTTAAATCTGACTTTATTTGTGCAAAAAGTGTCTTGTAATTGTGTTCATATAATCCCTGGGTTTGTTTTGGCAGGTAGACTCCTAAGTATTTTATACTGTCTACCCTAACTTTAAATGGGATTTCTCTTTCTATCTCTTGCTGTTGGACTTTGTTGCTAATATATAGGAATGCAGAAGATTTGTGTGGGTTTATTTTGTACCCTGCAACTTTGCCAAAGTTGTTTATTAATTCTAGTAATTTTTTACTTGAATCTCTGGGATTCTCTAGGTAAATCATCATATCATCTGCAAAGAGTGATAACTTAGTTTCTTCTTTGGCTATTTTAATTCCTTGGATATCTTTATCTTGTCTAATTGCTACAGCTAACATTTCTAGTACCATATTAAATAATAGTGGTGATAATGGACAACCTTGTTTCACCCCTGATCTTATTGGGAATGCATCTAGCTTATCCCCATTGCATATAATGCTTGCTGAAGGTTTTAGATAGATACTGCTTATTATTTTATGGAAAGTTCCCTTTATTCCTACATTCTCCAATGTTTTTAGTAGGAATGGATGTTGTATTTTGTCAAAAGCTTTTTCTGCATCTATTGAGATAATCATGTGGTTTTTGTTAGCTTTGTTGTTGATGTGATCAATAATTCAAGTATATATTTATTCAATAATGTCTTTTGCATTTTTTGTTCTTTATAATTCTTTGTGTGTAATGTGGTCCAGCGTTCGTATGATCCCCACAAACCTTTCGATTGCCTGTTGATTCATCCTCTACTTGAATTGTTTTGGAGGCAGTAATTCATGTCATTGGAAGAACTTTGGCGTTAAAAAGATGAGTGTTTCATTGTGTAACGGGGTCATTAATAGAATTTCCCAATTTCTCAAAGGGGATCCAGTCTCCTATCTTTCTCCTGTTCAACTCTGGGGCCAACTTATTTTTCCTCACTTGTCCATTTAACTGTGTACCATACATGGACAACAAGAATTTTTTCTCCATTTCATTATTCCTTTTTTGGGCAACTTTTTTGAGTCAGTGTAGTAGTTAGTCCAATATCATGTGCAAACAGGAACATTTGAAAGATCTCAACATCTCTGAATAGGATACCTTCCTTCTCATTGAACTCTGTACAGATTTCTTCCATGACTAGGTAACAGCTTTGTTAAGCATACTTCTCCCTGTTTCATGCCCCAACACTGACTTCTATGTATCTTTACTTAAGTTCAGATGCATTCTCTATTTTTGCTTTATTTTTTTTGATGCCATTGAAATTTCCATAAGCACATAAAAGATTGTGGTGTTAAGTTCCATATGTGATTGTAGCACTTTCCTCAATGCTGGAAATGAGTTTTTTCAAACAAAAATCTCTGTAGATCTTTTTCTTTTGGTGTATTTATTGTCTTATTTTTATTCTTAAATGTGACTGGGATGACTTCGATCTATTTCAAGCTTTCTTTAAACTGGCTTATTCTATTGCTTCTTACTATTTTATGATTTTAATAATGCAGGCAATCTCCCATCCTTCTTTTCTGTCCGATTTTTCCAAATACATTTATATGCTGAAAGAGTTCATTGGTCACCCACATCTCTCAGTAAGTGTTTACTAATAGAGGTGGTTTTAGCTGTAATCAGTATATGTAATAATGATACCAATAATGAAAATAATAACAGCAGTTATTATTTTATAATAACATAATTTTTTAATTTTAAATTTTATAATATTATTATAATAACAACAATAATAATACTATTTATACAACACTTTCAAATTTATAAAAAAATGCTATAAAAATTTGCAACTTGGAGATAGGCGGTGCAAATACTTTTTAAAAATTTATTTACAGATGAGAAAACTGAGCCTTTGTTGGTTAAATGGCTAATCCATTATCACAAAACTAGCTAGCATTTGAGATGGGATTTAAACCTAAGTCAGCAGATTCCAAATCCAAGGTTTGATCTGCTATCATCATACTAGTTATGCTCTGCTTTTAAAAATCAGTTAATTTAAAAGTTAATTGTAAAACATTAACATTGTTCCAAGCAAAGATTTCCACAAGTTGCATAGTCCATATACTATAGCATTTGAAAAAATTGATGTTTATAACATTTTTTTGAGGTTTTCAAAAGCTCTTTATGGACATACTATTTGAACTTCCCAGCAGCTCTGTGAGGAAGGTACTACAGTCTATACTGTTCACATTTTAAAAACGTGAAATTCAAGGCTGTGAGAGGTTAAGAGTCTTGCCCATGTTCACACAGCAAGATGCAAATAGACTTGATCACATGTCTTCTTGCCTTCTGTTCCAACCCTCCCTCTACCATGTCTCTAATAGCTATTTAATACTAACTTTAGAGTATGTCATTAGGTCGATATGCTATATTTTGCTTGGCATTTGCTATATTGGGATTGTTTTCAGGTTTTCACTAATATAAATGAGGCTGTTCTGAAGATCGTTCTATGAATTATAAATGAATGTATGTGTATATGTATGTATGTATATATATGCATATATACATACTATATAAACATATATATGCATACTATATATACATACAGGTGTGTATATATATGTGTACACACACACATACACGCACACATATATATATAGTATGTATGTATATAATACATAATTTCTCTTTTGTTTTATTTTCTTGGAAATAGGTTTCTGAAAGTGAGTTGATTGCAAAAAAGGTCTACCTGTTTTATAGTTACTGTTATATATTGATATCTTGCCCCAGAAAGTCTGAGACAAATTATAGAGCCACCAAAAATGTCTAAGGGCACTTGTCTCTTATAAGTACACAATTCCCTTACCAACATTGAATTTTATAATGTTCATTTTTTTGGTAGCTAATTAAGTATATGATAGTTTTTGAAGGTTTTAAGAATTTGTATTCTTTTCAGCTGCTAGAGAGATTCTGACTTTATCTCTTATGATCTGCTATTTTTTCTCATGTATAAACTGACTATTCATTTCTTTTAACTACTTATTGAATCAAACCTGAAATTGACCTTATTCATTTGTATAAATTTTAAATTTTTTAACATCAATACTTTGATCATTTATGACTAATATACATTTCTCAATCCATTGCTTTCCCTTCAATATTAATTTTATTTTTTACTGCTGAAAAATGATTGATTTTGTATATTCTATCAGATTCTCCTTGTCTCCTAAGAGGGTTTTAAAATGGATATATACTTAATTCCTTTCTCCAATTGCACTAAATATATTATTATATTTTATTCTTTCCTCCCCTATTTTCTGTTTAAGTCTTTAACCTGTATAAAGTTTATTGCTAAGAATTATTGTTGCAAAAATAAAGGCCACTTTTTGGCTGACAGGCCAGATTACTCAAAGCAATATTAGAAAACTAGCCAGTTAGGGGACAATCCATTTAGGAGACTGAACTCAATGATGATGATGATGATGATGATGATGATGATGATGATGATGAAGAAGAAGAAGAAGAAGAAGAAAGGGGCATTTATATAATGCTTTAACTTTTGCTAAGAATTTTACATATGTTATCTCATTTGCTCTTCATCACAACCCACTGAGGTAGGTAATTTCATTTTTCCTATTTTACAAAAGAAGAAACTAATGGTGAGAAAGACTAAGTGACTTTCTCAAGGACAAAGTTTGTGAGTGCCTGTAGGATTTGAATTCAGATCTTCTTTATTCCAAGTACTTCTTTACTATGCCACCTAGCTGTAATAGCTTCAGGCTTCAAAGAATCTTTCATACACCAATCAAAGAATAAGAAAAAAAAAACATTGTCTGAGGGGGACAAGCTGCCCATAAGATATATATTGTGTGTAAAAATTGGAACATCTTGTGATAACTGAAACAAGGGAGAGAACATTGAGGTGAGGATCGGCACATAAAAGCCACTTAATGGTTACTCAGGTTACATTTGAATAAACCCTTCTTGGGCACTGAAAAGTTGAACAGTTTGTGATTACAGAAACAAAGAAGTACCAGAGTATATGCTTCTTTGCTTCAAACCTTATTGGAGCAGTTTAAGAAATGGAAATACATCAGTTAAACTGTCTTCTACAATCTCCTTATTTTTTTTTTCCAATAAAGGACAGGAAACTGCTTCATTCTAGAGATATAACAAAGAGGTCAGAATAATTCTTCAGAACATGGTAGAAGTGACCTTGCAATTGTATTTGCAGGATGGTATCTTAAACCAAGATTTTACTGTCTAGCGTCTATATGTCCTGGCATTTCACCCATTGTGAATCCAAAGTCTTCTTAAAAATGAGGCATTTTGGAGGACAATAAAATAGAGTTAGAGCTGAAAGGGACATTTGAGGCCATCTAATCCAACTCCCTCATGATGAAAACTTTGCAGATTAGGAAACTGAGGTGAGCAGAGGTGAAATAATTTGCTCAAGATCACACTTATTCAAATTATTCTCCAAGTCTATGAGCCAATCAATCTTTTATTTCATTTAACTTCTGAGAGGATTCTGGTTCACTCCACAAATTGTATTTCTTTGCTCAGGAAAGGTACAAACGCTTTGTCTCCCTTTTGCTCATCCCTAATATTAAGAGTGTTTCTGATTTTCTCTTGCTTCCTATCTTCTCAGTTTTTTTCTGAATGTCTTTCATCTCCCACTTTAAGAAATATTGTCTCTTCTGTTCTTTCCTTTCTTTTGAAGTTTGCCCCCAAATGCTCTTTCTTTGTCTTCTCAAAGACAGTGAAAGTTTAAAAAATTAAAACCTTTGACTGGATCTAGAGTTAAGCACTGATTTAAATGTTTAACTTTTTATAAAACTATGTACACTTTTCCTCACAAATAATCTCTTAATTGCCAAATCCAATGGCAATTTCTCAATCCTTATTTTTCTTGACATATTTGCAGCTATTAGCACTATTAATCACACTCTTCTGCTTGGTACTCTCTTCTTTCAAGAATTTCAGGACATCACTCTAACTGGGCTCTGTCCTGGGTTCTCTTCTCCCTCTATATGACTTAACTGGGTGACCTCATCAGCTCCTATAAACTTAATCATCATCTCCATGCTGATGATTCTCAAATTTACTTTTCTAACCCTGACCTCTCTGGTGACTTACAGTCTTGCATCTCCAACTGCCTTGGCCAGCAGACCATTTAGAGCTCAACATGTCCAATATGGAACTCATTATCTTTCCTCCTAAATACTCCACCCTCCAAACTTCCCTATTAATGTCAAGGGCACCACTATCCTCCTAGTCTCTCAGGTTTACAACCCAGGTTTCTGTTTCAATTTTTTACTTCCCATGTCTAATGTTTTGTCAAGAACAGTTGAATTCATTCTTCTATTTTTCTTTTTTTAAAATTAGTTTATTTATTGTTAGTTTCCAAAATTTCTCCCATTTCCTCCCCTCCTCCTTCCCCAAGATGGCATGCAATCTGATATAGACTCTACATTTACATTCCTATTAAACATATTTTCACATTAGTCATGTTCTGTAGGAGAATTAGAACGAATGGGAAGAACCATGAGAAAGAAGAAAAACAAAATGGAACAAAGAGGGAAAAGAAAATAGTCTGCTTTGCTCTGCATCCAGACTCCATAGTTCTTTCTCAAGATGTGGATGGCATTTTCCAACATGAGTTCTTTGGAATTGTTTTAGGTTCTTGCGTTGCTGAGAAGGGCTAAGCCTAGTAAAGTCAGTCCTCCCACATGATGGCTCTTATTGTGTATAATGTTCTCCTAATTCTGCTCATTTCACTCAGTATCAGTTCATATAAATCTTTCTAGGTGTTTCTGACATCCACCTCTTCATCATTTCTTATGGCACAATAGTATTCCTTTGCATTCATATACCACAGCTTGTTCAGCCATTCCTCAATTGATGGGCATTCCCTTGATTTCCAGTTCTTGGCCACCACAGAAAGAACTGCAATAAATATTTTTGTACATGTGAGTCCTTTTCCCATTTTTATGATCTCTTTGAGATACAGCCCTAGAAGTGCTATTGCTGGGTCAAAGGGTATGCACATTTTTATAGTCCTTTAGGCATCATTCCAAATTGTTCTCTAGAATGGTTGGATCAGTTCACAGCTCCACCAGCAATGAATCAGTGTTTTAGCTTTCCTACATATTCTCCAATATTTATCATTTTCCTGTTTTGTCATGTTAGCCAATCTGATAAGTGTGATATGGCATTTCAGAGTTATTTTGATTTGCATCTCTCTACTCAATAGTGATTTGGAACATTTTTCATATGATTGTAGATTAGCTTTAATCTCTTCCTCTGAAAACTATCTGTTTATGTCCTTTGACCATTTATCAGTTGGGGAATGACTTGTATTCTTATAAATGTGACTCTGTTCTCTATATGTTTTAGAAATGAGGTCTTTATTAGAGATGCTAGTCATAAAAATTCTTTCCCAGTTTTCTGTTTCCCTCCTAATCTTGGTTACATTGGCTTTCTTTGTGTAAAACCTTTTCAATTTCATGCAGTCACAATTATCCATTTTGCACTTCGTAATGTTCTCTTTCTCGTTTGGTCATAAATTCCTGCCTTCTCCATAAATCTGATAGATAAACTATTCCTTGCTCCCCTAATTTGTTTATAGTATGTCGATTTCATTTTTGCAATAGTTCTTGAATACACACACACACACACACACACACACACACACACACGTATGTATATATATATACTTCTCTCCTCTGATGCTGCTACCACCCTGGTTAAAATCCTTGTCATTTCATGCCTGAACTATTGCAATAGCCTGCTGGTTGGTTGGCCTGCTTCAAGTCTCTCCCTACTTTAGTTTACCCTTCATTCAGCCACCAAATGATTTTCCTAAAGTGCAGGTCTGACCATGTCACTGCTCTAATCAACAACCTCCAGTAGCTTCCCAATACCTCTAAAATCAAATACAAAATCCTGTTTGCATTCAAAGTCCTTCATAACTCACTCTTCCACCTTTATGATATTCTTATACCTTACTCCTTACCATGTACTCTTTGATCCAGTGACACTGGCCTCTTGGCCAAACAGAACTCCTCCCTCGACCGCAAGACACTCTTATCTCTCAGTCTTTGGCATTTCTTTGGCTGTCTGGCATAACTTGAATACTCTCCCTCTCCATTTCTGCCTCCTGGCTTCCTTCAAGTCCCAATGAAAATATATCATCTTCAATACCCTTTCAATTTGAATATCTTCTCTCTATTGATTATTTCTTATTTATCCTGCACAGAAGTTGCTTGTACATATTTGAGGCAATTGGTAGTACAGGGGATAGATCACTGGGGCTAGAGTCAAGAACAAAGTTCGAATCCAGTTTCAGACATTTGCAAGCTGTGTACCCTGAGCAAGTCACTCAGTCTCTGTTTCCCTCAGTTTCCTCAACTATAAAATGGGGACAATAATAGCACCTACTTTGCAGGATTATTGTGAGGATCAAATGAGAAACTATTTGTAAATAGTGCTTTGCATAGTAGCTGGCACAAAGCATGTACTTTACAAATACTTATTTCTTTTTCTTTTCCCCATTTATCTCCTTCATCAACTTGTGAACTACTTGAGGGAGGGGGCTGTCTTTTACCCCTTTTGGTATTCCCAGTGCTTAGCATAGTTCTGGCACTTAGTAAATGTTTAACAAATACATATTGGCTGACTGGTTAAGTTCAACTTTGTAGCATGTTATTTGTGGATGCAAATTATTTCCTCTGCTTTTTGGAATATCATTCTAATCCTTTTGTTAATTTCTCATGAACAAGTAATAATCTTAAGCTATTCAAACTCTTTCTACTTGGATGCTTGTAAGATTTGTTGCTTAATGTTGACGTTCTATAGCTTTGCCATGAGGCTTCTGGATAAGTTAGCCATGGGTTTCTCTCTGTGGTCAAAAAGTGAAGTCTACTATTCTATACATTCCATCTGTTTCCAGTACTTCTTGGTTTTTTACTTTCAAGGATTTTTACTTTACCTTGTTTTTTTATATTTTATTTTTTTTCTGTAAGTCTTATAAATCAGTAGATTGTTTTTATGCATTGTCTTGGTTTTGTTGAGAACTGATGCATTCATATAATCTATTCTCTTGATTTTGTGGACATTTTTGAATTCCAAATTTGATTCCTTTCCACCCACCCCCAGTCCTGTCTGCCAGAAAATCTAATATTTTGAGTCAATAATCTATTGTTTGTTCTAGGTTATTTGTTCAACCGTGTAACTTTTTTTTCATTTGTTCCTTGAGACATTTTTGCTCTTAGTTTCCATTCATATTTATCTTTTTTCCTCTTTCTCTAAATTGCTTTTCTATACCTGTCTGGAGTTGTTTTTTTAAAAATATCTTAGACATATGATTGCATTATTTTCCTTCAGATCTGATGGCTTAGAATAATTTTTCTTCTACTCCATGGTACCTTTTCACTGCAAGTGAATTTTTTTGTTAACTCTCTTTATTTCATTCTTTCTGCCTTTTTTCTTTCTGTGAGGCTATTCTTGTGATAAGTTCTTTCCTCTCTCCTCTATTGCTTCATGCTATTCTTTTGTTATGTTTGGGGGACATTTCTTGTTATTTTGGAATGATGGAGGGAACCCAAGTTTATACATGACTCCTCACTCAGTCATCTTGCCAGAAGCCCTCTAGTGCTCTGTTTTCATCTTTGCAACTGTGGGGCTTTGTTGACAAATTGTTTCAGATCTTCTAGCTTTTGAAATATAGTCCTTTTGCCTTCAGAGATAAATGTCAGCTTGGTTGGATACTGTACTAGTGCTTAGAGTTCTATTTCTCTTTATTATGTTTTTGTTTTCCCTCAAGCCCTTTTTCTTTTCCAAAGTTTTAGGGGCCAGTTTTGAACTCATTCTTGTTCTCAGTTCTTTAGATCTTCTCTTTCCTCTCTTCTTAGTAACTTGAGAAATCTTCTCTTTGTCTCCAAACTTAAAAATTCTGACCAATGAAAATATGAGAGATCTTTCTTTATAGTTTGCTTCTGAATGATTGCTTCTCCTCCTCCTCCTTCTCCTTCTTCTCCTTTTCCCTTTCCTTCTCTTCCCCCATCCCCCTCTCTTTCTCTCTCTCTTTTTTCCTCCTCTCCCTTACAAATTCCTTCCTTCCTTCCTTCCTTCCTTCCTTCCTTCCTTCCTTCCTTCCTTCCTTCCTTCCTTCCTTCCTTCCTTCCTTCCTTCCTTCCTTCCTCCCTCCCTCCCTCCCTCCCTCCCTTCCTTCCTCCCTCCCTCCCTCATTTCCTCTCTTCCTCCCTTCCTCTCTATCCCTCTATTTCTGGCTTCCTCTTTGCCTTTATTTGCTCATTATTTTTATTTGACTTAATCTATTTTTTAGAGACTCTATTGCTTGGGCAAGCTTTTTTACCTCTTGTGCCAAGATATTAATTCCCTTTCCAACTCTTCATTTTATATCTTTGTTTTCCATTTTCCCTTCGATAAGCACTCTCATTTCATTGATCAAACCATTATATTCTTTAAAAAAAACTCACCTCATCTATTCCAGGAATTCTGCTGTGTTTTTCTTTGCTTGTAGACGTTTTGTAATCCTTTTCTTCTGGGCCATGTTTTGGGTGTCTTTGTCGCCATAATAGCTTTTGACTTTTTATTTGCTTGTTTGTTAATTCTTCCAGCCTACTTCCTAACTTCAGACTTGATCTAAGGGTCATGCTCTATGCACTTCTGGAGGGAGTGGAAGACCTGGGAGACAGGTCATATGACTGTTTTCTTCATTATTGAATATCCTAATATCTCAGATTTCATTGACAACTTAGATGGGGGACTTGAATGTTTTCAGTGCTCCCAAAGGGTTATAATACAGGACACAGTCTGATTCTTAATCCCTGGTCTGACTTCTAAAAGTTATGAGTTTGGGTCTGAATAATAGTAGATTGCTTCTTGACTCAGTTGCTATCAGACTCAGGGGAAACTTTCCTCATTCTAAGGCACAGAACTCTAGGTTGCTTTGATCTGGAATTCTTGCCTTTGTTATTTCTCTGCAGGCTTCAGAGTGGGCTAGAAACTGAGTTGAAACTGAGACTGTGCTTTGTGCTTGGGGTCAGAGTCACAGCACCTCTCTTCTGCTCTTGCTCCTCTTAGCCTAGGGCCTGTAACTGCTGTGTATTACTGGAGCCACTCCTGAAGAAAGCAGGTTCCTTCTATAGTGTATCCAATATCTGTGACCCAGAAACTAGATAGTGAATGACAAAGCTACCAGTTGGCACCTGTTCCCACAACCTGCGATGCTCTGACTTGGGTCTGGGAACTCCTCTTGCCTTGACACCCATCTTTTTCTTGATTCCAGCATGCTCTGCTTTGCTTGCCCTGAGATCTTGACTAGACCATCCCTAGTGTCCACAGGGTTCCTTATCTACTGTGTTCATCTGATCTTAAAAAATGACTCACTGTAACTTTTTCTCATATTTATCCATCAGGATTCCATCTGTTGCATTTTCCAGGTCTATTTGGAGGAGTTTTGAGGGGGAACTCATTGGATTCCTTCCTGCTGCTTTGCCATCTTGCCTTTCCCTAAAGCCAATGTTCTTTCCACTGTAATGTTCTCCCTCTCTGTTGATGATTTTGGAATGGCTTTAGAGCAGGCCCGCACAACTTGCAGGCTTCCTGGCTTGCAGCATGCCAAAGAATTGGCCAGAGGGGTAAAAAAATTGTAGAGGAAATCCTTTGGCTTGTCATGAGCAGTCCAAGGGCCATAAGCCCCCCATAGTCCTCAAGTTGTGCAGGCCTACCCTAGAGTAAAACATGAATTGGGATATGTGGTGCTGCCTTGAATCCTTTTGCAAATGAGTTATCAGATCATAAAAGATTGCTCCCCTCAACAATATGAACCACCATTCATGTGTCTGTCTATTGTGTATGTGTGCAAGGATGCACTTCTCTTCCCTCCACTATTCTGTATCATAACAATATATCTTGGTAAGTCCTATATACTGATCTTTAGCAGAGCCATAGGGTAATAGTTCAGAGTATGCTGGACTATGGCCATCTACAATGGAAATCTTTTCTTTGTAGTTACCTTTACATTCTTCCCTTTATATCACTTCCTACAAAATTTCCCATGTTATTCTGAATTCTAAGTATTTGTCATTTTTTACAACACATTTAATATCCCACCCTATTACTATATCGTTCCTTACTCAGTCATCCCCTAATTGATGGGAACATATTTTGTTTCATGTTCTTCGTTATTACACGTTCTTCTTTTGCTACTCTCGCATCCCTCACTCACACTGGCAAACAAAGACATTCTCTGTCCACACAAAGCTTACATCTGCTTACCCTGATGAATATCAGTTATTGTAATATGCTATGGCTGCTTTAAGAAAATACAAATATAGCCCCATATAAACTGCTTACACATGCCAGTTGTCCCTTTTTCCTTTTCCCTTGCACTAGACCTCTACTTTTCCTAAAGAAATGTCCTATTCCTTTAAGTACTACATAATTAAGATTCAGATACTCTTTCTCCATTCTGCCCCACCCCACCCTGCCCCAACATTGTGCTTAATAATCATTGTCATCTCTCTCCTCTGCTCTTGGCTTGTCTGTGGCTCACTGTCCTCATCTCCACCTTTAATTCCTATTTTAACTGCCACTGTTGGTACTGCTATAGATTGCCACTATTCTCTTCCCTCTTTTGTCTTCTTTCTTGTCCCTATCATTTCTTAGCATACATATGTAAAAAGACTGTATATATTAACACACAACATATGTACACATTAATGAAACACACATACATGTATGTATATGCACACATGTTAATGCACATATTATATATGAGCCTAGGTGTGTATGTGTACATATGCATGTGCACCTACACATAGATACATGCATACATATAAATGTAAATACATACACATATAATACATGAACATATATACATATAGATTCTTCCAGTTAATCCAATTGTTCCTCTCTCTCTTTTCTTTTCTCTTTTCTCTTTTTTTCTTTCTCTTTTTTCTTCTCTCTCTCTCTCTCTCTCTCTCTCTCTCTCTCTCAGAGATAACTTGACTAGGCAGAGCAGGCAGGTGAAAACTTAGGAGTTTTAGTTCTCCATTACTTTCAGTGTTTGTAGTTGAATACTGAGAAGTTTTTTCTTTTTTCCTCTCAAGAGGTGTGTATTAGTTGGAGGCAGGTGCTTTGGAATCCCTAACTATTCTAAAGGCCTAATCAGGGGTGGGGATCCTTTGGCCTCAAGGCCACATGTGGCCTTCTGGCTCCTCAAGTGCAGCCCTTTAACTAAATCCAAACTTCACAACAGAAATCCCTTTAATAAAAGGATTTCTTCTGTGAAACTTGGACTCAGTCAAAAGGCCATGCTTGAAGACTTAGAAGACCACATGTGGCCTGAGCCTACAGGTTCCCCATCCCTGGCCTAAGGGTTCTGAAAGTTGTGTGGTTGTTCAGTCATTTTTTCAGTCAAATCAGATTCTTTATGACCCCATTTGGGGCTCTCTTGGAGAAATCTTGTGGAATGGTGTGACCTTTCCTTCTCCAGTTGATTTTACACCTGAGGAACTGAGGCTCAGTTAAAGGTAAAGTGACTTGCCTAGGGTCACACAGTTAGTAAGTGTCTGAGGCCAGATTTGAACTCACAAAGATGAGTCTTCCTGACTTCAGGCCTGGCACTCTATCCTCTGCAGCACCACCTAATTCTGAAAGACTAGATTCTAAATAGCCAAGCTTTTGCTCTCTTTATAAACAGAAGCTGAATATAGAACCTTAGGATCATAGACTTAGAGCTGAAGGAGCCTTAGAGGCCAACTAAGTCCAATAGCCTTATTTGGCAGATGTGAACTGCACTCTTGATTATCCCAAGGTCTGGGAACTGCCTCTTTACTGATCTAGCAGAACAGCATACAGTGATTTCCTAATCAGCATGTGTTATGGGGCTTGAGAGAGAATCTCCATAGAGTTCATTTATTTTATCTTCCTTCATATGACAGCCAGTCTGTGCTTGAACATTGCAAAACTATGGTTTTTGAAGATTAGGTAGCTTTGATTATGAGTTCTTTACACAGGGCTAAATCCATATTCCAATCACCTTTGCTAATTTGTCTTAGCTCCATATCCTATGAAACTCTTCAGAATAACTCTACTTTCTTTCCCCTATGTCATCTTGGTGACACGATGAATAGATTGTTGGACTTGGGGGTCTGAAAGACCTGAGTTTAAATTCAGCCTCAAGCACTTGCTAGCTTTGTGACCTTGGACAAGTCACTTAACCTCTTTTAGTTTCTTTATTTATAAATTGAGGGAGTTGGACTCCATGCCCCTAAGGCCCCTTTCATCGCTAACTCTATGATTTTAGGATCTATGATATTATAACAACCTTTCAAATATGGGAGGATAGCTGTCCTGTTCTTCATTACTCCTTCCTTATCTGAGTTAAATATCCTTGTCTTCTTCAACCATTCTTCATATGATACAGTTGACAGACTGTTCCTAGTCATTTTCCGCTTTATTGGTGTCCTTAAAATGTGACACTGGGGATAGAAATAATGACATTCCAAATGTGATCTTACAAGGATCAAGCCAAGTGGTATCATTAACAACAACTGCCATTTATATAACCCTTTGAAGCGCACAAAGCCCTTTACATATGTAATAGTATCTACTCTGCTGCCCTTGGCCCGAGGACCAGGTCTATTATATTTTGCTGCTCCTTCAGAGTTCCCAGTATGCTTAGGGATGGATATTGGAGGGTCTTTCTTCTCTGTCACTGGCTCAAGCCCCCATGGTTATCTTCTTCCCAATTTTAGTGGGTCAAGCACCTCAGTTCCATTTACTACTTTATAGTCAGGTTAGTTTTTACAAAGAAATATTAATTTCATAGGTATAGCCAGACTATACAAACATTTCCCCTCAGTGCTTGAGGGGCAAATCCCCCCATACCATTTCAGTATCTAAGTAAGGGAGAGGCATCAGGCTTACAGTTTAGCTCAGTTCCTATTTATCATGGATCCCACCAAGCTCCAATTTCAACTCCCTTCCTGGGCTTATATCTCAGGACCTTGACTTCTTTGTGTTCCTCTACTAGACTGGTGGTAACATCCAGCCTGGATTTCTGGGATCTGAGGTCACTATGAATCTAGCTCCCAGGTTCAAAACTGCACTCCTTGAATCTAGAACTGAAAAGGACAAATCAAACAAGACCAAAACCCCAAGCCCATTCCTCTGAACAATAAGTCTTAAGTGAGGTGAAAGTATCTACAGGCCCTTCTTCAGTTACTGAATAATATCACTCAGTAAGTGAATGAGTTCTTTACCCCTAGATATTTCTGAAAGAGAGAACTGTCCCAGTCTAGTGATTTTAAAGACATGATCAGTTTCTTTCAGCCATTGGAAAGATGTTGCTCCAACTCACACACAGCTAACAGGAGGTTTCCCAGTGTTGCCAATGTTAGTGCTGCCATCTTGGGTTATCAGGGCATGTGCCAAAGTCCCATTGCAAATGCTTTATCTCTCACTTTGAAGTAGATATTACAGTTATTTTCATTTTACAGGTGAAGAGACTGAGGCATAAAAAAGTTAAAGGATTTACCTGCAGTCACAGAACTAATCAATGTCAGAGGAGGGATCTGAACTCATGTGTATAAGTTTACTACACTATCCACCACATTATGCTTTCTCTCCATTGCCTCCTTTCATGAGGACATTAAGCTTTTATAATGCAAGCTTGGTTGAGAGTCATATTTTTAGTAGTTTCCTCATTGTTTTCTCATCTTATACATGGGAATATTGATAAAACCTGGTGTCTAACAGCTGTAATCACAGTCTACATTGGAATCACAGTCTGAGAGGTCTCATGAGAGGTCAATATTTCATTTTCAGTTGTCCCATAAACATATTAAAAAATGTCCAGAGGTGATTCTGTAACTTTACTAGGTAAATCATTCTAGCGCTCAACAACTTTTCCTGTCATAAAATGCTTCTTGTCTTCCAAATGTGAATCCTTCATGCTTCAGTTTTCTCTTGTTTTATTTCCAGTGACTGGAAAACAGAGTAGTTGTTTTCTCTCCAGGTGTGACCCTGTTTTCCTTGACGGATGTGTTTCTGAAAGTCTGTTTCAAAATCAAGATTTTTGTCATTCAAATCTTACCTGAAATGCCCTAAGGTAACCTGCTTCTTGAAGCAATCCAATTTTGAATCTCTTCATAAGCTGTCATATTTTTATAAAGTATCATTCATTTTGTTCTTTAATGCAGATTTGGAATTTGAAGTTTTGTTTAAATAATGCTACATTGGCATAATATTCAGACACTCAAGCAGATCCGTGATGTTATTGATGTGGATGTTTCTTCTGACTATGGAATGCCTCTGTACCTCCCCATCCTGTTCAATTCTTTTGCCAGTACAGTATCTAATATGGAGGTTTTCCTCACTTTTTCCCAGTGTCATGAAGATACCAGATGGGCATATGACCTATCCACTGGATAGCTCTCACTTTTGCCATGTAACCAGTCCACCGTATCTTTCGATACACTTACCAGATGGCTCTTCAAAATTCCTTGTTAAAACCTTTGTTATAAGGGAAGATTCATTGTTTAAGGGAAAGGGAGATATATCTCTATATATCTATCTATATCTATATAGATATAGATATAGATAGATATATAGAGACATAGATATTCCAAAATAAATGTTATGCCAAAATAAAAACAAAGATATTGTCAGTAGTAGGATCTTGTTTATGAAAACATTCCTGTTCTTTCCTAATACATTTACTGAGATGCCTTCAAAGTTTGTGTAGATAATTCTCATAAAATATTACATAGATAGGAAAGCAGGTGTACTGCTCATTAAATATTAATTACTAGGTTTTTCTGGGTCATTTTTCTGTTTTTAATGAGACCTCAGCTGTTTTCTGTGCCCTTTTCTCTGTTGTATACCTTGTGATGTGATCCCTCAAAGTCCTAACAACTGTGTTACCTCTAGCACAGATCTTTTCTCTGCTTGTTTAGCTTAATCTGGGTTGTTTTACCACTTTATTTTCTTTAGTTTTCTTTTCCCCTTCTTCAAGACATACACTTTAGATTTTGATGATATAGTCTTAAACGTGGCAGCTCTAATCTCTTTAACAGCAAAAAAAAGGTAACTTATAAGTCTTTTTTATTTTTTTCTGCTTTTCCTTCCTCCAATTTTGTCTTTAATTCTCTTTAAGATCACTTTCTTAGTTGCATCTCTCATCAAATTTTCTTTAAAATGGTTTCGTTTTCTTCCATTTCTTTTTATTTTATGAGGTGATATTATTTACGGTAATCATGTTCATTATTAAGCACTGCTATCTTTGACCTCTTGCCCAGTACTTCAGGTCTTCTCCTGAGGCTCTGACTTCCTGATTGGTAAGAGTCCTCTCTATTGAGCGTGATCTAGACCCAGGCTATTGCTCTCTGACCATCTTCCTGCCATGCTGTCTCATGCATATTCTGCCCCCACATCTCCTTTTCACTTCTAGCACTGTGAACAGCAATCAGATCAGCATGACCACTCCTAGAAAGGATATATTATCAACTGCCATGTAGTTGTAGTCACTATCTGTAGGATCATAGGACAGAATAAATAAAAGAGTTGTGAGGGACTTCAGAGGTCAGGAGGTCCAGCCCACTGGTTTTATGGATAAGGAGACATGCCTGAAGTGATTGATTTCTCTAGTCACAGACGTAGTTAGTGTTTGAGATAAGATTTCAACATAGATGCTTTTGACTTCAAATATAGCAAATATTTGTGACTTCCCAAACCAAATCACTCTTCCCTAGTGACCACTCTCCAATATATATTGCTTTCTCTATTAGGATGTTAACTCTACAAGGGTTTCATTTTTGTATTTGCATTCCCAATGCTTAGCAAATGTCTGGTACGTAGTAAGCTCTTTTGAATCTTGGTATAAGAAATTGTTGGTCTGACTCTATATAGATTTGGAATGATTTCCATATCATTATTAAATTTCCTGTCTATTAAAATAAAATCACTTCCATTGTGGGGGCATTATTTGGTGCTCATCACATCCAATTGTTAATTGTTTTTGAGAAGAAAGCATTCATTAAGTTTAAGGCTTTCATGTGGTCTACAAATCTTTTGACTCATTAATTATTCTTTATCTCTTCCCCTATGTATTAATCACCATCCTCACCTAGTTCCATCTTTGTAGTGAAGCATTCAATATCTGAGTATATTTTGATTGAATTTGGAAAGTAATTGAGTTTTTCATGGAATTTCTGTCTCTTCCTCTGCAACAGACACATACCTAGGTTGCAGATATTTTCATGTTTTTTTTTTTTTCAAATGCTTATCACAAGTATTACTAAACTAGATGACCAACTGTCCCATGTAATGAGGATTTTTGTTTGGCATGTGATAAAGCAAATGCCACCAGCTCCTTATATGCCTCATCAAGGATGACCTATTGTCCTGCTTAACCACAACTTCATTCTCTCTTCTACCCGAACAGAGTACCATAGTTGGTCACTGGACAAAAATCTCATGTTTAGAGTACCAATTCTTCATGTTATCTACCTCATCCCATTTCTGCCACTCTGTCATATCACTGTCATTGAGTCAGAAGGCAGAGGGATGTTTTGGATTTTTCCTCATTTGATGCATCATTACAGCCAAAGAATTCATCACCAATCTTGCCCTTAAAGGCAGATCGGGTCTATTGTCAGTCCCTTTCTCAACAACAAGCTTGAATAAAACCTTGTACAAAAAATTTCTCAGTTGTGCTTTGTGCTCCTTTTCCTTTTTATTAACTCAAGTATGCTTGGAATAATGCATCAGCAGCCTTCAATGTAGAACAAACATTTCACTGGCTTTTTCATAGAACAAATAGCTCAGTGATTGTTTTCCCTTTCATTTCTCATTCCAAATGACTTGCTTTACACTACACTGAGCATACTTGTAATACTGCATGGCTTTTAAAAAAGCTGGATCACACTGACAAGGAATTTATGGCAGCTATGAAATAATAGATTTTTCTGTAATGTTATGGTCTCTTTATTGATTTGAGAGGAACATGTTAGGATTTGTATTTGATAAATAAGAATCACTTAAACTCATTTGGATCTCTTCAAACAGGGAGGCATGACTCCTGTGTCAGTCTCTCATATAAGACAAAAGGTCTGAGGTCACTTTGGGTGATTTATCACCTCTGTGGCTTATAAACCCCAGTGTAGGCAATCTGAGAATCTCACCATATGACTCCAACCAATGTGATGTCACCAAATGCCTTTGTAAGGACATAGTTTTCAAAATTCGTAAAAGAATGCATGGGAAATAATTACATTTCACCACATACAAGCCTTTTCTGGAGACTTGTATAGTCCTAGTCACTTATAACTATGCAATAGGGAGGGCTCCCAGCAGGCAATGCCTGCCATAATTTCTCAATGCATGACTTCCTACAGTTGTCAGTTCCATGTAGGGGGTACCAATGTCTTTAATCATCATGATTTTTCCCCTAGCTGTGCCCGACTCCCATTTGGAAGCTCAAACTTCACTCTTTATTGTTGATCCCTCAGTTTGCCACAGCTCCTAACAGGTGTCTTTTCATTATATGTTTGCTAGAGGAAACAATTCCCTATTATAAGCCCTATCCCCATACTCCAGAGTTTCTCTCTCTTTGTAGGAGACATAGTTCAGCTCAGGCAGTTACACAGGACAGAATGCTTGATTTGGCATGAGGAAGATCTGAGTTTGTGACTTGCCTCAGACACTTGCTATTTGTATGACCCTGAGCAAATCACTTAATTTTCCCCAGCCTCGGTGCTCTCATCTGTAGAATGGGGATAATAACAGCACCTGCCTATTAGGATTATTATGAGGATCAGATAAGATGACATATGAGAAGGGCTTGCAAACCTTAAAGCACTATATGTGTACTCCTCAAAAGTGGTGCTGAACAAGGGGACTTCATGTACCATGATTTCTGCTAGTCTCATACTTTGCAGAGTTTCTTGGGAATGAAGAATTCTCTTCCCCTGTCCTTTCACTCCCTCCAATCTCTTAGTTGTACTTTGACTACTGACACTAGGTAGGCCATGGTGAGGCTAAAACTTCAGGTCCTCTTTCTCCTAGGTACCTGTGGGATGTATCCTTTATCAGTGAGCAAGGATCTAAAAGGTGGGCAGGGATCCTCAGTAGTGTCCCAAGTGCCCATGAGTCTCTCTGGGATAACTGAGAAGGATCACAGTTGGCATAGTGGATGAAACAGCAGGCATGGATCCAAACCCTATCTCAGAGTAGCTTTGTGACTCCAGGCAAGTCACTTAACAGTTGCCAATATCAGTTTCCTCATCTGTAAAATGGGGATGGTAATAGCACCTAACTCACAGGGTTGTTGAGAGGATAAAAATGCAATAACATTTTAAAAGAGGTTTTGTAAACCTTAACATATAAATGGTCATCATTATTACTGTCAGTTTCATTATTGTTATTAAAATGATCTGGCTGTGGATGCTTCATTTAATATCTATTGTGTAGAAGGGAAAGCTGCTTATTCACTTGCTATGCCATGCTGGGAAGATGGAGAGAAGAAAGAAAAAAAAACTATCAGAGTTGTAGAATTTCTACTTTATTTGAAGCTCTTTATTCATAATAATAAATCTTGTCAAGCTATATTGTCACAGAGCATATTAAATTAACTGAGGGTATATTATTGACTTTGTAAATTTTAGTGTTTTTTGCAGAAACTTTTTAATGAAGACTGCTGCTTCCTTAGTCATGAAAATACGAGTATGTAAAATTGATAGTTCAAATATCTAATTCTAGGAGCTTCTTTATTTTAGGTTTCTAGTTGTTTTCATCTGCATTAGGTCAATAGTCAGATGTGAAGGAATGAGGTTTGCTTGCATTTTCACTTACCTACATGAAATTAATTTCCTGGGCCATATGGTATGGTCAGAGCAAAAGCTATAACCAATTGAATGGAATATCATTGCTGGATATGCTGTCTATGCTATAACTAAATAATTTTTTTGTTAATTATTGATGACATATGTTCCAATCTTGAACCCGAAACACGAGATTGCCCTGAATCAAGCCTGGCCTGTGATGCATGATGGAATAATTCATCACCAAATGGCAAACCTACTGTTGATATAAATTGATATAAGCTATAATTATTTCTTATGGAAATTAACCAATGTAAAGTAACTATTACCCCTGGAACATTAAAGAGCCTAGAAATGACTAAAGCAGCAAGAACTTGATCTCCTTGCCAAAGGGAGACATATGGCAATCAAGGGCAACATTGATGTAAAATATCACTTATTTCTAAAATTGTATGGAGAAAGATGATGGAAGTTTTTGAGGAGTAGTGAAGGGAAAAACAAGCTTACGTAAAGGCTGGCAAGTGACACAATTAAGCTGGATCATCCTGTGGGCTTTTCACAGATGAAACTGGAAGCAGAAAAATGAACAGATGAATAATGGAAAAGATTTGAAAAAATTACATAACAAACTGTTTTCTCTGTCAGTGGCAGTGGAATTACCCCATTTGGTCTCTTACATTACAATCCCCAATGTACTGCATGACAAAGTAGAAAGAACATTAAAGAAAACAAGTAAGGATGGAAAGAAGCATAAGACAGTCTATAGAACATAAAGAGGAGTTCTATGTTGAAGATGGCAATTTTGCTTTCATTGAGTGATTGATTTTCAAGATATTTGAAAAGGGAAGATTCCAAATGCCTCGGGGGAAAGTGTTATTGCTTGCTTTTATATAAAGAAAAAATTATCAAAAAAGGATCAATAGCTATCAGCCAACAGGCTCCTTTTACCATCTGTACAAAATTTTATGAGAATACTCTAAAGAGACTTTAAGAGTATCCATGATGAAGATATGAAAAGGGAAAAGGCAGACTTTCACATTTAATGTTTTATTTATTCATTGTCTGTGTACTATGAAAGCAAAATTAGATTGTGGTAAAGCAAAACAATGTCTTCAATTTATTTTTAACAGTAATACGTCTTCTTCCATGTAGATATCAAGATTCTTTTGAAAAATGTAACAGCAGAAGTGACTGTATTATGGAAGGTTTTTGAAAGATATTGTAGTGGATGTAATTTTGTTTAACCCTCCAATTATTAATATTAGGTGAGGCACAAAATACAGAGACATATTCTCACCAGAGGTATTTGTCCATATCGTTGAGGATTCCTAGAATGGAATCCTAATGGAAGAAGAATTTTCTATAGATGGTGAGTTTCATCAGACATTCCTAATTTTGACAATGGATTTACTAATTACACAATTTCAAATTGGGAGTCCTAGAGACATCTCGAGCATAACATGTGCAAATAGAAGTCAGTTATCTTCCTTCACCATATTCCTCCAGTCTCTCAGTTCATAATCCTGGTATTATCTTTCACTTTCTCTTGTCATGAATCTTTATCACTCTGATGGCATAAAAACATGCAAAACTGTAAAACTTTTTTCATGCTCCCTAATGTTGAATTTTCTAAGGATCCTTATAAACAAGACCCCCTAATATGTAGGTTTATAGAGATATAAACATATATACAATAATAAACACTTGCAAGGCCATCCAAGAGCATGTTCCATATTTGTGAACATGGAGTAAAGGTAATACACATAAAGGCAATTAAACATGGGTCCACTGCTGCTTTTAACCCATTTAACTAAGGTATAAATCCCTAATTGTGTGAAGGGAGAAACAAGATGAATAAGAATAAAATTGTCTCATAAGCAAGGCCTTCTTGATTATAAAACCAGGGAGACCAAGTCATTTGGTATATTGTTCTGCCCTTGAATACTGTGGGCTCTGCATTGACATTGGGTGCCCAATTGTTCCTTGGGGAAATTGGATGCAAGTGTGAATCAAGGAGTAAGAAGTAGCCCCATCTCACCTGATTGGGACTTGTATTTCTGAGTAAAAGAACATGTAAGTATTTGTAACTTTTGTTTCAATGTTTGGCGGAGTACAGTACCAACTTTGAAGGTAGGGAAGGACTCATTACTCCTCCCCTCTCTGTTTCCCCTCTCCTGCCTTGGTAAAAACTAAGTATAGCAATCATTTGTGGAGGACCTATGGGAAGACATGGACAAGAGAGGCACAGAACAGGTAGGTGAAGAAGAGCTGATATTTACGTTATTGGGTAGAATGCGCATATCATTTAGTTCTCAGATCTGTAGAATTGTTAAATGAGAGATGAGATTTTGGTCCAATCAGTTCTCTGATTGTTCGTCAGTAAACCCTGGCTGTCTGTCTGCTTTTTCACTTCTAATTGTATCCTACTAAACACTGTGGGAGGCAGTCATAAAAGTGTGATGAATTGATCCACTAGAAAATTGTCCAATATCAACTGGACTTTCATTGTAGCAAAGTAATAATACTTTTGGTTTTCTCTGATTGACTACCTTCTGTTTTCTTCTGTTTCGGGTCTTCTCTTCTTACACCACCTATGATAATCCTTTTTTTTTATCTTCCCCCTCATCCCATCTTTCAATTTGCCAGAGGATTTTGCCTCA
Source organism: Notamacropus eugenii (assembly GCF_028372415.1). Taxonomy (NCBI): domain Eukaryota; kingdom Metazoa; phylum Chordata; class Mammalia; order Diprotodontia; family Macropodidae; genus Notamacropus; species Notamacropus eugenii. The sequence goes on from NC_092876.1 coordinate 401,066,611, forward strand.
TACTTTACTGAGAACATTTAGACCTTTCATCAAAGGCTTCCTCTTCTGCTCCATTCTATATCTTGCATCCCCTTAATATCATCCATAGTTTTCTTACTCTGTATCCTAATCATTTTTAAAAAGTATATAATTTATTTTTCAGTTATCAACATTCACTTCCACAAGAATTTGAATTCAAAATTTTCTCCCCATCTTTCCCCACTCCCACCCCAGGACAGCATGCACCCTATGCACCCCTTCCTCTAGTCTGTCCTTTATTCTTTTACACCCCCTTCTTCTGTCCCCCACCCCTCTATTTTCCTGTAGGGCACAATAGATTTCTATACACCATTGCTGTACATCTTATTTTCTAGTTGCATGCTAAAACAATTTTTAGCATTCATTATTAAAGCTTTGAGTTCCATATTCTCCCCCTTCCTCACTCCCCACCCAACCCCATTGAGAAAACAAGCAATTCCATATAGATCATACATGTGCAGCCATGCAAAACACTTTCATAATAATTATGTTGCAAAAGACACATTTCCCTCTGTCCTATCCTGCCCTCCATTTATTCCATTCTCTCCCTTCACCAGTTTTCCTACAATAATTTTTCCTTCTGATTATCCATCTCCCCAATTTACTGTCCCTTCTATTATCTTCCCTCTCCTATCCCCTTCCCCCTGCCTTCCTGCAAAAAAAAAATGTCCATATCCAATTGAGTGTGTCTTATTTCCTCCTTAACCAAAATCCCATGAGAGTAAGGCTCACTTATTACCTTTTTTTCTCCCCCCTCTTTCCCTCCATTGTAAAAGTTCTTTCTTGCCTCTTTTATGTGAGATGATTTGCTACATTCTACCTCTCCCCTTCTCTTACTCCTAGTACATTCCACTCAAGAGTCAGTTGTATTTTTTATGTATTTTCCCTTCATATTCAGCTCACACTGTGCCTTCTGTGTGTGTGTGTGTGTGTATATACATACATATACATATATACATACATCCATGTACATATACATATCTACACATATATAATATACACATACAGACATACATACCCATACACACCTACACACACCTACACACATATGTGTATGTCTATATAGCTCTCTCTTTCTCTGTATCTTCCCTCTAGCTTCCCTAATACTGAAAAGGTCTCATGAGCTACAAATAACATCTTTCCATGTAGGAATGTAAACAGTACAATTTTAATGAATTCCTTGAAGCTTCCTTTTCCTGTTTACTTTTTCATATTTCTCTTGATTCTGTGTTTCAAAGTCAAATTTTCTATTCAGTTCTAGTCTTTTCAACAAGAATTTTTGGAAGTCCTCTATTTCATTGAAATTCCATTTTTCCCCCTGAAACTGTATAAAACACAGTTTTGCAGAGTAGATGATTCTTAGTTTCAATCCTATTTTCTTTGACCTTTGGAATATCATATTCCAATCCCTTCAATCCCTTAGTGTAGAAGCTGCTATATCCTGTGTTATCCTAATTGTATTTCCATAACACAATTGTTTCTTTCAGGCTGCTTGTAATATTTTCTCCTTTACCTGGGAACCCTGGAATTTGGCTACAATATTCCTAGGAGTTTTCCTTTTGGGATCTCATTTAGAAGGTGATTGGTGAATTCTTTCCATTTCTATTTTACTCTCTGGTTCTAGAATATTGGGGCAGTTTTCATTGATAATTTCTTGGAGGATGATGTCTAGGTTGTTTTTTTAATCATGATTTTCAGATAGACCAATAATTTTTAAATGATCTCTCCTGGCTCTATTTTCCAGATTAGTTGTTTTTCCAATAAGATATTTCACATTGTCTGCTCTTTTTTCACTCTTTTGGTTTTGTTTTATAATTTCTTGGTTTCTCATAAAGTCATTAGCTTCCATCTGTTCCATTCTAACTTTTAAAGAACTATTTTCTTCAGTGAGCTTTTGAACCTCCTTTTCCATTTGGCTAATTCTGCTTTGTAAAGCATTCTTTTCCTCAAGGGCTTTTTGGACCTCTTTTGCCTTTTGGGTTAGTTTATTTTTAAAGGTGTTATTTTCTTCAACATTTTTTGAGGTCTCTTTTATCAAGCTGTTGACTTGCTTTTCATGATTTTCTTGCATTGCTCTCATTTCCCTTCCCAATTTTTTCTCCACCTTTCTCACTTGATTTTCAAAATCCTTTCTGAGCTCTTCCATGGCCTGAGACTATTGCATATATTTTTTGGAGGCTTTGGATGTAGAAGCCTTGACCTTGTTGTCTTCCTCTGATGGTATGCTTTGTTCTTCCTCATCTGAAAGGATGGAAGAAAATACCTTTTCACCAAGAAATTAACCTTATATAGTATTATTTTTTTCCCCTTTTTTGGCATTTTTCCATCCTGTTTCTTGACTTTTGAGTCCTTTGTCAAGTAGAAGATGTACTACCCTAGGTTTCAGAGGTTTTGTGCAACTGTTGTCTGAGATATCTCTGGGGACCTGTAAGCTTTCAGTTCCTCCAGGGTGGCATAATCAAGGGTGAGGAGTTTACTCCTCTCTTGTAAACTCCTCTCATTGTCTGTGCTCTGATCTGTGAGTAACCAAAAGTACTCTTTTCTGCCCTGGTACTGAGAGTAGGATTCCCTCTTTACAACCATCACCAGCTCCACCACTCCAGTGCTGCTGGAGGGCTGCCCCAGGGCTGCCACTCAGGACCGAGACCTAGATCAACTCATTCCTCCCAGTTCTTTAGGCTGAGGGCTCCAAAAGTGGATGCTGCTGCCACAGTGGCTGCTGCAACTCTGAGACTCAAGCTGGAGTGGGACTGTGTTCCCTTCTCACCCAGGTGAAATAGCTTTCTTCCTGACTTTTGAAACTGTCTTTGGTGTTTTGGGTTGAGAAATCTGGAAACTGCAGCAGCTACCCATGATTCTGTTCCTTGAAGCCTGCTCCAGTCTTGTCTTTGCCATGTGGCCTAAGTTGAGCTGCTCTCCACTCTGAGCTGGGTGAGATAGACCTTTCCTGTTCGCCTTACAGGTTTTCTTGGGCTGGAATTCTGTTTCATTCTGTCACTTTTGTGGCTTCTGCTGCTCTAGAATTTGCTTAGAGTCACTTTTTATAGGTATTTTAAGGGCTACGGGGGAAGAACTGGAGCAGGTTCATCCTTCTACCTCTGTATTCCAATATTGGGCTAAAAAGTCATTCTTGTCAAGGTAAGCTTCTTGTGTCCTAGAATCCAGCCCTTCCTGTCTCCTGAAATATTGTTCTTTCCATCACCTTCTGTGTCTCTTCAATATTTGTCCACTGGTTAATTCTTTGTTGTGTCCAAATGTGTTCAGGCCTCCCCTACTCTTAATAAAATCCTTTCACTTGACGCTGCCATCCCCTCAAGTCATAATTCCATAGCTCCCCTCATTTTCATAGGCAAATGATTATAAATATCTTTGTTTTGGTTGACTCTATTTCCTCAGCTTCCACTTTTCATTGTCTTGAATTATGGCACCTGATTTTATCACTCAAACTAAAACTATTCTCTTCAAGATTTCTAAGACTCTTACTGTTATAAATTATATGTAATTACATATTTATATGCAATATAATAATATGATAATTATGCAAATGACACAGAAATGACTAAAAATGTAATTTCTAAATTCAATGGCCTTTTCATAGTCTTTATACTTTACCTAAACTGCCAAGCATTCAAACTCTGCTTCAGAGAGCACAACTCTGATGGACTGGCCACATTGTTCAAATGCAAAATTTATGCTTGCCAAAAACACTTTTATGGAGAACTCACACAGTGCAAGTGTTCACATGGTGGTCAGAAGAAGTGATACACCCTCAAGATATCTCTTAAGAACTTTGAAATTGATTGTGTGACTTGGAAGACACTGGTACAGGACTGCTAAGCATAGCATGCCCATGTCAGAGAAGGTGCTGTGCTTTATAAGCAAAGAAGAATTGAAACAGCTCAAAGGAAACACAAGTTGTGTAGGTTTAGAGAATTCACCCCAAATGTTCACATGGACTATTTGTTCCTGACCTGTGGTAGAACATTTTGAGTTCATAGTGATCTGATCAGCCACAGTCAGACACATTGAAATTTGACACTAGCTTAGTGATGTCATTTTGGTCATTTTTGAGAATGAAGGACAACAACCAACTTCACCTATCTGCATTGTTTGACAATGTTGAAAACTCTCCACTTTCTGGATACTCTTTCCTCCTTTGGTTTTTGTGGCAATGCTCTCTCCTGATTACCTTACTACATTTCTGATTGCTCCTTCTCAGTTCTGTTTGCTGGATAATTACCATATCCAACTTTATATATGTGGGTGTACCTAGGGTTCTGTCCTGGGATGTCTACTTTCTCTTTATTCTTTCCCTTCACTATCTCATCAGTTCACAAGTGTTCAATTATCCTCTTTATGCAGATATCTCCCCAATCTACATATATACATAGTTACCCCTCTGCTGAGCTCCAGTACTGCCTCATTGACTGCTCAACATTTTTGCATTGATTTCCCATTGGCATTTCAAACTCAGCATGTCCAAAACAGAACTCATAATCTCTTGCTTTAAACTCTCCATTTTTCCTAACTTCCATATTTGTAGTGAAGTTATTGCCATCATTCCAGACACCCAAGCTTTAAACCTCAGAATCATTTTATTGTTCTCATTCTTTTCCTGGCTGCTAACCTCCCCCTTCTCTAATTTTCCCTCTCCAAAGTTGGAAAATTGATAAGTTCAACCATGTTACTCCCTTGTTCAATATGCTTTGGTGATCCCTTGTTGGTCCTAGCTTAAAATATATACTTCTCTGTTTAGCATTTACAACCCTTCAGAATATGGCTCTGACCTATCTTTCTAGCCTGATTTCATATTGCTCCTCAAGCACTCAACATTCTAGATGAACTAGCTTACTTACTGTTTCCCATACATGATATGATGCTCCTAGGAATATTGTAGTCAAATTCCAGAGTTCCAGGGTCAAGGAGATAATATTACAAGTAGCCAGAAAGAAACAATTCAGGTATTGTGGAAATACAATCAATATTACACAGGATTTAGTAGCTTCTACACTAAGGGATCCAAGGGCTTGGAATATGATATTCCAGAGGTCAGAGGAGATAGAATTAAAACCAAAAATCACCTACCCAGCAAAACTGAGTATAGTACTTCAGGGAAAAAAATGGAATTTCAATGAAATAAAGGAGTTCCAAGCATTTTTGTTGAAAAAACCAGAACTGAATAGAAAATTTGACATTCAAGTACAAGAATCAAGAGAAACATGAAAAGATAAACAGCAAAGAGAAGCCTTAAGGAACTCACTGAAGTTGAACTGTTACATTGCTATGTGGAAAGATGTTATTTGAAACTCATGGGATCTTTTTCAGCATTAGGATAGTTAGAGGGAATATATATATATATATATGTATATATGTATGTGCATATTATATATGTGTAAGTATGTACATGTGCATGGGTGTATGACTTGCCCAAGGTCGCAGTGTGACCAGTATATTTTAGAGGCAAAACTTGAACTCAAGTCTTTCTGGTTTTGAGACTAGCTTTCTATCCAATATTTCAAGTTGCCTCTTATCTCTCTCTCTCTCTCTCTCTCTCTCTCTCTCTCTCTCTCTCTCTGTCTCTCTCTCTGTCTCTCTCTCTCTGTCTCTCTCTCTATATATACATATATGTATATATTTATAGAGACAGATAGATATATATCTATATATCTTTAGATATAGATAGATACATGATAAAATGCAAAGAAAATAAATACAAAATAGATAAATACAAGGTAGTTTGGGAGAGAAATGGCATTAACATTTGGTAGGAGAGGCTAAGAAAGGTTTCGTGTTGAAGCAGGTACTTGAACTGTGCCTTGAGGGAAGAGGTTTTTTTTTTTCCTTTCCAGTAGAGATAAAGAGTGAGTATATTCCAGGTACTTGTGGGCTAGTAGCTACTGCAAAGGCTCCGAGATGAAAGACTGATTATCTTGGTGAGCAACAGAGCAAACCTGTTTGTATTGTAGAGTATAATAATCTTCATTAAGAATAGAGAAACAACAAGATATGGAAACTTATTGTGTGTTTAGGGTGAGGGAGAGTGAGAAGAATAATGCTGAAATTATAAATGGGAAACTGGAAAAACAGCGGTTCTTTTTAACAGAAATAAGGAATATTGGCAATGGGAAGAGTTTTTGGGAATGAGTTTGGTTGTACACATGTTGAGTTTATGTTTCTTGTCTTTTTTAAACACTAAATAAGGATACAAAACTGATTCCAGTTCATGGGTCTTGATTTTAGAAGAATACCTGAAATGACAATGTCACCATTTGGAATGGCGATTTTATTTCCAATGATTTGTAGTCTGTCAGTTTTTTTTATCATGAACCCATGGTTAAATTTACATTTTTAAAAACAGTGAGGTAGGGATCCACCACTGAATTCTTTCACCAATACTTCATGACCTTGGGTTCTGGGAAGATATTCTAGTATAGTGCAAGTTGTATTAGAACCTACCAAGTAGCTGAGACTTCGAGTACAGATTTAGTAACAGCTTATATGTCTGTTGTCCAGGAACCAGTGTAGCTAAACGTGGAGATCATCAGAATTTAGGCTTTCAGGAGATAAAATTCATCAGGAGATGAAATACCAACTCATGAAGATGATCTATTAGGATGTGAAAGAATTGTGACTGGCCACTTGCCAGAGATCATCTTGGAATTTTTAAAAGCACTGCACATTTTCTCAAGTACAATCCAAAACATGTTTGTCCTCTTTGTTCAATTTTGGACTGCAAACTCATGCTAAGTGAAGGGGTACTTAGATTGATGATATCAGGTACCTTTTGAAGTGTTAAAGTAAGAGAGCAGGGTATAATGTCTGTGGATTTATTTGGCCTTTATATCTATAAATTTCAATAGAAATATAAAAAACCTAGAAAACTTTTATATGTATACATATATATACATCATATATTAATATCTTTTCCAAATATACATTTTATTTTTTGAAATTGAATTATTTTATTTGCTTTCAGTGTTAGACAATCACTTCAATATACTTAGATTTTTCCCACTTCCTCCCTGTCATTCCCCCTCCCTCCCAACTCCCTCCCTAATACGGCGTACAATCTTATTTAGGTTATACATATACATTTCTACTAAATGCATGTTGCATAGAAGAATTAAAATGAATGGGAGAAACCATAAAACAAAACAAAACACAATAATACAAAAGAAAATGGTCTGTTTCTATCTCTGATCCAATTCCATAGATCTTTCTCTGGATGTGGAAGATGTTTTGCCTCAAGAATCTATTGGAAATTTTTTAAGTCCATGCATTTCAATGAAGCACTAAGTCTACCAGAAAAATTCCTCATACACTGTGGTTGTTGCTGTGTACAAAGTTCTCCTGGTTCTGCTCCTTTCACTCAGCATCAGTTCATATAAGTCTTTCCAGGCTTCTCTGAAGTATTCCTGTCCATCATTTCTCATAGCAAATAGTATTCCATTATATTCATATACCACAACTTGTTTAGTCATTCCCCCGTTGATGGGCATCCTCTTGATTTCCAGTGTTTGGCCACCACAAAGAGAACTACTATAAATATTTCTGTACATGTGGGATCCTTTCCCATTTCTATGATCTCTTTGGGATAGAACCCTGAAGTGATATTGCTGGGTCAAAGAGTATGCACATTTTTGTAGCCCTTTGGGTATAATTCCAAATTACTCTCCAGAATGTTTGGATCAGCTCACAGCTCCACCAACAATGAATTAGTGTTTCAACTCTCCCACATCTTCTCCAACATTTATCATCTTCTTTTTTGTCATGTTAGCCAATCTGATAGAGGTGACGGTACCTCAGAGTTGTTTTGATTTGCATCTCTCTAATGAATAGTGATTTAGAGCAGTTTCATATGACTGCAGATAACTTTAATTTCTTCCTCTGAAAATTCCCTCTTCATATCCTTTGACCATTTATCTACTGGGGAATGACTTGTATTCTTGTACATTTGACTCAGTTCTCTATATATTTTAGAAATGAGGCCTTTAACACACATTCTAGTTGCAAAAATTCTTTCCCAGTTTTCTGCTTCCCTCCTAATCTTGGTTGCATTGGGTTTGCTTGTACAAAATCTTTTCAATTTAATGTAATCAAAATTATCCATTTTGCAGTTCATAATGTTCTCTATCACTTGTCGGGTCATAAATTTCTCCATTCTCCATAAATCTGACAAATATACTGTCCCTTGCTCCCCTAATTTGTGTATGGAATCAATCTTTTATCATGTATCCATTTTGACTTTATTCTTGTGTACAGTGTCAGGCATTGGTCTATGCCCAGTTTCAACTACACCGTCTTACTGTTTTCCCAGTAATTTTTGTCACACAGTGAGTTCTTATCCTAGAAGCTGGGGTCTTTGGGTTTATCAAACAGTAGATTGGTATATTCATTAACTCCTGTGTCTTGATTGCCTAACATATTCTTCTGGTTTACCCTTCTGTTTCTTAGAACGTGCCAAGTGGTTTTGATGATTGTTACTTTATCTGGTAGGGCTAGGCCACCTTTACTAGCATTTCTTTTCATTAGTACCTGTGATATTATGGACCCTTTGTTCTTCCAGATGAATTTTGATATTTTTTTTCTAGTTCTAAAAATAGTTATCTGGTAGTTTGATTGGTATGGCACTGAATAAGTAAATTAATTTAGGTGGAATATTCATTTTTATTATATTAACTTGGTCTACCCATGAACAACTGATGTTTTTCCACTTACTTAGATCTGACTTTATTTGTGGGAAAAGTGTTTTATAATTGTGTTCATACAGTCCCTGGGTTTGTTTTGCCGGGTAGACTCCCAGATATTTTATAGTATCTACCGTACCTTTAAATGGGATTTCTCTTTCTATCTCTTGCTGTTGGGCTTTGTTAGTAATATATAGAAATGCAGATGATTTATGTGGGTTTATTTTGTAACCTGCAAGTTTGCCAAAGTTGTTTATTATTTCAAGTAGTTTTTTACTTGATTCTCTGGGATTCTCTGAGTATATCATCTTATCATCTGCAAAGAGTGATAACTTAGTTTCTTCTTTGCCTATTCTAATTCCTTCAATTTCTTTTTCTTCAGCTACTGCTTCAGCTAGCATTTCTAATACCATATTGAACAACAGTGGTGATAATGGACATCCTTGTTTCACCCCTGATCTTATTGGAAATGCATCCAGCTTGTCCTTATTGCATATAATACTTGCTGATGGTTTTAGGTAGATACTGCTTATCATTTTATGGAAAGTTTCATTTATTCCTGTGCTTTCTGGTGTTTTCAATAGGAATGGATGTTGTATTTTGTCAAAAGCTTTGCCTACATCTATTGAGATAATCATGTGGTTTCTGCTGATTTTGTTGTTGATGTGATCAATAATGCTAATAGATTTTCTAATATTGAACCAGCTCTGCATTCCTGGTATAAATCCTACCTGATCATAATGTATTATTCTCATGATAAGATGCTGTATTCTTTTTGCTGATATCTTCTTTAAAATTTTTACATCTTTATTCATTAGAGAAATTAGTCCATAATTTTCTTTCTCTTTTTTGGCTCTTCCTGGTTTAGGTATCAGAACCATATGTGTATCATAAAAAGAATTTGGTAGAACTCTTTCTTCCACAATTTTCCCAAATAGTCTACATAGTACTGGAATTAACTGTTCTTTAAACGTTTGATAGAATTCACTTGTAAATCCATCTGGCCCTGGAGATATTTTCCCAGGGAACTCATTTGTTCAATTTCTTTTTTCTGAGATAGGGCTATTTAAGTACTTAACTTCCTCTTCTGTTAATCCAGGCAATTTATATTTTTTAAAATAATCATCGATCTCATTTAGATTGCTGAATGTATGGGCATACAGTTGGGCAAAGTAAATTCTAATTATTCTTTTAATTTCCTCCTCATGGGAGGTTAGTTCACCCCTTCCATTTTTGATATTGGTAATTTGGTTTTCTTCTTTTTTTAAAAATCAAATTGATGAAAGGTTTATCAATTTCATTTGTTTTTTTCATAAAACCAACTCTTTGTTTTATTTATTAGTTCAATAGTTTTCTTAATTTCGATTTTATTAATCTCTCCTTTGGTTTTCAGTATTTGTAATTTGGTACTTACTTGATGATTTTCAATTTGTTCTTTTTGTAGCTTTTACAGCTGCATGCCCAATTCACTGATCTCCTCTTTCTCTTTTTTATTCATGTAGGCATTCAAAGATATAAAATTTCCCCTAAGAACTGCTTTTGCAGTATCCCATAAGATTTGGTAGGTTGTCTACATTCTCTTAAATGAAGTTGTTGATTGTTTCTATAATTTGTTGTTTTACCCACTCATTCTTTAGGATTAGATTGTTTAGTTTCCAATTAGTTTTTGGTTTATATTTCCATGACTTTTGATTACATATAATTTTTATTGCGTTATGATTTGATAAGGTTGCATTGACTACCTCTGCCTTTCTGCACTGGATTGTGAGGATTTTATGACCTAGTACATGGTCAGTTTTTGTATGTGTGCCATCTACTGCTGAGAAACAGGCATATTCCTTTCTATTCCCATTCAGTTTTCTCCAGAGATCTCTCATATCTACCTTAGCCAGAGTTTTATCCACTGCCTTAACCTCTTTCTTGTTTATTTTAAGTTTAGATTGATCAAGTTCAGAGAGAGAGAGGTTGAGGTCCCCCCTAGTATAGTTTTGCTCTTTATTTCTTCCTGTAACTCCCTTAACTTGTCCTCTAAGAATTTGGATGCTATACCACTTGGAGCATATATGTTTATAGTGAAATTGCTTCGTTTTCTGTGGTGCCTTTTAGCAGGATATAGTTTCCTTCCTTATCTCTTTTGATTAGATCTATTTCTGATTTTGCTTTGTCTGAGATTAGGATTGCTACCCCTGCTTTTTTTCATCAGCTGAAGCACAAAATATTTTGCTCCAATCTTTTACCTTTACCCTATGTGTTTGCCCCTGTTTCAAATATGTTTCTTGTAAACAACATATTATTGGATTATGGTTTTTAGTCCATTTGCTGTCAGTCTCTGTTTTATGGGAGAGTTCATCCCATTCACATTCTCAGTTATGATTACTATGTGTGTCTTTCCCTTCATCCCCTTTCCCTTTGTTTATACTTTTAGTTCTCCCTTCCCTGTTCCCCTCCACAATAGTTTTAATTTTTATCACTGCCTCCCTCAGTCTTCCCTCCCTTCTTTCAGTCACCCTCCCTTTTAATCCTCATTGCCCTTAGTACTTCTTCCCTCCCTTTTAGCCTCTCCTCCCTTTTCTTTCCCCCTTCACTTCCTACTGCTTATAGAGCTGTTTGTATTTCTATACTTAACTGAGTTTTTTGTACCCTCCTTGAATCCAATCAGATGAGAGTACCTCTCAAACACTGCTCATCTTCCTCCCCTTTTCCTCTACTGTAATATATTTTTGTGCCTCTCCTAGGATGACATTTATTTTTTTCTGCATCCTCCTTTTTGCATCTTCTATTACAATGCCTTTGTACATTTAAATCACATTTGTTACCATCACACCATTTATGCCCACTCCCTCTATCTATGTATATCCCTTTTACATTTCATAATAAATATACAATTCTAAAGATTAACAAGTATCATATTCCTTTATAGGTATGTAAACAGTTTGCCTATATTGAGTAACAAGTTTTTTTCCTGTTTCCCTTTTTATGCCTCTCTTGAGACCTGTGTTTGAAGATCCAATTTTCTATTGAGTTCTGGATTTTTCATCAGGAAGGTCTGGAAATCCCTTATTTCATTGAGTGTTCATCTCCTTGCTTGAAATATTATGCTCAACTAATCCTTGGTTTTAGTCCCAGCTCCTTTGCCTTATAGAATATCATATTCTAATTCCTTCAGTCTTTTTAATGTAGAAGCTGCAAGGTCTTGTGTGATCTTGACTGTAGCTCCTCAATATTTGAATTGTTTCTTTCTGGATGCCTGCAGTATTTTCTCCTTCATTTGATGGTTCTGGAATTTGGGAATGATATTCCTTGCTGTTTTTAGTTTGGGGTCCCTTTCTGGAGGTGAACAGTGGATTCTTTCAGTGACTATTTTTGCCCTCTGGATTTAGGATATCTGGGCAGTTTTTCTTGATGATTTCTTGGATGATATTATTTAGGCTCTTTTTTTCCATCACGGCTTTCTGGTAGACCAGTAATGCTTAGATTTTATTTCCTGTGTCTATTTTCCAGGTCAGTTCTTTTTCCAATTAGATATTTTACATTTTCTTCTATCTTTTTATTCTTTAGATTCTGTTTGGCTGATTTTTGATGTTTCATAGATTCATTAGCTTCTAATTGCCCAATTCTAATTTTTACCAAATTGTTTTCTGCAGTTAACTTTTGTATCTCCTTTTCTATCTGTCCATTTGTTCCTTTTAAGGAGTTATTTTCTCCAGTTAGGTTTTGTACTTCCTTTTCCATTTGTCCAGTTGCTCTTTTAAATTCTTCTGTGTTTTCTTTTTTCATATTTTTAAAGTCATTGGTCAGTTTTTCTTCTATTTCTCTAATTTGGTTTTTAAAATCCTTCCTGAGCTCTTCCAAGAAGGCTCTTTGTGCTTCAGATGAGTTCATATTCTCTTTTAAGTTTCAGAGGGGAGTACAGGATCAGTGCTGACCTCTTTGGAATTTGTGTTTTGGTCCTTGTCCCCACAGAAAGGTTCTATAGTCTGTTCTTTTCTGCTTTGCTTCTTACTCATGATAATCACCCTTTTCCTGGCTTTTAAAATTGATCTCTGTGTCTGTGGCACAGGGGGCTCTGTCACACAATTCTTGTACTTAAAACTTTAGGCTTTGTGTGTTGTGGCCTCTGGTTTTTTCATCTAGAAGTGAAAATGCTGCAGCTTACCTGGTGCTGAGCTGGCTGGTGTTAGATAGCAGAGGCCAGGTGAGGTCTTTTTGGGTTTCCCCTCAGTTACCCTGGAGTTAGCTTGTTAAGTGTGGGGGAGGGGTGGTCTGGCCATAGGAGTTCTCCTCTCTCCTAACTATACTAACTATAAACAAAGTCAGCAGTTGGTGATCCTATCTGTCTTCCTGATTCCCCTCGGGTGCTGAGGCATTCCTGGTGTCCTGGTGTTGGCATTTGCTGACTTCACCCCTCTGGGGCTCAGGATCTTCTCTTGGTTTGTTGAGGTGGAGCTGTCTGGGATAGCTCTGATCCTGCACTGGTCCCCTTCAGCCACAGCAAGAGGGACCCTCCTTATCCATCTTCCTATCCTCAAGGGCTAAGAGACTGTTTACCCCTTTTGCTGCCCCTGCTGTTCTAAGGTTTTTCCTGGGGAGATATTCTCTGGGCTCATCAAGGTCAAGAAAGGGAGGGAGATAGCAATTACCAATCATTCTGCCATCTTTGATCCCAGAACTGGAAATCCCCAACTATACATTTTAAAATATTATCTAAATGTGCTCCCCCCACACCTCTACTTTACAGTCTGAACAATAGAAACTTTATGTCCAAATGGTTTTTGCTCGTGTGGATTGTTAGGCCAGTCTTTTTTATGTAATCATGGAACTGTACACCAGTGCTATAGTCACAGCACTGATGGTGGTCATGAATAACATATCACAATTCTGACTCACAAAATACAATACAATACAATACAATACAATACAATTCCACATGGAAGACAGAAGAAAAACATTTATTCTGACTCCAGAAAGTCAAATCCATCATAATAACAAAAATATATATACAGTAACAATGCAGAGAGCAACACTATCCCCAAGCCTTTCCCCTGCTAGACTTCCCACAAATCAGCTCCATTAAACAAATCACAAGCATGCCCCCTTAAACAAAATGCCATTCTCACACTCACAACCAGTGGGTGGCTTGCCTGCATCCTTCAATTCTGACTGATTTCTCATTAATTTCCTCTCAGCTCTGCTCTAGCTTCACCTCTTCTTGTTCTACTCATTCAGCAAACTCCTCCCACCACTGGCTCCATGTGACTCAGGTTTCCATGTAACCCAGGCAGGTCACATGGGCCTATTAATGAATATGAAAGATCTCCCCATTTAAATTACCATTATGTGTGGCCTCAAGATCTTCTGTATTCATTACGTAGGTTGGGTCAGTGGGACAACTGGCATCAACAGAACTTTAAGAGGGATAACAGAAAAATAAGCATATAAAACAATATGCTAGGCAACTTGTGTCAACAGAATTTTACAACGACAACAGGAATCACACAAAATAAGCACATGGAACAATATCTCAGGGTGGGACTTGAGCACAAGCACCCCATTTCCCCCCCAAACGAATGGGGCCCAACATCTTGTGGTAAGGGGTGAAGGTTTCTTCTTCCATAGCTACTTCCTGCTGAGATTGAATGTAGAGCTGTCCAGCCCCAAGCGGTCCCATTCAAGAGGTCAGTTCTTTAGCTGGCACCTGGAGCTTGGTCAATGCCAGGCCCAGGGGTAACACATCACATTCGTGGACAGGGGGAGACATCCGGCTTAAGCTGTTAGCTATCTGCAGGTGGAAGGTACTAAGCCTGCAGAAAACAAACCTGACAAACAAGGTGAACAGACAAAAAGTCAAAAAGAAACAAGGAGACAACCAGAAGCAGGGTAGATACGGGGTCAGCCACGCTTCTAGAGTCCATGGACAGCCTTGTCCACTGTTCACAGTTTTCCAACTTGCAGTTTTTGGCTAGAGGTATACTTTCTTTAATCTGAACTGGAGCCTGGCCAATCTCCCATTATCCCTGCAGGTGTGATGAGCTTGGATGCAATGTTTCAGGAGCATGTGCCAGGGCAGTTCTCATCTCCCTGCTCAATCTAAAATCAAGCCTTCTTTCTCCACACATTTTATATAGTTCATAAGTTGGAATGCTGTCTATTCTTCCAAAATCTACGCCTGCTCTCAGCAGAGCAATAAACAATTCTTTTCTTGTCAGTCTATTCTGAGTTTGAATCTGCTGGCTGTTTAGTCTTCTTTCTCAAGGAAATTTATCTTTTTTTACTGATTCTCACCATCCAGGATGCCAACAATTCTCCCATCCTTTGGGTGAACCAACTCAAAATATCTGTGACCTCCTGCTGAGTAAAATCCTCAATTACCTCCCCAAACACTGTGTCGGCCCCCCGATGTGCTTCTGCCTGAGAAGCCTCCCATGCATCCTTCCTCTTGTCACTTTTTTGCTTGTTTTTCTGAGCCATACCAACAACAGCTTTTTCTCCTACCACCTCAGACCCTCTAGCTTGCTTTGCTAAAGGAGAGTTTGAATGCTGCATCATAAAAATCCTCTCATTCACACCAACCAACTTCTTTTCCATCTAAGCTTTCTCATCTAGATGGTTGTTTTTGCATTTATATATAATTCCATTGCTTGTTAGCAAGGCCCAGCCTCTTCTGCACACCCTTGCCATTTCTTTCCCTGGTTCTATTGCTATTCACTGCAAACATCTTTTTAAGTTTCTGGGTTCTCCCTTCTGTAGCCTTGGTTCTCAGTTTTCACAGAGCCCTGTGCCTTTAGCCCATTCTCTAGCTAGGGAAGAATAAGGCAAATCCTCCCATGCTGGGACATCCATTTCTTCCTCTGTCTCCTCTGCCTTTCTATCTCCAAATAGAGGTCTGATATTTTGTAATCACAATCTGTTGCCTTTGCAGCACCAATGTGATATCCACAGTGCCTGCGGTGGCCGTGAGTATCCTGGCACAATTCTCAATTGTGAAATACAACAGTCTCCACATGAAAGACAGAACCAAAACATTCAGACACCAGAAAGCCAAATCTATCATAGTAACAAAAATCCATATCCAGTAACAATGCAGAGAACAACTCCATCCCCAAGCCTTCCCCCTGCTAAGATTTCCACAAACCAGCTCCATTAAACAAAACCACAAGCAAGCTCTTTCACTCACGCTAACCAGGAGCCTGCATTCTTCCTCAGTCTGACTATTCTCTCACTAATTCCCTCTCAGCTATGCTCTAGTCCCACATCTTCCTGTTCCAACCATTCATCAAGTTCCTCCCACCATAGGCTCCATGTGACTCAGACTCATGTGATTCTGACTTCCATGCGACCCTGGGAGGTCACTTGTGCTTATTAATGAATGGGAAAGAACTCCCCATTTAATTTACCATTACAGGATTTCACTGAAAGGGTCCCATAATATTCTGGGACTTGATGTAATCAACACAATATCATCCACAAACTGGAGTATCTAGAGCAGTGACGTCAAACTCAAATAGAGATGGGGGCCACTGAACAGAACATTAAGATCCCTGAAGTCCACATGTTGACTTAGAAAACCACACATTAAATTATTTTCTGTTGTTTATTTACTTTGTCAAATATTTTCCAATTCCATTTTATTTTGGGTCAGGCCACACTCAGGTTTGTATTGGCATGCATTTGGCCCTGGGCCATGCGTTTGATGCCTCTGTACTCGAAGGCAAGGCCATCTCTAAAAAATGCCTTTTCCATTTGTACTTCTTACAGACATTCTCTATGATGCTTCTCCATGTATTTAGTGAGCATGAGTTGAGGTCCAACACTGAATTAAATAGATATGAGTACAATGGATTATACTTTGGAAAATGTGCCAATGCTTTTATTGATGCAAAGCTGCTCTCTGGTAAAAGGTCCCTCTTAAAAATTAAAACAGCACAAATGTTCTCCTTGTGATCCTTCTGGTTGTGAATTTTAGAGTACTTTAATATCAAGATTTAAGATTTAGGTAACGTAGAGACTGATGGTGATAGCAGAGGCTGTAGCAAATTTTCAGTGCAAGAAGAGATTTGTCATTAAGCAAAAAAAGTGATCAGAAAGGGAGGTGGACCAGCCATATGGCCAGAGCAAGGAATAATAGGTGGACCACTTGATTGCTCTATTGGTACCTAGAAAATGTTAAAAAAAAAAAAAAAAAGGACAAAATTTAGCTCTCTCTTCCAGGGGGCAACTATCAAGAGATCTCATGTCATTCTAATGTCATGAAGCTTATAGGTCTTGATGGAAGAGAATAGTTCAGATTCTGGTGAGTCTTTTTGATCAGATTTTATTTGCTAGAAATTCATAGTCCATCACTTAACTCATTATTAATCAGTGTTATATTTTGAAAGTAGAGGAAAGAATCTACCATTGCAGCCTTATTCCAGTACCTCATCATGAAACAAAGATAAGACTGAGTTCTAGGAGTATATAATAGCAGGGTACATGCTCTGGGGTCCTACCAAACTGAAGGGGCTTCAAATTCAAGTTTATTGAATAGATCCTCCCTGGGGGATTCATGGTAGTCATTGCCAAGAGTCACACAGAATAAGAAGGCATTGATGGTTGTAATCTATACTAACGGAGGGATCATCTTTGCAAATGAGATTACAGATCCATTGAAATAATGGCTAATGTTAATTACCAGAATTTAAAATGATAGTCATTTAAAACTGTAATTCACGTACATTTTGAGATGGTTGGCATTACTTGGCTTGTTACTATAGTGATAAGCTACAGAGCCAAAGGAAACAGTAGGGCAATCAAAATATTGGCTTAACAATTTGTTGTCCACCTCAGTCTGTCTTGCTTGACAAAACAGGTGTCCTACAAACTGCAAAGCATGTGAATTTACCTCCAGAATCACCTTTTGTCTGAGCTTTCTAAACATTGCTGCCTTGGCCTTACAGAAAAAGTGGGCACATCCTTTCAGACTTGACTTCTTGTCTGACAACATTAGTGAGTTGATTTTCAGGGGCTGACATGAAACAAGAATCACTGGTATTTTAAAATATCAAGGGCTAGGCCCCTGTCATTGTTTCTACCCTCATAAGACACTGTGGTATTTGATGGAATTAGCTAATAACATACTATTCGAGAAGAGTAAGATTTGAATGACTTGAAAGTTTCAGCTGCCACTCTAATTGCACACTCATGTTTTAGTTTCTCTTTTGCTCTTTGGGTTTTCATGACAAGGATTTCTCTCCCTCTCTGCCTCTTGACTTTCAAAGCTACAAAATGAGCAGATTGAACCAGATTATTTCTCACGTCTCATCCAGCTCTTTCATTTTATGATTCTGTAAGTACATGTAGGTGTTGTAATTACAATTTCAGTAGTGGGGGGCATAATGAGGTTCATCACACCTTTATTGAAGAGAGAATTCATAGACTATTCTATGTAATTAAAGAAATTGAATGGAGACTTCTAAAATGGTGATAATTAGTCTGTGTGAAGCAGTCTATCAATGTGGCCAGCAGGGGCCTGATATTATAAAACAAGGACAAAGTTCATTTAAAGAGAAATGTGGTTGCTTTTCTTTGTACTGTGACAGTGTACTCTGTGCCCTAATGCTTCTATTCATGAAATAAAATGCTAGTAATTGTTCTTTTCTTGAGAAATTTGAATGAAAACTTGGTATCTCAAACTCTACGTCTGATGCTCTTTTGTAACCATCTTTAAATCTTTAGAGGCATCTTTGAATCCTCATTCTTCTTAAAGTGTAGGTCATCCCTCACCTTATCCACCCATTCCCATTCAGTAGACTCTAGTGGCCCCCTATCACCTCTAGATTTTAATATACCTTCCTCTTTTTGGTGGTCAAAGCTCTTCATAACCTGGGACCTTTAAAACTTCCTAGTATTTTTTACACCTTACTCTCTTACCTCATACTCTATGATTCAGTGCCATTGACCTTCTTGCCATACTTCAAACAAGGTATTCCATCTCCTGACTGGACATTTTCACTAACTGTCTGACACGTCTAGAATTCTTTCCTTCTTCATCTCCTGGATTTTCCTGTCTCCCCTAAAATCTCAGATTAAACCCCCATCTCTACAAAAAGTCTTCCCTGATGTCCTGTTCCATCTTAATGTTATTTCCATGCATCTATCCACCTTTCTATCTATCAGTCTGCTGATATATCTATCTCTTCAATCTATCTTTCTGTCCATCCATCCCTCCATCCTTCCATCCTTTTATCTTTCCTTTTTCTTCTTTCTTTGTTCCTTCCTTCCTTCCTTCCTTCTTTCCTTCCTTCCTTCCTTTCTTTCTTTCTTTCTTTCTTTCTTTCTTTCTTTCTTTCTTTCTTTCTTTCTTTCTTTCTTTCTTTCTTTCTTTCTTTCTTTCTTTCTTTCTTTCTTTCTTTCTTTCTTTCTTTCTTTCTTTCTTTCTTTCTGTCCTGGGTGGTGGATAGAGGAGTTAGAAGACAATTTGAAATTCAAAATTTTTCTGGAAGTGATTGTTGAAAACTGAAAATAAATAATTTTTTAAAAGAGAGTAAAAAAAAACCTAAGAGGAGAGATAGAGATAGATAGAGAGAAACAGAGAGAGAAAGAGAGAGGGAGAGAGGAGGCAGTTAATTAGAACTCACCAGTACATCCGCTAAGTCTGACAGTATGTGAAGTCTTGAGTATCCATAGATCCCCTAGTCTCTGCAGACAAAGGAGAGGGAAGTACTTGCTCTTCTCACCTTCAGACCCCGGCCTGGTCCTTATAATTTCCAAGGATTTGGTTTCTTTTTCATTGTTCTATCCATTTATATTATTGTAGCTATTGAATGTGTTGCTTTTACTGATCTTCACATCAGGTAATCTAAGCTTTTCCTATATTTCTCTGTATTCTATACTATGTTATTGGAATTGCTCATTTTATGAAAGAAATTTAAGAAATAAAAATTAAAAAAAAAGAATGAAGTGTTTATTCCTCATCCTTACATAAAAGGTCTTTCATATGACCTTAACCTGTTTTTCCACATTTATTACCTGGTGCTTTTAATAGGTGTTTTTGCCTGCGGTATTCCTCACACATAAACTCTTCAACAGGATTTTCATAGAACTTGAGTAGAAAGGGGACTCTAGAAAGGGACTTCTAGTCCAATATGTACCTGAAAAAGGATTTTCTTCACAACTCTCTAAATCCATGTTTCAAGGCCAAGCTCACCTGTCACCTGTTCTATGAAGCTTCGTGGTATTGTGGAAAGAACCCTAAATTTGGAATTTGAGGACCTGGGACCAAAATCTGTCTCTGCCACTAACTTTGGGACAAATCATTTCTTGTTCTCCATTTCTACATCTGTAAAAACAGGAGGTTGGATGAGATTGGTTCAAGTTTCCTTTGAAATCTAAACCCTCTAACCCTGGGTTTTCCATTTTGGAGTGAGGCTTTGACAGATATAACCTTTTTTTTGTTCAAACTTGTTATTAAAAAAACAAACCAGACCAACAGCATTTGAGAATGAGAGCTGTATTTTATTATGAGATTGAGAATTGTATTTTAATTAAATGTTTTATTAAAAATTTGGAAATGAACACTAATAAAAACAACTAAACTTTTTTTTAGTTACCATTTGCATTTAGTCAAGTCAAATACCTGAGGTAGCCCAGCAACGTTTAGTCACTTATAGTTCCTATTGCAATTCTTTGTCTATTCACTTTTCCTTTTATATTGTCACAATTAATTAACAGGCACTCCATTCTTCTGGTTGTACTTTTTTATGCTTTGCATTTTACAAGATTCTTTCCAGATTTCTTTGTATTCTGTGTACTTGCTGGTCTTAATGGAATTATAATGTTTCATTACATTAACGTACTGCAGTTTATTTAACCATGCCCCATTGTTGGACACTTAGGTTGCTTTTATTTTCTGTAGTTACATAAAATGCTTCTATGGAAAATTTTTGAACAGGTGACTATTTTTGTCCTTGACGATTCCTTCAGGATATATTTTTGGTTTTAAGGTCTGATCCTGCGGAAACAGTAAATTTGGAGTGAGAATTTCTAGGTTCCAATTCTAGATCTACTATTTCCTACCTCTTGTGCTGGGCAAGTCACTTAGCCTCCTTGGGCCTCTGTTGAATGAGGAGGTTGGATATGATGAGTCTTTAAGTCTCTTCCAATTTCAGATATATGATCTCATGATGCCTTTTGTTTTTCAACCATAGTAATTTCCTGATATACACTCCATCCTCACTGAATTCTCCCTTGGAACAAAGAAAAATCATTTTGTAAAAGCAACCAGCACTGCAACTGCAGCTGACATGTTACATAATATTCTGTACCAGTATCCTGAGAGCAAGGGGATTGTTAACATTATTTCTTCTCTGGACTGAGATTAGTCATTGCAAGTAATTGGAGTTTGACTTTTTTTTTAGTGTTGTTTTCATTTGTGTTATTGTAGCCATTACTTATGTTGGTTAGATTGAGTATTTCTTTAGCCCCTGCTCTGAATAAAAGCTAAAAGAGAGCTTTAAAATTAAGATTGTTTAAAGCAAAATACTGTAAGGAATAAATCCTAGTGTTCGCTTGAGGTCCTTTCTGGGCCCACCAGACTTAGTAAATTTAGGACATTATGTATTCTGTCTGTGTGATTGTGTGTGTGTGTGTGTGTGTGTGTGTGTGTGTGTGTTTAAGGTGGGAAAGAAAGGAAAAACCTGTTCCTGAGACATCTGACTATTTTCATCTTACTTCCATAACCAGCTGATGTCATTAATTTTCTCTATAACACAATGGTTTTCTACAAGGTAAGCTCCTTAAGCATTCCTGAGTTCTATAGGACTTATTACTTAAAGGTGTCTAATGTGTCATTGGAAAGGGTTAGCCAGTAAAGCAATTGGCAATTTTCTGAAGAAAGTGACTAAGATATATCTACTCTTTGACCCAGACATCTCAGTGTTAGGCATCTAAATGCTAGGCATCATCATCTATATGGACATCCAAGGATGTCACTGATAAAAAGAAAGATCCAGTATGACCCAAAATGTTTGCAGTGGCACTTTTTGGAGTAACAAAGATCTGGAAGCAAAGTAGATGCCAATTGATTGCAGAATAGCTAAACAAATTGTGGTGCTTGAATGCGACAGAATATTACTGTGCTATAGGAAATGATTAATGTGGTGAACTGATAGAATGTGAAGCCAGCAGAATTAGGAAAATGTCATACACAGTTACTACAATAACAACGCCAAAAAACTAAACCTAAATGCTACAAATTTGATTATGACTAGGTTTGGCCCCAAAGAAGAGATAATGTATCTCCCCACCATTTGTTTAAAGAGGTGAGGGAATATAGGTGTAAAAGACGACATATAATATCAGATTTTTCCATTAATGTTGGTTAGTTTTGCTGAATCTCTTTACAATTCTTTTTTTTATTGGTTATTATGAGGGACAGTTCTCTGGGAAGGGAGAGAGAAGACAGAGATATAGAAATGTAGGCAGTGAAAAAAGCAAATGATATCAGTATAGGGACCAGCCAGAAATGTGCTCCTTTTAAATGTTTATCCATGTTTTACTTAGAAATTCTTGGATTATGGGACTTACTATTATTATTATTATAAATTCTCAGCAGTGACTTTTCAATCTGAAAATATGTATTCATCTTCCTTTGTCTCTTTCTCTTTGTCTCTCCCTCCCTGCCAGAGTATTAATATCCCCAAAAGGCACAATTAGAATTATCCCTTCAAATGCTGATGTACATTCTTTAACACTACTAACCTGAAATTTTGTGGTATTCTGTTCATACTTAAGCCTTCCTTCTGCCTCAAGTTTTTCTTTCTTCTGTCCCCCTTTTAATCTATTTATCATTATTATATATTATATTATTATTTAATCTATTCTATCATTGTATTTTTTTGTTTCTTTCCATTGTTTGGATTTTCTAGTATCTGCTTTTTTTCCTCCAGCATATATAATTTTCTAATACTAATTAGAATAATTAGTAACAGCCTTAATTAGAACTGACAGTAAATTAGTTATTTAGTTATTTATAAGGCACTTTCTAGACCATATATCATTTTATCCTAACAACTACTGAGGTAGACGATGAAAATATTAAGGGATAGAGACGAAGATCTGTGATTTCATTGGTATAGAAAATTATGGGGCTCTCTATACCAGGGTATGTTGTCATCTTCTCTGCACTTCTTAGTCTTATGGAGGTATCTAGGTTGAATCCATGTCTTCTTGACTCGGAGGCCTGCTCTACTTGAACTATGCCCCTCTGTCAGGATAAGTATTATTTGCCCCATTTTACATATGAAGATTCTCTGAGGAGTGTTTTTCAATATTTAATGTACTGAAATTGACATAATTTTTTTCTAATTTTTATAGAGACACCCCAAACCTCTCCCCCCTCCTCTACAAACCTCATCCAAAAGTACACTTATAAGTGTGAATCCACTTCAACTGTGACTGGTTCACTTAGCTAGTTGGAGAATTTACCTTAAAAGATTTAGTTTATTTTCCCTAATTAATTAATTTTTAGTTTTCAACATTCACTACCACAAGATTTTGAGTTCCAAATTTTCTCCCCATCTCTCCCCTCCCCCCACCCCAGGATGGCATGCATTCTGATTACCCCTTCCCCCAATCTGCCCTCCCTTCTATCACACCCCTCTCCTTCTTTTATCCCCTTCCCTTCCGTTTTCTTGGAGGGTAAGATATATTTCTATATCCCATTGCCTGTATGTCTTATTTCCCAGTTGCGTGTAAAAATAATTTTTAACATTCATTTTAAAACTTTGAGTTCCAAATTCTCCCCCTTGCTCCCTCCCCCCACCCATCTCCACTGAGAAGGCAAACAATTTGATATAGATTATACATGTGTAGTCATGCAAAACACTTTCATAACAGTCATGTTGTGAAAGACTAACTATATTTCTCTCCGTCCTATCCTGCTCCCCTTTTATTCCATTCTCTTTTCACTCTGTCTCTCTTCAAAAGTGTTTACTTCTAAATAACCCCTCCTCCAATTTGCCCTCCCTTCTATCATCCCTCCCTAGCTTGTCCCCTTCCCTCCTACTTTCCTGTAGGTTAAGATAGATTTTCATGTACAAGGCTTAATATATGTGGTTAATTTCTAAAAGGACTACTTAGCATTGTAATTTGTATAGTGTGGTGGAAAGAGTTTTGGATTTAAAATTAAATGATATTAGGGTTGGAATTCTACTTCTCATACTTACTAGCTTCTCTGAGGAAGTTATCTCATCTATAAAATGAACTTATCTCACAGATTAATTGTAATGATCAAATGACCTAATATGTGTGTAGTTCTTTGTTAACCTTAAAGTACCATATCAGCTGTTGTTGCTATGTGATCTCAAGCTCCCTCCTCATCCTGGTCATCTTTCTTTGAATGCATCCCAGCAGTCCAGTATCTTTCTTAAATATAGCACCCAGAACTGAACATAGTATTCCAGATGAACTGAGGTCATTACTGTCACTTCCTTCCATTTGGGCACTATATTTCTGTTATTGCAGAAAATTACATTAGCTTTTTTGGGGGGTTTCTATATAACTCTCTTGACTCATATATAGCTCTCAGTTCATCAAAATTTCTAGTTTTATTTTTTCACATGTATTGTTTTATTACCTCAATCTCTTCCATTCTCTATTTGTGCAGCTGAGTTTTTTTAAACCCAAGTGTAGGACTTTTCATTTATTTTCACTGAATTTCATTTTATTAAATTTGGCCCATCACTATCACTCCAACCTGTCAGGATATTTTTGGATCCTGCTTCTGTTATTTAATACATTAGCTATCCTTCCAAATTCCTGTCACCTATAAATATGCTAAGTATACCATCTATTTTTTTTAATCCAAGTCACAGAAAAGAATGTTGAATATAATAGGATCAAGGACTGATCCAGTGACTAGAGAATTATCTTTACTAAAGAATCAATATCTCTTGGATCAGGTCATTCATTCAATTCTAACTATACTAACTGTGACATAACCTACCCCACAATTTCCCATCTTTTCCATAAGAACATCAGATTTTATTTGATTCTTTGCAGACATCTAGAACATTTTCCTGACCTACTAGCCTAATAGCCCTTGTTCAAGAAAGGAAAGTGGTTACTCTGGTACGAAAATATTTTCAATGAATCTTCTTCTCTCCCCTCCCCTCCTCTTCTTTCCTTTCTTTCCCCCCTCCTTTCCCCTCTTTCCTTTCCCCTCTTTTTTCTGCATTGCTATCATTACTTGAATGCCTACATCCATAACTATTTTGTCCCTAAAACAAATAAGAATAATTGAGCAAAATAAATTTAATGTCCATGGCTGGAAAATTTAGGTCTCAATAAGCACTTCTAGTTCATCACCTCTCTACCAAGAGGTGGGAAGCATGCTTCATCATAGGTCTTCTGAATTCATGATTAGTCATTGCATTGACCAGGATTGTTAAGTATTTCACAGTTTGTTTTCCTCTATATTATTATAGTCTTTGTGCAAATTATCCTCTTAATTTTCCTCATTTCACTCTATATTAGCATCTGTAAATGTTATCAGATTTCTCTAGATCTATTCCTTATGTCATTTTGTGAATTTTCCATTGCATTCATATACCTGTATCACCCAGGCAATATTCACAGCACTGAGAATGGCTGTGAATATGCTGACATGGTTCTGAATTGCAAAATATAAAAGACTCTCTATATAGAAGGCAGAAGAAAAACATTTATTCAGACACCCGAAAGCCAGATCTCAACACCAGAAAGTCAGATCTCAACACCAGAAAGTCAACTGTCTCATACTAGCCAAGAAGTAAATACACATTTGCACTGCTGAGGACAAAGGCATTCCCAAACCTCTCCTCCCTCCCCCCCCCCCGCCCCCCCCGCCACTGCCTGGACCTTCTCACAAGCAAATATTCACAAGCCTTACTGCATCTGCTGGCCTGCATCCTCTCTCCTCTACTCCAACTATTCTCACTCACTTCCTCCTGGTTCTGTTCCACCTTTTCTGCTCTACCCATTAAGCAAGCTTCTCCCATCATATGTGACTTAGGTTTCTATGTGATTTAAGCAGTTCACAGGTGCCTATTAATGAATGGGAAAGATCTTTCCTTTTAAATTGCTATTACATTTGGCTCCAAGATCTTTCACATTCATTACATAGGTTGGTGGGGCAATGGGTATGAACAGAATTGTAACAGGGATAACAGAAAACAAGCATATAAAATATTATCTTAGGCAGCTAGTGTCAATAGAACTTTACAACAGTATAACAGGGATCACACAAAATGAGTGCATAAAACAATATCTTAGAGTGGGGCTTGAGTGCAAGCACCCCATCATTCTCTTCTCAAATGAATGGGGTCTAAAATCTTGCAGTAAGGGTGAAGGTCTCTTCTTCCATAGCTACTTTCTGCTGAAATTCGACATAGAACTGTCCCTGCCCCAAGAGGTCCCATTTGAGAGATCAGTTCTTTAGGTAGCATCTGGAGGTTGGTTGATGCCAGGTCCAGAGATCACACATCACAGTTGTGGACAAGGGATTTATTCAGGTTACATGGGCCTATTAATGAATGGGAAAGATCTTTCCTTTTACCATTACAATACCACAATTTGTTGAGCCATTGCCAAATGGTAACACCCATTTTGTTTCTCTCTCTTTACTACAACTAGAAATGATGCTATAAATTTTTTTTTGTACACCTTTAAGTAATAAGCCCTGTAGAACTCAGGAATGCTTAAGGAGCTTACCTTGTGGAAAACCACTGTGTTATAGAGAAACTTAACTACATCAGTTGGTTATGGAAGTCAGATGAAAATAGTCAAATGTCTCAGGAATAGGTCTTCCCTTTCTTTCCCACCTTAAACACACACACACGTACATACACACGGACACACACACACCACACATCACACAATCAGAACGCATAATGTCCTAAACATATGAAATCTGGTGGGCCCAGAAAGGACCTCAAAGGAACACTAGGGTTTATTCCGTACAATATTTTGCTTTAAACAGCCTTAATTCTAAAGCTCCTCAGGTTTATGTTCACTCCTCTTCACCCACAGCCACAGCCAGGGATCACATCTTGTCAGCACCTCTAGGCCTGGCTTTTGGAAACAGTGTGTGTGTGTGTGTGTGTGTGTGTGTGTGTGTGTGTGTGTGTGTGTGTGTGTGTGTGTGTGTGTGTGGCTGGGGGGAGGGAGTGTCCTTCAATCTTTCCCCACTCAGCCTTCTCCTGTTCTTTATGATGTAAAAGTTCATGAAGTGAAAGTTCCTGAAGCTGTGAGATGGAGTTGAAATTTCTTAAAGCCAAGCTAGCATCCTTGAGGGCCTACTATTTGATGATTCAGTGAAGTCCACTCAGAGGTGTCTAAGCTTCATTCAGGCCATTTATGAGGTCCGCTCAAGTTATCATAGGAGGATACCTGCTTTACCCCTTTATTTTTGCTATTCTACATTCATTTCATATGATTTTTGTGTCTGTTTGTGGAGGAAATCTGGAGAGCCTGGAAATTTCTGATCCACTTTTGCTTCCCAGATGCCCTTCTACCCATTGCTACTTTCATTTTTTTGGGGGGGGTCATGTTTGCTTGTCTGATGAATGTGAAGTGTAACCTCACAGCTGTTTTAATTGCTTATTTCCTTATTATTAGTGATTTAGAATATTTTATATGGTCATCAATAATTTGTATTTCTTCTTTTAAAAATAGGCTGTTTGTGTCCTTTGATCATGGTCTACCTGTCTAAATAGAGAATGGATATATATTCTCTGCATATCTGAGATGTCAGACCTTTAGCAGAGAAATTTCTTGAATATATTTTCCCAGTTAGCTGTGTTTCCGGTTGTATTGATACTGCATTTTTGCTTATTGTTAATATAATTTTGCTTCCCCACCCATTAATGAGCCTGCTCATTAAGAGGAGTTTGATTAGGGAAGATTTGTAGAAAGGCTCACACCTTTTGTTAATTTCTAATGAGGCACTGGTTCTTAAGGGTTGTGGTGCCCTCTGGCTCTGAGGTGAGGTTTTACTTTGGGGTTTAGTTTTTGGAAGAAGCTTTTGGTGCCAGATAAGATTCTGGGAAGCTGTTAAGCAGCCCCTCCCTCCTCTCCCAGCTTTGGGCTTTGAAAACCCAGATGTTGGTGCCTCTCTGTCTGGTGACTATGTATGTATGGTCTGTTGATTTGTGTTGTGTGTTTTGCTTACTGTCAGGCAGCTGGAAGCACTGTCTCTTGATTTTGATTTCTCTGTATTTTCTCTGAAGTACTGACTTTTTCGCCTGAAATAAGTGAATGATATATGTGCTTGATTACAGTGATTGTTGACCCCCCAAAAGTTGCCTTTCCTTTTAGAAAAGCAGATTAAAGAACCAGTGATAGCAGGCCTTCCTCTGTATGTCATGGTCCTGACTGTTACACTTGTAAATGTAAATTTTCTTGTGCAAAGACTTCAATGTTATGAAATTGAAGTTGTTCATTTTATCTTTTATCGTATTTTTTATCTTTTGGATTTCATTTTTTTATTCCCTGTTCAGACAAGCACCTTCCCTCTGTTCATAGTTTTGCAAGATATCTCCTTTAATTTGTTTATGATATGACTTTTTATACTTAGGTCATGTATCTATATGAAATTTGTTACGGTAGCTGGCGTGAGATGTTGGTATAAACCTACCTTCTTTTAGTCTTCTTTTCCAGCAGTTCTTTTCAAATAGAGAGTGTTTATCCAAGTAGTTCGTCTTCATGAATTAATTGAACATTATGCTACTATTTTCCATTACCTGTGGCTCTTATTTTCTTAATCTGTTCCATTGATCAACTTTTTCCTTCTTAACTAGTACTAAATAGTTTGATTATATTTTGTATTGTCTTTCTTTCTATTTTGTTCATGATTTCCCTTGAGATTCTTAGTCTTTTGTTTCTCTGTGTGAATTTCATTTTATTTATTTTTGCCATGTTGAATAAAGTAATGGGTTATTTGATTGGTGTGACAATAATTTTATAAATTAATTTAGGCAACATTCTCATAATTTTATTAGAACAGCCCAGTCATGACAGATGCTAACTCTTGTTTTAAGATAGCTACTATTTATCATATTAAAGAAAGGTCCACTTATTTCAGTGTTTCTTAATAATTTTAAACATAAATACATACATTTTGACAAGTGCTTTTCCTATGTTTATTAACATAATCATGTATTTTTATTATTTATATGATCTGTTCTGCTTAATGTTTTCTTAATATTGAAATGTTTCTCCATTCCTGGTATAAATTCAGTCTGTTCATATTGTATAATCTTTGTAATATGTTGCTGTGGCCATGTTGCTAAATTTTATTCAAATTCTTTGTATCAGTTACTGCTTTACTTTTAAAATGCTCACAAATATTCCTTTAAGAATCTTGCCTAAAAATTTCCCAGGAGTCAATGTTAAACTGAACTGAATTAAAAGATTCTCTCCCTCCTTTCCTCTCTCTCTCTCTCTCTCTCTCTCTCTCTCTCTCTCTCTCTCTCTCTCTCTCTCTCTCTCTTCCTTCTTCTTTTCCTCCCTCCATCCACTTCCTCCTATATGAAGGCAAGTAGGTTCATTTTCCTCTATTTCATTTCCCTTGGATTCTGACCATTCATTAAGAAGATAATTTTTCTTGGTTGAGAAAACACAAATCAAGTAAGAATTGAGTAGTTTTGCTTTTTTAAAAATCATCATCTCGTTTAGCCTCAATCTGTGGTCCTATTTCTTTCTTGTTCTTCTCGTGGTCTCCACATAGTTGTACTTGTAGTCTTAAAAAGTTGCCCTTAGCATTTTGCATGAATCTCATCTGAACTTTAACTTTCCTGACATTATTTTCTTGGTATTATGTTCTGCTCTTTTGTGTTCCCATTTTTCATCTTTATCAGGTATCATCTTAAATGAATTCTCCATTGAACTCTTTCTATAGCCACATTGATCTCTTTAGAAATGTGCCCCCCTCCCACATTTACATTCCTTATGGAAATTATTACATTCCTTATGGAAATGTCATTAGAATTCCCTATTTTTAAAGTCTCCTGTCCCCCTTGAGACAACATTGCTTTTAGAATCCTGCATAGCTTTTTTTTTTTTTTTTTTACTTCTTTCAAACTGGTTTTCCCTATAACTTCTGATTATAGGGCAAATGAGATATTTTTGAGGACACAACTGTCAGTGACATCCTTACTCAATGTTCTCTCTGACCTATTAGAGTATGCAATAACTTAAGACAGTTCCTAGTACAGTCCACTGCACAATACTTTTCAGGGAAACAGGAAACAGGAGATGCCTAACATTGCCACAGAGGGAAAGCCATGCAGGTAGTATCCCAGGACATCTCCCTCTTTCAATGTTCTGCCACAAAGAAGCCTTAGGTGACTCTCAGTCTTGGTAATACAGTTAGTTTTTCAGTATAAGAGCTAGTTTAAAAGCACAAGCCCAGAACTCTGGGTTAGTTTTGTCTTTAGAGGCTATCTGCAGGTACTTTTATCAGCAAGGGAAATCAATAATTTATCTGCTTTAAGTGGAGACCTTTAACTGATAGCTGGACAGTCTGACTTTATAATTCTGTATTACATCTGTGTGAATGTCCGTTTTCTATAGCATTGGGGGGTAAATACTTTTGCCAGACTTTTAAAGTTCTTCAAAGTCTATCCCCACCCTGTCTATCCAATCATATTCAATTCTTCAGCACACAATTTCAATTCTAGTCTACTTGGTCTCAATTTTTCCTTATCCTGTGATTTCCTCATCAATTAATCTTATAGCTGTGCTTTGGACATGCTGTTTCTCCATAAGAGGAATGCTGTCTTCTTTCCCTTCTACCTGTCCAACCCCAACACATTCTTCAAACCCTAACCTCAGTCCTGTGCCCTCCACAAGACTTCTGACTACTGTGGCTCCCATCGTCACTTATGTCCACCACTCAGGAGTCATCCTCCTCTCTTTGTCTCACACTTCCTATCTGATCATATTCAAACCTGTTACAGTGGAAGGAATATTGGATCTGGAATAAGAGGACATGGTTTTGAATACCACATCTGGACATTACTACTTGTATGACCTTGAACAAATCATTTAACTTCCTTAGGACTTTATTTTCCTCATCTTTAATGTTAGGGAGTTGGACAAGTTGTATTCTGAGGTCTGCTACAATGCTAAATCTATAATTTTATGATCTTCTACATTCATAGCACCTTTAAATACATTGTCTTCTCTCTATCCACATGACCACAGCTATAGTTCAGACCCTTTGGATGATTTCAGTAACCCCTTAATTTTTTTTTTTAATATATGTCTCTAGTCTCACTCCTCTCTACCACACTGCTGCTGGTTCTTTACTTAAAATAGAAAAAGAAATCAAGTTTTGAAAATTTTCCTTGACTTATTTTGTTTTCACTAATATTTTTCTACAATTAAATATTAAAATAATTTTTAATGTTTATTGAGTTCCAAGTTCTATCCCTCTCTCCTTCCTCTCCCCCCTCCCAGAGACAGTAAGCAATTTGATGTAAGTCAAGCATGTGAATTCATGTAAAACATTTCCCATTTTAGTCATTTTGTGTAAGAAGATTCAAACAAAAAAAAGAATGAAAGAGTAAAAAAAAGAAAAAAAGTGAAAAATAGTATGCCTTGACCTGTATTCAGAAAATATCAGTTCTTTCTCTGGAGGTAGACAGCATGTTTAGTCATGCGTCCTTAGGGATTTTCTTGGATTGTATTGCTGAGTATATGACTTATTTTAAATTATCTTTGGAACCAAAGAAAGGAAAGAGGTTGAAGATCAGTTATTGATCTGAATTAGTAGAGGGATTTACTTCACTGGGATTTTCCTACACAAATGATATCATAAGTGGGGCAAAAGTGATTATATGATAATATTTGTGAAAAAGAAAACTGAACTATAAGCATTCAGTATATAATACATGATCATATCCAGAAACATGAACAGATGATTGTTTCATTTCTCCCTTAACAAAAGGAAATTATGGGAGGGTGTGGTCAGTAGAGATATACTTTATAAATCATAGAAAGAAAGATGTGTAGCAAAATTTTTTGAAATATACATTGATTTTCATTTTATGCTTGGTTTTAACCATAAGTTAAATTAGTTTGCATATTCATATCAATTGATTTTTGGTACAGCTTGAAAAAAATCTCCTTTTTTTTGCAATCTTTTTTTTCCAATCTTTCAATTCTCTCCCCTTCTCCCTTTCTGCTTTAATTTTAGGACTACTCGTTTTCCTAACCTTCTCTTTCAACTTAAATATCTGGTACCACAAACTCTTACTCTGGGTCCTATATATGTAGGTACCACTGAGCTTGACTAAATGTATTCAAATTGAAATAATAATAATAACTGATATCTGTATAGCACTTTAATGTTTACAAAACCCTTTACACACAGTATCTCCTTTGACCCTTACAAGAACCCTTTGAGATGAGTGCTGTTATTTATTTAGGGTGTCTTCCAAATGAGAGAAATAGATGGGCTAGTTCTTTGAATGAAAATCTCATGAAGTTCACCTGGGGACAGACAATCTAACATAAAGAAAAAGGCTATTAACTAGAACAAGATTGGAAAGATGTTCACAGGCAGATTAAATTCTTGTTTTTATCTTATAAAAACATCACTTGAATTACTACCCACAAACATTAGCAGATCATTATTTTCCCTGTGTAATTCAATGGAGAAGATTTATTTTCATGGTAGGTAGGTTCCAACAAAATGCCAAGATTGTTGAAACTGATTTCTTTGGAAATGTTAGATGTGGTTCTAGTTATTTTTTTTGCTACATCATGTTCTTGAGAAACTAATAAAGAATTTAAGGTAAAAAACTGGGGTTCCTACTCAGAATATTGTTTAGCTGATGACCTGGTACTGTTACAATGACACCAATACCATATATCCAAAAAATATTCCTAGTCATTTAAATGGTATAAAACTGTGTTATATTTGAATTTTCCAATTCATGTCTGTAAAGAGAAAAGAATAATAAATTTGGAGAGGTCAGTCCATGACACATTTACCCCCAAGACTCAACTTCATACCTGCCTTCTTTCTCAGAAGATAAACTCAACTCTGCTGAGATGTTTGAAGCTAACCATTGTGAGTTTTCTCATTCCCCCTTCTCTATTCCATTTTTTAAAAATCAGGAATGGCTCTCTAGGGGGAAGGTAGGGGAAGGATACAGTGAAAAAGGTAGGTGTAGCAAAAGCCGAAGATATTAAAATGAAAAATAAAAAAAAAAAGGTTGAACTGGATGGCCTCTGAAGTTTTTTCTAGGATGAAATGGACTAAAATTATCTAAATTAGAACCAAGATAGCATCCATTTTGCTGACATCCACAATTTTCTTAAGGAGCTTCATTTGCGCTAATGTAGTCCAGGTTTAGGTAGATCTTACATTCCATAACTTCTTAGCCTCTGAATAGATTATAAAGTAGGGGCTTTTAACCTTGGGTCCATGAGTTAGGTTTAAAGATATTTCAATATGAATGTTTTACTTAAACATCTTACATTTTATGCGTTAAAAAAGTTTGTTCTGAGAAGGTGTCCATAGACTTTACCAGACTGCCAAATAGGTATCTATGATTCAAAAAAGATTAAGAACCCCTGCTATAGAGGTATTTTGGAGTGTATATTTTCTTACAGAACAACTACAATACAGAGATCATTTGAGATCCTCTGTCTTGTAAGCTAACTTGACACTCTTCTGCATAAGGTTCTGTGAGTTCCAGGAAAGGTCCCTTGAAGAACTGATGGTGAAATTAGACTTAGGATCATCAGGTTAGGATGCCTTTATTATCCTTTAGAATTCACTCAGCATGTGCATGGAGAGATAGTAAGTGTACATTTTTCACAGAAGGCAGCTTTTAGTCTTTGATTGCCCACTGTTGGTGGAATTTCTTGCATTTCAGTTGTTGTAACCTCTGATCCCACAGTACTTGGTTTAAATCAGGGATAATATTAACTTTTTTTCCCCCATGGATGCTTTTGGCAGTGTGGAGAATTCCATGAATTCGTGCTCAGAATAATGACTTTTTAAATGCACAAAATAAAATACAAAGGATTATAAAGGAAAATGATTATATAGAAATATAATTATTAAAAAATTAAAAGTTCCAAGTTCACAAACTCCTTGAAATCTATCCAGAGTGGTCTGTGGAGACCTTCACTAATTAGAATACTTCCATACATATTTCCATTTCTCTATGAGCTTCCTATGAGTGGCTGCCTAAAAATCTGGGTGACCAGGAGGTGTTCATGCATATATAGTCCATTCTTTCAAAGGCGTTTTGGAGTGAGTTTTTCTAACTTCTTTCTTTTTGACATCATTTTCCTTCTCAAATGGTCTTAGAGCGTCCAATAGCTCATTACAGAAAATCTACTGTTTCACTCTTTCAAGTCCAATCAGATGTCCAGTTAGCTGCCATTCACTACCTGTTAATTATCAGTCTAGTGCTTACTAGGGACTTCCTTGTACCATCCACTTCTGACTTCACTGTTCCCTTGACCATTAATTAGCCTCTACAGCAGTCTTGGCTACAGAGTGCCAACTTAACAAGGATTCTCCTCCACTCACTGGGATGTTTTGAGGAATTGTCTGATTCTCTGCAGTGACAAATTACTTCTCCAGCCTCTGCTACTATTCCAACACTGTGACATGAGAATCTGGATTTCAGAATGCCTAGCTGGTTCTTGGAGACTGCTCATTAGTCTCTGTTTCTTGACTTCAATCACCTGCCAATGTTGTGATAAGATCTTTCCACTATTAGCATCTCCTGTCCCAGCCTTGAATGGTCCCTGACCAGATGGGCCTAGCAGCTCTCCTGATAACATTCACAACATGGCACAGTTAAGTCCTTATACTGGCTTGTATCTAGGTTGCTCTCCTCCCAATGTCATCTTTTTTATCATACATGGGTTTCACAGAACATTCAGACAATTTCTCCCTTTGCAGAAGAGTTACTTCTTTTTCACCAGAGTTTAGTTACTAGTTTCATATTTTCCTTTCAATATTTATCTCCCTAGGCATGCTAGATTGTGTTACTGATTCAGGTAACTTAACAGCTACATCTTCCTGTATCCTTGTAACATTTAATAATGATGTCCCATTCATTCCCTCCCAAGTAATTCACAGAGTCATCCAGGGTTTTCTTGATATTTTACTCCGTAATACTTATTCTTATTATCAAAAGTGTGTTATGGGCATTCATTTGAAATACTTCAATAAATCAACAAGAATTTATTAAGCACCTATTATGTGTCAGGGAAGTGCTAGTCATTGGGGATACAATATGAAGAATGAAATGATCTGTACTTTAAAAGTTAATAAATATGTAATTAAATGCATTTTAGTTCAAATAATACTCTCAACGGACACAGCAATGCCTCAGATATGGATACCTAAGTGGGCAACAATGAAAACTCTAGTTTTATTATAAAACTGGAACATTACCATTTAAAGCACATGAAGCAGTAGTTTGATTCAGCCCAGAATCCCATAAGAAACACGAAACCAAAATGAAACCAAGAAAAGAATATTTTCTAAAAATATAACATTTTCTTAAAAATACAAATTCCAGAGAAATCTGTGACATTTCCAGTAGATCTATGGGTTTTTCATAAACAGATTTGAAAAATCCTCTCATAAGCATGATTACTTTTGTAAAAGCCTTACTCTTAATTACAGAGGGGGGCTGCTGGCCACTTGCCTAATCCTTTATGACTATAAAGCCAAGATACTGGCAATTCTGTTTTTACTCCAGCAGCTCTGTACTGCACCCAAACCTAGAGTGCTTGAGGGAAACACAACCTCTCTGCTTCTTAGAGCTTACTCCCTCCATCCCCTAACTCTGCCTTGTGGTGATAACTGAAGAGTGTGGTCCCTATGTATAAATTTATCTACTTCGACTCATAATTCATACCTCTCCCAACTCAGAGAATAGTCTGTTCTTTTTCTTTTGTAGTGCATTTCCATTCAGTTACAGGAACACAGCTTAACAGTGAATTATGCAGAATTGGACAGCATATATAATTATTTAATCATATCCACAGAAGTAAAAGGAACAGAACTAGATTTTTTTTTTTTTAAAACTACCTGAGGCAGCTGTGGTGTGATTGATAGACTGCCTCAGTGACAGAGAAATCCTGCCTTTGATACATGCTGACTGAGTGATAGTTGGGCAAATTATTTTTGTGTCCTAGGTAGCTAAGATTATATGTATCATTGGGTTTTGCTTAGGATCTCATCTATTGTGCTGATGTATTAAAAATGGCCTGGGTTACTAGAAATTCTGCTCTTAGAAGGCTTGTGTTTATATGTCCCCATTTAGTGAACAAAAGTGACAATGGGCTGTGGGGATTGAGCCCTGCAGAAGGAAAGCACACTCTCTCTCTGTCTGTCTGTCTCTCTCTTTGTCTCTCTGTCTCTCTCTCTCTCCCTCTCTCCCTCTCTCCCTCTTTCCCTCTCCCTCCCTCCCTCTGCCATTGTAATGAATGTAAAGTCAGGATCATCCACAGGTGTTTAGGAGAAATGATATAAAACCCGACAAATATACTCTTTAACAGAATGAAAAAACATAATTAAATGCAAAGTGAGGCAGGAGCAGGTCCAAGACTATCTGTTCCTCCTGCCTGTTTTTTCTCCATATTTGTACTGTAGGAATTACCTGTGATAGGAAACAGTCACAGAACTCTCCATTCAGAGGTCATCTCTCATGATTTGGAAACCGAATATGGAATGTGAAGGAAACTGAATATTTCACAGGCACTGTGGCTGCTGTTGTATGTTGTGGGACCTCTCGCCACTCCTCATTATATTTTGAGGGATCCAAAAATTCCTAACATTTCCTACCCATGGAAAAACTTGTGCCCTCCCATTTGAAGGCTGTTATCACTCTGGTTTCCTCTCTTCCCACGCAGGGGAAAACTACAACTCCCAGGATCTTTGTGACCAGACAACACTTTGCCAAATGTTGTTACCATAAGTTACAAAGCAGAGGCCAGCCTATGTTGCTAGAGGGAGTTTCCTCATGTGAGAGTTAGCTATATCAATGAAATCATACGCCTGTGTCCTCATATGTTTTAACTAGTCTATAGGAGTTTCATAAGTATAGTTCAGTTGGTTCGACTCAGACCACTTCATCAGCTCTTCTCACTACGACAAGATGAGATCCCCAGTCAAAAGGTACTGCATTCCCATCTTATGCCTAGAAAACTTCCACTTTCTTCTCTCCTGAACCTTGTGATAGCAATTGCTCCACTGAAAATTGTACCAACCCTTACCTACTTCCATTCCCCATTATCTCATATCCGCCCACCTTAGCCATGCCCCTTTGAAGCCCCTATCCTTTGCTTCTTCCAGTGACTTGGATACAACCGGTCCACCCCAACCTCCCTCCCTAAAGATACTATATCCCTGATCACCTTCTCTACTACTGCATGCACTATTTTTTTAAATAACCCAGATACATTGGAGTGAGAAAAGGAATAAACCTACTCCTTTGCTCCCCACTGCCATTTTCAGAACTTCTGGCTCATGACATCACTTATTAACATCTTCTTTTTTGAGGTTTGCTCTATCCATATGTATCATCCTATCTGGATTCTGATCATAGATCTAGACCCTGTCTTCTTCTACCAGAGTCACCCTTGCTCTTTCAATGGCATTTGGTATTTGTCTTTGAGTCATTTCAACCTTTTTTCTTATAATTGGAGATGCCAATTTATATGTTCTGTCATCTACCTTGGTCTCTCAGTTTATAAATATCTTTAACTCCTATATTTTACAACTTCACTTTGCCTAAGCTCCACAGAGTTATGCTCAAACCCATGGTCTCATTGTCCCTTTGTGGCAAAAATACATTGCTACTGTACTCTGTGTTTTAGACAAAGCCACTTAGAAATTTTAAAAATTTGTTTTTCCTAAAAATATCCCATTGTTCTGCTTTAGAGAGAAATGCCACAAATGAGAAAGAACCCTTAAGCTCTAGGACATGTCTCAATTAAAAGACATTTTAGAAGTATCACATAGAACACGGCAAATTTAACAATATGCTAAAGCATAGTTATACAACTCAAGATAAGATAAAAGTTAACATTTTGCTTCATCAAAGGAGAACAATAGTAATTTAATCTTGGGTAATCATTTTCCTAATACCATTGAATCTCTCTGTGACCACTTCCCTCATGGATTTTTCTCCCAGCTGGTCACAGGTGAACTGAAATAATTGATAGTTAGGGAAAGATTGGTAAGAGTTTTTGTTTCAGATTAATCCCAAGGCTTAGATATTCTAAAAAATGTTTAATTAATATTTTAATAGGGGAGGGGCTTTGTCTGCTTCCATTAACCAATATGTATTTCATTACCATGATTAAGAACTTTGAGATTCTTCTATTTAGGTATCCTTCTAGGGCAACTAGGTGGTGTGGTGGATAGAGCACCAGTGCAGGAGTCAGGAGGACTGGAGTTCAAATCTCACCTCAGACACTTGACACTCACTAGCTATGTGACCTTGGGCAAGTTACTTAACCCCAATTGCCTCATCCTGGGTCATCTCCAGTCATTCTGATGAATATCTGGTTGCTGGATTCAGATGGCTCTGGAGGAGAAGTGAGGCTGGTGACCTGCACAGACCTCCATCACTCAAAACAAAGTCAAGTGCAAGTCATGTCATCATTTCTCTGATGGCATGGTCTTCGACAATGAAGGATGAACACACATTTGGGTATCCTTCAGTTTCTTCCTGTGCCTTAATCCTTCTGAACTCATTTTTAATCCTTGGTGTAACCTCTAGTCTCTCCTTTCCTCAATACTCTTCTTGGATATCACCCCTTTTCTGACTTCACTTTTTTTTCTTTCCAATCTTGACCTTGTAGTTAACCAGTTCAATTATATACTCTTTTCTAAGCTTGCACCTGTGCTTCCCTATTCTTATTGCTGTTCAGGCCCAGCCTGAGCAGGATTACTCCTACCTTCTACTATTTTCTGTTCTCACTTACTTGTTCCTGAATGTTTCTGGACAAAGTGGTACTTACTAGATCTACTATAAATTTATGTTATCTAATTTCAAACAGTTCCTCATTGCCACATGACAATTCTTTTATGCTTGAATCTATTGAATTGAATTTATTAGTCCTCAAGACTTCACCAGAGACTTGAATGAGAAAATAGAGGCCATACACTTATGATCCTCCCTTTTCATTTATTTTAGATCTAAAAAATAGACCCTTGACACAACCCACCCTCTGAATCTTCATTGTTCCAAACTCTGATAAGTAGGTAACCTTTTACTTTGCCAATGTCAAACTCTCTTCGGTGCCCTTGATCCCATAGTTTCTCATCTCTTTCAAGAGTTTGCCCCTTTTGGCCTAGCCATACCAGATCTAAAACTTATCATAAAGCATCAATCATCAAAACTATTCTATACTGGCTAAGAAATAGAGCGGCAGATTAGTGGAATAGGTTAGGTACATGAGACACAATAGTCAATGACCATATTAAATTCCAGCTTCTGGAATAAGAACTCACTATTTGAGAAAAGCTGCTGAGAAAACTGGAAAATAGCATAGCAGAAACTAGGCACAGACCAACATCTTACACCTAAACCAAGATAAGGTCAAATGGGTACATGATTTAGATATAAAGACTGATACTATAAGCAAACTAGGAAAGCAAGGAATAGTTTTACCTCCCAGATCTATATCAAAGGTAATAATTTATGGCCAGACAAGAGATAGAGAACATTATGAAATGCAAAATGGATAATTTTCATCACATTAAATTAAAATGTTTTGTACAAACAAAGTCAATGCAACTAAAGGAAAGCCAAAAGCTGGGAAACAATTTTTACTGCTAGTGTTTCTGATATAGACTTCATTTCTAAAACATATAGAGAACTGAGTCAAATTTATAAAAATACAAGTCATTCCCTAATTGACAAATAGTCAAAGGATATGAACAGGTAGTTTTCAGATGAAGAAATTAAAGCTATCTATAGTCATATGAAAAAAATACTCTAAATCATTATTGATTAGAGAAATGCAAATTAAAACAACTGTTAGGTACCACCTCATATTAATCAGATTGGCTAACATGACAGAAAAGGAAAATGATAAATGTTGGAGAAGATGTGGGAAAATTGGAATACTAAGGCATTGTTGGTGGAGTTGTGAACTGATCCAACCATTCTGGAGAACAATTTAGAACTGTGCCCTAAGTACTATAAAACTGTGCATACTCTTTGATCCAGCAATACCACTACTAAATCTGTATCCCAAAGAGATTATAGAAAAGGGAAAAGAACTCACCTGTATAAAAATATTTAGAGCAGCTCTTTTTATGATGGCAAAGAACTGGAATTCCAGGGGATGCCCATCAATTGGGGAATGGCTGAGCAAGTTGTGGTATATGATGTAATGGAATGTGCTAAAAGAAATGAAAAGAAGGCAGATTTAAAAAAAATCTGGAAAGACATACATGAGTTGATGCTGAGTAAAGTGAGCGCAACCAGGAGAACATTGTACACTGTAGTAGCAACATTGTGCAATGATTAACTTTGATAGACTTGGCTCTTCTCAGAAATGCAATGGCAAATTGTATATAAAGACAATTCCTAAAGTATCATGATGGAAAATGCTATCCACATTCAGAGAAAGAACAATAGAGTCTGAATTCAGATCAAAGTAGACTATTTTTACATTCAAAATATTTTTCTTTCTCATGGTTTTTCCCTTTTGTTATAATTCTTCTTTCACAAAATGAGCAATGTGGAAATGTGTTTAAAATGATTGTACATGTATGGCCTATATCAGATTACTTGCTGTCTTGGGTAGAGGGGAAGGAGAAAAAAATTTGGACTTCAAAATTTTATGAGTGATGTTGAAAAAAAAATAGTTTACTCCTTTGTTCATCTCTTTTCTTTCTTTTCCTAATTTTACGTATCTCCTTATTCATTTTTCCACTGTTCATAGTATGCATTAGGTCATCGTTAAAAAAAAATCATAATACCATCATACCAACTCCTTAAACTATTATACTATATTTCTATTCCTTTTCACAAACTCCTAGAAAAATTACTCTATTCTTATTTACTTCACTTCTCTCATTCTTTTTTACTTTAAAAATTTTTAAATTGAATTTAAAAAATTAACAAACATCTGTTTTTCTCTACCCTCCCTCTTTCCCCTAAATTAACAACAGCAAAAAAGTTTGTATTAAAATATGCATAGTCAAGCAAAGCATATTTCATCATTGGCCATGTGCCAACATATATGTTTCATAGTGCTTTTTGAATCAATCGCTTATCAGGAGATTGGCAGTATGCTTCTACATCGGTCCTTTGGAATATTGGTTTGTTATTGCATTGATCAGAGTTCTTAAGTCTTTCATAATTGTTTTTCTTAATAATGTTGTAACAGTTTAAATTATCCCCCTCATTCTACTTACTTCACTCTGCCTCAATTCATTTGGGTCTTAGTTTTCTCTGAAACTGTCCATCTTATAATTTTTATACCACACTAATATTTAATTATATTCGTAGTCCTTAAGTTATTTAGCCATTCTCTAATTGATGGGTACCTTTAAGTTTTTAGCTCTTTTCCATTACAGAAAGAGTTGCTATAAATATTATAATATGTATGGAATCTTTTCTTCGTTAAAAAAAATTTCTTTCAGGTATATGCCTAGCTATTAGTGGCATCTCTGGGGCAGAGGATGTGTACAGGTTAGTGACTCCTGGGACATGGTTTAGTCATACTGAAAAGCAAATTGGAACTAAGTCTCAGCTCCACCAACATTATTGTACCTATTTTTCTACAGTTCCTCCAACCTTGTCATTTTCCGTTTTTGTCATGGTTGTCAATCTGATATATATATAAAATGCAACCTTAGAATTGCTTTAATTTGTATTTCTCTAAGTATTTGATAGTTGAAGCACTTTTTTTTATGTGAATATAGATAATATGAGTTTCTTCCTTTGGAAACTGCCTGTTCATATCCCTTGACCATTTATTAATAGAGGAATTTTTGTTCTTGAAAATTCAAATTTTGAATAGAAGCCTTTATCAGAAAAAAACTTGCTTTAATGTAATTCGTGTAAAACTTGAAAATATTTTCTCCCAGTTGCCCATTTCCCTTGTAATTTTAACTACATTATTTTTAATTTGTTTCTTAACCCTTTCCAATCTG
The DNA here is from genome assembly GCF_028372415.1 of Notamacropus eugenii. Lineage (NCBI taxonomy): Eukaryota > Metazoa > Chordata > Mammalia > Diprotodontia > Macropodidae > Notamacropus > Notamacropus eugenii. The sequence goes on from NC_092876.1 coordinate 401,108,491, forward strand.
ACCTCTGGCCTCATTAAAAAAAAACGAAGCTGTTCTCTCTATTTGTCAGTGGTCTTTTAATTAACAAATCCAATGTCTTCCTCTCAGTCCTCATTCTTCTCGACCTCTTTCTAGCATTTGCCACAATTGATCACTCTATCTTCCTGGATAATCTCTCCAAAACATCTCTTGGACTTTTCCCCTTTTCTCTATTCACAGAACCACCATGCTGGCTCAGTTTCTCATTACCTCAAATCTGTTCTATTGCATTAGCTTTATAATGGATCTCCCTACTACCAGCAACTTCATTCTTTACACAATCCTAAAGCACAAGTCTAGTTATTTGCTCATCTTTTTAATAACTCTTAGTAGCTTCCCTTTGCCTCTAAGAAATACAGATGTCTCAGCATGGCATTTAAAACTTTTCCCAATCTGGCACCAGTCTTCCTTTCCACACATTTTCCCAATCATGTACCCTATATTCTAGCTAAACTGGCCTAATTACTGTTCCCTGAAATCAGCACTCCATTTCTTATTTATATCTTATTTGTATGGACCAAACTCCATGCCAGAAATGGGCTTCTTCTACTCATTCATCAGCTATATTCTTCAGCTTCATTTAAGGGTGAGCTCATAGGTGGTGCAGTGGATACAGTGCCAGGGCTAGAGTTAAGAAGACTCACCCTTCTGAGTTCAAATTTGATCTCAGACACTTACTAGCTCTGTAACCCTTGGCAAATTACTTCACCCTGTTTGCCTCTGTTTTCTTATCTTTAAAATGAGTTGGAAAAGGAAATGGCAAGTTATTCCAGGATCTTTGTCAAGAACACCCCATGGATAGTAATGGAGTGCTTTGCTCCTTGGAGTCATGAAGAGTTAGACATAACTGAATGGCTGAAAAACAGCAACAACCCATCTGGAAAAATTTTTAATGTGGGCTTAGAGATGGCTGTCTGTCTCCTTTCTGGGGCTAGACTAAGTACAGAGGGGCTCAGCATCAGAAGGTTGGCCCCACCCTCAAATTAAGATGGTCTGCTATAGTCTTTGAGGAATTGTCAGTAGACAGATGACTCATAATTACAAACAAGTATCCTTCAAGCTGAGAATATTGGGATTATGGACTGTGTAGATGTATTGGTTTGAGTGGATGGTGAGTTGTGGGTGGGAAGGACATGGTCATTCTAAGTGTTCGAAAACTGCTACAGGAAAGAATAATTAGATTCATGTGCATTGGAAGTGGGTAGGCTAGAGTTTGAATGGAACAGGGTGGTAGAATTTGGCTTTATAACTTTTCAAAATTTTATTGTTGTTTAGTCATTTTTTTAGTCATGTCTAACTCTTTGTGACCCCGTTTGGGGTTTTCTTAGCCAAGATAGTGGAGTGGTTTGCCATTTTCTGCTCCACTTCATTTTACAGATGAGAAACTAAGGTAAACAAGATTAAGCAACTCATCCGGGTTCACACAGTAAGTGTCTGAGGTCAGATCTGAACTCAGGAAGATGAGTCTTCCTGACTTCAGGCTCAGCACTCTATGCACTGTGCTACCTAGCTGCCCTTAAAAAAAATTAGAGTTGTCCAAAATTTGAAAAATGAGTTTCTCTGCTTCCTATTAGGAAGTCTTCCAGCATGAGCTGAGTTAACCAGCTATTAGAAATGTTGAAGAAGGGATTCTTTTTTAGAGTGAGAGATAGGCAGGGACTCTGAGGTCTCTTCTTCATCTGTGATTCTATGAGTCTATGAAAGTTGAATTATAAAATTCTGTGACTGCATCTTTAAAATTAAGAAATATTTTGGAGCTGATTTCAATTAATAGATAATTAAAGTTTTTTTTCTCTGTTTTGACATATGGTAAGGCCAAACACCTTAACCACCATGCTCTATTTTCAATTTATTCTCACACTCCCTTTTACTATTCCCTTGTCTAACCCTCTGTTCTTTATTCAAACTGGATACTATTGGAAATATAGATGAGAAAAGATGTGATTATTTGCCACACAGTTCCCCCTTGAGGGTGGAAGAGCCTCTGATGAAGGCATCATGGTTAAGTGGACAATACTTTGATAGGAACAGTAACCGATAAATAGAATTCTCCCGATATCATTTTGAGGTGCCTGCAATTTTAAAGGCTATTTTAGTCTTTATCCATCTCTTCTTGCTGAGGCCATTTTTCTTCTTCCCAAGAAGAGTAATAAATGGTATATTAAACTGAAAAATCCAACAATTCAGTTAAGAAATTGTAATAGAGTGTGAGACTGGAAATTGCGATGTTAACACCTACAGTCTCAATGACACTACTTACTCTTTTTTCCCCCCAATGTTATTAAGGAGTCAAGTGAGCGCAGAATGTGCAGTCCACGATAAAAGCCAGAGGGATTATTACCAGGTAGATGGTTCAGGCAAGTCTTTTTTTTGCTTTTCTGTGAAAGGAGCAGACTCTCTGTGGCTGACATGTTAGCAGATGGCCAACATCAGGTTCTAGACCTGAAATAAAAGGAAAAAAACTCAGTCTTGTACAAGATAAAAAAATAAGACTTCATTGACTTGTCGACTGTTGTTGAGAGCTTAGGTGATAAGACAAAACAGTCTGAACAGAATTTGAAGTTATGGAAATTTAAGTGGAATTTTTAAAGTGCTTTGTGTCTGACTTAAGGATAGGAGAAAATGTTTTCTGCCTAGGGAAGTATAGGCATCTCAAAATGATAGAGCAAACAGAATACAGAAAACAGAGTTTTAGAATGAAACTTTCATCTCATCAGTTCTTATAAAAATTTTTGCTAATTCTTTTAGCTATTATATATATATGTATGTTTACATACATATATACATATGATAGATGTATGAATGTTAGAGTGTCCTAATTTTTTGTTTTTCACAATCCAAAATGATGATTTCTGAGATTATTTTCTTATTTATTTAAAAAACCAGCCTCATCAGATATTAGGACAGACTTCTTAATTGCAAAGGAGAGGGGGAGAGAGAGAGAGAGAGAGAGAGAGAGAGAGAGAGGGAGAGAGGGAGAGAGGGAGAGAGGGAGAGAGGGAGAGAGGGAGAGGGAGAAAGAAGAATATAGTTTAGTAAGCATTGGTCATATAAAAGCATTGTTCTAAGAGTTAGGGATACAAAAATAATAAATAAGATGGTCCTTACTCTCAATGAGCTTTTAATGGAGGAATACATCACACAAAAGGTGAGGCAGAATGGAGAGTTGGACTTACACCTGTGGAGGTGTATCAGCAAGGACCCTGACATACACAAGATGGCATGCTGTACAGGTTCTTAGATCTGATTTTATAAAAGGAAAGCAACTTTTGAGGAGTCACCAATCTACTTTAATCAAGAACATATATCATTCACTTAGTTCAGGGGAAAAAGTCAGAGCCCTGAACTTCAGAGAAAATACAACCAGAAATTATAAGCAGAAAGACAGCAGGGCTTCCACCCATCTGACCATAAACAATGCATACATCATTACCATAGAGAGAAACACCAACATATGGGTTTTCAAAGCCAGGGGGCTCCTTAGTGGGGCTACCCAGAGTTTTATCTGGCACTCAAACACTCTTCCAAAAAATAAGCCCCAAAGTAAAACCTCACCTCAGAGCATGAGGGCCCAACCCTAGTGACCCAGTGCCTCATTAGAAATTAACAAAAGATGTTTGAGGCCTATTAATGGGCAGGGAAGATCTTTAACTCTTCCCCCCTCCCCTCCCCCCCCCCCCCATTAACCTTATATTATTAACATTACAGGAGGTAAGGCAGCCAGTGTAGAAAGTGATCATGGAGGGAAGTGAACAACGTAGCTGTACCTTCTGATGATATAGGAATTCCACATTAGGACTCAGCACTCATCCAGATGACTTCAGCCTGGAGTCATCCTTGAGGCAAGGCAGCAAATATGTACCGAGAGATAAGGGTTCTCGATCCTTTTTGTGCCATGGGCCTCTTTAGCAGTGTGGTGTAACTTCTGGACCCCTTCTCAGAATAACACTTCTAAACTGCTTAAAACACACAGGATTACAAAAGAAACATATTATATTGAAATACAGTTATGAAAATATTTTTAAAAGTTCATGGACCCCCATAAAGCACCACTGATCTACATCTAGAAGAGACTCTAGAGACCATGTAGTTCAACTCTTTCATTTTATCAGGGAATGAATTGGGGCCCAGTGAAATAAAGGGACATCCCCAAGGCCATACTATTGGTAGATGACAGAACCTGGATTAGAACTTAGGTTTTATGACTCCAAGTTTAGTGCTCTTTCCACTGCACTGTACTACCTAGTTTCTTTTTATTAAAAAAATTAGAAAAGGAGTGGGTATTACTTTTTGGAATCAATGAAGCAGTAAATATTTATTAAGTACCTATTTGGGGACTCAGCTCTGTCCTAGGTACTTTGGGAATACTAATCATAACAACTTACATTCATATATGGGCCTGGATATTTAGACTTACAAAAATTTTTCCTAACTAGGCAAGTAGTGATGGTGTTCTGACTTTAGTTTAGGAATAAGAAAACAGGTTTGGAGAGGTTAGGCAGATTAACTAAATTAACTTAAGACAAAGGTTACACAATAAGTAAGTTTTAGAACCAGAGCTAAGCCACATTTCTTTTGACTACAAGTCTTTCTATTATACTAGGCTGCTTTTCCATCATGAAGTATAAGATGTACTTCGTATATATATATATGAACTGTTAACTACATATATTCTATTTCCTGTTTAAGTTTTGAATTTTTTTAAGTTAAATTCTTGTAAAAGAAGACATAGTTTCTGCTCTGAAGGTCTCATACTCTTATTTGATGTGGGACAAAACTAACCCAAATGAAATAATTACAGACCCATTAAGTGTTACCTCTATGGTTCTAAGTACAGTAGGATTACTGGATAAAAGATTTAGAACTGGAAGAGATCTTAGAGAGCATCTAATTTGACCCTCTCATTTTATAGATGAGAAAAGTGAAGTTCAGTTTCCTTGGTTGAATGACTTGCACAAGGTCATACAGATAGTAAATATCACAAGCACCTTTTCCACTGTACCATGCTACAGCTAATTAAGAAAGATCATTGTGGGCTAGAATAACTAGAGAAGACCTCAACAATTCCTGGAAAAGGCAAGTCTTGAACTGAACCTTGAAGGATGGATAGAGTTTGAATATTTTGTGGAAAAAGGAAGACATTCTAGGAGGAAGGAGTAGCATTAGAAAAAGTGGAATGCTGAATGTGATACCCCCAACAGGGAAGAGACCAACCTGACTAGAGTAGAGAATGTTTGTTGGAGAATGGAAATAGAATTACGTAGGTGCTGAGTATAGCATTATGTAGAGACAGAGATTGGTTTCAATATCTCTACCAAATCTATGGAACACAGTTAATAGGATATACTGATTGTTATTGGATATACTAATTTTCATTGTGATAGACTAATTGTCATCAGAGGAAATTCATTTTCATTGATTTTCTGAATTATGAAAATAGCCTGCTTTTTAATATTTCTGAGGAAGAATGTATACACATGTAATAGATTGGAATTGTTACATGTGCAACTGTCAATTTTTCAAAAGAGAAAAATTGCAAATAATCCTTTCATGGTTTAACATAACTCAAATAATAATCTGAATAATTTAATTGGATCGTTACCTACTTTCTCATTTTTGCTTTAGTTTTCAAATGACCCTTCCTTATTAAAAAAAAATACCCACAAATAAAAAAAAATATTCTTTTCTGCTTTGTGAATCATTGAGGGTTAGATTTACTGATACATTACATTTACCTATTTTTCAGGATGGATTGCAATTCTGGGGGCTATCTGGTTACTAGTGTTAGCTGACATCCATAACTTTGAGATAATACTCCATAGAGTGGAATGGGCCACCCTCCTGTTCTTTGCAGCGCTATTTGTCCTAATGGAGGTAAGAATAAGCTCTACTGATATACTTAATCATTTTCTTGCCTTTTAAATTCATATTATAGCTAAAGAGTATCAACTATGTCATGTTATATATGTCAACTGACCTTGAAACCTAGGAGAATTTCATGGACATTTCATTCACTCACTCAATCATTCTTTATTCATCTGTCTAGCATTTATTAACATCCCCAGGCGTATAGCAGGCACTTCCTACAGGCCTATTAATTGATTGATTGATTGATTAGCAAGGGCTGTCTATGTGCAAGACACTTGTCTGGGTATGGACTTTTTTAAAATCAAAACCAGTTTTCAGCAGAGATATTCTGATAACTGAGCCCCAATGGTGATGTTGTCATGGTTTTGTTGCCCTAAAACTTGCTATGATGTTATCTGCTATAGTTTGACATCAGATGAATCTGGATCATTAAAAAAAAATCAATACAAATGTTTCTGTGCTTTGCTTTGCGTAGTAAATGGGCATGCTTGATGCCAGCATGCAAAGCGATGCCATTAGGAAAATGACTGAAGAACTTAGCATGTTTCTGTTTGCAACTTAAAAAAGGGTCAAAATTCATCCCTGTATGTAGGATATTCATCAGTAGGTTATTTGCAGGGAAGTATGCTCTTTAGCCACAGATGCTCCCGTAGGCTATCTACTTAAGTCTAATGACGTCTGCTCTGTGTTGGTGGAGAGAGTGCCGTCACCACCAAATTCATATATCTTTTAAATATTAAAGTATACGTATGTTTTGTTATGTTTATTTTCATTTCTGAGATAGTTTCAGAAAGCATGCTCTTCCTCTGAAAGCAAGCACAAAGCTAAAAAGAATCACAACAACCCCAAACTTCACTAAAATGCAAGCAGAATTAAAAAAGGAAAAAGAATTCCCAAGGTAGTACTCTAATTTTCTGATCATTTCAGCTGCATTTTTCCATGCAGGTCAGGCTTCAATTTCTTTTTAACGTACTCCAATGAAATTGAAGGCTGCAAAATTATAATGACCAAGCATGACTCCAAAGAATAAAACATCTTTCCCTTTTTCTTCCTTCTTTGCAGAGGCTAGGGGTACATAATTGTAGAATATGGAATATACTGTCACATGTTTTCTCTTTTCTTGATTGGTTTTACTAAGTGGCATAGTAGATAATGCAATGGGCTTGGAGTCAGGAAGACCTGAATTCAAATCCAGTCTCACATACTTCCTACTGGTGTGACCCTGAGCAAATCACTTAACCTTAGTCCGCTTCAGTTTTATCTGTTTTAAACTAGGCATAATAATAATATTCACCTTATAGGGTTGTTGTGGAAATCAAACGATATCCTTGTAAAGCACTTGCCACAATGCCTGGAACATGGTGGGTGCTTAATGAATATTTATTTAAATATAAATATCCTTTCTTTTCTTTTTTCTCTTTTTTTTATTCCATAAATTAAGCCATTTATTGTTGGACTATGGGCTACAGATATTTGATAAGAAGATTTTACTGGTCTTTCAATTCCTGCAGTCTTCTGATGGCAGATTTGACTATGACTGCAGAGCTGGTATTGTATGTCCATGCTCCACCAGCTACTGTTTTCCTACAGGATCCACAATGCCAAATACTCACTGCCCATCTCTTCATTTTGGGCTTGCCACAGAAGGAGCAGGTATACTTGGCATGCTGGCTAATTTCAATTTTCTTCACCATTTTTCTGAGGGATGCACCATAACGTGTTCCATATTTAACAATGATTCTGACCTTCTTAGTATGTTTAGCCAAGTTGCCAGTTACAGGGATGGAACTTGGAGAGGGCTCTTTTTTCTCTTTTTTAAAAAAAAGTTTCTGTTATATGTGGTAGTTCTCTGGGAGGGGAAGAGGTGAAGGATACAAGGGGAAATATATGCAATGTACAAATTAAGATAGAAATTAAATCTATTTTAAGAAGGAAAAAAATAATGATCCAGTTTCATCTTGAAGAAGAGATATGAGGAAGTGCCTCCCTCCTTTATTTGTTGAGGGAGCTCTGGAAATTCAAGAGAAATTGAAAGAGTGAACCCAGTGACAAATATATGAACTTAGAAATTCTGTAGCTCTTCCACAGTCTTTGAGAGACAGGGAACTATGGGTGCACAACACTGTATATACAATAATATTGGCTTGATTGATGTGTTGATTAATTTTACCAACCAAATTGGTTTTTTTTAAGTTCTCTGCTATAAGGGATAGCTTTCTTAGAAGGGTAGGGTAAAGAGTGTACTGAGAAATATAGTTGATGTAAACAAGACATTAATAGTTTATCACATAATACATGCATTGATTAAGTTATATTTCTATTGCTAACAATGGAATGGATAATATATACATAATTTTAAAAGTACTTCAGCTAGTTTTTATACCTTCTTCCTTATATTCAAAACAACCTTCTTTGATACCTCAAATCGTGTTTGCATTTACATGATGGCATGTCAAACAAATAAGACCTACTATAGATCCCTTCAAACCCATTTATTCCAGTTTTTCGGATAGTTTTGTTTCATAGTGGTTGACAAATAGGAAGTACTTGTTGCTTTTTGTTCATTCATTTCAGTCATGTCCAATTCTTTGTGACCCCATCTAGTGTTTTCTTGGCAAAGATATTAGAATGTTTTGCCATTTTCTTCTCTGCCTCATTTTACAGATTAGGAAACTGAGGCAAACAAGGTCAAGTGACTTACTCAGGGTCACATAACTAGTATATGTCTGAGGCTAGATTTGAACTCAGGTCTTCCTGACTTCAGGTCCAGTGTTCTATCAACTGTGCCATCTAGTTGTAAGTACTTAATATATTTTTTATTGACTAATTGAAGCATTGGGAAGCAGGGCATTGTAGGAAGGTGTTGGGGAAAGAAAGGAAAGAAGAATGGAAGGAAAGAAAGAAGGAAGGAAGGAGGGAAGGAAAAAAGGGGAGGAGGAATGAATGAGTGAACATTTATTAAATATTTACTGTGTTCCAGGTACTGTGCTAAGATCTGGAGACTCAAATATAAGCAAGCAGAATGAGAGTAGAGGACTGTTAATTAAATCATTTCCTTGGTTTTCTTCCTTTCCATATCTAGTTTTCCCCCTCTTCCATCCAAAGGCTTTCCTCTTAATTTATAGGCACAATGCAAAGAGAAGAATTGATAGAATTGCTTCTATCAGCTGGGCAATTTAGACTCACTCTGTATTTAGGCTTGAGTTATGGAGAAAGTGACTGCAATTGTGTACTTCATTTTATGGATGAGTGTAGCAATAGAAAGTAATCAAGACCTACAACACTATATACTCTGTGAGTGGTATGGGAGAATTGTATATCCTCTAGATCAATAAGTCATCATCCTCTTCCTCTTATTTTCCTCTTTCTCTTCTTTTTTTCCTCCTCCTCCTCTGTCTTCTATATTGAACGTTGTTGATACTTTCTTTTCCCTCTCTTTTTGTTTTTTGCATCCTCATTTATGCTACTTTACTTTGGAAATGAAATTAGCCTCAGTGGCAGCATGGTGCAAAGAAAAGAATACTGTATTGGAGTCAGAGAAACTAAGGTCAAATTCCAGCTTGGACACTTATTCCTTGTGTGGCCTTGGGCAAATCACCCAGTCTCGCTGGGCTTCTCTTTCCTCATTTTTAAAATTAAAGGATTGGACTAGATGACTACTAAGATTCCTTATAGTTCTACTTAGAGCTATTAAGAGTACCTTCTGTTAATCAGAAGGAATTATATTTAGTAGTTGTACTTCCAACAGCTGGTTGACTTCTTGTTCAGTTGTTTGAGTCATGTGCAACTCTTGGTGACCCTATTTTGGGTTTTCTTGGCAAAGATACAGAAATAGTTTGCTATTTCCTTGTCCAGCTCATTTTACAGATGAGGAAACTGAGGCAAACTGGGTTAAGTGACTTTCCCAGGGTCACACAACTAGTAAGTATCTCAGGCTAGATCTGAAGTCTTCCTGACTCCAGGTCTGGTGCTCTAAATATCCTACTGTGTAGACCATTGCCCTATTTGCTTTCCCTTTGTATCTGGTACCTAACACATTCTAATATAAAAATGATCATCACGGTAAGAATATTCCTTTGAGGGGCGGAGCCAAGATGGCGGAGTAGAAACACACAAATACGCGAGCTCCGAACCCACAGCCCATGAAATATCTGTAGAAAAGGGTTGCCAATAAATTCAGGAGCAGGAGAAGCCACAGAACAGAGGAGCGGACAAGATTTCTGTTCCAGAGAGCCTGAAAACCTCTCGCAAAAGGTTCTTCACGCTGCGGACGTGGAGCAGAGCCCAGCCCTGCATTGGCTACCCAGCGCCGAGAGGAGCAGATCCGAGTAGGCTTCAGGGACAGAATCTCCAGCAGCCGCGTGGGTCCCTCTACCCACAGGTGACAAGGGTCGGTGAGAGGGTCTCTTTGGCGGGTCGAGAGGGGAGTGGGGAGCCCCCATGACTCAGGCCCCCTTGGGAGGCACCAGCAGAGGTGGGAGCAGACAGGGGCTCCCCAAGCAGGCAGGAGCCCAGATCCATTGTTGAAGGTCTCTGCATAAACCCCTTGAGGGAACTGAGCCTGTTAGGCGGCCCTGCCCCCACCCGGGCAGCTGAACTTGATCTCACACTGAATAGCAGCCCTGCCCCCGCCCAAAGCCCTGAGGCTGGGAAGCAGCATTTGAGTCTCAGACCCCAAGCACTGTCTGGGAGGATCTGGAGGCGAGGTGGGTGTGAGGAGAATATTCAGAGGTCAAGTCACTGGCTAGGAAAATACCCACAAAAGGGAAAAAAACCAAGACTATAGAGGGTTACTTTCTTGGTGAACAGGTTTCTCCTCCCCTCCTTTCTGATGAGGAAGAGTGGTGCTCACCATCAGGGAAAGACAAGGAAGTCAGGGCTTCTGTATCCCACCCCACTCAATGGGCTCAGACCATGGAAAAGCTCAAAAGGAGCTCAGAAAATTTTGAAAATTATGTTAGAGAGGTGGAGGAAAAACTGGGAAGAGCAATGAAAGACATGCAAGCAAAGTATGAACAGCAGATCAGCACCCTGCTAAAGCAGACCCAAAAAATGCTGAAGAAAATAACACCCTGAAAAATAGGCTAACTCAATTGGCAAAGGAGGTTCAAGAAACAATGAGGAGAAGAATGCTTTTGAAAGCAGAATTAGCCAAATGGAAAAGGAGATTCAAAAGCTCACTGAAGAAAATAGTTCTTTCAAAATTAGAATGGAACAGATGGAGGCTAATGACTTTATGAGAAACCAAGAAATCACAGAACAAAACCAAAAGAATGAAAAAATGGAAGATAATGTGAAATATCTCATTGGAAAAACAACTGACCTGGAAAACAGATCCAGGAGAGACAATTTAAAAATTATGGGGCTACCTGAAAGCCATGATCAAAAAAAGGGCCTAGACATCATCTTTCATGAAATTATCAAGGAAAACTGCCCTGAGATTCTAGAACCAGAGGGCAAAATAAATATTGAAAGAATCCACTGATCACCACCTGAAAAAGATCCAAAAAGAGAAACTCCTAGGAACATTGTGGCCAAATTCCAGAGTTCCCAGGTCAAGGAGAAAATATTGCAAGCAGCTAGAAAGAAACAATTCAAGTACTGTGGAAATACAATCAGGATAACACAAGATTTAGCAGCATCTACATTAAGGGATCGAAGGGCATGGAACAGGATATTCCAGAAGTCAAAGGAACTAGGACTAAAACCAAGAATCACCTACCCAGCAAAACTGAGTATAATACTTCAGGGGAAAAATTGATCTTTCAATGAAATAGAGGACTTTCAAGCATTCTTGATGAAAAGACCAGAGCTAAAAAGAAAATTTGACTTTCAAACACAAGAATGAAGAGAAGCATGAAAAGGTAAACAGCAAAGAGAAGTTATAAGGGACTTATAAAAGTTGAACTGTTTACATTCCTACATGGAAAGACAATATTAGTAACTCTTGAAACTATTCAGTGTCTGCGTACTGGGTGGGATTACACACACACACATTCACACGCGTACACACATAGAGACAGAGTGCGCAGAGTGAATTGAAGAGGATGGGATCATATCTTAAAAAACAATGAAATCAAGCAGTGAGAGAGAAATATATGGGATGAGAAAGGGAGAAATGGAATGGGGCAAATTATCTCTCATAAAAGAGGCAAGCAAAAGATTTTTTTAGTTTGGGGAAAAAGAGGGGAGGTAAGAGAAAAACATGAAGTTTACTCTCATCACCTTCCACTAAAGGAAGGAATAAAATGCACACTCATTTTGGTATGAAAACCTATCTTACAATACAGGAAAGTGGGGGATAAGGGGATAAATAGGGTGGGGGGGATGATGGAAGGGAGGGCATGGGGAGGAGGGTGCAATTTGAAGTCGACACTCACAGGGAGGGACAGGATCAAAAGAGAGAATAGAAGTAATTGGGGGCAGGATAGGATGGAGGGAAATATAGTTAGTCTTATACAACACGACTATTATGGAAGTCATTTGCAAAACTACACAGATTTGGCCTATATTGAATTGCTTGCCTTCCAAAGGGAGGGGGTGGGGAGGGAGGGAGGAAAAGAAGTTGGAACTCAAAGTTTTAGGAATAACTGTCAAGTACTGTTCTTGCCGCTAGGAAATAAGAAATACAGGTAAAGGGGTATAGAAAGTTATTTGGCCCAACAGGACAGAGGAGAGGATGGAGACAAGGGCAGAGATGAATGATGGAGGAGAGAGCAGATTGGTGATGGGGGCAATTGGAATGCTTGGTGTTTTGGGGTGGGGGGAGGGGACAAGGGGGGAGAAAATTTGGAGCCCAAAATTCTGTGAAAATGAATGTTAAAAGTTAAATAAATAAATAAATTTTAAAAAAAAAGAATATTCCTTTGAGTCATACTAAATTATTTATTTTTCTTGCCACTTGTGTTTAGATTTTTAATTTATTTGTAGACCAGAGTCTATGCCTTCTAATACCTTTAAATAATTTTCTTTGTATGATTCTTTAAATCTTTCCTTATAATTCTTGCCCACGAATCTCCTCGTCTTCCTCTCTTTTATTTACATTTCCTTGCATACTTAGATGATACAACTGGGGCAGAATGTTCTAGTTACCGCCATGTTGTGGGAAACCTTTGTGCCCTAGCTTTTTCTCAGCATACGGCCTGGTCCTGTAAACAGTTTCCTGGTGATCTGTACTAGGTGATTTTCATTTGGAAAGTACTAAATTTGGAGAATTTGTCAAGCTGTTTCCTTTATTCTCTACATCCTGACAATGCAGATTGGCAGCAAAGAACATCCCCTTGAGACAGGCATGTGGGTGTTTAACAAAGTATACAACCCTCCTTCTAACCCCCTGCAACTTCACCCTTTCATACAGCAGAAAGGGGTGATAAACATCCTGCGTGATTGTACCTAGAGAGCATGGTGTGTAGTTAAGAACACAGCTTGTAGATGGAGCCACTGTCCCCCAAACCCTTGTGAATGAAGTTCTCTGTGCCTGGATTTAAGACCCTGGGAAACACCCAGCACACATGACTTTCCTGAAAACATGAACTGTTGGAGCACACATGCAAGAGCTAGTCATTCAGGAGCCACCTTCTTCTAAAATGAATACCTGACTTTCTGCCTCTCACTTCTTCATAGATAATGAATCGTACTAGCCAGAAGGTAGAAGACCAATTTAATTCAACAGTTACTAAGTATATACAGCGTATGCACTGCTCTAGGATATAGTACAAAGTAAAATAACAACAGCAAAACACAAACAAAAAATCACACCTTTTCTCTGCTATCAGAGAGACTACATCCTACTGAACAGATACAACACATAAGTGAATTCACAGATAAATGAATTGAAAATATGCGCAAAGTGATATAAAGTAATTTCAAGAGGGAGAAAACACTAAGAACGGGATAGGGAATGGAATATGAGAAGTCAGGATGTGGCAGCTGAGCTGTTCATAAGCCCAGAATTCTATTAGTCCAAAGCATTGCTGTACACCATTCTTGGCATGGGGGACTCTACCTGTACCAAAGACATGTAGGTGGGATATCCAGTGTTCTGTGAAAGAAGAACTAGCATGACTGAAACAGGCAGAATGCAAAAGGAGATAAAGCACAGTAAGGCTGGAAAGGTATGTGGGACCTCGGTTGTGGAAGGCTTTAAATACGGTGCTGAGGGATGTGTGTATTATCTAGGCAATAGGGAAGAAATTGAGAGTTCTGAGCAGTCTTTTTTTTAAAAATCAATTTCAGTCCAGAAGTTTTGGGCTTCTCTGTTTCTATCTCTTGCCCATTGGCAGCCGGAGTTAGTTAGTCAACAAGCTTTTATTGAAAACTTACTATGTGCCTGGCACTTGTGTTAAGTGCTGGGGATACCATGAAATGAAAAAAAAATAGTCTTTTCCTTCAGGGACTCATATGCTAATGGGCGGAGACAACATAAAAATAAGTAGGTACATATGAGATATATACAGGTAAGGGGTTGATACAGTCATCAAGTCTATTGTACATGGCTGATGGTTGCCTGTATTATGGCTTAGCTATATTGACTTTTTTAATGTGGTCACAGTGGGATATAGAAAGTATAGGTCTGTAAGCATGAGATGGAAGGAAAAAAGAACTAGCTGTTGGCATTCAATCAGGATGGGTTATTATCAGCTGAATCTTAAGGTAGTGCCAAGAACCAGTGGCAGGCAAACACTGGCTTGAATCTTGTGGCCCATTTGCATGTCTGTGCCTTGGCAGGGTAGGTTATTGCCAAATTAAAGATACCATGATCCATATCTGCGGCTTCCACAGGACTGTTTGCATTGATTAATGCCTTGACTTTTATAGTAGAATACGGTCAGATATTGTCTCTTGTCAAGGTCTTGTGACCACTAGGGAGAAAGGAAAGAAACTAGTGTTTATTAAGTACCTTCTGTGTCTCAGAAACTACAAATATTATTTTATTTGATCCTTACAAGAACTTTGTGAAGTAAGAGCTATTATGACTCCAGTTCTACAGGTGAAGAAACTGAGGTAGAAATAGGTTAAGTGACTTGCCCAGAGTCACATGGCTATTAAGTGTCAGAAGTTGAAGTTGAACTTGACTTCCTGACCCCAAGCCATTGTAACACCTAGCTGCCAAGAATCCTGAGACCTATAATTAGACTATGACTTATGTGAGCAAGTAGGTGCTTAATAAATGTTTATGGACATGATTTGCCATAATAAAGGTACAACAAAGAGATTTAGGAAAGGGCTCGCAAATGTCACCAACATTGTGACAGAGTTATCTGTTTCCCAAACTTTTATGTGCAAAAACCTCAAGCAGAGCAGCCTACGGTATGGCCCAATGCATTATGTTCTTCCCAAGGATGTACAGTACATAAAGATATGCAAATACAAACAAATGAGAAAAAACAACCAAGTAACCAAATTCTCCCAAACTGGACCAGTCTCCCATAAAGAAGTCTTACCTAATTGTCTTGTTCTTTCTCCTCTAAACATTCTTATCTCTACAGTTCTAGTCCAAAGATTTTAGATACACCTGTTTTTATAATCTGTCTACATATAGGAAACTTCAAAATGGGAATGGGGCAACTTATGTATTAGTGTGTATTGAAAGTAACTACGCTGCTCAGGTACCCTGCCCCTTTGACGGTGATAATATCCATTCATCTGTTTCCTTAGAGAAGGCTTCTGTGTTCTGGGAAGATTGGTATAATTTAGAAGAAGATCCATCCATAGTCTGTATAGCCCAATGCAATGTTTGGGCAATAGAAGAGACCTGGGGAATGGGTTCTGAATTGTCCTGATGAGAAGAGCAAGCCACAGCTGATGAAACCTGTCTCCAGATTATGTCAGTCAGTATTTTTTTTTCTGAGTAGCATCTCTGAAGCACCCCTTCCCTTCCCATATTTACCCTTAGTGCCTGATAGCTGAGGAAGGAATAAAAATACTAACAGACGCAATTAATTGCACTCACCTTGCAAGGTTAGAGGGAGGTATTGAAATTTTACCAAGTACATTTTAAATATTTACAAAATTCATAGGGACATAAGAAAGGAGGCTTCATCATAAGCAAACAGAGATTCTATTTGCGTCTGAAATTAAGTTCCATAAAACAAGCCCAGCATGGTCACTGCTTTCTAAGGATCTAATGAAAAACTGCAAGAGAAGCAGTTTTCATTTTGGGTTGGTGGATTAGAGAATCAATATTACTACAGAAGCTTGTATTAAGGGTTTCTGACTGAGGCCTTGGAAAGTATTATTGGCTTAGTTACTGACATGTTTGCCTTGATCCTGTAGAATAGAGTGCTCATTATTCTGGTAATATTATTAGCCTGGAAAAAAGAAATATCAGGGAAATATATTTGTTTTTATCTCAAAGTTTGCTAAACAAATAAATATCTTTATTATTATCCTCTTGTGAAATTGGTGAGTCTTCCTCTTACAAAAGGAAGACAGAAGGTCTTTCATATGTCTACTGCCCAATGCAATGAATTACTGACAGTCAGGATGGAGCCTCATGATGCTCAGTGTTTCTTTCAATGTTTAGCCTCTTGAGCTATTTAGTTGAAAAGAGGGTCAGTCTGGTCACTGGGAACGTCAGACAAATGTCAGAAATACTGGTATATTGTGGCTCTTTGGTCACATCTTGAGGATTTAGGATTCTAACTTTTATGTCAGAGCATCCTTACTGATATGAAGTGCTGAGTTACACTTTGTTCAGTCTTTTGAATTTTGTCTGACTCTTCGTGACTCCATTTAGCTTTTTTCTTGGCAAAGATAACGGACATTCATTTCTGTAGCTTTTTCCAAAGGTTTCTTACTCTGTTTACACTAAAATATAAAATAGAGAGGTATTAGGACAAATATAGAGATTAGGGAACTGAAAGAAATTTATAACCTCCTCCTATACCTGGGACCTTGAGATCCCAAAGAGATGAAAGCATTCTTCTTAATTGCAAGATAAGCATTTACATTAATCTAGATCCACAACATTAAATATATTTAGGTATATCATCATGTTTTCTTACAATTTTCCAGTTGCGACTGAATTCCTCCCAATGTAATATCTATTTGCCCCCATCACTGTTCAATGTCAGCAGAGAAGTGAGGCCACGTAGGGTTGAGAAGCTGTTTCTATCATGGATGAAGGAAAGAGCCAGGGAGTAGATGCCACTATTAACTGATACATGGAGTAGCTTTGTGTTTATATCTCAGCTAGTCATTGTACTATCTTTGGTTTTGTCCTATAGCAAAATACTGAGACCTACTTTGAGCATATGGAAACGTTTCCACCATGCAAATTATTCTGAGATTTGCAAGTACTGTTGAGATGTCCATTTATAGTTGCTAGTAGTAGACACGGATGTATCTCTGCATCTGACGAGTTTCCTGTGGATGTGAAGATTCTTTTGTGGTGTAGTTCACGGGAGACAGAAAAAAGAAAGGGGAAATTTTATGGCAGCATTCTTGGTCTTAGTCTCAAACTCCTCTTCTTGTCATTGCTTTATCCCAGAGAACTTGTCTAATCAATATCTCCAAGGAACCATATTTTGCTAACAACTACCTTCCTAAGACTCTCAGTTGCTTAGTTTGTGAATGAGAGGGCATATGATGATCTGGAAGAAAGCAGCTCTCAGAAACTTTTATCTTCTTTGGGAACAGTGGTATCAAATAATTAAAAAGTGTAAACCTGGAAATATATTTTTAAATAACACGTATCATTTTACTATTTGCCCAGATGACATTCTTTGAGCAACCTGTTTTTTGGGAGTCTGAATGTAAATGGGCAAAAGATTCTAGGGCAAGGTGGGGAAAATCAACAAAACAGTGTGATTTGTGGCACTCTGTGGTGGTGAATAAATGCATGGGCAGGAGAAATTATTAACTTAATGAGTACATTTCAGCTAGCTGTACTGCTGTTTTTCAAAAGAAATACTGTACTGGTTGAGAATAGATATGGTAGAGAGAATATTGGCTGTAAAATAGATGAAATCTTACAGAAGCTAGGGAGGCTTCAAGTGTTTATATTGCTGCACAATAATGAGAATAAGCTGAAAGTAGCATGGGCTGTCATAATGGGTAAATATCTATTTATTGCTACAATAGGATGTGCATTCCAGGACCTAAACTTGATATTGTGAAATTGATTCTCCTCAAAAGCTCTATGAGGGAAGCAAAACAAGTGATATAATACATAAAGGTATTCATATTGTCACTGGTGTCTTCCAAAGCAAGTGAGTCTTCCAGAAGAAGCCAAGAAAAAAAGAATTAGTGAATAACTTCATGAGAGGACTCTCTTTGTCTTTATTGGCATATGTTTACATACACATATACACACATACACTTATACACATACATATGCTTACATATATACATACACACACACACATATATATATGTAAAATTCCCATTGGAATGTAAGCTTTTCAAAAGTAGGGATTATTTCATTCTTTTTATTTGTTCGCCCAGTGCCTAGCATGGTATCTGGTACCAACGAGGTGCTTAATAAATGCTTATTGATTGATTGGTTGGGGTAGAATAAAAATTGATTTTGAAAGATTATCAAAAAGAAAAACAACTTCAAAAATGAAAATATATTATCAACAAAATCCAGCAGGAAAAGATAGAAAGAAAAATTCCATTTAAAATACCTACAGATATTATAATTGCTTGGGAGTCTACATGCCAGCACAAACCTAGGGTTTATGAATACAATTACAAAATGCTTTTCACATAAAGAAGGACAGATCTAAACAATTCAAGAAATATTCATTACTCATGGGTTGGCTGAGTCAATAAAATAAAAATGACAATTCTGCCTAAATTAGTCTACTTATTCAGTGCTATACTGACCAAAATTCTAAAGAATTATTTTATAGAGTTAAAAAAAATAATACCAAAGTTAATCTGGAGGCACAAAAGATCAAGGGAATCGATAAAAAAAAAAGGTGAAGGAAGGCAGTCTAGCAATACCAGATTTCAAACTATAGGGCAAAACCTTAATCATGAAAACAATCTGATAGTGGTTAAGAAATAAAGTGGTGGATCAATAGATAAGGCACACAATACATAGTAGTAAAAAAATGACTATAGTAATCTAATATTTGACAAACACAGATATCCAAGGTTTGGGGGCAACAACTCAACATTTGACAAAAGTTTTTGGAAAAACTGGAAAGCAGTATAACAGAAACTCGGTATAGATCAACATCTCATCCCATATACTTAAGATCAAAATGGATAAATGATTTAGATGTAAAGAGTGCTATAAGTAAAGTAGGGGAACATGGAACAGTTTAACTGGCAGATATAAGAATAAGGGAAGAGTTTATGACTGAAGAAGAGAAAGAAAGAATCATGGGAAGTAAAATGGATAATTTTGATTACAAGAAATTAAGACATTTTTGTGCGGACAAAATCAGTGCAGCCAAAATTAGAAGAGAAGCAAAAAGTTGGGGGAAATTTTTTTGTATCAAGTTTGTCTGATAAAGGCCTCATTTCTCAAATATATATAGGGAGATAAGCCAAATTTACAAAAATAAGAACCATGCTCCAAATGAAAAGTGACTAAAGGATATAAACAGGCAGTTTTCAGAAGAAGAAATCAGAACTACCAATAATTATATGAAAAAATGCCCTAAATTACTGTTGCTTAGACAAATACAAATTAAAGCAACTCTAAGGTACCATCTCATAATCACAGATTGGCTAATATGACAGAAAAGGAAAATGATAATTTTTGTAGGAGATGT
This sequence comes from Notamacropus eugenii, assembly GCF_028372415.1. Classification (NCBI taxonomy): domain Eukaryota; kingdom Metazoa; phylum Chordata; class Mammalia; order Diprotodontia; family Macropodidae; genus Notamacropus; species Notamacropus eugenii. The sequence goes on from NC_092876.1 coordinate 401,128,107, forward strand.
GGAAAAATAGGTACACCAATGCACTGTTGTAAGAACTTGTCCAACTATTCTGGAAAATAATTTGAAACTGTTCCCAAGAGGCCATAAAACTATTCATATTCTTTGACCCAGGAATACCACTACTAGGTCTGTATCCCAAAGAGATCAAAGAAAAAGGAATAGGACGTATATGCACAAAAATATTTATAGCAGTTCTTTTTGTTGTGGGAAAGAATTGGAAATTGACTAGATGCTCATCCGTTGGGAAATGGTTGAACAAGTTATGGTATATGCTTGTGATGGAAAATTATTGTGCTATAAGGAATGGTGAGCAGGATGGTTTCAGAAAAATCTGGGAAGACTTGTAGGAACTGATCTAAAGTGAAGTAAGCAGAACCAGGAGAACACCGTATACACTAATAGCAATATTGTACTGATGATCAAATGCATGTCTTAGCTGCTCTGATCCATACAATGATCCAAGACAATTCCAAAGGACCTATGATGAAAAATTCTATCCATCTCCAGAGAAAGATATGATGAACTCTATATAGAGACTGAAGCATATTTTTTCACTTTCTCTATGTTTCTAATTTTTATTGACTTTTTTTGCAAAATGGATAATATAGAAATGTGTTTTTCATGGCTCCACATGTAAAATTGGTATCATATTATTTGCCTTCTCAGTGGGTGAGGAAGGGTAGGAGGCAGTTAAAGAATTTGGAACTCAAAATTTTTTAAAAAAGTGAATGTTAAGAGAACATGTTAGTTGATGGCCCAAAATACTTGAGTATAACACATATTTGATGAAATTGCCCTTATCAAATGTTCTATGTGCTATCATGAAAGGATCAGCAGACCAGAAATCCTGACTATGCTTTCTTGCTTAATAGTAGATTTGGAGCTGCATAAGACCTTCAAGGTTATCTAAACCAATACCCTATTTTTATAAATGAAGAAACAGAGAGTTGAAGAGGTTAACTGGCTTGATAATGATCATACCATTAAAAGTCAGAGGTGGGATTTGAGCCTGGTACTTCATGGCTCCATGTTCAGTATTGTATTAGCTATGCTATTCTGCCTGTACAACTAACTAACATTCCTGACCACAGACAACTTGCTAAATCTTTTCGTACCTCAGTTCCCTCATCTTCAATATAAGAAGACTGGACTAGGTAGGGCTGATCAAATTCCCTCCTACTCAAAAAACTGAAATGCAGATCTTGGCTCTGATACTCACTTAACCCCCATTGCCTCATCGTGGGTCATCTTCAGTCATCCTGATGAATATCTGGTCACTGGATTCAGATGGCTCTGGAGGAGAAGTGAGGCTGGTGACCTGCACCGCCCTCCCTCACTCAAAACAAAGTCAAGTGCAAGTCATGTCATTATTTCTCTCGTGGCATGGTCTTCTTTGGCAATGAAGGAAGAATATACCGGTAAGTAACCACAGGCAAGTCTCTTTTTCCAGGTTTCAGTTTCCTTATCTATAGAACAGAGATAGTATTCGCAACAGATGTCTCACAGAATGATTGGAGTCCTTAAGCTGCTATTACAATCACTATTATGATGATATTTTTCCAAGTCCAACTGCAGGAATGTTTTGAAGGTCATAAAAGCAATTACCTTAGTAATCACGAAACCCAGCGGTTTGCTGGAGCCAACTCAGAAGGATTCATGATAAATGATTGTTAAATTTTCAGTTGAACATTTATACCTCAAAAATGAGCAAATGCTATAAATCAGGGCTAGCTTTTTTGTTCTGTTGATTGTCTAGATTTAACAAAGTGGAGAGGATGTTAATCATGCAGATTAAATTGAAAACATTGTAATGTATTTTCAGAGTAAAGATATATTACACACACTTGACCATATCTATTGTGATCATATGTATCATATAAATTTTATATTGTGTCTTATAAAGCATTTATACTAATCTCTTGAATCTTAGCCCTTACTTGTTAATTGCCTGCTTACCATCTTTATGTGAATGTTGCAGGAGCAGCTCAAAATCCAAGATGTCCAATATGGAACTTGTTATCTTCCCCCTCTGAAACCTTACCATCCTCCAAACTTCATTTTTTTAAAAACTAGCACAGCCTTCCTTCCAGGTGGCTAGGTCTGCAACCTTAGTGTATATATTGTATATATATATATATATGTATATACAATATATACACATATACATGCACACATATATGTGTATGCTTGTGTATGTATATGTATGTATGTGTATGTGTGTGTGTGTGTGTGTGTGTGTGTGTGTGTGTGTGTGTGTGTGGTCTCCCCTGGTAGAATGGAAGCTCTTTGCAGTCAGGGCTGGTTTCGTTTTTGTCTTACACCCTCAGCTCCTAGTCAGTACTCACTAAGTACTTATCAAATGCCCATTCCTTGCTTGTCTGCGTGCTCAGTCACTTTTCTTTCTCCCTCGCCGTCCTCTGAGCCAATCAGTTGCCCAGTCTAGTTATTTCTAATATCTTAACATCTCTTTTATCTGTTTTCTTTGCTTGACTCATATCTAGTTTAAACTCTCATCTCTCCTAGGCTGAGCCATTGTGGCAATTGATCTCTCTTTCTAGCATCTCTCTTTTCCATTTCACCCTCCACAGAGCTGTCAAAATGTCCTCAGGCATTGGTCAATCCTCTTCCCAAAAGTTGTCACTAACTCCCTGTTGCCTCTAGGGTAAGATACAAAATCTTCAGCTTCGCATTTAGATCCTTCAGCAATTTGGCTCTAATTTATCTAATCTAGTCAATATCTCATTTATCCTTCCAGACTTGTTTCATGTAAGGAAAGTAAGGCAGAAAGAGGTTAAGTGACTTGCCCAAGATCACGCAGCTAGTAAGTGTTTGAGACTGGATTTGAAATCAAAATTTCCTAACTCTAGGCTCAGTGCTCTATCCCTTTCACACATCTTGCCTACCACCTTAAATGGTCCACTTACTGGAATCTGAATTTGTCATCCCATCTCCTCTTTTTGTTTTCGGGCATGTGTCTCCCAAACCAGAATGTTCTCCCTGCTCATCTCTATCTCTTACAGTCCTGAGTTTTAAACCTCAGTTCAGGTACCACTTTTTACAAAAATCCTTTCATGATGCTCCAAGTTGTTCCTGTTCTCCCCTTTTTCTGACAATGTTTTACTTACTTATCTGTGCTCACATTGTGCCCCCCAAAGTCCTGTGCTCTTGCAAGCAGGGCTATTTTAGTACTGACTTTGTACTGTGATAGACTCAGTACCTTGTACATAGTATTAAATAATATTATTAAATTAAATGTTGAATACTATTAAAATAGTATTAAATAAATACATAGTATTAAAAGTGTGTTCAATTGAATCAAATACTTCAAGGACCCAGGATTTAATTGGTGTAGGTGATTCTGTTAATGCAGAACAAACCCACAACTCCAATCACATCATAGGTATGCAGAAAGCATTATTGGTGTGAGTAGATCATGGAACAGTGGGTTCATATGGGAAGGTCTAATGGTGCAACGGATATAGTACTGGACTTGGAGTCAAGAAGATATGAGTTCTAATTAAACCTCAGACTAATTCAGCCTGTGATCCAGAGAAAGTCACTTAAATTCTGTCTTCCTCAGTCTCCTCACCTATAAAATGGACATAATGATAGCACCTACCTCACAGGGTTGTTGTGAGAGTCAATGAGATCATTTTTTGAAAGTGTCTTGCCTGGTACCTGGGACATAATAAATGCTTGTTCCCTTGCCTTTATCCTCTTTTGAGTGCACTGAGCAAACTGGAACAACTCTATATACTCCAATCTTAGGCATAATATTACATATTGGTAAATGTTCTTCATGAATTGCTATGCAGGAAAATTCATTATCCTCTAGCCAGCCCAGTGCCCATTCTTTCTCAGCATGGTTGCATTGAACTCTTCCTAGGTCTTCTAGCATAGTCTTCAAGACCCCAGGGTCATTTCCAAGGTCCAGTGAATTGTCAGAGTAGTGGCAGATTGATAAATACCCCAGATAATAATCAAAGATTTTTGAGAATCCGAGGACTTGAATTTGTGTGACTTTTAGTTGACTTTCTCAGAGTTAATGGGTTTAATATGTTGTACTTAATCCAACCTTCTTATTGACAAGTATAGATAAGCATAAAGCAAATGCCTCATTAAGAAATGGAAAGAGTTCCAAAGTTGAAAGACTGAAATATAAATGAGGATAACATTGCCTCTCTGTTCCACAGGATTATAAGAGAAGTAGCTCTCTTAGCTCTTGTTTTGGAAAGATGCTTTGAGATATTGCAGGATATAGAATACCTTTAGGTATTTGATCAGGAATGAATTCTGAGGTTCTGCCAAGCATACCCCCTCTGCATTACACAGCAATCTCTGACCCCTCTTGCCACTTTCTCTGCTTCACATTCTGTTTTGCTGGTAATAAACAAAAACAACAACCTGTGCTCCGTGCTTAGAAATGATTATGTCAAATGAAGAAATAAGCAAGGGAAAAGATATAGAAGTGTATCTCATTCTTGGCAAAAACTAAGTTTGCAGAAGTTTTTCTAGGTGATAAAAATGAAAGAAAAGTATTAGAAGAAACAGAAGATGTTGATAGTGATAACTCAGAAAATGAGAAGGATGGGATAAAATTCCCTGTAGCAAGATCTGTATTTAATGAGTATGGAGGTTTTCCTTGCACTTTTATCTCTCCCAGAGTTATAGAATCTCCAAGCTTGAAAGAGGTCAGAGTTCATCTTTGGAACCCCCTCTCTGATATCTTTAGCCTCAGCTTATGTGCTTGTCATTGGAGGCAGAACTATTATAGATTTTAGAATCATAATTTTATTCTTGGATGGCTTGTAAGACATCACTGAGTCCAGATCTCATTGCACAAATAAGGAAAATTAAGGCATGTAGAGGTTAAATGACTTGCCATGGGGGTCATATAGCTAATAAGTGGGTGAAGTGGGAATTTGAATCCTGGTGTTTGTGATTTCAAGTCTACTGCTCTATCCATTATACTCTATGGCACCAAAGGAACTCATTACTTTCCAAAGCAATTAATTCTACTTGGAGATAGTTCTAATTTTGGTTTCTGGTTTTTTCCTTATATTGATCTGAAATTTGCCAATTCTCATTAATCTTTATTCTGACCTCTGAGGCCATACTAGTCCTTCTGCCATATGATAGTCATTCAGATACATGAAAACAGGTATATCATCTTCCCCAAGTTTCAAGGGCAGCTATGTTGTGCAGTGGATAGAGCACTGAGTCTAGAATTAGGAAATTTTGATTTCAAATCCAATCTCAAACACTTACTAGCGGTGTGATCTTGGGCAAGCCAGTTAACCTCTTTCTGCCTTAGTTTCCCTAACTGTAAAATAGTGGTAAGAATAGTACCTTCCCTCCCTGGGTTGTTATAAGACTCAAAAGAGATGATATCTGAAGAGTCCTTAGCTCAGTTCCTGGCATATAATGGGTACTTAATAAAAAAGCATATATCCTTCTCTTTTGCTTTTCCTACATTTTTAGGCTATAAATATGCCCATTCCCTTTATTTTGATCATCAATTGATCATCATTTGATACGGACCCTCATTTCTCCTATCAGCCTTATTACCCTCCTTGGCTATGCTCCTGTCTTTTTTAATACACTACAACTGCCTCTTAGGATTGTGGTGAGGATAAAATGAAATCATACAAAAGTGCTTTGCAACCTTTAAAGAGCTACATAAATGCTACTTATTATTGTTGTTTTACTATAGAGTTAGTTATTTTTTTAATCTTCTCAAGTGTTTATGACAAACTCAAAAATGTTAGATTTTTTAAAGTTCAGCAGCTTGGGGTTCTGTACTTAAAAATTAATGTGTAATTATCATTTAAATAAAATATGCTCTCAAATCTGATGTGCCAAATATGGCAGTTTTATGAACAAATCACCTTCTACACAGATGTGCCCAGAATGAGAGCTAGGTGTACTGACATCCTAGCCCATACTCCATGCATTGCGATACTACCAAAAGATTTTGTGTTCCTAAACTAATAAAGTGATATTAGATTTACAAAGGATGCTAAAAAGTATTCTTGTACATATTGCTTATATTTTTCTCACTTTTTCCTAAAACGAATTATTGGGGAAAATATTCTCCCCGTTCTTCCTTCCCACCCCTACCATGTTGCTTCAAAAATGTTACATTTATAGGAAAGCAAAGGATTTAATTTTTTTCTTCGGTACTGAGTTGAAAAATGGGTTAAGCCTGGAGATATGTCTCTCCTATTGGTAGTTTTTTACATGCTGCCAGGGTTGGGATGGACTTTGGAGACTATATGGTTCATTTGCTTCATTTTATAGAGGAGGAAACTTGAGGGCCAGAAGTTTGCTTAAGGATATGCTGTCAATTTCGGTATTATGCACAGTACTACCTGCTCTGTCAGTACTTTTTTCTGTCAGAGTTTTCTGTCAGTGTTTTTCAGCAAGGTTTCCTTTTGAGACTAGAAAAGGAGGGAGCACACTTATTTTCTCATAATCTGTACGCATCCAAGCTTGTCACTTTTGTCAACAAATGTCCCTAATGCTAAAAGCATTTGCCCAACAATATTCCAATACTTTTATATAACATAAGACAATACTACTGTGTTGTAAGAAAGGATGAAAGGGTCAGTTTCAGAGGAATCTGGAAGGACTTGTATGAACTAATGCAGTGAAGTGAACAGGATCAGGAGAACAAATTATACAATGAAAACATCATAAAGACAAATAATTTTGGAAGACTTAAGAACCCTCATCATTGCAATGACCAACCATGATTTTGGAAATTTGATTTTGAAGAATGCTGCCCACATACTGACAGAGAGATGAGGGATTGCATATGCAGAATGGAGCACACATTTATAGCCAACACTTGGTTGTTTATGCATATTTGTTATAAGGGTTTTACTTTTCTTCTTCTTCCCCTTACCTAGAAAGAGAAAGAAAACAAATGCTTGTTAATTGAAAAAACATGTAATTTAATCTTCAAAAATTTGCTTTTCTGTCATAACATTGGGAGAGTTCCTAGGACTTGTTGATGAAGTTCCAATAAATTCAATTTTAATTCATCTAGTAGTGCTTTCCTGAGTATCTCCTATATCTAAATGAAATAGCATATATAAATAGGGGAAGGAAATAAGGATTTATATAGCACGTACTACCTGCCATGCACTATGCTCAGTGCTTTATAAATATTATTTCACTTGATTCTCAACAATCTCATGAGATAGAGACAAAGAAAAGTTAAATGACTTGCCCAGGGTCACACAGTTGAGAAGCATCTCAGGTTAGGTATGAACACAATTCTTCCTGATCCCCAAACCAGTACTCTACTGTCCCAACTAGGTGGCTTTGTAAACTTTAAAGAATGATATAAATACTGGCTATTATTAAAAATTATTATTAAAGTATCATTCCAGGTACAGAGAGGGATGAAAAATAGTTAAGACACTGACCCTACAGTAACACAACTGCCGTTGCCCCACAATAACTTGATGGATGATACCAGACCAGGGATTCTTTGCTGTGCAGTAGAAATGACTAACTAAGTTACCCACAAGTTAGCTGTCATTCCAAATCTTTATATGTGTGAATCTATTTTGGTCTAAACTTGTGATGATTTTACCATAGATTTTGAGTTGGGAAGGAGCTTGGAATCCATTTCCTCGAAACCCCTGAAATGTAGATGAAAAACTGAGACCCAGAGAAGTCAGGCAACTCACCCAAGATCACATAGCCAGGAAGTGGCAGAATAAGTTTTCTGACTTAAGATCCAGTATACTTGCCATTAGGCCACCCACTTCCAGTGTTGGGAACTCCCTTCATCAGTACAGAACAGCAACTCATCTTTGATGTGTAGGTTTAGAGTTGCCCAGGGTACCACAAGGTTAAGTTGCCAGGATAGACCAGGAGCAGAATTTGGACACAGATCTTACAAAGATTGGTTCTTTATCCACCATGCCACTTTACCTTTCAAAGTCATGTCATCAATTTTATGACAAACGATAGTTTTATGGTATCTAAATAGCATACACACAGATGTATTCTTTCAAATAAATGCAACTTAGATCTTAGCATCATTAATCTCTAGCAAAGTCCTACCAATCTAGAAAAGCTTGACTATAGACCATTTTCCAAGCAACTGCCAAGTTAAAGCCAGAGAAATTCATTTTCAGAAGGCTGAGTTCTTGGTGCATTTTTGACGAAAGTAATTTATGAAAATATCCATAAAGACATAGATTGATTGCATAGGTGGAAATTGAACCCAAATCAATGGCATCACAGAAAAATTGCATCATTAAAGTACTGAAGCATCATGTCACCAAGTTTCCTTGACATAAAAATATCGTCTTTACTGCCACCTATGATCATGTTGACTTATGTTTTTCTGTCACTTATTTTCTATGTCTTATTAAATTTGGATCAGCAAATATAGCTAAATTGCAATTGAAAAATGAGCAACAGACATTGTTGATGGATAATTAAGCAATAATCTAAGTCAAATATGAGTTTTGCCCCCAAGAATTATCTCAGTCACTTATTGCTAATTGGTATTTATTTTTAAGTGTCAGTGGGATGGGTCTCTTATTATTTTATACTTGTTATTACTATTGCCCAGAGAAATTTTAAAGAATAAATTTTTAAAGAATAAATTTTCCCTAAGAGAAAACAAATAAACCTCTACCACCTAAAGCATTTTCTACTTGGGCATTCAAGTAGATCACAACCTCTTTTAGGAACTTATTTGTTTTCAAAGAATATTTTGCACATAGTAGTTAAAATATAAAATAAAACTTCCCCAGTTTCCTGGTTCACCACCTGCCTTCCTTTTTTTTCCTGGAAGGCATCATTGGCAGTAGCTGTGACATGGTTGCTTCATCTTCCAGAAAAATAAATGCAAGTGTATTCCTATAAGAATTTTCTTTTTGAACTGATAAGCTACTGAGAAGATTTTTCAAGAATTTTATAGACTGGATTAAACTTAGGTCTTGGGACCTGGATTTAAATTGTGTCTCTGTCATTCACTGAGTAGACTTAGCCTAGTCCCCTGACTTTTCTGGATCTAAGTTTTCTCAGTGATAAAATTAAGTCATTGGATTAGGTGTTCCTGAAAATATCTTTCAGCTTTAAATCTAAGATCATGGGATCCTAAACTAACCATCAAAACTTTAAACATGCAGAATTCTGTCTTACTTAGGAAAGACTTTATTCAATGAGAAAACAGTTATATTAATACAACACTATTCATGCAGAACTCTGAAGTTTTAAGGAATCAATTAATTAACTATTATTTATTGAACATCTGCTAGGTGAGGTTCATTGTAGTAGGCAGCGTAAAGGGATACAATGCAAGAATAAGACAATTTTTGTTCTTGAGTAAGGAAAGAAATATTAAATAAGAAATTTATATCAGCAGCCTCAAAATAAATTCTGGATTCACATAACATTGCATATCTCTATTTACAAGGGCTAAGGGGTAGTGGAGCAAAGAAGAGGGACTAATTTCTAAGATGAATTTATCTGGGAAGATCTCTTGGAGGAGAGTTTTTAAACAAATTTTTTCCCCATTTAACAAAAGTATATTTTCTCTCCTTCCTTCCCCACTGAGGGAAAAAGAAGAAAAACAAAACTTTTGCAACAAGTATACATAGTCAAACAAAACAAATTCCCATATTGGTCACATCTCAAAAAAAAAAAATCTCATTCTGTACCCTGAGACCATCACCTCTCTATCAGGAGATGATAGAAACTTCATCAAAGGTCCTTTGGAACCATGGTTGGTCATTGAATTAGTCAGGGTTGTTAATGGAAGAGATGTTTTAAAGGAAGAGAAAAAGCAAGTCAGTTCTACACACATTCAGGAAAGGTATAAAAGATTCTCTGTGCTTTCTCACCCAGCATTCTCCTTCTTAGTGGTTTATATTCAGCCTTGGAGGTTTGCTCTATTTACATGGTTTTTTTTTGGAGATTTGGAGAGATTTGACTTTCTGCTAACAAACCATTCTCAATTGCACGGTGAACCAAATCTGTCTTCTTTGAAATAAACTCTTAGGCCCATCACTTAAAGTTTGAAAGGTCATGATTTCAGGTTAATGGGCCTTGCCTTCCAAACAGGTCCTTACCGGCCACCAAGCAGTCATTCTCCATGTTCCATATTTTTTTGTGTGCTGTTTTTGGTGTAAGGTACTTTTTTTGACAGACATCCTACCCCAAAGGATGAGCTCAGTGTCTATAGAGCTCAGATATGCATCATATTTCATTTGCCAAGAAAAATGTACTGCTAAGAAAACTTGTTTGTTTTTTAAACTTTTGGTCTCAGGAGCCCTTCTTACTTTTACAGATTAAGGATTCTCCCTCCTTCTAATGGGCTTTTGTTTATGTAGGTTATGTCTATTGATATTTACTATGTTAGAAATTAAAACAGCTTAATATTATTATTACTTTGGAGGCAATTGGAGTTAAGTGACTTGCCCAGGGTCACAGAGTATTTATGGCTAGATTTGAACTCAGGTCCTCCTGACTCCAGGGCCAGTGCTCTATCCACTGTGCTACCAAGCTGACCCATCTTAATATTATTATAGACATAGCTTTGACCTCATAGATTCCCCTAAATGGTCTCAGGAACCCTTAGGGATCCCTGGATCACACTTTGAGGCCCACTGTTATTGTAAGAAGCTATGACTTTGAGTACAACATTATTTTATTTCCTCTGTTGAATTTCCTAACCTATATAATGAAAAGGCTAGACTAAGTCATCTCAGAAGTCCCTTCTAGATCTAACATTTTGTGATACTGCTTTTATGAGAAAGCCTGAATGAACTAAAGAATGTTTCTTAATGCTAAATGTTAAAAATGGTGAAGTTGTTGATGAGTGAATCCACTAACTCAATTCAATTCAGCAACCATTTATTTGGAGATCATTATATAAGCAAGGCACTATAGATATGTAGAAAAAAACAAAATGTAGATTACATTCTACTGGGGGATTACATTTTACACATGTGTGTATAATTCCAAATATATAAATATTTAGTATTTTCCATATATGGGCATATATGCAGAATTTATATGGATTTTATTTTATTAAATTTTATGCTACAAATATGGAAAATACTAACACACATATGGATTGTGATAGCACTCCCAACTGTGTGTGTATGTATATATATATGTGTGTGTGAATCTTTATTTATTACCAAGTCACTGGGGGTGGTGCTGTCAAGAGGAGGATTATCAAAGGCTTCCTATAGTAAATAGGATTCAACCAGACACTTGAAAGAGAATTCAAGATTCCAAGAGGAAGAGATGAGGGAGAATGTTCTAGACCTGAGAAACAGGCTGTGAAAAGGGCTTTTGTTTATGTGGGTTATATACATTGATGCTTACTATGTTAGAAATTAAAACATCTTAGCATTATTAATTTTTGGAGGCAATTCGGGTTAAGTGACTTGCCCAAGATGACATAGCAATAAGTGTCTGTGGCTGGATTTGAACTCAGGTCCTTCTGACTGGAGGGCTAGTGTTCCATCCATTGTGCCGCCTACATGCTCCATCTTAATATTATTATAGAAGTATTTTGCATTCTGAAAAGATGACAGACAGAGTATGTCAGAAATTTCCAGGCTTTCCAGATTTCTCCACAGACAGAAAATCTCCATGAAATGAATGTAGAGCAGCAAAAATAAAGGGGCAAAGCAGTTGTCCTCCTAAGACATCTTGAGAGGACTCAGAGAAGACTCCAGGGGCTGAGATTTGGTCTGAATGAAGTGTTAACACCTTCAGGCAGACTCAATGGAATCAATAAATAGTCAGACCAGAGGTAAGGGTCAGGCCTCAAGAAATTTCCCCTCAGCGTTTTCTATCTCACAGCCTTAGGAACTTTCGTGAACTTTCATCTAAAGAACTGCTGACACTGAGTGAGGGAAGATTGAAGGACCCCCTGCTCTTTCTGGAAGTCAGGCCTAGCAGTGCTTATCAGACAGACATGATACGTATGATCTGTGGCTGTTGGCAAGGAGTCTCCCCAATCCCACTGAGTGCAGTATCAGACTGCAGGGAACAAGAACGTTTTTGGGAGAGAGTGGCTGGGGCTTAGGGGAAAAAGAGAGGAATCTCTGAGGTTGAGTCCCTGGACAGATTCAGAAAACAACAGTAAGAAGGATGGGATGTCTAGGGCAATGTTACCCACAATTTGGGACTAAAACTTTATAATAAAAATATTAAACTGCTAAAAATAAAATAAGACAAGTTAAAAATAAAAATGAGTACCCAAAGAAAAAAGAACGTGACTATTGATGGATACTTTGGTATAAAAGAAGATCTGGGTTCATATTCAGAGGAAGATAGTGAAGTTAAAAAAATCACTCCTACCCTACAGCAAATCAGCACAATTTGACAGTAGGTAGGGGCCAAAATTAAAATAGGCTAAACTTCTTTGGAGCCTCAGATAGGTTTTTAGCAGTTCACTTTCCAAGTAAATGTATAATTAATTATTGAACTATTTTGTAAATAAACTATATTTTTGTTTTGTAACTTCTTGGTTTATTGTATAGTCATTAGCTTTCCTGATCTCCACTCTCATTTTTAAAGAACTATTTTATTCAGTGAGCTTTTGAACTTCCTTTTCCTTTTGGCTAATTCTGCTTTTTAAAGCCTTCTTCTCCTCATTGGCTTTTTTGGATCTCTTTTCTCAATTGAGTTAGCCTACTTTTAAAGGTGTTATTTTTCTGAGCATTTTTTTTTTTTGGTTCTCCTTTAGCAAGCTGCTGACTTGCTTTTCAGGCTCTTCTATGGTCTGAGCCCATTTCATATTCATTGTGGAGGTACTGGAGGCAGAAGCCTTGACTTCCTCTGACAGTATGCATTGTTCTTCCTCATCCAAAAAGATGGAAAGAGATACCTGTTCACCAAGAAAGTAACCTATGGTCTTAATTTTTTCCCCTTTTTGGGACATTTTCCCAGCCAGTTACTTGACTTCTGAGTCCTTTGTCAAGAGGAGGGTCCTAGTGCTCCTCCTCCCCCCAGGACCATGCTCAGGGCTGAGATTCAGATCAGCTGCTTAATTCCCCCAGTGGCTTTGGGCGGGGTGGGGATAACACTGAGGGTTGAGGTTTGGATCCTCTGCTCAATTCCCCCAGAGATTTTAAGCTGGACTGCTTAGACAATGGACCCAGGTTGTTTCTAGGGCCACCATCGCCTCCCATCACCAGCTGCTGCTCTGCACCACCTCTGCTGCTGCCTGGGACCAGTGCTGGGGGGACCCTGCTCCCCTCTTGCCCAGTTGGAAAAGACCTCCTACACTGACCTTTGAAGCTTTCTTTGTTGCTTGTGGGGTGAGGGATATGGGACCTTCCCTGCTGGGGATTCTGCCCCAGAGGCCCGTTTGGTCCTGTTCCTCCCCATGCTGCTTGACCAGGACTGGGCTCTGCTCAGCATCCTGTGGGAGAGACCTTTCCTGTCAGCCTTTCAGATTACTTTTGGCTAGAAATCTTTTCCACTCTGTTGTTCTGTGGCTTCTGCTGCTCTAGAATTTGTTGAGAGTCACTTTTTACGGGTATTTTGTGGGCTATGGGGGAAGCGCTAGAGTATATGCATCTTTCCACTCTGCCATCTTGGCTCTGCTAATAAACCATATTTTTAAAAGAGAAATTTCAGTTAATATCAATTAATTACATGAATTACTTAAGATTTTTATTTATCATGAAGTCACATTAATGTTAAAAAATTACTTTGCTAAGTGTATAAGTTTTAACACATTTTCAGGTTTTCTTACCATTTACATTTAGTTAATGGGATGTATGACATTTCTTGTCAACAATTAGTTTACCATACTCCAGAATCATGTTTGAATAAATTTCTTTAGAAACCTAAAAACGCATTTCTAAGTTTACTTTCTTGAAAAACCATTGTTCCCCACTGAGATTTTTCAACAATTTGGATACTTTAATTTGTTTTTCATTGGTGTCCAACTTGCTTATGTCAGGATGTTTTGATTCTAAATGGCTACAAAAATTGTATTCCTTCAGAATGGCTATTACTTCTCAGCAAATGAGGCACAATATTTTTTGTCTTGTGTAAGGAAATGAGTATCTATTTGTCCTCTCTGGATTAAACACTCTATATTCTGATTCGATCTTTCATTTCATTTTATCACCCATTTTGTAGTCATCCCAAAATCTTTAATGTTAGAACCAAGAAATCTCCACAGCAACTGCTCACTTGCAAAGAAATATTGAACTGAGTGTCTGACCTTGGAGAGAGCACCAGACACTTCTGAAACTTGGAGGACAGCCATGTAGCAAGGAGGAGAAGAAGCCCTTGTGTTGTTACTGCTTATTGCATAGCAGGCATCAGCTGCATCGGTGTCTGGCTGCACTCACTTTGTCCTTGTTCAATGCCAGTAATGACCAAAAATGCAGCGAAAAGGTATGACTCTCACTCTTCTCAGACTAGAAACAGACTGAGGATGGTTGGTTGCTATGGGTCATGTGACAAAGTGGAGAGAGTGCCCAGTGGCAACTAATCCACCAAGTTACATGACAGGCACAATAGTAACTAGTGGAAGGTGGGTTAAGCGGGGCATGGACACAGCATTTCTTATGTCTTTATTTTCTTTTATAACCTCTACATTTTATACAGACTGCCCAAAATCCTATGGCAGACTACAAGCAGTCCACAGGTCACATGTTGTACAGAACTGCCTTAAAATGTGATGTCAAATGGTCACAAGCTCAAATAGAAATCTTGGAAGAGCTTAAAAAGGAATTCAAAAACCAAATAAGAGAGAATGAAGAAAAATTATAAAAAAATAAAAGCAATTCAAGAACATTATGAAAAGAAAGTTAACCAACTGGTAAAAAAGAAACAAAATCTTAAAAAAAGAATATAACTCCTTGAAAACTAGAATTGGGCAAGTGGAACTGAATGATGTTATCAGATAGACACCAATGTATAATAAAACTAGAAAAAAAGTAGAAAAGAGTCTGAAACATCTCATTAGAAAAACATCTGATCTGGAGAACCAACTGAGGAGAGACAATATGAGAATTGTTAGAGTACCTGAAAGTTATGATCCTAAAAAAGAATCTGGATACAATAGTATAAGAAATTATTGAGGAAACCTGCCATGAAGTTCTAGAACAAGGTAAAGCGGAAATAAAAAAAAATCCACCAATCACCACCTGAAAGAGATCCTAAAAAGAAAACATACAGGAATGTCATAGCCAAGTTTCAAACTCCCAAGTTAAGGAGAAAATATTGCAAGCCACAAGAAAAAAAATACTGTGGAAATACAGTCAGGATTTCATAAGACCTAACTGCTTCTACTCTATAAGAACATAGATGTTGGAACATTGTATTTTGAAGAGCAAAGGAGCAGGGGTTGCATTTAAGAATCACTTATTCAGCAAAGTTGAATATAATCCTAAGTAAAAAAAAAAGGATATTTGATGAACTGAAAGACTTTCAGGTATTTATAACAAAAAGACCAGAACTCAGCGGAAACTTTGATATAAAAGATCCAGAAGCAATATGAAGAACTCATTAAAGACTGATTATAAAGCAGCGGTTAAGTTCAAACTGTTTACTTATGATATATGAAAATGTTATTAATATTAGTAATTATTAATAATAGTATTCCTCCAACTGTTATCATTATTAAGGTAGTTTGAAAGAAAAATTGAGCCTGAGTTGTGTCTGATGATGTGATCAAGTAAGAAAAGATTAAAAGGAGAAATTATCTCATGAAAACAGGGCTGAAAGGAAGAACTAATACTGAGGAAGCAGGTGGGGGTAGAGCCACATGTAGGTCTTTTCCCCTCTTTTGTGATCTATTTGGGATACAGAATTGGTAGTGGTAATGCTGTATCAAAGAGTATGCTCTCTAGAAAGGTTGGATCAGTTCCCAACTATACCAACAGTGCTTTTGTGTCCCGATTTTCCCATAACCTCTTCAATATTTATCATTTTCCTTTTTCTAATCATATTAGCCAATCTGTTAGGTATAAGGTGGTACCTGAGAGTTGCTTTTATTTGTATTTCTCTAATCAAAAGTGATTTAGAGCACTTCCTCATATGCCTACAGATAGCTTTGATTTCTTCATCTGAAAACTGCCTGTTCATATCTTTGACTATTTATCAATTGGGAAATAGCTTTTATTCTTATAAATTTCACTCAGTTCTCTATATATTTGAGAAATGAGGTCTTTATCAGAAGCAGTTGCTTCCCAGTTTTCTGCTTTCCTTCTAATCTTAGTTACATTGGTTTTATCTGTGCAAAACCTTTTTAATTTAATATAATAAAAATATCTACTTTACATTTCATAATACTCTCTATCTCTTGTTTGGTCATAAATCTATAACTTACTTAATTTCTCCTTTAAGAATTTGGATACTACTTGATATTGCCTCATTGTCTATGGCATCTTTTAGCAAGATGTAGTTTCCTTCCTTATCTCTCTTAATTAGGTCAGCTTTGGTCTGCTCTATCTGAGAGCAGGATTGCTACCTCTGCTTTTTTTCAAACCTCATGTAAAGTATAATAGATTTTTCTCCAGCCCCTTATCTTTACTCTGTGTACGTCTCTCTGCCTCAAGTTTATTACTTGTAAATACCATATTGTAGGATTCTGGTTTTTGATCCACTTTACTATTCACTTCCATTTTATGGGAAAATTCATCCCATTCACAGTTATGATTTCTAGCTGTGTATTTCCCTCCATCCTGTTTTTCCTCTTGTTTGTTCTCTCTCCTTTCAGCCTCACCCTGCTTGACAGTGTTTTGCTTTTGCCTGCTGCCTCCCCTGGTCTGTCCTCTCTTCTGTCAGCACTCCATACCTCCACACTTTTATTTAATCTCTTCCCCTTCTTCTTTCCTGTTGGATAAGATAGATTGCTACCTTCAACTAATTATGTATATTGTTCTTCTTTGAGCCAAAACTGATGAGAGTAAGGTTCAGTTGCTGCCCAGAGTTCATCCTCTCATCTTCCCCTGCACAGTAATGTATTTCAAGCCTCTTCATGTGAAATAATTTACTGATTTCTACCTCTCCCTTTCTTCTGCACTTATTATACTCCCCTTTCTTATTCTTTAATTATTTCTGTTATTCCCTCAAATTCATCTCATACTTGTTTACTCTTAGTATATTCCTTTTAGCTGTACTATTAGTGGTACAATTTTTAAGCATTACAGGTGTTATCTTTCCATGTAGGGATGTAAACAGTTCAACTCCATTGAATCCCTGATGTTTTCTTTTCCCCTTTTACCTTTTTAGGCTTCTCTTGAGTCTTGTTATTGGAGAACAAATTTTTTGTTCAATTCTGGTCTTCTTACGAAAGATTGAAATTCTTCTGTTTCATTGAATGACCATTTTTTCCCCTTGGAGTATTATGTTTAATTTTTCCAGGTAGGTGATTCTTGGTTGCAGTTCTAGCTCCTTTGTCTTCCAGAATGTCATGTTCCATGGCCTTTGATCCTTTAATGTTGCAGCTGCTAAGTCCTGGGTTGTCCTGATTGTGGCTCCTTGATGTTGAATTTTTTCTTTCTGGCCACTTGTAGTGGCCTCTCTTGACCTGATAGTTCTGTAAGTTGGCTATAATGTTCTTTGGAGTTTTGACTTTGGGATCTCTTTCCTAAGGTGCTTGGTGGATTCTTTCAATGCCTGTTTTAGTCTCTGGTTCCAGGATATCAGGGCAGTTTTCCTTGATAATTTCTTGAAAGATACTATCCATGTCTTTTGATTATGGCTTTCTGGTAGTCCAATGATTCTGACATGGTCTTTCCTAGAACCATTTTTCAGGTCAGTTTTTTTTCTTCCAATGTGGACTTTATATTTTCTTTCATTTTTTCATTTTTTGAGTTTCTTTGATTCATTCTTGATGTTTCATAGAGTCATTAACTTTCACTTGCCCAGTTCTGACTTTTAAGGAGCTGTTTTCCTCAGCTTTTATATTTCCTTTTCCATTTGGCCAATTGTACTTTTTAAGCAGTTGTTTCCTTTTTTCAAGCTGTTGATTTTTTTTAATTCTCTTACAGCACTCACATCTTTTCCCAATTTTTCTTCTACTTCTCTTTTATCATTTTTAGGCTCCTTTTTGAGCCCTTCCATGAGTATTTTCTGAGTATAAGACTATTTTCTGTTTTCCTTTGGTGTTTTTTCCATACATATTTTGACATTGTTATCTTCTTCTGAGTTTCTGTCTTTATTGTCCCTGTCACCATAACAACTTTCTATGGTCAGATTATTATTTTTTTTGTTATTATTTTTTGCTCATCTTTGTTGGCCATTTTTCCTTTCTCTTAAATTTAAGCTCTGCTCCCAGTGTGGAAGGGGCATTGTTCAGGTCCTGACTGTTTACTTGATGCTGCATTGATGTTGCCATGAGTTCCATGGGGCACCCTCATGTCTGGTGCTGTGCTATAGGAGTGGAGTAGGAGGTGGCTGGAGGTGCTGGAGTCTATAGGGGTCTGGCAGTTTACCTGGTGCTGAGCTGGAGTCTGCTGTGTGCTGAGGCAAGTAGGGTGTTTCTACAATTCCTAGGGCTACACTGAAACACATGGAGGTCTGGAGGATGCCTGTTTGCCCCGGGCTACGTTGAAGCAGGTGGTGGAAGCTGGGAGTTGGGCTGCTTATTTCCTTAGGCCCCTGTAGGATTGGTATCTACCTGTTTGGCCAGGATTACACTGAAGCACATGGAGTCTGACTCCCAGAGGTTGCCTCTTTTTCCTAGGGGCTACATCCCGATGAATATCTGGTTACTGGATCCAGATGGCCCAGGAGGTCAAGTGAGGCTGGCGACCTTGCACGGCCCTCCCTCCCTTAAAACAAATTCAAGTACAAGTCATGTCATCATTTTTTCTGATGTCATGGTCTTCTTTGAAAATGAAGGATGAACACATACGTACACTGAAGCACATGGTGGTTCTCAGAGCTGGAGTCTACTGGTTCAGTGGTATGCTGAAGCACATGGGGGATTCTGGTGTTGCCTGCTTTGCAACTGGTTTGCTGAAGCGGGGCTTGCTGCTGATTTGCTGGAATGCTTCCTGTTCTGAACTGTGTTCCCCCTTTACCTGAGTGAGACAGACCTTTCTTGTTAATCTTTCAAGTTTCTTGGGCTAAAAGATTATTTTAACCCATCTTTTTTTGCTGGTTCTGGTGTTCCAGGATTTGTTTTGGGACACTATTTTATGGTTGTTTGGAGGTGAACATGGGAGAAAATCCTATAGGTTCTAAAATGCTTACAGAAGGTCTTTTTATGGTCACAAAGAACTGGAAATTACAGTGATGCCCCTCAATTGGGGAATGGCTGAACAAATTTTGGTATTTGATTGTGATGGAATACTACTGTGGTATAAGAAATGATGAGCTCATTGATTTTAGAAAAAAACATGGAAAAACTTACAAGAAATAATGAAGAGTGAAATGAGCCCAACCAAGAGAACATGTATATGGTAATAGCAATATTGTTTTAAGGACAACTTTGAACAAATAAATTATTTTGTCTATTAAATTAATGATAAAGAACACATGAAGAAAGATTTCTATCCAGAGAAAGAACTGATAAATAGAAGTCATATAGAATAATTTTACATACACACCCACTTTCACACATATGTGTGTGTATATGTGTGTGTATCTATCTCTATCTATCTATCTATCTATCTATCTATCTATCTATCTATCTATCTATCTATCTAGCTATCTAGCTATCTAGCTATCTAGCTATCTAGCTATCTAGCTATCTAGCTATCTAGCTATCTAGCTATCTATCTAGCTGTCTGCTTAATGGTTGCCATCTCTAGGGTGGGAGGGGAGGGAAGAAAAAACTTACATGATAATTTTGTTGTATCTTTGAGAGAAATAGCAAGTTTTGCATAATACATTTGTAAAATCATCTTTTTATTGTACTATGTTATAGAAATGCTTTTTTGTTCCATAAATTTAAAAAAGCTAGGGGGAGATGGGAGGAGGAGTACTAAGTTCAGGGAAGCAAGTTAGCCAATTTGGCTGTAACTTAGTGTCTGAAGAAGGGTGATATGTAAAAACCTGGGAATAAACAGTTTGCAAAAGTCTTAAAATAGCAAACTTGTGTTTTATATTTTAATCTAGAGGAAATAGGGAATCACTAGAGATTTTCTTTAGCAGGACAGTGAGGTGGGAGCATCTGTGCTTTGGGAGTATCACTATGGAAACTGTGTGGAAGTGGATGGAGTGCAGAATGTAGAGACTTAAGGCAGAGAGATCAATCAGAAGACTGTTGAAATTGTCAAGGTGAGAGGAGATGTGAGTCTAAACTAGGTTGCTGGCCCCTAGTGGAGAGAACTCATTAAGGAACTCTCCTTGGGATAAGATTCATGTTGTGAAGTAGAATTGACATTAATTGGCAACTGATTAGATATTTGGGGTGAGAAAAAGTAAGAATGACACCAAGATTGTGAACCTGGGAGACTGGAAGGATGAATGTGACCTGTATTGAAATTGGGAATCGCAAGTTTGTACTGCTCTGTATAAAATTGTGAAATATGTAAATTCCTTCTTTGGATACCTTTAAACTCCCCTTTTTGTTCCCTCCTTTCTCCCCATGGTATTTCTCCCCTGCTCTGCTTTTCTTCTATGTATATAAACTACAGAAGGGAAGTGTAGAAGAGAATTTGATATTGGGGAGGAAGAAAATGAGTTCCTTTTTGGATATGTTGAGTTTGAGATGCCTATGGGACATTGAGATGGAAATATCCACCAGACTGTTGGTGATATGGAGTATATTCTTTCTTGAAAAGACTGCATGATAACCATTTTCAGTCACCATAAACAGCCTTATCTTGCCCTCCCTGCAACTGACCCTTGACAGCTCATTCTACTTGCTTTGGAAAATAATCCCACATTTTAATTTAGTTATCTTTCAACTTTGCTGTTGTTGAATTCACACATTTTTCCCCCTGTCATTGACATAATAAAATCCAATGGGAATAGATTGGGTTAGGTTTGTTATGAGTAATTTGTTATCCATAGTTATTTGTACTCAGTATCAATTCATTGAAAAAGCAATCCCAACAGATTGTAAATTGCTGATGGTTCAGTGTGGAGGAATAAAATATTACTGAATAATACTTTAGGTTATTAAAATTGTAGGATTTATAGGAAAGAGAATAATTGAGGGAAATTTGTAATTTGCCTTTTCTTCTGCCTCTCAAAGGTATTGAAAAGAAGGTTCTTAATGAGCCTTACTGAGTGACTTACACAAGTGACTCATAAAGCAACCAATAAACAGATATTTTGATTGTTGTAAGTTCATAGCAAAAAGGATTTATAATGAACACTCCCTCATAGCTGTTATTGTCTGTTTCCCACCTTGCTGAGACATCTTTCTGGAATTAGTAGTTTAACTTCTGAGTTCATATTTTAACTTAAGTTTTATACTTAAACATTTTTATTTTAAATATTTTAAAAATATTTTATTTTTTAAATAAAATTAAAACGTATTTTAACAACAACAAATAAAGCCCCATGACACTTTGTTTGGCAAGAAAATCAAACATATTTCAGCTGTTAAAAAAAATAAGATATTATTTTTATGAAGCTTTTCATGTATTTTGGAGTCTAGTGGTATGCTAAAGAATTCAGTCCATCTACATGGGATTCCTGTTATCAGTGAAAGATTATCTGTAAGTGACACTTTTTTTCTTAGAGAAACAATTCAATTTTGAATAGACCAGTGCTTCTTTGGAATGGTCTTTGTGGTCTGATTTAACACCTGACAATAGGTAGAAGATTCTGTTTTCTACTTAAAAAAATACTTTCATCAACTAACTGATGTTTAAAATCCTTGAGCAACAGATTAATTCTTTCATTCCCTGTTAAAATGCACCCCATCTCCTAAGAGAGTAACTACATTAAGGCTAATGGACTCTCTAAATAAGTTGGTCACAGTTTCCTTGGTCAGCCTTAATGGAGGATGTGGAGGATGGTGATCATTGGACCTAGGAAGATAGCAGAGAAAGGGATACCATGGTGGCAATAAAGGGTATGAAAGTTTAGATGTACGCAAAGAAAGAATTCACATACTTTGGAATTTTGTATAGATCACTACAAGCTTGCAATTTTGGGAAGGTTGCAGGTTTCAGATCCACTTCTGGTAGGGAAACTGAGATGAAAGGATAGCCTAGTGACAGAATTTCTGGGTAATTACTAATTAACTTATTAATTAGGCTAGCAAATAATCCATAAATTGATTGATAGTTATCTTTCCAGGTGACCACAGACAAACCATGGAGATCATCAAATACCCTTGGAAAAATGAGTGTCCAGACAGGTGGAGATCAACCCTTGTTGAACATTGTTGAACAATCAATGAGGGGATGGACTTTCAAATGAGGAGGAAGACTGAAAACCTTTAGCTTCTTCTGATGGTTGATAAAGAGACTTATCTTTCTCCAGCTATCTGGACAAAGGAATCCATCTCCACCTAGACCACTTAAGTTCAACAGTGGGGGTGGTAGTTTCAAAGGCATGAGTATAATGCCTTTTATGGTCTCTGATTTCACCTAGATTAGATTTTCTTTACACTTAAATCAGAAATAAACTCTCCCAGTTGGGGGGATCCCACCCAAGATTGAGGACAATGTTCTTGGCTGGTTAGGTCTGAAGTGAATACAAAAGGTACCCTTAGGGTTAGTATTAAAAGTTGCTTTTTCAATGCCTTGTGAGGCCCCTCCTGAGCCTTAGGGCTCCCTAAAATCTCTTCCCCTTAACTTGAAATACCATAAAGTTTCCCCCTTACCCAGGACCATAAAAGTTCTTATCTCCCCCGTCCTGGGTCATAAAATTTCCTCTATCTCTTTTATCTTGTGTTTCCTATCCTGTCATCCATCTCCTTCATCTTGTTCCCAATCTTCAACCATGATAAGAAACCCTAAAATTACCTCATTATCCTACAAGCTTTATAGATTTCTGTCTACATAGGCCTGATTATTCCTTGTAGCAGTCTTTGTTTAACTCCTTACTAAATTTCTGGTCCATGTGCTTCAAATGAATGGTTAAGAGAAAATCATCTAAGTGAATTCTTTCACACTTGAACCAGCTCTCCTAACTGGCACCACAAAAGTCTAACTGGCTGATCAGACCAATACAGCTTGGAATGCTCTACCAGAGGGTGGGTACAAACTGTCCATGTGAACATTTGGGGTCAGTTCTCTAAGTTTCCACATCCTGCATTTCCTTTGAGCAGTTTCAGTTCTTGTTTGCTCATAGAGCACAGCACTGTGAGAAATGTACTCACTTGAAACAAATAACAATACTCACTGTAAAGTTGGGGAAATTCTCATTTCTTTTAGCCAATTATTCCATATTCCTAGTGAATGGGTCATTCCCTAATGGAGAGGAAACTTGTTCAGACAAATGCAACACTTTTTGTATTGGTCCCAATTTGAATTTCCCATCTTACTCTTCATTGACTAGATGTAGTTTCCTGAACTTCTCACTTCATGTTCTCCTTCTTGATAGGTTCTCCTTTAAATAACTCATTAAGCATGCATACAAGCTTCTGACCTCATCAGAAGCCTGGCTCTGCTAGGTCCCGATTCTGATTAGAATTAGTAACCTCTGACACATTCATTCTGCTATTACTCAAAGCTGAGTGGAGTTTTAACAGAATTCCTCCTTTTGTTTCCCACAACACCTTCTCTGATGTGGGCATATCATGCTGAGGAGTCCTGTGCCAGTGTCTCCCAAGTTATACAATCAATTCCAGAGTTCTTAAGAGAGACTTTGAAAGTGTTCTTGTATTGCTCCTTCTGACCACCATGTGAATTCTTGCCCTGTGTGAGTTCTCCATAAAATAGTCTTTTTGGCAAGTGTACATTTTGCATTCAAACAATGCGGCCAGCCCATCAGAGTTGTGCTCTCTGAAACAGAGTTTGAATGGTTGGCAATTTAGTTCTAGAAAGGAACTCAGTGTCTGGTATCTTATTCTGCCAGGTGATCTTCAGAATCTTCCTAAGATAATTCAAATGGAAGTGATTCAGTTTCCCCACATGGTGCTGGTATACTGTCCAGGTTACCTAGGCATACAACAATGAAGTCAGCACAATGGCTCTGTAGACCTTCAGTTTAGTTGTCAATCTAATACCTATTCTCTCCCACACTTTCCTTTGGAGCCTCCCAAACACTGAGCTACCTCTGGCAATGTGTGTGTCAACCTCATTATCAATGAGTATATCCCTGGAAAGTACACTACCAAGATGGGGCAGCTAGGTGGTGGAGTGGATAGAGCACCAGTGCAGGAGTCAGGAGAACCTGAGTTCAAATCTTACCTCAGACACTTGACACTCATAAGCTGTGTGACCTTGGGCAAATCACTTAACCCCAGTTGCCTCATCTTGGGTCATCTCCAGTCATCCTGATGAATATTTGGTTACTGAATTCAGATGGCTCTGGAAGAGAAGTGAAGTTGGTGACCTGCACAGCCCTCCATCACTCAAAACAAAGTCAAGTGCAAGTCATGTCATCATTTCACTGATGGCATGGTCTGCTTTGGCAATGAAGGACGAACACACATACCTAGGTAAGTGAACTTATCCACAGCATTAAAACCAGAACTTTTAGTCATAGAGTATTGATTGGAATATTGAGATATTCCAATCTGTGTGACTTGCCCATGGTCACACAGTTAATATATTCCAAAGAAAGATTTAACCTCTGTGCTACTGCCCCAAGGCAAATCCTCTATTCAATATGTCATACTGCTTCTCAAGTTTACAACTATGATAAATAACCCCCTCTTCCCTTCATTTGCAGTTTTTACAGAAGTGAAGAAACATGATGTACCTTGAAGTAGTGGTAGTGGTGGTGGTGATGTCCCTACAATGGGCATGGTCCTTCAGGGATAGGGTGAGCACTTCAAGTCCACTTTAGAAAGTTCAGAGCTTCTGCCCTTGAAAGCTGAGGAAAGGTTGCTTTCTGCTGTCTCTTCCAACATGCCTTTAGCCAGTCTCCTGGTATTCTTGGAGCCAAAGGGAACATTTTTGAGCCCTATTTAATATTTGGAAGCAGCCAGCCCAGGTACTCACATTATTCGCTGTAACTATCAGGTGGCATTGTCTTTCTCACTGGGTTGCCACGTAGAAAGAACTCTGTAAACTATAAAAGTCTATTTAAAGGTGAACTGTTATTCTCATAATTATTATTCATCTTGTTTTACACACTTTACCAGTGGTGCCCAAGTTTTGCGCTGATACTCTCACAATATTAAAAGGTACAAGTGTCTAAACCTGTAAGACTCTAGAACAATATATAGGTTTTTATGGAGTTTAGGAAAGTTCAGGTTTAAGCATTGTGGTGGATAAGATGTGGATGGGCTGAGATCTTTATTATTTGGTTTACTACTCAAATTCATGAGATTGTGGATCCACTAAAATTGTCAATTAATCACAAGTCTGGGATAGCTTTAGCCTATAGCAACTGTGAGCTTTGCAAAACTACCCTGGGTCTATGTGAGGCTTACATGGCAATAGGATGACGATTTTGGTCATGACTATCTCTACTCATCTAGGGAAGGCAACAAGCATTTATTAAGCCCTTATTACATACCAAGTGGTGATCTAAGTGCTGGGGAAAGAAATGTGAGCAAAAAACAACCACTAAGAAGTTTGCATTCTAATGAGAAAGGCAGCAAACAAAAGAAAGCCAAGAAGGGGGAAAGGGGAGTTGCATGGGGTCAAAGTTCAGAAGGGCGATGAGCATTGGCCAGTATGGGCCTTTCTGAAAATGAATCAAATTAGCTTGAAGACATTGGATTTGTTGATTTTTCTCTTTATTAATTTTTGCTAAGATATTTTTGATACTCTGAAGATTTATCTTTATCTTTACCTGCTGAGATAACTGCAAAAAACAAATATATCTTTATCTTTGTACAGAATAGTCAACTGTATTACATACATGAATGGAGGGGAGCAGTGATGTGGATAATTAAAAATGGCAGATAATTAAAAACGTTCATTTGACTTTGTGATATGTCTTGTATATACCTTTATCATATCTGATTTGAGAATGTACAATCCTCTCAATTAATGAAATTATAACAAAGAGGTATATCTTAGGAGGAATTGGAAAGCTGTAAAGTTTAACTGGTCTCTGTTTTGCTGATCAGCCTCTATGACTTGAAGCTTAGAATGGGCAGCATTGTGTCTCGTACTCATACACAAAGCACTGATTTAGGCAATGTTAATATTTCCTTCTCTTTTTCTCCTTCACTTTCTTCTCCAACCATTAGAGAGCTGTGAGATCAGAAAAGTAGTCACTGCTTACATTAACCCTAATGAAGACTGGAGCCTCTTTCCTACCTTAAGGTAGCTGATAAGAATGGACACAGTTGAGTCGTCTGGGCTAGTGTTACCTAAACAGGTCCTTACCCTGTGACTACAGAACTGAATATCTTGATAGGGGTATGGAGCAAGAGGGCAAGGCTCACTGGGGTAGAATAATGCATCTCTGGGGAGTTGGCTTCCTTGGTTGTCTATTGGCCTTCCTTGTGTTGTATTGGAAAACACCATTTTCATTAGGTTATAGTTTAAAGTACTTGAGGACTTGGGCATTGGACATTCTAAAGAGTTTGACAGGGATAATGGATACAAGGTCAGTGATAGCTTTGTCTTTGACAGCACTGCCAAAGTCCTTCCCTGTTTGCTCAGGTAAGCTGATATTAGAGGTGTCATGATCCTGCCAGTCAATGGTCTTGGGACCCTTACAATGGACAAAAAGCAAATGACATCCCAGTGTTTCAGACAAGGAACTCTTCTCAGGAATCCAATTCTTCCAGGAACAAATAGACATAAAATAGCTTTCTTCATCTAATCCTGAATAAGTTTCCTCTATCCAATGTTAGGAAAGCAGGGCAATTAAAATCCGGGATCCAACATGGAGTAGCTACTGATAATATTTTTACCTGATCTCAAGATATTTATTAGCCATAGAATGCATCAAAGAACTGGGTCACATGGTCAAAAACAATGATGGTTGTTGGAAGGACTGGAAGAGCAGGGCTTTTTTTTTGTTTGTTTTTTTAACCTATTTTATGTCATGAACCTTTTTGGCACTCATGAAGCTTATGGAGAAATTCTTTCCTTGCCTTTAGTCATTGAGTAGACATTGCCTCAGACAATCTGAGGCTTGTGACAGGCCTTAATTTAGAAGGCCCAGGATCATCCAATGCATCTTGGGTCACTGCCAGTCATCTTGACTTTTGTCTTACTGCTATACTCCAATGACTGTGGAATGAGAAAGTGAGACTGAAAACTTCCATTAATCCTTTCTCACCATAATGTCTTTAAATGCATAAAATAAAATGCATAGGATTTCAAAGGAAACCAATTATATTCTAAATAATGAAGTAATTTTTTCCCATCCAAACTGAATGCTTGGGGGCCATAGACTTGAGGTTAAGAATAATAATAAAAGCTAATATTTAAAAAAAAACATTGTAAGATTTGCAAAGTACTGCACAAGTATTACAGTTTTATCCTCCTAGCCACCTGATGAGATAAATGTTATTTTTATCATGCCCCTTTTTACAGATGAGAAAACTGAGGTAGAGAGAAGTTAAGTGACTGGTCCTAGGTCATTAAGAATCTAAAGCTGGATTTGAACTTAGGTCTTCCTGACAGTAAGTCCAAGACTTTATCTATTACACCACCTAGTTAGAGCTCCTGAATCCTTCTATTTAGGGGGGTATGTTTTTGTTAGAGATCTCAGGCCTCTTGAAGATAGTTGTTCTCTGAGATGCCACCTCATATCTATCAGATGGGCTAATATGACAGAAAAGGAAAATGATAAATGTTGCCATGTATGTGGGAAAGTTGAGACACTATTTCTCTGCTTTTGAAACTATGAACTGATCCAACCATTCTGGAGAGCAATTTAGAATTTTGCTCAAAGGGAAATTGAACTATGCATACCCTTGGAGCCAGCAACAACACTATTGGATGTGTATTGCAGAGATCATAAGAAAAGCAAAAGGACCTCCATGTACAAAAATATTTATAATACTTCTTTTTGTGATGGCAAAGGATTAGAAATTGAGAGGATGCCCATCAACTGGGGAGTGGCTGAACAAACTGTGGTATATGAAAGCAATGCAATACTACTTTGTTATAAGAAAATGAAGAACAGGCAGATTTCAGAAAAAAACTGGAAAGACTTACATGAACTTCGTATAACCAGGAGAACATTGTACACAGTAACCGCAATGTTGTGTAATGATCAACTAAGAATGACTTAACTCTTCTTGGCAATACAGTGATCTAAGATAATTCCAAAGGACTTGGATGAAAAATGCATCCACATCCAGAGAAAGAACTGATGGAGTCTGAATGCAGATTGACACATGCCATTTTCATTTTCTTTATTTTTGTGATTTTTTTCCCCTTTGGTATGTCTCTTCTTTCACAGCATGACTTGTTTTAACATGAATGTTAAAAATTGTCTTTACATGTAATTAAAAAAATATTATTAAAAAAAGAAGATAGCTGTTATGAAATCCTGAACAATGTCAGATTTTGAGAAAGTCATTTAACGTATAAGAGGCTCAATTTTTTCATCTAAAATATGAGAGAGGACTAAACTGGATGAGCTCTTAAGTTCTTGCCAATTCTAACATTCTGTGATTATAGGCTTCTAAAAATTTTTTTGAATCAGATTTCCCCCTCCATGATGGAAAGTTTGCCAGCAAATTCTTGTTACTCATGAGTATGCAAATCTAGTTGTCAAATATAACTTTGTAAAGTAACTTGGAGAGGCAAGTTATTTGAAAGATTTTTCTAATAGGGAATTGTTTTACCAATAGAAAGAAGTGAGTTGGTGGGAAGGTCAGCAAACCTTTATTAAGTGCTTAGGCTGCTAGGCACTGTGCTAAATGCTGGGGACGCAAAGAAAGGTAAAGAGATATTTTATTCTCAAGGAGCTCATAGTCTTACTGGGGAAACAACATGTTCATTTAAGATAGTCATTTTTCACTTGGGTCCCACTCTTCATGACCCCTTTGGGGTTTTCTTGGCAAAGACACTGGAGTGGTTTGCCATTTCCTTCTCCAGCTCATTTTTTACAGATTAGGAAATAGGGTTAAGTGACTTGCCAAAGGTCACACAGCTGGGAAGTGCCTGAAGCTGGATTTGAACTCAGTTCTTCCTGACTCCAGGTCTAGCACTCTATTCAGTCTACCTCCTAGCTGCCCTGTTATTTGCTTTGCTACTGGTACCCTAAAGACTACGGGATCTTTCCAACTAACTGTACCTGGAAAGTCTTGGAGGTGTTGTCTTCCCCATTAGAGTGTAAACTCCTGGAGATTAGGGACTTCCTTTACTTTTCTATTTGCACCAAATTTTTTAGCACAGTTCATTAGTAAATACTTGATTTTTCCCCCCATTTATTTATTCATTCACTTATTCATTCAGCACAGACGTGTGCTATTATGCGTATTTTTTTTTTTAAAAAGGGAATCTTGAAATTCAGCTCAGCACTGACTGGAACATGTCATTGAGGGGCATCTGCCATAGCTATTGTGCCGTTTTGCTTGCTAACACTGCAATGTGTGCGTAAGTCAGTGAATTATTTATGTACAATATGATTCTGACCTTTTGTACAAAGAGACAGTTTTGGCATATGTTCTATTTCACTTTTCTCATTTTAAAGACGGCTTTTTTTTTTTTTTAAATTGTGGATGTGTATGGTCTTTTCTATATTGTCACTTGTGATCAATCCATTTCTTTTAGGCCTTGGCTCATCTCCACCTGATAGAATACATTGGAGAAAAAACAGCTTTGCTAATAAAGGTAACATTGAATGTCAGTTTAAAGTATTTCAATCAACCATGTGAATATTTTGACCGATCTTTTAGTTTTATACAAAAATTAGCATGAACAGTTTTTATTGATTACATAATAAATAACCAAAGGGGATCCATTGTATCAAACTGTCTTAAAAAACAGGGGTAGTTTTTTTTTTTTAAGGGAAAAGGTACAATTATATGTCTGCTACAAGTCTTAGGTTGGAAATAATTCTGCCTTTGAACAATATCTTGTCTGTCCATGTAACCAGGCAACCAGTGATTTCATTCAGATAATCTTGATGGTGTAATTATCCAAATGCAGGACTAACAAACTAATATTCTGTGTATAGGTTCTCCAAAGCATCACCATATTGGTGAGATCTGGATAATAACTGTATGATATTGAGCAAATAATTTGAGTATCAATTTTATCTTATGAGAAATGAGGGAATTTTATTAAGTAGCCTCAAAAGTCTTTTGCCCTTCCAAATTTTTTTATGAATCTAGCTTTTGTGTCTTATCTGACAGTAGTAAGTGGGGGAGATACCTCAATGAACTGACATGACTATTTAGTAGTCCCCTCACCAGGAAGCTGGAGTAGCTCCAGTTTCTTAATAGTTTAGGAAGAGTGAGAAGGACTTTTGAGGCCACTCATATCTGGAAACATAGAGTTATGTCTTGTGAGTACTGGACTAGGGCAAGGGTCAGCAAACTATGGCCCAAGTGTGAAATCTACCTTTTTTTGTATAGCTTGCTAGTTTAGAATAGGTTTTTACATTTTAAAATCCAATAGAACTTAAAAAAAAACATTGTTGGCTCAAACCACATTAAAAAAATGGTGCTGAGCCAGATTTGGCTCTTAGGCCTTAGTTTATTGATCCTTGGACTAGGCTATAAGGACTTTTGGATCTAGTTGTCAAACTTCAACAACACTAACTCCCAGGGTCCTATTATTTCTGACATGTATATATATATATACATATACATATACACACATATGTATATCTATATCTATATCTATCTATCTATCTATCTATCTATCTATCTATCTATCTATCTGTCTATCTATATACACACATATATATGATTAAAAAAATTTTGGAAGGACCCAGAAGGCATTCTCAAAGATAGACCTTTTGCTGCCTTCATACATGACATAGACATCATTGACTAGTTCAGAGGTTAAATAGTACTTGTGAAGCTTACAGAACAGTCCAATATATAAGACTACTAAAGGAACATAGACATGGAGAGGTGATCCAAGAACCTCAAACACCTAGACACTTAGAGCTAAACTTTTGTGCCACAGAGATCTTCCTCTTCAGTCTAAGTTTCT
This sequence comes from Notamacropus eugenii, assembly GCF_028372415.1. Classification (NCBI taxonomy): domain Eukaryota; kingdom Metazoa; phylum Chordata; class Mammalia; order Diprotodontia; family Macropodidae; genus Notamacropus; species Notamacropus eugenii. Next base: position 401,159,231 of record NC_092876.1, read on the forward strand.
TTCCCTCTGTCTTTCCTCTCTATCTCACCCTCCTTCTCTCCATCACTCTTCTTCTCTGTCTCCTTTCCTTTTCTTCTCTCTGTCTTCCTCCTCTCTCTGTCTCTTTCCCCCTCTCTCTTTCTACCTTCTTTCCCTCATTTCTCTCCTCCTTCTCCATTCCTACATCTTCCTCTCCCTCTCCCTCAACCCTTCCTTTCCAGAGTACATAGGTGATGTTTGAATGCCCCTCTACAACTGCAGTACAGTCAGTTTTTCTAATCCTTAGTCCTGAGATTTAGGTTCTTTGTTTTTGCGTACTGATTATAGGCAATCTTGGGGTAGAAGAGGAACCAACACCCTCATTACAGGTATTGTCAGCCATGTTGCCTTCTTTCCCTTGCAGATGGACTCTTCTGCCTCCCTGATTGTGTTAGTGCTATTTCTGACTTTATAACTAACAACTAATCGTGCAGCTCTGGAAAAAAATCACTTCCTTCCATTCCTCATCCATAAAAGGAAAGGTTTGGGATAGAAGGTCTCTTCTTACAACCTCGTTCACCGCTAATATCCTATAAGTCTAAAGTTTGAATGTATACAATTAGAAAATGAAGGTCATGTATTTCCTTTTTAAACAAAGTGTGGCTCTGACTTTTCCTCATTAGATGGTTCCGGAGGATCAGCGCCTCACTGCTGCCATCATCTTAGTTGTCTGGATCTCAGCTCTGGCTTCCTCCTTGATTGACAACATTCCATTCACAGCTACCATGGTGAGTCTCTGTGTCTGAATGGTAGATTTTTAGCTCCTTTACTATTCTGGTGCATATGTGGAGAGGCATCCTTCTGTTTCTTTGGCAGGTGTCAGAAAGCAATTATTTCCATTAATTATACTGCAAGGGCCTGAAATAAGAATCAGGGCTTCTGTATCATTTGAAGGCTATCAATTGAAGGATTCAAAAACCTTTTCAGATTTTAAGAAAAGATCCTTACCTTTTGGCAAGAATAAGGTACCTACTTTTTTTTGTTGTTTTTTGTAGGGGGCAGGAGAGGCACTTGGGGTTAAGTGACTTGCCCAAGGTCACACAATTAGTAAATGTCAAGTGTCTGAGGCTGGATTTGAACTCAGGTCCTCTTGACTTGAGGGCCGGTGTTCTATTCACTGTTCCACCTAGCTGTTCCTTACCCCTGTTTTTTTTTTTTGTTTTTTGTTTGTTTCTGAAATGTTCCACAATTTCCTCCATTTATGGCTGTACTTATGGCTGTGCTTATGTTACTTCCTGGTCTTCTTCAGCAATGAAGAATGAACACACACACACATATTACCTCCTCTATCATGGATGCCTTCTTATGTTAGCTTCTATCTATTTTTCTAGTATTAGCTTAAATATTATCTCCTCTGTGAAATGTCACTTATCTTTCAAACCAGAAATTCCTTCCTCTGAACAAAATTAGCATTTGGTACCTATGAAAGTAGTTATTTGTGGACATTTAGATTATATACTCTCTGAGGTCAAATAGTATTTATTATTTTCTTTGTATCCTTACAGGCAGGAGCCTAATGAATATTTATTGAATGGATGTTGGCTTCAATCCAATACATTCTCTTTTTACCAGTCTCCTTTCCTCTATCAGCTAGGTTTCTCCCTGGCTCCCTAGGACCTTTGCAGTGTCCTTGGAAAGCATTGAACAGCTGCCACAGTGTGAGCAGACATTAAGTAGAATGTAGCAAGGTGAACCATGGTTCACAAAGTACTTAACTCTCACAGAGTTTGGCTACCATTCCCAGGATAAAGAATTATCAGGAAGCAGATTTAGTTGTAGATACTTCATGGGAGCTTGTACTGCATCTGATAGGTGAGCTGAATGTCCCTGTGGTACAGGGACGTTGTAGTTTAATGCTATTTATTGGATTTTCCCCTCCTTTTGAATTTGAAAAGTCTTTCTTTCCTTTAGATGTTCTGCAATTAAATGTATTGGATTTAGGATTAGACTTTATCCAGAAAATTTCTTTGCAGCAATAAAAGAACTGTTGTATTGATAACAACAGTTCAAATTTAGAGAGCACTTTAAAATTTGTGGAGTATTTTCCTCTAACAATAACTCTGTGAGATGTTATATTATTATACCTATTTTTACAGATAAGGAAATTGAGACTCAGAGAATAATTTACTCAAGCTCAAATAATCTATCAGTATTTATTAGAAACCTTGTGTGTGCCAGGCACTGTAATAAGTATGGAGGATACAAAGGCAAAAAAAAGTGAGTCTTCATAGTCTAAGGGGGAGATAGCTTACAAAGAACTATGTATAAGATGCATGCAAGTTAAATTGGGGGTAGTCTCAGATAGAAGGTGCTAAGATTAAGGAGGACTAGAAAAGACTTCTAGGAGAAGATGGGACTTTAGCAGAGATTTGAAGGAAATCAGGGAAGTCAGGAGATGGAGATGAGGAGGGAGAGTAGGCATGAGGGACAGTCAGTGAAAATGTGCAGAGTTGGGAGATGTCCTGTGCAAGGAATAGTAAGGAGACCAGTGTCACTGAGTCACATACTGCTTAGAGACAAGAAAAGTATCAAAAGAGTAGGAAAGCAGGAAGGGGCTAGCACCTAGCTATAGATTATGAAGTACTTTAGAAAATAAAAAGAAGATTTATCTATAATCCTGGAGGTAGTAGCAACTGGAGTTTGTTAAATAGAGAGTGACATGGTCAGAGTTTTTCTTTAAAGATTACTTTGACAGCTAGGTAGTGGATGGACTGGAGTCTTTCCCCCAAAGACTTGAGGCAGGGAGATCAACCAATAGACTATTTCAGTTATTCAGGCTTGAGGTGATAAGGTTATGCACCATGGTGGTTGCAGGGTCAGAGGAAAGAAGGGGACTCATAGGGAACACGTTATAAAGACAGAAACAATAAGTCTTGTCAACTGGTTGGGTATGGGGGAAATGAAGAGGTAGAAGCTGAGGATAACACCTAGTCTTAATCCAATGTTCTATAGTATAGTATAGTATAGTATAGTATAGTATAGTATAGTATAGTATAGTATAGTATAGTATAGTATAGTATAGTATAGTATAGTATAGACTATATAGTATACACTATACAACCCATCATCCTGAATACCTGTTCTTCCGTATGTTTTACTCACATCAAATAAAATAATTTCCCCTCCCCCCGATAATGGAATTAGAATTCTAATAAAACTAGACATCTTCAGGTGTCAGCTAGTGGTCAACATTCTGGTGATGAGCTCCTTTGTATTCATTTAATCTAATCTATGCAGAATCTTTTTCATTAGCACTTAGTTGAATCTTTTCCAGCTTGGTAAAAATTGCCAGAATGTGTATTTCATTGACAGCACTTTCAAGGACCCAAAATCACCTCTATGGCATCAGTGATAAGACATTGGAATGGGAACTCTTATTTAGGAAGAGTGATGATGGGGGATCTGGGTACAGACATGAGAGTTATTTCAGAATTAGCTGTCTACATCAAGATCATTGCATGGCTAGAACAAAGAGAGAAATCAATACCAAATTAGAAGAAAGGAGAATAATAACACTACAATACAGGGTACAATTACAGAAGTTCCTATCTGACCTCTTTAAATTGGATGTTGAGTAGCAAGAGCTAGGGAGGGACAGAATTTTTGTCATTACATGAAGGAGTTTATACAAATAGTCATCATAACAAGAAGCCCCCAGAAATTTCCTTTGCCAGGAAATACGTAATCTCTTTGGTCAAACAAAGAGATATGGCTGCTAAGAGAAAAACCATGTTAAATAATTATCTCTTTTGTAAAACATAATAGAGGAAGCTAGTGGAAGATTATAAGTAATATGACTTCATTTAACTGTGAAAAGTTGTTGAGAGGGAAATAATCCTATAAAGAATATAGCCTGAAATTAAAGTAATCCAGGTCATCCCTCCCAAATTCCTAGATGAAATTAGAATGATGAAAACAAATAGATGAAAAGGACAGATCTGTTGGTATTCTTGAAAATATCTCTTCTGATCAGCAATGATGGCGGAAGTAGAATGCTTAGATTTTATCAGTGAAGTAACTGCTATAAGAATGGGGTAAGGTGCCTAAGAAGATGAAGTCAGGGAGGAACAATTAAATCCAGCCATCCAAAAGAAATACCCAGTGATGAAATAATTTTAAGGGTACCTAAGAAACAATTTTCAAGATGTCACAAAGCTGGGAAGATTCTAAAACGATGGAAAAATATCATAAATGTCAGTCATTTCACAAGATGATATCCATCAGTAACTAGTGACCAAAATCACTACTTTTTTTTTTTTTAACCTCTGTAACATCTTGATGACAACATCCTATGAATGCACAGAGGAGATTATGATGAAAAATGATAAGTGAACAGGCAGGGCTTTAGTGAATAATCTGTACAAGATTACATCTATAGTCACAAAATGGATTGAGAAGTATAGAGAAAATTAAATCCTGATGTGTGATTATTCATTAAAAAAAAAGAAAAGAAAAGAGTTGACCTGGTAAAACAAAACGAAGTTTCAGATCCTCTTCTGGAACAAGGTATTTGTGTACCTTTGTGTACATGTGTATTAAAATCATATGAGAATTTGTGATCATTTTTTTTACCATGGAAATAATGGTTTAATGATTTACCGAGTATCACCACCAAATGAGGCATATGTAAGGAGACATATTCTCATAAAAACATATTTACCACTTTCATAGGAGATATCCTACAGTACAACAGAATAGAGATAGTCTATCTTCCTGTTGATGGTTATGTCCTCTGAGAAGATTGTTAATTGTAAGGATCACATTGTACTACCATTCAGCTCCTAGGAGTTTCTAACCTCTCAGTTTCATGAGGCAGCCACCAGGACTGGAAACACATCTCTCAGGGTCACTATTCTGTCACCTGTTCTCAGGAAAAGAAACACAAAGCAGAAAAGTCAGCCAAGGACTTGAGATCCAGTCTCAGGTTCCCCTCCTCTCCCCTCCCCTCCTCTTCCCTTCTCCATTCCCTGCTTCTCTCCTCTACTCTCCCAGATGGCTCAGGAGAAGAAAGTGAGGCTGGTGACCTTGCACAGCCCTCCCTCATTCAAATCAAAGTCAATTGCAAGTCATGTCATCATCTTGATGTCATGGTCCTCTTCGAGAACAAAGGACAAACGCAACAACCTGAAGTCCAATATGTTTCACACCTGGATAAATTATGGCAAACTCTTGAATGTCGAAGTAAATTTTGATGCTTGAAAGATCCTGATAAAAGTAAGACAGTGGCAACTTCTGGGATGATATTGATATTAATATTCAGGATATTAATATCAACAACCTTGATAGCTATGAGAACTACTTTGACTTCAGCAAATATTGTAAACTTTAGCTGGTGCTCTTGTCTTCCTCTGTCAAAGTGGCAACCATGTCTTATGATAAATAGCATATTTAGACTTCAAAGAAATTGTCTGTCTTCCCCCTACAGTTATCTGCCTCTCTTTGATAGTCAGCTTATCAATCACTATTTCTGGAATCTCCCCTGAAGCTGGAAGGCAGCTGAGTGCCTTTCTCAAAAACATTCCTATTAAACATGTGTAAGCTGGTATTTTAAAGATATACATGCTGTTGTAAGTGCTGGAAGGAATATGTTTTTTGCTACAGGACTAAGGAAATGTTTTAATAGTACATAATGAAATAGCTATTGGAAGTCTCATGAATTAGATTATTTGCAGAGGGCCCACAGGGTATCAGTAGTATTTGTCCCAGCTGCTTTGTGTGCTGAATTTTGGGCATGTCAGCCTTCAAGATTTGGAGCCTTCTTAGGGAACTAGTAGAATAGATGTTCCTTGAGGGCAAGAAGTATTTTTATAATCCAATGAGACAATATTTTTAAATTGCTTAGCACAGTGCCTGGCACATAGTAGTACATTTAAAAAAATTGCCTTTAAAAAAACAAACAACATTTTGCCTTTGAATCCTACAGTATCTAGCATAGAATCTTGCACATTAATGCAAGATTAATGTGGATTATATTGTATTGAATCAAACTCAAAGGATCAAGGCCAGCCTGCCCAGTAAAACCTGATGCATAGGAGGATATCAGGTCATCTTCACAGCTGTCTCTTGTGGGGAAGAGGAGATGGTGGAGTCCAGCTAAATCATACTTTCTCTTTTTATTTTTAAAATGAATCCTGTGTTGTACTAGGCTATACTACACTTTTTTCACTACGATTTTAGTATGTTGACCAACTGTTTTCATTTATAATTCTATTTTAATTCAGAGACTGAGTTGGAAACCTATAGTATATCATGGGGATATTGACAGGTACAGAAAGCTATGAGAATAGATTGGGGCTAGAATGTTGTGTTAGTTGGGTTTGAAAATGACTTTCTTAGTGGTATGCTTTGAAACTTACATACATACAGGATTCTTCCTGTATGGCTCAGTAATATAGATAATAACATGGAGAATCCACTGTAATACAGTTGTCTCAGTAAAGATTTCAGAGCATATGAAACATTTAGGAAATGTCAGAAGGATGATACCATCCCTGACCAGAGAAAAGGTGAAAAAAAAATCCTACTGACTACATTTGCATATTTTACATCGCTGGCAAGATCTTGTCTGCTGGTAGCAACTCAGAGCTCTCAAAATTATACATTTTTAATGCCATGCTCCGGATATGATTTGTAGGTGTTAGAAAAATTCAGGAGACTTTTCCAAAGCTCCTATTCCATCTTCTTGACCTGATCAAGTCTTCCTGAGTAAGCACTTGTTTCTATAAAGCAATCTTTTTATTCATCTTTAATTGACTCTTTCATGGCTTCCACAATGGTTGTTATAAACCTTTTCTACTTTTCTACCACCTCTTTCCTCCAGTATTACTCTCACCTTACCTTCTATTGTATTTTCCGAAGAAGCTTAAAATTACCTGCTGTGGACTCCCTCAAATCCACTCCTCCACTTTTTTTCCTCTAGTCTTAGTCAATGAAGACAAGCCCCCCTCTTTGCTAAGGCTAACCTTTCCTTCTGTACTCTTCATCCTCTCCTCTCCTGAGAAGACTTAGTTACCTTTCTCCATTAGTTATTTTCCATAATTTTTTCCATAATTTTCATTCTTTTCCTTTCTATTCACTGATCTTGACTTGTATTTTACTCTCTCCTCTGCTCCTGTGATTCTCTCATTTTTGCAATGAAAAAGACTTACCCAGGGGTGGGGAATCTGTGGCTTTGAGGCCACATGTGGCCCTCTAGGTCCTGAAGTGTAGCCTTTTGCCTGAATCCAAGTAGGATTTGTTCTGTAAAGTTTGGATTCAGTCAAAGGGCTGCACTTCAGGACCTAGAGGGTCACATGTGGCCTCAGGTTCCCCACCCCTGGATTTAGCCCTCTCTCTCCATGTCTTCATCTTTTAAAGTCCTCAATATTATTTTAGACCCAACTCAAATTGTACCTCCTTCATGAAACATTCCTTGATCTGCCTTCTTTCCCAAAGCATAGTGATCTCTCCTTCCTTGAATTTCTTATTAGACTTTTTCTGGATCATGTTGATTAGACAGTCCTTCTCCCCATGCATTTGATTGTCTAGCCAAGCTGACCTATTCCCTGTCATCCATACATGACATTCCAGTTTCTGCTTCAATAACATGGTGCGTGCTCTTTTCCAAATCTTAAATGTTTCCTCCTTACCTCTGTTTCTTGGGAACCCTTAGCTCCCTCACCTTTTGGATCAAGTCCTGCCATCTACAGGAAGTCCATCATCATTCTCTTCCTTAGTTAGTGTTCTCACACTCATTATATATTTCATATGTATTATCTCCTATCTTTTAGCACCTAGCATGATACCCAGCATATACTAGGCATTTAATAAATGTTTTCCAATTAATCAATTGATTAGAGCTCCTCTTTATGCTTAATTCATTCTCCCTTGTACTTATTTCACCCTTCCTTATGTCGTAGTCATTTGTCTACGTCTTTCCTCTTTTTAAAATTGTGGGTTACTTTGAGTCAGAGGCCTGTGTTACATCTCTTGCTATAGTCCCAGCTACTAGTACAGTGCTTGGTATATCATAGACAATAAATGTTTGTGAATGAATGATCAAAGTTCCAGATAACATTAAAAAGAATAATACAGTTATTGATAAGTTGGAACACCATGAAGAGTTTGCCACATATCCTGAGGTGATCTTAGATTGAAATCATCAGCCATTTTAGAACTATCAGAAGTTTACTGGCTCCATTTCATTTTAGTAGTGGAGTGAAGCAGGCTTTCAAAAGAAATAAGTGCCATTGAACTTTTTTTTAAATGGAGCTATGCTTGAAGAAGAAACAAAGCCTCTTCTTTGAACTCAGGTGGGAAAGATGAATGACAGTACTATAAGCAGAAAAAAAGATTTAAAAAATTCAAATAAAGGTACGATACCAAGGAATCAGAGAAGCAGAACTGTGTTCAGTCAGGCTCTGCAAATAGTGATTGGAGGTGCTAACCAAAGAATGGTCAACACTACTAACAAATAGGGAAATTTGTTGGCAAAAACTTTAAGAATCTATATCTTAAATCTTCCTGAAACTCTTTTATCTGAATTTCTGTTAGATCTTTAAAATTATTTTTATTCCTTGAAGAATTTTAGATCACAGAATTAGAATGGGAATAAGAAATCCCAACTGAATTTATCCCCAAGCAAAAATCCCTTGAATGCATCTCTCCAAAGCAATGGTCATCCTTTGCTTAGAGATTTCAAGTGACCTCTAATGGCAACCCATTCCAATCTTAGATTAGTCTAATTGTGTGGGAGTTTTCCTTCTAACAAGTCACAACCTGCTTCACTGCAATTTCCACTCAGTATTCTTAGTTCTGTCTTCTAGGAACAAGAAGAACAAATTGAATCGCTTTCTCATGTGACAAATCTTTATGTTCAAAAAGACTATGATAGTGTATATAGCTATAATCAAATAGAGGAAAGCTTAATGAACAGTATTCTACACTGTTCACAGTTGAAATATGCTTTTTGATTTGCAGTTGAGAGCACTGGTCCTTTGCTCTCCTTTTTAGATTAATGTCCCAAACTCTGTGAGTAGGGATAGCTTTTGTTTTTTATAAAGATCATTGAGTATGTGGAACATGTTGATGATATTATCTGTGAGTGGAGCCTGTGGAGTAAGGCTGGTCGTGTTATCCTCCATGTTTGAAATGACAGTAACTTTCAGAAGAGGTCAGTGGTCTGGTAGTGGCAGGCAGTCAAGATACAGAGTAAGTAAGGTTTAAAGAAGAAGGAAGTCTTTCTATTGTTCTTTCATTTCATCTTCTCTATCAATAAAAATTATTTTTGACTTGAAACATATAGACCTGACGAGGTTAAAGAGGAAAGTGAAGCACAAAATAGGTGGGAGCATTATCGAGAAAGCATGTCCCTATTTTCCTAAAATGAGTTCGTCTCCAGACTCAAATTATAAGAATACTATAAAACAACAAAAGCAACTTATATAAATGTGATTATGTCACTGCTCCAGATAATGTCTAATTATGAAGAACAGGAGAAGTGACAGATTTAGAGATTAGTAAAGTCATGTGTCCTTGGGCAAATCATCTCAGGGCCTCACTGTCCTCATCTATGAATTGAAAGAGCTGGGCTAGTTTAACTGTAATGTCCCTTCCAGCCCTAATATTATCAGATTCAAGGAAATGCCCCAATATGTAAAAAAAGAAAAGAAAAAAACCATAGACTATAGGTCTACAAGGATTCCCACTGTGTATTAGATCATGTTTGTGGATGGCACATTTCCAAGGTCTCCTGATAATGTCAACTCAAAAAAGATATTGGAAACCTGTGTATGTTTCCAATAGTATTGGGGTGGGGTGGGAAGCAAGGGGACAGATTAGATGGGATTTGTTAAGAGCTACTGGTAGACAAGTCCTCTGATTCTCTCCTGATTTTAATCTGTCTTTTCAACCACACTTGCCTGGACAAAAAGAATTCTCAGGCAATTTTCAAGTTAAAATGTTATTATTTCCTTGAAGGTTAAATACAAAGAATAATTTATGCACATAAATCTGTGGGTTTTTCTTTCACTGCCTTCACTAAAGCTTCAGAAAGAAGGGAATTATGCTGAAAAGAGTACACTTCCTTTTAAATGCATGTTTTTAGATATAAAGGAATGTAGCAAGAGAAATGGATTTAAGAAAGTACCATCAATAAATAAACATATTATGTATATATTTGAAGACCTTTTTTTCAGGATGAGGTTATATTAGATAAGAAGAAACTGTTTTTTATTTCCAAGGACAACATGATGCTTTGTTGGAGTTTTTTCTTAGTAGTTAAATTTGTAAAATACCAACATCCTGAGTTACTTAGTTTTCTACTTGCCCTGACTTTTGTATTCACACAAATTATGCTGACTTCCCATGGGTTCAGAATAAGAATGATGAGGGCATGTTTGCTATTCCCTCTTTGTTAAGAAATCATATCTTGATGGTGATTTCTGCTCTTTTCCTCTTCCTATAAGCCTGAGCTCACTTGTACAACGGTATAAACATTTTTCTAAGGCAAAAAACAAAGTCTCAGGAATTTTACACTTACATTTGTTTTATTTTAATTTAATTAATTTTAATTAAATTTTAATTCAATTTTCTTGAAAAAAAAAGACACCCAAAAGGTCAATGGATAGAGAACATATATAGGGAAGCAAACTTTGGACTCAGTGTTAAGGAAGACATTTGTGACAATTAGAACTGTCCAGGAACAAATTGGGTCACCATAACAGTGTGCTAGTTTCCCATTACTGAAACAGAGGCCGAAATATCACTTATGATGTATGAAGTGGAGGGGATTTCTGCCTTGGATGATAATATGTACTTTTGCCAAATCAAAACATTTCAGAGTTGGAAGAGATCTTAGAAGATATTGGGTATAGTATATAGTTTAGCAAGAATCTCATCTGCAATATTTTTTATTTGATTCAATGAGAATTTATTAAATGCCTGCTATGAGTAAGACACTATGCTATGTGTAGGGAATGCAAAGGCAAAAATGAAATAGCCACCTGGAAAATAAAACATGTAAAGAAGTAAGGACAAAGTCCATGTATTGCCATGCGAAGTGATTTCAAGAAGTAAAGAGCAAGAGAGCTAATAATCCAGGAGATGAGGAAAGAACACATGTGAAATGAAACAGGAAGCTAAGAATTCTTCAAGACAGAGGAAAGCAATGAGTTTATTCCACCCTACAGGGGACCACTTGTACAAATCCATGGAAATAAGAGTTAAAATGTCACATAAGAGAAACAGATAGCAGACCAGTGATGGAGAGTGAATGAAGGTAAGCAATATGAAATGGAAGGAACAGTAGGTGGAAGTCAGATTATGGAGAGCTTTAAATGCCAGACTGAAGAATTTGAATTTTATCTTAGAGGCAACAGAAAAGCAATGAATACACTTGAGTAAAGGGATGATATGGTTCCATCTGTGTTTTAGGAATATTACTTTATCAGCCTTATAGAGAATGGGTTGAAGATGGGAGAGATTGAAGGCAGGGAGACTGATTAGGGGTCCTTTGCAGTGCTCCAGGGCTGATGTGATTATGGCCAGAATGCTGTAGAGACCATATGAATTGAGAGAAGGGGATAAATAAAAAAAAATGCTATAGAGGTAGAATTGACAAAGTTTGAAAGCTGATTGGATTTGGGTGCATCAAAAATGACACCATGGTTGCAAACCTGGGTCACTAAAAGATGGCAGTAATGTCAAAAATAACAAGGAAGTTTTGAGCCAAGATAGGCTGGGGAAGAATGTATAATGAGTTATATTTTAACCATGTAGAATTTGAAATGCTTATGTATCATCCCATTAGTCATCCACCAGGCTACTGATAATGGGGTTCAAAAGAGATTAAGGTTGACTATATCATTTGGGAGTCATGAACATAGGTCTGAAATTATCTTTGACAAGTTGAAATATTTTCTGAAGAAGTATGTAATGATGATGATGATGACAGCTAGCATTTTTTTATAGTGCTTTAAGGTGTGCAAAGCAATATATTATCTCATTTTATTCTCACCACAAAACTGTGTGGTAGGTGCTATTATTATCCTTATTTTACCAATGAGGAAAGTGAGATTGGTCACAGCTCATCTGAGGCTGAATTTGAACTCAGATCATCCTGATTCCAGGTCCAGCACTGTATCTACTATGCCACTAATTCCTGATGCAGCCCATTCTACTTTGGAAGGGTGTTCATTGCTAAGTTTTTCTTCAGTTTATAGAAACTAAATTTTCTTCCTGTAAATATTTACCAAATTATTCCTGATTCTGCCCTCTGGGGTCAAGCAGAACCATACTTATCTTCTTTTTAACAAGTTAGTCCTTCAAATAGTTAAAGCCAGATACCATGTACCTTCTAGAATCCTCTCCCACTCCCCCAATACATATACCCTCTAGTATTCTTCATGTTCAACATCCCTACCTCCTTTAATCAGTCCTCTAATAATGAATGGATCGGAGTTTTAAGGGGGCAAATTTTGTATTAAGGGAAATTTTTGTAGCTATTGGAGCTAGCTCAAACCAAAATGGGTTGCCTACTGGTGGCCCTAACCTTGCAAATTTCATTAACTACTCCTTCTACAACTACAATCACCTCAGCATCCTTGTGGGGATCCTCTTTTCAGTGTATATATGTCCATGTTAAAACATAGCCGGAACTGAATACTGTGTTCTATATAACAGCTAGATAGCTCAATGAATAAAGTGCTGTACCTAGAATTAGGTAGAACTGAGTTCAAATGTAACCTCAGACATTTACTAGCTATGGAGCTTTAGGCAAGTCACTTAATTTCTCTCTGCCTTAGTTTCCTCATCTGTAAAATGGGAATGGTAATAGTACCCATCTCTTAGGAATATGAGGAGAAAAAAAGATAATATTTATAAGGTGCTATGCAAAATTTAACATACTATATAAAAGCTAGCTATTTTATTGGTCTGAGTAGGGTGAAATTCAGTAGGACTAGCTCAACTGAATAGTCTTGAAGCTCCCTTACAACTCATTACGGACAAATCTCTGGACTTGATGTCAGAAAAACTTGAGTTTCAATTCTGCCTCAGATACTTTGCTGTGTGATTCTGGACAAGTCACTTACACACTTTTGATGTCAATTTCCTCATCTGTAAAATGAGATAATAATAGTTCCTACTTCGCAGAGTTGTTATGAGAATCAATTGAGGTTTTTACATAGCGCGCGCACACACACATTTTTTACATAGTCCTTATTCCTCTATGTAAACCTTAAAGTGCTATGAAAATTTTAGCTATTATGATTCTACTGGCCTACCAAAATATTTTGTTTTGCAAAATGTACATTATGCTACTCATTTTTACTACTATAATATTTTATTAATGTTCCATTTCTCTTTCTTCTTAGGCTGCTTTTCATTGCAATTACCCACTAAGTCCTCCTTACAATAGAATTTCCATGAAATTCTAAATTAAAACTGGATAGGAGATGAGCAATTTCATATGCCTTTTGATATCCATTAGTCTTAATTTCATTTGAACTCTGGGGACATGAAAAGGTTTATAATTTACATTATTCCTTTAATCTAGGGGGCAATTAGCTGGAATAATGGATAAAATGCTGGACCTGGGATCAGGAAGACCTGAGTCTTACTCCTACCTCAGACTCTAGCTGGGTGTTGCTGGGCAAATCACTAAGCTACTGTTAGTCTAAATTTACTCATCTGTAAAATAGGAATAATATTTCCTACTTCACAGGGTTCTTGTGAAAATCTCTCTCTCCGTACATACATGCTTACACACACACACACACACACATTCAGACACACACACATATACACATGTATATACATATATACTACAAAAATCCTAGCTTAAATTATTAATAATATTATTAACCTTCGAGGTTCAGACAAGAAAGAGTAAAATTGATATTCAAGGATGAATGTTAGACTAAGAAATAAAATAATTTAGGTGAAAACTGCCAATATGCAAAACTATGAATTTTATTCTATATACTGCATCAATAGAAATGTAGGGAGTGGGCAATCATTCCTTTCCTTGTGACAAATTGACAGAGATGTAGCAGAAGGACTGAATCAGACTGGCAGCAGTTTTCAGTAAGGGTCAATTCCAGTTGCCTCATTAGCTTTCCAGAAAAATTTAATAGGAAGGACTACTAAATTTTAGGGAGGCCAAATTTTTTCCCTCTTGAAAATATGGAAAGAAGAAATATCTGGATTGTGAATTCTCTCTCTCTCTCTTTCTGAAGCTTGAAATTTCTGAATAAAACTGTGCTTCTATGTGTTTCCATATTCCCCAGGAAGGGAGAGAAATGTTTTACATTTTGTTAACATATCCTTAATTTGCCATGGGCAGTGTTTCATTTTTTCCTGCCTTGTAGTAGGGGAGCCTCCTGTCCCCAAAGAACACGATTTTGCAAAGCCAAGGAAAGGAATTCTACAGACTGCTGCCAAATATACCCCTCTCTGTAGTAGACTCTTTAACTGCACAGATATTTTGAATCCAACAAGACTCTTCTGAACCTTTGGGGAGCTAGAGGGAAGGCCTTGGCTGGAGTTGGAAGCAAGGCTGTGTAACGCCATTTATGCTCCTAAAGCAAGATTTGGAAATTACATCCCTCTGCTCCTGACTATCCATGGGGAAGCTTTGAGCCTTCATTTTAACAAATACTTGACTTTTTAAAAAATAAATGCCTTTAACCAGGAGAAGGGACTTTTCTAATATTCAAAATATGTGTTTATAGAAAGTAATATTGCATGCTCCCCATTGCATGCTTCCCATATGTTGCATTCCTTCTCCAGAGAGAGTACCTACCAGAGAGAGTACTTACTTGCCTTTCCCTCTTCAAGTTGGAAAGGGGTAGTGTCTTCATTTCCATGTACTCATATTTAATTTTGATTATTGGCAGAAAACAAGAGGGGAGCTTTTCCATTCTTTATCATTAGTTAACTCCAAAATGATATCTTGGGCATTTAATTGCGCAAATCAGCATGACAAAAGATGTGTAGGGTTTAGTTGCCAGTCTCACATCCAGGAAGCTTACATGCATATTCATGTTGTAATAGTGATCCATTGACATCTTTTATAGACACTGCCAAGTACTTTAGGCCTGTAACTTTGATTTTCAATTAGGACTTATCAGGGAAATGACCTTCAGAGCTACACAGATTTTTGAAAAACATAAAGCAATACTTCATTGTTATAAGTGAGGAAAGATACTGTTGTGCTAGGAATTCAAAAATGTTGGCTATTTTCAATAGGTTACTGAAAAGACAGGTTGGGGTCAAGGAGAACCTCTGTACTTGTACGTTCTGTTTGACTCACTACTCTGATGGATGATTTTGACACTCCATCTACATGACCCATGACCAGTCGTATTAGATCATTATGATCTCATTTGATGCACACAATAATCCTATGAGAGAGATGCTACAGGTCTTAATATTTTGGCTTTGCTGGTTAGGAAATAGCTTGAGAGAGATTAAATTACTTACTATTATTATATGCATAACTACATGCTTGTTAGAGTGGAAAGAGACCTTAGGGACCATGTAGTTCATCACAGTAATCTAAAGGATAAGAAAATTGAGATTCATATTGGTGAAATGAATTTTGTGGCTAGATTGCCGGTCTGTCATCAAGGTAGCAAGAAATGATTAGTAAACTAATCTTTTTTTTTTTTTTTGAGAACTGTGACTTATATCATGGTTTTAATATGAAGCGATAAAACAAGTTTTAGATCTTAGCTATTTGTATATAGGAAAACATTTTGCTAGACTTTATACCCCATGAAGGAAGGCATTGTGACTTGTAAAATTTTATATTTTCCCTTAGGGTACTTTGCACACAACAGAATTTTATAAATTTTTTTTTAGTTAAACTGGAAATGTCTTTGTCCTAAAAATAATATTTTTTCCTTGTTTTGAAGTTGCTAAACTTTTCCAATTTGGTCATTAATGTAGCATACGTGTTACTCAGAACCTTTTGTTATTGAACTTCATTGTGTGATGTTTTGAATAATTATAATTATGTAGATATGGGTCAATTCTCTGATCCAGTGCACATTATCTTATAGGCCAGACAGAATTCACATTTCTAATCACAAATAATTTAATTAAGGTGTAATAGGAAGGTAAATAATGAGGCCAAATAACTAAGCAAAAGAATCTTTTTTTTTTTTGAGGGGTTAACAATCACTTTAATCAAGCACATGTATCATTCACCTAATTCAGGGGAGTCAACACTCTGAACTTCAAAGAAAATACAGAGAAATTAGAAGTCAACAGATATGACTTCCTCTGCCTGAATTCACTAGACACTTTCAACTGTCTGAACATAGTTATCAGAGAGGGAAGCACCAGCATTTGGGTTTTCAAAGTCTGGGGGCTCCTTAGTGGCTTCCCATAGTCCTTATCTGGCCAAACAAACACTTCCAGTCCGTAAGCCCCCAAAAGAATCATTCTTAATCTCATAAATTTGTATTTTTTTATAATTTATACATATTTATATATTTCTTTAATATATGTTTAATATTTTATATATTTTATATATGTGTGTATATATATATATATATCTATATATGTCTATATAGATATAAAACATTTATTTAAATCTGTCTTCCTGACAACACCTCATCAATCAGAATCCTTACCTAGAGACTCCAGTAATCTTGGCCACACAGAGAGCCACCTTGAAATGGAACCAGAGAATTTCTCCTGTAAGTGTAATGTTCGTTTTTTCCCAAGTATCTTGGGAAATGAAGTTCTAGAGCTTCTTCTCTCCTCTAAGATTCCTCACAAGGTTAAGAAGCTGAAATTTTAATTTTAGATATGTTATATACACTGCACAGAGAAGTCTTGTGCTGTTGCTCTTACAAAATGCTCCATCTCCTAACTGCATTTTCACTGATTATGAATTCTTAGATGCTTAGAATTATCTCCTTCCTTGTCTCTTCTTCCTGGCTTCCATGTCTTTCTTCAAGTCTCAGCTAAAATCCTATCTTCTGGAATAATCCTTTCCCAGTCACCCTTAATCTTAGTGTTTTCTCTTAGATTATCTCCAATTTATCCCATCTACAACTTGCTTGTACTTATTACTGTATTTATTGTTATTGTTGTTAATTTTGTATTCCCAATTCAATTCTAAGCTTGTTGAGGGGAAGGAAAATTTTTTTGCCTTTCTTTCCATTCACACTGTACTTAGCACAATGATTGGTTCATGGTAGGTGCTTAATCAATGCTTGTTGACTTTATTTATTAAGAAATCAGAGACCATGATATTTTGCTTCGCATGTCACACAGGTGTGTGTGTGTGTGTGTCTGTGCTCCAGTTTTCTCATATTTCAGATAGAAAAAAAAGTATCTCTGACCTCTTTCATTGGATTGTTGAAAGGATCAAATGAAATAATGGGTATGAAGGCCCACGTGGAAGTATAGAGTGCTCATCTGAATGGAATGCTTTATCATTATTATAAGAGAATGGTCTAGTGCCCACAGATAGAAGCTACTTACCCAGGAATCAGCAAACTTTTCAAAATACTCACAATATAAAATGATAGATGAAGCATTTTATCTATCTCTGCTAAGAGCTAGGGACACAAAACAAGCAAGCAAGATAGTCTTTGTCCTCAGGGAACTTAGATATTAATGGAAGAATATAATACATAATAGGTAGCTGGGAGGTGGGAAGAGGAAGAGTTCTGTGTTCTTAGAACATAATGAAAATGGCATGTCCAGTGTGCAAAGTCCTTACTGTAGGTGGTTAGTGTTGCCAATTCAAAGGGATAAGGATAGGAACTAGTGTTTGATTTCTTTAGTATAGAGCATTTTTAGGAGATGCTTATAGTCTCCTCATACTCTGATGATGCAGTAGTACATATAGTCTTAGAGAATTGTGCTGAAAGACTGCCTTGGATCAGTTTTTTGCAAAATTGTTGGAAAAGAGAAACTAGCTTCCTTTAAAGTATATCCTCTTTAATGAGTCTCATAGATTAAGTAATATTAGTTAATTTTTGAGTAATGTTATCTAAGTAATTAAGTAATATTATCTTAATAACATTAAGATTGATGTCTTTCTTTTTTGTAGATTCCTGTGCTTCTCAACTTGAGCCAAGATCCAGAAGTTAGTCTCCCTGTTAAACCACTCATCTTTTCACTGGCTATAGGAGCCTGCTTGGGAGGTGAGGAGGATTGTTCATTGCAATTGTTGGAAAATATGTATTTGTAAATTTGTTTAATCACTTCCAGTGCTGACTGAAGGCAACTAGTGGATACAGCATATAGAATGTCTGTCCTAGAGTCAAGACCTGAATTCAAATCCAGCCTCAGTCACTTACTAGCAATGTGACCCTGGGCAAATTGCTTAACTTTTGTCTTGCACAGTTTCTTCCTATGAAAAATGTGGATAATAATAGCACTCGTAGGGTTGTTTTGAGGATCAAGTAAGATAATATATGTAAAAAGTTTTTAGCACAATACCTGGCACACAGTAGGCACTATCTAAATGCTTAATTGCTTCTCTTCCCAATCAGTAGTGAAAGCTTAGGTGGCATAAAGTGGAAAATAAACTCAGAAAAGACTTTATGATGTGGCCATGGTGGGCAGATCATTACAGATTTGAACAGATACTAATCGCAGTCAGTACTTTGAAGACCATTTCTGAGTATTATTTGAGAAAATTTAAAAGAGCTCAGGTGAAAATGAAAGAACTTGGGAAAGAAGGTGTGATGTAGGAAAAGGGGAAGGGGGAGGTACGTTTTGCTTCTCTGAACATGTAACCTGGGGAGCTCATTGTTATAGTCTTGTAGTCAATTTTCTCAAAAACTATTTATAGTCTGGCATTTAGAATTTCTGAATTTGAGCTAAATCCTTGGTTTTATTTTATTTTCTTTTTGAAAATTATCTCTCTTCCGACTATAGGGTAAGTAGTTAGTGATGGCATCTGAGATTCTAAATAAAGGGTAATTCCATTGTGAAGTTTTGAGCACTATGCTAGGTTATAAGAAGAACAAAGAAAGATTTTATTGTCCATGTGTCTCTGGACAAGTCACTTAACTTCTCTGTGCCTCAGTTTTCTCATGTGTTAAATAGAGGGCTTGGATTATATGACTCCTTACCTTGGTTGTAACTTTATATGCTATGATTTTAAAACAGTAGGAATAGGAATCTTCTTTGATCTCCTTTAATACTACTGTCTTCCCTCTGAGATTATCTCCAATTTATCCTACATGTCTCTTTTTTGAAAAATGATTTTTGTGTGGTTCCTCTACACCCAAGAGTGGTTGTTCCTTGAGAGCAGGGACTGCTTTTAGTTTAATTTTTTTTTTGCCTTTTTTTGCACCCCTAGCACTTAGCACAATGTTTCACACCTAGTCAGTGCTTAATAAGTGCTTTTTGACTTGACTTGAGTAGGAGTATTAATATGCCACTGGATTTTTTGAAAGTGTTCCTGAAAGTGATTGATTTCTATGTGGAATACCTGAAACAGATTCCTGGGAGGAACTCAGCCACTTGGCTTATTCATTCTAGAAATATATCAATCAGAATATACAAGATAAAGATTGAGTAAGTGGAAGGTAACCTAGGAGGGGATGGAACTAGTTTTGGTTTGGGGAGAAATAGGAAAGATCTACTAAAAGAGGAGGCAAGCTTAAAGGAAACAAAAATCAGGGATTATAAAGTCAGAGGTAGGGAAAGAGAATGTTCCACTGGAATAATCCTTGCAAAGGCAAAGGCATGGAAATGGGAGATGGAGTTTTGTGTGTGAGAAATAGGAAGCAGGTTAGAATGAAAATATTACAGAGTGTGTTTAGGGGAGTAGAATGTTAGAAGACTGGAAAGGTACAAACAGGTTTAAAGGCCAAACAAAGTACTTTACACTTAGTCCTGGCAGTAATAAGAAGCTACTGGGATTTGTCAAGCAAAGAGGGTATATAGTCAGATATCACTTCGGCAGCTGAGTGGAGAATTGCTTGAGGTGGAGAGAGACATGAGGTAGGAAGATCACTTTGAAGGCTATTGTAATAATCCAAGTGAGAGGTGAGGGACACTGGAAATTCATGGATGGCTATGTCAGTGAAGAGAAGAGGACTTATTAAAGAGACACTGGAGTGAAAAAAAATTACAAGATTTGGCAACTGATTGAATATATAGGATGAATAAGAGAAAGGAGTCAAGGGTGACAATGGAGTTGGGAATTTGAGTGAATGGAAGGATTATGATAGGCTTAAAAGTAATAGGGAAGTTTGAAAGAATAAGGAGTTTGGAATGAATTCTATTTGGATATGTTGACTTTGAGATGTCTATGGGATATCCAATTTGAAATGTCTAACAGGGAGTTGGTGATCCAGAACTAACTCTCAGAAGAGACACTAAGACTGGATAAATAGATCTGGGAATCATCTGCATGGAGATGATTATTGGATCAATGGGAGCTGAAGAGATACGCAAATAAGAAAGTATACTGAGGAAAGAGAAGAGGGCTTGGAAAAGAGCTGTGGTAGACAACCATAGTTAGTGAGGACTACAAGACCAAGATCTAGCAAAAGAGGCTGAGAAACAGCAGGCAGGAAAGAAAAGGAGAGAGGAAAATCACTAAAGCCCAGAGAAGAAGAAATATCCTGGAGGAGAAGGTGATCAAGTATAAGATGCTGCACAAATTGAAGAAGGGTGAGGAGAAAAGACAATTAGACTTAGCAATTAGGAGATATAGGAGAGAGCAGTTTCAATTGAATGATGAGGTCAGAAGCTAGATTGCCTAGGTTTTACAGCAAAGTTTGTAACCATTTTTTTGTTTGTTCCAGTACATGGGTCCTTTGGCAGCCTGGTAAAATCTATGGACCTTTCCTCAAAATAATGTTTTTATTTTTAACATAGAGTAAAATAACAAAATTGCAAAGGAAACTAATTCTATTGAATTCTATTATCAAGATCATTTCAAAGAAGGTCATGGACCCCAAGTCAAGAAACCAACATCTAGATCATGTGTGTGGGACCTGTGGCCTCAAGGCCACATGTGACCCTCTAGGTCCTCAAGTGGGGCCCTTTGACTGAATCCAAACTTCACAGAACAAATTCTCTTAATAAAAGGATTTGTTCTATAAAATGTGGACTCAGTCAAAAGGACTTAGAAGGCCACATTTGACTGTTGCCATCTCTGATCTAGATCAAGCCACTCTTTTTTTTTCAGGTGATACAAATGAAGTCTTAAAGATTTGCCTCAGGTCACAAAGCTAGTAAGCAGCAGAACTGAGATTTAAACCCAGGTCCAGTAACTTCAAATCCAGCCCTCTTTCCCCTGCACTATAACAGTCTGTTTTACAGTCCTAAGATCCGGAATAGAAAGACTGAAACTCTTTCAAAGTAGAGTTAAATGATGAGGGCTGGAAAGATAAAGGAACCTCAAGACTGGAGTTCCCTGCATGGGCCATCTGGAAAAGAATTCACAGACTCAAGCATTCTTGAGGTCAAGGTGGTAAAGATTTATTAAGCTTTTCAGTGGGTAAGCGTTCTTAGGAAACCTGCGACCTTAGAAGGTACAAGTAAAGTTTATATAGGATATTCTATAGTATAACATGTGCCAAGTATGCTGACTAGGTGATTCAGGGAGGGATTAGGGAATGGTTAAGGAGTGGTTAGTTCTTAAAGGAACATGCACTTTTGGCATCTACTGTGAAAATCTTTTACCCAGAGTTCATCAGGAAGTAGCCCAAGGGGGTGGGCTTTTTAGAGGTGTGGTTTTAGGCCTGAAACATCATTAAGTCAATTAAGGATCAAAACTGACTAAGTAATACTCAGGCTGCTCTCATCAATGTCTTGTTAGTCAAGATAAATGCGAGGGAATATTAGTATGTCTAAGTTTAGCATACATGTGATTGCTCAATGAGTAGTAAATGTCATTATGACCCAGTACACAGCCAGCTCAGACTGTACATAGCTGGTTCAAATTAATAAATTGTATAGGTGCAGCTGGCTACTGTATCAGAAAAGGAGTTAACAGTTTTTGCTGGGGCAGGCTGTCCTAGGGCTAGGGAAAAACTGCCTGGGATTGTGTTTTGAGGCTAGAGAGAAATGTGATTTTAGAATTGGGGTGCAAGCACAGGCACCCAAGAACCTTATCATAAGTATATAGGTTAGAGAAAAAAAAAGCTTGGGGAGGGGAGACATCAACAGAAGAGATTCTAAATTAAGGGTAATTAAATTGTGAAGTTTTGAGCACTATGCTAGGCTATAAGAAGAGCAAAGAAAGATTTGATTATCTATGTGTCTCTGGACAAGTATCTTTACTTCTCTGTGCCACTGTTGGAAGTGGAAATGGATGAAGAAATTTGGAGACACCATTTTACCAGGACCACATCCAAAGACAACCGAGTTTAGTCTTAATCCTTTGTTCCTTTAACTCCTGAATGGCATCCTCAGGTGCCTGTGTGAAGATTCATTTGGCAGCATCTGCTGAGGATCTTAAACAAAGGCTTTTGGGAAATTACAAGTTTTTATTGTTATAACCAGGTCTTTAAGCAAGATTTACTAAGAAAGGTTTTTTTTTTTTAATTATTTGCTTTGACTTTGGCTATTCCATTGGTTTATGTCTCTGATGTTTGGATGAATGGATGCTTCTGTTTAGTTTATCTCCTTGTTTAAAGGAGGCTGATAATGACTGTAGAAACACGAAAATTATTTCTAGTTCTATTAGAAATACTTCTATTTGTTTGAGATACCCAATTCTAGAATTTTTGTTGTGAGTTGTTTTAGACTCTCCATGACCCCATTTTTGGGGTTCTCTTGGCAAAGAAAAGGGAGTGGTTTACCATTTGTTTCTCCAGCTCATTTTACAGATGAGTAATGGAGGCAAACAGAGTTAAGTGATTTGCCGAGTCAAATGACTAGTGAGTAAGTGTCTGGAACCAAATTTGAACTGAGAAAACCTTTCTGATTCCACCCGGCATGCCATCCACTGCACCACCTACCTGCCCATTCAAGAATTAGAGAATTTGTTAGAACTCCTCTTATGTAAGAGGTAACAGCAGGGATGAAGGAATACTCCTTTCAGAATATTCTCAAATAGGTGAACAACCAATGAAGAAAACTGAGCTAGGTCTGGTTCAAAATGCATCTCCTCTAAGGAGCCTGCTGGCTCCTATCTCTGCAATACTTCTGAATCCAAAGAATGTTTCCAAGTGCTAAGAGGGTGGTTTTAACATGGGCCATTTTGTACAGCTAAGACGCTGACCAAAGTTTGATGATAGTAAATACTTACTGGTTGGACCCATTTTGGAAACACTGCTCCCATAAGCAGTGAAGTCCCCGTTCTCAACATCTTTTCCACCTGGTATATTTAGTCAACAGATTGAAGTCCCTGCTGGAGCAGATGCAGAGTTATAGGTGATAATTGTGTATTCCCTCTGTTGACAGCAGTCCTTTCTACTGGCTAAGTAGTTTGAGTTTACTCTGACCTTTTAAAATAGTACCTGTTCTGAAATACACGTCTTCTGATTAAGCTATGATTGATTTCCTAGTCAGCCTTCAAAAGATGTGGCTATTCTGTGTCAAATTCCCATATGTATGAAGAATGAGGAAGCTGGACGGACTCAAAACCGTTTTGTTTCCCTCTTTCCTAAATCAGCTAAGTTTTGTGGAAAGAAGTCTAAATGGAATTAAATATGGGTCCTGATAGTCACTTAGACTGGAATGTAATAATACTAACACTATTTGGACTAGAATATAATCATAATATTTGTTGTATATCTACATATAACGCTTTAAAGTTGTGAAACACTTCATGATAATTATATGTAAAATAATATTTGAGATGATGAATATGTAAAAATGAATAGATAAATACCCTGGGGATTAAATCAAAGCTATTATTCAATATTTTGGATTAATTTTTTGCATCTTGACCATATATGGTTTTAGGCATCCCACCAAATATAACTTTCCACACTGAATTTATATAAGGGTTTGGAATAACTCGGGAGACAGGAATCTCTATTAAAAGCCCATTTCCTAGGGCATATATAGTAGCTTGAATGACAGGCTCTTTGACTTACGTGTGGTAGAGCAGGTGCCTAGAGTTGATTTTCATGTTTTCTGTCAAATGGGAGGATATTGTCCTAGAAGGACAGAATATATTACCTGTCATAAGAACTAAGAATTCATCATCATGATCATGTCTTGGGCAGTCATTGGCAGGGTCGACTGTGCTTTCTTTTTATAAATGTTCTTCCAAAGCAGATTTGGAAATAGTTTTAGGAGATATGCTTGTCCTCCCAATATAAGCTTACCCTATACATAGCCTTGGGGCATATTCAGATACATATACTTTACCTATCACTTTTATGGAAACTGACAAGCTTGGAAGCAGGAGTCCTGCCAAGGCAGGGCATAGAGTGGTAATCAGCAAACAAAGATTTGTTGTTCAGTCGTTTCAGTGATGAAGGACTCTTTGTGATGCCATTTTTGGTGTTTTCTTGGCAAAGAGACTGGAGTGTTTTGTCATTTCCTTCTCCAATTCATTTAATGAGAAACTGAGGCAAGCAAGGTTAACTGACTTGTTTAGGGTCATACAGCTAGTGTCTGAGTCTGCATTTGAACTCAGGAAAATGAGTCTTCCTGATTCTAAGTCTGGTATTCTATCCATTGTGCCACCTAATTGCTCCAGTGAACAAGGATAGTGGGCTTTAATTGGGGTATATGGGCACTTTCACAAGAGTAAGAGCTAGCCAGTATTTACACAGCTTTTTGTGGTTTGCAAAGCCGTTTATATTTATTATCAAATTTGGACTTTACAACAACCTGTGAGGTAAATGATATCATTATCCCCATTTACAGATGAGTAAACAGGCTGGGAGAGCTTAAGTAGGTTGCCTAGAGTGACACAGCTATCTAAGAACTAGGACTCTTTATAAGAGTGGCTGTCAAGGGATATTTGACCTAGGTGTCAAGGATAGTTTTTGACAGCCATAGGGAAGGACAGAAGTGTTTCTACTTCAAAGAAAAATAAAGTTAGATAACAACAATGATAGTGTACATTTTAATAGCATTTTTAAAGTTTTCAAAAAACTTTGGCTTTTTAGTTATTCTAGTTAGATCTCTTACCCTATGGAGATGATTACCCTAAGAAGTAAATCTTCTCTTTAACATCCATGACATGATTATTTAACTTCTCTCTGAACACCCTCAAGATCAGGTATTGTTTATTTCTCTCAGCTGCTCCTTCTGTTTAGGAACATCTTGTTGATGTTTAACTGATGATGATGATGATGATAGTAATGGTGGTGATGGTGAAGGTGATGATGGTGCTAGTGATGATGGTGATGGTGATGGTGGTGATGATGGTGATAACCAGCTGCCATTTGTATAGCACTTTAAGGGTTGCAAATTGCTTTGCATGTATCAACTCAAGTGACCTTCATAACTCCTCTGCAAGGAAGGTGATGTTATTATCCCCATTTTATAGCTGAGGAACTTGTGACTGAGGAGATAAATGGCTTGCCCAGGGCCACCCTGCTAATAAGTCTCTATGGCAGTATTCAAACTCAAGTTTTCCTAATTCTAAGTCTTGTACTTTATCCATTGTGTCACTTAACTCTCTACCAACAAAATCATAAGCTTTAAGCACTTGTAGCTACCAGCCAGCCCATGGTCACCTAGCTCATTGGCAGCCATACTGCACTTAGAATCATGTATTTTTCCCCTCAAACTTAGTTCTTTTTGTACCACACACTTATTTATTATGGGATCATGAACCCTCAGAGTTGTGAAAGACCTCAGAAGATATTAATGTTGCCTATTACATAACACATATAGCCCATATAATGTTCTCTACATAGTAGTCATTGAAGTAAGCTTCTGCTTGAAGTTCCTTCCCCCTCTCCCCCCACAAAAAAAATCAAGCCACAAATACACAATGAGGAGAGCCCACTAATTCCTGAGCTGTCTCATTATGTTTTGGGATAGATCCAGTTGTTGGTAAATTTTTCTTTATATAGATCCAAAATCTGTCTTACTTTTACCTTCTGTACTCATTGCTCCCATTTCTGCCGAGATATTTGACCTAGGTGTCAAGGATAATTTTTGACAGCCATAGGGAATGACAAAAGTGTTTCTACTTCATAGAAAAATAAAGTTAGATAACAACAGTGACAGTGTACATTTTAATAGCATTTTTAAAGTTTTCAAAAAGCTTTGGCTTTTTAGTTGTTCTAGTTAGATCTCTATTCCACATGATACTCTTTCAGCTATTTGGAGATAGCTATTATATGTTGCTCGAATCTTCTCTGCTCCAGGCTAAATAACCCTGGTTGTTTTAAATATGTATGTGTACATATGTGTGTTGCTATATGTACATTTTAGACAGAGATCTATAAAGATATTGATATATAATTTTGAAGACCTCCACCATCTGGTCTCTGCATTCAGAAAGAGGCTTAAAAATGCCATTATCTCTGGTTAAGCTAACACTTGGGCTTAAATTAATGTTAAATTATATTTAATTGACAGAATAACAGCTTTTTCTAGATTCAGAGGGAGAACAAAGGATAAAGAGGGATGAAGAGGAACAATGAACTGACATTGTTATAGATAAAATTTGTAGCTATTTCCTTAGGTCAGCGTTCAGGTTATTAATGCTCTTGACAAAATGTGGCAACCACAACTAAACACAATATTTGAAATGTAGTCTACCTGTTACCAAGTTCTATCTAAGAACAGGGTTTCTTAACCTGGGGTTTGTGAATTTGTGTTTTTAAATCTTTGATACCTATATCTCAATATAATTAGTTTTCTTTATAATCCTCTGTGTTTTATTTTATTATAAAAACATTATGAGAATGGGTTCATAGACTTTATCCAACTACCACAATGACACACACAAAAAGTTAAGAATCCCTGCTCTAGACAAATAGGGAATAGGGACAGGAAAGAGAAAGAGTGCTTTTTCTTTCTGAATTGGAATAGGCCATGTATTGATACTCACTTGATTGGTACCTGAGTTATCTTTTAAATTCTTACTATTTTTATGTCATCCTAAATACCCACATATTTTGTAGATTAGGATCTTTTTATTTTTACTGGAGGAAGAGGCTACCCTTTGTGAAATATTTTCTGTTTATTGCCAGGCAGGGCCCTTAGGCTACTATCTGTGTGATATGATTTCAGAGAAAATTACTTCCAAGTCTATCTGATACTAGAAATTCTCTTAACAAGAGACAAAGCCTATCTTTCTGCATTCAAAAAGAAGCTTAAAATGCCTTTATTTCTGGTTAAGCTAACACTTGGGCTTAAATTTATGCTAAATTGTATTTAATTTACAGACTAACAACTTTTCCTAAAGTCAGAGGGAGAACAGAGGTAGGTATCTTGCAGTAGGGAGGAAAAAGAACAAGGAACTGATATTGTTGCAAATAAAAGATTACCTAATTTGCCATTGAGCCCAGTGACATTTTATAACTAAGGTAATTTGGTTACCAATATACTATTGGATTATATTAAAGTATAGTGCCCACTAATTAAAGTATAATGACATAAAGCTTATCTAATAATATCAGAAATTCTTTCACTAAAAGACAAAGCCTTGTTTTCCCCGAGCAGAAAGAGGCCCAAAATGGCAGAACCCCTGAGAAAACTAGCACTTGGGCTCAAATTTACACTAAGCTGTATTTAATTGACAGACTCAAAGCTTTTCCCAAATTTGAGAGAGGAATGCAGGCATTTTAAAGAAGAGATGAAGGGCAAGGAATTGTCATTGCTTTAGTTAAAAATTGACTGATTTATAGTTGAGCTCAGGAGCATTTTACAGATAGTAATTGTTGCTAAGACGTTCTTGGGTTGCATTAAATAAAATATAATGCCCCCAGAAACATAGTCCTGAGTGAGGGGGTGTGAGACCCCCACAAGGACTGGAGTACCAGGGTCAGGTTGCCTGGAGAAGAATTCACAGACTCAAGTATTGTTGAAGTCAAGGTAAAGATTTTTTTATTCTTTTCAGTGGGCATGAGTTCTTAGGGAACCTGCAACCTTAGAGGGGTATAAGTAAAGTTTATATAGGATATTTCACAGTAAAGCATATGCCAAATATGCTAACTAGGTGTTTTGGGGTGGATTAGGGAGTGGAACATGCACTTTTGGTATCTACTGCTCAGGTATTTTACCTAGAGTTCATTGGGAAATAGTCCAAGGGGGGTTATCTGGAGGTGTGGCTTTAGGCCTGAAACACTACTAAGTCAACCAGTGGTCAGGGCTGGCTCAGAAATACCAGGTTGCTTTCATCAATGTCCTGTTAGACAAAGAAAAATGTGATTTAGAATTGGGGCCCAAGCACAAGGACCCACGCACCCATCAGTCCCATTGAATTCTATCCTGTCTCAATTACATGCAGAGATTATATCCATTCCCTGATGCCACATTTTAGAGGAGATATTGACATTCAGAGGGAGCATTCACAGAAACCCTAATCTGAATCATCATGACTTGGAGAGGATCATGAGTTCTTCAAAGTATGCAAGGGAAACAAAGTCAGACAGATTTTATCAAGCTGGAAATGCATTGAATGTGGTTCCAAAGACAGACTGCATCTTCTGTGCAAGGTTATGGACAATCCCATTG
The DNA here is from genome assembly GCF_028372415.1 of Notamacropus eugenii. Taxonomy (NCBI): domain Eukaryota; kingdom Metazoa; phylum Chordata; class Mammalia; order Diprotodontia; family Macropodidae; genus Notamacropus; species Notamacropus eugenii. The sequence goes on from NC_092876.1 coordinate 401,187,818, forward strand.
CCAGTAGGTTTGCCACTAGGTGATGAATCCTTTAACTATGAAAACCCATGAAACAAATAAAAGAACATGTCCCTCAGCTCTATGCCATTTCTAAATACTTTCACAGTGATAATTGTGGAGTGGTGGAAAAGAAGACAGAGAAACCTAAGAATCACAAGGTTTTTAGGCCAATTAATTCACTTATAAGTGATGGCATCGCCTGCCTGATGCCATGGTTCTATTTGAGAACAGACGGCAATAGGGAGCTATTAAAAAGTGCTATGAGTGGGGAAGTAACTTATCCACACACAATTTTTGGTCTCCAACCTACTTAAACAGTGCTGAGAATTCTCAATGAGTAAACGCTCTGCAATATATAGTCTTAGAAAATTGCTTGGAAGCAATGAGACTTGAGGTGACTTGTCTAAGATCACACCTGACTAAAACCTAGGTTTAACTAACTGTAATCTAGCGCTCTCTCCCTCCCTCGCTCCCTCCATCCCTCCCTCCCTCCCTCCTCTCTCTCTCTCTCTCTCTCTCTCTCTCTCTCTCTCTCTCTCTCTCTCTCTCTCTCTCTCTCTCTCTCTCTCTCTCTCTCTCTCTCTCTCTCTTGCTCTCTCCCTCTCCCCCCTCTCTATCCCCACTATACAACACTGTCTCTTTATTACACAACTCTTATTACTTAAAATGTTCTGTTTTAAACCCCCTCCTAGTAGCCCCCTGTATTCCCTTCATATATGTTGTTTCATCACCATGCCAAGTTTCCTGCTGCCCAAGAGGGGAAAAATCTACCTGCCAAATGCATTTCTAAATCCATGCCAAGTGATTCTGTTTGGTGATTATCCAAAACTGTTTAACATTTTTCTCCTTTGAAAAGAAACCAAATGTGCATCTGAATGTTGTTGCAATTCCATTCCCTACATCACCAAACATACCCCACTTGTACAAGAACACAACTAGCCTGGAAGTCCCTCAAGTGTGTTCTTTTGCCATGGAACAAACTGAGACACCTGATAATGTGTAAAGCAAGGTTGTATTCAGCAATTCATGTTAGCCTATGGTGGGTAACTTTTATAGCTACTGTTAGCTGCTTAAGTTTGGGAAAGTCTTTTTTATACGAAATTATTTTTAAAAAACCATGATTTTTCAAGCAGGAATTATCTAGATGAATTCATCACCTTTCATTAGTCCATCATTGTACTCATTTCCACTCAAAATGGGAAAACAAACCATAAAATAATGCAACCCTTTGCATTTTGTCAGAACAAATTGGAGCAAGAGGCTTTCATGTCACTGATGTGCCTGCCCCTTCCAATGTCATTCTTCTTTCTCATAAAGATGTGGGGCTTCTCTCATTTTAAGGAGGAAAATGGAAAGAATGTGGCAACAATGATTTGGGTGTTGAAGGAGGATGATAGGGGCATGGAAGTAGGATTCTAAAGGGATTAACGCTTGGATATTGGTAGGGATTAAGGAGCAAAGGAATCAAGTCATATGAAATTATTCAACATTTACGGAGTGTCTTCTGTGCATCGAGTACTGTGCTAAGTGCAGGGGATACAAAGAAAGGCAAAAAAAAAATTGTCTTTGCTCTCAAGAAGCTTATGATAGAGCAGAGGAGGCAACATAAAACAATTATGTGTAAACAAGATATGCTCAGAATAAATTAAACACTGGACATGATAGCACACACACAAAAAAGTAAAACTAGAGGTGGCTCCCCTCTATTTCTTCCCTCTATCCACACCCCTTTCCCCATCCTTACTCTTTGTCCCTCCCTCCTCCCTTCTTTCTTCCTCCCCTCCATTTCTCCCTCCCAACTCTCTCATTTTCCATTCTCTGCCCCAACCCGTCCCCCCTCTCCCATCCTTCCTCCCTCCCTCCCTCCCTCTCTCTCTCTCTCTCTCTCTCTCTCTCTCTCTCTCTCTCTCTCTCTCTCTCTCTCTCTCTCTCTCTGTCACTGTCTCTCTCTCTGTGTCTCTCCCCTTTTTCTTCTCCCTCTCCCTTTCCCTCACTCTCTCCCTCCCTCCTTCTTTCTCTGTTTCTGTCTCTCTCTCCATCTCTCTTCCCTTCCCCACTTTCTCTCCCCTCTTCCCTTTCCCCAAAGCAGAACAATTTCTCACTTGCCTTAAAGATAATTGTTCTGGGTTAGTAATTACATTGGTATAAAGAACTTCTAATAAGAAAACTGCCTTTACCAATGCAGGTCATCATCTGTTATGCAAACTGTAATTTTAGAGTTGCATAAAAACTCTTAAGTCTTAGTTTCCCAGGACACTGAGGTAGGTGTCCCATGTCCCACAATCAGTATGTATCAGAAGCAAGACATGTACTCAGGTCTCTCAAAATTCAAGTCTGGTTCTTTAGTCATTAGGCTGTGCCTGAAAAAGTAGTTAAAGTTACAAGGCAAACTTTTGTTTTAAATCTGATTTTGACCAACAAAAAGGAATTGCAGTAGAAATGATAAGAAACATGATGACAAGAAACCACTCCATCACTGAGATAAAAAGGAAAACATAAGGAGCAGTAAAACCCAGAATGAAGCAAAGCTGATAATGAACACTACAAACAAAATAAATGGGGATGAATTTTCTTTTAAATTTTAAAAGTACATTTAGATTAGAGGCAAAAAGATGAAAGAAGGGAGAGAAAATCGCTTCTTGTAGTGAATAAAATGACAGATAATGAGAAGCAGGCTAAATTAATCAACTTCCATTTCACTTATGTTGTCTTCCCAAGGAGGACTGAGAATAATTAGGACCGGGAATAATCCAACACGAAATGGTTAGCTAGGAGTAAAACCGTAAGTGTGGAGGCAGTCAGAACTGAGCTGCCTTTGACGACTTTAAGACACCACAACTACCTACAACCTAGAGTACTACAATAACTGGCAGATAGAACTGCTGAGCCACAAAGATCTAAAAGAACAAAAATACCTCTGGATTGGGGAAGGGTAAATGTCTCAAATTTTTAAAAAAGACAACAAAATCTGAAAGTGATTATCCAATCATTTGGACTTGTTTTTGACAAAATTCTGGTTCACTATTGGGCGAGTTTTTGAGCGCCGAGAAAGGGAAGCAGTGGTCTTTAAGACCACTAATCTTTAAGATTGGTTCATGATTATGAACTAATCTCATCAAATAACTTGGTTTTCTCAAAACTAATAGGTTCATTTGGGCAGCTGTGTGGCACAGTGGATTGAGCACCAGATCTATGGTTTGGAAGATTCAAATGGGGTCTTAAAGAGTAGGAAGTGATTACGACTACAACAACAACAACAACAAAACAGGTTAATTTTAAGCATCTAGATGGCACAGTGCATAGAATACCATTCCTGGAGTTATCAAGACCTGAGTTCAAATCTGGTCTCAGACATTTGCTATCTGTGTGAGCTGTGGTGAGTCACTTAACCCAATTTGCCTCAGTTTCCTGAGCTGGAGAAGAAAATGGCAAATTATTTCAGTATCTTTGCTAAGAAAACCCCAAATGGAGTCATGCTAATACTAAAAATAACTGCAGAACAACATAGTAATTAGACTGGAAGGCAAAAGAATGACTATATACATAATACACTTTTATTTCAGCAATTAAAAGTTTTTTATATTATCCTTATGGATAAGATATAGAGCTGTGGGTTAGACAATAGTATAGTTGTGAAGATGCAGAACTGGTTAAATAACCAGTTATTAACCAAAAGTATCTTAAAAGGAGTTATCCAGTTGAATATTCCAGGGATCTGTCCTTGGCCCCAACATTAATCAATATTTTTATCTCTGACTTGGCAACCATAGAAGGAATACTCATTACATTCACAGATGACATGAAGTTGTGAGGGAAAACAAGCACATGAGATAATAGGAATACAACTAAAAATTACTTCCCACAAAAGGACAGATATAAATTATTTAAGAAATATTTATTGCTCATACTGTTCCAAATTAACAAATATTATACTATATAAAATAATTCACTTTTCTGAGCTATATCAGTTAAAACTACCAGATAATTATAAAACTAGAAAAAGATCATATTGAAATTCATATGGAGGAGAAAAGGTCAAGAATCTCAAAGGAAATAATTTTTAGAAGTGGGAAGGGGGACTAGAATTACCAGATCTCAAACTATAGTACAAAGTAATAATTATCAAAAGATATAGTACTATTAAAAATATACAGATCAATCAATAGCATAGATTAGATAAAGAATATACAGGAAGAAACAGGCACAGTAGGCTAACGATCCTAGTCATTTGGGAAAGAAGTACTATCCAACAAAAACTGGGAAGTGGTCTGGCAGAAACTACGTTTAGACTAACGTCTCGCACCATATTACAAGCTCCAAACTAACACTTGACTTAAATATAATAACACCATGAACAAATAGAAGGGCAAGGAAGAACAGATCTGTCAGATATAGGGATAGGAAAAAAGTTCATGACCAAGTAAATTTTATAGAAGATCATGGAAATTGAAGCAGACAATTTTGAATATATCAAATTTAAAAGATTTTTTACAAGAATACAATGCAGCTAAAATTATAAGCAAAGTAGGTAACCAGGGCGAGGTGGGGTGGGGAGATCTTTTCAGCAAGTTTCTCAGAGAAAAATTTCCAAGATATATAGGAAATTGACTCAGATTTATAAGAATAATAGCTATTCTTCAATTGCTAAATGGTTGAAGCAAATTAACAGTTTCAAAGGAAGAAATTCAAACAACCAATAACAATATAAAAAGTGTTCCAAATCACTAATAAATGGAGAAATGAAAACAAAAACGATTGTGAGCATCTACATCACAAAAAACAAGGTGGCAAATTCTCTTATATGAACATAATGGAATACTATTGTGCTATAAGGAATGATTCAGGGAACAGTATCAGGAAATACTTGTATGAACTGATACAGAGGGCAATGGACAGAATCAGGAGAACAATATATATAATATCAATATTATAAAGACAAACAACTTTCATTTTTCTTTTTTTTACATGATGACTTTATTACATATTTTAAAGGAATAGCAAATCGTGCATAATAGATTTGCAGTTTGATGTGCACTCATTTTTTTTAATCAGTGAATAAATTTTTTTATAATATATAGGTTTTCATTTCTCAACAATTACTTCCATAAGTTTTAAATTTTCTCCCCCTCACTCAGCCCTCCCTCTCCAAGATAATATGCAATCTTATATGGGTTCTACACATACATTCTTATTAAACACATTTTCATGTTAGTCATGTTGTGTAGAAGAATTAAACAAATGGGAGAAACCATGAGAGAAAGCAAAACAATACAAAACATAACAAAAGAAAAAAATAGTCTGCTTCAATCTGCATTCTGACTCTGTAATTCTTTCTCTGCATGTGGATGGCATTTTGAATCATGGGTCCCCTGGAGAAGTTTTTGGTCCACGCATTGCTGTGAAGGTCTGAGTTTATCAGACACAGTTCTCACATACTGTGGCTCTTACTGTGTTTAATGATTTCCTGGTTCCTCACATTTCACTCAGCATCAATTAATACTTGTAGGTTTTTCTGAAGTCCTCCTGTTCATCATTTCTTATAGCACAACAATATTCCATTACATTCATATACCACAACTTGTTCAGCCATTCCCCAATTGACGGGCATCCCCTCAATTTCCAGTTCTTGGCCACAACAAAAAAAGCTGCTATAAATATTTTTGTACATGTGGGGCCTTTTCCCATTTCTATGATCTCTTTGGGATACAGCTCTTGAAGAGGTATTGCTGGGTCAAAGGATATGCAAATTTTTATAGCCTATTCGGTATAGTTCCAAATTGCTCCCTAGAATGGTTGGATCAGCTCACAGCTCTACCAATAATGAATGTGTTCCAACTCTCACATCTTTTCCAACATGTATGATTTTCCTTTTTTGTAATGTTAACCAATATGATAGGTGTGATTGGTAGCTCAGAGGTGTTTTTGATTTACATCTCTAATCACTAGTGATTTAGAACAATTTTTCTTAGGACTATACATAGATAGATAGATAGATAGATAGATAGATAGATAGATAGATAGATAGCTTTAATTTCTTCCTCTAAAAACTGCTTACTCTTATCCTTTGACTATTTATTAATTGAGGATTGACTTGTATTCTTGTAAATTTGACTCAATTTTCTATGTATTTTAGAAATGAGGCCTTTGTCAAAGACTCTAATTGTAAAGATTCTTTCCCAGTTTTCTCTTTCCCTCCTAATCTTGGTTGCATTGGCTTTGTTTGTGTAGAAACTTTTCAATTTAATGTAATCAAAATGATCTATTTTGCATTTCATAATGCTCTTTATCTCTTATTTGGTCATAATTTCTTCCATTCTCCATAAATCTGACGAATAAACTATTGCTCGCTTAATTTGTTTATAGTATCAGCCTTTATACCTAGATCATATACTCCTTTGGGGTTAATTCTGGTATACTGTGTCAGGCATTAGTCTATGTTGAGTTTTCACCACAATATTTTCCAATTTTCCCAGCAGTTTTTGTGAAACAGTGAGTTCTTATCTTAGAAGCTGGGTCCCTTGGGTTTCTCAAACTGTTATACTTATTGACTTCTGTGTCTTGTGTACCTAACCTATTCCACTAATCTACCCCTATATTGCTTAGCCAGTACCAGGTGGTTTTGATGATTGCTGCTTTATAATACAATTGTCGTTTTTATTATGTTAGCTCAGTCTATCCATGAGTAACTGATTTTTTTCCAGTTATTTAGATCTGACTTTATTTGTATGAAAAGTGTTTCATAATTGTGTTCATATAGTCCCTGAGTTTGTTTTGGCAGGTAGACCTCAAAATATTTTATAGTGTCTACAGTAACTTTAAATGGAATTTCTCTTTCTATCTCTTGCTGTTGGGCTTCGTTAGTAATAGATAGAAATGCTGCTGATGCATGTAGGTTTATTTTGAATATGGCAACTTTGCAAAGTTAGTTATTATTTCAAGTAGCTTTTTACTTGATTCTCCAGAATTCTTTAAGTATATCATCATACCATCTGCAAAGAGTGATAACTTAGTTTCTTCTTTGCCTATTCTAATTTCTTCAATTTCTTTTTCTTCTCTTATTGCTAAAACTAACATTTCTAGTACCATATTGAATAATCATGGTGATAATGGATGTCCTTGTTTCACCCTTGATCTTAATGGAAATGCATCACTTTATTATCCCCATTACATATAATGGTTGCTGATGGTGGTAGATACTACTTATTATTTTGATCCTTGCCTTATCTCTGAAAAGATCTCTGCCTTTCTACACTGAATTTTGAGGTTTTTAAACCCTAACACAGTGTGCTTTTATGTAGATGCCATGTACTACTAAGAAAAAGGTATATGCCTTTCTATCCCCATTCAGTTTTCTCCAGAGGTCCATCATATCTATCTTTTCCAGAGTTCTCTTCACTTCCATAACTTCTTTCTTGTTTATTTTGAGATTAGATTTATCAAGCTCAGAGTGAGTGAGGCTGAGGTCCACCACTAGGATGGTTTTCTCTTCTATTTCTTCCTATAACTCCCTTAACTTCTCCTCTAAGAATCTGGATGTTATAACACTTGGTGCATATATGTTTAGTAATGATATTACTTTATTTTCTATGATGCCTCTTTTCTATTCCTTCCTTAACTCTTTTGATTAGATCTATTTTTGCTTTTGCTTTGTCTGAGATTAGGATTGCTACCCCTGCTTTTTTACATAAGCTGAAGCACAATGTATTCTACTTCAGCCTTTTACCTTTACCCTGTGTGTATCCCAGTTTCAAATGTTTCTTGTAAACAACGTATTGTAGGAGTATGATTTTTAATCTAGTCTACCATCTGCTTCTGTTTTATGGGAGAGTTCATTCCATTCACATTCACAGTTATCATTACTATCTGTGTATTTCTCCATCCTATTTCCTCTCTTGTTTATGCTTTTATTTCTCCCTTCTCCCTTCCCCTCCTTAGGAGTTTCAATTTGACCATCACCTCCCCCAGTCTTCCCTTCCTTCTATTAGTCTCCCTCCCTTTTCCCTTATTACTTCTTCCCTCCCAGCTAACTGTCCCCTCCCTTTACTTTCCCCTTTCCCCTCCTACTACCTGTAGGGCAAATTAGATTTCTATACTTAACTGAGTATATTGTTCCTTCCTTAAACCAAATCTAATAAGAGTAAAGCTCAAAAAATGCTAGTCTCCCACCCTTCTTTCCCTCTACTATAATATATTTTGTACCTCTTTATGTGATGTAATTTGCCCTTTTATGCCTTCTCCTTTCCACTTCTCCCATTACAACTTCTTCACACCCTTTAATTATGCTTGTTTATCTTCACATCAGTTAATTTATACTCACTTCCTTTATCTATGTATATCCCTTTTACATGTCATGATAAATATATAATTCTCAAGATTAACAAGTATCATCCTCCCATATAGGGATGAAAACAATTTGCCCATATTAAATAACAAGTTTTTCCCTGTTTACCTTTTTATGCCTCTCTTGAGTCTTGTATTTGAAGATCAAATCTTCTTTTGAGCTCTGGCCTTTTCATCAAAAGGTCTAGAAATTCCTTATTTCATTGACCATCTCCTTGCCTGAAAGATTACGCTCAATTTTGCTAGATAAATTGATCCTTGGTTGTAGTACAAGTTCCTTTCCCTTATGTAATATCATATTCCAGTCCTTCCAGTCTTTTAATATAGAAGCTGCAACATCCTGTGTGATCCTGACTGTAGTTCCTCAATATTTGAATTGTTTCTTTCTGGCTGCTTGCAGTAATTTCCCATTGACCTGATAGTTCTGGAATTTGTCAACAATATTCCTTGGCAGTTTCAATTTGAGATCTCTTTGAGGAGGTGATCGATTGGTGGATTCTTTCAATAACTATTTTGGTCTCTGGATCTAGGAACTCAGGGCAGGTTTCCTTGATTTCTTGGAAGATATTGTCCAGGCTCCTTTGTTTCATCATGGCTTTCCAGAAGACCAATAATTCTTTGATTTTCTCTCCTGGATCTATTTTCAAGGTCAGTTGTTTTTCCAGTGAGATATTTTACATTTTCTTCTATTTTTTCATTCTTTAGATTTTGTTTGATTCTTGATGTGTTATAGAATGGTTAGCCTCTCCTTGCCCAATTCTAACTTTTAGCTTTTGTGCTTCCTTTTCCATTTGTCCAATTTTCCCAGTTAACTTTTGTACCTTCTTATCCATTTGACCAATTTTACTTTTCAAGGAGCTGTTCTCTTCAGTGAATCATTTTTTAATTTTGTTAAATGTATTTTTGAAACCATTGGACAATGTTTCTTTTACCTCTCTCATTTGGCTTTTAAAATCCTTCTTGAACTCTTCTAAGATTGCTTTTTGGGCTTGAGATCAATTCATATTCCCTTTTGAGTTTTCAGATATGGGTATATTTTCAGTGTTGTCCTTGTCTGAATTCATATTTTGATCTTCCCTATCCCTGTAGTAAGATTCTATGGTCTTTACTTTTCTGATGTGCTTCTTACTCAGGGTGATTGCCTTTCTTCTGGCTTTTAAAGTGGATCTCTGCTTCTGGGGCACAAAATGTTGGGCTATGACACATAATTCACATCTAAACAATACAGCTTGATATTAACTGTTTCATTTTCTAATGTAAAAGATTGTTTTTGGCCCTTAAAATTATTCTTAATGTTCACATTTGGGTTTCTCTCCTTTGGATTGCAAGTTGCTTTCACTATTACACTGCAAGTTACATGAGGGTAGGAACTGTCATTCATTTTTGTATTGTTCACAGTGCTTGCAAGAAGTGGGAACTTGATAAATATTTATTTTATGAATTCCCCCAAATAAGTCCACAACATATCTTGGTCTTATAGTACTTATGTATTCATTTGCACTAATGAAGCTGTTCTTCAACATGTAAATGCTGCTGGTAGGTTTAAAGTAGAAGCTGATTAATTATTTGTAACTTGATATAAAGCAGTTTTTTTGTTAGGGATTATAGAAGTCAGGTAAATAGCAAAGTCTATAGACTATTAGAGTTGGAACCAGGAAGACCTGTGTGAGTTGATATAAAGCAGTTTTTTTGTTAGGGATTATAGAAGTCAGGTAAATAGCAAAGTGTATAGAATATTAGTGTTGGAACCAGAAAGACCTGTGTGAGTTTAAATCCTGTCTCAGATACTAGCTAAGTGACCTTGGGCAACTCACTTAACCTTGCTCAGCCTCAGTTTTTTTTTTTTCATCTGTTAAATGGGGATAATAATTGTACATACCTTTGTAATAATTGGAAAGCACTTTACAAACATTTGATAGGTATATAGATGCAAGCTATTCTTATAATTAGTATATTAGAAATGCCAAGTTAGCTACAGATTGGTTAGTGACAAATTGTTAATTAGCCAAAAAGCTTATTGAGAAGAGGTCAAGTTCATGGACATTGTTTGAGAGTGGATGAGCAGAAGCCCATCTACTCTTAGGAGATGGGCTGAATACATCCCTCATGGGGGTGAATGCCAAATTTATATATGCACAGCCAATGTGGCAAAGTGGTGGTACCTAGTTCTAGAGTTGGGTCCCTACTCTGATGTGTATTATTTCTGTGAATTTGTAAAGTTGCTTAACTTCCTTAGGCCTTGGCTTAAGTGACTTTTGAGGTCCCTTTTAGCTCTTAAACTACAATCTTATGAATGTTGGGAAGTTACCATGGCCACCTTTATAGAAATATGTTTGGGTTAAATGTCTGGGGTAATTATGAGTTGGACACAATGGGAAAGGTGAATAAAAGAGGATATTTACAAAATATTGTTTTCTAACAAATTAACTGGGGGCACATAGATGCTTTTGGCAATTTTGTTAAACCTTCATAAAGGAACATCCTTCAAGTCCCATTGAAAATCCCTCCTACTACAGAAAGACTTTCCTGATTCTCTTTTTATGCTAGTGACTTTCCTTGATTAATTATTTTGAATTCATACTCTATTTGGTTTATTTGTATGTAGTTGATTGCATATGGTCCCCCCCCCCCCCCCCATATACTGTGATCTCCTGGAGAGCAGGGACTCTCTTTTACCTTTCTTCATGTTCTCATATCTTAATTTAATTTCTGGAACATAATATGCATTTAATAAATGTTTATTGACTGATTGGCAAAAGCTAATCAATGTGCTTATTGCCTTTATCTCATTAAAAAAAAAAATTGTTGCTGCCATTGCAGTATTTGAGCTGTCCTTTTGGTGTCCCTCACATGTGATACAAGATTGTAGGACCTGCTTTCTTGGCATTGCAGCTTTTTGTTGATAGATTTTATGCATCTTCTCACACTGAAGTCATGGTTGACAATGTACTCTATCTTATTTATATCCTGTATAAGTGTTTGCATTACTTTTTTGGGTCACCTGCAATTTTGATGTTTCTGAGATCCTCATGTTCTATCTTTCCTTCTTTGAAGAGTTTGAAGATTAACCCATTATTACTTTTAAAATTGTGTTGGAGAGCCAAGATGGTCTAGAGAAGCCAGTAAGTTGCCTAAGCTCTCCTCAGTTTCCCTCAGAAACAATGTTAAATCAAGCCACTAAAAGAATTCTAGAGTGACAGAATCCATAAAAAGTTGGAGTGCAACAATTTCCCATCCCAAGATAACTTAGAAGGACTTAAGAAAAGATCTCTCTCACTTGGATAAAAGGGGAGCACAGACCAATACAGGCAGTGTCTGGCCAAGCCATTGCAAGTCTTTTAATCACAGCACAGATCAGCAGCTAAGGCCGAGTGGTGCTGGCTCAACAAACCAATGGCATATTAGGCAAGCTGTGAGACCTCCAGCACCAGTGCCACAGGCAAATTACCAGACCTAGAACTCAGGGCACAACAAGTGCAATTAGTCTGGGCCATTCTAGCACAGTGGGTAAACTGCCAGTCTCACAGGTCCACGTGCAGAAAGTCAGTAACCAGGCCCCTGGCTCCCACTGTAAGAAGCTTGGGACAGTACCCCAGGAGCAGAGCTCAACTTTAAAGAGATGAGCAAAAAACCAAAGAGCCCTGACCATATTACCATTTTGATAAAGGAGATCAAAACATAAACTTAGAAAAGGACAACAGTGTCAAGATGCCTATTTGTGAAGTCTCAAAGTAGAATATGAATTGATCCCAAGTCTAAAAAGTCCCTTAGAAGAGCTCAAAAAGTATTTTAAAAATCAAGTAAGATGGGTAGAAGAAAAATTGGGAGAAAAACGAGAAGTATGAAGGAGAATTATGAAAGAAAAAGAGTCAACCACTTGGAAAAGGAAGCACAAACACTGACTGAAGAAAATGATTTATTAAAAAGTAGAATCGGCCAAATGGAAAAGGAGGCATGAAAGCTAACTGAAGAAAATAAATTCCTTAAAAATTAGAATTGGGCAAGTGGAAGCTAATGACTCTATGAAATATCAAGAATCAGTAAAACAAAATTAAAAGAAGAAAATGCAAAATAACTCTTTGAAAAAAACAACTGACCTAGAAAAAAGATCCAGGAGAGATAAATTAAGAATGATTGGGTTGCTTGAAAACCATAATAAAAAAAAGAGCCTGGACAGCACCTTTCAAGAAATAATCAAAGAGGGGCAGAGTCAAGATGGTGGAGTAGAAAGATGCATATACTCTAGTGCTTCCTCCACAGCCCACAAAATACCTGTAAAAAATGACTCTCAACAAATTCTAGAGCAGCAGAAGCCACAGAACAACAGAGGGAAAGAAGTTTCCAGCCAAAGGTAATCTAGAAGGCCATCAGGAAAGGTCTATCTCATGCTGAGCAGAGCAGAGCCCAGCCCTGGTCATGAGGCACTGGGAGGAACAGGACCTGAACAGACCTCTGAGGCAGAGTTCCCTGCAGGGAGGGTCACAGATACCTTAACCCACAAGCAACAAAGAAAACTCCAAAGTTCAGTGTGAGAGGCCTTTCCCAGCAGGGCAAGAGGGAAACAGGGTTCCTGACCACAGCAACAGCAGCAGCAGACTGCAGGCAGCTACAGTGACCAAGAAGCAACCTGGGTCCATTGTCCACACAGTTCAGCTTAAAGCCTCTAGAGGTAGGGACCAGCTGATTTAAACCTCAACCCTCAGTGATGGCCCTGCCCCCACCTAAAGCCCTGGGGGAATCGAGCAATTGAGTCCAATCTCAGCCTCAAACAAGATACTGGGTAGAGAAGGGGCAATGGGACCATCCTCTTGACAAAGGATTCAGAAGTCAAGTAATTGGCTGGGAAAATGCCCCAAAAAGGGAAAAAAAAAATAAGACCATAGAAGATTACTTTCTTGGTGAACAAGTGTCTCCTCCATCCTTTCTGATGAGGAAGAATAAGACATACTGTCACAGGAAGTCAAGGCCCCTGCCTCCAGGACCTCCAAAATGAACTTTTAAATTGTGTTCAGGCAATAGAAGAGTTCAAAAAGTGAGCTCCAGCTTGCTAAAGGAGAACCAAAAAAAAAAAAAAAATGCTGAGGAAAATAGCACCTTTAAAAAGAAACTAACTCAACTGGAAAAAAAAGGTCCAAAAAGCCAGTGAGGAGTAGAAGGTTTAAAAAGAAGAATTAGCCAAATGGAGGAGAAGGTTCAAAAGCTCACTGAACAAAATAGTTCTTTGAAAGAGAGAACTGAATTCAGGGAAATGAACGACTATGAGATAAACCAAGCAGTTAAAAAACAAAACCAAAGTTTGAAAAAATAGAAGATAATGTGAAACATCCCATTGGGAAAACAACTGATCTGGAAAACAGATCCAGGAGAGACAATTTAAAAATTATGGGACTACCTGAAAGCCATGATTGAAAAAAGAGCCCTGACATTATCTTTCATGAAATTATCAAAGAAAACTGTCCTCCTATTCCAGAACCAGAGAGCAAAATAAATATTGAAAGAATCTACCTATCACCTCCTGAAAGAGACCCAAAGAGAGAAACTCCTAGGAGTATTGTGGCCAAATTTCAGAGTTCCTAGGTCAAGGATAAAATATTGCAAGCAGCTAGAAAGAAACAATTTGATTATTGTGGAAATACAATTAGGATAACACAAGATTTGGCAGCTTCTACATTAAGGGATCAAAGGGCTTGGAATAGGATATTCCAGAAGTCAAAGGAACTGGGATTAAAACCAAGAATCACCTACCCAGCAAAACTGAGTATAATACTTCAGGGGAAAAAATGGTCATTCAATGATATAGAGGACTTTCAAGCATTCTTCATGAAAAGACCAGAACTGAAAAGAAAATTTGACTTTCAAACACAAGAATCAATAGAAGCATGAAAAGGTAAACAGGAAAGAGAAATCATAAAAGACTTTCTAAAGCTTCACTGTTTGCATTCTTATATGGAAAGAAAATATTTGTAAAGAGACTTTTCTCAGTATTTGGGTAGGTGGAGGGATTGTACACACACTCACACACATAGACAGAGAGTACAAGTTGTGTTGAATCAGAAGAGATGATATCCACAAAAAAACAAAAATAAAATAAAAATTAAGAGGTGAGGGAGGAAAATCCTGGGAGGAGAAAGAGTAAAATGGAATGGGGCAGGCTATAACTCATAAAAGAGATAAGAAAAATTTTATTCAATGGAGGAGAAAAAGGAGAATTTGAGAGGGGACAAGTGAAGCTACTCTTTTCACATATGACTTAAGGAGGGAATAGCATGCTCACTAAATTTGGTATGAAAATCTATCTTACACTATAGGAAAGCAGGGGAGGAGGTGACAAGTGGGGTGAGGGGAATGATAGAAGGGAGAGCAAATGGGAGAAGGGAGTAACTAGAAATAAACACTTCTGGAAAGGGACAAGGTCAAATGAGGGAATAAAAAAATTAAAAAAATAAGGAGGGATAGAGTAGAATAGAGGGAAATATAGTTAGTATTACACAACACGATTACTGTGGAAGTCTTTTGCAAAATGATGCATATATAGCCTGTATTGAATTGCTTGCATTCTCAGTGGGAATAGGTAGGGAGGGAGGGAGAGAAGTTGGAATTCAAAGTATTAGAAACAAATGTTGAGAATTATTATTGCATATAACTGGGCAATAAGAAACACAGGTAATGGGGTATAGAAATTTATCTTGCCCTACAAGAAAAGAGAGAAGATGGGGATAAGGTAAAGGTGGGGTTTGAGAGAAGGGAGGGGATATTGAGGTAAGGGGCAATCAGAATGCAAGGTATTATGGGGTTGGGGAAGGGAAGAGATGGGGAGAAAAATTGGACATGTTACAAAGTGATGTAAAAGCAATTAGTATTAAAACAATCGACTGAATTAATTACTGAGACTAAATCAGAGACACCTTTACTTTGGGGAAAAGAATTTTAGTCTAAGTTTCCTAGATGCAGCTAACCTCGGGTAAAATTTGGCATTGATGGAAAAGTTAAGGTTTTAATGATAAATTTGATTTTATGTTTGTTATTTAATCAGGAACTAGAACATGTATAGAAAAGCATGTAAGCCACTTAATACTTGCCTCAAAAGATATTCCTTAGCCAATGTGAAATTATATTCATATCTGAAACCTGGTTATTGGAACTTGCTATTTTAAGATTCTATGGAACTATTAACTGACTGTTCTTCTGAGTCTAACTCCAGGTATGGATAGCAAGAAAGGCTGTCTGAGCCTCCAATCCATGATGCCAATAAGCCTGTGAGATGCTGGTATGAACTGCAAAAGGTGATCTCATGGGAAGGGTGGGAGAGCAGTGGTTCAGCCTGGGCTTAGGGAAGATTCTCTTGACTCAGTTTCCCCACTGACACCTGGCAGACTTTAAGCCTGACTGAATACAAGTTGACAATCTACTCCTGCCAGGAACTGACATGAAATTGGGGAGATATTGTTTCCTTGCAATGTCTCTACTCCTAGTGGCAATTTCCTATGGTCAAAAGGTTTTTAAGCTTAATACCAGATCCATTAAATTATAGATTGTTAGTAGGGGAACATCCAAGATTAAGTCTAAAATTAAGCTATTAGGTATAGGACTTTAGACCAACAACAATAAGTTGGGGTCCTTTAATTCTTAGTAATAGTGTGAAGACAATTAGTTCAAGAGCTTGTGAAGTTAGTATAAATTTTTATTATTTGTGTCTCAGTTGGTTAATGTTAAAAAAAAAATTTGTTTGTGGTCTGTATTGTAAATGCTTTAAAAGAAGTATCACCTGACCAAAAGTCGGAGTTGTTTTATATGATATGAACTGTGTTAAAAATGAAAAATAATAAAAAGAAATCCAAAAAAAAGATTCCTATTACTCAACAAAAAACAAAACTGTAGAAACCAAGAATGATAAAAAAACATTTCCAATGGTGGTAATATTTTGGAGAGAAAGTAAAAGTGAATCATTGTTTTTTTTTTCTCCCCCAAAGAGCAGTTTATTATTAAAAATATCACTTTTTGCCTTGGTCAACCTCATCTGAGGAACTGAGGCAGTGTAATTGAGTAGGGGATGAAGTGTTGAACCTGCAATTGGGAAGACATGAATGCACATATAGCTTCAGACACTTACTAGTTCTGTGACTCCTTTTTTGTCATCATGATGGTTTTTACCTAGTCACTTAACCTTTGTCTTCCTCAGTCTCCTCATCTTTAAAATGGGGATGATAATATCTCCCAGGGTTGTTGTGAGAATAAAATGAGATATATGTAAATATTTGCAAAGCTTAAAGTGCTATGTAAATTCTAGCTATTATTACTCTTTTTTGTCCAACCACATTGTGTGTTGGAAAAATATGCTTTTCATTTCAAATGAAATGTCACCAAAAAAAAAAAAGAAAAATAATCAAAGAAAACTGCCCTGATATCCTAGAACCAGAGGGTAAAGAGTTGTCAAAAGAATCCACTGACCACTTCCTGAAAGAGATCCAAAAATGAAAACTCCAAGCAATATTATATTCAAATTCTGCAACTATCAGGTCAAGAAGAATATACTGCAAGCAGCCAGAAAGAAACAATTAAAATATCAAGAAACCTCAGTCAGAATTACACAGAACTTAGCAGTTTCTCTATTAAACGATATGGGTTTGAAATATGATATTCTGGAAGACAAAAGAGAATGAATTACAACCACCATTCAACTACCCACCAAAACTGAGCACAATCTTTCAGGGTGGAAGATGGACATTCAATGAAATAGGGGACTTTCAAACTTTCCTGATGAAAAGACCAGAGTCGAACAGAAAATTTGATTTCCAAATGCAAGAATCAAGAAAAGTATAAAAATGTAAACAGGAAAAAACCCCCATGATATTCAATAATGTTAAACTGCTACATGGGAAGATGATACTTGTGACTCTTAAGAACTTTATCTCTGTTATGACAGAAGGGATATACTTAGAGAGTATGAGTATAAGTTGACACTGGTGTGAGGATAAAAAAAATTAAGGGGTGAAAAAAGGATTGTACTAGGAGAAGAAAGAAAGAGATTGAATGGGGTAAATTATATCACATGAAGAGGCATGAAAGCTCTATTACAGTAGAGGGAAAGAAGGGAGGGGGGTGAGCATTATTTGAACATTACTCTAATTGGATTTGGCTCAAAGAGAGAATGACATACACACTCAGTTGATTCGAACAGTCTATCTTACCCTTTAGGTAGGGGAAAGGAAGAAGAAAACGGAGGGGGACTGACAGAAGGGAGGACAGATTGGAGGAGGCAATGGTCAGAAGCAAAAATACCTGGTGAGGAGGGACAGGTTGAAAGGAGAGAGAGAAATGTAAAAAGGGGGAAAATAAGATGGAAGGAAATACGCAGTAATCATAATTGTGAATGGGAATGGGATGAATTCTCCCATAAAATGAAAATGAATAGCAGAGTGGATTAAAATCAGAATTCTACAATATGTTGTTTACAAGAAACACATTGGAAATAGAGAGATGCACACAGAATAAAGGTAAAAGGTTGGAGAACATATTATGCTTCAGCTGAAATTAAAAAAGTCAGGAGTAGCAATTCTGATCTAAGACAAAGGAAAAGCAAAAATAGATGTAATTTAAAGAGACAAGAAAAGAAAAGACATCTTGCTAAAAGGTATCATAGACAATAAAGTAATATCATTACTAAATATATATATGCATCATCTGGTATTAGCATCCACATTCTTAAAGGAGAAATTAAGTGAGGTACAGGAAGAAACAGACAACAAAACTATACTAGTAGGGGACCTCAACCTGCCCCTTTCAGAACTAGATAAATCTAACCACAAAATAAACAAGAAAGAAGAAGTTAAGGAAGTAAATAGAATTTTAGAAAACTTAGATATGATAGACCTTTAGAGAAAATAGAATGGAGATAGAAAGGAATAAACCATTTTTTTCTCAGTGGTATATGGCTCCTGCACAAAAATTGACCATATATTACAGCATAAAACCCTCACAATCAATTGGAGAAAGGCAGAAATATTAAATGCATCCTTTTCAGATCATGATGCAATACAAATTATGTTATTGGGGTCATGGAAAGATAGATAAAAAATTAATTGAAAGTTATATAATCTTAGCTCAAAGAATGAGATGGTCAAACAACAAATCATAAAAATAATAATCCAAGGAAATGACAGTAATAAGACAGAATAAAATTTATGGGATAGAGCCAAAGCCGTACTTAGGGGAAATTTTATCTCTCTGAATGGTTACATGAATAAAATAGAGAAAAAAACAGATCAATGAATTGGGCATGCCACTAAAACAATCTAGAAAAAGGATAAAATTAACACTCCCCAATTAAATACCAAATTAAAAATTGTGAAAAACAAAGGACAGATTAATGAAATTTAAAGAAAATTATTGAACTAATAAATAAAAGTAAGAGTTCATGTATGAAAAAACAATAAATAGATAAACCTTTATTAGTTTGAGTTAAAAAAGAAAATTAAATTACCAATATAAAAAATGAAAAGGATGAATGCATCACCAATGAAGAGGTAATTAAAGCGATAATTAGGAGCTATTTTGTCCATTTGTATATCGATAAATCTAATAGTCTGAGTGAAATGTATGAATATTTACAGAAATAGAAACTGACCAGATTAATAGAAGAGGAAATAAAATATTTAAATAATCTTATTTTAGAAAAAGAAATTGAACTAGTCATCAATGAACTCCCCAAGAAAAAATCTCCAGGGCCAGATGGATTTACAAGAAATTGAACTAGTCATCAATGAACTCCCCAAGAAAAAATCTCCAGGGCCAGATGGATTTACAAGTCTATTCCACCAAACATTTAAAGAACAATTAATTCCAATACTATATAAACTATTTGGAAAAATAGGCAGAGTTCCTTTTATGACACAGATATGGTACTGATACCTAGACCAGGAAGGATCAAAACAGAGAAAGAAAATTATAGACCAATTTCCCTAAGGAATATTGATGAAAAATTTTTAAATAAAATATTAACAAAGAGGTTGCAGCAATTTATTACAACAATAATACACGATGATCAGGAGGGATTTATACTAAGAATGCACAGCTGGTTCAATATTAGGAAAACTATTAGCCTAATTGACCATATTAGTAACAGAGCCAACAGAAGTCATATGATTATCTCAATAGATTCAGAAAAAACTTTTGACAAAATACAAGACCAATTCCTCTTAAAAACACCAGAGTAGGGGAATAAATGAAGTCTTCCTTAAAGTAAGTAGTAACTATCTAGTTACTAGTAGTAACTATCTAGTGGTAACTATCTAAAACCATCAGCAAGCATTACATGTAAGCTAGGAGCGTTCCCAGTAAGCAGTGAAAGAAGAATGCCCAAAACAATTTCTTGGCTCTTTGTGTTAACTGTTTATTAGTCACCCTAGGAAAAATCTCCTAAAGACTAAGTAGCTGCAATAGCAAATGGCAGCTGCAATTTAACAGAGAAGCTAGAAATAGGAATTTAAGGGGCAGAAAGTAGCAGTGGAGGGGAGAGCTTTGGTGGAAAATGACTTTGAAAATGTAGTGGAGTGGTAGGTGAAGGGGGATAATGCCCATTATCACCTCTATTATTCAATATTGTACAAGAAATATTAACTTTTGCAATAAATGAAGAAAAAAGCAATTAAAGGAATTAGACTAGGAAATGAGGAAGCAAAGATGTCACTCTTTGCAGATGATATGATAGTATACTTTGAGAATCCTAGAGAATCAACTAAAAAACTACTTGAAATAATTAACAACTTCAGCAAAGTTGCAGGATATAAAGTGAACTCACATAAATCATCAGCATTTCTATATATTACCAACAAAGCTCAGCAAGAAATGATAGAGAAATTGCATTTAAAATAACTGTAGACAATGCAAAATACTTAAAAGTCTACCTGCCAAGACAAATCCAGGAACTACATGGCCACAATTACAGAATACTTTTCACACAAATAAAGTCATATCTAAATAAATGGAAAAATATTGATTATTCATGGGGGGGTTGAGCTAATAAAAATGACAATTTTAAATTAATTTACTATTCATTACCATACTAATTAAACTACCAAAAATTATTCTATAAAGCTGGAAAAAATCATAACAAAATTCATCTGGAAGAATAAAAATTCAGGAATATCAAGGGAATTAATGAACAAAAGTACAAAGGAAGGGGGCTTAGCACTACCAGATCTAGAATTATAGGATAAAGTAGCAATGATCAAAACTATTTGGTATAGCTAAGAAAAAAGTGGTGTATCAGTGAATTAGCTTAGGTATACAAAACACAGTAATCAATGATGATAGTAATCTACTCTTTGATAAACCCAAAAGACTCCAGGTTCTGGGAAAAGAACTCATTATTTGACCAAAACTGCTGAGAAAACTGGAAAATAGTATGTCAGAGAGTAGGTATAGACCAACATCTCACACCATATACCAAGATAAGGTCAAAATGGGTATATTATTTAGACATAAATGTATCATATGGTATCAAAAGCAAATTAGTACATCTAATTCCTTCAATTGCTTTTTTCTTCATTTATTGCAAAAGTTAATATTTCTTGTACAATATTGAATAATAGAGGTGATAATGGGCATTCTTCTTTCACTACTTACTGGGAACGCTCCTAGCTTACATGTAATGCTTCCTGATAGTTTTAGATAGTTACTACTAGTAACTAGATAGTAGCACAAGGAATAGTTTACCTGTTAGATCTGTGGAGAATGGAAAAATTTATGATCAAATAAGAGATAGAGAACATTATGAAATGCAAAATGGATAATTTTGATTATATTAAATTAAAAAGGTTTTGCGCAAACAAAACCAATACAACCAAGATTAGAAGGAAAGCAGAAATCTGGGATAATTTTTTTACAGCAACATTTCTGATAAAAGCCCCATTTCTCAAATATATA
Source organism: Notamacropus eugenii (assembly GCF_028372415.1). Lineage (NCBI taxonomy): Eukaryota > Metazoa > Chordata > Mammalia > Diprotodontia > Macropodidae > Notamacropus > Notamacropus eugenii. Next base: position 401,209,082 of record NC_092876.1, read on the forward strand.
GAAAACTGAGTCAAATTTATAAGAATACAAGCCATTCCTCAAATGATAAATCTTCAAAGGATATAAACAGGCAATTGTCAGATGAAGAAATTAAAGCTATCTATAGTCATAGGAAAATGTGCTCCAAGTCACTATTGATTAGAGAAATGCAATTCAAAACAACTCTGAGGCACCACTTCATACCTATCAGATTGGCTAATATGACAGAAAAGGAAAATATTGGAGAAGATATGGGAAAATTGGGACACTAAGGCATTGTTGGTGAAATTACGAATTGATCCAACCTTTCTGGAGAGCAATTTGAAACTATGCCCAAAGGGCAATTCAACTGTGCATACCCTTTGATCCACCAATACCACTACTACTTCTGTATCCCCAAAGGATCATAACAAAGGGGAAAAGGACCCACATTTACAAAAACATTTATACCATCTCTATTTATAGTGGCAAAGAATTGGAAATTGAAAGAATACTCATAAATTGGGGAATGACTGCACAAATTGTGTATATCAATGTAATAAAATACTATTGTTCTATAAGAAATGATGAGCAGGGGGATTTTAGAAAAACCTGGAAAGACTTACATGAAGTGATGTGGAGTGAAGTAAGCAGAACCAGGAGAACATTGTACCAGTAACAGCAACACAGTGTGAAGCTAACTACGATTGACTTAGCTCTTCTAAGCAATACAATGATCTAAGTCAGTTCCAAAAGGCTCATGATGGAAAATGATATCCACATTCAGAGAAAGAACTACGGAGTAGCTTGAAGCATTCTATTTTCACTTTTCTTGTGGCTTTCTTGTGTTCTGTTTCTTGTTTTGCAACATGACTAATGTGGAAATATATTTACATGATTGCACATGTATAACCTATATTGCTTGCCATATTGGGGAAGGTGGATGGGAAGGAGGGAGCAAGAAATAATCTGAAACTCAAAACCATATAAAAATGAATGTTGAAGACTATCTTTACATGTAATTGGAAAAAAAAATTATGTTGCTTCCAGAATGGATTTTTTATTATATGCATTAGGTACATTCACCTGTTCTTTCCTGTGTTCTCTTCGTAAGTTCCTTTTCTAGCTCCTCACCTAACATTTCTGATTTTGAGAAGGTAGAGTCCTAATAGGCTGCTTCTATCTCTGATTATGAGAATAGACTATGATAGAAATTCTAAAAATGTTTTATTTCACAGTTATTTTTTTCCTTTATCACCATTTCATCCACAACTACTCAAGGGATGACCTAGATTTGCTGGGTTTCATAGTAAGTTTTCTGTAGGCTTGTTCTTTCTAAAGTTTTGTGAGATGACATTCTTTTTAATCACCAGTCAATATTTTCTATAACATTTTCTAAACAAGCTTATGCTCAAAAATAGTGTTGTCCCTGCTCTGAGTGACATGAAACAATGCAGTACAGTGAAAATGATGCTGGAGTTTAAGTCAAAACTCCAGAGACAAGGTTCTAGGCTTGACTCTGCTTCTTACTGCCCATGTGATCCTGGGCAAGTCACTTGATGTTTCTCAAATGAAAGGGTTGGACCAGATGCCAAAACCCTTGAGATTCTAAACCTTTGATCCTTTGTTTGACAAGGAAAATGTGTTTACTGAATAAAACAATTTCTTGGCTCTTTGTGTTAACCGTTTATTAGTCACCCTAGGAAAAATCTCCTAAAGACTAAGTAGCTGCAATAGCCAATGGCAGCTGCAGTTTGACAGAGAAGCTAGATATAGGAATTTAAGGGGCAGAAAGTAGCAGTGGAGGGGAGAGCTTTGGTGGAAAATGACTTTGAAAATGTAGAGGAGTGGTAGGTGAAGGGGGAGTTCTAAGTAGGACCATGTCAATGGTAGTCCCAGTTCATTATGGGGAGACAGGGCTGTGAAATATGTTTTATTATGGAAGGTAACCCTTCTATACCTTGGAGGCTTCCTTCCCCACCAAGGTAATAATCTATAGGAGATTATACCACTTTGTACGTTGGGACATGTTGTATAAAAATAATGAAGTTGATCATCTCTACTATTTGCTTTCTATTCTGCCCCAATTCAATGTTTAGCTGTTTGATTTATTGTCCCTGCTTAATCTACTGGGAGTAAATGCACTGATTAAAAGCATGAGATATTTTTGCATAATTGTAACCCCACATAGAAGCCTGGAAGTAAGATCTAGAGGCCAGCAAGGCCTCTCTTACTTAGTTTGGAGGGTTTTGTAAAATTCTTCATAGAATTTTTCTACAATTTTCTTATACAATGGGTGTTTGCACATAATTATATTCATGACAATCTTTTTGTACGAGTATCAAGTGAATTGCAAGGCATGATGACTGTTATTAGATGTTTATTGCTGCCTTTCAGAGCATAACAAAACCCACTTTGCCAATTCCTTTGACGACCTCCCTGAGGAGACTCTGTGAACCATCTTCCATTATTTGGAGTGTCTTTATGTCTTTAGTTTCATTTGTAGTAAGAATGTTAGCTTGGGAGTCATTTGTTTCCCCTAATAGTATTTCAATTCATTGGTCATTGAATGAAGTTCTCACACAGAGTGCCAACAATTAAGGTAATATTTATGGATGGTCTAAAATTTGTGATTCTTAGCACCTTCTGTCTTCTTTCTTGTTTCCATCCATAATTGGAAGTGTACGGGAGGAATTCATGTAAGACCATGGGCCATTTTACATTTTTCTTTGCTTTTGGGCAGCAGTAGCTAACTAAATCACTAACAGGCAATGTAGGCCTCTGAAACTCAACAACTCTAAGATGGAATTCATTATCATTCTTTTTCTCTGAATCCATCTTTCTTCCTAACTTCCCGATTTGTTTTGAAGGTGCCACCATTCCTTTAGTCACCTGTTTCACAACCCAGGAATCATTCTTAATTCTTCACTCTCACTCAGTATCCCCACTCCCATGATTCATCAGTTGCTATGGTTTGTTGATACTATTTTCACAACATCTCTATTGTTTGTCTCCTCTTCACAGATAACAGTACTATCTTAATTCAGGTCTTCATCATTTATTACCTGGACTATTACAAGAGTTTCTTAATTGATTGATTTTTCTACCTCAGATTTCTCTCTCCCCCTTCAAACTGTCATTTCATTGTTGCCCAAAATGGAAGTCCAAAAGTATAGGTCTGACCTTGGCACTCTCTTGCTCTATAAGTCCTATTGGCTCCTTATTGCCTTTAGCATAAAATGATGTAAGAGATGAATTGAACTTATTTTTCCACAGAAAATATGTAATATCTGTAATATCAGTGATAATCATTTAATATCATTTTGATTCTCAATAAAGGCCAGAGTCCGAACTAATCAGCCAGAAGAACCTGGACCTAACAACTTCTTTGTTGTCTGAGTAAACACAGAGAATATCTCTTCCTATGTCAACAAGGCCAGATGGGGCTGACTTAACAACATGTTCTTCTGTTTATGACCATTAACAATGAGACCCTTAAACCAAGACACCATCTTGAATAATAAGACTTTTCTGACACATACTATGTTAATGGTAAAGAAAACACAGATATCCTCTGTCATAATTTCAATAGACACTTTGTCAACTCTCTTATTTTATTGTATTTACCACCTATTCAATTAAGATGTCACCTAGCCTGTTTTCCTCTTTAACCAAACTTTCAGGTCAACACCAGAAAGATTATACATCAATTAAGGGAATTCCTTTAAAAGAATTTATATCATGTCATTCTATAAAGAAAATGAGGAATGTGGCAGGAGTGTAGGCTCATGTGGGGTGGGTTTAGTGAATGCTGGAATGCTGACCAATGGGAGGCAGGCAGGAAATTCAAATTGTAAGCAGGACATACAAACCTTACATTTGTCTGAAGCAAGTCTAATAGTCTATTAGGAACTACCTGTTCATTCATTCAGAAATGGATGCAAAAATTAATAAAACCTTTCACAATAGACGTTGTCCTTTATAGAATATGTTTCTCACAATGATATCTCTTTTCTTTTTACATTTAAAGCCAGTGTTTCATAATTTGGCTCCAGCTTTACCTTTCCAAGATTATTAAACAGTATGTTCTTTCTCAAAAAGCCAAACTAGCTTCCTTGACTTTCTTCACGTATGATAGTCCATTTTCCATCTTTATGCTTTGATATAGGTTCTCTCCTATAGCTCTTGTGTACACTTTTTTCTCTTATATACATATATATATTTTAGTGTATATCTGTATCCGTATCTATCTATACATGCATTGGCCCATTACTCCTCTCAAATCTCTCTCTCTCTCTCTCTGTCTATCTCTGTCTCTCTCTCTGTATGTGTATATGTATGTATATGTGTGTGTACATATATGTAATGTTTATATGTATGTGTGTGTACATATGTATACATATATATGTATAAAATCTAGCTGTATCTATATAAGTAAATTGGATCATCTGGGTGGCACAGTAGATAAAATGTCAGACCAAGAATCAGGAAGACTCATCTTTGTGAATTAAATATGTCCTCAGACACCTACTAGCTGTATTACCACCGGCAAGTCACAACACTATTTGCTTCAGTTTTCTCATCTATAAAATGAACTGGAGAAAAAATGACAAAACATTACAGTACCTTTGCCAAGGAAACCCCAAATGGGGTCACAAAGGGTTGGATACAACTGAAAAGACTGAACAGCCATATATGGCTAAGTATCTACATCTAAATATACACACCCTCATCGTGTGTGTGTGTGTGTGTGTGTGTGTGTGTGTGCATGTGTCTGTATAAATACACACCAGTATTTGTGAAAGAAATGATTATATCTCTCTTAATAACCAACTATTAAATTAGGACTAAGGTTCTTCTGCTTTTCTATTTCCTCATTTGAAAATCAGCCCTTGAGTGTTGTTTAGGCAGACTTTGAAGTGCACAGTAATAATGAGATGGAAAACTGATCTGTTCCAAAGGTAAAGAAATTTTAATTTGGGTAAATTGATGGATTCTGTTCCATTGTATTTTACTCCGAGAGGTGTAGGTAAAAGTGGATTTCCCCACTTTTTTGTAGATTACCCCAGGTAAGGTGATATGGGTATAGATAAGTCTCTTTGACCTAGACTGAGCATTCAGAGTCATGATCCTGAGCCTCTCATTAGAATAAGCCCACCTCTCATTATAATATTCATTCTTCTTATTCATTGTTAATCAATTGATTGCCATCCTCAGGAATACCTAGTTTTCCCAGGGCATATAAATGTTCAGTTCCTTGAAGGTTCCATGGGGGGTGGGAGGTCTTTGGAATTTGAAAGTGTCATTGACCCTTTTATTAATTATCTGTTAGCATGATTAATGAAATGGTTAATTCCCCAGAAACTATGTTTCTCAACTTTTTTTTATACATCACAAGAAAAACAGATAGACAAGCAGACAGAGAAAGAAACAGAGAGCAAGAGAAGAACCATTGACCAATTCCTCTCTATATTTTGAGGGAGTATTTTTATGATCTGATCTGGTATTTCTTCTTTTTTGCTTATTGTGACTCAAATTACAGCTACATTCTTTTGGGGAAAAACAATTATGATATTTGCAACTGACTGCCTTGTCGTTTGCCTGCAGTACTCTTGAGCTGTGTGAAAAGTAATGGACCTTGATCTTCCTTCTTAGTAATTGTCAAATCCAAAACCTGTGAGCTGATCTCAATGTACATCTGGACAACATAATGAGAACCTGCCCCAAAGCTAAACTGACTCTTCTTTTCTTTTTTGGATTCCAGGTAATGGGACGTTAATTGGCGCCTCAGCCAATGTTGTCTGTGCTGGAATTGCAGAGCAGCATGGATATGGCTTCTCTTTCATGGAATTTTTCAGGTATCTTTGTGAACTTGTTCTAGTTTTATGCTTAACTGTACATTCAATATGTTGATCTTTTTTTTTTTTATTTAAAGAAACAAACTGACACCATCCAGCCCAAGCAATTAGACATTAGACTAAACATATTTTTAGCCAGTAAAGAGACCTGGAGTATGTGGAATCTGAGCAGTGAAAACAAATTAAAGCTTTATTGCTAGAATTAGCCTTGCATCACAAAGTGTGATTTCAGGCATCCTTTAGGACTGAATGATTCAGACTGAAGTGGAATTTCTCTGGGGGAAAAGAAAAACTAAGTGTAAGTGTTGAAAAATTGCCAAGTCTTGTTGGATATGAGATTTCAGATTCATCTCTCAGGAGGGAAATTCTCAGAGGATTTATGTCCCATATGAACGATGATGTTGTTGCTGAAGAAAATGCATAGGTGGGTTCTTACATGTATCCTTGACGCTGACAATTCACCAAATACCATTGTTGCCTTTGCTGTTTCTAGTCTATTTCTAAGAGTAATCTTTACTTTGGTATCCTCATAACTAGATCTGTGCAATAAGGATTGGCTGCCTTATACCAGAATTTTGGTTAATGTTTTCCTAGATCTTGTGGATAGGGCTCCTTCTAAACACTTTATCTGCCCCACCAGGGTACTCTGAACACAGGGGCAGCTAGGTGGTACAGTGGATAGAGCACCAGTGCAGGAGTCAGGAGGACCTGAATTCAAATTTCACCTCAGACACTTGACACTCACTAGCTGTGTGACCTTGTGCAAGTCACTTAAGCCCCAACTGCCTCATCCTGGGTCATCTCCAGTCATCTTGAGGAATATTTGGTCACTAGATTCAGGAGGAGAAGTGAGGCTGGTGACTTGCACAGCCCTCCCTCACTCAAAAAACAAAGTCAAGTGCAAGTCATGTCATCATTTCTCTTATGGTCTTCTTTGGCAATAAAGGATGAGCACACCCACCCACCCACACACACCCACACTCTCTGAACAGAATGGAGTTAATGACTGTTGCTTGCCTTTTGTCATTTCCTTATGACAATTTCTCTACCCATGTTTCATATTGAGTTCATCCTTTTCAGTAATTTTGAAGCTCTCTATCTGTTTTGTTCTGTCACCTTCATTTCCTTCATCTCACTCTATGCTCCTAAAAGTTTCCTTCATTTCATTCAAGACAATTATCTTTCTATGTAACAAACCCCATCCTTAATGCAATTCCCTCTCTCCCATGCTGAAAACAAATTCATCCCACCTCCTCTTATCTACACTTCCTCCCTTCTGTCATCAAAGATCTTTCTTAAATCCATCTTATTCAGGAAATTATTGCAAATTTTTGTATTTTGCTATATCATGTTGAATGGACAGAGCTCACTCCCTTTGTATAGATATACTCAAGCAATCCACTTTGTCTATCAAAGTTTTTGTTTTTAGAGTAACCCTTGTAAGAAAAAGTCAGCTCTATAGTTTCCCTACAAAAAAGAAAAAAGCAAATTGACCACATTGTTGTTGACTTATATCCCATACATATGTTTCATACCACCTTAAGTTCTTAGGAACACCTAGCTCATTTGCAGTGTGTTAAATAAATAGACATTCAACATTAAGAACTTTACCTTTACCGTGATGGACTTGGGATTGAACTCATGTCCTTGAGTCTACATTAGAAGCAGAGAAGCCTCTGGATACGGCATGATCTAAACAGCATGTCTATAATTGTTCATTTGCTTCCTAGCTAAGTAGCACTGGAAAATGTGGGTGAAGTCACAATAACTGATTCAGCAGGTAGCCTTTTTCCAAGTTCAATGAATTCTTTGAATATGGTTGGCAGAATTGCAGTTATCATTTAGAAACTGCAAAATGTTTAATTTACCACATTTATGCCTGAACAATGTATTGATTTCCAACTCCATTTTTCCAACCACAGTCCACTTATACTTTCTTCATAGTTTATTGTTTAATCATTTGTCAGTTGTGTCTGGCTCTTTGTGACCCCATTTGGGGTTTTCTTGGCAAAGATACTGTAGTGGTTTGTCATTTCCTTCTTTAGCTCATTTCATAGTTGAGGAAACTGAAGCAAACAGGGTTAAGTGACTTGCTTAGGGTCACACAGTAAGTATCTAAGGCTAGATTTGAACTCGGGAAGATGAGTCTTCCTGACTCCAGGCAAAGCACTCTATTGATTGTGCCACCTAGCTGCCTTTCTTGAGAGTACTGATCAATAAATGATGTGAAGTAAAGACCTCAGGGATGGATTTCAGTATTAGCTATAGAAATACAGAAAAAAAGTCTACCTACTAATCAAGGCAGTTAGGTAGCACAATGGGGTTAGGGTTAGGAAGTCCTGAGTTTGAATCTTGCTTCATGAAATTTCTAGCTCTGTGACTTGAGGCAAATCATTTAACTTCTCATCACCTCAGTTTCCTTATCTGCAAAATGAGGACAGCAATAATACCTAATTTGTCAGGGTTGTTGTGACTAATAATAGTAATGAATGATAACTAACATTTATATATGTGTCAGGCACTGTGGTAAGTGCTTTAGAACTGTGAGCTCTTTGATCCTCCCAACAACCCTGAGAGGTAGGTACTATTATTATCTGTATATTATAGATGAGGAAGTTGAAGTAAACAGAGGCTAAGTATCTTGTCCAGGGTTACATAGCCAGTAAGTGTCCGAGGCTGTATTTGAACTCGGGATTTTTGTGACTTTTGGCCCAGTGCCACCTAGCTACCTCAGTGTGAAGATCAAGTGAGATAATCAGTATTGTGACTACTATGTGCCAGGCACTGTGGTAAGCACCAAAGATACAAGAAAAAAGGCAAAAGAAAGGCCCTATTCTTGAGCTCACAATCTGATGGAAGATAACCTATGGAAAGCACTTTCCAAACCCTAAAGCATATAAATTGTAGCTGTCCAGCCTTATTCCTTCTCTACTTCAAAAGGAATCCACAAAAATAAATTCACATAAAATACCGTGGAAGATGTGGAGGACTCCAACTGAGGTAATCCTTTTAAAAGAGAAAAGTATGCTCGTTGTTCATGGTTACGATTTCTTTGATTCTTAACTCTTAACATCTGTTAAAATAGAAGTCCTGCTAAAATAAATGCTCCGAAGCCCTCATCGTCTTCTCTGGTCAGGGTGTCTCTCAGACAGAAAGGTCAGCATGACCATGTATAATAAGCATGTGGTTAGGAAAGGACTTGATTCTGGTAAAATAAGTCCAATTCTGTCTATTCGCTTTACACAGGATTAGTTTAAGATAATGTATTTTGTGTTTCTAAATATCTCCTTTCTTCATTTTTTCTTCATTGAATACGATTGTATCATATCCATCTTTGCTTTATGAATTTAAAAAAACTGTTACTCTCAGGTTGCCTCATTTAAAGTATTTTCTGCATGCATCTTGAAACAAAAGCCTAGCTTGGGAGAGACCATGGACACACTGGGCCATCTGGACAGGCCTATGTCATGCAAAAAAACAAAACAAAACATGGGGTATATACAACATTATTTGCAATATATGAAAAATAATTTTATCCTTTTCTTTTGGAAAATGAAGCTTTAATTTTGTTGCAGAGTAAATTTACTCTGCTCAAAGTTTTTGTAATCTGCTAACTCTATTTCCTTTTGAACCACCTGATTAGATTTATACGAGCCCAACTCATTACCTTGAAGCATTTTCTGGAGAAACTTTGATTGGATTAGTGAGCAAGTTTGCAAATTAAAATATGTTTAGAAGTAAAATTAAGGTCTATGATGATTTTTTGAAAAAGAAAGTTTAAGCTCTCAGGGAATAAACTCTTTAAAAATTATCAAAAGAAGAATTTGGAAATGACCTGCTGTTCATCATTTAGTGTTGTTGAAAAGGATCACAAACCCAGAGTGGTGTAGACTGAAGCCAATTTCATTGTAAAGCAGTTTTTATTAAGCATCCATTTTTCTTAGTGCTCTCTCAGGACCTGTGCCCAACAAATTAAAGATTCCCACATTTTCCAGTGTTGCAAGCTGACACTAATAATGAGACACCAAGTCCTTGCCAGCTTCTGCTCTGGATAGTTTGCTTTGGATTAAGCCAAAAAAGTTATTCTCTCTGGGTAGTTTGAAACCATCATTGTCAAAAACGAAAATGAATAACAAAATTAAATCATCCCCTTTGAATGTCAGTTCCCAAATGTTTCCCATTCTGAGTTTTAAGTAACAGAAAAGAAAGGTGTAATTAAGAGATATTCTGCAGTCCCATCTTTTATTCTTGTTCTCTCTCTCTCCCTTTTTCTTTCCTCTCTCCCTCTCACTTTCCCTTTCTTAGTCCTCATCCTTCTTGACCTCTCTGTAGCATTTGGCACTGTTGATTATTCTGTCCTCCTGGATAATTTTTCTCTCTAATAATCATAGCTAACATATAGTGCTTACTAGGTGCCACACATTGTGTTAAGTGCTTTATAATGATTAAGATTATTTTCATTACTGCTGTTATCATATTCTTCCATGGATTTTGGTGACATGATCCTCTCCTGATTTTTCTCAAACCTGCCTGATTGTTCCTTAGTCTCTTTTAATGGATTATTCATTATTTTTTTTCCCATTTCTTTACTATGGGTGATCCCAAGGCTCTGATCTGGGCCTTCTTCTCTTTTCTTACTAAGCTTTCTCCCCTGACTTCATCATTTCTCATGTATTCAACTACCAATCTATGCAAATGACTTCCAAATCTGGATAACCATTCCAGCATTACCACTTGCTTAGTAGACATCTACCTGGATGTCTCACAGACATTTCAAACTCTGTGTCGTTATCGTCCCTCTCCTCTAAACTTTTTTTTTCTTTTGAGGTAACCATTACTCTTCTAATAATGAATGTTAGTGCTGTGGAGTCATCCTCACTTCTTCCCTCTCCCTCATCCCATTTCCCCCCTCCATTTGTAATCAATTGGCAAATCTTGATAATACTCCCACATTACAATCTTGCATGTGTCTCCTCCATACTTACATGATCATCACCCTAGTTTAGGCCTTTGTGTCACCTCTCATTTGGACTATTGGAGAAGTTGTTTAATTGGCTTTCACGCTCTAAATCTCCTTTCTTCATGCTCCACACAACTGCCAAAATAATGTTTGTGAAGAACAAGTTATAATGTGACTTCATTGCTCAAAAAGTTTTCATGGTTCCCTGTTACTTCTAGAATGAAATTTCTAAACTTTTACAATTTGGCACTGAAAGTCCTTCACATCCTAAATCTAGATTTAAGTAAAGATCTAAATCCTAAATCTAAATTCTCTCCAGATTGATGTGAATCTACTATGTTCTAGAAAAAATGACCTACCTCCCATTCCACATAAATGACAGTAGATCTGCTGCCTCCATGCCTTAATAGAGCCTGCCCACTGTGCCTGCATTGATAAACCTCCATCTCTTAGAATCCTTAATATTGATCAAGATTCAGCTCAAGTGCCCACTCCTGCAGGAAACCTTTTCTGAACTGCCTAGTTTTGGGTAATTTACCCTTCCTGAAATTGCCACATGCACACTTAAAAGGTTATGCATGCAGTATATTCTCTTTGGGTCACATAGTTAATAAATGTTCATGATTAGATTTGAACTCAGACTTTTCTAACTCCCTGTCCAGTGTTTTATCTACTACACTGCCCAGCTGCTTCATAAGGAAAGGAAGGTAGTCCAGCTTGGCTAGAACAAAAAGCCTAAAATGGAATAATGTGAAATTAGTCAGGAAGGAAAGATTAGACTCAGATTGTGAAAGATTTCCACCATTAAATTGAGGAGTTTGTATTTAATTATATTATTAACAAGGATCCACTGAAGCTTATAGATGACAGAACATGATCAGGCTTGTCATTGAGAAATATTGAAGTGAAAGTTGTGGGGAAAATAAATATGAAAGGGGAGAGATGGGAGGAAGGGAAAACTATGCAATTGACTAGGCAAGACATGATAAAGACCCAAACTAGAGTGATGGTCATGTTATTAGTGGAGAGAAGAAATCGATATAAGTAATACTTAGGTAGTGTAATAAAATTTGTGTCAATAAACCTTTATTAAGCATCTACTGTATGCCAGACTCTGTGTTAGGTATGGGGGAAAAAGGTAAAAGACAATTACTGCTCTCAAGAAGCTCATAGTCTAATAGGGGAGAGCACATACAGATAACTATATATAAAAACAAACCATGTCCCAGATAAATTAGAGTTAATTAACAGGGGAAAGAAATTAGAATGGGAGAGGTTTCTTGGAGAAGGTGGGATTTTAGCAGAAACATGAAGGAAGCTAGGTAAGGCAGGAGATAGACTAGCAACTCATTGGATCTATGGAGCAAGGGAGAATAAAGAATCCAAGTGAAGTCTGTGTATCAGTAAGCATCCCAACATACATGGATGGGAGGTGCAGGGGACTGCTGCTATCACAGGTTCTTAGATTTGAATTCATAAAAGGAAAAGCAGCTTTTGAGGGGTTAATAATCCCTTTGATCAAGCACAGGTATTAGAGAAAATCAAAATAAAAATTTCAGAGAAATCAAAAATCAACAGACATGCTTCCACATGTTTGACCATTAACATACATACATAGAAACCAGAGAGGGAAGCACCAATATCTGAGTTTTCAAAGCTGGGGGGCTACTTAGCAGCTTCTCAGACTCTCATCTGGCACTCAGACCTTCCAAAGTCAAAACTTGCCCTCAGAGTATTTATATACTTTTCAGAATTAGAGGGCATAACCCCCTGACCCAGTGCCTCAATAGAAAAACTGAAAGGTACTTGGGACCCTCCTACAAAATAACTCTCCTAATCAAGTTTCCCTCAATGGGCAGGCCCATCAATGGGTGGAGAAGATCTTTTTTAATCATGTTATTCAATCAGAGGCACTTTTAATAAAACAATGATTTGATTGCCACCACAGTCTGACATGATGCACCTCTGTCACTAGAAGGACTGTGGTACTCTTGAAATAAATAAGAAAGTTGGAAAGATGGATGGGGAAAGATTGGGAGAGGAACATGCTTTGAACATGCTGAGTGTGAGATATCTATTAGACAATTGTCTATTAGATAGTCAGATAGGAATGTCTAGTAGTCAGTTCATAAAGTAGGATGGGAGCTCAGGAGAGACATATGGGTTATTAAAATGGATGCAGGAATCCTAAGAATAAAGATGATTTTCAAATTCCGAGGACTTGACAAGAACATCAAGAGAAAGTTTATACATAGAGACATAAGATAAGAAGACTTAGCATGGAGTCTTGAAATATATCCACATAGAGAAGGTAGAATATGAATGATGATCTAACAAGGGAGAATAAGAAGGAATAGTTAGGTAGCAGGAAAACCCTAAGGGAACATATCACAAAAACCCAGGGAGGAGAGAACATCCAGGATTTCATCTGTGTTGAATGTTGCAGAGTTTCAGAAGGAAAAGGGCTAAGAAAAGGCCACTGGATTTTATATAATTAGGAGACTGCTGAAAATTTTGGTGAGAGCAGATGCAGCAGAGCATTGTGAGAATAAAATCCAAAGGCAAGTGTGTGTGCATGGGAGAGTGGCGGGGGGAGGTAAGGAAATGGGATAAGGACTGGACCTGTGAATCCATCAATATGGAGAACTCTCAGATGAGGAATATAAAGCTACTTATATAGACAACTTTTTCTAGTAGTTTGATTTTGAAAGAAAGGAGATATATAGGATGATAGCTTGCAGGAACTTTACTGATAGAACATCAAGTAGAGGTTTTTTAATGATAGAGAAGATTTCAGTATATATGTAGGTTTCAGTGAGAGAGCTAATGAATATGAGATTGAAAATTGGAGAAAAAAATAATTGATGGTTCAGCTTCTTGAAGAAAAGATAGGATGATATCAAGAACAGAAGTCAAGAAGAGCCATTCTCTTCTCAGAGACTAGAATTAAGGTGAAAATGAGAGATGATGAGTCAGTTTAAGGGGCAGAACTGGGTACAGAAGGGAAGCCCCACAAATTTCCTCTAATTTACTCAGTAAATATGAGGCAGCAAATGATGTGATGGATAGAGCAATGGACTTGGAGTCAGAAAAATCTGAGTTCCAATCCAACTTCAGACACTTATTAGATGTGTAACCTGGGCAAGCCACTTAACCTCTACCTGCCTCAGTTTCCATATCTGTAAAATGGGGACAATAATAACAGTTACTTCCCAGGGTTGTTGTAAGGATAAAATGAGTTAATGTTTATTAAACATTTTGCAAACTTTAAAAACACCATATAATTGCTACCTGTTAGTAAATAATGTCTCAAGATCTTTTATTGACAAGGAAGGTCTTTTGTTCTTTTGAAAGGAAGAAGTAGTAGTATAGAGAGCTGTAGTGCCGACTCAATATTCACAATATGCCTAATATTGGCTATGAATATCCTGGCACAATTCTGAATGGTGAAATACAACAGACTCTCCATATGAAAGATAGAACCAAAACATGTATTCAGACACCAGAAAGCCAAATCCATCATAGCAACAAAAATCTATACACACTAATAATGCAGAGGACAACACCATCCCCTAGCCTTCCTCCTGCTAGGCTTCCCACAAACCAGTTCCATTAAACAATCACAGGCAGTTTCTCTTGAACAAAATCACTCACTCCAGCCAGCTGTCTGCTTGCCTGTGTCCTTCCTAGTTCTGACTAGGCTCATGACTAACTTTCATCTCAGCTCTGCTCCGGCTCTGTCTCTTCCTATTCCGCCCATTCAGCAAACTCCTCCCACCACTGGCTCCATGTAACTCAGACTTCCATGTGATCCAGACAGGTCACATGGGTCTATTAATGAATAGGAAAGATCTCCCCATTTAAAATACCATTATAAAATACCGTTGAGTCTTCTCATTAGAATGTAAGCCTCTTGAGAGCAGGGATAGTTTTCCTTTAACCTTTGTATCTCCAAAGCTTGGTATAATGCCTATCTGATAACAGACACTTCAATGCTTATGGATTGACTGATTAATAGCTACCATGCTCCCACTGTGATTTCTAATTTGCTATTTTCCCTTGGACTGAGATCTATGAAATGAACTCTATTAGTTTTAGCTGAATCTACATTTAAGTTTGATCTTTGTCTACCATTGTGAATCTATCCTTAAGGCTTAAGGAATGATCCTAAGAATGTTATATGTGTCATTGTCATCTAACCTGAAATTTCCCTGAGGTGTTGGATTAGCAGAGTTTTATCCTGTAAGACTCTTTGTTGGTTACAATCGATCAGGTTGATGTATCTTGTATTCAAAATGCAATTATGTGGAGTGATGATGGTAATAGTCCTCATTTATACAACATTTCATCAGCTGTTTTTATGTGCTTTACTCGTGTTTGATCCACACATCAACTGTATGATGAAGGTAGCTTTAATATCCTCCATCAAGACCACTTAAATTAAATTATAAATCAGAACAGAAGTTAAAAGAAACAAACCGTAGTTAATCATGCAATTTCAAATGCCTTAAGAATAAATCATTAATTGGGGAAGACTCTGATAAAATTTATCAAGATGGGGACAGAGATGTCCTATAACTGTAATATATTCTCATTCTATCTTCTGAAGCTCTACAAGTTAAATCAAAATTAATAATTTCTCAGAAACACCAAGAAATTTTATGTTATCTCCACATAAATTCTTCACTCTGATTGCAGACAGCTCAGACTTTTGTTCTAATGTTCCAAACTGAGAGACAGAGAGAGAGACAGGGAAATAGAGAGTTAGTATACGACAAAGCAATATGGGAATAAATATCAAAATATATAGGCAATATGTATTATGGAACTTCAGAAACTATAGGTGATCACTGCCAACCAGTGCAATGAGGGAGAACATTTAGGAGGCAAGCAGGGCTTATCCTGAACTGTATAAGGTATTATGGGGAGATACAAAAGCAGAGCCATAGTTGGCAAATCTGGGACCTAGGACAAGTACTATAAAACCTGCCTGAGGCAACCAACCATGAAAGAACTCCTCCTATGAACTTTTGAGGGCCAGGGAGGAACTTACTTGGGTATGGCTAATGGCATGGGGGGAAGTAGAAGGAAGTAAACCATCTTGTAGCTTCCTATTTTAATTACTTTTAGCTATTTGGATGATAAGCTCAGATGTTTCTCTATGCTGAAGGTAATGTCTATCAGCACCTTCAAAATTTAAGATTCACAGGGCAAGATTTTACTCTTCTGGGTCCGATAAAGAAACAGTCAACAAGCATATAAGGGCCTTGTAAGTGCTAGGCACTGTCCTGGGTACTGAAGATAGAAGCACAAAAATTAAGCAATCCCACTGGTGAGGAGATTTTATTCTCACGAGACAAGGACATCTCTCTCTCTCTCTCTCTCTCTCTCTCTCTCTCTCTCTCTCTCTCTCTCTCTCACTCTCACTCTCACTCTCACTCTCACTCATCTATCATCTATCTATAGCACACAGTTGCCTGACTTTGGAAAAATACAGCTTTCTGTATCATAGTTTCTACTGACAAAGGAGGAAGTTGAACTAGATAGTTTAAAGGTCCTCACTCAACAAGTAGGTGGGTCAGTGGAGAGAGTACTGGTAGACCCAAGTTCAAATCCTACCTCAGACACTTATTAACTGTGTGATCCTGGAGAGAGCCCTTAACCCTTTTTGCTGCTGTTTCTTCACCTACAAGATGAGCTGGAGAAGGAAATGGCAAGCCATTCAAGTATCTCTGCTAAGAAATCCCCACATGGGAACCGGAAGAGTCAGACGTGACTGAAATGACTGAACAACAATATCCAGCTCTATCTGTGCTTGCAATTCAATTTAAGAAGGTTGGAGGACAGGGTTTGTAAGATAATCTGCTTCATTTTTTTTTCTATTTGTGACTCAAAGGATTCAGAGGAGAGTTTTCTAACACTGCCTCCAGTATTCTTCTGTGGCCTATATTCAACTCTTGCAAAATGAATCCCTCACTCCTACTGATTACACTGGGGTTTTATGGTGGCAGGGCATATATTGCACTTGTAAATTAGTTCTTCTTGCAAAGTACAGAAAATCAGACTGCAAATTTGCTAGTTGCCCTTGTCTTCTGACCTGTTATGCCTTAAGTCAATTCCCTATTGCTAGTATCTGGCATCTGTAACTGTTACGTGATATTTATAACATATAATATCAATGTCCAGTTGTTTCCCCATTATTTTCCTTCTTAATGGCACCTTTTAGTCCTAGCACACTTTTAAGATAATTGAACCTACTTCTTCTGGGAAGGGAAGGAGGACCTTCACGTATTATGAACTGAAATATTAATAAAATATTTTGTTTTAGGGGAGGATTTTGGCCATTAGCAATTCACATTTTTCTATTTCCATTCCTTCAAATTTCTGTGTTCTCTCAGTTCCTTTCTTGTCCTTGTCCTTTTTCATTTTTCCATCATATAAGCCCTCATTTCAGCTTCTCCCTTATGTGTTGTTTTCAAATAATACAATCACTTCTCTACTGTCCCTCATTCTTTCTATATTCTATTTCTGTCCTATTGTCCCCTCACTCTCTATCATTTTCACTGTTATTCTCCTTTATCAGTTGAAGCTCCCTTTAATCTAGTGGAAGTAATGATAATAATGCCTCCCTGTTTTTCTTTTTAATTTTTTTTTGAGGAGAAAAGAGGAGCTCTAGACCTATGATTTCATTGCATAGATAACTCTCAGTGCTGAAATTCTATTCATTTTGTGATTTGAAGTTTTAGAGAAGTGTCTGGGGGCACTAAAAGGTTAGGTGATTTGCCCAGGATCACATAACTGATACAAATCCACCCTGCCATGTTCTTTCTCCTCAGTTCTTTAAAGTTTACAAAATGCTTTCAGAATATTTCCTCCAAAGATCCTCATCTGAGCTATGTGAGGTAAATAAGATATATCATTCCTAATTTACAAATGAGGAAATTGAGACTGAGAACTTATAAGTGAATTTCCAAAAGAAATATAAGTGGAAAATCCCCATATTCTGGTTCTAAATGCTGCTTGCTTTTTACTATACCATAACTTTTAATTCTCTATTTTCATTTCTATTACATTTCTGAGTTCTGGTTGGATGGAGAAAATTCAATCTTCTTCTCTCCCCTCCCCCACCGTGTTGGGGGTATCTAGCACTTATTTTACAAAAACTTATAAATTTACAAAAAAATTACAAAAACAAATTTACAAAAATCACCTAACTAAATACAGAATTTGAGTGAAGTTGGGTCTGTGAATATATCTAGAACCCCATTTTCATCCTCAAAAATATTCTGGTCTGAGGAATATGATTTAGAATTTTCTTCTATAACTATTATAAATAAAAGTTTGTAGAAAGTATGTCATCGCTGTCTTTTCACATGGATCAAATAGAAGAAAAGTTTTTCATTGTTTGGGATATTGATTGAGTGTTTCTGAATGTCTTTTTTCTTCTAAATATAAGATTCTATGTAATCTCATTTTACAGTAAGTAGACTAAAGTGTGATTTGAGACAAGGCCCACCTGCCCCCAGATATCTTCCTCAGAATTATTTAAAGGTAACTGAAGTGCCATAATTAGATATTCGTCCTTTTCTACTTTTTGAATGGTCTTTATTAAAGAACAAATACTCATGGAAAAGGTCATAACAAATTGTTATCAATTACACTAGCAACTGGGTGGTTAAATGGCTAGAGTCCTGCACTTGGAGTCAGGTAGACCTTAGTTCAAACTTAGTCTGAGGCACTTAATAACTCTATGACCCCAGGTAAGTCCCTTAATTTATTTTACTCTTTATTTCTCTGAAAGAGAAATTATAAGGAATTCAATAAGGTTAAAACATGGAAAAATGACATTTAAAACTACTAAAAACTTTCTCATGATTAGGACAGTTAGAAGAAGTATATATAGATAGAAGGTAGAGGTATGAGTTGAATGTGATGGTATGACTACCTGTAATAACTGTATGACCTCAGTCAAGTCACTTAACTTCTTTTACCCTCTGTTTCCTCATGGAGGAAATGGGAGTTAATAGCATCTAATACCTATCCCCCAGGACAGTTGTGAGGATCAAATGAGAAAACATATGTAAAGCTCTTTGCAAACCTTAAACCATTTTATAAATTCCAAATATTATTATTGTTGTTATTTTTATTAATTTACTAATGGGTACAGCTATCTTTTTAAGAATTTTATTTGATATTTTATTTTCCCTACCACTTATTGCCACTCCCAAAAGAGCTACTATAAATATTTTGATACACATAAGCCTTTTTCCTTTTTCCTTTTATCTCTTTGAGATACAGACCTAGTAGTAGTATTGCTTGTATAAAAGGTTTTTTAGCCCTTTGGGCATAGTTCCAAATTGCTCTCCGTAATGGTTGTGAATCATTGTACAACTTTACCAATAGTACATTAGTGTTTTAATTTTTCCACATCCCCTCCAGCATTTGTCATGTTCTTTTTCTGTCATATTAGCCAATCTGATAGGTTTGAGGTGGTATGTCAGAGTTGTTTTAATTTGGATTTTTATGATCAACAGTGATTTAGAGCATTTTCTCATATGACTATAGATAGCTTTGATTACTTTGAAAACTGCCTGTTCGTATTATTTCTGTAAATTTGACTCAGTTTTTTATATGTTTGATAAGTGAAGTCTTTGTCAGAGAAATTCACTGTAAACATTTTTTTCACAGTAATGATTACCAACTATGTATTTCCCTCTATCATATTTTCTCCATTTATCCTCCTCTCCTTTACCCTGTCAATTCTCAAAAGTGTTTTGCTTCTGACCTTTGCCTCCTACAAACTGCTCTCCCTTCTATCAGCTTACCCCTCCTTCTCTTACCCCCTCTCTTCCTACTTTCCTGTATGGTAAGATAGATTTCTACACCCAGCTGAGTGTGTACATGTAGTGGCAAGCAGAGTAGACTGTAGTGAGTGGGGAAAAGACCCCAAGCCTATTGATTTTTCCATACTTCAATAGGTTGGTATTGATGCAAAGGACTCTAGGAAATTGTTTTCACTTCAGAAACTTTGTTATCTCTAGGCAGAAAAATGGATACCACTAACTTAAATTGCTTTAACCATATCCTGTTAACATTACCTGTTCTCATATAGGTTCTAAATATAAATCAATCCCTATACTCTGTTTAAAGTGGAAAGGCATAAGGAGAATTTCAAAGAAATTTTCATACTTTATTGTTTTGTCAAAGGATCAGTGACCCTACTAACAAGCATGGTGCCTGGCCAAAATCCACTTGGTCTTCCTCTTCCTCCTACCCTAGTTGAGCCAGTTTTAAGTCAAATTAATTTTTTATCTCAACATCATCAGAAGAAAAATAGTACAGAATGCACAAGGAAAAATGTAAATTTATTCCCAAAAGCTAAAGTATAGATGTGACTGCATGCTTATTTTAGTTGAATTGCCATTTTAGAGTCACACAAATAATTTTGCTCCATAATTCATCTTATCAAATGACTAAGCATAACTTCAATAGCAGGTTTCTTTAGCCAAAGAAATGCTAGAAAATTCTCTGTCAGATTGTAATAAAACAGATGAGAGGCGAGTGGAAGGAATTTACTTCTCTTGTCCTTTTTAGGGCTTAAATCAACTCATTCAAAACTGTAGCTGTTTCTCACAATTATCCATTTTTGTCCCTCTTAAAAGAACAGCATTCTAGTTATTTCTGGTTTGTGGGAGAGAAAGGGGTACAAGAGAAAGCAAGCAGGCTTGGAATCAGAGAATCTGGCTTTGAATCCTGTTTTGGAATTACCTGTATGACTTTTGAAAGGTCACTGGCTCTGTTTCCTCATCTTTAGAATGAGGGGGATTAGACTGGATTCTTCTACAAGTCCCCTCTGTCACTAAAGTTTTAATCTCATTAACTGTGTGTATTTAGCTATTGGAACAGCTTCTATTTTCAGATTTCATGATGCTTCTCAAATTAAATTCTTTTATTTTTGACACCACATTTCTCAAATCCCCAACCACATCACTCTGTTTATTTCCCATGTGTATTTTATGCTTAGTATATTTTTTAAAGTCATTTTATTCACAAAATTAATAAGGTACAAAAGAAGTATATCAATAATAGAATTAATTGAAAAGCTGCATGTTAGCATTCTAGTGAAAGTCTCAGCAACTTTTTATCTTGAAGTAGAAAACACATCCCTGAATTTGAATTTTTAAAATTCCAACTCACAACCTGTCATTTAAATGCTGGGGTTTTTCAATTATTATATAATGATGAATGTTTTAAAGTTGATATATACTTCTATATAAGAATATATGTATATGTGTATATGTGTGTGTATCATCATTTCCCCTACTTTAATCATCCATTTTTGTTTTTCCTTAATGTTGCTTTGCTCTTTTCCTCACTGAGAAATTCTGTAGTTCTTATACCCATTATGTTTCACTTCCATTTTTAATAGTTTGATGAATTCATTATTTGCTGCCTTTCTGTATCTTCCCACAAGCAAAGAAAATGAAATATTTCATGTGCTTAATATATGGTAGGATTTCCCCACATGTGTTAGGTGCTTTGAAGGATACAGAGAAGTATCGGACTTGGTTCAGATAATGAAAGATGCCTTACACTTGGAGAAACCAGTTTAGCTTAAGTACTTCCTTTATGAAAACTATTCTTGAAATAAGAGAACACATACTACTCTTTTTCTCTTGGGGCTCTGTAACTTCAAATTGCTTTACCTTTCTTTAATATCCATAAGATGTTCTTGTTTTTGTGTGCCCAGGAAGGCGTTGACTGAATGCAGAATGTAGCTTATTCTTACTAGATGCAGAAAACGAAATGAAAATAGAACCTACAACTTACCTCAATAATTACAAGTTACCTCAATAATTACCTTGCCTTTCCTTTTGCTTCTGTGACCCGAGGACATCACAATTTTGGTACTTGGGAGAAGTTTTGATTTAACCCCTTGGACACAATATTTTCTCTTCCACTTTGACCAGTATATAAAAGATTCTTTGAATCCTTGAGCTGTGGGGACCATCTTCTAAAGGGACTATTTCTCCAGCTGGCTATTTGTTTTAATAAAACTTTAAACATTTTGACCTACTAATCACAGAATGCTCTTTAATCCAAAACACATTCTAGCTATGCATAGGTGAAGGATTACATTACATGTTCATCATCTGAAATAGACATTAGACAAAGTTTCATTCAGACTTTTTACCAACCCTTGACTTTACAAAGTTGTTAAGAAAAAAGTGCATGTAAGGATGAACTGTTATTTTTCTGTTACAAATTGCCCATAACTTCTCATTTCTGCTTATTTTTCCTCCTTGGTAGATTTTTATGAACGTGAACTTTTAGAAAATGTAAACTGTCTTGAATAGTGAAGAAAATGTAACTTAGGAAGCAAATCTATTCTTTAAAAAACATGACCAGTTAAAATACTTCTGTTAAATATATATATAAATATGAAATATATTATATCTATAGTTATATATATAAAATTACTAGCTTTATTATTCCCAGTTTCTTGATCTTGATTTGACTCTATATGTTTTCTGGCAGTGTGGTGGGTGAGGAAAGACTTCTGGGTTTGGGCTCAGATGACATATGTTCAAATTCAATCTCCACTTCTTTCCACATGTTTTATAATGGGCAAATTATAGTCTCTGGACCTTTCTTTATCTATAAAATGAGATGATTGGACGAGATGATCTCCTAGTTCTAAATCTATGATCCTATATTCCTTAATAATTGTTGTTGATCATAAACATGTATCAGTACTTTTCAAATGAACATTAGAAACCTTTTGAAAGGTTCTAAATTGGGACTAGTAGGTTACTATTGTAATAACCTATTTGGTTCTGTTAGAACTAACAGGCTTTCAAATTATAACATTTTAAAAATTATAAATTGATTCAGATAAATTCAACCACCATTTATTAAGTGCAAGGCAACCGTACGAAGTCTATGTAAAAAGTACTGCATTAGACCCTAGAGATTTAAAGATGAGAAAAAAAAAGTAACACTTGCCCTCAAAGAGTTTATATTCTCATGAAAGAGACTGATAACTGATGAGAGCTTAACATTTTAAACACAAATGGAGAGATGAATTTGTCATCAATGTTAAAGATAGATTATTCTTTTATTTATATTTTGTTTTAATCAGAATGTTACTCTGAACTTCATTAATAGAGATTATATCAGGTGATCTGCTTTTAAGTGTTATAAGCAGATGCATGAAACATCTTATTATTAGACAAACTAGTCCTTATATCCAAACAGAGACACATGTCATGATTTACTAACTGACCTTCAGCTTGGTCTCAAATATAGTTTGCTTATATGCCAGGTTTTATTTTTGTACCTTTTAAATTTGCTTCTTTGATATGATGGCTTTTCAATAGTTTACTAAAAATAGGGAACATGGCTTCTGAAGGCTTGGGATCAATACTTTACCTTTTTGCCTCTACTTCCTTCTCACTCATTTCTAACATTCCATTTCTGTCTCCCTAAAACAATTGGATTAGGTCCCTTCTTGCTCCAAGATTCTATTTCTATGATTTCTCTGTTCTGTTTCAGTGATGAATTCCTACTGGATTTCCTACTTGTCAAGCAACAAGGAGAATCGAGATAATTATCTAGATTATTAAAACTAACAAATGCATTTACCTGAAAATTGTTTCAAATTTCCTTTTCATTTTTTAATTTTAAATTCTGTAATTTTCAAATTTAGAATAGTTAACTTCAAAACAAGACTTGTGCAACAACCCAGATTTATTCGATATTGAATCTGACTTAAAGTCCTTTAGAAGATTTCAGGTTTTGATAGTTTGGTTTTATACCATTTAGATTATTCTGCTCTCATAATAGTCCATAAAATGAGAATATAAGTTATTGCCATCAGTTTTTAATAACATGGACTTTTCTCTTGAAATATCATATTGAAGGGCACATGCTTTGCTCCATTTGAAAATGACTGAATGAAATGTAAGATCAGTTTATGAGATTATCTTAGACTGCCCTAAAGAGAACTAAAATCATATATATATATATATATATGTATATATGTATATATATATTCATATATATGTATGTATATATGTATATATATTCATATATATGTATATATACATATATATATACACACACACACACACACACACACACATATATATATATATATATCTTCTTACTTTGTCAACCAGAATATTCCTTTGAAAACCATTTGGGTTTCTTTATTTAAATACTGAGGCTATTATTCAACTCTTTCACTTTATCTAATTTTATTCCTGAGACATTTAAAGCTCTTCAAATATTGCATTGTAAGTCATTGTGTTGTGGGTGATTAAAAATGAATGCTTCAGAATACTTTTTAATGAGTATTTTGATTGGGTATTGAATCAGCATCACTTTGGATTTTAAATGTCGCAGCTACAGAAACAATTCACTGAGAGGTTCAAAGATAATTGGCATGTTCTTTGAACTAGACTGGAATAAAGGAGTGATTGTGTGTGTGTGTGTGTGTGTGTGCATGCATGCACACACATGAAGTTAGTACTAATTTTATTTATTTAATAAAGTTATTTTTTAGTTATGAAAGAATTTACATCAATCATTTTGTAATCATTTATAATTTGTTTTAACCTTTCTGACAAAAAAACCTGTATTTACTTTATGGTCAGCCAAGCTAGTTAAAAGTGAAAAGTTCAGTCAAAATCTTTGTTTCTTCCTTGAATTGAATATAGACAACAATGCTGATAGTTCACATTTATATGGTAGCATATAGGACGTAAGTCTGAGAGGAATTGAAAGACCATGTAGTCTAACTTGCATGTTTTAGACTTGAGGAAACTGAGTGAGTCCTAAAGTCTTCTTGAAGTGACTTGTCTAAGGTTGGTTAGGCGGTACCTAACAGAGCCAGGATTTGAATTCAAATCTTCTCATTCTTATATAGCACTTTAGAATTTCATGTACTTTTCTTGCAATATATTTTTCCCCAAATTTGTTTTGTTCTGAACTTAAGAAATAAAACAAATATTTCCATAGCATATTAGAATACAAAAAAATATGATTGTACATCAAACTGCAAATCAATTATGTACAATTTTTAGCCCTTTTAAATATATAATAAAGTTAATATATAACTTTCTTTTTTTTTCCTTTTTTCTTTCCTCTCCACCCTGTGCCCTAGAGACAGCTACCATTAGACACAAATATGCATGTATATAAATAGAACCACTCTTTATATACATACATACATACATACATACATACAATCATATATACATACCCTTTTGAAGTGGGAATGTAAATGCCATTATTCTTATTTTACAGATGAAGAAATTGAGGCTCAGAAAAGTTAAATGATTTGATAACTAGTTTCTTAGGGCTTGCAAATACATTGCCCTTTCTTCTATGCCACACTGGCTTTAAATAGTCTGTGCAATGTGTACCTCCTCCCCTTCCTTGCAGAGGTGGGGAACTATGAGTGGGGATCATTTTCCATGGTTAGTTCATGTGCTGGTTGATTTTGCTAAACTGATTTTTTTTTATTCTTTCTTACAAGGGATGGATTTTTCATTAGGAGAGGAGAGAGGGATATATTTGGAAATGAAGGTGATCTAAAAA
This sequence comes from Notamacropus eugenii, assembly GCF_028372415.1. Classification (NCBI taxonomy): domain Eukaryota; kingdom Metazoa; phylum Chordata; class Mammalia; order Diprotodontia; family Macropodidae; genus Notamacropus; species Notamacropus eugenii. The sequence goes on from NC_092876.1 coordinate 401,234,462, forward strand.
TAAGGGAAATTAATACAAATTTTAAGAAATAAATGTAATCTTTGCTACTTCTACTTTCCTACTTCTATCAGACTCATGATTTAGGAGAAAAAAAGTGTGGAAAATGAAAATCAGAATAAAACAAATGTCATTCAATAGAAGGCCCTACAATCTGCAACACAAAACAGTGTGTTACTCATGAAGCCAGAATATTAGAAGCTAATGTGCTACTTGTTGAGCTATCTATGGGCAGTTCATTTAGTTACTAATACATTTTTCAGTTCCTCTTCATAAGGTATGCATAACTTTTTCAAATGTCTTTGTTCTATCTCTCTTAGCTGTCAACTCCCTCCCAATCAACTTTCTACAGGTTTCTTAAAGTCAGGAACCTTGGTCAATATTTTATTTCTAACTCTGTACTAGTTAAGTACCACTTAAGTGCCTTAAGTACTACTTAAGTACTACTAAGTGCTTTGTATACACCATGTTCTATAAATACTGATGAACTGGTACCACTTAAGTGCCTTAAGTACTACTTAAGTACTACTAAGTGCTTTGTATACACCATGTTCTATAAATACTGATGAACTGACTAAAGCCTCAATTTTAAATATAAAGCTTTTTGAGCTACAGTTTCAGCAATTAAAATGATCATGGTGATGATGATGATAAGAGCAATTGCAAGTAGAAAAGAAGCAATTTGGTGTGATGAATAACAGTGCTAGATATGGAGTCAGGAAGATGTAAATTCATTTTTGGTCTGTAACACTTAAGTGCCTCAGGCTACTTGGAGGGTGGCAGAGATGGAGACAGAATTCTCTGACAAACTTAAGTGTTACATTCCCCTCCCTTGCACATTTATCTATTAAGTCCTCAATTGTGGTATAATCTGATTTGGTAGAAGAAGTTGTCATAATGAAAGTTTCCCATGATGTAATATTATGGGTACTTTATTTGTACTGCTGTAATAAGAATCAGATATGTTGTGTGACATTTCTGAATCTGGAGAGGCAATTTGGTAAGCCAACAGAGCACTGAATTTGGAATCAAAGGAACCATGTTTCAATTTTAGGTCACCTCCTTAATTCATGTTCGACTGTGAGGCAGTCAATTCCTCTCTGAACTTTAGTTTCTTCACCTGTAAAATGAAGGTGATGTACTAGATGACTTTAAGTTTTCTTCTAATTATAAACTTATGGACCTGCTTTCAAGTGATGACATCATTTCAGATTCATATTGAACTCTGAATATACTACCTTCCCGGAAAAAGTTTTGAAAAAGTCATTGATGAGCCAACATGACTGACAAAACTAGACAGAAAAGAAAAATGACAAATGTTGGAAGGGATTTGGGATCACAGGCACATTGATTCATTGTTGATGACACTATAAATTGGTCCAGCAATTCTGGAATACAATTTGGAACTATGCTCAAAAGTTTATTACACTATGTATGCCCTTTCACCCACCAATAAGACTGCTAAACCCATATTACCAAAAGAAAGGTGGCAGAAGAAAAGGATCCATATATACAAAATATTTATAGCATTTCTTTCTGTAGCGTCAAATTCAGAACTAAGGGAGTGCCTATCATTTGACCTTGCAAATTATGGCATATGAATGTAATGTAATATACAAGAAACAATTAAATGAATGATTTCAAAGAAATTTAGGAAGAATTTTATGAACTGATGCATAATAAAGTGATCTGAACCAAAAGAATAATTTATACCATAACAATAACATTGTAAAGACTTCTCTGAAAGACTTAAGATCTCTGATAAACTCAATGACCATCATGACTCTGGAAGATGGAAAATAAAGCATGCTACCCACCTCCTGATAGGTAATGGTCTCAAGATGCAGAATGAAACATATTTTGTGGATTTGGCTAATGTGGTTTTCTACTTTCCTTGGTTATGCATGTTTGTTATAAGGACATTCTTTTTCTTTCTTTCTTTCTTTTTTTCCAATGGAGAAAGGAGATGGAAGAGGGAGAAAAATAATTTTTTGTTAATAAAAAATTAAAATTTCAACTTAACTGAAGTAGTATGTATGTAGTATGTACAGTGAAATTCATTATAGGAAACTTGACCATAAATTAATTTGAGCAGATTTGTGATCTCCATGTAAAATAGAATTTTGCAAACCAAGGCATATTTGGTGATGTTATTTTCTTTTTTATCCCCTTTTGAATTAAATTTTATTTTCAGATCTGCATTCCCTTCCTCCACTTCCCTTTGAAAAAGCCAGAAAAACAAAACTTCTTTTAAAAACATATGCGGCTAGACAAAACAAATTCCCTAATTGTCTGTGCCCTCAAATTTTTCAATCTGTGCTCCAAATCCATCATCTTTCTATCAATAGAGGGTGGGTAGCATATTGCATCTTGAGTCCTCTAATATGATTGATCATTATACTGGTCCCATGTTTCTTTGAGCATTCCCTAGTGCACAATATTATTGTATCACATACACATACTAGAATTTGTTCAGCCATTAGCCAATTGATGGGTACTTTCATTTTTCAATTCTTTTCCACTTTATAAAGAACTGCTATGTATTTTTTGTTCATATGTGTCTTTTTCCTATTTCTAAGATCTCTTTGGCATATAGATCTGGTACTGATATTGCTAAAGTCAATGGCTATGCATAATTTAATATTTTGGGGGGTATAGTCCAAGTTACTTTCCAGAATGGGTAGACTAGTTCATAGCTCCACAAGCAGTGCATTAGAGTACATGATTTCTCACAACTCCCCTTGAATCTGTCATTTTAATTTTTTGTCAGCTATGTGTTAGGTGGATAAATTGTTTTAATTTGAATTTTTTTAATTGTTAGTGATTTAGAACATTTTTTTACATGGCTAAGGCAATGCTGCTCAAGCATCTCCAATTTACCTGAGGCACTCAAATGTTAAAAATGTGCTTATTTGCTTCTATATAGTGCATGCCTAATCCACTCCACTGATCAACCTCTCTATTTCTTAAAATCTACCAAATTGCTTCTGTGATTATGGGTAGCTGGGTAGAACAGTGGACAGAGCACTGGGCTTGGAGTTGGACACAACTGAACAATACAACCACCAACAACATGGCTATGCCCATTTCTTCTCACTTTTCCCCCAGTTTTAATGAGCAGTAGAACACCATTTACATCTCAAAAGTTCTAATATTTTTTGGGAAGTTGTACCTCTAAAATTCTAGAATCCAAAAATTATCCCCTTTTTTTTTGCTTGTTTGTTTTAAAATGCATATTTCGGAGAAATAAATTACCTTTTTCCTTTTTGGTAAGTACAATCTGCCTCTTTTGAAAACAGTGAAGGAGCTATTTCACATCAACATTATTTAACATGTTATCTAACATCAACAACAATGGAAATAGTTCCTCATTTTCAAACAAGGTCCAGTCTATGTTGCAGAATTGAAAATGATTCTATACTCATAATAATATTTTGAATTTTGTTTCTTTGGGACCAAAGGTGCTTTTTAGATCTACCCATGGCATTAGAATAGCTTAGATTCCAAACATTTTTCAACATGAATGGCTCAATCACTTATTTTTTTCCCTTTCACTTGAGTGTATGTCATCAGTGTGCACATTAATTTTAACTAAGTTAATTCCTTTTCGTCAATATTTTTCTTCTTTTATGAAAATGCCATCTAAAACTGAAACAAAAAAAGAGGAAAAGGTAGAAGGTCTATATTTATATAGAACTTCTCATTTCAGCACTGATCAGGAATGTTCAGCCGTGACATGTCAGAAAAATCACCGTTTCCATCGTCTTTGTAACTTGTGAAAATAATTTTATAAGCAGAAACATGGAATTTAATTTACTTCAACACATCACTGGGCATTTAGTCAATTTCTCTTATGCAGGTGTTTCAGGATGGCATTTTCATCTATTGATTTGACTTTAGTCCCAACATATACAACAAAAATGAATGAACCCTTTGATCAACTCTAGGTTATCAAAGTCTAGATTCATTTCTTCCTGCATAACAGCAAAGAATATTGTATGGTACTTTCATCATACATTTTTTTCTCTCCTTGTTTCTCTTTCTCCTTCTCTTCCTCTCTCTGCTTCTCTAATAAAGAAGCATTGTGGTGTTGTCAGATCAATTTGCATGTAGAAGTGAATAAGTTGGATTCAATTTCCCAAGAGTCTGTTCAAAATGCCTTCCTGAGTGAACATAATAAGGATAGAAACAAGAGTACAAGAAAAGCTGATTGGTTTTAATTACACCTCTTCTACTTTCGCTTGATGTGGGGAAAAGTCTTCTTTAAGTCAGTCTGCTAAAGAAGTGTCCAGAATAAGCAACTTGTTGCCTTTTGGTTCAGGCACGTGCTGGGGCCAGCTCTAACCAGATTATGGCCGCTGAGCTGACTACTAAATTTTCACTGTGAGCATGTACATCTCAGAAATAAAAATAAAAATCAGGGCTTGATTTTTTTTTTTTGTAGTTTTTCTAGACTTCATGAAGTGTTAATAATGTAGATTAAATTTGAAAGTGTGTGTGCATATAGTCCCTCCCTCCCCAACTTACCCATCCCAGGTTGCATTAAACAATTACCAGTCCAGCTTTGTATTGCTGTATACAGTGTCTTATCTGTGCAATAGAAGACTTGAGGAATGAAGTCATCACCAAACTGCAGACCTATTGGCTGTAGGTTAATAATGATAATAACCGTCATTTATATAGCGCTTTGGGGTTTGCAAAATACTTTAAATCCATTATCTCATTGAGCCTCATTGACACTCCTGCCCAATTATAATAAGTCATATTCATTTAGGCTTGGTTTTGCGATATTAGAAAGGTTAATTAATACATGAAATGCATTTCAAATAAATCTGCAAGTGCTTAGTAAGTACCCACTGTATTCTAGGCACTACACTAGACACTGAGGATACAAGTATAAAAATGATATATTCACTACCTTCAAGGCTCTTACATTGTGCTAAGAAGATAAAACACAGATAAGTAAAACTGGAGTGCACACAAAAATATGTAGTGATTGAGTTGGGGTGTTAACAGAGAAATCAGGAAGCCTGCCTTAAAAGAGGGAGCAGTTGATTTTATCTTGAAGGGAGCTAGGGATTCCAAGAGGTAAAGATGAGGGGTGAGGGAAGCAAAGAGAGGGCGGAGAGACAGAGACAGGGTGAGGGCAGAGAGGCATACCCACACACACATACGCACACACAAAGGGGGGGGGGAGAGACAGAGACAGAGAGAGACAGAGACAGAGAGAGAGAGAGACAGAGACAGAGACAGAGACACAGAGAGACACAGACACAGAGAGAGAGAGAGAGAGACAGAGACAGAGACAGAGAGAGACAGAGACAGAGACGCAGAGAGACACAGACACAGAGAGAGAGAGAGAGAGAGAGAGACAGAGAGAGAGAGACACACACACACAGACAGAGAGACAGAGACAGAGAGACAGAGACAGACAGAGAGAGACAGAGACAGAGAGAGAGAGAGACAGAGAGACAGAGAGAGAGAGACAGAGAGAGAGAGACAGAGAGAGACAGAGAGAGAGAGACACACACACACAGACAGAGAGACAGAGACAGAGAGACAGAGACAGACAGAGAGAGACAGAGACAGAGAGACAGAGTGAGGGCAGAGAGGCACACCCACACACACATACACACACAGAGAGAGGGAGGGAAGGGGAGAGAAAGAGAGTTAGCTGAGCGAGAGAGGAGAGAGAAAATATGTGCGAGAGAGCACTATGTATGTATGTCCATACCTTTGCAAGTATGTTCCTTGTAGTATGTATGCTTGTAGATATAAAGCACATCTCATAAAAATATTGAACTTTAGACCTGGAAGAAATCTTAGTAGGAGCTGTTGAATGCTGAAATGACAGAAAAAATACTTCTCTGTGAAGAAAATCACTTAAACCAACTCTTAAGGATATTCAAGATTTGCCCCTGTAATAGATATTTTTATTCTGGAAAGGAAATGGAAAAGGATGTTGGTTTAACAAAAAACTACTAGAATATGTGTATGGAGAAACAGCTTTCAAATGAGATTTAGACTGTTTTAAACAAAAAAGTAAACTTTCATAAATATGAAATGTAAATCGCCTTGTGAAAATAAAGAACAATGCCTCATTTGTGTGGGAATTTTTGTTGTTCAGTCTTTTCAGTTGTGTCCCACTATTTGTGACTCCATTTGGGACTTTCCTGGCAGAGATACTAAAGTGATTTGCCATTTCCTTCTCCAGCTCATTTTCCAGATGAGGAAACTGAGACAAACAGGGTAAAGTTACTTTCTCAGGGTCACATAACTAACAAGTGTCAGGCCAGATTTGAGTTCAGGAAGCTGAGTTTTCCTGATCCTAAGCCCAGTGCTCTATCCGTTGTGGCACCTAGTTGTGAATAGTTTGGTTTAAAAGGGATAGAGAAATAGTTTTTATTTATTACAACCTGGAAAAATGTGAGTACAAAGAAACAGTTTAAAGGGTGCAACATTAGACGTAACACCACATTGAGAACTTAAGAGTTGTGGTTTATTATGGTCTCAGATGATTTGCATGTAACTTGTGATTAAAAAGGATAAACATTAAAAAAAGAAATTATAGCTATTTGGAGACTGAAGTATGGCTTTAAAAAATGACTTGATTTCTTAAAGAAAATTAGATGTTATTAAATTTGAAGAGAAAAATGTGTCACGCATAGTGATAGGGGTTCTTATATGAGCCATTGAACTATGTATAGGAGATAGGAGATAGAGGCTGAGGTTTCCTTTAGGAAACTACAAAATAGGAAACTATAATCTCCACTTCTCTCTCCCTCAGTAGAATTCTTCCCACCCTCTTTCCATTCTGTCTTTTGGCTTATTTGAGATGATCTAAAAACTTTATTTTAGAGTTTATTTTCATCAGTTTGCCCCAGGTGTAAAAAATTGCTATATAGCTCTGCTTAAAGAAAAAGGAAATTTATGAAGGCTGATATTTTCTCTGCTTCTGATGTTAGCCATGTCAGTACATACACAAACACACACAGATTTTTGTGTGTATACAAATACATGTATACATATATACAAATACATATATATATACATATGTCTACACACACACTGCATCCATTTCTGCAACATACTGCTGTTAGGAGTAAATGGACTATTTAAAATATTTCTGTCTCATATTTATTGTCCCTTTTATTCAGGAACACTTATTTTGACCAGGAAAATGTTATCCTTTCAAAAATCACCATTGAATCTTGAGAACCTTGACAACATAAAAGAGCTTCAATGTATAAAGTCTTTTGAAATTATCTTGGCCCAGTGAACTGCATGATACCCAATTTGTATACCCTCAGCAAAGATGAGTCCATTTAACTCAGACATAGTCTGAGTTATATAAAATATATACATATATGTATATATATATATATATACATAAAATGAATTAGATTTCTAAAATTTCTAGCAAATAGTTCTTTTTTCTTAAAATCGTGATGTCTTCATGTCTCAGCTTCCTAAGAATAGCTTATAATTTTTAAATTCCAAGTTCTAAACTTTAGGTGTCCTCAGTCTCCTTTTAAGGAGATGAAACATCAGATACATCCCTAATTCTTTTCTGTAGGATTGGGGTAGGGGCTGGACCTGTGATATCATTGTTATAGGGAATTCCTTAGATGAGGAAACTCCTCTTTACTTGAGAGAATGATAGTGGCACTGCCAGAAATCACTGATGTCAGGAAGAAGACCCATTTGGATGAGGTGGGGTTAGATCAGGGAAAAGTGATGGATTTAGTTTTGGTTACTTGAGTTCAAAGTGACTGAGAGTATTCAGGTAGAAATTTCCAGTCAACAGACAGAGATATCCCCAGAGAGAGTACAGTGCTCAAGAGGTTAATTTGAGCGTTATCTGCGGAATAATAATCTTGAAGCTCTGAGCACTGATGAGATTTCCAAAGAATATCACTAAGGCCCAAAGAACAAGGAGTAGACTATGGAGCATATCCACATTTAGGAGACAGAGAGAGAGAGAGAGAGAGAGAGAGAGAGAGAGAGAGAGAGAGAGAGAGAGAGACAGACAGACACAGACAGACAGACAGACAGACAGACACAAAGATTGTTTAAAGAGATGGGAGGAAAAATTATGATAAGATAGTGCGCTAATTAGGTGGAACAGTGGATAGAGATTTGACCCTGAAGTCAGGAAGACTCATCTTCTTGAGTTCTAATCTGACCTAGACACTAGCTCTGTGATCCCAGGCAAGTCATTCAATGCTGTTTGTTTCAGTTTCCTCATCTGGAAAATGAGCTGGAGAAGGAAATGGCAGTATCTTTGCCAAATGGGGTCACAAAACATCAGAAAGCACGGAAATGACTGAACAAAAGCATGTGTCACAGAAGCCAAAAGAAGACAGAGTTTTAGGAAGAAGGAGATAGTCAGCAGAATGAGATACTGCAGAGAGGACAAGGAGTAGGAAGCCTAAAAAAGGCCAATGGATTTGAAGCTTAGAATGTAGTCCAGTACCTTGGAAAGAGCAGTTTGAATCAAGTGGTAGTGGTAGAAGTCATATTACAGTGAGTTATGGGTAGTGAAGACATGATGACAATGGATAAACTACAGATTTGGAAAATTTGGCCATGAAAAACAGAGAACAATTATATACTGCAGCAGTAGGGTCAAATGAATGAGAGTTAACAGTTCAAGTAGCAGAAAACACCATAATTAAATAAAGCATTCCTTTTGAAAGTATATATATCTAGTTCTACTGAACTCAGTCATGGAAATACGTGATGACTGCTTCATCTCTGAGCCTGGGAAATACTAACATATTAGAGTATAAATGGTTGATGAATGCCAAGATTAAAGATTTTTTTTTATTTAGTAAAAAGAAAACTGGGCAAAAGACTTGGTTTCCTAACTTTTATCGCTTGATTACTTTTATCATTTCATATTTGCAGGACCTTGGCCAAGTCAGTGAGCATCTCACCTACTTTACTTGTGAAGTAGAAATAACATTACCTACTCAAAGGCCTTGTCATGCACAGGCCATGTGAGATCCCTTCCAAGTCTATCTTCTAGGATTCATGGGATAGCAAATCACAGCTAGTATCTAGGCAACCCACTATTTTATACATGAGAAAACCAAAGCACAGAGAGATGCAGTACACCCACAATCATGTCCGTGGTAAGTGCAAAATCTGGGATTCATACAGTTATTCCAGTTCCAAATCCAATTTTCTTTTCACTTCACCATGATAACCCTAGTGATAACATCATTCTTCTTTTTTTGTCATAGGACATCAGAGCTACAGAATTCCTTGGTTTGTAGATGAGGAAACTAAGTCCAGTTTTTTTCACTATATTCTTGTCCACGATTCATATGATTCACCATATTCATGTCCACTCTGTGATCCAAAGAAACTGGCTTTCCTAGCACGATATTCCTCTGTGATGAGTATTTACATAGGCTCTCTGTCCCCCATATCTAATATTCTCTTCCTCCTCTATCTCTTAGCTTCCCTTGCTTCCTTCAGGTTATAATTTCACCTTCTCAAAAAGACTTTTGCCATCTTTCTTAATCTTAATGCCTTCCCTCTGAGACTATACCCTTTTATTCTGTGTATTTACATTTTATTAGAGTATTTCCTCATTAGATTGTGAGCTTCTTGAGGAAGCAGACTGTTTATGACTTTCTTTGTATCTCCAATATTTAGGACAGTACCTGGAAAATAGTAAGTGTTTGATAAATCTTAGTTGACTTGACCAAGGTGGTCAACGATGTAGCCAGTCATATAGCTAGAAGTGATAGGGCTGGAAACTCTCTTTCTATGATTCTATATGGCTTCCTCTTTCAAACTCCTTTGAATGTTTCCTCTGATCCTATTTTAAATCTGGTTCTTGATTTCTAGCCACAAATTTGGTATATAATATAGACATTTGAAAGAGTTTTCCCAGAAGCAGTAGGATATAGTATATAGAGGGCCAAACTTGGAGTCAGGAAGAACTAAGCTTCAGTCTTGCCTCAGACTAATACGAACACTGATCGTGCACATCATTTGGCCTCTTTGTGACACTTAGTAATTTTCTATGTTCCAGATTAAGTCCAGGAGCTGCATTAATGGTGGTGATTTAAATTTGGTCATTACCTACATCAATCAAATCACAGATCTGGACCCAAAAAGAAAAAAAAAAGTAGTCCTAAAAATGTGCGGGTTATCTACATTATAGCATTTGAGGAGACATCAAAGAAGATAATGCATGAAAATTGTGTTGTAACCATGAAACCTTCTATCAGTATGATCTTATTATTAGACTAGGATTGAGTCAATGAAGAAATTACTGAAAATCTCCAAGGACATGATAGCATCCCTTCAAAAGATATGCAAAGGGAAAACACAAGGGTCAAGGTCCAGTCCATACTAACTTCAATTAAAGGAGAGGAAGTTTCAGAGTAAATACTACCCTAGGAGATAGGTGGTATACTGGATAGATCACCAGACCTGGAGTTGGAAAGACCCAAGTTCACCTCAGACCTTAGATACCTACTAGCTGTGGGACTCCTTGCAAGTTACTTAGGCTCTTTCTTCATCTATTAAACAGGGGTGATAATAGCGCCTACCTCCCAGGTTTGTTGTGAGAAGCAAATGAGATATGTATACAGTGTTTAGCACAGTGCCTGGAACATAATAGGCATTATATAAATGCTAGCTACAATATGATTATTGTATATATTACTATTATTAATTATACCACAGGATGATGTTGTAATAAGGAAAATCTAGAATAAAGGAGAATCACAAAAACTTCCTGATGAATTGTAGTTGTAGTGATGACTGAGAAAGTGATGGTGGTATATTATATTTGCATTAAGGTCATTTTTGCATTTGGGTCATTTTAGCCAGGACCTTTAATGCTCATGCTTATGGATATTGACAATAACTCATCAAGTCTAGAACCATGCTGAGCCACCTAGCATTGTACTCTGTGAAGTATTGTCTGGCCAAACAGTAGTAGTGGGAGAAAACTTGAACAGATACTTGCTTTTTTCCCCACAAAAGGAAAATAAATGCAAGAAAATGATTTTGGAGTACTATATTTCAACATCTTTAAGCTTGTGCTTTGGAACAAATGAAGGGATGACTCACTGTAGCAACATCAAAGCTCAATTCTGGAGTATTGAAGTAATATTAAATATAGTACTAGTAAAAATACTTATGCTAAAATATATTTACATTCTACATGTATTGAAATATAGACTGTCCCAAAAGTATTAGTGCTGTTTTAAGTTTATAAGTGTTATAATCTTAAAACTGTACTGACTTATGAGAAACCACATATAATACACACACATACATATGCATACAAATATACATACATAAATGTGTACGTCTGTGTGTGTATGTACCTAAAATATGCACGAGTCTCTATGCCACAATGTCTCATTGGATTTTTTTCTAATGGTATGTATTTTCCTTCCAATTATATATATGCATATGTACATATATAAAACATATATATATAAAATACATATTTTTATAATAAAAAAGAGTGTGAACTCTCTGACAGAAGAGATTGTCTCATTTGTATCCTCAACCATTTGTTGAATTTTTGATATGTAGTGCTTAATAAATGCTTTTTAATTTATTCAGTGGTTCATATAGACACTTCTTACAATAGTGCAGTTTGCAACTCATCCATAGCTTCTCATTTTGGGCAATGCTTGCCAATTCAGTTCACAAAGCTTTTATCCAATGTACACTTTGTGCCAGGCATTTTGCTAGATATAAAGAGATTTAAAAAATAAACAAATCCAAGTAATCTCTGCCCTCTAGGAACTTACAGTATATTGTTTACATTCCTCCACAAATATCAGTATCTGCTGCCCCTTTTATGAGTCTGTACTCCCTTCCTTGAAGAAGCAAAAGGGAGTCACACAGATCCAAGTCCTCACCACGTATCAAATGAGATAAAATGTTTAGAGTGCTATATAAGTATTAGGCATTATCATTTTTATTGTTAGCTAGACTCTTCTTTGGACAGCAGTCACAGCTGATCTTTGGAATTATACTAAAGCAGTGATTAGTCAAGAAACATCAAGTGCTTCCTATGTGCCAAATACTGTGCTAAATACTGAAAATATGCAGAAGGTAAAAATGTAGCTCTAGCTCTTGAGGAGCTCACCATTTAAAAAAATATTTTATTTTTAGTTTATGGAATAAAATAAGCTTTTCTCTACCATAGTATAATAAAAAAAGATGATTGCACACAAAACTGCAACTCTGCTATGTACAATTTTTAAATATGCAACAGAGCTGACATGAGGCACTACTTCTCTGTTAGTGGAATTGTGAACTGATTCAAGCATTTTTGGAGAACAATCTGGAATTATACCCAAGGAGTTATTAAATTGCCTATACTCTTTGACCCAGCAGTACAACTACTCGGTCTATTTCCAGAGATGATTAGGGAAGAAGAAAAAGAACCTATATGTTATCAATTGTTTATAACACCTCTCTTGTTTTGGCAAAGAACTGGAAATATCAGGGATGCCTGTCAATTGGGGAATAAATGAACAAATTGTGGTATATGATTGTGATGTCAAACAACTCTGCGACAGAAATGAGCTCAGTGATTTTAGAATAACATGGAAAGATTTACACAAAAAAATGGAGTGAAATGAGCAGAACTGAGAGAACCTTGTATACAGTAACAGCAATATTGTTTTAAGAACGATTTTGAGCAAATAAGTTATTTTGACTATTACAAATGCCCAAATTAACTATAAAGGACATATGAAGAAAGATGCTATCTGCTTCCAGAAAAAGAACTGAGAAATGGAAGTATGTATAGAACAATTTTCATATATCTATCTATATTTGAACTCATAACCTAATGGAGGAAATTGCAAACAGCTATGTACAAACAACTTATGAAGAGGATACATTGGAAATAATCACTAAATGGATGGCACTAGATTTAAGAGGAAATGGAAAAGACTTCTTGTAGAAGGTGGGATTCATAAATGATACAGGGATCTATGAATTCATTGATACAGACCCTCCCTCCACTAGAGTACATGGTAGCCCATCAACAACTTAACAAAGGAGCTCCATGAGCTGTTGTGGAGGTACTGTTTAGCACCTGGTAATCAACCTTCTCATGATGAAACCCTTCCAGACCTAGCTAAGCTGGTCCTTGGATGATAGGCATGTACAATCCAGTACCATCTAGCACCAATTGGAAGTTTTTACATTTTGATAGGACCTTCCAGAGCTTATGGATGTAGGGTCACATCTACATCTCAGTGAGAGTAAATAAGTAAGAGGAGGATTAAGGTAGGATAGTTCTACAAATATGTGTAAAGTTTCTATCTGTTTATAAATTTTTTTTCAAGTTGTTGCACAAACAGTAACTTGGAATTTCCTTGTATATTCTGAACCATAATATTGACTCACTTTGGATTTCTCTTATGCTTTCATTGTTATTAGGAGGAGTAAGGGGAGGTTAGTTAAAGAAGTGAACATTTGGCAGAGGAGGTATTTTTAGACATGATATGAACTTTAGAGACCATCTAGTCCAACCCTTTCATTTTATATATACAGACAGAGGAACTGAGGATTGGAATGAATTTCCAATACTCAATTCAAGCCAATGCCACAATCTAATAAAATAGTGGGCTTTAATAGAGTATTTTAAAGCTTGCAAAATACTTTATAAATATTATCTCACTTTATTTTAACACAAACCTGTGTGATGTAGGCACTATCACTATTCCTATTTTACAGATGAAGAATCTGAAGCAGAGGTTAAATGACTTGCCCAGCCTCAGACAGTTTGTAACCATCTGAAGCATGATTTGAACTCAGCGCAATACTGTCTAGTTGCTTATACTACATTTCAAAGTAATTGGTTTTCTGTTTTAACTCCCTCATATTTTAACTCCCTCATGTGACATATGTTGACAGTATGACCCAGGATAAATCACCTTTAAGGATAGGAATAAGTTTTCTTGCACTCTGGCTCCTGTCTTAACAAAATTTGTTTAAATATCGCTGAACAGCTATTTATTTTGGTTCATGTCTAGAGTTTTCCCAAAAAGGATCAATAGATTCCCTTCTGGAAAAGTTACTCACTGTACAAAATAGTATATATTATATATTCTGTTCTAGCCTGTGCCTCTTGCCATGTTTATAGCCAATATAACTCTTCCTTCTCTTCTACTCCTTTCCTTTATGGTTTTTGGTTAGGAAAAGCAGCTGCATATCTTCTAGGGCCTATATGTGTGAATAAGGCAGCTAGGTGGTGTAATGGATAGAGCAGCAGTGCAGGAGTCAGGAGGACCTGAGTTCAAATCTCACCTGAGACACTTGACACTCATCAAGTCACTTAACCCCAACTGCCTCATCCTGGGTCATCTGCAGTCATCCTGATGAATATCAGGTTACTGGATACAGATAGCTCTGGAGAAGAAGAAGAGGCTAGTGACTTGCACAGAGCCCTCCCTCATTCAAAACAAAGTCAAGTGCAAGTCGTGTCATTATTTCTCTGATGGTGTGTTCTTCTTCAGCAGTGAAGGACAAACACACATATGTGTGAATGTATGCGCAGATGAATCATTGCAATAGGTGGGAAGGATCTGGTCCCTCTGGTTCACATCTATAGTTTGCTTTTAGTCACTGATTCAGTCTCTTATAGGTCATTGAAGGTTAGGACATCGAGTGGGAGCCCAAAGTATTAAAGTTACTCAGAATTAGTTATTTGCACTCGGTGATAGGAGGAAGTAGGGACAGGAGTGGTGCACTGTATTTAACGGAATGATTCCATTATCTTATGGAATCAACTGTAACTACTTTGTGTCTGGTGCAAAATTTTTTTTTTTTTTGGAGGTTGTAGGATTGAAGAGATTTGTAGAAAGTAACTATTCTACCATTTTGCTGGTCATGTAACTCCATGGAATATTTTTAATGCAAATATTTCTTCTAATAGGGCTCTTTTTCATTCAAATGGTGAGGATAAGTACACTGATAATTGTGTTACTATTTCAGGTGCCTTCAACTATCCTAAGTATGCTTCACTTGCCTTTGTAAATAGGTATCTTTACAAGTCTCAATTATTTCCTAATTATCTTTTATTTCTTGCCATAAAATTTAAGAGTGAATTCTGTTTCCTCCTCTATTTTAGAGTCATTATTTTCCTGTTTTTTTTTTTAGAACTCCTTTAATAGCAGAACTTTTGCTATTCAGCCTCTTCTCTTCCTAAAATATTTTTAAAAACTTTCTCATTTCCTTTGATATTTTCTCCAGGGTAAACATCTTTTCTGTGTTTCCTGAACTGTTTTCCCTCAAGTCTTAAGTGATGCAGCATATTGGTATTTGCTTTCCCCTCTCTCTGTTTTTAAGGATTTTGTTATAATTTTGAGAGTGCCAATTATTATTTTCAATCTTGTGTGCATGAAATGTGGTGTATGATAAACTTATTCTTTTTACATTCATGCATTTCAATATGCTACCTAGGACACAATCTTAATTAAATTTCTTAATTATCTGAAATGTTTTCTCAAAGTTGAAAAGCCTCATATGAGGGTAAAGCTTTTCTTTTAATGATCTTAGCATCTTTTGTTTTTATTGTTGTTGTTAATAAATATCCCAGGAGCACACTGCCTAACTCACCGCAAGCACTTAATAAATGCTTTCTCTATGTAAGCTGTTCTTTTTGGGTCCACTATGCCTAGAATAAAGTCCATCAACACTTACCCACTCTTAGCTTGAGAAAACAAAAATAAAGTGGGGTCTATTGGAGCCAGATTCCTTTGTCTATCTCCTATATAAATCTTGCCATTTTGTACTTCAGAAAGAATCAGGAGTCCAAACAAAGTGTCAAGTATGGGGTGGAAACCAGAACTTGGTTATGAAGAATATCTTTGAGAGAGGGAGTCAAATTAGATATACTCTCCCCTCCAAGTGTTTTCCTGTGCCTCTATTATACCTGCTTCTTTACTCTCTGCTTGTTAGTTGTCCTTTTCACATGGGACAACCTAGGAGATTCATAGGATCATAGATTTAGAACTGAAAGGAAATATAGAGGCCAACTATTTAATTCACTTCCCTACTTTTACAAATGAGGAAACTAGGAAGGCAAGGCCAAGATGGTGAAGTAAAGGCAGGGACTCACCTGAGCTCTCCTCTCAAACCCTCCAAATATCTTTCAAAAATGACCCTGAAATTCTAGAGGAACAGAACATAAAAAAATGGAATGAAACAAATTCCCAGTCCAAGACAGCTTACAAGGTTGATAGGATATGTCTATTGTACCAGGCTGAGAGAGGAGTATAGTTTAGTGAAGGTTGCACCAGTGCAGATTTGGACCCCAGAAAACTGGAGCAGACCTCAAGGCACTGAATTGCTGCCAGGTGTGATGGTTTCTGGATCTTTCACCCCACAGACACCAGGGATAACTTAGAAGGTCAATAGGAAAGGTCTGTTGTGCCAGGATAGGAGTGGAGCTCAGTCCAGCCCAAGCCCTGCCAGCACACCCTGGCCCCAGCAGTCCAGGAGCAGTCCTTAAGAGTGACTGAATCAACAGCAGCAGTGGCAGCAATTGCTTCCAGGGCTCCCAGCCCACAGGTGGTAAGGGGATTGAACAACTGGTCAGAAGGAGATTATAGGGGTGTTGGGATTGGAAGCTCAATTCCGTGTGGACAGTCTCGGGCAGGTAAAGGTGGGAGCTTCTGAATCTTAGAGTTCTCACGAGACCCTGCCAGGAAACGGCAGGGGATCGAGGTGAACCGAGCTAGCTCGGGTATTTCCGCCTCTCCCCGGGAGATACGTGATGGGTGGAGTCTCCCTGCCCTCGAGGTCGTCCCAGATCTGGGCACACTATTGTTATCTAACAGCACGGTATTTAGATGTAAACTATGCTGCTGGAGAGTTAAGTAGGATTGAGGAAGCCTGAAAGCTCTCTTAGCACGTGAGGAGCCAAGAGGACAGTAGGCTCCGCTTTCTTCTTTCCTCTCTCCCCTCCCCCTCTCTCCCCGCTTGTACTTCTACTTCCAATCCCTTAAGATCTTAGCCTCCTTAGGAAATCTCCCCCTCTTCCTCCTAAGGAAGACCCTCCTGCACTTGTAACCTAGACCCTGAAATAAAGCTCAACCCTTGTTCGGGAAAAAAAAAAAAAAAAAAAAAAAAGGAATATCAAGAGAAAAATGGGGAGCGGTCGGAGAGCAAATGACTGCTTATGAGCAACAATACCCTGGGGAGCTGGAGGATTTAGATTTCCTGATATTCGGTGTAATTAAGAGCCTGCTGGAAGGGCCGGAGAGGCCAGGGCGGGATTGGAAGTAGAAGTACAAGCGGGGAGAGGGGGGGGAGGGGAGAGAGGAAAGAAGAAAAGCGGAGCCTACTGTCCTCTTGGCTCCTCACGTGCTAAGAGAGCTTTCAGGCTTCCTCAATCCTACTTAACCTTCAGCCACACAGTTTGCATCTGAATACCGTGCTGTTAGATAACAATAGTGTGCCCAGATCCGGGACAACCTCGAGGGCAGGGAGACTCCACCCATCACGTATCTCCCGGGGAGAGGCGGAAATACCCGAGCTAGCCGAGCTAGCTCAGTCTGACCTTCTCGAATCCCCGCTGTTCATGGAGGGCCTCGTAAGACTCTAAGATTTAGAAGTCCCACTTTTACCCCCCTGAGACCGTCCACATGGATTTGAACTTCCAATCCCAACATAGGGGTCTCTTTGCTAGCACTGAGTCAGGGCTCTCAGATTTAGGTCCCAGTCCTAGGTGGCAGTGCCAGGGTGAGGAGGAGCAATTAGCATAGCACAGCATACAGCAGCAGTGGGGGGGGGGGGGGGGGCAGAGGATCTTTCTTACAGTCCTAGGGCAGAAAAGAGTGCTTGTGGTCACTCACAGAGCAGAGCACAGGCCAAGAGAGTGGAAAACACCTTTCCTTAGATCATACCACCATTGAAGAAATGAAAACTTAGAGGTCCCTAGAAGTATCTCTGAAAACAGCTGCACAAAACCCTCCACCTAGAAAGCAGAACCCTACTTTAACAAACAGAAGTTAAGTAATAGACTGGGAAAATGAGCAAACAATGAAAAAAAAAAACTCTGACTATAGAACGTTATTGTGATGACAAGGAAGATCAAAACACCCACAGAAGAATATGGCAAAGTCAAATCTCATACATCCAAAGCCTCCAAGAAAATTATAAATTGATTGCAGGCCATAGAGGAGCTCAGAAAGAATTTTGAAAATCAGGTAAGAGAAGCAGAGGAATAATTAGGAAGACAAATGACAGTGATGCAAGAAAATCATGAAAAATGAGTCAACAGCTTGGTAAAGGAAACAAAAAATACTGAAGAAAATAACACCTTAAAAAACATAGTAGGTCAAATGGCAAAAGAGGTCCAAAAAGTCAATGAGCACAAGAATGCCTTAAAAACCAGAACTGACCAAATGAAAAAGAAGGTCCAAAAGTTCACTGAAGAAAATCATTCCTTAAAAATGAAAACGGAGCAAATAGAAGCTAATGACTTTATGAGAAACTAAGAAGCAACAAAACAAAGCCAAAAGAATGAAAAAAAAGAAGACAATGTGAAATATCTTATTGGAAAAACAGCTAATCGGGAAAATAGATTCAGGAGAGATAATTTTAAAATTATCGAACTACCTGAAAGCCATGATAAAGAAAGGAGTTAGATATCATATTTAAGAAATTATCAAGGAAAACTGCCCTGATAGTCTAGAACCAGAAGGAAAAATTGAAATTAAAAGAATCCACCCATCACCTCCTAGAAGAGATCCCAAAATGAAAACTCCCTAGATTATTATAGCCAAATTCCAGAGTTCTCATGTCAAGGAGAAAATATTGCAAGCAGCCAGAAAGAAACAATTCAAGTATTATGGAGCCACAGTCAGGATAACACAAGATTTAGCAGCCTATATATTAAAGGATCAGAGGGCTTGGAATATGATTTTCCAGAGGGCAAAAGAACTAGAATTACAACCAAGAATCACCTACCCAGTAAAACTGAGTATAATTCTTCAGGGGCAAAAATGGGCATTCAGTAAGATAGAGGACTTTCAAGCAATTTGACTTTCAAATATAAGACTCAAGAGAAGCACAGAAAGTAATCAGGAAAGGGAAATCATAAGGGAATTAATAATGTTAAGTTGTTTACATTCCTACATGGGAAGATGGTACTTGCTAACTCATATGGACTTTCCTATTATCAGGGCAGATGGAAGGAGTACATATAGACAGAGGGCACAGGTATGAATTGAATATGAAGATATGATATCTAAACATAAAATTAAAGTGTGAGAGAGGAATGTATTGAGAGAAAGAAAGGGAAAGTTAGAATGAGGTAAATTATCTCACATAAAAGAGGTGAGTAAAGGCTCTTACAATTGAAGAAAAGAGGGGAAGTCAGAGAGGGTGAGTAAACCTTACTCTCCTCAGAATCGGTTCAAAGAGGGAATAAGATACACACTCAATGGGGTATAGAAACCTATCTTACCCCACAGAAATATAGGAGGGGAAGGCAGATAAGAGAATAGTGGGTGGTGGTAGAAGGAAGGGCAGATTGAGGGAAGAGATAGTCAGAAGGAAAACACTTTTGAGGAGGGACAGGGTGAAAAGAGAGAGAGAATAGAATAAATGAGGGTAGGTGGAATAGGATAGATGGAAATACAGTTAGCAATAGTAACTGAAAAAAATTGAAGAAAGTTTCTCTGATAAAGGCCTCATTTCTCTAACATACAGAAAATCATGTCAAATTTATAAAAATAAGAGCCATTCCTCAATTGATAAATGATCAAAAGATATAATCAATTTTTAGATGAAATAATGAAAAGCTATCTATAGCCATATAAAAAATATTTTAACTTAGTACTGATTGGAGAAATGTAAACTAAAACAATTTTGAGTTACCATTTCATACCTATTAGATTGGTCAATAGGACAGAAAAAGTAAATGACAAATGCTGGAGGAGTTGTGGGGAAAATGAAACATTAATGTATTGTTGGCAGAATTTTGAACTGATTGAACCATTCTATAGAACAATTAGGAACTATGCCCAAAGTGCCATAAAACCATGCATATCCTTTGACCTAGCAATATCACTGCTAAAATAAAAAACAAAAAGGAAAATGACCTATATGTACAAAAATATTTATAGCAGTTCTTTTCTGGGGGTAAAGAATTAGAAATTGAGGGGATGCCCATCAACTGGGGAATGACTGAACAAGTTCTTGTATGTGATTGTGATGAAATACCATTGTACTGTAAGAAATGATGAGCAGGATACTCTCAGAAAAGTCTGAAAACACTTTCATAATGCAAAGTGAAATGTACTGGGTACAAAGTAACAGCAATATTGTAGTATGATCAGTTGTGGAGGACTTACTATTCTTTTTTTATATATAAGGGAATCTTTTTTATTTTATTTTTAAAATTTATTTATTTATTTTTAGATTTCAGCATTCATTTCCACAAGATTTTGAGTTCCAAATTTTTTCCCCATCTCTCCCCTCCCTCACCCTGACACTGTGAATTCTTATTGCCCCTTCCCCCAATCTGCCCTTTCTTCTATCACACCCCTCCCTTCCCTTATCCTCATCTTCTCTATTTTCTTGTAGGGCAGGATAGATTGCTATAGCACATTTCTATACCTGTATTTCTTATTTTCCAGTTGCATGCAAAAACAATTCTCAACATTCATTCCTAAAACTTTGAGTTCCAAATTCTCTCCCTTCCTCCCTCCCCTTCTATAGTCCATATAGAGTATACATGTATAGTTATGCAAAAGACTTCCATAATAGTCATGTTGTGAAAGACTAGCTATATAGAATTCCCTCCATCCTATCCTGTCCCCACTTATTCTATCCTCTCTTTTGACCTTGTCCCTCCCCAAAAGTTTATACTTCTAATTACCCCCTCCTCCCATTTGCCCTCCCTTCTATCATCCCCCCACACCCTACTTCTCCCCTTCTCCTCTGCTTTCCTGTAGTGTAAGATAGATTTTCATAGCAAATTGATTTTGCATGTTAAGCCAAATATGATGAGAATAAGCTTCACTTTTTCCATCTCACCTCCCCCCTTTTCCCCTCCATTGAAAAAGCTTTTTTTGTCTCTTTAGTGAGAGATAATTTGCTCCATTCCATTTATCCCTTTCTCCTCCCAATATATTCTTCTCTCACTCCTTAATTTTTATTTTTTTAGATATCATCCTTTTTTATTCAACTCACTCTGTGCACTCTGTCTATATGTATATAATCCCTCCAACTACTCAAATACTGAGGAAAGTCTCAAAAGTTATTTTTCCATGTAGGAAGGTAAACAGTTCAATTTTAATAAATCCCATATGATTTCTCTTTGCTGTTTACCTTTTCATGCTTCTCTTGATTTTTGTGTTTGAAACTCAAGTTTTCTATTCAGTTCTGGTCTTTTCAAGAAGAATGTTTGAAAGTCCTCTATTTCATTGAATGACCATTTTCCCCCCTGAAGTATTGTACTCAGTTTTTCTGGGTAGGTGATTCTTGGTTTTAATCCTAGCTCCTTTGACTTCTGGAATGTCATATTCCAAGTACTTCAATCCCTTAATGTAAAAACTGCTAGATCTTGTGTTATCCTGATTGTATTTAAATAATGCTATAACTAACTGTTTCTTTCTGACTGGTTGCAATGTTTTCTCCTTGACCTGGGAACTTAGAAATTTGTCTACAATATTCCTATAAATTTTTATTTTTGTCTCTTTTTCAAGAGGTGATCAGTGGATTCCTTCAATATTTATTTTACCCTCTGGTTCTAGAATATTAGGGCAGTTTTCCTTGATAATTTCTTGGAAGGTGAAGTCTAAGCTCATTTTTGATCATGGTTTTCAGGTAGACCAATAATTTTTAAATTATCTCTCCTGCACCCATTTTCCAGGTCAGTTGTTTTTCCAATGAGATATTTCACATTATCTTCTGTTTCTTCATTCTTCTGGTTTTGTTTTATAATTTCCTGATTTCTCATAAAGTCATTAGCTTTCATCTGCTCCATTTTAATTTTTAAAGAGTTATTTTCTTTAGTGAGCTTTTAAACATCCTTTTACATTTGGCCCTTTCTGCCTTTTAAAACATTCTTCTCCTCATTGGCTTTTTGGATCTCTTTTTGCCATTTGGATTAGTCTATTTTTAAACGTGTCATTTTTTCCAGCATTTTTTGAGTATCCTTCAGAAAGTTGTTGACTCACTTTTCATGATTTCCTTGCATTGCTCTCATTTTTCTTCCCAATTTTTCCTCCACCTCTCTTATTTGATTTTCAAAATCCTTTTTGAGCTCTTCCATGGGCTGAGACCATTGCGGTTTTTTTTTGGAGGTTTTAGATGTAGAAATGTTGACTTTGATATCTTCCTCTGATGGTATGCTTTGTTCTTCCTCATCTGAAAGGATGGAAGAAAATACCTGTTCAGCAAGAAAGCAATCTTCTATTGTCTTATTTTTTTCCCTTTTTTTTGGATATTTTCTTAGTCAGTTACTTGACTTTTGAGTTCTTTGTCAAGTGGAAAGTATACTCTAGGACCCGTAAATTCTCAGTTTCTCCACAGTGACATAATCAAGGGAGAGGAGTTTACTTCTCTCCTGGCTTGTGCTCTGGTCTATGAGCAACCAAAAGTACTCCTTTCTGTCCAGGATCTGTGAGTAGGGTTTCCTCTCCAGAGCCTCCACCAGCTCTGTCTCACCAGTGCTCCTCCTCACCCCAGGACCACTACTCAGGACTGAGATCCGGATCTCAGCTTGATTCCCTCAGGGTCTTTTGGTGCTGCCACAGTGGCTGCCACTGCACTGGGACCTGGACCAGATGGCACTCCTTTCTCACGCAGGTGAAAGATCTTTCTCACTGACCTTTGAGGCTGTCTTTGGCAGTTGTGGGTTGAGTAATCTGGGAACCACAGCTGCTACCCATCATTCTGTGCCCCAAAGCCTGCTCCTGTCTTATCTGTGCTGTGACACACAGCCAAGGCTGGGCTGTACTCTGCTCTGAGCCCAATGTAATAGACTTTTCCTGTTGGGTTCCAGGCTGTTTTGGGCTGGAAATCTTTTTCACTCTGTCATTTTGTGACTTCTGTTGCTCTAGATTTGTTTAGAGTCATGTTTTACAGGTATTTTCTGGGTTATGGAGGTAGAGTTTGAGCAGGTCCATCTTTCTCCTCTGCCTTATTGCCTCTGCCCCCTCACCCCCACCCTGACTTAGCTATTTTTGCAACACAACTATCCAAGAAAACTCTGAGGTACTTAAGATCAAAAATACTATCCATTCCTAGAGAAAGAACTTATGGTGTCTGAATACAGATTGAAGCATGAAAAAAATGAGGAAACATTCTATTTCATTTAATTAAAAAAATGGATTTTTAATCAAAGGACAGTTTCAAACGTCATCTGTATTGGTCACTACTTATGTGACATTGCATAGATCACATAAACTCTCTAGACCTCAGACTCTGAAATGAGGACAGAAAACCTATGAATTCCTTAAATCTATGATCCTATAAAATGAGAAATCCAACCAGATTTCTTACTCAAACTGACTGGCCATAGCATCAGCCACATTAGAAACCCTTGTGTTAACTTTGTAGTTTCTAGACTCTAAGCCATACATTTATAGTAGCAGAATCATTCAATATACAGTCATTGAATCTGTAGTGTTTTCCCACCTCCCAGAGCTAGCTAAAAACCATACTTACCAAAATTTGCCCAAAGATTCTGACTCTATTTGTATATGATGGTAGTAGTGCCTTAGATCATACAGGTATGCTGTCAAACATTTATTGGACAGTTTACGTGAATACATATGAATGCAAGAAACATTTTAATGTGCATGCCATTGTGTTTCTGCATGTTTGTTTTTGCTAAACTGGATTACAGAATTATGGAGTTTGAAGGGTTTAAGATTCATGACAGTACATGATGAGCTTTGAATGCTAGACTAACAAATCCACTCCCTTCCTAGAAGCCACTACCAACTGGATCTCTGATGCCTTTGAAAGTTCTTCATATGGTTTCCTGTGCAGTTTCCTTTCAGAATACTCATTTACCTAAGACCATCAAAGAATGAAACCAATATAAACAAAGGTGTCATGTGCTCGTGAACAAAAAGATGCCAGCTCATTGCCTTCCATTCTTCCTGTTGAGCAATTTATGGCAGTTCTTGGCTCACCTACCACCAGGAAGGAAAACAGCCTGAGATATTGTCAGGTCATCTTGCTTGTATGTCAACTCAGTTTTTCTCTCAGTACCTCCTAATTGATCAGTTCTTTTGGCTTCACAGCCATTTAGAAGATTTTTCATTATCACACAGTATCAAGACCCAGTCTTGTATGACTGTGAACAGGCTTCCAAATGTATACATTTTGGATTGGAAACAAGTAGGAAATATTTGAATATATTCCATATAATCCACTAGAAAGGGCAAATATAGGTATTACATAAGGGAACAGATGATGTTTGGAGTGTTTGGAGACCTGGAAAGACTTCATAGTTTTTCTTATGATAAATTATAAAATCATGATTTTATAAGTTTATCTGGAATAAGGAAGGCAGAATGGCATAATGGAGATCTAAAAGCAGTGCTGAATTTGGAGTCAAAAGATCTATGTTCAAATTCTAACTGTCAATTACTACCTGCGTGACTTCAAATAAGTGATCTTATCTCTCTGGGCTTTATTTTGCTTATATGTAAATTGAAGGGGCTGGATCAGATGACCTTGAGTGTTCCTATTAGCTCTCAATATATGATCCCGTGATGTTAAATGTCGTTAGCTATAAGGTATGACCTGTTTGAAACCATATGAAACTTTTATAGTTCTTGGTTTCTTCTCTGGGGAAAAAAGTTTTACATGAGAAGGGATATATTTTTAAAGAAAGGAAAATAATGGAATACTTCCATAAGTCCTTTTGAATTAAATAATTTTTGAATCTGTAATAATGTGAGGGTACATTTTTATATTTGCTACTTTTTCCTTTTTGTTCAAAGGTCAAGGAGCATTATTTAGATAATTAAAATGTAGGCCACTATTTTAACATTTGATTCATCATTTTTTCTAGTTTTTAAAATTTCTTTCAGGAACTAGAGGATAAAAAAATTATCTGTCTTATCTATCTTCAGTATTGTTGAAATGTCATATGGGCTTAATTCCTAACTTATTAAAACATTTTGTCACATAGAATAAAATTGTTATGTTAAAAGAAATTAATAATACATATATTTAGAGCCTACCCACCATTAATTTCTATATTACCTTGGAAACATTATGTTTTGTGTCCATCATCGTCAAACATAGAAGAGTAAGTTCCCCTCCTACTCACAATTATAAAGATTGTTTCTTCTTGAAAATTATCTGTCCAAAACCCCTATTAAACCTTAAAATTAAATAGTAATAATTCTAGTTATTATTCTTGATTTTATTGTTAAAATTCACTGTTATATTTTTATGAGCAAAGGCATTTTATGATGCTGATGAATGAGGATTTTCAGGCCAGTAGGCACCTAATGAATGAGGACACTTTAAACATACCAGCTTTTATCTTACTGATTTGAGTCATAAGCCACATGGCAAGTGCAACTCCAGTTAATCTAAATATGGACCCCTTTCCTTAAAGGATTATTTATAGTTTTACTGAATTCAATCTCGAGTCCTTTGCATAATGCCATTCAGTATAAGGTTACACAGAAATATTGTTGAAATTGACCCTATAGAATTCAATGAAATTATGCTTTAAAATCAGAATCACTGTCTAGTGGAAATAATGTTTTTCCCTTTAAAGAGGTTTGCCTATACATAATACATGTCAGTCTTTTAAAAAGAAAATTTCTCCATGGAGATCAAGAAAAATGATAGAAATTCAGAATATTATAACTCAAATGAAGCTTATAGATTTTCTAGCCTAACCCCCTCAGTTGACAAATGAGAAACTGAGGCTCACAATGATGAAATGACTTCCCTATAGTCTTTAATAACAAAAAATATTTCTGGCAAATAAATAGACCATACCATTTTTTACTGGCAGAGAAAAAGGAGAATAAAAGAAAAGCCAGATAAAATGAAGATTAATTTTCCTTAGCTTCAAAAATAAGGTGTTATTAATTTGTTGTTCTTAAGTGGAACACATTAGAAGAGAAATGAATCATTAATCTCAAATTCCTAAAATATCATCAGAACAATGATAACAGTATTTAGAGCCAGAGGAGAGAGCTTGAGAGGCTCCCTCACTTGAATTTGAGGAATCTGCAACCCAAGGTGGGAAATGTTTGTTTCTTTTTTTCCCCAAAGTCACAATGTGTTGGCTTGTGTGTTTTCTTTAACTTAATCTTTTTGGTCTTCCTTTTACCTAGGGCTGATCTTATGGGACGGGGTGTACATGATATGATCAAAGTAACCTTAGCAGGTCACTGAATATCCTCCTTACTTACCTTAAAGTCATGTTTCTCTTTTCTGGATGCATACTGATATGGTAATATGGAGCTGTCTGAAGTAGCTACATTATTAAGTATTTATTAAGTAGAAAAGGAAGTAGATAGGAACAAACCTTTATTGAGTGTTTACTCCATGCCAAGCACTGTGCTAAGCACTTTGAAAATATCTCACTTGATCCTTTCCCTGACCTTATTGGAATAGGTTCAAAACCATGTAAATTACTAGAGATATTCAAATGTATGTATGTAAACACATATTTGTATCTACATGCACATGTATTTTATTGTTGTTCCAGTCATGTCTGACTCTTACAACCCCATTTGGGATTTGCTTTGCATTTTCCTTCTCCACCTGAGGATGAGGAAAATGAGTCAAACAAAGTTAAATGATCTGTCCAGGGGCACATGGATAGTAAGTGTCTGCAATCAGATTTGAACTCAGGAAAAATGGGTTTTCCTAATTTCAAGCCCAGTGTTCTATTCACTGTGCCACTTAGCTGCCATACATATATAGACACATACATATATATGCATATACATCTATCTATCTATCTATCTATCTATCTATCTATCTATCTATCTATCATCTATCTATCTATCTATATGCGCACATACACACACATATATTATATACAGTGATTGATAGAGAGTAAATGAAGGTAGTCTGAGAAAGGAAGATGTTAAGGGTCTATCTTGGGAATAATAGAAAAGGCCTCCTGCAGAAGGTAGGATTTGTACTCAGTCTTGAAGGAAGCCAGGGAGACTAAGAAGAGGAAGTAAAGGGTCACAATATTCCAGGCAGAGGAGACAGGCACTACAAAGTTTTGGAGATTGGGAAAAGAACATCATCTTTGTTGCCAAGTTGCAAGTATGCCAGTGTAGCTATATTGTAGAGCATATAGAGTGCAGTAAAGGTTAAGAAGATGGCAGGTAATAAGAAGCTTGGTTAGGAAGAATTTTAAATACCAGTCAGAAATATTGATATATTTGATGCTGGAAACAATTGGGAGCTATTATAGGTCATTGTGCCAGTGGATGCTGTTGTCAGAAGGACACTTTAGGAAAAAAAATCACCTTGACAAGTGAACAGCTGTAGTAGGGAGAGACTTAAGGCAGAGAGACTAATCAGAAGGCTGAGTTGATAAGAGTTTGAACAAGACTTGTAGCAATATAAGTAGAAACAAGAGGGTGTATACAAGTTTTGGGAAAAGGTAGAAACAAGATTTGTCAATGAATAGGATATGTGGGGTAATATAAAATGAGAAGTAGACCTTGATTCTTAGACTGTAAGTCTGACAAGTAAGATAATAGATGCCCTCAAGAGGAATAGGGAAGTTTGCAAGTGGAGAGAGTTTTTGGGGAAAGACTGTGAATTCTATTTTGGACACTAATTTCAAGAAGCCTATGTGTGAATATAGGTGAGCAGAGATGCTTTAGTAGAATATGTAGCTCTAGAAATCATTTATATAAAGATGACAATTGAACTTTCGGGAGTTTAGGAGTTCACCAGGAGAGATAGTCAAATCAATAGGCATTTATTAAGAACCCACTATAGGTAAGGTGGAGTAGGCAAGTGGTGCCATAGTCAGGAAGACTCATCTAGAGTGACCCTGGGCAAGTCATTTAACCTAGTTTGCCTCGGTTCCTCATCTATAAAAATGAGCTGAAGAAGGCAATGGCAAACCATTCCAGTATCTTTGCCAAGAAAACTCCCAAATGGGATCATGAAGAGTTGGATACCACTGAAACAACTTGATAAGCACTGGGAGTCACAGAAAGGAGAAAATAAAAGCAAATGTAACCCAAAGCAGTCTGTCTTCTAAAGGAGCTTACAGTGTAATGGGAAAGACAATCTAGAAGCATTTATGAAATAAGATATATGTTGGATAAGCTGGAGGAAATAGACTAAGGAAGGTATTATCATTTAGGGGGATTGGGAAAGACTTTTTGCAGAAGGTGGGATTTCAGCTAGGATCTGAATGAGGCAGGAAAAACAGGAGAATGAGGTGAGGAGGGAGAGAATTCCATTTACGAGGGATATCCAATGAAAAGGCAGAGTTGGAAGATAGAGGAACAGAAAGGAGACCAGTAACACTAGATCACAAAACACATGGAATGAAGTAAGATATAAGAAGACTGGAAAGGTAGGGAAGAGTCAGGACCTTTTAATGACCTTAAAGTCAGAGGATTATATATTTGATCCTGGTCATACCAGGGAGCCACTCAAATTCATTACTTGGAAATTGATAATGGCATGGACTGACCTGAACTTTAGGATGATTATATTGGCAGCTGAACAGAAATGACTGGAATGGGAAGACACTTAAGTCAGAGAGAAGAAACAACAGCCTGTTGCAATAGTACAGGATTGCACTGCACCAGGGTGGTGGCAATGTCAGAAAACTGAGGGAGGAACAGATTCAAGAAACATTACAAAGATATAAATGACTGCATTTGGCACTTGATTAGATATTGGGGGTATGGATATGGAGAAGTAGAGGTTGATTCTGAGGAATAGGAGGAGTGAGAAATAGAAGATGATACTTAGATTTGAGTGTGGGTGACCAGGAGAATGGTTATTACCTCAACAGTTAGAAAAGTTAAGAAGAAGGAAAAGTTTTGGGGAAAAGATGAGTTCAATTTTGGACATGTTAATGTAACACTGATTATCATGGTCCTCACTGCTGCAAAGAGAATCCTCTCTTTGGATTCTCTTGTACTCTTAAAGGAGTTTGGAGCATCTAGGTTCTCTGCAAATGACTCCACCTCCAACATCCAGATTTGCTTTTGCAAGGACGTATTTAATCAAAGAAATAATCATAAATATGTAAACTTATTCTGCCAATGTACAGGAGGCATATTCCTCCTCCCCCTGAACCACTTCAGTCTCTAAAGAAGGGATTAGTTCACATTTTAGCTCAATTCCTCTAGAGCTCAGTCCCCCTTCCTAATGTTCTAACTCCCTGGGCCTCAGTCTCAGGCCACCTGACTTCTCTGGGCTGCTTGGCTGGCTGTACCATCCTACCTGAATCCTGGCTCCAAGGTTGCCATGGCACAAACTGTCCATTAAGATCACTTCTAGTACCTGAAAAGGAAAAGGACAAACAAAATAGAGCAAGACAAACACCCCCAGACTCATTTCTCAGAGCCAGGGTAAATCAGAGGGGGAACAGCGGAAAGAAAGTGCTTCTCTTCTCATTTATTCAGTTCTCAGTTCCTGGCACTGTAGTCAAACTGTGATCTTCACCCTCTGAACTCAACAGAAAGTAGTGTACAGCAGAAAGAGTGGCAAAAAGAGCCCAGCAGAAAGAGGGAATGTCTCAGTCTCTTCAGTTTTAAAGACTCAGCAATCAAAGGAGGCTTCAAACACCCACATGGTAGAAGACCCAGAAGCTTCTATCTTAGGCAATCTGGGCATTTCTAGCCAACCCAAGGTTATGTTGAGTTTAAGATGTCTTTTTATTTTTTTTATAGTAACAGAAATATTGTTTTAAGAACAACTTTGAATGATTAAATTACTCTAAATACTATAAATACCCAAGTTAACTATAGAGGATATATGAAGATGTTATCTGCTTCTAGAGAAAGAACTGATAAATAGAAGTATGTATAGAATAATTTTATACACACACACACACACACACACACACACACACACATTTGGATCTTTTGGAAGCCATCTCTAGGGTGGGAAGGAGGGGAGAAGGAAGACAAAAAAGAAATTTACATAATAATTTTGTTGTATATTTGAAAGAGATAGCAAGTTGTCCGTAGTAGATTTGTAGTTTTATGCGCAAAGGACGTGCATAGCAGAAGCAATACAAGGTTAGGTTTTGACAAAAGCCTGATCCAAAATAGGACAAAGGGAAAGGAGAGAGAAGGATAACATGGAATTGATCAGATTCACCAGGGTGGGGATGGGGAAGGAGTGATCGCCTGGAGACAAACAGAGGAAAGGAGAGTAGAGTGGTTACACTGGAGACAGAGAACAAGGTTAGGTGTTGTAAGGTATAGAGAAAGGTGGAATGATGAGATTATTGTCAGACAGAGAAATGAGAATAGATTGAATTAGAGAAATGGGTTGTGGGTAGTGGCATCATCAAAGCTATGATCAACTCTGTGTGTAATCAAGGTAGAGTGGAGGAGTAGTTTATTGGAATTTTGCAGATTGAAGAGTGAAGAAACAAGTCCTTCTTCAGATGCTTAATTGTGGTACTCAGCAAATTACCTAACCCTTCTCAGTCCCATTTTTCTCATTTTTTTGGAACAAGTTTTTTATTGATTTCTCCCGTTTTTTGCATCTTTACAATTATCCCAAGTATCCTTCTTCCTCTCCTTCTCAAAGAGCCATGCCAAATAGCAAATAATATTTTTTTGAAATTGGAAAAAAATCAGCACAACTGATCAACACATTGAAAATTCTCAAAAACATGTGCCATGTTTAATACCTGTGGACTTCCTACGCTCACTAAGGTGTGCTGTGGAGGTGGCCTCTCGTATATCTTCATTTGAGTACCATTCCATCTGTATAATTTTGTTACGTTTAGTTTTGACTTTTTGATGTGAAGTTGTTTTGTTTTTGTCCATTAACACTGTCGTAGTTACTGTGTATTGTGTCTTCTTGGCTCTGTTTTACTCTGTATCAGTTTATATAGAACTTCTGTCTGTGCAGAAGCTTTTAAGTTTCATGTGATCAATGTTGCCTATTTTATCTTTTAAAATTGCTACTATCTTTTTGTTTCATTAAAATATAAGTGTATTTGTAAGAGGTATGTGGTCAGTTTTTCTTGTAACTTTTAAATATATTCTTTAATATTAAGGTCAGGCATCCTTTTATTGTAGAATATGATGTGAAGTGTTGATCTGAAATTAATTTCTACCAGTTTTTCTATTTTTTAAATCAAATAAGGAAATTTTCCTTAGGTAATTTAGGTTTTCTATTTGATATCTATGTTTCTCAGAAAAATTTCCAGAATTCCCAGTAGTATTTTTTTAATCAAACAAGGAATTTTGTCCCCCTATGTAATTTATGTTTTCCATTTCATCAAACACTGGTTTATTGAGTTCTGTTGTTTCTGATTCTTCCTTATTTCATCTGTTCCATTGGTTTATCTCTTTAATTTTTAACCAGTACTAAATGCTTTTGATGACTGTTGCTTTGTAATATATTTTGGGACCTGGGGATGTTATTCCTCCTTTGACCTTATTTCTTTTCATCATTTCCCTTGGAATTCTAGATCTTCTGTCTTTCCAAATTAATTTTGTTATTTTATCAAGTTCTAAAAAGCATCCTCTTATAATTTGCTTGGTATAGGATTAAGAGTATAAAGTAATTTTGGTAAAAGTTGTCATTTTTTATTATGTTGGCATAGCCTAGTCATGTGTAGTGAATATCCCTCCTGCCACTTAAATTGTTCTTTATTTAAGGAGTGCTTTGTAATTGAATCTGTATGTCTGTTGTATGTGCGTTGTTAGGTCAATGTAAAGATGTTTTATGCATTTTGTATAAAATTTTGGAATATTTGAAAAAAATTTTCTTTTCTATTCTTGCTTCTTGCGGATTTTTTTATTAAATGAGAATGCTATTGAGTTTTGAGGAACTGTTTTGTAGCTTGAAACTTTGCTGACGCTATGATTTGTTTCAATTAGTTTCTTTGCTGATTCCTTAGGATTTTCCAAATAAACACTATATTATCATTAAAGAGAAAGTTTTTTCTCTTCTACCTAATTTTTGACTTTTAATTTATTTCTCTTGTCTTATTGCTGTTGCTCGGATTTTTGGAACCATAACAAATGATACTCAGGATGGTGGGCATCATTACTTTACTCCCATGTTTATTAGAAAAAGTTCTAGTATAAACCCTTTTCAGAAGATGCTTGTTTTTGGTTTTAGATAAATGCTATTTATTGTATTAAAATGGTTTCTTTTTGCTTATACTTTTTAGGATTTTTGGTGTAAAAGTATATTGTACTTTGTCAAAAGTCTTGTTTTCTTAACATGAACCATACTTGCATCTCAGATATAAATACCATTTGGTCTAAATGAATGATTTATTGTATAAATCATTTTAGTCTATTTGAAAGGATTTTGTTTAAAACCTGAGTCAATGTTCATTAACAAAATTGACCTATAGTTTTCTTTCTCTGCTTTATCTTTATCTAGTTTATATATTAGGACCATATCTCACAAAAGGATTCTTGCAGGGTACTTTGTCAATTTATGAAATAATTTGAGAAGTATAATACTAATTATTCTATAAATATTTGGTAGAATTCTTCCAGGGATCCATCAAGACCAGGAATATTTTTCCTTTTGTTGTTGCTTTCGCCAGATCCATTTCCTTCTCTGAGATTAGATTATTTAAAATTTCTAAGAGATCATCTAATAGTTGAGGTATTTTATGTTTTGGAAATTTTTCTTTTATTCCATTTGGTTCTCAGTTTTGTTAGCATACTATACATAACATGCTCTGATGATTCTTTTTGGTTTTGTTGTGATTTCATCTTGATCATTTGCTCTTTTATTGATTTGATGTTCTGCTCTTTTCTGTTTAATCTGATTAGCTGAGTTTATCAATTTTATCAGCTTTTTCAAAGCATCTCAGCCTCCTCCTGGGGCTAGATCTCAAAGTCTCCTCCCATACTGGGCAATTAACAATTCATCAGCCTAGGTCTCTGTCCCTAATGACTTTTTGGGTAGTCAGAACTGGTCCCTGCTAGATGCTGTGCTCTTTCCCTCAGGCTTGGCAGACTGAGCAGTTATACACAACTCCTCACCTCCCACACAGTGTTGTGTCCTGGTATCCTGTCCCATTTCCTTTGGGCGATTTGGAGAACTGTCATGCTGGTGTTATAGGTTTTCTGCCCTTGCTCTGGTACTTTGCCTGCTGTGTTTTGGAGCTGTGGCCCCCATCTGACTTTTGTTCCTTAGGGCAGTTGCCTATTATGCTGGCTGTTTGTCACTGCTCAAGCAAACTCCAAAAGTCTGGTGCTGTGTTATTGGTGTTGGAAAAAAGAAGGGAGGCCAGAGTGTGAGATCAAGTTTTGTTGCCATCCCCAAATAATATACGGGGTCTTGCAGTCTGCTAGTGCAGCCTCATTGCCAATAATGTGGGAAGTGGGTGGAGGTGCTGAGTGAGCTCAGGGTCAATGAGCATCAGTTCATTTTTTTAACCTTTTGCATTCTGGGTTTCCTAGACCATGGAGACAGATGAAGTTGCTTTATCTTCAATGCACAATTTCCGTTTTGGAGAGGTTTGAGAAGTTACAGGGATAGGGCTAAATGTCTAGTCCTCCATCT
The DNA here is from genome assembly GCF_028372415.1 of Notamacropus eugenii. Lineage (NCBI taxonomy): Eukaryota > Metazoa > Chordata > Mammalia > Diprotodontia > Macropodidae > Notamacropus > Notamacropus eugenii. Next base: position 401,268,176 of record NC_092876.1, read on the forward strand.
TGTTGCCCAGGTGACCTGGAAGCCCCTCATTTTTCTTATCAGTAAAACAACATAGTAATACTTACCACATAGGGTGTTATGAGGATAAAATGAGGTAATATTATTTAAAATGCTTTGTAAACATTAAAAATCTACATAAATATTAGCTACCATTCTTTTTAGTATAAGCAACAACTAGGTTACTTAGGGGCCATCCTTATGAAAGCAGTTTCCTTTCTCAGCTGATCAACAATTGCTACCTCTTCAGCTTCCTCCTCATACCCACAGTAAGGCCACAAAAGACTTCACTTAAGATTTCTTACATAGGGAGTAAACACTAAGATGAAGCTCTGTTTTTTTGGAACTAAGCCTGAGTGTGCAAGTTGTTTAAGAAACAGCACTGATCCTTAAAAAATTATCTAAGAAAACATGTCTCTCTACTCTTTGGGAGCAAAGGTTCCTGGGTCACTCAATCCAACAGGTCTTTGTAAAGAGAAACTTCCCATCTCTCTTTCAACCATAATTTTCCATTAGAAATAATTGACCAGAACAATTTATCCATTAGCAAAAAAAGGCAGTGTGGTGAAATGGATAGAATGTTGGCCATAGAGGTAGGAGATCTGGTTTCAAATTTTGTCTCAGGTGATTGTTACCTTTGTAAACCTGAATAAATCATATCATCATTCAAGGCCTTTGTCTTCTCATTTCTAAAAAGGGAAATGACTCCTAGACTATCTACCTAGAGGAATATTCTAAGAAAAAATATTTTATAGATTTTAATATCTGACAACCAGTCTGTGTGCACATATTCTACTTAAGGGATATCTTATATCCTCTTCTCTTGTACATAATTGCCTAAGACATGTGGTCTTCTCTAAGCCCTCTTCAGTGTTTAATTGTAGCCAGGAATTTTGGTACCTGGGGAAAATTTATTTGGAAATGGGGTAGTAGTTGGGAAGGAGAGTCTCTAAGGGATGAGCAAGTATTCATGGCCTTAGTAGATTGGTTACACAGGTCATGGAAGTTGAAGAATGAAGATTCCAGTCTAATGGCATCAGTATGCATCCCAACATACACAGGGGTGCCTACTACCCCAGAATCAATATCAGTATGCATCCCAACATACACAGGGGTGCCTACTACCCCAGAATCAATATCAGTATGCATTCCAACATACACAGGGGTGCCTACTACCCCAGAATCAATATCAGTATGCATCCCAACATACACAGGGGTACCTACTACCCCAGTATCAATATCAGTATGCATCCCAACATACACAGGGGTGCCTACTACCCCAGGTTCTTAGATCTGCATTCATAAAAGGCAAGGCAACTTTTGAGGGGTTAACAATCACTTTAATCAAGCACATGTATCATTCACCTAGTTTAGGAGAGTCAGCACCCTGAACTTCAAAGAAAATACAGAGAAATCAAAGATCAACAGACGTGGCTTCTTCTGCCTGACCAGCAACAGAATGGTCCAACTATGTCTGACCATAGTTACCAGACACGGAAGCACTGACATCTGGGTTTTCCAAGCTGAGGGCTCCTTAGGGGGCTTCCCAGAGTCCTCATCTGGCCACACAAACACTTTCAGTATTCCCCAAAGTAAAACCTCAACTCAGAGTATTTATACATTTTTTAGAGCCAGAGGGCATCACAACACCTGAGAACCAGTGCCTCATTAACAAAAGACTTAGATCTTCCCACAGATCTTCCCTAATCAAACTCCCCTTAATGGGCAGGCCCACTCATGGGTGGGGAAGAGTTTTAATCACATTAAAATAATTAACAATACAAATACATATACTGTTTCTAGTTAAAGAAATTCTTGTTTATTTACTTTACTCCTAATAAAGACTCTTGATTGATAAAGGCAAGATTCAATCAGAGGCACTTGATTACACTAAAACAAAAACAACAAAAGATTCCATTTTGCTTGCCATCACACTCCATCCTTCCAGGATCCTTGGCCTTACAATCTAAATGGCCATGGATCCTGTAACAAACAGACATTATACTTCTTGTTCATACTAAAGCAAAAACAGCAAAAGGTCCTACTTTGCTTGCCCTTACATGACCCTATTATAATCCCTTTCTATGATGAAAATATTTGTTTGCATATTATTTATCTTGAGATCAGGAAGGGAGATAAGAGAAGAGGCATGGATATAAAGATGATAGTGTGTGGGATGGCTCAGGTCCCTACATAAATCAGTTACTCAGAGGCCTCTCAAAGTGATGACAGAAAGTTGATTTACTAGATTCTCGAGAATCTGGACAGTCCTACAGCAGCTCACCTGGAGTAGGAAAGCTAAAGACAAAGAAAAGGCAGTGATTTATATAGACCCTAATGCAAGTCCCTCCACCCCCCCCCCCCCCCCACTGACCATTATTCTCATTAGCTGAGAATATGATCTTACATTCTAGATACAAAATCTAATCAATCCCTTGTGAAATGAAGACCTTGAAGAATTAGGTAAACTTTATCCAATCATTGAGACCCTAATGTACTACACAGTTTTATATCCTTATATGGAATTATTCTGTTCTAAAAATATAGTAACCTTGAGCCTCTCGGTCTTACCTCACCCCTGGGAGAAGAATTACAATCTGAGAAGTCTTTACTAAACCTATCCCACTCAATAGCTAAGCTAAACTGAGTTATTATTTGCATCTGCTCCCCTTTCATTCCATTTCTCCCTCCCCACCTCAACTAAACCAATTACTGTCTGGCAGAAAAAGGCACTTAAAACTCCCATGGCAGATTACAAAAGAATGCGCCAAAATGTTCCTGAATTTAGAGAAGGAAACAAGTGTTTGGATGATATAAGAAGATCATAGGAGGAGGGGATTTTAGAATTGGAAGAGACTTTAGAGATCATTCATTCTAATCCATCTCTAATTATCCTATCTAGGGTTTCTTTTATCTTTTTGCGTCACAGACCCCTTTGATAGTTTTATAGAATAGTTTTTTTAAATCATAATTGAAGAAAATGTTGCATTCAATTAAAAGTTAGTAAAAAAAAAAAAAAGTTATATTTTTCCCATCCAAGTTCTTAGACCTCCTGAAATCTATCCATGAACCTGGACCTCCGGGTTAAGAAACCCAATTTGATCCATCTCATATTAAGCTGCCAAAGTGATTTTTCTGAAGCATAGACTGACATGGCTCTAGTGGCTTTGTATTTCCAGGACTTGGCACAGTCCCTGCTATATAACCAGATTGATGATGGATTAACTACAGATGAAGAAACTGTGGAATGCCAGTTACTGTGGAAAAAGTACTGACTGCAGAGCAGAAAAAAAAAAACAAAACTCAGTTCCAATCCTGTTTTTGAAAGCTATGACCTCCATGTTCTTGGGCAATTCACTTAAACTCCCTGAGTCTCATTTTCTTCAACCATAAAATTAAAGGTTGGAGACTAGATGGCCCCTGGCCCCTATTTATACAATGGATTTTATGAATGATCAAACAGTTTACCTAAGGTGAGAGAGTTTAAGTGACTTTGAATCTATGTCTTCTACTAGGTAACTGAGCTGAACTGGGGCTCTGAATCTAGATCCTATGTTTCTCTCCATTTCTTTTACCCCCTCCTGGGTTGAAAGAATTTCATTTGGTTTGTTTGATTACTCTGTAGCCTTGCCATCAGCTACAGAATTTTCAGCCCTGAGCACTTGGAATGCGATTTCTGTACATTACAAGATATATTATAACAGAACTCTGCCACAACAAAGTGATTCAAAGTCCCATGAGTTTGTTCAAATAGAACTTTCCCTATAGAATGGATAGCTTTTCAGATGTGGATGGAATTAAAAGCAAAAAGCCACAAGTAGGATTATGAGATGTGTATTTTTTGGAAAGAGTGAAGGCTGGCCATATTAATTCACTTTTTTAAAAGTCATTTTTCTAAGAGTTGAAAAAATGAGAGAGAATGAGACATTATTTATGGCCTATGGAACACCACAGCTTTTAAAGGCTGATTTTTATAATGTGGATTAGTGAATTCCATTTCTTCGACAGCTTCTGTGACTTTACCTACTATTCACTGCCAATCAAAATTTTTCAAAAGCCCCATTTATTCCTTGGGTTCAGTTGATCATATTTGCATTTTCATCAGCTGGGACTACATATCACTCCAACTTTCAAAAGCCTGGACCAATTTCTTACCCATTATGTATTGCTTCCTGCCTGCTTGCTTGCCCACTGGCAAATTGAAACTGGATCTATCTCTCACATAAGATTTGCACGTAAGAGTGAATTTTCAAAATTATTTCTTTTCAGTTGAGGGGATAAGAGGACCCAAGAGAATTACATACCTCTCCATCCCTTTATGACTCCATTGACAGAAAAAAATCACATTGACTAGTAGCCTGAACTAGCAAGAATTTAAAAGAAGAAAATCATGAATTTAATTCTTCTAGTTGGGTAAGGAGAAAAGATGCCTATCATAATCAGCTGAATTATGGGAAGAAAATGTCATGATTTCTTGTATGTCACATCTATATTTACCCTCTTTCTGTCCTCATTTGATATCAATAGTGAGGTAGAAGTCATAAAGAGCTTAAATTGCCTCTCAAACTTTTCTTTTCAGGTGTGGTGATTAAAAAGGTCTGAGAAACATAGTTTCTGGGTAATTTAATCATTTTATTAATGAGGCCAGCATATTTATAAATAAAAGGATGGTCATCTGGCCATCTTTCTTAGAACAAGAGACAATCATGGCAGTAGGCTCACTGTTTATATACCCTTCGAAGAATAGATACTCCCTAGGATGGGACTCAATCCTGACTGGATAACAGTTAATGAAAGAATATTACAGTGAGGGGCTGAAGGTGACATCATGTTACCCTTGGACAGAAAGACTTTCTCTATATGAAGCCCATCCCCAGCTTTGGGCAATCTGTTCAAAGAATCTTTGCCCTTCCGAAGCCTGAGCTGAACACAATGTACCTATACCTGGGTAGAGTCTGAACAAGAATGGTAGTCCAATCTCATTATCAGGAATGGCCTACAAAAGACTAAACTTTTTAAATTCAGGACTTTAGGAAAAGGGGGAAACTCTGGATCTCCTCAGATCAATGGTTTGTAATAACCATTTCTCTAAAAAGTATACTAATTTTTTATTTTATCTTCAATGAATTTCTTTTCTGCTTTTCCAAAGAGTTTTCCAAACTCTGGCCATTGACAAGTCACAAATTATTCAAGTCCATTCTTGTTACATCCTCCTCCTTTAACTAGTTCTGAAGAGTAGTTTTTTGTCCTCCATTCTCAAAGTGGACCATGACATCAGGAAGGTGATGCCATCACTTGCAAGTGAATTGTACTTGAGAGGGAGGTTTGTGTAAAGTCACTAGCCTCACTTTCTCCTCTGGAGCCATCTGAGTCCACTATCAAGATCTATAGATCAGGAAAACTAGAGATGGTCCCTGAAGAATAGTAGTGCTCTGATTAAAAGAGACAATGTGGTATAGTGGATAGAATGCTAGACTTGGGGCTAGAAACACTTGGGTTCAAATCCAGTCTCATATTAACTGCTGTGTTACACTCAGCAAGTCACTTAAATTCTATCTGCCTCAGTTTTCTCATTTGTAAAATGAAGGGCTTGGATTTACTATCCTTTAAGATCCTTTCTACCTCTAAATCTATGATCCTCTGTTAATACCTCTACACATGTTATAGTGGCACCATGACTATTTGATAAATTGATTATCTTAAGAGTAAAAAATGAGTACATTAGAGCTCCATATAAATCAGTAAAATCCAGACCATACGTGTCCTTATTTTTGGTTTGGAAAACATAGTCACTGTAGACTTTGGACAACTCTGTCTCACTTAAATCCATTTCATAAGCAAGTCAAGACATGTCATTGGTCTTTGAGAATGAAGGACACACAACAGCAGTCATTAAAATTCAGTGATTTTACTTTTGCCTACAATTTAAGAGAGAATTATGGGATATAAATAATATTAATTTTAAGACTAAATTTGACATCATGAAGAATTCCATGGGCAAGTGATTTCTATGCTGCAAGAAAGTCTTCTCTTTCTATTTTCAGGACATTGTTGTTGTTCACTCAATTCAGTTGTATCCAACTCTTTATGATCCCCTTCTCTAGGCAAAGATACTGAAATGGTTTGCTGTTTCTTTCTTTGGTGGATCTAAGGCAAAAAGAGATTAAGAGACTTGCCCAGCATCACACAGATAGTGAGTGTCTGAAGCTGTATTTGAACTCAGGTCTTCTTGACTCTAGGCTCAGCACTCTATCCACTGAACCACTTTTCAGAACATTAGGTCATTTAAATTTTTTAAAATAATTTATTTTTAGTTTTTGAATTGACTTCCACAAGTGAATTCTCCCCCATTTTTTCTCCCCCCTTCCCAAGATGACATGCATTCTGAAATAAGCTCTACTTATACATTCATATTAAGCATATTTTCACATTAGTCATGATGAAGAGTTAGAAATAATGGGAGAAACCAAGAGAAAGAAGATACAAAAAAAGAAACGGAAAGCAAATAGTATGCTTTCATCTGCAATGAGACTCCAAAGATCTTTCTCTGGATGTGGATAGCATTTTCCATAGTTAGTCTTTTGGAGTTGTCTAAGATCCTTTCATTGCTGAGAAAGGCTTTCTGTCAATGTCAGTCATCTCACAATATGGCTGTAATTATGTACAGTGTTCTCCTGATTCTGCTCATTTCACTCTGCATCAGTTCATATAAGTCTTTCCAGGTTTTTCTAAAGTCTTACTGTTCATCATTTCATAGAGCACAATAGTATTCCTTCACAATCATGAAGTACAACTTGCTCAACTGTTCCCCAATTGATGGACATATCCTCAATTTCCAATTCTTTGCCACCACAGAAAGATCTGCTATAAATACTTTTGTACTTTTCCCATTTTAATGATGCCTTTGGGATACAGACCTAGAAGTGGTTGTGTTTGTCTTTCATTTTCAAAGAGGACCATGACATCAGGGAAACAATGGCATGATTTGTGGTTGACTCTGATTTGAGTGAGGGAAGGCTGTGCAAGGTGACCAGCCTCACTTTCTCCTCCAGAGCCATCTGGATCCAGTGACCAGATATGACTGGATGACTGGAGATGGTCCAGGATGCAATGGGAGACCCTGGTCCTTTTAGGTTAGTGCCTTTAGAGTGAGGTAACACCCATTCAGTGAATAGACCTCTTTAAGAAGTGAGACAAGAGATGGCCCCTTTAATTAGAAAAAGAAAAAAACAGAATAAGGTAAGGTTGGGTCTTTAAGCTTGGCAACCTAGAAGTGGTATTGCCGAATCATAGTTTTATAACCCTTTGAGCATAGTTCCAAATTACTCTGCAGGATAGATCAACTCACAACTCCACCAACAATGCATTAGTGTTCCAGTTTTCTTACATCTTCTCCAAACTTTACCATTTTCTTGTTATGTCATGTTAGTCAATTTAATAGGTATGATAAGCTTCTCAGAGTCATTTTGATTTGCGTTTCTTTAATCAATAGTGATTTAGAACATTTTTTTCATTTGACAGTAGATAAGTCTAATTTTTTCCTTTGAAAACTGCCTATTCATATCCTTTAACAATTTATCAATTTGGGAATGACATGTATTGTTATAAAGATGAATAACTTCTCTATATATTTTAGAAATGAGGCCTTTATCAGAAACACTGACTAAAATTTGTTTCCCAGCTTTCTGCTACCCTTCTAATCTTGGTTGCATTGGCTTTGTTTGTGCAAAAACTTTAATTTAATGTACTCAAAATCATTCATTTTGCATATCATAAAATTTTCTGTCTCTTGGTTGGTCATAAATTCTTCTTTTCTTCATAGATCTGACAGATAAATTATCCCTTGCTCCCTAGATTGCTCATAGTATCAGTCTTTATCTCTGAATCATGTACCCATTTGACTTTATATTGGTATAGGGTGTAAGATGCTGGTCTATGCTTAGGTTCTGCCACACTACTGTTCAGTTTTCCCAGCAGATTTTGTTAAATAGTAAGTTCTTATATCAGAAGCTGGAGTGTTTGAATTTATCAAATAGTACATTGCTATAGTGTTTGACCGTTGTGTCTTTTGTACTTAACCTATTCATTCTAATTAATTAATTAATTTCTTATTTAAGATCTGGTACAGATAGGGCACATTCCCTTTCATTTCCTTTCATTAATTCTCTTAATATTCTGAATCTTTTGTTCTTCCAGATGAATTTTGTTATTGGTTTTTTTCTAGCTCTATGAAATAATTTTTTGGTAGTTTGGTAGTATGGCACTGAATAAGTTATTTTGATAGAATTGTCATTTTTATTGTATTAGCTTGGCCTATCCCTGAGCAACTGATATTTTTCCAGTTGTTTAGATCTGACTTTGTGTGTGTGTGAAGTGCTTTGTAATTTTGTTGATATAGTTCCTGGGTTTGTTTTGACAGGCAGACTCCCAAATAGTTTATGTCTACAGTAACTTTAAATGGAATTTCCCTTTTTAGCTCTTGCTGTTGGACTTTATTAGTAATATATAGAAATGCTGATGATTTATGTGGGTTTATTTTACATCCTTCAACTTTGCTAAATTTATTTATTATTTCAAGTATTTTTTACTTGATTCTTTAAGTATGCCATCATATTATCTGCAAAGAGTGACAGTTTTGTTTCCTCATTGCCTAATTTAAATCCTTCAATTTCTTTTCTTCTCTTATTGCTAAAGCTATTTCTGGTACAATATTGAATAACAGTGGTGACAATGGACATCCTTGTTTCACCACCAATCTTATTTGGTAATGCTTCTAGTTTATCCCCATTACATGTAATCTTTCTAATGGTTTTAGATAGATGCTATCTATCATTTCACTTATTCCTATTCTCTCTAGTGTTTTTTTTTAATAGAAATGGGTGTTGTTTTTGTCAAATGTTTTTCTGCCTCTATTGAGATAATTATATGATTTCTGTTAATTTTGCTGTTGATATGGTGAATTATGCTAATAGTTTTCTTAGTATTGAACCAGCCCTACATTCCTGGTATGAATCCTACTTGGTCACCATAGTTTATTATCCTCAAGAGAAGTTGCTCTTCCTAATCAGTTATTTAATTTTTTGCATCTATGTTCATTAGGGAAATTGGTCTATAATTTTCTTTCTCTGTCTTGGCTCTTCCATGTTTAGGTGTCAGTCCCATATTTGTATACTGGAAAGAATTTGGACAGACTCCTTCTTTGCCTATTTTCCCAAATAGTTTATATACTATTGGAATTATAATTCACTTGTAGGTCTATCTGGCCTTGGTGATTTTTCTTAGGGAGTTCATTGTTCAATTATTCAAACTTGTTCAATTACTTTTTCTGAAATGGGGTTAAGTATTTTATTTCCTCTTCTGTTTACCTGGGCAATTTATATTTTTGTAAATATTCATTCATTTCACTAAAATTGTCATACTTATTGGTACACAGTTGTGAAGAATATCTCCTAATTATTGTTTTGATTTTCTCTTGACTGATGGTGAATTCACCCTTTTCATATTTAATGCAGGTAATTTGTTTTTCTTCTTCCATTTTTAAAATCAAGTTAACCAAAGATTTACCTATTTTATTATTTTTCATAAAACCATTTCAATTTTATTTATTAGTTAAGTATTTTTCTTAATTTCAATTGTATTATTCTCTACTTTGGTTTTCAGAATTTCCAATTTGGCATTTAGTTGAGGATTTTTAATTTGTTCATTTTCTAGCGTTTTTAGTTGCATACCCAATTTATTGGTCTTTTCTTTTGCTATTTTATTAATGTAAGCATTTAGAGATATAAAACTTTCCCTAAGAACTGATTTTGCAATTTTTCATAAGTTTTGGTTTTTCTCATAAGTTTTGGTATGCTGTCTCATTATTGTCATTGTCTTGGATGAAATTATTGATTGTTTCTATCATTTGTTGTTTAACCCATTCATTCTATAGAATTAGATTTTTTAGTTTCTGGTTAATTTTTGGTCTATCTTTTCATGGCCCTTCATTACATGTAAATTGATCTGAAAAGGATGCATTTAATATTTGTGCCTTTCTGCACTGCATTTTATACCCTATAGGTTTTTATATCCTATAGGTTTTTATGCCCTAATACATGGTCAATTTTTGTGTAGGTGTCATATACGGCTGAGAAAAAGGTGTATTTCTTTCTATCCTCATTCAACTTTTTTCAGAGATCAACCATATCTCATTTTTCTAAAATTCCATTCATCTCCTTAAATTTTTTCGTGTTTATTTTATGGTTAGATTTATCTAGTTCTGAGAGGGGGAGATTGAGGTACCCAACTACTATAGTTTTATCTATTTCTTCCTGCACCTTCTTAACTTCTCCTCTAAGAATCTGGATACTATACCACTTGGTGTATACATGGTTAGTATTGATATTACTTCTCTATGGTCCCTTTAAGCAGGATGTAGTTTCCTTCCTTATGCCTTTTAATTAGATCTATTTTTGCTTTTACTTTGTCTGAGATCAGGAATGTACCCCTGCTTTTTTCTTTTAACTTCAGCTGAAGCATAGCATATTCTACTCCAGCCTTTTACCTTTACTCTGTGTGTATCCCTCCCAGCCCTCCCTCACTCAAAACAAAGTCGAGTTGTACCACATGGCAACCTTTTCCTCAAAATGTCAAAGATTGCTTCTGGCAAAGACTACAGTGTGACTGCAAACTCAAAACTGGTCATTATTACTGCTGGGGCACGTCAACAGGAAGGAGAAAGACGTCTTTATTTGGTCCAGCATAATGTGAATATCTTTAAATTCATCATTCCCAGTATTGTTAAATACAGTCCTAATTGCAAGCTGCTTATTGTTTCCAATCCAGGGGATATTTTGACATATGTGGCCTGGAAGCTCAGTGGCTTTCCTAAAAACTGTGTTATTGGAAGTGGGTGCAGTCTGAATTCTGCCCATTTCCATTACCTAATCAGGGAGAGACTTGGTGTCCATTCTTCAAGTTGTCATGGATGGGTCCTTGGGGAACATGGATACTCCAGTGTTCCTGTGTGGAGCGGTGTGAATCTTGCAGGTGGTTGAAAGTGCTTATGAGGTAATCCCACTTCCTGGGCCATTGGCTTGTCTGTGGCAGATGTGACAGAAAGCATTATGAAGCATCTTAGGAGAGTGCATCCAATTTCCACCATGAGTAAGGGCCTACATAGAATTAATGAGGATGTCTTTCTTAGTGTCCCACTTGTCTTAGGGCAGAATGACATTTCAGATGTGATGAAGGTCAACCTGAGTCTGGAGGAGGAGGGCCACTTAAAGAAGAGCGCAGATACTCTTTGGGGAATCTAGAAGGAGCTTCAGTTTTAAAACCTCTGAATGTGCTTCCATTGAGAACATGGCAGGGGTTGAGGGATTATGTATGATTCACTTTTCAAATAGACCAAATCCTTCCTCTGAGTAGCGACTAAACACCTGAAATGTAAAATCTGTGAACACACTCTAGTTTTTTCCTAAAGTTAGAAATGGGGAATAGAACTCTGTTGTAGTTGGCATATGATGCTGGATATGACTTGTATAGTCTCAGCGGTTGGTGTCAAGCAGAGTCAGTGCCTCACAGGTATATAAACTACTTGCTTTGTATGTAGGTGCTACAGGCTCCCTTAGGTCCAGAAGACAACACCCCTGGATACAAAACACTATGCAGTAGTAATTCTTTATTGATGCATTGATTACCTTTGTGCTCCCCTCCATTAGGGCACTACAGTATGACCTCATGTATCACCTTTCCAGAGGACCTGATTTTGTCTGCCTATATATATATGTATATATAACATATATACATATATATTATATATATATGTATATATATAGTTGTAAATTTCCATATTATATAAAAAGATCTGTATATGTAGAACAATACAATCAATTCCTTAAGTGTCATACTATCCCTAAATACTAAATAAAACAACAAATAACTGATTAAAAATTATAAAATGAGCAGGTTGGACTAGAACACCTCTAAAGTCTTTTCCAGTTCTAGATGGATGATGACATTATAAATTATGATCTGTTTCAGCATCCTTCCATTTCTCCCTTCCCCCAACTGATAATTTATTTTAAGTAGAGCTTCTACAGATCATTAGAAGTCATTAGTAGTTTAGTATGTGTTTGTATTTCACAAGTAATTTTACAAGGCTACTTGAGCATCACAAGCCTTATATTTCACTCTAAGAAACCAGGCCCATAAAATATTTCCAAAAGCTGAGACTGCCTTTTAACGACAGCTCTAAGCAACAAAAACTTAGAAGAATAGACATATATCCAAAAATGCCTTTGCTAATTGTTCTTCCCAGCTACTGTTGTATGCAGATAATTCCAGCACAACTGTCTCCCCTTCTACTTCTACTGACTTTAGATCATTTGTCATGTTTCTGGAACTTGAAATGTTATTTGTCCTTCAACATCTTTCTTCATATATAATTGTGAGTTTCATTCTGCTAAATGAAGGACTTATGCTGGATAAGCTCTCAGACCCCTTCTACCCTTGTTATTGTGAATTTGTATTGTATTATGTTAAAAAATGTTAGGAATTAGACCTGTGATTTCATTGGTCCAAGGAAATCCCAGGTGAGGAAACTCCTTCTACCGTGCAGTTTGGAATCTTCTCTGCAACTTAAAACCTTCAAAAAGCACTGGGAAATTATGTGACTTGGTCAGGGTCACCTGGCTAGTATGTGTGAGAGGCAAAACATGAACCCAGATCTTCTTTATTTTGAGGTTAGCTTTCTAATCTACTATACCTCTCTAAAAGAGATAATGATCCTATCTATCAGGAAAATGAAGGTGATATTGGAACCACTGGCAGGTAGACTGGTAGAAGAACCTGTGAGGGGACAACAGAGGCAGCATTTGTACATAAAGCCAACTCACCAATGACAATAGCTGGGGTGCATAAGAGAGATATCCCTAATATATCCCTAATGTAAGGAGCTTCCCTGCATTTGCCTTTTTGGCTTTGCTCCTGGTTCTTTCCACTCTGAATTCTCCCTTTCTTGGGAACCCTCATTTGGCTCCCTGTTTCCACAGCCGTTCCTTTCCTTATTTCTGCATCTCTTCAGCACTGGTTTGTGGGTCATGTTCATGTCCTTTGGCGTACTCAAGCCTAGTACCACTCTGCCTCTTGAGTACCCCCTCTTCTTTATTTACTTCTGTCAAATCCTGAAATAAATCAAAGCCAGGAGTTGAGGAATGGAGCATCTTTAATTGAGATAACAGGGTAGTAAAACTGCCACCCTGGGGGATGTCCCAACTAAAGAGACCCATGAAAAAGTTTTTATAGTTTTAGGAGGAGAGGGGAAGGAGGGAGTATGAAGTGGCAAGGCCTGGTCATGAGACTTCAGCGACCCTTGCCAACTGGTCAAGAAAAGCCCCTTCATTCTGGCTGTTTTGCCAGTCATGCCATGAATCCTAAAGGAAGGGGATAAGGACTCTAAAAACTGAGATGCAGCTCAAGCTGGGCTCCCCCAGAAGGTGAAATCCATGGGTGGGGGATCTAGAGCATGGTTCAGCACAACATAATCAAGAGTAAATATCTTAAGGGTAGGAATATAAGGGCATTACTGAAATTCTGACATTATGAGGATCATTTAAGGAAGTAACAGTCCATATTACATTTTGTATGAATTATTTCTGCCATGATATTAATGATTTTCTGTCACTTCCCTTCAGGACTGAGCTTTTGGGGTGATATGGTGCTTAGAGTCTCTAAAATGTTGTCCTTACAATACTCCTGTATTACTGTTCCCATTTTACGGATTGTGAGAGATATGAAATAGTCAAGTTTCCACAGTGCTAAAATCATCAGCCTTGGGGGAAACAGAAGTTGTTTAGATAAGATAGAAGTTATCAGCCAATCAGCAGCAAATTAAGGTTGCCATAAATTCGGGAATCCTAGGCAAACCAGACCAGCCAGTTTGGGGGTCACGAATGGTCTGCGGTTCTCTTACTATATAGCACATACTTAACGGGAAACTCCTACATAAAATTTGAGCCTCGTTAGAGTATCATGTGACATATGACAAAAGAGGGAATACATGTGAATGGGAAACATGTAGGGAAAGAAAGTAACCCTGAAGGATTAAGATCAATCCTGATCCAGAAGGGAGGAGTTAGGATTATTAACCCTATAAAACTTGTTTTCACTTGTGTACAGACACACTCTCCCTTTGCTAAGAGGGTGTGTCCACTTCTCAGGAATCAAAGGGGAAGGCGCTTCAACCTTTCTAGTAAAGAAGCTTTGAGACACCAGTCTTCAGAATTGAGTCTGGGGTCATTCTTTGTAACACAGATGAAGAAACTTAAGTCTCATAGAGAGGAAGTAATTTGCCTGGTGTGATCAAAGTAGAAGGTATCGGGGGTGAATTGGAGCCCAAGTTCCAGGGGGTGTGCTGGTAAATGTATTCCACCTGACTTTCTGAAATAAAATGTATTCATGGTTAAGTTTAACCTCCATTATTAACATTTCCCCCACAATTTTCTTAACTCTAGACTCAAATTACCAAATAACAATTGAAGCCCTGATTTGCAGTATTTGTCTATTTTGGAAGTGTAAATACTCCTATGGAAAATTTAACAATTGGCTCTTGTGGCTCTCCCACACCAGTCTTCTTATATCTTTACTCCCTTCCACCTACTCTAGGCACTAGTGACACTGGACTCCTTCCTCTTCCTCCCACACAACACTCCATCTACCAGTTCTACGTTTTTTTCAGTGGCTGTTCCCTATGTTTGCAGTTTTCTCTCTCATCTTTTTCTCATGGCTTTCTTGGCTGTCTTCAGTTCCCAGCTAAAATCCTACCATATGTGTTGAAGTCTTTCGTAATCTGCCTTAATACTGGAGTCTTCCTTCTGAGATTATCTTCAATTTATTTTGTGTATGTTTTATTTGTAAAGCGTGGTTTGTAATCCTCATTAGACTGTGAGCCCCTTGAAGACAAAGACTATTTGTTTTTGCCTTTCTTTGTATCCGTAGTATTTAGCAGGGTGCCTGGCACATACAATGTTTCATAAAAGCTTGCAGCATTAACTTTGTCTTGACTCCCAGCCTAATAGTATGAATCACCCATGTAGTGGCTAGCCTGACTGTATTCTGGCTCCCTCTATTTTGTTACGTAAATAGCATTTTTAGAAAACCCCCCACCCCCTTTTTTAAATCAAATGCTTGCCTTACTTCCAACAGCTCAGGGAGGTTGTTGACCTGTGCAGCTTTTGCTTTTTAAAAGCTTCCATGAAATCAGAATAAAGATAGATGGTTCCACATACTCCCTTCCCAAAGCAAAGAGAGAGACTAGACAAGGATTTCCAATTATCTCCTAGCCCTGTGGCTTGTATGAAAACATCTCATCATTTCCTTCCCTTTGCCTTTTTCATAGATTGATTCTTTCTGACAACCATAAAGTAAATGGCTTCCACTCTGTGGACTAATGAAAAATACTAACAACAGAAACAACATACTTATTTAGAACTCTCTCATTTGGCAAGAAACTTACTTTGATTTCTGAGGAGCCAATTGCGATGCAGAGCTGGCAGAGTACAGCTGGTATATTTGTTTAAAAGCCCCACCTGGGTCATTCTGAAGGAAACCAGAATCTAAATTGAACTCCTTAAAGCCAGCAACATTTCTGAACCTCAAGCTGTTCTATAACTATTTTATGCTAGGGAACTCACTTTCATAAATTTAGTTAAATGCTTTATGAATTTAAAAGGAGCTGAAAAGCACTTACTACCTCCTAATGGTATTCGGTTAACAACAAGAAAATTACATTGTTCTCTTAATCACTAGGCAATGAATATTTGCAATGTGTTCAGTCTCTTTTCAACCTCCCTCGCAGTCCTCTCTAAATCCTTCCAACTCAATTCTTTAGCTTTCTTCAGATAGATCTTGAATTTCCTCTGTGGCATCTATCCTCCTCCACCAGTGCAGATAGTTATCCCTTCTTCTCTGCATTCTTACTCCTTGGTTTTCTTCATTATGTCTTTTTTTAAATAAATCATAGAGGGTCCAACGAAGCATTGGCAACCCCCCCTCCCCCGCCTTTTCCCTTTTTCTTTTCTTTTTTTTGAATATCAAAGGTACTACCTGCTCAATTTGTTGTGATTCATTTTCCCAATGCAACTGTCCCTTCTTCCTTTCTTGATCATATATGACCTTGAGGCATTTATTCTAGTAGCAGTTTGAAGTTCACTGTGTGCCCCTTGGGTTATAGTAACAATTTAGATCCCTCTGAGATATGGTATTCCAGTACTCAAAGCCATATCACATCCTAGAAGGGACAACAATGGGTGGTAATATATAGTCTCGAGTCCTTAAAAGTGATATGCTTTTTCCCAAAGGTAATCCATCCCGCTCTCCTCAATTCTGCATCCAGCTCATTGTCTGTTTGGATCATACACACAAATTCACCAATGCACATATATAGATATACATATATATGTATATCTATATATATATATACATATATATATATATAATTCATATTCCTTTATAAGTTACTGTCCTTTTCATATATTCCTCAAAGGGGCAGGAAAAGAACCTTTCTGTAAGAAATACTGATAAATCCCATTCAGGAAGGAGCAGAACCCATCAGGTAAAAGTACTTGCTCAAGGAGAGGCTCAGACTGTTTCTGAGGACCTGGGAGATGATTCCCTCAGAGGAGAAGACCTTTAAAAAGGAAGAATTTTAACGAAGTTAAAGATGGATCCAGGGAATTGTTGTTTATTTACAAATGACTACTTGCAGATTTTTGAGACGTATAACCAACAAGTTATAAATCAACTGGGAATTGTGGAATAATTATGTAAGGACTATATAAAGTCATCTGATGGAAAGGTGGATTTTTTTAGTTTAACTTTTTAAATCAGAGAAGAGTCACTGTTTAACAGGAGTTTCTGTCTGAAGCATGAGAAGCTAAAGAAGGGAGTTAAGAACTAACTAGATGAAGAAAAGACAGGAAAATAAGTTGAGTGCAAATGGATTCAGGCCAATACACAGGAGGCTATAAGAACAGTGCTTTACAGATGACCCATTACTGATGCACTGCTAGGCAGGCTTTGCAGCTGTTATGCTGGGATTAATCATTGCTTTGCCATGAACTGAATAGCTGGAGAAAGGCAATATTTCCCTCTAGCATCATCTACAGCCTCTTGGAGGTTTGCTTATAATACTCTTTACTTCCATGTACAATTTGAGAGGGATTGTCCTGACTGGAGACTAGGTATGGCTGTGTTGAAAGCTGAAAGAAGAAAAATAATTCCCCTGGTATTTGAAGAACTCTAGAAGAGAAGTTCCGAACTTATTTGATTTACTGCCCCCCTTTAAAAAATTAGTCATCACCCCACTGGAAATCTGCTTTCTCTTAACCTTTTAATGGCTTTTTAAAAAATTTGTGTCATTTAAAATAAACATAAAATATATGTATATTTTAAAATGACACTTTTTAAATTTAAAAACTTATAAATTGATGGGTTTTTTCCTGCATTGAAATTTTGATGATACAGTATTTTATCATGTACCTGTATGGTAAACAAGTCATTACATTTACATATTCCTACTGTTGCGTACTGGACTTCCTAACAATGTGCCATATGCTTACCTGCCAACACTTGTTTGTTAAGACCTGCTGGCAGACTTGACCACTGATAGGTTATAACTTGCATTTTGTTGACTTATTTAGAAAATAATGTAATCACTTTGTCTTTAACCATTACACAACAGATGAAACACATATGAACAATTTTTCAAAATTTTCTTCTCTTCTTTCCTTATGCTTCTATTATCCCCTTATTTTTATTCAACACCCCTCAATTTTACCTGAGGCTACTACCTCTCTCCTGGATGTATTATCACTCCCCCAAGGGTGGTATCACCCACTTTGTGAACTTATGTTCTAGAGAAAACCTACATTATTCTATTGTCTTCTACAAATTAAGAAACTCCTCAACTATCCAAAGCAGATCACAGGAATTTATCACTTCTCCTGCTAAAAGGATACTACTTATCACTGACAGAGTATAACACTACATCAACACCTCACCAAGGACAGCTGTGTTCTAAAAGAGCTCAATATAGCTTCAGTAGCTCAAGCAGCAAAGAAATAGCTTTGCCCAGAAGGGTGGTTTGAGGATCAGAAGCAAAACAGATGTCAGTGAATCAATTTGGCCCAGAAGGTGCATTGTAGAGCAGACTCTTTTTCTCTAAAGAGATTCAGAACAACAAGGGCATCACTTTCAGAGTTGAGATTTGCTTAGGGCACACAGGTTTTCTTTCTGAGTGATATTATTGCTTTTGCCTTTTAGTGTTAGAAATGTTTTACATTTAGGAATCAAAGATGTTATTGGGACTGATTTGTATAAGTAAAAAGCACATTGGCTTGGGTTCTGAAGGTACAGAACAGAAAACCTGGAAAGTTGGTGGTGAGGCTTGGTACCTTGCCCTGGTTATACCGTATATACATATAAGGACATTTATACATATAAGGACATGCATGTACATGTGTTCATGTTGATATCTGTATTAAACACCTATGGGCCAAGTCAATGATCTGGATCATATGAAATTTTCCTTCATTTTATTTGTTCATGTGATTTCAATGAGGATGTTCTGTGGTGTTCTGGCACTACAAGTATATAGAGGAGAAAAAGGGGAAAAATAAGCATTTAGGGTCCTGCTATGTGCCAGGCACTGTACTAAAAACTACAAAGGTGCTCTCATTTGATCCTCTCAACAATCCTAGAAAGTAAATGCTATTATGATCCCCATTTTACTTTTTACCTTTATCATTTTACCTTTGAGGAAAATAAGGCAGACAGAGTTTAAATGATTTACCCAGTAAGTCTCTAAGTCCAGACTTAAACTCATGTCTTCTGAATTCCAGGTGCAGTGTTCTATCTACTATGGGACTTAGTTGCCATTAGTATTTCAGATGTAAATACTCAAAGTGATTAACTTCACAAAAACCTTGAAAAAACCCCTGGTGATGGTATTATAATTAGGAAGAGTACAAGAAGATTATTTTTCTTTTTTGTTGTTGTTGTTTATTTATTTATTTTTAGTTTTCAACATTCATTTCCACAAAATTTTGAGTTCCAAATTTTCTCCCTGTCTCTCCTCCCACCCCATAACACTTTGCATTCTGATTACTCCTTCCCTCATTATGCCCTCCCTTCCCTTTTCCCCTTCTTTTCTCTTTTCCTGTAGGGCAAGATTGATTTCTATACCCTATTACCTGTATTTCTTATGTCCCAGTTGTATGCAAAAACAATTCTCAACATTCATTCCTAATACTTTGAATTCCAACTTCTTTCCCTTCCCCCCTCCCCACCCATCTTCACTAAGAAGGCACGCAATTCAATATAGGCTATATATGTGTAGTTTTGCAACAGACTTCCATAATAGTCATGCTGTGTAAGACTACCTATATTTCCCTCCATCCTATCCTATCCCCCATTTATTCTATTCTCTCTTTTGACCTTGTCCCTCCCCAAAAGTGTTTACTCCTGATTACTCCCTTCTCCCATTTGCCCTCCCTTTCATCATCCCCCTCACCCCACTTGTCCCCTTCTCCTCTACCCTTCTGTAGTGCAAGATATACTTTCATACCAAACTGAATGAGCATGTCATTCCCTCAAGTCAAATGTGAAGAAAGTAAGCTTCCCTTTTCCCCCTCTCATATTCTCTCTTTTCTCCTCCACTCAAGAAGCTTTTTCTTTCCTCCTTGATGAGTGATAATTTACCCCATTCCGTTTCTCCCTTTCTCTTCCCAATATATTCCTCTCTCACCCCTCAATTTTAATTTTTTTTAGGTATCATCTCTTCTTATTCAACTCACCCTTTGTTCTGTGTGTGTGCATGTGTGTGTGTGTGTGTGTGTGTGTGTGTGTGTGTGTGTGTGTATGTATGTATGTGTATATATAATCCCTCCAACTACTTAAGTACTGGGAAAAGTCTCAAGAGTTACACATTTTATCTTTCCATGTAGGAATGTAAACAGTTCAACTTCAGAAAGTCCATTATGTTTTCTCTTTCCTGTTTACCTTTTCATACTTCTCTTGATTCTTGTGTTTGAAAGTCACATTTTCTATTCAATCAAGAATGCTTTTCATCAAGAATGCTTGAAAGTTCTCTATTGCATTGAAAGACCATTTTTTTCCCCCGGAAGTATTATATTCAGTTTTGTTAGGTAGGTGATTTTTGGTTTTAATCCCAGTTCCTTTGACTTCGGGAATATCATATTCCAAGACCTTCTATCCCTTAATGTAGAAGCTGCCAGATTCTGTGTTATCCTGATTGTATTTCCACAATTCTCAAACTGTTTCTTTCTGGCTGCTTAGAATATTTTCTTCTTGACCTGGGAACTCTGGAATTTGGCTATAATATTCCTAGGAGTTTCTCTTTTCAGATCTCTTTCACGAGGTGATGGGTGGATTCTTTTCATATTTATTTTGCCCTCTGGTTCTAGAATCTCAGGGCAGTTTTCCTTGATAATTTAATGAAAGATGTTGTCTAGGCTTATGTTTTCATCATGGCTTTCAGGTAGTTCCATAAATTTTATATTGTCTCTCCTGGATTTATTTTACAGGTCAATTGTTTCTCCAATGAGATATTTCACATTGTCTTCTATTTTTTCATTCTTTTGGTTTTGTTTTGTAATTTCTTGGTTTCTCATAAAGTCGTTAGCTTCCATCTGTTCCATTCTAATTTTTAAAGAACTATTTTCTTCAGTGAGCTTTTGAGCCTCTTTTTCCATTTGGCTAATTCTGCTTTTTAAAGCATTCTTCTCCTCATTGGCTTTTTGGACCTCTTTTGACAATTGAGCTAGCCTCTTTTTAAAGGCATTATTTTCTTCAACATTTTTTGGATCTCCTTTAGCAAGCTGGTGACTCACTATTCATGATTTTCTTGCATTGTTCTCATTTCTCTTCTCAATTTTTCCTTCACCTCTCTTACTTGATTTTCAAAATCCTTTTTGAGTTCTTCCATGGCCTGAGACCATTGTATATTTATTTTGGAGATTTTGGACACAGAAGCCTTGACTTCTTCTGATGTTATGCTCTGTTCTTCCTCATCTAAAAGGATGGAAGAAAATACCTGTTTACCAAGAAAGTAGCCTTCTATAGTCTTATTTTTTCTCCCTTTTTTGGGCATTTTCCCAGCCAGTTACTTGACTTTTGAGACCTTTGTTGAGAACAGTGTATATTCTGGGAGCCTGTAAGTTCTCAGTTCCTCCAAGGTGGCACAATCCAGGGACAGAAGTTTACTCCTCTCTTGACCTGCACACTGGTTTGGGAGCAACCAAAAACTTTTCTGCCCAGAATCTGCAATTGGAATTCCCTCACCACAACTGCTTCCAATTCCACAGCCAGTACACCTCCTCACCCCTGGGTGGAGCTCAGGGCTGAGAATCAGATCAGTGGCTCAATTCCCCTATGGGCTTTAGGCAGAGGTCTCCCAGGGCTGCCACTCAAGGCTGAGATTCGATCAGCCTTTCAATTCCCCCAGGGGCTCTAGGTGGAGGGCTCTGAAAATGGCAGCTGCCACTGTCACACCTGGTGAAGGAGCCCTCTCACTGACCTTTGAAGTTGACTGTGGTGTTTGTGGGTTGAGGTATCTGGGAACTGCTGCCAGTGGCACCCTGAATCCTATTCTGGGTCCTGTCCCTGTTGTTCCACACTGGTCTGTGCTCCGCATGCTGGTCTGGTCTGCACTCTACATGCTGGTCTGATTTGTGCTCTACACCGAAGATTATTTTTCATCATATGTTTTTCCTAAGGAAATTGCTATAATCTGAAATTTTCTTTCTTTTTCTGTAGGCCATGACTTGCCTTAAGCTGGATATCTCCTCACTGATCTCATAGAATGAACAGACACAGACATGGGATAGAATTAGAATGTGTTTACATTTTTGCCTAAATGAAGAGGAAAGTATATTATTTTTAGCCTTCTGTATTTCTGGGGGCCAGGGGGAGGAGAGAATGGATCACCACAGAAAACCACAGAAAAAAATATTCATAGTAATTATTTACATTCAGATCTTAGTGTCTAAATCTGTCCTATGAAAAGTGCCTTGTTGTAGAGAAGGATAGCGATGGAATACAATACTAAACTATGGTATCTTTTATTGCTCACATATAAAATCATTTTGAATTCTTTTATGAACTTGTTTAACTGCTAATTAAATCCAAAGACATTTTTTTTCTACGTTATTTAATCATTGAAGGATTTTCTAAACTTTTTCAGTCTGCTTCTTCTATCCCCATGCAAGCTAATGGATGCTCACACCATTTTCTACCACCATATTCTAACTATCCTATTTCCTTTTAATTATAGTGGAACCTCTTTATTAATAATACTTCACATTTATATAAGCATATTAAGGTTGGTGAAATTATTTACATGCATTATTTCATTTGATCCTTACAACAACTCTGTGAGGCAAGTGCTATAATTATCCCCATAACAAATAGGGAAATCGTGTAATCCTGCCCTTTTTTTTATATAAATGGAAACCTGTTCTTAGGTCTGTTGACTCCAGTTAATACATGTGGGCATGTATATCTCCCATCTGAATTCCTTTCTATACTTCATTTTAATTACTCTGTGATCCAGTGACACTGGCCTTGTTATTTGTGACATGACACTCCATATTCTGACTGATATTTTCATGGATTGTCTCCCATTCCTAGAACTCTCTCTTTCTTCCTTCCTAATCTACATCTCCTGCCCTCTCTGGCTTCCTTTGAGTCCCGTCTAAAATCCTACCTCCTACAAGGCTTTCATGATCCCTTGTAATATTAGTGCCTTTCCTCTGATGGTATTGAGCATTTAATATAGCCTGTATATATTTTCTTTGTACATAATTACTTTCATGTTTTTTCCCCAAGTAAACAATGATTTATTCACAACTGGGGCTGGTTTTTGCTTTCCTTTTCCCCAGGTACTTAGCACAGTGCTGGGCACATATTAGGTGCTTAATAATTGCTTTTTGATTATTGGTTAGCATTCTCGATTCCATGGATGTATTGCATTCTTCTTCATTTTAAGCTAAACTGATTCTTTTCTTAAGGTATTCTAAACTGTCTGTACAATGGTCTATTTTGTTTTCTAAGAGTTTGTTTTTCAAAGGTTGTATAAGTAAGAGAAGGTTAATGCACTCTCCTGTAGAGTATCACTAGTTGTCAGTCAAGGTCTTTCACCTCAGCAGATATATTTCAGTGTTGTTTCCCTAGCTTTGTCTCAGTCAAATCACCATAATCTCCAGCATTTTAGCTTAAATTCAGGTAACTGTCTTCCTTGTTTCTTGTTTGAGTAAATAAAACTGAAAACACTACCACTCAGTATGTTGACATGACAGTCATAAAATCCTGGAGTTGGAGAGGATTTTGGCATTCATCTATTGCAATGTGTGATCCAGGGGTCCATGAGATCAGACTATTTTTATCATAATACTAAGAGACTTTCATGTCTAATACAGTAAATATTGATAGATGTAACCTATATAAACAAAAGCTCTTTGAGGGTTATCAATTTTTTTTTGAGTGCAAAGATCAAAAAGCCCTATAATCTAAAAGCCCTGAGATAAAAAAGGTTGAAAATCACTGGTGTCATTTAATCCATATCTTCTCTGAAATCCTCAATATGATTTTAACACAAAGCATCAGCTAGCTTGCACTTAGTAGAAATTTACACACTCCAGAGATAGCCCTAATTGTTAAGAAGGTTCCCCTCTCCACCTCACTGAGCTAGGCTATGACAGTAAAAATAATTTTATTAGTATCTTTTGTTTTAAAATCACTTTCATTTCTGAATAACCTTGATTTGTCCAATACCATCCTGATGTTGGAGTTATTCATGGAAAAGTAAAAACGGCTACAGGCAGAGACACATGCTGTCTAGAAGATTCTAGACTTCCAGAAGAAGTCATTAAAGAAAATAAGTCATCAGCTATGCCTGTGAGTCATTTTTAAGGGTTTGTTGAAAAGGCTGACTATGAACCTCTCCCTGCTTCCCAACTCCCTTGTATTTATTTTGCCTATATTATATATATATATACTTATATTACCTGTTGATTCACCTTATTTCAAATGTAAATTCAGTTTTTTGTTTTTATATTTTTGTGTCTAGTATAATGCTTGACCCACAATAAATGGTCCTTCAGTGATTTATTATTTGAATATATTCCCCTACCCGCAAAACAATGAGCCACCCTTTATAATAGAGAATACAAAAAAAAAAAAAAGAAAGAAGGGGAAAAAGAAAGAGAAAAAAAGCAGTTTGGTAAAGTTCATCGATATGTTAATTGAGTGTGATAGTATAGGCAATGATCTGTACCTAGAAGCCCTCATTTTTACAAAAAAAGGAATGATTTATTTTCTTTCTCATCTTTTCTTTGAGACCAAGCTAATATATATATATTTACCTACATAAAATATTATATTTATAATATAATATACTATTAAATATTATATCTAATAAACATTATGATTACCTTACATGCACATTATACTTACATTAAATATATATTAATATGTGATACAATGTAATCATAATATATTATAAATATATAATAGTATAACATATGATTATATATAACATAATATTTATATATAATACATTTCTATATTAAGTATAATAAATATATATTAAATATAATATGTAAACATACTTATATTAAATATACATTACATACATATACAATTACATTATATGTACATTATAATTACATAATTTCTGTTTTCATTTACATTGTCATTGTTTCCAATGTTTTTCTGGTCCTTTTTACTCTGCATCAGTTCTAATATCCTCCTTTTTTTCCTCTAACTTCTTCATATTTGTCATTTCTTGTGGTACAGTAATAGATCATTAAGTTCATGTACCATATTGTGTTCAGTTATTCCCCAAGTGGTGGTATCTCTCACTTTGCCCTGCTTTTTAATTTGTAACAAATAGAATTTAATTCATTCTCTTCTACATGACAACTCTACAAGTAAATGAAGATGGCTACCATGTCTCACTGTAATTTTCTTTTTCTGGACTAATTCACCCCAGTTCCTTCAAAAGATCCTCATATGATATGGTTTTTGGTCCTCTTACTAGACTGCAAACTCTCCTTTATACATGATCCAGCTACTTTCCCTCTTTTCATGTAGAACTGAATACAATTGCTGTTTTATGATATTCAATAACATATGTAGGTGGATTGGGTTTAGCAAAGTCGAGTTAGCTTGCACTAATTATAATATGAACAGTTTAGTGGTGGTCTACTAGTAGAACTCCATTTCTTCTTTTTTTGACAAATGCTCTATATTCTTTCATCCTTCAAAGAACTCTTACAGTGCAGAAGGCTTTGGAAGGTTATAATGTGAAAATATTCAACATCTTTAGGGCCAAATAGTTTTTAGGGAATAGAAAACAGTAATTGTTAAGAAGGAGACCCAAGATTAGGCCCTCATTGGCCAGTTCCCTGAGTCATTTAAAGGCATGGCTTGCTAGCTTCTCCAGCGTTTCGGAATAATCTATCCTTGCACTAGTAGAAATCAGATAACATTCCTGACAGATTTTTTTCATAAGCCACTATATTCGAGTTTGTCCACTCTGTGGTAGGAGGCAAGTCCAAGAATATTGTCATTCAACAAACATTTGTTGAAAGCTGTGAAAACTATGATCAACACAATAGCCATTCATAATTTCAGAGCCTAAGTGATGAAACAAGCTATATTCACCACAGAGAAGTGATAGATTTAGGATGCAAAATAAAATA
Organism: Notamacropus eugenii; assembly: GCF_028372415.1. NCBI lineage: Eukaryota > Metazoa > Chordata > Mammalia > Diprotodontia > Macropodidae > Notamacropus > Notamacropus eugenii. The sequence continues at coordinate 401,293,936 of NC_092876.1, forward strand.
TAGCTTTTTTTGTATATAGGCACTGTGGGGATTTGTTTTGTTTGGCTATGCAGTTGTGCTACAAGAAACTTACTTTTCCCCTATGGGATTAAAAGAAAATATATTTCTTCTTTAAAAAATAGGCTTGTGGGGACTACTAATACAGATATGAAAAGTTACATGTACTTACAAATGTGGCCACTGTATTATTAGTTTTACTATTGTACAAGAGACTTTTCATGAAGAGAGGGTAATTGCTAGATATGTAATATTAAAAGCATGTCAATGAAACATAAAAGCCCCCAACACCTTACAGATGAAAACACCAAATTAAATAACTAGAATGTTAAGTAGTCTGGGGATACAGAAAAATGGAGACTCATCTAGAGTCTCCAGGGCTGGCTTCTTGTTTAGGGGGGCATAGATAATACTCTTGCCTTGTAGTTTTTAAGAGATCTGAGATAAGCCTTTATGACCTCTAGAATCTTAATCCAACCACTGGGTGGCTCTTGCCAAAAAATTCTAGCACAAGAGCTTCATCCTTTTAGCAAAAAGTCAGAGAATCAGTGGAAATAGAAATATCCCTGGGAGAGATAACATTTGAAGCTATTTGCGTATTCATGGATGAATTGTATTTTGTTATAATTGGTTTCTTTGCAGTCATGTGTATTTTATACGTATACAAAGATTAATCTGAGGAGACTGAGCCTTCTTCAGAAAACCAAAGGGGTCCAGGACACACAAAAAGGTTAAGAATCTCTGTCATGAACTCTTAGAGACTTTAGACTTTACCTAGTCTAACATACTTAGCTATAACTTAGGAAACTGAAGATTTGAAGGATGAAATGACTTGTCTAAGAATACATAGCAAATTAGTAGTAGAGTGGAGTCTCACATTTACTCACATTTATGCAGCACTTGAAGGTTGCAAAACACATTTCGACAGCCCCAACAACCTCACTATGGTGACCTGTACAAATATCAGTCCAATTTTATAGCTTCCGAAAATTGAGGCTCAGAAAGGGGCAGAATCTCATCCATGTAGCACAACTATTAAGTGTAAGAATGGAGCTTTAACTACTTCTCCTAACTGCAGGACTAGCCATCTTAGTAGAGCAGTTATGTTACCTCACAGATCTCCTGAATCCCAGATCAGTGCTTAAACTTCTTTGTACTTAATGCTGAGGAGCTAATAATCTGATATAACTATCTACTTGGATAACTTTGCCTTTGACTAATAATTTAATTCAATCATTTGCAGAACTTCTTACTATGTGCACCATCCTGTGTTTGATGAAGGGGTCAGGATGGTTTAAATGAGATGGTGCCTACCCTCTGGCAGCCTTCAAGCCCAATTCTGTTATACTTGCCTTTCTTCAGGGAAAAGCGAAGCACAAGATTTTTTTTTATTGACATTTGGGACTTTAATCTTATTTCCACACATATTGTACAACAAGCACCTCTCTAGTTTCTGCTTTTCTGCAAAGCAGGTGGATTAGTTAGGAAACTGTTTTTACTGCTGACACTTTTAGAATTTGAAAGACTTCATGTTGCACATTCAGCAAGTACCTAATCATACGAAAGTTACTGTTCTAAATTAAAGTCTAAGCCCCTGAATTCAACACATAGGCAAGGCCAACCAAGAGAACATTCTATCCTGGTTCAGCAAAATATGTATATGTATATATATACAGTTTTATATAATATATGTATGTGTGTATGTTTATATGATATGTGATAGAATATATACATATATGCATATACATATACACATATCTGTGTGTATATATGCATATAGGAATATATATGAGTATATGCATATACATATACACATATCTGTGTGTATATATGCATATAGGAATATATATGAGTATATATACATATATATGTAAATAAGATATATATATGTGATTTAAAGAAGTAACTAATTTTTTAGTCCAGAGAGGTAAGCATTATGAAATAGATTTGATAAAAGTTTAGCTAAATTCATGTACCTGTCTGTACCTCAAATTTTTATTTTTTTGTTACATTTTAAGTTCTTTCTCCTACCCTCCTTCCTTCCCTCTCTGCCCTGCACTAGAGAAGGTCACCACAGATTATTTATGTATATATACATATACACACATATGTGTGTATATATAAAGTATGTGTATGTGTGTATGTGCATGCATATATGTGCAATATATATACATGTGTGTGTTTGTGTGTATATATATACGTGTATATATACGTATATATATATACACGTATATATATATATATATATATATATATATATATATACACACACACACATATAAAACCATACCATACATATGTCTATTCATCAGTTCTTTCTCTGGAGATGGACAGTATCTTCCTTCATAGGTCCTTTGTATTTGATTTGAGTATTTATAATACTCAGAATAACTCAGTCATTCATAGTTCTATTTTAACAATATTGCTGTTACTGTGTGCAGTGTTCTCTTGGATCATTTTACTCTTCATTATTTCATGCAAGTCTTTCCATGTTTTTCTGAAATCAACCTGCCTGTCGTTTCTTACAGCACAGTAGTATCCCATCACAATCATATACCACAACTTGCTTAGGTATTCCTCAATTGATGGGCATCCACTCAAATTTCAGATAGAGCTGCCATAAATATTTTAGAACATATGGATTCTTTTCCTTTTTCCCTGATCACCCTGATCAGCTGAAACAGACCTAATAGTTCAATGCTGGATCAAAGAGTATGCACAGTTTTATAACCCTTTGAGCATAATTCCAGATTGCTGGGCAAAATGGTTGAATGACTTATCAGTTCTACTGCCAGAATTTTTGTCAATTTTTGTGTCAATTTTGTGTCAAAAATTGTGTCAATGTTTGCTTGTCCAGTCCAACATTTATCATTTTTTCCTTCTATCATTTTAGCCAGGTGTGAGATGATTTCTTATACTTTTAATTTGCATTTCTCTAATCAATAATTAGAGTATTTTTTCATATGACTATACATAGCTTTAATTTCTTCATCTAAAACTGTCTGTTCATATCCTTTGACCATTTACCAATTGGAAAATGACTAATATTCTTATAAATTTGACAAAATTCTCTATATATTTGAGATATGAGACCACTTATCCAAGAAATTGTTTATAGAGTTTCCCCCCAAACCACTCCCCCACCAATTTTTTGCTTTCCTAATCTTGGTTACACTGGTTTTATTTGTACAACCCCTGTTTAATTTAATCAAAATAATCCACTTTACATCTCACTCTGCTGTCTGTTTATTCATAAATCCTTCTATTATCCATGAGTGTGATATGTTCCATGTTCTTATTACTTATGATATCTCCCCTTATATCTAAGCCACATATTCATTTTAACCTTATCTTGATAAGTAGTGTAAGGCAGGCTCCCCACCCCTGGTGTAAGATATTGGTCTGTAACCAATTTCTGCCAAACTGTTTTCCAGCTTTCCCAACAATTCTTATCCCACAAGCTTAAATCATTACATTTCTCAAACATAAAGTTACTATAATCATTTATTACTGTGTATTGTATATGTACTGTATTCTGCTGATCCACCTTTCTATTTCTCAGCCAGTACCAGACAATTTTGATAATTACTGCCTTAAGATACAGTTGAAATCTGGTACTGTTAAACTTCCTTCCTTTATAATTTTTTCATTAAGTCATTGACATTCTTGACTTTTTAAAAAACATGAATTTTGCTGTCTTTTCTTGTTCAAATAATATTTTGGTAATTTAATTAGAATGGCATTGAATAAGTAGATTAGTTGAGGTAGAATTGCCATCTTTATTATATTGACTTTGCCCACCTACGAGCAAGTATTGTTCCTCCAAATATTTAAATCTGACTTTATTTGTATAAAAGTGTTTTATAATTCTGTCTTATAGTTCCTGGATTTGGCTTGGCAGCTACACTCTCAAGTATTTTGTGCTATCTGAAGTTATTTCAAATGGGCTATCTCTGACTATATCTTCCTGTAGGGTATTGTTGGTGATACACACACACACATATGTATATATGTGTGTACACATATATGTACACATACATACATATATGACCTATGTAGGTTTATTTTATATCTGACTACTTTGCTAAAATTATTATTTCAGCTACCTTTTTAGTTGATTCTCTAATATTTTCTAAGTATTTTCATATGTTTTGTAAAAAGTTTCATTGCCCATTCTGATTCCTTCAATTTCTTTTTCTTCTCTTATTGCTATTTCTAGCATTTCTAATACAATATTCAATAATATTGGTGAAAATGGGCACCCTTGTTTCACTCCTGACCTTTTTGGGAAGGCTTCTAGTTTAGCCTCATTACAAATAATGCTTGTCTATAGTTTTAGGTAGATGTTTCTTCTCACTTTAAGAAAAACATACCTATGCTCTCAAGTGTTTTTAATATAAATGAGTGCTGGAGTTGGTCAGAATTTTTTCTGCATCTATTGACATAATCATATAATTTTTATTACTTTCATTATTGATACATAATCAATAATGTTAATATCATTTCCCTTGTGTTAAACCATCTTGCATTCCTGGTATAAATCTTCCTTGGTCATAATATCTAATCTTGGTGATATATTGGTATTGTATCTTAAATTGTGATTATGACTTGTCATTCACATGTCATTTCTATGCCTACAAAGGCCTTTTAAGCTGCAAAGATGTAATATATATATACATACATATAACCTCTATAATATCAGAAATATGCACAAATATTTATTTACAAACTTCCTAGCCAGTACAAGATATTTTTGAAGGCTATAGTTCTGGTTAGGTCCCCAGCAGGGAAGAAAATAACCAGATAACTCATGGATCATGACTCTCTTTACATTTATCTTCCCAAATTTATTTATTGGATTATGAGATTGTAGTTTGATTATAGGCCTTGAGTAAATGAAAGCTGTTTGCATTTCACAAATACAGTGAAATATTTTAAATGTCATAAACCTTGAATTTCAAAGTAGGAAGGCCGGTCTAAATTGTTTTTATCTTCTAACTTGGTTTTTTTTCAGCAAGAATGTCAATTTCGATATGGTTCAGTTCCTCCACTAGTTTGTCAATTTTTTGGACATGAAATAAAGGTCACACGATAAGATTACAAATTTTTCTTTAAAAAATAATCTGAAAACTACATGATTTTTAGTTTCCTGTTTCCCATCACACAAATGATGGAGTGGCAGAGAGAGTTTAAGATCCTGCTACATCTACTGTTGAAACACAACTCAATTATCACATTCTTCTATGAAGTCTTCACTGATTCCCAGGTCACTAGTAATCTTTCGTTTGGACTATATGAGCATGACAGGAATGTCCAATAGGAAAGAACTACATTTCCCAGGATGTTTGGGTCCACAGGGCCACTTTTCAGTGGAAAAGGAAAAAGGTTACATTTCCCATAAGACCATATGCCCATGGTACAACTATTTGTTAGGGGATATGGGGAGTCTACTGACAAGATAGAGGGGAAACACAGGTTTCTCTTGGGTTTGTAATCATGTGGAATAGAAAGATGAGCCTTAGTCAGTGGGAATATAGTTATTCCTTTAGGACTAGTGGTAAGTAGGGCTTGGAACAGGTTTATCTGTTTACATAAAAAATGTATGGTGATGGTACAAAGCAAAGTGAGATATCAAGCAAGCAAGCAAGCATTTATTAAATGTCTATTACATGCTAAAAACTGTGTCAGGCACCTGCGCCACAAATACAAGCAAACAATAGTCTCTCTCCTCCAGAAATCTATTGCAGTCTATTAGAAGGAAACAACACATTCACAAATATCTATATATCTATATATATACACATATATATGTATATATACACACACACATATATATACACATATACACACACATATTTTATACACACACACACACACACACACACACACACACATATATATAGTGGGGTTTTTTTTTTTAAATGAGGAAATTCCTTCTATCAATGAAAACTGCTCTGCAATAGTCTTAAGAGTTTCCTGAGGTCACTGGGAGATTAGGTGAGTTGGCCCCTTGCAAAGTCAGTAATATCAGAGGCAAAATTTCAATGGGGGTATTTCTGACTGAGGCCAACTCTCTATGCAGTATACTTTACTTCACCTCCGGTATAGGAATGATATAATAAAACAAAAAAATATAGTAGTTGGCCTGCAGGAAAGCAGGTGATTGGCTAGACTCAGAGAGTCCTTTAATGAGGTCTTCAACTTCATGATCCATCTAAAAATACAGTGAGACTGCTGAAATTTTTATCTCTGTTCTAACGCGACTGACTACAAAGCCAATTCTGAAATGGTTTTCATATCAATAACTCATTGTTGCCTATGACATAGCACCTTCTTTCCTTCCTCTCTTCCTTTCTTTCTGTCCCTTATTTCCTACCTATAAGGTATTTTAAATGTCTAATTTTATGATATAAAGCTACGATAGGTCATAATTCTTATATGATCTATATTTATTCTTAATCACAAATATGGTACATCTACCTCTATAGGTCTTCACTGATGGAGGCCAGTGAAGTGGTATATAGCACATTGAGAACAAAAGGGAAGAGATTTGAAACCCAGTATAAAGACTAGACTCTGCTCCCCCATGTTGGCATGGAGGCTCTTAACTATAATTGTGATAAAGAATTTATTTTTATTATTAATTATTTTATATACTCCTTCAAAGTAAAGCTTAAACTGGATTTGGAATTTCTTCTGTCCCCCAAGCTCAAAAAAAAAATCCCAAACCTCAGATGTGATAGGCATGGTAGTTTAATGAGAGGGGCTGGCATGTGGAAAATGTGTTGTCTTCACATCAGTACTCCCCCAGCCCCCATGATGTTTTCTTCCCTGCATGCCTAGTGGAGAGAAGGTAGTGACTGAGGAGTAGCTCCACCTATTGGGAGGAGAAAAGTATATTTGAAAAGAATGGTTATTGCTCTAAATTCCAAAGGCAGGGGCCAGAGAGAGGCACAATGACTTTTTCCCTCTTTTATTTACTACTGTAAACCTCCAAATGTAGCCAAACAGCAACACCTACTTGTTAAATATCTAAAATATACAGTGGATGATACTTGAAATAAAACACTATTGTTGGTTGTAAATTCTTGCTATTTATCTTCTGACATATGGAAGAGGGAAGGAAAAATATTTGCAAAGCTGTGCTTGCCATTTGGTTATGATCTAAACTTGTTTCCTTAAAGATTGTGAAATAGATTGAGAGTCAGTATTTAGAAGTAATATGGGCTGACAGTTGGAGATCCTGACATTTGATGTTAGATTTAGCTTCATAGTGATACCACCTACCTACCATTGCTTTTAAGGTAATTGGGACAATACCTTAATACACTCCAGTCTCCTGGGTAAAGCTATGGTTGTTTAGCACAGTGTCCCTTAAGTTTAAAATGATGATCTCTGGGGAAGCAAAGAAATTAAATAAGCAGTCATCCATACCTCAATGTGATATCTAGATATTAAAAACAGATTCTGATGTAGGTAGAGTACAAATAAATCCTTTATTAGGTGCTTGAGGGAAAGGGGGGAAATGTATCACTTGGCTGGGGATCAGGAATCTTAATGCTGAATTTCACTTACTTAAAATTTGCCCAGTGTTGGACTTGGGTGCTTATATACCCTATTACATTTAGCTGAAGCAGGGACACGTCAGTGCCAGTATATCTATACTCTACCTATTGTAGAAAAATTGTAGATCTATTGTAGCAAATCTCTGACAGGTTCAGAGTTGGAAGTGCTCTGGAATTTCTGATCATAGCCCAAGGATGTTGCCTGAGCATTTCCCTGGGGGGTAACATAACCCTGGGTGTATGCTACTAATCCTGGGGATATGATAGAATTCCCTTGTCATTTCTTCCTCTCTTTGGGTTCTTTCTTCTTTCCTCTCCTTCCTTATTCCTCTTTCCTTTCTCTTCTCTTCTTTTTCCCAAGATTAAACCCATCTTTTCAGGATTATTCTATGCTCCTAACAATGGACTCTCCTCTTCAATGCACCTAAACATTGACAATTGCCGATCAGATCAAGTAATTGAAGATTACTGCCTGCTAATGTTGAAACCATCCTGTAGTTCACTAGGGCTTTAGAGCCTTACCATTGTTTTAAGTATATACTATGTAGCTCAGTTAGAATGGGTAGTAGAAAGAGCTCTGCTCTTAAAACCTGGTTTTGACTTAAACCAGCTCCCACAGTAGGGGCAGCTAGGTGGTGCAGTGAAGAGACTGCTGGGCCTGGAGCTAGGAAGATGGGTCTTCCTGAGTTCTGTCTGGCCTGAGACACTTACTAGCTGTGTGACCCTGGGCAAGTCACTTAATCCTGTTTGCCCCAGTTTCCTCATGTGTAAAATGAGCTGGAGAAGGAAATGGCAAACCACTCCAGTTATCTTTGCCAAAAAAACCCTACATGGGTTCACAGAGATCCAGAAACAACAAACATGACTGAACAATAACAAAAAGCCTCCCACGCTAATTAGTGTTAGAGCACTAAATGAGTCTTATAACCTCTATGAACCTCAAGTTCCTTGTTTATAAAATGGTGAAAATACTATACTACTTAATTCACAGGATTATTTTACGAAAAGTATTTTTAAAATCTTTAGATATGATATAAGTGTAAAGTTTTATTATAGAATCATTAGGGTCTGCAGAAATTTTGCTGAACTTGGAGTCAGAAGACTTAGGGTCAAATCTTGATTTGGACACTTAAACCTGTGTGGTCATGGGCAAGTTACTTAATCTCTATATGGTTCAGTTTCTGAATTCACAGGGTTGTAAGAAACAAACATTTAGTAAAAAAAACAAAGTTATATAAATAGGGCATTATTATTATTTTACACTTTTCATCCTTATGGTCAATGGAGTTTAGCTAGTACAAGAACAACTAATTGCCTTTCCACTGATTTTTCAACAGCTCTCTTAAATCACTTCTGCCACAGTGGTGTTTAACAGATGTCCTTAGGTATAGTCTTTGTTCATGCCACAATTCCTGCTGAAATTCTTCTGTGGTTAGTGCATATACTGATGTGTACTGTATATTTTTATGCTTTCTGCAAAATACTGTGAAGATTCTGTTCATGAAGAATGATTTTTTATTTAACAAATGTCAGTTCTTCTGAATTCATTTCTTTTGGTATAATTGGTCTGCCAGTTGCATTCACACTGTCAAACTCTTGGGCTCAGGACTTTTTTGGAAATACAGTTAAAGTATGATCATCTTTTCAAAATCGTTTGGGATATTCATGCTATTTTTGGTCATCCATTTCATTATTAGTTATAATTTTTGGAGTAAGTATGAAGTGAAGATTTTCAATAACTTTAGCATCTTCAGTTTTCCCTTTTACATATATAGAATTTTGGCTTAGGCTCAGGGATAGCTATTTTTCGTGGTTATCTTATAATGATCAACAGTACGTTGCTGTTTGACTTGGAAGAGTAGATACCATGGACAAAAAAAAGGCACTGTGGAGCCCCGCTCTATACTTTATGAGATCTGTTTCCAATTTTGTTATAAAGATATTGCACATTATGAAAGTTCATTTCATGAGCTTTTGACATTTTCTAGCTTTAAATCTGCACACACTGAAATATTCCTAGCAGGTGAGAGTATTGGTATTTCTTATTTGTTCTAATTGCATTTTGTCTTCTTGTGGTGCCAGAACATGAAGGAATGCCACTCCTTTGTTTTCCATATCAAGTTGATAACCATGTGTTTTGAGTAAGGTCAGTCTGCAGTAATCTTATGCCCTAATCTATCTCATAATTCACACCACTGTCTGATGCCTCTAGGCTACAGGAAAAAGGCCTCCAAATAATAGAAAAACATCTAAATGAGCCATTTTCAGGCATATGATTGAATAGAAGCAGCATAGGACTTAGGAGCAGACTGAGTCCTAATTCCTGCTCTTTCGCTGACTTATTGTGTGACCTCAGGTAGTCACTCCACCTCTAGTGTCTGAGTTTCAGGAGCTTCAGTGGTAAAATCTATTCAAGGAAAATAATAATGTGAATTCAACCTGGAGAGGTGGTGTATATTCTAAAGAAGGTGAATATAATAAAGTATGCTGTGCTGAACAGCAAAAATGTGCAAATTTGGCCATTTAAATGAACAGAACACTGAATCCTAAAGATCATAAAGCTGTTATTGTATTGTACTTGAGAATGTAGGTGGTGGAATCATACCAGATTAATGTTAATCTATGAGATGCTTTTGAAATTTAGTGGCTACATTGTGACAAATATTCTTACATAATTATTGTGCCGTATCAATAATAAGACCAGTGGATTTTTGGGAATTGATGTGGTAAGCATATTCTTAGATACATTAATGGTGGTCAGGCAACTAGCTTTTGTCAACATATAGGCAACTATGTATAATGAAGACATATGCAGGATAAATTGGGCTAGTTTGAGAAGGGAGGGCATTAAGATTGAGGACGCCTAGGAAAAGCTTCTTGCAGACAGAAAATATTTAGTTGAAACTGGAAGTAAATCAGGGAAGTTAGGAGGTAGAGATGAGGACGGAAAGCATTACCGGCATGGGAGATAGCCAGCGAAAATGCTTAGTCGTTGGAAATGAATCTGGCTAATAGACCCGTACTTGAGAATCACTTCGCAATTTTTAAAAATAACTACCTGGTTTTAGGAAGGTATTAATGCATTCACTGACTCCTATTTTGACAATGATCTGCCCCTCTAGTCAGATAGAAGGAAAAGGTCCAAGATTGTTTTAATGCATCAGAAGCCAGGTTCTTAGAATTGGAATGAGTCTCAAAAATCATGTTAAAACTATACCTTAATTAGAATCCATTATGCACCATTATCAACACCTTCTCATTTAACCTTTGCTTCAAGACCTCCCAGTGAAAGAGAATCCTCCAGTAGACACCGCTATACTTCTGGATAACTTTAATTGTTGAAATTTTTTCTTTAAATTGTACTTTTCTGTTTCCTCTCAATAGCTTCCACCCACTGAAACTAATTCTGCTTTTTGAAAATAAGCACAAGTCTAACTCTAGGCTAACAGGCAATATTTCAAATATTAGGAGATAACTATCAGCTCTCCTCAGTCTGTTGCTGTCCTGAATAAACATCCAAAGATCAATTGTCTGTCCTTATGACACATGATTTCAAGTCTTCATCCTGATTGTGCTTCTGTAACTCTGATTTATCTACGTCATTTTTAAAATCTGCTGTCCAGAACTGTACTCCATAATGATCTGAATACAACAGTTTTCTGTAGAACCATCCCTGTCTTGGTCTGAACACTATGCTTCTCAATGGCTTCTAAGAGTATACCAACTTTTTTTTTTAATTGTCCTGTAATACCATCGATTCGTATTGAATTAACTCCCTAGAATTTTTTATATTAAACATTGTCTAGTTATGACTCCCTCACCCTGTATTTGTGAAAGGCAATTTTCTGGACTTGAGTATAAGATTTCACACTGACCCTTAGTAGATTCATTTCATTGTTCTGGCTTGTTGAGATATTTTTGGATCCTACTTTTTCCATGTGGTGTATTATCTCTTCTTCCTAAATTTGTGCCATTTTCAGATTTGATGAGAAGGTTGTAGTTACTGATAAAAATACTGAACAGCAGAGGGCCAAAGATGTAGGGGCACTCTACTAGAACCTGCCTCTGAAGTTGACATTCTCAGATTAGTGTGTCCTCTTGGGTTCAGCTGTTCAACCAGATTCTGAATCCATCTGTACTTTAACCAAGACTTTGTTTCTCTATTTTCCCATAAGAAGATCATCAAGAATTTTGTCAAACACATTGACAAATCATTTCTAATCATTTCTAATAACTGTATTTCCTGGTATAATTTAGTAAATCTGTGAAAAAATAGACATTAGCTTTCCATTAGCCTGGAATGAACTCTTCTTTTTTACCCTACATTATATAGGTGTTTTTTTTTTTTTTGATTTGTGTAACTTTCATTCCCAAATATACAACTTCTCTATTCTCTGCCTAATGAAAACTTCCCTTATAAGCTTTTTTAAGTTCAGAAAAATTAAGCAGCACATTGACATCATTTGTCATTCTATGCAACATTCCATATCTGTCATCTGCATCTCTTCCGGAAAAGTCGGGAGGTACATTTTCTTATCTCTGCCCTGGAACCAGGTTTAACCACATTGCACTCTGTGTTTGGTCTTCTTTAATTATTTTTTTCATTTAAATTGCTGGAGTCACTATGCAAATTGTTTTCCTAGTTCTGATTATGTCCATCTGCATTAGTTTATGTCTTCTCACATTTCTCTAAACTTCTCATATATATTCATCTCATTCTAATGGCACAGTATTCCATTACATTCACATATTACAATTTGTTTAGCCATACCTCAATTGATGGACATGTGATTTGCCTCTAGATCTTTGCTACCACAAATGTGCTGCTACTAATATTTTTGTATATGTGGATATTTCCTTTTGTCTTTGACCTTCTGGGGTTTATAACCAGAAGTGGCATCTCTGGGATGTTCTAGTTACATTCTCCCCATATAATTCCAAATTATTTTTTTGAATGATTAAACAAATCCAAAGCTATAACAATAATGTATCAGCATTTCTATCTTCCTATAGTCCCTCCAATATTGATTGTTTCATCTTTTCTGGAATGACTTGTTTTTGTTAAAGATATATTGATTCTTACTGATTATTCCTGTTGATAAATGTTCACAAATCATCCCTTTAGCCCTATGTCATTTTTGGTAATCAACATGAAATCTTTTAACTACTTTCTTCCCTTTTTTAAAATCAGAGAATCTATCCATCTCTCATCTTAGAGAACCTTTCCTATTTCCCATACTTTTTAAAAGGTCATTGACTAGCTCAATAATAATATCTGCCATTAATTTTCAAATTTATTTTTACTCTGAGAAGTAAGTAATCTGGTCATTGAAGATGGTTGGTTGCTCTTCTCCCATTTTTCCTCCCCTCTTTGGTGTCAACTCACAGTTTACCAGTCTTTTTGCTGTTGTTACCTAGTCCAAATATCATTCTTCCTAGTAAAGAGGGGAAAAGTAAAATAACAATTGAAAAGCTCTTCTTATCTTCTTTGTTGGTTATCATCTGACTTGATATTGAATAGCAATGCTTTACTTTCTTTGATTTTCCTTTTGTCTCCAACAAAAGCTAAAAAATACCTTTGTTTTGTTCATCATTATTCTCAGTTTGTTGGGACACAAGCAGTGGCTCAGAGTCACCAAGACTGTGTTTACATGGACCTGGTCTAATCATTGAGACTAACACTCAGAAACAGGGGTTATTAGCCTTTACTGTGTCATGAACAGCTTTGGTAGTCTGGTAAAACCTGTAAACTGTTTCTCAGAATGTTTGTGGACTGCAAGATAAAAATATAATTTCTTCCCATATAATATCATGGATTCCCTGAAATCTATTCACATGAACCCTAGGCAAAGAGCCCTTGTTCCAAATGGTCATTATCTCTCTTTGACAGCTCAGAGTGACTCCAAAAAAAAACCAATTCTAATGTATTCTTAGAATCACTCCTATCTAGGTCTTCCAAAATATGTATGGGTAACTATATCCTCACTCCCAAACAAACATTCAAATTTGGCCCAACTATTTCACCCTACAGAATATGAAAAAAAAGATGCAAAGGACTCACAAGAACTCGAAAACAGAGAAAAACACACTAGGCAAATAAAATAGCTAAAATGTTTCCCTTTGACCCAAATATTATATTGCTAGGCATATGTTCCAATCAGGTCATATTTATAATTACATAAATGTACAAAATAAATTATAAATTTATAAATATATAAAAAGGCAATACTTTTTGGCTTAGCAAATATCTGGTAACAAAGCCAATACTAGTTGACTGGGGAATGGCTAAACACATTGTGGTATAGTAATATAATGGAATACTAGTGTGCAGAAAATAATGAATATGATCAATGTAGAGAAAGACTTACATGAACTGTTGCAAACTGAAATAAGCAGGTCCAAGAAAACATTATGCATAATGACATCAACAATGTAAATGGAAAGAATGATTATTACAGAACAATAAACAATGAATATTGCAGTTATAAAGGACAAAATTGGCCTCAAAGAACACATATGAGAAGATACTTTCCCCTACGCCATTCCAGAGGTAGTAGGTCCATGGAGGTAGAACATTATATATAATGTCTGTTTTTTTTCCAATGTATTGATCAGCCTTTTTTGATTTTTTTCTTCTTTCTTTTATAATTTTTTCAGTCTTTTTTTTTTTTCATAAGAGATGAATGCTGGGAAGGATGACTAGGAGAGATACAAGGGAAATCTAGGTGATACAAAAACAAAATATATCACAAAAACATAAGACACACAGATTGATATAACTCTCTCATCCCCCAATTCTATTCATTTTACAGATAAGGAACTGAGGCTTAAAGTGTTAAGTGCCTTGGGATTCTAAGATTTTAGTCATCATTTCCAGAAAGACAAGCCTTTTATTTAGTTCCTTTTCCACTCCACTATCATTCAAGCGATATGCTATTCTGTAGTCATGCCTCTGGATAATACAATGGAAACTATCAGGTAAGCAAGCAACTGGGAGAATTTTTAATCTAGATATGGTGAAAGATCAATATATTCATCAAATTAAGTAAAGACTTTTGAATAGCTCTCCAGAGGTATTCTATACAGGGAAATGACTTTGCCCAGCTCTGCCTTACTTCAATTCAGTTCAGGGGAAAGTTGAGACATCACCCTCATGAAGTCATTGGACCTTTTCCGGAATGAAGGATGAACAAGATGATGATGATGCAGTGAAAAGAGTGCTGGTAATTTTCCATCAACAAGGTGCTGTTTCGACTGGCAGGAAAGTAATTTTTACCAGTATTGCAATATCATCTATTGCTTTCTGCTGAATATCTAAATTAGTCTAGTAGTTCACTGTATAATTTTATGGTATATCCACACACATATGTATGTATGCCAGTGTCCATACACACACATACACACACACACACACACACACACACACACACACATACACTCACACATCATATGGTATAAACATCTACTCTAAGAAAACAAGTATACCACTTTTACACGGAGTCTTAAATCATTTCCTAAAATGAGGATTAAGTAAAGCCAAGGCATTAGTCATTAACTTTTTGATCAGAAGATCTGTATTTGAATCCTGTTTTTGTTACTACCTAAGTGACCTTGGGCAAGCTCTTAACCTTTGTGTCTTTATTTCCTCACTTGTAAAATAGGGCATTGAACTAGGTGTTGTCTAAGATCACTTCTAAATTTCTGATGTTACCTAATGTCTGAGAAAGTGATTTGTCATATTATTATTATTCTTAACATCATCATATAAACTATTTTTGCATTCAAAAATGGAAACAGTATTGGAAGGACTGTTGGCAATGGATAACTAATACACTGTTGGTATAGCTGTGAAATTCTAGCTACCAATTTGCAAATATGCAAAAGAAGTCACTAAATCATGATGTAACTCACAATAACCTTTGAATCAAATATTCTTTTAATTAGCAAATACTCTAAAAAGGTCAAAAACAGAAAGTCCCACATAGCACTGTTTGTAGTAGTAAAGAATTAGAAAAAAAAAGTGGGTGTACATCAATTATCAAATAGAATTAGTGAAATGCCTCAAATGAATATAGTAGACTTGTTTGGGAGGCAACTAAGTGGCTCAGTAGATAGAGCACTGGGCTTGGAATCCGGAAGATTCATCTTTATGAGTTTAAAACTAGTCCCATACACTAGATGTGTGACCATGGGCAAGTGACTTAATCCTGTTTGTCTCAGTTCCTCATGTATAAAATGAGCCGGAAAAGAAAATGGAGTAATTATCCCTCCATCTTATATAGAAAGACCACTGTTGTTATTGTTGTCTGTCCTGCATTCTTGAAAAGGACCAATGACATCACAAGGATGATGTCTTGACTTGCTCATGAATTGGATTTAAGTGAGGCAGAGCTGGGCAAAGTCATTAGCCCTGCTCTCTCCTCCAGAGTCATTGAAATCCTATGGCAAGACAAAAGTCAAGATGACTGACAATGGTCCAGGATGCAGTAGATGAACCTGACCTTTTTTTAGATTTCAAAGACCCAGGTTCAATTCCTACCTCTGATACTTGCTGCCTGTATGACCCTTGCCAAGCCTCTTAATATCTATGAGTCTCAGTTGCTTCATTTATAAAGTGAGGAAGCTGGACCAGGTACTTTATGAAGTTCATTAACATTTTAATAGTTTCAAAGGAGGGTAACAGGTCAATGTACAGTAAAAGAAATACATGTCAAATGATTTCTTCTTGCCTTTAGCTTAAATTGTCAACTTTTCTCATTGGGTTTTTGTAATAGAAAGCACCCCAATATATACAGAGGAGACTGCTACCACAGGTTCTTACATCTGCATTCATAAAACAAAAGGCGACTTTTGATGGGTTAACAATCACTTTAATCAATTACATGTATCATTCCTTTAACCAAGCACATATATCGTTCACCTACTTCAGGGGAGTCAGTCCCTTGAACTTCAAAAAAAATACAGAGAAATCAAAAGTCAACAGATATGACTTTCTCTGCCTGACCACAATTCAACAGACAGTTCTAACTCTCTGACCATAGTTTCCAGAGAGAGAAGTACCAATATTTGGGTTTTCAAAGCCTGGGGGGAGGGGGCTCCTTAAAACAGCTTCCCAGAGTCCTCCTCTGGCACTCAAAAGTTCTTACAAAAACTAAGCCGGGAAGTAAAACCTCACCCTCAGAGAATGTGTACACTTTATAGAGTTAGAAAGCATAACCCCTCTGACCCAGTGCCTCAATAGAAGAAAAGCAAAAGGTACTTGGGACCCTTCTATAAAACAACTTCCCTAATCAAGCTTTCCACAATGGGCAGGCCCATCAATGGGTGGAAAAAATCTTTAATCACATTATTCTATCAGAGGCTAGTAAAACAAAAATAGCTGAAAGATCCTAATTTGATTTCCGTCACACTTTTAAAGTCCTTCATTAACTTATCTTTCCAAGTTCATTACATGTTATTCCCCTCCACAGCTGTCCAGACAAACTGTCCCCTGTAATCTCCCATCCTCGTGTTCTGTCTCCTGCCTGGAATGCACTCCCTCTTTACCTCCATCTCATGGAAAGCTTTACTGCCTTCATGACTTAGGGCAAGGGCTACTTTCTACTTGAAGCTCTTCCTAAGACTCCTAACTACTAGAGCCCTTGCTCCTGGAACTTTTCTGTATTTATATATTTATTCTGTATATACTTAGAGTATGGGTGTGTTGTCTTCTCAAGAGACTCTAAGTTCCTTGTAGGCAAAGACTCTATAATGTTTAGTATTTCTGTCACTAGCACCTAACATAATTCTTGTTAATTGAGTTCATCTATCTATACAATATATCCATACATATACAGGGGAAGGGATGACAGAGAGAGAGGGAGAGAGAGAGAGAGAGAGAGAGAGAGAGAGAGAGAGAGAGAGAGAGAGAGGGAGGGAGGGAGAGGACTATAATGGGAAAAAAAGTATCTATAAAACCTTTTTAAAGATCCAGTGCTTAGCACAGTGACTGGTACATAGTAGGTACTTAGTAAATGTTGATTGGTTGATTAAAAGATCCACAAGACTCTGAAAAAATTATTATATCTTTTCCTTTTGTTTTTTGATCCATTTTTCCTATTAATAAAATTTTAATCTTCAATAGCTGCGAAGCAGTTTCATATATATTATCTTTATATATTCATATCTTCATTATATTCATATATATTTGATCCCTATAACAAGCCTGTAAGGTGGGGCAGGTCTAGTTCACATTATGATGCTCATTTTATACTTGGAGGAATCATGGCCATGGAAATACCATGTCTATGGTCATGTGGATAGTGAATGACATAGTCCAGATTAGAACCCAGGTATCCTATTTCCTTATCTTACTGGCTCTAGATTCAGAAGAACTGCTTTCAGATCTGCCTCTGAAGAGTAGTATGTGTGATGTTGGGCCATCCATAAACTCCTTGGACATTAGTTTCCTTATATGTAAAATAAATGTTAGACTAGATTGTTTCTGATGCCCCTTTTAGCTCTAAATGTATCATAGTTTGAAGTTAGCATGCCACTTTTTATATTATCTGTGGTTGACAACAGAATATCCATGAAAAGAATACTAATATAGCTTTAGTTTAATACTATTTAAGACAACACATTTTAAGGTTTATAGCCACAGATTTTATATGAACTCAATTAATTATGAAAGTTTCTCAAGACATTGTTAGCTCAATATGTGGGAAAGAAGCCTTCCAGGAGGTAAGGTAAAATTGCAGCCATGCCTGAAGAAAAACTACATTAACCATATTAGGCTGCTTAATGATTTACAAATGTGAAATTAGACCTCAGCAAAATATTTCCCAAGAATGTTCTGTTCTGTAGAAAAAGTGTATATGGGTCTCTTGATAATCTGCTTACTGAAAAATTATGAGAAAAATATCACATTTAGTTTAAAGAGAAACAGTATTCAAAGAAGGCACAACACTCTATCTCCCATCTCTGTTCCTTTACACTGGCTATTGACTATGCTTTGAATGTTCTGTACTCTCACTTTTTGTTTTCTAGGCTTCCTTCAAGGCTCACATTTAAGTCCCTCTTCTACAGGAGACTTTCTTTCTTTCTTTTTTTTTTTTTTTTAAATTTATTTATTTAACTTTTAACATTCATTTTCACAAAATTTTGGGTTCCAAATTTTCTCCCCATTTCTCCCCTCCCCCCACCCCCAAACACCGAGCATTCTGATTGCCCCTATCACCAATCTGCCCTCTCTTCTATCATCCCTCCCTTCCCTTGTTCCCATCTTCTCTTTTGTCCTGTAGGGCCAGATAACTTTCTGTACCCCATTACCTGTATTTCTTATTTCCTAGTAGCAAGAACAGTACTGGACAGTTGTTCCTAAAACTTTGCGTTCCACCTTCTCTTCATTCCTCCCTCTCCACCCATTCCCTTTGGGAAGGCAAGCAATTCAATATAGGCCATATCTGTGTAGTTTTGCAAATGACTTCCATAATAGTCGTGTTGTGTAAGACTAACTATATTTCCCTCCATCCTATCCTGCCCCCATTGCTTCTATTCTCTCTTTTTATCCTGTCCCTCCCCATGAGTGTTGACCTCAAATTGCTCCCTTCTCCCATTGCCCTCCCTTTCATCATCCCCCCCAACCCTGCTTATCCCCTTCTCCCCCACTATCCTGTATTGTAAGATAGGTTTTCATACCAAAATGAGTGTGCATTTTATTCCTTCCTTTAGTCGAATGTGATGAGAGTAAACTTCATGTTTTTCTTTTACCTCCCCTCTTTTTCCCTCCACTAAAAAGTCTTTTGCCTGCTTCTTTTATGAGACATAATTTGCCCCATTCCATTTCTCCCTTTTTCCTCCCAATATATTTCTCTCTCACCGCTTAATTTCATTATTTTAAGATATAATCCCATCCTATTCCATTCACTCTGTGCTCTCTCTCTCTCTGTGTAGGTGTGTGTGTGTGTGTGTGTGTGTGTGTGTGTGTATGTATGTATGTATGTAGTCCCACCAATTACCCAGATAATGAAAAGTTTCAAGAGTTACAAATATTGTCTTTCCATGTAGGAATGTAAACAGTTCAACTTTAGTAAAGTCCCTTATGACTTCTCTTTGCTGTTTACCCTTTCATGCTTCTCTTCACTCTTGTGTTTGAAAGTCAAATTTTCTTTTCAGCTCTGGTCTTTTCATCAAGAATGCTTGAAAGTCCCCAATTTCTTTGAAAAACCATTTTTTCCCCTGACGTATTATACTCAGTTTTGCTGGGTAGGTGATTCTTGGTTTTAGTCCTAGTTCCTTTGACTTCTGGAATATCCTATTCCATGCCCTTTGATCCCTTAATGTAGAAGCTGATAGATCTTGTTTCTTTCTAGCTGCTTGCAATATTTTCTCCTTGACCAGGAAACTCTGGAATTTGGCCGCAGTGTTCCTAGGGGTTTCTCTTTTTGGATATCTTTCAGGTGGTGATCAGTGGATTCCTTGAATACTTATTTTGCCCTCTGGTTCTAGAATCTCAGGGCAGTTTTCCTCGATAATTTCATGAAAGATGATGTCTAGGCTCTTTTTTTATCATGGCTTTCAGGTAGTCCCATAATTTTTAAATTTTCTCTCCTGGATCAATTTTCCAGGTCAGTTGTTTTTCCAGTGAGATATTTCACATTATCTTCCATTTTTTCATTCTTTTGGTTTTGTTTTGTGATTTCTTGGTTTCTCATAAAGTCATTAGCTTCCATCTGTTCCATTCTAATTTTGAAAGAACTATTTTCTTCAGTGAGTTTTTGAACCTCCTCTTCCATTTGGCTAATTCTGCTTTTGAAAACATTCTTCTCCTCATTGGCTTTTTGAATCTCTTTTGCCAATTGAGTTAGCCTATTTTCCAAGGTGTTATTTTCTTCAGAATTTTTTTGGGTCTCCTTTAGCAAGGTGTTGACCTGCTTCTCATGCTTTTCTTGCATCTCTCTCATTTCTCTTCCTACTTTTTCCTCCACCTCTCTAACTTGATTTTCAAAATCCTTTTTGAGGTCTTCCATGGCGTGAGCCCATTGAATATTTATTTTGGATGTTTGGGATACAGAAACCTTGACTTCTGTGTCTTTCCCTGATGGTAAGCATTGTTCTTCCTCATCTGAAAGGATGGGAGGAGACACCTGTTCACCCAGAAAGTAACCTTCTGTGGTCTTATTTTTTTTCCCTTTTCTGGGCATTTTCCCAGTCAGTGACTTGACTTCTGAGTGTCCTCTCCAGACCCACCTCTCCTCCATTTCTACCCAGCCAGTGCTTGGGGTCTGAGATTCAAATGCTGCTTCCCAGCCTCAGGGCTTTTAGTGGGGGCGGGGCTGCTATTCAGTGTGAGATTAAGTTCAGGTGCTCTGGTGGGGGCAGGGCAGCCACTCGGGACTCAGTTCCCTTAGGGGGTTTATGCTGAGACCTTCAACAATGGATCTGGGCTCCTGCCTGCTTTGGGATCCCTTGTCCACTGCCGCCTCTGCTGCTGCCTCCTGAGGGGGCCTGAGTTATGGGAACACCCCGCTCCCCTCTCGGCCAGCCAAAGAGACCCTCTCACTGACCTTTGCCACCTGTGGGTGGAGGGACCTGCGTGGCCACTGGAGATTCTGTCCCTGAAGCCTGTTTGGATCTGCTCCTCTTGATGCCTCGCTGCCAAGGCAGGGCTGGGCTCCACTCTGGGTCCAGGGTGCGACGGACCCTTCAAGTTGGTTTTTCAGGGCTCTCTGGAACAGAAATCTCCTCCACTCTGTTGTTCTGTGGCTTCTGCTGCTCCAGAATTTGTTGGGAGTTCTTCTTTACAGGTATTTTATGGGCTGTGGGTTTGGAGCTAGCATATGTGTGTCTTTCTACTCCGCCATCTCCAGGCATGAATTCTTGAAAGCAAATAATTTTGGAGTACCTTCCTTGCCATGTGTTTCTAAATACAAATGTGTTCTGTTGTAATACAGTTTATTTCTCCTCCGTTTGGCTGTGGGTCACTACTACTTAGTTTCCCTTTATTAAAAGTACGGAATGTAACTGGTAACCAAA
Source organism: Notamacropus eugenii (assembly GCF_028372415.1). NCBI lineage: Eukaryota > Metazoa > Chordata > Mammalia > Diprotodontia > Macropodidae > Notamacropus > Notamacropus eugenii. The sequence continues at coordinate 401,315,514 of NC_092876.1, forward strand.
CCTCTGTGAGTACATTATTTAATTGCCATTCAAATGTATTTACCGTTATTGAAAATCTGTCAGTTAAGAACTCCTTCTAGTAGAAACCTCAGAGCATGGTATTGAATAAATATTAATCACCATAATACAGTGACTTATTAAATCAATAGCATAGCTAATTTAGAGGAAACTTTCTCATCTTACGCTACCCATCCAAGTCAGTTAAAACTGACAGAGCAGTCAGAAGAGCTATATTTAACTTCTGACTATTACACACAATAGCTGCATAACTGGGGCTGAATAACTTTATGTCTCTGAATCTTATTCATAAAATTTGTATAACTACCACCTAATTTATGAACTAATCAATGAACATTTATTAAATATCTACAATAAAATAAAATACAGGTAGGACAGTTCAAAGTGGGGGAAACAACTAGGAAAAGCAGAATAATTATTTTTCATATCTTTTGAAACAGTAATTCTACTCCTGACTTTACTCTCCAGACCCATTTGTATGAAAGTATTAAAAAATACAATCTATAAAGCTAAAAATAAACTGTAAGATCAAAAGGGATGAATGAATAAATGTGATAAGTGAATGTGATGTGTATGTATGAATTAACATACATATATGATCATATATATTATGTGTGTATAGATAGATAGATATGTGTATATATGTACACACATAAATATAATTTTATTAAGGTCTGTTATTTTTAATGCCATGGTTATTTTTCAATATACTCACCCCACTGTTCCTCATCTCAACTAATACCTCCCTTGTAAAAATATAAGTTTGTTGAGATTAGGGACTGTTTCATTTTTTTTGTTTTTGTATCCCCAGCACCTATCATCCACAGTATCTGGCACATAGGAAGTGCTTCATAAATGCTTGTTTACTGATGGATTGATTGAGTATATATCAAAGAGAAACAGTTCATCAAAAAAGATGAGGCCTCTGTGTCTCAAAGAGTATGCGACATTTTTCCATCAACTGTTCTTCTGTGTCAAGATTGATCATTGGAATTTAGCTGAGTTGAGCTAAAGTTCTGTGTTTTATGTTTTATTCACATTATTGTTGTCACTTCTCCTTTGTTCTAAATGCAGAAATTACAAATTATTAGATACATTAAATATGATTTTTGATCGGTATATTTCTTTATAAAAATCTCAATATTCTTAATTCTTTATTTGCTTTCAAAAGCCAATGGTATTAGCAAATATGACTTTTATATATATGAGTTTGTAATACCAGATCATGATTAACTATGTATTTCTTCCTCCCTCCCTCCCTCCCTTCCTCACCCTTTTAAAAATGCCTACTATGGCCTAGGCAGTGCTAAGCCTTTGTGATGAAAAGACAAGAACAACAGTCTCTGTTTTCAAGGAACTTATATATTAATTGAGGATTTTGTGTGTGTGTGTGTTTAAATTAAATTGTGTGAATTTCTTGTGCAAATGATAAGTTTACTACGGCTTCATTGTGTTGACAATTGGTCATATGTATGTCTGCTGACATTAAGCCATGCCAGAACATCTGATCTTGATCTGATGCAGCGAGATTATTGTTTAATTCATGTTAATTCAATTAATGTTTAATTCACCTTTAATTCATTGTAGATTGAGTGCTGGATTTCATGCTATACATCCATGTTTCATTATGCTCTTTTGTTGTATTTAAATTTTTTTTAAATTTAATTTAATGTTTATTTTCAGTTCTAAATTACTTCCCTTCCTCTAACCCCTATATGATACCTTTTTATGGAGACACACGTAGCCTATTTGTTCACTAACCATGTTGTGAAAAGAAGGAGGAAAAGTAAAGAAAAATATGCTTCATTCTGAACTCAGAGTTCATCAATTCTCTTTTTGGAGATGGATAGCATCTTTCTTCACAAATCCTTTGGAATTATGGAACATTGTATTGATCAGAGTTTCTGAGTCTTTCACAGTTGATTAACATTATATTATTTCTGTTAACCATGTACGCTGTTCTCCTCACTTTACTTCATCTCATATAAGTCTTTTCAGGTTTTCCTGAAACCATCTTCATCATTTCCTACAGCACAACAGTATTCCAAAACAATCATATACCATAACCTGTTTGTTCACTCCCCAATTGATGGTCATGCCCTTACCTTCCAATTCTTTGCCATTACAAAACGAATTTATCTAAATATTTTTGTACATATGGGTCCTTTCCGTTTTTCTTTGATCTCTTTGGGGTATGCATTGAGTAGCAATATTGCTAGGCCAAAAGTTCTGCCTTTTGTTTTATATCTCTTTGAGCACAGTTCCAAATTGTTCTTCAGAATGGTTAAATCTGTTCACATTTCCACCAACAGTTCCTTAATGAAATTATTTTTCCATATCTCTAGCATTTGTCATTTTAATTCTCTGTGATCTTAGTCAATCTGATGGATGTGAGGTGGTGGAACCTCAGAGTTGTTTTAATCAACATTTATCTATTAATGATTCAGAGCATTTTTTCATTTGACTATTGATAACTTTAATTTTTTCTTCTGAAAACTGCTTGTTCATATCCATTATAAATTAAGGATTGGCTCTTATTTTTATAAATTTGACTCAGTCTCTTATGTATTTGAGAAATGAGACCTTTAGAATAGAAATTTCCTTTAAATTCCAATTCCCCTGAGGTTCCTGCCCTCCTTGTAATTTTGGCCACACTGGTTTTGTCTGTGCAAATCCTTTCTAACTTAATGCAATCAATACTATCCATTTTATCTCTCATCATGCTCTTGTTTGGTCATGAACTATTCCCCCAGTCATAGATCTGACAGGTAACATTTCTGTGTTCTATCACCTTTTTTATCTAATCACATACCAAATCTGCCCTTGTCTGGGTATATGGCATAAGATTTTGACCCATGCCTAGTTTTGGCCAGACAAGTTTTCAGTTTTACCAGTTTTTGTCAGTGAGTTCTGGTACACATAACTGGGACCTTGGGGTTTATCAAACGTGGCTCCTGTGATCATTTGCTTCTATTTACTTCATATCTCTTCTATGTCATTGATTAACCACTCTATTTCTTATTCAATATCAACTATTTTGGATGATTACAACTTTGTAGTATAGTTTGAGATCAGGTACTGAGAGTACTTCGCCCTTCCCCCACCCTACACACCCCTACTTTGTTCATATTTTTTCATTGATTTCCTTGATAATCTTGACATTTTGTTCCTCCACATGAATTGTTATTATTTTTTCATGTTGTATAAAGTGATTCATTGATAGTTGAATTGGTATGGCAATGAATAAGAAAATTAATTGGTAGTGATGTCATTTGTATTATGCTGGCTCAGTTTATTCATGAGACATCAGCATTTCTTCAATTGTTTAGATATGTCCTTATTTCCATGAAGAGTGTTTTGTGATTGCATTTCAATAAATTCTGTTTGTGTCTTGGCATATAAATTCTCAAGCATTTTATACTGTGTGCAGTTATTTTAAATGTATTTTCTTTTTATCTCTTTCTGCTGGGTTTTGTTAGTCATATATAAAGATGTTAATGATTTGTGTGGATTTATATTATATTTTTCAACTTTGTTTAAAAGTTTTTTAGTTGATCCTGTAAAGGATTGTTTTGTTTCCTCATTACTCATACTTATAACTTCAATTTATTTTTCTTATGTTATTGTTATAGCTGGCCTTTCTAGTACAATATTAAATATTGTATGGCAATAATGGGCATCCTTTCTTCCCCTCTGATCTTTTGGAAAGACCTGTAGCTCATCTCCCTACAGATTATGTTTGCTGTTGGTTTTAGATAGATATTATTTATCATTTTAAGAAAAAATTTTATTGCTGTGCTTCCTAGAGGGTTTTGTTTTTAGTAGTTGTATTTTGTTCAAAGCTTTCTCTGCGATTGTTGATATGATCATGAATTTTGTTGTTTTTCTTATTGATATGGTCAATTATGCTTACAATTTTCCCCAATACTGAACTAGTCCTGCATTCCTCATACAAATAATATAATATTTGTGATATATTGCTGTAATTTCCTTGCTAGTATTTTATTTAAAACTGTTTACATCAATATTTATTAGGGAAATTGTTCTATAGTAAATAATTCTGTGGGTTTTAAGAATGGCTTTTACTCAAAAAATATTCAAAAATTGTAGCTTTTCAAGAGCATCCTTTACAATAGCAGTTTAAAGTAGTTCCTGTTTGTGTGGAGAAGTCAAACAATTCAAAGATTATTCAATCCCATAATTAAAACAGGACCAGTTGCAGCAAAATTCAAATAAAGTGGGATAGAAAATAAATTCCAAAAAATAAATTCCAAAATCTGGCAAACTTGCTGCAAAATAGTCCAATTCATCCATAGAAAATAAGCCAAGACCTTCACAAGGAACCGGAATCTAGAGAGAATGTCATTCATTTCTCTACCACGTGGTATAAACTACTTAAAGTTCGAAGAATATTGACAAGACAAGACCAGAGAAGGGGGGAGGAGGCGAGTGCTAATTGTGGCATTAAACACACACATATAATGGGCGAGATCATACTAAGAATAGAGCCTTGAACATATCACACCATCTCTGCACCTTTGTAGTGGCTTAGAATGTTCTGCCCCATCACTTTTTCTGTTTAATTTCTCTGGTTTCCTTCAAAATTTAGCTCAAACCTCACCTTCTCTAGAAGACCTTTTCCATGGGCATTAATATTTCCCCCCTTTCAGATTATTATCCATCTGCACTGTATATATTTTGCACATGCCTAGTTGTTTATCTTGTCTCCCTATTAGCAAGGGTGGCAGGGACTGCTGGGTTTTTTGCCTTTCTTTGTATCCTTAACAGGTAGTTCAGTGCTTGACACATAGTAGTCATTTAATAAATGCTCACTGACTGACTAGAAAAAAGGAATTTTTTTTTTACAGTCAAAATTCACTTTTTAATTCATGGCTATATCAAAATCATTGTTAGAAAACTTGAAAGATTGGGGAATGTTTCCTGACTGGTAAAATATCCATCCTAAAACAGTTTTTTTAATGATTTTAATGATTTTTAACTTCTATTAAATTTGCAGGTCTTGTCTCCACTGAAAGATGATGAACTCTGATAAATACATTGATATACTAAGAAACAAAATTGTACTAGAATTGCTGAAATTCCAAAATTGAGATTTAGTTCTCTAACACAACTTTTTGCCATTTCATACGTTGTCGTAGGTTCAGAAATTTGTCCAAACATTGGAGGTAAACATATTTCAGAGTACTTCATCTGACTTAAACCCTACTGAAAATCTATGGGCTATAATAAAATTAAGTCAAGTCAACACAGCGACCTAGAAGCTAGAAGGATTATCGTCAATTCTTTTCTAATGTGGTATAAACTACTTAAAGGTGGAAAGATATCAACAAGAAAAAAACAGTGAAATGAGGAGAGGACAAGGGTTAATTTTTGTGTTAAAAAATTTATTAAGCAACTTCTTTGTCCCAGGCATAGTGCTATGATGTGAAGGTATGAAAAAAAGGCAAAACAAACAAACAAAAATAAATAAGCAAAAAGAAGAGGCTTATGGGCTATCTGTAATCAGTATGTCCTATATATATATATTTTGTATGCTTAATCTACAATATGATAAAAGAATGGTTTCATGATGAAGTAGTAGAGAATGTGTGTCAAAATTGCATGAACTGAATGTCAAACCATGTCAAGTAAGTGATTACAGAAAAAGGAAGACATATTGCCTATTAAAATATATTCAGGATAGTGACTGGCTCTCTCATTTCCCTGTTACAGCAATCTTCCAGATACGGAAATTCCCTCTACCAATGCAAGTTGGCACTTTCTCTACAACTATGTAAATTCAAGAGCAGTGATAACATCACTGCTATATAAATCACAAATGAATATTACATTTTTTATTTATTTTGTTATACATTTTCCAGTTACATTTTAGTGGGTTTGGGCTCAGAGTTTTGGGCTGAGTTTGACATCTCTTGCCATAGAACACTGAGAGTGATTTTCTCAGGGTTACAAAGCCAAAAGTGTTACAGGTAGACCTTGTACTTAGGCTTTCCTAACTTGAAGTCCTGATCTCTAGCTATATCATAATACTTAAAAAAAAACCCCCAAACCTACATTTTTTTAAAGATGTAAAAAGTTGTGAGGTATTTTGTATGTTAATAAATTCATCTTTGCCCTAATTAATTTTCCAACAAATTTTAATGCAGAGCAATCTAAACATATGGTAAATAAAAAGTACTTTATGGAAAGATAGCATTAAAAGTTGGGCATGTGAGGGAAACCTTCATGAAGAAGACTGCATTCTAGTCATGACTCAATTTAGAACTGAGGGGACCTTAGAGTTAAACTGCCTCATTTAACAGATGAGGAAACTGAAGCTGATACAGATTAACTAGTAAGCCTGGGGTTACATAACTAGAATGTATCTGAGGTTGAATTGGAGCTCAGGTCTTTCGGACTCCAAGTCAAGTATTCCATCCACTGTGTCACCATTCTAGGCATGGGAAATAGCCAGTACAAAGGTGTGGAGGAGGTGGATCTAGCATCCTGTGTATAGAACATCAGGTAGGTCAGTATGTCTGGACCAAAGAATGCATGAAGGGGAGTAATGTGTAAGAAAACTGGAATAGTATGACAGGTCCAGAATGTGAAGAACTTTAAATGTCACCAGAGAAGTTTATCTTTATTCCTAGAACTGATAGGGAGCCACTAGAGTTTAACATGTGGAAAATGGAATGGAGTGAGAAGAGGCTGGTGATAGGAAAACCAAATAGGACACTGATGCTGTAGTCCAGGTAAGAGGTGATAAGATCTTGAACTCTAAGAATGACTGGTTAAGTAGGGAAAAGATGCAAAAAGTCATTTGTGGAGAAATAAAGATTTTTATAAGGGACTGGATATGTGATTGGAGTTAGAGTGAGGAAACAACACAGATGCTATGAATTTGAGTAACTGGTACCCTTCACAATAACAAGGAACTTGAGAAAAGAGGTAGGTTTTGAAGAAAGATAAATTCTATTTTGAATATGATACCCTTATAGAACATATGTTTCAAAATGTCTTATAGGCAAAAGTGATGCAGGAGTGAAGCTCAGGAGAGAGACCAGAATTGGAATCTGCATAGAGATGATAACCGAACCTCTAGGAGTCAATGAGGTCATGAAGGACCCAGTGAGATAACACAAATAAAGTATGCATACAGCACATTTAACCTAAAGCTGCAAGGATACTGTTATCAAACTATTCTCTAAATCAGGAGCTCCAAAGCACAATTCTTTGAGGCTTGACAGAATTAAGTCATATAGATCCATTTATTATCTTACAAGTATCGTTGATCCCAAGTGTTCTTTTTGGAACAAGGAATGAATAGGGATAGGAAAAAGGCAACTTGGTTGTGCACAAAGCTTTTAGATAAGGACGTTTTAGTGAGGTGTACCTACGGTGTATGCACATCAGGAATCCAATCATATCCTCAAAGCCCAGTGAGCTGCTTCTATTCCCGGAAATCTTTTTAAGGGTCATTGGTGCGTGGCTACAAAAAAAAACAAGGAGCCTGAGAGGAACACAAGGGAAGAAGGCAAAGACCAGACCTATTTTTGTGACTAAGAAGTAGAGAAGGTGATATCTTAGGAACCTAGTTTTCTTTTGGAGCATGTTTGGGCTTAAACTCTTACAGATCATACATATCTTCCTAAGGTGTGAGTGGCAGCTTCCACTTCAAAACTGGGAAAAAATATTATTCCGCTTACTTGAACTAATGTAGAGTAGATTCTCATCTTTTTTGCCCAGTCTTCTTTGGAACTTTGACTAAAATAGTAAGCAGTCAAAACATCAGCAGAATAAGGATGAAACATACCTCTTGGTAGAGAGGTATGACTAGATGTATAGAACCAGACTTGTTTTCTCATATGTGACCAATCCCTTGGTTTCTTATGCTTGAGTATACCTTTTTCTTATAAGAAATGGATTCTATTTGGGTGAAAGGGTTGGGGGAGACTGGTAATAAGTGATAGATAAGAAAAAAGAGCATAAATAAAACAGTTTAAATGTTAAAATTTAGAATTGATGGAGTGAAGTAAGCAGAGTCAAGAAAACAACAAACATAATAAAAAACGTATGTGGAAGAGATACACTCAAAAATCCAAAGTGAATTTTACAAAATTATAAAGAACAAGCATGATTCAAACGAAGAGATATGAGAAGACACTTTCAGTCCACCCGCCCGAAGAAATGGAAGGTCCACAAATATTCCATATTGCACATATTTTCCAACTTTGTTGTGTATTAAACAGTTATGCTAATTTTTTTCTTTTTTAGTCTTTAAAAATACAATTTGTTATGTGGGATGACTCTCTGAGAGAGGAAGGTGGAGAGATGCTGAAGAAAGCTACAGTGATGTAAAAAATGAAGCATATCAATATAACACTTTAAGTTATTATTGTTCAAATAGAAGTACTCTCTTCTAGAGAGGTGGTGAAGGGAAATAGGAAGTAACACTGGACTTAGAGTCACTTGACCTGGGTTTGAAACTTCCATCCAACAATGAGCTCTGTGCTTACAACTTCTCTGTAATGCACTGCTGGCTAGGTCTTTTAATCTCTGTGAGCCTAGGTTTTCCCATGTATATGATGAGGATAACAACATTTGTATAACGTACCTTACAGGACTGCTGCTAGAGAAGTATATTAACAATCTGAAAATATTATAAAAAATGTAAGTTACATTCACACAGCCAAATGAGCTGCCTCTGTAACCCAGACATTTTTAAGGACCATAGACATTTGACTACAGAAAAACAAGGGTGACTGAGAAGAACACGAGGGAAGAAGAGAGAGAACGGACATATTTTAACGTTAACTTTATAGTTATGATGTATACTTGTCTCCACCATTCAAATGAAGTTCTTTGCAACAACCATTTATTAAACACCTGCTCTGTTCTAGGTACTGTTCTTGGTGTTGAGGATCCAAGTACAGAGAATGCAATCCTACTCTCAAACAGCTTACAGTATAGGCATCCATACAAGCAACATTAATTACATATTTTATCAGTATTTGTTAATATTCTGTGCCCCAGCACTGGGGATTCAGACAGAAAATGAAACAGTTCATGTCCATGTCCTCTAGGGGCTCCCATTCTGTCATTTCATTGTTTGCCAGAGCTTCAGAGAACAGAAATCCAATTCTAGCCAAGTATCCTTTCTTTGAAACTCTGAAGGAGAATGGATGGGACCACAACTACTGGAGAAAGAATCAGAAAAAACGACAGAGTCAGAGTGAGAAGACCTGAAATTGATGCTGAGTAAGGGCTTGAAATGGAAAGGAGAAAACGTCGCAGGGGCATTTTATGGCCAACAAGCCATCATATATTTATGCAATTTCAGTGATCTTTTAGTCAAGGTGCTACCGTTTCCATGAAGAGAGGTAAGAAAGTTTAAACGAGGCAACTTTCAGTATTTGACTAGTCCTCAAAAGACTATGGCTTGATGTAATGTAACCTGTAAATCAGAGCCTCCCTCCTGACATGAAGAGCCTTTGTAAACCCTGGAAACTTCTAAATATTTCTAGCCCATCTGCCCCTACCTTCATGTCATGGTAGAATTTCTGTAGCTGGAGCACTATCCAAAGCTGGTTACCACCTCACTAATTTCTTTTCATCTGCCCACACCTAGGAATGACAGCATGTGACACACCCAAAACAGTAGCTATCAGCTTCATTTTTCATTTCTAAGTCTCACAAAAACAGCAAAATTGGACAGATTTAATTTACATTATGTATGTTTACATTTTTACATATAATTTACATTATTTGCATAATTTTTAACCTCAATTCTACTTTATTGGTGTTGTGCATCCTTCTTTAAACAGGATGTTCTAAAAGTCTTGGTTAACTTTTAAACTACTAATGCTGAAAACTGCATCAAGACTTTTGAGACTGGGGTATTTGAAGTACTCTCTTCCCTGTTCTCAGTCAGCTTTCCCCGGGAAGTGATGCTAGCTCCTGAGAAGCAGAACTAGACACAGAAGAAAGGAGAAGAATAATAGTGTTAAAGCTCTTTCATGCTTAGGATCAAAATGTCACTAGATCCTTAGAGACTTTATGTTCTTCTGTCTGGATCCCATACCCGTACACTCTGCACAAAGGATCTCAGGAGGCTACGACAATTTATTATCATTTTGATCAAAGTCTGCATTTCCCACTCTAAATGAGTTAAGGTAAATTTGTCCCATATTTGCCTGACACATTAAGGGCTTAATAAATATTTATTACTTTTTTTGTAAAGCATGGTGGTTCTTTTTAAAAAAGTGTCCTTCACATCATGACATTAGAAAAAGAGTTTTAAACCATCTTTGAGCCATTGATCCCTTCTCAAAATGACATTTAAAATGCATAAAATAACATACATAGGACTACAATGAAAACCTATTATGTGGAAATACTATTACCAAAATTTTAAGAAAATAAGGTCATTAATCTCTGCTTAGAATGAGTTGTCCTTACATTTCCTGTTCTTTCTCACAAAAGATCCAGAAAACTTCATGGGGATAACAGCAGCTACTATCTGAAGTTAAAATGTACTTCAGACAGAGGTGACCCTATATACTACTGTTGACTGAATTATGTAAATTATTGAGCATATTTGGTTACTTAGAGACTTCCGTAATATATCATCAGCCCTAACAGAGTTGACTTGCTTAATCCATTCTCCATCACAAATAAAGCAGAAGAATATTTATTGTGTACTAATTAGAATGTTAGCCAATGGATCTGATTTGTATATAAGACAAAATGGCAACGCAGACACTGGTCTATTCTTCTAGTGTTCTTGGAGATTCTTCAAGCCCTTCATGCTAAATCTATCATCAGGGCTCTTAGTGTAGTCTTCCACAATTTTCTAAGCCATGGGTAAACTTTAGAAGCACATACAAGAATATATGAAGAAATACTGTACTGTTTTGCAGTGATCATACAAATACATGTCCCTACTAAGCCTTAATTCATGAATAAGGCTTAGTAAAATGAAATAGGAATTGTATGCCTGTCTGTGCCTGGAAAATTTCTCAAAAGTAGGCAATGAAAAGATGTCACCACAATTTATTCCCTATATATTAATGTGCTGATGCAAAAAACCACATTTTAGTACAGACTGTAGCAATATGATGTGAAGCTCTAGCCAGCTCTAGCCAAGTAAGCTTTTCCAAAGAGTGATAAACATTATGGCCATGATATTTTTACATTCACAGATCTCACACTCATAGAGGGCCTTTTGTTTTATGTCATAATTTTGTGTCATAATATTCTCCTAGAAACTGCATTGTCAAATAATTCAACTTATTGTTGTCTAGGAATGATGTTACAAGTGGAGATTAGATTTTTGACTCAGTATTGAAGCAACATAGAGATGCCTAACATTGTATCATAAGAGCAAGACACATCTACATGCCTCTAGAATCATATAAAATAGCAAAATTATTCCTGGTACTATATAACATGTATATCAATATACAGTGTGTATTGACTAAATAAAAGGCCCAAATGTATTCATTCATGATAAGACCATCTTAAAATTATCTCATTGGAATATAATTGGACTATTAGTTAAATTTGTGCTGCTAAAATCAAAGAGGCTTTTCAAATTTCCATTGTAAGTATGCCCATTTCCTCTTTAAAATCATTTGAGACGTTGGCAATTTTTCCAGCCATTTCATTATTGGGTAAGTCAGGACTCAGCATAGATTTTTAATGTGTTCTGATTCTGAAGGAATGCATTTACACAATATATGGGTGTGAAAGGAGAAAAATATTTTAGGGCATATGCATAACATTATATGTTATTGCCAAGGCTGCATTAAAAAACCGTAAGAAGATAGAGTTATGAATAATTCTAAGACCAGGAGTCAATAATAATAACAATGTTGTTGTGTTCATTCTTCATTTTCGAAGAGGACCATGACCTCAGAGAAATGATGACATGACTTGCATTTGACTTTGTTTTGAGTGAGGGTGGGCTGTGCAAGGTCACCAACCTCACTTTCTCCTCCTGAGCCATCTGGATCCAGTGACCAGATATTCATCAAGATGACTGGAGGTGACGGCCCAGGATATAATGGGAGACTTTGGCCGTTTAGGATAAGGCTTTAAGATTTGCAAAGTGAGTTACAAATATTATTTATTTTTATCCTCACAGTAACCCAGGGAAGTAGGTGCTATTTATTTCTATTTTGCTGATGAGTAAACTGAGGCAGGCAGCAGTTAGGTGACTTGCTTAGGGTCATATAGCTAGTAAATGTCTGAGGTCAAATTTGAACTTAGGTCCTCTTGAGTCTAGAGCCAGAATTCTGTTTTGCCACCAAGCTGCCTAAGCATGGTACCAAGACAGAAGCAACTTGATATAACTATTCAAAGCCTTTTGAAAAAAGTAGGAAGATTATAAGAAAATTGACCTAATACAAATAGTAAAATCTTTAAACACAACATTATTCCCTTAATGAAAAATGTAGAAAATCCAAAACACATAAACGTAACCAAAACTCTAGAATCCATTTATTAGGTAGAACAATTGAAAACTGATCCTTTAACTTTGGTTACACCCAGACTTTAAATAAATTAATCTCATGGTGGTATAGTAAGTAAAGCACTGGGCCTGGGGTCAAGAAAGACCTGAGTCCAAATCCATCTCAGACACTTTAATGCTATTTGCCTCAGTTTCTTATCTATAAAATCAGCTAGAGAAAGGAATGGCAAACTACTTTCTACCAAGAAAACCCCAAATGGGGTCATGAAGAGTTGGACTTGACTGAAAAATGACTCACAAAGAACACAGTTCCATCAGGTGATGATAGATGATAGATGATAGACACACTGATGGGTTGGTAAAAACAATAAATTGGAGACACAATAATACTCCTAGGTATATGACACTTTAAAGTTTATCATGCACTTTCTGCGCCAACCCTAGTGATACCAGCATGTGTTGTAGAATGGGCAAGTCTATGTCTTACTTCTAAGGAGAACATGGCTCAAGGAAGGACTGATTTAAGCAATAAGTAAGTACCATAGGCAGGGTTAGAACCTCAGTCTCTCAAGTCCTAATATAGTACTCTTTCCTTTTCTTTCAATTTTTGGATTCAATTTACTGACATTTTATTTTTAAACATCACCAGAATTTCTCCCAATAGTTCTCTCCCTCTCAAAGATCCATCTTATATAACAACAAATTTTAAAGACCAAAGAGACAGAAACTGTCAAAAACCAATTAATATATCAAAAGTCTGAAAATGTATGTAATATCCAACACCTGTGGACTTTCTACTTCTGCAAAGGAGTGAGGTGAGGGTGTCATTTCTTTTTTTGAGCCATTCTACTTCTTTGCAATTTTGTAATATTCGTTTTTAAATGATTTGTGGTTTTTCTTTTTACTTCTGTTGTTGGAGTCATTTCTTTCCTCTGACTTTGCTTACTTCACTCCACCTTAGATTGTGTAAATTGTGTAAAATCTGTCTTTCTCTGTATTCACCATATTTATCATTTCCATTCTATTAATTCATGTCACATTTTGTTTAGCCATGCCCCAAATGAAAGATATTTTCCTTACAACTCTATGCTACCACAAAAAGTGGTGTTATAAGTATTTTTGTGTATATGGTGACTTTCTTCTTATCAATGAGTTTCTTGAGGTTTAAGTCTGGTAGTAGAATCTCTAGGTCAAAATATATGGATAATTTACATAATTCTAAATTGCTTTGCAAAATGGTTGTATAAATTCATAGTTCCACCAACAATGCATTAGAGTACCTATCTTCCCACAACTCCTCCAACATTGATTATTCCCATCCTTTGCCATCTTTGTGAGATGTGTGAGGTTATTAATAATTGAGATTTTTCTTTCATATGGTTGTTAATAGTTTGCAATGCTTTTGAAAACTGTATTCATATCCTAATTCTTATTTTGGGGGGAATGGCATACATATACATTTGTATATTTGTGTGTGTGCATAAATGTATATGAGTGTGTATATATATAATATATATGTAAATGTTCATGTGTATTTATACACACATATACATACATGTACACATCTATGTGTATACTGTCTATGTCTTAGATATCAAACCTTCATCTGAAAAATGTCATTCAAAGATTTTTCCCCATTTGACCCATTTAAATGTTTCTTTAGAAGAATTAATTTCATTTATGTACAAGTTTTTCAGTTTCACATTCATGAAAATCGATAAAGTTATGCATTTGATCATTTGTAATTGTCTCTATCCCTTGTTTGGTTAAGAATGTGCTTTCTACCCATAGCTAAGAAAATATATGATCTCTTTCAAATGTTTTGGTGTGATTTTTAGCATTAAGACCGTGTTGTATATGGTTTTTTATTTTTAATTTATTGTGGAATATGGCATAAGACTTCAATCTGTCTAGTTTCCACTAGATTTGCATTTCCAGTTTTCTGAGCAGTTTTTATCTCTAGTACTCTTTCCATAACATCAAAGCTGCCTCTTACCTCCATTTATTCATTATCAAAGAAGGATTCACATTTGAGACAATGAGAAGTGGAATCTGCCTGCACTGAACATTTTCACTGAATCAATTATAAGCCATATTTAAGCATTAAGTGATAGGACAGACTCACTAGAGGAGTTCAAGAAACCTGCTGCTTCTTCATGAGTATTAATGATTCTATCTAGGCAGGAAGATGGATTCTAAATAACTAAAACAAAGTGGAACATCTAATCAGGGAGGGTAGGGAAATACCCTCAGTTAGTACATCTCAGAGAACAACATAACATACAATAGAAAGAGCAGTAGATTTGGAATCAGAGGACTGAGTTTCAGCACTGGCTCAGCTGCCTGTATTGACTTGGATAAATCCCAGCCTCCCTGGACCTTAGTTTCCTGATGAAACAAGGGGGTAGCTTTAGATGTTCCTGTCAGTCCTTCTCAGCTATTGATCTTATAATTCTGAATCAGCGTGAAATAAACAGGAATGCTTGGAAACTATAGCAATGGGTATATCAACCCTAGTGATCATAAATGAACTGGTACTTTTTGAGCAAATGTATTACATTGAACATGGTGTGCAGGAGCAAAGGTGCCAATAGCAATGGGGCCTACTAATAGGGACTCAAGCTACCTACCTAGAGGCAACCTTCACATGTGCACAGTGGGAAAAGCATTGCTAGTCATATATCTGCCTATCAACCATATTCTTGCACAACATGAGTCCTGTCAGCTTTAAAGGAGGATGTGAAATATCTATGAAAGGGAACAGAGTCAGCACTGCCCAGGTACTTCCTGGTCAGGATGTCTGATCATGAAGTACTCCAGAAGTATTAAACTCTTATCCTAGATCTTAACTGCTTTGACTCCAATTTCCTTTCATTTCGATGGGAACCCTTCCTGTGAAGAGATGACCAGAGGTCTCTTGCTTCAGAGTCATAGAATAATAAACTGTCAAGTTGAAAGATAGAATCCAAGTGAAATATACCATTATACTTACTCTATAAGTTAAACTCCATTAAGGGTCAATTCCAGACATTTCATATACAAAATAATAATCATAGACTTATACATTTGGAGTTAAAAGTTACCTCCGGAGGTCAACTCATCCACTCTTCTCGTTTTATAGAAGAGGAAAGTGAGGTCCAGGAAGTCCTATTGCTCAAAGTCACACTACTAGTAAATATCAGAGGCAGGATGCTCTAAATGCTCTGATTCCTGAGTCAGTGTTCTTTCCACACTATCAGACTGAGTGCAGACAGTATGGTTTTGTGCAGTGGGGTCAAACTCAAGTAGAAATGGGGGAAAAGGAGGGCACTAAATCATACATAAAGATCCCAATGGGCAAATGTGGTCTTAGAAAGCTGCCTTGTAACATAATCTATGCTTTATTATTTTTATAAATTTATTTTGTTAAATATTTTCCAATTACATTTTAATCTAACTCCCCTACACTTGAAAGTCCTGTGGGTCACTTATGGCTCACAGGCTGTATGTTTGACATGTTTGGTTTAGTAGAATGAGTTCTGGGTCTGGAGTTAAAAAAGCTGAGGTCAAATCCTATCTTGCTCCATAATACTTATTACTTCACCTGTAAAATGAGGGGGTTGAATTATCTAACCTCTCTGATCCTTTCTAGCTTAAATCCAAGGATGGGGAGCTTGCAGCTTTGAGGCCACATGTGGCCCTCTAGGTCCTAGGATGTGGCCTTTTGACTGAGTCCAAGTTCTACAAATCCTTTTATTAAGGGAATTTGTTCTGTGAAGTTTGGATTCAGTCAAAGGGCTGCACTTGAGGGTCTAGGGGGTCATATATGGCCTCAAGGTCTCAGGTTCCCCACCCCTGCAAATCTATGATCAACCAGCAAGTACTCATTAAACTCCAACTATTTTGAAATACCAACTAATCATTGTTGTTAAGATGAAAACATTTAAACCCCATCAACACACATCAAATCAGGGTTGTTATACTTATATAGATTTTGTACACACACACACATATATATTATACAGACATTATACCTATTATCTTCTATGAGCTTTATCTTGAGAAAAGATAACTTTGCCATATGTACAGAGTATTTTCATCTTAATAGGGAAAAAAGCCTTCCAATCCATGATGCCATCTTTAAGTAAAGAAATCTACTTGATTGGTAGCTACATTAATCAGATCATTAATTCCATTATGGTACCATTTCATTCAAAGTTGGTTGGATAAACAAGATAAATTGGTGGTGTCATAGACTATAAAAATAAGACCTCCACCTAAAGTACTTCTATGAAGAGTTTTGGGATCACAATCAGGGGATTGCCTGAGGATAAAAGCCTAATTTAGCTCAATGACACATATTCTCCTTTTGCTAGTCAAAACCTACTCCTAGGGCATAGAGCCAAGATGGTAGAGAAGAGGTAGTGACTCCCTAGCTCACCCCAAAACTACCCTAAACATCTTTAAATAATGCCATAAAACAATTCCTGTAGCAGCAAACCCCACAAAAAGATGGGATGAAATGATTTTCTAACTAAACACAACTCAGAAGGTCAGTAGGAAAAATATATCACACCTGGGTGAGAGTGGAACACAGTTCAGCACAGCCCCAGACCCACTGAATCAGGAGCACACTTTGGGAGACAATAAATTACCAGTAGAAGCAGAATTTTCCAGAGCTCTCAGCTCCCAGGCAGTAAGAGGGTTGAACTGAGCAGAAGTAGATTATAAGGGTCTCTTTGCTATCACTGTGGCAGTATTCTATGGCTTTGCCCATACTTGGATGACAGTCACAGTCCTGAATGGCAGTCCCAGAGTGAGGAAAAGCACTAGTATACCAGAACTTGTAACTGCAGCAGGGCAGGGACCCTTATCACAGTTCCAGGACAGAAAAGAGTTCTTGTTGTGACAGAATAGAATACAGGCCAGGGGAGGAGTAAATATACCTTTCCATAGATCATACAACCGTGGAAGAACTGAAAACTTACAAGTCCCTAGAAGTATTTCTTAAAACAGCTATACAAAACCCTTGACAGTGTGCCTTCTACCCTGGAAGAAGATCCCCACTTTAACAAAGGGTTAAAACAAGAAATAGACTGGGAAAGTGAGTAAACAATGAAAAAAAAACCTGATTATTGAAAGTTACTATTGTGACAAGGAAGATCAAAATACATTCAGAAGAGGACAACAAAGTCAAAGGTCCTACATCCAAAAACTTGAAGAAAAATAAGAATTGACCTTAGGCCATGGAAGACCTCAAAAAGGATTTTGAAAATTAAATAAGAGAGGTAGAGGAAAACTTGGGAAGAGAAATAAAAGTGTGTAAGAAAATTATGAAAAAAGAGTCAACAGCTTGGTAAAAAGAGGTCCCAAAACTGCTGAAGGAAATAACACCTTAAAAAGTAGAATAGGTTAAATGGTAAAAGAGGCACAAAAATCTAATGAAGAGAAGAATGCCTTGAAAAGCAGAATTGGCAAAATGGAATAAGAAATACAAAAATTCACTGAAGAGAAGGACTCTTTAAAAAGTAGAATTTGTCAAACAATAGAAAGAACAAAAGTTCATTGAAGAAAATAATTCCTTAAAAATTAGAATTGAGCAAATGTAAGCTAATGACTGAGAAATCAAGAAACAATAAAACAAATGCACATGAATAAAAAAAGAGGACTGTGAAATATCTCATTGGAAAAACAACTAATATGAAAAATTGATTCAGGAGAGATAATTCAAAAGTTATTGGGCTACCTGAAAGCTATGTTCAAAAAAGAGCTTAAACATCCAAAAAATTTCCCTGACATTCTAGTACCAGAAGGTAAAACAGAAATTGAAGAAATTCACTGACCACGTCCTAGAAGGGATGCCAAAATGAAAACTCCTAGGAACATTATGGCCAAATTCTAGACCTCCCAGGTTAAAGAAAAAATATTGCAAGAAACCAGAAAGAAATAATTCAAGTATTGTGGAGCCAGAGGCAGGATAACACAAGATTTAATAGCTTCAACATTAAAGGATCAGAGGGCATGGAATATGATATTCCAGAGGTCAAAAGAGCTAGGATTACAACCAAGAATCACCTACTCAGCAAAACTGAATATAATCCTTCAGGGGAAAAAAGTGGGCATTCTGTGAGATAGAGGACTTTCAAGCATTCTTGATGAAAAGACTAGAGCTGGGGGGTAGAGCCAAGATGGTGGAGTAGAAGTACATACTTGCTTGAGTTTTTCCTCCAGTGCCCTTAAAATACCTGAATAAAAGATTAAACAAATTCTAGAGCAGCAGAAGTCACAAAATGACAGAGCGAAACAGATTTCCAGCCAATGATAGTCTAGACGGTCAACAAGAAGGGCACTGAACACAGAATGGAGTGGAACCAAGCCCAGCGTGTGCTACCCAGGCACAGATGGGACTGGAGTAGGCTGCAAGGCATGAAATCATGGGCAACTGTTGTGATTTTCATATTTATCAAACCACAAAAGCCAAAGAAAACTTCAAAAGTCAGTGAAAAAGCACTTTCACATGAGTGAGAGGGGATCATCTTCTGGAACCAACTCTAGTCCCAGTCTCAGGGCAATGGCAGCCCCTGCTGTATCAACAGCCACTTTTGGAGCTCTAGGCCTACAGACCCTGGAGGAATTGAACATCTGATCTGGCTCTCAGTCCTGAATAGTGGTTCTGGGGTGAGGAAGAGCACTGGCATGGTGGAGCTGGTGGAGGCTGTGGAGAGGGAATCCTACTTGCTGTTCCAGGGCAGGAAAGAGTGCTTTTGGTTGTTCAAAGACCAGAGTTCAGGCCAGGAGATGAGTAGATACCTTTCCCTTAACAATGCCACTTTGGAGTAACTGAAAATTTACAGGTCTCTAGAGATATCTTGGAGACCAGCTGCATAAAACCTCTGAAACCTGGAGTAGTATACCCTGCCCTTGACAAAGGACTCAAAAGTCAAGTAATTGGCTGAGAAGATGCCCCAAAAGGAGAAAGAACAATACTAGAGAAGGCTACATTCTTGGAAAAAAGGCATTTCTTTCCATCCTTGCAGATGAGGAAGAGCAAAGCCTACAATCAGAAGACCAAAGCATAGAACTGGAGGAAGAGAGGAAGATCAAGGCTCCTACATCCAAATTCTCCCCCAAATACGCAATGTTCTAAGGCCTTGGAAGAGCTCAAAAAGGATTTTGAAAATCAAGTAAGAGAGGTGGAGGAAAAATTGATTCAGGAGAGATAATTTAAAAATTATTGGTCTACCTGAAAACCATGATCAAAAAAATAGCCTAGACAACACCTTCCAAGAAATTATCAAAGAAAACTGCTCTGATATTCTGAAACCTGAGAATTTATTGATTACCTCCTGAAATACCAAAAGGAAAACGCCTAGGAATACTGTAGCTAAGCTCCACAGTTTCCAGGTCAAGGAGAAAATATTACAAGCAGTCAGAAAAAGAACAATTCAAGTATTGTGGAAATACAATCTGGATAACACAGGATTTAGCAGCTTCTACACTAAGGTACAGAATGGCTTGGAATATGATATTACAGAGGTCAAAGGAGATAGGATAAAAACCAAGAATCACCTACCCAGAAAAAATGAATATAGTACTTCTGGGGAAAAATGGAATTTCAATGAAATAGAGGACTTCCAAGAATTCTTGTTGAAAAGACTAGAGCTGAATAAAAAATTTGACTTTCAAACACAAGAATCAATAGAAACATGAAAAGATAAACAGGAAAGAGAAGGAACTTAAGGAACTCAGTAAAGTTGAGTTATTCACATTCCTGCATGGAGAGATGTTATTTGTAACTCATGAGACCTTTTTTAGGATTAGGGTAGTTAAAGACTATACACACACACACACATACACACACACTCACACACACATATGTATGTGTGTGTTTGTGTGTATGTATGTATGTAGGTGTGTATGGGTATGTATGTATGTGTATATTATATATGCATAAGCATGTATATATGTACATGGGTGTATGTGTATATGTATATGTGTGTGTATATGTATACCCATACATACACACATAGAAGGCGCAGGGTGAGCTGAATATCAAGGGAGAATACCTAAAAAACAAAATTTAGTGTTGAGTGGAATGTACTAGGAGTAAGAAAAAGGGAGAGGTAGAATGCAGCAAATTATCACGTAAAAGAGGAAAGAAAGAACTTTTACAAAGCAAGAGAAGAGGGGGAGATGAAAGAGAATAAGTGAGCCTTACTCTCATGGGATTTGGTTTAAGAAGGGAATAGCACACACTCAATTGGATATGGAAATCTATTTTACCCTGCAGGAAGGCAGGGGGTAAGGGGATAGGAGAGAGAAGATAACAGAAGGGACAGCAAATTGGGGAAAGGCATAATCAGAAGGAAACTCTATTGTGAGAGGACAGGTCAAGGGAGAGAGTGGAATAAACGGAGAGCAGGATAGGACAGAGGGAAATGTGGTTAGTCTTTTGCAACATAATTATTATGGAAGTGCTTTGCATGACCATACATGTATGTCTTATATTGAATTGATTGCTTTCTCAGTGAGGGTGGGTGGGGAGGGAGGAAGGGAGAGAATATTGAACTCAAAGCTTTAATAATGAATGTTAAAAATAGTTTTTGCATGCAACTGGGAAATAAGATGTACAAGCAATGAAGTATAGAAATTATTTTGCCCTAGAGGAAAATAGAGGGGATGGGGATGAGAGAAGGGGGGTAATAGAAGGGAAGACAGACTGGAGGAAGGGGTGGATGGGGTGCATGCTGTCCTAGTGGGGGGTAGGGAGATGAGTTAAAATTTTGAATTCAAATTCTAGTGGAAGTGAATGTTGAAAACTGAAAAATAAGTAAATTATATATTAATAAAAAGAAAAAAAACAAAATACCTGACCTGAATAGAAAATTTGGCTTTCAAATACAACACTCAAAAGAGACGGAAAAGGACAAATAGGAAAGGGAATCATAAGTGACTTGATAAGGTTAAGCTGCTTACATTCCTACAGGGGAAGGTGATACTTGGAGCTAATATGGACTTTCCCATTATCGGGGCACACGGAGGAATATATATAGACAGAAGGCACAAGTATGAGTTATGTTCTGGGAGAAAGGGAAAGGGAGAGGTAGAATGGGGTAAAGGATCTCTCCTAAAAGAGTCAAGAAAAACTTTTACAGTGAGGGGGAAGATGGGGAAGTTGGGAGGGAACGAGTGCACCTTATTCTCATCAGAATTGGTTCAAAGAGAAAAAAAATCCTACACACTCAATTTGGGTATAGAAATCTATCTTACCCTACAGGAAAGTAGGAGGGGAAAGGGATAAGAAAAGGGGAGGCATGATAGAAGGGGGGCAGATTGGTGGAGGGGGTAGCCTCCCCCTCTGAGGAGGAATTGGGTGGAAGGAGAGAGACAATAGAAGTTTTAAAAAATGAATGTCAAAAATTGTTTTTACATTGTAACTAGGGAAAATAAAATAATAAATAAAATTTTAAAAATAAAGGCATTTAAAGGTGAATTTTAAAAAGTAGAATGAAAAAATTATACCTAACTACACTGAATGGATCCAATTACTGTCTCTGAGGACTTATCTTGAGTAGATAGGAAGAGAACCCAAGAGGAGGCAGAGGAAGATCACATCAGGTCCTTATTACATATTCTCTCTTTTCTTGTCACTCAGTTCTCTAAGTCTGCTTTCATTTTCGTCACTTTCTTCTCATCTTTCTTCACCTTTTTAAACCCATGGGAATGTGTATGTTGAAAGGAGGAAGCAAAGTGTTCCCAAGTAGCAAAACGTGTCAATTTTTAAAAATGATATAAAAATATTAGTGTTGAGCAATACTGGACTCTATGGTCACTGCCCCCACAAATCACCTTAAATGAGTTACAGTAGAGTCTACAGATTATAATTTGGTATAGTCAATGTCTACACAGCGTAGTAGTAAGAGATTTAAATTCTCACCTACTTATGTGAAACATCTACTTCTTTCTGGGTTTAGCTTTTCCTCCTAACCTGCTTTCACAGTAGTAGGGCTAAGTTGTAGAGAATGATCACCAGTACAGGATTATATTTCCATTCTCTCAGAGTTCTAGGGATAGCTGTTTTGAGAGGAAATATATTGCACCCATTCACCACTCTATTTCTGGATCCCCCATCCAAAATACTTTCTATTTATATAAGAAGCCACTCACAATAAAAATACTTTTAAATATAACCATTCACTTAATAAAGGGGAAATAATATTAGAGATTATGCTATATTAAAACAAATGCATAAACAATGAAAATATATTATGTACATAAGCTCAAATCATACCCTTCCACAAATGTACTTAATAACTATGGAGAAAAATGGGCGACACTTAGAGCAAGATGAGGAATTTGAAAGGTTTTGTGTTTAGGTCAGCTCACAATTCTAGACTGCAGGCTTTTATATTATGAGTAGATTTGGGAACATCTACAGCATTTGAAATTGTTTCTTTATTTACCGCTTGATTGCTGATCCTCATCATCTTTATTACTCTTCTCTATTTGAAAAAAATCTTTATTAACTCTTTCAATTAACAATCACCTATAAAAGAGTTAGCTCTTGATACAAGTAACAGTTCTCTCTGTAAGTCAGGAAATCACCAGTAAAGAAGGCACCTCACAGAAATGCAGCTCGGATTCACTCTCTAAACCAGCACATGAGGATACCACAGCAATTGCAACCCTCCCCCTTCTACTTTTCCTTTCCAAACCAGAGGTGGAAGCAGAAAGCAACAATCCCTTATCAAAAGGTTCACCTACAGAGGTTCCCAAAGTGGATAATACCTCCCCCTGATGGGCACTGCAACAATGAGCAGAGAAGTAGTAGCCTGGGATGCAGTTGGGAAGGGTGTGTTAAATAAAAATAAATAAAGGGGTGGTGGAAGCATAAGGAAAGAAGAGAAGATAAATTTTTGAAAATCCATTTGTATGTGTTTCATCTGTGTGTAACACAGTTAAAGTCATAGTGATTACATTATTTTCCAAATAAACATGCAAAATAGAAGTTATAAGCCATCAGAGGTCAAGTCTGCCCACAGGTCTTTACAAGCAAGTGTTGGCAGACAGTCATATCATGCATTGTCAGGAAGTCCAGCATGCATTAGCAGGAATATGTGTGTGGGCGATGATTTGTTTACAGTATGATACTATACAGTTGCCTAATGCAATATTGTATCATCAAAATTTCAGTGCTGGAAAACTCCACAAATTTTCAACAAACTATTAATTTTAAGATGCATCATTTCAATATGTGTGTGTGTGTATGTGTTTAAATGATGCAAATTTCAAAAAAAAATTTTTAAAGGGTTGAAGAAAATAGATTTCCAAGGGGGCACTGAGAAATTTTTTTAAAAGGGAGTGGTAGGCCAAATAAGTTTGGGGACCTTCTTTTAGAAGGAATGGGGTCAACTGAAAGGCAATGGCTATTATTTGACCCCTTTTCCAGACAAATCAGGAATCAGTTCACTCCCCCTTAATGTTCCAATGGGAAAAACTTTTCAGCCCCCATTGCTGTGTTTTCCCTTCTCAATTTCCCTTTTTTCTGCTATACTTGATGCAACAAATATAATTCAATGGCTTAAATGAGAGCCTCCTGGCTCTCAGTGACTTACTTTTTAATTTAAAAGTCACAATTCTCCAAATTTCTCCTATTAAATTGACTGTTCTTTTTCAATGATGTCTCCAAATGTTTATGATTTCTCATTCTCTTAGTTTTACCCTCTCTAGTCATAAAACTGCTATAAATGCAAATTAGCTGACATTCCATCATGCTCTGTAGTGCTGTAGTTCTCAAAATGGTAGTCTCTTTGGTGTCCTTGAAACCACATACTTTCACAATCACATTCTCTGATTTTCAATAAGTAAAAGATCTTTTCTTCTTTATAAAATTAAACTGTTCCCACACAAGTGAAGAATCACTCCACATTTTTAACAGAGATCCAAGTCCTCAAATCCACATACATATTTTCTGTCCAAAACTATCCAAAATCCCATCTGAAAACTGTACTCCTCATCCACGCATTTTAGCAGTTTACATTATAACGAAGTTCTTTTTCTACTTATTAGATGCCAGAATGTTCATCCACAACAGTGGTAATATCTTATATACTTTGACAATAAAAATAAACTCATCTTTTCTACAAAACACTTTCGTCTTTCATTTTCATCATTAATTGTTCTGTATAAAAAGATCCTTAAGGAGACTGTGTAACTGATATCAGGAGTCTTTGTTTAACCTAAGATGTGACTCCTCCCATCTAGGAGTCATTGTGGATATAGTGCTGAGGGGTAGGCTTAGAGGTAGGAAGACTCATTTTCATGAGTTCAAATCTGACTTCAGGCACTTACCAGTTGTGTGACCCTATCTGTTTGAGTTTCCTTATCTGTGGGCTGGAGAAGAAAATAGCAAATCACTCCAAATGGGTTTATGAGAAGTTGGACTTGACTGGAAAACAACTGAATGACAACACAATGTGACTGTAGTTTGCTGCTCATCCCTCATACCTATACTTTACCATTCAAATATAACAAGTTTTTTCTTCTTTCTTCCTCAACAGACAGTCCTTATAAAGGACAATATTCTATACCCACTCAGAATCTTTAATAAGTAGAGATAAGAGAGTAAAAGCAATAAGGGAGGGGGAAAGAGGAAGAAAGGGAGAAAGAAAGAGAAGGAAAATGGATAGAGAGAATGACTGAAGGGTGAGGAGAATATAAAAAGAAAAAGGAGAGACAGATGTGCTGCATGTAGGCTTTTCTTTTCAAAACTAGAGGAGTAGTGCTCCCAGTGATTGATTTTCTAATCTGGAAAATGGGAAAGAAAAATACTGTTTGGCAGAAACAAAAGAGATAATATACATGGAATTTCAAAGACCCTTAGAGGTCATCTAGTCCAACTTACTTTTTTGATGAAAGAGAAGACTGAGGCTTATCCAGTGTTCCCTAAGGAGAAAGTTAGTCAAAAAGAAATTATTAATTGCTTATTATTGTGTTAAGCATCATACTAAGCAATGGGGATACAAAGACAGGCAAACATAGGTCTCTTGCTTACAAGGAGTACATTTTCTAATGAGGGAGACTAACTATGTATAGACAAGCCATATTCTATGCATTTTGAAGGTAATCTCAGAGGGAAGGCACTAGCAGTCAGGACAGAAGTGACCAGCAAAATCATTCTGAAGAAGATAGGATTTGACCTGAATCTTGAGGGAGGGCAGGGAATTCCTGAGAGATGTAAGTAGGATGGAAAGCATTCTGGGCATTGGGTTTGAAGAGAGAAAGTGAGAAGTCACAGAGTAGGTAAGAAGGCTGATGTCACTGGATTGTACAGTACATGGAGAGGAGTAAAGAGTTAAGAAAACTGTAAAGGTACAAAGCACCTGGCTTTCAAGGACTTTAAAAGCCACACAGGGGATTTTATATTTGGTCTCCGAGGTAATAGGGAGCCAATGGTATAACATTCCTGACTTTAATGTCTGTGCTCTGTCCAGTGTACCATATTGCCTTTCTCCTTCCACATTGGTTCCTATGTCTTTATCTTCCTACTTCCTAGAATCTCAGGTAATCTTTCTACTTCTGTGATTCAGTCTCTAGGATGAATCTGTTGTTTACTGATAACCTTGTTCTTTTATAAGTTTTGAATACTCAGGCTTCTTAATAACAAAAATCTACCTCTTCAGTTAGGTCATATGACCCACTGCTGCCCCTTTCCTGAAACTTATTGTTCTGGCTAGAACTGAGTTGAGGAGGATCAAGTTATTACTTTCCCTTATCCTCATTTCAAAAACCTCAAACATAATGAGATACAAGTTGGCAACTGTGATACTGCCAACATGGCTATGAAGGCAGGCACCTATTATTGCTGAATGTTTTTATAAATCCCTACCTTACAGGAAATAGGAAGACAGATGAAGAAAGGAAATAAGCATGAGGAGTAGTTTCTAGAAAGAGCAAGGTAAGTGAGCATACTCAGCTAAATAAGTAGACTGAAGAGAGAGACTTTTCTTGAACTGCCACCACTACAAAATCATTAAGTATAGGTCTGTTTATGATATGTATATAAACTGAACAAAGCTACACATGCATCACTGTGCCCCCTTGGGTAAAGAGAAGAGTACTAGTGTATATTCCAATGAATGCGTCACTGGATTTAGGAGTTCATTCCTGCAGCTCATCCAATGCTTGCCTCTCTGGCATGACCCTCATCCATAGATTCCTGAAAGTTCGCCAAAGGAGGCCCACCTAATGTTGAAGACTTTCCTTCCTTTCTCTGACATCAGGAAATGAAACACTTGCCATCTACCTGTTAGCTGTCTGTCTTGCTATGTGACCAGACATTCTTTTCTGTCTGGCATATATATTTTTTTCAGTCATCCTTAGTGTTCTTTGTCTGCTGTATTCTGCAGTGGGTTCCTAACCATTATGTGCCTTTCTGTAACCCTCTGTGAGAGGTTCGTCTTTAGCATTCCAGAGGCAGTGGTGATCCATGTATCACTGCCAGATAGCAACATTAGCAAAAGGTTTGTATTGAAAAGGTTGGCCCTTTGAGCTCATGAGGAACTTGGGGTTAATTAAAATAGTCTAAAATTTCCCCAAAGCAATTCAACTTGCCCTCCTCCTTCTCAACTCTAGACCTAGTTCATTATTCATTTGTACTGCCTGCCTCAGATGTACATACACACACACACACATATATATGTATCTCACATGTATATACATATACATGTATACTGTTGGACAAGTTACATAGATTATCCATCCAGATGTATGTTAAAATCTAGGCAATAGATACTCTTCACTCATCTGATCTTTCCTGTGTGGGTGGATAGGTCAAACTTTTTTTTTTTTTTTTAACGATTATAGATCTCTTCTAGAAGGTTCTGCAGAGCCCTGGGGCTGGATACAATAAACACAATGTCATCCACAAAAAGGACTATCTGGAAGACCTCACTCACCATCCAAAATGAATTTCTCTTTGACTTTGACTTGGTGTTGGACCTTTATCTTCATAGCAGCAAATGCTTTTGGCAAGCATACAACTCTCTATTTTATGCTTCATTTGATGTTTATTATCAGAGGATTATTGAACAGGGTTATTTCTCTTGTTATGTCTTCCAAGGAATCTTGAATGGTCATGATATAAGAATGAGAGAAAACTTATTGTAAATGAGTCTTCAAAGCAGTTTTGTTTGAAGAAATTGAAAAAAAAGCTTAAATGTGACTTTCCTCATATGTAAAATGAGAGAAGTTGTACCATATGATATCTAAGATCCTTTTTGACTCTATATATTATAGATATTATTTCATTCTTCGCATCTATATTTCTGGTGCCTAGCACAGAGCCTGGCATAGTCCCTAGCACATAGTAGGTGCTTAATAAGTGCCTTTTCATTGACTGATTTTTTTGCTTCTCAGGAAAGTCTTCCTAGAGATTCTTGCCCCTTTGGATAAAAGCCTTCTGTTTTAGTGGGAGTCTAGTCCCTAATGACAAAGGTTACCTTAGTGCTGTACAGATTGAGATATTTTCATATCTCATCCTGGTTCCTGTCTACATCATTTCATTTCTCTTGATGTCATCATTTATTTATTATTCCTTAAATTCATTTGGGGAAATAGAAAGCTTTTAAAATATGCTAGATTTTAAAAATCTGTTTGATCAATCTCAGTTCAGCTTTGACATGTCAACATCTGTCCCTGAAGACTTTTGCCAAGTCAGAAAAATCTTCCCCAGCTAAGTTTCTCTCTGTCTTGATGGGCCATTTCTAACGCAAAAGACAGTAGAGCTTTCTGAAGAAAGAAGCAAGGTTCTCCTCTCCAAGACTCCTCAGAATTATATCAAAACAATAATGTAGATGTCTACCATCATAGCAATAAATTCTTTGGAGTAGCATACCACTCCTTGTTTTATGTTTATTATCAGAAGGCTGTTGAAAAGAAAACTAGACTAGATGTCAGAACACCTGGGTACTGCTCATAGCTCAGCCATTCATAAACGTGGTCAAATCACTTCATCTCTTAAAGACTCCATTTCCTTATCCTTAATTTGTGAATAATATCTGTCCTTATTATTATGTATTAGCATTCTTGTGAGGATCAAGTGAGTGAATTGCACAGGAAGCAGCATGGGGTAGTGGTTAAAGGACCAACCTTGGAGTCAAAAGGACAGAAGTTCAAGTTCTGACCCTGATACATATTGTGTAGTCATGGGCAAATCATTCAAGCACTTAGTGCCCTGAAGGTACTCTCTAAGGCTGTAGGTTGTAGAATAATTGCTGGACTTTATCAGTGGAGGGAATTTTTTCGCTAGGAGGAGTTCCCTATACCCATGAAAGCAAAGGTTCAGATAAAAACATAAAAATGTGTAAAAGCATTTGAAAAACATGAAAGTGTTACAAAAATTCAAGGTCTCATTGTTTTTATAAAGATAGAAAGGGAAGCTGAAAGTTGGAAATGAATCTATTTTGGCTTATCTTTTTTTTAATCCAGAATTAAGTAGCTTGTAGCTCTATAGTTTAAAATTCACTGAATAATTACCAACCCTCTATTTCACTAGTTCTTGATTATCTCTAGCAATGGATGGAAAGGACAGAGACACATGGATAATCCAAAGCAGTGGCTAATTTGAAACTAATTTATATTTGGTTGGGGAATGCTGTGAAGAAAAACAAATGCTATGCTTCTTTGAGGGTTCAAGCTCTGCCGTTGACATATACTGGGTATGTGGCAAGGTCACTTTCTCTGGGAACTTTCTTTTACTATGACTTGCAGGTAGGGATGAAATCACAAGTCTGGACTCCAATGTATGAAGCACTATGAGAGGTACCAGGAAAGCAAAGATGACAAGACTGAAAAGGGGATAAAGAGTATTAAGTTATATGGAAAGGTCAAAGGCAAGAAAGACTACGTAGGGAAAGGTCACTGGATAATTCAGTAAGATGTTGATAGGAGCAGTGAGAATGTCCATCTTTTTAGATTTTATTTCCTTTTGTAATTCAATATGATTTTCCTTTTAGCAATTTTGCAAGGTTGATATTGCAAATATCATTGTTCTCATTCTACAGGTGAATAAACTGAAATATAGAAGGTAAAAATGACTAAAAGTCACACAACTTACAGTGTTAGACTCAAAGCCTAATGGTGACGAAAACGTGCTCCTTTCATTTAACTCTCTGCCTTTGAGTAATGCTTTGATAATAACATTTACCTATACTTAAAAAATCTTTGGGTGATGTCATTTATTTAATCTATAGAAAGTATGTTTTCATCTTTATGATATGGGATCATATTATATATTTTTTGGAGCTAATAAGCGATAAAGAAGCTTTAGGTAAAGAAAATCTTTCTAAAAACTGGAGCTATCCAAAAGTGCAATGTGTTGCTTTGGGTGATAGTGACTCTGCCCTTACTGAAGGTCTTGGGTTGTTGTTCAGGTGTAGGTGGAGTGAGATGGCCACTAATATTCCTTTCAACTTTGAAATTTGGTGATAGATGGAGTACTATGAGATAAAGTCAATAGATCAATAATCATTTATTATGTGCCATGCACTCTAATATTCATTCAGCAGGAGGTCATGTGATCACACTTGAATTTTAGGAACATCACAAGCATCTGAGTGAAGAATGGACCGGAGTAGGGAAAGACCTGAAGCAGGGAGATCGGTTAGACAGCCCATATTATACTCAACTGTTGTTCCTAAAACTTTGAGTTCCAATTTCTCTTCCTCCCTCCCTCCCTACCCATCTCCATTGAGAAGGCAAGCAATTCAATATAGGCCATGTCTGCATAGTTTTGCAAATGACTTCCGTAATAGTCGTGTTGTGTAAGACTAGTTATATTTCTCTCCATTCCATCCTGTTCCCCATTTTTTCTATTCTCTCTTTTGACCTTTTCTCTCCCCAAGAGTGTTGACTTCTAATTGCTCCCTCCTCCCATTGTCCTCCCTTCCATCACTCCCCCACCCTGCTTATCTCCTTCTCCCCCAAGTACTTCAGGCCATCACCTACTATTCTGAGTATTGTTCTTGCAACTAGGAAATAAGAAATGCAGGTAATGGAGTATAGAAATTTATCTTGCCCTACAGGACAAAAGAGAAGATGGGGATAAGGGAAGGGAGGGATTTTAGAAGGGAGGACAGATTGGTAATAGGGGTAATTAGAATGCTCAGCATTTTGGGGTGGGGGGGTAGGGGAGAGATGGGGAGAAAATTTGGAACTCAAAATTTTGTGTAAATGAATGTTGAAAACTTAAGTAAATAAATTAATAATAATAAAAAAAACCAGTTAAAACAGGTTACAGACAGATTATGGAGAGCCTTTAAAGACAGGCTAAGAAATTTGAATATTATTGGTCATGTAATGAGGGAGTCATTGGAGAGTTTTGAACAGTGGAAAGACACAATTAGATGTGTGGTTAATTTGGTAGCCATGCATGGAATGGATTGGAAGTAGGTATGAAAAAACTCAAAATAGAGAGACATGTTAAGAAACCATTGTCCTTGACCATTCAAAGATGAGTAAGGGTCTGAATGAAGATGGTAGTAGTAGGAATAGTAAGAAAGAAATATATAAAAGATATTAGAGATAGAAGTGTTAGGATTGATGACTGATAAAAAATGGGTCAAAGGTGACTTTGCATATTTAAATGTGGGAGACTGAGAATGGTGATTTATTTAGCAAAGAAAGAAATTAGTAAAAGGAGTAGGTTGAGGGAGAAAGGTGATGAGTTCAATTTTATACATATTGAGTTTGTGATACTGATAGAATATTTAAGCGAAAATGGGAAAAAAGTGAAAGAAGTCATGAGCTTGAACTCAGGAAAAAGGTCAGATTTGGGAATATGAATTATCTAGATTGACAGTTGAAGATATGAGAAAGGATGACATGATGAAAGGAAAGGGTATAGAGAGTAAAAAGGAGAATGATAAACCAGAGTATCAGGAAATATCTAAGCTAATAATGTAGGAGAAAAAAAATCAAACAGTGAAAGAAATAGGCAGATCTGAGGGAAAATGAAAATAGAAAGCCAAGGGTGTAAAAGAGTTGAAGTCATGTATTAAAAATGATTAAAAATGAATAGGTGATGAGGAACTAGAGGTATCAAATATAGATCACTTTTTTCCTTAGAATTTTAGAAATGAATGGAGAAAGATAAAATGGTGAGTGGAAGGTCAGTAAGGTTAAGGAAGTATACTTTTTTTTTTTTTAAGACTACAGAAAGTCTGAGCATATTCATAGGCTGAGCTGGAAATTAGCATGGTTAGGTAGATTTGCAACTGGTTGGTCATGACTAGACTCAAAGAGTGTTAATTATTGAATCACTGTGAAGAGAAGTCACTAATGGAACAACATTAGAGTTCAGTCAGGTGCTGCTTAATGTTTTTTTTTATCAATAACTTAGATTAAAACATGGATTATTTTTCTCATCGTTCACAAATCTGGATAGGATAGAGTAAACATTTAGACAACATAACCAGGATTCAAAAACACGTCAGTGTGCTAGAATAATGAACCATGTCTAATGAAATGAAGTTTAATAGGGATAAGAATAAATTCTTACACTGGGGTTCAAAATATCACCTCTGCAACTACAATATTCAAGACATACAGATAGGCAATAATTCTAAAAATATTTGAGGATTTTACTAGACTACAAACTCAGATTGTGTCAGCAGTATACATTAGCAATCAAAAAAGTAACACAACTTTCAGCTACATTAAGAGATGCAGAGCAGCCAAGAAAAGAGAAATTATTGTTCCTCTGTATTCTGCCCTGATTATACTACACCTAGAGTATTACATTTAATTCTGACTACATTTTAGGAATACAATGGTAGAGTTTATCCAGAGAAGGGCAAAATGGATGAAGGGTTTCAAAGGTACCAATCAGCCCGAACATCAGAAGACTTAAGGGTAATATGATAGCTCTGCTTAAGAATCTGAAGGGTCATCTTATGGAAATAGGATGGTACTTTTTCTCCTTGGCCCTTTAGGCTATGAAGTTAAGAGACTTTCCTAAGGTTAGAGAAGAGGCAAAGCTGAGATTTGCACTCATCCTGACTCTAGATCTAGCACCCTTTCCACTATTGCTTTTTGCTTCCTGGCTGAATCTGGTAAAGGAGAGATGACTAACAAGTAGGAAAACAGTTGTCCTGAGTCTTAGGAGGAAGTTGTTCTAGGAAAATACAACTTTTATCTGAATTGACATTTCCCCTGCTGTTTTCAGTGGTGTTAACAAAATCCTGAAGTCCTGGTATATCTCCCACCATGAGATTGACAAAAGAAGCTTCTTTTCTTATTCACTTATTTCACACATGTTCAACTGTTTGTGATCCCATTTGGAGTTTTCTTGGCAAAGATACTAGAGTGGTTCCTTCTCCAGCTCATTTTACAGATGAGAGGCAAACAGAGTTAAATGACATGCCCAGGGTCACAATAAGTGAGTGAGGTCTGCTTGAACTTAGATCTTCCTGACTTCAGGCCCAGTGCTTTATCCACTATGCAACCTAGTTGCCCCAAGAGAAGCTTCAGCTAGACTTTGTTTAATACTAGAAAATAATCATCAACACTGATCCAAGCATATTGTTTCATTTTTACCTCCTGTCCCCCTAGGATTCCCCCCCCTCAAAAAAAACCCCACCTTTATTTTAAATCACAAAAGTGTGTATAATCCTAAGGACCTTGAAATCTTCCTTTTCAACTGCCATGCTCTATCAGGTCCTTAGCTCCTTTAGAAATAGATTAACCAGGCTTGGCCATAACTCAGTGTTACATACAGAATGTATATTTCCTCTGGGTATGTCTAACTCCTTGGAAAATGGCATAAATTTCTCCAGTTATACTAGTATCTATCTAAATATCCTTGAAGATGGATGCTGAATTGTCTGATTAGACTCAAAGTCTTGACTACAGCCTGAAGCAAACACAAAAGGGCATGGTTTTATTTATATGGGAGGGAGAATGAGGGGATAGGATTCACCAGAGGGGGAGATTGGAGCACTGTTGGGAATCTTTGGGCTCTTACTTAAATCGAGTTTTATTTCTTTTTGTCTTTGTGCCTGAATGAAGCAAATATGGCCAATTCTACAGATTAGGGTCCTGGATGAGCAGTTAGCTTATCTGGGGATCTAGTTTTAATTTTTCTGCTAAACTATCTGAGGCAAATTGCTTTTTCTTCTTACTTTGTAATTCAATTTTATTTTATTTTCAGATCCAAATTTGCTCCCCTTCCACCCTTCACCTTTTGAGAAACAATGTCGGGAAAGTTATTTAACTTCCTTTGTCCCTAAGTTTCAAAATCTATGTAATTAAGTAACTTTTCTAGAAAACCTTTCAGGATTTTCTACATGTATTTTGTAACTTGACAAGAAGAGATAGAAGCAAATATATGGGATTTTAAAGGTCAACAGTACTCACCTAAAAGGAGGAGTGGAATTATAGATTGAGCCAACCTTGGAGTTAGGAAAGGCCTAGGCACATATTGGCAATGTGACTTCTCAGTACCCCCAGACAACAACTTAAAACTATAAAATTGTAGAATAATTGCTGACTTTCATTAGTCAATATGGGAGGTTTCTCAGCATAACTTACTTACACTGATGAAATGAGAGGTCCAAGACCAAATTAATTATCTCTGTTGGAGTCAAAAAACCCCCAAAACAAACAACACCCCCCTCCACATACAAAATATGCCCAACAAATCAGGGTTAAAAAAAGAAAAGAAAAAACAGAAAATAGGCACAAAAGATGAGATAGCTGTGCAAGAGTAGTATCAATGACTACATGTGGGATCTTCCTCATTACGGTATCTTTAGCTGACTTTTATCTTCATCCCTCTGGAAGGGCAAAGGAATGAGAATCTGGTCCAATGCTTTTAATTTAAATCTATCCCTCTATCATTCATTTATTACTTTCTCAAAGCAATAAATTCTGGGGCATTTGACTGAAATATTCCCTCAGCACAGCAAAACCCACTGGTTTCCAATGAACATTGAGATGAAGTGTTCCATAGAGTGACTTACACCCTCTCCTTAAGAAACTAATGTCCATTATGGTAAGTTAATATCTTTGGAGAGCTGCCCTCAAAGAAACATGCTCAAAATGGTGGCTGGTACAGTCTGTACTAAGTGGAAGATTTGTCTGGCCTGAGAAGGTCAAGAGTGCCTTTGCTGGGTGCTTTTATCCCAGTGAGACTGACAGCACTGTTGCCAGTGCAAAGCCTTCAAGTATTCATGAAAAAAAAGAAAAAAAAAACTTATGCCCTAGCTGCCCATGTGACAGTAGCTACTGATCACCCACATCTGCCATGTGACTATTAATCCTTTCTGCTCTATAGTCTATGGCAGGATTTTTTAACCTAGGGTGCTCAGATCCCTGGGGGGCATATAAATAAATTTCAGGGTTTCTGCAGATTTAGGTAGAAAAAAATCCATCTTTATCTTTATAAACCAACAACTGAAGTTTTTACTCTTCTTTCAATTGTGAATTAACAAAAAATATTCTGAGAATGTATTCATAGGCTTCACTAGATTGCCACGTGGGTCCATGAAAGACACAAAATAGGTTAAGAACTGCTTGGTCTAGAGTCTCCCCAATTTTAAATCCTACCTGCCACAAAGGACCAGCTCCCTCTCTTCTAATGTACAAGGTCTGGCCTTGTAAACCTAGTAAAACAATTTATTTTTAAAATATTTGTTGGCACACACAATTTCTGTGGAGCATCACCAGTTGCATGTAAATATTCTATCATGCTTACGTAACAAATTTTCATCCAAGATGACAATAGTGATCCCCAGTGTGTATTTGTGGGCTTGCCTCAGGATCTAGTACAACAATTATTGGTATAAGGCATTTTCTTCTTTTTCACTTTGCCTTCACTGTATTAGGTGTCCTTCTTATGTCTGGGTGAAGGATGAGGGGCCACTGACATATTAACTGATACTCTATCCTTAGCTTTCCATTTTCTTGCCTTTTGATCTCCTGTCACAAAAATAAGGCCATAGAAACATGGTTGATTTGTGAACGATGGCTTGGTGACTGCTCTGGATTTTATTCAGCTTTATTTTCAAGAACAAATATTTTCACTTTCAGAGTAATGGAGACTTCATTATTTGGTTTGGAAGCAGGAGAGAGTCTGGTCTTCTGTGAAAATATTTACTTAGGGTTTCCTAACATCATATTATTTGGTCCATTTACTGAACCAGTTGACCATAATGGCCCTGCAAAAACTGAGCTTTTGCTCTTCCTAGCACATTTGAAAATATGCTCTGCTTACTTTTTCAAAGGTAAAACATGCATTTTTTTCAGTCTTTTTTAAAAAGAATAGTTGTACAATAAGCCTAAAAGACTCCAAATTGGCTATTGTAGTCTTATCAAAACCTGAAGAGTTTTGATAAGATGGAGATAGTATTTCTAAATAGCTCCAAAGGAAGTAATTTATAAGTGAGGTGATAGACAAATGGAAAGGTGAGTACATCAGAGGACGCATTCAGCTTTGTATAAAGTGGAGAAGGGACCAATATAATTTACAGAAGATGATGCTAAAGTTATACTCTGAAGGAAAGTAGGTTTTCATCTTACATCGCTGTAATGGATATAATTAGATGTGTAGTTTGCTGTCCTACATTACATTTCACAGAATAAGAAATACACAATATGAACAGAACTTACTATTTTGCTGTTATGTCCACTAAAACGTATTTAGAGATAGTTTTGAAAAGACCTATTTGGCCCTTGAAATCATGGTCAGAGGTACAGAGGTAACAAATGTTACCAAGGTAAAGCTGTGCTAAGCTCTGAAAATACAAATAGAAGCTAAAAGAAAAAAAATAGTTCCACCCCTCAAGGAGCTTACTTTCTTCCTAGTGGAGCAAGACATCACATAAAAAGAAGTCAAAAACAAGGTGAGGAGAAGGTGTCCAGATCGAGATTATAGAGAAGTTATAAATTAAAATGTCTTGAGATGAGGAGGGAAAGGACTAGCTGTTTGCATAAAGAAGATGAGTGTAGCAGTTGTGTTGACAATGGAGAGGGCAGAGAGAACAAGGGAGATGTTTATAAGAACTGGTATTAGGGTAGTGGCAATGGGGAAAATGTTGACTCCAAGAAGAGAAGTATATAGAGGTAGAACTGACATGACTCATCAATTGATTGGCATTATAGAGAAAGTTCATAAATGTTAGGAGCAGAGCGAATGGAGGTTATGGGAGACTCAATCAATCATAGGAAGGGGATCAGAAAGGTAAAACGAAATTCCAGGTTGGGAAGATGATTGTGGTATGATGAAAAAGTTCCACAGAGCCAGGAGAGGGGCTTGGAGATGGATGAAGGAGTGGTTGACCACTATTCTACATGGACTAATGAGTAACAAGTTCAGATTTACTTAGTTTGAGACATCTGAAATAAAAGTGGGAGAAATGAACACAGAGAATGTCTTATTTGCTAATTGAAGAAACAGTTGCTTAAATAATGTGAACTGCGGGGGTGGGGGAAAAGCAAAGGTTGATTTTGATAATTTGTCCAAATTACTCTTATAGCAAATGAAGGCTTCTCTTAGGGGAAGTTCTAAGCTGGTGAATGATAAAAGATTTTCTAAATGACTTAGAGATGAGCTTGGGTTCAGATCTTAGGAAGGAATGTGATACAAGGGTTTTCTACCTTGGGTTTTTTTTTTTTGCTCACCTCTGTGCTTGCTCATGTAAGTCCTTCCTGCAAAATAACTGTTTCCATTATTTCTGGACAAAATAGATTTTGAGGTCCTAAATCTCAATTATGATGAGTTTTCTTCTTTTTCTCTCAATTGTTGTTTCTTACATCACTAAAACTATAAACATGTGAGAATTAAAACAAAACCTGGATGTATGATCAATGCCTGGTACAATACCTTCACTTTGGTTGAATGTGTATATCTATCTATCTATCTATCTATCTATCTATCTATCTATCTATCTATCTATCTATCTATCTATATGTATATATGTATATATGTATATGTATATATATATTCAATAATATATATATGTATACATAGGATTTATTATTTTTATCAGGATAAGGTATTGTAAGTATAGAAACTATCTTCTCCAAAATTGATTGCAACTCATCTATGATTTAATCATAAAAGCCAAGGGGAGTGAAAGAGACATATAGAAGTTCAATGACCTCCTCTGAGGCTGCGTAGGTAGTGACTTTTTCATATTGGTAGGATTTGAACCCAGGGGTTTATGAACCCCAACACTCTATTGACTATAGGATGTCACCTATCCCTTGCATATAATAGGCCATATAAATGTTGGTTTGAGTTGAACGAATTGAAACATACATATCATTGCTTGTTATTCAAAATTCTATTCAATATCATAGCGTGGAAGCACCAGATGACTGACTAAAATTGTTTGAATAACCTATGTATTCCTAAAGCTACTAAATTCACAGTATCTTAAATTTGGAAGAGATTGGGGAGAAAGGGAGAAAGAATACTGTGGTTCAGGTGAATTCCACGCACATTGTGCTTCTTCCAATATTTTTTTTATTATTTACCTTGAGTTTATTTTCTGGTTCTTGGCAATTTCATGTGGAAATTTGAAGCTTTAATCAAACACATGCATATATATATATATATATATATATATATATATATATATATATATATATATATATATATATATATATATATGTGTGTGTGTGTGTGTGTGTGTGTATGTACACACACATATACGTATGTACATAAATACATACATACGTGTGTGTGTGTATATATATGTATGTATGTATATATATGTCCAAAGTCTACGAGCTGAAAGGGAACTCAAAGGTTACTCAGTCCAATAATCTCATTGTAAAGAAGATGAATCTGAAACTCAGAGAGGTGGAGGACTTGTCCAACATGATGCAGATAGTAGTGGAGACAGGATTTGAACTCAGGTGTTTGGACTCCAAATCCAGGTCCTGCACTATTTGGAGGGCAAAAAAGTTTAAGCATCTGTTGTGTTTTACCATGATACTTTGCTTCAGAGGAAATGTGCTGATTTCAAACCAGGAAAATATATGCTATTAAGTGGTGAAATGTTGCAAACAAGTAGATGTGAAACCACTAAGATTTTAAAATCCCTGCCGTTTTTAGCAGTTTTAAATTCAGAGATATATGACTGGCAATTTAAATGGCTTGAATAACCTATGTATTCTTGAATTCAGTGACATCACAATATGCTTGAATTTGGCAGGGAGACAGGTGGGGAGTAAGGTGGTAGAATGCCATGGCCCTGAATCTGGGGTAGTTCATATAAGTTATACTCTTTTTAGTGCTTACTCATTATTTCTTAACTGAGCTAAAGTACACTAAAGTTAATTTGCTTCTTTACGTTGTTAAATTTGTTCTAATTTGTGTCAATGCATAAGACATATAGGATTTAGTCTTGGAATGGACCTTAGAAGTCTTTTAGTGCTACTCTTTCAATTTACAGAAGAGGTAATAGAGACCAATGTTGGACACCATCCCACTCTCCTCTTCTTATCCCTCCTCTATGCCATCTCCCCCAAAGCAACACAACATTTCAGGATTCTGTAAGAAAAAAAAAACATTTTAAGCCCTTCCATCATACGAAGTTATATTTAGGGAACTGTGGAAGAAGGTTCTCAAAATATAGTGGCTGTAACCCTTTCCTTCATGCAGCCGAACTTTCTCTTCCATATTTTGCCAGCAAGGAAATTTCACTGTAGCTTCAGGCATTAATCAAAGGAAAGTGTTTACCCATGAGGTTAAAAAAAAGGCACTATACTCACTGAGTCCTTTTCAGCACAATTTGTCGACACATTTCATGTATCAATCATCATCAAACATCAGGAAAGCCAAAGCTCTCTGTGAAACAAAGCCAAAAAATGTCACCACCAAAAAAAAAAAAAAACCAAAAAACAAAAACTCATGCATTTATGGTCTCTCTATGGAACTGGGTTTATTTTCTAAGAGGGGCACTCATCCACCCTGGATGAACTTAGGGTGGTTGAAATTGTTTCTCCAAGTCACTGGGATTTCATACCACCTCTTAGGGCTTCAGTTTCCTCCCTTATAAAATAAAGGAGTTGGACTAGATGAACTCCCAAAGTCCCTAAACCCAAAGGTCCTATGATCATTGACCCTGACTTCAAACAAACAGTATTCTTTTTCAACCTTTTCTTCCTCAAATGTTGATATACCACTTTGTTCAGACTCCTTTCCCCATCATACTCTACTGTGTAAAATACAAACTTACGAAATGGTGTATCCCCTTTAGTAGGATCCTGGATTGCTTTTCTTTGTTTCACTAGATGCCTAGCACAATGCCTTAAATGGAGCAGTTGTTTAATGTGGTTGAATTACTGAATCACAATCAAGCTCTGAAAGCCTGACTGTCTCACAAGTATTTTCTAATGGGTTTCATTAGATATTAATTATCCTCATTACAAGTGAAGATAGCTTCACAGGTGTGGCTAATAGACTTCTTTCAAAGTGTGCTACTCTTTCAATCCATTTTGAATAGCTTCTAATGCCCTACATTTGGGCAGAACTGTCAGGTATCCATCTGCAAACAGGGTGACGTATGTTTGAATGGAACACAGCTCTTTTCAGTATTTGCCTTATATCTCCTTTGCAACACTTCTTTTGCACCCATCCCATTGCTACAATATGCCAGGTGCTGCACAACACTTGAAGATTATGATGATAATAATTTTATTAAATAGCTAAGAATTTGGGAAAATGATTAACTGGTCCTGAAAAATTTAATTCTGGCATGAAGATGATCTGGGGAATATGTATTTTGTTGTATTAATGGACAAGAGTTAGTTCTGTCTCTTTCAGTTTCCTTTCATGTTGGCCCGTGTTTGTAAATATAATTCCTCCGTCTCCCTTGAGAAAATAGAGTCTGATTATTTATGAACCAGTAGCTAGCTTTCTTTCTCTTCTCCTTTTCTCTCTCTTTTCCTTATGCTCTCCTTTTCTTCTTTCTCCTTCTCTGCCTTCTGCTTCTCCTCTTTTCCCTCATCTTCCCCTACCTCCCCAATCCCAGTGTTGATTTTAAAACTTCAGTTTTAAAGTCTGGGTTCAGTTTTGAACTCAAGTACATTTCTCTTCTATAGGAATAAGAGATTCCAGTCAGATGGGGAGGGTATTAGATTAAATGTTATGCTGTCCTTTAGGGATCCCCATTAAAAATTATCTAATTATAAATTAGAGTCTCTTAATAACCTCATATAGGACAAAAGAAAATCAGAATTCTGCATTATGAGGAAATCTCAAAATATGAGAACTTTATTACAATGACTTCCTCCCTATCCATAAGCTGAGCTTCCTTATCTCAAACCTAAACATTTATATTAAAGTCCACATCCCTCAGGAAGCTAACTACCTTTTTATTTGACCTCTCTTCCTCAAATTATGACTTTTATTTTTTTGCACCAGAAGTGTCATTTTATTGGCATATGGGCCTCCAGATGTGGAAACTTTACCCCTACCAATGCATATCTCACCCATTCTTCACTCACAGTCAGCATTGCTTGGAACACTTTGAGAGCTTAAGTGCCTTGCCCAGGGTCACAAAGCTAGTGTATGTTAGAGGCAAGATGGAAACTAGGTCTGACTTAGTCCTTGTCCCACTGTCTCTTCTTTTCCATTTTTTGCTATGATCTTTTGTTCCATTCAAACCATCTTTTCCTTTCTTATTCTTTGTTCCTTCCTGTGCCTTCCTTTCCATAATTGAATCTGCCTGAAATAACCTTCCCATTTTCATCTAGTGAACTTCCTTTCTTATCAAACAACTCATTAAAAGATCATGACCCTTGGGAAATCTCCTTTGACTAAATGACTTAGGAAACTGTAAAAATGCTGTTGAGAAAAATAATAGCTATAGGTTAAATTTACTGGTAAATCTAGAAGACAAGAACATGTTCTTTTACATTTTTTATGCCAGGGGTTGGTAAACTGTGATACGTGGCATGAAAAAAATACATATAGCTATTGTAGGCATAATCCAAAATTCAACAAACATTTCTTAAATACCTACTATGTGGTAGGCACTGTGTTAAGTGCTATGGATGCACAGAAAGACAAAAAACAGTAACTGTTACTGTCTGATGGGGTAGACAACATTCAAACAACTATCTACAAATGAGTTACAGGCAGAATAAATGAGAGAGAATCTCAGGACCAGAAGTCAGGCTTCCTGATAGCCTGCCCAGTATTCCTTCCATCACTGCTTCTCAGCACCATTTCTTTCCCTCCCAGCATACTCCCTGCTAATAGCCACATGTTCAGGAGCAACTGAATAACAGATGCTTGCTTGAAGGGTCAGGGGCAGCAAACGAAAGAAGTTATCTATTTTATAAGCAGCACAAGGTAATTAAATTCAAATTCATTAATGCTTCCTACTCCTATGTATAAGCTCTTGTATATTAGATATTAGGATAAAAAGGGAAAAAATTGAAAAAAGTCTCTATCTTCAGAGAGATTTCATACTATTTAGTGCATATTGATGCAGTTTGGGGTGCTGGCAACCCCAAAATGTAAGGATATAGGGCAAGTCTGCCTAGAAAGAATTTGAGCACTTGAGTCTTCTTTCAGTCAAATTGGCAAGGTTTACTGTCATGCCAACAGAAGTGGGCATCAGCCTCATTGGGTTGCTTTCAAACACATGATCTTTTCCTTTTCGGGGGCTAGGTTCCATCACCCCACCATTGCTCCCTCAAACAAATGGGACCCAAAATCTTTTGGGACAAGAGGCGAAGATATTGGCTTCTGAAACTGCTTTCTGCTGGCAAGGGATGTTGAGGTATTCCTGCCTTCAGGGAATCCTGGGGGATGACTGGAACAGAGCATAGACTGCTTTCAGGGTATGATGGGTGGACATGGGGTGCTAGCCACTGAATGACCTGTAGCTTGGAAGTCACAAATCTGACAAGCAAGTTGAATATGTAGGGTCCAAATATAGGGAGAATTTAAAGTGATGTCAGAATGGGGGAAAATGAAGAGAAAAAAGCAAGACTCCCATTTAGAATCATTCCTATTTGATATACAGGGTTATCTGATCTTGTTATTTTCTCAAAAGTTTCCACTCTGATTCCAATTCCCTTAGGGGGATCAGATGCTCTTGGGATTCAGTCTTATACAGGAAAATATAAGCAATTTGCCAGAGACTGAATTTTACTGAAATTATAACAAAAACTTGGGAGAATATGTAAGTAATGATTAGGCCAAATATCCATTTTTTTCCTGTAGTTTACTTCCCTCTAAGAAAAGTGATTGTACTGAAACTCTTTTCCCCAAACCAAACTGAAGATGTTTCTGATTTAATTTCAGTAATTAATAGTAATTCCCAATGACTAAATTGTTTAGGATATAGAAAGGAATATAATTTTAAGTTGAATAGCTCAGATCTTAAATACAATTTATTCTAGAAACTCCAGTGCATCCCAGTCTTATTCTATGGGATAAGGATTCACATGATCATGCAGGCAGGCAGATGACAAACCCAAGTACTAATTTACCCAGTTGTTTGGGATATAGAATGACTATACATTCAGGTCAAAACAGCAAGATCTCCCATACTTTCATTGTGCTCATATCTTTTACTAACCATTTGCTCTGACTGTAGAAATTCACTATAAAAGGATAAATCAGGGACATGATTGTTAATTCCACGTCATAGCCAGACTCAGACTCAGGAATAGCAAGGTGGGTAACATTCCTTTTCAAAGGAACACAATAGGGAAACTGAGCGAGGAGGATCCCATTTTAGACTGAGGCTAAAATTGTCCTCTCAGCTTTTCCAGCTGCAGACCTCCACCTATTTCACATTCTGAGTAGCTTGTGGCATTTCTCTCAGATGGTGGATTATTGGCTATTGATTAAGAATGGATTATTATGATCCATCAGACAACTCAAAATCAGTTATAGTCTCAAGGGCTTTCACTTCAAACAGGAAGTATCACCAATCACAGCTTGGGGAAAATTTTACCAGGACTTTCATCTCAAATTTAAATTTGTTCTTGTATAAAAGCCAATCATTAGAGATTAATTCTGCACACTTGCAAATTGTCAGCAAGTCAAGTTCATTGTTTAGGAACTCTATAAACCAAAAAAACTCTTTGACAAGTTTACAAAATGAGGGGGATCCACAGGTAACTCTGAAGTGGGGCTTCCTATCCACCCCATCTACCCTTAGAGCTGCTGTGAGCTGTGCCTTTTGCGTAGCTCTGAGAACTGTTCTGAATAGGAAGAACCAATATGGATAAAACTTTCACTACATCCTCTCCTTTTCACACACGCAGTAATCAATTACCAATTTTAGGTTTCCACATTAAAAATAACCTAAATATCTTAGTTAACAATCTTAAAATTTTCTT
The DNA here is from genome assembly GCF_028372415.1 of Notamacropus eugenii. Classification (NCBI taxonomy): domain Eukaryota; kingdom Metazoa; phylum Chordata; class Mammalia; order Diprotodontia; family Macropodidae; genus Notamacropus; species Notamacropus eugenii. The sequence goes on from NC_092876.1 coordinate 401,359,357, forward strand.
TTTTTAATGTAACTAATGTTTTCACTTTTGTTCGTACTTTAATGTTACATTTACTCCCATGCCATAAGCTTTTGTTTCTTCAGTTTCTTTTGGGATATCTTTTTCTTTTGAGCAACTGCCTCTTCTGGTTTAGGAACAATCTGTTCCTTTTCTGTAAGTATCATCTCACTAGGGCAAGGAGAATGCATGTATGGGTTGGTTCGACCATGAGCCCTGGTTCACATTTTGGGAGCCTTGTTAACTTGGATATGTTCAATGACAAGAGAATCCACATCCAAACCTTTCAGTTCTGTGTTATTCTCTGCATTTTTAAGCATATGTAGCAAGAATTCAGCACTCTTTTGGGGCCAACAACCTTATATCCAACCCCACTGCTTAGACTGGTGCACCTGCCAACTCCACCTTTATAATGATAGAAGGGAACACGTTGTTTCTTCAATGTGACATCTTTCAAATACTTGGTAGCTTTTTGGATATCCATGCCCTTGATAACTTTGTTTCATGGGTGTTCTTTAAGTGGACCTGGAGATTTGAACCCCTTGACTTTCATGATTTTGTGAGGTTCTCAAGATCAATAAATGATTACTTAGGATGACTCAAGGGAAAAACTTAAAATTTTCTTTTTTTTGTTTTATAGTTTTATTTATTTGTTTTTGGATTTCAACATTCATTTCCACAAAATTTTCTAAGTTTTCTTCCCATCTTTCCCTTCCCCCCTCCCCATAAAACCTTGCATTCTGATGACTCCTTCCCTCAATGTCCCCTCCCTTCTATCACACCCCACCCTTCCCTTATTCCCATCTTCTCTCTTTTCTTGAAGAGCAAGATAAATTTCTATACCCCATTACCTGTTTTTCTTATTTCCTAGTTATATGCAATAGCAATTCTCAACATTTATTTCTAATACTTTGAATTCTAACTTCTTTTCCTTCCTCCCTCCCCTCCCATCCCCACTGAGAAGGCAAGCAATTCAATACAGGCTATATATGTGTCGTTTGCACAAGACTTCTATAATAGTCATGCTGTGTAAGACTAACTATATTTACCTTCATCCTATCCTGCCTCCCATTTATTCTATTCTCTCATTTGACCTTGTCCCTTCCCCAGTGTTTACTTCTAATTACTCTCTTCTCCCATTTGGCCTCCCTTCTATCACTCCCTCACCCCACTTGTCCCCTTCTCCCCTACTTTCCTGTAGTGTAAGCTAGATTTTCATAGCTAATGGAGTGAGCATGTTATTCTCTTCTTAAGCCATATGTGAGGAGAGTAAGCTTCACTTTTTCCCTCTTACCTCCTCCCTTTTCTCCTCCATTGAAAAAGATTTTTCTTATCTCACTTACCCAAATACTGAGAAAAGTCTCCAGAGTTACAAATATTATTTTCCATGTAGGAATATAAACAGTTCAGCTTTAGAAAGTCCCTTATGATTTCTCTTTCCTGTTTTACCTTTTCATACTTCTCTTGATTCTTGTGTTTGAAAGTCAAATTTTCTCTTCAGTTCTGGTCTTTTCATGAAAAATGCTTGAAAGTCTTCTATATCATTGAATGACCATTTTTCCCCTGAAGTATTATACTCAGTTTTGCTGGGTAGGTGATTCTTGGTTTTAATCCCAGTTCCTTTGACTTCTGGAATATCATATTCCAAGCCCTCTGATCCCTTAATGTAGAAGCTGCCAGATCCTGTGTTATCCTGATTGTATTTCCACAATACTCAAATTGTTTCTTTCTAGCTGCTTGCAATATTTTCTCATTGACCTGGGAACTCTGAAATTTGGCCGCACTATTACTAGGAGTTTCTCTTTTCAGGTTTCTTTCAGGAGGTGATTTGTGGATTTTTCCAATATTTTTCTTGCACTCTGGTTCTAAATATCAGGGCAATTTTCCTTGATCTTTGTGAAAGATGATGTCTAGGTTCTTTTTTGAATCATGGCTTTCAGGTAGTCCCATAATTTTGTTTTTCCAATGAGATATTTCACGTTATCTTTTATTTTTTCATTTCTTTGGTTTTGTTTTGTACCTTCTTGGCTTATCATATAGTCATTAGCTTCCCTGAACTCCACTTCCATTTTTAAAGAACTATTTTCTTCAGTGAGCTTTTGAACCTCCTTTTCCATTTGTCTAATTCTGCTTTTTAAAGTCTTCTTCTCCTCGTTGGCTTTTTGGACCTCTTTTTCCAATTGAGGTAGCCTATTTTTCAATGTGTTCTTTTCCTCAGCATTTTTTTGGGGTCTCCTTTAAGAAGCTGCTGATTTGCTTTTCAAGCTCTTCCATGGCCTAAGTTCACTGTATGTTCATTTTGGAGGTACTGGATGCAGAAGCCTTGATTTCTCCTCTGACATGCTTGGTTCTTCCCTTAAATGTTTTGTTCTTCCTCATCTGAAAGGATGGAAGGAAATACCTGTTCACCAAGAAAGTAACCTTTTATGGTCTTACTTTTTTTCACTTTTTTGGGTATTTTCCCAGCCAGTCACTTGACTTCTGAATCCTTTGTCAAGAGGAGGGTCCTAGTGCTCCTGCTTGCCCCAGGACTGTGCTCAGGGCTGAGATTCAGATCAGCTGCTCAATAACCCCAGGGGCTTTATGCTCAGTGCTCCAACAATGGAACAATTGATGCCAACTATTCCTGACTGCCATGGCCACCAAAAGCCTCAGCTGCCCAGACTCTCTTGCTACCTCAGGCCAGGGTCAGGGGTGGACCCTGCTCCCTTATCACTCTGGTTGAAAAGGCCCTTTCACTGACCTTTGGTGCCTGTGGGTTGAGGAATCTGTGAACCGCTGCTGCTTCCAGAGATTTTGTCCCTGAAGTCTGCTCAGGTCTTGCTCTTCCCAGAGTCTGGTAGCCAAGGCTGGGGTGGGCTCTGCTCCGCATCTGGTGTGACAGACCTTTCTTGTCAGCCTTCCAGGTCACCCTGGGCTGAAAATCTCCTCCACTTTGTCTTTCTGTGGCTTCTGCTGCTCTAGAATTTGTTGAGAGTCTTTCTTTACAGGTATTTTATGGGCTGTGGGGGAAAAGCTAATGTATGTACATCTTTCTACTCCACCATCTTGGCTCCACCCCAAGCTTAAAATTTTCATAAGTGAGAGCCAAATTGTTTTATTTGCAACTTCCTCTTAACTATAGGCTTAGGTGAAAATATCCAGTTTTCTAAATGGCAGTTACACAACATAAGACAGGGCTAGCAGGGAAACAATTTTTCTACTGTCTTTTTAGTTTCTCTCACCGCATACTCTAATAACATCCAAGTTATAATTAATACAAAAGTTTACCAATTTGAAACCTGAAATGAACCCATTACCAATCAGGTGGCTTCCATTTTGTTGAATGCATTTCCAAATTACATAGAGAATATATATCTCTTCATTAACATTAAAACCTTAACATCGAGTTTAAAAGAGTGGGCATATTAAGTGCAGAAGCTGGCTGACTTCTTACTTAGTACTGCTGTGATACATCTTATTTTCCTCTCTCCCTATGGCTGCTAGAGGGATGAGCAGGATGTGCTGAAAATGGATGATGCTGGCAGGCTACAGGGTGCCCAGGATGCAGGGCCATTGCCAATGTGGTCCCTGCTGTAACTGCTGCTTTTCCCCACTCCTTCCTTTCACCAGGTGGAGGAGAGTGAATTCACAGGTGGGGAAGGGGTGACACAAATTCCTTACCATTCTCTAGCACTCTCATCTTGTAATCTGACCTGGGATTAGAGGGTTTAGCAGAGAGAGGCTATTTGCAATCCTTGCACTGAGATATCCTTTTGATTCAAGGGAAGGGAGTGGGGGAAGGGAGTGACCAGGAGTGTAAGGAGGAGTTTCAAAACTCCTTAATGATCAATCTCAAAACCTCCAGGATTTTCTATGATATTTTTAGCTGTTCTGAATTTTCACTGTTACCTTAACCTGGTCAGAGCCAGGAATATAGGAAGAAAAATCTCAAGAACTGCTTTTTTAAAGAATTTTTTAATGATGGGGAAAACCCAGAAGCTCAGAGAGGCTTGTCAGAAATTCCCTACACAAATCAGACAATTTTTTTTGGCTCTCTAGATTGTATTGAGGCCAGGCACAAAGCTTTCCTTTTCAATGTCTTGATGATCCAAGCTTTTTCAAATTCTGTAAAAGATAACCTAGGGACAAATCTTAGGAAAGTCCCATTAAGGCTAGTTTTGAGGTTGAGGGTCTGGCAGCCATGAAGGCCAGAAGACAAAGGGGATCTGGAAGGCAGTGGTTTGGAGACTTGGGAGACTGTCCATAAAGGAGGATCCTGGGATGTAGAGGGAATAAGCCCTAGGAAACCAAAAAGCACCTGCAGTTTCTCAATTCCCCAGCATCCTAGAGGATTCAGAGAATTGGGCATACTATTTCTGATAAGGCATTCCCTCTGCAGCAGAAGGTGTGCCTAAGTCCAGGGACTGTAAGCATAAACAGGTTAGATTCTTAGGGAATCTGCAAACATGATGGGGGTGAGACTGATACTAACCCTAATGCTTGCTGCTGAAGGTTTCTGAACAATACAGTGTGATGGTCAGACCTATGTTTAGATAGATGATTTTGGCAGCTGTGTGAAAGGTAGATTGAAAAATAAAGAGATTTTTAGTGGGATAATGAATTAGAAGGTGGTTTTAGTTGTTCCATTCAAATTAACTTCAACTTCCTTATTCTTTGTTTCTCCCTATACCTTCCTTCCTTTAACTAAGTCATTCTGAAATATTTCTCTTTCTACTCAGTGAACTACCTTCCTTACCAAACAACTCATTAAAAGACCTGGACACTCAGGAAATCTCTTTGATTAAGGCATTAAGTATTTATTAAGTTACACTAAATGGTAGACACTAGGCTAAATACTAAAAATACAAATAGAAGCAAAATACTCTCAATGAGTTCACTTTTAATGGGGGAAGACAAGCCACAAGGGGAAATGAAATGTTGGGTAGAATTCATGGAAGGAGAGGAACTTGTGGGGCAACTGGTATCAAAGTTAAAAAAAATAAAAAAGATGAGAGAAAATGAGGATCTAAACTAGAATATAGATAGTATTAGTGGAGCAAAGGAAGTGTCAGGGAGGTGTGTTATGGAGGCAACAAAAAATAAAATCCTGGACAATTGAGTGGAAGTGAGGGAAAAGGAAGAGGATGACTAAGGCTGCAAATATGGGTAAGGATCAGTAAAATGGCAGTGCCCTCAACAAAACAAAGATATCAAAATGTGGGAGAGTTTTTAGAAGATAATGTATTCTATCTTGGACACATCGAGTTTGAGATGTCTACATGTTACCCAAGTGAACAAAAGGATAGGAGTTCTCTGTAGCTATGAGAGTTGAACTTATGGGAACTTGAAAGAAAATCATTGAAATTCAGTACATGGAGAGAGCTCAAGACAGAACTTTTGAGAATATTCATTTTATTTTTGGCAATTCAAACAGCTCTGAGGTACCACATCACACCCATCACATTGACTAACATGGCAAAACAGTAAAATGATAAATGTTGGAGATGTGGGAAAATTGGAAGACTATTGCTTTACTGGTGGAGTTGTGATCCAACCATTCTGGAGAGCAATTTGGAACTATGCCCAAAAGACTATAAAATGTGCATATCCTTTGATCCAGAATTGCCACTTCTAGATCTGTATCCTGAAGAGATCATAAAAATGGGGAAATGACCCACATGTATAAAAATATTTATAGCAGTTCTTTTTGTGGTAACTAAGAAATGGAAATTGAGGGGATGCACCCAAGTTGTGGTATATGGATGTAATATGGAACTATTATTCCATAAGAAATGATGAGGAGGTGGACATTTGAAAAAGCTGGAAAGACTTATATGAACTGATGCTGAATGAAATGAGCAGAACCAGGAGAACATTGTACACAGTAACAGCAACATTATATTATGGCCACCTTTGATAGACTTAACTTTTCTCAGCAGTATGAGGATTTAAAGCAACACCAAAAGACTCATGATGGAGAATGCTATTCACATCCAGAAAAAGAAATATGGAGTCTGAATGCAGATCAAAGCATACTGTTTTCTCTCTCTCTTCTTTGTTTCTTCTTTCTCATGGTTTTTCCCTTTGGCTCTAATTCTTCTTTACAGCATGACTAATGTAAAATATGTTTAATATGATTGTAGAGTCTATATCAGATTGCACACCATCTTGGGGAAGAAAATTTAGAAATCAAAATCTTATAGAAGTGAAATGTTGAAAACTAAGAACAAATACATTTTAAAAGAGTACTCTGTTTCAGCGAATGGGAGGTAGATGGTGATGGAGCAAAGGGGAATGAGAAAGAACACTCAGAAATGGAAGAGAAAAATGAAGAGATCTTTGTCATGGAAACCAAATGAGGGCAGGATATTCAACAAGGATTGAAAATTCCCCCAAATTCAAGAAGGGCAAGAACGCAGAAAAGGTCATCATATTTAGCAATTAAGAGGTCAGTATTAAACTTGGAATGAAGAGTTTCAGTCAGGTAGTAAAGTTGGGAGAGAGGTTGTAAGGCTTTAAAAAGTTAATGGAAGTGGAAGCCATGAATGAGTTCCTTACAAATTTATGTCACATAATCCCAACTGGGCCCTCACTGCTGCTCTGCTAGGCAATCCTACTATATGTCCCATATCAACTCCCTATCCCACTCTCCACAGCAGTTCTTCCAAACCTTTTCATCCCTTCTCAAACCTCCCAAGGGTCCCCCTCCTCAAGCTTTTTCAGCTGAGATTTTTCCCTTATATTTAAAGAAAAAAATGAGACCATTCCTCACGGATTCCCTCTTCTCTTCTTCATCTCCAAATTACTCAGATGCCTTCTACTTTCTCCCCTGTCACTCCTGTTGCACACGGTGAAGTGACTTTACTCTTTACCAAGGCTACCCTCTGTTTGTTCAAGCAATCCAATTCTATCTTATTGATGGGGTGCTTGGATGCTTGTGCATGAACTCCACTTCCAAGATCACATTTCTCTCTAACCTTAAAACACTATCCATGACAGTTTTCTCCCCAGCAATGCCTAGCAATAACTCATGAGAGGGCCCCAATAAGACAAACTATGTTTCCGTGTTACAAGAACAAGCTGATCTCTGTAGAATTTCCCTTATAAAGAAAGGACTATCTTGGACCAGTAGAATAATCATGTATTGATTCTCACAGTTATTGTATACAATACAGAGGTCAAGCTATACACATCAACTCTCAAAGCTATCTTGCTACAGACATAAAAGATGAAAAATCTACCCCTTAGGAACCTATTCCTCAGGTTTCAAGTAGTGAATGATGCCTGTGACTAAGGTTGTATGTTATCACATAATTAGCATATATGCCAGATAATCTACCACTTTTCCTATATAAGCTTTAGCATCATTCCTGTTAAGTTACAAGTTCCTTAAGGAGTTCTGCCTGCCATACTGGTGTTATAATAAACCTTTGCCAGCTTGACTTAAAGAACACTTGAATCCGTGAATTCATGCCAGACAACACTTTCCTGTACTTAATTCCTCGAGGGGTCCCTGAACCTCTCAAACCATATCACCATCTTCAAAAGATTGCTCTTTTCTCCATGGATTTAATTACCATCTCTGTTGATGATTTTCAAATGTATTTCTTCTATCCCACTCTTTCCTGACTTCCAATCTTCATATCCAACTGCCTTTTAGACATTTGGAACTGAATGTTCAGTAGACAATTTTAAACTCGATATATCCAAAACAGAACTTATTATCTTTAATCCCAAACCCTTTCCTCCCCCTCACCTCTCTTTCACCACAGAGGGCAACACCATTCTCCCATTCCCTCATGCTTACAATCTAGGAGTCATCCTCATTATCTCTGACCTTTGCCCCACTCCCCTCCCTGCCCCCAATATCTAGACTGTTACCAAGGCCTACTGATTTCACCTTTGCCAACATCTCTCATCATTCGTCTTTTCTCTCCTAGAGATACTGCTACCACCCTAGTGCAGGTCCTCATCATATAAGATGGTCAGCCTGCCTCAAGTCCCCATGCCAATCCACAGTCCATTTAGTCACTAATACGATTTTCTTAAAAGACAGATGCAATCATGTCATCCTCCTTTTCAATAAACTGCAGTAGCTTCCTATTGCTTCTAAGATCAAATACCTAATGCTCTGTATGACACCCAAAGTCCTTCATGAACTAGCCTGCTCCTACCTTTTCAGTCTTTTCACACTTTAGTCCCCAATGGATATTGTTGAATCCAGTGACTCTTTGTCTTTGGAATTTGGCTGAAATGTAATCCTGATATTACCAGTGGAAGTAATCTGTTGATTCTGAGCCTAAATTATACTTCATACTTCTCTGATGTGGACAACTGTTCTCTGCAGTGGCATGAAATGTAATTTACTCAAACTGACAATTTATTCTAGTTGCTTTTAGAAAAGAAAGAGAGAATGTATTCATTCCTTGATGTCTATCCTCAAAGGTCTTAGCTCATATCATTGGCAAGGCATTGGATGGAAGTACTTACAATGAAGTAACTCTCTCCATTGTATATACTTAAGACTTAAATGACCACTTTGGGCCCAATAGATTAAAAGAAGTTCTTGGCTAGGGATTCCTGGATAGATTTCAGGGCTCCCATGAACTTGGATGGGAAAAAAGAAAATCTTTATTTTTTTCTAAACTTTGGCTTCCTTTACAGTCTTTGTATTTTTCTTAAGTATTTAAAAACTTTATTTTGAAAGGGGGTCCCATAGATTTCACCAGACTGCCAAAGGAGTCAATGATACAAAAAGCTGAAGAACTGTTCTGAAAAGTTCTTTATCCTCCTTTCAAAATTTAGCAGGCTAAGCAAATATGCTTCCAACAATCAACAAGACAATCAATTCATGTGTATTTACTAAGTGCTCTCTTAATACCAGTACTATGCTGGATCAGGAGACACAGAGAAAAAAAACAGTTCCTGCCTTTGAAGAATTTACAGTTGAATAGTCACTTTGGCAGCTATATGGAGAATGGATTAGAAAGGGGAAATCTTTGAGACAGAGAATGGAGGGGGAAGACAACATAGTCATGTGTGTGTGTTTGTATATATGTATATATCACATACATAATAGATATAACTTTGGTGGAGAAAGAAGTAGCAACTAAGGAAGGAACTAGGAGAGGATACATGGATGTCTTAAAGGAAATTAGGGATTCCAAGAGGGAGAGAAGAAAAGAGAGTGTATTCCAGGCATCATTGGGGATAACTAGGACAGAGATATGGAGAGATGAGATGGAGGGTCATGTGTAAAACGCAACAAAAAATCAGTATGGTTGGATTGTAGATTGTATGGAGTAGAATAATGTGTAATAAGGTTGGAAAGGCAAGGATAAAGCTGAATGGTACAGAACTTTACATGCTAAATGGAGGAGTATATACTTCATCATAGATATAATGGAGAATGACTGGAGTTTATTAATTTGTAGGTAGGAAGTGGCATAATAACAATCTGACTGTAAGAAAGTCACTTTGGCAGCTATGTGGAGAATGGATTGGAGAGGGGAGATATTTGAGACAGAGAAACTAATTTGGCAGTTTTCGCAGTAGTTTAAGAGATACTCTTGCACTGGTCTAGCACAAATTAATTAATTTACCTTTATTTTATATACACTCATCCTATAATCACATGACATTCCCAATAATAAGAGCTAGACTAGAACCTTAAATAGAAGAGAAGAAGGAGGTTTTCCAAGACAGAGAAAGATAAAGAAACAAATTTGTCTCCATCTTTTCCCATTTCCTGTGCTAAAGATAGGTCAACTATTCCATTAAATATAAATGTATGGAAAAATGCATAATTATTATCTGATGTTTCAATCTTAATAGTAATATTGGATATCAAAACTGCATTTCCAAATGTTTCCAACATTTTGCTTCAATGTAAAGTGTTCATTTCAGTTCAACAAATATTTATTAATCATCTGCTCAACAATCAACCTTTATCTTCAAGTTTCTTCAGGGCTGCCATGTGAACAAATATTAGACCCTGTGTTCTTGGACTTCTATGCCAGAAATAGGACCAGTGTATGGAAAATGCAGCAAGGAAGACTCTCAGTTCATTGGTACTCTCCCAAAGTGAAATGGAATTTTTTGGCCAGTAGCAAATTACTCATCCATGGAAGTCTTTAAATAGAGGACAGATGATCATGGTTAGGGGACAGATGATCATGGTTAGAGGAAATTCATGTTTCAGATAAGAGCAGTATAAGATACCTTTGAAAGAGCCAGCCTACTCTAAGAGTCTATGATTCTTTATCTGAACTTATCATGTCATTTCTCCTTTACTTTTTACTGCCAGCAGTATATAGGTATAGGGAGCGTGTGAGAATACCCTTATAATCTTATTTGGAATGAACTTCAAGTCCTCCTCCAAATTTATTTTTCACTAGTCTGCCATGATATAAACCTCACTTTCACTTGACCTGGAGTTTCTAGTATTAGACTTATTTCTATGGATTAGATAGTAATGCAATGCTTCTAGAAGAGTGATATTAAAATATATCCTGTGATCTGGGTTAGGGGTTGGGGTAAGGGAGATAGGGATGGCTTACAACTGATTCTTTATGTCTCCAGTTGAGGTTTTCTTGGCAAAGATACTAGGGTGCCTTGTTATTTCCTTCTCCAGTTCATGTTATAGGTGAGGAACAGAGGCAAACAGGGTTAAGTGACTTGCCCAGGGTCATGCAGCTAGCACTCTATCCACTATGCCCCACACCCCAGCTATGCAAAGGTAGGGATGAGTCCTCTCCAATTTTTCTTCTTACTGGAATATTTTCATAATTTTAGTTTAGGAGATTAGGTTGTTGTCTTCTTGGAAGAAGGCAGAGAGGATCAGAAATCCCTGAGAGGATTTGATGTCAGATTGGTAAATTTCAATAGGGTAGTAGGAATATATAAATAATAGTGACTGCTAGAATGCACAAGAGTTGGCCTAGTCAGAAAGGGCAGTACCCGGATAATGCCAAAGGGAATAGGGTATAAGAAATGGACTGCTCTGGGGGCATTGGCTTTGGAAAATCTAAATGTCTTTTAGCAAAGTATAAGTGTTTGGGAATAAGCGTCACATACATAATTTATGTCCCTGTGGAAACACAAGTTGTTTTTCATTCTGATCAGAAAAATACTTTACCTTTTGGAAAAAAGGCAATGGGAAAATAGCTTTTTGATTAAGAACTATACTAACGGTGTTTTTTAAGTCCTTTTTTTGGGGGGGGGGGGAAGTAGGAACAATATGAAAGAATAGTTTAAATATAAAGCCCCTGAAAGAGATTTCATTAGCAGAAATTTCTTTTTGGAAAATAAGTCTCTGTTTAGTGCACTGTCTACATTAGCACCTTATTCCCATTTGCACAGTCAGAAGCAACATTTAGAAGGAGCTGAGTTTCACAGAAATCTGTAAAACATTAGTTCCTTGGAAGATGGGTGTTAAACGTCAGCACATACATATTTTTAACTTAAATACTAAATGAAGACTGTCTGGGCATCCATCCTGACATTTTGCATTTTTGTTTGTGCTTTTGACATTCAAATGTTCTTGTCTTCTGCAACGACATGCAATTTAGAACCCCAAATGTATTGAAAATATTTCCAAAGAGAAAAGCCTAGTACATTGTGATACTCTGATATTAGGTGACTTTTCTTCTCCTGAATCCATATCTGATCATTGGTTAAATATTCTGCTTTTCTGAGTGGTTCTGGCAGCCCCAGACAGATGGATGTTTGTGAAATTGGAATTATAATATAAAGTTTAGAGAACAGTGTACCATATTGGGGATCTAATTTATGGTAATAGGAAATGATTTTCTTTCCTTATTCAAACAAGCATCACTTTAGTTGACCCAAGGTGTATGCGACATGCAGTGGTTTGAAGGACAAGCCAGCATTCTAATTTGAGAAAACACCAGAAGACGTCACAGCAAGGAAGATTCCAAACTTTAAACTCCCCTTGAAGGCATTTGGCTTTTTGACATTATCCTTCAAGTGCATGGATATGTAACTATTACTGACAAGATTAATATCAGCTCTTGAACAGGCCAACCTAATCATTTGGCTTTGCTATTGGCACCACTGGGGTCTTCTCTGAAGCTTTTAAAATGGGTGAGGACAATTTCCCTGATAACACAGTTGTAAGTCTTTCCCTAGCTCTCAATTCTCCTGTATCCAAAGGACAAAGATGCTGCTACTGAGTTAGCCATCTATGCTAATATCACATGCTATTTTTCTCCAGAATGAACTGCCTCAAATGGATCTTTCCCTATGAAAATTTTATCCAGTGTCAATAATCTTCCACATGACAAAAATATGTCCTTAAAATGTCTTTATCTAATTAATGCATTTTATATACTTTTATATCATCTTTGGCATCTGTGGGTTTTAAGCTGTTATAGATGAGAGAATAATATAGAGAGTATTTAAGGTCTATACAATTTTTAAAATATGTCCTCATTTCATTCATATAACAAATCTGTGAAGTAGATGTTCATATTATCCCCATTTTATAGGTCAGGAAACAGGCTTAGAGAAGTAAAAGTTAAGTAAAGTAAAAGTAAAAAAGTAAAAGATGGGGTCACAATCTCCTAAATATCTGCTATATTGTACATCTCCCAGTGAAGGACCAGCTTCTTTAGTTAAGTTTAGACAGGCCAATCTTCAGGTAATGAATTGATATGATCACAGCACCAAGTAGAAAGAAAACTTTCCTCTGAGGTAAGGATAGCTGACGATTGATTTCCATCCATGAAATTCCCTTGCTGGTGAAATCATAGTCCCTCTCTTTTTTTAAATACTGAAATAATATTATTCCTCTGACTGTAATCTATACCAGTTTATGACTGGTGTAGTTACCAATAACAACAGCAAGAGTTTCTAAAATGTGCTATATCTCCTGTCAGCTTGCTCTTTAATTGGATAATTCCTGTGATTTAACTGGTATAAGAAACTCCATCTACCGATAACAGAAAAGCCCCTGCTGCACAATTTACTATCTTAGAGTATTAGTTGGGGCACTGAAAAGTTTATCCAAGGTCCCAAGGGCAGTTATGTGTCAGAGATAGAACTTTATAAGGCAAGATGTCTATACATTATGCCATTGCTGCCTCTCATCTCCTTAGATACAGTCAATTAGTGCCCAGAGACATCTCAAGTCTGAAAGGGTAGACTGCTGGGCTGCTATACAAAACCAGGATGAACACCCTGTGGTGATAAGTATTGGTGATTGGCAATTCATTTGATTTTTACCACTTTGTAAAAATCTTTCAATAAGTTTCTTGGATATCAGAGAGTGTGACCGAAAATACCTAGCCAGGTCTATGTTTTAGGTTGTGTTCTCTGGTGCATTTCAGGAGTCCCTAGGTCTCTCTCATGGATGCCTTTAGCAAAACCACTTGGAATACTAATCCTCTGTTAAGTTGTTTGACTCCTTGAGCCTGCTGTGATGAAAAGGATTCCCACTGTTCAGGTACAGTGGGTACATTATGTCATTAGCTGCTCTTTTTTTCAGAGTCTATACTTGTGATGTGAACTTGTATGCGTTCTGCTGGTATTATTTTTATAATTCAGAAAGTAGCCAGGCAGAATATAACTTTATAGCCTCATTCAACTGACATACAATGCCAGCATGTTGGTCTTATATGCACATTAATGTCTTACTGGTGGCAGGACATGACAGAAAGCTTTTTAAATTTATTTTTTGTGTGGTTGATTTTTTTTAGGGGATGGGGAAGTTATTTTATACTAGTTGATTCATGACAAGTGGTCTTTTATCTTGGCAGTAAATAGGAATAGCAAATGTTTCCCTCCACCCCCACTGACTCAATCAATAAGGATTTATTAAGTGCATATGATGTACAGAATACTGTGCTAGGCACAGCTGATCCAAAGAAAAGCCAAAACATGGCTTTTCACATCCTAATGGGGAAGACAATATAAAAAAATGTACATGAAAGCTATCTATCCATACCCATCCATATATATATATATGTATATATATATATATATATATACACACACATATATATATATACACACGTGCATCTCTATACATATATACACACACACATATATATACGTATGTATGTAGGAATGCACATGCTTATGCATATATTTACGAAGGTAATTTCATAAGGAAGCAACTAACAGGGAGTAAAGGAATTGAAGGATTTGAAGACCAGGAAAGAATTGTTACTTAAAGTGGAATCTTGAAAGAAGCCACGGCAGCCCAGAATGAAAGATGAGGAAGGAAATCATTCCAGCAATGGACTGTCGGTGAAAAGATATGGAGTACAGAGATGGAGTACTCAGGTGTAAGGAACAGCAAGAAGTCTCATTAAGTGTAAGAATAATGGAAATGTGGGAGGGGTCCAGGTTGTGAAGGACTTTAAATGCCAAATAGAAGTTTTTGTATTTGATGGGTAATAGGGAGCCATAGGAGTTTACTGAATAGGAAATGCCATAGAGAAGATCACTCTAGCAGTGAAATAGAGGATGGATGGGAATGGGAAGAGATTTGAGGCAGTAAGACTAACTAGAAGTCTACGAAATAGTCTAGACATGAGGTGATGAAGCCTCGTGTCAGCATGATGTCTGAGTGACAAAGAGAATGGTGGTGCCTCGAGCAAAATGTGTGATGAAAACTATCAATGTCTTAAGAGAGGTAAATGACGAAATTTTAAAGACAAGTTAAAAGATTAAGGTTAAAGGAAGACCTTAAGATCTAACCGAACTTCATGGCAGGTGGTGATGCTGAGTTTACAAGTAATTACTCATTATTTTCTGTGTAAGTATATAACCTAATGAGGTACAGTAGAACTTCAGTTCATTACTAAAACACTGGGATTCTTTCTTTATTGAAGATGCAAATGGAAGTGAAACTAGTTTACTCTGTGAATTTATTTCAAATAGCAGCTTCTAGGGAATGCAATGGATCTGTACCATTTCAACTCAATTTCCTATACTCTCCATATCTGTTACAGTATAGATTTATGGTTCAGTTTCTTTTGTCAGACATCAAAGGTCCTCCATAATTTAGACCTGTCTTTCTGGTTTTGTCTCACATTGTTTCCCCTTTACTCATTAAATTCCTGTTAAACTGGACAGTTTCCCTTACCACTCTTTTAAAGTCAAATTCAAATCACTTCCTACATGAATTCTTCCCCAGTTGGTAAAGATTTCGCCCCTCAGATTTCATAAAATCTACTTGAGGGAGGGATAGACATTCTCTGGTCCCTACAACATTTCAAAATAGATATTATGCACCAAAGATAAAGCAAATTAAGCTGTTTCCATGTAATAGAAGATGAAATATCAAATATGTGGACTCTAACACTCCTGAGTGGGACCTGAGCCTGAATAAGACATAATTTGGCATTATTTAACAAAATAAATAAAAATAAAACATGATAATATTCTAATATAAATTGTAGAGCATAGCATATGTAATTATAATAAAGTAATATTGCATTTAAAAAATAAGTTAATATGCAGCCTCCAAGGATTCTTATTTAAGGATTAGTGGGCCTTGTTCTTATTTGAGTTTGGCAGTACTGATCTAGGACACTAGGAATCCAAAATAAGGTTAAAATTAGTCCACAAAATGTTGCCTAATCTGAACTCACACAATACTACCACTCACCCATACTATGCTAGTCAACCCATCCCCAGTACCCTCTCTCTCTTTCTAGGTTAGGGAAAGTTGCTGGGTCTTGGTGGACAATGCTCAGGCCATGTTCTATGCTGCAAAAGATCTCTGATGGATTGTGGCGGAGCAGAGGGAAAGGGGCAGGACATATATCTGGACTTGAATGAACTGAACCCCACACCCTGATCTTTCTACTCCTCCCAAAGCCTTAGAGACCCAAACTCTAAATGACAGAAATTACCCCAAGCTTCAATGGCAACATTGTGAATTTCCAGTCCAGAGAACTGAAGAAAAGAAAGAATGGGACAGGACACTATGAATGGGGGCTTGCAGCACTCCATTAAGCCAGAGGGTAAGAGCCTAGAATCCAGATGGAGCCAGTTATGGTCCCCAAAAGTCACTTGGCACACATACCTAGGCAGTAGAACCATGTCTAGCATGTCCATTTGAGATGTAGCCCACAGATCTAAACCTCAGTGGAAAGAGTCACAAAGTGAACAATAGTGGAGAATAAAGGAGAAAAAAGACTGACATTACCAAAGATCTCAGGAGAAAGAAAACTCAAACATACAGTAATAGAAAAAGAGAAGATGAATGGATATGACTTTTTAAATGAAAAAGACAAGTAAATCTAAAATAAGCATAAAAGAGAAGATTAAAAATTAGAGAAGTAATAGATAAAGTGAAACAAAAAACCAAACAAGCTAAACTCTGGTTCTTTCAAAAGAGTAATAAAATTGATAAGCTTTTTAGCTCATCTAAAGCAAAGTGAAATAACAAAACCAGAAAAAAAATGGTATATATTATACAGTTATATGCTAAGGAAACTGAAAACAAAAGATATAAAGGAATATCTTCATAAATATAAAATTCTAGAACTATCAGAAGACCAGATAGAGATATCAGTCTCAAATAAGGAAACGGATCTAATGGTAAAAGAACTACTTAAATGTGAGTGGTAGATGGCTGGGTAGAACTCCTAATCCTGATGAATTTACAAAATTCTATCAAACCCTTAAACAGTGAGTTCCTATACTTCATTAATTATTCTCAGGTATTAAGAAAGAAACCACCCTATGCTAATCTATTTTATGAAATCAATATGTAGTCTCAATACATATTTCAGGAAAAAATAATACACAGAAAGAAAACTATGGGCTAATGTCATTAAACCAAATCCTGCAAACAGACCACAGAGATTTATCCAAGAACTCATTCATTATGATCAAGTGTGATTTATACCAGAGGTACAAGGATGGTTCAACATTAGAAAATTATCAACATAATTAATCATATTGAAAACAAGTCACATTATTGTCTCAAGAGAATTACAAAAAGTCTTAAAAAATAGCACTTGTTTATGTTAAAAACTCTACAAAGTATAGTCATAGAGGGACCTCTATGACTAATACTGTAATTAATACTGTAATACTGTAAAAAGCATCTATCTAAAACCAAAAGCAAGCACCATATGCAAAGGGGAATAGAGCCTTTTCCAATAAATATGAGAGGAAAGCAGGTATGCCCATTCTCGCCACTATTATTTCATATAATTCTGGAAATGCTAGCAATAGCAGTGTGACAAGGAAAAGATGCCAAAAGCATTAATGTACATAAAGAGGAGGTAGAGCTATTCTTTGTTAATGAAGTGGTGGGATAATTGGAAAATCTTAGGGAATCAGCAAAAATGCTAAATGAAACAATTGCTTCAACAAATTTCCAGGCTACCAAATAAACCCTAAGAAAATCAATAGCATTTCTGATAATAATAACTAAACCCAATAAGCAAAAGTAGAAAGGAAAATTGCCTTCCAAATAACTAAAAAATGCATAAATTATCAGACAGATAGATAAATAACCTACCAAAACACAGAGAACACTTGCATTGATTCAGATTTCAAAGTGTTCCTTACATAGCTGGAGGAATATTCAGTGCCCATGGTAGACCATGCCAATATAATAAAAAAGACAAAGAAGAGTTAATTTACACTTTTAATGCTGTGCCAAATCAACAAGGAGATACTTTCTAGAACTTGATAAAATAATAGCAAAATTCATGTAGAAAACAAAATATCTAGAATATCAAGGGAAATAATGAAAAAAAGTAGGGATATAAAGAGGGGAAAAGCTCTTCCAGGCCTCAAACTGTACAATAAAACCATATAGTATGGGTTAAAAAATGGAGAGATAAATCAATGGAATGGACTAGACAAAGAAGAATCAGAAAAAAATGGAACTCAAGAATCCACTTAATAAAATGGAAAACTAATTACTTTGGTGGGGGGAAAATCCTTATTTGATAAAAATTTCTGGGAAAACTGGAAAGCAATCTGGCAGAAATCAAACTTAGGCTAATACCTAATACCATATTCCACAATACACTCTAAATGGGTACACAACTTTGGCACTAAAACTCATACTATAAGAAAGTTAAAGAGAAACATTTCACATACCTCTCACCATGGGTAGGAGATGTATTATTAACCAAACAAGAGACAGAGGCAATTACAAAAGATAAAACAGATAGCTTTAATTGCATGAAATTGCAAAGCTCTGCAAAGACAAAAATTAATGCACCTAGGAAAAAATCTCTGTATCTCATTTCTCTGATAAGGACTTGGCATCCAAGATATTTCTTGACCAATAAAAAAATACTTGATTGTGTTCACAACACTACTTACTGATACCCAAGAGTAAACCAAATGTTTACATTTTTAAAGAATGTGGGGTTTGGCTATAGGACTGTGCTGGTGTACATTTAATGACTAGGTTTCCAAATTAAAATGTACTTTTAACTTTAATCTGTAATATTTCAATTTTCTCTATCACTTTCTTAAGTCTAGACAACAAAACAATGAACCTTAATTAAATCCTATCATTTTACGGATGAGAAAACTGAAAGTGAGGGGAGGTGGAGAGCAAAAGGGCTCTCATGTCGAGTCAACTCACATTCTCACTTCAAGAGTATCGTTTATTGTTTTATTTGTTAATCTTTTCTTCCCACTCAGACTGACACTTTCATCTCCAAATAACAGAGTTAATTTTTTCATCAAATACAATGTTTAACTTCAATAAATTTCCCTTATATTCTGGTTCTGTACCTACTAACCCCTCCTTTGACCTGATAAATGTAATGACAATGACCATCAGCAGTGGACAGCATCTACTTTAATAGGCTGAATGGCAACTTCTTGGTGGAGATTGCTCTGATTTACTTTGTTTTTCAACATTTTGTCATGAACTTCTCCATATCATAACTGAGAATTTTAATTAAAACCAATATGGAATGAGGCACCAATCAAATGATAGTGTCCTTAGCTTTTGGAAAGTCGAACCCAGGAAATCCCTGGTTTTCACTGTGGGAGCCTCACATATCTGGAAGATTAAACTGGGCAACAATTCCTAGGTTATTGATTCATAATGTGACTAACAGCTATCAGGGGTTGATGAACATACACAAATACATACCATTGACAGCCTTCTGATTATGTTTTAATTCCCCTCAAAGCCTTTTGGAAATGACCTTAGAAATCATAAAGCCCAACCCTCTGATTTTTATAGATTAAGAAAATGAGACCCAGGAACATAATGAAGAAATTATTTGTCCAAGGTTTCACAACTAGTAAGTTAACAGAGCCAAGATATAAACAATTTCTCTGGCTCTAAATCCATTCCTTCAACTGTTATCATGCTGCCTCTTTAAATTAAGACAGTATATTTGTTTCAGGTAAGGATTAGAATGGGCTAGATGAAGTATCTGTCCTCTAGGTAGGCATGCAAATAGTTATTGTGCTGAGATACAAAGGATCTGTTTGTTTTTTTTTTTAAATTAAAGTATTTTTTTTGTTTTCAGTTTTAGATTTTTTTTCCCCTCCCTCCCCTTCATTCCCCCTTCTTTCCCCACTCCCTCCCTGAGATGGCATACAATCCTATATAAGTTCCACATGAACATTCCTATTAAATACATGTTGTATAGAACAATTAAAATGAATGGGAGAAACCATAAAACAACAAAGGACCTAACTGTTAAGAACACACAATAAGTATAATTTCTTGTGCTTTTTCTTTTCTTTCATGAATACTAGTATCCACAGCTGGTGGTGGCTTGAAGGAGCCAGGCAGTGGTTTGCTAGCAAATGTTTAACAACCAACTTTCCAAAAACAGATGTATACAAGACATACTTTTAAGTTTAATCTGCATTGTTAACATTTTCTCATTCACTTTCTTAAGTCTGGACAATCAACAAAACAGTAAATTAAGCTCTGATTTGTAATGTTTGCCAATTTCTGAGATGCAAATGCTCCCACTGAAAATTTAGCAATAATTTCTTAAACTCTTAGTTTGAGTTTGCTCCAGCATACCCCAGAAAATAGGGGTTTCTTCAGTTACAAGAAGTTAATAAAAACATACTATATACTTCTTAAAATACCCCAGTTGTTCCTTAATCAATTCATTTGGAGAGGTTCCTTAATGGAGTAAGCTGGCTAATCTTGGTTGTGTAATTTTTCAGTCATTCAGTTGTACCTGACTCTTCATGACTCCATGGACCACAAACACTAATGCAGTCCAGGGGGTTTTGTTGGCAAAGAAATCAGAGTGGATTCTTATTTCCTTCTCCAGTGAATTAAGGCAAACGGAGTAATTTGCCCAGGGTCACACAGCTAGTGAATGTCTGAGGCTAGATTTGAACTCAGGTCTTCTTAAGTTCGGACCCAGACCTCTATCCTCTGAGTCAGCAAACTGCCTCTTGTCCCCTCCATAGCCTAACTCAGTTGCTGGCTTACCACAAACCCTGAATGATCCATGGAAGTATTTTGGTGACAAATACTTGAAGTGTTTGATATAGTTGTAGTAAACATGAGAGTCTTATATCATTGAGAAATGATGTGAAACAACCATTTAAATAATTATAGGAAAAGATTAGGAAACCAATGGCCTATCCATATCTATGCACATACCCTAGCAGAATGTAAGTATCTTGAGAGTAAGGACCATTTAATTTTTGTGTCCTTCTGATAATGCAGGACATAGATACTTAAAAAATGCTTGCTGAATTAAATTGGAAATGCTAGGTTATCAAATACTTATTTTTGTGAGATGTCATAAGGGAGGATAATTCTGCTGACTTCGACCTTTAAATACTAGATTAGCGAAACTTTTGCTCTAATGCCCAGTGTTCAATAAATTGTGTGTAGAACATGGTACTATTTGTGGTATAGCATGGCAGAGTTTTTGCTCGTTTTAGCTTTGATGAAGTGATAGGTGCTTTGGTTTTATGTTTCTGCCTCTTGGACTCAGAGTCGGGAAAATCAGTTCAATTCCAACCACAGACACTTATTAGCTCTGAGAGTCCCTGAACAAGTCTCTTAACCTCTATCTGCCTTAGTTTCCTCATCTGTAAAATGGGGATAATGACATCTACCTTCCAGAGTTGTGCTAAAAATGCCACGTAAATGCTATCTATTAATATCGCAAGAATCTTAAGTAATCATAAGTTTAGTTTGGATCATGAATGCCCTCTCAGACTGGCTTTAGAGGTCTCCTCAAAGGAAAGAATGACATTTCTCATGGTGAGAAGGAGGCAAGAACATACTCTTCCTCCCCATTTTTAAAATAAAAGTTTTGTCTGTGAGCTTTGGAATTTAAACTTGAACCACAAGTTCAGAGAATAGTTCTTGTTTTGGCATAGTGTCTTGGCTGCTAAGATATATCGATCTTAAGCAGAATGAGACTTGGTAGCTCTTTAATCATGGTGACTCAGCCTGCACAGTTCCATTACTACCAATTGGCTGTGCAGTTACAGAAAAGACAGTAATGATACTATGGTACTTGAGAATGACCTTGAGGTTAAACAAGAGACTCAGAAAATGATGCTGCCTCAAATGAGGGGAACAAGAATGACATCATTGGAAGTACATTCTCATATTGTTATTGTTATTGCATTGGGATTTTTTCCTGTTACTTTTATTACAAACAGGTTGACCAATCTCTAAATATTGATTTGGTCTCTTAATTATACTCTAACAAGCTGTAAAAATGGGAAATTGTGTTCAAGATCAATGGGGTGACTCTCTGACCACTTTTCTTGGAATTACCAAGTCAGGTCCAGAATCTAAGAAGCTGATACACAGCTACTGCTGTTTCCCTGTTTAATTATAGCATTGTGTGAAAGGACTCTGCAGCTTTTGTGAATAGCTCCTCCCAACATTGTGGATGCAGAAGAAGGCATATAATCGTCATCATCATCATCATTATTATTTCCCATTAGACATTTGCAGCTGAATATATTTCTAAAAGAGACATTTGAAAGGAAAAATTGTAACCCTTGCTGGGCTTTCCCTCAGAAATGATGCTATACCAAGCAGCAAACTCACAGCTAAAGATGACAAATTCATTGTGATTTGGTTTGCATTTCTAAATTAAGAGAGGAAAAAAGAAAAACCCAGGATCATTTGAAAATAGGTAGTTGGGTACGTAGAGGTATGAAGAAAGGCAGGAGGGAGCCTCTTCTAAAAAGTTTTGCTTATGGACCCTGGAATTTCATCTTGCATCTGTAGTCCAAGAGTATTCTCTTGTTTGCCCAGCTATGTTGATCTAGGCGCAGTAGCACTTTAATCACTGTGATTCTTTCTGATCTATTGTTGGCTATGCTACATATGCTATATATGTGTATATATATATATATATATATATATACATATATATATGTATATATATATATATATATATGCATAAAACAGAATCACACGGAATATCAGAGCTGGAAGGTACTTTAGAAGTTAACTTCTCCACCTTCATCATTTTATAGCTGCAGAAACGGAGACCTAGAGAGAAGTGACTTGCCCAAGGTCCTATATCTAATAAATAGCAGAGAGACAACTTGAAACTAAGTTTGATTCTGAGTCCAAAACAAGAATATACTGCTTCCTGCTCCGACCACCTCTCCCAAACACTCTTGAAAATTTATTTATGTTAGTGGTACTTTTTTATTCCTTTACCTTAATGCTTTAAAAAAACCCAAACATTTCTTACATGGCATTGTCACTCGAAAAATCTAAAATTAGTTGATTTGGTTAAAATGATGGTTAACCAATCTTTTGGATCAAGACGACTTTTCACTAGACAATACAGTTAGTACCATAAGCAATAATCTTTCATTGCTTACCCCATTACAGGTTATAGCAGCATGAGTCTATCCTAATCCAATTCAACCAGTTCTAGAATTGTAAACAAAGTTCAGATCATTTCTAGCTACACATTTCATCTCCAAATAATTCATTCATTTTATTCGATCATTGCTTGCCATGGTGTGAGGATAGATAGAATAAATCTCAGTTCAATGATTTCATGCTCATGATTTCCATTTCTATCAAAATAGCTGGACTACTATTGTATTCTACCAAATTTTCAACATCCTCGTTGGTCATTTGTGAACCCTTATGGCCAGGTGTATAATTCAAATTGTCTATATGCTTGTTTGTCATTTTTGATATGAGTTATTCAGAATGTTTCTTAGGCATCATGGAAATTTTGATAAGTAGGCATTTTTATTTTAACCTATTTTAAGTGTACAGATAGATAATCCTATAGTTCTCTCTCTATGTAGTAATTAAAATGAGAAAAGCTTTGGATTGTGCAAGCCATATCTAACATTAACTAAACAAAAGAAAAGCTGTTTTGCCCACATACATTTGGGCTTGTGTGAGTCACATTCTTATAGATCTTTCTTAATTAATTTTTCCTTTTTATTTCAGATTGGGTTTCCCTATGATGTTTGTCTCCTGCACAATTGGGATGTGTTATCTGCTTGTTGCCCATGTTGTACTTGGCTGGAATTCCTAAGTCATTTGTCTTTTGAAGACCAGTAGAAATCTGATCAACCAACCAACATCAATTATATGACCATGCTGAGACAACTATTTGGAGAAAAACAGGGACTTAACGGAGATACATCATAAAAGTCCATACAATGATTGGCAAGTTTAATGTAGCTGTTGATGTCTTTCTATTCTGTAACCCTTAAGGTAAAGTTTGAGTATAGAACAACTGATGGTTAAATAGCACTTGGTTTTGTTTTTGTGCCCTCCCCCTAAAAGTAAATATATGAAGTGAATTGACTGGTATTTTTTTCAGAGCCAACAGTACAACTGAATACATACATCTCAAATCATGTTACTGAGCTCTGTGCTTAAAAGTCAAAAAACAAAAAAAAAATTCAAATTGCTTACCTTCACCTTGTTAGATATTTGCTCTTGAAGTCTTTTTTGTCCTTATATATTCACCTTTACACTTTACCATATCCAATATTCAAAGTGTATATACAATAATAAATATTCTTTCCTAAGAAGCGACTTTAGAGTGTAATGTTATGTATGTTGCACAAATAAATGATTCCCTTTTCCTAAAAAGACAAGATGGAGTTGATTTCTTAGTTCCCTGGCTAGTTGGTACATTAGATGATGACAGTTTATTCTTTACTTGTCCCTATTTTTTTGCTTTGTTTTGTTTTCTGGAGGAAATTTTAAGTCATTTATTATTTTGCTGGAAGCTGGAAGGCTGGAAGCTGTGTCTTGCAGGTCATAATCATATTCTTTTTTTTGAATAATTTACATATTTTAATAAACCAAAGTAATGATTTTCAAAAGAATTTGGTGTGTTGTTTTGCTTGATAAAATAAGTGATGAGTTGGGTCAATATCCTCAACTTTGATCTTCTTATCTCAGCCTGCTGTGAGATTAATAGTCAGTGTCTATTGGATACCTGGTGTGCAGAGAGCCCTGGCCTGGGTGCTGGAATCCTCATTAAGAGGAGGCAGAAGTCTTTTTTGTCCATTACAAAGAGAAACTATCACTTGTTTTTCTTTAGTTCTTAAATAATTATAACTTAACATCAGTTTCTTCCTTTAGTTTTCAGTCAATTACAAATAATGCTTTAAATGAAGGGGAAAAAAGCTTATCTTTCATTGCACTCACAAGTCATACATACTGTTGACTCCTCAATTCTAAATGTTCTGAAGGAACTGAGAATTGGGAAGAAGGAGACTGTAAATCTCTTCCTAAGGATCTGAGGTGAGTGTGACCTTTCTAGGTTTTGGAAACCTCACTTATAAAATAAAATCTGTCACACTAATTTTGTAAAATAGCATCTACTCAGTTCCTGGGGAGTAAAATAATTAGCAAAACCTTTTGTGTAACTTGACCAAAACACCTCTGGAGAATGTTATGTTTAACTTTGGTTAATGCACCATGGCAATATGAGTATCCACCTTGGGCAAATCCTTTTGTTGAAACAATTCTCTAATTTTACAAAGAAAGAGACATAGTTTCTAAGACCTATTATCCCAGCTAGGCTGTTTAATAACTATGGACTTGAGTAAGATTTTGACAGTGAGAAGGGCATTTCAAGTGGGAGACATAGTATGCAAATAGGTATGAGGAGGTCATACTCATGAAAGGTGTGGATAAACATGACAATAACACCTCATATTTACAGAAGACTTTGTGAAATTTATCTACGTTATCTGAGCACGCCTGCTAGGAAAGCAGTAAAAGCATTTTCATCCCCATTATACATATAAGGAAACTGAGGCTCAGAAAGGTTAAACACCCAGATCTCATGATTTCAGATCCAATGCTTATGCTCTCATATCATGTTGCCTCCCAAACGAGGATATATATATTTCATAATGAGGTTAATCAGGTTAGGGGCTACTTGATATGGAAGCCTAAAATCTGATGGGAAGTTGTATTTTATTTAAGATAAAAAAAATGTCCTGTCAGACTTTGAGAGGGAATTGTGGTCCAAACAGCTCATTTGCTTTTGTTTTGTTGAACAGAATTGCTTCAGTCACTAAAGTTCTCTGATTTCCTTGTAAGGAGGTGAACCTAGGTTTTTAAAGATTATGTCCATGGACACAAATGTCCAGTGGCTCTATCAAGTAGCAAAGGTTTCAAACATTGGACTTCCAAGAGAGTATATATGTCATCTGAGGATCACCTCAGCTAAGTTTAGAGAGGTTCATCAGCAGAAGATGCAGACATCAGGAAATTAACTCTTTTAGTCACAGAAACTTATCAAGATCATCTATTAGTAAAATAAAGAATTCATGAAAAGCAAGTTAACCAATTGGAAGAAAGATACAAAATCTTAAGGAAGAAAACAACTCCTTGAAAACCAGAATTGGGCAAGTGGAATTGAATGACATTATAAGACACCAAGTTATAATTAAACTTGAAAAAACTTGAAAAGAATGTGAAACATCTCATTAGAAAAACAACTGATCTGGAGAATGGATTATGGAGGGACAATATAAGAATTGCCAGACTACCTGAAAATTATGTTCAAAAAGGAATATGGAATTAAGCTAATTGCCCTGAAGTTCTAGAAAAAGAAGGTAAAGTAGAAGTAGAAAAAAATCTACAGATCACCACCTGAACGAGTTCCCAGGAAGTAAACTTACAGGAATGTCATAGCCAAGTTTCCAAATTCCCAAGTTAAATAAAATAATGCAAACAACAAGAAGAAAACCAATAGAAACACTGTAGAAAACCAGTCAGGATTTCATGAGACCTAACAGTTCCTACACCAAAAGACTGTAGTTATGAAAACGCTATGTTTTGAAGAGTACAAGAGTGGAGGTTGCATCCAGGAACGGCTTATCCAGAAAAGTTGAATATAATCCCAAATGAAAAAAAATGACAGTTAACAAACTGAAAGATTTTCAGGTATTTCTAACAAAGAGACCAGAACTTAATAGAAAATTCAATATAAACAATCCAGAAGTAACATGAGGAAAACTTTAAGAGTAATTATAAGGCACTGATTAATGGCAAACTATTTACTTATCAAAATGTTATTAATATTAGTAATAGTTTCTTACAACTGTTATTACTAATATAATTTGAAAGAAAGGTTGAGGCTGAGCTATGTATAATAAAGTTATTCTAAAAAATTTGGGTAGGAAAAGTTTAAAAGGAGAAATGATTTATAAATATGGGATTCAAAAAGAACTAATACAGAGGAAGCAGGTGGGGTGGAGGACTGGTAATTTTGGAACTTAAATCTCATCTGGGTTGAAGAGGAAACAATATATACAACTGAAGAGGTTTAGAAGACTTCTGAGCCTCTAGATAGGTGAAAAAACTGAGGGAGGTGGGGGGGAGGGATTTTTAGAAGGCTGTATAGATTAAAATTAGTAGGGTCAGGTGAATACACAAGGGAGGGCTTTTAGAGGGATGGCTACAATAAAGAATAAGAAGGTAAGGTGAAAAGATAAGATAAAGGAGATATATAGAAAGAGAGGCTGAGAAGGAAAATAATGAGTAAAATTAAGATGGAGGCAAATTCATGAATAGTAATTATAACTTTGACTGTGAATGGGATGAACTTACCCATGAACCTAAAACAACAAAATGGATTAAAAATCAGAATCCAACAATGTGTTGTCCACAAGAAACACATTTAAAGATGCAGATGCAGAGTTCAAATGGAAGGTTGGAGTAGAATTTATTATGCTTCAGCTGATGCAAAAAATGGTAGAGGCAGCAATTATGATCTCAGACAATGTTATGGCTAAAATAGATTTAATTAAAAGAGATAAACAGAGTAACTACATTTTGATAAAAGGTACCATAAGTAATGAAGCAATATAAATATGGAACCTATATACACTGAATACAATAACATCTAAATTTTTAAAAGAAAAGTTAAATGAATTGCAGGTAGAGATACATAGTAGTACTATAATAGTAGGGTACTTTAATCTTCCCCTCTCAGAACTAGATAAATTTAACTGAAAAATA
Source organism: Notamacropus eugenii (assembly GCF_028372415.1). NCBI lineage: Eukaryota > Metazoa > Chordata > Mammalia > Diprotodontia > Macropodidae > Notamacropus > Notamacropus eugenii. Next base: position 401,386,781 of record NC_092876.1, read on the forward strand.
AACAAGAAAGAAGATAAAGAAATTAATAGAATTTTAGATAAACTAGATATGCTAGATATCTGGAGGGAATTAAATGGAAATAGAAAGGAATACATCTTTTTCTCAGCAGTTTATGGTACCTTTGCAAATGGACCATATGTTAGTATATAAAAATTTTATAGTTAAAAGCATTAAAAACAGATATTAAGTGTCCTTTTTAGGTTATAATGTACAAAAATATATTTAATAAGGGGCCATGAAAACACAAATTAAAAACTTATTGGTGATTGAATAACCTATTCTGAAAGAATGAGTGGGTTAAAGAACAAATCATAGAAACAATAACAATAATTAAATGAGATAACATGAAAACCTCTGAGAAATAGCAAAAGTAGTGATTAAAGGAAAATTTATATCTCTAAATGCTTCCATCAATTAAAATGGAGAAAGAGCAGACTAATGAATCAACTATAAAATTAACAAATAGAAAAAGAACAAATTAAAAACCCCCAATTAAACACTAATTTGGAAAACCTAAAAATTAAAGATGAGATTAACAAATGAAAGGAAAATTATCAACATACTTAATGATATCAATAATAAAAGTTTAAAAATCATATGATTATATCAACACTTGCAGAACCTTTAGATAAAAGTTCAATACTCATTTCTATTAAAAACACATAAAAGTATTGGTATAAATGGATTTTTTTCATTAAATTGATAAAAAAAGCATTTATTTAAAACAATCAGCAAGCATAATTTGTAATGGATATAAATTAAAGGCCTTCCCAGCAATATCAGGTATGAAACAAAGATGCCCCCTGTCACCAATATTATCAATTTTGGATGAAAAATCCTAGCAATAGTAATAAGAGAAAAAAATTGAAGGAATAAGAATAGGGAATGAGATGATAAATCTATCTCTTTTTTGCAGATGATATGATGACATTCTTGGAAACTCCAAAGACTCAACTAAAAAGTTTGTTGAAACAATAATTTTAGCAAAGTAGCAGGATATAAATTAAATCCACACAAACTATCAGCATTCCTGTATATCACAAACAAAACTGCAAATAGAGATAGTAAAAAGTACTCCATTTAAAATAACTCTAGACACTATAAAATACCTGGCACTATACATGCAAAAACAAACCTAGGAACTATATAAACTAAATTATTAAAAAAAGACTTTTATACAAATAAAACATATTTAAATAATTGAAGAGATATTAAGTGTTCATGGGTAGGCAGGACCAGTATAATAAAAATGACAATTTTACCCACACTAATTTATATATTCAACACCATCCCAATTACCAAAACATTATTTTGCTAAATTAAGAAAAATAATAAAAAAATTCATTTTGAAAAACAAAAAGTCAAGGATACCAAAGGAAATAATGGGGAAAACATAAAGGAAGGAAGTTTAGCAGTATCAGATCTTAAGTCAGATTATATCATAGTAATTATCAAAATTATCTAGTACTGCTAAGAAATAGAATGGCAGATCAATGGAACAGTAGACACACAATTTACAGCAGCAAATAAACACAATAACCTTGTATTTGCCTAAAGTATAAAGACTTAAGGTTTTGAGATAAAAACTCATTAGTTGGTAAAAATATTGGGAAAAGTGATAATAGTATGGCAAAAACTGGTCATGGACCAATATCTCACATCATTTATGAAGACAAAGTCAAAATGGATGCATGACTTAGATATAAAGAGAGATTTTATAAGAAAATTAGAAGGACATGGAATATAGCACTTATCAGATTCATGGACAGGCAAATAATTTATGAATAAACAACAGATAGAAAGCAAAGTCAGGTGTAAAATGGATAATTTTGATTACGCTAAATTAAAATAATTTTTGTACAAATAAAATCAACATAGCCAAAATTAGGAGGAAAGCAGAAAATTGGCAGAAAATTCATAGACAGTTTGTCAGGTAAATGTCTCATATCTAAAATTTATAAATAACTTTCTTAAATCCATAAGAATGTGAGTCATTTCCCAATTGGAATTTTTCAATGAAGAAAGCAAAATGATTTCTACTCATGTAAAAATCCTCTAAATCATTACTGATCAGAGAAATGCAGATTAAATCAAGCTTGAGATAGCATTTTACACCTACTAGACTAGGTAAAATGATAGAAGAGGAAAATGATAAATTTTGGAGAGGATATGGAGAAATTAGGACACTAATTCATTGTTGGTGGAATTATAAATGATCCAACTAATTTGGAGAACAATGTGGAATTATGCTCAAAGAGTTATTAAACTCCCTCCTCCCTTTGACCCAGCAATAACCCTACTTGGTCTACTTCTAAAGATGATGAGGGAAAAATGGAAAGAACCTATTGTTCTATAATTATTACAGCAACTCTTTTCATGGTGGTAAAGAACTGCAAATTGTAGGGATGCCTGTCAATTGGGGAATGGCTGAACAAGTTGTGGTAAATAACTGTGATGTAATACTATTGTGCTATAAGAAACGATGAGCTCAATGATTTCAGAAAAACATGGAAAATCTTGCAGGAAATAATAAAGAGCTAAATGAGCAGAACCAAGAGAATATTCTATACAATAACAGCAATACTGTTTTAAGAATGACTTTGAGCAAGTAAGTTGTCTATTTTAAATATCCAAATGAATTATAAAGGACAAATGAAGAGAAACACTATCTGCATCCAGAGAATGAACTGATAAATAGAAATATGTATAGAATTATTATATATACATATATATTTATATTTATCTAGTTGTGTCTAATGGTGTCACATCTCTAGGGTGTGGGGGGAAGGAAAGAAAAAAGAAATTTACTTGCTAATTTTGTTACATATTTGACAGGAATAGCAAGTTGTGCATGGAAGCTTTGTAGTTTCACGTACAATCATATTTTTATCATATTATGGTAAGGAATTGCTTGTTTTATTCCATAAATTAAAAAAAAATTAAAAAGATCACCTGTTAAGCCATGCAGAAATTGTAATCTCTTTTGGTGGAGGAAGTACTCACACGAATGCAATCGCAGATCTTCTGAATTATTGAAGTAAATATTATCTTTGTTCAAAATCCTTCCTCCCCATAGGACCTATCTTGCGTGACCTAGCTCCAATCTCATTTACTCCATAAAGTCTTCTCTGATTCCTTCAGCTTAAAGTGACATCTCTCTCTTCTGATCTCCTAAAAGAGAAACAGCATGGCATAATAATGTAGAAAGAACTCCATTGTCATAAACTTTTATAACTTCATATTGTTATAAACTTTCATTGTGATAACCTTTATTGGAATTCTTGAACCTCAGCCAAAACTTGTTTTGGCTTTGCCCCCAAATTTAATGAATATTTAGATTTACCTCCTGATATACAACTCAAGAAGCCCTTGTACCTTACTGGGAAAATACCTATATGTAGCAGTTTGTGTTCTTGTACCCTTTTCGGAAAATGCTCACATGCAGGCCACTCAGGTGATTGTGTTCCTTTACCCTTATTTGAACTCTTTTATGATGGAAAACTGGCAGAGATTCAGATGAAATAGTCACACCTTTTTCTAGTTCTCCCCTCTGCTGAATGAGTTAAAAAAATTCTTTCTAAAACCTTTTAGGTCTCTTTGATTTGTTCTTGATCAACTGTGAATAGAACATTGAACCTGGAGTCAGGAATATGTGATTTTGAATTCCAACTCAGACACTTTACAGCTGTGTGAACCAGGCAAGTCACCTAATCTCTCTCCACTTCAGTGTCCTCATTTGAAAAATGGAGATAAAGAAAATGAAATGGTAATAAAAGTAGAACACATTTCTAGTACCATATTGAATAATCGTGGTGATAACGACATTCTTGTTTCACCTCTGATCTTATTGGAAATGCATCCAGGTTATCTCCATCGCATATATGCTTGCTGAAAGTTTTAGGTAGATACTGCTTATTATTTTATGGAAAGTTTCCTTTATTCCTATGCTCTCCAGTGCTTTGAATAGAAATGGGTGTTGTGTTTTGTCAAAAGCTTTTTCTGCATCTTTTGAGATAATCATGTGATTTCTGTTAGTTTTGTTGTTGATATGATTGATAATACCAATAGTTTTCCTAATATTGAGCCAGCCCTGCATTCCTGGTATGAATCCTACCTGATCATAATGTATTATTCTTTTGATAAGTTGCTGCATTCTTTTTGCTAAAATCCTATTTAAAAATTTTGCATCTATATTCATTAGAGAAATTGGTTTATAATTTTCTTTCTCTGTTTTGGCTCTTCCTGGTTTAGGTATCAAAACCATATTTGTATCATAAAAAGAATTTGGGACTCCTTCCCTAATTTTCCCAAATAGTCTATATAGTATTGGAATTAACTGTTCTTTAACTGTTGGATAGAATTTACTTGTAAATCCATCCAGTCCTGGAGATTTTTTCCTAAGGAGTTCATTGATGGCGTTTTCAATTTCTTTGTCTGAGATGGAGTTGTTTAAGTATTCAACTTCCTCTTCTGTTAATCTGGGCAATTTATATTTTTTAAAATACTCATCCATCTCATTAGATTGTCAAATTTATGGGCATAAAGTTGGACAAAGTAATTTCTAATTATTGTTTTAATTTCTTCCTCATTGGAGGTGAGTTCACCCCTTTCATTTTTGTTATTGGTAATTTGGTTTTCTTCTTTTTTTCTTTTTAATCAAATTGATAAAAGGTGTACCAATCTGATTAGTTTTTTCATAAAACCAACTATTAGTTTTATTTATTAGTTTAATAGTTTTCTTAATTTCAATTTTGTTAATCTCTCCTTTGGTTTTCAGTATTTCTAATTTGGTATTTACTTGGGAATTTTCAATTTATTCTTTTTCTAGTTTTTTCAGCTGCATGCCCATATCATCGATCTCCTCTTTCTCTATTTTATTCATGTAGGCATTCAAAGATATAAAACTTCCCCTAAGAACTGCTTTTGCAGTATCCCATAAGATTTGGTAGGTTGTCTCATTATTGTCATTCTCTTGAATGAAGTTGTTGATTGTTTCTATGGTTTATTGTTTAACTCACTCCTTCTTTAGGATTAGGTTATTTAGTTTCCAATTAATTTTTGGTTTATCTTTCCATGACCTTTTTTACATATAATTTTTATTGTATTATGATCTGAGAAGGATGCATTGACTATCTCTGCCATTCTGCATTGGATTGTGAGGACAGCTCACACCACAAGGGAGCAGGGGCCAAAGTGGTTAGTGATCCAAGGCTTCTACATGCCTCTTGTATCCTGGAATTTAGTAAAAAAAAAAAAACAAAAAACAAAACAATGCAGAGATCGATAAACATGTTATTTTGCTGTACTGCCCCTGTTGTTTCTTATAGCAGCAGGTGATCTGTTAGGATGAGGAGTATTGCTTCCCACAGACTCTGAAGCATGTCCAAATGACCCCAAGACCTTTCATTAGGCTCCCTGGTAATCCCCACAGCAAGTTTTGTATCACATTAGACCCATACATGCTGTTCCAGAAAAATAAGCATCTCCAATCTCACTAACATATCCTTTGTTGATTTCACTAAGCCACCTATCAGGTGTTTGCTGTTCAGGAGCTTCTTCTGACAGGACGAGACAAGCAAGCTGTCTTCAAAAAAGGAAATAAAACAAGAGGAAGTGCCAAGAAAATATCTCCAATGTAGGCACAGAGCAGATAGCAAGCGGGTGCTTTTCCTTCTAGTAAGCATAACCATTTATCAGGAAACAAAGTACATGTTCAGCATGAATCTAATCCTGCAAATTCCTACTATATGAGAACAGAGGACCTTATAAAAGCAGTTTGACACAACAGAGCACTGGTCTTAGATTCAGGAGATCCTGGTTGAAATCTTGGCTCTTTTCAAAAAAAATAATTTTAATCTATATAGGTATCTTTTTTTAAAATCATTTTCATTTCTGAATATATTACTTAGTTCAGTCCTACCCAGGGATTGTTCCCTTGTATCAAAAATAAAATAAAAAAGACAGGAGAAAAGACAAAGATCGGTGAAACAAATCAACATACAGATTTCGTTTTATGTTTGGGAACTAATAGGACGGAAGAAAATCTGTCAGTCCTTTGCCATTGTCTAACCTTTTTCTCTCACCCTTACTCTAGCTTCCCATTTCCAAGGGTAGGTATTTGCAAAGTGACTCACTAGTGTCAAGGGTACATGTTATAACTGTGGGAATAAAAATAATCTTCTCTATTTAAAGGAAGCAGCCTCACTGATGGTAGTCTCATTATGCTATGCTATGTTCAACACTGGGATTTTTAGGTATATAACCATGGGCAAATGACTTAACCGCTAGGTACTGCTCCTTTCTTTATAAAATAGGGCTATTATTTGTACTACCTTCCTCCTGGGGTTCTTGTAATGAAAACCTTTTGTAAACCATTAAACACTCTATCAGTGACAATTGTTATTATAGAATAGGCTAGAAGGAGCCTTCATAAAGAGGCTGTATGAAAAAAGAAATAATGGAAAAGCTAAAGCGCTGTATCAGTAGAAGTTTTTATCACAGAATGGGATAAGTAAAAATGAACATTCGTAAGGAAATCTAATGTATGTGTTGGAGAAAAAAAGAAAGGAGGCAGGGTGAGAAACAGAAAGAGCCCTGGACTTGCAGTTAGGAAGATCTGGGTCCAAATTCTACATCAGACATTTCCTAGCTCTGTCATGCTGGGACATCCCTTAACCTCCTTGTACCTTGGATTCTTCATATGTAAAATGAAGATATCGGACTTGATGGATTCCAAAGTACATTCCGTCTCTAATGCTATAACACCATGATGGCAAAGCCCACTCTCAAGAAGATTTTCTGACAGGTTCCATGTTTTTAGTTTTGCTTTTTCCACTATATTATTAACTTCTTAAATTTTGAAGGCAACTTGAAGTTTGAAATATCTTGAAGGCAAGATGACTTATGAACTATATCCTCAAGATATCAAGGATAGGGTTTTGCATGTATAGGAGGCATTCAATGACAATTGTTAATGGAATGATCCATCTCCATGGGTCCTGGTACTCAAATACCAGTGGGGTTCAATGACCTGAAGGAAGTATTTTTTTTCTACAAAATTATTATGTAAGTACCCTAAGTCAATTACCAAGATGTCCTATTGTGTTACTCTGCTGGATTTTAGACTTGGAGTAACGGCAAATGATAATGCTCTTTCCCTGCAAGTTCCTTCTAAAACAGCTATAATGATGATGGTGACCAAAAAAGCAAGTCAGGCCATTTTGAACCAAGGGACAAGCTTAGAATAAAACTTAGCAATCACTGTTATCAAGTCTTTCAAGGACATAACTAAATATATCCAAAGGACCAAAGAATCACAGATTTAGAGCTGGAAGGAACCTTAGAAGTCACCCAATCCAACTTCTTCATTTTCCAAATGGAGAAACTGAATGCCACTAGCTAGTAGCAAGTAAAAGGGCAAGAACAGAAACCCAAATCCTCTGATTCTAAACCCAGAATATGTTCCATTACTTCATGCTGGAAGGGATCCAAGTGTTCTAGTCCCTTCCCTTCTCCTACTACCCTTCAACTTACAATGGTCTTTCCTTTGGCACGTGGGGTCATAGATCTAGGGCTAGAAGAGACCTCAAAGGTCCTCTAGTTTCACCTCTTCAATTTATAGATGAGAAAATTAGGACCTGAAGAGATTAAGAAATCTATTGACTTACCTACCCATGATCACAGAGGAAGCAAGCCTCAGAAGCAGAATTTGAACCTAGGCCATTTGGCTTTAAGTGCCCATGATCTTTTCACTGTACCACACTACAGTTTTGACAGCTTTTGTGTTATTATTAACTTTTCACATGGGTGTGTCTTGTCTGCAATTCCAGATTTTTGAAAAAAAGAACTTTTATATTCCACAAAACTGCATGTTATGTACACTGTGTATCAGTAGATGTTTGTTTAAATCTTACTTTTATTTATTTGGTTGCTGGCTTCTGGGCCTTTGGGCCCCAAGTAGTGTTTAGTCATCTAGATCATTCTTCTTTGTGTATTGCTTAACTATACAATTCAATAACTTATTACGTTTTGAGTAACATTTCTGAGAAACTAGAAAGAAACTTATTCAAAAGAACAACACTTTCATCTTTGTCAGAATGTCCAGTTTATTGAGAACAGCCTCAAGGCTGAGATTATTGCTATGTTAATTATGAATGTTTATTAAGCAACAAAATGAATATTGCCCTATTTCAAAATTATTTTGATGGAACATGTGGATGAAAGGAATGTGAAAGTGGCCAAAGGGACTTCCTATGTCTAGGGAAAGCAAGCAGGTCTCGAGATTTCTATTGCCGAAGGTCACCAGATGGGGTGGAAATAAGCTCCTACTACTTAGAATGAAATATCATTACCTGAAGGAGCACTGTACTGGGAACCAAAAGAGCTAGCATCTAGTGTTGGTACTATATTACCTTCTAATTGTATAACTACCCATTTTCCTCACCTATAAATTGTAGGGAGCTGGCTTGCATGATCTATAAAACTACTCCAAGCTCCAAGAGTCTGTGATTCTATGAGAGTTTGTATGGAGGAGAAAGTATTTGTAAGAGTATTCATGGTCCCAAGTACCAACAGAGTATAGCATGAAGAAATGCCTCCTCTTTAACCCTCCTGACACTACAGAGAAGTGGCATCAAACTCAGATAGAAAGAGGGCCCACCAAAAGGTACATAAAGATTCCTGCAGGCCACATCCTGACTTGGAAAATCATGTATTAATCATGTATTAATATTAATATTAATAATCAATGTTCTACTGCTTTTTTATTTATTTTATTACATATTTCTCTACTACATTTTAATCTGGTTAATCTGGACAGGACAGTGTTCCAAGTGGGCTTTGTGAATGATACTCCCTCATTCATAAATTGTACCATAAACCATATAGCATTATATTGAAATATTTATCAAAATATTTTTTTAAGTTCATGGACTCTAGGTTAAGAATGTCTGATTTAGAGAAATTTGTTTCCATATTACTCCTTCCACCACTGTAAATTATAACCATTATAGGATTTGGTAGACACTCCTTGGCTTAGAATTCATTGTCTATGATAGTCAGCCTCTCTAAATTCCAACCTCATAATTAGACCTAGAATTTAGCAAGGCCATACAGTCAAGAGCCAGGCAAATTCATCAGATCCTTCCATTTTAACAGGATTTGACATAACTTTGTATGATCTAGTGAGTTCATGAGCACCCCCACATCAGGATGAGTCATAACTGCAGAACTTTAAATGAGTTACAGTTGCAAAAAAAAACCAAAAACCAAAATTAAAGTTTACTACATTTATACTACAATATATAGTTTACTACATTTATCAGAATAGAATGTTTGGGAATTACTTTATATTATCTACTAATCATTAAGCCTAATTTTATCACCTATAAGGGAAATGAGAGTCAGTGTAAGGTCATATCAGGATATTCTGGGCATCTCTATATGTCCTAATGCATAAAAGGATAAAAATTCTTCCTGTACATAGGGCCTTATACCACTGTGACACTCATACATCGTTCTCAAAGAGCTAGGAAAAGACATTTGTCTGCCACCTTCTGGAAACCTGGCAAGAGAGGCAAGTTTTAAATAGTGAAAGTCACGAATTGGAATGTATCTCCTCCCCCTCTGCACTAAAGAAAACATTTAGTTTACATTTGTTGGAAACAGAGATAAGTGCATTCACAATCTATGGTGACAATTTATTGGAGGAAGTTTGTTAGGTGGGGCATTTAAGTAGGTACAACAAATTGGTCATATGACTTGTTGACTAGACCTCACTGGAGCCCATATAGTAAACTGAGTGGCTGAAAATATGGTAGGAAAAGTCAACTGCCTAGTTATTTTTAGAGATCGAAAATGAGTAGAAGGTGGTGGGTTCCAATTTTCAAAGGAATTGCATTTTCATTCTATCCAAAAAAATGGAAAGTGTTAACACAGAAAACACAGCATCAAACAGAAAGAAAGCACAGTCCCACCTCTGTGAGTTTACACTTCGAATAATACAAGGAGAGAAATGTATGGATGAATGCAAATTGGTAATAGCATTTATATGAGTCTAAAATTCACATAAATAGGAGCATCATATGTGAGCAGAAGAGTCTCGTAAAACAAGAAAATTGAAAGATGCATTTTCCAATTCATTTCCTTAATGCTCAGCCACAGAAGATAATGAAATAACTGAAGCATTAAATGAATAATTTCAGAAATTAATTTGCAAGGGAAAATTCTCCCAAATGCTGATCCCCAATTGTATTGTGGTTATTTCCTGGGTGGCATCTTCCTTGTACCAAGTACTACATCAAAGTAAAAACTCAAACCCATCAACTCTCCTATGGGAAACAGTTTTTCTTAATTGAGGTAAAAATACTTTCTTCGTCATTGACTCAGAGGAATGAAAAGAAGAAAGGGATAAGTATAGAAAAATCACTCTACTTGGAAAAAAAGTAGCCTATAAAGAAAATAAATGTGTTAATTCATCATTGGAATAATCATTATTGATTGACATTTATGCACAGAAGAATTGTCTTTCTGAAGAAGAAAATGCTACATATGACAGGATGGTGACCCTGAATGAGGCATTCCCTTTCATGGCAGAGCAAAAAGGAATACATAATGAAGGCCAGTTTTCTTCCTATCATAAGGTGGGCAGTAATTGGATCTTTGATCTAAAATTGAAAGGAACCCTTAAAGTTATATAGTCTAACTCATAGCTGTTTAGGGATTGCAGAACTATATATAGGGTTTTTGTACCTAGAATGAGCAACAGAAATGTTAGGTTTAATTGGCATAAAATGGTTTCTTAGTTTCCCACTGGAGTAATAACACTCTGTTGAAGGAGAGAGATACTCTAGGTTGCCATAAGACCCTTGGTAGAAAAGTTGTTCCCTGCACCCCCAGAAAGTGATATATTTTTGTTGATTTTTATTTAAAATAATTATTCTGGATAACTGGGTATTAAGGATTGTTGATTTTTTTCGTACTTGGCATCTAAGAAGACTGCTTACTGGGGGTGGGGATCAGGGGTAGACTGTTAACCTTGACAGCAAAGAGATAGGCATTTTGGGGGCAAGGACTGAAATAGGCAAAAAAAACCTCACCACATCCAACATTCTCTCTTCCCACCCCAACCCTGTTAAGCATCAAGAAGTTTCATGTTAGAACTAGAACTGACTGAGGGGCGGGGGCAGTCATATAATTCAATTTTACAGAATTGGAAAGTGAGTCCCCAGAGAGAGAATTACCAAAGATGACAGAGAATGAGTGAGGAAGAATTATTCTACCTTTACGGAAATTGAAGCCAATCTGAAGGAAAGTCAAATGGAACCCAAATCTCACAGAGGTGTTCCCCAGGAAGGCATGGTCCTCTTGGAGAAAACATTTTCCTTCCTCCTGAAAGGGACTTCTGCCTCCATTTTCTCCTCCCACCTACCCACCTAATGCATACTCCAATGCCACTTTGTTCCTACATGTATTGATGTAATATGAAGCAATATTGCTCGTAATTGTTCTTATATCTGAGATTTTACTAACAAAGTTTATATTCTATGATTGGTTGTCTTTTCACTTGGCAACTAAAATACTTGCTGATTAAGCTACTTTTAACTTACCTATGGGCTCCTTTTGCTGTGGCTATTGATTTGCACCCATTAAACTTCTGTATGAGATAGATTATTACTATATAAGTACACTAAATGTTACTATATAAATAGTATCAGGCAAAGATTGTTGTTTCAATTGTATGCCATTTTTTAAAATTAATCTTTCTTATGTTGTTCAGTCTTTTTTTTTTACTTATATCCAACTGTTCATGGCCCCATTTAGGGTTTTCTTGGTAAAGACCCTGGAGTGGTTTGCCATTTCCTTCTCCAGCTCATTTACAGATGAAAAAATTGAGGCAAACAGTTTTAAATGACTTGCCCAGGATTACACAGCTAATAAGTGTCTAAGACTAATTTTCAACTCAGGCAAATAAGTCTTCCTGATTCCAGACTTAGCACTCTATCCACTACACCACATAGCAGCCTAATCTTTCTTCTAGTTTTACATTAAATTAGATCTTTGGACTACCAATTTGTTGGTCTGACTTTATACAGACAGTTGATTCAGGATGGCTACTATATCAATAATAGGTCTTTTTCTGTGTTTAAAAATGCAATAAACTTCATTTCTGTGATATTATTTGCTATGCATTATTTTCAGTGTCTCCTTATCCTTATTGAAGGAAACATTCAAGAACAAAAGTCATGAGGCTTCCGAGTAGTCTACAAAACTTTAGCTTCTTTAATACCAACCACGGTTTCCAACATATTTCCAACCATCTTCATCTATTTCTACCTTTGCATACTGAAGTCAGAGCATATCAAAGTGGTAATTAGTTTAATATGGAGACTTATTGAAGTTTTCATAAAATTATTTTTCCTTTTCATGCTCTGTAACTGACAGCAATAAATATGAGACAACCAAATAGCCCATAAAAACATGTTTCTTCTTCCCTTTGGCCATGTGACAAAATCAATTCTTCTGATTCCTTTATTTGTATTCTCTAAGGAATACTCCCCCCTCCTCTCTTACCAGTTTAGACCACCTCTTGGCTGTAGCAAAAATATTAAGTCTGATATGCTTCTTTTCCTCCCAAAATATTTCACTTGGTGGTCATGTGACAAATATCTTGTTTTAGAAGAACCCATAGCCAATTTGAAGTTTCTAGATGGTCTAAACTGGTGATTCTTAGCACTGTCTGTCCTCTCTCTGCTATAGTCACTGTAGAAGCAAGAGGAGACCACAAGGACCAAGAGTCATTTTGAAGTTTACTTTATTTCCTCTGTCACCATGGTCACAGAATTCATCACAAATGGCCAGTCAACCACTGATAAGCCTCTCTGTATCTAAATGATAATTTAGGTCCTTAAAAAAACAGATTCATTTTGTTGATGGGGCTGTATTAAAATCCTTTTCTGCATCGTAGCATCAGCCAGAACTATGTTCCACTCGTTAAGCCTTTAAGAACCTAGTGTCATTACCATGCTAAAATGAGCCATTAGGGTAGGGATTGTGGAGGCTTCAGACCTTATCATTAGCTAATTTTCAGTAAATAATTATGAAAATTGATGCAAAGAAGCCAACCTGGGCCAAAACATCCATATTAAAAGGGGCAAACAGAGCTGCTATTCCTTAATCCATTAGAATTTCATCAGATAAAGCTTTATAAAAATTATTAATGACTGGATTAGTTTGAACAGATTTAGAATGACTGAAACCAAATTTTCTGAATTAGATGGAAAACACATCAAAGTCCATGCTGGCTGTGGGTACTATGTAAGTCCCTAATTAACTGTGCCCTTAAGATCTCTCTTTCCCAAGTCTCTCCTTACCATGCAACTTGAATACTTGAACAGTTGGCAGAGCCGCTGAGGATGTGCAGGAAAAAATCCATATAATTATGCATTTATCATTAGTAATTTGGGTATATATTATTTCCTCCTGAGATTTCAAGTTCTAAGCTCAGAGATGTCAAACACATGGCCCAAGTGACCTACAACATTCCCCAGGGCAATCTGAACCCCATCAAAACATAATTGGAAAATATTTTTTAATAAAAATACACTAAAACAGAGATAACATTACATTTATAGTACGTCAACAAACAGCTTCCAGAATTCCTTATGTGAAAATTAGTGACTTCTATTTCCATTTTTTTGCCACCACTCTCTTAGCTAAATGTTGTCTCTCTCTTCCTTCCTCCCTCCCTCCCTGCCACAGATACCCTCTGCACACTGTAAGAAAATAGAAAAAATGGTTCCTGAAGAGAAGTTAATTTAAATGTAGCTCTGTGAGTTTATAGCCAAAATGTCCCTTGCTGTTACTACAGGGAGGGAGGCTGGTATAGTGCAAAGGCACTAAGAAACCTAATAGGTTCAGATACTCTGTGACCTTCCATGGTGAATCCTAGGGCATGATATAGAATAGAAGCAATAATACCTGAATTCAAATCCTGGTTCTGACATTTAATATCTGTGTGACCAGGGGCAAGTCACCTCTATATACCTCAGCTTCCTTATCTATAAAATGGGAATATAAAAAGCACCTACCTCATAGGATTCAATGAGGATTAAATGAGATGAGATATGTACAGTTCTTTGCCAACCCGAAAATGGTAAAGAAAAACCAAGTCCTCAAAACAACCATGAGAGATATGTGTTATTGTTATTTTCATTGTATAAATAAGGAAACTAAAGGCAAGAGAGCAAAAGTGGCTAGCTCAAGGTCACAGAGGTAGTCAGTGTCTGAGGCAAGATTTGACCTTGGTGACCCCCATGTACAGTATTCTAGTTTCTTTTTAATCTAATGATAAGGTAGGCAAAGAGATTTAGAAATCTTAAAGTGCTCTATAAGTATCAGCTAGTTCCCTTAGCTTCACTGGTTTTATTTCCACAACTATAAAAAAGAAGATTGGATACTTTTTGTCTTTAAAATTATATGATTCTATTTCTAATGCTAGCCACATAAGGCAGGAAAATATAGTGAATCAATGAAACTTTCAGCTTGGGGCATGTTGTTTGATGTAGCTAAACAGTTGTATCTTTGTATCTCATTATGTTTACAGATACATTTCAGGGAAGGAGATAATCTACTGTATTAGAAAAAGTTTCAGGGATTGTCGATACTGATGAAAAAACAGGTCGATGGAAAACAAACACGAAATCTACTTAAAATGGAGAAAGGGCCTGATTTTTTATGTGAAGTTGTTAAAATGTTTTTGAACAGTAGTGAAAGGATATCTTAAATATGAGGAGAAAAAAGAAAAGATTCAGGCCCCAAGACTCTCCATTTCTCACATCAATTGTCTAGATAGGACTTTGATCAGTTTTCTATCTAATTCTAAAAATTTGAATTGAATCATTCCATATCTGTTCAAACTAATACTGCCATTAAAAACACAAGAGCTTTATCAGATGAAAGAGCTAATGGATTAAGACATGTGCCCTTTTCAGCACCAATACACTGGCCTACTTTTGCTACTTTGAGCCATCAGCTTGAATAATTTTATGCCTCAAATTAAAAAGTTTTTCTTCATATAAGGAAGTTCTAAAGTCTGGCTTCACTTTCTGATCCATTGTCCATTAAGAAATGTGCAAATTTGTACGGTAATGAAAAATGACTGGGTACTTAGCTTTTTCTCCCAGGGGGTTCTGATGTTGTTGAGTTGTATCTAACTTTGTGATCCTGTTTGGGGTTTCCTTGGCAAAGATAGTGAAATAATTTGTCAATTCCTTCCCCAGTTCATTTTACAGATGAGAAAACTGAGGCAAATAAAGTGACTTGCCCAGGTCACACAGATAATAAATACCAGAGACAACATTTGAAGCTTGGAAGATGAGTCATTTGAAGCTTGGAAGATGAGTCTTCCTGATTCTAACTGCAATGCTCTACCCACCGTGCCACCTGACTATCCCAGGGGTTATGTTAGGTGAAACTAACAAATCAGTAGCTAATTATATAAAGCTATTGTAAGTGGGTTCCTTTTCTTACAATTATACTACCAAGCTTTCTTCAAGCCTTATATCTTATGAGACACATTTCCAGTTTCCCTCTGTTTTATCATTTCCTTCCTCTCAAAATTCCTTTGGATTTATTTGCATGTATGCTGCATCTTCTCAATCGAACGTAAGCTTCTTGAGTGCGTTGCTATATTCTTAATACTTAGACGATAGTAGGAACTATTTGTTGACCTGTTGATAATTATGTTATATCCTTAATTTATGCAAAGTGCCTTACAGACGTCATCTCAAAGGAACCTGAGGACAATCTCAGGATACAGGATGCAGAATAGGTATTGTATTCCACATTTTACAGAGAAGTACAGTGAAGTACAACAGGATAAGTAACTTGCCCATGGTCACATAGCATATCATAACTGCTAGAGGCAGTATTTGATAATAGCTCTTTCTAACTTTGGATCTAACACTCTGTCTGTTCTTCTACACTGCTTTTTCTTAAATAGCAAACATAGGAGGTAAGTGAATTTTCAAGGCATATGGGACACAGAGAATGCTAAGGAGATCCTGGTGGCTACCATATCATTCAGCATCATTCTTTTATCTAGCTGAGGAAAAGATAAAACGTCATGCCTGAACAATTTGCCATACATGTCAAAAACATCTTTCTCATATCAACATTTGATTTCAATGAGCATGGAACACAAAAAATCCTGATATCTTTTAGAATTTAAACATAAAAAGTGCTATAATAATCTCATCACTGAAGTTACATAGAGAAGTAAGATTCCTAGAGTCCCATTTTTGAACATTTTCTGTTTTTTAAATTTTTTTATTAATTTTATTTATTTTTGGTGTTTTATAAGCACTACTATATAACTTAGATTTTCCCCCCCTCGCTCCCCCCTTCCTCTCCTATTTCTCCCCCTTCCCTCCCTGAGATGGCATACAATTTTATATAGGTTCTACACACACCAATTAAATAAATTTTCACTATAGTCATGCTGCGTAGAAGAATTAAAATGAATGGGAGAAATCATATAACAAACCAAAACATAATACACATGCAAAAAAAATGATCCACTACATTTTTCAATTGAATTCCATAGTTCTTTCTCTGGATGTGGAAGGCATTTTGCATTGGGAATTTTTTTCATTGCATTGCAGTGAAGTTCCAAGTCTACCAGAAAAACCTCTTGCACATTGTGGTTGTTGCTGTGCACAAAGTCCTCCTGGTTCTGCTCCTTTCACTCAGCATCAGTTCATATAAGTCCTTCCAGGCCTCTCTGAAGTCTTCCTGTTCATCATTTCTTACAGCACAATAGTATTCCATTACATTCATATACCATAATTTATTCAGCCATTCATTTTCTCATATTTTCCAAGACAACTGGGAAGCCCTCAAAAATAGCAGGTACACATTCAGAATATATGTCTTCTTTTTCTGGAAGATGATTGTAAGAAAGCTGAGTCATGATTTGGGAAGACTACATCATTCTAAAATTGGGTGAGGGCCAATATGTAAATCCATTTTGCATGATTTCACATGTAAAATTAATATGATGTTGTTGTATAGGGAGGGAGAGAAACTGGGACTCAAAATTTAAAAAGAAAAGAATGTTAATAATAAATTATACACACTCACATACATACATATAAACACACATACACACACATATACATGTGTGTGTATGTGTGTACATATTTATGAAATAAAATTAAGTCAGACAGAACAGTGAAACTTAATGGGTTTAATTGGAGCTTAAGCATCCTCAAAAGAAGAGTCCTTATTCCGTATGCCAGGAGCCTGTGGTTCCAAATGAATGGTCTTCCTCCTACTCCCTGGAGTTCCTTTCTGTATTTTTTCCTTTCAAGTTTCTAAATCTGCATTCTGCAGTCAATCGAGTCAATCCACAATTATTAAGTGATTCCTGTGTTCCAGACAATGTTCTAAATGCTAGGGATCCAAAAAAAGGCAAAAGACAGTACCTACTCTCAAGGAGCTCAGTTGAAGGTAAGGCAGAGGGAGCAATATGAAAACAAGTAAAGATAAAGAACAGACGGAAGACATGAGAACTAAAGGGATCAGGAAAAGGTTCTTGTAGAAGGTGAGACTTTAGCTGGGTCTTAAAAGAATCCAAGGAAGCCAAGAGGCAGAGATGAGGAAGAAGAGAATTCTAATCAAGGGGGACAGCCTGTAAAAAACATAAGGAGTAGGTAGGTAGGGAGATGAAATGTCTTGTCCTAGGAATGATGGGTTACTCCTCTAACTATAGCTAATAACACTCAGCTTTTAAATAGAGCTTGAAGGCCTGGGAGACACTTTGTAGATATGATCTCACTTGATTCTCACAAGTATCATGGTATGGAGGTGGTATTATGATCACCATTTTACAGATGAGGAAACAGAAATTAAGTGACTTGCCCAGATTCACACTTAACCTAAGCCTCAGTTTCCCCAGCTGTAAAATGCAAATATTAATAGCACCTCTCTCACAGAGTTGTAAGAATTAAATGACACAACATAGGTATAGTTCTTTGCCAACCTTAAAGTGCTATATAAAGGCTAACTGTTAGGCTCTCACAACAACTCTGAAAGATACGTGTTAATATTATCCCCATTTTATGAATGAAGAAACTGAGGCCAAGAGTGCATAAGCTCTCACAGAGCTTTAAAGTGTCAGATTAGAAACTAGTAAATGTCTAAAGCAGAAATTGGGCTCAGGTCTTCCTGGATCTAAGTATGGTGTTCTGTCCTGTCCCCTGGCTCCCTCTGTAGCTGTAACAATGAAAATGTCATTTTGAAGGCCAAGTTTTCTCTCTTGCCTAAATTCACTAATCACTAGTATGATACTTTTTCCTGTCATCAAGGATACTATGCTGTTAAAGCTGGACAAACTTGGGGAATGCCAATTTACTCACAAGCCTAGTGTACTGGGAAACCATTGACTTCAAGTCTTTTAATTTGGTTAAAATCCTAGCTCTATTTTCTCAAAAATCATCTCTCTGAGCTTTGGTCTCAAAATAAGTAAAAATAGAATAACAGAGTTTGGTCCACCTACCTTTCAGGATTTTTGTGAGGTCCCATAAGATACAAAACACTTTATAAATCATAAATAACGTGCTACATAAATGTTAATTATAGGTATTCTTGGTAGGTATTCAAATATGCCACACTTCCAACCCCTTCTCAAGATAGAGGAAATTTAAAAAACTAAAGGAACCCAGGAACTGTCATTGCAGTCCATTTCACTGAGTCTCTGGGATACTGTAAAGGTAATTTAAATGGGAAGATCTTTCCCATTCATTAATAGGTCCATGTGACTTGCCTGGATCATATGGAAGTCTGAGTCACATGGAGCTCGTGGTAGGAAGAGTTTGCTGAACTGGTGGAACAGGAAGAGGCAGAGCTAGAGCAGGACTGAGAGGAAGTTAGTCTTGAGAGCATTCAGAACTTGAAAGGATGCAGGCAAGCAGGCAGCTGTCTAGAGTGAGTGAGAAAGCTTGTTTGTGTTTTTGTTTAAGGGAGCCTGCTTATGATTTGTTTAATGGAGCTGGTTTGTGGGAAGCCTAGCAGGGGAAAGGCTTGGGGATGATGTTGTCCTCTGCATTGTTATTGTGCATAGATTTTTCTTGCTACAATGGATTTGCCTTTCTGGTATCTGAATGAATGTTTTGATTCTATCTTCCACATGTAGAATCTGTTGTATTTTGCGATTCAGAATTGTGTTGGGATATTCATGGTTACCGTAGGCACTGTAAATATTACATTGGAACTACAGATCCCAGATTGTTCATATGAAAACATAGTTCTAGAATCATACTGTGTTTCATCTAGATATTCTTAACATGGCTTAGTAGTTGCCCCAATCCTCATAAATAGTAAGTTATGCTATAATACTTCTTTTGAAAACATAAATTTGTTCTAAAATTATCAATATCTTAGGGAATAATTTGGTATAACTTGAATTTCAAGTTTGCTTACACATGATTTTTCTCATGAGAAACATCAAGAACATAGAAAATTGCAACCAACTGAATTGAGAAAGAATATACAAAATGCACACTCCTCAAACATCTATTATCTACCTTGGTTCATGTTGTATGCTATCACAAAAGGTTCTATTTTGATATTTTTTCACACTTGTGAAATTTTCCATATTAAAAAAAACAACCCATTGAACACCTCAAACAAGTTGGTTCAAAAATGACAAGCCGGGCAGGGCAAGCAAAAATAAAGCTTTGAGTAATTAATCAATCAATAACATTATGTGCCTACTATGTACTAAATGCTGGCATATTTGGTATTGAGAAGCTCAAAATAATAAAGGGTTTTTTTTAAAGAAATGGGAGAACATATGCTATCTCCTAAGTAACAAGCATAAAGAAATCTATATTGAGGACAATTAACAATAACACAATGAAAATACAAGAAATGTCTATGACTAGAACAATTTCAAGGGCTCCGGAGTCAATTAAGAACAAGGTCT
Organism: Notamacropus eugenii; assembly: GCF_028372415.1. Classification (NCBI taxonomy): domain Eukaryota; kingdom Metazoa; phylum Chordata; class Mammalia; order Diprotodontia; family Macropodidae; genus Notamacropus; species Notamacropus eugenii. The sequence goes on from NC_092876.1 coordinate 401,406,765, forward strand.
AAAGAAATATAAGGGAATGATTGTCAAGCATGTGAACTGAAGACCAAATAGTGAAACAATTGGAAACAACTTTCCTCACAATCAAATTGAATAAACTATCTATGTATGAAGACCTTAAAAATGGAAATCACCAAATTCTGCAGAAGTATCTCCTTTTAGTACCAGTAGTGGTTGGTTTATTGGTTTCAAATATTGCTACAATTTCCATAGCCTTCAGCTATCAAGGTGAAGGTACAGGTGCAGCTGAAGAAGCTGTAAAGCAATTGCCAGTACTGATACAGAAGTTAATCGAAGAAGGATACACATTAGATCAACTTTTCAATTTTGATGAAATAGATAGTATAAATGCATGCCTTGAAGGACCTATATCTCAAAGGCAGAAGGCCTTAGGGCTGGAGGATCTGTGCCAATGGCAGTGGAGACTTGAATATGAAACTAGTAGTGGTTTATCATTCCGTCAGCCTGACATCCTTTAAAAGATGGTGAAAACCAGATGGTGTTCACTATATGTATAGCAAGATTTGTTTTGTTCATCAAAAGGAACATTCCCTGACTACTTCTTAAAGAGGTCTATTCACTCAATGGGTGTTACCTCCCTCTAAGTGAGTACCTGAAAAGTCCAGCCTAAAAAGGCCAAGGTCACCCATTGCATCCTGAGCCACCTCCAATCCTCCTGAGGAATATCAGGTCACTGGATCCAGATGGCTCAGGAGGAGAAAGGGAGGTTGATGACCTTGCACAGCCCTCCCTCACTCAAAACAAAGTCAAGTGCAAGTCATGTCATCATTTCTCTGATATAATGGTCTTCTTAAAAAATGAAGGATGAACACAGCAAGAAAAGATGTTTGGCTGCCCAAATCTGCACTGACATTTTTGCTGAGTGTGTCCCTGTTATAGAAGATAATTGCAAGAAAGAGAACTTACGTTTTAAAACTTTTATAATTATTGATAAGGCACTATGCATCACCATTACAGTAGCTGAACTCAATTTGAATGTCAAATTCATTGTTTTGCTTTAAAACACCACCCCTCTGATACAGTCCCTTGATCAAGGTGTGATAATGACATTTGAAGCTTAATATTAAAGGTGAACCTTTAAGATGTCAATTACTGCCACTAAAGGAAAGCATGCAGACTACTTAAGAATTTTGGAAAAGATTGAACATCAAAAAGGGCATTGATATCATTACTGAAGCCTAGAATGATGTAACAAAAGAGTGCTTGTGTGCTGTATCAGAGAATTCTCTTTTACTTGATTTGCGATTTTAAAGATTTTCTTTTAACTACTTCAAAGCAGGTTTTAAAAATGAGTTGTGTTCTTGATCTGGCAAAACAAGTTGGATCTGAGGAGGAGGAAAGCAAAGGTGCTGAAGAGCTTTTGGAGTCTCACTCTGAGGATCTAAGCGAAGAAGACTTACAACTTGTTATTGATGACAGAGTGGAGTCAGAAGATGACGAAGATGACTGAAAATGAAAACCATAAGGCTAAACAGCAGCTTAACACTCACAGTTACCAGGGTTTTAAATGTTACTGAAAAATAGTTGCAATTTCTTGAAGTTAACAACTAACATGCTAAATGTAATAGAGTAGTTCATGGCAACCATACAAATTTGGAACCATACAGGCAACTTCTGCATGAAATGAGGAGGCTAGCAAAGCAGCAGAAATTAGACATACATTTTAAGACAGTATGAAAGAGACAAGGAGAGAACAACAAGCCATTCCCACTCACATCTGCTGTTACAACTTTCATTCTGATTTCAGCTAATCCTCCTTCCACCCAATTCACAATTAACTCACAAGTAGCAACTCTTCTGATGCTTCCTTCCACAAGCAAACTTCAAGGTGTTTTGTTTCTTTGTTTTTGCAAGTTAAAGTGTCATATTAATTGAATATCTTAAAGTGAAGTAAAGAATGAACTATGGACACCTATCCCCCAGCCCAGGTCCCATGGGAACCAGGTGCAGGAAGAGAAGCAGTCTGAGACTGAAGATGCCATCACTATTTCCCATAGTAATTATGTGTTTCTTAACCATTTAATATGTATAAACCTGGTCATTATTGTAATTAGATTATTTTCTCTTTTATGTGGGTCATCAATGAAGTATTTGTGTCTTCTGCCCTTACTGTATTTCACCACATAATGTCGCCACTGCATAATCATCACACCCTGTTTTTTCAGTCCAAAAATTGGTTTATAATCTTTCATTGTGTAATCATCACATGGAATAATTCTGTTCATAAAGCTGCTTACAAGGTAAACAGAGCAGCAATGTATTCACCAGTGGCATATGAATATGCATTTATCTCTTGAGTATTGTGAACCATGGGTCTAGAGTTCTCAGCACACGTGGATTGTTAATACATTTCTGAAAGTCAGCTTGCATGGTTTGTTTAGAGTGTTGTGGTACTAACTTATTGCCACTCAACCTAATGAAGAGTTGCAGATGGAAGGGGAAGGAGTGGGTGAAGATGCCATGAGTAAGTCATGTGATAGAGTAAGACTTGCATCTTCTTGATAACTAAACTTTATAGTTTGTCTGCCATCGATACAGTCTTAATAATAAATGATTTTTAAGTAATAACAATTTTTGAAAGCTTCACATAATGGTCATATCCCACTTTTTGACTAAAAATTTGGCATAAAAGCTGCAATGATTATGTGGTGAAAGAGGGTAACTCTATTTCCTCCATTAGCTCTGTGGCTTTTGTTACACTTTTATTGTAAAATACATTTTTTAAACATTTTTAGGAATGCAGTTTTGAGTTTTTTTAGTGTTTTTTAAGGAATGTGTATGTGGAGTTGGTAGAACTAGCTGTATTTGTGATTGAAAGATAGAGGTTGACCCTGCCTGTGGTGTGCCAATAGCAGACAGGTATAGGCCACCATACTTTCTCACAAGGCCATTTGATAAGGTCACTGAGACTACATTTTCTTTGAGATGTAGTTAATAATAATAGTTCACATTTCTATAGCAAAGTTTACAAAGTACTTTACACACACTATTTCATGGGAGAAAAGTCTTTGTAAAATGTAACCCTGATCATCAGTATGGTGCTACTTTAGAAGAAGAAGTCTATTCTGAACTAAAGAGGCTTACTGAACTGAAGAGTTCATTTCTGCGGCTCTTAGTATTTTCTAATTTTCTTCATGGAGAGTTTATTGTCTAGGATTTCAGTAATGATATTATATTTTGAATATGGGATCACTTTGAGTAGTAGATTTGAAGTTAAAAGTTCTGAGTTCAAATCCTGACACTCCTATTGACTATCTATATGATTTCAGGCAAGCTGCCTCCCATATAAGATATCCTAATCTATAAAATGATGATTTCAGAGGTCCTCTGTAGCCTTAAAACTAAGGTACTGTGAAGTACAGGAATAAATCACGAAATCTCAATTTGTTTGGTATATATGTGTACACACACACACATACAGAAGAGAAGAGAAGAGAAGAGAAGAGAAGAGAAGAGAAGAGAAGAGAAGAGAAGAGAAGAGAAGGGAAGGGAAGAGAAGAGAGAGAAAAGAAGAGAAACAGGGAGTTAGGGAAGGAGAGAGGAAGGAAAAGGGAGACAGAGAGACATAAGTAGGGAAAAACAGGAAGGGAGGAAAAGAGGGAGAGTCAAGGAAGATGGAGGGAGAGACAGAGAAAGAAAGGGAAAGATAGATGGACACGGAAGGAAGGAGAGGGAGACAGAGAGAGACAAGAAGGGAAGAAGACAGAGAGAGATAGGGAGGCAAAGAGAAGGAGGGGGAGAGAGGGAAGGAGGGAGGTAAGGAGGGAAAGCTAGAGAGACAGAGACAGACAGAGAGACATGAAGGAAGACAGACACTGAAAAGAAGGGAAACATGAAGGCGAAAGGGAGAGAAGGAGGTAGAAAGGAAGAAGGAAAATAGGAAATTAGAATTCCTACTGTTATCTCTTTAAAACAGTTGCATCAATGTTTTTGATATTTACTCCCTCCAAGGAAACATTATGACGTGCTCTATGATCAAGTGCAGGCCTCCAGGCACCTATTCAATTTCTACTGTGTTTTTCTTCCAGGAAAAAATCAAAGCAAAACAAAACCCCTTATTGAGCCACTTTGGTGCCTTTTAAAAACACAAAAGTATTATGTGGTACTGACCTTCCAGCAGATGGACCCTTCTGTTGTTCATTTCTGTCTTTACTAGTGCATTATAATGAAAATATACCACAGTTTTCTGCAGTCCCTCTTCTAAATATAACTCCTTTTAGATGGATGCTGTAGTGGAGGCACCTAGAGTTAGGAAGATGTGAGTTCAAATCCAGCCTCAGGCATATACTGCCTGTATGATCCCTAACCTCCCTCTGCCTCAGTTTACTCATCTGTAAAATGGGGATAATAACAGTATTGCCTTCCAGGGCCACTGTGAAAAGAAGGATACAACATTTATAAAGCATATTGGAAACCGTAAAGTATTTTATAAATGCTGTTCAGTCATTTTTCAATCGTGTTGGACTCTTTGTGACCTCTTTTGGGGTTTTCTTGACAAAGACACTAGTGTGGTTTGCCATTTCATTCTTCAGCTCATTTTATAGATGAGGAAACTGAGGCAAACAGGATTCAGTGACTTGTCCAGGGACACACAGCTAACCTGAGGCCAGATTTTAATTTGGGAAGATGAGTCTTCCTGACTTCTGGCACTCTGTCCACCGTACCACCTAGCTGCCCATATAAATGCTATTTGCTTATTACTCTAGGGCTGGATGTTTCTATTTTAGATTGAGCACAGGTCTCTTGGGATGGTTTTTTCCTCCTAGAGACTGGGCAGTACTTTTAATTTTGTAGCAATTTTATAATACTGAAATCTTTTGCTCAGTGCATGTATTTCTCCACAATCCTGGTAGAATAATATACCACGCAGATACCCTCATCAAGGAGCCACTGTGGATTATAGATTATATTTTATCACTTTCACTGAAATATTTGGTGTCTTGAGACTTCCCTGATCTATCTCTCCAAGATATATAATCTTAAATAACATGACTTAGATACACAGGATTCTAGACTGGGTAATGTTTTGAAATGTGCTCAGAAAGGGTGATTGACATAGAATGTTACTCGTAAGGTTTCTATATGAAAATTTTACCTAAAATGGAAAACTATGTTTCAAAAAAATTTTGAGCTGTTTGTCATTGGCATGGAGAAGATTCAAGATACCTTGTAGAAACTAAGAAGGGATGCTAAAGCTGGGAAGATGCTTTCATTTGTGGAAAATTCTGTGCAGATGGCATTAAACTCCAGAAAAATGTAGGGCCTCCTAAAGGAGACAGGTAATCCCTCTAAGGAGTTCGGCCCAACTTTTCACCAAAGAAGACAGGTGGATAAAGACTTAGCAGCTAGGTGGTGCTGTGGATAGAGCTTTGAGCCTGGAGCCTGGAAGACCTGAGTTCAAACTTATATATTGTTTTCCTATTTGAATATTAGCTCCCTAAGGGCAGAGACTGCATTTCACTCTGCTTATATTTGCATCCCTAGTGTTTAGCATCATGCCTGGAACGTAATAAGCACTTAATATAAATGCTTGCTGACTGATTAGATACAGATAGATAACTATACACACACATAGCAGTGTGTATATTTAGTGATGAATTCCCTACATGTTATACATTCAAATACATCTCATAAACTGGACAATTTGAAGGAGAAAAGAGAAGATAAACATTTATTATGTGCCTCTTATGTCTGAGATTGAGCACACAGGAACACATCATATACAAGGAATCACTGAAGGACTTGGTATGAATTGTAAAGTATGACACCAAAAGAATACAAGAATGAGAAAGGTGAGCTAGTCAAATGAAAAGCCTGTGTGCTTCCCAGCTATCTTTATAATGCTGTAAGAAAGTGAGGAATGTCCCGCAACTCTTAGAGTCTACTCCTTGTTGCAAATATTATTGCATGGACAAAAGCCACACAGACAAGATTGGCATGGGGTATGATACTCATCATTGGAAAGAATGACAATGTTAATGAAGTCATAGATTGAATTGAGTTTTTGAGTATGATCATAGACTCATGGAACTACATTATCTAGATATAGGACCGGATTCAAGGTCAGGGTTAGGAAAGGTTATGGACTATAGCCAAGAAGCCTTCTCCATGACTGGCTTGGGGTGCAGGGTCAACAATTGTCTCAGTCTAGACTGGACAGACCAAACAGGGTAGTACATAGCAAGAGGCAGACCATTCAAAGAAAAATTAGAGACCAAAGCAATGATCATAAAATGTCAAGCAGACAAGCCAGGGGCAACAGAAGATTTGGAAGAAAATTTCCTATATTCAAGGGATTCAAGGAACAAATAGCTAAATATATCTCAGAGCTGGGGCTCCTGATAACAATAACTAGTATTTTCATAGAGCTTTAAGGTTTCCAAAAGGCTTTGCCAACATTATCTCATTTGATCTTCACAACAACCCTGGGAGGTAGGTGTACCACCATGGTCCAAGCGCATGGTGCTCTCTCCTCCCTCATTACTTCCCTAAATAAGCTTTAGCTTAGGATTGCTCTGAGACACTGCTAGCATTTCCCATATGGCCAACAGCTGTGTGCAGTAGCAAGCAATTATTCTGGCCACACTTTCATGAGACACATTCCAGAGCTGTTGACGTAAAAGTCAGGAGCTCTATTTGATAGTCTGTAAGTGTTTACTGTTGAAAAGACTGAAGTAGTGTCACACTTACCAGACAATTTGGCGCAACTCACCAAAGACTTCCTTTGCCATAGGAAGTGGACAAAAATCTCCATTTATTTTTCAAGATAGTTCTAGAGTTAAAAATGTTTTGATTATGGTAATCTCCACTTCAAAACTCCCCTGCAATAACCACAGCTTTGTATCGGTTTAAGCAAGCTATAGATTGCAAGCAAGCTATTTCTGCCAACACCTATGGATTTTATTCTATTGAGATTAAGGAATATGGAATCTTATCTAAAGGCAACCAACCCTAGCAGTTTGTCACTTTCACGTAAAAGGTTAGGTTGAAAGAGAGTTATTGACTATTCAGAATGCCTGAATTGCTAGAGAATAGCAACCAACACTTTAAATATATCTCATTGTTTAAAAACTGTATTCTGTTCCAGAGGGCACGATTTTTGTAATTAATAGACCTGGATTTCAATTCCAACTTTTAATTCTAATACTTACAAGGCATATGTAGAAACAGATGAGGCTATATATGTGTGCACATACATGACTTGCCCAACATGTACATGCACACGTTTTGGTCAAATGAACAACTATGAACCTTAGTTTTCTGTTTTTTTTTTTTTTTTGTAAAATAGGGACAATGAGAAGTATACTACTTTATAAGATTGAGGAAAATACTTTGAAAGCTTTACTATCCCATAAAAATATGCTATTATTCAGAAGATGATTTGGTCACTTGAAATTACCGTAGGAATAGCGGCTCACCTCTTGTCATGAATGTATTTCTATCCAGACATTATCAAGCAAGATCAGATTCCAAAGACTACTCTGGCTGCCCTTACTTTGCATTGATTTTTACTATGTTAGTCCTTTCTAGCATGTACAGGTGAGGGTTCCTGCCACTATAACTGAAGTCATAGGGCTTGTGTTACACAATGACCAAATGTGTATTGGGAAGTATGACAACGACATATTTACCAACTAAAAGATCATTTCTCTGAATGGACTCTGTCCAAGTCAAAACTACCAGGAACTTCTCTTCTAGAGAGATCTATCTCTGGTGGGTTTGTTTTTGCCAGTTATCTTGCCTTAGGATTCCCCAAAGCTGTAGAGTGAATACTGTGGCTCCCTCCAGGGCCACAGTAAGGGCTAGAATAGTTACCTGACATTTTTTGTCTCCATATGCTTGGCACACAGTAGATCCATAATAAATGCTTATTGACTTGACAGGTATTGATGAAGTGCTTGAGTGCTTGTGCTTGGACCCCAATTCTAAAGTCACATTTCTCTCTAAAGATCACATTTCTCTCTAGCCTCAAAACACTATCCCTGGCAATTTCTCTCCATGCCCTAGCAAAATACTTATCTCTCTTCCTGATACAGTAGCCAGCTACACCTAAAGAATTCATTAGTTTGAATCAGGTGTGTATGCTGGCTGAATGGGCTGTGTACTGGGTCATAATGACATTTACTACTCACTGACCTATCATATGTATCCTGGACTTAGACATATGTGTACTCCCTTACCTTTATCTTGTCTAACAAGACATTGATGGGAGCAGCCTGGGTATTTCTTAGTCAGCCCTGACAATTAATTGACTTAGTGATGTTCAGGCCTAAAACCACACCTCCATGTACCACCCCCACCTCCTCAGGCTATTTCCCAGTGAACTCTGGGCAAAATATCTGTGCAGTAGACACTAAAAGTGCATGTTTCTTTACAAAATGACCACTCCTTAACCACTCCCTAACCCCACCCTGAATCACCTAGTTAGTATATTTGGCACATGTTTTACTATAGAATATCCTATATAAACTTTAGATGTACCTCCTTCAAATTGCAGTTTCCCTAAGAACTCTTGTTCACTGAAAAACATAACAACAAGTCTTTACCACCTTTACTTTACGAATGCTTGAGTCCGAGAATTCATTCCAGATAGCCTTCCCCTATACTCTGGTCTTTGGCAGGGGTCCCTGAATCCCTCATCACTATAACACAAGCAGCCTTGAAAACTATATTTCTTTGACTTGAAGGACTTATTGGCTAGCTAACTACTTGAATTTTTCCCACATTCCTGTGCCAGGGTGACAGGCTACTCTAAATTCTAAGGAACAATGTGGTGTACAGTTAGAGTTTGTAAATTCCTTGAGTTCCTGAAGCAATGACTGTATTGTTGCATTCATTGAGAATTATTTTGCATTAATAACACATTATTATGCGAAGGTCTTTGCAGCTAGGTGGCACAATGGTTAGAGTATTGGACCCTAAGATGTGAGTCCACATATTCCTTCAGATATGCATTCATGATGCTTTCTGAAATGATCCCATTCTTTGAGAAAACCATCAACAGGTGCAAAACAATGCCAAACCCTACATTTTTGCCCTTCAGACATGTAGCAAAGGGAGGACCAAGTTTCAAGTACAGACTTAAAAATGCAATCACACCACTCAATATGAAAGTGTGCCCCCAGGGTTCTCTCAATGTTCTTTCACAATTTTTCCACCCCAATTGTGGAAAACCTGACAAGAGAAATTTACACAGCGGCCTGAAGCAGTCTCTGTTAGAACACAGTACCAAGGTGCAGAAGAGTAGAATATAATATTTAGGCAGACCCTTCATGCTTCATTAAATTAAAGAGGGATTTAGCTAATTATTACTGTCTATAAATAGCTTAAATGTTAACATTACAATATGTTTTCTTCCCAAGAGCTCTCTTTACCCTTCAAAACTCAGGCAGATACTAAATCTCATATTGAAGAAAAAACAGAATCCCTGCACCTGCCATAAATACAGCTCCTATCATCATAATTTTATTCTCTACAGAGAGACATGCAAATTGAAAGCCATATACAAGTCACTGTTAAAACAGTTATTCTTTCCTAATTACGTGTTTATTCAAAGTCTTTGCTTCCCCACAGAGTAGATAATAAAGAGAGATCATGCATCATAACTTGTGAACTGTAAGGAAAAAATCTTGAAGTCTTAAGTTTCAAATGAGAGATCACACACCCTAATTTATACGTATAGCATCTGGGGATTCTAAGGAAAAAAAAATGTTGAAGTCTTAAGTTTTACGTAAGAGGCAATATGATATAGCGAACAGAGTGACAGCCTTGATGGCAGGAAGATGTGGGTTCAAGATTCCACCTGTGACACATAATGGCTGTGTGACCCTGGGCAAGTCACTAACCTCTAAATTCTGGGAGACCCAGTAAGACTGTAAGTTGTAGAGAAAATGTCAGTCCACATTGGTAGAGTGTTTCCTCACTCGTGAGGCAGCTGGTGGTACACGAGATAGAATAACGGGCCTGTAGTCAAGAAGACCTGAGTTTAACTCTAACCTCAGACACTAGATACATGACCTTGGGCAAGTCATTTAGCTCCTAGCTGCCTTAGTTTCCTTATCTGTAAAATGTGAACTATAATATTACCTACTTCCAAGGGTTGTGGATCAAATGAGATATTTCTTAGATGTTTTGTAAACCTTAAAGTGATATGTGTGTATATGTGTGTGTGTGCGTGTGTGTGTATATGTGTGTGTGTGTGTGCATGTGTATGTCTGTTAAATGGGGGATAATAGAACCTAACTCACAGGGTTGTCGTGAGGAACAAATGAGATTATATTTATAAAAATACTTAGTGAAGTGCCTGGCACATAGAAAATATTATATAATCACTTACTCCTCTCCTCTTCTACATTTCTGCCTCCTTCACAAACTGACAGGTTCAGGCCTGATTCCATGTTTTTGAAACCATTAAAAATGTGCAGTTTTGGTAAATTCTATGAGAAAATGTGAAACCAATCTAAAGGAAAAAAATATGTAGTAACAGACAAATGTAAAGATATTTCACAGTCTGTGTGTACACACATATGTGTATGTGCATGGGTATGTATATATGTATGTATAAGTACATGCACATGCACTTTGCTAGTCATGTGTGATATGCCTGGAAAATTAGAGTAGCTTCCACTGAGTCTAATGTGACTATTTAATTAGATATAAAGTTTTTTTAAGGAAAAGCTCAATATAAATCCCTTACCTTTCAAAGCTCAATGGAATTTGTATCATGTTCACAGAGGACCCTGCCTATTCTTGTTTAATCCTCACAACAGCCCTGTGATGTTTGTACTATTACTTTTTTTAATAGATAAGGAAACTGAAGCTAAAGCAAGTTCAATGTCTTGTCAGAGGCAGAAATCAAACTCATGTGTTCTCTGACTCTGTGTCCAATACTCCACTTCCAAGCTTCCTTTGTCGTTCAGTTGTATCTGATCCTTTGTCCATGGATTTGTTCATGAGATTTTCTTGCCAAAGATACTAGAGTGGTTTCCATTTCCTTTTCCAGAATGTCCCCATTTTACAGATGAGGAACTGAAACAAACAGGGGTTTAAAAGACTTGCCCAGGGTCTCACATTTAAGAAGTTCTGGGAAGGGATTTGAGCTTACGTCTTCCTAACTCCATGCCCAGTATCCTATCCATGGTGCCACAAGTCACCCTTGAATTTTATCATCCAAATCACTGATAAATATTGAAGAGAATAGGGAAAATCCTGAGATACTCCACTATAGAAAGACTTCTCTACATGTTAACATTCATTCATTAATCATTGTAGTTGGCATCATATAGTTCAACCAATTTAGGTCTTTCTGATCTACCAGACTAGTTCTTATTTTGAGTAGTGGATCCATTCCTACTTCTAACTGGGCTGTTGGGTGGCATTTGGGAGGATGTTGTCTGATCCTATGACAGATAGATTTTTCCAGGAGCTATCAACTTGGGAATTCTATTCTTGAGTGATGAGAGTGGTATCAGTCAATAATTACTTACTACGTGCCAGGCACTGAGCCAAGCACTGGAGATACAAAGAGAAAGCAAAAATACAATCTCTGCCCTCAAGTAGCTTATATTTAATGTCCCATCTGAGTATGACATATAAAATGATGAGCCAAGAGCCAGTAACAGAGCAGTTTGAATTCTGACTGCCGTTTTATTATCGGTGTGTCTCTAGGCAAGTCACAAAATCTTTGTTTCAGCTATAAAATGTGGGAGGTTGGACAAGATGATGCTTGAGAGATCTTCCAATCCTAGACTGATGTTTCTATGATCTTAATGCTAAATCCTGGCAATCCCTATTGTGTTAGAAGGATATAGGGTTGGAAGAAATGATGAGCTCAGTGATCTTAGACAAACACGGAAAGATCCACACAAAAATACTGAAGAGCTAAATGAGGAAAACCAGGAGAATGTTGCATCCAGTAGTAGCAACATTGTTTTAAGAACGACTTTGAGTCTTTGAAGCTTCCTCTCATTGCTGAGTTATTTGTTGTATTTTTAACTTATTCAAAAGATGGACTTCAAGTTGACATCAGCCTTTATATATAACCCGTTTCTCCTTAATTAGGTTTTATTTAGGCAAAGATTTGGGGTCTTAGCATTTTATTCTCTGGATAATTAAGGCCAAATGAACACATATGGTGGCTCAATTGACAGTCTTAATTGATGCTTACTTAGATTAATCAGCTCTAATAAGGGGTGATCTGAAATGGCTATAAAGATGCTGAAAACATCATGCCAAATGTTTCTTCGTTCATTGTCTTTCAGACACTTCCAGGACAGATATGTAAAAGGACTGGGATTTTGCCATTGTCTAATATTGTGTTTGGTATAAATCCTAGGAAGTTGAGGGAATCACCTAAAGTCAAATAATTTTCTCTACGTCATTTACCTAATAACCACATTGCCAGGTTTAATGTGGGGGGAAAAATAGAGCACAAAAACAGAAAATAAATTACCAGACTAATATGTGTAATTATTTCTTTTAAATTTAAAAATGACTTTGCATTAACTTTTGTTTTTATTTTTCTTACATTTCAGAATGTATTCCTCCCTTCATCCTTTTCATAGAGTCAGATCGTTTAACAGTAATTCTTAACCTAGTGTTCTTGGTTTTCAAGGTATCTGTGAACTTGGAATGGAAAAAAAAAGTCTTTTTTTTCAATACAATTAGTCTCCTAGTAATCCTATGTGTTTTATTATTTTAAAACCATTGTTCTAAAAAAGAAGATTTCTCCACACTGACAAAAGGATCCATGCTAAAAGGTTAAGAATATCTGTATTACAACAAAGAACAAAAAAAAAAAAAAGAGAAAAATCCAGATTATATTAAGGACAAAAATTACTTAATGAACTGATAATAGAAATAATGCTATTCAACTGGTTGAATTTCAGTCATTAACAACTCAAATTTGCTTGAGAGAAACTGAAATGTTATTTATCACCTTTCCCTGCCCTCATGGAGCTTATGTTGTTGTACCTGCTTCAATTTCAAACATCTTTAAACCTGATTTCTCTCACTTCTTTTTATGGAGCTATATGAAAAACAAGAATTCTTGGAGTCACCTGAACACTTGTGTTTGTTAAAAAAAAAGGTATTGTTACTTAGAACCTAATCCTTAACACAGCTCTGGCATAGCTAGAGGATATATGAAGGAATTCTTGTGTCGTGTAGTAAATGTCCATTGAACCTGACAATCACATTGCACGAGTTAGTCAATTATTAATTGTCTATTAATCTAAATAAAAGTCTTATTAAACTAAATAAAAAATTGGAAATAAGTGAGCTATTTGACATTTGTGGTGTCAAGTTAAAATGGACCATAGAACAGTAACCAAGTATTCCCTTTGCCTACAATAAGTTGGCTCATCATACCTTCACAGTACTTCTGCCCACTCTTGGCTCAGAATCACTGTAATCCAACTGGATTTGAGATCTAACCCCCACTACATTAAAAGGCAAAAGAAAAGATTAATTTCTCCTTGAGACTCTCTCTTTTTTCTCAGCCTCTCAGTAGTAATAATAGTTGGTATTCATACAATGCTCTAAAATTTTCAAAGTTATCTCATTTGATCCTTACAACAACCTTGTGAAGTAGGTATTATTCCCATGTTACAGAGCAAATTGAGACTGAGGGAGCTTTAGTAATAAAAACTAGAAATAAAAATTTTCCAAAAAGTGCTTTATAAATACTTCATTTTATCCTCACAGCAATCCTGGGAGGAAGGTATTATTTTATTATCCTAATTTTGCAGTTAAGCTGAGGCAGAGAAAGGCTAAATGACTTGTCCAGGGTCACACAGCTTATGAGTATTTTCAACAGGCAGTCAACTCATGAGACTTATGTGAAAATCAGGTTTATTACAAGAGAAATGAACTTGCATGGGGAACCCCCCAAATTCTCAGTCTTTGCAGAAGTTTACATTTTTATAATAGGGGGACAAAGGGAGGAGGGGATACCAGGAAGGGGTATGACTAGGCAGGGAAAGGGAACTGCGCAGCAAAGGTGGGAAAAAAGACAAGACCACTCCCCATGGGGAGGAGCAAGGAGAAGGCAAAAGCCTCATTCTTTTCCCTTGGCAACTGCTAGACCATAAAGATAGGAAGGTCTGCTTATCTACATGGGATTCCACTGCACAAGCATTATCCCAGCCTGGCAAAGACTGTCAGGCAAAGACACATAGGGAAGCAACAACACATATTCGGGAGCAACAAAATTTTTGTCAGCTCAGGGGAAGCTTTGTCCTTGACATATTCATGGCTTCCTGCATACTCTGGGTCCTGTGTTTCTGGAATATATGGCAATTCAAAAAGACAAGTGTAGGGGACCCCTTAACAGCTCTTAACAGTACCTGAGCTCAAATATGAACTCAGGGCTTCTTGACTCCAGGTTCAGGACTCTATCTATTATGCAGTCTAGATGCCTATGATAGCTAACATTTATAAAGCACTTCACATGTGTTAGCTCATTTGATCCTCACAACAACCCTATAAGGTAGGGGCTAGTGTTATCCCCATTTTACAGATGAATGAATTAAGCCAGAGAAAACTTAAGTGACTTGCACAGGGTCACACAGATAATAAATATCTAGTATCAGAACTGAACTTAAGTCTTCCTGACGTCATTGCTTTACTCGCTGAGACATCAGCTGCCTCTGAGAAAAAAGGGAGACCTGGGTTTGAAAGCTCCCTGTGGCATTTACTGAGTAGGCTCTAGGTAATCACTTAATCTTTCTCGCCCTCAGCTTCCTCATTTATAAATGAGGATAACAATTGCCTTTAGTACCACAGAACATCATGACACAAGGTGTCTCATTTGATTATGTATGCAAAGTGCTGCACTAATGTCAGTTAACATTTTTGAGACCTTCTGATGTTATGCTTGTATTAAGGAGTAAAGGTCTTTTCAAAGATCTTCATTCTGTACTTAGACTGAATCTTTTCTGAGTGATGAGACTTTAACCACAGATCACTAAAGAGATACACATATCACATAAAAAATTTCACAATGTAAGTATGGAATTAATTTTAAATTATATTTATATCTGTTTGGTTTGTATTCTTTTGAAATGCTCAGAGTCTCAACATTTCCCTCCTGGTGCTAAATGAAAGGCAGAAGGATAAAGGCTAAAGACAAAATTGCCTGTATCATAGTACTGTACACAGCCCTAGTTGTGGGAACCACAAGAAGGAAAAAGAGAAGAATGTAAGAGAAGAATGGGACCCACCATTTGAGTTTGTTTTTTGTTAAATTGTTGGTTTTTCAGAATGGGCATCACCTTTTTCTACTCCTTAGCATATTATGATAAAAGAGAACACTTTATTTTGGCATTCAAAGGCCATTGAGTCAGCCCTTCGTTACTTACTCTGTGATCTTGGACAAGTTATTTGATCTCTTTGAGCTTTTCTCATCTATTAAATGGATTCATACCTCACAGGTCTTACGTGAGTATCAAAAGTGTCATAGACTCATAAATAGCATGAGTGAATTTAGCTTTGTCCCAAGGTGTGGATAGGGGTGGAGGATGGGTTTCCTCCACAAGGTTTGTGCTGAATCTACCATGATCTTGAATATTCTTCCCAGTATTCTGGAAGCATAGGGTACAATTAAATCTAGCTATTACCCAGTGACATAGTAAACCTTTTTCTGTGCTCTATTTCTCCCCTACCCCATAAAATGAAGACAGTTCTCTGAGGGGATGGGTTACATTTCTAAGTATCACTATAAGATAGCTCCTCCCCACCACTACATTAATGGTGGGACTATGTTCTGGGCTACAATTGAATTTTCTCCCATGAACAATTTTAGCTAGTTATAGATATGGTATAAAGTATGTAAAAATACCTTGCAAATAGAAAATACTTTATTAATATGATTCAATGGAAAGAAAGCCAAATTTAGTATTAGAGAATCCAGGTTGAAATTTTGAGGAGACACAGTCAAGATCACACAAGATTTAGCAGCTACTAATATAAGAGAATGAGGTGCTTAGAAAATAGTATACAAAAAGCAAATTTCTAGACAAATAATATCAGAACCAGAAAAACTGAGCATAATCCTATAGGAGAAGAATATAGATCTTTAATGAGGGTACTTCCAAGTATTCCTGATGAAAAAACCAGAGCTGAATAGAAAATTGGATACAATACAGGAGTTAAGAGCAGCATAGAAAGGAAAATATGAGCAAGAAATCATGAGTGACTAAGCACAGTTAAACTATTTATATGCTCACATGAGAAAGTGATCCATGTAACTCCTTAGAACTTTATAATCACCTGGTATCTTGGAGTTTAATTAGAGAACTCAGATATGAGTCTATTATGGTTGGATGATTTCAAAAGTAGAATGGAATTGAGAAGAAGAGGAACCGGCAGATAGTAGAAGGGAGAAGTACAAGAAGGGAAATTGTCTTGCAAAAATTGTGTGCTCAAGGAAGAGTTTACATAGTGTTGGGGAGCAGGTGACACTAGAATTGCCTTCTCACTCAACTGGTGAAAGGAGAGAAGAATACACAAAAACACAGTTGGGTATTGAAATACATCTTACCCTATAGGGAAATAGTAGGAAAAGGGGAAGGGAGGAATAAGAGGAAGGGTAGATTTAGAGAGACATTAGTAAGAAACAAAACAAGCTTTTAAGAAAAGGGGCAGGAAAAAAAGCACAGAAAAACATAAGGAGGCAAACTCACAGTTAGCAATCATAGCTATGAATGTTAAAGGGATGAAATCACCCATAAAATGGAAGAGCAAAGCAGGATGGATTAGAATCTAGAATCCAAAAATATGGTGTTTATAAGAAATACTCCTAAAACAGAAAGATGCACACAGAGCTAAAAGAAAGGGTTGGAGCAGAATCTATTATTCTTCAGCTGAAGTAAAAAATGCGGGAGTAGCAATCATGATATCAGATAAAGCAAAAGCGAAAATATACCTCATTAAAAGAGATACACAGGGAAACTACATTTTGCTAAAAAGTATCTTAAACAATGAAACCCTATCATTACTAAACATATATGACAAACAGCATAACATCTAAATTCTTAAAGGAAAAGTTAAATGACTTAAAGAAAAATAGAGAGTAAAGCTATGCTAATGAAGGACCTCAATCTACCCTCCCTCAGACTTAAATAAATTTAACCATAAAATAAATAAGAAAGAAGCCAAGGAGATGAATAGAATTTTAGAAAAGTTATGATAGAATTCTGGAAAATATTAGGTAAGAATTCAAAGGAATATGCCTATTCTCAGTTCATGGAAATTTCATAAAAATTGACCACATATTAGAACATAAAAATCTCACATACAATAAATGAATCTTTTACTGCATTTATGACAAAGATGATATAATATAACCAGGCTGAATTTATAACAGTAATGCAGAGTTGATTCAATATTAGAAAAAACATAAATATAACTCTTTATATTAATACAAAAACAATAAAAATCATATGATTATTTCAATAGATGCAGACAAAGCACTTGACAAAATACAATATTTATTGCTATTAAAAACACTAGAAAGCATAAGAATAAATGGGACTTTCCTTAAAATAATAAGCAATATCTTTCTGAAAACAAGAGCCAGTATTTTTATATTAGAACATACCAGAAGCCTTTCTAAAAAGATCAGGAGTAAAGTAAAGATTTCCATTATCACAATTAGTATTCAGTATTGTAATTGAAAAGCTATCTATGGCAATAAGACAAGAAAAAATAAAGGGACAAGCACAGGCACAGAGAAAGCAAAACTATCTCTTTGTGTTTTTGTTGTTGTTGTTGTAGCAGATTACATTGTGGTTTATTGTATGATGGTTTACTTGAATAACAATGAAGAGTCAACTAAAAAACTAGATAAAACAATTAACAACTTCAGCAAAGTTGCATTTTGTAAATAAATTCACACAATTCATTCACATTTCTGTATATAACCAACAAAATCATGCAGGAAGAGATAGTAAGAGATATTCCGTTTGAGATAACTGTAGATATAATAGATAGGTAGATATCTATTATATAGATATATAGATACATAGATATATAAAACTATAGGTAGTATTAACTACTTGAGAGTCTATTTGCCAAGACAAACATAGGAACTATGTGAAGACAATTCCAAAGTACTCTTTACACTAATGAAGATATATCTAAATAATTGGAGACATTAATTGCTCATGGGTGGGCTGAGCCAATGTAATAAAAATGCCAACACTACCTAGATTAATTTATTTATTCAGTGTAATATCAGTCAAATTACCAAAGGACTATATCATAGAGCTAGAAAAAATAACAACAAAGTTTATCTGGAAAAACAAAAGATCAAGAATATCAAAAGAATCAACAAAAAAATGAGAAGGAAGGAGATCTAGTATTACATGATCTCAAGCTTTGCTACAAAACCATAATAATCAAAATAGTTTGGTCCTGGAGAAGAAACAGAGATTGATCAGTGGAACAGATTATGTACACAATACAGAGAAGCAAATCAGCATAGTAAACCAGCGCTTGATAAGACCAAAGACACCAGTTATTAGGGAAATAACTCACTAATTGACAAAAAACTTTTGGGAAAACTGAAAAACAGTCTGATAGAAACTAAATATAGGCCATTATCTAACTTTATATCCAGATGAGCTTAAAATAGGAACACAAATTAGACATAATGGGTGATATTATAAGCAAATTAGAGGAGCATGGAAGAAATTACCTGTCAAATCTATGTATTGGGGAAATTCATAAACTAACAATAAAGAAGCTCAAAGGAAGTAAAATGGACGATTTTGATGACATAAAATTGAAAAGGTTTTGCAGAAACAAAACTAAAAAGCTAAAATTAGAAAAGAAAAAATACTTTAGCAAACTTCTCTAATAAAATTTTTTATTTCTAAGATATGCAGGGAACCTAATCAAATTTAAAAGAATAAGAGCCATTCCCTAAATGATAACTGGTCAAAGCATTTGAATAAATAGTTTTCAGAGGAAGATATCCAAGCTAGCAATAACTATATGAAAAATGCTTTAAGTTACTAATATTTAGATAGATGAAAATTGAAACAACTCTGAGGTACCACTTCATACCTATTAAACTGGCTAACTTGACAAAAAATAAAACTGACAAATGTTGGAGGAGCTATGGAGAAACAGAGACATTGTGGGTAGAACTATAAACTGATCCAGCCTTTCTGGAAAGAGATTTGGAAATATTCCTCCAAAACCGTTAAACTCTATGTTGACCTAGTGATATTCCTACTATGTCTATACCCTAGAGAAATTAGAAAAAATGGAAAACAATGTCTGTCTGTCTGTCTGTCTGTCTGTCTCTCTCTCTCTCTCTATATATATATACATATACACACACATATACACACACAAATTCTTTATAGTAACTCTTTTTGTGGCAGCAAAGAATTGGAAACTGAGGGCATGTCTATTCAGTGGAGAATATTGAACAAGTTATGGCATATGAATGTGATGGAGATTCTGAAGGAGATGGTCTCAAAAACCTGGGATGAAAAGTGAACTGAGCAGAACTGTAAGAACAATTTACATACTAACAATAAGAATGCAAAGACAATAAACTTTAAAAGACTTAAGGTCAAAATTGTTAAAACTTGCCATTAGAAAAAGATGAGGGCAGCTTGGTGACACAGTGGATAGAGCACAGGTTTTGGAGTCAGGAGGAACCTGAGTTCAAATTCAGCCTCAGACTCTTGACACTAGTTGTGTGACCCTGGGCAAGTCACTTAACCCTGAATCTCTTGCCAAAGAAAAGAAAAAAGAGAGAAAAAAGAATGATAATGAGAAAGCTTTGTGTATAGTGACACAGCTTCAACCTTATTCAAACGAAATATAGATTCTTCCAAAAAAGGGAGTTGGGAATTTATCCTAAATACTACCTTTTGCCTAAAAAAGTTTAACTAATATATTTTAGATTTAGAGATAGAAGATATCTTGGAAGTCATTTAGTCCACCCCCCTTGTTCCAGAAATAAGGAAACTGAGATACCAAGAGGTTATTTAATTCTTCCTCCAGTTGCACAGGTAAATAGTGGCAGAGCAAGGATTGTAAAACTCGAATCTTCTTACCCTAGATCTAGCCTTCTTTTCACTCTACTGTGGTTCCTCCTGAAAGGGAGATGCTACAAAACGGGTTAAAAAAAATCCAGAAACCACCTTAACTGATAAACAATCTCCATGACAAGCAGAAACAGAGTTGTTAAGAACAACATGAGTTTAGAATATAAACACTTTTGTAGAATTCTATGGAGAGAGATGGGAGGAATTTTGAGGAATATCATTTCATAAAATTTAGAAAAGGAACAGAGTTGTTAAAGCCAGTTTATAGAAAGCTTGGCATGAGATCCAATTTTGTTGTTCAGTCATTTTTGTCCAACTCTTCATGACCCCTCTGGCTGGTTTTTCTTGGCAGAGACACTGGAGTGATTTGCTATTTCCTTTTCCAGCTCGTTCTACAGAAGAGGAAACCAAGGCAAACAGAGTTAAGTGACTTGCCCAAGGTCACACAGCCAATAAGTTATCTGAGGCCAGATCTGAACTCATGAAGATGAATTTTCTTGATTCCAAGTCCAGTACTGAGCCACCTAGATGCCCAATCACAATTCCATCACATCACAAGCATTTATAGATTAATCTGAAAGGAGAATAACAAATACATAGAGAACATAACAGGTTTATCATAATTTCTTTAATAGTTTCTTTAACTTTTTTCTTTTAAATTGATACACTGGACCAATAATTACTTTCTCATAAAAATCTAAACACCTCTTCCTACAAAGTTTATTCTTTGAAAATGGTTAACCAAAATCTTCTACCAGCATGGATATATATATATATATATATATATATATATATATATATATATATATATATATATATATATATATATATATATATATATATATATATATATACACACACACATATATATATGCAGCTAACTTATAGTAATAGTTACGTAGTGCTTACTACAGTGCATTGTACTAAGTACTTTATAATTATGAGGTACTATAAATCTGGGGGTAGATGCTATTATGTCACATGAGGGAGGTGCTATTATATCATATTTTACACGTTAGGAAACAAGACAACAAACAAACAAAGGGGATGTTGTGGTTATAGTGTGCCAAAATTTTAGCAAAGCTTTTGACAAAAAAAAAAAAAGAGCATGATGGAGAGATATATGATAGACCAGGGCTTCTTAAACTTTTTCCACTCCTGGCACCCTTTTGAGTTTCAGCATTGTTCCTTGGCATTTGTGTGGCATGAGGACATGTACAGTGCAAAGTGTTGCATGCTTTGGGTTCAGAGCCAATGCTGCAATGAAGTTGCCTGATGCCAAAAACACTCCAGGTACGTTACATGTTAGATTTTTAACAAATTTTTGGTCATTGCACTTTCAGAAACCTTTTACTATTGCCAAATTTTTCATGACCCAACCTACACTTTAAGGAGTGGGGTAAGTTAGATCACAACAGACTTAAATGAATTCAGTACAGGTTAGATGGTCAGATTCAAAGAGTAGTTGACAATGGTTCAATGTTAATGTGGCAGACGGTCTCCAGTAGTATACTACAAAGATATGTGGTTGAGCCTGTGCTGTTTTATTAGTGAGTTAAATAAAGTCTTAGATGACATTCTCATTGCATTTTCAGATGACTCAAAACTGGGAGGAATAGGTAATTCACTACATGAATAACAAAGATCCAAAAAGATCTCAATAGGCTAGAATTTCAGGCTGAATCTAGCAAGATGAAATTCAATCAGGATAAATGAAAATGTTTGAACTTGGCTTTAAAAAATCAATATCACCAGCACAATAAGGGAGAGATACGGTTATACTACATTGATTCCAAAGAAGATCAAGGGTTTCCAGTAGACCATGGAGTCAACATGAATCAGTGGCATGACATGGTTGCCAAAAAAAAAACCAAAACCAAGCAAATGTTATCTTGGGTTTCATTAAGCAGCAATAAGGAGATAATAGCTCTATTATATGAGGCATTTAGGTGGTGTAGCAGATGGAACACTGCGCCTGGGGTTGGAAAGATCTGATTTCAAACCTGACCTCAGATAATTATTAGCTCTTTGACTCTGGACAAATCACTCAAACCCCATTTGCCTCAAATCCTCATCTATAAAATGAGGACATGCTGGAGAAGGAAATGGCAAATCACTCCAGTACCTTCGCCAAGAAAATCCTACAGATAAAGTCCTTGAGGTCACACAGAGTTGGACATGACTCAACATTAACAACAAGAAGCTGTACTATACTCTGCCCTCAGCAGCCTTTATGTGGAGCATTGTTTGAAGTTCTGGGTACCACAGCTTAAGAAGGACATTGATAACCTAGAGGAGGACAACTACTATGATAGCGAAGGGCCTTCAATCTACATCATGTGTCAACTGGAGGAAATGTACATGTTACCCTACAGAAGAGAAAACTCAGGAGTGGTATAGCTCTCTTACAGTATCTGAAGAGCTATCATATGGAGGGGGAATCAGGTTTCTGTTTGGCCCCAGAGGACAGAATCAAGAGCAATGGAGAGGATTTGCAAAGACAGAACTTTAGATTAAAAGTCAGGAAAACTTTCTAATAAGTAATACTACATATAGGTAAAATTGGCTACCTTGAGACATGGTACATTCCCCTCCCTTGGAAGTGTTCAAGCAGAGATGCAACAGTTTGGGAGCATTCAGAGGAAAGCAGGAATCCTTTTGGACTGAAGAGGTAAGGGAATATTCCATGAAGAGGGCAGCATTTGACATAGGTTCAGGAAGAAGGAAAGAAAGTGGACAAAGAATTATGAGTGGAAGCGCATCATCAGGAAACAGAGAGCAGATCTATGCTTTCCCTAAATGAGGAAGTGCTGGCTGGCACCTTCTTTGCAATGTATAATCTTAGCTGCCTAGAGAACTTAGAGGCTAAGTGACTTGCCCATGGTCACAAAGTTAGTATCTGTCACAAGCTGGACTTGAACTCAGTCTTTATTCAAAACTGCCTCTTTAATGATGTGAATAATACCTTAAGTGTGTATAGCATTTTTTAAAGTGCTCTGATATTCCTTATCTGATCTTCTGTCTAGCAATGATATGGTTAAATTCAATATTCTCTTATTATTAAGTTGAATGAGATAGCTGGTATGACACTCTTATTAATGCTAGGCAAGTTTATTATGATTAATGCTTTAGGAGAAACACCCAGGGAATTAACAATGATGGAGTAATTAGCTTTAAGAATGAAGATATATTACTTGTTGTATGAGCAATGGGACAAAAATTTACTTAAGAATCATAAACTGATGTCCTGTGCTTCCTTCTCTGATGTATCATGAAACTAAATGTAACTTTTTGGAGGAAAAAAAAGGAATAAGGGAGGAAAAGTGATTGCAGACTAGTATGGAATCCAGCCCTAGCTCCCCAAACACCCACTGAACCATGAAAAAAAGTATATGTGGATTAAAAATGAGCTAGAACAGATGTTCTCTACATTGAAAATTGGGAGGGTGATAACGAGGATGCATAGTGGTAGAGACACCATCTGAAAGGGAACAATTCTAAATGTGGCAAGGGAGTAAAGGAAATCTAGACATCTGGCAAAATAAACAGAAGAAAGGAAGTATATGATTTTTAAAAAAGTGCACTATGGAAGGAAGAAGGGAAAACAACATAGACTATCCAACATGTCACAGGCCTTCTTCTAGGCCAGAGGTTATTGACCTAAAGTCCATAAACCCTTATTAGACCTCTGGGTAAGTTTCAGGAGCTCATGAATTTAGATTGGAGAAAATTTTTTTTTAATTTTCTGTATTCTTTGGTTACCTTTCTACTTACCTTTGTACTTTATTTCAAGGCAAGAGCATCTGAAGTTATGCTCTTTGGTGGGATCAATCAATTAGTAAACATTAAAAAAAATCAACCTTTTGTATGGCAGGCATTGAGTTAAGCTCTGCAGATACAAGAACAAGAAAAACAGTTGCTATTCTTGATCTCACATTCTAAGCAACCAGGATTTTCCAGTTATCATCAACAACAGCAGCTCTCCATTGGCCATTTGGAATGGTATTCAGTCTTGATCCTGGTCAGTGGTCTGTTTTGCCATATCAGCACCTTGATCCCATGTTGTCCTCAGTCATGGCAGCTTTCCAAAAACAATCCTACATCTTCTTTATCACTTAGCACTTCAATTACAGTGACAACAGCCAAAAGCAGCAAGTAGTTTTCCGCAGTTTGCCCACCAACATCTTCTTCTATTTCTACAATGAATGGAAAAGAATGGAATAGGGAACTTGCTTTCAAAAAGGAGAGAATAATATACTGGAATTTCTTTCCAAATGCAAAGCCAGAAGTGAGTCAAAAGTTGAAGGGGCCAGCTTATACACCAACACACAAAAACCTCATCCCCATCTCCTAGTCTCTCATGAGGAAAAAACACATCACGATTTCTCTATCTCTCACATGGTTTCTTCCCTGAACTATAGTGTTGCTACTGATAGCAACTAAGAGTCTATGAATGGGAATGGTAGGAATTGGCCACAGGATGTTAGCCAGTGACCTTGGTTCCCTAGGGTGCATCCATTCATACTGAACCCATCAAATTCATTCTGAATGGGTGAAAAGGGGTCACTACCTATTACCTCAATGAGTGATCTGAAGAGTGCCCTTGCCAAACTCTATGCTCAGAGGTCATGGCCTGAAACACTTCCCATACTTCCAGTATAGCCTTAGGAGTTCCATTCCAAAGTTACCTTAGAAGAGACTTTATAGTGTGCTATTCATTTTGGAATCATACGCCCAGCAACTTATGATTTCTTTGTGACCTAGGGAACCTCCCTGGGCCTTAGTTGGTAAGCTGAGCTAGATGACCCTGATGCTTCTAAATTGCCAAGAATTTGAAGCCAAGATGGTGGAGTAGAAAGACCCACATACACTAACTCTTACCCCACAGCCCATAAAATACTTGTAAAGAAGAACTCTCAACAAATTCTAGAGCAGCAGAAGCCACAGAACAACAGATTGGAGGAGATTTCTAACCCAGAGTGACCTGAAAGACTGATGGGAAAGGTCTGTCACACCCGACAAGGAGCAGAGCCCAGCCTAGCCTTGGGCATGTGGCACCAAGAGGAGCAGAACTGAGCAAGCTTCAGGGACAGAATCTCGAGTGGCAGTGCAGATCCCTCAACCCACAGGTGCTAAAGGTCAGTGAGAGGGTCTTTTCAGAAGGCCAAGAAGGGAGCAGGGTATCCCCATAACTCAGGCCTCCTCAGGTGGCAGCAGTGGAGGCAGCAATGGACAGGTGCTCTCAAGGCAGGCAGCAGCCCCATCCATTGTTGAAGGTCTCATCCTAAAGCCCTTGAGGGATCTGAGCCCTGTGTGGAGGCCCTGCCCCCACCTGAGCAGCTGATCTTAATCTCACACTGAATAGTAGCCCTGCCTCCGCCTAAAACCTCTGAGGGTTTGGAGCAACTTATCTGAATCTCAGCTCCCAGTGCTGGCTTGGCAGAACTGGAGGCAAAGTGGTTGTGGAGAGGAAACTCAGAAGTCTGGTAACTGGCTGGGAAAATGCCCAAAAAAGGGGAAAAAAATAAGACCATAGAAGGTTACTTTCTTGGGGAACAGGTGTCTTCCCCCATCCTTTCAGATGAAGAAGAACAAGGCATACTGTCAGAGGAAGTCAAGACCCCTGCCTCTAGGACCTCCAAAGGGAACTTAAACTGCCCTCAGGCAATAGAACAGCTTGAAAAACAAGTTAGCAGCTTACTAAATGAGAACGAAAAAAATGCTGAGGAAAATAACAGCTTTAAAAAGAGGTTAACTCAATTGGAAAAAGAGGTCCAAAAAGCCAATAAGGAGAAGGAAGCTTTAAAAAACAGAATTAGCCAAATGGAAGAGAAGGTTTAAAAGCTCACTGAAGAAAATAATTTGTTGAAAGAGAGAATTGAGTTCCGGGAAATGAATGACATGAGATAAACCAAGCAGTTAAAAAACAAAAGCAAAAGTTTGAAAAAATAGAAGTTAATGTGAGACATCTCATTGGAAAAACAATTGACCTGGAAAATAGATCCAGGAGAAACAATTTAAAAATTATGAGACTACCTGAAAGCCATTATCAAAAAAAGAGCCTAGATATTATGTTCCATGAAATTATCAAGGAAAACTGCCCTGATATTCTAGAACCAGAGGGCAAAACAAATGTTGAAAGAGTCCACCGATCACCTCCTGAAAGAGACCCAAAGAGAGAAACTCGTAGGAATACTGTGGCCAAATTTCGGAGTTCCCAGATCAAGGAGAAAATACTGCAAGCAGCTAGAAAGAAACAATTTGAGTATTGTGGAAATACAATCAGGATAACACAGGATCTGGTAGTTTCAACATTAAGGGATAGAGGGCTTGGAATGGGATATTTTAGATGTCAAAGGAACTAGGATTGAAACCAAGAATCACCTGCTCAGCAAATCTGAGTATAATACTTCATGGGAATAAATGGTCATTAAATTATGTAGAGGACTTTGAATCATTCATATTGAGGAAAAGACCAGATGTGTATAGAAAATTTGACTTTCCAAGACAAGAATCAAGAGAAGCATGAAAAGGACTAAGGATATATATCATAAAAGGATTCATTTGGGACATTTCTCAATTTTTGAAAATAATTTGTGAGTATGGATACTTTTTTTTTTTTAAGTTTGATAGAATTGTCCTGTGAATCCAGCAGGACCAGCGATTTTTTTTCTTTGGTGGTTCCTTTACAACTAAATTTATTTCACAGTTTGATATTGGGTCATTTAAGATCTTCAATTGCTCTTCTGATTGTTTGGTCATTATACATTTTTGAAGGTATTCCTCTATTTATTTTTGTGGTTTTAGTTTTGTCAGCATATAACTGTATATAATGTCCTGATTATTACTCTTTATTTCTTCTTGTGTTGCTGTAAATTTTCCTTGTTCATTTTCTATTTAATTGATTCATTTTTCTGATATCTTTTAAAAAATTTAGATTAGCATATTAATTTTATTAGTATTTTCAAAAACCTAGCTTTTAGTTTTACTTATCATTTCTATGGAATTTTTATTTCTAATTGTCTATTTTACCTTTAAATTTTAATATCTCTTTTTTGTGATTATTTATATTTGTTTATTTGTTGAGTTTCTATTTTTTTGAACACATATATCCAGTTAGTTTATTTTGTATTTTTCTATTTTGTTTAACGTATATTTGTAAAAATATTTTTCTCCCAAGGACTGCTTTAGCTGCATCTCAGAAATTCTGATATGTTTTTTTCATCATGATCATTTTATTTTACATTGCTATTGATTGTTTTTAGGATTTGTTCTTTGATTCACTAATTATTTAGGATTTCATTTTCAAGTCTTCATTTTTTATTTGTGGTTCCTGAACCAATGACTATTTTGGTTATGTTATAGTCTATAAAGGATAGATTAGCTATTTCCACCTTTTTGTATTGGTTTTTAATACCTCTATGCCCTTGCATATGATCAGCTTTTATAAAAGCTTTTTGTGGTATTAGGAGGTATGTTTATTCTTTTACATTAACATTTAGAAGATGTCAAAACTCTTTAACCTCTAAATTTCTCCAGCAATTTTTTCAGTTCCATATTTTCCCTTATGATTATCTTTCTGTTAGACTTATCTAAAACTGATAGAAGGCTCCTATCACTATTGTATTACTATCTATGTCTCCTTGTAGCTTGGATTTTCTTTGCAAATTTGGATGCTAAGTCATTTGGAGTGCATAAATGTATTACTGAGAGTGAAAAAAAGAAATGATTAACGGGAAGACTTCAGAGAGGCCTGGAAGGACTTATCTGAACTGATGCTGAGTGAAATGAGCAAAACCAGGAGAATATTATACACATTACAGCCACAGTGTATGAGGACTGTTTCTGATAAACATAGGCCTTCACAGTAATCCAAGGACCTAAAACATTTCCAAAGGACTCATGTACAAAATGCCATCCACATCCAGAGAAAGAACTAAGGAATCAGAATGCAGAATGAAGCTGACAATTTTCTCTTAAAAAAAAAAAAGAAAGAGATGTACGCTATCAGCTAGCGTAAACCACTCTTTCATCTAAAACCACTCTTTCATCTAGTATTTTTTTTTAACTCTTTTGAGGGGAGAAGACTTGGTGTGTTTGTTCATTGAGATGTATGTGCTTTGTCAAAACAAATAAAACACAAATATTTTTAAAAAATGAAAACAAACAAAAAAACCCCAATAAATTGCCAAGGTGGATCCCCAAAGTATCAGAAATAATCAACATCCTTTCTGCTCTGAGAAGGGAGGCAAAGAAAGGCCTAATGTATGCAGAGAGGGAAAAATAATAGTCTTTATGTCATGCTTTAGTATTTGTAGAGTACTAGTTACTTTATCTGAAGAAACTTCAGGGGCAGCACCTTCAAATTCATATCCCTTTCCTTGTACATAGAGACTTTAGGAAAAAGGGAGGACAAAGAGTTGTGATAACCCACAACACTATCCAACTGTCAGGGAGGTGGGACAACAGGAAAAAAAAATGTTAGAGAGCTGGACAGGAAAGCTCTGAGACAAGTCACCAGTGTTTTCCTATACACCATGAACCTAAAAGAAAGCAATGGGTCACTAGGCTTGTTCCCCAAGTTCATAGATTAGGTGTAATAGCAACATTTTTGAGCTAGTAAAAATTATAAACAAAAAAGATGACCACGGCTAAACAAATTATGGCACATGAATATAATGGAATGTAAATGTGCGTAGGAAATGACAAATCTGATGAATACAGAGAACCATGAGAAGATTCACACAATCTATTGAAGCATGAAGTAAACAGAGAAAAGAAAGTAATATACATAATGTTTTCAACAAAGTATTTTGAAATAACAATCACAACACAAACAGTGAGTGTTGAAAAATTACAAAAAACAAGTATGGTTCCAAAGAAGAGATGTAAGAAGATATCTCCACCCTGATTTTGGCACATGTGGGAGGTCCATGGTTATGGTACAGTATACAAATATACATACATTTTCAGATCAGACTTTTCTGATGTACTTTGTTGAGTTTTTCCTTGAAAATATTTGTCATATTGCGAATGGCTCTCTGAGAGGGGGAGAGGAAGGGTTACCAGGAGAAATTCTGGTGAGGTAAAACAAGGTAACAGTTAAAATTTAAAAAGTTATCAGGCCTGCCGATGTCTAGTTACTGAAGCAAGAAAGAATCCTTGCAAGTGATGGTTATTTCCCTATGGGATCTATTGAGATACAGGGTTGCTCATATTTCACTGGGAGAACAGAGGGAAGGTGGCAGTTGGAAAAGTGATACAATCAAGTATTTGGGACACAGGAAAACTAGGATGGAGAGAAGTGCACAAGTGCCTCCTTTAGTGTAGGAAAATCTCACTGCTACATATTCCTTAGAGATAAGAGTGACTGATTATACTCAGGATTCTCTAGGACAAATGGAAGTAGAATGATTTGCTATTACAATGTGGCATGTAACATGTTACATCTTACAACAACTTGGCTTGCAAAGTCTCAAGGCATAGTAGGAGAGCCAATGTTTAAAGTGAGTTTTGTGTGTTATATATAGTGAAAAATACGACTAAATGGTGGAAAGGAGCCGAAAAGCATGAGTTCTGATGCCCTTTATGGTATTTAACTTGATTCTTCTTCCCTTGCATTATTATTGTGATATGAGTGTGGGTGTCCATGTTTTTTTTTTTTTTTTTGGTCCATGGATTTTGTTCATGAATTGTGGCTTGATGTCTATTCCCAAACATAATTCTGTAGATATCTATCTTGACATATATTTTTATATGTCTACATCTCTATATCTCCATATGCTTATATCCACATACATCATCTATCTATTTATGTATCCATATTATCTCCGTATCTTTTGGAGGAGACCAGATCTATGATTTCATTGCTTGTCTTCTCTCAATTTATATCTCTATCTTCTCTGTAACATGTAGGTCAGCTGGAAATTCCTCTTTCCTCTACTCTTTATTTTCATTTTTTTCTGTTCTGACCTGTAACTGTATCAGGGAGGGGGTTTCCTTGTCATGAAAATTCCCTTCAATGCTTAGAAGCAGGAGAGATTAGGATGTGTCAGAGTAGGACTTGAACCCAGGGCTTTCGGGCTTCCCAATCAGCCCTTTTATATAATACAAAGTTACTTCCAAATGATGGTGATGTCATCTTGCTAGGGCATTACGAGGCTTAGCAAATGCTTCTTTCAAAACAACCCTGTGAGTTGTATAAAGGTAAGGCATTATTATACTGAAAGTAAATCCAGGTTCTAAAAAAAATCAGTAGTAAGGCACAACCACAGAAGGCTTTTCAAGGTGTAGCCCTCATTTATGCCTGGGACCTTTCCAAAGGTCTATATTCATTGATTTCCTTATGCAGTTTCACTTGAGTAGTGGTATATGCCCAAATCTGATATGACAAATTAGCAAAATGTATTCTTGTTGGCCCTGAAAGACTTTTCCTTTGTAGTCAAAGCACAGCTTAATGCTCTGGAATGTATGTAGTGATGAAGGTGGACAGGTGGAGTAGAGGGTTAGGGAGGCCCATTTTAAGTATCTGTGAGAATGGAAAATAAAATTAAACTCTCTTTGATAGCTTTACAATGGGAATGGAAGTTTCTACATATTAGAAAGCCCCCACAGAGTTTTATGTGGGAGTGAATATGGATGACTTCTTAGCAATTACATTGATACAGCACACTTCATTATTAATCCAGTTGGAGTCTGCAAAGAAAAAAAAAAGTGTAATGCTGTCCTTTTCACAGTCCAGTAGCAATTCTCACTGTCAATTTATGCCCTTGAAATCTCTCATCTTCAGTTCCACGCCTTTTCCTTAACTCAACTCAATTTTGAGTACTGGCCATTTTGGCTGCTTTCAGATTCTAGAAATAAAACTCCCTTTCCAGGCATTCAGTAGGAGGGGGTGCCTGTCTTCAGCAGCACTGATTTCATGTTATTTTAAAACTGGTCTTTATTGAATCTCAATGATTTCTCACGTGCCTTATTTATGTAGTTCTATTTTACTTTCTATCATTGGATCCTGGCTGTGTTCCTAAAGTCCCAGGAAAATTGAATGTGACAAAAAGATTTAGCAGGTTCAATTTACTTGGGCCCATTAAGACAGACTGTGAGCAGTATTTCTAGGATTCAGTGGCTTGCAAGACCATCTACACTAGCAATCAGGAACCAGAATATCAGAATCCTTTAGCTATGGCTAATCCAGTCATGGCTATATAGAAATGACTTCTCTTGCCCCAAGTATTTATGAGAACTTTGATTTCTGGAGTCATGTATCATTCTAATCATAGTTTTTACTTCTTCCATACTGTATTTTAGATCTTTTGATGGCTCATTGGAGTGGCCACACTAGTCATAAATCTCATCACTCTGAGGCCATTTTGCCCAATCTTCAGCATGGTGCTCATGCTTTTTTTCTTTCTTTCTTTGTATAGGACTTAGCTACATACCTGTTTAAGGACTGAGAAAATGCTTCCCGAGTAATCAGCCATAATAAACTGTAGTCATACTACTCAGAAGCTAAAACCACAGCAGAAAGCCCCAGTCAAAGAAGTAAGCAACTCAGTCTGTGGTGAGAATATTTCAGTATCTCAATAAGACTGTAGGAATAAGTTTGTCAATTTAGTATAATTGATTAAATGCTGAGAATCACTTCTACCACCTTAATAAGATGCTTTGTCAACTTGGCTCGATTCCATTTTGTTTTAAAGCTATTTTGTGATTGAGCCATCTTGAGTAATTTGTTTTTTTCAACAATAAGATAAGAATCTGTGAGATATGATGTCCGTAAACAACTTTTGTGGATTCTTAAAAACAAATGATAAACAAAAATAGACTCTTGGATAAGATAGACCACTAATGAAAAAGTATTATCAACAACGTTCTCAGTAATTTTGAAAGAAATTACCAGTCAAATGATGGGGTAAGGAACTTTAGCTAAAAGTGTAGAAACCCACCTGAGCTCCCAGTCATCAGCCTATTCTTGGGTCAACAAAGTTAGGTCAGACTCTAGGTTTCTCTTGGCCCTTGAGGCAAAACTAAACCTGTAGAGCTTGGATGATGACTGGTTGGTGGAGATTTGGAGATTTTTGTCAGAAACTACTGTACTGGAAGACAACCTCAATTAGTCCCATAAAGAAGAATAAACCTCTCAGAGTCTCTAAAATATCAGGGTAGTGAGGACTTGTTTTAAAGGGTACTGTTTGCACGCTTTGATTAATTGCATGCATTGAGAAATATAAGTCTAATTAGTGTTTCAGTCACACTTATTAGCATATATAATGATAAATCAATGACACATGTGCACCTTACCTTAAACAGCCCTACCCCACCCCCCCTCTTACTAACTCCCAAACCCTCACCATAGGTAAGGTTGACCTTTTTCACAGACAGTGTTTGCCTCTAGGGCTTCTCTGTATTTGATTGAGGACAAAATTATGGTTCAAGTTTATATGTTCTCTGGTTTAGGGGAATTCAAACAGACTCCTTATCTACCACACTTTTGGGACACAACTGGGATTGAAAAAGGGTCTCTACATTTTTATTCTTTTAATATACATCTTTATTGATTTTTTTAACACCAGGATTTCTCCCAGTTTCTCTCCTCCTGTCCAGAAAGTTATCCCATATAGTAAAAAGAAAAAGAGAAAGAAGAGAAAAATAGCAGTAAAAGATCAATACATCAAAAGTCTGAAAATATCTGCAATGACCCACACCCATGGGATTCTCACCTTTGCAAAGGAAAGGGGGTGTCCTCTCATGTCTTTGGGACAGTTCTTGCTCTTTGTAACTTTGCAACATTCATTTTTTAAAAGATGTGTCAATAGATTTAATAACCCGTTGCTCTGTTTACACAGATAAGTACAGTGATTTCACTAAACTATAGGTCAGGTAATGTGAAGAGGGAAGTAGGCTGGGGTGATGCCACATATAATATATACGTAAGTTAAGCAACCTTCCCTCTTAAACAATTTTTTTTAAAAATCACAGCTAATCCTGTAAACACTAAACCTGCAATTAATTGAAACAGGATTTAGTGATGGTCTGTACCCAGCACTCTCTCACCGTCAAATAAAACCAGTCAGCCATAAGTGGAAAGTAAATACTCCCAGTCAAACATTTCACAGTTGTTAATGTAACAAAAGAGACCTGAGCTCAAATCCTGCCTGAAACATTTATTAAAATCTAAGCAGTCCCTCTGCTTATCATCCCCTCTGCCCCTGTCAGTGGCAACATTCACGCTCTCCTTTAGTTGTTTTGTGCTCTTTCTTGCAATCTGCATTATGGTAGCCATTCCACACATTGTTTTCCTTACTCTCTTTACTTCATTCTACATCAGATCACATAAATCTTTCCATGTTTTTCTATATTCATTAGATATGGTATTTTAAAGCTGCATTATTGTTCAGTTATTTCAGTTATGTCTGACTCTACATGAGGTCATTTGGGAATTATTTTTTTTAGCAAAAATGCTAGAATGGTTTGCAATCTCCTACTCCAGTTCATTTTATGGATAAGGAACCTGAAGCAAAAAGGGTTGAAGTGAATTGCTTAGGGTCACACAGGAAGTGTGAGAGCCCAGATTTGGACTCAGGAAGCTGAGCTTTCCTGATTTAAGTCCCAGGAGCCCAATCCACTGTGCCGCCACAGTGCCCCAGCATAGTAATATTCCATTGCACATATGAACCATGATTCTTAACCATTGCATTAGTCTGTTATCATATAGTTGAAGAGCAGGGGAGTGTACGTGCCTTGGGATGATATGCATCATACTCAACTTCACCTGCTACCCCTCTTTTGTGTAGCTTGAAGAATGGATTTTGTTTTTGCTTTTCTTTCTACCAGGAGGTCTCAACACCAAATTAAAAACGTCATCAAACTGGTGAATTCTTGGACAAATTCTTTGGCCATTTCTTTGGCCATATCTAGACAAGACTCACTGCTGGAGGATGCTGCAGAAGCAGGCTAAAAATTCATCCACAATACCCTTTGACCTCTGAGATGTCTCTTTTTTTCTAGCAAACTCTGAAACTTAAAAGGCTCACCGGTATACCCCATTGCTTTATTTATTTGTGCTTACCTACACTTCTACTTTGGTTCCCTACTCAATTTATATACAAGATAAAAACATTATCTGTTTATGTATTTTACAGAGCAGAGAAGAGAGTATAGATGGAACTTGAAATTAGTATTACCTGGGTAATACCTGACTCAAGCCCTGACTCTGATAGTTACTTCTGATATTTAACTGTATGATCGTGAGCTGATCACTATACTTAAGGCAGCTAGGTGGTATCATGAGTAAGAGCACTAGGTTTGGAGTCAGGAAATCGAGAAAACCTGTGCTAAAATACTGTGTAACCTTGAACAAATCCCTTAACCTCTCTCAGAAGGTTTTTCATCTGCAAAATGGAATTAATAATACCACCTACCTCACAGATTTGAAGATTAAATGAGATAACATACAGAACTTTACAAACCTAAAAAAAAATCATATAAATGATAGCTAGGAACAGGTGGATGAAAACAAGTTGTTCCAGTGGCTATGATGGCAGCTGTGGAATGCTTAGACTTTGGTCAGACGGTGAAGATGCCAAAGTCATCCACTGCATCTCAGGTCATGGCCAATCATCCTTTTGTCTGGCCACTTTCGATGACTCTGGAGGAGAAAGTGAGGCTAACTACTTTGTGCAACTCTGCTTCGCTTAAATCCAATTTTCAACAAGTCAAGACAATACCCCATGATGTCATTGGTCCTCTTTAAAAATGAAGGACAAACTAATAATCATTATTATTTTTATTACCATAGCTCTTTTAGACTTAGGCAACTCTGTAAGAGTACTAATTACAAATGAGCTGCTATCTGCTCGAGTAGAAGTGTCCACATGGAGAAAATCTTAAGTCTTAGATGTTGATATGGGAATAGAGGTATGGACTGGTAATTTCATTGGTAGAAGAGGTTCCCAGAGATAAACTTCTTGGACAAATGCAGGACAAAAAAGACCTTCTCTGCAACTTAAAATCTTAGAGAGTTGCATAGAGAATTGAAAGACAAAGTGATGCATCCCAAGTCACACAGCTAGTATGTGTCAGAGTTGAGACTTAACCCCTGATCTTCCCTGATTCAAGGCCAGTTAATATAAGAACATGAATTTAGAATTGGAAGGAATGTCAAAAGCCTTCTAATACAATCCCTTCATTTTATAAATGAGGAAAATGTGGTTCAGTGTTAAGTGATTTGGCTCAGAATCCAGGTCTTCTGACTACAGAGCTCATGCATGTTCTTTCCACGCTTTCCATGTTCTTTCTTCTTATATTGACATAAGGATATCTATCTATCTATCTATCTATCTATCTATCTATCTATCTATCTATCTATCTATCATCTATCCATATCTATCTATCTATATACATTCATATATGCAAATATATATATGGATTGCAATAAGAAATTTAAGGAGAAGGTTTAAAAGTTACAATAGTTTTAAGGGTTGATGCTGGTCCAAATGTAAATAATTAGCTTTTGTTCTTCCTAACTCCTTCCCTTCCTGAATGGCCCCATCTGGCTTGTTTTTATTTTTCATGTTACATAAGTTCTAATTAGTGGATCAAATAATTATCACTCATAGACTATCAAAGTGTGCTTTTCATAGCTGTTCAACTCATGCAAAATATTTTTTTAAAAAGCATTTTAAACAGTTCATATTGTCTAGAAGTCACTTCTATATCTAAAATCTGAAATCATAAGCTGTTCACTGTCTCAAATTTTCAGAATCTGATTTCTCCAAATTTTAACTCCAGATACAAGAATCTCAATTTGTGGCAGATACTTATTTCATCTACATGCTTTCCACCTGTCAGATAAGTTGATTGCACTGGATTTGAGGCCTTCTGCCTTGACTTGTCATTGCCTGTCTCGCCTCTGCTCTGTGTCTGTGCACCTAGAGAAGTAATATTCTTGCTCTGCTGGATGCGTGATGAAAAAGTTTTGGGGACAAATAAGAGAAAATTTTAATCCCTCCTCTGTTTCAGAAAATCATGATGTTAAATATACAAGAAGCCTCTCTTTTTCTCTTATTTTGGCTTATCTTCTGCATTTCTTATTGATCAGCCTAAAGCAAGTCCATGAGTTACATCATCACTGGTGGTGACCTTTGCAATGGGATGTAGGGTCTGAAAAACTAGTCATCATGCTCCCAAGTCAATGTAGGTTTGTAGCAATTTGCTGTTACCTTTGGGCCCTCAATAAGTCCAGTTTTCAAGACTGATACTTTCACAGTATTCAAAGGAGACACAACACTCTTATCTCCCATCTCTGTTCCTTTACACTGGCTGTTGACCATGCTTTGAATGTTCTATACTCTCACCTTTTGTTTTCCAGGCTTCCTTCAAGGCTCACATTTAAGTCCCTCTTCTACAGGAGACTTTCTTTTCTACCCAGTTGCTAATACTTCTCCCTTCAGATCACCTTACATCTTCTCTGTATCTTCTGTGTACCTAGTTATTTATAACTGTTGTCTCCCCTTTTGGAATGTGTGAATCTCGAAGGCCAGGAGTTTTCCATCCCTTCCATGAAGGAATAAACCACAAAAACTCCTGGACTTCTCCAAAGCAATCACTTCTAGACTCTTTAACTCTTTGCAGTCTGCCTTCCTGCCTCATCATACAACCAAAATTGTTTTCTCAAATCTCTTAATTGCCAAACCCAATGACTTTTCCTTAGTTCTCATCCTTCTTGATCTCTGTAAGGAGGATTTTATTATTCTTTTTAGAGGTAATTTCTCAAAATCCACAGCCATGGCAATTGCTAATGTCCAGGATAATAACTCTCAGAATAGTCCCAAGGAGTCTAGAGAGTAATTCCTAGAATCATAGTGATGGGCAGTCCTACTGAGGCTGTGTTGTAAGATAAGAGGTGACATAGTGTCATATTTATTACTCTTATGCCAAATGACAATATTGCTAAAGTTAACCTGTGAGGCCGCTGTTAGCAATATGCCTTCTTTGTCTGTTGTCCTATAAAGCAAGTGGGTACCGGTCAGTGAATGGGAAAACCATGGGGAACCGAACAGAGAATTTATGTGCACCCTCAAGCCTCAGTAGGGGCTGGTTAAGGCAGGTACATGCATTCCTCTAGCAAGGCTTGAGGGGATTTATGGGGATGGACAAGCTGTGTCTATCTCAATTGACCCCATGGAGACATAGGAGTAGTTATCCCCCCCCACTCCTCGCCTACCCCTGCGAGAAGTGTTATTAGGGAATGCTGTAGGAGCTTGCACTCCCCTTATCAGCGACCTTTTTGAGAGGACTAGAGTAGAATAAAGTAAGATTATTAACCCCCTCCAAAGAGTACCCCTGTTAGAGGTTGGAGTACAAAAACTCCAGTGCCTCCTGTGTGTTATTTGTGAAACAATCTCTCTATAGTCTTTCACCCTTTCCTCCTTGATATTCTCTTCTCTCTAGGTTTTTGTGACTGCTCTTTTCTGTCCCCTTACATGTTCCACTGCTCCTTCTGTCTCCTTTGTTGACTTTTCATCTATATCATGTCCACTAACCATGAATGTCCCTCAAGGTTTTGGACCCTCTTCTCTTTTCCCTCTTTTTCATTTGGTAACCTCTTCAATTCCCATGATTTCAATTATAATCTCTATGCAGATAATTCCCAAATTTACTTGTCCAGCTTCAATTTCTCTCTTTACCTCCAATCCCACATCTTCAACCGCCTTTGAAACATTTTGAACTGGATGTTCCATAAATATCTTAAATTCAACATGTCCAGAAATGAACTCCTTCTCTTTCCCCTAAAACTCTTCCCTCCTAACTTCATTAGTACTGTAGCAAGTACTACCATCTTTCCAGTCACCCTGTAAAATGATAATTAATGGGGGCAAGGAATATGCTTCTTTGGATATTTGCTAGAAAAGGTCATAATGGTAGCAGGAAACAGGCTGTCATCACACTTTAATAAACTCAGAGGGTGTGGGGGCAAACAGAAAGCAGAGAAACAAGGGGTACAGAAGCAGATGGCATGGGTACAGGGGATAGAATGGTGATGGATGGCAAGTCATGTGAAGAAGAATTTGGGGTGGGGGAGAGGTAGAGAGGATCACTCACATAATAATGGATTAGAGTTGGGAGCACTGGGTAGCATAGACCCTAGTCTAGGGAGATGGAAGAGGCGTGGAGGAGAAGAGTTTGAGTCTTATTTTGTAGTGATTGGGGGGGCAGTGGAGACTAACTCTTATCTGTGCTACCTTGGATTCATTAATATCCCAAATTAATATATCCTGTTAACTAAGGAACAGAATTACATAATAACCTATTCTATCTTATTAACATAATCCAGGTTATTAACATATCCAATCCAGGTTCATTAACATATCCGAATCATTTAAAAGTTGGCAGTAAAACTTTAAAGTCAACATGTCCACATCTTCTCAGAATCAACAGAATCATTGGTAATGTGCTGGTTGGTCTTCTGGAACTTTTCTGAGATTCATGTATGATAGGACCAAAGGGCCCTTAGAGCAAAGACTGGATAGCTTCCCCTGATTTAGCACGTATTATCAGGATGTGATTTTTGTTTAATACATGACGTGATTTGTAAATTATGCCTCTTTGAACTTTGGGACTTTTAGACTTCTAGGTTCTCTTTTGAAATCCTATTTCCTGCTACTGTCATTTTATGCTGGCTATTTACAAACTTCCTTACTATACTGACTGGCAAGGAAGAGGTAGTCAGAGCGACCAGAACAAGATGCAATTTTAATACATCTTGGCTCAGGGATCATCCTCAATTCTTTATTCTCTCTTACCCCCAGATCCAATCACTGCTCAAGTCCTGTCCTTTCTATCTTTGTACCACTTCTCATGTATACACACTTCTCTTCTCTGACATTGCCACCACCCTGGTTCAGACCCTCAAAACCTTACACCTGCACTACTGCCTCAAATATTTCCCCTTTCTAGTCCATTCTCCATTCACCTCTCCAACTGATCTTCCTAAATCACAAGTTTGATCATGTCACACCCCTTCGCCCATTCGATCAACTCCAGTGGCTTTCTATTGACTCCAGGATAAAACATAAAATTCTCTGTTTGGCTTTTAAAGTCCTCCATAGTCTGACTTTTCCTACCTTCATCATCTTCTTTTGCCTTCCCTTTGTGGATTATCTCCAATTTACCTGCTATAGATCTTGTTTTCACATAATTGTTTGCATGCCGTATGCCCCGTTAGCTTGTAAGGAACTTGGGAGCAGAGGCTATCTTCTCCCTTTCTTTGCATACCCAGTTCTTAGTATAGTACCTGCCACATAGTAGCCACTTAAATGTTAGTTGATTGACTCATCCCACTTATTCCTCTTCTCTTCATTCAAATTGTCACCACGACAGTTCAAACAAAACCCAACATCCATAAGTAGCTTACATTTTCCTGGGGAGGAAAAAACATGTAATTAAAAAAACTTATAGATTATTTTTTAGGAACATGGAGAAAACCCTAACAATTAGGGGATCAGAAGAGGATTCCTGGGGTAATAAATAATACCTGAATAGAGCTTAGAAGAAAGTCAGGGATTCTAAAAAGTAGAGATGAGAGGAAATAAATTACAGATATGAGGTCAGCCTATGCAAAGGTATGGATGCAGGAGAGTTGAAAGATGACTTCAGGGAATAACAGATAAGTCAGGTTTTCTAGAATGTAAGAGTATAAAAAGGATAATGATTGTAAGCAATACTGGAAAGGAAAGCTGAAACTAGAATTTTGTAAATTTTATTATTTTATTCTGAACTTAAGAAATAAAACAAGCATTTCCATAACATAGTAGAATAAAAGAAAAAAAAGATAGAACATGAAACCATAAGCCTTTGGGTTCACCTTACCATTCCATTTAAATATACAGTAAAGTTATCATGCAACTTTTTTCCTTCCCTTTTCCCCCACCCTACAGATGGCTACAATTAAACACAAATATATATATATGTAAAATCATTTTATATATATGTATATATATATATACATACATACATACATACATACATACATACATACATACATATACACACACACACTTCTATTTATCATTTCTTTTCTGGATGCAGATAGCATCTTCCTTTATTAATGTATATAAGGACGATTCTGTTAGCCTTTTTAGAGTTCAGTTTCCCAGGATCCATGGCCATGACAATGTCTGCTTTTTAGGTATTAGACAATAACTCCCAGATAGCCCAGGATCCTAGATAGTAATTCCTAGAATCATAGTGAGGGCTTGAACTGGGTGAATGAGTGTCTTGCATAGAGTATGTATTTAATAAATGCCTGTTAAAAGTAGAGCAAAATAACTTCACTAATCCTGTAGTTTAGCAGCATGACAGTGAGTTGAGCATGGGAAATATAGAGAGCTCAACTTAAGTGCTGTTTATGTCATTAGCTAGTCTAAGTAGCTAATTAAAAGACCCCAGAGCTCTCTGAAATTGCTAAGGGAGCAACTAAGGCCTGTCAATTTCATCTCTTTGAGGTTCAGTCTTTCCATTTCCAAAGTGGTGATAAAATGCTTCCACTAACCACTTCACAAATCCATTGTGTCAAAAAGCTCGGTGTAAAGGGCTATAGAGATATGAAAGAAACAGCATATTTTTACATCAATATGACTCTTCATAAAATACTATACAAATATAAAACTAACATATTTTTACATTAATGACTATAAATCATAAAGTGTTATGTAAATACAAAAAATAACATTTATTTTTACATCATTTCATAAAACTTCCACCTAGCAGCCCATACTGACCTTAAACCAACTATCTTCTCATAGTTTATATCACAAGTTTAAAAGTTACATTGGACTTTGCCAAATAAAAAGTTCTTCCCTTAGCACTTTGAGAGATGTTATTGCAAGGATAATAACTTATCTGAGTCTTTCAGTGACAAGTCATTTAGCTGGACCCATTAACACCATGCAATAATTCTCCAAATAGTCAATGACTTGCCAGACAGTATCAAAGCAATTTTAAAAGTACTTAATATCTCAGCAAGAGACCTCTGGGGCCTTTTAACTACAATGGCATTTACATTAAGCTCACATTACATTTCAGCTTCCAATCGCATAGACTATACTTTGGCATGTCAGAAATTGATAGTGACAATGAGCCTTGTCACTTGCTGTAGATCATGGGAACAAGGAAAGACTATTGTCTCTGAGACAAAAGAATAACTTTCTTGGCATGAAAAAACATACTATGACACAAACCCAGCAATTTCTCCTTGGCGTGCTTAGCTGAATGCAGTGGTGTGGTAAACAGACTGTTATCCTAGAAAGAAAGAGGCCAGGATTTTAATGCTGACTGTGCTACTACTGGTATGACCCTGAGAAAGTTGTTTAAATTCTTTGGTCTTCAGTTTCATTAAAACTGTTAAAAAATTTAAAAAGAAGGTGTTGAACTGGTATAAGGTCTTTTCCAAATTTTTATCTGTGATCTTTGATCTGTCACTTCACCTCATGTCTGTCTGTCTGTCTCTGTCTGTCTCTCTCTCTCTATGTATATCTCATATATACACATATACATATATAAATATACATACAAACACATACATAACAATATATAACTATATATATATATATATATATATATACACACACACACACATACACACACACACACACACACACACATACACACATATATATTTATTTATTTCCAGTGAGGGAGAATTTGGTGGAACAATAAGACAATGAAAATGATAAAGTAGAAGCAAAAATAATTTCACTAGGGTGATAGAAAAAATAAGTGAAAGTTTGGTGAGATTTAATTTCTAACAGCAAGGGGGGAACCTATAACATTGTTGTGAAGTGGGCTGTCTATATGGGGAGCTGCCAGCAGGATATGTTTAATTTGAGTAGAAGTCTCACTGAGCTATGCCAGAGCAGTATTTTTTATATGAAATTGAGTTCTTTATCCAGAAAGCAGTTCATCCATTGGATCTTTTGCAGCTGGTTTAGTTTGAGGGTGTTTTAAGGATAAGTAAGAGTATTTTGAAATGTCTGAAACTAAGAGACCTTTAAGTCAACATTTCTTTATAATCTGTTCAATAGAAATCCTAGTCTTTTACAACCCACTACCTTAGCAAACGTCTCTAATAGGTTTCAGTTCCCTAGGAGGCAGTGGTGACAGGGTCATAACAATAACAGATAGCAACTTACAAATTGAAAGCATTAGAGTTTTTCCCATTCCCATGTTCACATCACTGTGGTCCCAGAGATATATGGTAAAATGACACTGTTATAGCAGTTTGTCCTTTGTTCTTAAAGAAGACCAATGGCATCATGAGCATGATATCTTGACTTGCACATGAATTGGATTTGAGTGAAGCAGAGTTATACAAAGACATCAGCCTCGATCTCTCCTCCAGAGTTATTGGAGTCCAGTGACAAGACAAAGGTCAAGACAACTGGCAACAATCTAAGATAATAACATTAAGTTTAATCAAAAGATTTGAAGTTTGTCCACATTCGTAGGAATTTGTTATGAAAAAGGAGAAAGGTAAATGTGTTTAAAAGCATGATCAAGATTCATGGACTGGTCTTTATCGTAGGTACAACAGGACAAAACTCACCAAGTTTTATTTGATCCCAGGTAATGATCACAAAAATTATCAATTGAATGGACAATCAAAAATTCTATCTATTGAAAGAGTATCATAGCCATGGTTTAACAAGTTGGAATATTTCCCATTCAAGGGAGCAACTGCCCAGTGGAATAAGTGAGCTAAGAGGATCCTGTGATTACTTGGATAAACCCTTCTCAAC
This sequence comes from Notamacropus eugenii, assembly GCF_028372415.1. Lineage (NCBI taxonomy): Eukaryota > Metazoa > Chordata > Mammalia > Diprotodontia > Macropodidae > Notamacropus > Notamacropus eugenii. The sequence continues at coordinate 401,449,645 of NC_092876.1, forward strand.
TTGGCAGAAAGCTACTTCTACTGGGAACTGACTACATTATTTGTAAATACTGGACAGCTCCTATGGAAGCAACTCCTTTAACTTTTGGGTATACATATTTAGTTTAATCTTCTGATAGGAGAAGATAACACAAAAGGGAGCTGAAAAAAAATTGAGAGAAGGAAAAATTAAGTCCAGAGAGTTAGAAGTAGATCCAAGAGAGGATTGAAGGAGTGAGGGAGCTAACCTTGACACTTTCTTGAAAGGGAGATTCCAGGAAGAATCAACAGAATGGAGTGGAAGAAGTCAGGTGTGGAGGGAATTCTCAGGGTGAGAAGACTGCAGAAAAATGCAGATGCCCCATGTCAAAACAAATGGTCATTAATGGGATATTATTGAAGTATTAGGAGCAACTGACATTTAGAGAAACACAGTAGGATTTGTATGAACCTAGGTAGAGTGAAGAACAAGAAGAATAAATACAATAAGGTAATTGAAGGCAACATAAAAAAAATGATAGAATTTAGATCAAATGCAGTGATCAACACTGGTTATAGATGAATGACTTGGAATTCATTTCTTCCTCTTGGTAGAGAGAGGGTGGACTAGGTGTGCTATAATGGAACATTTTGTTTAATTGTTTTTATTTTCTGTTGTAGAGACGGATACTTGGAAGAAGAATTATTAAGAAGTGACCATGGTATAAAAGAGTAATAATACATTTGACACCCCCTAATACATAAGTCTATAGCCTGACCTTCAGGGCTGTTTTGTAGGATATAGAACTTGAGAATCATATGTATACAATGTAAAAACACATGCATCTTACACAGTGAATCATAGTTAAATTTATCTATGCTAGCATTTTTTCATATTAATTATGGGAAAACATAATTGTCTTCATCATAGTTACCTAAAAAAGTTAGGAATATGCTCTCCCAAAAAGAGATTCACACTTTAAATTATATTGCAAAGCAGTAATCATCAAAACTGTTTAGTGATGTTGGAAAATAGAGAAGTAGATCATTGAAACAAACCAAGGAGTAATAAAAAATCTGATAAACCTGATGATATAAAAATTCTTAGGAAAGAACTACCTATTTGACAAGATCTATTAAGAAAACTAGAAAATAGTTTGTCAGCAATTAGGGTTAGGCTAATATTTTATATTACATATAAATACATATAATACACTTAAAAGTGATATGCTACCTGAATATCAAAAGTCATAATGTAAAAAAATAGAACAATAATAGGTACCTTTTGCAGCTATAGTAGGGGAGAACTTTGGTTGCTGAGTTGTTTCAGGTCTGATTCTTCATGATGCCAGTTTTGGGTTTTCATGGCAAAGATAATGGAGTGGTTTGCTATTTCCTTTTCTAGATCATTTTACGGATAAAGAACTGATGTGAACAGGATTAAGTGAGTTGCCCAGAGTCACACAGTTACTAAATATATGAGGCCAGATTTGAACCAAAGAAGATGAGTCTTCCTGACACCAAGCCTGGTGATCTATCTGCTTGTGCCACAGTATTCTTAGCCAAATATGAGACAAGAGCAATCACACACACAAAAATGAAATAGCTAATTTCTATTACATACACCTGAAAAAAATCCTGTATAAACAAAATCAATGCAGCTAAGATAAAAAGGGATTTTATTGGAGAAAAAATTATTTACTTCAAATATTTCTGATAAGGGTCTGTTATCCAAGATATATCAGGTACTAACACAAACAGTAAAGACCAAAAGTCATTCTGCACTGCACACCTGGTCAAAGGATATGAAAAACCACTTCTCCAAAGAAGAATCGCAAATTATTGATAAGCATAAGAAAGATTGCTGCCAATTATTTGCCCCTCTTTTTTACTCTTTATTACAGAGGATGGGTCTTTTAGTTGGAAAGCATACAGGAATGTATTCAGAAAAGAAAGTTATATAAAAACAACAAAAAACGTTTGTTTGAGAATGTTTCCCCAAACAGTCTAGTTGTCTTTAATAATCAACTTTGGATCTATCATCCATTAATTTAACTAGACTATTTTGGAGTCTTTTAATTTTCATAAACCTTGTCAGGATACTTGAAAGGTATAGTATGATTTTGTTGACCTGTAAATGTGAAAAGATAAAATTTAATATTACCTCTGATTTTTACTGTATTGATTTTACAATGTAGTTGATTTTGTGCTATATTGATTTTTATAATTGAGTCAAAATTTGCATGAATTCACCTTCCTCAGAAATGCAGTTTTCCCTTTGAGTTAGTTTAAAGGTCTCGTTGAAAGGGAACATTATTATCACACATGCAGTTAGCCCTCTGGGACATCTGCTTGTTGTTTGTAAGCCCCAACCAAATTAACCTGATAACATTCCCTATCAAAAGACGTGTCATCTGTCCTTGCCTGTCCTTGTACAATTAGGAGAATTTTGATCTTCCTCAACAAATTAGAAAACCTGGTGATACTGGTCCCGTAGAAAAGATTAGAAGAGGCAGATTAGTCCCATAAAACAAAATAATTAACATTCCCTAATTGTTGTGGGGTAGGTGGCATGGGATCAACTACATCTGAATGCCATCCCACTTTCCTTATAACCAAATTTAAGGTTCTAAAACTACCCAGTCTACCTTCCTTTCCTGAGTGTCAATAAAGAAGAACATCCCCCTCACCCCTTTCTCATTGGGGTCACAGGCCTTACTGAGATGGCCGGTTCAACCCACTTTAACAGTTACGTGTGTCACTGTCAATAAACTGAGTGTGCTAGATCTCTGTACTTCAGGTTATATTTATTGCATCTATTCATCATATAACAATAGATTCTTCCCTATAGCAAATACTTCCAATATTTTCTGCATTCGACTCCCCTTCTTGAATTCTAATGTTTACCCAAACTGGCCTATACAGTGTTTCTCTATGCAAGTTTTGCACAAGACAATCCATATCCTTCCCTTGTAACTTTGCATAGGTAGTCCTGGCCTAGAATGCAATTATGTGTTGTTGTTATTATTATTGTTAAACAAATTATGTTTGCACTAGATTGTAGCCTACTAAGTGTGCAATACTAGTATGTCTACAAAAATGTACATGCATTAATTAAAAATACTTCATTGCTAGCCATCTTCAGAGCCTTCAGTGACTCATAAACTTTTTGCTGATGATAGATCTTGTCTTGATGTTGATGGCTACTGATTGAGCAGGGTGGTGCTTACTGAGGGGTGGGTGTCTGTGGCAATTTCTTAAAATAAGACAACAATGAAGTTTGCCACATAAATTGACTTCTCATTTCACTTGAACACTTAGTCATTTGTCTGATTTAATTATTGTTCTATCTCAGGGAATATAGAATCCTGAGCAGAGGGAAAGGGATGAGGAAATAGCTGTCTGGTGGAGCAGTCAGAACACATAAAACATTTATCAATTAATTTCACCATCTTATATTGTAAGAATTACCCATGTGTGACACAGGGACATGTTATGAATACATATTGATGGAAAAATGGCACTGATAGACTTGTTCAATGCAGGATTGCCACAAGCCTTTAATTTATAAAAAATGCAATGTCTGTGAAGTGCAATAAAATGAGCTATGTCTGTCTCAGGTGTAATGGATAGAGCACCTGACCTGGAGTTAAGAAAACTTGGGTTTGGTTCCCACCACTAATATTAGCTATGTGAACCAAACAAGTCATCTAGCTTCTCAAGGTCCTAGTTTTCTCATCTATTAAAAGAGGGGGCTGGACTTGATGACCATTTAGGTCACTTAAAAGTCTAGATGAATTATTGTGTAATCCTAGGAATCTCCATCATAATGGACCATCATGATCAGATTCTGTAATACGTGGTTCTATACTTTTCAAGATTTTGCCATAGAACTTGAAAAAGTCCTATTTGTTTTTAGGGAAAAAATAAATTTAACAACAGTAATAGAAATCCTCATACCCACCCTTAGAGAGGTATTGGAAACAGCACTAAAAATAATAACTAGCATTGAGGATGTTATTTTTTTATACAACCCTAGATGGTTGGTGCTATTTTGTCCACATTTTATCGATGAGGACACTTAGGCAGATGGTTAAGTAACTTGTCTATGGTTATGCAGCTTATTAGTATCTGAGGCTGGATTTGAACACATTTCTTCCTAATTCTAGAGTCCAGACTATCTACTCTACCAACTAGCTGCCTAACAAAATCCCGCATATCACTGAGTCTAAGCTTTATTATCTGTAAAATGAGGATAAGAATATTTATTCCTGTAAGGTCATTGTGAAAAAAAGCCCTCCATAGTCAGGAGCTATATTTTTATTCTCTTTCCTACTGTTTAAAAAGAGGATCCTGGAACTCTCTTTTTAAGACTAGAGACAAAGACAAGATGCTCTATATAAGCTGGATCCAATGAAAGCAGTGAAATCAGTAACATAACTTTGCCTTGGCATTGTAAGGACCAAACATCAAGGCTATGACCTGGAAGAGAGCTTAAGTTAGACAGTTTATCTTGTGTTCCGGAGGAAGAAGCATCCTGAAACTGGCAGGTAAAAAAAGAAAAACTGGAGTAATGGACAAGATGACTGCATCAACACTCCTGAGCAGACTTACAATTAGACATGTTGTTTCACGTACTAGAAAGAGGGGACAGCGTTCTTGAATCCTTGATCAAATCTGGTTTTGACAGCAAGTAATAACAATAGCTAGCCTTTATATAGAGAGTCAAGGTTTGCAAAGCCCTTTATCAATATCATTTCATTTTATCCTCCCAACCATCTTGGGAGGTAGATTCTATTATTAACATCATTTTACTGGTGGGGAAACTGATACAAGAAACAGCTTGTCCACAGTTGCACAACAGAAAGGTCTTCTTGACTCTCAGTTTAGCATTTTAGCATCTTCATGATCTATCTGCAGGGTGTTTGTGGGAAATCATGAAAGTGTAAGCACAGTGGTCAAGTGATCCTCAGGGTAATAATAGCACAGGAAATGGTGGTCACATCGAAGTTTCCAGATTCCCTTTGGTTTTGTGTCCCTTGTGGTATACAGTGTCTGCCAAAGAGTCTGCTAGAGTCTAGAGTAATTTTCTTTCATTGTTGCAGAATTCCTGGCCCAAAATAAACCAAAATAATGGAAAATGGGAAAAGATGAAGCCATATTCTGCATTTGGCCTGGATCTGCCTATCATGTTATATGGTCTGATCTTGATTTCACTCTTTCTTCCTTCCTTCCTTCCTTCCTTCCTTCCTTCCTTCCTTCCTTCCTTCCTTCCTTCCTTCCTTCCTTCCTTCCTTCCTTCCTTCTCTTCCTAAAACCTTAAACTCAGTTTACTCAGAAGCCCATAGATATGTTTTTGGGCCTTTCTGGCTTACAGTGGATATCAATAGTAACTGTTTCTCTTTGGAACAGGAACCTTGGCCCTCTCAGTCTGATTTTTTTTTTTTTAATTAAAGGGTCCATCCCTTGACTACTTCTTAAAGAGAAGTCATTTACTTAATGGGCATTACCTCACTCTGAATACCTGAAAAGGCCTTAGCCTAAAAGGGCCAGGATATCTCATTGCATCCTGGTCCATCCCCAGTCATCCTGATGAATATCTGGTCACTGGATTCAGATGACTCTGGAGGAGAAAGGGAGGCTGGTGACCTGCACAGCCCTCCCTCACTCAAATCAAAGTCAGCTGCAAGTCATGTCATCATTTCTTTGATGTTATGGTCCTCTTAAAAAACTAAGGACAAGCATAACCTGTGAGGCTTGGAGAACAATAAATCAGGAACTGACTTATAGAGGATGGTTCAGTCCTGTGATGGACTCAGCTGGTGGAAAGATCCAGAGACATATCTATTTCCTGATACTCCTCTGGTTCTTGGTTGGGACTTACAGTATGGACCTGGTCACCAGCACCATTCCCCTTATCTCCTTTCCATGACCTGCAAGTATAGGAGGTGGTTTAGTGAAATGATCAGAGCAAAATCCCCATTAGGTATGTTGAATCCTCTTCCCTTGCTTCTTCATGATGTTAAATAAAAATGTGGCTATTGAAAACTGATTGCGGTATAAATAGAGAGGGTTGTTCAAACTGAAAATAGAAAATTCCAGAAAGGGAACTGGGATGTAGAGAGCTAATTTTGCTTATTTTAGTAGTCATAAGCAATTTTTTATATCAGTTGATATGACAAAACTTAGGAGCTGACCAGCATTAGCTTAAAACACACACGCGTACACACACACACACACACACACACACGCACACACACACACACACACACACACACACACACACACACCTTCCTAGTATCTCGTGATGGGGGTGATGTAGAAGTAGTCTGAAAGTTTATGGGCGACATATTTATGTTGGCCAGTGGGGATGGTGAAGCCATTTAGGAAGGCTTTCCACACAGCTGCTGGAACAATTGATAGTATTGTTTGTCTGGTGCCTTGAAGACACAACTACCCACAAAATGAATTATGTGTTGCATTCCCCCATTGGATAATTAATAAGGAGAGCTTCTGTCTCCCTACAGGCTTAAGGAAGGCAGCTAACCTGAAGTAGCATACTAGTGCAACTGCCATAACTCATTCACATGGTTACACCAATAAAACAGTTATACATCCTGGTCAAGTCAGTCAACAGTTTATTTTCAAAGTTGGTGTATCTCTATGAATTGAAAAACTTACTTTGTTATATTGTGACAAGTAATTCAGGCTAGAATATCTGAATTTTGCTTAATTGAGTCATCTATTATGAGTGGAAAAAATCCTTTCTAAGTTATTTTATATTGATTGACTAATGCTTGCTTCTTCTCCCTAATTGTATTGTTACCAAATTCAGTTTTGTGAGACATGTTGGACTAGAATCATAAAACATATTGTAAGCCCTCCACATTCTCTTTGCCATGGGGAATGGAGCAGGTAGGTTAGGTTAATAGTTCCTTAATCTGATTTACTGATGGTGACAGACTTTGGGAGAGTGTGTCTAGGAGTCTGAAAGATTTAGTTACACTTATTCTCTGAGGACTGTCTTCTGCTAGACAGAGGGACCAAAGATTTTATTTTGATCAGACCATTTTGTTTTCTTGCCCTTTGTGGACACACCATTATTCAGAAAATGACAACACAATTTTGTATTTCATAATCAACCATAACACTGTATGCAGTGAAAAAAGCCCTGGATTTGGACTCAGGGGAGCTGGTTTTAAGCCTGACTCTGAGTGACTTTGGGTGAGTCACCCACTTCTCCATTTATAAGAGGTTGTTATAGATGTTCTTTGAAATCCCTTCAAACTTAAACCTTCTAACTTATTTTTGAGACTTTTAAATGCAAGAAGTAAGGAAAGCTTGATTTCACAAGTTGAAAGAATTGATTGGGTTCAAGGTTAGAGGTACAGCATGTCCTGAATCACTTTATCTCTAATTAAATTTTAAGCTCCTCAATAGAAAAGGATTTCTGCTTTTACATTTTTCCTGAGCCTAGTAGAATGCTATTCATGCATTATCCAGGAGAAGTTTTCTAAAGGTAAAAGAACAAAGAAATGAAGAAGCAGGGACTATGAAATACTACTCCAACTGGCCCAAACAGAAGTAACTGATATAGTAGAGCAAATGTTGGCTTGGAGTTAAGAAGATTTGATTCCAAATCCTGCTTCCAACACTTATAAGCCATGTGATCTATGGAATCTCTATGTGCTTCAGATAACTTCCTGGGATTTTGTAGTGCAATAGAAAGAATAAGGGCTTGGAATTGAAGATTCCAATCCCAGATCCGTTTTTTACTACCACTGTGACTCAAGGTAAGTCTATAGAGCTATTTCCTTATCCTTAAAATGAAAGGATTCAACTAGATGACCTCTGAGGGTTCTGTGATCTTATGATATAGGAGGATAAACAACGTGGCCTTTGATCTAGAAAAACCAGAGTTCAAATCCAATCTCTGATACCTATTATCTGTGATGGAGACCGAGTCCTTTTGTTTCTTTATTGATCCAGGAGATCTAAGTCTGCAAGTTGAAGAGCAGGTGCTAATATAGATTCCTGTAGCAATAAAATAATATGTTTAGTCCAATTATGCCGTAAAATATTTAGTAAGTCATACATAGCAAGGTTGCTGATAACACCATAAACTGAAGAAATTTCCATCCTAGGAGTCTTCTGTAGTGATGGCATCACCATGTGATGGGCAAGAGTATGACTGATAGAGTTTCTTTAGGCAACAGTCAAACTCAACACTTTGGAAGTAGAAAGTACTCAAAAAAGATGATCAAATAAAAAAAAATCATTCAAGAACAAAATATGTTGAACTCTTAAGAAAATCAGAGCATTTGCTTTGAGTGTTGTTTGCATACTGTCAGGGTATTCTCCTGTACATTCTTGTTTCCGGCCCCATAATTCACAATGTTAAACAGCATTAGGAATAAATTAGAGCTTTTCAAGTGAGAGTTTCAACAAATAATAATTATAGGCCTGCCATGTAAAACATAATTCTATAGAGGCATAGCTCAACCTGGGTCTATTGCTTAGAACTCCTTGGTGATTGCTAAACCAGGACAACTGAACTTTCATACTGCATAATTCCTTTATAGGTACTTGTAAGATCAGGACTACCTGAGGACAATTACTCTAAATGATGGCTAAAGACTGACAAATTCCCATCAATGTAATTTAAATGGAAAAACTGTAATGTTCTTTCTATGAATCAGGCTGCATTTTCCACAATATACCACTCAGAACATTTTGTTTTCTCTACACTGTCTATTAAAATGGAATTAAAATCTAAAGTTTTTCTCTTCCTTTTTTTTTGTATTAGTTTTCTTTTGTATAACTAGAATTATAACCAGTATAACATAACCAGAATTGTAAATGGGTAGATGAAAAGAAATAGAGGGATAGTAAGATAGATAAAGTGGCCTTTCACAGTCTAGGAGTACTCAAGTTTCACCATGGGGCACTTGTGCCTCAATGGGACAATACTGGAGTTGTATCCAACTGCTTTACCAAAGGCATCAAGTTAGAATTACTAAAATCACTCATTCTCAATTCTTCCAGTCAGCTAAGGCCATTAAAATATTAATGACCCATTGGGTAACATGGTTAAGATATCACATTCTAATGTTTTCTGTAATGTAGAGACTATAACTTAATCTTATAGAGAGAGCTAATAAATTGCATATTTCTTAATATTCTGGCTTGAAATTAATGTGAAGAATTCTTGATAGGCAAGCTTTTTAAAAGAGTTTATTGTGAAATTCTAGAGTCACTAAATGCTGGTTGGGGTTAAATGTTGAAAGAAGAATGAGGACTGAGAAAAGGCCTTTATAGCTGTCAATGAAAAGGTCAACAGGTACCTTGGAGAGAGCAGTTTGAGTGGAATGATGCAGTCTGAAGCCAGACTGAAGGGGCTGTAGATTGCAGAGAGAGAAGAAGAGGAGGCATTGATTATAATTTGTTTTATCAAGAATTTTAACCATAAAAAGAGGAGAGATGGAGTATAACTAGTGGGGATGGTAGGATCAAGTGAGTTGTGTTTTGCTCTGTTTTTTAAGGCAGGGGTTGAGAAAAGCAGAGCATTATTTTAGACAGCAAGGAAGTAGCCAGTAAATAAGGCAAGTTTGATAATTAATGAGACAATGGAGATGACAGAAGGGTTGATCTGTTGGAAAAGACAGGAGGAAATTGGGTTTAAAGATGCATGCAGGAGGCTTTGCCTTGTCAGGATCCTCATGCCAAGATCACCCCTCTCTTTTCATTCTTCTACTTTTATTATTAGGAAACACCTCCTTTTCAGAGCTAAGGCCCAGTAAGCAAGATATTCCCTGAGCTTGACATAACAACAATCCTTTGCATTCACCCTCACTCACCTGAGTTCTGCTGCAGCAAATTTGCAGAATAGTTTCATACCAGACCCGGATGGTCCCTGAGCTCAGACAAACACCTGCTTTTCCAAACCATGTTGTGGTCATGAAGCCCTACTATGAATCAAATGTGTCTCATTATTATTTCCCCCTCCTTGCCACAGCTACAGCTTACTGAATGTTTTGTTTTTTTTGTCCAGCCACTGCTGTATGTATCAAAGCTTGGCTGTGCTAAAATGGGTCTCATTGGTATCAGAACAGACCCTGTCATGCATGTCTAGTTTCCTTCTTCCAATAAAATAAAGAAAGCTTTTTGCTTATAACTACTGTTACCTCTTTGGCTTTGTTTTATTTTATTTTGTTTGTAGAGTTATCAGTAGGGGTATTATCTCTGTAAACTCTTTGGTATTTTTCAGAGTTAACAGCAGTTGCTCTGTGACTCTTTGGTCATTTAATTTTAGGAATTGACCACCTTGGCAAGGAGAAAGGCCATCTTAAATGGTATGGGAAGACATCTGAGTGATACGCGAGGAGGGGGGGAGAAGAAAGTTCTTTCTGGATGGCCTCATTTTTTTTTCTGTGAAGGATGGAGCAAAGTTTCTCATCTGAGAGGGTAAACAGTACATGGTACCACAGGTGGCTTGATGAGAAAAAAAAAAGTTTTAGAACACTCCTTGTGTTGGGGAAGATAGTAAATTGATTAGAAAACTTCCTCCTGCAGTGAGGGCCCAGTTGATATTATGCAACATAAATTTGTAGTAGACCTAGTCAGCATGATTTGGTGAGTTTGTTTTTTTTTTTTATGCCCCAATCAGCAGCATGTGCATGGTAGCGAAAGCTGCAGGTATTTCAGTTAATCCAAGGTTAGGATTTGAAGACTATCTACTAAGGCATAGGCAGTTTTTGATTTATATCAGTAGAAATACTATAATCTTCTCAAGAGCAGAGACCATCTTTTGCTTTTCTTTGTGTCCTTAGTGCTTCCTTATTTCATAACCTCCTATCCCCCCATTAACTCAACAAATCATGATAATAATTGGCATAGTGCTTAAAAGTTTGCAGAGTATTCTATAAATAGAATCTCATTTGAGATAAACTAAGTAAAATAACTTCTTATAGTAATCCCATTATATCCCATAATTTCCCACCTCTATACCTTTAATCATGCTGTTTCAGACTCCTGAAATCTACTCTCATCTATATTCTCTCTTCAAGAATTAGATCAAATGTCAATTTATTCATGAATATTTTTCCATTCCCCCATTTAAAAGTGTGTTCTCACATATTTGCTCTCAATATTTTATATTTTTATTGGTTTTAATACTTTTGCTTTTATTATATTAGTTTTTATGCTTCTTTCTTCCTATCTTGGAAGTTCCCTAAAGTCAAGGACATATTTTACTTTTATTATGTATCCTCTCTAGTACAGTGCCCACATAGTCACTTAATGTTTACTGCATGAATAAGTCAATGTAAAAACTATTCCGCATTAATAGAGCTCTATACACCACTATAGCACATAACTAGAAATATAAAAGGTGTAAAAACAACAATAAGCCAATGGGAATTGTTCAAAAGATTTTAAAATTTTTTGGATATGAGTACTTCCTGGACTTATGGATACAATAGCTTCAGGCATTGCTGCACATTTTCTTGAGTTGCAATACAGGAAAAAAAAAAAAACTTATAGAAAACTACCCCCAATTTCTCACTTAGTAACTGCCAGCTAACCTTTCTGAATATAGCTGCAGTTCTCAGATGACAGATCATCATGACACAACCCACAAAGACAACCTTTTCGGCATGGAAGGACAAGACAGAACTTGCTTTCTGCTCATATAACTTTGAAGGAAGCAAAATCATCTCTATTAAATTATAAAGCATTAGAGAATAACTTTAATTGAAGTTAAACTCAAAGTAAATAAAATCACTAACTTCACCCTAGTGACCTTGTGATACATATATAATACCTTTCCAAATCATTTAACCAATGACATCACAGGACCAGTCCCTTTCCCAATTTCCCTTATCATAGAGCAATGCATTTGGGCAAAGAATTGAGCCTTTGGTGAGGTTCTCTTCATGTTACATGGCAGGATGGAAAAAGTTCCCTATTAGCAATAGCAGTTGCCATCATAGGATTATTCTTGCCTTCACTGGGTAGTTTTGCTGAATCCTTAGGCTTTCTTTATTTTGGGCCAGACCTATCAGGAAAGTTGGGAGTTTCTAATAAGAGACCCCTTCTACCAATATAAATCATTGTGATTTTCTCCAACTTAGTGTCTTAGAGAGCAGCCTAGAGTGCTGAATGACTTACCTAGAATCACACAGCCAGTATATGGTAGAGGTTGTTACTGTTCGTCATATTTGAAGAAGACCAATGACATCGCTTGATGTCATTGCTTTGATTTGTGCATCAGTTGGATTTAAGTGAGGCAGAGCTGCACAAAATCATCATCCTCACTCTCTCTTCCTGAGTCATTGAAGTCCAGTGGCAGGACAAAAGTCAAGATGACTGGCCATAGCCTGGGATGCCATGGATGACATTGGCATCTTGGAGGTCTGATCAACTTCTAAGTGCTATAAGTACCTGCTTCAGCTCTCTTCATAGCCATTGGAAGAAATTGTTCTCCTCTACCTGTTCTGCTGAGGTAGATGGGGTTCTTTATGTGCTTGGAGTAGACACTCCCTTAAGTCAAGTTTGAGTTCTGTAGGTTACCCTCAACCTAATTTGGCCCATCTGCTGAGGTGATTTTACCAAGTTGTAGCCAACACACATGGGGGTAGTACACCTTCTTGGAGCTCCAGGTAAGAGTTGAGTGAAGGTTGAAATCTGTATTGATAATATATTTTTGCTTATTGGGTTTTTTTTTTATTAAACTTTTAACATTTATTTTCACACAATTTTGGGTTACAAATTTTCTCCCCTTTTTTCCCCCTCCCCCCCCCAGACCCAAGTTTTCTAATTGCCCCTGTGACCTATCTGCTCTCTCCTCTATCCTCCCTCCCTGCCCTTGTCTCCGTCTTCTCTTTTGTCCTGTAGGGCCGGATAGCTTTCTTGACCCCTTAACCTGTGTTTCTTGTTACCCAGTGGTAAGAACATTACATTTGGTCCTAACACTTTGAGTTCCAACTTCTTTAGCTCCCTCCCTCTCTACCCCTTCCCCTTGGAAGACAAGCAGTTCAATATAGGCCATATCTGTTTAGTTTTGCAAATGATTTCCATACTAGTTGTGTTGTATAAGACTAACTATATTTCCCTCCATCCTGTCCTGTCCCCCATTACTTCTATTTTCTTATGGTCCTTTCCCTCCCCGTGAGTGTCGACCTCGTATTGCATTCTCCTCCCCATGCCCTCCCCTCTATCCTCCCCCCCTTCCTGCTTGTGCCCCTGTCCCCCACTCTCCTGTATTATGAGATAGGTTTTCCTATCAGAATGAGTGTGCATTATATTCTTTCCTTTAGTGGAATGTGATGAGAGTAGATCTCATGTTTTTCTCTTGCCTCCCCTCTTTATCCCACCACTAATAAGTCTTTTGCTTGCCTCTTTTATGAGAGATAATTTGCCCCATATAACTTCTCCCTTTCTCCTCCCAATATTTCTCTCTCACTGCTTGATTTCATTTTATTTTTTTTAGAATATGATCCCATCCTCTTCAATTCACTCTGTGCACTCTGTCTCTATGTATGTGTATGTGTGTGCATGTGTGTGTGTGTGTACTCCCACCCAGTGCTCAGATACTGAAATGTTTCAAGAGTTATAAATATTGTCTTTCCATGTAGGAATGTAAACAGTTCAACTTTAGTAAGTCCCTTATGATTTCTTTCCTCTGTTCGCCTTCCTATGGTTCTCTTCATTCTTGTGTTAGAAAGTCAAATTTTCTTTCCAGCTCTGGTCTTTTCATCAGGAAAATTTGAAAGTCTTCTATTTCATTGAAAGACCATTTTTTCTCCTGAAGTATTATACTCAGTTTTGCTGGGTAGGTGATTCTTGGCTTCAGTCCTAGTTCCTTTGACCTCCGGAATATCCTATTCCATTCCCTTCTATCCCTCAATGTAGAAGGTGCCAGATCCTGTACTATCCTGATTGTATTTCCACAATACTTGAATTGTTTCTTTCTACCTGCTTGCAATATCTTTTCCTTCACCTGGGAACTCTGTAATTTGGCCACAATGCTCCTAGGAGTTTCTCTTTTTGGATCTCTTTCATGCGGTGTTCTGCGGATTCTTGAATATTAATTTTGCCTTCTGGTTCTAGAATCTCAGGGCAGTTTTCCTTGATAATTTCGTGGAGGATGATGTCTAGGCTCTTCTTTTGATCATGGTTTTCAGGTAGACCCAGAATTTTTACATTGTCTCTCCTGATTCTATTTTCCAGGTCAGTTGCTTTTCCAATAAGATATTTCACATTATCTTCCATTTTTCGAATCTGCGCGGTATGTTCTGAGATATCTGTCTTTCTCGAAAAGTCCAAAGCTTCCATCTGTACCATTCCAGATTTGAGAGATCTATTTTCTTCAGTAAGCTTTTGAATCTCCTTTTCCATTTGGTTAATTCTGCTTTTGAAAGCATTCTTCTCCTCATTGGCCCCTTGCACCTCCCTTGCCAGCTGAGTTAGGCTAGTTCTCAAGGTGCCAATTTCTTAAAGATTTTTTTGGTTCTCCTTTAGCAGGGAGCTGATCTGTTTTTCATGCTTCTCCCTTATCCCTCTCATTTCCCTTCCCAGTCTTTCCTCCACCTCTCTAACTTGATTTTCAAAATTCCTCTTGAGCTCTTCCATGGCCTGAGCCCATTGGGTGGGCTGGGGCACAGAGTCCTCGATTTCTGTGTCTTTGCCTGATGGCAAGCCTTGTTCCTCCCCATCAGAAAGGAAGGGAGGAAGTGATTTTTCTCCCATAAAGTACCCTTCAATAGTTTTATTTCTTTTCCCTTTTCTTGGCATTGTCTCCCCCTAGTGGCCTGACCTCTGAATGTTCTCCTCACATCCACCTCGCCTCCTGGTTCTCCCAGCCAGCGTTTGGGGACTGAGATTCAAATGCTGCTTCCCGCCTTAGGATTTTTGGTGGGGGCAGGGCTGTTATTCAGTGTTAAATTAGGCTCAGGTGCTGAGGTCAGGGGCAGGGCCGCCTCTCTGGCTCAATTCCCTCAGGGGGTTTATACTCAGACCTTCCACAATGGATCCAGGCTCCCACTCGTTTGGGGAGCCCCCGTCCGCAGCCGCCTCTCAGCCCCCACCTCCCGGGGGGCCCGAGCTATGGGGGCACCACGCTCCCCTCTCAACCCGCCAAAGAGACTCTCTCACCTACCCCCGTCAGTCACCTGTTGGTGGGGGGCCCGTGCAGCTGCTGAAGATCCCGCCTCCGGATCCCTCTCAGAACTTTGTCTCTCGGAGCCGCGGCTGCCGTCGCCGCCGCAGGTCTGGGCTGGGCACCGTGTCTACAGCGCAATGGACCTTTTGCAAGAGGTTTGCAGGTCCCTCTGTGGGTGGGGGGACCCACGTGGCCGCTGGATCTCTTTCCCATGGTGTCGCTGCCGGGGCAGGGCTGCTTTCCTCTTCTCGCCCCGGTGCCCAGTCCATGGCGCGAAGGTCCCCCCGCGAGAGGTTTGCAGGTCTCTCCGGAACAGAAATCCCCCTCGCTCCAATATTCCGTGGTCTCTGGGTGCAGAATTCGCCCTGGGTTAGTCCCCTCTGCCGTTCTGTGGTTTATGGATTTGGAGCTATGTGTATGTGCATCTTTCTACTTCGCCATCTTGGCTCCGCCCCCCCATTTTTGCTTATTGTTAATGTAATTTTGCT
Organism: Notamacropus eugenii; assembly: GCF_028372415.1. Classification (NCBI taxonomy): domain Eukaryota; kingdom Metazoa; phylum Chordata; class Mammalia; order Diprotodontia; family Macropodidae; genus Notamacropus; species Notamacropus eugenii. The sequence continues at coordinate 401,465,250 of NC_092876.1, forward strand.
TCTTCATGGGAAGATCTTTTCCATTCATTAATAGTCCCATGTGACCTGCCTGGGTTACATGGAAGTCTTAGTCCCATGGAGCTTGTGGTGGGAGAAGTTTGCTGAACAGGTAGAACAGGAACAGGCAGAGCTAGAGCAGAGCTGAGAGGAAGTTAGTCGTAAGAGCAATCAGAGATTGGAAGGATGCAGGCTGCTGACTAGTGTGAGTGAAAGAGCTTGTTTGTGATTTTGTTTAAGGGAACTTGTTAGTAATTTGTTTAATGGAGGTGGTTTATGAGAAGACTAGCAAGGAGAAAGCTTGGAGATGGTGTTGTCCTCTGCATTGTTATTGTGTATAGATTTTTGTTACTGTGATGGATTTGGCTTTCTGGTGTCTGAATAAATGTTTTGGTTCTGTCTTCCATGTGGGGAGTCTGTTGTATTTTGCAATTCAGAATTGTTCTGGGATTTTTATAGCCATCATAGGCGCTATGCATATGATGTTGATGCTACAACACCAAAGGTAAATGAGCAGCTCTGGAAAGGGCTCAGAAGTCCTCACCTGACCTAGTCTTTTCTCAACACCCTATATACCCCATGGTGGAGGTAGGATTTGATCACAGGTGTCTCTGACATAGGTCAGGCCCCTAGTCATTATGCTACCTGGCCTCTCAGGTTTTATATTTAAAAAAAAATCAGATGGCCCTTGAGGACATATTTCAATAATTTTACACTTACCAAAACACATTTGCCACTTTCACCTGCTATCTTTGGGCCCTGAAGAAAATTCCACTCTAAATCCCTTCTTTCCTGATTGCTGACTACCTCTCACAGTGCACTATTTTAGAGAATACCTTAATCATGGTTCATTTCACTCCTGATCATTGACCATTGACCATTTCCTCCATATCCTGTACAGTCATCTTGGATGCCTTTTCTTTTCCCCTAACTCCTCTCAGTTCTCATGAAATCAAATCCAATCTGTCATTTTTTCCAGCACAAAAGATGTCCCTCTACTCCCTTATGTTCTTACTCATGATTTCTGCAAGTTTCCAAATGGAAATATGCCCCAGGGCATCACTTCATTTTATGTCTGATCTGTTCTCTTCCATTAGAATGTGAGCTGCTTGAGAGCTGGGCATAGGGCTTGGAACATAATGAATTTTAACAATTAATAAAAGCACCTTTTCATTCATGCATTTAACCAGGTTCCATGATTTCCAAAGTTACATAGGCAATAAGTGACAGAGGAAGAATCAGAATCCAGGTCAATTGTCTCCAAAGCTCATCATGCTGTCTTTCACAAGAATGATTGAAAAGAGAGGGACATAATGAGCCATGAGGTAGGCACCTGGTACGTCTTGCTGCCAATCTCCTCCCATCATTCTTTAGAGTACCATTTTTTCAGTCTGACCACTTGCTTATGGTGACAAATCTCAATAGTGACAGCTAAAATAAGGTTACCATTGATCAATATGGTAAACTCAACAGAGGCAAAAGCAAACCTCTTGTCAGACATAGTAGTTTCTGGCAACCCAAGCTGTGTGGATAACTGTCACAAAGGTATATCTGTCTTAGTGAAGTCTGAGGCAAAACTATGAGCACCTCATGGTAGGAACTAGTTAAAAGTCTTCATTAAGAACTGTCCTAAAAAATCAGCATGACTTTATGGCCAAGTGTAAGACAGATAGACACTAGCACACAGGAGGGCTACTAGCATAGGTTCACTCTTGACCAGGTCAGACAGGAAAGACACGAAGATAGCTTTGAAAGGGTTAATAATGTCACTTTATTCTAGTCTAGTCTTTTCACAAGAGGTTTTTTTGATAATGGGAACACAAACTCCTACAGCATTCCCTAATCACCTGATAAGGGGCCTGGAAGAAGTGGGGGCAACTACCCCTACATATGGATGAGGTCAATAGAGACAGACACAGCTTGCACACTCTTCTAAATCCCCTCAAGCCTAAATGGAGATCAGTTGAGGCAAACACAGATTCCCCCCAAGCCTTGAATGGGGCCAGTCAAGGCACACACAGCATTCTAGCTTGTGCATTCAACCTTACAAGTTCCCCACTCATTGACCATTTGCCCACTTGCCTTATAGGGTAAGAGACAAAAAAGACATCTTGCCAGCAATGGCTTCACAAGTTTACATCCCCTCATCCCTGTATCTTACTGTGTAGTTGCAGTGGATATTTATAATTTAAGTGCACATGTTTATACTATTTACGATTATGTAATGTTACACAAGCATGATGGAGATGTTTACAAGTAATGAGCCTGAGAAACTGAGATTGTTATGGCTGTAGATCCTGGGAAACTAACTCTAAGGAAGAATGATAAAAATCCATCTTTTATTAAAATCCACCTTACTTACATCAAGGCTGCTGCATCAATTATCCTGGCAAAGGCATCACATTTTTCATGAAATATTAAGCGACCTAGCTTATGTTGCCCTCACCTCAAGGTATTTTTTAAAATAGGAATGCACTCTTGGCTTCTTAACCGTTTCTTTCATTTCATAGGATGATAGATCTCACTGTTGTTCTTCTTTTGTAATTAAAGATGACTAATGACATCATGGGGTAAATTGTATTTAAGTGAGGCTGAGTTTCACAAAGTCATCAGCCTTACTCTCTTTTCCTGAATCGTTGAAGTCCATTGGCAGGGCAAAAGTCAAAATGACTGGCCATAGCCACAGATGCACTGGATGACCTTAGCATCTTTGATGCCTAGTCAAGCTCCAGTTCCTCCAGTAGCACTTGCTTCAGTTCCCTTCAGGGACTTTGGAACAAATTCTTGTCTTCCACATTTGTTTAGCCCCTAACACAATTGTTGTTCTTAAATGGGGATCCAGCTAGCTGGATAACTCCTCCCCTCCCCTCCCCTCCCCTTCGTTCTTTCTTGTCTCCCCTAAAGCCTTGGACCCCATGCACTCTGAAGCCCATGGATTGAATAGTGAAGGGTCCCTGCCCAACCTCCACTCAATGGCTGGTTTTGGAACCTCCTGGCTTACAGTGAATGTCAATAGCAACAGTTTCTCTTCCAAACAAAAACCCTGAGGCTCCTGCCTCTCCCAGAGTGAATATATATTTATTTTCTCTTTTCTTTTAAAGGGGCCATCCCCCTGACTACCTTTTAAAAAGGCCTATTGACTGAATGGGCATTACCTCACTTTAAGTGAGTACCTGAAAAGGCCTTAGCCTAAAAGGCCAGGGTCTCCCATTGCATCCTTGGTCATCTCCAGTCATCCTGATAAATATCTGGTCACTGGATCCAAACGGCTCAGGAGGGGAAAGTGAGGCTGGTGATCTTGCATAGCCCTCCCTCATTCAAAACAGTCAAGTGCAGGTCATATCATCATTTCTCTGATGTTATGGTCTTCTTCGAAAATGAAGGATGAACACAAAAATCTGTCTTCCACCCATTCCTCTGGGGGGACATCTACATGCTTGGGGAAGACATTCCCTTAACTCACCAACAGGTTTGAGGCCTACAGGTTACCCTCAATCTGGTTTAACCTATTTGCCAAGGGTGTGGTCACTGTGTATGATTGTAATACAGCTTTTTCTAGTTACAGGTGAGAGTCGAGTGAGGGTGGACACTAAAGGTAGAGGAGCAACTGTGAAAAGGGTATGGCAAACCCACACACCAGAGGTGCTAGTCTTCCTTGAACACTCCAGAGATTTAGTGTTGGAAGGGATCTTAGAGACCTTCTAGTATAATCCCCTCATTTTCAGAAGAAGAAACCAACACTCAGGGTTAAATGATTTTCCCAGGGTCATATAGGTAGCAAGATGTGGGATTGGGGCCATCATCCTTTCATGTAATGCATAGGGGAAATATTTATTACTTATCCTTTAGTAATATTGTCTGAACCATAGCGAAGGGCACTTAGGGTGGAGCCAATGTGACAGAGTAGAGAATGCTAAACTCTCCTAAAATTCCCCTCCAAGCACGTTTAAAGCAGTACCTTAAAATTCTGGAGTGAGGAGTCAACAAAAGGTCAGAATGAGGCATTCTTTCAGTCCATGACAACATAGGAATTTGGAAAAAGGCATCTGTGACAAAGGGGGAAGAGGCTGATCTGAAGTCCCTGTGGATGAAATATCAGTAGTGGGATTAGGTGATGCTGATAGAAACAACAGCAATTTCAGGAACTCTCAAACCAGAGTCAGTAAAGGGGCTAGGCAATTGGTCAAAGAGATTACAGGGTACTCCTATGCAGTACTGGATACAGGATGAGAGAGTATTTGACAATTGTATTACCCATATCCACTTGTGGGTTGCAATTCAAGGGCAGAGAGGAGCATGTTTGGTCAAAAGAGAGAAGAAGGCTTGAAGGCCAACATCACTTCCATCTCTAAAGGATCAGGGACCCTGAGGAATATGATATTCCAATGGAAAATGTTGCATCTAGCACCCAACTAGGAACATTCTAGACTAACTTTCCTAGAGAAAACTGTAGTTCATTGGTTCATTCAAATGCAGCAGTGTGTTGCTGATTTTCCTTCTACTTTAAGCAGATCTGAAAAATTATAAATGCCAAATGTGCACCCCAGTAAGTTGAAGCTACTAGTAGCCTGAGCAGTCTTCTTTAATAAGCTAATAAATGTTCTTTATTGTTTGGCTACTAGCTTTATTTGACCTCTGATCATGTGGAACTGCTAGTGGATGAAATTTTCCCTGAGCTCTAAGGAACCCAGGTTGAGAACGTCACCAAGAGAAAGCATGATAGATAAGGCAAGGATCATCTTAACATTCTGAGGCACAACTAGGTGAAACAATTTGCTTTGTCATGAAACTAGTAAGTGGCATAGTCAGAACTCAAATCCTGGTTTTCTAACTCCAAATTTCACGTTCTTTCTACTATCCATAGAGCTAAAAGAGCCTGAAAAGATCTCAATAAGCACTTTTAATTGAATAATGGACATTAAAAACAACTACAAAACAAAAGTGTTCTACTTAACTTCCAGCTTGTTTCGTGACGATGAATTCTTCCAGGAACTCATTTTCAACTTTTTTTTTTTTCAGCCTGCACTCCCTGTTTCAGGCTTCCATTGCTGTTTAATTTATACCTACCTTTTTTCCAAGCCAAGGAAAACCTCACCAATATAGGATAGCTGAGACTAGCACATTTTCCTAAAATACAGAATATTTTAAAAAATTAAAACATGCATTTATCTTGAACATTTGATTTCTAAATTCTCTCCCTCTCTTTGGTCCCTCCCTGTTCCACTGAGAAGGCAAGCAGTGTGATACCTACTGTACGTGTGAAATCATGCAACGTATATTTCTGTCTTAGCCATGCCACAAAAATAGTAAGAAAAACAATGTGACAAAATTATAGCTCAGTGGTAGCTGGGCACTCTCTTAATATCTTGCCACTTATATTGGCAATTATGTCATATATTATATATATATAATTATATTAATATTATATTTCAAATCTTTGTTAATCACTTTTTGTTCATTAGCTCTCTCTCTGGAGGTAGAAAGCAATTTTCATGAGTCCTTCTGAGTTGTCTTGGATAATTATATTGATCAGTGTAACTAAGTCCTTCATAGTTTATTATATTACAATATTGCTGTTATGCACAATGATCTTCTGGTACTGCTAACTTCACTTGGCATCAGTTCATATAGATCTTCCCAGGTGTTTCTGAAGCCATCCCCCTCATCATCAAATATAGAATATATTTAAAGAGACACAGTTTTATCACTGTCAAGTATGCTTATAATCTAAAATTGGACTGACGAAATGCTTCCTAAAGAGGATCCTTGGGGAAGTTGCTTCAGTGAACAGATAAAAATCCAGTGTAATTATTATATCCCTTATTGTAATTGCAGTTGAGGGCTTCTAAATTACTGGAAGCCTCTTGAAAACCTGCTGTTTTCTCTAATAAGTTAAACAACATCCCCCTGGCAATTTTGTTGATATTTTTCATTTATTTAGCAAAGTCTTTATTTGTGGCTTGAGATTAATGAGGTTTTATTGAAAATTTTTGGGAATAGTTGTGTTACTGAGGTATTAGCACTGTGTCTATGTTCCACAGTCATATTGTCATCTCCAAGGTTTCTGTGGTTTGGTGCTTGCAAGTCTGTTCCTAAAATGCAAGTCTGTGCTTTTTGCATTGCTCTTCGTGCCTTACCGTGGGATAACCTCTATCTGGTTCAGATGAGTCTGGTAGAAATAAGCACCCCACTTATGACTTGGTAGCAGCGATAAAATTGTATTTAATTATCTTTCAGTTGCCTTGTAATGTGGTCAGATCTATGTATCTATGTATATGTGCATATGTATATTCCATGGTAAAGTATTAAAAGCAATGTAAAAGGCAAATATATGTAATGCATGTATGCATACATTATAAACTTATATTCAGGTATACATATATATAAACATATTATACATATACATATTATATACATACCTTTGTGTGTGTGTGTGTGTCTGATTCAAAAACCAAGCAGAGACAATGAATGGACCAGATTGCATACATTCAGAAGCATGAAAACTTAAAAAAATTGATTCATAAAGGCCTCATTTCTAAAATATATAGAGAACGGAGTCAAATGCACAAAAATACAAGTCATTCCCCAGTTGATAAATGGGCAAAGGATATGGACAGGCAGTTTTCAGAGGAAGAAATTAAAGATATCTATAGTTATATGAAAAAATGCTCTAAATCACTATTTATTAGAGAGATACAAATCAAAATAACTCTGAGGGACCACATCACATCTATCAGATTGACAAACATGACAGAACAGGAAGATGATAAATGCTGGAGAAAATGTGGGAGAGTTGGAACACTAATTCATTGTTGGTGGAGCTGTGAGCTCATTCAACCATTCTGGAGAGCAATTTGGAACTATGCCCAAAGGGCTACAAAAATGTGCATACCCTTTGACCCAGCAATATCACTTCTAGGATTGTATCTCAAAGAGATCACAAAAATGGGAAAGAGTCCCACATGTGTACAAAAATATTTATAGCAGCTCTCTTTGTGGTGGCCAAAAACTAGAAATCAAGGGGATGTCCATCAATTGGGGAATGACTGAACAAGCTGTGATATATGAATGTAATGGAATACTATTGTGCTATAAGAAATGATGAACAGAAAGACTTCAGAGAGTGCTGAAAAAACTATGTATTAGAGCAGTCTCACAGGGTTATCATGAGAAAGATGCCTTATAAACTTGGAGACACTGTTTTTTTAATCATTTATGAGTTATCATTATGAATTTGACAAACAATAAACATCAGCATTTCCCTAACTAAGAACAGGAAAAAGGAACTGTGTAGGAAGCTATGAATGTATCACTGATACACACAGCTAGGATTATTCGCGTATTTTAAATTTAACACAGCAAAATGGTAGTTCTGTTAATGGTAGTTCTGTGTCTCTTTATAAAATTCCTTCTGTTTCCTTCTATGTAGTTTAAAAAAAAATACACTGATACTCTTTTATTTCTTTTCTATTTCTTTTGAGTATTGCTATTATTATCCCCCAGTTCTCAACACCCCTAAAATAAAAGCTTTCCTTTTAAACAAATAAGTATAATCACACTAAACAAACCCACACGTTGGCTGTAGGTCTCATTTTGCACCTGCAGTCCATCACCTCTCTGCCAAAAGGGTGGGCAGCATGATTCCACATCAGTATTTTGGAGTCATGCTTAGTTATTTCATTGAACATAGTTCTTAAATTTTATACAGTTATTTCCCTTACCATGCTATAGTGATTATATACATTACTTTCCTGGTTTTATTCATTTCAGTATGAAACATTGCATCCAAGTTCTTCTGCATTTCTCTTAATCCATTCCTTTTGTCATTTGTAATGATTCATCAATATTTTATTACAGTCACATCTACCATGATGTATTCAAACATTCCTCAATTAATGGGCACCACTTTGTTTGTAAATGTTTACTATAACAAAAAGTGCTACTATGAATATTTTTGTGCATATCCATCCTTTTCCTCTTGCGTTTTTTTTTTTTTTTTGGTGGTGTTGGGGAAGCATAACATATACTCATGGTGGATCCAATAAAGCATAAACCCAGTGTAAGGACTGCTTGGAGTAGTTACAAATGTCCTTCCAGAATGATCAGGCAATTTCAAGTCTTCAACAGTGCATTACTATACTTATGTTACCGTAGCTCCTTCAGAAATTGTCATTTCCCTGTTTTCCTCATCTCTGCTAATTAGATACATGGAATTGCCTGATTTGCATTTCTTATAAGTAATTTGAGATTTCTAAAATATGGTTGCTGATCTCTTTCTTTTCTTTTTTTGTAGTGCTTATTTTCAGTTTTTTCAGGGTCTATTGTATTCCATGTCAAAAGTTATACAAAATACTGTTAGATGTTGGTATTAAAAAGATGGACTTTTTCTTTCTGGAGGAAGCTCAAAGTCATTAGGGGAGCTTTGAAGTTTCGGAGGACATTCTGTCCTGTTTTCCTTATCTGGCATAATTCTGGGCTGGAGTTGTCTATTTTTGTTCTGTCCCAGATAAACATAATGATGGATGAGCTCTATAGGTTATCCTTCCAACTGAATGCCTTTATCTGGGCAATAGACATTCTTCAATGATTGGTTTTTCCTAGATGGATCCTATGACCAGTTCTTAGTGGTTATGTATCTTATCCAGAAGACTTAGTCACAGGACACCACTGCAAGACTCTGTTGAAGGGAATGTTTAGTCTCTCTGTGAGTCAACAAGCATTTAGTAAGTGCTTGCTATGTGCTAGATACTGTGCAAAGAACTAGAAGTATACAGAAAGGGAAAAGGATATTGCCTGCCTCCAAGGGGCTCACGTTGGGATGTGAGACAATATGCAAAATAGAATTTATCAAGCACATGTAGCATAAATGAAAGGTAATCTCAGCAGGAAGGTATTATTAGTAAGGGGTGAGTGGAAGGTTGGGGTCAGAGTAGGGGCAGGAGAAGTTTGTGAAAGATCTCAATTAGAAGAGATTTGAGTCACATCTTGACAGAAGCCAGGGAAGCCAGTAGGCAGAGGTAAGGAAGGAGAGCATTCCAAGCATGGGGGACAACCAGTGAAAAGGCATGAAATTAGAAGATGAAGGGGTATGTGAAAGGAATGGTATGTAGGCCGGTATCACTGGATTGTTATGGAGTAACATGGAAAGGAGAGAAGTGCAAGAAAACTAGAAAAGTTGGAAGAGACCAGATTGTGAATGTCTTTTGAAGGTAGACAGAGGATTTTACAAAGAGTTGAGTTGGGAAGCAGGAAAGTGTGAGATAAGGTCAGACCTACGCTTTAGGAAAATCATGTTGGCAGCTGACTGGAGGATAGTTTGGAGTGGGGTGAGACTTGAGGCAGGGATACCAATTAGAAGGCTATTGAATAATGTGGCATGAAATTAGGAGGACTTATTAAATGTGATGGTTGTACTAGTGGAAAGAAGGAGGAGTATATAGGTCATACTGGTGAAGAGCCAGAATTTAACCCCAGGTCTTCTGATTCCTAATCCAATAAGCACATTTTCTGTTCCATCTATCACTAATGGTACTACCTTAACTATCACCACAGCTTGATCTGATAGAATATTGATTTTTATTTATGAACCACAAGCTTTCTTACTTTTTCTATAACCCTTTAAACTGACCAGGCATATGTTTCACCAAATTTTTCATAGAAACATTATCATAGAATCCTAGAATTTCATATTTGGAAAGGAGAACCCTGGGAGCAACCCTACAAATCTCTATTAGAAAATTAAAGTTGGTGACCTAAGAAATCAGATAACGAAACATACCTTCCTCCTGTTATGCATTGGGCCTGTCTAGAGTTGGATTGAGTCCCAATCTCTTGTTAGTTTAGATTAAATATTGGCACAAAATGAGATAGTCATTCAGTAGTTACCAAAAGATTTACTTAACCATAATAGAAGGGTTGATTCACAAAAAGATTCAGCCGAGTAAAGCTCCCTTGGATGAGTTGAATGTTGTAGTCTGCCAAGAATCAGAGAGGGCACCTTGTGGATGTTTTGTACTCAGGTAATGAGAAAATTTATTCTAGGAGGTTGTAAAAGCAAGCATCCTGACATACACAGGAGGGCCTGCCATCACAGGTTCTTTGATCTGCTTTTCTAAAAGGAAAGCAACTTTTGAGGGGTCAACAATCACTTTAATCAAGCACATATATCATTCCCTTAGTTCAGGGGAAAAAGTCAGCACCCTGGACTTCAGAGAAAATACAAAGAAATAATAATCAACAGAATGGTTTCCAACTGTTTGACATAAACAATACATACATTCCAGATCATCAGACAGATCCACTTGTTTGACCATTACATACATGCATAGTCACCAACATCTGGGTTTTCAAAACCTGGGGGGAGGGGAGGGGGGTTCCTTAATGGCTGCCCAGAATTCTCATCTGGACAAACAAACACTTCCAATGAGTAAGTCCCAAACTAAACCTCGCCTCAGAGTACTTACACATTTTTCACAGCCAGAGGGCATCACAACCCTTAAGAACCAGTGCCTCATTAACAAAAGGTGTGGGCCTTCCTACAAATCTTCTCAGAAGAAAAAACAAGCCTAACTTTCATGGGGACAGGCACAGGGATGGGGAATCTGTGGCCTTGAGACCACATGTGGCCCTCTAGGTCAAGTGTGGCCCTATGACTGAATCCAAATTTCACAGAACAAATCCTTTGTTATTAAGGGGATTTGTTCTATGAAATTTGGATTCAGTCAAAGGACCACACTTGAAGACCTAGGGAGTCACGTGTAGCTTCGAGGTGGTAGGTTCCCCTCCCCTGGTTTAAGATGTGGCTCTTACCATAGCATCTCCTCTTACAAGAGAAAAGGAGCATCTCTTCCATTGTGCTGTGGCTGCTGGACATCATTGCTCTTTAGAGCAGCTTGGGATCAACAAAAATGTCTTCCCTTTGACTTTCCCAGAAGCTCAATTTTGTCACCTCCAGGCAGAAGACTTGCCTTTTTTGAAAAAATTCTTCCTACTCAAAAGCCCCTTCCCTTGGTAAACAACTCTATGTATCCTTAAGGTGATTAGTATTTTTCTTTTCTTTATTCTTATGAGAATCTTGTATGTAGATGCGTGGCTAGAGACAATGCTGTCTAAGCTTAGGAAGCTCATACATCATCTTGATAGCTTCTTCATATCCAATTAAGCCATTCAAGTCTTCTGTCCCTTCTAGGATGGTCAATATTTATTTTGCATCTGAAGACTTTCTTCCCTTTCAGTGTCTCTGTCTTTTTACCCTCTGTAGACCTTCTGTTTTTGTTGGTCTCATTGGAGTACATGTCAGGATATTACTCAAACCATTAGCACCTGCTCTTAGAAGAAGACTATTGATATGGAATGCTGCATATGAATCAGCTGCTCTAATTATTTCCTTAGTTGGCTCAGCTTAATGGCTTCTCTTTAGTATCTGAGAGGATTAACACTGGGGGTAGAGCAGGGTTAAGAATGTTAAAATAAAGCACTACATACCCCCTTTTTACAGTTGACTAAAGTTGGCTTCTTAAAGACAAGCTCAAAGATTTTAGTTGGTTTTTATCTGTCATATTTTCACTGTATTTCAGTATAAGAAACTTGTAAAAATCAAAAAGGGGAATGAGAGTCAGATCTGTGAATTCATAAACTCTGTATCAGAAATCCCCAACTGGATCTCATTGTTACTCTACTCCAATAATAATACAAAACCCCACATATGCTCTTCTCTAGAAATTTATGACAACTAGCCAATATTCTCAGGTATTTTTTGAGACTTTATCGTTTAAATGAGACCTATGTACCAAGGAAATAGTTCTTTGGCCCTCATAAATCTGAGGCTTTAGAAGAAATATCTCTGATGTATAAACTCTCTGGCTTTTAACTTCTTTTCCCCCTATATTCTTGTCATACTTTTGCAAGGTCAAAGAAAATTGAATGGAGGATCAAGTCAAGGAACTCATTGGTAATCCTTAGGTGGGACAGGCGTAGGAGGACAAGTTGTGTGTAACATAATTAGGAAGCTCCTAAGTGTTAAAGAGCTATATGATTAGTCCATAGAAATTTCTAATATGCTATTTTTTCATTTGTTGCATAACCAATATAAACCAAAATCAGATTTTAATTTCACTTATGTTATTTTTCATCCTTTGTAAATTTCCCTGAATTATTTTATTTTGGCCAGACCTGTGATTTCTTCAGCTTGGGGAGATGGGAAATGATGTGATTTGGAGTTGCTGGTAGTTCTCAACTGTACAGTGTGGCATCCTCCTTGAAAGAATTTACACACTCAAACCTTCTTCTAGTAAAGTGACCAATTTTATTGGAAAGCCAAGAGAAGCAGGCAGGGTTCCTGCTAAATGTGCAACTTAATCAGGGTGAGATTGATACTTATATAACAAAAAAAGAGGGGGGGAGACAGTGAAAAGATCTGGTTGGGATTAAGGAGTGATAAGTAGCCTGGGATGGGTCAAGAGCTACTGTGAAAGGCCTGTTAAGTATCTAGATGGGCTGGGGTGGGCCAGATGACTTGGTCAAAACACCAGTGAGCTGGGCTGCTGAAATGTATGGGAAAATTCAGGAATTGGATTGCTTTCAAAGACGTGGTCTTTTTCTTTTAGGAGTCCAGGTCCCATCACACCATGAGAAACTCCTTCCATAGATAAAAATCAGATACTCACCTGCAATTTATAGTCTTAGAAATACATCTGGAGCATGGAGAGGTTAAGTGTTTTGCTGTGGAAACTTTTCATATAATCTTATAGTGATAAAACAGCAGTTGAAAAATACTTTTGGGGCAGGATTATGGGTAATGCTATACATGAAAGAAAGATCATCAGTAAAATACTGTTTTAATACATGGGAAGAAAAAGAAGTAAAGAATAGTGTACACCTTCAGCATTTTCTTTTTACTCCTTAATAGACTAAATATATCTATTTTTTAAAAAACCTATATATAAAGAAGTGTATTTTTTCTTATACAATTCTCTTTCCTGGTATTCTTTGCATCTTGAAATGCTTGTACTTGTTAATGACTATTAAGTTTATAGAAACAATTAAAAAGAGAATATCCTTGAGACCATTTAGTGTATTCCTACTTAAAGCATTATTTTTTCTGTAAAGTATTGCTAATAAATATAATCCAGCCTCTACTCAATTTCCTCTAGTGAAGAGAAGTTGTTTCCTGTCTTATGGGGCAGCACATTCAATTTTAGAAATTCTTGCTCTACATAAGAACTTTTTTCATGAAGGAGTGATACTTGTTTAACTAATATCGTGTTGGCTGTAGAATAACACTGATGCAATGTGAACTAGGAGTAAGGAAATTGTGAAGTGATTAAAAGTGCCTCATAAGACCAGCTCTCAAAAAAAGTAGGTTTGGATGTGTAAAGTGGTACCCATTTAGTATTTGAACATTTTTTATTTATTTAAAAAGAAACAGAAAAAGGACATTTAAAAGTAAAGTACTGGGAGGACCTGAGAGAAATAAATCTGTCACATGTAATGAGCTTATTGAAAGCGAAACTAGCTAAAATATTTTGTTTTCCAGCAGCACATTTAAGTGTGATTTTTTATAAAAATTTTGAAGGTGATAGCTAGGAAATCCAGAGAAATAAAACATTTTGGTAAAGACTGGACAATTGTATGGTGTCTATGAATCTGACACAAGTAAATTTTGTTTTTTCAACCTCTGATGAAGTCACTTTAAAAAGGAAGACGTATCTTGAAGGGGGAGTTAACAGTCTGAGACAGAAGTTGAATACAGAAGCAGAGACACAGAAGCGCAATGGTTAAGTAAACGCAGATTGCCTTTAAAAAGAACAGAGAAGGAAGAATGGAAGTTGCCCTGAGCTAAGACCAGACAAATCCCAATATCTGGAAGAAATCTGTCCTTGAATTTATTAACAGGGAGCTAATCTGTTTGGAAGACTGTGCTGCTTTGTGAAAGAACTTCATTGAAGGAAAAACAATATTCTACCTTTTGAAGAGCTCATTGGGCAAAGAAAATGCTAGACTGTCTTGCCTTTTGTTGCCACTTATCACTTGAGAAAACAGAAAACTTCTCAGACATGAGGCAAGTAAATTAATATGTACAACCCTGCATCTAGAGTTGAAAGGACTCTAAATGCTTAGCCAAGCAACAAGCATGAGCATGGCACTGACCCTCACCCTTCCTCTCTGTCTTAATTGGGGTTGGTTTATTCTTTCATCAGAACAGCAACCCTAATCTAGCATTCTGCTCAACTTGCCAAAGCTGCTCCCATGCCTATGCTCTGAGGCAATGCTAGTCTATTTCAATAAGAGAAGTTCCCTAAGTATCTGAGGACTTCTTAACCCCAACCTCTACGTTCTGTCCACTGAGCCACCTAGTTGCCCATACTCAAGCTCCATACAAATAGGATGAACTAGTCTTAAACTCCAGAAGTGGAATCTCAGAGAGCTAGAGTATGTAGTAGAAAAGCTACCATGAAAGAAAAGTGAACTAGTAATCTAGACCAAAAAGTGATTTACATCCAAGATTTAGTCCGCAGCAGCCCAGCAGTGAGAGAACAAGATGTCTGAGTGTAAAAAGAGATAGACAACTCCAACTGCTACCAAAAGATAATAAAGTACCCATTCATAATAAATAATAACAATGATTCCTCTTTCTCCCTAAGTTCAACTCAGTTACAACACTTCCATGCTGATCTTGACCCTCAACTGAAAATTATATCTCCTTTCTCATATTTTCTTAGAACGCTTTCCCTGGACCTCTTCTTTGTCTTCATAAATTTTAGCCTGTATACACATACACACAGACACAGCCTGTGTATATACATATATTCATACACACATATGAATGGGAATAAATATATGTGCATATATACATGTGTGTATATTTTATATATACACATGTACATATAATTACATGTGTATATATCAACTGATATTTTATCACTATATGATTATATGAAGTTTTGAAAGCAAATACATATATATCACAATGCATACATATATATTACATATGTATGTATTCACACACATATATTTATGTGTATGTATGTATCTATATCTATATCCATTAGGTATATACTTATTTTCCACATTAGATGGGAAATTCCTTTATGAAATGGACTGTCATTTTTTTTGTCTCTACCCACCTTGGAAACACTTTTATCAAGCAGTTACTTAATAACTATTTGATTTTTTTTTTGGTTCAGACAGACTTGTATTGAACTTCTACCACTGCAAATCAGTTTCTCTGCAATCTATTGTCTTAGTTGCTTGAGCCCTGAGAGGATAAATAATTTGCCCAAGTTCATATAGCCTGTGCATCAGAGATGAAACTTGAACCTAGGTCATCCTGACTCTTAGACCAACTATATCCACTATGCCATTCTGCCTTTTAGATATCTGTTGAATTTTTAAAATAATAACATATCTGTTTATCTCTTTATGGCTTATGAAGGAACTATGTTTCAGAGAGATTAAATGACTTGCCCACCCATACTATACAGCCTGAATTATATCCTTTGAAACATTCAAATTATGATGTCCCAGAGTATTCAATGTGGTTCTATATGTATGTGCTGTTTAGAGATCTCTATGCTAATTGGGCTAAATGAGAGTTTTATTCATTTGCATTCTGTGTGGCTGACTACTATGGCAGTGAGCCCCAGGCTATGAATCAAAGTCTGGTGGTAAGGAAGAGGGAGAGAATTTGAACAGAGGGTAAAGGAGGGAAACGTTCCTGTAACTGAGAGTCTTAAAGCCAGAATTGCCTGACTTTGTATAAGGAGGAGGTATTTATTATTTCTGACAAGTACCAAGATCATTAGGAATGTACTTATGTACCCATGGCAGAACCAAGAGTAAGGTCCCTGATAATATTTGCTTCCCTTCTGGGATTTCTGGTGTCAATTGTTATGGAAAGCTATCAAATCATGCTTCAGTCTAGGGGTAGATTGTGATGTGGAAGCTAACAATCCTTCCCCTAATTCAAGAAATAGGGATTTCACTTAGTGTCCTAGCATTTACTTTTACCTGCCTTTCAAACATGAAAAGCTATGGTCCTGTATCCTTGTCTGGTCAGACCACACTTGGAATATTGTGTTTAATTTTAGGCTAATAATAATATAAGGATAATAATTATAACTAATATTATATAGCTTTGTAAAGTTTACAAAGTGCTTTACAAGTATTATTTCATCAACTGCCCTGAGAGGTTGGGTCCATTATTAATCCCACTTTATAGAGCAGAAAAGAGAAGACAGAGAGGTTAAGTATTTGATCAGGTCATACAGCTAGTAAACTTCTGAGATGGGATTTGTATTTGTCTTCCTAACTACAGGTCCAGTACTCTATCCAGTGCACAACCTAGCTGCCACATGTTAAAAATGACATTGATAAGTAGATGAAAATCCAGAGAGGGCAATCAAAATGGTGAAAGGCTTTGAAATCATGACAGAGAAGCATCAAGTGAAGGAACTGGGGTAGCTTAACCTTTAGAAAAGAAGAAACAGAAGGGACAGGATAGCTGTATTGAAGTTGTTGAAAGACTGTTTTTTGAAAAAAGGAATTTGACTATTATGGTTAACTCCATAAGGCAAAACTAAGGGCAAAGGGTGCAAATTCTAAAGAGGCAACTTAGACTTAACGTAAGGAAAACTTTCAGAGAATTAGAACTGTCTAAAGATAGAATGGATTGTCATAGGTGGTGTTCTGTCCTTCAGTAGGAGGTCTTTAGTCAAAGACTAAATAACCAACTGTGGACAACCAACTGTAGAGTAAGTTGTAGATAAGATACCTTGGGACAGATGGATTAGAATAGATAGCCACTAAGAGCCTTTTCATTATCTGTGATTCTGATTCTAAGGAAGGAATGAACAATATATTATACTCCCTAGCATCCATCTTCCAATCCAGCACAAAACTATCTGATTAAGACCAGTCTCTAGATTGAAATTGGTGGTTGCCAATGGCAATTTGGTGAATATAAATTTCTAGCCAGTGTAGAAGTTTTAGCTGCTGTCACTATATAGAGTCTTCTAATCTCATGGATGAATCTTCAGGATGTTATATAAATTGTTTTATGCAAAAGAGTTTCCCACTTCCAGACATATAGCTGAGATAATGAGATTATGTTTGGCCAGATGGACACTTATAAGGATGATAATGATTTATCTTCACTTGGCACTTGGGGAAAGTTATATTTTTTACTTCTCATTACATGAGTTCAAGATTTTGGAAAAGCATTTGTGGCTGGTGATGACATGAAATTTGGTCACTGAAGGAACTTAACATCTACCACTTAAGCCACTCATGTGAAAGTAAAATTATGATGAGCATTATTTAGAGAAGGCGCACTGTTTCAGGAAGGAAATTGTATTAGCCTGGCATAACAGGGCAGCAGATTGTTTCTTTGACATATATTATGAGCTAAATGAACAGATATGAACCAATGTGAATCTGGTCATTAAAGGTGTACAAAAATAGACTGGTATAGTTTATTGCCATATCTTTATTCCATCAGAAAATGAGCTCCATGAGAGCAAGGATTTGCCTCACTTTTCTGTCTATACCCTTTTACTTAATACATTGTGCATGCTTAACAGATACCCATTCATTCACCTCTGAATTTGCAAAGATTCATGACCAAGTTACTAAAAAGCACCTGAAAGTTAATCTTTACCAAGGAAAGTAGAAATGTAATAAATATATTACCTTTCCTCTTATAGACTAAGAGTCTTTACCTTTTTTGTGCCATGAAAAATCCGGTGAAACCTCAAGAACTCTTTATAGGAAAATATTTTTACATGTATAAAATATATGGGGTTACAAAGGAAAGAAATCATATTGAAATATAGTTATAAATTCCCCAATAAATCCACTGGCCCCAGGTTAAAGACTCTTGTTACATATTGTACTTGATGTCCTTTGAAGAAGTGCATGAGTGAATACTGAGGGCACAGGGGAGGCCAAAGAATATTTTCGTGCTGGGACTGTAGATCTCCAACAAATGCATATCATTCTAATATATCCACTGGTAGGGAAACTGAATTTGCGTTGCATCTCAATCCCCTCAGGACAACCCTAGAATTATACAAACACTGCTATTGACTTTAGGTTAAGCAACAACCCCCAAACCTGAGCACATCTGTCAGTGACAGATGCTGCTAATGCTTCATAATTGCTACCACTGAGCAGAAAGGATGATTAGACATAACCAATAATTTGTGCTATATTGTGTAGTTCCATTTTATCTTTTTGTTTACCAAACTATTCATGATTTAATCCAAGTCCTGCTAAATGTTGGAAAGGACAATAATTCAAGTACCCTTTTCTTGAGAGCTTATTCACATAAACATATTCAAGGCTCCTCAATATATTTATTTTTGGAGATTGAGGGAGGGGTGATGGGTAGTGTATGACATTAACCTTTTTTATGCAGTAGCTCTGTTAGGGACAAAAAAAGAAGTCTTGTCCAATGGAAGACAAAGCCAATTTCTGTCCTTACTAAGCTTCTCTGAGATATTTTCACTTTCCCCAATTTCCTGTATGCATCTTATTAATGTACAGCCAGGATAACATATCATAAATGTCTATTTGCGTTTACAGTGGAGAACTGAGTCCAGTTACCTCCATACAAAGATTTGAAATTGTAGTCAGTGGCCTGAACATCTCTTAGATATATAAGGTAGATAACCTTCTTGAATCAACTCCATGATGGTAGCATGTCCCACGCTACACTGACCTTGTAACCATGAAAGGCTTGGTATGTAGATAAGGAGGGAGATGGAGGAAAAAAACTGGGTCACTAGCAGAGCTGGGATGATTTTCTTACCTAGTTGCTGCAGAGCCATGGAAAATTTATGCTGCTTTCAGAAAAGGTAAGTTGAGTAAAAAGCATGATTTTTGCAACTATCCTTCAGCTTTCTCATCTTTCTAAACATAGTATTGACTGAGGAGAATGATAGGGGGAGATTTCAAGGTATCTGGTTTTTCTCTAATTAATTTAGCTTATTAACCTAATGAAATTCTTGCTAAATTAATCTAATCTAATTAATTACTTACTAAAGCATTTTGTGGTTTTCCTTAAATCTCCAGCATATCATAGATCATAAGTGTCAAACATGAAGCCCATGGAAGGCACATTCCAAATGCTACCAGCCAGATTAAAATGTAATTGGAAAATAATTAGCAAAATAAATAAAAATACAATAATGTTAATATATGGTGTTTGAGGTCAATATGTAGCCCATAGAGATCCTCATGTTCTTAGTGGCCCTTTTCTAATTGAGTTTCACACCACTATCATGGATTCATAACTGAAAAGTAAGCCATTTACATTAAAATGCCATTTTCAAAATATTTTTAAGAACAAGTTCATGGACCATGGATTCTGAACTTTGCTAGAGACCATATTTCCACAACTTGCCATGTCCCAAACAATCACTTAAATGGCAGAATGCATTAGTTGAAGCCCCTATGGTGATCTGTTTGGGGGATCTATACTTGAAGAATTCCAGAGACAAGCAGTCTATCAACCAAAGCTCCCAAGACTTGCTAGTTCTTACCTTCTCCACTCAGGCAGCATGAAGTGTTAGCACTTTCTGGTGAAAAAATCGAGCACAAGTCCCCCATTTCCTATAGAAATCTACTGCTATCTAGGGCTAGTGAAAATTTTTTTATAATACCTTTGACGTCAGGTGTCTCAGTTAGGTGGTACAGTGGATAAAGCACCAGTGCAGGAGTCAGGAGGATCTAAGTTCAAATCTCACCTCAGATACTTGACACTCACTAGCTGTGAGATCTTGGCCAAGTCACTTAACCCCAATTGCCTCATCTTGGGTCATCTCCACTCATCCTGATGAATATCTGGTCACTGGATTCAGATGGTTCTGGAGGAGAAGTGAGGCTGGTGAACTGCATAGCCCTCCCTCACTCAAAACAAAGTCAAATGTAAGTCATGTCATCATTTCTCTGATGGCATGGTCTTCTTTGGCAGCAAAGGACAAACACACATATTGATAAGATAAAATACGTTTGGTAGTACCAAATGGTTCCTAGTTTCAGTTCTGGGATCAGTTACAATCTGGTATAGTACTACATTTAATGGTTATCATTTCTACTATTTCAGCAGTACCAAGGTGACTTGGAGAACAAGGCTTGAGTGCATGAAGGGTTCCCTTGCTAAGAAGCATATACTTTATCTCTTAGGGGTTACTCATTCATTTGGTCTCACCAACAACCATCCCAGGAACACTGAAGAAAAGAGAACTTGTTCAATGTAACAAACTGCACAAACACTAATGGTGCCCTTCCCAGTGAAAGGCTCAGGTTCCAAAATTCACTTTCATAAAACAAAGGTTCTTCACAGATAGCATTTACTCCTATTAGCCATAGCTTCAGGTTCATATAATATAAAAAATAAGCTATCCGAATTCCTATTAGTTTTCCCTCCCTGTTGTTCATGCTGAACTCTTAGTTGTCTAATGTTGCACCTATCTCTAACACACAATTTCTCCTTTTGAACTTGAACAAATTAATAATGTCTAAACCAGGAGCTGGCCTCCTTCTCCAACTCTAGCTCTTGACCCATCATCAGCTGTTTGAAATGATCTCAAGTTTTAGAGTGATGACCAATCAGAAATATACCAATGACTTGTCAGAAGACAACAGACAGGGATATGCTTGAGTCAACTCAAGCTCAACTGTCTCAGAAGAGTTGATTGTTAAATTTTCAGCATAAGCATTTCCAGCAGAAATTGGCCAATGCTACCAATCACGTATTGATTTATTGTTTTGTTTTGTTTTATTATTTATTTTATTTATTGTTTTGATTGGATTTAAGAAAGTTAATAATGCAAATTAAACTTAAAAGTGAATCATGGGCACATTCAGGAAATCTGGTTGTTAAACATTTATCAGAACACCACTGGGCATAGATATTAACCTTCCCTATTTATATCACTTAAATTGCAGAAGTTAATACTTTTAGTTTGTTTAGAATATATGAAACTTGAAAATAGCTCAGTAAATCACTCTAAATTAGCTTAACAAGATTATCAATAATAGCATGTGTAATTTTCAGTAACTACCTTTTAAAGAAAAATGTTGTGTTGCTCATCACTGTACTTCTCTATAATTTTGGAGTTAATTGTTTTGAAAACATCATAGTGCCATGAACTCACTATTTATACATAATGTCCCAAAAGTCTCAGCGCAATTTTGAATTTTAACAGCAGGAAGAAGGAACTCTCATCATCTTTGCTGTTTCACATAGGAACTTTGAACAAGTCTAATATTCTGGGGCCTCTAACAGAACCATATTTAGACCATTGTTTCTAGATTTTTTTCAAGTGTTTGCCTGTAGAAGTGAATTTGCAAACTGGACTGACTGGACTTCTAAGTTTGATTGGAGAATAAATGGATAGAGAAATGCATTAGAAAGTCTGTGGTAAGGAGACTCTTCTACAGTACAGTAAATTTAAAGACTTGTCTTTGAAGCAGCAAGTGGAGCAGTGAACTTCACAAATGGAAAGGGTGAGATGATTATAGAAAAGTGAGCAAAAAATGTGTTCCTCTATTCTCATCAGATCAGTCACCTCAATCAGTCAGGAATTGGTTAGAGATATAAGGCACCATAATTATTTGAAGAGAAAAAATATTCTAGAGTTTTTTTAAACAGGCTTTATGTATAAAGACATAGCATATATTCTAAACTCAATTTTAATTGGATATTGTTATTTCCTTAGTATATTTTCTCCCATTCCCTGGAAGGAATTTTTATCAATCTCTATTAGCACATAAGAGTTTTAGAGAATTGTCTGGGAGCATAAAAGGTCAATGGCACTTAGAATAATATTACCAATAGTAGAGACTTGACCTCAAGTCCTCCCAAGGTCTGCATGCTAATCCATCCATTCATACTGCTTTTCACACAAAATGCTGATAAGTTTTCAAGGGAAAGAACATTTCTTCATGTTTCTGACGTTTTATTTTCTTTATTTCAAGAGCTTCTGATTTTTCAACATGGCTACTGATATTTTCTTAGATTCAGAAAGATTCCTTTCTTCTGTACAGATCACAAGACTTCCCTCTCCTCCCATTTTTCCTAATATTGTGCAAATACTAATAAACAGAAGATAAAGATGGGGAAAAAATTAGAGAAGGAAGCTTGGAATGGAAAGAATGGTGAATTTGAAGTCGGAGGACCCATTTTCAATAACTACCCTAGTGAACTCAGGCAAGTATTTTAAGCCTCAGTTTCCTCATCTGAACATGAGAGGTGGGGCTATATGATCTGTGATTTCCCTCCAGTTCCAGTCCTATGAGCTTATGAAAATGAACAAGAACAAAATATATAAATAGAATAGGAGAAAAGAAAGTGAAAATAGTGAGCCGTTGCTTTTTTTGTTTTGTTTTCTTTTTCCTCCTCACCTTTTCTTCTGTGTATTTATTTCCTTTGTATTGTTGTGGTTAATTTGTAAAATTGACTGATTGTCTTGTTTCTTTTTTCAGCCATATGGTGGCATTTACTATGAAGATTTAAAGCTTAAAATAGCCATACAATTCTTTGCGCAGATCCACAATAGGGATGCCCAGCACAGCATCTGCCTTTATCATCAACAAAGCTTTCATTGTCTTCCCTGCAGACAATTCATCCAAGTGCCAAAGAAAAATGGCTAGTAGATATTGACATATTCTAGTCCATAAACACTCTACTTTGTTCAAATTTTCCTGCCCATGTGTCAGATGTTAGAATTGAATTAGGCGTGATAGTGGCAATGTCAAGAAGAGGTTGTAAAGGTAACTAGGGATCAAGTAGAAAAGATCTGTAAGTCAAGGAATCCAAGTTAGCTCATGGACAAAGAATATTAAGAGAATCATTACCTTGAACTGGGGTTCAATGATCTGAATGGTTTAGAAAGTAATAATAAGTGACATTCCCCGAATAAAGGACATTGTCCCCTGAATTGGCTTCAAACAGCTACCCTGACTCCATGATCCTAAGACAAATCTTGGGCCTTAGTCTAGGAGTTCCTACTTGTAATTCCTGGAGCTGTACTGAGGCTGAGGCTGACTCTCCATTCGCCATTTTCTCTCGTTTTTCAGGGATAATGGCTACACTTGTTGCTGCTAGGGACCTTTGGGTAGAAGGAATTTAGTAATTATTTGTATGTGAGTTTATGGCCAAAATCATACTGGTTTACCATGATGTGAAGGCAATTCTTTGACAGGAAGTGATGAAATCAGTGACCAAAGACCCAAAGCCTTCACACTCTCAGCCCCAGTTGTAGTTTCCTTTTCATCAGACTTCTGGTAACTCACAGCAACTGTGACTATCTATGACCTTTGAAGTCTGTGGAGATAACAACCCCTCATTTCTCTCCCGTCCATGAACCTAGATCTTAGCTAAATGCTAAAGGTTGAAGAAAAGGATATTTAATTGTTTTCTGTTGCATCTGACCCTTTATTACACCTTCATGGGGTTTTCTTGCCAAAGATACTAGAGTGGTTTGCCATTTCTTTCTCTAGCTCATTTTACAGATGAAGAAACCAAAGCAAATCAAGTTTAAGTGACTTGCCTAGGGTCACACAGTTAGTAAGTGTCTAAGACCAGATGTGAACACAGGTCTTCCTGACTCTGTGCCCAGGACTCTATCCACTGCATCACCTAGATGCCCTTGAAGCAAATGCCATGTAGATAAATAATCTTGGCTGTATAGAACTCATCATGTTTTTTTTGCTTGAGGAAAGTAAATAAATATACTACATACTCTTTTCCTTAAAAGACTTCATCCAATATTTGCCATTGTTTTAAACATTCAGCTGAACTGGGAGAGGGGACATGTTTGTAATGTCTTACAAAGTCACAGAATATTTTCCATTTTATGCAAACATTTTGTAAGAATAGACATAGATTTTTAGTATAGGCTTTTGAAGTGGAGTACGTCTCTGTAGGCTGATGTTTTTATAGTACAGATGAAAGGAATTTAACTAAAGAAATCCAGAATAAATAAAAATGGCAGTTTGGGATCATCTTATGAAAGAGAGATTACAGTCTTTTGCTTTGTCCCAAAGGTTGAATCAGGAGGATTTTGTGGAAGGTGCAGAGAGGCAGATTTGGTATTGATCTTAAAAAAAGATCTGAAAATAGAGCTGTGTAAAGACAGAATAACTACACAGGAAGCAGTAGGTTCTATCTTGATGGTACTTTTAAAGGGAAAGAGGTAATAAATATTTATTGGGAAAACTGTATTCTTGGATAGGAAAACAGTTAACTAGATGGTCTCTCATGTCCCCTTCCAATCTAAAATGTTGTGACAAAGATTCCATCTGTGAAAGGAAAGTTTCTTTTTTTAATTTAAAACATTTATTAGGTTTCCACTAAATGAAAGGTATAAGTGATAAATACATAAAGCATGTTCCCTCTTGAGTTCTGGTCCTACATTAATCAAACAACCAATATTTAAGTGGCTTCTATGTGCCAGGAACAGTGCTAAGTACTAGGGATGTGAAAAAAGGCCGAGGAATGTCCCTGCTCTGAATATTGATAGTTTAATTGGGCCATCAACAACTGCCTTTTGGATATCTTACATCCAATGTCTTGCACACATCTCAAACTCAAGATATCCAACACAAAACTCATTATCTTCTCTTTTCTCTACTCCCCTATTACTTTCAGGGGCACCACCATCCTTCAAGTCATCAAGTCCCACAAAGGCAATGTTATATTTGACATGAAAAGAAATTTAAAAATAAATAAAAAACCCAGACTGAAACTTCCTTCTCCCCTTCAAACCAATTAGAGAAAGTATTGTTGTGGAGACAGAAAGGAAAAGCAAATAAGAAATGGAGGCATATTTCTAGATAATTAAGGGCAAAAAAACCCCAAACCCATATTGGTTACCTACAATGAGGAAACACACCAGACACTTGTCAGATTCATTTTTGCCTTTATAGACAGACAGCTGCCAACAGCAAGATGGTTAAATTTTATGGGATTGCCTGGGAAGAGAAAATATGATGAGGCAAAAAAGATAAATGGGTGAAATATTACACAGATGGGATTTTTGGCTGGACTTTCAAATGTTTAATATTATACAAAAGAAAATGTTAAATGTGGAAAAGAAACAACAAAGTTGTGCTGTGTCTGATGCTAAACTGGTTGAGTGTAATTAAGGATGGGAGGATCTCTGCCAAGTTTAGAACTTACTAAGAATTCATGGTTTCTAAATTTAGGAGTAATGCAAAACTTTTAGGCTTCAGAGCCTAAGTCAGAAAAGAAGTATATTTTGCGCAACTTTTTTTTTTTTTTAAATTTACTTTCCTAATAATCTGAGTTGTCAGTGAAGAAAAAATTTTAAATATTCCTATTTTGATACCAACATTGGACCTTCATTTATTCATTTAGTTGAATATATTTAATATAGATTAATTATATTTTAATGTAAACATCAAATTCAGATACAATTATTTGAATAATTCAGGCAAACTTTTCCTGTGTAAAGGGGGATTAAACTTGTTCTAATTTATCTAAATAGGAACAATGCTTAGAAATTGTGGAGATCTCATTTCCATTCAGTTTTTGGCAAAATGTAATGGGCTGTGAAAAGAAGAGCCCCCGATAGAGGTCATTAATTGAAGGCTAAGAAGTTATTTGTTGGAATGAAGTTGTAGGAGAGATTCTTATTCAAGTTCAAGTTTGATTAGATGGCTATTGAGTTGAATTTATGTGCTGGGACTCTGATTCTGTAAATGATATTCACCCTGGTATCATCTGCAAAAATAACGTGTTAAAATTATAGGACATCAAATCATATCAAGCTAGTAATATTAGCTGGAAGGCTTCCAAAGGTTTAACAAAGAAGGAAAGAGAGCTAAAAACTGAGGATTTACCAAAAGTCTGGTTACTATGGAAGCAAGTTAATTCTATAACCAATATAATCAAAGCTAGTAGCAGGAAAGGTAGATCTCTCTGAACTCCTATTATTGCTAATATTTTACTCTATTTAATTCCTTCCCTTTTTTCCAGTTATAATAAGGGCCAAAACAACCTTCTTTGTTAGCCAGTATAAAAAATTTCTGTCCCTAGGCAGGGATGGAATAGCTGGGAATCCTACTACTGGAGTAAGAAAGGAAAATGCAGAGTCTGAAGAAAATGAGCTGCAACTCACCTTCTGGATCCAGAAATTCCCTTATGACATGCATATGAATTCATATTAAGCAGTACAGAACTTTTGCTATTCTTGGTAAGTCTCCCTCTCCTTCTCCTTTTTCAAGAAAGGTAAATTTTGATGACCAAAAGCTGCCCAGTTAACCTGGAGTTTACTGGCCAGATTCCTTCCCTCCTTCCCTCCTTCCTTAAGATCAAGCCTTAAACTCATTTCACTCTAGAGTTCATAGATGGGACAACAAATAAGTCCCTGACCAAGCACCACTTAATGGCTGTATTTTGGGCCCTCTTGACTCAGAGTGAATGTAAAGAGTAACTGGTTCTCCTTTGGCCAGAAATCCTGAGGGTCTTCCCCATCCGCTCCCCCCACAAATTTGATTTATTTTTAAGTTAAATGGGCCATCCTTTGGCTCCCTTCTTAAAGGGGACTATTCACTGGACATTACCTCACTCAAAGTGAGAACCTGAAAAGACTTTAGCCTAAAAGGGCTTAGTCTCCCACTGCATCCTGGGCCATCTCCAGTCTTCCTGATGAATATCTGGCCACTGGATCCAGATGACTCTGGAGGAGAAAGTGAGGCTAGTTACCTTGCACAGTCCTCTCTCACTCAAATCAAAGTCAACTGTAGGACATATCATCATCAACCTGATGTCATGATCCTCTTCAAAAATGAAGGACAAACATATATATCCATGATAAAAGACTGGAGTTGTAGAGATCTCATTGGTGAGAATCAATGGTTATAGTTCAGAGAGGTCACTTTCTTGAGATGATGTGGTACAGTGGGAAGAATACAAGGTATAGATTCAGAGGACTCGTACTCAACTCCTAGCACTTCTTACTCTTTATGAGACCTTGGGTAAGAAACATCACTTCAGTGGGTCTCAATTTCCTTTACAATTAAAATAATGTTTGACTAAAATTTTATCCATTTCTAAATTTTTGTGATCCTTCATGGTTACATTTGTGTGATGAAGCCAGCTTATCTCAAACAGAAAGAAGTAAAATAATTCAAAGAGGAGTTGAACATGCAATGTGTTGAATGCTAAAGCTTCCACAGTCTTTTGTAGAGGCTTTCTCTATAAGGGAGAAGAGGTAGATATTCTCATAACCTGCTAGCCAACGTGAAGGGGCACCAACTCATCACACTGATCAATCAATTATTTGAAAAGTCTGACACGATTTAATTAATGCAAGGCTGCAGCATCAGTGCCTTAAAATTCTCCCTTTTACTAAGGGTGAGCAGCCCTTCATGTTTTTGCCTGCTAAGACATATTTACTTTCACTCAGTCATAAAGCTTTTTTGTGATTTATAGACATTTATACATTAACACAAAACAGGTTTACATATTTTTCACCTTTCCTACACTTTCATTTCTAGTTCCAGAACTTTGGGAGAACGGAGAACAATGTCTTCAAATTAAAAAAAAAGGTTGGGTTCCCCCAATCTATACCCCATACCATTATTGATCATAAAGATTACTTGTATTAGCTGTCCTGCATTTTTCTTTTTAAGTGTTGGGAATTACCCCGACTAGTGGAAAAAGAAAGTCAGAAGACCTGGGTTCAAGTCCTGATGTGAAAATGTAGTAACTTTGGGACTTTGGGCAAGTCACTTAATTTCTCTTAATTTCAGTAAGGTCTCCTGTAAAATGGGTAAAATGATGCCTGAAATATCCACCCCACATTGCAATTAGGGGGATTGAATGAGACAACATGTGGAAAGCATTTTCTAAATTCCAAGGTGATATATAAATGTGAGCCAATGATTTTATTATTACTACAGCCTATATTGACTTTTCCCTCTCCTGAACACCTCATATATCATTTAACCCTATGTAATGGATCTGTGATCTCATTGTGTATCAGCAAGGACCCCAACATACATAGGAGAGCCTTCTGTACAAGTTCATAGATCTGTTTTTCTAAAAGGAAAGCAACTTTTGAGGGGTCAACAATCACTTTAATCAGGCACATATATCATTTACTTAGTTCAGGGGAAAAAGTCAGCCCCCTGGATTTCAGAGAAAAAACAAACAGAGAAACAAAGATCAATCAACAGACAGGGCTTTCAACTATATGACCATACATACATAGTTACCAGAGAGAGTGAATCACCAATATCTGGGTTTTCAAAGCTGGGGTGAAGGAGAGGCTCCTCAGCAGCTGCCCAGAGTCTTGTCTGGCCAAACAAGTACTTCTAATGAGCAAACCCTGAAGTAAGAGCTCACTTCAGAGTATTTATACAGTTTACAGAGCCGGAGGGCATCACAACTCTTGAGAACCAGTGCCTTATTAGAAATTAAGAAAAGGGGTGGACCTCCCCTAATCAAACTTCCCTTAATGGATAGGCCCATCAATGGATGGGGAAGATCTCTAACTCTCATTAGCTTTACACATTGCTGTGGGTTTTTGCAGATCCAAACTTGTCCTGTGCTACCCTTCTTCATGACCTCTTGTGTATTCAACACCCATCCAACTTCTGTGATTCTTCCTCCTGTTCTCTTTACATTGGGTAGATGCCAATGTTGAATGTGGGCTCTCCATTGGCTATCTCTACTTCTCTCTCCCCTTCCACCTTATGTACGTGTTTTCTCTCCTATTATGTTGTAGGTAGTGCAATGAAAAGAGGAAATTCTTTATAAACAACTTTTATATCTTTCACAGTACCTAACACAGAGCTAGATACATATTAAGTATGTATTCACTGAATATTTTATATTATGAAATTCAAAGTTGGAAAGGTACATGTGATATAGTCCACCCCACACTATTTAACAAATGTGGAAATGGAAGACCAGAGAAGTGGAATTATCTAAAAGATTTACCCAAGTTCCCTTAGACCGAAAGAATTTAAACTTAGGTTTTCTGATTCCAAATCCATTCTCCTTTTCATTTTATTGAACTTTACTGCCTCCAAAAAGGGGGTTAAATCACTGTGGCCATTAGCACGAACAGGATAGAACACAAATTTCTTCTCCTTTCACCCACTCTGCTTTTTCCTCCTTCCTATTTCTCTCCTCTCCTCACCCCAGTTTGTTGTAACATTAGGAATATATGGGAGGAAAGGGGAAAGAAGTGGACACTTCATGCCTAGAACACATCAGTGCTCTCATTTACATGATATCTCACAAAGGATGTCTTATATGACAATCTTTTGATATATGTGTTATTCTAGGTCCTCTTCTCTCATACTTCTCTATTCCCTAGGGCATGCCTATGCCAAAAATCATGCAATTCAGCCAAGAGAAGAATTACAAACTATGAATCAGGAAAACCTGGATTCAGATCTTACTTCTGACAGTGTTATCACAGGTGGGATCACTAGCAATGCAATTGTGGGAAGCCACTTATCCTCTCTGAGACTGTTTCCTCATCTATAAAATGAGGGGGTTGGATTAGATGACTTCTAAGGTTCCTCCCAACTTTAAATCTTTGATCCTATTAATCACACATGCTTTTTGTACCCTGAGAGTCCTCTATCAATGGGCTTTGGGGCTCAGGTTACATTTTTGTTATGCATTACTCTGCCTATCCAGTTTATTTTAAAGTTTGCTCATTAAAGAAATCTTTCTAAAGAAAAATAATTTAATCAGTGTGGATGGGGTTCCCCTTTCTACATAAGTCACTTCAGACAGATTTATATATGGACAAACCCCATGTGTGCTGACATCTTGGAATATAAGCAGTAACATGTGAGATTCAGGCTTTTAAAAGATAAATGCTCCACGTGGGAAACTAAGTGCTGGGCTCAGAGCCTTTCTAACAGAGAGCCAATGCCCCTTCAACAGTCATTCAGCTGACTTCTGAACACTAATGTGCCCGCAGAGTCCAAATCTTTCAGGCACCAGAGGAAAATATTTCTAGTGCTGCTAATGTCAGTGAAGCAAAAGAAAAAAAGAAATTCAGTGCTGTAGATTTCTTTTCAGAAAGCATTTGCCAGGAATAACTTCTTGCTCTCCTCCTTCAAATGGTCCAGCTGCTCTGGTCTTGTGGAAATGCAAGCTGTTGGCTATGTTGGTGGTAACCTGGGCTGGCAGGCCCTTTGTTACATAGAGAGAGGCGTCACCTTGACAACAACAATAAACAGAGAAAATTCTATCAACTCAAATCATAGCCTTCCTATGTGGTGAGCTTATGCTGGCCTAAGTAATATTTCCAAGAATGACTCGCATATATCTGTGTGGTAGGAACTGAATGTGCATTACAGAGGTGAAGTTGACTTTAATTTCAATAAGTTTGGGTATCTTCCTTGGAATTTGATTGGTCAAAGGCCTGAAACGTTGACATGACTTAAACCATTGGTTCGGCTTCTTTGTCATCTAAGGCATAAAGAACCTAGCCAAAGGGAAATGGTGCTGCTGAGTTTTAGCAGTGTAGCGACCCTAGAGAATGAGGAGGTGGAAAAGAAGAGTGCCTATTTTTGGTGACATATCTTTTTTAATCCTATTTCAAAGAAATTTATTCTTAATGAATTTTATGGAGCTGATATTTCATTATATTCTACTCCAGAGCTTGAACCATTAAAATGGCCTGAGCGAGGGTTGGCCATGAACAACGAGTATGGTGGCACAGTAGATAGAGTTCAAGATGTGGAGTCAGCTAAATATGAGTTGAAATCCTCGGACATTTCCTAGCTGTGTGACACTGGGCAAGTCTCTTAACCCTTCTCAGCCTTGGTTTCCTCTTCTATAAACAATAATAGGAATATCATTCACCCTACAGACTTCTTGTTAGGGAGAAATGAAATTAACATAACATGTACGTTTACATGTTAACATTGTTAACATGTTAACATACATGTAACATTTACACTTTGTAAATTCCTAATCGACATATTAGTGCTTATTAGTATTCCATAGTTTTTACATGGAAATTCCTTTGGTAGCACTATTATCTCACACTTGTGTAGTGTTTTCACAAATGTGAGATATTATCATTTTAAACTACATGACCTCATGATTTTTCACAACCGTCTCAAACTACCATAAAATAGATATCCCATTTCACACAAGAAAACTGAGACCCAGAATATTTAAGGTCTAGAATGAGGATCCAGTGGCAGATCCATGGTTACAAACCAGTTTTCTCAACTTTTAGTATATTCTACTTTATAATGCTACTTCTCTTCAAGTCTGTAGTCCATATTGCTTTTGTTAAAACAGTTTTTAGCCTGAAATCTATGAAACTGTTAAAAAAAGATAACTATATATCAAAGTAATTGGTTTCCTTTGTAATGCTATGCATTTTATTTTATGTATTTCAAGAAATTATTCTAATAAGGAATCCATAAACTTCACCAAATGACACGAAACGGTTAAGAACTCCCACTTTATTATGCTGTAGGAAACTAAGACCCTAATGGTGAGATTGAGGAAATTGAGGGAACTGAGGGGATTAGGACAGCAACTGGTTAACTGTGGGTACTGAATGAATCCCACTGACTCCATCTTGTGACTTAATTCTGGAGGTAGCTCAGTTTGCTTTCCATTCACTTATGGGTCTAGTCCAATTTCTGTCTTGCAAGAAAACGTTATTAAATTATGGGAATTGAGAGAAAACATTATTGCATTGTTTGAACCTAGACTGGAATGACTGGGAAGTTGGACCCTTATTTACTGTTGAGAGAACCTTGACTAAGGACTTCAGTTATGCTGACCAGAAATCCAGTCAGATCCAAAGACTGATGTAAAGAGTTTTCTTACAATTGTACATCTCAAGCAATCCACATACCTTATCTGAGAACTGGCGCTATATGATCAATCAGTTACTGTTTCCTTGATAGTTCACCGACACCTGCCAGGAGTGACACACCTTTTCCTTCAGGGAATTGCACCTGTTCACTCTCTCCCTCCTAACTTGCAAAGTCCCTAATCTTTTAACCAATTAGGAATCAGATTACCTAATGTAATTATTTCCTTTTATCTAATTGACCACATTTGATTAATTGTTTTTAATGTATAAAAGTCTACCTTTTCAAGGGCCACCTCTAAGCTGAGGAAGGAGCCTGGTCCCAATTTGTTAGCCAATTGGCATACATTCCTTGATAAACTGATATGCTTAAAAGATCAAATCTTTGTTTCCTCAGTCATTTCATCTTTCACAAGATATTTCCATCTTTCCGGTAGCTGAGTGGTCTGTGAGGTAATACCTTTATACAAACTGAAGCATAGAATATTGGGGACAAAAATGCTACAACTTGGAGGAAAAATATTCTAGGACAAGGTTTCTTGACCTTTTTTGTGTCGTGGACCCTTTTGGCAATTTGGTGAAGCCTATGGACTTCTCAGAGTAATCTTTTTAAATGTATAAAATATGCAGAATTGCAAAGGAAACCAATTATACTGAAATAGTTATCAAAATATGTTTTTAAAAAGTGTTCAGGCCTAGGTTAGGAACTGCTTCTCTAGGTAGTTTTTTTTTTTTTTCAGGGGAAGGATTCTTGCCAAGTAGTATCAGAAGGTACCTTATTTATTTCTTGGAATTTAATTGAAATACCTACCCTGACCTGCTGTCTCTCTGTGCCCCTCACTTCCCTGTCCTGAACCACTCAGAATCCTATCCATGCTTTGAACTAGACCTCAAATCCTACATCCTTTAGTGATTTCCCTTACTCTTGCTCAAATCATCATTCCCTTTTTGACAGTCAGTTCTATAGTACTTATTCCACTACTCATTTAAAATTTTTAATATAGTGTTTTGCCTGTAAGGTAGTTTTATATGGATACATATTGTTTGCTCAACCAGATTGTAAAAGAATTGAAGGAAAATCTATGTCTTCTACTTCTTTGAAACTCCCTCCTTATCTAGCAAATAGAGCAGAAATGCAATAAATATCTTTGATTCTTTAGTGCACAGTTCCCCAGAGACTTTTTTTCAACTCAGCAGTATAGGAGTGCCAAATGACATCCATTTAGGAACCGGCATTTGTTCATGACCATTCTGAACGAAAAGACCACTTCACATTGTGAGTACAGGGGAAGAGATCATATGTGTACCAGCCTGTGTCAAAGAAACCTTTGACTCATCCAAAGAATGACCTTTGGAAATGTTGAAATCTGTCACCAACTTCTGTTTCCTTTGGTTTTACCCTAAAAATAGATTAATAAATATATCTGTTTTGGAACCTAGGTAGATAAAGTGTAGGTGTGAATGTGACATCAAGATCTAGAATTCAGGGGGTGGGGAACTTGTGGTCTTGAGGCCACATGTGACCTGCTAATATCTTTGGGAGTGGCCTATTGACTGAATCCAAGTTTTACAGAACAGATCCTTTTATTAAGGGAATTTGATCTGTAAAGTTTAGATTCAATCAAAGAGCTGTACTTGAGGAGGGCCTTGAGGTGGCAGGTTCTCCACCTCTGATTCCAGACCAAGCTAAATATTTTTTAAAATATTAAATATTAAATATTTAAATATTTTTTTTTTTCTCTCATGAGACTCACCACTGGTAAAACTGTTTGGGAAGCCAAATATGTCATTAATACCACCTACTAAATGTGCTAAATGTAAAATGGTCAAATAGAAGTTATTTCTGAAAGTTTAAAAAGTTAATCTTGGAAAAAAAAAACACTTTTTGAATTTGAGTAATATGATATAATGAGAAAAGGATAGGATTCCAGTCCTGACTTTGCCACTACATTGTTATATGGCCTCCTCTGTCATAATCTCTTTGGGCATCATTTTCCTCATTTCTAATGGAAGAGTTTTAGAAGAACTATTCAAGGTCCCTATCCACTCAATGGTTATATCCAATGGAATGTGTGGGTTCGCTCTTCTAAAGACAAATCTGTTCCTATAGATGGCATGAAGGTTAGAGAGTGGAGCAGTAAGCTCCTTCCAAAGGTTCCCTTTATAGAAGGCTCTGAACTTTCAGAACTGTTCAGTTAACCCTCCACTTTCCATCAATAGCTATATTGAGTTTGGACTCCACAGAACATCATGCCCATACTCAGTCCCCTCAAAATTTTTGCATTCCATTTGTTTGTTGTCTTTACTCATTAAAATATAAACTTCTTGAGGAAAGGGATTGTTTTTCTTTTTCTTATTTGTATCCTCAGCATTCAGCACATGCCTGGCCTATAGTAGGTGCTTTATCAATTTTAATTAAATTTTCTCCATAGCCTAGATTTTCCTTCAGGATCTTTTAAAAAAAAAAAAACAACAAAATTATAATAATTTGCTAGCAAAACAACCTATTATGTTAAATTTTCTCTTTTTTATGCTTATCTGGGTAGAAGTCAAATTTTTCTCCCCTGACTCTTTCATAAAACTATTAGATTATCCCCACCAGCCACCCTACCCTGGACAAGGTGCTTATCTTTGTTCCTGTTTTCAAAGAGAAATATTTCCAAGTACTAGATATTTTTTCAGATTTCCTTAGATAACCCCACCTAACAGGTGCTGGAGGAACAGACAATTAAATAATATTAAAAAATGAATCTAAAGGCCATTCATTGCCAGAGGCATCAAGAGAATTCACAAACCCAGATGTGTATTCTCTTTATATGTGGCCATTAAAAAAATCAGATGGAAATATGAACTCTAGTTGCAGTAGCCCAAGGGCTATCATTAAGCACCTACCTTTGCCTAATGCTGTTTTAAGTACTTCACAAAGAAGGCTGATGTAGTTTTGGCTCTCTTAGATTTTGATCCAGTTCAAGAACAGTGAACAAACTAAGATAGAATTGGTGGTCATTAAACTACACAGAAAAATCACTGTGGGTTACATTATTCACTTAACTTTAGAATGTATTATTATTTTATGGTAGGTTTTCATTTATTTGAAAATATCTCCCAATTATGTTACAATCTGGTTTGTACATATGTTGTGAGCTGCATATGGCTTATGGGTTGTGTGTTTGACACCTGGGTTCTAGAACTAAATATTAAAGAGATAGTTAATGAACATCTAGAAAAGGAGGTAGTGACCACAAAGAGCCATCCTGGCTTTATCAAGAATAATTCATGACAGATTAATCTCATATCCATTTTTGAAAGCCTTACTATATGGTTATATCAAGGGAATTCTGTAGCTATATTTTACTTAAATTTTTAACAACAAAGCCTTATTATTCTTGTGGATAAGACAGAGAGAGGTAGGCTAGATGAAAATATGGTTTGATGGATTCAGAAGTGACTGAACCCAAAGAGGAGTTCAAGATTTAGTGTCAATGTGGAAGTAAATCTTGTAGTGGGGAGGTATTCTAGGGATTTCTTTTGGTGCATTATTTCAAAAAATATTTTTAGCAGCAACTTGGATAAAGGCAGAGATGACTCATTAAGTAAATCTGCAGATGACACAAAGCCAAAAGGAGTAGCTAATTAATTTTGTGACAGTGTCAATATCCAAAAATATCTTCTTAAGCCAGAGTATTGGACCACATTGAATGATTTAAATTTTAGTGGAGATGAATGTAAAGTTTTGGGAAGTAGCATGTTGTAATAGATAGAGGGTAATCTGTTGAGTGAAAAAAAAATGTGGATTTAAGTTTTGCCTCCAATACTGAGTAGTTGAGTGACTATGGGTAAATTTTTAGCCTCTTGGTTATCAAATAACCCAAACACTCTTAAGAATAAATTTTTTTAGCCAAGATGGGGGAATATGGAAGGAACTCTCTGAAGCTCTTCCAAATTCCCCTCCAAAAACTAGAAAATCATCTAGGTGGTAATCACAAGTAAAATGCTTGTGAAGTTGGAATGTGTGAGAGGGGTGAGAGAGAGAAGGAAATAAGCAAACAGAAAATAGCATGGAGGGAAGTATACAATTAACTATCACAACTATAAATGTAAATGGGATGAACTCACTTACAAAACCAAAGTGAATAGCAGAATGATTTAAAAACTAGACTCCTGTAATATGTTGTTTACAAAGTCAAGGAGCTGGAGCACAATCTGTTATGCTTCAGCAGAAGCAAAGAAAGAATAGGTAGCAATCATGATCTAAAACTAAATAAAAACAAAAAACTGGGTTAAATAACAAGTCATAGAAATAATCAATAATTTCATTAAAGAAAAGGACAACAATGAGACATGCTAACATTTATAAGATGGAGCCAAAGTGGTACTTAGGGGAAAATTTTTAACTTTAATTGCTTATATTAATAAAATAGAGATAAAACAGATTAATGAACTGGACATGCAACTAAAAAAATAGGGAAAGAACAAATTAAAACCCCCTAATTAAACATCACATTTGAAATGCTGAAAATCTAAGGAGAGATGAATAAAACTGAAAGTAAGAACACCATTAGATTAATAAATAAAACTAGAAGTTGCTTTTTTGACAAATCAATAGAATAGTAAAAACCTTTGGTTAACTTGACTAAAAATAGGAAAGAAGAAAACCAGATTATCACTATCAAAAATGAAAGGAATGAACTCACTGTCAATGAAGCAGAAACTAAGACAATTGTTAGTAGGTATTTTGCCCAAATATATGTCAATATATTTGACAATCTAAGTGAAATGGATGAATATCTACAAAATATCTACAAAAATATAAATCATCCAGATTAATAGAAGAAATAAAACACCTAACCCAATCTTAGAAAAAGAAATCAAACAAGTCATCAATGAATTTCCTAAGAAAACAGCCCCAGGACCAGATGAATTCACAAACAAATTCTACCAAACATTTAAAGAACAATTAATTGCAATATTATGTAAACTATTTGGAAAAATAGGCGGAGTCCTACTCAATTTCTATTGAACACAAATATCATGCTGATGCCCAAACCAGGAAAAGCCAAAATAAAGAAAGGAAATTATAGACTGGTTATGGGGACCCTGCAACCTTGTCACATGTGGCCTTCTATGTCCTTAAGTGCAGCCTTTTGACTGAATCTAAGTTTTACAGAACAATTTGGATTCAGTCAAAAGGCCACAGGTTCCTTACCCCTGTAGACCAATTTTCCTGTTGAATATTGATGCAAGAATTTTAAATAAAATACTAGCAAAGAGATTACAGCAACATATCACAGGCATCATATGCTATGACCAGGAAGGATTTATATCAGGAGTTCAGGGCTGGTTCAGTATTAAGAAAACTATTAACGTAATTGACCATATCAACAACAAAACCAACAGAAATTATATGATCATTTTGCTAGATGAAGAAAAAAAGCTTTTGACAAAATACATCACCCGTTCCTATTAAAAACACTAGAGAGCAGAGGAATAAATAGAACTTCCCTTAAAATGATAAGTAATATTTATCTAAAACTATCAGCAAGCATCATCAGTGATGGGGATAACTTAAAAGCCTTTCATATATAATCAGGGGTGAAGCAACAATGCCCATTGCCCCCTTTATTATCTAATTGTACTAGAAACATTAGCTATAGCAATGAGAGAAGAAAACACAATGAAAGGAATTAGAATAGGAAGTGAGGAACAAAATTCTCACTCCTTTCAAGTTATATGATGTTATACTTAGAAAATCCCAAAGAATCAATTAAAAAAACTACTTGAAATTATTAGTAACTTTAGTTAAGTTGCAGAATACAAAATAAGAAGTCAACAGCATTTTTAAATTACCAACAAAATCCAGCAGCAAGAGACAGAAAGAGAAATTAGATTCAAAATAACTATAGAAAATACAAAATATTTGGGAGTCTTCCTGTCAAGACAAACCCGGGTATTATATGAAGAAAAAATACTTTATATGAACAAAAAAGTACTTTGCTGCACAATAAAGTTAGAGCTAAACAATTTGAGAAATATTAATTGCTCATGGGTAGGCTGAGACAATATAATCAAAATGACAATTCTACCTAAATGAATCTATTCAGTGCTATACCAAAAAAGCTATCAAAAATTATTTTATAGAGTTAGAAAAATAATGACATAAGTTGGCTAGAAGAACAAAAGCCCAAGAATAGCAAAGGAATCAATGAAAAAATGTGAAGGAAGGTGTTTTAGCCATACTGGATTTCAAACTATTATAAAGTAATTGTCAAAACTATCTGGTACTGAGTAGGAAATAGAGTGGCAGATCAGTGGAATAGATTGTGTACAAATTACATTATATTATGACCACGTATAATCTAGTATATGATAAACCCAAAGATGTAAGATTTTGGAAAAAACTCATTATTTGACAAAAGCTTCTAGGAAAACTAGAAAATAGTAAGGCAAAAGTAGGTATCGACCAACATCTCATACTGCATACTAAGATAAGGTTAAAATATGTACATGGTTCACACTTAAGGGGTGATACCATAAGCAAATTAGAAGAGCAGGGAATATTTTATGCTTAATATTTATGGATAAGGAAAGAATTTATGATCAAAGATCTGTAGAACATTATAAAATGCAAAATAGCTCATTTTGATTATATAGAATTTAAAAGTTTTTGCACAAACAAAACCAATGCAACCACAATTATAAGGAAAACAGAAAACTGGAGGGGGGATTTTGCAACAAGTATCTCCAATAAAGGCCTAATTTCTCAAATATATAGAGAATGAGTCAAATTTCTAAAAATTCAAGTCATTCCCCAATTCATAAATGGTCAAAGGGTATGAACAATCTGTTCTCAGACAAAGAATTCAAAGCTATCTGTATTCATATGAAAAAATGTTCTAGATCACTGTTGATCAGAAAAATGCAAATTAAAACAACTCTGAGGTACATCTCACATCTATCGGAGAGGCTAATATGATAAAAAAGGGAAAATGTTGGATGTTGGAGAGGTTATGGGAAAACTGGGACACTCCTAGTGGAGTTGTGACCTGATCCAACCATTCTGGAGAGCAATTTGGAACTATGCCTAAATGGCTATAAAATTGTGCATATCCTATGATCCAGCAATACCACTCCTAGGTTTATATCCCAAAGACACCCCCAAAAAGGGGAATAGGACTCTTTGTACAAAACATTTGTAGCAGCTATTTTTGTAGCAGCTAAGAATTGGAAATCAAAGGGATGCCTTTCAATTAGGTAATGGCTAAACAAGCTGTGGTATACAATTTTAACGGAATATTATTGTGCTTTATGAAATGACAAGCAGGATGATTTCAGAAAAACCTGGAAAGACTTACATGAATTGGTGTATAGTGAAGTGAACAGAACCAGGAAAACGTTGACACAGTAATAGCAATATTGTTCGATGAACTACCAATGACTTAGTTATTTCACCAACACAATAATACAAGATAATACCAAAGTACTAATGATAAAGCATGTCACCCACCTCCAGACAAAGAACTGATATTGATTAAATACAGATTGAAGCATGCTATTTTTCAATTTCACTTTTTTATTTTATTTAAGTCTTCTTATACAAAACATCTAATTTGAAATGTTTTACACAGTTGCACATGTATAATCTATATCTTGATTGCTAACTGTTTCAGGGATGGGGTAGAGGAGGAGGGGAAGGATAGGATGGAATTTGTAACTCAAAACTTTAAATAAATATGTTACAAATTGAAAAAGATAAATGTGAAGTACTATATGAAAAAAAGAATATTTTTTTTTGCATTAATTGTTGATGTGCATTCTTGTAGAAGTTCCCAACACTTCTAGTTCCCACTAGAAGTTCCCAATACCAATTCTCTGTTCTCAAATCCTATGCCCGAAGAACCAGCTATCTGGTTCAGTGGCTAGAGCTATGGCCCTGGAGTCAAAATGACCTGAGTTTCAATCTAACCCCAGACACTTTCTAGATATGTGATCTCAAGCAAGTCAATTAATATCTGTTTGCTCTGTCTGAAGACAATAATAGCACCTACTTTCCAGGTTTATTGTGAGGATCAAATGAAATATTTGTAAAACTGTTTACCGTAGTGCCAGGCATATAAGAAGTACTTTATACATGCTTATTTTCATCCTTTTTCACTACCAATTAAATCTCAGTTCTATCCCACCATGTATAGTTTTATATGGGGGTGAAAAATATTATTTTCTCAAGTTCAAGATACACAAATTAAGGATAGATTGAAGGTCATCTGAAAAAGTCTGGGGTATTTTAATGGATTGTGAACTCAATGGGAGTCAACAGTGTGGTATGGCAGCCAACAAATCCTAATTCAACTTTAGACTGAATTAAAAGAGCCATAGCATTCAAGAATATGGGCATGAGAATTTCCCTGTATTCTTTCCTGGTCATTTTACTTCTGGTGTAATGGGTGCAATTCTAAAAGTCACACCTTAGGAAGGACATAGATAATCTTGAGAGCATCCCAGAATGTAATCAGAATAGGGGAGGGCCATAACATGATCTTCTTTATCATACTTCTTTTTCTCTTTATTTTAATGTTTACAAAATAGTTTACATGTATTATTTCATAATAATGTTATCTAGCTTGAATTTCATAAGAAGCTTGTGATCCAAGTACTACAACTATTATTTTCATCTTTTTTACAGGTGAAAAACCTAAAGATCAAAGAAATTAAGAGAACTTGTTTTTTGCATTGATTGTTGATCTGCATTCTTGTAGAAGTTCCCAATACTTCTAGTTCCCACTCGATTGATGGAAGGAAATGAAGGTGTTTAACACAGAGAAGATAATACAGGGACAGATTGCTTTATTCAAGTATTTGAAGGGCTGCTATGTGCAAAAAGCATTAGATTTATTATGCTTGATCCTAGAGGATAGGACTAGAAGCAATGGGTAGAAATCACAGAAAGTCAAATTTAGACTTAGTGTAGGGAAAAAACTTCCTAGCAATTAAAGATACCCCAAAGTGGAATGAACTGTCTGAAGAAGAAGTGGATGTTCCCTCAAATGAGGTCTTCTAGAAAAGACTGGGTGGCCATTTATGTATGTTGTAAAGGAGATATTTGCATGGATACAGGCTGGATTAGCAGGTTTTCAGGGTCCCTTATGACTCTGAGATTCTATAAGTGATTCTTCATTCCTTTCAACATGACAGCTTTGATAGTTGGAACAATTGGAAACCACTCATTTGCCAAGTTTGTACAGAACATCATATGGATATTCATAGCCTTAGGTTAGTATAAATGGCAAAGTATAAATGGCTCAAATTATAGGTCTCTTGTTCTTACTTTATATTAAAAAATAGATGGACTTTAAGAGTATTTTCTTTTTATTTTTATTCTTTCAAATTTTTTATTAATTTTATTTATTTTCAGTGTTCTACAATCACTACCATATAACTTAGATTTTTCCCCTCCCTCCCCCCTATCTTCCCCTTCCTTCCCCAAGACAGCATACAATTTTATATAGGTTCTACACATACATTCCTATTAAACACATTTTCACTATAGTCATGCTGTGTAGAAGAATTAAAATGAATGGGTGAAATCATATAACAAACCAAAATGTAATACAAAAGAAAATGATCTGCTACATTCTGCAATTGAATTCCACAGTTCTTTCTCTGGATGTGGAAGGCATCTTTCCTCAAAAGTCTATTGGGAATTTTTTAAGTCTTTGCATGGCTGTGAAGTTCCAAGTCTGACAGAAAAAACTCTCGCACACCATGGTTATTGCTGTGCACAAAGTTCTCCTGGTTCTGCTCCTTTTGCTCAGCATCAGATCATTTAAGTCTTTCCAGGCCTCTCTGAAGTCTTCCTGTTCATCATTTCTTATAGTGCAATAGTGTTCCATTACATTCATATACCATCATTTATTCAGCCATTCTTCAATTGATGGGCATCCCCTTGATTTCCAGTTTTTGACCACCACAAAGAGTGTTGCTATAAATATTTTTGTACATGTGTGATCCTTTCCCATTTTTATGATCTCTTGGGGATACAGTCCTAGAAGTGATATTACTGGGTCAAAGGGTATGCATATTTTTGTAGCCCTTTGGGCATAGTCTCAAATTGCTCTTCAGAATGACTGTATCAACTCACAGCTCCATCACCAAAGAATAAGTATTCCAACTCTGCCACATTCTCTCCAACATTTATCATCTTCCTGTTCTGTCATGTTTGCCAATCTGATAGGTGTGATGTGATATCTCAGAGTTGTTTTGATTTGCATCTCTCTAATCAAGAATGATTTAGAGCATTTTTTTATGTGACTATAGATATCTTTAATTTCTTCCTCTGAAACCTGCCTGTCCACATCCTTTGACCATTTATCAATTGGGAAATGACTTGTATTCTCGTACATTTGACTCAGTTCTCTATATATTCTAGAAATGAAGCCTTCATCACAGACACTAGCTGCAAAAATTCTTTCCCAGTTTTCTGCATCCCTCCGAATCTTGGTTGCATTGGGTTTGGTTGTGCAAAAACTTTTCAGTTTAATGTAATCATAAGAGTATTTCCAAACCACATAAATGTATTTTGCTTCTCACAAATACCAAATAATCACATTTAAACTTTAAGAAAGAAACATGCAAGCTTTGATTGTAATGCCCAGTACAGAATCACC
Source organism: Notamacropus eugenii (assembly GCF_028372415.1). Lineage (NCBI taxonomy): Eukaryota > Metazoa > Chordata > Mammalia > Diprotodontia > Macropodidae > Notamacropus > Notamacropus eugenii. The sequence goes on from NC_092876.1 coordinate 401,507,746, forward strand.
CCACTTTCAAGAATTGTAGTCTGCTTCTACATCATACAAAATTAAGTGATAATGGGTCAGACTTTGATGGGGGTCTTTTGTTGTTACTATACTCATGTAGAATACATGAATACATACAATAAAGTACATTTGTAAGCTCATATTCCTATTTATGTGACTTGATTAGAGGTAATACTTTTACATATACAAGATGTTTTAAGGATAACCAGATTTTTCATAGCACAACCCAGTGAGAAAAAAGTAATTTACCTGTTATTAGTTCCATTTTTCAGAAGAGGAAACAGATTCAGAGTAAAAGATTTGGACTCCTCCCTCAAACTACCTTGAATTTAACTACTTTATAGATATTTGTATTTATTGACTTTATATTTATTTACATATATATGTATATATACATGCATGTATATATACATATATGCACACATGCATACACATACACACATTGTATTTATAGATCCTTATCATGTCATTCTTCAGAATTTAATCTCATTTTAAATAGGGATTTTTTTCTTTGTATGTATTTCCAAAGCCTAGCATAATACCTCATACACAGCAGCTAATTAATAAATGTTTGTTTATCAAATGATTTTTCCAAAGTCACAAATCCAGCAAGTATTAAAGATTTAAACCCAATCTTTTGACTCCTGGTCCAGCTTTCTTGTCACCCTCCAATCAATAGAACATAATGAAAAAATGGCCTTAATTTTTATTTCTCACTGATTTGTATAGTGTTGCTGTTGTTACCATATACTTTTCATATATACGTCTTAGACGCTCTAGAGCCTTTTAGAGTTTACCTTACGAGTGAACTCCTATGGGACTCAAGGTCTTTCTTTATCCTCCTAATTGCAAGTGCCTTTCACACCTTCATTCACTTCATTTACTTCCTATTTACTTGGAATGTGTTTTGTATTTATTTATTTGAGTACATGCTATTTTCACCACAGTAGAATGTAAAAACCTTAAGAACAGGCACTATTTTGTCTTTGCCTTCGTATCCCTAGCATCTAACATAGTTCTTGTCATGTACAAACAGCCACTTAACAAATGCTTATTAAATTAAATTGAATTATATGCTATGTAACAGAGCATAAAACAAATTGTGCTGAAGTATATGTATAACATGCATGGTCATATACATACATATATACATTGAGTTACACAAAAATCCAATATTTGATTTTTTTACAATAATCACTTCTGAAATCACCCCTTATCCATAGGCTTGATTATTTCAAAACAAAAAAAGTTAAGCAAAACAGTTCAAGGAAATGACCAAGAGTAATGGAGAACATAATATACTACAACCAGAGTTCACCATTTCTCTCTTGAGAAGTATGTCCTGATGGAGCTAAAATGGCAGAGTAGAGAAGCACTAAATTGAGCTCTCCCACTGTCCCCTCCAAACAACTTTAAAATAACATCTCAAATAGAATTCTGGAATGGCACAGCCAACAAGAGTTTCTCAGAGTGACACACTCTTCCAGCCCAAGACAACATAGGAGGTTGGACAGAGAGATCTGTAACATGGGAGAAGAGGTTGACCCAGAGTCCACATAAATGAAATACTAGTGATGGGACTATATGGTGTAGACAGAAGCAGCAGTATCAGCTATAGGAGATCTCAAGACACAATGGTAAGGGGATCTGGCAACTGGTCAGAAAGAGAAGACAGGGTGCCACTGTGCAAGCACTGGACATAGGACTTTATGTTATTTGGTAACTTCATTGTTTATATCTACTTCTGACTCATAGTTCAAGGGCATGGAGGAACACTTTTGATCAGGAGGGAGTTGGTTGAATGCTGCAGTGGTTTGGCAACTTCAATACCTTTACCCACTCCTGGGTTACATTTCAAGTGCAGAAAGGAATACTTTTGATCAAGAGGGAGTAGAAGCCCTGAGGTGTAGCATCACTTCTGGCCCTAATGGATCAAAGACCCTGAGGAATAGTATCATTTCTTGTCCCAAAAGAGAAGGGGCCCTGCTGAGCAGCATTGATTGTAATTCCAAGAGATTAGGGCCCCTTCCTAGGTAAGGACCAGTATGTAGACTAAGACAGCAGTGACCACATTCTTCCCTCATCCCCTAATCAAGTCACTTTGAAAGCACAGGGAATTTCCAAACCTCCAGAACTAGCTCTGAAAACAGCAGTGCAAAAAATTCTGAAGCTTGAGACAGAGCCCCTCACTTTCCTCCAAGCCAGGAAGAGAGCCCAACAGTAATATGAAGTTCCAAATCAAGAAATATGGCAAAAAAATAAGCAAACAACACAAAAAGAACCCGACCATATAAAAGCTACTTTAGTGACAGAGAAAATCAAAACAAAAACTCAGAAGTCTACAATAAAGTCAAAATACTTAACAAAAGTCTCAAAGAAAAAGTGTGAATTGGAAATAAGCCCAATGAGAATTCCTGGAAAAGCTAAAAAAAAATTTCTAATAAAATAAGAGTGGTAGATGAAAAATTAGATAAAGAAAATAAAGGAAGACAATCATTAAAAGATAATTAGCAGCTTGAGAGAAGAAGCACAAAAATACTGAAGAAAATAATATCTTAAAAGACAAAATTAACCAAGTAGAAAGAGCTGTAAAAAATTTCACTGATATATCAGAAGAACTCCTTAAAAAGCAGAATTGGTTAAGTGGGAAAAGATATACACAAGCTCACTGAAGAAAATGATTCCTTAAAAATTGGAATCGTACAAGTGGAAAATAATGATCCCATGAGATCTGAAGAAACTATTATTTTATTAAACAAAGTCAAAAGCCTGGAAAAAAAGAAGAAAATGTGAAGTATCTCATTGGAAAAAAAAAAAACAACCAACTTAAAAAAAACAGATTGAGGAGAGTTAATTTAAAAATTATTAGATTACCTGAAATCCATAATCAAGGAAAGAACCTAGATATCATATTTCAAAAAATTATCAAGGAAAGTTGCAGGATATAAAATAAACACAAATCACCAGCATTTCTATATACTACCAACAAAACCCAGCAGCAGGAGATGGAACGAGAAGTTCCACTTAAAATACCTTCAGACAATATAAAATACTTAGGAATCTATCTGCCAAGATAAACTCAGGGACTATATGAACAAAATTATAAAACAGTTTTCACACAAATAAGGACATACTTATAGAAATAGAGAAATATGAATGACTCATGAGTCTGCTGAGTCAATATAATAAAAGTGACAATTATAAGTAATTTGTTCATTCGTGACATACTAATGAAATTATCATTGATGTATTACAAAGAACCAGAAAAAAGTAGTAATAAAATTCATCTCTAAGAACAAAATGTCAAGAATAGCTAAGAAATCAATGAAAAAAATGTCATGGCAGGCAGCCTAGCAGTTCCAGATTTCAATTACATTACACAACAGTAACCATCAAAACAATCTGGTACAGGCTAAAAGATGTTGGATCAGTGGAATAGATTAAATACACAGTAGTAAATGTAGTGTTTGACAAACCCAATGTCCAAATCTTTGAGTAAGAACAAGCTATTTGGCAAAAATTGTGGGGAAAACTGGAAAGCAGTTTGGCTGAATTTTGGCATAGACCAAAGTCTCATATTTTGTACCAAGATAAGATCAGAATGGATAAATGATTTAGACATAAAGTGTGACAACATAAGAAAATTAGGGAAGCACATAAAAATATGTCAGATTTATAAATAAGGGAAGAGTTTGTGATCATACAAGAGATATAGGAGATTATAGGAAGAAAAATAATGATTTTGGTACATGAAATTTGAAAAATGTATGAACAAAACAAATGTAGCCAAAATTAGAAGAAAAGCAAGAAAGTGGAAAATATTAGCAATAAATTTCCCTGATAAAAGTCTCTTTTCTCAAATAAATAGGGAACTGAGCTAAACTTATAAAAATAAAAGACATTCTCCAGTTGTTAAATTGTCAAAGGACCTGAAGAGTTAGTCTTAGGAAGAAGAAATCAAGATATTAATAGTTACATGAAAAATGCTTTAAATCACTATTGATCAGAGAAATGTTCATTAAAATAACTCAGAAGTACCACCTTACCCTCATCACTATGATGGCTATGATGATAGAAAAAGAAAATGACAAATGTTGAAGGAGATACGGGAAAATTGGAACACCAATGTTCTGTTGGTGGAGTTATGAACTAGTACAACCATTCAGCAGAAAAATTTGGAACTATATGGGCTATAAAACTGTTCATGCCCTTTGATCCAGAAACACTACTTCTAGGTGTGTATCCCAAAGAGATCAAAAAAAGTGAAAAAGGATGTATTTGTACAAAATTATTTATAGTAGCCCCCTTTCTATGGTGGAAATTGAGGAGATGCCCATCAATTCGTGAATAGCTGAAAAAATTGTGGTATATGATTGTGATGGAATATGTTTGAACTATAAGAAATTATGAAAATGGTTTCAGAAAAACCTGTGAAAACTTATATGAATTCATACAAAGTTAAGAGTGCAGAACTAAGAGAACACTGCACACAGTAACAGCAATATTATAATGATGATCAATTGTTAAAGACTTAGGTACTCTGATCAAGATGATTATCCAAGAACTTTCAAAGGACTCATGATGATAAATGCTGTGCACTCTCAGAGAGAGAACTAATGAATCCTGAATGCAGGGTAAAGCATACTTTTTTAAACTTTATTTTTATTACTTAAATAAAATATTCTTGTGTATTCTTTTGCAACACAGCTATTATGGAAATGTTTTATATTACTTCAAATCTATAATTGAAATCAAAGTGCTTGCCTCTCCAAGAGGGCCTAATGGGAGGGAGAAAATTTAGAACTCAAAAATTTAAAAAAAATCAGTAAAATTTTTATATGTTTATTAGGAAATATTTGATGAAATAAAAATAATTTCAAAACACATAAAAAATAGAAGTGTGTTCCAGTATCTGAAACCATAACTGATCATTACATTTCACCTTAATTGTGTTGTCTTTTAATCTTGTTCTTTCTTTAGACTTATACTAATTCCTTTTATTCAAAACTCCTATGCCCAGTACACATCCTAAATGCTATATCAACAGTTTTTGATTCTGGGAAAAAGAATTTCAGCACCGTCAAGGAGTTAGTTTGCTCTGATGGCAAGCCTGAACATTAATCCCTTGTAGCCTTCTGCAAATCTCTTTTAGTGTGTGTGTCATGAGGGTTAGCCAAGTGCCTCCTATGTTATGAGAGAAAATGCTCTCAAAAGGTTATTTTCATAAATTCCTTCTCTACATCCAAATGTAGGTTGGATGTGGGGGAGCAAGTGGGGTTGGTCCCTCTGACATTTCCAAATGTTGTCATCTACTTCCTGGTCTACTCAAATTTAGAAGTAAATTGCATGCCCCCATGACTATTAGACAGAATTTTGTTTAACAGATTGTTTTCTATTTCATTTTTTGCACCCCTTTGAGCCACATCTGAACAAGACCCATGTGGGGACATATAGCCTAAGTGGGCAAAATACAATAAGCCAACTACCATATATGTGTGCAAAAGGCTTTGTAACCATGAAGTTCTGTGTAAATGTAAACTATGATTATTACTGGGGTAGACAAAGACTGAGAAAGACAGCAAAATCTATATACAAAGAGATGTAGGGAAAGGGAGAGACAGAGAAAACAAAGATCAGGGACCTAGAGAGAAAAAACAAACTAAAGGAGAGGAAGACAGACAGCAAATACCAAGACACTCAAACATACAGAAAGAAACCAAAAAAATATTGACACATATATATCTCCATGGACGTGAGTATCTTCATTTTGTGACTGGCCTCCAATGGTATTAGACATATCTTTCATTTTTACAGTGATAAGCACAATTGGAATTACCTTATTTTACACTACCTTCTAGCCTCACCACCATACCAAGAATGTGTAAAACTAAGCTGGCAGCTAGGTGGTATAGTGAGTACTATGTTGAATTTGGAATCAGAAAACTCTGAGTACAAATTCTGAGTCAGACCTCTACTAATGAGGTGACCCTTATAACCTAAGTCAATTAATATCATCTGCCTCAGTTTCTTCATATTTGAAATGAGGGGATGGAGCTTGATGAATTGCAAGGCTACTTACGGTTCTAAATATTTTGTAATCCAAATGCTAGATCTGTTCCATAAGATAATGTGTGTATGTGTGTGTGGGGGGTGGTTACTACTGATTTCTATTATTACTTTCCCCCCACATGCAAATCCAAATAGAAGACTTCTATGAATACCCAAAAGTCTTTCCAAAAACCACAAGCTCAGGACTAAAATCTTTCTTTTCTCTTCACTCATTCCTGAAATGCCTGCTCCAATCCATGGGTGTGACCAGTACAATGAATGATAAGCCAGCTACAACAATATTTTTGGCCAGCATTTATTATCACCAATTATGTATAGTAGGTAGAAGAGGAAGGAGGAAATGAGCATTTATAAAATATCTACTGCAGGGGTGGGAAACTTGTGACCTCAAGACCACATGCGGACTTATAAGTCCTTGGTATGGTCTTTTGACTGAGACCAAGTTTTAGGGAACAAGTCCTTTTATTAAAGGAATTTGTTCTGTGCAATTTGGATTTAGTCATAGTGCTGCACTTGAGGACCTAGAGGGTCACATGTGGCCTCAAGGCTACAGGTTCCCCACCCCTTACCAACTACATCTTCAAAATTATGTTAAGCATTTTACAAATATAATCTCATTTGATTCTCACAACAAATCTGGGAAGTGGGTGCTGTTATCATTCTCACTTTACAAAGGAGGAAATTGAGGCACAGGGAAGTTAAATGATTTACCCAAGGTCACATAGTAAGTGTCTTGAGGTCAAATTTGCATTCAGGTCTTCCTGACTCTATCCACTATGCTATCCAGTGTGTATTATAGTGGAAAGAGTGCTGGATTTGGAATCATAGATTGTGAGTGGAAGGGAACTTAGAGGTCATCTAGTCCAACCTTCCTCACTTTACAGATGAGAAGACTGAGGTACAGAGAGCATACATGACTTGCCCAGGATCACATAGCAAATAAATGTCAGAAACAGGATTTGAATGTAGATCTTCCTGATTCCAGAGCAATGACTTACCTTTTGGCTGCCAAAAGTGTTCTCATGGGCTCTCAAAGTACGTGGGTTTAAATCATGGCTCCACCTGTAAGTCATTTAAACTCCTTTTGCCTCAGTTTCCTCATCTGTAAAGCGAAGTGATTCTAGGTGGTCTCCAAGATCCTATGCAGCTCTAAATCCTAAATATAGCCATTATTTCTTAGTTGAGCTTGGCAGTATCACATAGTTCAATATTTTAAGGTTATAACTCCCTCTTCAATTCTCAAATTCTATCCCTGCTTCTGGTTTAGTTCAGACAGAACTTTCTTTCTTAAGGTTTACCATTTACTGTAGCAGCAAGGTCTGATATCTCCACATTTCTGGTCCAGCTATAACTCAGGCAGTCCCTGACATCCTGAATGGTGGCATTGCCCTGGTCTCCCACTCAGAAATATTCCTGTAACTAGTATCTCCATTTCCTGGGCACACAGGCCCCAGTCAGCCACCCTAAGATGCCCTTTGCTCTCAAGCTATTATTCAAGTAGATGTGCCCTGTTGTCCTCCAACAAGAATCAAATTACTTTGCTTTCTCATTCCAAGCATCTCAAATAACACCTTTTTCTTTCATTTCTTCCGTGCCACTCATTCAAATCACACAGCCCAAGATTTATTGCATAGTTGGCCTGTCTATCTATCCTCACTTAGTACAAACATCAGCAGATCTAAAGCTTTCCTTTATACTGAAATTATTTCTCCCCTTGACAGACAGGCATCTAACTTGATACATACCGATGGATGGATATTTCTCTTTTTCCTGGTGTTACCTTCTATGCTTAGGCATTATGCACAAAAAGGGAAAGAAATTTGGCTTCAGCTCCTATTAAGTGCACATTAGATCTACAGACAAGGAATATCATGACTTTAATAATAAGGCATTCAGTTAAATAATACTGATAAAACAGATGTGATAACAAAACTCAGACCATAAACCTGTATTCTTTCCTCCCTCCCTCCCTCCCTCCCTCCCTCCCTTCCTTCCCTTCCTTCCTTCCTTCCTTCCTTCCTTCCTTCCTTCCTTCCTTCCTTCCTTCCTTCCTTCCTTCCTCCCTCCCTCCCTCCCTCCCTCCCTCCCTCCCTTCCTTCCTTCCTTCCTTCCTTCCTTCCTTCCTTCCTTCCTTCCTTCCTTCCTTCCTTCCTTCCTTCTCTTCATCCCTTCCTCTTTCCTTCCCTCTCTCCCTCCCCTATCTCTTTCCTTCTTTCTTTCATTTCTTTTTTATGTTTATTTATTTTTAGTTTTCAACATTCATTTCCACAAAATTTTGAGTTCCAAATTTTCTCCCAATCTCTTCCACCCACTCCAAAAATGCAGTGCATTCTGAATACCTCTTACCCCAATCTGTCCTCCTTTCTATCACACCCTCCCTTTCCTTATCCCCAACTTCTCTCTTGTCTTGTAAGCCAAGATCAGTTTCTATATCCAATTACCTGTATTTCTTATTTCCAAGTTGTATGCAAGAACAATTCTCAACATCCATTCCTAAAACTTTGAGTTCCAACTTCTCTCCTTTCCTCCCTCCCCACCCATTCCCACTGAGAAGGCAAGTAATTCAATATAGACTATATATGTGTAGTTTTTCAAAACACTTCCATAATAGTCATGTTGTATAAGACTATATTTCCCTCCATCTTTTCCTGCTCCCCATTTACTTTATTCTCTCTTTTGATCTCATCCCTCCCCCAAAGTGTAAACTTCTAATTGCACCCTTCTCCAATTTGCCCTCCCTATCATCCCCCCACCCCAGTTATCTCCTTCTCCCCTAGTCCTCTGTAGTGTAAGATAGATTTTCACACAAAATTGAGCATGCATACTATTTCCACCTTAAGGCAAATGTGATGAGAGTAAGCTCCACTTTTTCCCTCTAACCTCTCCCCTTTTTCCCTTCATTGAAAAAGCTTTTTCTTGCTTCTTTTATGAGAGATAGTTTGCCCCATTTTATTTCTTCCTTTCTCCTCCCAATATATTCCTTTCTCACCCCTTAATTTTGTTGTTTTAGGTATCATCCCTTCCTATTCAACTCACTGTGATCTCTGTCTGTCTCTCTCTCTTTATATATGTATGTGTGTGTGTGTGTGTGTGTGTGTGTGTGTGTGTGTGTGTATAAACCCTCCAACTACTCAAATACTGAGAAAAGTTTCAAGAGTTACAAATATCATCTTTCCATGTAGGAATGCAAACAGTTCAACTTTATTAAGTCCCTTATGGTTTTTCTTTCCTGTTTACCTTTCCATGCTTCTTTTGATTCTTGTGTTTGAAAGTCAGATTTTCTATTCAGCTCTGGTCTTCTCATCAAGAATGCTTGCAAGTCCTCTATTTCTTTGAATGACCATTTTCCCCCTGAAGTATTATACTCAGTTTTACTGGGTAGGTGATTCTTGGTTTTAATCCTTGTTCCTTTGACCTCTGGAAAATCATATTCCAAGCCCTTTGATCCCTTAATGTAGAAGCTTTTAAATCTTGTGTTATCCTGATTGTACTTCCACAATACTAGAATTGTTTTTTTCTAGCTGCTTGCAATATTTTCTCCTTGACCTGTGAACTCTGGAATTTAGCTACAATATTCCTAGGAGTTTATCTTTTCAGATGTATTTCAGGAGGTGCTCAGTGGATTCTTTCAAAATTTATTTTGCCCTCTGGTTCTAGAATACCAGAATGGTTTTCCTTGATAATTTCATGAAAGATGATGTCTAGGTTCTTTTTTTGATCATAGCTTTCATGTAGTCCCATAATTTTTAAACTGTCTCTCCTGGATCTATTTTACAGGTCAGTTGTTTTTCCAATGAGATATTTCACATTGTCTTCTATTTTTTCATTCTTTTGGTTTTGTTTTGTAATTTCTTGGTTTCTCATAAAGTCATTAGCTTCCATCTGCTCCATTCTAATTTTTAATGAACTATTTTCTTCAGTGAGCTTTTGAACCTTCTTTTCCATTTGGCTAATTCTACTTTTTAAAGCCTTCATCTCCTCATTTGCTTTTTGGATCTCTTTTGACAATTGAATTAGCCTAGTTTTAAAGGTGTTATTTTCTTCAGCATTTTTGGGGTCTCCTTTAGCAAGCTGTTGACTCTTTTTTTATGATTTTCTTGCTCCACTCTCATTTCTCTTCCCAATTTTTCCTCCACTCTCTTACTTGATTTTCAAAATCCTTTTTGGGCTCTTCCATGACCTGAGACCATTTCATATTTATTTTGGAGGTTTTGGATACAGAAGCCTCAAATTTTAGGTCTTCCTGTGATGGTATGCATTGTTCTTCCTCATCTGAAAGGATGGAAGAAAATGCCTATTCACCAAGAATGTAGCCTTCTATAGTCATTTTCCCCCTTTTTGGGGCATTTTCGCAGCCAGTTACTTGATTTTTGAGTCCATTGTCAAGAGGAGGGTATACTCTGGGGACCTGTAAGTTCTCAGTTCCTCTAAGGTGGCACAATCAAGGGAGAGGAGTTACTCCCCTCCTGGCCTGTGCTCTTGTCTGTCAGCAACCTCAAGCACACTGTTCTGTTCAGGATCTGCCAGTAGGGCTCCCTCTCCAGAGCTTCTACCAGCTTCACCACCAGCGCTCCTCCTCACCCTAAGGCCACCACTCAGGGCTGAGATTCAGATCAGTGGCTCAATTCCCCCAAGGTCTTTAGGCAGAAGGCTCCAAAATTGAATGCTGTCACTGCTGCCAGCAGGGTCAGACCATATTTCCTTGTCACCCAGGTGAGAGAGTTTTCTCACTGACCTTTGAAGCTGTTTGTCAGTTTCTCTCTGAACTTTGGCATTTGTGGGTTGAGCAATCTAGGAACCACAGATGTTGTCAGGAATTCTCCTCTCCCCTCCCCTGCCTATTCCAGTCCTGTTCCTACCAGTGCTGCATGGTCAAGGCTTGGCTGTACTCTGTGGGCTGTGCTCCTCCCCAAACCCAGTGCAATAGGCCTTTCCTGTTGGTCTTCCAGGTTGCCTTCACTTGGAAATCTCTCTCATTCTGTTGTTTTGTGGCTTCTGCTGCTCTAGGATTTGTTTAGAGTCATTTTTGCAAGTATTTTATGGGCTATGGGGGAGAACTTCTGTTTGTCTTTCTATTCTGCTATCTTGGCTCTGCCCCCTCTTTCTTTCTGTCTTGAAGTTTTTCTATCCCTGATGACAGGAACAAACTGATTAATTGGCTCTTGGGGAGAAAGGGAAGAGAGGGAACACTCTACATGTTTCTGCTAACATTCTAACTGTGATATTACAACCGGGTTTCTCTGCTGGCATTAAACTCTGACCCATGTTTTGGAGAGGTAAGTTTTCCCTCTACCTCATCCATACCACACTTGTATTTTAACAGAAGCTTTTCATATTTTAAGAGACAATGAAAGTGCCTAAAAGAATGAGCAGAGACATATTTGTTTTAATCAGGTCCTTTTGAGCCCCTCTTAGATAGGTGATGTCTATTCCTAAAACTTATAATTATAATTATAATTACAATCTGTCATTCAGAAAGGTACCTTTGTTGCCCTCTATAAACTTCTGTGACTTTATCTCTGAAACTTAGGTTAGAATTTCTCCACCAACTGTCACAGGCATGCTACTTAGGCAATAAGCAATCAGGTCCTATTTATAGCACAGCCCCAATTAAGAATAACATAAAATGTGTAAAACAGATACTTTTTACATAATGGCATCAACAGGTTTTACAATGTGCTATTTGTGTGATAGAACTAAATAATTAAAGTCTATCACCAGTGCATTTAGAACATTAGTAACCCAAATCCTCAAAATGATTTTTTTCAAAATGAAGAGGGCTGCACTGAAGTGACATGTGAATGGCATTATTAAAGACCAGACATTTGGCAAATGCCCTTTTCCTCATTTAAAGCATTGTACAGATCTCACACAAAGTTCTCATACTCAGAGAGCTGAATGGTTTTAAAAACCACAGGTCAAAATCTTACTTATGAGTTGTAAGACTAGGTCACAAAGACACATATAAGCCTAAATTAAATTTACATGTGCTGATTTTTAGTTTATTGCCATTTCCTCATCACAACTGTACTGGATTTTAGATCAACTGATTTTTTTTTTCTGGAAGGGGGAGGCAATTGGGGTTAAATGACCTGTCAGGGTCACACAGATAGTAATTGTCCAATGTCTGAATTTGAACTCAAATCCTCCTGACTCCAGGGCTGGTGTTCTGCATCACCTAGCTGCTCCTGAACAGATGTTTTTGCAATTTCTAGATGGCTTACTGGATGATTGCTGCCTGAGTGAGCTTCTGTGACCATGGTGACTAATTTGTTACCGTCAACTCTTCTTCTTATCTTGTATTCGTTTATGGCACTCTAGGAGAATCAAGGTCCTCATCCTATCTGTTATCACCTCATGAATATCTCCATGTTTTTGGTTGCTGTAAGTAAAGCTAGTCTGTCTGAGGCCATGTTTTATTTGTCAGGCTCTTCTTTTTGATAATTTATTTTGTTTTCTAAAAATTCAATTTTACCTTATTTTTTAGGTCCATATTCTCTCCCTCCGACTTTCAGCTTCCCTCAATTGAGAAACTGAAAAAAAACCAAAATCCTTGAAGACATGTATAGTCAAGCAAAATAAATTTATGCATTAATCATTACATACATACACACATACACATATGTATGTATATATAATATGTGTATTACATATGTATATATATAATATGCATATATGATAGTGTATTTTTAAAAATTAATTTTCCTTTATTAATTTTTGTCATTCAGGGTTGAAGTCATTACTTCTGTAACTTTTGGTCAACTGAAAACCTATCTTCTGTTAATATTAACTGCTCCTAACCAAAATCTGATTTACAGAATAATGTTACGGAAAGATTTTTGACATTCCTGAGACAATAAAACAAATGGAAGGAAGAAGGCATTATAACATTTTTAAAACCTTCCTTAAATATTTTATTTGTGGAACAATTTCCCTGACCCCTAAGGTATAATTCTCTTCCTCTCAATTAGTTTATTGTGACTTTTTAAAATACAGTCTTGTAGTTTATAAGTGCAAACTCAGTATTTAATCTGTGGCCTGATTTAGTTCACCTATAGAGTTTGGTTAACTATGTTTATTTCCCTAGGGAATATATGTGATTATGACTAACTAAAATTCTTCAACTTTTATGACATTGAAGGAAGCATGAAATTATGATTTTGTCTTTCCTTTAACTTTTGTGACCTAAGAGAAATGTACAAGATTGCAATAAGTAAAAGAATTATTTCTCTGTCATTCAGATGCTATTTTTGTCTATGAAAAGCCTTGTTAAAATCCTAATTTTGGTTCAAGTTAATTTTTTTTTTGTCTGAGCTCCAAATCTGTGATTAAGCATACTAAAATCTAGATTTTTACCTCTATTATTTCTGCATTGTGGTAGATACATTTTGGCAGTTGTTACCTACCCACGTAAACTTAAAAATAAGAGATATTTCTTCCATAACAATATATATATATAATATATATGATAGATACACACATATATATAATATAATATCTGAATTTAATATTTTCATGTACATATATATAGGTAGTTAAGTGGTACAATGGAGAGAATACTAGCCTGGAGTCAGGAAGCTCTGAGTTCAATTCTAGCCTCCAGTCCTTACTAGCTGTGTGATCCTAGGCAAGTCATTTCATCTCTGTTTGTCTCAGTTTCCTCATTTGTATAGCACCCAGTTCTCAGGTATGTTATGAAGATTAAATCAGATAATAATTGTGAAGGGTTTAGCATACTGACTCACGCATAGTAAGCACTATGTGAACACTAGGTATCATTATCGTCATCATTGTTAAATGCAAATATATTATAACCTATTACATATTATTCATAGCATATATGAGATATGATAGACATCTATATCTATGTATCTATCTTTCTTTATCTATAAAATAATTAACTAGATGATATCAGAGGTCCTTTCCATTTCTAAATCCTATCCTTCTAAATCCAGAATACCAGTAATTAGACATGGATAAAAAAGATGGAGTAGATGTATGACTTAATGAGGTTTTTAAGTGTGTCAGAGATAGGAATTGGACCTATGATTTTATTAGTATGGAGAAGTCCTCAGTGAGGGCTGGAGTTTCTCCGACCTTGATTTATTTTTCTTCCTTTTAATTCTACAGGATCAATCCCCAGTTAGAGACCAAAGAATCTTTTTGGAGGGACCCACAATGCGCATTCTTGAAAAGACTCCCCGACACAGCAAATCTGACAACTGGTCATCTAGCCTCTGTTTGAAGACTTGCAATGATATTTTAATGTGAAGAGAGAAATGTTGGCCTCATGTAGTTAACATTTTCAGAAAAAGAGTTGACAAGGAGAACACGTTTTTGCAGGTTGAAAAAAAAGCTAGTTAAAAGGAAGTACCACTTTTCTCTTTTCAGAAATGATGCCTCCCTTTTCAATCATGTTCTATATTCAGTTATTTCTGGTGTTTAGCATTACCCTTACTCATCATTTGACACATATTCTTCAGGCCTGGTAACATGTTTGATTCCATACTTGGATGCTCAATCCCATTTTAAAGGATAGCAATATTGTTTGCTCGACTGGTTCTGGCTCAGAAAATCAAATCATTTTCTCATCACTTGCAAATGTTGAACTGAAGGCATAATAAGAGCTAGTATTACAGAGCAAATTCTCCTTTTGAAGATAACTTTAAAAAAAGATAATGTATGCTCGCTCAGAGATAGGGTCCTCACCCTAGGTCATTTTGCTTAAGGGGACAATGGAGGAAAACAACTAAGATATTATAACTAGAAAATTAACACCAATGGAAGGCAACTTATGACAGTACCTGCAACTCCAGTGGGAGTCAAGAGAAAGGTTGTGTTGGTATCAGACTAGTACAATTTATACCTACATGAGAATACCCTCTAAGATCTCTTCAACCAGTGGTTGACCAACCTTTGCTTACAGACTTCCAGGAAAGAGCAACCTGGTATAGCCTTTTTCCATATTTGGACATCTCTAATTGTCAAAACTTTCCCCCTTTTGTTGAGTTTAAATCACTCACTTTAAGTTCTACCCATTGTTCCCAGTTCAGCCTTCTAAGGTCTTATAGAACAATTTAATACTTCTTTCATGTGACAGTGAATAAAAAATGGACCAAAGAAAAGGAGTGAGGGGGAAGGCTTTCTAGATGATGAGGACAATCAATAACTCATTCAGAAAATATGTATTGAGGTCTATTATGTTGGACTCTCCAATATATGAACTGTAGGTACCGACATCACTGAAGAAATTTTCAAATAATAGTCTGGAATGATTTAGTCATTCTATTGCCTAGAAGCAGGAGGCTGAACCAGATTACTTCTTGATGTCTTCCCAAATCTATGCATTTATAATTGTATCATTTGTAAGAACATGGCTTTGGAAGGAAATAAAAAACAAATTTAACACCAAGGGAGAAAGCAGGAGAAAAGTTCAAGAATGACTTACAAATAAACCAAACAGGAAAGCCTTCATATCATTGACAAATGTTCATCCAACTTCCATTTGAAAATGTCTAGGGATATGGAATCCACTACCTCATGGAGAGTTCATTCCTCTTTTTGACTACTCTAATTGGTTTTACCTAAATGGAGATTAAATCTGCCTCTCTGTGACTTTAGCCCATTTCTCCTAGTTATGCCTTCCATAGCCATGCAAACAAGAGTAATTCATCTCCCACATGACTGTCCTTCAAAGAACAGGAGGGTCCATAGAAGGCTCAGAAACTTAAGCTAAATGAAGGATACGGAAGGGAAGTAAACTTTAAATCAAAGAGCTTGCCTTCTTTTCTATATATAGAAAAAGAAGAAATAAAACCTAGGAACAAGAAAGAAAAGAAGAAAGAACAAAGTCACATGGTACTGTCCACATGTTCAAGTTATCACGACTTTCCTGAGTTCTCTCTGTACCTTTTTTTTTTTTTTTAAAGTTCCCTTCATGTTCTCTATTTTCAAATTTTGGACTCATTGCACAAAGGGACAATTAACTTTAACACTTTTTCATTTTCCTCTTTAGAGCAGAAATAATCCTGGCTTCTAGTTTCCTACATACAGAAAAGAGCAATTGTTTCCCATTATTATCAATATGAAGCCCAAACTCCTCCACAAGGAATTCACTCGCTATATCATATGACCTTAACTTACCTATCTCACTACATTTCCCATAACTACCCTATGTAGCCCCTCCATGTCAGTCAGTTTAGCTTTCCCACTACTCCTCATAATCATCTCCATAATTTACTCATACTATTCCTGACTCCTTGTAATTCCTGACTCCTTAATTGACCTCTCTCTTCCCTTCTCCCTGTTCAAATTCTACCCATCTATGTAGGAACAGTATTCTAAACTTTCCTCCTTTGCACTTTAGGCTAGTTTTTACTTAAAAACTTTTGAGATTTTCCTTAAAAATTGGTTGACTTAGGGACTGAAAAGGCTTGGGTTATTGGCAGTACTCCATCATCTGAGTACAAATCAGACTTGAGGAACTCAAGGGGGACACTGTCATTGGACTGGTGGAACACAATGAGTATGCCAGGTAATAATGCTTTGCTCAGTTTAATCAGCTTGAGGTACTTTTAATCCCTGTCCTTGTTGAAAAGCCTTCTCTTGCCATGGTGGAATGCACACGTCTATGTGCATGTATTATGTATTTATATGTATATATACATATATGTAAGTATGTATGTGTATATGCATAGTTAATCTTTGAATGACCTACAGCCTTCTCATTTAATTTCAATACTCGTATTGAATCCAAACTTCCAGGGAATTAGCTTGAGTCAACTCTAACTCAGAATACGATGTTTCAAGGACCTGTTTTTCTATAAAAGCTTCTCTGCCTACTCCAGTTTTACTGCTTTCCTTTCTTCATCTTGCATACTCAGTCAGTAAACACTTATTAAGCACCTACTTTACGCCAGGCACTGTGGAAGCTTATATCCTGTATCACATATGTGGCTACTTTCTATGCATTGTCTTGCATTGTTACTTATAAGGCTCATAGAGACATTCTAAATCAGGCTGCAAACTCCTTTAGGATGATGACTGTGTCCTTGTATTTTTTCATATACTCAGGATCAAACATAGTACAGTGAACATTCTTAGTGTTTTATTAATACAAACTGAGTGAATATAGCATGGCTCTGATATAAAACTTGAATCAGAGCTGTAAGCATTCCTTAGAGAAAGACACTAAATGATGCAGGGGAATAACATTACTATCCTTCTTATCTGAAATAAACAGACAAACAAAAATACCTAATTTCTTACAAACCAGTGGAAATCAAGCAAGGCAAAACCATCAATGATAAGGTAAAATGCTTTTTTTCTCTACCTATTTCAGAAGGATATTGCAAGGAAAATATTTTTCCCATAGAATTTGTTAATTAAGAGAAAATTTCACAACATTTAAGAATTAGTTAAGAGAAAAATGTCCAATTTAGAGGTTTCTGCAGACACTAAATTCTAGAGTAAAGTTTCTACACTAGAAACAGAAATGATAATAGCTTGTGGTTATTATGGGTACATGTACTTTAAAAGCTATATAGTAATGGTGATAACAATAATAATAATTCAAGTATTTATTAATTATCTATGAGATGATAGGGTTTGCTCTTGTCCATGGGGATTCTAAGACAAAAATGACTACAGTAATACTCCACTGAGGTCCTATTCTGATGATTTCCTTTCTGGATGAAGGCTTGATTTCCAGTTATTTTCTGGACATTCTTATACAATTTTCTCTTCCAATTTTAATTTTAATTTTGCATCTTGGCTGATCAAAGAAAAACAAAACTAATAGAGTAAAAACATGTCTAAAAGACATATGAGATGTGATTTGGTTTTTATTCATTTGTGATTTCATTGACCATACATAGCATGGCAGCCGTTCTGTCCTCCTCTGTGTCCCAAAGTCTGTCTAAGCTCATGTTCATTGTTTCCATGACTATCTCTCCATCTCCTATGCTATCCCCTTTCCCTTTTGCCTTCAATCTTCCCCAATATTATGGTCTTTTCCCATGAGTCCTATCTTCTCATTATGTGGCTAAAGTATGTATTTATGCTTCATCTTCAGTGTCTGTCTTTCTCATGAGTGGTTCTAAATTAATTTATTTAACTATTGATGAATTTTATCTTCTTGCTGTCCAAGAGACTCTCAAAAGCCTTCTCTGGCACCACAATTGTAAAGCATCGGTCCTACAGCATTTAGCTTTTCTTATAGTTTTCAAAGGCATACATTACTACTGGAAAAAAACATAGCTTTTACTGTACAGATCTTTGTCAAGAAGGTGATGTCTTTGCTTTTTAGAGTGCCATCAAGATTTGCCATAACTTTCTTTCTAAGGGACAAACATCTTTTAATTTCATGACTGCAGTCACTGTCTGCAGGACTCTTTGAGCCCCAAAACATAAAATCTAACACTTCCATTCCTTCCCCCTCTGTTTGCTAGGAAGTGATGAGACTCATTGCAATGATCTCAGTATTTTTGGTGTTAAGCTTCAAGCCAGCTTTTATATTCTTCTCTTTCACTCTCAGCAAGAGGCTTCTTTTTTCTTCACTTTTTGCCATCAGAGTGGTATTTTCTGCATATCTGAGATTGTTGATATTTTTCCTGGAAACCTTAATTCCACCTTTTGATTCATCCAGCCTGGCATTTCACATGATATACTCTGAATATAAGTTAAATAAATAAGGTGACAACATACAGCCTCGCCATACTCCTTTTTTAATCTTAAACCAAACGATCATTCCATGTTAGGTTCTGTTATTTCTTGACCTGCATTATGGCAACATAGATAGAGAGCTGACCTTGGAGCAAAGAAAAAAAATTGCATTCAAGTCTTGTCTGAAACGTACTTACTGAGTTGTCCTAAACAAATCATTTAGTTTTTCAGTGGTCTAGGCAACTGAAGCTATGAGTTGCAGATAAGCCATATTCCTATATCTTCCCTCCCCTTCTCTTCTGAACCATGTTACACTAATCCCACAAAACTAGCACGGCAAGTCCCCATGATGTCTGATGGGCAGACAGATTTTTCAAAGCAGGCAGGCTCATTTCCTTGTATACCTCAGAAAATGCACCCACACGTTGTATGAGTCAAATATTCTACTCACCTTTGAGGATCAATTGTTCCAGTGGACAGAGTGCTGGGCCTGGAGTCAGTTCAATTCCAACTACCGACAATTATTAGCTGTGTGACCCTGGGTACTAAGTCACTTAACCCTATTTGCCTCAATTTCCTCATCTATCAAATGAGCAAGAGAGAAATGGCAATCCACTACAGTATCTTTGCCAAGAAAACCCCACGTGGGGGTCAAGGAAGAGTCAGACATGACTAAAATGACTGAACAGCAACTCTTCAAATTATATCCCTCTCTTCAACCAAAATCCTTCAACTATGAAGTCTTCTTCAGGACCAAGAAATGGATCATGGATCATAGATATTATAAACTATAACTTGGGGCCTAATCTTCTCATTTGCCATATAATGAAACTGAGGCATAGAGAGATTGAGTGACTTGTTCTATGTCAAATGTCTAATAAGTGTTAGATAGAGTATTGGAACCTAGGTCTTCCTTTCTCTAAGTCCTATGCTCTATTTACTACACCGGGATATTATGAAAATATAGGTATAGAACTAGGAAAGCAGCTGAATGCTTCATTACATTTAAGAGTTATCTAATTTTTCAAGGCCCCTCAGCAAGCAACGTATAGCATTTTGGAAGCTGCTAAAATAAAATATCTCTTCATTTGAGCCTCTTGAGTCTGAAACTTTTTCCAAGTGACAAATTTGTATCCACTGAATTATTTTTTAATTTATTTTTTTATTCTTAAATTAAGAAATGAAACAAGGATTTCCATAACATAATAGAATAGAGAAAAAGATGATTGTGTATGAAAATGCAGATGTATCATGGACAATTTGCTATTCCTTTAAATATATTATAAAGTTATCATGTAACTTTCTTTTTTTCTTCCCATCTTCCTGCCCTACAGATTGATCTCTCTCTCTCTCTCTCTCTCTCTCTCTCTCTCTCTCTCTCTCTCTCTCTCTCTCTCTCTTTCTGTGTACGTGTGTGTGTGTGTGTGTGTGTGTGTGTTTGTATATACAGAAATATATACTTCTATTTATCAGTTCTTTTTCTGGATGCAGATGGTGTCTTCCTTCATATGTCCTTTGTATTTAATTTGAGTAGTTTTAATAGTCAAAATGACTTAGCCACTCAAAGTTGTTCTTAAAACAGTATTGTTTTTATAGTATACAATATACTCTGGGTTCTGCTCATTTCACTTCATTATTTCATGAATTTTTTCTAAGATTATTGAGTCTATCATTTCTTATAGAACAGGTGTATTTCATCACAATTATATATCACAACTTTTTCAGTCATTCTCCGATTGCTGGGGATCCCTACAATTTCTAGTTCTTTCCCACCACAAAGAGAACTGCTATAAATATTTTAGTACCCATTGAATTATAAAACTTCTCCTGTCACTGTAGCAGCATGTAAAAAAAATGAAACCACCAGGGCCTAATCCCATGTTTATTTTCCTGAAAACAAAGTCACTAATAATGATTTCTCACAGAGACCTGGAAGGTCAGTTGGTAGAAGTGATATCTGTCAAGTTTGACAGCCAGGTGATTACAGATTGGAATAAATTTTCAGGCTCAAAAAGTTTTATTGCCATCCTTTAGATAAGGCCTTCACTTGTCTTCCTTTATAGAACTCCTACTGAATGAACCAGATTTCTTTAACTTGTTCATTTTTTTTCCTTCAATTTCTGGCTTAGGGAAAAAAAAAAACCACATAAACTTTCCTTTTTTTATTTACTCTCTGCTGAGAAAAAAATTCTGCTGGTGGGAGATTATCCCAAAGTATTGCTAAGGATTAGACTAGAGTCCACTCTTGCTAAGAAAGCTTCTCATATGAATTATTCCCCTCAATCTTGTCGTAAACAATAAGATTAGCCCATCAAATAAGTAGGATTTGTATCAAATCTATTCAAATATTTTAATTCCACTTTTATGAATGTCAGAGTTCTTCTTTCAGTTGTCTTGGCAAACATCAGGATCTTTAGCCTGTATTTCTCTTTCCATCTGATAGGATATTATTGTTTTCATTTTTTCATAAGCAAACTCTAACTTTCAATCTTTAGACCTCGTTGCCCTAGGTCTCCTGCTAGGACGTGAAAAAAAAAATGGCAGACAGGTATAAATGTGAACAATTTAAAGGAAAATTTAATGGGGGAAGAATTGGTTCTGCAGTATAATCTTTGTCCTAACCTTGGTGGTTTGTATCTACTGCATTCAGAGCACTCTACTCCATGCATGTCTCCAGTGTGGGTAGGAGAGCAGTGATACAGTATTTAGATATGCCAGGGAACCTGACTTATAGAGTTTAATAGGGAGATGAGGCACACAGAAATCCATTACCTCTTCAATAGCTATCTATGATATACATTATATAAATGCATTCAAGAAGTGTGTTGTGAGATGTCCTAGAAGGTCCTTACTGATAGAGTGAGTCCAAGAAGGAGTCAGAGACAATGAAGTTAGATTAGAAGAAACTCAACATGCAAAACATGAAAAGGAAGATGTTTGGGGTATAATGTCAGTATCTTTAAATATGTAACATTCGATTTTTTTAAAGATTTATTTCAATTCACTTTAATAGCCATTTATTAAGCACTGTCTATGTGCTAGGCACTGTGCTGAAGATACAAGGGCAAACATCAAACAGTCCTTGCCCTCTAAGAGTTTATGTTTTTCTCAGTGGGTGATGGGTACCATATTTAAACTGATGCGTTAAAATAGTTTGAGGAGGAAAAGACTACTATCAAGTAAAGGTATTAGGGAAGGATCATTTAGAGGAGGAGATACCTGAACTGAAACCTGAAGGAAGATAAGAACTCCTAGAGATGGGAAGAGGGAAGGATTGTACATTCTAGGCTGTTACTTGTTTAAGCGCTAGGGGCTAGGCAATACAACAATGAGTTCTAGAACAACTATTTTAATTTTAGGCCATTTCAGTTGGAACATAGGGCGTATTATAAAAAAAGTGATGTTAAAAAAGCTGGAAAGGTAGGTTAGAGCTGGGTCATAGAAGCCTTTAAATACTAGGTGAGGGAGCTTGTATTTATCCTAGCAGCAATAACAAGGTTCTAACAACTTTGGAATCACACTGACACTTTCCCTCCACCACCCTCGTCATCTTATGCCACATACATACTCACCATAATAGTATGACTAAATAAATGTTGCTTTACTTATTTTCCCTATTTTTTATTTATCTATTTATCTTTTCCTTACGCAAGAAAGTCTTTAATTTCCAAAATATATTACTGACTTTCACAATTTCTTATACAGTTCTCTTTCCTCTTCTTTGTATATTGAAATATTTATTTTTTGATTGCTACATTCAGAAGAAAAAAGAAAACTAATCTAAAAAATCCTACTGAAGGGATGTGTGCATGTGTGTGCATGTATTTGTGTGCATGCATGTGCGTGTACATGTGCATGTGCGTGTGCATGTGTGTGTGTGTGTGTGTGTGTGGTGTTGGTGGAGAAGACGTGATAAATATAGAGTAAGAGGAGAGCTAGAGGCTAACGAAGGAGTCCCCAAGGGTCTCTAGAAATCTGAAGAGAGTCCCTTCTGAAGAGCTCTGAAAATCTCTGCTGATCCATATTGCTAGACTGAAAAATATTCTGACTGCCTCTTGGGCAAAGAAGGCCAACGACTCAACGTCAGAGTCTGCATTTTGTATTTTTTTTAAAGTGGAGTGTCTTCCATGCAACATCTCTTGAATATCCATATGAATATTCAGCTTGAGTTAACTTTAGAATGAAAACTGAATTTAAAAAAAAAAAGCTATTAAAGCTGAAAAAGTTTCTGAAGTCAGGAAAAAATTATTTTCTTCTTTATGATGAGTTCATTCAGTCTCTTCTGATAGGGCAGGTATTTAAACAGCCCAGATGAACAGTGTTATATTATTTTTGAACTGTTTAACACATTTCTAATTTAGCTGGTTTACACACTTCTACCACCTGTCCCTGCACTTGCTTTTTAAAAAATTTTATTAAAGGAAAAAGGAAGGTAGATCGGCAGTTGGTAACAGACTTGCTGTTACCCAAAGATTCACATAGCTCAGACCTTAATGTTTCTTAGAAGCAGCTTGTTTCATTAGCTGTCTGCCTCCACATGTCTCCTCAGAAGGGCTTTACACATACTTTCAAGTGTCTTGGGAGACTCCTTTGATTCAGTCTGTTATGGACCTCTCTGGATCTTTTTTTCCTCATCCATGAAGGATGCCCATTATTTCTTTCCTTTATAGAGGAGGAACAGACTCACTTTTCAAGATATGATCTTGCAAGACCTTGCAACCTTCCATCCCTCAGGGGCCAAGGGGTCTTCTCTGAGAACTTTCTAAATTCAGTCCCTAGGAGACACATAAGATCTTACCTAGCCTTTGACTCGATATAAAGTTTAGAGAGTTATTCACACAGAGAGAAAGAAGATAGTTTCCTTCTCTGAAGCAGAGCAAAACTGCTTCCTTTACTTCCTGAGAAAATTCAGTGGGCTTCCAACCACCGAGGTATAATGGTTATTATTTCGCTTAGTATAGGGAAAGTTGCCAACAGTAATTCCTCATTAGGTATATAGGGGAGATTGGGAACAGCAAATGATTGATAGTGAAAGTGTCTTGAAAATAACTCTCAGAACTATAGAGCTCAGGTTTGAAGTGTTAGGAGTCATTCTTACCTCCTCACTCCCTCCATATCTAATCTGTTGTCAAGATCTGTTGGTTTTTTGCCTTCTTGATATCTCTCCCATTCGCCTTACTATCGCTCCCATACATCCCCTACTCTCTTCTGACTCAGCCACCACTCTGACGCAGGCCCTCATCATTTTAAGGATGGACTATCACATGTCTACTGGTTGGTCTTCCTGCCTCATGCCTCTCTCCCCACTCTAATCAATCCTTCACTCAGCTGTTAACGTGATTTTCCTGAAGAAATGTTAATCATCCTCAACCCCCTACTCAATAAATTCCAGTGATTCCCTGTCACCTCCAGGATGGAACATAAGATCCTGTTTGGCATTGAAAGTCCTAATAATCTAGGTCCTTTCTACCTTCCCAATTTCCTTACACCTGTCTCCTTGCTCTGTGTTCCATTTTTAACTTAGTTTTATCTTTTTCCTGTTTAATTTTTTTATGCTTTATTGAGGTTTTCTCTCTCTCTCTCTGTCTCTCTCTCTCTCTGTCTCTCTCTCTCTTTGTTACCCCTCTCTCCCCTCCCTCCTTCTCCTTCCTTGCCTCTACCTCTCTCACATTTTTTCATCTCTAACTCTATACAACTCACTCATCCTCCCTCCTCCAAATAGAAGACCTCTCTCACAGCTAAAAAGTATAGTTAAATCAACCTATTTGCCATATATATTTATATGTACACACATACATATGTGTATATATATGTATGTATGTATGTATGTATGTATATACATCATTCTGCAGCTCACTTCCATAGTCTCTCTTCCAAGATGTTGAAGAAGGCGTGATTCCTCATTAATCTTCTGAAATTCTATTGGTCACTGCTTTGATCAGAGTTCTGAAGTCCTTCAAGTTTATTTTCCTTTCAATTATCATTATATTATTGTGATTATTATATAAATTACTCTCTGGATTTTGCTCTGGTCAAACTTTGACAGCATGGGCTAACTCATTCTGATGGGTTGCAAAGGAGAGGGTTTCTCAACAGGATTATACTTATTGAATTTATTAGGACTGACTTAAAAACAGCCACTTGAGTGAAAGAAATATTTATGAGGATGTGGCTTTAAGTCAATGAGCTAAGAAATGAGAGCTGTAGATATGCTACCTCTTCAAGCCAAAGGATATTGGTGCTTATCTTATCAGATTAGCACAATAATAGGGTGTTGTAGCTAAGAGAGATCTTTGCAATTATCTCTTCCCTATCCTCTTATTTTACAGTTGGTAATGGCTAAGAAATGGTCTAAAGGGTAGAAAAGGGTAGAGGAAAACTCAATGGATCTCAGAGTGAATCCATATTCATCGCATATTCAACAACCTTGTTTTGCCAGAGGACAGATGGATGTGGGTTTGGGGGAGGTTTTCTGGTAGCAGATAAAGGAAGGATACCTTTATTTCAAGTAGTAAAACTCCATGAAAGGATTCAATACAGCTAGATCCTTGTGCTCATGGCTTCTATGCTCTTGAAAAATAAAGTACCAGCTCTTATTGGGGTGGGGAGAGTTAAAATCCTGTAATAGAGGTTTTTTGGCATGGTTTCCACTTTGGTAGAAGGCATAAAGCCCTGAATGTGGAGTGTCAGTCTCAAAGACTAGGTTGGCCCACAAACTGCAAATAGAGGGCACTCACAGCTGCCCTTAATATTCATCTGAGTTTGTGCAGCCGGGATTTTCCCTACTTTTGAAAGTCCCAAATCCAAAGATTTCTATTACCACAAACAGATTCACATAATCATTTCAAACTCCATATGATAAATATGATCATGATTACTATTATTAGAAGCATTTAATCAACCCATAAAAATTTAATGAAGTTGCATTATGCACCTAATATTTTACTAAATGTATGTCTATGTATGGTACTGTGTGGACAGTTTGCAAATATAAATGTAGACAAATTTATGCATGACAGGTCTATTCTTTTGGAGCTATATCAGTGACCTCTAGTGTTAGCATTATAGACTATCAGAGCTAGAAGAGATCCTAAGGATGAACAAAATCAACCTCATTTTATAGTTGAAGTGACTTATGCTAGGTTGCTTGGATAACAAAGTAGTGAAACCAGGATTGGGACTCATAGCTTGTGATTTGCAGGCTAGCACTCTGTTCACTGTACTGGACCCCATTCTGTTTGACTTCAAAGAAGTGCTAAATTTGGAGTCAGAGGACCTGAGTTCAAATTTCAGCACTGCCATTTATATTCTTAGGACAACTAGGAAGTATAATGAATGACTCTGTGGTCAGGAAAACCTGAATTTAAATGTAGGCTTGGACACTTACCAGATGTGCAACCCTGGTCAAGTTACTTATACTCTGTTTCCCTCAATGTCTTCAGTCTGTAAAATGTGGATAATAGTACCACCTATCTCACAGGGTTGTTATGAAGATAAAACAAGACAATATTTATAAAATACTTAGCACAGTGATTGGCACATAGCAGGTGCTGAATAAATACTTGTCTCCTTCCCCCTTTCCTTTTCTGAGCAACCTTGCACAATTCACTAAACTTTTCTAGGCCTGTAATGTTAATGTAAGGTTAATGGTGGGTGGGAGGAAGAGTTAAAGACTTTCCCTGCCTCAGTACATTTTGTTAATTTCTATTAAAGTTGAGAGGATTGTGCCCTCCGGCTCTAAGAAGTGATAAATACTCTGAGGTGAGGTTTTACTTTGGGGCTTTCTCATTGGAAGTGTCCATTTGGCCAGACACTCTGGGTAGCTACTAAGGAGCCCCTTGGCTTTGAAAACCCAGATGTTGGTGCTTCTCTCTCTGGTAACTATCTATGTGTGTAATGGTCAGAGAGTTGGATCTGTCTGTTGATCTATAATGTATGTATTGCTTATGATCAGATAGTTAGAAGACCTATCTGTTGGTCTTATTTCTCTTCTGGTATTTTCTCTGTTGGTTAAAGAGATTGTTGACAGTTCAAAAGTTGTTTTCCTTTTAGAGAAGCAGATCTAAGAGCATGTACAGCAGGCCCTCCTGTGTATGCCAGGGTCCTTGCTGTTACTAGGTCTCAGTTTCCTTATCTGTAAAATGAGAATCTGGGATTAGATGACCTTAAAGGTTTAAATCCTATGAATTATATAATTGTTGCCTCTCACAGAGATATTATACTGAGCTAGATGGAAGAGGGATCAGAACCAGTGTTGGGATTCTTACAATTCTTCACTCTTTCTAGAAACAGCACCTTTTATAAAAGATAATTTAATTATAGTGGGTATGCTCAGGCCTGGGTCCTTTCTCCCTCACTACCTTTGTTTTTGTCTACTTACTACCTAATGAGTTCCTCAAAGTTTGTGTGGATTAACAAAATTTGTTTTATTTTTGTTGGCAGACATGCATAATAAAGACAAGAGGGCAGACAAATGAAGCTTCAGTTTTCAGGTTCATTTTCTTCAGTTCATTTTCTTCAGTCATTTCTTGTGACTGAAGATAATTGAGGGAGTCTCATATTTCCTTCCTCTGCTAGGATTTGTTAGGTAGAATACTAAAAATTGGTTTGGGGCATGCAGTCTCAAAAAAAAGCATTTTGAAGCAATTTTCCTCATGCTTTCCCACTGATGGTAGTTTGTTAATAAAGGAGAGCTTACCTCACATATACTTGGGGAAATCTTACTGAACACATCATACTATGCTATTTAATTAAATATCTTTTGTTTCTTCTTATTTGGCTTAGAAAAATAATATATCAGCAAAATCCAAGAATGTGGTTTTAAGTAGATATGGTAGATACGGTATGTAGACGTAGTCAAGGGATCTGAAGGCAGCACCAAGAGAAAAATCATAAGAATAAAACAACTGCCCCCCCCCAAAAAAACTGCCAAATTAATATTAGCCTAAAGTCTTCTTCTAATTATTATTGACTATCTGGTTAGGTGTGGTTTTATCCCCTCAACTATACACTAAAACAAGCAAACAAATAAATACAAGTAATAAAAGATTCATTATTCCTTTTTTGTCAAGGAAAGGTTTACCACCTGATATAAACCAGCAGATGGTAGCAGAGAGAATCCCACTGAGCAAAACACCTAGCTAGCTAGTTTTGAATACACTACATTGACATATGATGTTATTGCAAGAAAACAACATTGGCTCTGCAGTGTGGGAAGTATGAGTTGCCCTTCTCAGGCATGTGCTCTGGCTGCATATTTACCTAGTAAACATGTTGCATTTTCCCTGGTAATATGTGTTCTCTACATATATATCCTCTTCATGCTTCCCTACTAGGTGGTGATTTGTTAATAAAGGAGAGTTTACTTCACATATACTTGGGGAAATCTTTCTAGACACATCTCCCTATGCTATTTAATTAGATGTCTTTTGCTTCTCTCTACTTGGCTTAAAAAATAACATATCAGGGAAACCCAAGAACTATGGTTTTAAGTAGATATTAACTCATACTCACAAGTAATATTTAGATATTAACTCATACTCAAGTAATAAAATTATAGGCAGTCAGTGGATTGTATATAAAGTCATCATTTCCCTTTCTTCTAGTCATCTCCTTAACCAGAAGAGACATGGCCTCAACTAGGTTAGTTCTTCCTTAAGGTAGGAATTTTTTGCTTAACTTAAACCTATGTTGCCTCATTAATTTCACACTAATAGTAACTGATAATTCACAATTAATTTAAATATCTTAGCCTGGGTCTTTGGTCTTTAAAAGAAGTCTAGATAGAGAGAACAATGTGAGGGAGAGAAGCTGGCAGGATTCTTCAGCTAATGTGGATTTAGTTGTCTAGAGGGAAGTTTTTGGTCCTTTTATATGAAGAATATATGAAATTCAAATCTGAAGATTTCACGGCAATTCTCTATACATTCTGTTATCTTCCGTTGTGCTACTGATTACAAGACCTCAGTAGAGTATGAAAGATCCAAGATAGTACTGTTTACTTTTTATTTCACTGACAGTGTTAGACATGCAGTTCCTGTCCTAATGATACAGGTATAAAATAGTTTAATTACTATCTTATTATAGTAGTGTTTATCACATGTTTAGTTTTATCAGATATCCTTAGAATTGGAGAAATCGTTTTCTTAACCAATGTCTCTGAGATTCATCTAGTTATTCATTTTGTTTTCCAATTATGGAATCTTGATGGAAAAGAAAGTCAAATGGTAACTCATAGAAGTAGCAATAAGCATTCTTGATTTTAATAAAATGATGCTATTTAAAATAAATTATTTTCTTCCCTCTCTTCATTTAATTCTTCATTGCATCAGTGATCTTATCAAGTGGTGATGCTCGCTTCAGCTGTACAGATCATAATAGGGCCACTAGATTGCAGTGTATGTGTAAAGGACTGAGAAGATAAGGGAAAGTATGAAGTCACAAGTCTGTTTTCATGGTCTACATAACTAAAATTGTCTAAATCTTGAAAACTGTCTGATTGAGTATACTATGGCCATTTTTTCCTCTATTCCAGGATGAGGGTGAAGGATATTTTCACTTATACCATGTGGTAAGATGGGGAGGAGACTGAAGACCCTCACCTTCCACCTTTATGCCATGTAGTCCCAAGAAATAAGTCTGGGGTTTTGGTCCTTTCCTTTGTCCTTTTCTGTTCTAGGTCTCAGAAGTGGAGACTCTGACCTGGGAACTCAAGTCAAAGAAACTTGGGATGATAGAAATTCAGGTCATATATTTTAGGTAGCCTACCAGCCAAGCCTTGGGGACGAATGATATGTGGAAACTAGATCACCAATGCTTGGGGCTTGATCTTCATGGGCTAATGCTATTTTGTAATTGAGAAGGTGAAAGTCTAATCATCTTTCCCTTTCCCGGGGACCAGGTAGTATATATGTATGGGGAGAGACTATTCCTATGAGGTGTTGGGAGAAATATACGAATGTTTATTCTTACTATATCTTTGAAGTAAATTGTGATGCCACTTGTGATATCATTTAATCATTGATGTTAAATGGGTAAATGGAAATGGGATGCTCATCACTAAGCCCCTAAACATGGAAGAAATATAATTAGTGGAGGTTCAGACCAATGATAAGGAAGATAGAATGTCCACTTCCCTTCAGGGTATTAGAGAACACTGGAGGTGGGCTAAAATGTGCCATTTAGATCTTCAGAGAGTGGGGTATAAAAGCAAAATATGTTACATCTTTATGATAGATTTTTTGGTTGCTTTGTAAATCATTACAATGAGTACTGCAGTATGAAATAAACAAGTATCTCAGAAAATGATGCTTCTTGCTGTCTTGGGATGAGCTATTAAAATCAACTCTGCCAATGACTTTATTAGCCTCACCAAGAAGACCCTGTATGCCCTCACTTCATTTTACTGTCATACACTTTTATATTCTGACTTCACTTTTAACAAGAATATAGAGATTGAATTGATTGAGTTCTGACTTCTCAGGAGATATAGAATAATGACTATAGTGCAGCTTGAAAATTTACCAAATACTCTTGTCTTATCTCATTTTTGGCAGCCAATATTTGCTGAGGTGTTCAATCTTTGTTTTCTTACGTAAATGGAAATGTGTATATACCTACAAAAAATAATTCATCTGTATGTTTTCAGTTATAGGCTAAAACAAAGTGAGGATCAGAGTGGCTATCATACATAGGTGTTTGTCTGTGCCTCTGAGGCAATGGCCAAGGAACTCAGAAATTTTCCAGGGCTGTTTTGAAAAGGAATGTCACAGAGCTGGACTTAGCAATATTATATACTCTACTGCTTGCCTTTAGTGGTTTTCCATTATACTCTCTCCTCTCCATTTTACTTGTTTTCTTCATTTTGCTACCTCTCTAGAACCACTTGCATTGCAAGTACTGAGGTTCTTTCTACTGGAGAGATTTGATAAACTAATTTACTCTAAGGTATTGGTGTTGTAATGGGTAGGTAGGTGGTACAGCGGATAGAGTCCTGGACCTGGAGTCAGGAAGGCTCATCTCTCTGAGTTCAAATCTTGTTTCAGAAATTTTCTAGCTATGTGATCCTATACAAGTCACTTAACCCTGTTTGCCTCAGTTTCCTCATCTGTAAAATGAGCTGGAGAAGGAAATGGCAAATCAATCCAGCATCTTTGCCAAGAAAATTCCAAATGGGGTCA
Organism: Notamacropus eugenii; assembly: GCF_028372415.1. Lineage (NCBI taxonomy): Eukaryota > Metazoa > Chordata > Mammalia > Diprotodontia > Macropodidae > Notamacropus > Notamacropus eugenii. Next base: position 401,538,657 of record NC_092876.1, read on the forward strand.
TGAAGAGTCAGACATGACTAAAGTGACTGAAAGACAGCAAAAAATAGTGTTGTACACATATTAAATTCAACATACACAAATCTGAATTCACCTTTTCTTTCCAAATTTCCTCTGTTCTCAACTTCCTTATTATTGTTGTTGACACCAGCATCCTCCCAGTCACTCAAGATCATAACCTAGGTGTCATCCTTGACTCTTCAGTTGACCTTCAAAATATCCCCTGTATATGCATGCTCCCTTGTTTACCCTGATTCTGCTATCACCTTGGTTCCTGCCCTCCTTACCTCATGCCTGGATTATTGAAATAATCTTCAGGTTGGTCTCCATGTTCAAATCTCTCCCTGGTCCGCTCCATTCCCTACTTAGATGTGAAGGTAATTTTCTTTAGGTGCAGATTTGACCATTTTATCTCAACTATTTAACAAATACTACTAACTTTCTAGAATCTCCAGAATCAAAGGCTTTTAAAGCCTTTCATAATCTGCCCTTCTACTCTTCCAGTTTTCTTACCCCTACTCTTTTCCATATAACAGTCACTATCAATTCTCTGAAGCAGGAAAACCAAAGCATTTGTTTGATCCTAATCCTAAATGTAACCATAGAGCTATTAGATTGTAAGTTCTTTGAGGGCAGGGACTGTATTTTGCCTTTTTGTGTCCGCAGCACTTAGCATAGTGCCTGGAACATAGAAGGTGCTTAAGAAATGTTGATTGATTGAATTATCAATAACACAACTTTGCCTACACAACTCTGCCTAAGTTATCAAATCTCTCTGTACCTTAAATTTTTTGTTTTTCCCGCATATGTAAACCAGGGATAATAATATCATTATATCTCACTGAATAGTAAGGAAAAAGAATTTTTTGCCATGTTGCACATATGAATACTAAATTGTGAAAGAACTAGGGGGCATCTGTGGGATTTCATCAATGCAGATTTTCTTTTTTAGTTTTATTCTGAGTCATTAACACTTCAAAATTCATGACTTTCCGCAACAATATTACACACTACACATCTGAACAGTGAAAGGGAGAGAGCATATCTAGATAATAACCATTCATCAAACTGCTAAGATAAACCTCAGTTCATAAATATTCAAGTCTGTATGACTGGACCTTGTATTAATTTCCCTCTCAAATGCTAACACTCACATTGATTGTACAAAATAAAAAAAGAAAAACATCTCCATGTTTGGTGCTAAGAATTTTTAACAAGACTTCTTTTGGTACCTTCATTTTGGTGACTACTAAGCCACTTATGGTGCTGGGTGACAGGGATACTGATAAGCTCCAAGTCTTTTCCTCTCTTTGGTAGGAAATTGATCATCAGACTTGAGGAATTGATTCAATGTGGCAGATTCTGAAATCTTGGTAAGGAGCTGAAACTCCCATCGAATGGGAAGGAACGGTTGAAGACTGTTGTCCACTTGTGTCTGACCCTTCATGATCTCTTCTGGGGTTTCCTTGGCAAAGATACTGGAGGGTCAAGTATTCATTAGGCATCCACTATATATTCAGTTCTTATGTTATTAGAGCTGTGAAATAAAGAAAAATTTAAGGCAGACATGGTCCCTATTCTCAGATTATCTAATCTAATCATAAAATAATTTAGAAAACAAAATGAAGGCATACAGAATAGCCAGCATGAAACCAAAGACTTCATATAATTAATTGGTAAATTGTGCAGTGTAATGCTTGCACATAGTAGGAAGTTAATATTATCCTGAATCTAGGGTGAATCTAGGGGAAAGATAAGAGGTTCGACATCCTCCAGACCTTTGAAGCTGAAAAAAGGTTCTTATTTGACCAAAGGAAGGGGTAAAAATGGAGACTGGCAAATGCCAAACTAATGTCTCCCCCAAGCATTCCTTCTCAGGGGTTTTATCTAGAACACCACACTTACTCTAATTTCTGGAATCTAAATCCTGTCTTTATTCACTTGATAATTTATTGACCAATCTGCAGGTATGGCCTGGTTTTTTGGCTTATTTAGATGAGGCATATGCCAAGTTATTCTGTTTGAGGGGCCATTTCAAGCTTAGTCTAAGACCTGTGGATGAATTGATTGAATGGGCATTTTATAATTTGCTTTCAGCTAGGTGGGCATAAGTAAATCAATCACCCCTCCCTTACAGTCATAGAGCATCGCATGGACTCCAAATTGTACAAGCCTATAAATACTGCTCCAGAATTTCAGAAAAGAGAAAAACTACTGAACTTTTGAGTTCTTGGGAAAGGTTTCATTTAGAAGAGGTGGGGTCCCAGTCCCAATTCAGACCATGGAGAACTAAGCCCCCCAATTTCATAGGGCAGGCTATAGTTTAATTGTATTTTTTCCTGGGTTCTGGAAAACCAGGGAGATTCCTGGGAAATTCCCCAGGAAAAGAGAGAAAACATCCTTCAGTGAGAACTTTAAATACATCCATACATTCTCTGTCTAGGAGTAATTATGGTAACCCAGTCCATCTGGGGGGCATTCCCAGGGAAGTTCCTAAAAGTTCAAAGACAAGAGGAGGAAATTATATTTCCCCAATGGACCTTTGTGGCATCAGAGCTGGGATGACGAGTCACAGAGATTAAGTTAGAAGTGATATGAAAGGAGATCTAGTCTGAGCCAATCTTGAACATGATTGTATAACCAATAGTATCAAACTCAAACAGAAACATATTCTTGCAGGCATATGTATCAATAAGCACCCCAGCATGCATAGGGGGTCCTGTTATCACAGGTTCTTAGATCTTTATTCATAAAAGAAAAACAGCTTTCAAGGGGTTAACAATCACTTTAATCAAGCATATGTATCACTCCTTTAATCAAGCACATATATCATTCACCTAACTCAGAGGAGCCATCACCCTGAAATTCAGAGAAAATACAGAGAAATTATTTAAAGATCAACACATATGGCTTCCTCTGCCTGAATTCAACAGACAGTTGGACCCCAACTGTCTGACCATAGTTACCAGAGCATGATAGCTAGGTTCTTAAAGCCTGGGGGGCTTCTTACCTGCTTCTCAGAGTCCTTGTCTGGCCCAACAAGCACTTCCAGTCAGTAAGCCCCAAAGTCATCAACAGACATGGCTTCCTCTTCCTGACCATAATTCAACAGACAGGTACAGTTATCTAACCAGTTACCAGAGAGGGAAGCATGACATCTGGGTTCTCAAAGCTGGGGGCTCCTTAGCAGCTTCTCAGAGTCCTCATCTGGAACTCAAACCTTCTTGCAAAAACCAAGCCCCAAAGTAAAACCTCAACTCAGAGTATTTATAGCTTTTGAGAGCCAGAGGGCATCACAACCCTTTGACCCAGCGCCTCAATGGAAAAAAGCAAAAGGTACTTGAGATTTTCCTACAAAATAACTCCCCTAATCAAGCTTTCCACAATGGGCAGGCCCATCAATGGGTGGGAAAGATCTTTAATCACATTGAAATAATTAACAATACAAATACATACACTGTTTCTAGTTTAAAAAAACTCTTGTTTCTGTACTTTATTCCTTGTGAAGACTCTTGATTGATTACGGCAAGATTCAATCAGAGGCACTTGATTATACTAAAACAAAAACAGAAAAAGATACTATTTTGATTGCCATTACGGCATATTGAATTGTGTTTGTCCTTCATGGTCGAAGAAGACCATGCCATCAGAGAAATGATGATATGACTTGCACTTGACTTTATTTTGAGTGGAGGGCTGTGTAGGTAGTGACCAGATATTCATCAGAATGACTGGAGGCATGTGGGGTTAAGTGACTCGCCCAAGGTCACACAGCTAGTGAGCATCAAGTATCTGAGATGAGATTTTGAACTTAGGTCCTCCTGACTCTTGCACTGGTGCTCTAGCCACTGCACCACCTAGCTGCCCCAGCCTATTGAATTAGAAAACTAGCAATTACCATTATCTATGTTATAGTGTATTTTTGTCAATTTTATGAAACATTTCTCATTTACATTTTAATCTGGTTTCCATTCCCATCCTGGACTTTTTTGGGCTTCTTCCACCTGTGACCTGAGTATGACACCTCTGCTCTACACCATCACTGACAAGTGAATGCTTCAACTATGGAGAATTTATGCCATGATTTTATGATCTTAATAAGTATGGGAAGTATTTTGAAAAGTAATTTAAAGTTATGCTAAAAAAAAGTGACCAAAATAGCCTTATTCTTTGAGACTGTCACGCATATGGAAAGTAAAAGCTGGAAAGTAAGCTCTCATGTACACAAAAATTCAAAACAGTACTTTTCTTGTTGGTCAAGAACAGGACACAAAGTAGATGCCTATTGATTGGCAATTGGCTTAATAAATTATAACCCACTAATGTCATCGAATATTACTCTACTGTAAAGAATTATGAATATGAAAGATTCAGAGAAACTTGGGAAGAATGAATTGATGCAAAGTAGAGTAAACAGAAACAGAATACCCCCTTTCTCCCCAATTTTCCCTTTTGTGTGTTACCTCCTTCTATTAAAATGTATTCTCCTTGAGAATAGGTATTATCTTTCATTTTGCTTATATTTGTATCCCCAGCACTTAGCAACTTGCCTGCCATATAGTAAGCACTTAACAGCTCCTTCCTTCTTCCCTCCCTCCCTCCCTCCATCCCTCCCTCCTTTGCTTCCTTCCTTGTTTCCTTCCTTCCTTCCTTTCTTTCTTCCTTCCTTTCTTCCTGCCTTCTTTCTATCCCTCTTTCCTTCTTTCCTGCCTTCATTCCTACCTAGAAAACAACTCAGGGAATGATTATAACAATGAATATAAAAAGAACAAAACAAAATGGAATATTCTGTAGTTATTATGACCAAGATTGTCCCTTAGCAAAGATAAGGAAATGCACTCCCTCTTTGCAGAGATAGGGAATTTGGGGTATGGAACATGGTGTACACTATCAAATTTTAGTCATACACTGATTATTTTGCTGAACTTGTTTTTCCCCTTTTAAAAAATCTTTGTTGCAAGGGATGATATGCTGAATAAGGAGAAGAGGTGGATATATTTATAAGTGAAAGTGATGTAAAAATAAAAGATATCAACATATTTTTAAAGAATGGAACTAAGGACTTTTCTTAACAATTGCTACACCTCAGATTTTCTTAGATATTATTTTTCATTGTTTTAGTATCTATTTGAAATCAAAGCAAATAAGATTATTAGAAAAATCTTAAAAGTTTTCTAAGGGGTGTCTTCTTCTTTGCAAAAGAAATGAAATGACAGGGCAGGGGGTGTGGAGGAAATGCAAACAGTCCTTTTTTGTCTTGAAAACAAACATTTCTACCTAAAGTGACTCTGAAGCAACAGAGGTCAGGCCAGAATGCAATAGCTGAGAACTAAGATGTTGCCAAGCAACATGAAGCAAGACTAAAGATTATAGTAGATGAATTTGTCAAAGTTGTGTAAAATGAAATTTAAAAGGGGTAGAAGGGGGGGAATGTCCAGTCAAGGTTATCTTCCAGAAAGTCTCTGAGGAATGAAGAGGAAGAAAAAAAAGAAAGAAAAGAAGAAAGAGAAAGAGAGAGAGAGAGAGAGAGAGAGAGAGAGAGAGAGAGAGAGAGAGAGAGAGAGAGAGAAAGAAAGAAAGAAAGAAAGAAAGAAAGAAAAAAAGAAAGAAAGAAAGAAAGAAAAAGAGAGAGAGAGGAAGAGAGAGAGAGAGAAAGAAAGGAAGGAAGAAAGGAAGGAAGGAAGGAAGGAAGGAGGGAAGGAGGGAAGGATAGCGGAAGTAAGAGAGACAGAGAGAGAGACAGAGAAAGAGAGGCTAGGAAGGGAGAAAGGAAGGAAGGAGAAAGAAAGCAGGAAAAAAGGAAGAAAAAAGAAGGGAAGGAGGGAGAGAGGAAGAAAGGAAAGTAAAAAGAAAGAAAGTGAAAGAAAGTAAGAAAGCATCTTGATTGTCCTAATATCTTGGGAAACTAAGGCACAATGGTCAACGTAATTTCTTTGTAAGAAGTAAGGGCCTGACAACAAAGCAAACTAATGATAATATTTACCAGTTTAGTGTATGTTATGAGAATTTTTACATCGAATGCATCATTATGCTTTCTTTTACAACTGTCATATAGTAGTTTTACATTAACTGTTGCAAAAAGGGAGGGATTTGAAACCCAAGGTTCCAGGTTTCAGACCTGTGATTTTGATCAAAGCTACTTACTTTCTCTGAGCCTCAGTTTCCTAGCCTTTAAAATGTGATAATGTTTGCACTACTTACCTCATTGGGGTGTCATGAGTCTCAAATGAGAAAATGTATACAAAGCATATTGTCAAACGTTAAAATGCTAATAGCTGCTGTTAGCTCATTACTTACCTCTGTGCAGTATGTCACCAGATTATGTTCAGTATTTCAATGATCCATAATTTTGTCAGTATGGATCCTCCTTCCTCCTCCACAGATCCTAATCCCTCTACCGGTTTGTCTATGATTTCTAAGAGTTCTCATATTTGAACAATTCATCAACTTATGTGAAAAACTTGATGAAAAGCCTCTCCCAATTCAGTGAGGTTCATTCTTCTATGACAGATACTGACGTTTACTGTGAGTGTACATGAAGCCTTACCAGACATACCATAGTTCATATTCCTCTGATGTAGCCTTTAAGAAATAATGGTCACTTTTATGCTGCAATGACACAGTGACTTTCAGTGCAGTGTCTGTTTACATAATGGGAAATAATTAAGGGCAGAAAAATTTGCCTAGTCAGTCAGCTAACATGTATTAAGTCTTTACGTTGTGCTAGGCATTGTGCTAAACAATAGGGACCCAAAGAAAGGCAAAAGAGAATCCTTGCTTTCAGAAAGAAACCGAGGGTCAGATTTAGCATTGTATCTCAAAATGCTCTACTCGCTGGTATATTAATTAGCTCAGAAGATTATTTGTTGATATCATAGCATTTAAGAAGAATCTCCTATTTTCTTGGTCTATAGCAAATACATTCTAGTTCACTGATTGTGTGTGTGTGTGTGTGTGTGTGTGTGTGTGAAGTGAGCTCAAAATATCTTAATAAATAGATTTCTTCCATTATTCCTACATTTTTTGAGGTTTTTAGAGGTGTTTCTTAGAATTTCTAATAAGTCTTGAGGTCACCTGGATATGGCATTAGGATATGAAGTTGCGTGGATATGGTGTCAACAACTGGATGATAGAGATGTGCCTGTGGAAGGTGAAGTAGCAAGTGCTGTTATCATTGAGTCATTTCAGTCATGTCTGACTCTCTATGATCCCATTTGGGGTTTTCTTGACAAAGTTACTGGAGTGGCTTGCTACTTCCTTCTCCTGGCCCAGGGTCACATAGATAGTGAGTGTCTGAGGAGAAATTTGAACTCATATCCTCCTGACCCCAAGGCTGGTGCTGTCTTCACTGAGCCACCTAGCAAGGAGAGGCCAATTATGTGTATTCTGGGGCACAATCTGGGGAGGCTAGAAATAATTGCTATTCCTGTCTTGTGGGGAAACAGGAAAAAACATGGAAGATGGCAGCACAGACTGTCCCAATCTACTGGCTGGTAATTTTTGATTTTGTTCTCTATGAAATATATTAAATATAAGATGCATATCTACATAAAACAGGCCAAAAACTCATTCCCTATAAGGGAGTTTGGGTGATGGAATTTTTGACTCCAACTGATGCTCCTCCCTGAGACCAACATTTAGTCAAATCATCCAGTAAAGTATTATCTTAATTTTTATTCACGTTTCTAGTGATATCACAGATTTATGAGCACTCATGCCTACTGGCTCCTCAGACTCAACATATACACACAAGATATACAGTATTTTGTGGACAATTGTCTTTCTTAAGTCATAATAAGTCAACATAAAGAGAGATTGATTTTAAACTGGGATTCAAGGTAGAATTATCCATAAAGATGGCATTAAGCTCAAAGTCATTCCTATAGAAGTCTACTTTGTGTAGTAGATAAAGCTCTGAACTAGGAGTCAGAAAGCCCTTGGTTTAAATTTTACTTTAGATATCACTAGTTGTATGATCCTGAATTTAACCTTTCTTACCTTCAGTTTCTTCCTCTCTATAATGGGGTATAATATAATATCTATCTCACTATATTGTTGTGGGATGAAATAATACTATGCTTACAAAACACTGTGTGATCTGTTAATATACAGACATTCATTAAACACCAAGGATGTGCCACATACACTCCCAGGCTCTGGAGAAATCCAGACAAACATGAAATGATCCCTGTCTCTAGGAGGCTTACACCCTATTAGGAACAGAAATATGCACATGTTTGAATACTGAAAATAGATAAATAAATAAATACATAAAAGCTAACTGGGAGAAGGGAGCACTAAGAGCAGGAAGGGACAAGGAAAGACTTCATGTTGAAGGCCCAAATGGAGCTTTGAAGAAAATTAGGAATTTTAAGAAGTGGAAATGAAGAGAGAGGTAGAGGTAGAGGGAATGACTTATACAATAACCTATACTCCAGGTAAAGGGAACAGCTTATACCATAGCCTATCCATGGAAAAGAAAGATGTTACGTTGGATGTGAAGGACAACAGAAGGCCAGTTTGACTCTATCACAACAATCCTTGCAAAGTATGTTGGATGTAGCTTGTTTCAGGTTTTTAATGCAAATGGGATTTATTTGATCTTTGAGGTTATAAAGAAGCCATTAGAGTTTATTGATTAGGAGAGTGACATGGTCATGTGATTTAGACACATCACTCAGGCATATGTGTGAGGTATGGATTAAAGAGAGGAGATAATGGAAGAAAGAAGACTAATTAGGGTGCAATTGCAATAGTATGAGGAGAGATTGAATGATATTGGTGGCCATATTTGTAGAAAGAAAAGAAGGGATGTAAAAGAATTGACAAGACTTGGCAAACCTTCAAGTGATAAATAGGGGCAGTTAGTCAGTTTAGTGGACAGAGTGCTGGACTTGGAAACAGGAAGACCTGAGTTCAAATCCAACCTCAGAAATTTCCTAGCTATGTGACCTTGGGAAAGTCACTTAGCTTTTTTTGCCACTAGAGAAAGAAATGACAAGCCACTCTACTATCTTTGCCAAAAAAACCCCAAGAGAGGTCATGAAGAGTCAGATATGACTGAAATGAGTGAAAAATAGCTACAATAAAGTGATAAATAGATGTGAATGATTATTCTGATAAAGGATTCACTAATTAAAAAATAGAGGAATTCTGTTTACATTGTGTGAGTTCAAAGATGCTGTGGACTTTGGAGATTTTTCTTTTTCTTATTTCTTCTCTACTCACTCCTCTACTGACTGGCCAAAGCATTCTGAAGGCTAGTGTGAGATCCTAGCACCTGACATTTGCAAATGTCAATTTAACAGCAAACTCTGGAGACCCTTTGCTTTGTTACTGATTTGGCAAAACACTCCCAGAATGAAAAATGACCTTCCTCTCTTTCTGATCAGTGAAATTATAATGTATTGCATTGATATTACCCTTTATTGATTAATAACAAATACCTTTTTCTTTATCTTAAGCACCTAGCTTATTCCCCAATCTTGTCTATAACTCATGATGATTAAACTTAAGGCCATGGCCAATATAAAGCTAATTTGTCTTTTGCTTTTCTTTTCCCAAGTGATAAAGCTTACTTGTCACAACTCTTAATACCTTTTTTCAGCCTTTAAATTGTGTAGTTTTGAAATTGTCTTAAAAAATAATCCTTCTCCCTTTTTCATTTTATACTCTGTGTGTGTCCATGTGCCAAGCTCACAAAGTTTGACTTACTGGGATGTCCCAAACTTTGTCAGTAAAGTCAGTAGGACTGAAAATTCTGCAATTTTTTTCCCTTTGTGTTAGCAAAACACTGGACACAAAGTAGATTCCCATCAACTGGAGAATGGCTATCCAAATTGTGGCATGTGAATGTAATGGGCTGTTACTGTACTATAGGAAATGACGTATGTGATGAATACAGAAAAGCATAGTGAGATATACATGAACTGATTCAGAATGCAGTAAACAGTGCCAAAAGGATAATATTCACAATAAATAGCACAATGAAAATGGAAAGAATAATACCCCCAAACTAAAAAGTGATTTCTGTAAAACTGTAAATATTAAAGAAGGATTTGAAGGAAAGTTTATGAGAGGGTATCTTCTATCTACCCCTTTGTGGAGTTGAGAGGTTCACAGGTGTTCCACATTGCAAGTTTTCAGACTTTTTCAATTCGTTGATAATTTATGTTGAGGCTTTTTTCTTCTTCAAAAATATAATTTGTTATATGGGGTGGTTTTCTGGGAATGGAAGGGGGAAAATACTTGCGATAACTATAATGATCTAAGAAATAGAAGACATCAATAAAAAAAAAAACTTTAAGTTTGGATTCTGCTACTAAGGGAGGAAAATATTGTGAAGAAAATAGCTTGGGAGAATACTATATTTCAAATCTGAGGAATGAATCAAAGAGGACTTGGTAACAGAAAGAAAGGGTTGCAAGACTTCAGAAGGACCTTATATATTCTGTATGTTTGAAGAACTCAGAGTATCCCATAATGCTCAAAGAAAAGAATTATTTGTTTTAAAAATGTGTCATGTACTCTCTTTAGCAGTCAGTCTAATTTAGCAGTCTAGTTAACCCTCTTTTAGGTTATTTTAAAATATATGAGAAAATAAGCAAAATACAAAGGAAACCAACCATGTTAAAATGAATTTATCAAAATGTTTAAAACAAAACAAAACAAATCAAGAAAGCAAACTCACAGATCCCAGGTCAAGAACTATAGAAAATGTCCTCTTTTTTCAAGTAATGCCAACAGGGTGTCTAAACCCCAGTGTTATATGTTTTTTTCTGTTTAAATGGAACCCCCAAATGGGGTGCAGTTTCATAAGTGCCAGGCCTAGAGGCCTGAGGGCTACCCGAGTCTTACCTTACCTATCGCAGGTCTTCGGCTGGCCAAACTGGATAAACGTATGAGAGAAGAGACTTTCCGGAGTCGAACAAGGGTTAGGCTTTATTCAGGGTCCTGGTTACATGTGCAGGGGGAACTCTTCCTTAGGAGAGAGGGAAATCTCCCAAGGAGGCAAAGATCTTACAGTAAGAGAATGAAAGCAGAAGTGGAAGTGGGGAGAGAGGGGGAAGGGAAGAGCGAAGAGAGGAAAAGGGGCCTTCTGTCCTGTAAGGGCCCCTCAGCGCTAAGAGCGCCTTCGGGCTTTCCTGACCCTACTTAAGCTCTCCTGCCGCATCGTTTGCACCTCAATACCGTGCCTGTTAGATTACAATAGGTGTGCCCAGATCCGGGCCAGTCTCGAGGGTGGGGATGCTCTCTCCCATCACGTTCTCATGGGAAGAGGCGGAAATACACGAGATCTCACTCCTCAATTCCCTGCTGTTTCCTGGGGGGCCTCATGAGAACTCTAAGATTTAGAAGTCCTCACCTTTACCCGTCCGAGACTGTCCACATGGAACTGAGCTTACACCCCCAACACATAAGTAAATCATGATAGACATCTAGCATCCCAACCAATCCACAACTTCCAGTTAAGAGCTGTAGATTTAGGGGCATCACCTCACAGAATTAAAATTAGGAAAAAGACTTCATCTAATCCAGACTTGCCTTTTTTTTTTCTCACAGCAAAGGAATTTCCAGGAGGCTAAATTCAATGGTTTGGTTACTACCTAATTGATGCCACTGTCTTTTGCCTATCTACAGGGTGACACAGAAGTATTAGCTGTTTTAAGCTCCTTAGAGTTTCAAACTGCACTAAGACTTCTGGGATATCCTGCATTATTCCTCAGTGACAGTGGTTCTGTTTTTTCTGCTTAAAAAGTTGCATCAGAATCTCTCATCTGTTACCCTGTTGTCTTTTCCAGGGATTTGTCTGTAGTTCTTAACTTATTAAACTGTTAACTGCTTTACTCATAGGCTACGGCCTTGAGTTCTTGGATGAGTTAATTTGTAGGCTGCCTTCCTCTTCCTAAAAATTTAGCTACTGATTCTTACATTCTTTTCTCTTCCAATTAAAATAGATATATGATTTCCCAGACTCCTCTTCTCAGTGGGAACCAGCCTCAGGCACTTTTCCCTCAGGGAGGATGGTGAGATAGAATGTGAGTAAGTAGTGACTCAGTACCTAGTAAAGGAGTGATTAAATCTACTACATGAAGCCAGAAAGATAAAAAAAAAAAATGGACATAGAGTTTGTAATCTTGTGGTCTCTAAGAGGATGGTAACAAAGAGAATCAAAATGGCGGCTAAGTATTAATTTATAATGCCCTCCAGGCTCACAAAGAAGAATTTAATTGGGTCAATGAGTTTTGTTACTGTGTTCAGTCTTATTATATCTTTGGTATAAGGAGCTTCCAATGTAGAAATTCTCTCTACCAGTACAGATACCTATCAACTCTGCAAATTGTAGTCATATAAAGTTGCCAAGGTGACTCGTAGGTGAAATGATTTTCCCAGGATTCATGAAAGTAGCATGTGACAGAGGTCACATTTTAATGTCTTCTTCACTCTGAGACTGGATATTTATCCGCTGCTTTCTGCTGCTTCTCTATGTAGACCTAAAGAGATGAAAAAGTGCATAAAGAACCCTTGGAGATTACTGTATCCATGCCTTGCTAATATTTTACCTTCCTAACATTTGGTAAGCAATTAGCCCAATACTCGCTGAAGGTCAATAAAAGAAAACCTCATCAGAATCCTGTGATAAACCTGCAGCATTAAATTGTTCCGTTAATCTAGGACACTTGCTGATTTGGAGAAAGTCCCTGACATTTTATATCCTCTGAGCCTCACAAATAAGCTTCCACTTTATATTGATTGCTTTTCCCCCACCAAATCCAATAAATGGCAATTAGTAAGCATTCCTTGCTGATTACTCTTTAATCGTCTTATTTGTTCCCACAGAATCAGAAAATTGTTTTGGATATAGACAATGAAGAAAAATTACAGATTTCATGGTTGTTGACTTTGTGTGGGGGAAATATCCTGGGCCAAGTGATAGGACACTTTACTTAAGTGGGAATGAAAGCTATTCTTAAGTGGTTTTGCATTACAAATGAGAATTCATGGGGTCTAGAAGACCATTCCAAAGGAGAAGTGAATCAGGGAAATGAATGGTGGTTTGTGTGGGTGGATAACTTGTATTTCCCTGCTAGCCCCTAACAAGTGTAAAGTATTTATTCACTGTCCCTAGGAGACCCTTCTTCCCCTCTTGAGTATCATTTCATATGTAAGGAGGATCTTTGTCATCAGCCTACCAACCTTGTTGGTACAGTAGATAGAGTGCAGGAGTCAGAAGGACCTGAGTTCAAATCTCACCTCAAATACTTGACACGCACTAGCTGTGTGACCTTGAGCAAGTCACTTAATCCCAATTGCCTCATCCTGCGTCATCTCCAGTCATCCTGATGAATATCTGGTCACTGGATTCAGATGGCTCTGGAGGAGAAAGGAGGCTGGTGACCTGCACAGCCCTCCCTCACTCAAAACAAAGTCAAGTGCAAGTCATGTCATCATTTCTCTGATATAATGGTCTTCTTGGGCAACAAAGGACCAACACACCATGCTTGTTATTCTGAAGCTGTGATGATATTCTCATCTGAAGATGTGATGGTATTCTCTCTATCCCTGAAGCCTAAGGAATTATACAAGCTGCTTCCCATCCCTCCTTAGAAGAGCTGATTCTTTTCACATTTAGGTGGCATGCCCATAGTCCCCCATCTTCCTGACCACTAGAAGTGATTTTGTTTTTTTCCTCTTGTGGATTGGAAGGCCTGACTTATTTGCATCTTCCGTATGTGACACATTTAGTGCAAGCTGGGTGTGTACTATTGAATATCCCAGGTGACTCTCAAGGTATCAAATTATCAGTGCAGCTAACAGCACTAGGTCCATGACTTACTTTTTGTAAGCCTAGAGCAATGATTCTCAAGCCTTTTGGTCTCCAGACCCATTTGAATGCTTAAAGTTATTGAGGACCCCTCAAAAAAACTTTTATATGAATTATTTCTATCAATAACTACTTTGTTAGACATTAAAACTTTTTCATATTTTCATATTATTATGAAAATATTTTTGACTTCACAGACCTCTGAAAGGGTCTTGGGGATCTCCAGGCATCCCTGGACCATACTCTGAACATCATTGACTAGAGAAAAGCAAGCTATCATCTTATGAATTAAATCACCAAAGAGGATACTTTTCTTTTTATATTTGCTCAGAAATGCCTCTGTAACACAATCTCCTGCCTCAGCTCTTGGTCTGATCTAGACTTGACTATCTGCAGACTGGTGTCTAACTGGCTGCTTGGCTCTCATTTTCTTCCAGTTCTTTTGGTGATATCATCTTCTGATCTTTTCAGATATAAAGGAGATCAGGTATTGCTATTGCTAGGAGTTTCCAGACTGACTGCTATATTCTTCCCTAACTTTGACTACTTTTGGTTGCCAGGAGGTCTCTCCCATATCAATTTGATATTCCCAAGTCCCCAAAATCAGTTGCAGCTAAGCCATTTGGTAGTCACTGGTTTTGGCTCTACCCTGAAATCAAATGTTTCCATTTCTTCTTCCCAACACCATAACCCCAAAGAAACTCAGTCCAAATTTCAAGGACAAATGAGAAGAGTGGGTTTATAATTAGAAATGTGGAGACTTTTCTCATGACTGTTGTCTTGATCAGTTTACAAGATGTCACTCATCTCCCCCCTATCTTACTAGACAGCTTGAATCAGTACTTCACTGAGGGGGGGAGGGGGCAATTAGAAATGCTCATAATCAGAAAGTAAACTCCTGGGGACAGCTAGGTAATGCAGTAGATGCAGTTTTGGTCCTGGAATCAGGCAGATTCATCTTCCTGTCTTCAAATCTTGTTTCAGACACTTATTAGCTGTGTGACCCTGGGCAAGTCACTTAACCTGGTTTGCTTCAGTTTCCTCATTTGTAAAATGAACTGGAGAATGAAATGGCAAACTCCAATATCTTTACCAAGAAAATCCTAAATGAGGTCACAGAGATTCAGACACAACCGAAATGTCTTAAAAAATAGTAACAGTAACAAAATCTCTTAAGCACTTAATGGGTACCATGGTTAAGATGGCCAAATCACAACAATTTTGACTTCAAGGAGCTTACATTCTATTTCTTTCAGGGAAGCTAAGTGACAGTGAATAGGATGCCAGACCTGGAGTAAGGAAGACTCATCATCTTCCTGACTTCAAACATGGCCTCAGACACTTACTAGCTGTGTGACCTTGGACAAATCACTTAATCCTGCTTGCTTCAGTTTCCTCATTGACAAAATAAGCTAGAGCAGGAAATGGGAAACCACTCCAGTAACTTTTTCAAGAAAATCCTCAATGGGGTCATGAAGAATGTATTGGTAAGCACCTCAACATACACAGAAGGGCCTGCTACCATAGGTTCTTAGGTTTGCATTCATAAAAGGAAAGGCAACTTTTGATGGGTTAACAATCACTTTAATCAAGCATGTGTATCATTCCTTTAACCAAGCACATATATCATTCACCTAGTTGAGGGGAGTCAGCACCTTGAACTTCAAGGAAAATACAGAGAAATCAAAGATCAACAAACATAGCTTTCTCTGCCTGACCATCAGCAGACAGGTTCAGCTGTCTAACCACAGTCAGCAGATAGGAAAGCACTGACATCTGGGTTTTCCAAGCCAGGGGGCTCCTTAGTAGCTTCCCAGAGTCCTCATCTTGCCAAGCAAACACTTGCAGTAAGCCCCAAAGTAAAACCTCGCCCTCAGAATATTTATACCTTTTTTAAAGCCAGAAGGTATCCCAATCCTTGAGAATCAGTGCCTCATTAACAAAAGCCTTAGACCTTCCCACAAATCTTGCCTAATCAAACTCCTCTGAATGGGCAGGCCCATTAATGGGTAGGGAAGCTCTTTAATCACATTAAAATAATTAACAATACAAATACATATACTGTTTCTAGTAAAATAAATTCTTATTTCTATACTTTATTCCTTGTAAAGACTCTTGATTGATAAAGGCAAGATTGAATCAGAGGCACTTGATTATACTAAAACAAAAACAGTAAAAGATCTTATTTTGCTTGGCATCACAGAAAGTTGGACATGACTAAGTGGACCGAACAACGACAAAACTCCTGAGGAAAGGGAATGGGGCAATTCTCAGCACCTGTCTCCAATTTGGTGCCATGTAGTAGCTTTGTGGTAGAGGCCAGATCAAGAATACCTAAGTTTAAGCCCTACCTCAGACACTTACCTTTGTTACTCTGGGTAAGTCATAACTTTTCAGTTCCTTAGTCCTCATGTACAAAATTTAACAACACATACCTCATGGAGTTGTCATGATCAAATCAAAGGAGATAATGCATAAAATGCTTTGCAAACCTTAAAAGATATATAATCAATCAATCAATAGACATTTATTAAGTACCTACTATTTTCCAGGCACTGTGCTAAGCACTATACCACCTATTATTATTGTTAAATTATGGATATAGATCTTAGGGACAAGGCAAAAAATATATATAATTCAATTAGAGAACCAAGCAATAGATACTGGTTATATATAACACTACACATACATCTTTTTCTCCTTCTGAAGTATGTAAGGCACCTTGAAAGTGGTGAAATGGAGCTGGCCTGGAAATCAGAAGTCTGGAGTTCAGTCCCAGATGTTACAATCTGGTTGAGTGATTTGGAATACTGTATGAGTTTAATTTTTTTTCTCCTTGGTTTCTACAGCTGGAAAAAGGGGAGCATTGGACTAGATTTTCTCAAAAGACCTTATCAACAATAACATTCTGTAAGTGGGGGAAATAGGCATTGACTTGTGACTAGCACAAAGGAGCAAGTGGCACATTCTTTAGTATATCTGAGGGACAAGTTCCTGCCCAGCCTCTATAAGCAGATGGGGTTGTGTAGCAGTGTCCTCTGGTGACTGAGCAGGACATGTAGCAAATGGCCAATATGTATTGATCAGGCATTTAGAATTCAACATTCCTTCTTGGAGTATTTGGGAACTATGCTCAGTGGTTAGTGAGAAAGCACTCCATAGAGTGCCCAGTAGGCTGTTGATAAAGCTTACATTCTTACATGAGTAATTGGGCAGTCTATGGGAGGGACTGAGCCAAGTTTAGCCATGCATTGTTTTTAGTATAACTGGTGAACTAAGAATGAGTTTTACATTTTAAAAATAGTTTTATTAATTTAAAAAAATGTATTATCCAGTCTGAGGTCATACAGAAACAGGCTAAGGGCTAAAGCCCTTGACAGTAAATTGACAGCTTTTGGTTCATTGGGAGTCAATGCTTGTTTATTCCAGGACCGATTTTCCCATTTGAGGATTACACGGGCTTTTGGTCCTTCCTCCTGTCCTTTACCTGAAGTGCCTTTGTGCAATTCAATACCATAAAACTAGCTCTAGGAGGGAAGTAGGTATCAACAGGATACATCAGTAGGTTTAACTACTTTGTAATACTTTGGGCAAAAGATTTATTATGGGAATGGTGGGTAAGCATAGGCAGGGCAAGAGGTTCCAAATATTGACAATAATGAATTTCTTAAGTTGTCTCTTATGGAATTCAATCAGCCATTACCAAGACTGTCCTTATACTGCAATCCCTTATCCATAGTTAATTGAAAATTGGTCACATTCAAGCAATTAGACATACATGTTCATAACTCTGTCCTTCATTTACAAAGGATAGAGAAGTTTTCTGGGAAGGGCGACTGGAGCTGAAAACACTGATATGTAACCAGTTATGCTTTAAGTACTGAGAATAAGTGAACCTGGAACAATTATTTGTTGGTGTCCCAAAAATATTATGGTTGACTGAGTGTTTTCTTTGAAAAATGTATTTCAGGGGAGAATTTGCATACTGTAGCTTATAAATGTGTTTTCAGAAGTGACTGATAAGGAAAACTCTTTTATCATACTATCTTTACAAATTATTTCTTTAAAAATATATCAAATAATGTTTATTCTTATGTTTGAGAACAGGGTAAAAAGGAGAAGAAAAAAAGTTTTTATTTATGTAATTATGTTTTCAGGATGCTCCTGTTTCTTCCTGGATAATGATGTAACTGTGAGTTTTAAGTGACTTCTTTTAAAAAAAAAAAATTATTTATTTATTTTTAGTTTTCAACACTCACTTCAATAAGATTTTGATTTTTAAAATTTCTCCCACTCTTTCTCCACCCCCCTCCCCGAGGTCATGTGCAATCTGATGTAGGCTCTACTTACACATTCATATTAAACATTTTCACATTAATTATGATGTAAAAGAAGAATTAGAACTAATGGGAGGGATCATGAGAAAAAAGAAACAAAACAAAACAAGAAAAGAAAAGACGAACAAATAGCATGCTTCCACTGCATTCAAACTCCAAAGTTCTTTCTCTAGATGTGCATAACATTTTCCATCATGAGTCTTTAGGAATTGTCTTATATCCTTGCATTACTGAGTAGAGCTAAGTCTATGAAAGTCATTTGCCACAATGTGGCTGTTATTGTGTTCAGTGTTCTGGTTCTGCTCATTTCCCTCATTTCACTTCTTTCCAGATTTTTGTGAACTCTATCTGCTTATCATTTCTTATAGCAAAATATTATTTTATTATATTCATATGCCACAACTTGTTCAGCAATTCCCCAACTGATAGGTGTCCCCTCAAACTCCAACTCTTTGCCAACACAAAAAGAGCTGCTATAAATAGTTTTGTATATATGGGTCCTTTTCTCTTTTTTATGATCTCTTTTCCATACAAATCTAGAAGTGCTATTGCTGGGCAAAAGGGTGTATGTACAGTTTTATAGCCCTTTAGGCAAAGTTCCAAACTGCTCTCCTGAATTGTTGGATCAGTTCACAACTCCACCAATAATATATTTGTCTTCCAATTTTTCCACATCTTCTCCAACTTTTCTTTCATATTAGTCGATCTGATAGGTGTGATGTGGTACCTCAGAGTTGTTTTGATTTGCACTTCTCTAATCAATAATGACTTAGAACATTTTTTTCTTATGACTATAGAGAACTTTAATTTCTTCCTCTGAAAACTGCCTGTTCATATCCTTTGACCATTTTTCATTTGGGGAATGAATTTCATTCTTATAAATTGACTCATTTCTCTATATATTTTACAAATGAGGCCCTTTATCAGAGACACTGACTGTAAAAAGTCCCAGCTTTATGCTTCCTTTCTAATTTTGGTTGTGTTGGCTTTGTTTGAACAAAAAACTTTTAAATTTAATGTAATCAAAGTTATCCATTTTGCATTTCATAATGTTCTCTATCTCTTGTTTGGCCATAAATTCTTCCCATCTCCATCCATCTTACAGGGAAAATATTACTCTCAGTTTGCTCATAGAATCAGCATTTGTATCTAAATCAAGTACCCATTTTGACTTTATTTTGGTATAGTATGTAAGATGTTGTTCTATACCTAGTTTCTGCCATACTTTTTTCTAGTTTTCTTGACAGTTTTTGTCAAATAGTGATTTCTTATCCCAGAAACTGAAGTCTTTGGGTTTTTCAAACTGTAGGCTAATATAGTCATTGACTATAATGTCTTGGGTAGCTAACCTATTTCACTGATGCACCATTCTATTTCTTAGCCTGTACCAAGTGCTTTTGATGACTATTGCTTTATAATGCAATTTAAGATCTATTATGGGACCGCCTTCCCTTGCATTTCTTTTCATTAATTTCCTTGATATTCTGGACAGTTTGTTTTTCCAGATTAATTTTCTTTTTGATTTTTCCAGCTCTATAAAGTGGTTTTTGATAGTTTGATTGATATGGTACTGAATAAGTAAATTAATTTAAGCAGTATTGTCATTTTTATTATATTAGCTTGATCTATCTATGAACAATTATTATTTTCCTAATTGTTTAGATCTGACTTTATTTGCATGAAAAATGTTTTGTAATTGTGTTCATATAGTTCCTGGTTTTGTCTTGGAAGGTAGATTCCCAAATAGATTATAGTATCTACAGTAAATTTGAATGGGATTTATCTTTCTATCTCTTGCTGTTGGGCTTTGTTAGTAATATATGAAAATGCTGATGATTGGTAGGTTTATTTCATATCCTACAACTTTGCTATTTTATTATTTCAAGTATTTTTTTGCTTGATTCTCTAAGGGTACCATCATATCATTTGCAAAGAGCAACAGTTTTGTTTCTTCTTTGCCTATTCTAATTCCTTTAATTTATTTGCTAAAGCTAACGTTTCTAGTACAATATTGAATAATAGAGGTGATAATGGACATCCTTGTTTCACCCCTAATCTTTTTGGAAATGTTTCTAGGTTACCCTCATTACATATAATTCTTGCTGATGGTTTTAGACAGATGATACCTATTATTTTAAGGAAGATTCCATTTATTCCTCTGCTTTCTAATGTTTTTTTAATAGGGAATGGATGTTGTTTTTTGTCAAATGTTTTTTCTGCCTCTGTTGAGATAATCATATGATTTTTGATAGTTTTATTGTTGATGTGATCAATTATGCTGATAGTTTTCCTAATATTGAATCAGCCCTGAATTCCTTGTATAAATCCTGCCTGGTCATAGTGCATTATCCTCAAGATAAGTTGCTGTAATCTCTTTGCTATAATTTTCTTTAAATATTTTGCATTTATATTCATTAGGGAAATTGTTCTATAATTTTCTTTCTCTGTTTTGGCTTTCCTGGTTTTGAGTATCAGTGCCATATTTGTATCATAAAAATAATTTGGTAGAACTCTTTTTTTGCCTATTTTCCAAAATAATTTATATAGTATTGGCCTATCTTACTCAAAGTGAGATTTTGATAAGTCCTTAGCCTGAAAGGGCCAGGGTCTCACATTGCATCCTGGGCCATCTCTAGTTTTCCTGATGAATATCAGGCTACTGGATCCAGATGGCTCAGGAGAAGAAAGGGAGGTTGGTGACCTTACATAGTCCTCCCTCACTCAAATCAAAGTCAACTGTAAGTCATGTCATCATCTTGATGTCATGGTCCTCTTCAAGAATGAAGGGCAAACACAATGGGTGAGTGAGTAGAAATTCCTCTTCTTTCTCTTTCCCTCTCTCTTTCCCTCCCCCTCTGCCTCTCCTCTCCCTGGTGTTCTGCCCAGGGGAAGGTAAACTCCATGGCCAAAGGCTGCCTTTTTTCCCTTTGGGTTTACTGGTTACATTTCTTGCTCAAAGGTCAGGTCTTAAAGCCAATTCACTCTGGAGCTCATAGACTGGACAACAAGTCCCCACTCACATAGCAGAGAGTGAATGTAATAACTAAATATTAATTATTTCTCTTTTACCCAGGAACCCTGAAGGTCTTCCCTTCCCAGTTTGATTTTTTTTTTTTTATTAAAGGGGCCATCCCTTGAGTAACTTAAGAAGACTATTCATTGAATGGGTGTATCTCACTCAAAGTGAGATTGTGACAAGACCTTAGCCTGAAATGTCCAGGGTCTCCCATTGCATCCTGGGCCATCTCCAGTCATCTTGATGAATATCAGGCTACTGGACCCCGATGGCTCATCTCTCTCCCTTCTTTCTCTCTACTGTATTAGGTTTGTGTGCCTTTTCCTGTGATGTAATTTCTCTTTTTCTGTCTCCTTTCTTCTCCCAGTACAATTCCTTTTTACCACTTTATTAGCTTTTTTAATGATCACATCAAAGTGAACCTATACCCAGGCATTCTGTCTATGTGTACCTCATTTGAATGACATAAACAATATAGTTCTCAAGAATTACAAGTTTTATCTTCCCATGTAGGTATGTAAACAATTTGTCCTTATTAATAACATGATCTTTTCTTTCCTGCTTACCTTTTTATGCCTCTCTTGAGTCTTGTACCTGAAGATCAAATATTCCATTGAGCTCCAATCTTTTCATCAGGAAGGTTTGGAAGTCCCCTATTTTATGGAATATCCACCTCCTCCCCTGAAAGATTATGCTCAATTTCACTTCAATCTTGGTTGTAATCCAATCTCCTTTGCCTTATGAAGTGTACTCCAGGTCCTCTGATCTTTTAAAGTAAAAGCTGCAAGATCTTGCATAAATGTGACTGGTTTCTTGTTATGTAAATTGTTTCTTTCTGGCTGTTTGGAGTATTTTTTCTTTGACCTGGTAATTTTGGAATTTGGCTATGATATTCCTTGGTGCTTTCAATTTGGGATCTCTTTTAAGAATTCTTCCAATGACTATTTTACCTTCTGGTTCTAGGACCTCAGGGCAGCTTTCCTTGATGATTTCCTGAAAAATGCTGCCCAGTATTTTTTCATCATTGTTTTCAGGTAGAGCAATAATTTTTAAATTATCTCACCTGGATCTATTTTCCAGGTCAGTTGTTTTATCACTGAGGTATTTTATGTTTGCTTCTAATTTTTCATCCTTTTGCTTCTGTTTGACTGATATCTCATAAAGTCATTAGCTTCCACTTGCCCAATTCTAATTTTTTAGGAATTTTTTTCTTCTATTAGATTTCATACTTCCTTTTCCATTTACTCCATTTTATTTTTAGGGAATTCTTGTCTTCAGTGAGTTTTTGTGCTTCTTGTTCTATTTGGCCAATTCTAGCTTTTAAGGAGATGTTTTCTTCAGTGTACTCCTCCCTCCCTCCCTCTCCCCCCGTTTGACCAACTCTATTTTTTAAGGGCTTGTTTTTTAAAGTCAATTTTTGTCTTTCCTTTTTCAAGCTATTGGCTCTCTCTTGCATACTTCTCACTTTTCTCCTCAATTTTTCTTCTACCTCTCTTATTTGACTTTTAAAATCCTTCTTGAGCTCTTCCAAAAAGGTTTGTTGGGCTTGAGACCAGTTCCTCTTTGAGGTTTTGGATGTGGGTATATTGGCAATGTCTTCTGAATTGTGCCTTAATCTTCCCTATCTCCATAATAAGTTTCTATGGTCATTACCTGTTTCTGCTTTTTGCTCATGGTGTTTGCCTATTTCCTGACTTTTAAAGTTGAACTCTTCTGCTGAGTGTAGGAGGCATGGATCCAAGCTTCTTGTGCAGGGAGCCTGGGATATGGACACTGGTTTTGTGTGCTGGGGCCTCAGGTACTTGCAGCTGGAGGCTGTAGGGATCTGGTAGCTTACCTGGTCCTGAGCTGGGATTATCAACACTGGAACTCTCAGGGTGGGGATGGGGAATCTGGCCCCTGGGGGATGTCTGATCACCTGGGCTTCTTTAAAGCACTGGAATGTTTGGCTGCTGGATAATGTCTTCCAGCCTGGAGCTGTGCTTCTTGGAGTTGTGCTTCCTGGGGTTGTGCTGAAGCATGGGGAGATTTGACTGCTGGAGAACAATGGCATACATGGTAGTTTTCCAAGCTGGGAGAATGATTCCCCTGCTTGTGCTGAGGAACTTGGGGGACCCTAGTATTGGTGCTTGCCTGCTCTACCACCAGGGGGCTCAGAATTTCCCCCTGGTTTGCTGAGGCATGGTTTGTTGCTGATTTGCTGGGACACCTCCCATCCTGTAGTGCTTCCCCTTCCCAGAGCAAGAGGAGCCTTTCCTATTAATCTCCAAACTTCCTGGGTTATAAGACTGCTGCACCCTGTCTTTATGCTGACTCAACTATTCCAGGGTTTTTTCCTGGGATGATATTTTCTGGATTTTCAGAGGTCAATAAGGAAGGGTGAGAGTCATTTACTTCTACTCTGCGATTTTGGTTCCCAGAAGTAGGGAGTCAAATTTTACATGATTTCAATCAATGCATGAGAATTCAAATGGTCTAATAATCCACATGAGAAAAATCCAATGAATGATCATTGCTTTGAGCTATGCTAGAGTATGCTCATCAAAGCTCAGGAGAGCTGACGGTTGTATTTTCAATGTGAGTATTTGTACATTGGAAATTGACAAGTGCTACAATTTGGGCTTTATTTATTCTTCTTGTAATTGTCTGGAGGTAAAAAAGTGTTGGAGAAAATGTTAATTCAGATAAAAGTTAAAAGTTTACCATATGTTTAACTGGTTGCTAAACACTTACTTGCACATCACTGCCTATGTCTTTTGTCTAGTTGGATCAGTTGCCTACTGATCTAGTGGAGTAGTGCAGATATTTTGTACAGACATTGTAGATGACCAGTTAGATGGACCCAGAGAAGAATGAGGAAGAAATTGATCTGAATTGGGTTTGAAAAATTAAATGTCAGTTTCAGTGCCCCTAAGTTTCTTTTTAAAATAAAAATAAGTATTTTAAATGCCAACTAACTTTTCCTTAGATATGACCCTCTATCTCCTCATTCTGTGTGATTTTACTGACTGCCCTTCATGCTAGGTATCCTCTCCCTCTTCATCTCTACCTCCTGTGTTCCTTCAAAACACAGTTCAAATCCAATCTTCTGCGAGAGACCTTTCCTGGTTCTCTCTACCATCCCACATAGTTTCTATGTACACCATGTAATATATATGTAGTATATGTGTGTATGTATATATGTATGTGTGTATATATATAATGTATATGCAATACACATATGTATACACATACACACACACACATATATATATGGTGTCATTTCTCAGATGTTTTTATTAATCCACTTTATGTGCAGAAATCATTTGTAACACTCTGCAGTTTAACCCCTTCATTATTCTTTGGGTCACCCATAATTTTGATTGTAAAGACATGTTTTTGTTGTACAAATTCAGTCACACCATTATATAAGAATATCATCAGTTCATCAGTCAGCAAGCATTTAATGAATACCTACTACTTCTCAGGCTCTGTGCTACGTACTGGGGATACAAAGAAAGCCCAAAACAAAATCCTTGAACTCAAAGAATTCATTTTGTGATGGAGGAGACAACGTGCAAACAACTATGGACATAACATGACATACATATGTATATATATAGATGCACGCACATACATATATATTATATATGTACATAAAACCAACCGTGCACACAATCAAGCATGCAAACTGCTATGTAAATGAAAGATATATGTGCTTATATGTAAATATAAAACATATGCTCTATATATGCAAACATCAATGTATATGCACATAAACATGCAATTACATACATATGCAATGTATGCCAACACAAGCTATATGTATATTTATATAATATGCATGTGGATAGATCCAAGATATATACAGAGATATATACACATGCTAATCTTGTATATATGTATGTATGTGTCTTGTATCTATCAATCCATATCCATCTATCTTATGCCTATATATATGCTTATAGAAATTACACTTATTGTACAACATACTTATCTCTAATTACTTGAAATTCACTAAGCAACATCACAACTTGGAGGGGATTCTATTGCTCTTTTGGAAAAGGGGAAATAACGACAAATATAACAAGAAATTTGCAAGTAAAATCTTCAAGTTGCTCAGCGAGCTAAGAGCAGAGATTAAATTTCACCTCCTCTTTGCTAGATTTCAGGACTTGTTTGTGAATCTTGAATATTTGCTGTTGAACTTTAGCTATGACCCTGT
The DNA here is from genome assembly GCF_028372415.1 of Notamacropus eugenii. Classification (NCBI taxonomy): domain Eukaryota; kingdom Metazoa; phylum Chordata; class Mammalia; order Diprotodontia; family Macropodidae; genus Notamacropus; species Notamacropus eugenii. The sequence goes on from NC_092876.1 coordinate 401,564,036, forward strand.
AGTCACTTGTCCAAGGCCAGGGTTCAGAATGCATCATTGAGCATGCAGTAGAAATGACAAAAGTTTTGCAGCAAAGATGCCAACTCTCCTATAGAATGTCAAGTAAAGGGAGGATTTTGGATATTTGAATGTGTGCTTGGTAGTTTTGGTCCATTTACCCAGTGAAAGCCGTTGTCATCTGGCACTGGGGGTAGGGCAGGGATTTCACTTGAGCAGATCTGTGTCTTCTGTATAGCCTGTGGAGCTGTGCCGACACCTCCAATTTGAATTTATTTTCACAAATTGGAAACATCTCAAAATAGATCACAAGTGCCTTTTGAAAAAGAACAGATTGGAACAAAGAAAAATTAAGAACTCAGGATAAAAAATAAAACAAAGTTACAGGGGCTTGTTTAAAAGTTTTATTTTGTAATTACTTCTGTTTCTTTAACTACTGGGAGTATTTTCAAAGAAAAGAGGTGCTACTTAACAGTCTGAAAATGTTTAAAAGCTCTAATTGCTTTGGGAAATTACAGGAGAGGAAAAAGATAGATACCCATATGGAGTATCCAGGCACATCTGCTGGAAACCTAAGAGCAGTGGATTCTGGCATCAATCAAATCTTTGCTCTGTTGGATGAAAAATTGTGGTTTGTAGGTAATTACAACCCTTGATAGAATTAGCAGAAGATTTAAGGAGGTAGGAGGCCACACTGATACATGTAAATGTATTCTCCAGTTTGGTATCTTGGAGCCCTATGACCTCTGGTTCTAATATCTTGAGCAATATCAATATATAGACTTTCTCATTTTAATTGACTGAATTATTTTGTTTTGTAGCCAGAAAACATTCATAGTTATGCAATGTATTGGGAAGTTTATGTTGCAAAAAATAAGCTATCTACTGTGCCACATTTGTGGATGGATGTAGGTTCCTTATGCAGAACACACTTTACCCTTTAGGAGAGTATATTCTAAAGGGACAGATAGAAAGGGCTAGTAGAATTTGTGTCTTCTAAAACCCTTGGTGGACACTGTCTTTTTAGGATGTCCTTTCCTTCTCTACATCTGGCTTACATGGTTTTCAGGTGAGATACCTAGATAAAAGGAACGTTCAATGTACATTGTTGAATGATTAATAGGTTGACAGACTAGAACTCAAAATGGAAAAAAAAAATCATCCTCCATCTTCCATATATCTCTGCATTATACTCCCTTCCAATTTAAAAAAGAGACTATGTTGACAAATAATTAGTAAATGTCAAACCAGAATTTGGACATCAATAGGACTGAGCAGGTTTAGGGGAAGAGGACTGATCAGGACAAGAAATGCAGCGGAGTGAGAAGGGGAGATGAGTCAGGTTGTAATGTCAGATATAGTAAGACAGGAGGATCAGAGGTCAAGTTCTGTAAGGTCAGGGACCATGAGGCATTTAAACTTTGTTTCTCTTCAAGGTCTGAGAATGACATTCCCAACATGGTACATGATTAATAAATATTGATCAAAATTATAGGTAGTCAAATAATGCAAAAAAAAGGCAAATGCCAAAGACCCAAGGATGCCATAAATTAAGCCCAAGAAGATTTAGTGAGGACTGGGGTACAAAACTAGGCTGTGCAGGCTCAAAATGTCTGAGACACAGACAGAAGATTCAGGCAACAACCAGTTAAGAGCATCTTGGTTTAGCAAGGACATTAATAAGCTGCAAATGTACAGATGAAAGTAAAATTGTTGTGAAGGATATCGTCTATTCAATATGAAGATCAGTTGAAAGAAAAGATGGTGCTTAGCATAGAGAAGAAAACACTCATAAGGGAACATAACTGTGGACTAGTCTAAGGGCCATCACAAGTTGGAGAGGGATTAGACCTGTTGCCTTTGGCTCCCTAGAAAGGAGATAGGAGTAATGAGTAGTTGTTGAAAAGAGGAAAATTTAGCACTGATATCTTGAAAACTTCAAAATATGGGGTAGAGCCAAGATGGTGGAGTAGAAGGACAGACCCATAGAAGCTTCCCTCCATAACCCATAAAATGCCTGTAAAAAATTATTCTAAACAAATTCTAGAGCAGTAGAAGCCACAAAATGACAGAGTGAAAGAGATTTCCAGACTAAGACAGCATGGAAAGCTGACAGGAGAGGTCTATTGCACCAGGCACAGAGTGGAACGCAGCCCAGCATGGACTATGCCATGCCATGGCAGGGACAGGACCCAGAACAGGGAGGAGGGAGTTAATTGGAAGTAAACACTTTTGGGGAGGGACAAGGTCAAAAGAATAGAATAAATGGGGGGCAGAATAGGATGGAGGGAAATATAGTTAGTATTACACAACATGGCTATTATGGAAGTCTTTTGCAAAATTACACATATATAGCCTATATTGAACTGCCTCCCTTCTCAGTGGGGATGGGTGGTGGGGAGGAAGGGAGAGAGGTTGGAACTCAAAGTTTTAGGAGTGAAGGTTGAGAATTGTTTTTGCATGCAACTGGGAAATAAGAAATACAGGTAATGGGGTATAGAAATCTATCTTGCCCTACAAGCAAAGAGAGAAGATGGGAATAAGAGATGGGAGGGACATAATAGAAAGAAGTTCAGATTGGGGCAAGGAGTAATCAGAATGCACAGTGTTTTGGGGTAGGGGGAGCAGAAAGATAGGGAAAAATGTGAAACTCATAATTCTGTGGAAATGAATGTTGAAAGTAAAAATAAATAAATAAACAAAAATTAAAAAAAAACTTCAAAATAATTTAGAGCCTTCAAAATGGAAAAAAAGAAAAATATTTCTATATTCCATATCTCTCTGCATTATTTCCTCCCAATTTTTTTTAAAAAAAAGACTACATTGTCAAACATAATATATGTTGCCTCAGGAGGCAATGGCCTCTTCCCCTCTTCTCTTTTTCTCTCTTTGTTTCTGCCTCTGTGATTGTGTCTCTATCTATTTTCAAGCAGGTTGGATGGCCTCTTTCAGGTTATATTATTGTAAGAATTCTCTTTCCTTCCTTCCTTCCTTCCTTCCTTCCTTCCTTCCTTCCTTCCTTCCTTCCTTCCTTCCTTCCTTCCTTCCTTCCTTCCTCTCTCCCTCCCTCCCTCCTTCCTTCCTTCCTTCCTTCTTTCCTTCCTTCCTTCCTTCCTTCTTTCCTCCCTCCCTCCCTCCCTCCCTTCCTTCCTTCCTTCCTTCCTTCCTTCCTTCCTTCCTTCCTTCCTTCCTTCCTTCCTTCCTTCTTTTCTTCCTTCCTTCCTCCTTTCTTTCTCTCTTTGTTTATTTCCTTCCCTCCTTCTCTCTTTCTTTTATGAGGGTTGGAAAAATGGCCTCTTCCAGCATTAGGTGTCTTTCAGATCTAGGATTATGTGATTCTGGGAACATGGTTTTAGTAGTTCATGCAGAGCGATGCAAAAAGTAGGCGCTGATTAGTTTCCCCTTTTGTTATGGCAGCAGTAATACAACTAACCATGTATAGACAGAGTCAAAGGAAGTAAAATAGCTCCATGCCACATATGGAAAAGTAGAGAACACTTCATGACAGAAATAAAGCCATTGGAACAAGAATTGTTGATCTTCATGTTGGGTGTGACAGTGGAGGGAGCATCAGTTAATGAAACCTCAGTTAGAAGGGGAAGATCATAGCTTTGTACCAGGGGTCAAGACAAGAAGCAACATGATATAGTGGGAAGAAATCTTGTTTTGATGTCAGGGAAACTTGGTTCAAAGTCTAGCTCTTCCACTTACTTTTTGTGTGAACTAGGGTTAGTCATTTAATTTCTCCGCTCCTCAGTTTCTTCATCTGTCCCTTCCAGTTCTAAATCTATGATCCTATGACAATACAAATATTTTGCTCTTCAAGCTCAATAGCTGGAAGCAGGGGTGGTGATGGCCTCATGACAAGTATGATCATGTAAGGAGGAAAAGAGACAAAAAGTCATCAATGTATATATTTGGCAATAACTCCTCCACATCACTAGGTGGTGCTCTTTCCAATTTGTTTCCAACAACAGTGATGGAAAACAAAGCTATGGAAGAGAGATAAGAGGTTTTCTAGTGTGAATGATGTAGAAAGAAATCATCTCTAACCCACAGAGGACAGAGTCACTCTATGGCAATATTGGGGTAGATTATTTATACAGCAGAGAAAGACAAGGTCAGACAACCAGAGTTCCTGTACTAATGATAGTCTTAGGTTTTCACTTTCGCTTGATGTAGCCCTCTGAAATTTCTTTTTATTATCTTTTCTGTCCAAAGGTTTAGTTTTAGTTATATATGTTCCAGGAGAGAAGGGATTCTTGAAGAAAGACCATCAGGAGACTATTGAAATAACTGAGATGATCATGGCAGTTACCCAATTATTATGGATTGCCCAGGGACAGTTTTAATTAAGCTAGCAGTATCCTAAACAAATGCTATAGTATTATGTAGGTAGAATGAAAAAAAAGACATGGAGAAGATAGATGGCATGAGGGATTCAGGGGCTATTAGCCTCAAAATATTTTGTATATTTTGGAACTGTCAATCCAAGGGTTATTCAGGTATTCAAAGCATTTTCACTGAGAAGAATTTATCTTGGTAGAACCACAATTGAATGAGTTCCCCCTCCCTCTTATTTGCTTTGTTTGCTTCTCTTTTCCATTAATGTTAAGCTGTCATTATTGCTACCTGACCTGATAGTGGCTATAACCGGCTGACTTCTCATGTTTCCCCTAGAATTTTAGGAAGGGCCGTGGACTGGATATCTGTGTTGCCACTTCTCCTAGTCTACATTGGCTATCATCTCAGGAACAAAGACCCTCCTTTGTCTTCTCCAATATACTCAATGTAATAAATTGTGATTCAGAGATGAGCTACCTGGCTGAGGGTTCCTCAAAATGTTTGACCTCTATATAACCAGCCTGACCCCAATATTTACCAAAACCTGGTCTGGACCATCAGACCTGAATACATAACATGACCTAATCTTTTCCCCTTTCCTTCTTCACTCCACCTTCCATTTTTACTCAGGAGTTGATAATTAAATCAACAGTACCTTTACTATAGTGAGCAATTTACTATTCTATGGTTTCCTAGTGATTTTGAGTTGTAGAGTGAAGTTCACTTAACTAACAGCTGTCCGCTGATCCCTCATACCCATCTACATTAACTCTATCTCTCTAATCTCACTTTCCTTAGCCTTCCACTGTCCTCTGGCATCCTTGTTCTATTTCTAGCAAACTGCCTTTCTCCTCAGAAATTACTTTATATATATTTTTTACTTGTATTGTTAATGTCGCTTCTTCCCCAACAGAATGTAAACTAAGAGCAGGGATTATTTAATTTTGTCTTTGTATGTCCAGGTCTTAGCATTCTGCTGACACATCAAAGGCACTTAATAGAAGTGAATCAAACTGAGTTGAATTCCAATCTCTATATTTTACTCAGATGTTAGGGAGATGAAGAAACTATTGAACACTTTCAGAAATAGAAAACTCTCTTTCACAACATTCTCTATCCCTAAAATTTGGAATTTGGGGTATATGTATGTGTGTGCATGCAGGGTGATCCAGCTTTGTATTTTTAATGTTTTTTTTTTCCTGTGACAGGCAGTTTAAAATAAGCAATTAAAGCCTAAACTTTGAAATTTTGCAAAAATATTTGTTATCGCTCAAATAATGTGGTTAACTATTGCAAATTTCATAGTATGGACAGTAATAAATTCCTTAAGCATTGTACAAGCTTAGTAAATATTTATTTAATTAAATCAAAGAAAAATATTATTTTTATGGCTTCAAAGACAGAAATCCAAATTGCAGATTTACTCAATAGAGTAGTCACGAAGTCCAATTCAAAGAATTAAGCACTTATTTCTCCTAATTGGCAGATAATAACTGCAAATTTATTTTGATGATTTCAATCTATTCCTTCACTTTGTTACAATTTAATATTTTTGTTTTTCTCCCAATTAATAGCTATTGTCTTTTTTTTACTTCAGAATCATTATCCAATATTCCTCCCTCCATTCAATCATCCTTTGAAATAACAAAAATGAAAATTATGTAAAATCCAATTTACAAATAGACCACATCAAATAAATGCTCTGTTCTGCTGCCATAGATTCTCTATCTCTCCCTCCATCCCACTACCCCTGCTCCTACTCTACCTGAGAGGAGGGTGGTATCACTCAGTGAATCAAAAAATATTTATTAAGTGTTTACTCTGTCCTAAATGTGCTAAATGCTTAGAAATACAAAGAAAAGTAAAAGGAGTAGCTGTCTTCAAGCAGTTCACATTGTAATGGAAAGGCAAGCAACAAATATCTATATTCATTCAATGTATAGAATGATTAAATGGGAGGTAATCTCAGACGGGAGAGGGTAGCAAGGTGGCATAGTGGATAGAGTAGTAAGGCCTAGAATCAGGAAGACCTGAGTTCAAATCTGGTTTCAGACATTTATTAGCTTTTAACTTAACTCCATTTACCTCAGTTTCCTCACCTGTAAAATGAGAGGAAAATGACAAACCGCTTTAGTATCTTTGCCAAGAAAACCCCAAATTGCATCATAAAGAATCAGACATGACTGAATATCATAACACAGCACAAAACCAAAGGCCTAATAGGCAGCTAGGTGGCACAGTGGGTATAGTACCTTGCCTGAAATCAGGAAGACTCATCTTCCTGAGTTCAAATCTGACCTCAGACACTTACTAGCTGTGTGACTTTGGGCAAGTCCCTTAACCCTGTTTGCCTCAGTTTCTCATCTTTCAAATGAACTGGAAAAGGAAATGGCAAACCATCTCGATATCTTTGCCAAGAAAACCCCAAATGGGATCATGAAGAATCAGACATGACTGAAAAATGATTAAATCTCAGAAGGGAATGCACTAGCAGCTGGTGGATTTGAGCAGAGACTTGAAAGAAGCCAGGGAAATGGACTATCTCCTCATTTCTCTAGTAAGAAGATTGATGATTGCAATCAATCTTGGTTGAGTAACATTTTAGTGTTTTTTTTCTTTAGATTATTATAGTCATTACATATACTGAATGCAAATGTAAGTGTGTGTAAATTTACTTATCTCTCCTTCTTGAATATAAGAACCTTAACAATAAGGACTATTTCTTTTCTGTCTTTGTGTCCCTGGGGTATACCACTGTTTCTAGTTCATAGTAGGTGGTCAATAAATGTTAGTTAATTTATTTACTAGAGTATGCATATTCTTCTCTTTTATTTTCCCCTCTACTTCACTTCATACATCTCCTTAGTTTTCTTAAATTCCTCATATTTGCTATTTCTTATGATATGATGATGTTCCAATTACCCTGTATGTGTACTCTATGAGGTATATGGTATTTTTATGCTGTCTTTCCCATTGGAATGTGAAACTCTTTAAGGGTTGAAACCATGTTTTCTGTCTTTCATTGAATTGTCAGTGTTTAATAAATGCTGAGTGACTGATATTCATATGCCATCACCTAGTTAAAGGGCATTTGCTTTGTTTCCAATATTTTACTACCTCAAAAACTTGACCATCCTTTCAATGAAAAGAGAAAGGAAATTCGTTCATTCCATGTTGAATAAGTGCAATATGTTAAAATTAAAATTTGACACCTCTATCTTCTAGTTCCTAACCAAAATTAAAAAATTAGATTGTAAATAATAATGAGAATTTTCTGTATGACATATACTGTACTTTTAATAAGGAAAAGTTTTTTAGAAATGCAGATGCTGTTGAAGAGAATATGTGCAGTTCCCATGAGGAATTCACTTAATACACATGTACATGCTCACAAAAACAATAAAACTGAATGCAATAGAGGAGATTAGTTGAATATTTACATGCTCAGCATTTAAGATCTGTATGTATTATACCCAATTGATGAGAGGAAACTTTGTTGTGACTTTTCAGAGAAATAAAATATGAATTGACTTGCCCAAAAGCCTTTGAAATATGAAACTTGCCATGAATTGCATTGAACATGACATTTTTTTTTTCTTTTCTAATTTTCACAGTATTACTGTGTACTTCATAGCATTTTCAGTCAAGGTGCTGGTATTTTTTTTCTTCCAAAACTGTAGCCAGAGTTGAACCTTGTTAATTGGAGAGAGGTCTTTTTTTTCTTTTATTTCCTCTGATAATGAAGTGAAAATTGCTTTTAAATCTTCATTCTAATTAATGGTCTGAGTGCTAATTAATAGCCTTTGTAATTTTGCTAACATGCTCCAAACACAAAAAACAAGCTTAATCCATTCATTCACTTATAAAGCTTTTGGAGACCTAGGAGTGTAGATCAGAAAGTATACATCACAACATCTTGATGTGATATCAAGGAATTATGATATGCCTGTATATATCCATCAATATCTCTTTAACTCTGAGATACCATCATGTACACCTTATGAACAAATAATATTTGCTATGTCCTCATCTGGAAGAGATACAAAAATCAGTGTCATACACAGATTTTGCTGTGTACTCCATCTATGTTAAGCAAATAATCAAACTTATGATTTTATCAATATAGGGAATTCCAAATTAGGAAAATGTCTCTAGCAATGCAGATGGGGACTACTTTCCAACTTATAATTTTAGGGTAACCTGATATACTGAGAGACTAGTTGAAATTTGCCCAGGGTAGCACTACTAATAAACCATAGTGATAAGACTCTCTTTGGTTTCCTCTCCATGAAATCAACAATCTGCTAACTATCCTGCTGCTTGCAAACCATTTATTTATATTTATAAAATGTTAAATTAGACTTCTGGGTCACTTGATCGGTGAAACAGATTAGTCAATTTTTTTTTTCCAATCTATATGACCTATTACTCCTTTCCAAAATGATTATTATGTGCAAGAGATAAAGTAATTACAGCTGTCTTCTATGTGACAAAATCCCTATGAACTAACAGCAGAGAAAGCCTCTCATACATGAGCAGAGCTACGTAAGCTGACCCACAGACTTTTTGAACTCACCTCCACCCCACTTCCTCTCTGTAGGAAGGAAACCCCAAATGCAGAAATTTGTCATATTTGGGTCCGCAGTGAAGCAGCTCTGTATGCTGCAATAGAATTCAGCCAGAAAACTGAGAAACAGAGGGAAGAATGGCAGGACTTATGTGTGTAGCTCTATGACATTCCATTAAGCCTGAGGGAAAAGGGAACAACATCTAATTGGAGCAAATTCTGTCCCCACTGGAGGTCACTTGGGGCAGAACACTGAAGCTGATGAAATGTGAACTGTATAGCATGGGGGGAGGTTTGTAGGTTTAGCCCCTAGAGAAACCACAAACAAAGGAGAAGGAGTTAGAAAATGAATAACATAAAGAAAAATGACTGGTATTACCAAAGTTCTCAGAGGAAAGAAACCTTCAGTGAAAACTCTGAGCCTGGAAAGATAAACTAACTAGGAAGATTATCAACAATGGAAAAGAATGTGGGCTCCAGATCAGCTAAAGGAGTCCAGACATGTGACATGTCGTAAATGCAATAGTAGTTTATGTAGTAAAGAATGTAAGATGATGGAAAATAATCAAGAACTGTGTGTTCCCAAGAGAGCATGAAACCATATCAGAATCTTCCTGGATGGTTTAAAAGAGAAATAAGAATTGTGAAAGTAGAATGTCTGGCCTACACAACGGAAATAATTGGAAGAACAGAAAAACTTGTACCGGTGGTGGTTTCTCACCATATAAAAGCAAAAGGGAGAATAGATGATTGCAAATGCAAATACACAGAAGTAAAGGACAATCTGGACAACAGAAAAAGCAATAATGTTAAAAGAAAGTATGATCTCTATATAAGAAAAACACAATATTTTAAAAACAGGATGTTAGAGACAACTTAAAGATTATGAGGCTCCCAGAAGAACATAGCAAATAAAAATTAAAAAAAACCCAACAACACCTGAACACCATAATGCAAGATACAATATAAGAAAACTGCCCCAAACTTCTGAATATAGATAAACAGTGACTATTTGAAAGAATTCACAGATTACCTAAAAAATAATCTATGCTACAAACTCTAATGATTAAAATGAACAGTTCCAATGATTAACAATGAATTCTGGAAGCAGCCAGGAGAAAAACCTTTAAACATAAAGAAAAGGATATTCAAATAACAATATTATTCTTCAGCCTCCAGAAACTACAGGAAAGGATGGGATAATATGGTCAAAATATTAAAGGAGTGTAAAATGCGACCCAGGTTAGCTAACCTGCAAACTTTAGCATAACCATTGATGAATAAAGGAACTTCCAAAGCATTACTAGAAAGAAAATCATACCTAAAAATTATTTGCTTTTCAAACACCTCAGAATAAAGATATAAAAGAAAGGTAAACAAACACAACAAGAAGGACAAATTAGCAACAGAGAGACTTTTAAGAGATTTCTTTCTAAAAGTAAATAAAGAGTCTAGGGTGAAAGCAGAAGTCAAATAGAAATTATGGTGGAAAATTTGGCCTGAAACTTTAAGAATTAAATCTTAAAACACCCCATTAATGGCATATAAGTCCCAGGACTGATGTGACATGTTAGAACCATCTAATTAGACCCATCTAATAATGAGATAGTCTAGTTAGGGAAATACTGAGCTACATCATACTCTATATCTTACCTACTCTACATCAGTAAAGGTTTTTAAATAAAAAAAACTTGGAGGACCAGATGTCTGAGATACTTGAAAAGGCATTCCTATTCAGGTGCAAATTTAATTATATGGTGTGTTGATAATGCATTTTTTGTTTTAGCATGATCAGGTACCTTTGTTAAAATAATGTGATTAAAGATCTTCCCCATCCATTAATGGGCCTGCCAATTAAGAGGAGTTTGATTAGGGAAGATTTGTAGGAAAGCCCACACCTTTTGTTAATGAGGCACTGGTTCCCAATGGTTGTGATGCCTTCTGGATCTAAAAAATATATAAATACTCTGAGGTCAGGCTTTACTTTGGGGCTAACTCATTGTAAGTGTTTTGTTTGACCAGATGAGACTCTGGGCAGTGGCTAAGGAGCCCCCTGGCTTTGAAAATTCAGATGTTGGTGCTTCTCTCTCTGGTAACCATGTATATAATGGCCAGACAGCTGGCTGTCTGTTGATCTATGATGATCTATCGGTTATGTTAGGCAGCTGGAAGCACTGTCTGTTGATCTGTATTTCTCTGTATTTTTTCTGAAGTTCAGGGTGCTGACTTATCCCACTGAACTAAGTGAATGATATATGTGTTAGATTAAAATGATTTCTGACTTCCCAAAAATTGCCTTTCTTTTTAGAAAAGCAGATCACAGAACCTGTGATAGCAAGCCATCCTGTGTATGTCGGGGTGCTTGCTGACACATGTGGTCTCTCAGTTCCCTTCCAGCTCTGAAATTCTGTGATTCTGCCTTTCTAGCTTACCTCCAGTTATTCTCATATACATTCTGTATATAGTAGCCAAACTAGGTTAGTCATTGTTTCTTTAACATGCCTCATGGTGGCAGCTAGGTGGTGCAGTGGATAGAGTGCAGGAGTCAGGAGGACCTGAGTTCAAATCTCACTTCAGACACTTGACACTCCCTAGCTGTTTTACCTTGGGCAAGTCACTTAACCCCAATTGCCTCATCCTGGGTCATCTCCAGTCATCCTGATGAATATCTGGTCACCAGATCCTGATGGCTCTGGAGGAGAAGTGAGGCTGGTGACCTGCACAGCCCTCCCTCACTCAAAGCAAAGTCAAGTGCAAGTCATGTTATCATTTCTCTGATGGCATGGCCTTCCTCGGCAATGAAGGATGAACGCACAACATGCCTCATGCTTCCCTACCTTTGAATTTTTGATTGTGCTATTTTAAATATTCCACTAAGCTCAGTTCTCTCAACAAGAATGCTTGAAAGACACTGATTTAATTAATCAAATGGAAAAGGGTTCATTTACCCCATTGCAGGATTAAGCTAAGCTTTGCATAATTAATTATTCTTAGTCATAGTTTACCCCTTTCTCTTCATTTTTCTTTTGGTGAATTGCATCCCCTCCTTTCCCTTTTTTGCATATGCTGTAAAATCCCATGCAATTCTTTCTGGGATTCCTTAGGATGTTATCTTTTTCTTCCTGGCTGATTACAGTATTTTTCTTTGACCTGCAGCACTGGAGTTGGATGATTACATTTCTTTATGCATTCAATTCGTCCTATGTTTTGGACAGTGATATGAATTATCCCTATTTCATATAAAACCATACACACATTTGTGGGTAAAAATCAATATATAGATGTATATATACATGTATATTTTTATACATACATACGTATACTATATATAATATCACCTTTATTTCTAAATATATTCTTCCCCCTTCCCTAACCAACTTGTAGCAAAGAGAAAAAAAGTTCAACAAAAGTACCTATGAGGAAGTCTAACAACATATAGATACAGATATATACATACATGTGTATACATATATACACATATGCATATACATGCATACACACATATATGTGTGTATGTGTATCTTAACCTCTACAAAGGGAAGAGGGAAATTCATCTTCTCAACTTTCTTTTCTGGGACTGGTCTTAGTTATTATAAACACACAGTGAAGATTGTTTTCTATTTTCAATTGGGTCTATGGTAACAATAATTCTAGTGAAATTTCTTCTATGATTTCTTGTAGTATTGTTTTGAGGCTCTTTGTTTTGTATTATTTTCAGGGAATCTGATAAACCTTAATTTATAGCCCCTTCTACTTTCCAGATCATTTTTTTTCATGTATTAGTTATCTCATGAGATATTTACTCTAATGTCTTTTGACATTGTTCTAATATCTCATGTTTAATTATTGAATTTTTGAGTGCTATTTCCTCCATTTTGTTTTTCAGATTGTTTACTTTGACAAGTGTTTTCATCCTTTGCTCTAAGCCATTTGTTTTTCTTCACAAGTTTCTTCATGAGTTATATTAGCCTATTTTTCTCCTTCATTTATTTTAATAAACCTTTCATTGACTCTCAGAGTCCTTAGAACCAATCCATTCTCTTTTCTTATGTCCTACTTATAATTACCATTTTCATTCTCTTCTTCTGTGGATTTATGCATGGCACTTAAAAAAATATATATCAGGTCTTTTTAAAATAAACTCTGCTCATTCTTTGGTCTTTTTGCTAGGGATGTCTTGTGACTCTTAGACTCTCCTCCCTTCCACTCCCTGCCCCCTTTCAACTTACTGTTTTTTTTTCTTTTTAATTAAACATTTATTTTTTTTTTTCTTCTGACTACCTCTCTGTCAATAAAAAAGAAAGAAAAACAAAATCCCCTTAACAAGTGTACATCATCAGGCAAATATACATCTCATTCTATATCTCAAGTCCATCACCTCTCTGTCTGGAGATGAGTAGCATGCATCAAAAATCCAAATTATACGTTAAAGTAGAAATTAAAAAAAAAACAATAAAAGCAAAACCCCCATTGGGTTAATAATCTAAACTAAGAGCTGATTAAAAAAATAAACCATTAACTCATTTTTTTTTGTTTAAAAAGGAGAAAGGAAAAGGCCAATTATTAGCACCATAAAAGAAAAACAATTATTAGAAATTATTTTACTCATCTATATGTTAACAAAATAATTACTAACATTTATACAGCACTTTGAAGTTTAGTAAGAGCCTTGTTACATGTGTTAACTCCATTTGATCCTCTCTGTGCCAGCAGTTGCTATTATTATTATTACCATTTTACCAGAAAATAAACTGAAGCCAAGGGGTTAAGAGATTTGCATCATCCAGGGTCACTTAGTTTCTAAGTGTCTGAAAGTCAGGATTTAAACTCAGGCCTTCCAGCCTGTATGCCTGACACTTTATTTACAATGCTGCCTGGCTGCCTAAATAAGATTCACACTGTTTTTTTCAAAATTTCCCTGGTCACTCAGCAGAGGGCTCAGAGTGGGAGAGGTATCTGCTAATAGCCAAGCAGAGCTCTCAGTACTTGACCTGAAGGGAAACTGAGAAGTCTGACTTCAAGTAACTTCCATCTTCTTTCATCTCTGCACAGTTCCCCATATAGCAGGCAGCAATTTCAAGTGAGTGATAAGAACTAGGTGATTGTGAACTTTCCCTCTGGCTAGTAGAAAAGCTTTTATGAATCAGGAGAAAGAACCCACCCACCTTCCTCTTTGGTACTGGTAGAAGGAAGGAGAAAAAAGAAAGAAGGAAAGAAAAAAAGGAAACACAGAAGGAAGGAATGAAGAAAAGAAGGAAATAAAGAAAAGGAATGAAAGGAGGAAAGAAGAAAAGGGGGGAATGAGAAAGGAAGAACATATGTATTTATTAAGTTCCTACTACGTGTCAGGCACTGCGATAGGCACTTTACAAATCATTTGATCCTCATAACAACACTGGGAGATACATGCTGTTATAATCCATATTTTATCATTGAGGAACATAAGGCACTCAGAGGTTAAGTGACTTGTTTAAAGTCACACAGCTAGGAAATGTCTGAGACTGGATTTGAACTCAGGTCTTCCTGACTCCAGGCCTAGCACTCTATCTACTGTGCTACTGATCTGATGCAGTTTTTCTTTGTGCATTTTGTATTTTTTGAGGATTTACATTACCGTACACTCTCTTCTACTATCATTTCTGTTTGTGGATGTTTTGCTTCATGTGAGGCAGTTCCTTCCTCTTTTTGAGGTGGTTGGAAGGAACTGGAATCTCTATGTCATTGTATTTTTTTTAACCCTTTTGCTCATATTGTAACCCTTTCCAGGGCACATATATTTTATTTGAATTCCAGCTGACAAAATCTTATCTTGCTTATCTGTATCTTTGGTAACACCTGGCACAGAATCAGTAATAGTCATTAAAATGAATATACCTTTTGTATTTCAGCACAGGGTATCAGGTAAACCTGGGCTTGGATAGAATGCTGGGCTTGGATTTAGAAGAGCTGAGTTTCAACTCTGTCTCATATATTTACTAGCTATGTGATGCTGGGCAAGCCACTCAGCCTCAGATTCATCATCTGTAAAATGGGGATAATTAACAGCACCTCCAAATTAGTTTTTCTGAGAATCAAATGAGATGTAACATATGCCAAGTGCTTTGCAAATCTTACACGTCTATAGAAATGCTGGCAATTTTTATTGTCATTTACATTGATTTGACTCAGTATTTCTAAGTCATTCTATCCTGGAATAGTGAGATATTTCAACTTTAAGTAATATTTAGGGGACTGATATTGAATTAATAGCTAGCTGAGTTCAGAGTGGGGAACATTCGGGAAGGCAGGGTTCTGAGATGGTGGGAACTTTTAGCATAGAACATTATCTGGAGTGGTCATATCTAGATGAGATGCTGCAGTGCATGACTCAGAGGATATTATTAGGGTAAGGGGTAAGAAAGAAAGGGAAAAAAATTGCCATGAAAGTGGATATGGCAGAAAGTGGGATGACACTTAATCAGGTACTCCAGAGTCCTGTGTAGTGCATGGTCTGCTGAAGGACATACCCACAAAAAGAACTGAAATTTGTACTCATTTACGAAATCTTTCAGCACATAATAGAGAGGACTAGATGAGGGGAAAAGCAGAATTTTCCAGGATTCTTTTTGTTTTCTTCTTTCTTTTTAGTTTTATATATAAATTGCCATTTCTACTGGCTTAGTCTGAAGTTTATTTTCATCTTGGCCTTCAATCACAAAAATAAAACCTAGCATAAGCTTATTTTTCTCTGAGAGAGAATAACACAGTTATATATTAAAAGATAAAAGTGTGCAACATTTTGTCATCTCGAATGGGTTTGTCATCTGTCTTAGTGACAGACAAGAACCAATGGGTTGTAATCTGTGGAGCCTAATAGTAGCTACTTACTTAAATAAGAAATCTTTGTGTTTAAGTAAAATAAATTTGTCAGATAATCCAAAGTGAAGTACATGTAATTAGTTTGATATTCTAGTTCCAAGATAGGCATTCAAAGGTATATATTCAAAGGTATATATTGATCTAATAAAGACTGTGAATATTTGAATCTTCCTTATGCAATTCCATACTACAGCAAAGCTCCTCATAATTCTATTATGAGTAATATGTCCTTTACTTTCCAGTAGTATGCATTTCTTAGGTTAAACTGCCTCAAAGACTTCTTGCTTAGTTTTTGAGACAGTTATGCCAGTTACCATGAACAGTCAGAAACAGCATGTCCTCATTAAACCGTTGAATGCAGCCTACATATTCATTTGGAAGTGTGAGAACTGAAAATAATAAGAGTAGTGTATGATTCTGAACCAGAAAGGAATTATTAACCTCATGAGAAACTGTCTTCCTGCTGCAAATTTCAGAGTGGGAGAGGACAGAGAGTTACAAGAGTGACTTTTCCTCCTTCCCTTTTCCAGTGGGAAAAGAATAAGGACCAATAAAGAACAATTATTGTTCCCTAGAGGGAACAAAGTCATTTTTGCCTTTGCTTGAGCAAACCTCTGTTTAGGTCATCTCTTTCAGTGCTATACAGTATGGGGATCTTGACTGAGGAGCATCATAATGTCTCATCATCACTTCCAAGAGGAACAAAATAGAAAGGAAAATATGTCCTATCCTAATCATTTCCCATCACCTATTAAATTGGCAAAAGATCATGAATGCATTTGAATTCTGTAAACCTGTTATTCTATTTGAGTTGAAGCAGTGAAGAACTTTTAGTTTTCCTGCAGACATTCCTTCCAGAGTGTTTCGCACATTTGTATTCTGTACCAGTTTTGTGCTTGATTATACATCAAACATCTGTCTACACACACACACACACACACACACACACACACACACACACACACATACACACTGATAAGCTGGAAAGCATCCAGAAGAGAGTTACCAAGTTGGTGGAGGGACTTGAGTCCATATCAAAGATTTGTTGAAGTAAATGACCTTGTTTATCATGAAGAAGACATTCTTTAAGGAGGAAATAGATACATTCGCTTAGTTGAAGGGTTGTTATGTCACAGTTCTGTTGATCTCATTCTATTCCTTTGTGGAATTCAATGCTTCCTCATCTTTTCAAATATAAATGCTTAAGCTGCCATTATGGGCATCATGGTCTGCTTGTGAGAAGCACTAGGAGACAAGATCAGATATCTGATAGAATAATTTCTCCCTGCTCCTCCCTCTCTGTCTCTCATAAGGAAACCAATTCTGTAGCTCTGGTCAGGCCTTTCAATACATTTTGCCATATAACTGTGACATATTTGTTTGTTCTTAACAAGAATCTCATTATACTTTAATTTCTATTGGAGTATACCAATTTATTGGCTTTGGACAGTGATCCCATATTAAGAGTACCAATAGTTATAGGACTCCCACCAAAGTCCTACCCAAACGTCTATATTTTGGCATGGAAATTACCTTGAGTTCTTCTAGGATTTCTTAGTAGAACTGTTTTAAAGAAAAAAATCAAGAAGACATAAGCAGCTAATAATGAATATGTATGCTTTTCTTAACTCAAAATCTTTCTGAGATTGCTTTGTGGAGACTTCAGGGGGCATTCTTGATGACAGTATGAGAAAGGGCAAGTAAAAGATTTTTCTGGTTATTTAATATAGCAGAGTGCATATATTAAAAACCTTTCAAAAATGTATATATTTTTTTAATTAGCAAGTATTTATTTTCTTTCCCTCCTATCCCCTCCAACTAAAAAGAAACAAAAAACAAAGCTTTTTTTCTTTTTTTAACAAAAACACATTTGGGAAAAATAAATTCTTGCATTGACTAAGTCCAAAAATGCATGTTTCATTCTGTATCATTAATTCATCACCTCTTTGTCAAGAATTGGGTAATGAATTTTATCATTAGTCCTTTAAAATTAGTCTTTTAAAATTAGCATTGAGCAGAGTTCTTAAGTCTTTCAAACTTGTTTTTATTATATTGTTATATAAAGTATTCAAGTTTTACTTATTTTTACAACTACATCAATTTATACAAGTTTTCTCAGGTTTCTCCTAAGTGATCCTGTTCATCATTTCTTTTAGCACAATTATAGTGCATTAAATTAAGATACCATAATTTAGTTAACAATTCCTCAAATGGTAAACACTGTCTTAGTTTCTAGTTCTTTTCTTTTCAAAATTTGACATGACATTGCCCATCTACAACCTTGCCACATATCTTTGATTTTTATTTTTCTTTTTAAATGATATTTATTTTTAAATTTTTATTATCATCTCTTTGGGGTCATGATTGGTCATATAATTACATAGCATACAGTTTTATTTATCATGTTATCATTTTCATTTATATATTGTGGTCATTGAATTGTCTTCCTGTTTCTGCTTGCTTCACTCCTTATCATTTCATATGCCCCTGAATTCTTCGTATTCATCATTCTTATAGTCTAATAATAAACAATTGGATTCACTTACCACAATGTATTTAGCCATTCCTGAATTGATGAGCATCTACAAACATCACTATGAGTGGTTCAGTAACCACATCCATGGATTCTTTTGTACCCTGCAATAAGGCTTATCTGTTGATGTTGATTCAGAGCCATTGATGACAGAGGTCTATGTCCTCATTTACTATAGTAATTTACATTATATGACATTTTAAAGAAAACACACACAATTTCGAAGCAGAGGACCTTGATTTAGCCATGTAATCCTGAATTGAATCTTAGTCCTGCCAGTTGCCACTTGTGTAAATTTAGACAAGCCATTTTACCTCATTGGGTCTTAGTATTTTCATTCTCCTTCATAACGAGGGTATGCAAATGAATGTGCTCAAAGATCCCATTCAGTTCTGAATTTATTTTCTTAAAATTTCCTTTGCACCTCACAGAAATCCTGTCAATTAGGTGTCACAGGTATTGTTATACCTATTTTAGCAAAGAGATTGAAGCTCAAAGAGTTTAAATGATATTCCCATTGTCAAGCAGCTATTAAATATAGTATGTGAGATTTGAATCCAGGTCTTTTCAATTTTTAGTACACAAAACTTTAGCAAAACTTCCTATATAACTGTTAACTCTTTGTCTTCTCTTTGCCATTTGGAATGTGTTTTTTCCCCCCTTGACAGAGAAAATAGAAGAAAAAATAAGAATGCAATAGTTCTTTCCATTGTTTTCCTATTCCCAAAAACTCTGAGAAGCAATCCTATTTCATCTGTGAGTCTCCTTTTTTTTTCTAATCTAGCTTTTTATCCTTTTTAAAAATGAATCATTAACAATCATCACCAACCTCAGTTCATTCTGAACTATTCTTAGAGGATCATACCCCTCTCCTCCATTTATGCAAATATCTATTATTTTACATTGTTTTGGCCTCCTGTTACCTCCCAACCTTACCCTTATTTTAAGATGTTTAAAAAATTGATTTCTTAGAGTTTTTGATAAAAGAATGTCATCTCTAGCATGGCTTTTTAGGTGTTAATTTGGTGAACCCTGGATACTCTTCCCTACTTCATCTTTTGAAATGTTACTTCTATTCCTTTATGTTTCACATTAGATACAGAGATGGTGGAATCCAAATGTTTAGTTCCACTGTCATCCTGGTAAGAATCGATCCCTACAAAACTATGTGAAATTATATTGTATTTCACATGTATTTTTTGCTTCAAACAGGTTCATCTAAAAATAGTTTGGGGGTGATTTAACTTAAGTCCAACTGACAAGCTTTATGTTATTCATTTCCCTTTTACTTTGTTTTGCTGTTTGGTTAAACAATACAACTTATAATCTCTAATTATCCTCCTCTAATGATACTTAAGTACTTTAATGCATCTCTTATCTCATTAATATGA
This sequence comes from Notamacropus eugenii, assembly GCF_028372415.1. NCBI lineage: Eukaryota > Metazoa > Chordata > Mammalia > Diprotodontia > Macropodidae > Notamacropus > Notamacropus eugenii. Next base: position 401,583,726 of record NC_092876.1, read on the forward strand.
GTATTCTCTAATGGTATGTATGATAATTAGTCTGTGCCTTTTAAATTCCATGTAACTCTTATCCTTGTCCTTCCATAAATCCTCTACAAGGTTCATTATATTGGAGACATTTTTCTGTATCCTCTTGTCATCGTGTGAATATAGTGAAGTACGTTGGAATCTATTTTTCTTTTGTAACTGGTTTCTTGCATCTGTGGGCTACTGGCCCACTCTGTTTTCTGGTTATGTATTTCCACCTTGATACCTTTAATGTCTTCATGAATGCAATTCATTAGTCATATTATGGCGCAACTTGTTTGCAATCAATATCGATTTCTTCTTTGCCTTTTTGGTGACCCGAAATTTTTTCCCCCTGGGATTGTGTTATTCCAAAATTCAAAGATATATAGGATTTTTGTTTCCAGTCATTTAAAGTGCTACACAATTTCACAGAGGTATTCCAGCTTGCTATTTTTCTTATTTTCAATTCTGTGATTAGTTTGCTGCTTGCCTGCAGTGTCTACCTGTTTACCTAACTCCTTATCTGTCTACTTTCTTTTATTTCTTCCTTCCTTTCTTTTTGTTTCTTTCTTTTGTTCTTTTCCTCCTTCCTTTCATCCTTCCTGTCTATCTATTTATCTGTCATCTATCTATCTGTTTATCTATCTACCATCCACCCTTTTGAGCAAGTTAAATGGGCTGTTTGTCTAAATACATACCACAATTAGAAAAAAAAAAAGGCATTCCTCCTTATTAACTTCACACCCTTGATAGAATCTAATATTTTGAAAAAAAAAAAACAGAAGTACTATCTTGGTAACAGAATGTGTGTACTTTATAATAATTAAGTTAGACATGTATGGAGAGACTCATGAACATATTGTTTATTTAAAAGTATAGTTCATCAATCCCCTTGTCCACATTTTTTTTTAATGTCTCAGTGAAATTTAGGCAAATTATGTCAAGTAGGTGTTGAATTCTTTGATCATCCAGCCCTTAGTAAAATATGCAAAAAAAATAAAAATACAGATTGTCCAGATTGTAGTAGTGGAAAGAGATAGGCATCCAGTCAGAACAATCCATCAAAATACATATTTTGGATAAATGCTGAAGATTCGTAATGAACTGGACCTGGAATTGAGTAGAAATTTAAGATTCAGTTGAGCTGTTTGGAAAATTGTGTAGTGATTTTGATGATCCCGACCTCCTCGACACCCCAAAACCCCATTTTATTAACACTAACATTCTCCCAATAATGATGTGTGTGTACATCCCAATGACATTTGAGCTGAGGGCCACTACCTACTTCAAAAAAATTCAAATGATAAATAATTCAAATGGGAATGGCGATACGCCTAAGCAGAATGAAATATGCCACTAGCGATGCCACGAAAAAAGAACAAAAATCTTTTCAACTTGTCAAAGTAATAAATATTAATTAAATATCTTTTATGTATAATATGCTGTGGTACATAGATGGAAAATAATATTATTCTTATTACTAAAGAGCATAAAGTCTATCCTGAGGTGTATGTTATATGTGGTACGTGACATTGTGGAAGACTAACTGCCCTGAATCAACTGATATGATGGTCACATACTCATGTCTCAGTTTTGCTTCCACATCCCTCTTTCTTGGCAACCATTTTCTCTTATCAGATTTACTGTGACCCTCTCAGAGCCAACTGCTATTAGAGATGATGGGCAATAGAATATACAAGAAGGGGGGGCTGGATCACATAGCTGAATAAAAAGAATCTGGAGACTGACCAATCACCACAAAAGCAAGTGATCTATAATAACTAATGCTCATGATATTTGAATGAGGAGCAGTGGGTAAAAAGAGGGAGTGGGTTAGGTCATTGCCTAGTCTTTTGTCATTTGAAAACAATGGGGTCCCCTCAAATTTTAGAGTACAGGAATTGATGGGTGGTTATCTTAATGGAGCCCCCATTCAGGAATGATGCAAAATGATTCAGGGCTTCTGATTTCGATGTGAGTCTCTATAGCTTTCATAAAGTACCTATGACCTTGTGAGCATTTCTCCTTATGTCATTTCCAGCATCTTATAGCTTGACATTAAGTACTTACCAGTCTATAGGCCCTTTACACTAAAACAGAAATGTGAACAGATAATTACGGTGGAAAGCAGAGTATGGAGAAGAGAGATATGGGCAAAATGTTATTGGGATATTTATATTTTCAGGGAATGCTCCCCAGAAGAGGCAGCATCTGAGTTGAAGATTGACAGAAGAGGAAGATTTTCACACTAAAATGTATTTGTTTCATTGATAAATTTTTGTTCCCACCATAGTCGTTTTTCCTATTAAGTACACACATATACACAAAAATATTAAATATTGTACTCACCCTGAGTTTTACAACCTTTTATTGCTGCCTTATTCATACTATAGCAATATGAATATAATATGTGTATTGTTCTTTTAAATTCACTTTCTTTGTTCTACTTCAGTTCATACAAGTAGGAAGGGAGGAGTTTGCCTCAGTCAATATGGGAACAAAGTAAATTCCATACGTGGAGAAGGACGTGAATGAAACCAAGAAAATAGGGGATTGCAGATGACATTTTTGGGACCATAAATAATTTAGTTTCAATCAGGCTAGAATATAACACAACTGAAAGGGAATAATGTGAAATGCTATTGGAAAGGAGTCAAATTGTGGGGGAACTCACTGGTTATTCCTATAGGGAAAATGGATCCATTTAAGGTTTTAGAGCAGAGTAGTGAGTGGAGTAGGACCTCGTGGGGTCCTTACATGTAATCAAATAATTAGGATGAAAGATAACAGTCAGCCCAAATGGCATTTCTAACATATTGCAAAATACAATAAAATATTTAGAGAGCAGCATTTATTTTGATTGCAAAGTAGATAAAGCAGATGGCCATTTACTGGGGAATGGCTAAAGTATTTGAAGCATATAATATAATGGAATATTACTATGCTGTAAGGGGCAAGGAATATAATTAATATAAAGAAATACTGAAAGATTTATATAAAGTGAAATAAATAAAATCAGGAAAACAACATACACAATGAAGGCAATAATACAAATGAAACAACCACAAAACAAGCAAAGTTGAGTGTGGCCAAATTACAATGATAAAATTTTAAGCAATTATCTCCTGAGCACTTCTTTGGAGGGGTGGGTGTCCATGGGTATGGAACACAGCATACAGTAAATGATCTGTTTTACGTTGGTTAGTTTTGTTGAAATTTTTATCTTCCTTTATTTAATTCTTTGTTATAAGTGATAGCTCTTTGAAAAAGTATAATGGTAGGGATATAGTGGAAAGCATATGGTATAAAAACAAAAGCTATAAACATTTTATATAAAAGAAGAAACAGAATAATTCTAGATTCTTGGGTAGTTATTTTATTGAGGGTTTGAGAGAAAAATATGTTCATGTCTTTATAGTTTGACAATTCATTTCAGTTCACCAAACATTAAGTTTATATTGAATAGAAATGGGTGTGCTGGGAATTCCCATGAAATTTATAGTCTATTGGAGGATAATACCTATATAAATGACAGTGCTGAAAGTATGGATTCATTAGAACATGCAAACCAAAATAGTATATGAAGTCAGAGTGTGAAATGGTTATTATCAGCATTTCCCCTATTTCAGTGGATAGAATGCTAGACATAGAATCAGGAATATTTCTGCTGAAATATAGCCTCGGACACTTATTAGCTGAGCAAATCATTTAACCTTTTATTGCTTCAGTTTCAACATATGTAAAATGGGGATAAGTGAGTATAAATGTGAGATGATATCTGTCAAATGATTTATAAAACTTTAAAGCACCATACATATTGTAGCTATAATGATGGTGATAGTCAGAGAAGTATTTCAGTTTTCAATAGATTGAATGTTCAACTTGATAAAATCAAAACTCTATCCAAGAATAAACATTTCTTCAGTTTCAGTGTTAAATACATGTTCAAAAATTGGCAGCTCTGGAGAGAACATATAACTTCCTTCAAAAGCTACTTTACATCAGGGTATATTAACATACCTGGAAAAATTAGAGCATTCCTGGTCAATGTTGTATTTACATCTATGTTCAAGGTAGAGTCAAAGTCAGCTCCAGCCTTATCCTTGGGTGGCATATCAGTCTTAGTCACCAACCCACTGAAAGCTGTTGTTACAAAATCTGGGTGAGAACAACTCTTGATAAGGGGTGGGAAATTTGGCCTTGTAACACCTGTTGTGGAAGCAAATGGAAGGTTTTCTTTCTATATGGCTAGAAGGAACATTACGTCTCCACACTTCATTTCATAGACACATTTTGTTACTTCAAATATCTGTTATTAAAATAAAACTCACTCCCACTATTACCCTATGCCCAGTATAACAAGGGCCTCCAAATTAAGCAGGTTTGTTCTCAGACAATGAGCATATACTTTCCAACTGAGTCCATATATAAAACAGTTTTAGCTTTGTAGGTTGCCAGACCTTATACACTGAGAATTCAAGGCCACTTTCAAACCCAGTAAAGTATTATAACAGGTATTAAGAAGAGGCTATGCCATAAATACCCCAAAGGTACCAAATTGGAGCAGACAAATGGTCCATTTTTTGTCTGACAAGATATCAAGGGACTCTTACTGGTACATTATAATAGCTGCCTGTTAGAAACAGATTTGTGAATTTACAGATAGAACCATTCTAATACCGAAATAAAACTGTTAAGTTCAATCAGTATTAGATACGATGTGCTCTACTTATGAAACTGGGAGCCATATATTTTACATATGAAATATATATGCTATACATAGATAATTTACCCAACGAAAGTGAGTGAAACTTAAAAATTCAATCCACTGTGATTTTGGCAAGACCTACATAACAAATCACCTTGTTGTATACTGCTTGCTTGTCCGAAAACTGTATAATATTTTTTTCTAAAACTTTCCATCATATTATAGAATTTCAAAATTCAGTCAGAGAGGTTACAGACAGAATAAATCTAAACCTCATTTTATTTGTGGCTGCAACAATTTCAAATGAGATAGAAATTCTAGGGAGAAAATATTCTTTTTTTTTTTTTTATTAAGGAGCCTGAATATGGTAGAGCACAGAAAACTACCCTTTATTCCCCAATCCTACGTGGAAGTTGTCCTGATCTATAATTTGCCACTTGACCCAGATGACTCCAGAGGAGAAAGTGAGACTGACGACTTTGCACAGCTTTCCCTCACTTAAATTCAATTCACTTGCAAGTCTTGGCATCACCTTCCTAATGTCATGGTTCTTTTAGAGAACAAAGGACAAACAGCATGGCATAGATAATTCTGGATAGAATTAACCATGAATCATATATGTCAGTCAGTAAAATAAATGAGGTCACCTTTATCCACAGGCAGAACTATGGGGTTATCAGTGCCATTTTATCACCTGTTGTCCCTTTAAATACTCTCAGATCATGCAGAATAGACATTTCCTATTCTTCCTCCTCTTCTAATGAAATTGCAAAATATAGTCCTAAGAAGCAAAGTGAGTGTTAGAATCTCAAGTTTAGGACTTTTTAGATCACTATTCCTTATTTTATAAATCCAATATATTCATTTCCTTGTATGGTTTCCTGCATAGATTTATTCTCTTCAAAGAGTTACTTTTTAGTTGTCATTGTTCAGCTATATTTTAGTTGTGTCAGACTCTTTGTGACCCAATTAGGGATATTCTTAGCAAAGATTACTGGAATAGTTTTCCATTTCCCTGTCCAGCCCATTTTACAGATGAGGAAACTTATGCAAATACAGTGACACAACTAGTAAGTGTCAGGCCAGATTTTAATTCAGGAAGATGAGTCGTCATGACTCTAGACTTGTCATTCTATCCCCTGCACCACTTAGCTTCCCAACTCTTAGTATCCACAATCTTATTGTTTCAACAGTTGGAGTTCAATCACATTGAGTGAGTGAAAATGGAGATGATTATAGCCCATCAGAAAGTACAAACTTTGACATTCCTGGCAATTCCTCAAAGAGTCTATTAATTTCCTCCTTTGGGCTATGTTTTCACATATCAGTTTTGTCACTTTCTATATGATGAATGTTTTAGATATATCCATAAACAATAGGAAGAGGAACTCTAGGGGAAACCAATGGTATTGAATGTAACTATTCATATCAATAATTCACTATTAAATAGATCATGAAAAACCTTATCAGATATAAATTTTATTGTGGTTTTAATTATATCCAACTTTTTAAGACTCATTTAGGATCATTTTTTCTTTTGTCAAAGATACTAGAGTAGCTTGCCATTTCCTTCTCCAGCTCATTTGATATATGAGGAACTGAGGCAAACAAGGTTAGATGACTCACCTGGGATCACATAGCAAGTAAGAATCTGAGGTCAGATTTGAACTCAGGTCTTCTTGACTCCAAGTCTGCAGCTCTATGCACTGTACCACCTCGTTTCCCCATCAAATATAAATGCATAAAACAAAATACCAAGTAGAGAAAAAACAAAGAGAAAGTTTGATATTAACTTAAAAGTGATAACTCTTGTAGCACCCCATCTTACTTAGCTCCATCCTCAGCAAAATAAAAAAGTCTCAGAATTTAAATTCCATTATATGTCAACATGTCTACTTTAAAAAATTAATAGTTTTTATTCCCCAAAAAGCTATAAAGCAGTGCATATCATTTTATCCTGCAACAACCCTACTAGGTTTATATCCCAAAGAGGGAAAAAACCAAACAAGGAAAAGGAACTATATATAAAACAAAAATATTTATAGAGGCTCTTTCTGCAGTGATAAAGGATTCGAAATTGAGGGGACTCCCACTGGTTGGAGAATGGCCAACCAAATTCTGGTATGTGATTGATGGAATACAAATGGGCTATAAGAAATGACAAAGTGAATACTTTCAGAAAAACCTAGACTTACATGAACTGATCCCAAATGAAGTGAGAAGATCCAGGAGAGAATATTGTATATGGTAGTAACCACAATATTGTATGATGATCAACTTTGAATGATTTAGCTATTCTAAGCATTACAATGATCTAAGGAAATTCCAAAGGACTCACTATGAAAAACGTTATTCATCTCCAAAGAAAGAACTGATGGAGTCAGAATGCACACTGATATATATATATATATATATATATATATATATATATATATATATATATATATATATATATATATATATATATATATATATATATAAAATTGTTTTTGCTTTATTTTTCTTGTTTTTTTCACAGCATCACTATTAGGGAAATATGTTTTGAATGGCTTCTACATGTATAATCCATATTAAAGTGCTTGCCTTCTCCATGAGGGAAGAAGGAAGGAAGAAAATTTGGAACTCAAAATTTTAAAAAAATGTTTAAAATTTTTGCATGTAATTGGAAAAAATGAAAAGCAAAACAAACATATTAGTATTTCTCTTCTTCACAATCTGTTTTTCAATAAATTTACTTAGGATAAGCAAGTTTTTGAAACACAATCAATACAGATTTCATAAGTTAGAACACTTAAAGTAACAATTTTATGTAATCAGATGTCTTCACCCTGAAAATTTTTTTCCTTGATTTTTCAATTTCTTTATACTTTCTGAAACAGTAAAACAGAAAATGAGAAGTACTCTTATTTTCCAAGAAGGTATGAAATTAAGGCACAGCTTAATTCATTAAATTCACCAGATTCTTTAAAACTTCAAGGAATTATGGTTTCATGTCCAGAAATGCAGGTTAAAACCCACTTCATGTTATACCAGTCTTTCATGCGTTTCTGTGACAATGATGATAGCAATAATCATCTGGTCATACTGAAGCTGTTTAGTGCCTTACCCTTTAAAAGTATGTTGCTTGCAATAAACTTATAAGGTAGACACTCTAAGTATATCAATAATTTCACAGATGAGGCAAGTAAGGCTTAAGGAAATTAAGTGACTTACCCACAGTCACACAGCTAGGTAAGTATTTTGGTGATGAATTTTCAGAATTCGTGTAGGATGGCAATAAGAAAACAGACAGATAACCCAATACAAGGCACAAAGCACATTCAGTTTGTGTTTACCCATCAGAGGTTGCACTCTTTTAGCAGAGCTTCGGAAACCTGAGATCACTTTTACTCTATAATGAATCGCCAGAGTAGAACTATGTTTGTATCATCCCTAAGAAATGAAAATAGTGGGGGTAGAGCCAAGATAGCAGAGTAAAAGCAGGGACTTGCTTGAACTCTCCCCCATACCCTTCCAAATATCTATAAAAATGACCACAAATAAATTCTAGAGCAACAGAATCCACAAAATGACAAAGTGAAACAAATTTCTAACCCAAAACAACCTGGAAGGTTGACAAGAAAGGTCTATTGCACTGGGCTACTAGAAGAGTGAAATCCAGCATGCACCGTGCCCACATAGACAAGGCTAGAACAAGCCTCAGGGGACTGAGTCACTGCCAGCTGGGGCAGTTTCCAGACTTCTCCAACCCCAAATGCCAAGGACAACTTGGAAGGTTGGTGGAAAAAGTCTGTCGAATCTTTGTGAGAAAGGAGCATGGTTGGACCCTCAACCCCAGGGTGGCGGTGGTAGCAGGGAGCAGTGGCAGTGGCCATGACTGCATCTGGAGCTCTCAGCCCACAGATGGTGAGGTGATCCTAGAGTTGATCAGAAGTGAATTGCAGAAATCTCTTTGGTGACCCAGAGGCAGGATTCTTTTGCTTTGCCCATGCCTGTTACTTTAGTTTCTGAGGTAGTTAAGATGACAATGATAGGTGACTATAAGGAATAGAGTTCAGGCAGTTTATCAGAACTGAAGGATCATAGGAGGCAATAGTAGGGTAGATATTAAGTCCTAGTGGTCATCCAGTTCAACAAAAGAAACGAAGTGCTTGATTTCGATCTCATTCAGCCCTGTAAGCAGTCAAATAACCCAAGGAAAGAGAAACACAATGAGAGGAGACCCAATTGGTGGTATTCTACACATTCTAGATATATTCAAGGACATCCCTGGGATGTAGGTTGGGTTGAAAGGAGAAAGGAAAGGGTAGCCTGTACTGAGTTTCTTACAATCTTGGAGTTTTTGGGGGGAAACCTTCAGTTTTTTAAAAAAATAATTTCTTTTAATTAACAAAAATCAATTCTCTTCCCCCATTTAAAAAGAAAGGGAAACAATATTTATTATTTGTTTTACTTGTTATTTATTATCATTATTATATTGTAATAATGCATAATATACTATATTATTATGTATCATCATTAAAAATATAATGTAATATTATTTATTGTGTCATTTATTACTATAATAAATAGTGAAGCAAAATATATTCTTGCATTGGGCATGTCTAAAACTATGTCTCAATATATAACTTAGGTTTATCATCTTTCTCTCAGGAAGAGAATCCTCATGAATCCTCCAGAAGAGTGGGCTTGTGGGTTTCTATCTAATGTTTTGTGCTGTTCTGGAGACAGAAGAAGTCGCTTACTATAGTTGCTTGTTGGATTTCTTAATTATTATGCTATTTGACTTTTATGCTTCCTTGTGCGAGCATGCTCGGAGAGGAAAATGACAAATCACTCCAGCATCTTTGCCAAGAAAACCACATTCAGCATCAGGAAAGTTAGACATGACTGAATGGGAGTATGTTGGGTTTTTAGCTGGAAGACTCTTAAAACCTTTTTTCAATATCTAAAATTGGCTCATTATTTTATTCCATGCTCCTTAATTAACGTAGGTATTCATCAAGATTCACAGGATCACAGATTGAAGGCTGGAAGGAGACTCCAAGGCAATCTGGTACATCCTCCTCGCATTACATTTGAGACAATAGAGACCCATGGAGATGAAGTGACTTAACCAAAGTCACACAAAGAGTATCAGAAGAACTGGAACCAAGGCACTCTGACTCACAAAAGAATACTCTTTCTACAGTGTTGTGATGCTATTTCATCTTTCACCTCCTTCAACACTCTTTCCTTTTATGGTCTCATTCATTCTAATGTTTGTTTTTTAACTTTCACTTCTAGATCATTCTTTCATCTAAAATATTTGCTGTGACCTTTCTTCTGAGCTCAAGACCAGCATCTCTAACTGCCTAAAAGCAATTTCCATTTAGATGACACACTGGTGTCTCAAGCTTGCTGTGTCCAAAACTGAATTGACTTAGGGTCCTATACGTTTTTTTTTCGTCCTGACCACTATTTTTGTCAGTGACATCATTACCCATTCTGTCTTCTTTGAGTTGTATTTGTAATAATGATGATGACATTTATATAATGTCTACCATGTTCCAAGTAATTTACCAATATTATCTCCTTTGATTGTCACAACAACTGCAGGAAATAAATGCTTTTTCTTCTATTTAAAGAGGAGGAAATTGAGGCAATGAAGGTTTAAGTGACTTGCTCTTGGGCAGATAGCTACTAAGTATCTGAAGCTGGATTTAAACTCAAATCTTCCTGATTCTAGTCTAAACTCTCCATCTACTGAACCACCAAGCTGCCTATTATCTATTATTCTTCCCTTTTCCTTACTTCTCATAACCATTAAATGCCAAGTTTTATCCTTTCTATTTCTGCAATATTGCCATCTCTTTTTTCATCTCCTTTATTCCTATTGGTGAAAATCTAGTGCAGATCATCATTGCCACTCAACAGAACCACTTGAATAACCCCTTTATAGACCTTTCTATATTCTTTCCCCCCTTTAATCACAGCAGATTAATGTATGTTACACAGATCTGAACATACCCACTCTCTCCTAAAATTTTTTAAATAGCATCCCATAGCCTACCAGGTAAGGTTATATATATATATATATATATATATATATATATATATATATATATATATATATATATATGTATATTTATATGTATGTATATGTATGTATATGTATGTATATGTATGTATATATATGTATATATATATGTATGTATATATGTATAAGGTCTTCCAAAAATCTGGAACAACCCTTCCCTTCCAGCCTCATTTAAAATACTCTGCTTATACCTTCCTGAATACATACTCTCCTGCCTCCATGCCTTTATGTACACTGTTTGATCTTTTTGAAATGCCCTACCTTTTTTTCCTTCTGTCTGTTGGATTCCTACCCATCCTCACATTCTTTCAAAAAGCCAAATTAATTTGTTAGCTCTACCAAGAAGGCAATCTTGATCATTCCTATTGCTAATGACCTTATGCTTAAATCTTTACATTCACTTTAATAATTGTTTTCATATAATATTATGTACAAAATTCTCTCATATTGTTGTTTAATGCAATACCACACTGACAAGAATAAAAACGATTGCTGAATCAAAATCTGCAAAGTTTGTAGAAGTTAGCAATATTTTCAAAACATACTTCCTTCTCTCAAGGGTCTCAGTCTGAGCTATACCTGCCTAGAAACAATTCAGTGATCCTAGTTCCACCGAAATTCTTCCCCAATTATGTTGCCCATTTGATCCAGGTAACTTTCCAACAATGCAATCTAAAAACTTCTGGGCTTTGCTGTCAACATTTCTATTATACCACAAGGACTATTGGACACTTCCATTTTCCTTGAAGCAAACTCTTCAGTATGAGGTACTGGGGCAAATGGGGAGGAAAGAGGAGTGGGGTAGGAGTGTTTCTCCCCCAATTACAATGTGAACTCTTTGCGAACAGGTGCTTTCTAACTTTCTATTTGTCTGTAGTGTGCTTGGCATAGAGCAAGAGCTTAAATGCTTTTCTATTCTATTCTACTCCATTCTTGTGTCTCCTGCTAATTAGTAGGCAAAGAACTGAAAATGAGTGAAGCTTTGTAGCTCCCTCACAGGACAGCAAATAAGTCAGTCAAGTGAACAACATTTTATTAAGCACTTACTGTTCCAGGAATTCTGTGTATGTAGAAAACACACAGACTTCAATTTCTGGAAACCACAGTAGAGAAGTGATCCGTAAATGCTCTCCCTCTCCCCTTGTTGACCTTGAAAAACCCAGATAATATTTCCCCAGGAAAAATCCTGGAAAAGCGGGATTGGCTGAAGGGGTAAACAGTCTTTTGGCTTATAAGCCCCGGAAAATCACAAAGCGGGGGGAGGTTCTTTCTTACACTGGCTGAAGGGGACCAGTGCAGGACTATAGCCATCCCAGAGAGCCCCACCTTAGTGAACCAGGAGGATATCCTGAGCTCCAGGGGAGTGGAGCCTGTAGTCACCAAGACAAGGACCCCAGGCATGTCTCAGCACCCCAGGGGAATCGGTAAGACATTATCACAGATGGGGTTCCCCAACCACTGAGGCTGTCTGTGCTGTAGTTCAGGAGAGGAAACCTCCTGTGACCAGGCCACCTCTCCCCCACACATCATGCAGCAAGCTCCAGGGTAACTTCAGGGTAACTTAAAATGACTTGGCCTCTGCTCTGGCACACCAACCAGCTCAGCACCAGGTAAACTGCAGCATTCTAGCATTTAGCTGAAAGAATCAGAGGCCACAATACACAAAGCCTGAAGTTCAAGGCATAAGAATTGTGGGACAGATCGCCTTGTGTCTCAGAAGCAGAAAGCCACTTTAAAAGCTAGGAAAAAGTCAATCATCATGAGCAAGAAGCAAACCAGAAAAGAAACGACTATGGAATCTTTCTATAGGGACAAGGAGCAAAACACCAATACCAAAGAGGTCAGCACTGAGACTGTACTCCCACCTGAAACTTCAGATTAGAATGCAAACTAGTCTCAAGCCCAAAGAGCATTCTTGGAAGAGCTCAAGAAGGATTTTAAAAGCCAAATAAGAGAGATAGAAGAAAAATTAAGCAGCAATTTTAAAAATAGGATGGAGGGAGAGACACGGATAGTAAACATAACTGTGAATGTGAATAGAATGAACTCTCCCATAAAACAGAGGTGGATAGCAGAATGCATTAAAAACCATAACCCAACAATAATATTGTTACAAGAAATATATTTGAAATAGGAGGAAACACAGAGGGTAAAGGTAAAAGGTGGGAGCAGAATATATTATGCTTCAGATGATGTAAAAAAAGTAGGGGTATCAATCCTAATCTCAGATAAAGCAAAACCAGGATAGGATCTAATCAAAAGAGATAAGGAAGGAAACTATATCCTGCTTAAAGGTACCATAGTCAACAAAGCAATATCATTACTAAACATGTATACACTAAGTGGTATAGCATCCCAATTCTTAGAGGAGGAGGAGTTAAGGGAGTTACAGGAAGAAATAGACAGCAAAACTATACTAGTGGGGGATCTCAACCTCTCCCTCTCTGAACTTGACAAATCTAACCTCAAAATAAACAAGAAAGAAGTTAAAGAGGTTCTATTCAGAACTCTGGATAAGGTGATATGATAGATCTTTGGAGAAAATTGAATGGGGATAGAAAGGAATATACCTTTTCTAAGCAGTACATAGCATATATACAAAAACTGACCATATACTAGGGCATAAAAATCTCACAATCCAATGCAGAAAGGCAGACATAGTCAATGCATCCTTTTCAGGTCATAAGACAATAAAAAATAATACATAATAAAAGGATAAGAAAAAATGGACCAAAAATTAATTGGAAACTAAATAACCTAGTTGTAAAGAATGAGAGTGTTAAACAACAAATCACAGAAACAATCAAGAGAATGACAATAATGAGCCACCTACCAAAGCTTATGGGATGCTGCAAAAGCAGTTCTTAGAGGAAGTTTAAGAGACAAAGAGGAGATCAATGAATTAGTCATGCAGTTAAAAAAGCTAGAAAAGAGCAAATTGAAAATACCCAAGAAAATATCAAATTAGAAATACTGAGAAGCAAAGCAGAGATTAATAAAATTGAAATTAAGAAAACTATTTAACTAATAAATAAAACTGAGTTCATTTTATGAAAAAAACAATAAAATTGGTATACCTTTGGTCAATTTGATTAAAAACAGAAAGAAGAAAACCAAATTGCCAATATCAAAAATGAAAGAGGTGAACTCACCTCCAATGAGGAGAAAATTAAAACAATAATTAGAAATTATTTTGCCCAACTGTATGTCCATAAATTTGACAATCTAAATGAGATGGGTGAATATTTTAAAAAATATATAAATTCCTCAGATTAACAGAAGAGGAGATTGAATATTTAAATAATCCCATCTCAGAAAAAGAAATTGAACAAGTCATCAATGAACCCTCTAGGAAAAGATCTCCATGTCCAGATGGATTTACAAGTGAATTCTATCAAACATTTAACGAACAGTTAATTCCAATTCTACATAGACTATTTGGGAAATTTGGTGAAGAAGGAGTCCTACCAAATCCTTTTTATGATCCAAATATAGTTCTGATAACTAAACCAGGAAGAGCCAAAACAGAGAAAGAAAACTGTAGACCAATTTCTCTAATAAATATAGACGCAAAAGTTTTGAATAAGATATTAGAAAAAGAATACAGCAAGTTATCATGAGAAGAATACAGTATGATTAGGTATGATTTATAGAAGAAATGTAGAACTGGTTCAATATTAGGAATACTATCAGTATTATTGATCATATCAACAACAAAAGTAACAGAAACCATATGATTATCTCAATAGATGCAGATAAAGCTTTTAACAAAATACAATACCCATTCTTATTGAAAACACTGGAGAGCATAGTAATAAATGGAGCCTTCCATAAAATAATTAGCAGTATCTACCTAAAATCATCAGCAACATTATATGTAATGAGGATAATCTAGATGCATTTCCAATAAGATCAGGGGTGAAACAAGCATGTCTGTTATCATCACTGTTATTCAATATGGTACCAGAAATGTTAGCTTTAGCAGTAAGAGAAGAAAAAGAAATAGAAGGAATGAGAATAGGCAAAGAAGAAACTAAGTTATAAGTCTTTGCAGATGATATGGTAATATACTTGGAGAATCCCAGAGAATGAAGTAAAAAATTATTTGAAATAAATAAAAGCTTTGGCAAAATTGCAGGTTACAAAATAAACCCAAATAAATCATCTGCATTTCTATACAATAATAAAAAAGGCCAACAGCAAGAGATAGAAAGACAATTCCTTTTTAAAGCTTTGGAAGACACTATAAAATATCTGGGAGTGTACCTACCAAAACAAAACCAGGCATTATGAGCACAATTACAAAACACTTTTCGCAAAAATAAAGTCAGATCTAAGTAAATGGAAAAACATTAATTGCTCGTTGTTAGGCTGAGCTTATATAATAAACATGACAATTCTACCTACATAAATTTACTTATTCAGTACCATCCCAATCAAACTACCAGATAATTATTTTCTAGAGCTAGAAAAAAAATAATATCAGAATTCATCTGGAAGAACAAACAGTCCAGAATATCAAGGGAACTAATGAAAAGAAATGCTAGGAAAGGTGGCCTAGCCCTACCAGATCTCAAATTTACTATAAAGCAGCAATCATCAAAACCACTTGGTGCTCACTTAGAAATAGAGGGGTAGACCAGTGGAATAGGTTAGGTACTCAAGACACAGTAGTCATTAAATATAGCAATCTACTGTTTGATAAACCCCGGGAGTCCAGATTCTGGGATATGAATGCACTGTTTGACAAAATCTGCTGGGAAAACTGGATAACAGTGTGGTGGAAACTGGGCATAGACCAATGCCTGACACCATACACAAGAATATATTCCAAATGGATGCATGATCTAGGTATAAAGATTGATACTATAAACAAATTAAGGGAGCAAGAAATAGCATATTTCTCAGATTTATGGAGAATGGAGAAATTTTTGACCAAATAAGACATAGAGAATATTACGAAGTGCAAAATGGATAAATTTATTACATTAACTTGAAAAGTTTTTGCACAAACCCAATGCAACCAAGATTAGCAGGGAAGCAGAAAACTGGGGAAAAAAAATTTGCAACTCATATCTGTGATAAAGGTCTCATTTCTGAAACATATAAAGAACTGAGTCAAATGTAAAAGAATACGAGTGGTTCCCCAATTCACAAATGGTCAAAGGATATGAACAGGCAATTTGCAGAGGAAGAAATTAAAGCTATCTATAGTCATATGAAAAAGTGTTCTAAATCACTATTGAGTAGAGAAATCCAAATCAAAAGTACTCTGAGATACCACGACACATTTTTCAGATTGGCTAACATGACAAAACAGGAAGATGATAAATGTTGGACAAGATGTGGCAGAGTGGAAATACTATTTCATCGTTGGTAAGGCTGTGAGCTGATCCTACCATTCTGGAGAGGAATTTGGAACTATGCCCAGAGGACTACAAAAATGTGCATACCCTTTGACCCAGCAGTATCGCTTCTAGGACTGTATCCCAAAGATATCACAAAAATGGGAAAAGGTCCCACATGTACAAAAATATTTATAGGAGCTCTTTTTGTGATGGCCAAGAACTGGAAATTGAGGGAATGCCCATGAATTGAGGAATGGCTGAACAAGTTGTAGTATATGAATATAATGGAATACTATTGTGCCATAAGAAATGATGAACAAACAGGAAGATTTCAGAGAAGACTGGAAGAACTTATAGGAACTGATGCTGAGTGAAAGAAACAGAACCAGGAGAACATTGCGTACAGCGATATCCCCAGTGCACAAGGAATTTTTCTGGTAGACTTAGACCTTTACAGCAATGCAAGGACCTAAAACAATCCCAATGGACTCTTGATGCAAAATCCCATCCACATCCAGGGAAAGAAGTATGGAATTCAATTGCAGAATGAAGCAAACTATTTTCTCTTGTGTTATGTTTTGTTTTGTTTTGGTTTTTCTCATGGTTCCTCCCATTCATTTTAATTCTTCTGTGCAACATGACCTATGTGAAAATGTGTTTAATAAAAACGTATGTGTAGAGCCCATATAAGATTGCACTCCATATCAGGGAAGGAGGGGGAGAAAATATAAAACATATAGAAGCTATCGTAGAAAACTGAAAGCAAATAATAAAAAATAATATTAAAAAGAAAACACATAGTAAATGTTGGTCACATTTTTTCCTTGTCCTCTTTAATTAAAATATAGATCTTTCCACTCTCTCCAGCTTGATTGTAATTTCCTTTGGGACAGGGGTACTTTTTAATTTTTGTTTTTGGAATCCCTCAGATCTAGCACAGTTCCTGGCATATAGCAGATGCTTATAAATACTTGTTAATCAATGTGGTGCCTCTGCCCTAGGATCTCACATTCTAACAAGGAGCTTACATTCTAATTATCAATTGTTTAGTAGACAGATTTGCCACCAGGACAATATGAACACACTGATTTATACTTGACAGACATGTCATTTGTTAGCATTATTCAATGGTGCAATTTGATGCCACTAGGATATTCAAGTAATGCCCTGATGCATGAGTAAATTGCTGAAAACAAAAGAGATCCATAATGATTTTCTAAAATGACCTCTGATATTTGTGTGTACATTAGACCTTAAGTGTTTCTACTCATTTAAAGCCTATCATTCAGAAAAATTGCTAGTAATATGCTCTAAAAATGACTGCTGGCTCTTTTACAGTTTCTTATTCTAATAAATAATTGTTTTTATTGCCCGTAGCTGAAAAGATGGTATCTCCCCCTCTGTAACAAGAATATTACAATTTATTCGCATATGAAAACATTGCCAAACAGTTGCTATCACTGTGGAAACCCGTAATGATGTCTTATAGAGAGTGACCTTTGTATGTTGCTGCATACCTATAACTCCAAGGCTGACTGCCCATAAAGGTATCTTATCTCTTGGAATAGAAGTTTGTATTTGGAGAGCTTTCTGGGGGAGATTTACTCTATTTAAATAGGATGAACACTGAGTAATACTACCCAATCAATTGTCTCATGCATTTCCCGTAATGGGCTTCCTGTTGAAATAAAGGACTAAGAATAATAATGATGAAGATGAAAAACTCATCCATTGTTTGTTTACTCATTGCTTGTGATAATTGCTAACTTAGAGTGAAAGGAAAAGCAATTACTTGCCTGCACCAAGAGGGTATACATCATTCTGGTCAGGTTGGTTAAAAATTTTTAACAGTGCTTTGTTCTGTGCACATTTGATCCTCTTTCTCCTGTGACTTAAACATTTGGAAGCATTGGCAGCTTTGTGGAAGAAGGCAGCCTTGCTTCAGTTGGAGCTCAGGGAAAAAGAACTGATCTGAATTGGTGATAGGAATTTATAAGCACTTCTGCTAATGCACATATTTACTAAATATTCAACAACTGTAAAATGTGAGGGAGATTAAGGAGGGACAGTATCACTGCGTGATACTGAGTGGGTGCCTGAAAACAGCTGTTCCCAGTCCTAAAACTGTTTGAATTTCCTACCTTTTCCAGGTATGAAAAACTGTATATCTATGTGTGAATTATGCATACAAATATGTACCAGACTGGGTCAGAGAGTGAAGAAACTCTTCAAGAAGGTATATGTCACAACAGTCTCCAACCTAGCCATTAGCCTCAAATTAATTAGCCCTAAAACTACAAGCTACCTAGCCTACATTAAGGATGACCATGTGCTAGTATATTAGGGGCCTGTTGTCTCTAGCCTAATTTTCAGCTTAGATTGCACATTTTCCTAATTCTTAGTGAATTGTTTTAAAAAATTACAAAATGGAGTCTCCTTAGAGGAGGGAGATGGTTGGTGGTTAAAATCATTTCACTTAAGTATCATTTGACTAAATTAGTGATATTTACCTTGAAAACCAAAATTGGTGAGGGAAAATGATTAGGGTATTAAAATATTTTCAAGCTTATCAAGTCAAATCAAAGAGGTATTAGATTCATTTCCTATGGATCAAGAGGGAAGAACTGAGACTACTTGATATGAAATCTATAGGGAGACAACTTTCATATTCCTGCAAGGAAGAATTTGGTAAATATTAGAGCTTTCTGAAAACATAATGAACTTCCTTGGGAAGTGTTTTTGCATTACTTCCCATATATAATGCTAACATTTGCTAACCTTTGTTAACAAACGTTATGTTACCTTTGCCAATCTCATGTATTCTTATGACTTGAAGGGGCAATATCATATAGGGGAGAGAAATGTTGAATTTGCAGGCAGGAAAAGTTGGATTCAAATCTTGTCTTAGACACATATAAGTTATGTAGTATTGGACAAGTTACTTTAACTATTTTCACATTCATAAAATGGGACAATCAATCCAAATTAACCACAAAACATTTATTAAGTGCTTATCCTGTGCTACTAGCATATTCTTTTGAATACACTCATGTATATTACGTATGTAGTGGGGAAGGGAGTATTGATTCTCTTTTACTCCCCTTTCCTTATTCAGTGGTGTAGAACTACTCTCCCAAGAGAAGACAAGTTGGAGAGAAGATTTTATAAAATAACAGCAAAGAGTTGAATCATCCTAATTACCCATAATACACCTTTTATAAATAGCATGACAGACTTTACTTTTGAGCTTTGGTTACCATAGACTTTTAAATCCTTATCCTTTATGGCAGTGATATTTTTTTAAGCCTCTGAATTCCCTTATACACTCAGCCTCACAGTATGCAGATGAAGGGGAATGACTTATCAAAAAGAACTACTTAGAGGGAAAGGATCTTCTGAACCTGAGGAAAAGGGGAAGTGTTATAAAGTCAGTTATGGTCCTTTTCCCATGGAGTTTCCCTGTTGGCAGGAATTCATCCAAATTCCTACATACTCTTATCCAGTCTCAAGAGTGTGGATAGCAGAATAAGTCTGCCATGAGAATGGAAAGTGTAGATGCCAAATAATGCAAGACTTTAATAGTGATTAGAAGAAAAAGGCTAGGTATAAAACCAACTTCCAAGTATACAAATCACTAGTAGGAGTCTTACTGCATGTCGAGAACTATGCTAAGTTCTATATTATTTATTTTTAACATTTTTTTTATTTTTAAGTTGAGTTCTAAATTCTCTCTATCCTTCTCATATCTCCCCTGCCCTTTGAGAATGCAAGCAAAATGTTATCAATTAATTATACATGTGATATCATACAAAACATTTCCATATTAGCCATATCATAAAAAAGCAAAAAACAAAGAAAGTAAGCAAGGATATTATCTACAATTTGCACTCAAATTCATCAGCTTTCTCTTTGGAGATGGATAGCATTTTTTCATCATGAGTCATTTGGAATTGTCTCACATTGTTGTATTGATCAGAGTAGCCAAGTCTTTGACAGTTGATCATCATTATAACATTGCTGTTACTGTGCACAATGATCTCCTTGTTCTTTTCACTTAGCCTTATATCAGTTTATATAGTTCTTAGCATGTTTTGTTTTGTTGTTTTTCTGAAGTCATCTCCCTCATCATTTCCTATAATGCACAAGTATTCTATCACAAGCACATGCCACAACTTGGAATTTTGCTAAGATCCCTCAGGGAGTTACAATCAAATGCATAGTTTCCCAAAGTGGACAATATTGCCCCTAGGGGGTGCTGGAACAATGTGGGCTGGTGGTAATACCCTCAGGTACAACTGAGGCCATTGAATAAAAAAATAAGGGGGTGGTGGAAGCATAAGGAAAGAAGAGAAGAAAATTTTGAAAAACCATTCATACATATTTCATCTGTTAGGTAGCAAAATTAAAGTCATAATGATTACATTATTTTCCAAATAAACATACAAAATGAAAGTTATCATAAATCAGTGGTTAAGTCTGCCAACAGGTCTTAATGAGCAAGTATACACAAGGTAAGCATGCCATGCATTGTTGGAAATCCAGTATGCATTAGCAGGAATATGTACATGCAATGACTTGTTTACAATATGATACCACGTAGTTACATGATGCAATATTGCATCATAAAAGTTTCAATGCAGAAAAAAACCCCAAGTTTACAATAAATTATTAAATTTGAGATGTGTCATTTAAAATATATTATTTTGAAATGATGTGAAATTTTAAAAATAGCATTAAAAGGTTAAAAAAGTAGATTTCCATGGGGGTGCTAAATAATATTTTTAAAAGAGGGCGGTAGGTCAAATGAGTTTGGAAACCTCTCATCTAATGGGAGAACATAGCACAGAAAAGAAAGATGAAAAGATGAGGTAGAGGTCTGAGGGGGAACATACCCAGGAGGGGCATGATGGAAAAATCAAAGAAGTCCAAAAAGAGAGCAGCTAGGTGGGAAATGAGGAAATAGATGTCCTTCCATGGAGGTCCTCCAATCATAGGGTACTAAGGAGGTGTAAGTAAGTACCAAGGCCTTTTGAATCTTGCAAGATGATGATATTTTCCAATGATGATATTTTGGGAATCATGCTGGAGAAGACAAATAATTCCATAAGGAGCTTGTTGGGGAGGGCACTTATTCTAGGAAATATCATAACACAATAATTAAATAGTATACTTTAAAGGAAAATGAACTAAATACCTTTAATGTAATAAGAGTAAGAAATAAGATTCTTTGGATTCCCCTAGGAATAATATAATTCTAGAATAAAATCTAGAATAATTCAAATGAAGAAATAAAACTATAATATAAGAAACTAGAATAGAAATTGGGAAAGAAATCATAAATTTCAAAGAAGTCAATACAACGAATAATCAAGGAGAGAACTTTTAGAACCTATGATGGAGGATCTCTAAATGTAATGGAAATTCTGAAAAAGAATCTGATATATTTGGAACTAATAAATATAAATGCAGCAGAAAATTTGCTGGCACAGAAGCACAAAACACCTTGGTGACAATACTTAAATTAATAGAATACAATGTGATTATTTTGAAGGTAGGGTTGGCTGAGATGATTTAAGGATAATTGGTCCGTCAGACAAATATGCTTCAGGAAATAATAAAAGAGAAATGCCAGAAAGTCTTGAAAACACATGCAAAGTGCTAATGAACTGAATCTTTAATGGGGAGAAAGTCAATGCCAAATAACAAGTACTACAAGTAGCAAAGATAAAAGTAAAAAAACCCTAAAATCTGAATGACCAAGTAGTATTTTTCATTTATAATTAATCAGAAAAAAATTCTGAAGTATTATATCTTCAAAAGTCAGGGAAATCAGGATGCACCTCCAAATAATATTCTGAAAATTAGAGTTTCATCATTAATGATAAAAACAGGTTTTCAAGAGACCTTCAGTTTCTTTTTTTGTGTAATGAGGGGTTTGAACTTGGTAATTTTGAAAGTCCTTTCCTGTTGCAAAAACTATGAAAGTACTGTACAAGTAAGTACTCATATTTATCCTCTTCTACAGAGAGTGGCTAGGTGGTGCAGTGGATAGTACTCTGAGCCTTGAGTCAAGAGGAACTAAATTCAAATCAGCCTCAGACATGTACTAACTGTGTCCTACTGGGGAAGCCCCTTAATCTTGCTTCCCTCAGTTTCCTCATCTGTAAAAACAAGTGAGCTAGAGAAGGAAATGGCAAACCATTCCTGTACCTTTGCCAACAAAACTCCAAATGGAGTCATGAAAAGACATGAGTAATTGACTAACCAATGACAAACAGCAACTTCTATTGAATTTTGGGCCCAGTTAATTTTCCATCTGCAGTATCTTCCCAATATACATTGAATAATGTGCAATCTAAAATAAGACCCTTTTTGAGTTTTGTTACCTGCTTTCTATTTATGGTTTCATGGTATTGTGCTGTCTCTAGTTATCTACTGTTTCCAGCTCAGCAGAATTCTGAGGCTGCATAATCTGTTGTCTTTTCATGTAGTTCCAATTGCCAAGGCATTTGAACCAAGCCTTACATGGCTTTCCCTGCTTGGAAAGAGTCATAGATAGATTATGTTTTTCTTTTCTATTATCTTCTCTTTGCCATATCCTGGATCCATCTCTACCTGTAGAGAGTTTAAACCCTGGAAGACGGTTTACCCTGGGCCCCCATTACTAAATTGAAAAGTTTCTTTTTTTTGAGTGACTTTTTCTTTCACTGTCTTCAATGACTATTCTAAAACTTGTCTTCTCCTCTCAAACCTCTAAAACTTTCTCCAGTTCTTTCTTTCTCAAAAGATTAAATTGCTCAAAAAATTAGAGCATCATTTATGAATTTTCTTTTATCCTTTGCTCCTCACCTCGAAACCGTTCTTCATCTTATTCCATCCAATCTTCCTTTACTAGCCAATCACTGTACATCCTCTATTCCATTGCCTCCCATTTCTTCCAGAAGCTTGCCTTATAAATCATTTGTACTCTTTCATCTTCATTCGTTCCCAAGCTACTGATTTTTCCTTGCTGCTTACAAACATGCTCAGATTTATGCTATCCTTATAAAATCCTTCCTTGATGCTGTTGTTATCCCAAGCTGTCTTTCTATATCCCCTCTCCCTCCTACTATGAAACTACTAGAAAAAAATAGGCTTACCTTAGTGTTTCCATTTTCTCTCTACTGTTATCTCTTATCTCCTTGTAGTCTGACTCATAATCTGATCATGCAACTGAAACTGATTTCCCCATGACTACTGTTGATCCCTAAACTGATTGATGTGATGGTCATTTTTCAGTCTTCAGTCTCCTGCCTGCAGCTTTTCACACTGTTGAATATTCCTTCTTTCTGGACATTCTCTCCTCCTTTACTACCTTCTTTCTCTTGTTCTTTTGGAAATTCTTGACTAGTGTGATTTCTTCATACTCCCCTTTAGATGAGTATTGCCTACTTCCTGATTCCTTGACCTAGATGTTCTCCAGAGCAATGTCCTATCTCTCTCTCTTTTTCTGTTTATTCACTTTCTGACCATCTACTCTGTTTGCACTGGTTCAGCATCAACTCTAAGCAAATGATTCCTATACCTATACATTCAAGTCTAACCAAGATAAGACATATACAGTAGATAGAACCTGGAGTCAGGAAGACTTGGGTTCAAAACCCTCCCCCCTCCCACTTTACTAGCTGTGTGGCCCTGGGCAAGTCACTTTTGTTTGTCTCAGTTCTCTCAACTGTGAAATAGGAATAATGATGCTATCTCTTTCACATGGTTGGTTATTATGAGAATCAAATTAGATAATATTTGTAAAGTGCTTAGCATAGTGCCTGACACATAATTGGCACCATATAAATGTCTAATCCCTTTCCCTCTCCCCATTCCATCTTTCTCTTGAACTTTTTTACTGTGTTATCAACTGCATAGTGGATATCGCTTTCTGATTATCTATGGGTATCTCAGTCAATATGTCTAAAATAAACCTTATTTTCCCCTTAAACCTGTTCCTCCTCCAATTCTTATATCTCTTATCAGTTACATGATTGCTTAACCTCAGTCATCCTTGAATCCTTTTTCCCTAATCCCTAATTAGTTGCAAAGTAACATTGATTCCATAGTCATAATAACTCTCACATGATCTCCTTCTCTTTACTAACAAAAACACTGCTCTAGCTTAGGCCTTCATTACCCATTACAATGATTACCTTCTTCTAAGAAGTCTTTCTTCTTCTGGAGATCTCTCCCATCTCTAATCCTTCCTTCACAGAGCTACCAAGATAATCTTCCTAAGGCATAGGTCTGATTGTGCACCACCTATGCTCAAAAACTTCCTAAAGTATTAAAGTTTCAATGCCTACAGGAAAAATAAACATTCCTTAACATTTATGATACTCCACTATCTGACTTGAGGAGGAACAGGGTGAAAAGAGAGACAAAGAAGGTTAAATAGTGGGGAAAAGTAGGATGAAGAGTAATATACAGTAACAATAACTGTGAATGTGAATATGATGAACTAGGTCATAAAACATCAGCACAAAGCAGAGTATGTTACATGATGTAGACACAAAAGGTGATACCACAGCAAAGTAGGGGATCATGGAATGGTTTATCCATCAGAACTATGCAGAAGGGAAGAATTTACAATCAAACAAGAGATAAAGAACACCATAGCATATAAAATAGATGATTTTGGTTACATGAAATTAAAGAGGTGTGCAAAGAATAGTATTTAAATTAGAGAGGATAATGGTGAGGGGGGTGGTTGACAGTGCTTGAACCTCAAAAGTTCAAAGAGGGAATTTATACATCGGCATTTATGTCTGCCTATCTGTCTAGCTATCTATCTCTGTGTGTACATGCATTTATATGGAGAGAGAGAGTGTTAATTGTCAATAGAACTTTATCTTATACAGCAGGTAAATAGGAGGGGGGAATAAGAAAAAGAAGGACTCATAAAAGGGAGGGTGGATAAAAGAAGGCAGTGGTGAGAAGTAAAAGTAACTTTTAAGGAGGACTAGCTAAAAAGAGAAAAAGAAGGATAAAAAGAAGAACTTTGAACTTGAACTCACATAAGTCATACTACCAACAAAAGCCACCAGGAAGAGATAGAAACAGAAATTCCAATGAAAATAATTATAAATAATATAAAATACTTGTGGATCTATCAGCCAAGAAAAACCCAAAGAAGTACTATAGGAACACAATTATAATATGCTTTTCATACAAATATTACAGATCTAAACAAATGGAGAAATATTAAATGCCCATTGATCGTCCAAGCCAATATAATAAAATTGACAGTTCTGAGCTAATTTCATTATTTAGTGCCACATCAATCAAACTACCAAACAATTACTTTATAAAACTAGAAAAATTAATAACAAAATTTATCTGGGAGAACAAAATGTCAAGAATATCAGATGAAACAATGAAAAAAAAAGATGTGAAGGAAGGTGGCCTAGCAGTACCCCAAACTGTACTCTAAAGTGATAATCCTGACAACAATATGGTACTGGCTAAGGAACAGTGTGATGGATCTGTAGAACAGTGTAGGTGCACAATACACAGTAATAAATAACCATACAAATCTAGTGTTTGATTAACACAAACATTCAAGTTTTGGGGATAAGAATTCTCTATGTTACAAAATTTTCTGGGAAAACTGGAAAGTAGGTGACATAAAAGAGTCATAAACCAAAATATTACCCATTTGGCCAAGATAAGGTCAAAATGGATAGATGATTTAGACATTAATGGTAGTATCATAAATAAATTAAGTGAACATGAAGAAACGTACCTGACAGATACATGGAAAGGGAAATTTTTATGACCAAGCGAGCCAATACAAGGATCGTGGGAGGCAAAATGGATAATTTTGTTACCTGAAATTAAAAAGCTTTTGCACAACCAAAAGTAATACAGCCAAAATTAGAAGGAAAACAAGAAAATGGGGGGAAAGTAGCAATAAATTTCTCTGATAAAAGCCTGATTTCTCAAATATATATAGGGAACTGCCCAAATTTATAAAAATGAAATAATTCTGCAGTTGATAAATGGTCAAAGTCTATGTACATGCAATTTTCAGAAGAAGAAATCAAAGTTATCCATAGTCACAAAAAAAATTCTCTAAATCACTACTGATTAGAGAAATGCAAATTAAAATAACCTAGCTCCTCACACCTATCAAATTGGCTAATAGGACAGAAAAGGAATGTGATAAATGTTGGAGTGAATTTGGAAAATTGGGACAGTAATGTACTTTTGATGTAGTTGTGAAGTAATCTAACCTTTCTGGAAAACTATTTGGAACAATGTTCAAAGGTATAAAACTGTGCTTACCCTTTGATTCAGCAATGCCACTACTAGCTTTGTTTCTCAAAGATATCAAAAAAAGGGGAAAGAGTAGGTTTGTACAAAAATGTTTATAGCAGCTGTTTTTTTGTGTTGTGGCAAAGAATTAGATATCAAGGTAACGTGCATCAATTGGGAAATGATTAAAAATGTTATACAAGGTCATGGTGAAATAATATTGTGCTATCAGAAGTACTGAGGAGCATAATTTCAGAAAGACTTATATGAATTGATATGAAATGAAGTAAGCAGAGCCAGGAGAATACTGTACACAGTAACAGTACACAATAATATGTTAGGATAAGTAACTGAAAGACTTAGCTACCTTGATCAACACAATGATCCAAGACAATTAGAAAGGATCTAAGTTCAAAAATGCTATCTACCTGCAGAGAGAGAGAATTGATAAACTCTGAATGCATATTGAAACGCACCTTTTAACCTTTTTTTCTTTTTGCAACATGGCTAATATGGAAATATGTTTTACATGGTTCCATGTGCATAATCAATATCCATTATTTGCCTTCTCAAGGAAGGGAAAGGGGCTGGAGAGAGATAATTTGGAATGCAAAATTAAAAAAAGAATTTAATTTTTCTACATGTAATTGGGAATATATAACTAGCTAAATAAAAAATATTAAAAAAAGAAAACTGGGAAAGATGATGGAATACATATTAAAATGTTTTAATATGGAAATAAAATTATTTTTAAACCTCAGAAATAAGAAATTAAATTGAATCTAGCATAATCCATATTTCAATAAGGTGATAAAAATTCCTGACATATTTTCTCCTCCAGACAAAGGCATGGGTAGCCTCCATTCAAGGTAATGTTTCCCATTTGTCCACCAAAGATCTGATCGTTCCCCAGTTTTCTCTCCTTAAGCATTCAGATGCTATTATTGGAATCATACAAAATTGTTAGTAATCTGTGGCACTTAGCAAGGCCAATTTTTGGTGGATGTTGCTTCTTTAACAGTTTCCAAATCATAGATGCTGTCAGACTTCACCAATCATTCTCTTACAAGACCTTAAGTGCAGTGAAAAGGTAAAGAAAGATCCCATTATATGAAGGTGACATAATAATAATATTTTAATTTTTTAATATATCCTATATATAAATTTCTTCTTTTTGTACTGAACAGTAATAGTGTATGGGACAGTTCTCAATATAAATATGAAGAGTTAACTAAAATACCTATGATAAACTATTGAACTTTTTACCAGTTGTCAGGTAAACTTCGAGCAGGACATACAGTTTCCGAGTTAGTTTATCTTCCACTGTAGCAATTTGAGTCTCTCTTGGTTGTTGTTTGTTATGCAAGTGGGGGATTACAGCTTGGAATACACATATGTATCTCAGAGGTAAAATGCTGAGAATATTTAAGACACACATCTCTTCTGGGAAATTAATCTAAGTATAAAATTCTAGACATGGGAGGATTCCATTCAATGGATTCATCCTTGAGCAAGTTGTTTGCTAACCTTATTTTATTTTCCACCTACTTTCCTCATTTCACAGATGGGGCACTTTTTAACAGGTGTATGTTTTTGACTTTTCAAAAAGGGAGACCTCTAGTATCTTTCAAACCAAACTCAACTGTCTAGTGAGCTATTAATAGTTAAATCAATCTAAATGACCATAAAATGACTCCTATCTTTCCATCCTGAATGCCACAGTTAGATTAATTGCCCTAAAATATCATAAGTAAATTTGTTGAATTAAATCCATCCAATATTGTCTGTCAGATCAAGATCAAGTGTGAGACTGGCCCTCACTTAGCCTCTGTAATCTTATTTCCCAGTATTCTCCAAAACAAAACCTATGTAATATTATCTCATGAGATAAATCTTTCACTACACTGAGACTGGTCTCCTCAGTATGATTTTATCCCTGTACTTTTGGGATCATAGATCAGGGAACCTGATCAGCATGTTCATTCTTGCTTTTAGCCCTTTCAATAAGGATATTTACTTAGGTATAATTTAGTGTAGTTGACTGACATTTGGCATCAGAAGACATCCATTCAAATCCTGGCTCTGCCATTTGCTAATTATGTTACTGGGAAAATCACTTCACCTCTGTGACCCTAAGCTTCTTCCCCTGTAAAATGAAGGTTTGCCCTAGATAACCTCCATGATCTCTTTAAATCCCATCATTCATTCAATTTTTGCTCATTCTTTAAGGCTGAGTATATCCCACCTTCTCTGTGAAGTTTTCTTTGGTGACTGCCCCACAGACTGCTCTTCATTTTCTGAAGTCCTTTCCTTTAGCACTATCTATAGTGAACAGTTTGGTACCTTATTATACACTACTTTATTCGTAATTATTACACAGATGTATTTCTCTTGTCACTCAAGAGGATTTTGCAAACCTCCAAGGTGGAGGCTTCATCTTATCCTTCTCACACATCCTTTAAGAATGGTGCAAGCACAGAGCAGGCAGTCAATAGATGTACAAGTTGATTGATTGTTAAACTAATCTCAACTTTCCATAGGTCCTCTGAAAAGTGAGGTTTTAATGTTTGAAAAATGACCTGAGCTCACCCAATAAGTGGGCCATTTACTACACTTACATGGACCAATGAGTAATAACTTAAGAATCTAAATATGTTATAATTCCACTGTAAATTACAAATGTGTTATTAGATCCTGTCCCATCAAAGTAGAAGGTAGCTGAATCTAGGACCTGATATGAAAAAAAACCTGATCATTTTCCCCCAAATTTTGTGTTTTTTCTACTATTCTAAACCCACTAAAATTATTATGTTAATAAAAAACTTTTATTTAATGTGGTTTGTAACAATATAATGTTTATACAAATATTTGAACAATTAGTATAAGTCAATATGCACAAGTCTATTATACAATTGTACAAGTCAATACGATGCTAAAATATTAACAAAATTATATGAAAGGCTAGGTAAATGCATGTTTGAATCATTTCTCATAATTAAATTCAATAACATTTTAAAGCATCAGAGGTGTATTAGGCATCGAGGGAAACCAAAATTTAGATATGATCCCATCCTAGTCATCATAAAGGTAGAGAAGGATCTATCAGTTCATCAATGAAATGCTTATTATGTGCCAGTTACTGCATTAGGTATTGGATATAACACATAAAGAAAATTCCCTCTTAAAATACAAAATAATATCTGAGAATTGCATGAAAATGTGTGGAGCATTATCTTAGGTCTGATGCAATACCACTACCAGTTGGAGGGATAAAGGAATGTTTCACAGAAGATTATGAATATACAGGTTCTTTTAATGTTTTTGTTTTCTGTATAACAGTGTTGAATTATTTGGAATGGTCAGCCTTCTAAGACCTCCTAATCTTTTTTAACATAATCTGTTGTCTAACAGTACCTCTCCCATCCCAAGTTCACAAGTCATATTGATTTCCTGGCCTTATTTCTAGGCCTTTGTATTTACCTTTACAGAATTTCAATTTTTTTATTGTTATTTTTTATCCAGTTATCTTTTTCTCCAAGATTTGTGTCAGTGTGTCAGTCATTTGATAAACATGTTTTATACCTTCATCCACGTTATTGTTAAAAAATATTAAATCACACAGGTCCCAGGAGAAACTGCCCTCCAAATTGACGAGTGCATTTTAGAGTTAAGGTTATTTTTTGGGTCTTGTCATCCACCTAGTGTCTAAGTCTACCTAACAGTACTATCTTCTAGACTCCCTTTCTTCATCTTGTCTTTCAGAATGTTGGGTTGGTTTTTTTTCCCGTAGCCTTGGATTGTCTATGCCTGTGTTCTTCACTTAGATGAATAATTGAGGGTTGAATGCATAGCAAAAATACTTAGAATCACCAAAATGTATACAAATAAAAAAGATAAGCAAAGTTTCTTGTCTATCTCCTTTATTTTTATAGTGAAAAAAATAAGCTCAAGAGAGATGAAATAACTAATTCAATGGAACAAGTATTCTTTCAGTGACTCCCATATTTAATACACTTCCCAAGGTGTTGCTGAAATAATGAAAGAAAACATGCATCTTTGACAAGAAGAAGCTTATATTCTACTTTCTCAAGACTAGAGAAAAATAATAGAGAAAAAACAATAGAATTTATGTCTTTTGAGACTTAGTTCCATGTTCTTCCCACTATACTTTGTTTTTTGGTGTTCCTTAAGAAAAATGCTTAGAGGTAAAAGTCATATAAAAGCCAGCACAATTTGGAAGACTAAGTAGAAAAGTAAGCAGGTCTGTCATTGGCCTATTTTAGTGCTATTTCTCTCTGATGCCATTGTGAGAAAAGAGGCTATCTCCTACTTCTTTGTGTAATAGTAAAGATGAAAAAGTAGCAAAAGTATAATCTTCATTTTCTTTTGTGAGCAGTTACAGTCCCTTATTTACTTTAGGATTCTATGGCAATAGAAGGCCATACTTAGCTTTGATGGAATTCAATGGAGAATTCATTCTATATGTGGATAGGTTGAAAGAATTGGGAATGTTTAGCCTGAAAGAGAAAAGATTTGGCAGTATAAGACCATTGTCTCCAAGTATTTGAAGGACTGTCATGACTAAGAGGGTTTAGAATTGTTCATGTTGGGGTAGAACTGGTAGTAATGGATAAAAATTGAAGAGAAACCAGTTTAGTCTCAATGTTGAGTATAATATCTGAGAAGCAGAGCTCTCAACATGGGGATTGTGCACTCTTGGAAAGTAGCAATTTTCCTCTCACTAGACCACAGACACTTTGAGCAAAGTTGATGTGACAGTATTTGTTTGGGGTGTCAAATAGATTCCTGTTCAGGCATGGGTGCAAACCTCTGAGGTTCCTTCCAACCTTGTGATTCTGTGATATTAGATCTCTTCTAGTTCCATATTCTGATTGGTGGTTGTAAAGACAGCAAAATGAAAAGCATGGCTTAAAGAATGATGAAGAGTTTAACAAAAAGTAGACAACTCCTTCATTAATAGACCATAAAAACAAACTCAGAAACTGGGATGAGGAAATTCATTGAAGAAATTGATATTTTTAAAAGTTCAAGTTATTATTGCTAATTTGATCTGGATCTTATATTTCATAATTATAGGGATGATACTGAAAAAAGAGGAGATAGCCTCTTTTCTCACAAATGTATAAAAGAGAAAAATAAATAGGATCAAATTAAATTAAATAGGAGAAAATCAACCCCAACAATGCCAGTGTAGACACTTCCTCTTTTGATGCAAGATAATAACTCATATAGAATTTGCAGTGAGTTGTAAGGGCAATGAAGATGTCAAGATGCTGATTTGTGTTTACACTGCCAGTGTACATCAGAAGTAGAATCTGAGACCAGGTCATCCTAACTCCAAGGTAAGCCCTCTATCAACTTTGCCTCTCTGCTTCCCACTATGTGATATGAATTTGGATAAAGCAATGATGAGAGAAATGTTTTTGATTATTCCAAAAGATGTAAAACAGGGAAAATGTGAACATAAGCATGGAATGCCCAGTTGAAGTAAATATTACAGGTACTTCTGGCAGTAGCTGGTGGTTATCACATCTCATCAGTTTCTACTCTAGACAGTATACACCTATGTTTTAATTGGAAACTGCATGAACCAACAAAGATCAGGACCTGGTTATTAGGCATCATTTGGAGTCAGATATTTATCACTTTGAATTCAGTACTTTATGCACTATGGGACATTGACTCTGCAGGGAGTATATCAAGTCTAGGGAGGTAGCCAACTATCAGAAATTATAGGAAACATGCCAAAAGGGTTTCATATCTTAATTTTCTAAAAGTAGTAGAGCTCAGTAGTTTCTGAGTTCTATGCGCATTAACAATAACAGTCAGTCTGCAATTTGGTAATTCTGCTTGGTACTAAACTCAGCACACATTTGAACATCAAAATTTAAAGAGCTTCTGTGCTCTTGGAAGTGAGACTTTTCTCTACTAGGTAAAGTCTATATTTCAGGATGGATAATTTGGTTGTCTTGAAAGCAGTTCTACGTTCGACAAAGGAGAGAATGTGTTTTATTTGTTATACAACCTTTCTAACCAAAGCCAACAATAATTATGTAGCCTAACATAGAAGATCAGAGAGCAAACACAAAATAAAACTTACTCATCATATGTAGGACAGATACACAAAGCCAACTTTCAAAGAGCAGCTGTATTTTTTATTTCTGACAAGGGGAAAATGCATTCAAGACTGAAAAAAACCCCCTACAACTTCACGTAGAAAAAGAATGACAATATCTGACATTTCACATCCGTTTTTATTACTCTGTAATTGGAAAGTACTTCATAGCATATTTTATTCAATTTTCCTCACAATAGTCAGTCTGTCTGACTCAGCTGTTTAGGTAAAAAATATTTCTTAGCTATCTCTCTAAAAAGCAAATTTCAAGTCATTCGTAGGCAAACAAGCATTTTTCTTGTGTGTGTATGTATGTATGTGTTTGTATGTGTGTTGCTATATCTTGAAAATATTTGATTGAGGAGTTCAGCTTTCTTAAGCTAAGGAGATTTGTGCAGTGTGTATATATATATATGTATATGTGGTACAAAGGGAGATGGCAAGATTATCTGAGTGGAACAGTGGATAGTATGTTAGACTTTGAGTCAGGAAGACTTGATTGCAAATCCTGCATAAGATATTTATTAGCTGTGTAAGCTTGGGCAAGTCACTGAACATTTTTTGGTTTCAGTTTCCTCATATTTAGAATGGAAGTAATAGTCTATTTTACAAGGACACACACGCACATATATACACATACATGTATATGTATGCAAACATAAATGTATGTTGTCTATGTCTATATATAGTCTTGTGGAGTACATACTATCATGCCATGTGCGTATATTACATCCACACATATGGAGAGAGACAGACAGACTGAGAGGGCTTTGCAAATCTTAAAATGCTATGTAACTATTAACTGATTATTTTGTTAGACGACTGGAGTTGACTTGGGGATGACTTTGGTTTGAATCTCAACGCTAGGCACTTTCTAAATGCATGTTTACATTTATGCCACTAAATAAATTTTAACTCTTTGTTTCTTCATCTGCAAAATGGGGCTAACAATACCAATTTCACAAGGATCTTATGAGCTTAAATCATTATGCAAATTCTAAAGTGTTGTATCATATCAGTTGTTATTCATTTGAATCCTTATATTTATAGCCACCAATATCCCTCACAGTACAAGGTTTTGTTTTGGTTTTTTTTGGAGGGGGGAGACATCCCAGTTATACAGTCATTTAAGTTATTAACCAATAAAACAACAAGCACAGGCCCCTAGAGCTGAGGGAAGACAAAATAAATAAACAAAGGAATGAGTAAGAAAGCAAATAAATACCTAGAGAAATGAATTAGTGGGCTGATGTTGTGGAATTGTCCATTTATCATTATTACTTTAATTAACAGCAATAACTGACACTTATACAGTGATTTAAAGCTTGCAGGTCACTTTACAAATATGATCTGATTTAATTTTCCCAGCAATATTGGGAAGCAGATGTTATTGTTATACCCATTTTACAGATGAGGAAACTGAGGTCAAAAGAGACTAAGTAACATGGTCAGGGTCTGAGACTGGGCTTGAACTCAGTTTCTCTTGACTCCTGCTCTAGTGCTTTACAGACTTGGGACATTTTATTGATCACTTATACCAATATTTCCATCTA
Organism: Notamacropus eugenii; assembly: GCF_028372415.1. Taxonomy (NCBI): domain Eukaryota; kingdom Metazoa; phylum Chordata; class Mammalia; order Diprotodontia; family Macropodidae; genus Notamacropus; species Notamacropus eugenii. The sequence goes on from NC_092876.1 coordinate 401,617,834, forward strand.
TCAAATCACGTAGTGTATATATAGTAATAACGAGTATTTACTTTGCAAATATTCTATAAATTAGCAGCATATGAACTTTTTTATTTTTAAAAAATGTTTTATTGGATTTTTCTCTGTTGCTGTCACTTCCCAACCACTCTGGTCCTCTCTCCCTTACCTTGTAACAAATTAATAAAGTTAAACAAAATAAACGGATTTGTAATGTCTGAAAATATGTGGTTCATTTTGCATTCCTACGATATCACTTCTCCGCCAAGATGCAGGAGGAGGCCTGCTTTATCATCAGTCTTCAGAAGTCTTTCAATTTGGGTTTGTTGGCTGTTATTGATTATTGTAGCCCTGGTATAAGTTTGTTTGATTTTGGCTTTTCCACCTTTATTGTGTGTTAAATTATACCAGCCTTCCCAAGTTTCTCTGAATTCTTCAAATTCATAATTCCATAACGTTCCATTTCATACATATACAATGATTTGTTAAACCATTTTCCAAATGATGTACACTCATGTTTCTTCCTTCTTTTTGGTACAACCAAAATGCTTCTGCAGATACTTTTTAATATATAGGATCTTCCCTCCATTTTTTTTTAATTTCTCTGGAACATTTAAAAAGAAATGAAAGATGTACCGCTACTCTGCAGAGACCCAAGGACAGTTTGTCTCCTTCAATCCTGAAAAGATTTTTGGTGCTGCCTCCTTTGACAGGGATTGTAAATCTTCTGTAATTTCCTATGTGGTCCTTGAAAGCTACTAAGGTTGGTGTAACTAACTGAGTAATTGTAGGCTCCTCAACAATAAGGTAATAGAATCACAGATTTAGAGCTAGATGGATTACAGAGTTGAGCAAGTCCACTTTCCTCATTTTACATATGAGGAAACTGAGTCCTATACTACAATTTTCTATCTGCCTCCATGTAAATCACATGTACTTGAAAGTCCCCTTAGCTGCAGGGGAATTCTATATATAGCCAGCCCCCAAAAGGTAAAAAGAAAATGGTAAAATGAATGATAACAGCTTAGTATTAATCATGAGGATTATTGTTGAGATGGGAATGGGGTTTAATCAAGGACATTCATTGTTTCATTGAAACTCAAAGAAGTAAAACCATGTTTTGTTCATTCTGATAAATTACCTGCATCACTTTCCTTTTAATTTAACCATTTTGACATTAGAATTTTGGGGAGATATTGGGGATGCTGGTATAACACATTCGTTAAGAAGTGATTAAAGTCAATTGTATGTCCAGCTTTTCTGCCTGCTTTGCTGCTAATCCATTGTTATTTCAGTGTGCCTTTCATGTATATAGTCTCATTTAAAGAGTCAGACTAATGCAGAAATAATTGCTCAGGTCAGACAGCTAATGAGAGGCATTGCCAGACTCACTGCCCCAGCAAAAATGCTCTGTGCATATGAAGTAAGAAGAATAAAATGGTCTTTCCAAGTAGAAATAAGGCTGTATTGGTTGGGCAGAGGAAAAAAGTCTATGTCTGCTTTCTCTAAAAACACAGTAAATATTGAGGAATTTTGTTGCACTTATTTGTTGGAAGCTAGTCAACAATAGCTCTGAAAGCACTGGATCTGATGAATTGGTGACCTTGCACAGCCCTACCTCACTCAAATCAAAGTCAACTGCAAAGTCATGTCATCATCTTGATGTCATGGTCCTCTTTGACAATGAAGGACAAACAACCTGTTGACTGAGCAGCAGCTCCTCTCCTCTCCTCTCCTCCCCTCCCCTCCCCTCTCCTCCCCTCCCCTTCCCTCCCCTCCCCTCCCCTCTCCTCTTCTCTCCTCTCCTTTGGTGTCTGCCCATGGGAAGGTAAACTCCATGACCAAAAGCTGCTTTTTTCCTTTGGGCTTACTGGCTACATTTCTGGCTCAAAGATCAAGCCTTAAACCCAATTCACTCTGGAGCTCACAGACTGGACAATAAGTCCCCATCTTCCCAGCACTGAGTGAATATAATTACTAATTATTTCTCTTTTACCCAAGAACACTGAGGGTCTTCCCCTCCTAGTTTGTTTGTTTTTGATTAAAGGGACCATCCCTTGAGTAACTACTTCAAAGCCTATTCACTGAATGGGTATATCTCACTCAAAGAGAGAATGTGATAAGACTTTAACCTGAAAGGGCCAGAGTCTCACACTGTGTTCTGGGCCATCTCCAGTCATCCTGATGAATATCAGGCCATTGAACCTAGATGGCTAAGGAGAAGAAAGTGAGGTTGGTGACCTTACACAGCACTCCTGCACTCAAATCAAAGTCAACTGCAAGTCATGTCATCATCTTGATATCATGACCCTCTTCAATAATAAAGTCAAACACAGTAACAACAACCTGGGCTTTTATGTGATTGTTTTTTGATGACTGCCCTGCCTATTTATTCCAAATACTTAAAAGATCAAAGCTCATAATCCCATTGGTTAGCAAACAAGAAAGCATCGGGACCTTCCTTTTCCAGTCTCTATGAAGTTTAAATTTTATTGGAAATGGAAGTGACAAATTGCTATTGTATCAAACTTTAACTCAGCATCCATAATAATATTTGATGTATATATGTTTCTGCTGGCTAGATTGTAACGGGACGAGTTAGAGCCGACCCCTATCCATTTTCAGGACGCCACACTGAGAGCCTGCCTAGATAACCTAGGGGCTTGTCAGTAGGGGTGGAACTAGATGGATTCAGGAGGAAGGGTCTCGTCCTTGTTTGCAACGTGGCAGCTCTTTGTCCTGGCTCCGGATGTCCAGTGGAGAAGACACCCATATAAGGAAAGGTGATAGGTTCAATGTAAAAGGTGATAGGTGATAGGTTCAACGTAGGGCTTAGGAATGTACTTAGGAATGTACTTAGGTAAAACTATAAATGCATGTGATTTAGATGAATAAAACGGAGTCTTCACCATCTTTGTCTCCCGCCCCATTCATTACTCACGAGATCAAGGCCTCTTGCTGGACAAGAGCCTTGGGTCGGGGTTAGGGTTTCCCGTAAGTGGTCTAGGGGACCCCAACATTCTGGCGCCCATTTCGCGGGGCGGAAAAAGAAGAAGAAAAGAAAAAATCCACGGAACACAGCACAGGGCCAAAAGCGTAGTCCTTTAGCGGGGAAAAGACGTACCTGTGTGCCCTGAGGTGCCTCAGACTGACCAATCTGAGAAGAATTCGGTGCACTCATCCTCAGGAAGAAAAAGGAGAAAGACGACACCAGTCTCGTGAGTAACCTGCTTCGGGAGCAGTGAAGTAAGACTAATCTTACTATGGGGCTAGTTGAATCAGTAGAGACGGCCGATAGAGAAACTTTTGTTAAGATAATTTACAGATCAGCTAAGGCACAGGGGGTCGTCATTCAAAGTAAAGTGATCAGGGAGTTCTTAAACGAAGTAGAAAGAATTTGTCCCTGGACAAAGCAGAGACCTCCGGTCTCTACAAGCTCCTGGAAAGCTGTAGGGGAACAGTTAACTAGCTATGACTCCGAAAATCCTGGGGATCTGGAGCTAACAAGTTTCTTTATGTATAATATAGTAAAAGCGGCCCTTCAAGCTGCGGATGGCTGTTGTGATCGGCAACCCAGGCAATTCCCAGCCTCCACACAAACAACGCCTTCCATTTCACCAGATTCCTCCCCTGAACCATCCTGTCTGAGTTCTCCCAGTCCACCTTCAATTTATCCTAATTTAGGACAGCTGCAGGAGCAGAGTCAGAGGGAGGAGGAGAGAGAGAGAATGCAACAGGAGATAGATGAGCTAAAGAGTAGATTACGGGACTTAGAAGTTGAAAAGGAAAAATCAGTTAAGTTCAAAGAGGAAGTCAAAGTTCCCGCCAAACGGGAGGACCCTGAAACAAAGAAAAGAGCAAAAGTGAGTGGGAAACAAAGGGAATTGGGACAGTCTCCAGGGAGAGAGAGCGCAAGGGAAACACCTAGTGGAGCCAGCAAGTTTAAAATCACTCTTGAAGGAGATTACTTACTGTGGAAATTTGAATCTCAGAAAGTATGTTTGAAACTAAGTAAAAGAAATCAAGCCATAGGTCTAATTTGTGCAGAGGATTTCCGACAATCTTTTCTCAGTTTTTGAATTCTTTTTTTTTATTGTCTGTGTATGTGTTCAGTCTTTACATGTTCTGTGTGCGTGTGTATGTGAGTTATTACGGTCAGCTCCATTGTAGTTGGAATTTGGAATGTTATCTCTTCTCCCTCCCCCTCATCCCTTCTCTCTGATGGCTGCAGCATCTGGGAGGAGAATGGGAGAGAGAAAGTGAGAAACTAATCTTATATTATTTATATGATTGCTAAATGCAGTTTTACACAAGAAATACAAGGAAATAATGCATGTGTAGTTTTAAAGGGGCTTTAATCAAAGCCCACTAGGAGTACAACATGGGTATGAAGTTTAAGGAAAGCATAAAAGCTTTGGAATTTATTGGAAAGTTGTTGGTAAAATTCCCTCTCTCTTTCTACATTCTAACTCTGGCCAAGTTATGAAGGTGGAGAGAAAGACAAGATGAAATTGGGGAAAAATTTTTTTCCCTCATATCAGAAAGACAGATTGAATAGCATTTTAATTATCTCATGCCTCACATAAAAGAGAAAAGTTTTTGTGTATGGGATACAACTAAAAGGTAGTTATTCTGGTAATATTTCAAGTGAAACATGTCACTCCTAATTGGATGTTTAAGACAGGTCAGAATTTATTGTATTATTTGGCACTAAGGCAAATTGAGAATGCATAAATCTGAAAATGAAAAAAGACACCTCAGAGATCAAGCCTTGAACCCCCAAGTGGAAAGGAGGGGACTGGCGCCACTGGACTTTGTTCCAGAGTCTCCCTCACTTCCACTTGCAGTTTTACAACTTTTTCTCTTTCAAAAACATTTTTGAGGAGTAGACATAGATGTGAAATTTTCTTGAGTAAAAAATTAGAATCATTGTGATTTTTATTTTACTCCGTTATCCAGAAATGGTGTTAGAGAAAGCAATTTGTAATCTGAATCTTGTTGAAACTATAAACAATGAAAGTGACTTGCACAAAAGTTGTAATAGATAAGAAAATATTTTTAATAATTGACTTTTATAAAAGGACAAGTTTTTAATTTGAGAAGGAAGGATCTTAAATGGAATCTCTTATGTATGTGAGTCCTATTAATCTTCATTGCTTATTGCAACTCCATGGGAATACAAATAACTGTATTTGGCTTTAACTTGGGAGTAGTAAAATTTGCTGTTTAAGGTAAAAGCATTTCAGACCATAAATATTTTTGTTTAAGTTTGAATTTGGGTATAGTTGTCTGCATTAAATCAGTATCTGAAAGGATATGCCACAAGTTACTCAGAGGGACTGTGATCCTGCATCATGTACTGTTATCAGGTGAAATTTGTATCTGGAGAGGAAACACTGAGGGGACAATTCTAGACTCAATCTAGGATGGGATCCTCCTGGTCAGTTTCCCCATTGTGTCTTTTTATAAAGGAATGTTTTCCACCTGACTATTCCTGAGTCTGGCTATAATACAGATACTGCATGATTGGAAAATTTTACTCCTATCTGAATTCAAAGAGAGTCAAAGATGTTTTATCCTGTCATATTTGCTATATCACATGTCCGTATTTTTTCCTTTTATAGCAAACTTCTATGATCAATTACAAGTAGTCAGTATAACATGTGAGCCCTTTTGTGTAATCTTACTGGAAAACAATATTATTTTTATCTGAAACTGGAACATGTTCAGAAATTTATGTAAATGACTTAAGACTCACCTTAAGATGTCCCTATTGTTTTAAAGCAGTAAATTTTTTTTTGTAAGCGGTCTCTTACTGTTACCAATGTGAGATTCTTTTATGCACTTTTATTAAAACATTTTGTGATATCTAGGAATTCTGGTATATCTAAGAATGTGCTTTGTTATAATACTTTGGGAATTCATATTCCTTAGGACATTTTTATACCAACTAAGTTTTAATAAATTTTAATTTTAAAAGGTTTATTTGTGCTTCAAAGTGAAAAGACAACTATCATTTTAAAAGGTTTCACCTACTTATTAACAGCTTAATTTCTAAAGTTTTTTCTTCCAGAGTGAATATAATCAGAAAAAGATAAACAAGCTGATGAAACAGCGATGATCATCTATTCAGTTATGAGATTCAACTTAGAAATCTCTTTTGTTTAAGACAATACAGCTATGCTAGTGAACAGTAATAACTTATGCACTATCTTGTCTATGGTAGAAATATAAAGGAATATGAAGTAGTCTGAATGATCAGTTCTAGAGATTTGGAAAGCTAAATAAAAGCGTGATCAAAATATATAGAAAGCAGATAAGGATGTTGGGGACAAATGGGAATCATCCAAGCCCCTCCTATCCTAGATAGTTACTAAGTATGTCAAGAGAGTGTGAGGAAGTCTGACAGTATTCTCACACCTACCTCACTTCTAGTTATTTTATTCTTACTCCTTTTTGGTTCTTGTTTGTTTAATCTTTGTGCCAGATTTGTGTCTTCTAGGTGTCTTTGTCCAAGACCATCATCTATCACCCTCTGAATCGTCAAGTTCCTCATATTGGTTAAAGACACAACCCCTCCAATGTTGGGACCCTGTGAGGTAGGGTCAGCTCTACGTCCAATCTCAGCAGGAAGCAGTTTCAGAAGCCGAGACCTTCATCCCTTATCCCAAAATGTGTTGGGTCCCATCAGTTTAAAGGGGAACAGGGTGAGGTGCTTGAGTGCATGTACTTGGGCCCTAGTTCTAATATCACATTTCTCTTTATAAATCTTTCATATTTCAGGAATACCTTATAACCCCACAGGCCAAGTCATTGTTGAAAGGCCAAATCATTCCCTCAAGGTTTACTTGCAAAAACAAAAAGGGGGAATTACACAAGGCCCTCAGGCATATGAAGGAAAACAGGCCATGTGGCGTGATGCAGAAGGAATATGGCATGGTCCAGGAAAAATAATCATATGGGGAAAGGGTTATGCTTGTGTTTCCACAGGAAAAGAGAAAGAACAGTGGGTACCAGTACGCAGGCTTCGGCTGATAGAAGAGAGAGACAACGGGAAGAAAATCACAGGGCAAGAGACTGAGAGCAGCAAAGCGGAGAAAGAAGCTGGAAGAACAAATAAGAAGTCTTTGTCTTCAAAATGAGGAAGTTGATTCTGTTTCTATTAGTGACTCTTGGGGTCGGAGAAAGTCCAACTCCGACCCAGGAGACGAGTGGGGATGCACATCACTGGGCGTTCATCCCGAATCCTCTGTGGGTGAGGGCCATAAGATGGGGTGAAAAGATACCAACACTAGTATTACATGGCAGTTTATCACGCATGTTTGGGGGTACGGGTTTTGAATCTATAGGTAAATCAAATAGTTCACAGCCAAGGATGAACTTTACTGGATTGATCGCTGGATTACCGCTCTGTCTTCAAAAAAAGGTTGTTGGACGATGGACTGGTACATGGGTTTTTAATAATGTAGCGGCTGATGCGACATGGTGTGCAAATATAACTCTGGGACATGAGACTTTAGCTTATCCAGGGGACTCTAGACTTTTTCGCCTATGGACTTGGGTCATTGAGGGACAAGATATAGATAAAAAACGAGAAATAGGTTTGAGACATAGACCATATTGTACAAAAATGAAAGGGGCACAAGACATGGGACAAAAACGAGAAGTGATTTCTAGATCTGGACCACAACGTAGCAAGAGAAATGATCCTTATGTCTCCATTTATCGTAATTATTCAGGGTTTGTATCATTTGAAGATTGTCAGTCACATCAATGTCAACAGACTGTGTTATTCTTAGAGCATTATAATGAGAGTCTTACCTCTTGTCACAACCTATCGCATTTTAGGCCAGATCGCTATGTCTCAGGATATCCTAGTCCTAGATATGTTACTAACAAGGGTTCTGATACAGCAGGGATTGAACGGGTGATTGCCGCTATTGGGGGGCAGACAGTACAAAGTTTTGTAGGACCATTTATTATTGTAAGACCAAACGGTAAAATAATTACAAACCATATTAGTCTTACGGCGCGAGTGTGTTTAGGATCATCTCATGCCTTTATGTGGGATCGTGCAAGTCAGTCTACACTCGTGCCACATATGAATATGACAGGGATATTCAATTTAACTTGTCCGAATTGTTCGGTACATGAATGCATGGGGCCACAATTTGATAAAGGAAGGCTTTACATCATTGCTAGGCCAAAGTATTCACTCACAGTAGTGAAAACACAAGGATGGTATTGCACTCCGGCTGACAATATTATGTCAGTATTAGATCAAAAGATAACAAGTATGATGCGATTCAAAAGATGTATCTCATGTGTAGTGTTAGGTATAACCTTATTAGTTGAACTAATTGTTAGTTCTACTGCTCTCGCAATGTCTGTTTCTAACACACAGAATAGTGTCCAGGAAGCAAATGCTCTTCATGATCTCATGCGCAATGTCTCAGAAGGATTTCAACGTCAGGCTCAAATGGATAAGGAATTTTACAATGCTATTCGTGCTTTACAGAAAGCAGTACTGTTCTTGGGACATGAAGTTGCATATCTAGAATTACAATCAAAGTTGCAATGTGATTATAGGTACAATACTTTTTGTCTTACTCCAAAACAATATGATGCAACTGAAATGGCATGGGAAAAGATTCGGGCTCAATTACAAGGTGTAATCAGTGATAATATGACCTTAGAGCTCCAACAATTGATTCAATTGGCAGAAAATATCAATCAGGCTTCCCATGAAGACCTACTTCCACATAAAACTGCTCAAAATATCTTAGATTTTTTCCAACATGCTGATCCCTGGCACTCACTAAAAACTTGGCTAATTTCATTAGGATCAGGAGTACTAACATTGCTTATATTAGTTGCTATTATACCAATATTATTAAAATGGATATTGTTAACAATCCGTAATTCCCTCTTCTCCACTAAACATACCGTGTTGGCTATGAAAGAACAACTGTACCAAAACAAAAAGGGGGAGTTGTAACGGGACGAGTTAGAGCCGACCCCTATCCATTTTCAGGACGCCACACTGAGAGCCTGCCTAGATAACCTAGGGGCTTGTCAGTAGGGGTGGAACTAGATGGATTCAGGAGGAAGGGTCTCGTCCTTGTTTGCAACGTGGCAGCTCTTTGTCCTGGCTCCGGATGTCCAGTGGAGAAGACACCCATATAAGGAAAGGTGATAGGTTCAATGTAAAAGGTGATAGGTGATAGGTTCAACGTAGGGCTTAGGAATGTACTTAGGAATGTACTTAGGTAAAACTATAAATGCATGTGATTTAGATGAATAAAACGGAGTCTTCACCATCTTTGTCTCCCGCCCCATTCATTACTCACGAGATCAAGGCCTCTTGCTGGACAAGAGCCTTGGGTCGGGGTTAGGGTTTCCCGTAAGTGGTCTAGGGGACCCCAACACTAGATGATTCCATATTAAACAAAATTAGATCTCTGACTAGACCTTACCAAGAACACTTAATATTTCCTTACACATTGCATTTTCACAAAACCCTCAAAGTTCATAAAAATCTATTATTGAATGTGCTGTGGAATAGAGACTAAACCCAGTATTTCACTGATATGGGAGATATTGGGAACACTTGGATGAGAACACCATTACTATCTATGCAAGTTGGCAACTTTTGTGCATCTTACAGTCTTTTATTGTCTACAGTACTGAGAGGTAACCTAACTTGGCCAGGGTCATATATTCAGTATATGTCAGAAGTGTGCAATAATAAGTAAATATATTGAATATCTAATTTTAAAAATCTTCTTGGAGACAGAAAGAGGAGATAGGGAAGAGTTAGATCAGGGAACAGGTCACCAATTTAACTGTGACAGTTCCTGTGTTGCTAGGACACTAACTGGAATTTTAAAAGTTGAGATAACCATATATATATATATATATATATATATATATATGGTTTCTATGGAGAAAAAATACTATTTTGACCCCCTACCTAAGCTATAAGTTAGTAAGAAGACCCCCACTCTCCACCAGCTATACTAGCCAACATATCAATTGCCAAGAGCCCCATTTCATTCGGAATAGGCCATAGGAAGGGCTGTGACGCTGGCAGGATTGGTTAAAATTGGGTTGGAGGGCCAGCAACGTCTTTAAGAATGGTAATATATATTTATTTTTAGATATATGAAGGGAGAGAGCAGTTTGGGTTTTTTAAGACAATAAAAAGATGACATAAAGATGTAATAATGCTGTGATGGCATTGATGTGAGTATTCACTTTAACAGTGTTAATCTCAACTCACCTATATGCTTTCTCATCTGATGTCTTTCATGTCTTCTCTAAATCCTCCACAGGGGCTTCATTTACTATACTGGGAACCTTCCTGTAGGTCTTGTGATATATTGGTGATGATGTGACCAGCAACATGTTAGAATAGTAGCTTTCTGCAGACCTCTTCTATCCCAAAACTTCAGAGGAAAGGAATTGCTTGGCATATATAGCATAATTACAGCTAATTCCACAACACAGGAAGAAAGAATCCTTTATCACAGACAAAGGGAAAAACCTCAAGAATTAACGTGAAAGAATGTTAGTACTTAGAACCTTTACCAAGAATTCCCATCCCCAATTAAATCCATTCATCTGCTATCCCTGTCATAGCAAATGCAAGAAAACACACAGGATTTTCACTGATGGATGTCCTGCAGATTCCAAAGGCAGTGACTCTTTCTGAACCCTCCCTAACACCTCCATGAGCAGCGAACACTCATTCTGTCATGGGACTGAGAGAAAGAAGGCAAGAAAAGGGGAAAGGACTTATGTGTAATATATACATATATATACATATATACATACATATATACATATACACTGATAATGTTTAATATAAAATTTTGGAATAATCTCTTTGTTCTCTCTGAAGTAAACTCAGAGAGTGCCTCTTCCTATGTCAGCAAAAGCCAGCCAAGGCCGACTCTACACTCCTTAAGGAGACCTTTAACCTAAGACACTATATCTTGAATAATAAGACTTTCCTTTGATGAATAATGAGACTTTCCTTTGATGAATCTTATTATCTATAGACACATACTATGTTATGACTAATGGGACTTTCCTTTGATCTATAGACATATACTATGTTATGGCGTATTAATGATAAAGAAAACATAGACATCTTAGATCATAATTTCTATTGAACATTGTTTACCCTTTCCTATGTCAATTATCTGTTTAAGGGAGAAAGCCTGCCACTTACTAGTGGTGGGGTTTCTTTCCTTATCACCGAGACATATGCTTACCCAGCTTGGAATCTCAAGGCCTGAGTAACATTGCTTTGTTAATTGTCCTGTCTTACTGAATTTATGATTTGCTTAATTAGGAAAGTTTCTTTCTCATGGCAAAATGTACTTAAGACAGATGATTTCTGTACTAGATAGTCAGAGTCACCTCTGACTCCATAGCGCTATGTAACTGTTTTCTTTATAGGGAATTGATCAATTAATTAATTAAATCATAAAATGTATGCATTTAGCCATGTTGCCTTTTCTCTAACCAAGTTTTCAGGTCAACAACACACACACACATATATATATTTATATATGTATATACATAAATGTCAGCTCTCTTTGTGATGACAAAAATTGAAAATTGAGAGGATTCCCATCAGTTAGGGAGTGGCTGACTAGTTGTGGCTTATTATTGCAACAGGATACTACTATACTATAAAAAATGATTAGCAGGATGGTTTCAGAAAAATCTGGAAAGACTTAGATGAACTGACACTAAGTGAAGTGAGCAGAATCAGGACAACATTGTACAGAGTAACAACAATATTTTAAGGATGATCAACTATGAAAGACAGCTATTCTGATCAAGAAAATGATGCAATAAAATTGCAAAAAAACTATGATAAAAAGTGCTATCTGCTTCTTGGGAGAGAACTTGTGAACTCTGAGTGTAGACTGAAGCATAACTTTCACTTCCTTTATGTTGTGTCATTTTTTTTTTTTTTTTGCAACATGGCTAATATGAATGTATGGTTTGCATGACTTTACATGCATAATTGATATCATATTGTTTACATTCTCAATGAGTGGGGAAGGGTGAGAGGGAAAGAGAATTTGGAATTCAAATTTTTTTTAAATGAGTGTTATAAATAATTTTTTTTAAAAAAAGATAGGAGGTGCCATGTACTCCCAAGGACTGCACCTTGATGGCTTTGTTGTCTAGCTGCCCCTCAGGACTCAGAAGTGGAGGCTGGAATATTGTTAAGACTGGGACTTGGCTCATTAAAGCCTGCATCTGAGAGTGCCTGCAAGGGCAGTGTGGGGAAGACACACGCCTAAAAGGATTTTGCTTGCATATTTTTGCTTGGGATTGAGGAAGGAGGAGCTGATTGCTCACTCAGAAAGAATAATGTTTTGTTATGCATATAACTTTGTGTTTGTTTAAAGCCATATGGCTACCCTGGTAATGATTTGCTATGTTATGTATTCTGCAAATGTGAATTATGTTGTATTTACTTAAGAAATGTTGATGCCTATTCAGATACAAGTTGCTCAGGTAATGGCTGTGAAAGATCTTGGGGCTGATATGTATTGATAATGCATCTTTTTTTGTTTTAATATAAACAAGTGCCTCTGATTGAATAATGTGATTAAAGAAGATCTTCCCCACCCATTAATGAGCCCGCCAATTAAGAGGAGTTTGATTAGGGAAGATTTGTAGGAATGCCCACATATTTTTTAAGTTTCTAATGAGGCACTGGTTCTCAAGGGTTGTGATGCCCTCTGGCTCTAAAAAATGTATAAATACTCTGATGGTGAGGTTTTTCTTTGGGGTTTAATGACTGGAAGTGTTTTGTTGGCCAGACAAGACTGTGGGAAGCCACTAACGAGCCTCCTCTCTCTTTCCCCCCCCCCCTCCCCAGCTTTGAAAGCCCAGATGTTGGTGCCTCGCTCTCTGGCAAGATTTTGTCAGACAGTTGGAAGTCTGTCTGCTGATTCTGATTTTTCCGTATTTTCTCTGAAGTTCAAGGTAGTGACTTTTCCCCCTGAATTAAATGAATGATACATGTGCTTGATTAAAGTGATTGTTGACCTCTCAAAAAAAGAAACAAACACAAATAATAGAGTAGGGAAATTAAATACATAATTAACAATTTCTCCAAAAAAGGTAGAAGCTTTAAGAAAGAGAATGATATATTAAGACTCTAAATATGATGAACTGGACAGAAAATTGGCACAGGAGAAGCAAAAGAAGGCATATTAAAAGAACATGTGAGTTCAATGCAAGCTAAAGTGATTGACTTTGAAGAGTACAGAAATAGTATAAGGATCATAGATCATCCAACAGAACATAACTTTATTTAAAAATCTGAATACCATAAGACATGAAATATTATTTTTAAAAAACTGCTATCAAATCTTCCAGGAGTAACTTTGGATCAATAAAAGTGCTGATCTAATTCACTTCCCTCCTCTCATTCAATTGTAGACCTGGCTCATTATCCATGTGCAGGATAGATGCCTGTTTGTGAAATACATTCTGAAAAACTAACTCAGTGTATTGTCCACCTAATTTTAATCCATAATCTGGGCATTCAGGATTTCTCACCTACTTCATTTTTTGTGTAGATTACAATTGCTCATTCCCAGTGTACTTGTACTTTTTATGAAGAATTAATCTACTCCTTGAGTAGCAAATTAGGCAATTTTAGAGATTATGTGAGTTATGTCTGGCCAATCAGGTGCTGCAGGATTAAGTACTAGTATTTACCCCAATCATCTGATAGTTGAAATTAAGGTATGATGATGATGTCAATAACAGATATCATTTGCATGTTGCTTTAAGGTTTACAAGAACTATATATGTATATGTATATATATATATATATATATATATGCATGTATAATCTAATTTTATTCTTACAACTCTGTGAAGTAGATTCTATTGTTATCCCCATTTTAAGAATGAGAAAATTGAAGTTGAGGAAGGTTAGTGACTTGCTGAGGGTGATACAGCTAGTGAGTGTCTGAAGTAGGATTCAAACCAAGGTCTTCTTGGCTTCAAATCAAGTATTCAATCCATTGGACAATCCTTTTATAAATCAGTTTCATGTAATCAGGTTTCATAAATATTTCATTCTTTATTTTTACCATGGTAATATTCAGAACAAGAGGTGCTGTAGTCATTATATTTATTCTGGCAGCAATGGCATTTGCATAGTTTTATTTTCAAATAGGTTCTTGACTGTTGTTTCCCTACTTTCTTTTAATATTATTTTACTCATGGGCTAACTACACATTAAACTAGCTTAGAGGCTTGTTTTCCCCAAAGGGAACATACCCAATCAGATAAATTTAATATCAAACAGAGGTGAATATAATCCTCTGTGTCAAGTAAGTTTTATTATTGATCTTTTTAATCTATTCTCAAATTACATTAACTGCATGATTTCCCTGAGGTCTAGTATTATATCTTCTCACTCTCCTTTGATTTCTAAAAATATTTTATGAAAAGCAGCCCTTTGCTAGGTCTTTTATTTTTTGGAACCATATAAATATCAGGTCTCATAGTGCCCATAAAAGTAGACATGATAACAATGGTAACTTACACTGAAATAATACTTCCCAATTATAAAATATTTTTTATTTTGTTACCTGAGTTGATTCAATGACTCTAGGTAAATAAGTGAAAGGAGAGTATTGTTATGTACAAATTATGAGTTGAATAAATACTTGTTGAGTGATTGAGTGAAGAAAAAATGTTGGTAAAAAAGAATCATAGAATTTCTGTACCAGAAATCATCTAAGCCAACATTTGCATTTTGCAAGAGAATTCAGACCCAGAAGGAATGATAGATTCGTAGATACAAAGTTCAAAGGGAATCTAGATGTGAAGTTTAACACCTCTTACCAACCCCTTCATTTTGTGGATGAGGAAACGTTTTACACAGAGGTTAAGTGACTTGCTCAGGGTCTCTCAACTAGATAGGATTTGGACCAAGGTACTCTTAACTTCAGTATCTATCCAGAACCAATTTACTAAGGGTACATCATGTTAAATACTATTAATTTTTACCTGGGTACATCAAGTTAATTTAAGAAGGAAGTTTTAAAGAATAAAACCAAGTAAGCAACATACTACCAAACTACTTCCATTGATATTCCATGAGACATTCTGCTTTTAAAAGGAATTTGTTAAAATTGAGAACTAATGAAGAGAAGTAGCAAGACTATTAATTACTTCTGAATTGAGTCCGAACAATCTAGACGTTGGCTTTCTGATGGTATACAGCAAGCAAATGACCCAGAGTATATGAAATGATACAAAATCCAAGAGGTCTAGACAAGAAGTTCAATTCTTTAAAATTGTCTTTTTTCCTTCCATAGATCAAACTTCATTGTTCACCAAGAAAATGAGTCATCTCTTAATTATATCACTTCTCAAACATCTTGTAGGAGAGTTCACCTAATGTAGGTAAATAAGAAAATGTGACAGAATCTGTTATATATATACATATATATATACATTTGTTTTATATACACATATTTTATGCATATATATGTACATATGATTTATGAAAATACTATAATCATTATTAACAAAGTAAATGCTTACATAAGAGAAATTAAAATTTTCCCTGTGCCTAATCTTGTGTTCATTCCACAAGCATTTGAATCAATATTTATTAAAATTTTGTTCTGTGAGAGTAATATGCTGGACACAGGAAGTAATTCTTAAATGACCCTACATGGGGTTGTGAAAATTTGTCAATAGTAAAAGGTTTCTGAATGCACAATCATCAAAAATTAATTAAAAATAAAATGCATAATGAATCTGAGGTGTTTCTGGTAGCTTACTTGTTCATGTTGTACTGCTCAAAGTCACAGCAGCTTTGGTACTGAACACAAAGCATGAGCACTTTGCACTGTGCATGTCCTCAGGCCATGCACTGCCAAAGAGGCATGGATGGATGCCTCTAGAGTGTCCTCCACCTATCCTTGTCCAAGGTACATTTTGATTCCTGACATGAGGAGAAGGTTGTGGTCAGAAATTGCACATTCTGTTCTTCTCAGAGAAAGGAGTACAGGGTAGAATTTTATCTATCTGCCTTATAAATGCTGAAATTACATGAGTGAGAAATTTTAGATTCAAACTGAGTTCCTTATCACTATGCCTCACTAAGGAATGAGTATCCCAACCTATGTCCCAAATATTTCTCCCTTCCCATTAAATGCTATTTCCCAAATGAATACAGGTAACAAACTACAAATAAAGGCTTTTATCCAAGCCAATAGAAAACACAAGTCAGAGAAGGCATATTGGTGAGATTATAGTAGAAAATATAGAGTGAATGACCTCATGAGCTACCTCAGTTCAAGGAAGAGAGAACCATAGATCTCACTGAATGGAAAATTCCTCAAAGACTATTATCGCAAACTGGCAAGAGAGACAAAATCTATATGTTGGCCCCTTCTCCATTTAAGGGCCTCTCCCTGATGAGAATCTCAAAGTGCACGTCTTTTTTCTCCAAACCTGGAAACCATAAGACCAAGACCTCTCTTCTCAAACTCTTACCAGATTTACTCCTCACATAAAAGTGGAAGGTGGAGTTATCTCTGCCTATGAGGTAAGGCTTATGCAAATGTAACACATATTGTGTGACCATATTTTGCCTTTCAGATATTTAAAGAAAAATGAATTAAAATGTAAGTAAAAGTGCAACATACAGTTGAGAACTGGAAGGATCCATAGTAATCATGTAAACCAATACCTTCATATTGCAGATGAGGAAATTAACTCTAAAGTAAGTGAAGTGACTCTCTTGTTGAAGATGGTAAGGCAATAAATGCTGGGGACAGGATGCAAACCCACATGTTCTGATTCCTAATTCAGAATCTAGATGACTTACCCTCAGAAAGCTTACATATCAATAGCAAACAATAATTTCAGTATCTGAATTAATTATTATGAAATTATTCATTCAATGAAGTATCAAACAATGGCAGCCAAATGGATCTAAAGCAAATCTTTTTTTGGGGGGGGGGCCCTCCAATTTTGGTAAGTTCTTAGTTTCTTTTTTTTTGCTATAAAGTATCTCCATTTGGGGAATGGCAATCTTCCCTCTTGTATGCAAGTGCTCCAAAATGAGAACACAATTTTATGTCATTGTGGTTGTCTGACCTTTTTCTTTCTCAATCTTATAATGAAAGCATAGCCTGTAATCATAGAAAAGACATTAAACTGAAGAATAATTTATTGCAAAGCCTGTTCCACCAAGATATGCCTATATGTGTTTGATAAAGTGTCATAATAGGGTACATTATTTGCTATTTCAGATTGTGCATGGTATGTCCTGTTTATCATTAGCCATTCCTTTCAAGCCACAGTGACCTATTTGCCTCTCCCCATATTTTTGATAAAGAAAATAGGATCTGTTCACCTCATTATACAAGTATAAAATGGACCTACACTTTCACAGTTTCTAGTTGCTTGGAAGTCTAAGAATAGGTAAAGCATTCAAGCATCACACAGTGCATTCTTAATAGAGGAGCTATATTAATATTTTTAAAGGCAGCACAGAATGCAGCAGATGCGCTCTAAAAGATTCATGCGTAGAGGATTTAGCTAAATTGCTTTATTGTTTTTAACCAAGTTTTCTTTTAATGGAAACAGTTATGAATTCACTATTTTTGCAATGTTTGCCAATAACTACATAAGCTCTTTGTATCATGATGCTTGCATTCAGCAAGTTACCAAAAACAAAAGCCAGAAATTTCTAAAAGGAAGTAAACTATGAGTCATAATCTCTCTATTCTGGTTTGAGGAGCAGCAATGTTTTGGGTTCATGATTTAGAAAAAAATAAAACCCCAGAAAAATGAATAAATAGATGTTTGATTGACGACTCTATGCATGCTTTATTGAAATGGCAATCAAGAACTGTTATGCTAATTACTATAAGGATAACAGCTGTTCTTCAACTTGAGGTTATTAACACATTCTCAGCTTCAGGAAGGCAGACACCACAGGTCTCCAAAATACAAGCCTCTCATGATGGCCCACACTCCCAGAGGAGAAACAGTACCCTCATGTACAGAAGAATGAAGATTTCACCCAAAGGCAGAACAGGATACTATTTGATTTCTATTGTTTTATAATCACACATTGCACAGTACAATCTTGTCTTACAGAGCACTAGTTTTATGAGCATTGGTGTTATCTCCACCACTAGAATGTTTCTTCCTAAACCATATCTTAGATTTGTGTCTTCCATAGAACCTGGCATGATGATTATAGTCATTCAGATTTACTATTTTGATTTCTTTTAAAAATAGATTTTTTTTCTGGATAGATTTAGTTTTTATCTTACCTAGGTATTGCTCCTACATCTACTTGCCAGAAAACATCACTTACAATGAAGAGATTTTTTTAAAAAAGGTGAGGACAAAAATTTCACAAAACTGATCAACATTTAAAAAACTGACTTTATATTTAATGTTGTATATCCTTGCCCCCGATTCCCATAAATGTATGGGATGATATTTCTTCTCATATATCTTCTTTGGGGTCAAGTTTATTATCAATATTTTTTTAAATTGGAGTCCTACTTTCTCTTGTTTAGAGGGGAGCAAAAAAAGTTTAGTGGAAAAAAGAAACTTTTATGTTACTTGTTAATATCTAAATTTTGATTATATGAGATGGCTTCCCAAGTAGGAAGAATGCCACCTAAGTCTTTATCAATCAATAAATCAATTTGTAGATATATCCTTTGAAGATATATGTTACTCCTTTGTAGATATATGTTACTCTGTGCAGAGATAGTACACCTTGGGGAATTTTTAACATGTGCAAGTGCCTTAGTAGTTAATGTGCTATAGAAATGTCGACTGTTACTAGTATCATTACTATTAAGGCAACTAGCTGCTGCAGTGAATAGAATGCTAGCTCTGGAATCAAGAAGCCTTGTCTTTTTGAGTTCAAAAATGGTCTTAGACACTTAGTGTTACTCTGTTTGCCTCAGTTTCATCATCTGTAAAGTGAGCTGAAGAAGGAAATGGCAAACCATTCTAGTATCTCTGCCAAGAAAATCCCAAATGGGGTCATGGAGAATTGGACCCAACTGAAAAACAACTGAACAGCAATGATAATTACTTTCATCACCTTAGTCTTGGTCCTCAAACAGAAATGGTCTGACATCAAAGCTATTACTTTTGTATAGTTAATATTAATATCATTATCATCTTCATCAATGTAATCATTACCTCAACTGAGAATAGCCTAGGAATGTGTGTATATATGTGCATGTGCATAAATACATATATGTGTATATATATTAAAACAAAAGTACATAACATCTAAACTATGATAGTAAAATTATTACAGTTTTCAACCAATTGACATAATTATTAACTTTTTAATTTGCATGAGGCATAATACATGCTAGGTACTAGGGATATAAAAATAAATGATGAAACAATCCCTACTTGTAAAAAGCTTACATTTTAATGATGGGAAAAGTACATATATAAGAAAATACGGTATAAATAAAAAATGAATGCAAAGTACTTAGGGAGAGAAAATCTGAGCAGTTTGGAGTAGGATCCCTATTGGAATGGCTTCCTATAGAAGGTGGTAAGTCAGCTGTGTCTTTAAGAAAGAGATTCTAGGGGGCAGAGCCAAGATAGTGGAATAAAGGCAGGGACTTGTTAGAGCTCTCCCCCCAAAACCCAGCCAAATACCTACAAAAAATGACTGAAGAAATTCTGGAGCTGCAGAACCCACAGAATCATGGAGTGAAGAAAGTCTCTAGCCCAAGACAGCCTGAAAGGTCAATGGAAATTATCTATTGTGCCATGCTGAGGCCAGAGTGCAGTCCAGTGTGGGCTTCCAGAGAAAGAATTGGTAAACTCTTAGTGAAGGTTGAAATAAATTGATTTTAATTTAAAGAAGAAAGAAATTCTAAGAGGAATAAGTGAAAAGGAAGTGTATTCCTAGGTACTCATTATGGTCAGTGTTAAGTCCTTTAAATGGGAGATGGAGTGCCATGTGTGAAAAACAGATATGAAACTAGTTTGGCTACTTCAGAGAGTGAAAGAGATAGAATAATATCCAATGAGTCTGAAATGGTATTTTGCATACATGTTGTAAAACATTTTAACAGCCAAACAAAGAAGCTTATATTTTATTCTTGAGGCAATAGAGAACTACTAGAGTTGAAGAAAGGAAAAACATGGTCAGAACTCAAGGAAAACACTTTTGCTCTTTCCATAGAGGATGATCTATTCATTTTAAGCCTCCTAATTGAAATATATTGAAATATATATAAATATACATATTTATGTATGTATGTGTGTGTAAATATGCACACATACATATACATGCAATGTATATATGCATAGATATACACATATATTTTAAGTCAAAGATAGAGTAAGTTTAATATAGAACTGATTTCCCCTTACCCAAACTGAAAGATCCTTTTAGTATGATGAAAAATATAAGGGAAAAGCAGGAAACATGTGTGATCAATTGAAGGATAATATTATGCTTTGAGAAAAACTTCTTTTTATCACTGAATTATAGAAGGAACCTGTTGCATATGTCATTCTGGAGCACAGTAGAAGCAACACTCCATTTTAAATGAGGCAAACCCATTCAATTGTGATTTGTCCCCAGTTTAAAAAAAATCTTAAAATAGATATTCATTGGTGGTTTTTTCTTTTATGTTTCAGCATAAGGACTGGATTCTAAATTAGAAATATTCTCTTAATATGAGAACTCCAGGAAAAATTCACATTATAAGGTACATTTTTCTTCTAAAGGTTCTAAAGTCTCTAAAGAATGTGTTTCAATTGTTTCAATACAAGGATCTATAATTTAAGCAGGGTGGGATACTCTGTATACACACAATGAAGACGTAAATCCCTCCACATTTCAGATGGTCTTTGTGGATTGAGATGTACCAAAAAAAAAAAAAAAAAAAAAAATCACCCAGTAACCAGCAATTGGGGTAAGTGGTAGTTTCTCAAAATGTTAAAACACTGCTTTTCAAAGAATCTTAGACATAAGATCATCTAATCTAGCCTATATCTGATCAAGAATTTGACCTTCAACATTCCCAACATGACATCATCCACCCTTCAAAGGACTATCTCTGGTAAAATGGTTCTTAATCTCAGATTCTTTAGAGTTAAGGACTGTAAGAGCTAAAAGATATTTTAGAGATCATTTTGATCAAAGGTTCTTACCCTTGCATCCATGGACCACCAAGACATCTGTGCATACATTTTAGAGGGGTCCATTAATTTGGATAGCAAAAAATTACATCTTTATTTCCACTAATTTCCAACTGAAATTTAACATTTCCTTCATTTATGAATTCAGGCAATAGATCATTATTGTGAGAAAGGATCTATAGGATTCACCAGACAGATAGTGTTTGTGTCACAAAAAAAAGATTAAGAACCCCTGCTCTAGAGAGAGAGAATATATTCTTTCTCAGTTTGTCAATATACTTTGATTAAGAGCCTACTATGTGTCAAGCACTGTGTTAAATGCAGAAAATTCATGGAAAGGCAAACAAACAAACAAAAATTTCTGGCTCTGAAGGAGGCAGAGTTTAATGGTTATAGAAACACATAAAACAAAGTTGAAAATGTGTATATGAGGAGAAAATACCTGCATGGAAGCATAGTGCAAAAAGAAGTCCACAGAATCAGGAGTGGGGTCCAGAGAGGAATGGAAAAATTACAGTGGCTAGCCTGAAAACTTCCCTTGAAATGCAAGTTCTAGGAGGAACAGAGCAAGGGGTTACAGGAACAAATGATCTTCCAGGATGAGACAGCTGCTGAATTATGATAGAGAAAGTGGTCTAGTGAATCAGAAATAGAGCCCAGAAAGAAATGAAGGAGTGAGAATGAAAAAAAGGAAGAAGGAGAAAGACTCAGGCATTTAGTTGTGTGATTAACTCATTAATCCCTCCCAGCCTCAGGTTCTCCATTTCTAAAAGAAATACTGTCTGTAATACCTTCATTATAGGATTACTCTTACTGAGAGAATGAAATCAATGGTCATAGAGGACTTTGTTGACTATACGAATGTCATTTCAGATAAAGAAACAGAGAGAATTAGAGACAGAGAAAAAGGTGATAGGACCAACATCAAGAGCTATTAGTATCATTACCTGGTGATCAAGGGTTCATAAATCACAACTGAAAGAATTTCTTTCTAAAATGGTCTTTTCGTAAAGTATCTTTAAAGCATGTACATATGTGTGTGTATATATATATATATATATATATATATATGGTGTACAGTTAATTAAAAGAATAATCAATAACACATTTGAAAATTCATAATTAAGTGAGGTGAATCTAAACATAACTTTTTTCAAGGTGTTATTTTCTTCAGCATTTTTTTGGGTCTCCTTCAGCAAGGTGTTGACCTGCTTTTCATGCTTTTCTTGCATCTCTCTCATTTTTCTTCCCAGTTTTTACTCCACCTCTCTAACTTGATTTTCAAAATCCTTTTTGAGCTCTTCCATGGCCTGAGCCCATTGAATATTTATTTTGGATGTCTGGGATACAGAAGCCCTGATGGTAAGCATTGTTCTTCCTCATCCAAAAGTATGGGAGGAGATATCTGTTCACCAAGAAAGTAACCTTCTATGGTCTTATTTTTTTTTCCCTTTTCTGGGCATTTTCCCAGCCAGTTATTTGACTTCTGAGTTTCCTTTCCACACCCTCCTCACCACCAGATCCGTCCAACTAGTGCCTGGGGGCTGAGATTCAAATGCTGCTCCCCAGCCTCAGGGCTTTGGGTGGGGGCAGGGCTGCTATTCAGTGTGAGATTAAGTTCAGGTACTCAGGTGGGGGCAAGGCCACCATGCCTCAGGGGGTTTATGTGGAGACCTTCAACAATGGATCTGAGCTCCTGCCTGCTTTGGGAGCCCCTGTCTGCAGCTGCCTCCACTGCTGCCTCCCAAGGGGGCCTGAGCTATGGAGACACCCCACTCCCCTCTTGGCAAGCTGAAAAGACCTTCTCACTGACCTTTGGCGCCTGTGGATGGAGGGACCTGCGCAGCCTCTGGAGATTCTGTCCCTGAAGCCTGCTGGGATCTGCTCCCCTCGGTGCCTCGGCCTAGGCAGGGCTGGGCTCTGCTCCAGGTCCAGTGCACGATGGACCTTTCGTGTCAGTTTTTCAGGTCTCTCTGGGACAGAAATCTCCTCTGCTCTGGTGTTCTGTGGCTTCTGCTGCTCCAGAATTTGTTGGGAGCTCTTCTTTACAGGCATTTTATGGTCTGTGGGTTTGGAGCTAGCATATGTGTATCTTTCTACTCCACCATCTTGGCTCCTCCCCCTAAACATAACTCTTTAAAAAAAACAATTTGTTGATACTTTTGGTTTTATAATACAGGAATGTTATAATATACTTGCCCTGTATTTCCTATCACCCATATGTTACTGGAGTCAATGTATATTGTTCTTCAGATCTATTTGGCTCTGTATCAGTTCATGCAATTTCCTTTCAGGTTTTTATGAATTCTTCTTATCTGTTGCTTTACTTATCGCAAGATAATTGTTCCTTATTCAAATTAAAATGTTAGCAATTTGTATTTCAAAAATATAGGCATTCCATATGAAGGCACAGAAATGAGACTATATAGTAATACATAAATAATGTCAGTGAATAATGAAAATTTACCTTACATTTTTATTCTCCCTTGTGTTTTATTATAACTTAGTAACCTATAACGTATTTTTTACTGTCCTGATCTCATCTAGAGACACAATAATTTTCTTTTATTTTTTCTGAGGTATATTTAATCTTTCTATATTTAAATGCTTATATTATTATTTCTGTTTCTTTGAGAATCTTTGTAAGAGAAAGAAGCACTTATATGAAAATTGTAAAATGAAGTACAGATGTAAATGGTTACTGGGGAAATATTTTTCAATATTAATAAAGTGTAAATACAATTATGTTTGCTTTTAAATAATAAGCTGCTGATATCTCTCTCTTTCAGAGAAAAATGAAAGAATGAGAATGAAGAGAGGAAGGAGAAAGGCATTAAGTTGTGTGGTTTAACTCTTTAATCCTCTGAGCCTCAGGTTTCCCATTTATAAAAGAGAGGAAATACTCCCTCTAATACCTTCATCTGTTCTTACTGACAGACAGAAACCAAATCATGGTCATTCAATTACACAGAAAATATTGCATGATGGAAGTCTTCCAGTGTTTCAGTATGTCAATACATGGAGATATCCCTGGGTTTTCAAGGATGTTAAAAGAGCATAAGAGCCAGTAGGTACTATAAAAATTAAATATATTCATATATAGAATAGATGACATAGTGTGTGTGTGTGTGTGTGTGTGTGTGTGTGTGTGTGTATGTGTGATATGAGGACCACTCTAGTTAATATAGACTTATGATACACTCAGAGGTTATTCAATACTTAAAAAAAGAGATTTACTTGAATGAAGCAGGGAAAAAAAAGATATTTAATAAGGATAGACATTGAGAACACCTCAAGTCTAGCTAAGAAAAGCCTCTTGGCATGAATTATCCACTGTTGGAGCTCCTAGTACCTACTTCATACCCAGGAGATGAGGAAGTAATATCAACAGTGGGATCCTTTAATCACTGGAGGCAACTAAGTCTCAAGGAAGTTCTCAATATCTTTTAAGGGAAATATAGTCTAATTTTCTGGAGGGATTGAGGGAGAGATTAAGATATTGCTCATGCCAAAGAGTCCCTCACCAAAAGTTAGGTCCCATACAGACATATATTTTCAGTTGCAGAACTCTTCAGAGAGCATCCTATTAACTTGTCGTAACCTTTATTGGAGGAAAAAGTTAAAAAAAAAATTGTGACAAATCACTTAATGTTGAAATATGTTTATATATTTCCAAAATTTAGGGGGGGGGGGGCAGGAATTGAGGAAAAATAAATTCTCTGGATATTTCCCAATAAATGTATGTGTAGTATAGTCTAGATAGAGCCTGAAATTTAGATGTCATAAGTTACATAGCTTGTATTGAAATAGTAAGAGCTATGGAAAGGAAAGAAATTTGAAGGAGGACAACAAACAAATGTGAAGCATCTCTATAAGTGTATTTGAAAATGGTCAGTTCTAATTGGAATTACTACACTTGAGTGATACCAATTCAGTATTCAGTGTAGTGTCGATGAAGTGGCAATAACTAGACATGATAAATGGATGAAACCTGTTCTACAGGCAACACAACTTTGAAGACATGATGGTATTGATATTGACGATATATCTAAAACAGTTCCAAGTAAGAGAAAAAGATTGTGGATCATTCTTTTGTAATAATAAAGATAATGAAAAGTAAATGAGCAGTTATGATTCAAATGTTTATTTCCTCTTCTCCATAATTTTTTTTAATGAAACT
Organism: Notamacropus eugenii; assembly: GCF_028372415.1. Classification (NCBI taxonomy): domain Eukaryota; kingdom Metazoa; phylum Chordata; class Mammalia; order Diprotodontia; family Macropodidae; genus Notamacropus; species Notamacropus eugenii. The sequence continues at coordinate 401,643,224 of NC_092876.1, forward strand.
AGCCTATACACCCATCAAGAACATCCTTGATAAAAATTTGGGGTAAGAAATTGGTAAACTTTCAGAGATAGTTTTCTATAGAAAATCACCATCATTATAACTGTACAAGGTAGTAAGAAGATTAGCAGCATACAGATTTATGACCTCAGATCATACCTGAAGATATTTGAGGGAGTGCAAAACTGATTTTATAGCAATGGGTAACTCCTATCATTGAAAATCCTTCTACCAATACAGATCAACATCTCCTCTGCATCTTCTAGTCTTAGAAAGTAGCCTGGGTCACTGAGGGGTTTAATGGCTTGCCCATGGTTATATTTGTCAAAGGTAGGATTTGTAGTAGGCCCTCCTGAGTCAAAGGCTAGGACTACATTGAGCTGCCTCCAAATTTAAACATGTTAATCACCAGAGACAAAAAACAAACAGACAAACACAACAAGATTCCCTTATTAACAGGAAATAAAAAGAGCCCAGTATAAAAGCTCTATCCAGCAGTGGAGCACAGAAAGAGCAGTTTTGGTAATGATACCTCTGAATCTTTCTCACTGAGCCACAGTCCACATAAAGCAGAAGGACAGTTATGGAAATAGCCTGGGATCTTCTTGGTCTCAGGTTGTTTTTGAACGCACCTCAAATCTGGTGGTAAAACTTCCTTGCTACCAATCAACTGCTAATCAACTTCCAATTTACTGGCAGGTAAGTCCAATAGGAAAGGCAACACTCTGCTTCTCCTCACCACAGATCATCAGTCTTCTGTTTATAACCCAGTCTCTACAGTCATCATTCACAGAAGCAATTTTTGCGAAGAAAGCAATCGTGATTGTTTAGTTACTATTTATTATCTATAGGGTAGGCAAACCATCCTTCATGAAACAGCAACGCACGTAGAAGAGCTAGAAGCAACCAAGTCCTAGGCATGTCACTACCACCATTTTAACCACCCCTCAGACCATAATGGAGATAACCCATGACCCCAAAACTAAAGAGCTTTGGAATAGCAGTTCCACTCAAATCACCAGGTCTGCAGGCTTTCTGCCTGTGTACCATGATCATCATCACTGAGGGAAGCAATCATTTTGAAGTACTCATAGACAATCAGGACTGTACTGAGAGATTTGATGACATTGAGAAAACACTGAGAGATTTCATTTGTGGGGATGTTGTGGACAGGATTGTCAGTCAGGTCCAGGCTTACCTTTAACGTCTGTTTGAGCTTTGAGCTTCTGAGATTCTCTGAATATAAGATGCCACCATATCTATTATTTACTGATTTTAAAAAATACTTAAATTGACGGAATAAAATGCTGCCTTAATGGATATATTCATACAAGCTGTCTTCTATGTCATATGTTAAAAGAATAAAACATTTTATGAGTTGCTGCCATAGACAAAATTTTAGCCACCTATTGTTTATTAACATCATGTAAGACATAAAAAGAGATATACATACTCAAAGATGTTTGCAATGTCATTGAGGACAATAAGGGAAGGGAAGGAAATACAAATAGATGATGACCTTGGTCCAGAGTTAAATTGGGTGGGAAAAACTGGGTTTGGTCATATTTTAGAAATTGTGATTACTTGCAGTAATACTAACCAGGTCTCTGTCTCAAAAATTCATGCTCTTTAAAGCCAATAACACCCTCTTACTGCAATATGAACATGAATCATAGATCACCATAATTGCAGAAGAGTAATAATGGGGACAATGGAAAGATATATCGTGACCATAAGCATATAACTATCACTTTGATACAAGAAGTAGCATAAAGGGTATCGCTGAAGAAGTATAAAATGAAAATCTGGTTTTCTGGCTAGACATGTAAGTAGAATGAGAAATAGTAAATTGACAGGTAAGGTGGAAAAATGTTGATTTTGGATGCAGATGACATGAATCCAAACCTTATAGGAGGCTCACTGCCCAGGTGAACTTGGGAGAGTCAATTAACTTCTCTGGGCTCTAGTTTCTTCATTTGTAAAATTCACAGGCTGAGCTAAATGATGTCCAAGTCATCTTTTATGTCTATGTACATATACTATAGTACATAGTCTATGTACTATGATCTAAGATCCTCTGAGAGCTTGAGTGTTAATATGGTAATCATAGCTTTGACTTTCTCAAAAAATCAGATCAGTTTCTCCAGTATATTAAGTACATGTTCTACAGAGGATTTATAGAAGGACATAGATAGAAACAAGCCAAGAAGGTGAGATGTATTCTGCATCAGTAGGAGAAGAACTTAAAACAGGAAACATAGATTTATTAAAGTAGCATGTCCTAAAAGGGGGCTCTTAACCTTTTAAAGTAAGTGACAACTTAAAATAACTGACTTGCTCATTTATGAGCAAGTGCTACTTCCCCTAGTCCTAAATTCTTATATATTATCTATTTATCTATCTTTGTAAAGGAATTAAATTCTAGGCAAGATGTCTATAGTCTTAAAGTAAAAGAAAGGTGAATAAAGGGAAGTAAACACATTGTAGCCTGACTTAGGCTTAAAAATCTCTCATGCATGGATATATTTATCTAACCTTGGTACATGAGAAATAAATCATTCTATATCCAAATGACAGCTCAAGTGATTAGTATCCGTGGACCTTTCATATCTCAAATCACCAGTACATAAAAATGATCAGCTTTGGGCAGATAGCATCCATTAAACAGAAGAAGAGCTATGTTTTCAATTATGCAGCTTTGGCTAATTTACTATGTTAATGGAGAATGTCATAGTAAGAGAGAAAATAGACTCTTAAATGTCAACATATTTGAGTCTAAAATTCAAATACAAAATACAAAAATTCTTTTTATCTGGTTCAAAATAAAGTTTCTGAAAATAAATAGACAGACCACCAAGGTGAGTGCTCTCCCAAATTTTGGTTCTCACTCCTCTCTTTTAGTATCCTCATGTACTTCCCTGCTGTCAATTATCATTCTTTTGCATTTTCATCTATGTTTTTGACCCTGACCTTTGTCCTTAGTTGTGTATTTTCAACTGCTTTTCTAGTTTAATACTATATAATTAAATATGTCATCTTTGCTACAAATCCAGATTCTCTTTCAACATTTCCTATTTCTTCTAATGTGATCATGGCTGACCCAGTTACACAAGTTCAAAACCTAGAATTTATCTTTGACTCCACTCTCCTATGACTTCCCTTCAAAACCAAATAAATGGTTGTCAAATTGAACCATCTCAGCAGATGGGCTAAACCAGTTTGAAGATAGCCAGTAGATTTTAAACCTGTGATTGAGTTAAGATGACTATCCTGAACATATGAGGACTTCTCATAGTAGAATGGGTTGACCAGAACAATTAGTTCCAAAGGTCCTTAAATCAGTTGAAATAAGATCTGTGGAGCACTTAAAGATTGGTAAGACTTTGAAGATGCTAAGGTCATCCACTGTATCCTGGGTCATTGCTAGTCATCCTGACGTTTGTCTTACCATTGGATGTCAATAACTCTGGAAGAGAGAGTGAGGCCAACAATATGCACTACTCAGCCTCAATAAAACTCAATTCGTGTGCAAGCAAAAACATCCTTCTTCTGTGACGTTATTGCTCTTCTTTGAAAAAATTGAAGGATGACAAACAGCACCAATAATAACATCCGTAGGCTACTTTCCTTTTCTTTCTCTAAGGTTTTACCCACTGTACTCATTCATTTATAACCTTCAGCTATAAATTCCATGCATATGATCACAAATCAATGTTCAGCCTCCAATCTTTCTCTTGAGTTCCAATATTATTATTCCAAATGAGTATTGACATTTTCATTTGGAGGACCCATTAACAACTCAAAACCAGTAATATTTAATATAAAAATTTAAAATATTTCCCCCCAAATCTGCCCTTTCTCCTAAATTTTTTCATTTTTTATTAAGTTATAACCATTCTCCCAGTCATTCATTCTCAAAGCCTAAGAATTATTCTCAATCATCTACTCTTCTTTACCTGCCAGTCACCTTTACCCACACTTTTCACAGTGTCATTCGTTTCCATTCCCATTTAAATCACATTAAATCAGACCCTCAATATCTGTAGCCTGGACTGCTGCAGTAAAAATTATAATTACCTTCTGATTTTCCAATTCATCTTATAATTGAGTTGGAAAATACTAAAGAAGTGTGATAGGAGGAATGAACAGTCAACAACAGTCAATGTGAAAATAATCCTGTGATGTTAATGATCTACAAGGTCAGTATAAGTCAACACAATGATATACCAACCAAATAAGCTAATGTGCTTTTTTCATATTGTCCAGAACAAAATAAGGTACAGTATTTCAATATTGTCACAAGGTGACACCTAAAATATTGCATTTAGTTATAGGTACAGGATTTTAGGAAATCCAGTGACAAGTTTTGAGAATATACAAAAGATAGCCAACTAGATAATAAAAGGGCTCTATAATATGTCATGCAAAGACTAGTTGAAAAGAAATTAAGATTATTTAGCCTAAAGAAGACTTACTGAAGATATCATAGATATCCTTGAGCAATATTCTACAACAGATTACATCTTTAAAGTCATACAGTATTTAGCTCCAAAAAGAGAGAAGATGAGGTCATGATAGTGCATTCAAGTAATTGTGGGATTGCCATTTGGAGCAGACATTAACATTATTTTTCTTGGTCCCAGAGGAAAGAACAAAGATGCGTAATGTGTATTGAATGAATATTGCATGGTGGGAAAGTCATGTAATCTTTTGTTCTTTAGTTTTTCCCTCTGAAAAAAAAGTCTCAATGTCTGCCAAGGTTATTTTATATAAGTATCTTATCCAATACTTATATTTGGGAATAAAAAGAAAAATAGTGTTTAATCATTTGAGGTCCTTAAGTGAATATTTTCATCGGCATTTTGACTTGCCTTATTTGAAAAACCTTATACAACTTTGACAACACGAATTTTTAAGCAAAATGAATGATATATAATAATGTTATTATTTACATGGAATGATTATGCTTCATAGGAAAATGATACATCATCAGCAAAGTTAAAACATTTATTTAGCAGTTGACTCACTTTTTCACTTGAAGCATATGTTAAATCTGTTGTTTTAGATCTATGTGTTAGACTATTTGTTGAGTCTTTCATAATAAGATATGAGAAAAAGTTCCCTTTGCCAGATACATACACCTCCAGTTTCTCTTAGACTATATCAAAAAGCCACAGAACTTTGTTGCTGCATCAGTATTTCTTCTCAAAATATTCCCAAATAATTTCCACAGAGTCTAAAAGTTATTGTTGCAATATGGGAAAAATGACAGTAGCAATATAGTTGGAATTCTCTTGTTCACATGGATTCATTAGTTTCTAAACTTAAAACTCAGAAAATCCCTTATATTCTAGAATACTTATTGAAATAAAATAGATTGACACAAACCTGTGGTCCAGATTACTTATCCACACTCTATGCTGACTCTCTCTCTCTCTCTCTCTCTCTTTCTCTCTCATTCTCTCTCTCTCTCATTCTCTCTCTCTCATTCTCTCTCTCTCTTATTCTCTCTCTCTCTCATTCTCTCTCTCTCTTATTCTCTCTCTCTCTCATTCTCTCTCTCTCTCTGTCTCTCTCTCTCTATCTCTGTCTGTCTGTCTGTCTGTCTGTCTCTCTCTCTCTCTCTCTCTCTCGTATCTCTAAAATTATAAATTGCCGAGAAGGTGCTAACCTACATTGTTATAGTGAGTTTCCTCTTATCAAAATTCCCTATGCTAATGAAATTACAGATCTATTCCTTATTCCTGTCCTATAAAATCATGAGTATGCCATAAAACAGTAAATTAATGGCATAAATATAAATTCCAGGTCCCTTGAAAGATTTTACAAAGTATCTCTATCAATATCTCTTCAAGAATATTCCTTTTGGTTCACTCTTAGTGCAAGAGGAGGGGGTCTCTTCTCTGGTGGGCTTCTTAACATTTCTGAATCAGAGATATTTGTAAAAGACATTGTTTCTTATGCAGGGAGAAAATATCCAACAACTGGAAGAAAGTGCAATATTTCTTCTTACATTCGACCTCTGTTATAATCAACATACTGGAAGATGGTTTGGTTTTATTCCTGTTGCTTCCTTCACTGATGCTTCTGAACAATGGTATTGCTCAATAGTTGTTTTACTTTCTATGTAACTTCTTGGCTTATGACTTCTAGAAGAGGGAAACTATTTTCTCCCAGAGGCAAAAGAGAAATGGGTTTTGGTTGGATATTTTACTTGAATGAATGTACTCTACTCATGACTTCTTTCCTTTTATAATAGCATTAATTATCACATGTTACTTTGACACTAATTACCCAGCAACTTAGACCAATAATTTCAGTAAACTACTCGGCTCCGCACACTTATAAACATCCCTAATGGTGAATGAAGGTCACAGAGACACTGGAAATTCAAGAGATGACTTCTTCGAATAGGTTCCCTGATAAGAGATACAATAAAAATGACAAAGTACAAATATCAACTCAAGCCAATAAAAGCACACCTTTTCATTTTTCCTTTTAAAATCTTGCTCCTTCCTTTTAATGACGACAACCCAATTTTCTTTTCATTTTACATTTTTACATCCTGAGTACAAAGATGAAGTTTATTCCATCAATATTATAGCTGACAGGAAGAAGGAAGTATTTCCCTAATCTCTTTTGTGATATAGTAACATTCAGCAGATTTTTCATTTTCTTTCTTACATGTATGTAATTCGATATTATTTTGTTAAAGAGAAATACTTAAAGTTAAATGACAAGTGAAATTAACTACAGACAAGTAAAAGACATTGTCAAAAGAAAAACAGAAACTAAGACTTTGGCTGTCCCAAAGTAAAGCATGTGTTTGATCTACTAAATCCAGTGGAAACTGTTTAATTCTTTGGAAAGAATCTGTTCATGCAATGAACCTGCTTAAAAAAGCAAACAAAACAACAAGAAAATATTCAGTGGCTCCCAAATGACTACCAAATCAATTATGAATTCCTTGAAAGAGCATTCAAGGACTCACTCAATTTGGGGACTGTTCACCTTCCCATATTTCACTCCCAATTTTCTTTCATGGGCCCTACAATCCATCTGCATTAGATGTTTGCCTCCATGTAATTAATTATTCAAGCGGTTCCCTTTTCCTAGAATGGACTTCTTTCTCCATATTCATCTGTGAAATTTTTTCCCTTCTATTAAGACTTAGTTGAAATATTACAGTTTCCATGAAGCCCTCTGCCATTAATATGCATACTTTTTTTTCACACAAATTCATTTGCACACATATATGTGCATAGAGTGGCTTTTTACTCCTCTAAAGACCAATAGTATTTTGCCATTAGCACTTCAGCTACTTTTCTTGTGTAATAGTAAGGACAAAACAAATAAAAAATGTGAACCACTAAGAAAAGCCCATGTTTTAAAAGAGAGACTGCTCATTCTGCTACGGTTGGTAATTACTTTTTTTTTTGTTTTCTAAACTAGATTTCAACATTTTTGAGGGGAGACAACTCATCTTGTTCATATTCTCATCATCTAGATCTCATCATCCAGAAGAATTCCTTGCAGTCACTCAAAATATGTGTTGAATTTAATTGATCAAACCACTTGTCAGGGCAAAGCACTGGAAAGAGTAACCTTTAGGGACAGGGTTAGAGGTTTTCTGAAATAGAGCAGTAGGTTATCATGAGAGTAAATTATGAGCCAATGACAACCCTCCCCTTTTTATTTGAGCACAGGGTTTTTCTAGTAAATTTCAGATGCATTTTGCTTTAAATAAACAAATGAATCACAAGTATGTTTCTACTTAAACAGACCTCTAGAATTTAAATCGAAATAACTTGGAAGTTTGCTCAATTTTTCTCCTTTTTTGGCAAAATGTACATGAAATTAATTTTTAGGAAAAATTTACATATTTTCACATACTTGCTATGCTGTTGGGTCCTGACCAACAATGTTATTCTTCAAAGTCAGGAAACTAGGAATTTTTTTCTAATGCAGGTTGAATAGAAATAATTTACCATTATTTTTCTTATCTCCTCTAGCATTTGTCATTTTCCTTTTCTGTTACGTTGAACACTCTGATAAGTATAATATGGTACCTCAGAGATGTTTTAATTTGTATTTCTCTAATCAATAGTGATTTAGAGCATTTATATGTGACTATTGGTAACTTCTTAGATATTTTCTGAGTAGCTATATTCCTAGAATTTAGAACCTGAAGAAGTTTCTAGCTTGGTGATAGGTTTACCTTTTACTGAAGTATTTCCAATGCCCCTGCACTATTGCAATCCAAATAAAACAAATTCTACAAGGTTATTCTTAATCTTACTCAAATTTATGGTGCTAGCCCAATCTCACAATAGTCTACTTGATTGACCTTAGGCAAATTAAAGTACTGAACTATCCTGAAATCTTTTTGAACTTTTCTATGCTGAGGTTTTTGTTTACATTTTTTCTGATGCCTGCAATGCCCTTTGAAGATATAATTTCTACTAGGTGAAATCATACTAATCTTTAAAATCTTTGTGGTTTCTCTGGGAAGAAAATTATTTCTCCCTTGATCAAATGCTGAAAACTTTTTTTTTAATTTAATATTTATTTATTTTTTTAAAAAAAATTTTAAAATATTGAGTTCCAAATTCTCTTTCTCACTCCCCCTCCTTCTCTACTTACTGAGAAGGTGGGCAACATGATAGCAATTACATATATGAAGTCATACAAAGCATAATTTCATCTAGCCATGGTAAAAAAAAAAAAAAAAAAGCAGAAAAAAATCCCAGAAAGGTAAAAAAGTACAAACGGCATGTTTCAATGTGCACTCAGACCTTTAAATTCTCTCTCTGGATGTGGACAACATTTTTCATTGTGGATCCTTTGGAATATTCTTGGATCAGTATCAATCAAAGTATCTAAGTCAGTTACAGTTGATTTTCCTTACAATTTTACTGTTACCATGTAAAATGTTCTCCTGGTTCTGCTCACTTTACTTTGCATCAGTTCATATAAGACTTACTCAGCTTTTCTGAAGTCACTCTGCACATCATTTATTATAGCCCAATATTATTCCATTACAATTATATGCCACAACTTTTTCAGACACTTCCCTTTTGATGAGTATCCCCTCAATTTCCAATTCTTTGTCACCACAAAAAGAGTAGTATAAATTTTTTTTTTTGTACAATTATGTCCTTTCCTTTTCTTTGTTCTCTTTGAGATATAGATAGAGGCACTCCTGGGTCAGAGGCTATTAGAGTTTTATTGTCCTTTGGCCATAGTTCCAAATTGTTTTCTAGAATGGTTGGACTAGTTCACAACTCCACCAATGATGCAAAAGTTAATCAGTATTTTTTTCTTATCCCCTCTAGCATTGGCTATTTTCCTTTTCTGTCATGTTGCACACTCTGATAAGTATAATATGGTACCTCAGAGGTGTTTTAATTTTCATTTTTCTAACCAATAGTGATTTAGAGCATTTTTAGGTGACTATAGCTAGCTTTATTTTCTTCTTCTTAAAAGTGTCTGTTTATATTGCCTGACCATTTATCAACTGGGGAATAGCTCTTATTCTTACAAATTTGTCTCGTTCCCTGTATATTCGAGAAATGAGGCCTTTATGAGAAAAACTTGCTGTAAAACCCCTCATTTCCTGCTTTCCTTTTCATTCTTTCTCTCCTAATTTTGGTTGAATTATTTTTATTTGTGCAAAAAACTTTTTTTTAAATTTCTTGTAGTTAAAATTACCCATTTTACCTCACATGAGCCTCTCTATCCTTTGATCAAAAATTCTTCCCTTATTTATAGATGTAGCAGGTATCTTTTTCCATGCTCCTATAATTTACTTATTATATTACCCATTATGTATAAATCATTTATTCATGTTGGACTTTATGTTGGTATAAGATGTGAGATGTTGCTCCAGGGCTAGTTGCTTCCAAATTGCTTTACAGTTTTCCCAGTAATTTTTATAAAATGGTGAGTTCTTACCACAAAAGGTTGTATATTTATGTTTACCAAATACTAGATTACTATGGTAATTTACTTGTATTGTGTGCCTAATCTATACCATTGATATATTATTAAAATTTCAAAAATTTATTTTTAGTTTACAACATTTAGTTCCACAAGCTTTTGAATCTGAAGTTTTCTCCCCTTCCCTTCCCCCTTGCCCCCATCCCCAGGACAGGAAACAATTCAATATAAGTTCTACAAATTCATTCACATTTAACATATTTTCATATTAGCTGTGTTGCAAAGAATTTGAACCAATGAAATGAACTACCAGAAAGAAGAAACAAAACAAAAAAGAGAGAACAAATAGCATATTTTGTTCTGCATTTAGACTCAGTAATTCTCTCTCTGGATGTGGATAGCATTTTCCATCATGAGTCTTTCGAAGTTGTCTTAGAACCTTGCATTGCTGAGAAGAGTCAAAGTTAGTCATCACACAATGTGGCTGTAACTGTGTACAATATTCTCCTGGTTCTGCTCCCCTCATTTAGCATCAGTTCATAGAAGCCTTTCTGAGTTTTTCTGAAGCCTGCCTACTCATCGTTTCTCATATCACAATAGTATTCCACTACATTCATATACCACAGCTTGTTCAGTCATTCACCCATTGATGTGCAGGCCCTCAATTTCCAATTCTTTCCCATCACAAAAAGAGTTGCTATAAATATTTTTTTCATGTGAGTCCTTTCCCCATTTGTATGTTCTCTTTGGGATATAGTCATAGAAGTGGTATTGCTGGGTCAAAGGATATATACATTTTAATAAACTTTTTGGCATAGTTCCAACTTGCACTTCCAAATGGTTAGATTCATTCACAACTCCACTAACAATGCATTAGTGTGACAATTTTCCCACATCTTTTCCACCATTTATCATATTCCTGTCTTATCATGTTAGCCAACATGACAGGTGTTATGTGGCACCTAAGAGTTGTTTTGATCTGGTTAGATTTCTCTAATCAAGAGCGATTTAGAGCATTGTTATATGTCTATACGTAGCTTTAATTTTTTCCTCTGAAAACTGCCTGTTCATATCCTTTGAACATTTATCAGTTGGGAATGACTTGTATTCTTATAAATTTGGCTCAGTTCTCTATATATTTGAGAAATGAAGCCTTTATCAGAGACTCTGGTTGTAAAAAGTATTTCCCAGATTTCTGCTTGGTTGCATTGACTTTGTTTGTACAAAAATGTTACAATTTAATGTAATCAAAATTATCCATTTTGCATTTCATAATGTTCTCTATCTCTTCTTTAGTTCTTCATACATCTGACAGGCAAACTATTCCTTGCAGTCCCAGATTGCTCATAGTATCAGCCTTTATATCTAAATCTTGAAGCTATTTTGTCTTTATTTTATTATATTGTGTAAGGTATTGGTTTGTGCCCATTTCTGCTATACTACTTTCCAGTTTTTCCAGCAGTTTTTGTCAGATAGCAAGTTCTTATCCCAAAAGCTGGAGTCTTTGGGTTTATTAAACAGTAGATTACTAAAGTTATCATCTACTGTGTCTTGTGTGCCCAACTTATTCCACCGATCCACCTGTCTATTCCTTAGCCAGTACCAAGCAGTTTTAATGGTTGCTGCTTTATAATACAATTTAAGATCTGGAATGACGAGGCTGCTTTCCCTAGCATTTCTTTTCCCTTCAATATTCCGGACACCAGTGTTTCTTAGCCAGTGCTGCATTGTTTTGATGATTACCACTTTGTAATATTTTTGAAATCTGTTACTGTTAACGTGAGAAATTTTCTGCTTTGTTGCATTTGCCTGTTTGGTTTTTATGCTCCAATGCATAGTCAATTTTTGTAAAGATATGACATGTAGGTGAGAAAAAAAGAATACACTCTTTTCTATTTCCATTCAATTTTCTCCAAAAATTAAGCACATCTAACTTTTCTAAGATTCTATTAATTTCCTTAATTTCTTTCTCATTTATTTTATGGTTAGATTTATCTATTTCTGAGAGGTGAAAGTTGCAGTTCATCAGAGTATAGTTTTATTGTCTATTTCCTTCTATAGTTCATTTAACTTTTCCTTTAATAATTTTAATACTGGAAAATGACTTCTGGGAGCCAAGATGGTAGAACAACCAGCAAATCACTGTAACTCTCCCATACTTAACTCCAAATAAGCATAAAATAGATCTCCAAGATGAATCTTGGAACACCAGAACCAACAAGGTAAAAGGGGAGCACAGTCCAAGACAGGAAGTGTCCAAGAAAGCCAGAAGCAAACCTCATCTCAGCAAACCATTGGGAGATCCACTGTGGTAGATCAGGCAAATGCCAAAACCAGGATTCCCTCCGACTCCCTGCAATGTGCCTTGTGGTAGCTCAAGGACCTGCAGACTACAACTTGAAAGAACCACCACTTGCTTTAGCACAGCCCTGGGGAAAGAAGGGAGGACTAAAAGCATAACCAAGGGGTGAAATAGGATTGAGGGAAAGACACAAATAGTAATCATAACTGAATGTGAATGGGATGAACTCTTCCATAAAACAGAGATGTATAGCAGAATGTATTAAAAACCATAATCCAACAATATGTTGTTTACAAGAACACATTTGAAATGGGGAGATACACATAGGGTAAAGGTAAAAGGCTGGAGCAGAATATGTTGTGCTTCAGCTGATGTAAGAAAAGCAGGAGTAGCAATCCTAATCTCAGACAAAGCAAAAGCAGAAATAGATCTAATCAAAGGAGATAAGGAAGGAAACTATAATCTGCTAAAAGGCACCATAGACAATGAAGCAATTTCATTATTAAACATAAATGCTTCCAGTGGTATAGCATCCACATTCTTAGAGGAGAAGTTAAGGGAGTTACAGGAGGAAACAGACAGCAAAACTATATTAGTGGGGGACCTCAACCTCCCCCTCTCTGAACTTGATAAATATAGCCTCAAAATAAACAAGAAAGAAGTTAAGGAGGCAAATAGAACTCTAGATAAGGTAGACATGATAGATCTCTGGAAAAAACTGAATGAGGATAGAAAGGAATACACCTTTTTTTCAGGGGGACATGGCACATATACAAAAATTGACTAGATACTAGACCATAAAAACCTTACAATCCAGTGCAGAAAGGCAAAGATAGTCAATGCATCCTTCTCAGATCATAATGCAATAAAACATATGTAATTAAAGGCCATGGAAACATAACCCAAAAACTAATTGGAAACAAAACAATCTAATCCTAAAGAATGAGTGGGTTAAACAACAAATTATAGAAACTATCAACTTCATTCAAGAGATTGACAATAATGAGACAACCTATCAAATTTTATGGAATACTGCAACAGCAGTTCTTAGGGGAAGTTTTGAGTGCCTACATGAATAAAATACAGAAAGAGATCAATGAATTGGGCATGTAGCTGAAAAAGCTCAAAAAAAGAAAAAAATGAAAATCCTCAAGTAAACACCAAATTAGAAATACTGAAAACCAAAGGAGAGATTAATAAAATTGCAATTAAAAAAGCTATTGAGATAATAAATAAAACTAGGAGTTGGTTTTAAAAAAAACAAAATAGATAAACTTTTGGTAAATTTTATTTTAAAAAAAAGAAATAAGAAAATCAAATTACCAATATCAAAAATGAAAAGGATGAACTCACCTCCAGGGAGGAGGAAATTAAAACAATAATAAGAAATTACTTTGCCCAACTATATGCCCATAAATTTGACAATCTAAATGATATGGATGATTATTTTAAAAGATACAAATTTCTCAGACTAACAGAAGAAGAAGCTGAATACTTAAATAGCCCCATCTCAGAAAAAGAAATTGAACAAGCCATCAATGAACTCCCTAGGAAAATATCTTCAGGGTCAGATGAATTCACAAGTGAATTCTATAGAACATTTAAAGAACAGTTAACTCCAATACTAAATAGACTATCTGGGAAAACTGGGGAAGAAGGAATCCTCCCAATTTTTTTTTAAAGAGCTAAAACAGAGAAAGAAAATTATAGACCAATTTCTCTAATGAATATAGATTCAAATATTTTAAATAAGATTTTAGCAAAAAGAATACAACAACTAATCAGGAGAATAATACATTATGATCAGGTTGGACGTATATCAGGAATGCATGGCTGATTCAATAATAAAAAAAAAACTATTAGCATTATTGATCATATCAACAACAAACCTAACTGAAACTACATGATTATCTCAATTGATGCAGAAAAAAGCTTTTGACAAAATACAACACCCATTCCTACTGAAAACACTGGAGAACATAGGAATAAATGGAACTTTGCATAAAATAATTAGCAGTATCTACCTAAAACCTTCAGCAAGCATTATATGCAATGGGGATAAGCTAGATGCATTTCAGGGGTGAAACAAGAATGTCCATTATCACCACTATTACTCAATATGGTACTAGAAATATTAACTTCAGCAATAAGAGATGAAAAAGAAATTGAAGAAATTAGAATAGGCAAAGAAGAAACTAAGTTATCACTCTTTGCAGATGATATAATGATATACTTAGAGAATCCCAGAGAATCAAGTAAAAAAGCTACTTGAAATAATAAACAACTGGCAAAGTTGCAGGTTACAAAATAAACCCACACCAATCTTCTGCATTTCTATATATTACTAACAAAATCCAACAGCAAGAGATAGAAAGAGCAATCTCATTTAAAGCTATGGTAGACATTATAAAATATTTGGGAATCTACCTGCCAAAGCAAACCCAGGGACTATATGAACATAATTACAAAAAACTCCTCACAGAAATAAAGTCAGATATAAGTAAGTGGAAAAACATCAGTTGCTTGTGGGGAGGCTGAGCCAATATAATAAAAAGGACAATTCTACTTAAATTAATTTACTTATTCAGTGCCATACCAAAGGTCCAGAATATCAAGGAAACTAATGAAAAGAAATGCTAAGGAAAGTTACCTAGCTCTACCAGATCTCAAATTGTATTATAAAGGAGTAATTATCAAAACCACTTGGTACTGGCTAAGAAACAGAAGGGTAGACCAGTGAAACAGGTTAGTTACCCAAGACCCTATAGTCAATGAATATAGCAATCTACTGTTTGATAAACCCCAGCTTCTAGGATAAGAACTCACTGTTCTAATGCTAATAGTTTTCCTAATATTGAACCAGCACTGCATTACTGGTCTAAATCCTACCTTATCATAATGTATTATTCTCCTGATTAGTTGCTATATTCTTTTAGTTAAAATCTTATTTAAAATTTTTGCATCTATATGCATTAGAGAAATTGATCTATAATTTTCTGTCTCAGTTTGGCTCTTTCTGGTCATAAAATGAATTTGAGAAGACTCCTTCTTCCCCAATTCTCCCAAATAGTGTATATATTATTGGAATTAAAATAGATCCAGGAGAGACAATTTAAAAATTATGGGACTGCCTGAAAATCATGATCAAAAAGAGCCTAGACACCATCTTTCTTGAAATTATCAAGGAAAAGTGCCCTGATATTCTAAAAATGGAACATAAAATAAATATTGCAAGAATCCACCAATCACTTCTTGAAAGAGATCTCAAAATGCAAACTCCTAGAAACATTGCCAGAGCCTCAAGGTGAAGAAGAAAATATTGCATCCAGCCAGAAAACAACACAAGATCTAGAAGTTTCTACATTAAGGGATCATAGGGGTTGGCATCTGATAGTCCAGAGGTCAAAGGAACTAAGATTAAAACCAAAAATCACAAAGTTGAGTATAATACTTTCAGGGAAAAAATGGTCATTCAATGAAATAGAGGACTTTCAAGTATTCTTGATGAAAAGACCATGGCTGAATAGAAAATTTGACTCTGAAACACAAGAATCAGGAGAAGCATGAAAAAAGGTAAACAGGAAAGACAACTCATAAGGCACCTATTAAGTTGAACTATTTACATTCTTACATGGAAAGATAATATTTGTATCTCATGAGACTTTTCTCAGTATTGGGGTAGTTGGAAGGATTAAATACATAGAAACAAAGGGCACAGAGTGAATTGAATATGAAGGGATGATATCTAAAAAAACATAAAATTAAAATTAAGATGTGAGAGAGGAATATATTGGAGGGAGAAAGGGAGAAAATATAATTGCCTCTCCATAGAAGAGGCAAGAAAAAAGCTTTTTCAATAGAGGGAAAGAGGGGGAGGTGAGAGGGAAAGAGTGAGCCTCACTCTCATTTGATTTGGCTTAAGAAGTGAATAATATGCATACTCAATTTGGCACTAAAATGTATCTTACATTATAGGAAAGTAAGAGGGAAGGGAATAAAGAGGACTGGAATTTGGGACCATGATAGAAGGGAGGGCAAATGGGAGGAGGGGTAATTAGAAGAAAGCATTTTTGAGGAGGGACAAAGTCAAAAGATAGAATAGAATAAATGAAGGGGTAGGATAAAATAGAGGGAATTCCATATAGTTAGTTTTTCACAACATGGTTATCATAAAAGTCTTTTGCATGACTGTACATATATAACCTATATCAAATTGCTTGCCTTCTCAGTGGGAATGTGTGGGGAGGGAGGAAGGGAGAGAAGTTGAAACTCAAGGTTTTAAAAATGAATATTATAATTTGTTTTTACATGAAACTGGGAAATAAAACATAAAGGCAATGGGATATAGAAATCTATCTTTCCCTACAAGACAATAGAGGGGACAGGGGAAAGAAAAGGAAATGCTGTGATAGAAGGGAGAGTAGATTTGGGGAAGGGGAAATTGGAATGCACAATGTCTTGGGGGTGGGTGGAGGGGAGAGATGAGAAGAAAATTTGGAACTCAAAATCTTGTGGAGGTAAATGTAGAAAACTATAAATAAATAAATAAATAAATAAATAAATAAATAAATAAATAAATAAATAAAAAGGTATAAGTCAAAACTTTTATAAGTCAGATAATATAATAAGCTAGGAAGGGGTCACAGAGGACATGAAATTATTAATTTTTTTTTTATTTAGCTTTTAACATTCATTTTCACAAAATTTTGGGTTACAAATTTTCTCCCCTTTTCTCCCCTCCCCCCCAAACGCCAAGCATTCTAATTGCCCCTATGACCAATCTGCTCTCTCTTCTATCCTCCCTCTCTGCCCTTGTCTCCATCTTCTCTTTTGTCCTGTAGGGCCAGATAGCTTTCTATACCCCTTTACCTGTATTTCTTATTTCCTAGTGGTAAGAACATTACAGTTGATCCTAACACTTTGAGTTCCAACTTCTTTAGCTCCCTCCCTCTCCACCCCTTCCCTTTAGAAGGCAAGCAATTCAATATAGGCCAAATCTGTGTAGTTTTGCAAATGACTTCCATAATAGTTGTGTTGTATAGGACTAACTATATTTCCCTCCATCCTCTCCTGTCCCCCATTACTTCTATTCTCTTTTGATCCTATCCCTCCCCATGAGTGTCGACCTCGAATTGCACTCTCTTCCCCATGCCCTCCCTTCTATCATCCCCCCCCACTCTGCTTATCCCCTTATCCTCCACTTTCCTGTATTGTAAGATAGGTTTTCATACCAAAATGAGTAGGCATTTTATTCTTTCCTTTAGTGGAATGTGATGAGAGTAGACTTCATGTTTTTCTCTCACCTCCCCTCTTTATCCCTCCACTAATGAGACTTTTGCTTGCCTCTTTTATGAGAGATAATTTGCCCCATTCAATTCTCCCTTTCTCCTCCCAATATCTTTCTCTCTCACTGCTTGATTTCATTTTTTTTAAGATATGATCCCATCCTCTTCAATTCACTCTGTGCACTCTGTCTCTATGTGTGTGTGCGTATGTGCATGTGTGTGTGTGTAATCCCACCCAGTACCCAGATACTGAAATGTTTCAAGAGTTACAAATATTGTCTTTCCATGTAGGAATGTAAACAGTTCAACTTTAGTAAGTCCCTTATGACTTCTCTTTGCTGTTCACCTTTTCATGGTTCTCTTCATTCTTGTGTTTGGAAGTCAAATTTTCTTTTCAGCTCTGGTCTTTTCATCAAGAATGCTTGAAAATCCTCTATTTCATTGAAAGACCAATTTTTCCCCTGAAGTATTATACTCAGTTTTGCTGGGTAGGTGATTCTTGGTTTTAGTCCTAGTTCCTTTGACTTCTGGAATATCCTATTCCATGCCCTTCGATCCCTTAATGTAGAAGCTGCTAGATCTTGTGTTATCCTGATTGTATTTCCACAATACTTGAATTGTTTCTTTCTAGCTGCTTGCAATATTTTCTCTTTCACCTGGGAGTTCTGGAATTTGGCCACAATGTTCCTAGGAGTTTCTCTTTTTGGATCTCTTTCATGTGGTGTTCTGTGGATTCCTTGAATATTTATTTTGCCCTCTGGTTCTAGAATCTCAGGGCAGTTTTCATTGATAATTTCATGAAAGATGATGTCTAGGCTCTTCTTTTGATCATGGCTTTCAGGTAGTCCCATAATTTTTAAATTGTCTCTCCTGGATCTATTTTCAAGGTCAGTTGTTTTTCCAATGAGATATTTCACATTATCTTCCATTTTTCCATTCCTCTGGCTTTGTTCTGTGATTTCTTGCTTTCTCATAAAGTCCTTAGCCTCCATCTGTGCCATTCTAATTTTGAAAGAACTATTTTCTTCAGTGAGCTTTTGAATCTCCTTTTCCATTTGGCTAATTCTGCTTTTGAAAGCATTCTTCTCATTGGCTTTTTGAACCTCTTTTGCCAATTGAGTTAGGCTAGTTTTCAAGGTGTTATTTTGTTCAACATTTTTTTGGGTCTCCTTCAGCAGGGAGCTGATTTGCTGTTCATGCTTTGACTTCATGTCTCTCATTTCTCTTCCCAGCTTTTCCTCCACCTCTCTAACTTGATTTTCAAAATTCTTTTTGAGCTCTTCCATGGCCTGAGCCCATTGAGTGGGCTGAGACACAGAAGCCTTGATTTCTGTGTCTTTGCCTGATGGTAAGCATTGCTCTTCCTCATCAGAAAGGAAGGGAGGAAATGCCTGTTCACCAAGAAAGTAACCTTCTATAGTCTTATTTCTTTTCCCTTTTCTGGGCATTTTCCCAGCCAGTGACTTGACCTCTGAATATTTTCCTCACACCCACCTCACCTCCTGATCCTCCCAGCCAGTGTTTGGGGTCTGAGATTCAAATGCTGCTTCCCAGCCTCAGGGCTTTGGGCGGGGGCAGGGCTGCTATTCAGTGTGAGATTAAATTCAGATGCTCAGGTGAGGGCAGGGCTGCCTCTCAGGCTCAGTTCCCTCAGGGAGTTTATGCACAGACCTTCAACAATGGATCCAGGCTCCTGCCTGCTTGGGGAGCCCTGGTCTGCCGCTGCCCCTCAGCTTCTCTCTCCTGAGGGGGCCCGAGCCATGGGGGCACCCCATTTCCCCCTCGACCCGCCAAAGGGACTCTCTCACCGACCCCCGTCACCTGTGGGTGGAGGTACTTGTGCGGCCGCTGGAGATCCCGTCCCTGAAGCCCGCTCGAATCTGTTCCTCTCGGTGTCGCGGCTGCTGCAGGGCTGTCCTCTGCTCCCAGTCCCGGTGCCCAGTCCCGGCGCCCAGTCCGCAGCACGAAGGACCTTTTACGAGAGGTTTGCAGGTCTCTCCGGAACAGAAATCTCCCTCGCTCCAATGTTCTGTGGCCTCTGGGTGCAGAATTCGCTGTGAGTTACTTCTTTGTAGTTGTTCTATGGGTTGTGGGTTCGGAGCTATGTGTATGTGTGTCTTTCTACTACGCCATCTTGGCTCCGCCCCCCAGGACATGAAATTATTGCCATTGTTTTTTGTGTTGACTGTTTTTAAGTGAAAAAATAATTTCTTTTCAAAAGTAGTCTGTATTCAAATATTAGGAGGAGACTGGCCACAGTGTGTGTGAAGGAAACATATATACATATATATACACACACATACACATATACATAGATGTGTATGCATATACACATCTATATATACACACACATATACATATATACATATACAGATACATATATGTATGTATGTGTGTGTATATACACACATACATACATATATATATATATATATATATATAAAATGTGTGAGTGTGGGTATGGGTGTGTGGGTGTATATGTATATATGTGTGTGTGTATGTATATATGTATGTATACACATATAAACATGCATATGTGTGGGTGTTTATATTTTAATCCTGTAAAAGTAGACTAGAATGAGAAGAAGTTTTCATTGCCAAACAGAGAAGTTACTGCTTGATCATACAGTAAATAACGAGCCACTAGAGTTTATTGAGGAGGGAAATGGCATCCATTAATATTTTTGCTGTAGTCCATTCTTCAAATTCATAGGTACAGAACTGGTTTCAGGAAAATATAATAATAATAATAGTACTAACAATAGCAATGATAATTAATTTCCTAAATTGAATATCAAATATCTAAAGAAATTCCACTACACATGCAGCTCTATGATAAGTGACATTGGCCAGCAAATGAAATTTAAAATGCCAAGACCCACAGCACCAGTTGTAATAGAGGTATTTTTAAAAAAGCAATCCCATTTATGTTATTTTGTATGGAAACATACACTTATTTTCAATGCTGATTTTTTTTAACTTTGAATGTTTTTACACTTTAAAAAAATATTGTCAGCTCCTGGAGGAAGGTATCTTGCCTTCCCTGGGTGTGAGATACATTCTAGATGGTGATGATCATCAACATATTTGCAAATATTATCTACTGAAATAATTATATTAAGTGGTAATATTTAGCCTTTCCTTGGGTCTCCTTAAAGTCTAAGCTGCGTTGTGTGCAAAGATTTATGTGCAGTTTTTAGCTTCCATCAATAGCTGACAGTAGCATTTTCCACAGAATTTTGTCTTTGATGAAAAGAAGAGGAAATAATCTTTTCAGTGAATGGTATCTAGTGAAATCTCCTGTTCCTTTACTCATTTACTTTCACAAAGTTCTAATTCAGTTGTCCCTTTCATCAATGCCTCCAGTTTCTTTTTTAACAATATATGCAAAGGGCTATTATGCTGAATCTAAAAACCAATCAACAGAAGTCATTGAATATTGAGCAATAAGTGAAACCTCAGTATGAAGGGAAATAAGGAACAATTACTTGTGAAAACTGAGTGACATAAAAATCTCTAGCTTTTTACTGTATGATTGCTCCTTTAAGCATGGCTTTGTCATAATTTTTTTCTAATTTTTATTAATAACAAGAGAGATCATAGAATATTGTGTTTTCTTCTACCTTCCCTCCTTTAAAATAGTGAAATTATTCAGCACACATATCCCTTAGGACAAGGACCATAAGGCAATGGGGTTCAGTGAAAAATGTAGATTTAGAGTCTGAAGAACTGAGATCAAATCTAGATTCTACCACTTACTATATTTGTGCCCTTGGATGGGGTACAACTTCTCTGCACCTGTAACAGCAAGAGCCCCAGCACACAGAGGAGGAACTGGTGTACAGGTTCCTAGATATGCTTTTCTAAAAGGAAAGTACTTTAATCAAGCACATATATCATTCACTTAGCTCAGGGGAAAAAGTCAGTTCCCTGAACTTCAGAGAAAATACAAGCATAGAAATAAAGACCAACAGACAGAGATTCCAACTGTCTGACCACAAGCAATACATACATCACAGATTGACAGACAGATTTAACTGTCTGACCATTACATACATACATAGTTACCAGGAAGAGTAGCACCAACAAGGTCGGGGGTCTTCTTAGTGGCTACTCAGAGTCTCATCTGGCCAAATACTTCCAATGAGTAAGCCCTAAAACAAAACCTCACCTCAGAGTAAAATATACACTTTTCAGAGCCAGAGGGCATCACAACCCTTTGGAACTAGTGCCTCATTAGAAATTAAGAAAAGATGTGGGCCTTCCTGCAAAACAAATCTCCCCTAATCAAGTTTCCTTTAATGGGCAGGCCCATTAATGGGTGGGGAAGATCTTTAACTCTCATTAAGATAATTAACATTAAAGCACCTCAGTTTGCTCTTCTCTAAGATGTGAGGCTTCAGTTCAACAATTTGTAAAATCTCTTTCTAGATCGAAAATATTTTTTGGGGGGTCTTAGTTTTTGTAAGAAAGTTTGAGTGCCAGAGAGAGACTCTGGGAAGCTGCTTTAAGGAGATCCTCAGCTTGGAAAACCCAAATGTCAATGCTTCCCTCTCTGATTCCAAGAGAAAACATCCTCTCAATTTTGTCTGTGTATTAATTTAAAAAATAATGATTTCCTTCAAATAATTGTTACACATATATGACCTATATTGAATTGCTTGTTTTCTCAATGAGGGTGAGTGGGAAAGGAGGGGGAGAGTATGGAGCTCAAAACGTTAAGAATGAATATTAAAAATTGTTCTAGTATACAACTGGAAATTCAGCTATACAGGCAACAGAGTATAGAAATCCATTTTGCCCTACAGGAAAATAGAGGGGAAGGGGGATGGAAAAACAGTGGGTAATAGAAGGGAGGACAGACTGGAAGAAGGGGTGGATAGGGTGCATGCTGTCCTGGGGTAGGGATTGGGGAGAGATGGGGAAAAAATTTTGAATTCAAATTCTTGTGGAAGTGAATGTTAAGAACTGAAAAATAAATAAATTATATATTTAAAATCTTTCATAATGACAGTGTCCAACTTTTCCAGACTTGTTACACCTTTCTTGTGACACTCTAGGCATGGAGGGAAATATAGTTAGTCCTTCACAACATGACTACTATTGAAGTCTTTAGCAAAACTACACATATGTAGCCTATATTGAATTGTTTGCCTTCTCAGTGGAGATGGGTGGGGAGGGAGGAAGGGAGAGAAGTTGGAATTCAAAGTTTTAGCGAATGTTGAGAATTGTTTTTGCATGCAACTGGGAAATAAGAAATACTGGTAATGGGGTGCTGGGGGACAGCTCTGGACCGGGGTCCCCCGTGAGGACTGTGAGACGCCTGAGGGTCCGAACCTGCCCCCTTGTGGGGTACTGGGATGGCCCTGGTAACAGGCTGGCTCCACCCATGGGGAGGCACTTGGGAGGAGCTCGCCCTCCCATGGGAGGTACAGGGGAGGAGACAGGGGATAATAAAAGGGGATGACCACGAGAGCTGGAGGAGAAGAAACGCAATAAAGCTTGCTGGCTGCAACTTCTTTCGGGTGCTCTGCCTGTTTATTCCCCTCCCCCAACCAGGAGAGGGGCCGGAGACGTCCGAAGACCGGGGATAGGTAAGTAGAAGGCGAAGGCCCGGGAGTCGCCCCGGGCAATGGGGTATAGACATCTATCTTGCCCTACAGGAAAAAAGAGAAGATGGGGATAAGGGAGAGAGTAGTGTGATAGAAGGGCAGACAGATTGGGGGAAGTGGTAATCACAATGCTTGGTGTTTTGAGGTGGGAGAGGGGAGAGATGGGGAGAAAATTTGGAATTCAAAATCTTGTGGAAATAAATGTTGAAAACTAAAAATTAATGACTTAATTTATAAAAAAGCTTATCTCTGCCATGTCTTCTACACTTTGGCCGTCACCTCTATTCTTTCCTCACATGAAAATGAGATTCTACCCCTGAAATCATCTTGGGCTTTGGTAGGCTAGCTTTGACTTTATTTATTTATTTATTTTTGGCTTCTAGGCCTCCATAGACTTTCTGAACGTCTCAAAGGATTCCACTTGTCTGTATACTCTCTTGTACCCCATTTGCTTTCTGGCTCTTCTATATGTGTTGTCTTCACTTCTTACATTTAAAGGTAAGCAACTTTTCTAGGTCAGGATAGTTTAGTTTTTTTTTTTTTAATTTTCAGGTACCAAATGTGTGCTTCATAGAAGTGTTTCTCAATTTCTCTGTCTTTGTGTCTCTTTCAACTACCTCATTTATCTTTCGGGGGGAAGGGTGCACTCCTTCCAAGAGCAGAAGGTACAGCACATTTTCTTGGCCTTCATATGGAGTACTATGGGTAGACTTGGTTGTATAGTTTGTCTTTGGATTTGGAGGGAGAGGGAAGTAGGAATGGGATTGAGTATTTCAATCCATTATATGTTTTGTGCTTAAAGAAAATTTAATGAAACACAAACACTGTTAGGAAACAGAAAAATTCTTCTATTTTGAAAGACTGCAGCATTTTGAAAAAAAAATTCAAAAAAATCTAGAGTTTGTCCTCTTGATAAATGCTTAGGTAATAATGGATCAAATATAGAAACCTGAAAAATGCAGCACACTAGTTCTATTCTATTTACTGGCAGACAAACTACCTCATTAACTTAAACCTTGTACTTAAGCACTGAGCCATATCACCTTAACATTTTATATATGGCAGTTCATATTTTTGGCAAGTAAATTTATAAATAATGCCCTTGTCCTTTAACTGAAAGTTGTATGCCCCAGTCAATCAACAGAGCTATAGTTTTACTTTGGTGAGGATATTAACTAAAATAGGGAAATACAGGCAATCAATCAGAGTCTATCAACAGCAGGAATGCAATTTAAACTTTACTTTTGACTTTGATACTGCAAGGATCTGTGATACAATTGTTATACATACTCCTTTCCCCAGTAACAGTCCAATTATTCCTCATGAGTTGTAATAGCTGAAAAAAATGCATTGTCTATTGGACCATCCCTTGGGGGTGAATATCTCCAAGTTTAGTTGGAGAGGAAAAACCTAATTTATAACTTTCAACCATATGGGGTTACCATTTTATGACAAATAACATTTAATTTTTTCACTTTATTTTCTATAAAATTAATTTATTTTTAATGTATGGAATAAAACAAGCATTTCCTTAATGCAGTATAATAAAAAAACAAGACTGCACATGAAACTGAAAGTTTATTATGTAGTTTGCTATTCTTTTTAAATATATGATAAAAATGCCATATGAATTTTTCTTCTTTTCTTTCTCCATCCCTTGCCTTAGAGATGACTAATGTGTCTGTGTACGTGTGCGTATACCTGTATGTATATATATATGCATATACACATATACATATATGTGTCTATACATACACACACACACATATATGTAAACTCTTTCTATACATACTTTTATTAGTCCTTTCTCTGATTGTAGATAGTATCTTCGTTCATTGGTTCTTTGTAATTAGGTTGGGTGTTTATGATCATCAAAATGACTTATTTGCTCAAAGTTATTAAAACAATACTGCTGTTACTGTATACAACCTTCTCTTGCTTCTGCTCTTTCTGTTCTTCATTATTTCATGCAATTCCATCCATGTTTTTCTAAGATCATCAAACTCATGGATAATTTTAGCACAGTAGTATTTCATCACAGTCATGTACCACATTTTGTCCAAGTATCCCTGCATTTTCCAGTTTTTTGCCACTACAAAGAAAGCCAATATTAATATTTTAGAACATATAGAGTATTTTTCTTTTTTCCTAATCACTTTTTAAAATAGACTACGTAATGATATTTCCAGGTCAAAGGGTACAGGCAATTTAATAACTCTTTGGGCATAATTCCAGATTGCACTGCAAAATAGTTGGATCAGTTTATAGTTCTACAATAGTGTATTAGTGTACCAATTTTTTCACATCCCCTCTAATATTTGTTGCTTTCTTCTTCAAAAATGAGCCAATTTAATAAGTATAAAATGATACCTCCAGGTTGTTTCAATTTGCATTTCTCTAATCAATGATGTTTTAGAGCATTTTTTTCATATGACTATAATTGTTTAGATTTCTTCTTTGGAAAATTGCCTATTCATATACTTTGACCATTTATCGATTGAGGAATGACTATGTTCTTATAGGTTTGAAGAAATTCTTTATATATTTGAGATATGAAACCTTTGTCTGAGAAACTGTCTAAAATGATTTTCCTAATTTTGTGCTTTTCTTCTGATCTTGACTACATTTGTTTTACTTCTACAAACACTTTTTAATTTAATGTAATCAAAGTTATCCATTTAACATTTTGTTCTGCTGCTATCTATTGCTTATTCATAAATTGTTTGCCTATCTATAAGTCTGATGAGTACTGTATTCCATGTTCTTCCAATTTTGTTGTAATATCTCTCTTTTTATCCAAGTCATGTATGCATTTTGACCTTATCTTGGTAAATGGTACAAGATATTGATCTATGTCCAATTTCTTCCATATTACTTTCCAGTTTTCTTAACATTTTCTTATCAAATAGTGAATTCTTATCCCACAAGCTTCAGTCTTTTCATTTGTCAAAAATGTAGTCATTTAGTCCTCTTTATTGTAAATTTTACTTTTTTTGTAAATCAGTAAAATACTTTTTGGTAATTGAATTGAGATTGTATTGGATAAATAAATTGGTTTTAGGTGAAATTGTTATTTTTGTTATAGTGGCCCTGCCTACCCATGAACAATGAGTATTCGCCAACTATTTAAATCTGCTGTTATTTGTATAAAAGATTTTTTTTTATTTATATAGTTCCTGAGTTTGTTTTGTCAGGTTTACTCCCAGTTATTTTATACTGTCTAGAGTTAGTTTAAAAGGGATCTCTCTTAGCAATTCTTCATATAGGCTTTTGCTTATGATATACAGGGATGCTGGTGATTTATGTGGATTTACTTCACATCCTGCTACTTTGCTAAAATGAGCAATTATTTTAATTAATTTTTTAGATGAATCATTGGGATTTTCAAAGTGTATCATTATATCATATGCAAAAGAGATTATTTTATTAGCTCATATTCTGTTCTGATTTCTTCTATTTTTTCTTCTCATTGCCATTGCTAGGATTTCCAATACAATAATGAATAATATTGGATGGCACTGGGCATCCTTGTTTCACACCTCATCATGATGGGGAAACTTTTTTCCTTATAACAAATTATGCTTGCTGATGGTTGTAGATAAATACTTTTTTTTTTATCAATTTAAACAAATTTTCACTTATAGCAATACTTTGAAGTGTTTTTAGTGGAGATGAGTGTTGTACTTTATCTAAAGACTTTTCTACATCTATTGACATAATATGACTTTTAAAATTTTATTATTAATATGATCAATTATGTTAATAGTTTTCCTTCTGGTAATCCATCCCTGCATGCCTGGTAAAAATTGCACTTGATCATAATTAATAATCTTTGTAATATATTGTTGTAAACTTTCAGCTAATATTTTATTTAGGATTTTGCATTTATATTCGTTAATGAAATGAGTCTAATTTTCTCTCTACTTTTATTCTTCTTGGTTTAGGTTCAGTATCATATTTGTTTCATAAAAGGAATTTGGTAGGATCTCTTCTTTACTTATTATTCCAAATAATTTATTTAATATTAGAATTAGTTCATCTTTAAATATTTGATAGAATTCACTTGTAAATCGGTCTGGTCTTGGTGCTTTTTTCTTAGGAAGTTCATTTATGATCTGTTGATTTTCTGTATATGTAGATATTTTATTTCCTCTTCTGCTAATATAGACTTTTTTTGGTAAATATTCTTCCATTTTGCTTAATTTGTAAAATTTATTAGCATGCAATTGGTCAATGTAACATTATAATTACTTTAATTTCATCTTCATTAGTGGTATACTTATCCTTTCCATTTTAAATACTAGTGGTATGGTTTTCTTTTCTCTTTTAAAAAATCAGATTAACCAATGATTTGCCTATTCTTTTTATTAAAAAACTCCTACTTTTACTTATTAACTTACTGGTCTTTTATATTTAATTTTTTAAAAATAAGTTATTTGCATAGATGTTTTAGGGGGATTTTAGTGCCTGTTGTTAAATGAAGAAATAGTTAGAATTTTGAGAACTCTACTTTTGAATCCATTGAATGATTATTGCCACAGGTACCAGATGATTTTTATTTTGTAGGACAGACAGAGGAGTAGCTGTGTCCTCAAGGAAAAAAAATAAGGGATGTTTGAGCACAATGAGAGGGGCAGTGGTTGAAAAAAGGGAGACCTCTTCTTTTAGAAACACTGTAGGTATCATGGTGTAGTTGATAGAGCACTAACCTCAATGCCAAAATATCTGCCACATACTAGTCACTCAATAAATGTTTGTTGACTTGCCTTGGGTTGGGTTCAAGTCTTTCTTCTGGCATGCACTGTTTGAGTGACCCTGAACAAGACATTTAACTGTTCAGCACCCTAGGTAGAAATGTCCAACACACTGCCCATAGGATGTGACCCACAGCACCCTTAAGTACAGCCTGTACAAGATTAAATTGTATTGGGAAATATTTAACAAAATCAGTAAAAATACAATTAGATAAATATTATTAATATTTTGTTTCCTAAATCAGTATACACTTTCAGGGTTCCTTTAGTAGAGTTTAGTGACCCCTATTTCTATTTGAGCTTGATACCCCTGTTCCAGGCAACTCTCTAAAAATGCAGAGAAAGTACTGACTTTCATTGATAGGGGATGTTTCTCCACGTGGGTAATCCTAATAACAATGAGATGACAAGTCCATTCTTTTCCCCAGCAGTATTAAATAAACGTTACTTTTTTGTTGTTGTTGTTGTTGTTGTTGTTTTTTTTTTACCTAGTTAGTCCTTGGGGCTGTCTGGAAATTGATTGATTTTATAGACAAAATAGAAGTAATTTAATATGGGGCATCTGGCTTAACTTTTTCTGTTATTGTACCAATGCTCCCAGAAGGAAGATCTTGTGGCTGAGTCAGTGACAAGTCTGTGTCTTCCACATTCTCCCCAAAGAATTCCTAGAAATCTACATCTTACCTGTTGGGTCAGTTAGCAATGAAAAAGGTTGAAATAGAATGAAATTCATATCTAGGGAGGAGAGATTCAGAGATATCAAGGGTCCTCAACACTGGGAAACCATCCTGCCTTAAGCAGTGTCAGGGTAATGATTCAGAATTTCCTGTTAGGTGGAAGTGGGTGTAGGAGGAGTAGCTAGCTTCACAAACTGGTGTTTAAGAAAGAACATGAGACTATCCTCCCCATAAACCTTCCTCTCACTGAATCCAAAGTAAAATTTAGTGTGCCTACTCCCTATTTGCATCTAGCTGCAGTTTTGGAACTTTTTTCCCCTTTCAACCTTATTTTCGTGTTATCTCTACCATGCTGCCTGCATTCTTGCAATCATATTATTACCCTTTCAAGGGAACTTTGACCTTTTTTTGCCTTGTGAAGCCAGATTTTGGTAGGTAAGCTTTTACCCCATCTTGCCTAGGGACAGACCACCATGCTACTTCCAGGCTATCTCCACACCATTCTACTATAAGCACACTTCCTTCCCTACCTCCCTACTCACTTCTGGCTCTCTTTGAAATGTTGTCTCCTCTATTCAAATGCAAGCTCCTTGAAGGCAGGGATGGTCTTGCTTGCTTCTATTTGTATCCTCAGGGCTTAACACAAATTCTCACATATTGTAAGGACTTAATAAATGCTCTATTTATTCACCTATCATTTCTTTAGGTAACTAAGTAGAAATGTGGCAGTTACATCATGTCTCCTCTACTAGAATGTAAGCTTCCTGAATGCAGGAACTCTCTTTTTTGCTTCTATTTATATCCCAAGTGTCTAAGAGAACACCTAGCACTTTGTAATAATTTAATTAATTATTAATTTAATGATATTAATTTAATTAATATCATCTGTCTGTCTATCATCATCATCATCATCATCATCATCATCATCATCATCATCATCATCATCATCACTGTCATCACCATTTTAATAGCTATTCCAAAACTTCACAAGATCCTTGATTCAGTCAGAGGAGCTTCTCATGAGTAACCCAAACCATCTGAGCTTAAGATAAGGGTTTCATGAATTGCTGTAACCAAAACCAAGGAATCAAATTTAAAACAACAACAACAAAAATCTCCAACACTACCGAATTACTGGTGAATCTCCCTGCACAGAGACAGGCTAACTTATCCTCAAATGGTAGTACATTTAAGGAGAAGGAAGGAGGAGAAGGAAGATTTGAAGCCTTTCCATTTCAATAGTTTGCATAGCCTTCTTGCATAGTTTTCTAGCACTCTGGTGACTGGATCCAGATGGCTCAGCAGGAGAAAGTGAGGCTGGTGACCTTGCATAGCTCTCCCTCACTCAAAACAAAGTCAAGTGCAAGTCATGTCATCATTCCTCTGATGTCATGGTCCTCTTTGAAAATGAAGGATAAACACAACCTGTGAGTAGAGCAAGCTGCCTAAATGGGGACCCAGCTAGCTGGGTAACTCCTTACCTTTCCTTTTCTTTCCTTTCCTTCCCTTCCCTTCCCTTCCCTTCCCTTCCCTTCCCTTCCCTTCCCTTCCCTTCCCTTCCCTTCCTTTATTTCTTGTCTCCCCTAAAGCCTTGTACCCCATGCACTCTGAAGCCCATGGGTTGAACAGCAAAGGGTCCCTGCCCAACCCCCACTCAGTGGCTGGTTTTGGACTCTCCTGGTTTACAGTGAATGTCACTAGTAACAATTTCTCTTGGAAACAACAACTCTGAGGTTCCTGACCCTCCAGAGTGATTTATCTATTTATTTTGTCTTTTCTATTAAAGGGGCCATTTAAAGAGTCCTATTCACTGAATGGGCATTCCCTCACTTTAAAAGAGCACTTGAAAAGGCTTTAGTCTAAAAGGCTAATGTCTCCCATTGCATCTTTGACCATCTCCAGACATCTGATGGATATCTGGTCATTGGTTGCAGATGGCTCAGGAGGAGAAAGTGAGGCTGGTGATCTTGCACAGCCCTCCCTCATTCAAAACAAAGTCAAGTGCAAGTCATGTCATCATTTCTCTGATGTCATAGTCCTCTTTGAAAATGAAGGAGAAACACAAAGAATGATTAACACCTTGGATCACTTTGTAGCTTGATGAGATCTCACAGTAGGACTTTAGTGAAGAAAAACCCAATTTTACTTTATTTTTTGCTGATTTGGGACTTTGATAACAATTTTGTGAATGGAAAGACATAAAGGGCTAAGAATCTTGTTATTGCCTTTTGATATAACCCTGGACTAAATTCTGAATTGGCTGGTTCCCCAAAATGAAAAGAAATTCAAAGTCTTTAACATTTTCCACCCTACTGTTTGATCCTTTGGTGAAATAACTAAGTGAGGATACAAAGATGGAAAGAACCAAATTGAACAGGATTGAGATTTAGAGAGCCTACTATGTTATAAGGGGGGGGTATTTCTCAAAACAGGGTTCAAAAGAGGAGTGAATCATCAATGACATTCCCTTTGAATGAAAGTAGTTTGTTTTGCACACAGACTATATAGAAAGAGGCACACAGATTCACTGCCTATCCTGGGCAGATAAGAAATTAACCTTAGCAATTTTTTTGCCCTTTTTTGTGACATGGTATAGAGATATCTCTAACTGATTCATTTTCTGTAAGGCAAACAGCAAGGAAAGGATTTACCAAAATGATATTCATATCATTTTACAGCTGACTAAACCCACATTTCCTTGTGACTCCTCCTCTCAGCAGTCAAGGGAAACCATAGAGCAGATAGAAACTAACAGAAAGCAAGGAGCATGATTTACATGATCTGAAATGACACGAGTTTCTGTAACATGAATACGGACAACAAACCAAGAGCAAGTAACAAGATTAGCTATTAAAGGAATATGGAGAGGGTATAAAATAAAGCCCATTGGGAAGGGGGACTTTCAGGAGATGATCAGTGACCTGCTTCCTTTCCTTGATGTACCAGACCAATCCATTTCAGTCTTTTTCTACTACCTTTTAAACTGAGGTGGGAGGGTGGAGATGTAAATGAGATTGCGATGTTATTAAGAAGGAAGGAAAACACCTGCTATGTACCCAGAACTTTATAAATGTTATCTCACATGATACTCACAATAACCCTGGGAGTTAGATGTTATTATTTCTCCATTTTACAATTAAGAAAACTGAGGCAGACCAAGACTATGTAACTCGTCTAGGGTCACATAGCTAGTAAATATCTGAAGCTGTTTTGAACGTAGGTGTTCCTGACTCCAGTCCAGTGCTCTAGGTGCTGAACCAACTACATGGGGCTTAATAAGGGGTTTAAGACTCTCTCTCTGTTTTTCTTTCTCTCTGTCTCTGTTTCTGCCTCTGTTTCTCTCTATCTTTTTCTGTCTTTGTATATTTCCACGTGTATCTGTTTCTCTCTGTGTGTCTGTTTCTCTCTCTCAACCTTCTTTTTTTGAGGTTACATATAGAACAATTTATATGAAGCTTCCACATCTTTCCAGAAGATTATGTGCCACCTCCAAATAAATTTTAAGTCTTTCCTTTAGCATTCTTATATTCTGAAGTATTTGGAAGAATTTTTGATTTTAGCAGTGTGGATGTTTCCTCCATGGATACTGGCTAAAATCCCTCAGGATGTAAAGTCCATGTGATTCTTGTCCATATTTCTCCATAAATCCTCTATAATGTCATCTCTTGTTCCTTTACTACTTAATTGCTATAAATGTACCAAGCTGACTCTTCCTCTCTTTTCTCTCATTCTTGCTGTATGACAGGCCCATATTTTCTTCTGGTCATATGCATCCTTGAAACATATCCCATTTCTCCTCTGAGAGGTTGGTCATTGTTGGTATTGATGGAATCCTAAAAAAGCTACCCCCAGGCCCCAATATTCTAACTTCCTTATGGGCCTTCTTGAACAGGCATGCCCTGATTTGACCACACAATTTGACTTTAACCACATCACAAGTCCCCAGACTCAATCATAGGCAGGTCCACTGCTTCTAATGAGTCCCTGCCCCCAGACTCAACATAACCCCTAACCAGTCACTGTCCATAGATCCAACTTACATATTTAAACAAAAGCGTCCATTCACTCAACCACAATCACATCATCCATTTATCCCAAGACAGGACCACAATACCTAACCATCCATCTAGACCAGACAGGATCACAATAGCTAGCAAATAAGAAAGCAGCATGATTAGGATGTATGACCACTGAACCATAGAAGGGGCTTCCCCTAAGGTGGTGTCTACACAGTAATAGTACTAGGCCTAGTATAGTAATAGCAATATTGGTAATATTAATAGCGCTAGAGTAAACTTATGACATAGGTTTATTATAATATAATTATCATACATAAATGCCCTCCCCAAGTTTGTTTTTTTCTGTATGTATTATGAGTAAGGGCATGTACAGTTCCACTGAGACTGGGACCACTGCCCATTACTTAATCCCTTAACAAACCCCTCCTGCCTTTATAATATTAATCATAGTCCCATATTCTATGTAAATTTTGATTGTGTAATTAGCATTATATACTCTATAAAACTGTCTGTCTTGCCTTACTGAAATTGCTAGTTCTCTGAGGAACTTAGCAGTTCACTAGACCATACAACCTCAAAATCACGATTATTCTCTCTAATTGGCTTGGAGTTTGCCTGTGAAATTCTTTGACATATCCTGCAATAACACAACATGACCTCATCCGTATGATGTAGACACCAGTACCTATGATATGCCTTTCCACTGCCCAGGCTCCAAAGTATGATCCTTATATCACTTGCTTGAAGCCACAAAGAAGAAAGAACAGATATAAACAAAATATTTTTCTTTCTTATAAAAATCAAGAACAGTTGAGCTTGTATATTTTATTTTGCCAGTAGTTCGTGCTGTTTGAAACAAATTGCTTTCCTACAAGGAATTTCTTAAAATTCTCTTTCAGACAATGGAAAAAAAGTTAGTTTTATAAATTTTTATTATTTGTATCAATTTGGTTAGTGGGGCATTTTAAAAAATTTATTTGTAACAAGGGATGCCTGTTCATTATTGAGAGCAGACTAGGAAAGTAATATGTGTAAGTGGTGGTTGAAGAATAAACTAAAATTTGCAAATTTTATTAAAGTATTCCTGAATGTGCATGTAAGTGAAGCCCTATGGCAGAATTAATAAAAAGCTGACTTTAGAGTCAAGAAAACTAGATTTCAAGTCATGCCTTTATATTACAATATCTGTGGGATCATGGACAAGTCACTTTAACCCTCTCACATTTCAGCTTTGACCCACTTAGGTATTCTCTGAGAGCTGAAGACACCCAGAGTAAATGATGAGTTCCACTTGTAGAAAGAGATTCCTATACCAATAAAATTATAGGTGCTGAAATAAATAAAAAAGAAATTTGTATGTGTTTTTCAAAATATGAGGAAGAATATTGATTTAAAAAAAACTATTGGAGAACAAAGAGGGAAATGAGAAGTGGAAGCAGAACTGGAGGAAGCAGAAGAGGAAATAAACTGTTGGAGTGTAAAAGTGACAGATTAGGTATTGGGGTTCATTTTCTTTCTAAGTCAAATTAATTCATCCAGAAAATAAACTGATTTAACCATTTCATGAAGTCAGATTTTAAATTTCTTAGAATTTTGTCAAATGCTTTTCTTTAAATACTATCCATTTTTGAGAACTAGTCACCTCAGAATATCATTTATTTAGTTAATGACTGAAGTCACACAGAATTAGAAAACTTGGAAGGACTAGAAAAAGGTTATCAGATCCAACCCGCTGACTCCAGAAAAGGTAAAGCAAACAAACAAACAAAAAGCAAATTAAAATAGCTTTCTTTCTCAGTTTTTAAAACATTTTCCTGAAATGAAGTTCCTGCAGGCTTATATAAAAGTCTTTGTCAATGTTTTTGACCTGATGATATGTCAACAAATTTATTCTGGCTGTAAGTTAATGTCATTTCCTGTTTAATTGTTTATTTTTGTGGAGAACACCTGGTTCAATACACTGCTAAAACTTCATCTCTATGATTTTGCTAGCATATTTGTAGCTTTGCCTTCTTGGTATTTTTTTTACTCCCTTCTGAAAGAGGTTGAACTATGGAACATGATGTGTTCTTACCTTATGAGAAGAATACAATCTGACTCCTTCTAGGAATACTGTCATTAAGGAATTTCATAAGTAAAGATAGTGTCTATCATAAAAACACAGACAGTTAGTTTTAGAAAGGACATACTATAACCTCCTTATTTAGTAGATAAAAAAAAAACTGAGGTGAATCAATCAATAAATGTGTTACATTCCCTACTATTGGTCAGGTACGTTGCTAGGCCTTGAAGACAGACAAAAATAAAAGAATCCCTGCTCTCAAGAAACCTACATTTTTTTTCTTGCTCATTTATTTTGCTTGGGCCCAGTGTTTTACTCAATGCACATTTATTGACCAACTACACTAATGTGCTAGTTTTGATAAAAATGAAGAGTATGATTTTTATATAAATATGGTGGTCAAGAAATTAAATGTTGCCCTAAGTACAATGTTTTATCTAAATTTTTTTCTCTCTTCCCACCTACAACAGTACTCAGTACTTAAGGGAATCTCATAAATGTCTGTTGCATTGAAATAATTTATATTTCAATCGTTTAGTTCAATTATTTGTCATTAATATGTAGAACATGCAGAAAGTTGTGATGAGGATCACTATGGCAATACCGTGTTAATCTTTTCTTCCTGTTGAAAACTACTCAGATCTATAAAATATTTTTAAAAATTTGTTTATTTTAAACATTTATTTAAAAATTGATTTCAAAATTTCTCCCTCCCTCAAGACTTTCCCCCACTGTATTGCCGACATGATACCCACAGTAGCTGTGAATATGCCAGCGTATTTCCAGGTTTGAATCATAAGATATAACAGACTCTCTACATTGAAGACAGAACAAAAACATTTATCCAAACACCAAAAACCAAATCCATCATAGTAACAAAGAAGTCTATATATATTATCAGGTCTTCCTACAAACCAACTCCCTTAAACAAAATCACTCCCTCTCTCACTCAGAGTCCTGCCTTGCTTCCTCTCTCTTTCCCAGCTCTATCTGCTCTGTCTCACTTCCTGTCAGCTCTACTTCACCCATCCTGCTCCACGTAACTTAGACTCATGTGACTCAGGCTTCCATGTGACTAAAGCAGGTCACATAGGCCTACTAATGGATGAGAAAGATCTTCCCATTTCATTACTCACCCACTGAGAAGTCAATAAAAATGATATCAATTATATGAAATCATGCAAAACACATTTCAATATTAGTATGTTGAAAAAAAAAGCAAGAAACACAAAGTGAAATAGCATGCTTCAATCTGCATTCAGAATCCCTGTCTGGAGGTGGAGAGCATTTTTCATCATGGGTCCATTGGAATTATCTTGGAAAGTCTTTCACAACTGATCATCTTAACAATTTTGCTGTTTCTGTGTATGATATTCTCCTGATTTTTTTTTGCATCAATTCATTTAAGTCTTGCCATGTGTTTTTTTAAATGATCCTGCTCCTTCTTTCTTTTAGCACAATAATATTCCATCACAAACACACACCACAACTTGTTCAGCCATCCCCAGTCTATAGGCATCCTCTCCATTTCCAATCCTTTGTCACTATAAAAAGTACTACTATAAATATTTTTGTGCATATAGGCTCTTTTCCCTTTTCTTTGATCTCCTTGGGATACAGACTTATTAGTGATATTGATGGGTCAGTTGATGAGTCACAGTTTTACTACCCTTTGGATATAGTTCCAAATTATTCTCCAGAATAATTGAACCAGTTAAATCCAGCAATAAGGTATTAGTGTCCCAATTTTTCCATATACCCTCCAACATTTGTCATTGTCCTTTTGTTTCACATTAGAGAATCTGATAGGTGTGAGCTGGGATTTCAGAGTTGTTTTAATGTGCATTTATCTAATCATTAGTGATCCAGAGCAGTTTGTCATATGCCAGTTGGTAGCTTTGATTTCTTCTTTTGAAAATTGCCTATTCATTAATTGTTGAAGAGAGTTGCTATAAACATTCCCATTCCCTTTCAAAGTTTTAATTACTATTTGTGAATTTCCCTCCATCTTATTTTTTCTTGTTGTTTTCTCTCAGCTTCTCTTTTTACCCTATCCCTGCTATTTTATCTTCTCCCCTCTGACTTCCCACTTCACTGACCCTCCCAGAGTCCCCCACCCCATCAATCTCAATCTTGCATCACCTTGATCCCCATTTTTCTCACCTCTCTACATGTTCAAAAGACTTCTATGCTCTTCCAGATGTGCATGTTTTCTCTTCAATACAGATGAAAGTAAGGTTCCAACATTAGGAGCTCTCTACTCCTACCTGCTTCCTCTGTATTAATTCTTCCTTTCATACCCCATTTTTATAATATAATTGCTCCCTTGTACCTTTTCCTACCCAATTTTGTTTATTATTATCATCCCATTATACATAACTCAGTCCCAACCTTTCTTTCAAGCAACTTTAGTAATTGACAGTTTTAAGAATGCTGATAACATTTTCTTATGTATATGCATATATACACACACACATACATATGTATATATTATATATATATATATATATATATATATATATAATGTATAATAAGTAAACAGTTTGACCTTTTTAAACTGCAAGGCTGATTATGTCAAACTCTTCCTCAATAAATTCTAGTGGCTTTCTTTTGCTCCTAGCATAAAATATCCTCAACTTGGCATTAAAAACTTTTTACAACCTGGCCCCAACCTTACTTTTTCATCTTACTATACATTACTTCCCTTTTTGCATTGGATGCATCCTGGGTCATCTCCAGTCATCCCGGTGAATATCAGGTCACTGGTTTCAGATGGCTCTGAAGGAAAAGTGAGGTTGGTGACCTTGCACAGCCCTGCCTCCCTCAAAACAAAGTCAAGTGCAATATCATGTCATCATTTCTCTGATGTCATGATCTTCTTCAAAAATGAAGGAAGGATAAACACACTCCTGTGAGTAGACTAAGCTCCTCTCCTGTCTGTCTCCCCCTCCCCTTCTTTCTTCTCTCTAAAGGAAAATTTGGATGGCCAAAAGATGCCCAGTTGAAGTGGGTTTTACTGGCTAATTTCCCTTCCTGTCCCTTCCCTTCCCTTCCTTTCCCTTCCCTTCCCTTCCTTTCCCTTCCCTTCCCTTCCTTTCTCTTCTCTTTCCTTCCTTTCCCTTCCATTCCATTTCTTTCCCTTCCCTTCTTCTCCTTAAACCTACTGCACTGTGAAGATCAGATGCCTTGAGGCCCCTGCCCCCTGACTAAAGGTTCCCTTCTGGACCCTCCTAGCTTAAGAGTGATTATCAGTAGTAACTGCTGCTGTTTCCCTCCCAGACTGATGCCTTTCTTTTCTTTGCCTTATTAAAGTGGTCATACCCAGGCTACCTCTTAAATAGGCCCATTTAATGAAAGGGCGTTACCTCACCGTAAATGATTACCTAAATAGACCTTGGCCTAAATGGACCAAGGTCTCCCAGTGCACCCTGGGTCATCTCCAGTCATCCTGAGGAATATCAGGTCACTGAATTCAGACAACTCTGGAGGAGAAGTGAGGTTAGTGACCTGCACAGCCATCCCTCACTCAAAACAAAGTCAAATGCAAGTCATGTCGTCATTTCTGTGATGGCATGGTCTTCTTCAGCAACAAGGGATGAACACAACAACAATTCATTAATTGTAGAATGGCTTTTTTACTCACACAGACACACACACTCACATACCTATAAATTTTGATCAGTCCCTTACATATTTGAGAAATGAGGTCTTTATCAGAGAAAATTGCTGTAAATCCCTCATCCCCCAGTTTTCTACTTTCCTTCTATTTTTTGTTATATTGGTTTGTGTAAAAAACTTTTTAATTCCTTATAATCAAAATTATCCACTTTACTTCCCATCATACTCTCTGTCTATTGATTGGTCATAAATATTTCCCCTTTATCCTATGGATAAGGGGGAAATTTTTCATGCTCCTTTAATTTACTTGTTAATTTACATTAGTCCTTTAATGTCAAAGTCATATACCTGTTTTGACCTTATTTTGGTATATAATATGTGAGGTGTTGGGCTATGTCTATTTTCTTCCAAACTGCTCTCCAACATTCCCAGTAATTTTTGTAAAATGAGTAATTCTTACACACAAAGCTTGGATCTTTGAATTTATCAAACGTTAAATCCATATGGCTCCTTCCCAGATTAATTTTTTTTTAAATTGCAGCTACGTAAAGCAACCATCCTCTGCCTCATTTCTTACTTAGCCTTAATCACTGAATGATCATTTCCTCAGTCAGACTGAGACCTTTTAAAGACCTAGAGTTAAAGAGGCCAAGGTCTCCCGCTGTACCCAGGGCCACCTCTAGACATCCTGATGTATATCTCACCACTGAAGCAAGATGGATCTGAAGGAGAAAATGAGGCTGGTGATTTCCCACATCCCTCCCTCACTTAAATCCAATTCATTTGCATGTCATGGCATCACTTTCCTGATGTCATCATCCTCTTCAAGAATGAAGAACAACAACAACAATGAGATTCATATGGGTGGTTACTACTGAGTATTTTATAATTAATAGATTCCATTGATCCACCATTCTATTTCTTAGTGACTAGAAGTTTTTTTTGATGACTTGTAACAGTTTGAAATCTGGTATTGTTAGACCTCCTTCCTTGATTTTTTTATTCATTGATTCCATTGATACTCTTAACATTTTCCTTATCCATGTGCATTTTGTTATGATTTTTTTCTAGCTGTATTGAATAAATCCTTGGTAGTTTGATTGGTATGGCACTGAGTAAGGAAATTAACTTAGATAAAATTATCACTTTTATTATTTTGGCCCAGGCTACCCCCAAGCAATTAATGTATCTCAAAATGTCTAGAGCAATCTTTTTTCTCCCTATTTTTTAAACAATTAAATGTAGAAAAGGCTAAGATTAAATTTTTTTTGAATTCCAAATTGTTTTCCTCCTTCCATGACATAAATTATACATGTGCAGTCATGGGAAATGTATTTCTATAATTATCATGTTGTAAAAGAAAATACAGATCCAAAACAAAAACCTAAGAAAAATAAAGATTTAAAAAAGTTATGCTTTGATCTGCTTTCAGACTCCATCAGTCCTTTCACTGGAGGTATACATCATGTCCTTTGGAATTAATCTGTTCCCTTATGACTGAGTCCAAGTTTTACGAAACAAATCTTTTTGTTAAGGGCATTTGTTCGATAAAGTTTGGATTTGGTCAAAAGACCACATTTGATGACCTAGAGGGACACAAGTGTCCTCAAAGTCACAGTTTCCCCACTCCTGTCTTATACCATTGTATTGCTGAGAATACTGTCATTCACAGCTGATCATTAAGCAATATTGCTATTACTGCTTGCATTATTCTACTTGTTCTTCTCACTTTCTTTGTATCCATTCATAGAAGACTTCCCAGATTTTTTCTGAAATCAACATTTCTTAAGGCAAATAGTTTTCTGTCACAATCATATATCACAACTTGTTCAGCCATTTCTCAATCAATGGGCACCTCCTCAATTTCCAACTCTTTGTCACAAGAAAAAGAGCTGCTATAAATATTTCTTGTATATTCAGGTCATTTTCTTTAATCTTTTTGGATATGCAAGCATAGAAGTGGTACTGCAGGGTCAGAAGGTATGCACCTTTTTTATATCCCTTTGGGCATCATTACAAATTGCACTCCAGAATGGTTGGACCAGTTCACAACCAACTAATATGCTAGTATCCCAATTTTTCCACATCCCCTCTAACATTTGTCAATTTTCTCCTGAGTCATGTTAGCTAATATAATAGGAGAAAGGTCATACATCATAGTTGTTTTAATTTGCATTTCTCTCATCAGCAGTGATTTGGAACACTTTTTCATGTGACTATTGATAACATTGATTTCTTCTTCTTCAAACTCCTTATTCATATCCTTTGATCATTTATCAACTGGGAAATGACATTTTTTAAAATAAATTTGCCTCAGTTCCCTATATATTTGAGAAATGAGGCCTTTATCAAGGAAACTTTCTATATGTATACCCTAGTTATATTATATTATACTGCTAAGATTCTGGGCACCAAAATCCCTCTCTGTGTCCAGACCAGTACATGCTTGATCGTGCCACATTGGAGGAACTGAGAGCTCACAGATCCCCAGAGTATACCCTACTCTTGACAAAGGACCCAAAAGTCAAGTAACTGGTTGGGAAAAATGCCCAAAAAAGGGAAAAAAATAAGACTATAAAAGGTTGCTTTCTTGGTGAACAAATATCTCCTCCCATCCTTTTGGATGAGGAAGAACAATGCTTACCATCAGGGAAAAACATAGAAGTCAAGGCTTCTGTATCCCAAACTGCTAGGGTTGGAAGCTCAATTCCATGTGGACAGTCTCGGGTGGGTAAAGGTGGGAACTTCTAAATCTTAGAGTTCTCACGAGACCCTCCAGGAAATGGCTGGGAATCGAGGTGAACCGAGCTATCTCGTGTATTTCCACCTCTTCCCATGAGAAACGTGATGGGAGAGAGCTCTCCCCGCCCTCGAGAGAGTCCCGGATCTGGGCACACTATTGTTATCTAACAGCACGGTATTCAGATGCAAACTATGCTGCTGGAGAGTTTAGGTAGGATCAGGAAAGCCTGAAAGCTCTCTTGGGTGGAGGGGCGCGGGGCGGAGGGGTGCGGAGCGGTGAGGACAACAAGGCTCCGCTTTTCCTCTCTCCTCTCTCCCCTCCCCCTCTCTCCCCGCTTGTACTTCTACTTCCAATCTTTTATTGTAGATCTTTGCCTCCTTGGGAGATCTTTCTCTTTCCCTCCTAAGGAAGAATTCCTCTGCACTTGTATCTAGACCCTGAAATAAAGCTCAACCCTTGTTCGACTCTGGAACGTCCTTTCTCTCATACGAGCATCCGGTTTGGCCAACCGAAGACCTCGGGATAGAGGTAAGAAGACTCGGGTAGCCCTCAGGCCTCTAGGCCTGGCACCAAACACCCAGAATAAATATTCAATGGGCTCAGGCCATGGAAGAGCTCAAAAAGGATTTTGAAAATCAAGTTAGAGAGGTGGAGAAAAAACTGGGAAGAGAAATGAGAGAGATGCAAGAAAAGCATGAAAAGCAGATCACCACCTTGCTAAAGGAGACCCAAAAAAATGCTGAAGAAAATAACACCTTTAAAAATAGGCTAACTCAATTGGCAATAGAGGTTCAAAAAGCCAATGAGGAGAACAATGCTTTCAAAAGCAGAATTAGCCAAATGGAAAAGGAGGTTCAAAAGCTCACTGAAGAAAATAGTTCTTTCAAAATTAGAATGGAACAGATGGAGGCTAATGACTTTATGAGAAACCAAGAAATCACAAAACAAAACCAAAAGAATGAAAAAATGGAAGATAATGTGAAATATCTCATTGGAAAAACAACTGAGCTGGAAAACAGATCCAGGAGAGACAATTTAAAAATTATGGGACTAGCTGAAAGCCATGATCAAAAAAAGATCCTAGACATCATCTTTCATGAAATTATCAAGGAAAACTGCCCTGAGATTCTAGAACCAGAGGGCAAAATAAGTATTCAAGGAATCCACAGAACACCACCTGACAGAGACCCCAAAAGAGAAACTTCTAGGAACATTGTGGCCAAATTCCAGAGTTCCCTGGTCAAGGAGAAAATTTGCAAGCAGCTAGAAAGAAACAATTCAAGTATTGTGGAAATACAATCAGGATAACTCAACATCTAGCAGCTTCTACATTAAGGGATCTAAGGGCATGGAATATGATATTTCAGATGTCAAAGGAACTGGGACTAAAACAAAGAATCACCTACCCAACAAAACTAAATATAATATTTCAGATGAAAAAATGGTCTTTCAATGAAATAGAGGATTTTCAAGCATTCTTGATGAAAAGACCAGAGCTGAAAAGAAAATTTGACTTTCAAATACAAGAATGAAGACAAGCATGAAAAGGTAAAAAGCAAAGAGAAGTCATAAGGGACTTACTAAAGTTGAACTGTTTACATTCCTGCATGGAAAGACAATATTTGTAACTCTTGAAACTTTTCAGTATCTGGGTAGTGGGTGGGATTGCACACACACACATACACACATGCAGAGACAGAGAGTACAGAGTGAATTGAATAGGATGGGATCATATCTTTAAAAAATGAAATTAAGCGGTGAGAGAGAAATATATTGGGAGGAGAAAGGGAAAAATGGAATGGGGCAAATTATCTCATAAAAGAGTCAAGTAAAAGACTTTTCAGTAGAGGGAAAAAGAGGGGAGGTGAGAGAAAAAACATGAAGCTTACTCTCATCACATTTGACTCAAGGAAGGAATAAAATGCACACTCATTTTGGTATGAAAACCTATCTTACAACACAGGAAAGTAGGGGAGAAGGGGATAAGCAGGGTGGGGGGGATGATGGAAGGGAGGGCAATGGGAGGAGGGAGCAATTTGAACTCAACACTCTTGTGGTGGGACAGGATCAAAAGAGAAAATAGAAGCAATGGGGGGCAGGATAGGATGGAGGGAATTATAGTTAGTCACACACAACAAGCCTATTATGGAAGTCATTTGCAAAACTACACAGATATGGCCTATATTGAATTGCTTGCCTTCCCAAAGGGAATGGGTGGGGAGGGAGGGATGAAGAGAAGTTGGAACTCAAAGTTTTAGGAACAACTGTAGAGTACTGTTCTTGCTACTAAGAAACAAGAAATACAGGTAATGGGGTATAGAAAGTTATCTGGCCCTACCGGACAAAAGAGAAGATCAGGACAAGGGAAGGGAGGGATGATAGAAGAGAGGGCATATTGGTGATAGGGGAAATTAGAATGCTCCGTGTTTTGGGGTAGAAGTAGGGGACAAATGGTGAGAAAATTTGGAACCCAAAATTTTGAGAAAATGAATGTTAAAAGTTAAATAAATAAAGTTTAAAAAAAAATTATTGGACTTTCAGAAAGGCCTGATCAAAAAAGAACCTAGACATCATCTTTCAAGCTATTATCAAGGAAAACTGCCCCATATTCTAAAATCAAAAGATAAAATAAATATTGAAAGAATCCACCAATCACTTCCTTAAAGACATCCCAAAAGTAAAACTCCTAGGAATATTGTATCCAAGTTCCAGAGCTCCCAGGTCAAGGAGAAAATATTCAAGTAGCCAGGAAGAAACAATTTGCTAGAGCTTATACATGTGTAGTTACGCAAAACATTTCCATAACAGTCATGTTGTGAAAGAAAACAGAAAAAATAACCTCAAGAAAAAGAAAGTAAAAAAAGTATGCTTCAATCTGTACTCAGACACCATACTTTCTTTGTCTGGGCATAGATAGCCTTTTGAATGCTAAGTCCTTAAGAGTTGTATTGTATCATTGTATTGTTGAGAATAGGTTTCATTCACAGCTGATCATCTTATAATATTGCTCTTATTTTGTACGCAGTACATTTCACTTTGTATCTGCTCATTCCTAGTTTTCCATATTTTTTCTGAGAGCATCATGCTCATTATTTCTTATAATGCAATAGTATTCCACCATAATAACAATTTGTTCAATCATTCCATTATTACTGATGGACGTCTCTGCAATTTCCATTTCTTTGGCTACAGAAGGAAGTACTATAAATATTTTTGTATATATAAGTCCTTTTCTTTTTTGTTTTTTTATCTCTTTTGGAATACAGACCTAGTAGTGATATTGCTAGGTCAAATGGTATGCATGGCTTTAGCCTTTAGGGCATAGTCTGAAATTGCTCTACAATGGTTGAATCAGTTCATAGCTCCATCAACAGTACATTAATGTCTCATATTTCTCAAATTCCCTCAACATTTTTTCATTTACATTTGCTGTCCATTTAGCCAATCTAAAAAAGTATGAAGAATTATTTTAATTTGCAATTGTCCAATCAATAGTGAGTTGGAATGTTCTTTTATTCATATGGCTATAGATATTTTTGATTACTTCATCTGAAAACTAATATCTTTGGATCATTAAGTGTGTTTGTCCTTCATTGCTGAAGAAGACCATGCAATCAGAGAAATGATAACATGACTTACATTTGACTTTGTTTTAAGTGAGGGAGGGCTGTGCAGGTCACCAGCCTCACTTCTCCTCCAGAGCCATCTGAACCCAGTGATCAGATATTCATCAGGATGATTGGAGATGACCCAGGATGAGGCAATTGGGGTTAAGTGACTTGCCCAAGGTCACACAGCTAATGAGT
The DNA here is from genome assembly GCF_028372415.1 of Notamacropus eugenii. Classification (NCBI taxonomy): domain Eukaryota; kingdom Metazoa; phylum Chordata; class Mammalia; order Diprotodontia; family Macropodidae; genus Notamacropus; species Notamacropus eugenii. The sequence continues at coordinate 401,688,038 of NC_092876.1, forward strand.
GTCAAGTTTCTGAGGTGATATTTAAACTCAGGTCCTCCTGACTCCTGCACTGGTGCTCTATCCGCTGCCCCTTTGGATCGTTAATCGCTTGGAGAATGGCTCATTTTTATAAATCTGACTCATTTCTCTATAGGTTGGGAAATGAGGCCTTTATCAAAGAAATTTGCTTCGAATTTTTTTAACTGTTACTATTGCTGAATGCCTTTCCCTCCATCCTGTTCCCCCACCCAAATTTATTTTAATATTTCCTTTCACCTTGCCAGTCCTCAAAAGTGTTTTGCTTTTAACTACCCTCCCCCAATCTATCTTCCCTTCTATCATCACTCCTTTTATTTCTTTTCCCTCCTCCTTTCCTGTAGGATTAGATGGATTTCTATACCCAACTGAGTGTGTATGTTATTCCCTCTTTGAGCCAATAATGATGAGAATAAGGTTCACTCACTTCTCATCAGCTCTCCACTTTTTCTTCTACTGTAAAAGCTATTTCTTATCTCTATTATGGGAAATAATTTACCCCCTTCTACCTCCCTCTTTCTCTTTCTCCCAGTACATTCCTCTCTAACCTCTTAATTTTATTTTTAGATATATACCTTAGTATTCAACTCATGCATGTGCCCTCTGTGTGAGTATGTGTGTATATGTATATATATTTATATATATTCCTTCTAACTACCTTAATAATGAGAAAGGCATTATAAGTTACAAACATCCTCTTTCCATGCAGGAATGTAAACACTTTAAACTTATTAAGTCCCTTATAGTTTGCCTTTCCCTTTTACCTTTTTATGCTTCTCTTGAGTCTTGTAATTGAAGGTCAAATTATCTATTCAGCTCTGGTCTTTTCATCAAGAATGTTTGAAAGTTCTCTATCTCATTCCTCCCTGCCCCAAAGAATTATACTCAGTTTAGTTGGACAGTTGATTCTTGCTTGTAATCCTAGCTCCTTTACCCTGTAGAATATCATATTCTAAGACTTCTGATCCTTTAATGTAGGAGCTGCTGAATCTTGTGTTATCCTGACTTTGGCTCCACAGTACTTTAATTACTTCTTCCTGGCTTCTTGCAATAATATTTTCTCCTTGACCTGGGAACTCTGGAATTTGGCTATGATATTCCTTTTTGGATTTATTTCAAGTGATTAGTAGATTCATTAAATTTCTGTTTCACCCTTATGGTTCTACAATATTGGGACAGTTTTCCTTGATAATTTCTTGAAAGATGATGTCTAGAATCTTTTTTTGATCATGACTTTCAGGTAGTCCAATAATTTTTAAATTATTTCCCCAAGGTCAATTTTCAAGGTTAAGTTTTTTTTTTCCCAATGAGATGCTTCAAATTTTCTATTTTTTCTCATTATTTTGATTTTATTTGATTTTCTCTTGATTTCTCTTAAAGTCATCAGCTTCCATTTGCTCCATTTTAATTTTCCAGTAATTGTTTTCTTCAGTGAGCTTTTGGACCTCCTTTTCCATTTGGTCAATTCTCTTCTTTTGCTTTTTTGATCTCTTTTACCACTATGCCTAGTCTGGTTTTTAAGGTATTTTCTTAGTATTTTTTCCTTTGGTCTCTTTTATCAAGCTGTTGATTGTTTTTTCATTATTTTCTTGCACCCCTCTCATTTCTCTTCTCATTTCCCCCTCTACTTCTCTTACTTGTTTTTCAAAATCCATTTTTGAGATCTTTTATGACCTGAGACCAATTCATATTTTGGAGGCTTTCTATGTAGAAACTTTGATTTTATTAACTTCTTCTGAGTTTGTGCTTTGATCTTTGTCAGCATACTAACTTGCTATAGTCAGAGGGTTTTTTTTCTATTATTTACTCATTTTTCCTGTCTATTTATTAGTTGACTTCTAAATTTTTCCTAAAATAGATCTCTGCTTCCAGGGTGGAGGGTGCACTGTCCCAAGCCTCAAGGTTTTTGTGCAGTTGTTTTCAGAGATAGTACTAGGGACCTGTAAGTTTTCAGTTCTTCCAAGGTGATATGATCTAAGGAGAGGTGTTTACTAACTGACTCTGGTCAATTAGCAACCACAAGCACTCTTTTCTGCTGTCGAACTGTGAGGAAGGACCCCTGTGGCTGCTATGCTAGTGATCCTCCTCACACTGAGATTGCCATCCAGGACTGAGACTCAGATATGTGTATAAACAAAGCAACAGATCTTCCTTGTCACCATAGCGAATCAATGCTTTCAAAAAGACCACTGTAATCTCTTCCTGACCACATATTCAAGGCCCTCGCCATCTGTGAGAGCTCCAGAAGCAGCCACTGTTGCTGCAGATTCAGTCACTCCTAAGGCCTGCAACTGTAGTACTGGGGCTCGGGCTGTGCTGATATAGCCTGTGCTGGACTGTATTCTATTCTCACTCTGATGGTAAAGGCCTTTCCTGCTAACCTTCTAAGACAAGTTGTTTTTGGTATCTATGGCCTGAGTAGTCTGGGAACTGTCACTACTGCCAATGGCTCAGTCACTCCAAGACCTGCTTCTGGTTTGCTGAGGCTTGATCTGTTCTGGTATGATGTGTGCTGGATACCACTCCTCTTTCTGTTGCTTGGTGCAACAGATCTTTCCTGCCAGCCTTCTGAGTTGTCTTCACCTGGAAATTGTTTTCATTCTTGTCTTTTTCTGAGTCCCATTCCTTTTAGAATTTACTTATGTTTATTTTATAGGTTTTTGGAGGGTTGGGGGAGAGTTCAGGCCAGACCCTGCCTTTCCTCCACCATCGTGGCTCTTCCACCTCCATGCTTATTTTATTCTTGAACTCTTCAGTAATTATAGCAATCTTGGGTCCAATTAGCATTTGCTTTAACACTTTTCTTATAGCTATTTTCACATTTTGCCATCCTCTGAATTTTTTTCTTAATCTTCCTTGCTACCATATTCCCTTTTTTACAGCCAAGTTCTTTTTGTTATTATTTGCTTCTTTTTCCAAGCCTATTTCTTGAATTGAATCTTTATGTTAATGTTGGGTTCTGTTCACCATGGAGTTGGAAGGCACTGTCCCAATCTTCAGTCTTCTTCATGCTCCTTTTTTGAGGGCTGTTTTTGGGAATCTGAAAGATTCTGTGATCCAGGGAGAGGTGCAGACACTGTTCCTTTGTTCTGCTCTCCAGTCTTTATCCAGGGAGGGCCCCTGCTTCTCTGCATCTGTAAGCACTAGCATTCCTCTTAGTCCTGGAACTGAACAGGCACCCAGCTCCTTCAGTCGCAACCACTAGTGCTTCTCTTTGCTTTGGAACTATAACCATGGCCACTGTTTCCTTGTCCAACTATATGCCACATCATCTCCAGCCTGTAACTGCAATCCAGAACTGCCTATGAGGAACAGTTGCCAATCAATGCCAGCTACACCCAATACCAGCAAAGGATCCCTTGTAATCTCTTTCTGACCAGTTGTCTGACTCCCTCATCATCTCTGTGATGAAAACCCTGAAGTTACTGTTGTTGCTGCCGCTACTGTCATGACCACTACTAAGGTCCACTGATAACTGCTGCTGCCCTGCTCAGGCTGGCCCTAACCCTGGTGTCACAGACCTCTCCTGCCAACCTCCTAAGTTATCTTTTGCTAGGAAAAAAGTCTCACTCTGATCTTTTATTGGCTCTGCTATTCCAAAATTTGATCTGAGGAGTTATTTTAAAGTATTTTAGAGGGTAATGTTGGGAGAGTTCACCCACATTGTTGCCTATACTCCACCATCTTGGCTGTAACCCCCTCCCCACCCCTTCCCCATCCCACAGGCTTCCTTCATTCTCGTATCTGTTATTGTTCTCGTCAACCTCATCCAATAATCATGTGCTTACTTATTTTTTTAAGTGTATGGTTTTTAAGTATAATGAAAGTTCCTTGAGTGTAGTAACTAATTTTTTTATTCACTTTGCTTTCCCCACCACCACCACCAGTGTCTAGCCCAATGCTTTGTAAATATTTGGAGCTTAATAAGCACTTGTTATATTGAAATGGACTGGATTGGAATGGAAAGTATCAATTCATTGAGGAGGGAATCCTTCTTGCTTCTCTTACATAAATACACTAAAATCACTCTCTCATTTTGATCCCCAAATGAAGGTACTTTTTTCCTGACTCTAGACAGCCCCAAATGCAAAAATTATTGGCATTGTTTCTAGGTAACAATACAGATAGATAGATAGGGACCAGGCCCCAATATCAGAAAAGATGTTACCTATCTTGCTTCTGACACTGATTAGCTACATGGTCCTTGACAAATCACTTAACCAATCAGTGTACCAGTCAACTTTCTAAGACCTTAAGTCACACAGCATTTAACCTATGTTGGTGAGGGAGTGTTTCTATGCTAATAAAATCATGTGACAAAAACAAAGCAAAATGAAATGAGTAAAAAATTACTCAGATATGCATTCATACTCAGGTGAGGGTATCAAAGGGCATCAAATATGGATTCACTTCTTTTCAAAGTTTCCCTATGGAGGGGGAATAAGAGAAGAAAGGTGTAGGATACTTCTGTCTACATCGAGGCAAAGCAACTATGGGCCCTTGGTCTTACAACTCCCTTGCAGCATTACTGTCATTGTAGGAGCAGTGTTGGTAGATACAATTAATGGGTATAGATCTGAGTCCCCAGTAGACTGTGTACAGGAAAATAAAACACCTAGGGAGAAGCCAACACAATTAAAATAGTCTAGAGATTAAAGGGTGCATATGTACGTGGAAAGGGATGATACCAATTGTCACTATCCTTTATACTTTTAGTATGTGTATTTGCTTTGCTTAGGAAAGAAGATTAGATTCAAACCTTACCTAGTGATAAGCATGCTGTGTATCACATAATATATGACTGGTTATATTCATACTTTTAAATTTCATGCTTTCTCCTCTTTAAGATTAGGGCAAATTATTCTGTCATTCTTAAAGTATATGGTACCAGTTCTATTAAAGAACAGGTTTTCTTAATGTTTTCAGATGAGCATGACTTATGAGCCTCCACCACATCCTTACCTTAGTAAGAGGATTTCTCAAAACTAGAAAATAGTGTGGTGGAAACTGGGCATAGACCACTGCCTGACACCTGATGGGTACACAATTCAGGTGTAAAGTCTGATACTATAAACAAATGGGGTAGCAAGGAAGAGTTTGTCAGATTTAAAGAGAATGGAGGAATTTGTGACTAAACAAGAGACAGAGAACATTATAAAATGGAAAATGGAAAATTTTTCATTACATTAAATTGAAAAGTTGTTACACAAAGAAAGCCAATGCAACCAAGATTAGGAGGGAAGCAGAAAACTGACAAAGAATCTTTACAACTAGTGTCTGTGATAAAGGTATCATTTCTAAACTATCTAGAGAATTAAGTCAAATTTACAAGAATACAGGTCATTCTCCAATTGGTAAATGGTAGAAGGATATGAACAGACAGTTTGCAAAGAAAGAAATTAAAGTTATCTATAGCCATATGAAAATATTCTCCAAATCACTATTGATTAGAGACATGCAAATCAAAACAACACCGAGGGACCACATCACACCTGTCAGATTGGCTAACATGACAAAACAGGAAGATGATAAATGTTGGAGAAGATATGGCAGAGTTGGAACACTAATTCATTGCTAGTGGAGCTGTGAGCTGATCTAATCATTCTGGAGAGTAATTCGGAACTATGCCCAAAGGGCTACAAAAATGTGCATTCCTATTGACCCAGCAGTATCACCTCTAAGGCTGTATCCTAAAGAGATCATAAAAATGGGAAAAGGACCCTTATGTACAAAAATATTTATAACAGTTCTTTTTGTGGTGGCCAAGAACTGGAAATTGAAGGGATGCCCATGGATCGGGGAATGGCTGAACAAGTTGTGGTATATGAATGCAATGGAATACTATTCCTGCTCTAAGAAATGATGATCAGGCAGACTTCAGAGAGGCCTGAAAGGACTTAAATGAACTGATGCTGAGTGAAGTGAGCAGAACCAGGAGAACATTATACACAGTAAGAGTCACAGTGTGTGAGGACTGTATCTGATAGACTTAGGCCTTCACAGCAATGCAAAGACCTAAAACATTTCCAAAGGACTTGTGAAGCAAAATGCCATCCACATCCAGAGAAAGAAATATAGAGTTGGAAAACAGAATGTAGCAGACTATTTTGTATTTTGTTTTGGTTTGATTTTTCTCATGGTTTCTCCTATTTGTTTTAATTCATCTATGCAATATGACTAATGTGAAAATATGTTTAATAAGAATGTATGTATAAGATTGTATAAGGAGGGAGGAGGAGAAAATTTAAAATTTATGGAAGTGATTGTTGAAAACTGAAAACAAGTCAATTAAAAAAAAACAAAAAAAAGGAGGATTTGTTTTCATTTTAACTAAGAAGTTCAGAAACATTGATCCAATAACTTAAGCCCCAAATTAACAATGGGATAAATGTACCAGTGGGAACAGTGGTCACAGTTTCACAAACAATAAGTATTCAGGAGCAGAAAAATTACTTCACACATCAGACACAATTCCTTATTTCTCCCCAGAATATCAGACACTTCTTTTATATTAAGTTTCAGATCCTTCATCTCAAAGAATAAGATTTACACTGCCCTATGAAGTGATAGGAATTACATGTCTCGGTCTTTTAATATTTCTTGCTATGTGTTTAACCCTGATAATAATCAATCAAATATACCTAACGCCAGTTCTTAGGAGGCTCTTTTTGAGGAGAATGAGAGTTCTTGGCTTACTAGGCTTGAGATAAAGGAAGTTGGATAATAGATTCCTGTTTTAATCTTTTGCTTTCATTTTTCCTCCTGAATTTTGTCTATCTCTTTAGTCAAAGTCTCTTTAAAATAGAACAAATGCATTGAAACTCACAACTCTGAAATGAGATTTAGATCCAGGTAAAATTTAATCAGGGTCACTATGAAACAGCTGTGAGAAAATATATATTGAAGAGTTCATATTTGAAAATTTCAAAGAATAAAAATTCCCAACTTTCATGGAAGATGCCTTGCACAAGGTGTAAACAAAAGTGAGATTCTCTGAGCATTTTATAACAGTCACAATATTAAGTGCCAGGAGTAAAAAAAATAATTGTTCTATAAATTCTGCCCTGAAGTAGCTTATATTGTATTGAGGAGAAAACAAGTGTGTATTTGCATACATATATACATATACATGTTTGAGGGGCAAGAGTTTGAAGTCTCAGTTTATAGGTTTTGGAGAGGAACAGATTAACTTTTATTTGTGTCACGTTGGGATCAGTTCATTAACTTATTCAAATCATCTCAAAATTAATGGTGAAACTTTATAAAGTCAGCAGCAGCAGCTCCACCTTTTGATATTCGGCTGACCTGAAACTGTGAAGGACTGGAATTTGTCTGGAATTTAAATATCCTGGAACCTGACAGCAGCACATCGATAGTTCCTACTGATTCAGCGCACGTTGCCAGGATGTGGATTTTCATTAATATCTGATACAATTTGTAAATTATGTTTCTTTGATCTTTAGGATGCTTTGCATATGACTTCCATAATCTACTTTGCAATCTTATTTCCTACTATTGCCCCTTTACTTCTACTCATAATCTTACTGTACTGACGACAAGGGAGGGTAGTCAGGAAGACTAGAACAAGATAGGATTTTAATGAAAACTATAAATTAGTATTATCAATATTGTTATTTTCATTATATTGGCATGACTAAGCCATGAGCACTGTATATTTCCATAGTTCTATAAATTGTTCTTTAATGCTTTGAGTCACTTTGTAATTGAATCTATATGAGTATTTTTGTTTGCTTTTATAGATCACCCCCCAGATGTTTTATGCATTTGAAGTGATTTAGAATAGGATTTTCCTTCCTATTATTGCTTTTTAGATTTTGTTGTATCTCACACACACACGCATACACAGACACACTCACGTGTTATTTATTTTCAGAGGGTTTATTTTGTAGCCTGAAACTTTATTGAAGCTATTTTCTTTATTATTATTCTTGCTAGAATTTTCTAAGTAAGCCATCATATCATCAGAAAACAGAAAAAAGGATAGTTTTTTTCTTTATCTATGTTTATATCTTTAGCTAATTAAATCAATTAATTTCCAAATAACTCTTCTCTACATCTAGACATTAGTCTAAGTTATACATCATTCGAGTTAATATTGATCTTATCTGAATCTGTAAATGTACATGGTATCCCCAAAATCTTATTGCAATGTTAAGTTGCACACTGTTCACTTACTTAAGCCTTAGCACTATTTAAGCTGAACACTTAACTCAGACTTTTGGGACATACTGTGTGTCCGTAGTTCAACAAGCAGCACAGAACAAAAATTAATTTTCTGTGTAATAAATAAGATCCCAATAGTTATTGATGTATATGTATATGTGCATACATACACACATACATATATGTATATACATATACACACATATACACATATATATTTATATATGCATACATACACACATACATATATGTATATACATATACACACATATACACATATATTTATATATGCATGTATACACACATATATTCTTTAAAATAAGTTTTGGCGTCTAATTTCATGGAGCTTATCATCTAGCAGGAAAGTGAACCTTAAGCTAACTTATGTTGCACAGAAAACATTATGTAATAAGTCCATTACAAAGAGACTCAGCAAAATTCTAAGTGAGATCTGAAGGGAAAGGTTGTGGTTATTACTGACCAGTGGAGTGGGAGCTTTCCTGAGAGAGTTGGCATGTAGCATGGACTTTAAAGGATAAGCAGGGATTTAATATTAAGAGGGCAGGAAAACATTTCAAGAAATAGGTAAGAAACTGATAAAAAGGTGTGGAAACAGGAGTCCTCAGTGCATTTTTGATAGCAGAGAAGTCTCCAGTTTGGCCATGAATGTGTGAGTAGCATCCATAAAATAAGGCTGGAAAAGTAGCTGCTACTAGACTAGAGAGCTTTGAATGCCAGGCAAAATAGTTTTGACTTTACTAGCAAGGTGGTAAGGAAATACTGAAGAATTTTTAGCAGAAGAGTGACCAAACATAGGTAGAAGAAAGATAACTGTTACTATTATAGGAAGGTTGCATTGCATGATGAAAAAATAAAAGTCAGAAGTTTTGTCAAGAAACTGCTGCAATACTCTAGGAAGGTAGTGGGCAGCTAGATGGCATAGTGGATAGAGCACTGGAATTAGAATAAGGAAGAGTCATGAGTTCAAATTTGGCTTCAGATACTAGCTGTGTGACCCTGGGAAAGTCACATAATCCAGTTTGCCTTAGTTTCCTCATCTCTAAAATGAACTGGAGAAGGAAAGGGCAAACCACTCCAGTATCTTTGGCAAGCAAATCACAAAATGGGCTCCCAAAGAGTCAGACATGACTGAAATGAGTAAACAACAACAGGAAAGTGGTAATAAGAGCGCTACTACAGTGGTGGCAGTACTACAGAGTAGAATGGGCAAGTGCAAAAGTTATTGTGAAGGCAAAATCAATAGAATATTGTGACTAAGTGAATATATTCAAGGAACAGGGAAGAGGCAAATCTTAAGCTGAATTGTGTAGACTATAAATGATGATGTCTCAGGGAAAAATACTGAGAGAAGATATTTAAGGGGAAAGATAATAAACACGAATTTCAGGTCCAGGAGAGGAGAAGAGAAAAGAACAGATGCTGTGAGGAGTATATGGATTATTTAGTGTTAGCAAGAGTCTATAGCCATATGAAAAAATGCTCTAAATCTCTATTGATCAGAGAGATGCAAATCAAAACACTCAGATACCACATCACACCTATCAGATTGGCTAACATGACAGAACAGGAGGATGATAAATGTTGGAAAAGATGTGAGAGAGTTGGAAAACTAATACATTATTGGTAGAGCTGTGAGCTCATCCAACCATTCTGGAGAGCAATTTGGAACTATGCCCAAAGGGCTACAAAAATATGCATACCCTTTGATCCAGCAATACTGCTTCTAGGACTATATCCCTAAGAGATCATAAAAATGGGAAAGGGTCCTACATGTACAAAAATATTTATAGCAGCACTCTTTGTGGTGGCCAAAAACTGGAAATCAAGGGGACGCCCATCGACTGGGGAATGACTGAATAAATTATGGCATATAAATGTAATGGAATACTATTGTGCTAAAAGAAATGATGAACAGGAAGACTTCAGAGAGGCCTGGAAAGACTTATATGATCTGATGCTGAGCAAAAGGAGCAGAACCAGGAGAACTTTGTACACAGCAACAACCACAGCGTGTGAGGATTTTTTCTGGCAGACTGAGAGCTTCATTGCAAAGCAAGGACCTAAAAAAATTCCCAGTGGTCTTTTACGGCAAAATACCTTATACATCCAGAGAAAGAACTGTGGAATTCAATGGCAGAATGTAGCAGATCATCTTCTTTTGTATAATGTTTTATTTGTATAATGGTTTGTTATATGATTTCTCCCATTCATTTTAATTCTTCTATGCAACATGACTATGGTGAAAATGTATTTAATAGGAATGTATGTATAGAGCCTATGTAAAATTGTATGCCATCTTGGGGAGGGAGGGGGGAGGAGGGGGGGAAAGAGAGGGGGCAAAATCTAAGTTTTATGGTAGTGATTGTAGAACACTGAAAATTAAAAAGAAATATAAAGGAGCTGAAGTAGGAAAAAAGAGTCCAACTGAGGTTACATAACATACACTTGTAGTGGGTAGTTAGTTCAGTCTCACGGTAATCTTCAACAACACTTGGTAGACTTGGTTGGAGGAAGGAGTAGAAAAATATGATGATGGGAATAAAACATATACTGTTATCTTTTCCACATTGTGAAAGTTGAGGATACAGTACCTAAATGATCTGGAAATTTCATGTAAAAATTTTTGGCCCTCTTTTAGTACAGAGAAGAAGTCTGAATTTTCATGTTATTAAAAGATAAAATATGTTGAAATTATATGGTGCTATCCATATGTATTATATGATACTATCCATATATTTTATTCATTTCTTAGTTTCTAAAATGTTTGTGTCATCTGCTGGATATCATGTGTTGTCTGTATGCAGCTTCTGCAAAACTCCTCCAAAATTTCTATTTAGTTTCTTATGCTGACCCCAAATACATCAGTATTATAATGGGGAATGTGGGAATGTGAAAAGGATAATGTAAATACAAAGTAATTAAAGGGACAGGTAGCATATGGGAGAATAAGGAAAGGCTTTGGAAGGAGTTGATACAAGATCTTAAATTTTACCTCTGAAATCTACTAGAGATTTTAAGGGATAGAGGTGAGGAAAGAGTATATTCTAGGCATGGACACAATCTATGCAAAGGCATGGGATAGAAAGGGAACATTATATATATGACAATCAGGTAGGTTAGCTTGTCTGAAATCATTGTTTGCAAAGTGGAGTAAATAAAAGATGAGAGAAAGGTAGGCAAAATAACATAGTAATGCAATGGTATATTTTTTTCGATTTATTTATTTTTGGTTTTCAACATTCACTTCCACACGTTTTAAATTTTCTCCACTTCTCTTTCTCTTCCCTCCCCAAGATGGCATGCATTCTGGTATGAGTTCTACACATATATTTTCACATTAGTCATATTGCATAGAAGAATTATAATGAATGGGAGAAACCATGAGGAAGAAAAAAAAGCAAAATAAAATAAAATAGACTGCTTCACTCTGCATTCCAACTCCATAGTTCTTTCTCTGGATGTGGATGGCATTTTCCATCATGGGTCCTTTAGAATTGTTTTAGATCCTTGAATTGCTAAGAAGGGCTAAGTCTATCAAAATCAGTCACTGCACCCTGAGGCTGTTTCTGTGAACAATGTTCTCCTGGTTCTGGTCACTTCACTCAGCTTCAAATCATACAAGCATTTTTGGATTTCCTGAAGTTCTCCTGTACATCATTTCTTATAGCACAACAGTATTCCATTACATTCACATACAACAACTTGTTCTGCCATTCCCCATTTGATGGGCATCCCCTCAATTTCCAGTTCTTGACCACCACAAAAAGAGTTGCTATAAATCTTTTTGTACATGTGGGTCCTTTTCCCAATTTTATGATCTTTTGGGGATACAGACCTAAAAGCAGTATTGCTGGGTTAAAGGGCATGCTCATTTTTATAGCTTTTTGGGCATATTTAATGAAATATTATTTTGCTGAGTGAAACTGAGAAAGGAGAGTCAGGTAGGTCATGCAGGTAATAATGTACCAGGTATGGAGTCAGGAAGATCAAAGTTCAAGTGACCTGGGCAAGTAATTTTCTGAGCCTGGGCTTCTTCATCTGTAAAGTTTGCTGATAGACCTGATGGTCTTGAAGGTATCTTCTAGCTCTAAATCTATGATTTTATAATTCTATGGAAGATTCAGAGGAAACTGAGAAGATTTTTAAGAACTGATACACAGTAAAAATGAACAGAATCTTTAATAATTTATTCAGTGATCACAAAACTGCAAAGACTTCCAAACTTCGCTCAACACAATGAAAATCATAACTTCAATAGACTGATGACAAAACTCGATTCTTACTTGCTAGTAGGCTAGCAATGGACTGTATGTACAGAATGAAACACATGTTTTCACACATAATCAATACGTGAATTTTTAAAAAGAAATCATTATATTTCCAATACAAAGTTTTTTTGAGGGGTGAGGATTATCAAGCACAAAGGAGGAGCCCAATAGAAATACCCCCCAAAAAAGAGACAATGAAACAGAGTCTACTGTAATGGTAAGGGGATTTGAAGATCTTCCTTGTCTCTTAATAGACCCATGTGATCTACTTGAGCTCTGGCCCAGCCCACAGTTTGAGTCACATGGAGTCCATGCTGAATGAGTGGAGCAGGAAAGTCAGAGCTGAGAGAGAGAGTGAGGCAGAGCTGGGAGAGAGCCAGGTAAAGCTAAGGCAGAGCAGCTAGCATGAGTGAGAGAGGGTGGAATTTTGCCTAGGGGAGCTTGTTTGTGGGAAGACCTGATGGATGGTGGTACTTCCATTATTGGTAATGTGTTTGAACTTCTTTGTTACCATGGTGCAATTGGCTTTCTGGTATCTTTCTGGTATCTGAGTAAATATTTTGGTTTTGTCTTTGAGGAAGAGAGTTTATACTTTGTGAATTTACCCTGGAAATATGCATGCATAGTGGCTTCTGTGGGTATCGCATTGGTGTTATACCTACATGAAACATTTCTTAAAAACCGAAAAGAATAGAAAGATATACAGAAGACCAAAGAGGGAAGCAGGGTAATACTGGTACTACTAGAAGAAACTTAATACTTTTAAAAAGAAATTACATGTAATAGATTTATTTCATATATATTCCTCTTCTGTTATTTTTCTAAAGAAATACATAAATAAATATGTGATGATAAATACATACAGAAATACATGCATACATATAGACATAGAGAAGAGAGAGACTGGAGTCAGATTGCTATGAGAATTAGATGCTACATGGGGGGGATGTGTTGTATTTGATCCTTGAGTAACTAATCCACTGAAATTGGTAGGCTAGGATTTGTATTGTTTTATTCAAAGATGATGCTTTTGTCCTCAAGTTTTCTGTTCTACTTTACCTGCAATTGATATCAATGAATTCCTAAAGTCTTTGTTGTGGGAAAGGTTCCCAATAATTCACTGGTACAGTCTGATTGGCATTGCCAGTGGTTGTAGATTTAGATTAAATCTTCAGTGAGAAGAAAATATCTTCATTTCAAAGCACTAGGACACCATTCTCAAGAAGGCAGACCTGAAGGTCAACATGTGAATACATTTTTCAAAGGTATAACTCCACTTAATTTGTTACATTATATATTTGAATTATGAATGTGAATTATTGAATATGAATTATATATTTTCAGTTTTATATTTACAATTCAGTTCTCCATATTCAATTATCAATGAATTACCTATTTTTCAGATTGTGGATTTTTTATAATCTTCCATGTCTCTACCTCTATCTATTTATCTAAAGGTAGCTTGTGACTCAAGGGATTAATTGGAGCATTATGATACTGTTCAGAGAAAATGACAGCATCTAGGGAAAAGAGGAGAACTGAGCGTTGTCAGTTTAAACAATTGCTAATAATATTATAAGCAATAATTAAAATCAATATTGTGCTTCAGTGCTTACAAAGGCCTCCCAACCACCTTCTCCACTACTAAGTAATATCAGTAGAACTACTGCTACTTTCATATGGAAACAGATTATGAGAGATTAAGAGATTTGATCATGATTATACAGCTAATAAATATCAGAGCTGGGATTTTAACCATGGTTTTCTGATTCCAAATCCAGGTCTTTTTCAAACTTTTTTTTTTTGCAAAGGGTAGGGTCAGGAGCTGAATATCAGAGTCCCTTCATTTGGGAGAGCTAGGGCATCAGTCTGTGTAGCATCTGGGAATGCTATGATCAAAATGTCAAGAGACTAGTCCAGAAAGAAGTCCAGGAAGTAAACTAAGGTGAATCATAAAACAAGTGGAAATGAGGATTTGAGATGTACATTGATCTGAGAGAACTGAGAACTGTTCTCTGACTGCTATAGGAACGTTTATACCAGCCCAAGTTTGTGGGCTCTATTACTGCTTAAAGGCTGGGTTAGTTAACTCTGACATTTTGTTACCTCTTTTCCCTCATAGGGACATTTTACTGCATGTTAACACCAGTTTGATTACTTCTAAGCTACTCTAGTAAAAGCTGGGGTGAGGAAGGAATTTGAATGTTTGCTGAAATTCAATTTATTAGATTTTCATTGGAGCTAAATTTATCTTTGCTCTCCATGACCCTTAACTGCAGTGAATAGTTGAGAAAGACAGTGCAACTGTTCCAAACTGCCACTGACTTTCACTCTGCTGCATATACCTTTACAAGTAACAGCTGCCTTTTCTTTTTTTTTTTCACTCCTCGGAAAAGTATCATACTCTGCACTAAGAAGAGAAGCTCACGGTTGAATTATTCACAATTTCATTTCACTCAAAGAAACCTTATAAGAATCAACAAGCAAATAACAGAAGACTATATCTAGGAGTAGAGGATGTCATTTGGAGAGATTCTAGAAACCATCTAATTAAGTGTTCTCATTTTAGAGTGGAAGACTTATCCAAGATTACCCAGGTCACTGGGTCTTTAGTCACGCAAGTCAAATATCTATAAAATGATAAGGTTGGACTTATCTGATATCCACGAAACTATTATTGCATGTGTGATACCCTCCCACTAGATCATGTATCATGGCTGCCATATACTAACATTGCCTGAATAAGAAGGCATGAAGTAGTGTCTTTAAAAACACAGAATTACAACAACAAACAACCCTCCAAGATAATATCACCAGGCTCCAGTGTATTAGCCTTAAGTCTTCTTAGATGCAGCAGTGCTTGACTTTCTGATATAAGGGACAGAATATGGAACTTTGCATCAGGAAGATCTTATTTCAAATCTACCTGAGATACATAGGATCTCTTTGACCTTAAGAAAGTAATTTAACCTCTTTTAGTCTGTTTTTTAATTTGTAAGTGTATGTATGAGTCGAACTCGAGGCCCCACACTCTATCCTACTTCCAAATCAATAGTCCTGTGATCTTATATAGTTACACAATATTGAAATGATGACTTTCAATGGTATGTAAAGTTCCACCGTTTTTTCTCAATGGCATTGAAAGAAAATATTTATACACACAAAACACTTCCCTCTCCCAAGTTTTTGGTTCTATAGGTTAGAAATTTGTTTAGTATAAATATGAGTGAATGAATGAAACCCTTTTAGTTTCTACACAGTGAAGATAAAATTCCAATCCTTTTTTGTTTCCTTAGGGCCTTTATTACGATTCTTATAAAATTTGCAGTTTACCCTGGAGAGAGATGTTTTGCTTCAAGGAAATCTACATCCCAAACAGTACCAAAAGAATTAGAGTTGTCAATAAAGAACACAGCAAAACAGTTTTAAAGACGACAAAGATAATATATGACCTTTGTCTTTATATGATAATAAGACCTTATGGAGATTTAATTAAAATCAAAATAAAGCCTTTTTCATTTGAACAAATTAAAAGAAATGAGTCATCTGCAGTAGTGAAAAGTTTAAATTGACAACACCCAGAAGCTCTTTATGGTTATGAACTTGGTTGGTATTACCCTGGAACTATTGTCCAGCAATGGAGAATTCTATGCTCCCAATGGGGTCTTATAAACAACAGTGTTACATCTGTGGCCACTTCAATGATGTTTCACTCACTAAGGAGCAGGCCTTGTAGGAACCCTATAAAATCCAGCCAATGATGCAGATACTCTACTGTTTATCTTGACTTGACTGCTATTCAATCTATTTGTAGAGTTTCATTTAAAGTAGTTTTCCTGGACTTCAATAATCAGAGGGAGCTCTGGGAAGTCTTGCTTCCCCCAGAGTTCTGTGCCTGTATTTTCTTATACTAAGCAATGAGCCAATAGAGTCATGTCTTGCTTACTGTGTCCCTGAAAGAGCCACAATTCTCCATGAGGTTCCATCAAACAGTTTGTATCTTCATGGATCTGAAAGATTTAGAGACTGGTCAAGGCATCAAGATACAGAGGATAACGATGAGAATTAGCCCCAGGCCAACTTTCATCTAATCTTGTGTCAGAGAATTGAAATAAACATAGACTCGAAATGGATGGAACCGCAAATAAACTTAGATATCTTACACTGTAACTCTCTCATTCCAAAGATTAAAAAAAATGAGTCCCAGAGAAGTTAAGTAACTTTAACTAAGGTTATACTTACAATAGGTAACAGAATTAGGATTCACACCCAGGACCTCTGTCTTCTGACCGAGTCCTCTTTCCACCATACATTTTAACTTTCCTAATAAAATGTTGCCCAGGTGAGTTTCTTATGTGGTTTATCTTAATGAAAGGATGACAGTAGTTTTAATTAGCATATTAATTGGACATATAAATGAATAATTCTGAATTAGAAGAGTAAGATTGACATATACAATCATGTTTATGCTATTAATTTGCTTAGCAAATCATTTCTGTGTAGATAACCAAAATAAAAACTTCTACCTAGCTCCCATTCAGATTATCATAAATTATAAAAATGATGAAATTTCATTTAATGAAGTTGCATTTGCATTTGAAAATTATGCAATCAAAAAGTTTTTTTTCTGCCATTTCAATTTATTTCAAACAGTTCTTGAATTGAGACATAATTGCATGAGGTCTAGATGTCACAAGCTGTCTCACTTTTTTCTGCTCAGATGTCAGTCAATGTGTTTCTGACACTGCCAACATAGAAGTACCACATTATCATGTTTTCTCCTTCTCTTAGTGAGCCGTTCTGTTGGTGTTGAATCACAATGACATTCTCCATTGACATATGAGAATAGAGAAACCTAAGCCATTGAGTGAGTTTTAATTTACTCCAGTAGGTTCATGAGGGTAGGAACAAGATCTGTCATTATGGATACCTAAATTCTTCCTTATCACCTCCTGCCAGTCTGACGACAGTGTTGGTTAACTAGAAGAAAGTAGGGAGGATCTTTGTATGGCAAATCTCTTCACTTCTCTGGAACTCAGTTTTCCCATGTATAAAAAATGACAAGCTTTGACTACATGGTCTTTACCTACCTTTCAACTCTAAAATTCTACTGTTCTGAAATCCTATGTTTTAAGCAAACTGACCCAAAGAAGAAACAATCATATCTATATAATAATATTTATTTTGAACCTTTTTGTTCTATAAGGTTAAATAAATACTTTATTAATTAATAAGGATTAAATTAATTACTTCTGCTTAATGTTAGTGTTTATAATTGCTGGTTTTTAAAAGAAAAAATTAAGATCACTTTGTATAGCAATTCTTAGATTATTTAGGGCAAGCTATTTTGTGATGATCTGAGTAGAATGCCCTGTCTTGAAAGGGATGATTTAGCCTCCCCTGGGAAGATAAGCAAGACATTGTTTATAGCAGAGCATAGCCTTAAAATGCGGTAAATGTTCAATGACTATTTCTGATAGTGAAATACATGCCTTAATTTAAATGCTGTATTTCCTCTGGGTGGCATTTTCAGAATGATTTTAAACCAAGGTTGCCAGATGTTCTGAAGAGATGGGTTTATCCCTAATTCTAGTTCCTTTGATGACTTTCAACTGTTAGAATGGGTTAAAATTCTCATATTCAAGCCTAGTCAATACTGATGATAACTGCAGTTTGCATCAACTTTTATCAGACTTAATGAAATATCTTTTGAGGATATTCACAATAACAAGGATGAAAATGTTTTATCATAGGAGGAAATGAACACATCACTATTGTGCTGTGAAAGCAAGCATCCCAATATATGCAGGAGGGCCTGCTATCACAGCTTCTTAGACCTGCATTTCTAAAAGGAAAGCAACTTTTGAGGGGTCAACAATCACTTTAATTAAGCACATGTATCATTCACTTAGTTCAGAGGAAAAGTCAGCTCCCTGAACTTCAGAGAAAATACAGAGAAATCAGAATCAACAGACAGATTTCTAACTCTCTGACATATATCACAGATCAAGAGATACATAAAGAGTTAGGAAATAAGGAGGCACCAACATCTGGGTTTTCAAAACCAGGAGGCTCTTTAGCTGCTTCCCAGAGTCTGGTCTGGGCAAACAAAACCCTCAGAGTATTTATACATTTTTTAGAGCCAGAAGGTATCACAACCCTTGAGAATTAGTGCTTCATTCGAACTTAACAAAGGTGTGGGCCTTCCTGCAAATCTTCCCTAATCAAACTCCCCTTAATGGGAAGACCCATCAATGGGTGAGGAAGATCTTTAATCACATTAAAATAATTAACAATACAAATACAAATACTGTTTCTAGTTAAAGAAACTCTGTACTTTACTCCTAGTAAAGACTCCTGGTTGATAAAGGCAAGATTCAGTCAGAGGCACTTGATTATACTAAACAAAAACAGAAAAAGTTCCTACTTCGCTTGCCATCACATGTGCTTATAACCTGTCAGAATGGTACATCAGTCACCAAATAAGAAATTATTTACCATATATAAAAAATTGGAGGAGTCACCTTCAGAGCACTTTCTTTGTCCATACAAGGGGGCTTAGTAACAGAAGTCCTCAAAGTTAGATTTTACCTACAGTATCCCTCAGTATAGATTATAGGGAAAAGTACAGCTCAAATGTTCTTTTTACTCTTAGGTTTTGTTGGTAACTGAAATGCATGTTCTTGGGATGGTTTCTATAGATCCATTGCCTCCCTCTCCTCGCATCTTGTTATGAATGAGTTAAAATGGTTTTAGTCTTGTCTGATGGGTGCAGCCTTTAAGTCTTAGGAAAAGTGGCAAACCTTTAAGGATGGGAGTAGAAAGACATTATTAAATGAGTGGCTTGCTGAAACAGGAAGGGCCTTTTGGAGAATAAACTCAAATTCAGAACCACCAGTCTACACTTGCTCCACACTACTTTGAACTGATTAATTTAAAGTAGTAAACACATTACACTTCTCTCTCCTTCAATTTGTTCAGGCCTATATGATCTGTCAACAAGGTTAAGCTGTCAGAAGAACTCCTAGATACAGTGTCTCTTACTAAAGTGGGTCAAATATTTGCAAACCATTTCTTTCATCTCTGCTTAGATATCTGGCATTTTCTTCTTTTTTATCCTTCCTTCTCCCATGGAATTGAAATTTCTGCATTTATAATGCAACTGTCTTCTACCATTTCTGCAGGAGAGTGGTAAGTACCTATTCAAGCAACAGTGACGATTTGGCACACAAAAAACGCATGCTGTGCCTATGTTTTCAGATGCCAACTTAAAAATATAAATATCTGGAATAAAAAGTCCTGAAAAGATGTGGTTTTCTATAATCCACTAAGGTCCAGGTTTGGCACTGCCAATCAATTCTTGCTTTCTGACTGCACTGATAATTTGATGTATACCTTGAACGACAGAAAGATTTATAAATCACAAAGATTTATGAATCATTTTATTAGTATGTTTAATGATGTGTTTAGTCACACAAAAATGTTAATTAAAGAACTCAATTAGTAATTGTCATTAATAATTGCATACTTAGTGTTACTGATGCAAGCAAATAGCATAATTATAGAGCATCGAAGTCCATGATATGTTTTGTCATAATACTGAACAAAATTGATAAAAAATTTGCCATAGGATAGCATTATTGAAAGGGAACTGAAGAGGCAGACGGAGGAACCAGGATAACCAAGGTAATATGAGCCAAAATTATCCTAGTAGGGATAGCTGAAAATCTCCTGCTTGAAGCTTGTATACTGACATATAGCGAGAAACAGGAGTGTGAGCCTATTAGGTGAGTATAAGTGCCATAAAATTTTAAAGTTGGTAGAGATTTTAGGCATCATTATATTGAATACCATTCCAAAAATAATTATTTCAAATGGATTAGGGGAATAAATATCAGAGTAGGGGTTTGAAGAGTTAAATTCAAACATATTTGCTCACTAACTATAGGACCTTCCATAAGCAGCAACTTATGTAGGCCATTGGTATTTCAACTGTAAAATAAAGGGATTGCATGAAATCACCTCTACAGCTCTTCCAGCTCTAAAATGTGATGATCCTTCTCTGCAACATTCCTGAAAGATGGTCACTCACTCTCCACTTGAACACCTCCAGCAACAGGAAATGATTACTGATTAATATAATTAATATGAAAAATAATATAATTCTACCACTTCTTTGTAGTATCTTATGCAGATGGGGAATAAAAAGGATTCCTGTCAAACTTTCCTTTCTTCTGGAATAGCAATAGAATTTTGTCCCACTCTTTGAGTCCAGCAGAATCACTATGACATGTTTAGGAAGAATGTTGTTACAACTTTCAATTTTCCATTCATCTGAAGGCATAACCTTCAAAAAATTTCAGAAAATTGACTCCTTTCTATTGGTTAACTCTAACTCTAATATAATCTTAAAGCATTTGGTTGTCAACTGCTAGTGAAAATGGACATGTTTGAAAGTTGTATGTATAATAGAGCGAACATTGTTAAGTCAGAAGACCTGTATCTGAGTCCCAGCTCAGATAGCTATTAGCTATGTAATTTAGACTAGTCACTTAATCCTCTGAACCTTAGCTTCCTCATCTATTAAATGGATATAATAATTTTCTATTTACTGTATCTCACATCATGATTATAAGGAAAGGATTTTACAAACTTTATACAAAAACATGAAGTATTGTTATAAAGGACAGAATCAGAATAACTATGAAGAATCCATGCTACCCATATATTCTGGGTAACAGTTTCATCTCAGGGAAGGGATCTATGACTTTCCTAACAAGAACTGACTTTCTATTAACATAGCAAAATAGAAAATAAAAAGGCATGTGACCTTCATTTCCTCACCTCATTGTGAATCCTTTATCACGTAATAAAGAAATAACATTTACTCTAAATTTAAAGACTGTAGGTTCATGTCTCATGCCTTATGCTTACTACCTATGTGACTACTGGAATGCCTCTACATTTTTTTTATCTGAAAAATAAGAAGAATGGCTATTGCCATTGAGGTTCCTTGTTGCTTTATATTTAGGATCCCAAAACTAAATAAATCAGGAGACTTCTCCCACCCAGATTAGAAATCATTGAAGATTTATCAGGAAGGAGACAAATATAGCATTTGTCCTGACTTTCCAAAGATCTGGCACGGGACAGTCAGTTCTTTGTTGTCTCTCTATGGGTAACTCCCAGAAAAGGACTATGTCTAAATTTAACCTGGCTACTGTTCCTTATACCTGCTATCATGAAGACTCAAAAGTTATTTTTATTCCTTTGTCATCTTTCTTGAAACCATAACTCAGTAAGGGCTTTAATACATCACTAATCCTTTTTATTTGGTACTGACAGCAGCAAAATTAGACAACATTAGAGTAATTAGAGTAATCAAGTCCTTTAGAAATTAGGCTCAATTCCACTATTTTACTCATAGGAAGTGGAGAAACTTGTGCATGTCAGTCATAGAACTGGGCTTCCTAGAGTCCAGCCCAGTGTTTTTGGATTCTGTCCCATGCTGTGGTAATTTCTGTATTTACCTGCTTCTATTCTGTGTTATTGACCTTTGATGACCTTTGAGTCCATGTTCATATTCTCCTGTGACAGCTGTTTAAAGCCTAAGTCTTAAGGTTTTTCAGGAGAGAGAGAGAGAGATATTTTGTAAAGTCCTTAATGTATGTTGAGCACTATGGAAAGTGTTAGGGATACAAAAAACAAACAAAAAAAAAAAAGTCCCTACCCTCAAGAAATTTATATTCTAATATGGGAAGACATCATCTAAAGGAGAGGTAGAAAAGTGCAACATCTCATTTTAAGAGTGAGCTCACAGGGAAGTGAAAATTGTGGCCAAGACTTTTGATAATATGGGCAGTCCTGGGGAATTAACCATCACTCACTTTGTCAGCCTCAGGTTGAAATCATTCTCTAAGAATAATGTGGACAGCGTATCAGAAGGGAAGTGAGTACACTTATCTGTACTTGTAAGAGAATGTGTCCCAGATGTTTAGGAAAATATTAAAGATGGTATAATCTCTTCGGACTATACTTCTTCATTAAACAGAATCCGTATGGTCAAAATGACTGATTATATTGACTTTCTACTAATGATCTTGGGAGGAAGCACACCTCTGTGAGATCAAGCTGATGGTACTTAAATAAACTAATCCTAATACCTCAGGAATACCCCCTAGAACCTTGTGAGAGTGGGAATGGGGATAGTGATCCACAGACTTCACATGACGATACAACTCTGTAAAGGTCTTTTCTATCTGTAGCTGAGTCCATACACTTATATGCATATATGAGTGTGAATATACGTGTGTGTATGTATATATGCTTATATGCTTACACACATATACACATAAACATAGATGGATAGATAGATAGATAAATAGATAGATAGATTCCACAAAAGCAATAGGTGGGGTAAAATGTGTGTTTTTCTGTTACAAAGTCATGACATTCATTCACAAAAATCATATATATATATGTGTGTGTGTGTGTGTGTGTATTTTATATATATATATATATATATATATATATATATATATATATATATATATATATATATACACACTGATTACAACACTGAGAAAAGAAATCTGAAGATTTTTTTCTGAAAGTTTTTGGTTGTTTACTTAGTTTGCTGGTTTAATAATGAGTCTCCTGAGGTGCTGTCTTAGAGCATAGAACTCCAATTTATACGCTCTTGAATCTGAGCAATGACATAGTTACTTAAGGTCCCTTGAGAAGTTCTTTAACCTCCTTGCTTTGGCTTCTTTCTCTGTGAATGGGTATAACAAAGCTCACTGTGAAGATTAATTAGGTGGCATTTGAAAAGAAAGCTATGAAAATTTGGAGGTGGGGCAGCAGAAGGCAGCCTAACTGACTAATAGAGCTAAGCATTCTTTTTCTTCAGTGGCCTCAAAACTGTAAACCAGGTTTTCTGAAGACAAATGAACCAGTCTCCCAGGAGGACCAGAAAGGTTTGCTAGCATTAATATGCTTCATTATTATAAATAGTAAAAAGATTTCATTTCCAACCCAAGTTGGAAATTTTTAAAATATGTATGTTGGAAAGAACCTGATGTTCAAAACAGAACTGGAAAACATTTGTATGGTACCATAGATTTTGTTTTTTGCCTTTTTTTTCAATCAATCAGTCATTTGACATTTTACATCAGCTTTGTGCTAGGAACTGTGCTAAACTCTGGGCATTCAGAAAACTACTCTCCAGCACCTCCACGTAGTCAATCCCTTTGCAGAGTGGAAGTCTATAGAATGCCTTCCCCCAGGTTAAGAACCTGAACATGTTTTGCTTAGGTTTAAGAGAGAGACTAGTGATTCATGTTGTATTAATTCTGAAGCCCCAAATAATGTTTCAGTGCTCCCCCTGCCGTAGTTTCCACATCTGCTGTCTAAAAAGATACCTCTTCTAAGTGAACAATAGTCAACATTTCACAATAACCTGGTCTACTATTTGTGAGTTCTTAGGGAAGTTGCTTCCATTCTGAGCCTCAGTTATTATATCTTAATGTCATCTGTAAAATGGGGCCACTTTTTTAATTTACTTCTTAGAGTAGTTATTTGGATCAAATTATATACACATATATAGTATATATATGTGTATGTGTGTGCATATATGTGTATGTACAGGTGTCTATTATATATTTACCTATATGTGTGTGTGTGTGTGTATGTATAGATACAAAGGTATATAAATGTCTATGCATGTGGGTGTACGTACAATGTCCCAAAACCTTGGTACAGTTTTAAGCTTTAATAGCTTAATAAATTAGTGTAATAAAAATAGTTTTAATAAAAACTAGGACTTCTGGAACACCTTGTAAATAATGATATGTACGTGTGTATGTGTATGTCTGTGTATATATGTATATGCATGTATATATCTATGTCTAGGTGTGTGTTTGTACGTTTTGTGTTTCCCATATAGGTTAGGTTTGTCCACATGGGTCTCTCTAGATGTGATTGACAGGGAGACATGAATAGATATTTTCAGTTTCCCCTCTGTACACACTTGTCCAAAGTAAAGCTTGATTCATGTCAGAAAGGGCATTAGAAAATTAGGACAAGAAACTCAACCTTAGGCAGAGACAAGATGGCAGAGTAAAAGCTGAGACTCACCTGAGCTCTCCCCCAAACCCCTCATAATATCTTTAAATAGTGACTCTAAACCATGGATGGGGAGCCTCTGGCCTTGAGACCACATGTGGCCCTCTACGTCCTCAGGTGTAGCCCTTTGACTGAATTCAAACTTCAGAGAACAAATCCCCTTAACAAAAGAATTTGTTCTGTAAAACTTCAACTCAGTCAAAAGGCTGCACCCAAAGACCTAGAAGGACACATGTGGCCTCAAGGCTGCAGGTTCCCCACCTCTACAAGTTTAAACAAATTCCAAAGTAGCAGAACCCACAAAAAGATGTAATGAAACAATTTTCCAGCCCAAGAAAACTTAGAACATTGGCAGGAAAGGTCTCTTGCACCAGAGTTAGAGAAGAGCACAATCCAGAGCTGATCATGCCATCATAGACCTGGCCCCAGCAAACCAGGAGCAGATTTTGGGAGCCACTGAATCAGCAGAAGTAGTGGTGATTTCCAGCCCTCTCAAGAGGATGAAACAGTGGGTCAGGAGATTTATAGGTCTTCTTTTCCTGGTACCAGAGGCAGGACTCTGTTGTATTGCCTATACTTGGATCTGGGTCATAGCACTGGTTCTTAGTCCCAGTGTGAAGAAGAGCACTAGCACAACAGAGCTTGTGGTCACAAGGAAGCAGGAGCACTGGTCATAGTTCCAGGGTTGAAAAGTGCTTGTGGTCACTCACAAACCAGTGCACAGTAAAGGTGAGTAGTAAACACATCTGTCCCTAGATCATATCACCTTGGAAGAATCCAAAACTTATAAGTCCTCAGAATTACTTCTGAAAACAGCTGCACAAAAATCCTGAAGCTTAGGATAGTGTCCTTTCCACTTGGGAAGAAAAGTCTCACTTTAGCATAGAATTAAAAGTCAAGAAATGGAAAATGAGCAAACAGTAGAAAAAAAAAGTTGACCATAGAAAGTTACTATAATGACAGGAAAGCTTAAAACATACATTCAGAAGACAACAAAGTCAAAATTCCTTCATCCAAAGCCTCCAAGAAAAATATGAATTGGCCTCAGGCCATGGGAGAGCTGAAAATGAATTTTAAAAATCAAGTAAGAAAGGTAGAGGAAAAATTGGAAAGAAATGAGAGTAATGTGAGAAAAACATGAAAAAAAGAGTCAACAGCTTAGCAAAGAGGCAAAAAAACACTAAACAGAAAAACCCCTTAAAAATAGAATAAGCAAAACTGTAAAAAGGCACAAAAATCCAACGATGAGAAGAATGCATTGAAAAGAATTGGCCAGATGGAAAAAGATATTCAAAAATTCACCAAAGAGAAGGGCTTCTTAAAAAGCAGAATTGGTCAAATTATAAAGGAGGTACAAAATCTCACTGAAGAAAAGAATTCCTTAAAAGTTAGAATTGGGCAAGTGGAAGCTAATGACTTTAAGAGAAATCAAGAAACAATAATATAAAACCAAAGGAAAGAAAAAAATAGAATATGTGACATATGTCATTGTTACCTGAGAAATAAATCCAGGCGAGATAATTTAAGAATAATTGGACTAACTGAAAGTCGTAATAAAAAAGGAGCCTGAACAGCATCTTCCAAGAAATTGTCAAGGAAAGGTGCCCTGAGATTCTAGAACCAAAGGGCAAAATAGAAATGGAAAGAATCCACCAATCACCTCCTGAAAAGATACTAAAATGAAAACTTCCAGGAATATTGTAACCAAATTCCAGAGTTCCCAAGCCAAGGAGAAAACTGCAAGTAGCCAGAAATAACCAATTCAAGTATCATGGAGACAAGGTCAAGATAATGCAAGTTTAGAAGTTTCTACCTTACAGGATAAAAGATCTTGGAATATGATATTCCGGAGGATAAAAATGCCAAAATTACAACCCAGAATTACCTACCCAGAAAAGATGAGTATAATCCTTCAGGGTAAAAATGGACATTCAATGAAACAGAGGACTTCCAAGCATTCCTGATGAAAAGACCAGAGCTGAATAGAAAGTTTGACAAGATGCAAAAGAAGCATAAAAAGGTAATCAGGAAAGAGAAATCATAAGAGATTTCATAAGGTTAAACTGTTTATATTCCTACTTGGGAAAATGGTATTTATTACTCCTAAAGTTTTTCTAATAATTAGTGCAGTTAGGAGTATATATAGACAGAATGCAGAGATGTGAGTTGAATGTGATGGTATGATTATCTAAAAAAATAAATGAAGTTAAATTTATAGTAATAAGAGCCATTTCTCAACTGACAAATGGTTAAAAGATAGGAATGGGAAATGTTCAAAGTAATCAAAACCATCAATAGTCATGTGAAAAAAAATCCTCTAAATCATTATTAATGACAAATGACAACTAAAACAATTCTGAGCTACTACCTCACATCTCTCAGATTAGCTAATATGACAGCAAGTGAAAATGACAAATTTTTCAGGAAAAGATGCAGAAAAGTTAAAACACAAATGTATTATTGATGAAATTGTATACTGAGTCAAACATTCTGAAGATCAATTTGGAACTATGCCCAAAGATGTCTAAAAAACTGCATACCCTTTGACCAAGCGATACCACTACTAGGTCTGTATCACAAAAAGATTTTACAAAAGGAAAAAGCACCTATGTGTACAACAAATACTTATAACAGCTTTTTTCGTGGTATAGAAGAACTAGAAATTGAGGGTAGGTCCATCGATTGTTCAATGGCTAAGCATGTGTATGATTGTGATGAAATACTATTGTACTTTAAGAAATAATGAACAGGATGTTCTTATATGAACTGATGTAAAGTGAAATGAATAGAACCAGGTGAACGTTGTGCACAATAACAGCAATATTGCATGGTGATCTGTTATGAATAACTTAGCTATTCACAGCAATACAATAATCCAAGACAATTACGTAGGACTCATGATGAAAGGTGCTGCCCATTTCCAGAGAAAGAATTGGTGGAGCCTAAATACAAGTCAAAGATACTTTTTCCTTACTTTCTTTATTTTGAGGGGGAGTGGAGTTTGTCTTTTTCCCCCACAGAATGACTTACATGGAAATATATTTTCCATGACTTCAGTCAAATTTATAGAAATAAGAGACATTCTTCAATTATATGTCAAATTGCTTGCCTTCTCAATAAGGAGGAGAGAGGGAAAAGAGAGAATTTGGGATTTAAAACATAAAAAAAAATGTAAAAATTGTTTTTACATGTAATTGAGGAAAATAAAATATTAAATAAGATTTTAAAAAAAAAAAGAAAGTTGGGGCCAGATTCTGGCTCCTCTGCTCTCCTGACAGAAGGAATAGTTGCACCAGAATTATATCTATCTATCTATCTACATATTGTTAGTCTAGGGGAAATAATTTTTCAGTTCAAGCTGAATATTTGATCCCTTAATGTGAAAGTAGTTCCCCAAGCTATATATCTAAGGCTTATCTCCCTTTCCACCAATTTCCAGTAGTACAAAAGCATTATTATGTGAATAATGAATAAACCCATTTGTTTAAGTCAATAACAACCAGAAATCAGAGAAAGCATGGAGATGAGAATATATCAGATAATATATTGAGTGAATATACTTTCCTACTGAGAGAAAGATATTTCAGCCTATCCAAGAACCACGAGTAAGGCATATCAGTGTGTTTTCACTTGCTAAAGGTTCTGTTTTTTGATTTATTAAATGAAGCTTGAAGCCTCTATTACACATAGAGTACCCAAGCATGTATGTATGTATATAGATGTGTAGATGCATATGGATAGGATACAAAGGTGCCATTTTTTCAAAGCAAGCAAAAAATGAGCCTTAAAAATGACATTTTTCTTCTAATTTCCTAAATCCAGATTTTTTTTCCTTTTATTTTAGACATCATACTGATTAGTTCCATGTACAAGAACTTTAGGGTTTTATCTTTTTGTTAGCTCTCATGATAAATATCAGGGGCATGTCAGATTTGATGTTGAGGGGTTTATATCTTATGATGAGGAAACAATTCTCACTGGCTCCTGAGCAGGAATGTTGCTGACTCAGAATACCTTAATGTAATGACTGACCTTTGTTTCCTCTCTGTCCCCATCTGCTTAAAATGACCTGTCTATTGCCTAAATGAACGCCTGAAAAGATCCCTAGCCTTGCTCTGCTCCTTCCAGAGAGAGACTTAAGTAGTACTGGCTCATCAGTCACATCTACTGTTCCTTCAGTGCCATGGAACACTGAGCTTCTCAGTATTACAGCTGAAAGAGATCTTGAGGATGCCCTCATCTACAAATATGGAATGCAGGGATTTACAGAAACACAAAATCATGCAGATTCTTAGAGTTGCAAGGGACACTGGAGGCCATCTACTTCAAAATGTACTTGAATGGAATCTACTTTATAACACATAGTCTTCTTGAATATCTCCAGTGATGAAACAACTCCCTCTATTTTTTGATACCTCTAATTGCCATAAAGATTTTTCCATACGTAAAGCCTACAGGTTTGTTTTTTTTTTTTTTAAAGACTTACCCATTATCTCAAATTTTGGCTTCAGGGACCAAATAAGATTAGATATATTTCTTTCCCATGTGATTTCTCTTTGTAAATGCTTGAATATATGTATCATATCCACCTAAGTTTTCTCTTTTAAGCTAAATACCATCCTAGTCCTTCCACTCATCCTTATCTAGCTTAGATGGGCATCCCCTTCACCTTCCAAATTTCACTTCTCTGTTAGGTCTCCCGATTTTCTTTTTCCCTTTTTCCTGTAAAATATATGGCACCCCAAAATGAGCTCAGTACAACCTAGATTGTCTGGCTTGAGCAGAATACAGTAGGAATATCACTTACTCCGCACACCCCCCTGGGACACTACACTTTTAATGCAACCTAAAATCAAACATCCTTAAAAAGAAAATGGAAATGATATGAAAGAGAACAAGAATGAGAAATAGAACTGCATGTGTACATGAAGCATACTTCCCACCCTATGTTAGAGGTGACTCAATTTTTAGAAAGTTGGAAGATCAATTAATAAAATGTATAAAGAAGAGGAGAATATCAAAAGCACTGAAATAAACAAGCTATGTCAATATTGAAAAAAATGATAGAGAAAATCAACTATCAACCTCTACTTCTACTTTTCCACTCATATATAGTTTTTAGGAGAATCATGTCCCCATTATCCCACAGTGGACCATAACTTTAGCAGTATGCTATTGGACAAAATATGTAGAGAATCCAAGATACCACTGTACTTATTTCTTGTAGATTATATTTAAAAACTGATTCACCAAAGTAGCAGGTCCATGAATTTGCATTTGTAAAGCATTTAGTACAGTTCCTGGCACATAGTAGGGGCTATAGTTATTCAAGATTTATACAAAGACACAACAAGAGATAGGAACTTGTCAAGTAATACAAATGTTGATCATCAAAAGACCAACAACTTGCTAGACAAAAGATTGGAAGTATCTAAAGTTAACAGAGTGGATAACGATGAGGAAAATACAGCATACAGTATGCCATTTTATACATAATGAAGAAATAAACATCAATCAAGATATAAAGAAGATAATAAATGGCAACGGAGACCTTCTACATCAGGAACTTTAGCATTACTAGGCATCATGGGCCCACATGACAGTATGGTGAAGTCTATAGACTCCTTCCCTAAAATAATGCTTTAAAACATGTATGTGTATGTGTATCTTATATAGGTATAATATGGATAAATCAGATACATACATGCATAGAATCAACAAGGAATCCAAATATATTGAAATTAATGTATTTGTTTTTCCCATGTATATTCAGAACTCTTTAAAATGAACCCACTGAAGGTCTGTTGACCCCAGGTTAAAAATCCCTGTTTTCGATGTCACTGTTTGTGGAAGACATTGCGTAGGGTGCATCAAACCCTGGAACACTACAGATTTTACAGGAATAGATTTGTAGCAACACCAAAAGTCTTAGGCTGATCAGCTACGTAAGAACATAAGAAAACAAAACCAGGTGAATGAAGCATTGTCTATTAACATGAAATTACATGGGCAGTCTATTAATTAGTTTGTGTGTGTGTGTGTGTGTGTGTGTGTGTGTGTGTGTGTGTGTGTGTGAGAGAGAGAGAGAGAGAGAGAGAGTAAAATATACAAATAGCAATCACTCTCACTGTCTGCAGTATAAGTACATGGTTGTATAAATGTGTGCATGTATATGTGTATATATATATATAGGCAGCTAGATGGCACAGTCATTGTATTGAGTGCTAGGCCTGAAATCAGGAATGTTTATCTTCCTGAATTCAAATCTGGCCTCAGACACTTACTAGCTGTGTGACCCTGGACAAGTCATTTAAAACTGTTTGTTTTTGTTCCTTGTCTGTAAAATGAGCTGGAGAAGGAAATGGCAAATTCTTTCAGCATCTTTGCCAAGAAAATCCTAAATGGGTCATGTAGAGTGGGACATAACTGAAAGGAGCGAACAAGAACACATATGTATAAATATGTTTCTGTACATGTATATGTGTGTGCATTCATTTTGGTGGCAAATAATAAAAACAGACAGTGTTAGGCCCAGAATTAAATAGGAGGTATGGGTTGGATTAACTTCAAGAAATGGTAAAGATCTTTAATAATTTCAATAATCTCTCAGAAACAATGGCCAATTTTAAAAACACTAATAATAATGTACCAGGAATACTGTTATAGAAAGAGTAAATCACTTAAACTCCTTGTCATTCTATATTCTACAAATATATTTGATATTATGATATTTTCAGAATGATTAGAATGGAACTACGATGGAACACAGTTTACAAGGAATTTAAAAGGAGTACCACATAAAGGTTAATGGAGATTCACACAGTGGGTTTGATCATACTGCAACATATTTGGGGCAGCTAGGTGGTGCAGTGGATAGAGCACCAATGCAGTAGTCAGGAGGACCTGAATTCAAATCTCACCTCAGACACTTGACACTCACTAGCTGTGTGACGTTGGGCAAGTCACTTAACCCCAATTGCCTCATCCTGGGTCATCTCCAGTCATTCTGATGAGTATCTGGTCACCGGATCCAGATGGCTCTGGAGAAGAAGTGAGGCTGGTGACCTGCACAGCCCTCCCTCATGCATAACAAAGTCAAGTGCAAGTCATGTCATCATTTCTGTAATGGTATGGTCTTCTTTGGCAATGAAGGACGAACACACACTGCAACATATAATAAATAAGAATCGTTGAAGAACTATGGGCAAAAAGTTGTCACTTAGGAAATATATGATCATAAATGATGGTCAGATCACATAGTAGAAATAAGGGATAATAAATAGCTGGACAGCTTGAGTGTCCCAGTTGTATCTATGTAATTTCAGGTAAGAGTAAAGAAGTCTTACAGGACTTTGAGTAAACTCTCTCTATGATGAATTTTTTGGAGGACACAGACAAGATATGTACAGGGTGAGCAGACATGGAGAAGATTATATAGCCTTCATAATTAATGTTGGTATTTACAATAGTCAAAATAACTTATTCACTCAAAGTCTTTCTTAAAACAATATTGCTGTTACTATATACAACCTTGTTAATGCTCATTTCTTTATTATTTTATGCAAGTTTATCCATGTTTTTCTAAGACCATTGGGCTTATAATTTCTTTTAGTATTCCATCACAATCATATTCCACAACTTGTTCAACCATTCCCCAATTAATAGGCATCCTTGCAATTTCCAGTTCTTTGCTACCACAAAGAGAGCTGTTACAAACATTTAAAAACTTAGATTCTTTTCCTTTTCCCCAATCATCTTTGGAAACAGACCAACTAACTGTTCAGCAACTTATAGACTTAGAGTATTGCCAAGCACTCTGAGAAGTTAATTGACACTCCTAGGGACACACAGTAAGTATAGGCTGGAAGCAAAACATGAAACTCAGGACTTCTCAACTTTGAGACTGGCCTTTCATCCACTACTCTATGCTGGAAGTTGCATTATGTATTTCTTAGTAAGTATTTAATAAATGTGGTTGAATTGAATCTCAAATTACAAATGGAAGATAACTTGTTGGAGGAAAGCCTTTAAGATTATATCTTGCTCTAGTCAAATATTTCTCTTTCATAATTAATAAGTATTGAGAAGTGGGATGCTATATTCTTTATATAAGATCATAGATTAAGAGTTGAAAGGACCTTCAAGGTTATCTAATCCTATCCTCTCATTTTATAGATAAGAAACCTAATGCCCAGAGAGAAAAGGCAAGTTGCTTGACATTGCACAGTTAGTAAGAAGAAGGAAATAGGAGTTGAATCCAGTTCCTCTGATTCCAAAACCAGCACTCTGTCTTCTCCACCAGTTGTGACTGCAATGGTATGGTATATTGTAGAACTTATTTGGCAAAGCCTGTCTGCTCCCTCCTCATATTTATAAAGCATACCATACTATTTGTATAGGTCATTCTCATAAATGTTTTATAGACATGAGAATGGCAAATAGCAGTTGTTAGCCTATATCTTTTAGGTACTTACATATATTTTTTCAATTATTCAATATATTTATTTCACTGAGCTACCTTAAAAATGCATGTCCCTATGCTTCTATCTGTTGCTTCTAACATGGATTTTCAACTATATGTACTTGGTCTGGTCCAAATGATTTTCTTCTTTCATCTTTTCAGAAAAACTTTACAGGTATAAATGATGTCACATCACTTTCTTTCTTGATGGGTGGGAGAGGAGAAGGGAGGAAGAGAATTCAGAATTTAAAAAAAAATAAAATTAATAATTTATTTCTAAAAAAAGAAAGATGGAAATAAAGTAAATACAATTGTGATTGTTTATTGGTTATTGTGAGTCCTTTATATGTCTTGGGGGCAGTGTATATTTGTTTAAGGACCCTGGTGAATCTTTTACGTCTTGTGAATTTTTTGTGGGATCACATAAAATCTATCCTATACCTAAAGAATGCATTTTTACGTAGAGGTCTCTATGGGAGTTGATGAACTTGTTACCCATGTTTATGGAGACCTAGACGCATGTTATAGTTTGGGGTTTTCCTAGGGGCAAACTCTAGGAGCAATATAAATCAAAAGGTGATTTATTAGGGCTACCCTAAGATTGGACCCTGATTATCTGAATCTGGATTCTGAAAGAGGATGTTGGTTTTGGCTATAGGTTGTTTATTAGGAACTTGTCCAATAAGTTAGGTACCCTTTTCTCCTATATCTGTAGAAACCTAGACACAAGCTACGTATACCAGAGTAGACTCTGGGTAGGGGTAACATAAGTCAAAGATTGATCTTTAGGGACCATCCCCAAGGTTAAATTGTTTTGTGTGTCATATCAGAGCTTCAAGGTACTTAGGTCACAGGTTACAATATATTTATCCTTTCTTCCAACTTGATATTTACTTTTTATCTTTGCTCGAACTAGTTGATGGGCTGACAATACAAAGGAAAAGCTAATCTGGAATTGAACTACACATTAATACTTAGTTATTGAGATAATTTTATTTTTAGTGAAGTTTATTGCAAACATTATTCAACCTTGAAGCTGTTGTTTTCCTTCATTTCTTAATTCAGAAATGTATTTTCATCTTTTGGAATAGATTGCTGTTATGTCTTATACCCATTGAACTCACTATCAACATATATAGACATGATTTCTATGATTTTTCACGAGTTCCTCATAGAATGTGTCTTTCTCTTCATCCTCCTACCAGATGTTAGCATGTAAAGTGGCTTCCATGCTCTTGGCAGTCATTTTCAGTCATTTGTTTTGAATCCTGCAAAGGAAGATGATTAAATGTCCCATAAAATTTAGCGTCTGGACAATGAAATCAGTTTCTTTGGTTTCTGTGTGTGTGTGTGTGTGTGTGTGTGTGTGTGTGTAAGTATGACATATGAACTTGAATTTAGCTTCAGATTTCTTATGTCTTCCAGCTTCATTTATAATGAGAATTTCATTATTGGCTTGCTTAAATTCTGCCAGTAATACATCAACTTACTGATGACTGAAAAAGTACCTTCTGTTTGAAGTAACAAGCTAAATTAATGTTTACAGACAGTATAAAAACTGTGATCTTTGTAGCTTCTTCCCCTTGTTTTGACGTTGTCAGATCTAATAGAAAATGATGTGGCTCAGGCTAGAACAGAGGTTCCCAAACTTATTTGGCCTACTGGCTCATTAAAAAAATTTACTTAGTTCTGGCCCTGGAAATCTACTTTCTCTATCTCTTTAATTTTTTGTAATTTGGATCATTTCAAGTAAATAAATACATAATTTATATGTATATATTTGTATGTATGTATACAAGTATGGATCTTAAATTTAGAAATTATTGTAAATCTGTGGTTTTCTTCCTGAACTGAAATTTTGCTAACATAATATTGTATCATGTAACCATATAGTATTATATTGTAAAAAGTCATTTTATACACATATTCCTACTGATACATGCTGGACTTCCAAACAAAGTACCACATGTTTATCTGTCAACACTTGCTTGTTAAGACCTAAGGCCTTGAACACTGATCAATTATAACTTGAATTTTGTGTGTTTATTTGGAAAATAATGTAATCACTATTACTTTAACTCTGTTAAACAACAGATGAAAAAATGTACGAACAGTTTTTCAAAATTTTATCTTCTCTTCTGCTTCCATTGCCCCCTTATTTTTATTCATTGCCCCCCAAATGCACCTGAAGCTACTACTACTCTCTGGATCATTCCTGTGCCCCCTAGGGAGAGATATCACCACTTAGGGAAAAAGATCAAGGACAATGTTGACCTTTCCTTTGTTTCATGGTTTCAAACAATTCATTTCCTAATAGTAAGTCTACTGGTGATGAGATGATCCACCCTCAATAAAGCTGATCTCTGGGCAGTAGACATGGCCTGTGTTTAGACAATTCTTGAAACATTAGAATCTTACAGAGTTTGCATAATATTATTACCACTGCTGCTGCTAGTAATACTAATAATAACTAGCAATTGTATAGCATCTTAATGTTTGCAAAGCACTTTAAAATATAATTTCACTTCATCCTTACAACAACCTTGAGAGGTAGCTCCTATTATTATTCCCATTTTGCAGATGAGGAAACTGAGGTAGACAAAGATTAAGTGCACACAACTAGTAAGTGTCTGAGCTAGATTTTTAACTCAGGTCTTTCTGACTCTAGTTCTAACACTTTTTACACTGCACCATCCAAGCTGTCATAGTATTTGGGGACTCAGGGTCATGACTACACTGCTAGGAATAATTTCCAAGTAAGTCAACAAAGGAATTGTACTGTATACAAAAAATGTTGATAGAAGTACTCTTCATGTGGACAAAAAATTGGAAACAAAACATGTACCCATCATTTCAGGGATGTCTGAATAAACTGTGGATTATTAATACAAACTACACCAAAGGAAACCACATGTATGAAGGACTTAGAGAAGCATGAACAGACTTTCTGGAAAAATTCATAAAATGCAGAATAGAATAATATGCACAATGAAGAAAATAACTGATAAACTTAGTGCAAATTATATGTAACAATAACAATATTAAAAAAGCTATTGAATTCTAGTGAGATGCATTTATTCATTTTCCTCTTCCCACTGTCTCCCACAATTGAATGAGAAAAAAGAAAAAGCTCTCACAACAAATATGAATAGTCCAGCAAAATTCCTACATCAGTCATGTCCAAAAATGAATCTTTTTTTTATTTTAAATTCATTATCTCTCTAGGAGAAGGTGAGTGTTAGATTTATCTTCAGCCTTCTGAACTCATGCTCTAACACTGATTGTATCTAACGGATTATTTGTAATAAATAATCATGGCCCTAGAAAGAAAATAAAAGACACCTTCTACTCAGTAAAATGAAGCCTGTGGATGATGAACATGGTTTATTCTTACAGATGTGTAAAACTCAAGAGGCAATGATAAAAATTTTAAAAGAAATAGGATTATCTTCATGCCACGACAAGCAATTACAGTAAAGCTTTTGCGGAATATGAATATGGACATCATTATCAAATCATTTCGTGGAGTTTCTAAATCAAAGATTGCTTTGGGATTTTTGTGTGTTCTCATGTCAATATATATGATCTCTTTTTTAAAAAAAATTATGTTGGAAACCTGATTCATTAACATCTAAAACAACTGAATACTTTGCTTTTTATGTAAAATGTTACTTTAAACCTGATGGCATGAATCTTCCTTCTTAATTTTTATAGAATAGAAAGATGGTTAAATAACCTGCATTTTCTGTAAATTATCACCTTTAGAAATGTGATGCTAGTTCAGTTTCTCTTTCTTCTGTTATTTTATTGCCCTGACTTTCTCTGTTTCTGTCCCTCCTTGTCATATCCCTGTAGCCTTATTAACTTGTGTTGTACTTATTTTTCCCATGTATTGTTGCCATTGACAATAAATAGCTAGTCTATTTCTTTTGCTTGTTTAACATAAGATGATATGGCAACATTTAGGACTTTCTAGTTCCTATTGTCGTTCATGCTTGGGTCATGTCAGGTAAAGTCTTTCTCTCACGAAAAAAATTAAATACAGCATAACTCTTTTCTATTTTGCCAGTGACTACTTTGATCACAATATCATAAAGTGGTTTGTGTACAATGAAAAAAAAAACCCAAAATTGCAGGAACTACATCATAGCAGATGAACTGAACTCTTTACAATGCAAATTTTACAGTAAATGAAGGTGATAGCACATAGGTATGTCCCAGGCAAATCATTTTTTGTTTTCTCGTTGACATTACAAAAAAATCCTTGAACAAGCCTGAATGGCCTTGATTTAATTTTAGTTGTCAATATCTTTTGCTCAATAGTTTGAAGAGAGAGATTATTAGTTTCCCTGGACAAAGGCCTTTTCCCTAAGGCCTTTCTTTCCTCAGTAGACAAGTAATGAAAAACAATTCCAGGCCTTGGCCATGATGTTGCTCCAGCCTTGCAGACTCAGAGGCATGAGATAGTATGCCATTTTCCCTGCTCTTGGCTATTAACAAGGAATTGTTTCTCACTCATTTCTGTCTGTCACCCATTTGAAATTATCTGTGAAGAAAGATTTTGGCAACATATGATTACAAAGGTTTCATTTATTTCCTCTTTTGAATACTGCTAGAAGGCAAAGGTGTTTTCTTGATAATACGATATTTGCAGAGTAATCAGAAGTTGCACAAATTTCACTAAAATATATAGTAACACAGATTAGAATGTTTCTGATTGTATAACCTCAGTTCATTTTGGCAGTCTTAATGAAATGGCAGTGAAACATTTGCTAATGACTATTTCATTGATTTTTTCTGATTTGGTGATTGGGTCACATGGTACATAAGAGCTAACTATATTCCCATTACAAGTAAAACGTCTATGAAAAATGAATACTTTGTGGGGTGGTTTTATGCATTGTACCAACTGTGATGAAAGTCATATGATTGTCCCTCAATGCTCAGATGTTTGAAGAAGTTCATAAAATATCATCCAAGGGCCCTCCTTTTCTTATTTAATTTGCATTTATCTTCAGGACCTTTGGTGCATATAAGAAAGGGCATAAAAAGCTAAAAACCATTTGAGGATTGGCAGAGTAGCTTTGAATATGTTTAGTAAATTTAGAGTCGCCTAAAAATAGTAGAGAAGCAATTAGCTGCAAAGGGTATATCTGTTAACTGTCAATATATCATGGTTGATTTCAGTAGGGTTTTGCTTTTTCATTATTGTTATTGTCAATATCATTTTGTATGGAAAGAATATTACTGAGCTGTAAATTATTTATACTAAGGCAAGAACAAGGAAGGAAAAGTGCTAATGGACTTCTATCTTCTCTCACTTTCCTCATGGGCCTGAATTTGAGGTTCTTTTTCTAGTTGCTTATTAGTTTCAACCAGCTTTGTCTTCAGGTAAATATAGTCAATCACCTTTAACATCATTTACCTTTAAGAAATGTTTGAAATTCTTCTGGGTCTCCTATTAGTTCAATTTGAAAACACTCACTTGCTAAAGGCTATATATATTAGAAGGATTGCTGCTTCACAGCTCACTTGCAGATTTCTGCCAGCATGGCTGAGCAAAGGACTTGCTAACCGCCCTATTGCCTTAGGATGATGATCTCAGCGAGATATTTAAGTGTGTTGGCTGAACCAGACATCAAGGACTGTTGGTCTCTGCCAGCAGACTAAAGGGGTTGAGAAAGAGGAAAAACTCTATTTCTTCACAAATCCTCCTCAATCCCCTTCTCAGCCTCATCAAAGCTTTCTTTTTTTAATCACTGCTCTTGGTATGGGATAATAAATCATATTTTGCATTCAAAGTAAAAGAAAATCTTAAATGAGCTAATGGCACATACAGATCATAGGTTCTAATACCTCTAGATTCTCATGAACTCATTTCTAGGTCTGGGAGCATTTAATGTTGATTTACTTATCATTGTTTGCTTGTCCCATTGAGTTTGAAAAACTAGGATCTTTTGAAATTAATTTAGGTATTGGTATTCATTTGGTCATATGGAAGAACATAGCAATAACCAAAACACTTATTTGAGACAAATAAACAACAAGGGAATGAAAACAATATCACATCATTGGTGACAGAGTCGTTCCATTTCCTGAAGAGCAGCTTGATCACAAAGTCTCACAACTCACTTGGTCTCTCTATAACCAGAGGGATGAGGGCAACAGAAATTTCACTGTGGGTCACCTTGGCATTGCTGCTTGAAAACTGCTCTTTCTAGGATGCTTTATCTGCTTTTTGCTACTGTGTTCCATTTCTGATATTTCTGGCTTGCCTTGCCATGGGCAATATTTGTTGTTCTTTGTCTCATTTATCTCTGTGCTACCTGCTCAGTATTTATTTCCCTCCTTATGGTCATGAATGATGAAGTAATGGCAAGAAAAAGATAAAAAGAAGGGAGGAAGGAAAGAAGAAAGGAAGGGAAAAAGCCTTAATAAAAAAATTAAATGTACAGAAGAAAGCAGAAATTTCAGATAGGGATGTAGATAAGCAGGTCAGTATGGACACTATTGTGTTAAATACAATGCATATTGTTGTCCATAGAAGGATAATTTGCAAGTATTCTTATGAAAGTAAAATAAAAGAGATGGTATAATAGGTTTTATCATACCCTCACTATATTGAGGGAAAGTGAAAAAGGACTCTACCATACTGAGTGGATCCCCTATAGTGAAATTTTAGGAGGACCTGGGTGAGAGTCATGAAGGATGAGCAAACACATGTAGCTTGTGATAAGCATAGTTAAGGTGAACTCCTCAATTGATAAGCCCACAGATCCATTTGAATATTATACATTCTACTCCCACTATTTCCCCCCTGACAAATGAAAACATATTACAATAAGCTTTGCATCTGCCTACTATGGATTCAAGGTGAGCTAGAAGGGACTCGGTGCTATGCATCCTATAAAAAGAGCCAGAAATATGAGCAGCACCATGTTACCTCTTCCTTGCCCTGCACCTCAGCAGAGTATATACGTGAAGGCTTGCAGGGACACCCCCCTTCCACACACATACCTCTTCTTTAACTTCATATTTTGAATCTTATTTTTCCAAGTATCTCTATAGCACATGATTCTCCGATGGCACTCCTAAGATTTTGCGATGTTGACAGCTTATCACTCGGAGGAGTTATTGTCAGTTTGGCATGTATTTTACAGCTGGTGAGGGTGGGGATCAGCAGCACACAGTGCAGATGTACATCTCCAAAGAACATGATGCATTTTAGACAGGGAAAACTACAATGAGTTTGCATAATTCATGCCCTTAAAACACCACTTCGAAATTTTCTCAGGTAAATGCCTCAGAGATTTCATATCTTCCATCTGAGACGTGTAGAAGATAAAGTTAGCCAAAAGAAATGGCCACACTTAATGCATCTGTAAAAGACATTTGCCCATGGGTTTTTTGTAAGTATTTTGCTTTATACCAAAAATAGAATCTTACCTTTTGGACCAAGGTAAAAGTGTTAATTTTCCTAGATATGCCTCCATTTAAATCAGTTTGCTTACCCTGTAATGTGGGTTGAACAGGAAAGTTGTTTTATTCATGTTGAAATGTGAGGCAAAAAATTGCATGTTTTTATGACTCTGTAAAAGCTGACAGTATTATAAATGAACTCATAGCACAACATTTAAGGCTGAGAAAGACGTAAAAATTATCTAAAGGTGATGAATTAGAGTGGAAAGAGATCCACATCTGGTGCTGTAGGGCCTGGGTTTTAATCCTGGACCTGTTAATTACTACATATGTGAAATTAGCCACTCCATACCTCCATTTCCTTATTTATAAAATGAGAAGATTGTGGCTACCAGGCTTATAGCTCAAAAATATCCAGAATAAAAGGAACAGACCCATGTTGCAATAAAATTAACATAAACATTTTTTGTTGTAACTAAGGAATTGGAAATAAAATGGGTATCCATCAATCAGAGAATATTTGAACAAATTATGGTATATGAATATAATGGTACAGGTAGATACTTATTAATACAGATGATGAATCCTCTGAAGTATTCACATGTATTAAAATTTGTACTATTTGAGATTATAATTATATTAAATATGATGAATGGTTCCAGCCCAGTGGAAATATAAGTATGAATATGAATAATGAAATCACACAAGGGATTCATCTTTGTGCTAATTAGGGCTTACCTGTATTAATACGACACAATAAAAGAAGAATGGGATGGTATCAGTGAAACCTGCAAAGATTTATATGAATTAATGTGAATAGAACCAGGAAAATACATGATAAAATGACTGCGATTTGTAAAACAGTATCGTCAAACTCAAATAGAAATGATATGCTCAACCATACATAATGATCCTGGTGGGCAGCTTATTTACTTAGAAAACTATGTTTATTACATTTTTCTTATATTATTAAATATTTCCCAATTACTTTTTAATGTACTCTGATTCCACTTCAGTAAGTTGTGGGGTCTGACACTTGTATTGTAAAGGAAGATGGAAAGATATAAGAGCTCTGATTAATTCAATGAGCAATCATAACTTCAGGAGACTAAGAACAAATTCTTAACAGAGAGGAGGAATATGATCAGGTGAGACATGTGCAAGTTTGTTTTTGCCTATCTGTACTTAGTTGTTACAAAGGATAAGCTACCAACGCTGAAAAACCTTAAGACTGTCGCCTGAGAATCATCTGCCTAAAGAGACTCTTAAAAAATAAGAATCAAATTTTGAAATTGAGGAAGGGGTGTGTGTGTGTGTGTGTGTGTGTGTGTGTGTGTGTGTGTTTTCTGAGGTAGGGGCTGTCTATGCTCTTATTCCTTTAGACAGGGCCCTTCTAGCTCACATGAACCCATGACACTCAGATAAAAAGTTCCTGGAGTATGACTTCTTTGCTACTCTGAAGTTATTCTTTATTCTATTAATTAATTAAAAATGCAAAAACAGAGGAAAGATTATGTTTGGCTCCAATTCTCTTAAATCTAGAGGAATCTAGGATAGTGTGTTAATTCTATCCATTCAATGAATTCCAAGTTATTCACTAATAATGTGAGGAATCTGTCTAGACATCAAATTGGAAAATATTGTACAAATCCTGGACTTGTGCTTCCTGTAAACTCTATTGATTGGGTCACTGGTTCAGGAGTGAAATAAGGGGTATAGAACATACAGGAAAAGTTCAGGACCATAGGAGACCTCAGTATGAAAAAAAAATTGGAGGAACTAATTTTGTATGTCAAACATATTAATTTTATTTTTTAATACAAATTTATTTTTTCTTTCCTCCACTTCTTTAATTGAACACAGCAACATCAAAAAATAGAAAATTATCATTACAAATTTGCATAGCCAAGCCAAGCACATTCTCTTGTTGCCATTTCCAAAACAAACAAATAAACAGAACATTTCTCTCCTTTTATATATGGAGCTCATAAGCGCCCTGTCAAGAAACTGGACTGCATGCTTCATCTTTGGTCCTCAGCAATGGTAGTTTGTCATTACATAGATCATAGCTCTGAAGTCTTTCAATTGTGTTTTTCTTTAGGTCGTACAAATTGTCTTCCTAGTTCTGTGCACTTCAGTCTGCATCCGTTCATAGAGGTCTTCCTGGTTTCCTCTGAAGCTGTTGACTTCATTCTTTATATGACAAGATAATATTCCATTATATTTATATAGCAAAATGTTCTTGCTCATTATCCTGTAAATTGGCTGCTTCCTTTGGACTTTTTTAAAACTACCCTACAAGAGCATGTCAAATGTATTCCACAATAACTAAATTATAGATTTTCAGTTGTGAACAAATGCTTGGCTATTGCATGAACAAATTTCATATCGACCAGTAAAACTCTGTTTTTCCATCTACTAGAATAAAACTCTGATCATAATAGCTTCCACTAAAGTCAATAAATCTTTCTCTTATGTGGTATGAATTCATTGGATCATCATTCCTTGTGTGTGTGTGTGTTATGTTAAACTTTCAGAATATCAACCTTTCAAAAAACCATCAGTACTCTTTGTCAGCATAAATCACAAATCTTTGGCTTTTGCCGAAATTGTCTGGTTTTCCCTCAATAATATTTGACATCCTATCCCAAGGACAGGAAACTCCATGGAAACAAGCAGAGTGAATAAGTTTGGCAGCCTGCTTACCTATATTTCTGCCTAACACATATTTCTACCATATTTAACCTTGCATTGCATTCCTATTACTTTATTCTGAATTCAGGATTTATATTGAAATCAGACCTAGAACAGGGTAGATAAGAAGAAGAGCCTTCTTTTATGTTTCTTGAATAAATTTAAATAAATTCAAAGATTTGTTTACCTGAATTCTATGGAATAGCTGGTGTGTTAGGCAAGTCCAGTTCCCTCAGTTTATTGATGAACTTTATTGTTAAGGTAGAGATTTTTTTTTTTTTTAGTTAGGAGTATCATATTACTGGGGCATCGTTGACTGGCTACAGTCAATTGTCTTCAATGGGAATTATCCACATGGACCAGGAGCAGGAAAAGTCCTTAGATTTCATCTTTACAATAAAGGAAAGCAATAAAACTTAAGGTACCAGTATCTAATTCCTCCCAAGATGATTAGTTGATTACATTTTCATTTTGTTATCAAGCTATTAGAATAGCAATTTTGCTCTGGTTTCCTTTGGATGGCTTCTTCATTGGTTTATCATAGGGATAAAATTATGTACATTATAGTATTTACATTAATAAATCCTTCCTTGAAAATATTGCCTTTTGGCATTCTACTTCTGTGTTTCACTTTGGCCCATTCATGTTATCCATCCACTAAAGAGCAGTTCAATAATATGATAAGGCTAATTTAAACCATGGTACCAGGGATTAAATAAAGCCTGTACTGAGTCTCTTTAAAGATGGCTTGTTCCAATTTTTTTGAAACTGCAATTGTTTATAGTGCAGTTAAAAGACTGCTGGAAATTATGCCTGTGACACATTTAATTAAGGAAATACAATATTCATTAAAATGTAAGATATCATTGTCCCTTACAATTGGCTTGTACAAAACCTAAGTGTAGCCTATAACCGTGCTCTGATTGGCTTTTTTCTTTGCTACTTCCAGCCTTCTAGAATAAGAACTTAGAATGAATATGGGATTTTTTTAGTCCATCTTTTTTGTGTCTTTCTTGGGTGAAATCGCTGAATAACAAAGAAATTTTTCCAACCTTTCTGAACATCTGTGTTAAGTTTCCTCCCAGTTGGTATATTCAATCAATCAATAGCATGTAGACACAGCTGACTATGTGGGGACCAAACTAGTTAGGTAACTCAACTCCTCCTCTCCTGTCTGCCTCCCCCTCTCCTTCCTTCTCTTCTCTAAAG
Source organism: Notamacropus eugenii (assembly GCF_028372415.1). Taxonomy (NCBI): domain Eukaryota; kingdom Metazoa; phylum Chordata; class Mammalia; order Diprotodontia; family Macropodidae; genus Notamacropus; species Notamacropus eugenii. The sequence goes on from NC_092876.1 coordinate 401,732,432, forward strand.
CAAGGTAAATTTGGATGGCCAAAAGGTGCCCAGTTGACTTGGGATTTACTGCCTCCTTCTCTCCCCTCCCCTCCCCTCCCCTCCCTCCCCTCCCCTCCCCTTCCCTTCCCTTCCCCCTGTCCTGTCCTGTCCTTTCCCAAAACCTTAAACCTATTGTGGGGCAACTAGGTGGTGCAGTGGATAGAGCACCAGTGTAGGAGTCAGGAGGACCTGAGTTCAAATCTCACCTTAGACACTTGACACTCACTAGCTGTGCGACCTTGGGCAAGTCACTTAACCCCAATTGCCTCATCCTGGCTCATCTCCAGTTGTCCTGATGAATATCTGGTGGCTGGATTCAGATGGTTCTGGAGGAGAAGTGAGGCTGGTGACCTGTACAGCCCTCCCTCACTCAAAACAAAGTCAAGTGCAAGTCATGTCATTACTTATCTGATGGCATGGTCTTCTTTGGCAACGAAAGATGAACACACACACACACACACACACACACACACACACACACACACACACACACACACACACACACACACAACCTACTGCACCCTGAAGCTAGGATACTAATGGGCCCCTCACTAAGGCCTCTTCTGGACCTCCTAGCTTTAGAGGATTATCAATAGCAACTTTTGCTGTTTCTCTCCTAGCCTGATGTCTTTCTTTTTCTTGGCCTCATTAAAGGGGCCATGCCCTGACTAATTCTTAAACAGGCCTATTCAATGAATGGGTGTTGCCTCACCCTAAGTGAGTACCTGCAAAGACCTTGGCCTAAAGGGCCCAAGGTCTCCCAGTGCATCCTGGGTCATCTCCAGTCATTCTTTGGCAATGAAGGACAAACAGAAAAATACGTATGTACTTACTCTAGATCAGGTTTTCTTTATCTGCAGTTGATGAACTTGTTTTTTAGAACTGTTTTACTACCTGTATTTCAATATGTTTAGCTTGTAATTCTTTGTATTTTACTTTATTTAAATTAAAACTTTATTCTGAGAATGGATCCACAGAGTTCAACAGACTATCAAAGGTTTCCATGATACACAAATAGTTAAGAACTACTACTCTGAATGGATAAATTTGCAAAGACAATAATTTTAAAGGATGTAGTAGGGTTAAGGAAACATTAGTTGGAATCCATATATGAAAGTTCTCTATTTAATTAAACTCCCATTTTTTTATCTCCTGAAGGATTTTACTCAGTTTTGCTGGGTAGGCTATTCTTGGTTGCAATACTAGCTCTTTTGCCTTCCAGAACATTATCTTCTAAGCCCTCTTCCCTTAACATCAAAGCTGCCAAACCTTGTGTTACTCTTTCTGTGGATCCATGATATTAAAACTATTTGTTCCTGGCTGCTTACAATATTTTCTGCTTGACTTGGCTACAATATTCCCAGGAGTTTTAAATTTTGGATCTCTTTCAGGAGAGGATCAGTGAATTCTTTCAATTTCCACTTTCCCCTGTGGTTCCAAGATATCAGGGAAATTTTTGCTGATAATTTTTTGAAATTTGATGAGTAGGCTCTTTATTTTTTTACGATGGCTTTCAGGTAGTCCAAGAATTCTTAAGTTACCTTCCCTGGATCTATTTCCCTGGTCATTTGATCTTCCAATTAAATATTTCACATTTTCTTCGTCTGTTTTTTTACTCTTTTGATTTGGTTTTTATTATTTTTTTTTGTTTCCTAATGTCTCATGGAATCATTAGCTTCAACTTGCCCAGTTCTAATTTTTAAGGAGTTATTTTCTTCAGTGAATTTTTGTAAATCCTTTTCCATTTGGCCAATTCTACTTTTTTAAGGAGTTCATTTCTTCATTGAATTTTTGTACATCATTTAAAAAATATTTGTCTAATTCTGCCTTGTGAGGAGTTCTTCTCTTTAATGGATTTTTGTGCCTCTTTTACTACTTGGCCTATTTGATTTCATAACATGTTATTTTCTTCAGTATTTTTTATGCCTCCTTTACCAAGCTGCTGAGTCTTCTTTTTTTTCATGGTTTTCTGGCATCACTCTCAGTTCTTTTCCACATTTCCCCTTTTTGTCTCTTATTTTACTTTAAACAGTCATTTTTGAGATCTTCCAGGAATTTGCTTTCATTTAAAAATATTTACTGATTGATTTTTAGTTTTCAACATTCACTTTCATAAGATTTTAAGTTCTAATTTCCCACTTCTCCTTTCCCTCTCTCTCTCCCCAAGATGGAACACAATCAGATATATGCTATACATATAGATTCACATTAAACATATTTTCATGTTAGTCATGTTGTAAAGAAGAATGAGAACTAATGGGAAGAATTATGAGAAAAAAAAAAAAAACCAAAACAGAGTGTGCAATATTATGCTTCGTTGTACATTCAAATTCCATAGTTTTCTTTTCTTTTTCTTTTCTGGATATAGATTTCATTTTTCATTGTTGAGTCTTTTGGAGTTATCTTAGGTGCTTGCATTGCTGAGAAGAGCTAAGTCTATCAAAGTCATTCGTTGCACGGTGTTGCTATTATTATATACAATAGTCTCCTGGTTCTGATCATTTCAGATAGCGTCACTTCATGTAAGTCTTCCCTGTTTTTTCTAGTCTGCCTGCTCATCATTTCTTATGGAACTAGAGTATCCCATTACATTCATATACCACAGCTTATTCAGTCATTTCCCAAAAGATGGGCATCCCCTAAACTTCCAGTTCCTCACCGTCAAAAAAAGAGTTGCTATAAATATTTTTGTACATGTAGGTCATTTTCCCAATTTTATGACCTTTTTGGAATACAGACCTAGAAGTGGTTTTGCTGAGTCAAAGGGTACATATATCTTTGTAGCCCTTTGGGCATAGTTCCAAATGGCTTACTTGAATGATTAGATCAGTTCATAACACCACCAACAATGCATTAGTGTTCCAATTTTCCCACATCTTCTTCAATATTTATCATTTTCTATTTTTGTGATATTTGTCAATCTGGGAGGTATGAGATGGTATCCCAGAGATATTTTGATTTGAGTTTCTCTAATCAAGAGTTATTTAGAGCATTTTTTCATATAACTATAGATAGCTTTAATTTCTTCTTCTGAAAACTACCTGTTCCTATCTTTTCACAATTTATCAATTAGGGAATGATTTCTTACAAATTTGACTTAGTTTTCCATATATTTGAGAAATGTGGCCTTTATCAGAGAAATTGGTTGTAAAAATTATTTCCCAGCTTTTTGTTTACCTTCTAATCTTGGTTGAATTGGTTCTGTTTGTGTAAAAACTTTTCTTTTTTAAAATTTATTTACTTATATTAAGTTTTTAACATTCATTTCTACAAGATTTTGAGTTTCAAATTTTCTCCCCATTCTGATTACCCCTTCACCCAATCTGCCCTCCCTTCCCTTATCCCCATCTCCTTTATTTTCTATAGGGCAAGATAGATTTCTATACCCCATTACCTATATTTCTTATTTCCCAGTTGTATGTAAAAACAATTTTTAACATTTGTTTTCAAAACTTTGAGTTCCAACTTCTCTCCCTTCCTCTCTCTCACCCATGCAAAATACATTCATAAAAGTCATGTTGTGAAAGACTAACTATATTTCCCTCCATCCTAACCTGCCCCCCCATTTATTCTATTCTCTATTTTGACCTTGTCCCTCCCCAAAAGTGTTTACTTCTAAATACTCCATTCTCCCATTTGCCCTCCCTTCTACTATCCCCCTCTCCCCACTTGTCCCCTTCTCCCCTCCTTTCCTGTAGTGTAAGCTAGATTTTCATACCAAATTGAGTGAGCATGTTATTCCCTCCTTAAGCCAAATGTGAAGAGAGTAAGCTTCACTTTTTCCCTCTCACCTCCCCCCTTTTCCCCTCCATTGAAAAAGCTTTTCCTTGCCTCTTTTATGAGAGATAATTTGCCCCATTCCATTTCTCCCTTTTTCCGCCCAATATATTTCTCTCTCATGCCTTAATTGTATTTTTTCAGATATCATCCCTTCCTATTCAACTCACTCTGTGCTCTCTGTCCATATGTATGTAATTCCTCCAACTACTCACATACTGAGAAAAGTCTGAAGAGTCACAAATATTATCTTTCCATGCAGGAATGTAAACAGTTCAACTTAGTAAGTCCCTTATGATTTCTCTTTCCTGTTTATCTTTTCAAACTTCTCTTGATTCTTGTTTTTGAAAGTCAAATTTTCTATTCAGCTCTGGTCTTTTTATCAAGAATGCTTGAAAGTCCTCTATTTCATTGAATGACCATTTTTCCCCCCAAAATATTATACTCAGTTTTGCTGTGTAGGTCATTCTTTGTTTTAATCCTAGCTCTTTTGACTTCTAGAATATCATATTCCAAGTCCTGTGATCCATTAACATAGAAACTGCTAGATCTTGTGTTATCCTGATTGCATTTCCACAATACACACGTTGTTCCTTTCTGGCTGCTTGTAATATTTTCTCATTGACTTGGGAACTCTGGAATTTGACTGTAATATTCCCAGGAGTTTTTCTTTTCTGATCTCTTTCAGGAGGTGATTAATGAATTCTTTCAATCTTTATTTTAACCTCTGGTTCTAGAATAACAGGGCAGTTTTTCTTCATAATTTCTAGAAAGATGATGTCTACACTCTTTTTTTGATCATGGCTTTCAGATAGTCCCATAATTTTTAAATTGCCTCTCCTGGATCTATTTTCCAGGTTGGTTGCTTTCCAATGAGATATTTCACATTGCCTTCTCTTTTTTTCATTCCTTTGATTTTGTTTTATAATTTCTTGATTTTTCATAAAGTCATTAGGTTCCATCTATTCCATTCTAATCTTTAATGAATTATTTTCTTCAGTGAGCTTTAGGATCTCCTTTTGCATCTGCCCAGTTCTGTTTAGGGCATTCTTCTCCTCATTGGCTTTTTGGATCTCTTTTCTCTTTTGGAGTTAGTCTGTTTTTTAAAGTGTTATTTTCTTCAGCATTTTTTGTGTCTCCTTTCACAAGCAATTGACTCGTTTTCCATGATTTTCTTGCATCACTCTCATTTCTCTTCCCAATTTTTGCTCTACTTATCTTACTTGATTTTCAAAATCCTTTTTGAACTCTTTCATGGCCTGAGGCTTTTTCTTGGAGGCTTTGGATGGAGAAGCTTTGATTTTTTTCTTCTGTTTGCATGTTTTGATTTTTCTTGTCACTAACGTAAGGTTCCATAGTCTGATTCTTTTTCTAGTTTTTACTGGACTTTTGAGCTCTTTGTCAAGGTAGTCCTTTGCTTCCTGTGGGGGTGGAGGGTGTACTGTTGGCCTCTCTGTGCCCTCACAACCTGTGGGCCTAGAGTTCCAGAAAGAGTGGCTGCAGCTGCCCCTGCTGCTGCTGTGGCTGCAACAGGCTCCTCAGCCCCCTCCCCCCTCTGCTGTCCTGGGGCTGGGTCCTGACCACTTCACTCTCCTGTACTGGTCCCACTGACCTTTCAATTTACCCTCAGTGTTTTGGGGTCATGAAGTATGAAAACTACCACAGGTATGAGAGATTCAGTCACCTCAAGATCTACTCTGGTCCCTTCTGTGCACTTGTAGCCCACATTCAACTATGCCCTGTCCCCTGTGTGGTCATAGAAACTTCCTGGTGACCTTTCAGGTTGTCATGGGCTGGAGATTTGCTTCACTCCATCATTCTGTGTGTTCTGCAGCTCCAGAATTTTTTTAGAGACATTTTTTACAGGTATTTGGCTAGACTTGTTGAGAGCACTCTAGAAAGTCTGTGCTGTTACTCTGCCATCTTAAAAGCTTTTCCATGTAATCAAAATTATCCATTTTGCACTTCATAATGTTCTCTATCTCTTGTGCAGTCATAAATTCTTTTGTTCTCCATAGATCTAACAGGTAAACTATTCCTTTCTCTCCTACTTTGCTTACATTATTTATCTCCCTTGTCCCCAAAGAAAGAATCTATGATGAGCATCCATTTCTGCTTTTTGCTCATGATGTCTGCCTAATTTTTGACTTTTAAAATTGTACTCTCCTGCTGGAATACAAGGGTTACTGTCCCAAGATTCTTGTGCTGGGGGCCAGAGGCCTGGTTTTATATGCTGGGGCCTCAAGGTGTTGGCAGTTGAAGGCTGTAGGGGTCTTGAAGTTTACCTGGTGTTGAACTGGGGTCCTAAAGTGGGCTGAGGTCACATGGTTTTTTTCTGCATTTCCCCATGCTACCCTGAAGCTCACAGCATGGGGGTGGGGTGTGGTCACTAGAAGAGTCCTACTCACCTGGGGGCTGCACTGAAGCATGTGGATATCTGGCCACTGGAGGAGACCTATTCAGCTAGGGCTGCACTGAAGCATGTGGGAGTATGGCTATCAGAGGACACCTGCCAGCCCATAGCTCTGCTGAAGCATGTGTAGGTAGGCTGCTGGGGGATGCCTACCTGCTGGGACTGTGCTAAAGTATGGCAAGATTCAGCTGATGGAGGATGCTGGCCCACTGGCTCATATTATGATTTTCTGATCTGGAGTCTTCCAGTTCCCCTGACTGTGCCAAGGCACACAGGGGGTATTGGTGTTGGCACTTGCCTAATCCACCATCATAAGGCTCAAGATCTCCCATTGGCTTGCTAAGGAGGGATTTGCCAGGACACTTCCAGTTCTGGACTGTGCTTTCCTCTCCCCAGAGTGAGAGAGACTTTTCCTTCTGATCCTCTAAACCTCCCAGGCTAATGGAAGGCTCCATCCCATTTTTTGGCTAGCTCTACTGTTTCAGGATTATCCTGGGGCAATATTTTGGGCAGTTTAAAGGTCAGTAAGTGAGAATGAGAGTGACATTGCTTACCCTGCCATTTTGGAAGTTGGAATCCTGTAATTATTTTTTTGGCCTCAGCTCAGTTCATTTTTTCTTCTTTGACGCTTTGTATGTAGCTGTTTTGACCTTGTTGTCTTCTTTTGAGTTTCTGTTTTGATCTTTCCTATCACCATTAAATCTTTTTATGGTCAAGTTCTATTTTCTTTTTTCTTTTTCATTTTTTCAACCTAATTCTTGATTTTTAACTTTATGTTAAAGTTGGGCTTCATACCTGGGGTGGAGGTGGCATTATCCCAAGCTTCAGGTTTTTCATGTTGTTGTTTTCAGAACTAGTTCTGGTGGGGGTCTGTAAGTTTTCAGTTCCTCCCAGGTGGCATGATCTAAGGAGAGGTGTGATCACTGTTATCCTGGCTGGTGCTCTTGTCACATTTTTTCCACCTTGGAACTGTGTCCAGGGTCCCTGCTCTTGCTAGTTTTCCTCCTCATCCTGGGACCATGACCTGGAATTCTGTATGGACAATGCAGTAGAGTCCTACTCCCAGTGTCAGCAAAGAGTACCTTGTATTCTCTTTTTGACCAGTTGCCCAAGCCCCTTACTAACTGTGCAGAGAGCTCTAGAAATTTCCAGAGCCTGTTACTGGCTTATCATGGTGCAGTCTGCACTGGTGAGATCTGTCTTATGCTGTGCTATACTCTCGCTCCAGTGAGACAGACCTTTCCTGCTGATCTAAATTGCTTTGTTGTGGAAAATTTTTTCATCTGGCTTTTTATTGTTTCTGCCACTTCAGATTTAACTTTGAGGAATCATTTTAATGTTGTCCGGAGGTGAATTTGGAAGAGCTCAGGTGAGTCCTTGCCTTTACTCTGCCACCCTGATTCTGCCCTCCCCATAAACATAATTTTGAATTACACAACAATATTTCATTACATCCATACTAACGTTTTGTTTAGACATTCCTTAGTTAATAGTCATTTGTTCTGTTTCTCATTCTTTGTTGATTCAAAAAAATGGACTACAAATATTTTAGAATATATGAACCTTTCCTTTTCACATTGACTGTCTTGGGATATATGCCTTAACGTGGGATCTCTGGGCCAAAGGGTAGGAATATTTTAATCACTTCTCAAAATTACAAATTGCTTTTCCAGAATATTTGAATCATTTCATTGCTCCAGCAACAGAGCTTCAATATTCTTGTCCTTCTATAGGTCCCTCAACATTCACTGTTTCTATATTTTATCATCTTTGCTAATTTGCTGGGTATCATGCAATACCTCAGATTTGTTTTATTTGCATATCATGGTAAATTATTTGAAGCAATCATTCATGTGGATGTTAATAGTTTGAAATTCCTTTGAGAACTCTGTTGATGTTCTTTGACCACTTGAGGAATTGAGGCATCCACTGAGGAATGATTCAATCACACTCATGCACATATTATTTACATATATATGTATATATATTATATATGTGTGTATGTATGTATGTATGTATTAATTTCCCATATCTTGTATTTCACTTTCTTATCTGAAATATTGATTGCAAGGATTTTTTTTCTCAATAAGAACTTCCTTTCTTATTCCAGTTGTATTGATTTTGTAAATGAAAACCTTTTGAATTGCATGTGACAGCTATCTATTTTATCTTTCATCATGATGACTTTTATAGCTTTGATTACGAATTCTCTCCTTTGATATAGCTGTGAAAGGTACCTGATTTCATTTTCTTTTTTTTTTTAATGAAATGACCTTTAGTGTTCAGGTTATATATCAAATTTGAACTTATTATTTTATAAAATGTAAGGTCACAGAATCCTATATTTAAATCCTTAAAGAGATATTAGTAGTTATCTTGTCAAATTTTATTTTACAGGTGAGGAAACTGAGGTTAAGAAAAAAAGATTGTTTGTAGAAGGTAATATAAGTAGTAAGTTGTAGAGCAAAGATTTGAACCCAGGTCTCTTGACTCCAAAACCAATGTTCTTTCCACTGCACTGAATTTTGCTAGGTACTTTGTGGTTTTCCTAGCAATTCTCGCCCTATATTCTTCATTCCTTTGATAGATCTTAGTTTCTAAACAGATTGTAAGTGCTTTTAAGATACTCTTCATATTTTGTGTTTTTCTGAATTTTGTCCAGTAGCTAGCAAATATGGTTACTCAATAAATATATTTTGGATTGAATGGTTAGATGCAAACTGTGCAATACTAACCATTAAGTGGATAGATAATGTCATGTAAAAATAAAAAATAATACTAACTACATTATTAAAATACTAAAACTTAAAATCACACTAAGATTTTGGGGAACTTAGAAGGAAATTCAAAGATTACAAAGTACTTCCCCTCATTCTATCCATCAGAGTTAAGTAGTATATGCACTGTCATTTCCATTTTATCAGGTGAGTTAACTCAGAGAGTTTAAATGGTATGTCAATTGTCATCTATTGAATTCAAGACTAGGATCTAGGCTTACCAACCCCAATCCAAAGTTCTTTTTTTATGCTCCATGCTCAACCACAGAAAACCTCTTGAAACAAAGTTTGAGATTGAATTTCAGAAGAGGTACAGGACATAGCTTTGTCAGGGAAACAAGAGAAGGATATTACTACCATCAGAAACAGCATGAACAGGTCCCTATGAGATTGGTCTGGTTTTCTTTTAATGATGGGGAATAGAATAGCAAAGACTAATAAATGTTGAGGATTGCTCTGGTTGTCTTAGTTAGTGTCCAAGCTCAGTCATAGGCAAGACCTTTTGGAGCCCTAGTAAGTTGCAGTGCCTATTGAAATGAGAACAGCCCACAACCAGCTGCTTTAAAGGACATGTTTGTGATTCTCATAGAGGGGTTGAGACTGATGTGGCCCTTTTCTTATTTTTAGGAATCAGAGATTGGAGGTTGTACCACCATGCCCCAAGAAAGAGAAAATATTATTATCTATATTTTACTGATGATAAAACAGCATAAAATTATTTGCCTAAGGAACAAGCCCCCACAATTCCATGGTGGAGTCATGGAATTAAGCTCACAATTTTAGTTTCCAGGGTTATTATGACTCTGCAAATAGAGGGACAGGATTCAGTTATTCAGGGGGAAGATAAAATGTATTATGGGGAGAAAAAAAGGAAATTGTAGGCTGTAGGAAAGGGAATATTCTCTAGAAGTGAATTATGGTATTAATTGGCTTTTCAGTATAGTTGAAGGGTAGCTTTAGATTCTAGTCCTTTGTCACCAAGCTGTATGTACTTGTGAGTGAATGCTTATTTCTATTCAGAATAGTTTAGGAAGAGGCATCAGTGTGATGTCACAAAATGTGGAGAAATAATTTAAGTCTTCTGTTCAACTGCTTTAATTATTGATTTAATTAAGCCATGTAGTTTTCTGGTGTTCTTATATTATCCTGTAGTTGGAGAAGCAGGTTGCTCTGGTAATCAGTGCCTTATATACCTGGGTATACTCACCTGATTGTATTCACAAATACAATAAAGTTTTGTACATCTGGTCCTGTCATTTCTTTGATCCATATGCTTAAAGCAATATGTTTTTCTTCAGAGGATTCTTTGGAAATAAAATGTAAGTTTTTTTTTTTTAATTTGTTTCCTATTACCACTTGAGAAAAGGTAACTCAGAAAACAGGACATAAAAGTACCAATGCCCTCTTTTATCTTTGTCATCAGGAAAGGAATTTGACAAATTGGGCAAACTTAAAATAAAGGATCGTAGATTTAGAGCTAGAAGGGCTCTCAGAACCCAACCTGTGCAGTCCCCTCATTTTACATGTGAAGAAACTGAAGCCCAAAGTGCTTAAGTAACTTGCTCAAAGTTATAGCATCATAGAAGGGATTTGAATGAAAGATCTCTGAATCCAAATGCAATTATTTTCCCACTATAACATGCTGACAGTTGCAGAGATATCTACTTAGATTTGATTCTAGTGTAGAACAGGCATTTATTCTTTGGGGGCAGTGTCTAGCACATAAGAAGCACTAAATAAATGCTTATTGATCTGTGCTATAGACATGGCTGTCAATTCAATATGATGACCAGTTTGACAACATCCCCATTATTCTCCCATTCTTATCTTGTGAAATAGGATGACTGGAAAGAATAAAGTTGTCTTATGGCATTTTATTTAAAATGCAAATTTTTAAAATTTGCCTTACAACCATCTTGCCAAATCTATCATATATTAAGAGTCAGGAGATACAAACAAAAAGGTTTTTGCAGTAAATGCCATAATAAAACAAAACCACTTTCCCTTTTCGGTTATGCATAATACTCCTTTAACTCAGTTTTGGATTGCTGATTTTTTATTTTATTTATGTGAACCTAACTACATCTTTTAAATGTTTATGATTATTTTTTACTTCACTTTCTGTAGTGCCAAGATGATATTTATAGCAGTGATGGCAATTATGAATACACTGGTGTAGTTTTGAATTGCAAAATACAACACTCTCCAGATGAAAGACAGAACCAAAACATCTATTCAACTACCAGAAAACCAAATCTATCATAGTAACAAAGAAATCCATCACAATAACCAAGAAGTCTAGATACATTGCCAGGCCTTTCCACAACTAAACACCCTCAAGCAAAATGCCCTTATCTCACCCACAGCCAGCCACCTACTTTTTCACTCTCTCCCGGATCTGACTATTCTGACCAACATCATCCCAGCTCTGCTCTAGCTCTGCTTCTTCCTGTTCCACCTTTCCTGATACATCCCTTCCTGTTCTACTTGCTCAGTAAGCTCCTCCCATCACATGTAACTTAGACTTCCATGTGATTTAAGCAGGTCACATGGACCCATTAATAGATGGGAAAGATCTTTAAATTAAGCAAAAAACCCCAACAACACATTAAGAATTCACTTTCAATCCAATATCTCTCTCCCTACCCTACCCAGAGAGTAAGAAGTAGTGCCCCTACCCAACTCCTTTAGTAAAAATTTTGAGAGGGTTTTTCATTATACTGGTCAACCAATAAACAAGGTCTGACAGCATATTTAGTATTCCACACTTATAGTAATCTTCCTTTTCAAAAATCTTTCAGATTTATTGTTGTTTTTGTTATTATTTCCTTTTATCTTCTTATAGTAATTTTGTATATGTCTTTTATGGTTCTGTTGGCTTTCCTTTCCATCAGCTCATATATCTTCTCAAATTTCTTTATATTTTTCATTGTCATCTTTTCATGTGGTTCAGGAATATTCTGTTACATACACACAATTTGCTTAACCCTAGGTATATCTTTGAGAATTTTCTTTTAATATCTTCTTACCAACAACATTCAGCTTCTTTCAATCCAACAATCCAGATATTTGTTATTTTTTCCTTTGTGCCACCTGGCAAAAAGGGAAGATAGACAAAAATATTGTGTCTTCATCATACCTTTTTCTCTTAAACAGAATATCTGTGCTTTCTTCATATGTCAAAACAAGTGCAGCTTTATGGGGGCAATGAATGCAACACTTGACCTAGAGTTCAGAAGACCTGAGTTCAAATATTACCTTAGAACCAGGGACAGCAGCCACTATAAGTAGTTGTAACTGCAGCACTGTGATATTGGCAACTTGTAATCTCCTATTGTTTCACCATCTTGGTGTTATGGAATATTTATAGGTATCTATGTCTAGGGTTGTGATTTTTGCTGCTTAAAATTCATAAACACTGTGCACCAGAATCAGGAAAGTAAAGGATAAATAAAACTGTGACAGATTCAGTGTACTGCTGCCCATATGAATTGGGTGAGCAGAGAATGAACTTGATCCTGATTTCCTTCATCTTAAGATAGACGTCTGGCAATGAGCATCATATGTGATATAGGAATTGATGCCAGAATTTCTTTTAATATGATTAGCACAATATATTCCCTTGAGTGTCTGCTAAATTAAAACATGCAAAAACTTTGACTTAATTATTTATTTTACATTTCCAGCCAAATTAAATGGGATTGGGTAATTTAAATTCCCTGCCATCTTCACTTTAACATGAACTACAATGATAATAAAGTTAGGACTGATACAAGTGAGATTAACCAAAAATTCATTTGGCATACTTGTTGGATGACCCTTGACCTTGACTAGAAGGCAACGGTTATCAATCTGAACAATATTCAAAGGAAGTATAAGTGACAATGCTATCAACAGAGACGATTCCTTTTTATTTTTTATTAAGAATGTCATTATGATGTGTGAGTGATGCCTTCTCTAGAGTAAAGAGTCTTAAACTGAAATGCAATTAGCATTGCAATTCTGGAATGTGGAAAGCATTTAACACTTCTTCTGTAGTTACAATCACTAGTTATAGCAATTACATAGCATTTTGAGTCTTAAGATATACTTTGTATATCACCATAGACAAAGTTTCACAGTTCATTAGCTCAAATTCTCACCCCAGGAAGCATATATTATTTTTCAGTTTAACACATTGTCTCCATAATAATAGCATAAGTCCAGATTTAACTTCTTCCCACATTCCTGATATTGCATGTTATTCAAAGCAGAGCTAGACAAACTTTTACATGATTTTATTGAAGCTTGATTAGGCAGAAAAGTTATTTCAGTAGTCATACAATGGAAGTATTAGAGCAGTGAAGAACACTAGAATCCAGGGCAGTGTTAAGAAGATACTCTTATCAGTAGTAAGTACACTGGCAGAGCCAAACAATCAGAGGGTATTAATGTGAACACTTCCAAAATCTACCAGGATCACATAGAGCAGTTTTATCAAATTATCAAACAGATCTTGGAAAAGTCACCTGGGTCTGACTTTTAATATCCTTCTTTCACTCTTCTAGTTCTTTTTTTTCTATATCTCTCCCTCCCTTTCTCTCTGTCTTTGTCTCTTTGTCACACACACACACACACACACACACACACACACACACACACACTCTTTCTCTCTGTATGCTGGGTTACATAAAGACATTTACTAGCTGTGTGACCCTGCACAAGTCACTTACCTTTTGTCTTCCTTTGTTTCCTCAGCTGTAAAGTGGGAATATTAATAGCACCTACCTTCCAGGGTTGTGGTGAGGATCAAATTAGACAACTGTAAAGTACTTAGTACAAGGCCTGGCACATCGTAAGGTACTATATAAATATAGCTAAACTGTGATCAATACCTCTATGAGTTTCCAAATCCCTTCTTATTATTTAGGACTATTGCAACAATTCTCAAATGAATTGTAAACTATTAACAATACTATGAAAAAATGTTACAAATAACTATTTACAAAAGAAATGCAAATAAAACAACTTTAAAGTTTCATTTCACAACCAAGAAATTGGGAAAGGTGGCAAAAGAAGGACATAATGTTGGATAGGTTATGGAAGTACAGGAAAACAAATGATTTATTGAAGGGGTTTTGAAATACTCTAACAATTCTTGAAAACAATATGAAAATATGCTAAGAGAGTGACCAATATTTTCATATCCTTTGATATTGCTATACACAAAGGAGTCACAGAAACCTTTTTTTTTTTGACAACAGAAAGGAATTGTAGAAAAAGTACATCTATTGGAGAGTGACTAAATAAAGTGTAATACATAAAAAAATGAAAATTACTGTTATAAGAAATGATGAATAGGAAGATCACAGAGAAGCATGAAAAGACACATGAATTGATGCAAAGTGAGATTAATTAAACCAGGAAAACATTATACCTAATGCCTACAACAAATATGGTACAATAAAAACAAAGTGAAATTTAGTGCTCTGTAATTATGATGATCAAACCCTAAGCAAGAGAGCAGAAAATGTACTTCTCTCATTTCCTTGCAGAGGCAAGACATTATAATAGACACGTAACATCTATTCAGTTGATCTATTGTTTGGTTATACTTAATTGCTTAACTCTCTTTTATTTATTACTCCTTAGAAACAATGACTTATGAGGGATAGGGGAGAGATTTATTCAGACATGGAAATGATATAGAAAGAAAAGATATCAATTTTTTAAAAAAGTAAATCATATTGAAAATCACAGAATCTTTAGTCCACTTTCAGAGTCACCAGTTTATACTAATTCTCCAAGATTAGACAAGCCAAAAGGAACTAAAGTGTAAGGTGAAAAGTTGTATGATTAAGGAGTAAACACAAACACAAAATTAACTGCCCCTCCTTTGTGATTCAGCCTACTGTATATATTTGTATATATATTTTTAAAAATCATTAGTAGTAGACTAAGGATTCTAACTCTGGGTGTTATTGTGTATACCAAATTTACATGAGCAACTTCTGTTGACCCCTATGTACCCTTGAAAATACTCTGTTTAGGTAAAGTGAGAAACCAAAGAGAATAACACATATAACGTTAAATATGAATATCAAGTACTTTTCTCTAAAATGATGACTCAACTCATCTTTTACCTCCTCAGCGAGGTTATCCCAATATTGCCCATAGAGGTCTTGCCTCTTTTTAAAGGACACATGATTTGTATTACATTTTTTTTTAGCATTTAACACATATTGCCTATATTGTTATTGCAGTTATTTTCTTAGTTTTTTCCCCTCAGTTCATATTTCTCCAAGTCTATTTTATCCTACGTAGTAGAAAAAGAACTGGATGTAGAATTTGACGAAGGACTCAAACATACTAACTACCTTGGTCAAGTAATTTCATCCCTTTGGTTTCATGATCAGTAAAATAAAAAGAATGGACTACAAAACCCCTTCCAATTCTAAATCTCTGATTTTTGATTCTTTTTAGTCCTATAAATTTCCTTTATTATCAACAACAAATGCAGACATAAAGGGTATATCTAATCAATACTTGCTGCATTGGTGATAATAGCTATGTGAATAGATGAGGACATAAAAATATGGCTTCTTAAGGAGATTAGTGGTGTCAGTGGGGAAATGTATAAACTTAACTTTTCTCCAGTGAGTAAAAGCTTCAAGGAGTAGATGGGATTTAAGTTAGACTTAGAGGAAAATTGAGTGTTGGAGGTGGAAGGAATCAATGAGGAAACCGAGACCTAGAATGCTAAAGTGCCTTACCCAAAAAATCATAAAATTGAAGAGTGAAAGAGACTAGAAAAGAAGAGAATAGTCAAGGTTCTGTAGCTCAAAATGGTTATTTCAGACTCTCTGAGCCGTGGAAAAGAGGAATGTAGATAGGGAGGTGGATAAGAAGATTGCCTAACCAGAATAAAGGTTATAGGAAGAAGAGTTTGGAATAGCCTTCTTTTTCACAGTCACAGAACTATTCATGTGAATTAACTGGATATTTTCCTTTCTGTTCCTATGTAGGAATCATCAGTATAAATAGCCCAACCTTGCAGTGTAGTTTTTCTTCACTGTCCCACAGAAAAATCCGTAATGATCATCACTTTTAACTTGTTGCTTTAACAAGTAACCAGACATCTTGTGCTTTTTTTCCTCATACTTGCAGAACAGTGACAGCTTATAGTTTAAATCAATCAGTCAATCAGCATTTATTCTCTATTATGTCAGCCACTATGCTAGGTATAAAAAATAAATAAATGTAATAAATTAAGCCGGTTCTACTCATATGGAGATTACATTTTAAAGGTTAAATATTATATAAATGTGTATAGAATGTAAGGATAATAAATATAAAGTAACTAAAATAAAATCAGACAGAGGACACTTTCAGTTGGGGAGAGGAGTCAGCAAAGGCTTCGCGGTAGCCTATGGTGTCTAAAGGTTGCTTCCTCAAAGTTGAAACTTCAAGAAAGACTGGAAGAATGAAAATCTGAGGGAAAATTGGAGAGATTTGGGACTAGATTATTTTTGAGGGTTGTATGTCAGCATTTATTATTTAAGACCAAGAAGAGGTTATGGGGGGGGGGGGTCTCAGGGAGGAAAGAGGGGAGGAGACAGAGAGATGAGAGCCTCTCATCTGTGTCTGCTCTAGATGGGATTGACCCTGATTTGCATAGGTGCAGCACACCGTAAGGTGGGGTTTTGGGGATACAAGTTTAGGAAAACATCAACATTGGGGATGGCCAGAGCTACACATCCAACCAGAGTTGGGGGCTGGAATTCTCCTTGGATCAGCAACACTGCTTCCTTTTAGGAACTGAAACATAGTGTAAGTTCCAATCCACTTATTTCAGCTCTTACAAAATATTCTTGTAAAGTCTTTGTGCTAAAGAAGTCTTTCAACACCTTTCCAATTCCTTATACTTTGCTTCTAGTTTCTTTGACTATGCATCCAACTTGTAAGCTGCCTACTCAAGAGCTTCTACTTGCTCCTCTATTAAAGTTATCTGATCCAGATAAGGCTGAAGTGCTGTGTATTTCTGGTTTAAATCCTGTAGGTTTCTACTCATGTTTACTGCAATATCTTTCATTTCTAGATACATGAAGCTAGTCAGTTTGTTCGTATTTTCCAGAAGTTTATAGTTTTCACTGGTGGATGTCAGTTCACCCATCAGGTAAGTGGCCATTTTGAAGAACAAATCCTGGTACGACCCTGTGATGTTCACCTCTGTGGACTCCAAGGCCTCTTCATCTGTCTCCACCAAAGTTGGGGAAGAGAGAAAGGAGAAAGGAGGGAGGGAAGAGTGAAGATGGGAGAGGAGGAGGAAGGGGAGAGAGGAAGGGGAAGGGGAGAGAATAGGGGAGGAAAGGGTGAAGAAGGAAGGGGAGAAAAGGGGGAGGGACTACATTATTTTTAATCATTGGTGCTTTCTCAGAAAGAGGTGGAGCACAGAGGGAAATCACATTAGCATTAGTAGATTCATTTTGAGAGAATCAAACTGACTCCATTTTGTATCATCACAGACATTTTGTATAGCAGCCTGAATTAAGCTTTGTTCTCTTGAGTTCATTTCGTTTTCCTGTAAATCATGTCATTTCAAGGAAATCAGTTATCATTGTTCTGCAATAATAACTGTTCTGCAGAATACAGGTGGATACAGCCAAATAACATTTTCTAACCCTGGAAAGTTATAGTCCTTACTAGTAATAGGATGACTCAACTACATGTTATTTGATTTTTGTCTGCTATATAACGTGTGTTCTGTTTTTGTACTGTGTTCATTAGTTTCTTTGTTTGGGTCCTGGATGCCTGCTGAGGGCCAAGGCCTGATTTGTTTGCAGACTGCTTGCCTTTGCCAATAAACTGCTTTGCTCAGACTTAATTTCCTCAGTAATTTCAGTTTGTTCACTATATTTGATGAGCTTTCAGCTAGGAGATAGAAGAAAGGATCATGACCCCTGGGACAGCCTCTTAGAAGAACTCCCTAGGGCCCTCTGGTTTATCTCTTTCAGTGAGGGCTTCTCCATGGAGGACTGCCCTGAGGTTCAGACTCTCACTCAGTGTCAACTCTTCTGAGCCAAGGTAAGGCCTCACACTGAAGTTACAACTTTATGTGTCTGATGTGGTGTATGGTTTGTATTTGATACAACTGTTTGGAAACAATTAGCAATAAACCTTGGAAATACCCCTAAAGGAATAACCCACTGGGCAACTTTCTTCTTCTTCTGGTGAGGCTTCCAGGTCAAGCTGGTAGGGAATGAAAGGCACCCCATTGGTGCCACTTTTGGGAAGTGCTTAATAAGCCTGAAAACAGGGACACTTTCCATTCAGAAGGTGGTAACAGAATGAGAGCCCTCAAATTATGCAAAGATTGTCCAAGGTATTTAAGAATCTTCATGGGTCTCAAATTTGGCCTGAACAAGGTAATTTCAATTATTTCAAATTAAAAGCTTTGTAACTAGTTTAGAGCATTGTGTGCACTAACTTTTTTTTATTATTAAACTTTCATTGATAAGGAAAAACTTCTCTTGCTAGTATCTGTCTTGTATCATCCGCCACAGGAAAAGAGTGAAAACCTTGTGTGTGTGTGTGTGTGTGTGTGTGTGTGTGTGTGTGTGTGTGTGTGTGTGTAATTTAAAAAACTTTCAGAACGAATGTCTCTCTTCTCTGCCTTCCTAACTCTGTCCAAGGTGGAGAGACAGAAAACACAGGTAAAAGGGAAGATAATCTTTTTTCCCAGCAGAAATTAATGCTATTATAAAACTAATTGGAGACTACATTTGTGACAAATATAATTTCCCTACTATGAATTTCCAAATTATGGCTTGAATGTTTTTATAAATACTGAAATGTTTTAGTGTGTTTTCAGTACTCTACACTACACACTCTGTACGATTTCTTTTAAGGAAATACACAAATAAAACTATGGAAATTACATAGAAACTGCACCTAGACAATCATTCTTTCTCTGAAAAATGCAGTGCCAGGAAAGAGAGTGATTTAACT
Source organism: Notamacropus eugenii (assembly GCF_028372415.1). Taxonomy (NCBI): domain Eukaryota; kingdom Metazoa; phylum Chordata; class Mammalia; order Diprotodontia; family Macropodidae; genus Notamacropus; species Notamacropus eugenii. Next base: position 401,751,407 of record NC_092876.1, read on the forward strand.
CTTTCCCTGACTATGATAAGAGAAGCTTGTTTAAATCAGGAAGCAACTACAAAGTACAATTTAATTTGGAAGAATGTTTGGATGCTGCTTCTCTATTTTCTTTTGTAAATGATATAACAGAACTTAATTGTTTAAGTAAACTAGAAGTAAAATCTTTCTAAAACCCCCAAAGCAACAACATTATAGTTAATTGATATAGAGTAAGAAAAAATTGTGCTAAATTTGTAAAGGGACATTTCATTGGAGTGAAGCTAAGATATATACACAGTCTGGAATGTGTTTGGAAAATAAAAACTAGAGGAATTAAGAAAATAAGAGAAGTGTTGGATCACAGTATAAAAAAAAAAGAATAAGAAAGGTTCAGTTTTGAAGGATTTTAATCAAAGTCCACTGTAGAGATATATAGAGAAAGGAAGGGAGGACATTTAAGCAAGTGGAGTGTGAAACTAAAAGGGTTTTGGAATTTTAGAAAGAGAGGTTTAAGGCAGGTTTTGATCTCATTGAAATAAGGATAAGAGGACCTTTATTTGGTAGTTCTTTGTGATGTGGAAAATATAGAAAAATAATTGTCGTCTGAAGTATTTAAATATAGCAAACAAAAATTATACCATTGAAGGACCACTAGGAGGATATATTTTAGTCTTTATTCAAGGAATAAAAAGTCCTCATGGATCCTAAAAGAAGGAATGGCGAATACAAGACTGCCACTTTAAATCTTTGGTGACAGACTAACTGAAAGTAGTGGAGTGACCTGAAAAAAATTGAGGCTCAAAATGTCATTATTTGAAATTGTAAACCTATACTTGATTTGATTGAAATTTCTTTCCTGAAATTAAATTATGTGATCTCATTTACAGTGTGATATGTTTTCCTATTCACATAATTGTGGTAAATCAGAACTAAATGCCAAACACATTTTCTATTTGGCATTAACTACATGTATCAGAAAATCTGAGTTCAAATCTGTCTCAGAAATGTATTGGTTGGGCAATCTTCAGCAAGCCACTTCAGCTCTTTGCCTCAGTTTTCTCATGTGTAGAACGTCATAATGATAGCATCCATCTCCCAGGGTTTTGTGAGAATCAAATGATATGATAATTGTATTATGATAATTGTTATTTTTTTACTTGAATATAATTATTCCATGACTTCATGCAAGGGAATAAAAAAGAAATCTACATGACAACTTTATTATATATCTAAAACTAATAGCAAGTTGGACATATTTGATTTTTATGTGTAATCATCTTTTTTATAATACTATTTTATATTTGTTTTATCCCACAAATTAAAAATAAAACAATTTTTTTAAAAAAAGGATTGAATTAGTCCATAATGAATAACTCCATACTGGGTTTTAGATGTGATTATTATAAAATGCCAAAGGTGATATAAAGTGAATGATTTTTATATAAGGTAATTTTGAAATGCATTCCACTGAACTGATGTCCTCTGACTGGTAATAAGCTTTGTTCTACCATATGATATTGTGCATGTTATTGTTGCATATTTGACTGCTAACTATGACTCCTGCCTAAAATCTAACAGAGCAAAGGGATTTTTTCCGCTGTTAAGGCTTGTGTAAAATAATTCTGTGCCATTGATGGAATAGTCTTGATGTCTGTCCTTTTTTCCTTTTATAGCAAATTTCTGTTGTTAGGACAGGTAGAAAGTTTATTGTTGAAATACTAAATCCATTAAGTAATAGATTAATATTAAAACATCTGAGTTACTATAATAGGACACAAGTATTAAAGATCTTTTTTTAAGCTGAATTTGTAGTCAGTTTCATATACTAAGCCACAAATGAGTTTTTAGACTTGCTAACAGTTATATATTTATGTGTAAGATTAGGTCCTTGAAATATCTTATTCTTCCAGAATAATATGGAGATACTATCCTCAAAAGGAGGGACAGAGATGTAAAAGGTTGTTTTTTTTTAATTTAATGACATTGTAAACTTTGCGAAAGCAATGAAATTGGACAGTTTTCTTTAAGATCTAGGATAGATAGATAGATAGATAGATAGATAGATAGATAGATAGATAGACAGATAGATATAGATATACATACATGCACAGACACACACATACACACACATTTACATACACACAGAGACAATTGAGTTCCAGATGTTTCCAATGAGATACACAGGACTCGTATATGTTTTGATAATAAATCTCAAAATTAGATTATAGTTTTATATATAAAATTGTATTAATAATTGTAAAGATTTTCAAATCATCTCCCTCCCAATTTTGAAGTATTTATCTAATAATGTTAAGAGATAAAAGGGCTCATTTTCATAGTCAGGCTTTCATGGATTCTTTTGAAGTTTCTTCCTTCATTGTGTTCATGCCTTTGCTCATTTCAGGTACGGGATTCAGGGAAAATTAGAAACAGCAAGTGATAGATTTACGCTGAAATTCTTTGGAGTTTCAGGGGAATTCTAGAGCTCTCATTTTATGTTCTTCTCATAGCTCTGTACTAATAGGATTAGAATCATAAGACTGGAACTGGTTGCCACCACATGAACTAGTTACTGGAATATCAAGTTTAGGAGATTTTAGCAGGATTACCTAGGAATCTCTACAAGTGACTTGAAGGCAGAGAAGCAGAGCGTCTTTCAGAGCTGCCCTAAGAAAGTAGCCTGTCCTACAACATCCAAGAGACCAGATAACCACATGGGACATCTGTGACTTCAGATGAAATATCCTGATTAAATGAACATTGGGAATGGGTTACCAGGTTGCAAAGAGACTTGATGATCATTCATGTATTACTTTGGCCTTTAGTTTCATGGGTTTATGTTTACTGGGTGTTCTCAGAGACCTAGCTGATATGCAATTCTCCCTTCTCTAATTTACTACACAGTCAACCCTTTAAATGGTTTAATCTATAACTTGACCCAGTTTACTTATAGAAACTATTTAACATGGTTTCTCTCCCTAAGGAATACATGAGACTGTGACTCTGTTTATTTAAGTTTGCTCAACTTTTAGGGCATTGAAGGAAATGTGGAATTTTGTTTTGCGATACTAATGGCCTTACTATATTTCTTTCCTGTTGTAAGTTTCAATCCTCTAGCTTATAGCCATTAGTTGTGTGCTTAAACCCATCTAACATGGTCTGATGTACTTCCTCTGAATTTGTTCTATCTGCACATTAGACCAAGGCAGAGGAGGAGGGAATTATACACATATACTTTTGAAATGCTTTTCAAGGCACTCCCGCTATCCAAGTAAGAGCCTTTCTACCAATACACACATTTCTATTAGAAGATACATTGGTTGCTTCTTATATAGATGAACTACAAACAAGGCTACAAGGATTCTACAATGTGACAGTACTAGTACAGACTGGACCTGGAGTTTTCACTACATGACTTTGACATAAGAGAAAAGGTCTGCATCAAGAATTTCCAGTAGAAAAAAAGAACTCAGCTTGGAAAGTTTCATTGTAAGTATTACTGACTACTCCAGCAGCAATCAAGATTAGGGAAAGATGATTTCTGGATTCAGGGAAATGATCTGGTAGCCACCTTTGGTAAAAAGGCCCTTATTGCCCATACGTTTAACATTATTTTTAGAGTTCATTTGTTGCTGCACTAAAGCTTATCGCAGGTTAATCTCAAAGAGGCTCATGTTAGTGCATTCATGTCCATTTTAAGAATTAGCTTATATTTTAGGTTACAGAATGAGCTTATAGTTAGTAATCCATCGGGATGCCTCCCATGGATCAAAGGGGGGAGTTGAGTGAATGAAACCAACTCCATTTTGTATCATTACCAACATATTGTATGGAAGCTTTGGTTTAAGCCTTTGTTTTTCTGAACTAAAGTTTAATTTTTCTACTAATCATGCCATTTCAAAGAAATCAGCCATTATTGTACCTCTAACTTTTCTGCAGAATGCAGGTGGATAAGGCCAATCAGCATCTTCCAGTCCTGGAAAGTCCCAGGCCTTACGACCAATAAAAAAACAAACAAAAAAAACAACAAAAAAAAAACAGGATTATTCAATTTTATAAGCTATTCTATTTTTAACTACATCTTGTTCTATTTTCATTTACTATATAATGCTTGTTTTATTTTTGTATTTCGTTCTAAAACCCTTATAGTTTCTCATAGTTGCTGTGCTTTTTCTTCATTATCAAAGAGGACCATGACATCACTGAAATGATAACATGACTTGTGGTAGATTTTTATTTGAGTGAGGGAGGGCTGTGCAAGGTCACCAACCTCACTTTCTTCTCCTGAGCCATCTGGGTCCAGTGGTCAGATATTTATCAGGACATCTGGAGATGGCTCAGGAGGCAATGTGATACCCTGGCTATTTTAGGATGAGGCTTTTTGAGGTTCTCACTTTGAGGGAAGTAATACGTCTCTTTAAGAAGAGGGTCAAGGGATGACCACTTTAATTAACAAAAAAATTAAATTGGGAGGGGAAAATCCTCAGGGTTGCTGGCCAAAAGAGAAACAGTTACTACTGACACTCCCTCTGAGCCAGGAGGGCTCAAAATATAGCCATTAAGTGGAGCTTGGGCAGGGACTTATTGTGGGTCCAATTTAGGATCTTCAGAGTGAAATGGATTTAAGGAGGGAGAAAATATGAGAGAGAGAGAGAGAGAGAGAGAGAGAGAGAGAGAGAGAGAGAGAGAGAGAGAGAGAGAGAGAGAGAGAAGAGGGAGAGGGAGAGAGGGAGGGAAGAAGAAAGAAAGGAAAGAAAGAAAGAAAAAGAAAGAAAGAAAGAAAGAAAGAAAGAAAGAAAGAAAGAAAGAAAGAAAGAAAGAAAGAAAGAAAGAAAGAGAAGGAGGAAGGAAGGAAGGAAAGAAGGAAGAAAAGAAAGAAAGAAAGAAAGAAAGAAAGAAAGAAAGAAAGAAAGAAAGAAAGAAAGAAAGAAAAGAAAGGAAAGAAGGAAAAAAAGGAAAGAGACAGGAAGAAGGAAAGTTTCTCTTTATGAGATCTTGCCTGCCTGTAAAGGGTCAAGACCTGATTTGTCCACAGATTGCATGCCTTTGCCAATAAATTACTTTGGTTGGACTTTATTTCCTTAGTAATTTCAGTTCATTTGTTACAATTTAAATTAATGAAAGATACAGTTTCTGAATTCTCATTGAACTGCAGCCAGTAATGTAATTAGACATGTGGAGCACAGAGAGAGCTCCAAAAAATAGGTCTTTCTTCAGCAGCCATATCAGCAACAAATATCTGTGCTTAAGACATCCTGATGGTATATTATAAGGGATTAGGTAGACTTTGTAGGCAATATACCACAGTCATAGCACCTTTATAACTTTTTAAGGAAATCTGGCTAATTGTTTTATAGTCATTCTCACTCATCTTCAGTCTTGAGTTTTTAAGTGATAATACACCTTTTCTGGCTCCTCAGGTAATATTCTGCCTATTTTTACTCTGTGTTTTTTTTTTATTATCCTGCTGGCCTAGGCAGTCAATAAGCATCTATTAAGTACCTACTACATACCAGGCACATGCTAAGCAGTGAGGATACAAATAATACAAAGTCATCCAGTCCCTGACCTCAAGGAACTTACAATCTAATAATGGAAAACAACACAGAAAATGAAGCTGAAAAGAGGGAGAGGGGAAGAAGATGCTTGATAAGGTCTAATACCTAACAAGGGCCTGATGAAGTCTAAAGGGTATAAATGGATGGGAAATGGACAGATAGTTGGCCTGGTCCCTCTCCTTAAGTAGAGGTTTTGTAGTTCCTGGCTCTGTTCTCAAATAAGAGAGGAGGAGGATACTTATGAGGTACAGATACCAAGACTGATTTCACAGTGAAGGATGATGAGATTTCTTAATGATGAGATTTGTCAGGGAATAATGGAGATGTTTAAAAATGGAGAGTTCCAGTATAGCTGGTAGAAAACTCTTCAGAATGACCACACTGATATTCTTAAAGTGCAGTTTTATTCCGCTCAAAGATCTCTAGTGATTCCCTCTTGTCTCTAGAATAAAATACAAACTCCTTTAATTCAGCCCTTAATGTCTTTTAAAACCTTGTTCCAGACTATTTCCCAGGATTATTGTCTATTGTTCCTCTTCACATCTTTATATATTTCAGTCAAACTTGCTTTTCCCTGACCAAGGTGTTTCATCTTCAATCTTAGTCACTGTCTTTTTATGGCATACCTCTGATCCAGTTTCCAAATGTGATCACTAGAGAACATATTTTTGCTAAGGAATCGACTCCAGAATTACCAAGTTTGCAGATAGAACGTGCTATATGTATAACCTGCACCTCTAAGGAGGCTACAAATTCTCTTTCATCTGAGATAATGGGATAGTCAGAGAAAGATTCTTCTATTTTGTACCACTAGGTATTCTCATGTTCCCTAGTGTCGATGGGAGAAGTGAACTGACTGTAAATTGTAAGAAAGTAAAGTAAAGATGAGAAAAAATTTGGTTTGTTATTTTGTTATTTTTATAACTTAATTAGGTATGTCAAATTACCAAAATGGGAAGGAAGCCATTTGAAGGAAACTTGTAAATATTAAATGGATTGGAAATGTGAGTGACCCTGCAGAGGGTCACTGCTCAACATGCCCTTAGAAATACTCTCAGAGAAGAAAGACAAAACTTCTTTGAAGCAGCAGTGTCTGAGAATTCCATGTAATTCTTCCAATGCTTTTACAAAGGACCACAAATAATAGGATCAAAGTTGGGGACAGTTCTGGGCAATGAAATCTACAAATGATCAGAGTCCATAGCAAATCACAGAAGATGGAGCAAAATAATTTTTGCATTTCCCTAGGCTTTAAATCCTTACAAGAATTTAAACACTTCATTTGTCTCCAGTGTGATGGCAGTTGCTTATCCAAAATTTATGACCCAAATTAAAAACTGCAGATAAAATCTCTGGCCAACATAATTGTTCAGAGAAAGAAAGGGGTTTTTAAAGTTGAATATTTTTTTTTGTAAGAAACAGATATTTATTTCCATCAGTATTTTTCCACCACTGTCAGAGCATCTGGGTTTTAAGATGACTCTAGTAATTCCTACCCACTCAGGGTCCTGAGCAGTAGGAGCCACAGACCAGTCTTCAGTAGCCAGGTGAGCATTCCAGTCTTCAATAAGCACAGATGGGCACAGATGGCACCTGCATTACCTTGGACCAATCATCCACCTCTAGTTGAGTATCAATGAATTCTGGGGCAGGTGTAGTCCATTCACCCTGAAATATCGCCTTTGTCACTGCCTTGTCAGCTGTGACCTGCTCCTCATTTTCAATCTCCTCTGGATCCCTGTAGAAAGGATCATGCATAACCTCCCATGGATGTTCATGGGAGATGGTACCATGGAAATATAGGACTTCAGTCAGAGGCTGATGATCTGCCCAAGGATCAGTACCACCAAGAGGTTAGACTGCTGTAATGGTAAGGAAATTTGAAGATCTGCCCCTTAATAGGCCCATGTGATCTTCTTTGAGCTCTGGCCCAGCCCACATCCTGAATCACATAGAGCCAATGATGGGAGGATCTTGCCAAATGTGGAACAGGAAGGGTGCAGCTGAGAGAGAGTGAGGCAGAGTTGGAAGGGAGTAAGGCAGAGCAGGGAAGGGAGGCCTGACAGATGGAAGGTTTGTGTTCCATTTTTGGGTAATATGTGCAAACTGTTGTTAACATTGTGGAATTGGCTTTCTGGTATCTGAATAAATATTTTGGTTTCATCTTTAAGGAAAAGAGTTTATATTTTGAGAATTTAACCTGGAAATATACATGTATATCTATAGAGGCTACTGTGGGTATCTCATTGGTGTTACAGCTCCCTGAAAGCTGCCTGCATCTGGTTAGTGAAGGTGCCCAGTGTGAAGCGTCCAGCAATAGGTCTGGCACCAATGGCAACAGCAAATTTCAGAACAGCTCACTGGCTCGTATACCTGGATGAGATGGTATTAACTTCAGCTGGGTTTTTCATAGCAACAATGGCACCAGTGAGAGCAGAAGCTTTTCCCATATTCTCTTGAAGTTAATGACATAAACACCATCACTCTTTGTTTTGTAGATATACTGTTCCATCTGGAAGTCCAAATTGCTGCCACTCAAATGGATTCCTACAGCAAGGAATTTAAGGACATCCTTCTTCATCATCTATAAGACATCTAGGGTTCCAGACATTGTGAAGGTTTCCCTTCAAATTTACGATGGAAACTGAGAACAATGCCATATGTAACCTTGTCTGGGCAGCACAGAAAGTCAATATTTTTGTTTAAATAGAGTTCAAACATTCTTACCTGAACGAATTGCTGATGAAATTAGTAATGAGGGCCAATGTTAAAAAAAACAAAACAAAAAGAGTTTTGGAAGCCAGAAAGTCAGCCACAGTGAGGAAAAAATATTTCAAAAGGAAAAGATATTTCAAATATCTAGAAAAACCTAAAGTATGGAATTCCAGTGAAGGTTGGGAATTGAACTGATTTAATGAATACAGTCAACTCACAGAAGAAACTCTCTACCAATGCAGGCCATTACTTTCTTTGCAACTTACCATGATACAGTTGTGTTTGGAGCACTGAGAAGTGAAGGGATTTATCAGGGTCACACAGGCAAGATATGACAGAAGTAGAACTTGAAACTAGGTCTTCTTAGCTCCAAGACTAGCTCTGTATTAGCTACACACTATGCTGTTTCTGGAATGAAATTTGTTGTAAAGCAAATCAAGATAATGACAGCAAAAGCACAAACACAGAAATAACCCTTCTCCTGAGGCTTAAAGGGCTTTGCTTAAAGGGCTTCTTTTCTTATTGAGGAATGATGAGTGACAGGCAAACTAACAGCTGGGTGGGAAATCTGAGGGCCACAGACTTAATCCCATGGTGGACAGGGTGCAGAGATTTGGCATTTCAGTATATGCCACTGTCAAATCAGTCAGATGATTTTCTCCAAACAGCATCATTTATTCATCACAAAAGGGTACCCCAGTAAACATTACACCTTTCAGAAAAAACAACCCTAAGGCAAAAAGATTATTTGGATTTCACTGACTACCTGTTACATACCTGTTCACTTTGGGAAAAATAAGAATTCAGGTTCAGTGAGTGAGGGAAAGTGCAAGGGAATTCATTCCTCTTGTCTTGAACTCACTTGTTTGTTTACCCAAGTAGCTAATGATGGAGGAAGAGCTGGACAGAGAGTAACTTACTTGACGGTCAAAGAGGTGTGTCTGAGATGTATTAGTCTTTTCAAAAATTATCATTTTGTAAGAAAGGTGGAATAAAGTGTTAATGAACATTGAGGAAGGGGGAAAATAGCCCAGTGGGTAAAATAATGGGGAAGAGAGCAAAAGAGAATAAGCAGCTTAGCAGTTAAAAAATCAGTTTCTGAATAATAAAGAATTGATGGGATGTGATAGGCTGTCCTTAAGAGAAATGAGACTAGAAAGGTCAGTGGCAAAGGAGGTTATAATGAAGCTTGTAACATTGCATACCCAGCCATCCAATTGATGTTAGCCTGAACTTTTCAATACAGACAAAAAATGCTTATTGTCACAGTTCACTTTCATCCCAACCGATCTACTCTTAGCAATTAGAGTTGATGGAGCACAACTTTGTATTGGTTGACATGCAGGGACAATTCCAATGTTGACTTCCTGTTGCCCCTTCACTCTACTGGAAAGATTCTGATGCCCATCAGTTATTACTGCTGAGAATGGAGGTAGAAAAGCTTCTACTGCTACCATAACCAGAATATAAATTAACCCTGATTATTTTTTACCCAAAATATCAATCTATGTGTTGAAATGTTAATTCACACAAAATTACTATCCTACCATATTACCTATCCTTACTATTCCTACCCTATCATGGTTCTGGCTTACATGGGATAATGCAGGCTCCAAGAAGAGGACAATGGGATATTCTTTCTAGTTACCCTTTAACCATACTCTACCTTCCTAAGATAAACAATACTTCAGAGACTATTCCAGATATGCTACCTGCAAATAAACTAGTTGTCTGTGTCTATGGCCAAGTCAACTTACTTCACAAGGTCTCAGTTTCTTTCTTTATAAAACGATAAGTTAGCCTAGATCACCTCTTAGGTTCATTTCAGTTCTAGGTCCAATGACAAAAGCTCTAGTTTCACATAAAGTGATTCTTCGCCAACCTAAGCTGCCAGGGTATCTGAAGTGCAATTGTATCAATAAATTGGACTGAAGGAGAAAGGGAACAGCAATGGCACAGTGGACAAGGAGCCAAGATACCTTTTCTGACATTTGATGTCTAGGTTACCATATGCAAGTCACAACTATATATGTCAGTTTCCTCATCAAGAAAAATAGAGATAATAAAAATTGCAATATTTCCTAGGATTGCTGTGAGAATACTTTAACAACTTGAGTGTGTTATCCCTTTTTTAACATTATATAACATGACCCAGACTATCCTATTGAATCTTAATGACTTCAGGTTCTTCACACAAAGGAAATGGGGTCAGTATTCTCTTTTGTATTTTTAAATATTTGGGAATCCAGTTCTGTGAGTCTGGCCATGATTATTTCAAGTATTCTCAATTTTATCTCTTACCCTGAACTGCTAGTCTAGCTTTCCCATGAGAAATTAACAGAGAATAAGAAGACTGTACTGGAGATAAAAAGAGATTTTCTACAAATAGTATGAAAGCTAAGGCACAAATTGGGTCTTTATTATGATATTTCAGGCACAATATCCTCGAGTGAGATTCTTTTAATGTATTTCTCTTTTCACTCTTGGGTCTCTCATGGGAAAGCAGGAGAAGGAGTGAGAGAATCCAGACAACTATGTTTTCTGAATGTGACTTCTAGTTGTTGGATTTGGGGTTGTTGAAGGGAACCAAGGGAAAAATTATGGCATGGTCAGACTTTTTAGAGTCAAATAGTCTTTTTGGTGTTTTACTATTTTTCCTCAATGTCAGCCACCATAATCATAGCTTTTATGACAAATTTATGTGTGAAAGATTAACTTTAGTCAATGTGGTCTATGAAAAGTAGCATGAAAATTTCAAGTACTGTGTCAGAGGATAAGCAAATAAGTTGAGGGAGAATGGGCAACCGATGCTTACAAATGATTGAACAAGTAGTCATTCCATTTAGCCTTGCTACTTTTTATAAACCAAGACTTTACCAGCAGCCTGTATTTTAAACCTTGTTTAAGTGCTATGTCTAGTATCAGACCACCTTCTTTTCCATAAGCCTATGGAAAAGACTCTAAAGGCAATGTGATACAACAGAAACCATGCTGAATTTGAAGTCACAGACTCTGAATCTGAAAGACTCACTACTTGTGTAGTTCTAGGCAAGTTATTTAACTCTCTCTGGTCCTCATATTAGAGATAAGGTTGACTTAAATGAATTTTAAGACTTCTCCAACTCCAGATCTATGATTCTTATGCTAGAATGGGAATGGAGAGAGTTCTTCCTGGTGGAGGTTAGATAATGTAGAGGGTAGATCACTGAGCCTGGAATCAGGAATATCTGGAATTCAAATATGGACTCAGACAGTTAGTTTTGTGATCTTGGGGAACTTATATTTGCCTCAGTTTCCTTAATTAAAAAATAGAGATGATAATAGCACCAGCCTTCATGGTTTTTGTGAGGATCAAATGACATAATATTTACTTAAAGACACAGTGCCTGGCTCATACTAGGGGGCATATAAATACTGGTTGTTTATTATTATTATTTCAAATCCTGTCTTTGACAGTCATTGGCTATATACCTTGAGGCAATTCACTAAATATCTCTGAACTCTGACTTTCTTCCTTGTAAAATGGGCATCATTATTCCCCCCATAGAATTCACAGTTTCATTGGGGTAGAGAACATCCTATTTAGGAAATGGGGCCAAAGCACCTGTACCAGTTCAGCAGGAACTTTTTTTAAGTTGAGCAAAACTGTTTGCATTGGGCTAGCAGACTGGACAAGGAGCTAGCATTTGGGAAGCAAAAAAAATCTAATCAGACAAAAAACCAGTTATTTAAAGAATGGGGAAATCAATTTCCCTTGGCCCTCACGTTGGGGATAAAGGTCTCATCTTTGAGTAAATAGTGGGAGAAGGAGACTGTTTCATGAATCTCAAGACTTCCATTTCTGGGTGGGAAGAATATGGCAATTGTTTCTTACATGTTCATGTTTAATGAGTACAGGTGTCTTCTACTTAGTAGCAAGAACTCTATATCTCTCTGATTGTCTCTGTATCTGTCACCACTGGAAACATACTTCTCCTTCCTTCTCTCCTGGAAACTTCTTCTCCTACAACTGAATGAAGCAAAACAATTATGCAAAAATACTGAAAAGAGATACTTGATCTGACAAAGCATATAACATTTTGTCCTAGGTGCCCTTGTCCTACTTCTTGATAGAGAAAGGTGTGCTTCATTATCTATTCACTTGAGCCATTATTAGTCTTGTAATTATTCAGATTCTGTCTTCCTTTAAATGTTTTTTGTTTGTTTTGTTGTAATATTATTCTGTACCATTCTTTTGTAGTAAAATTCTTTTAACTTCTTATTTCACTGCATTAGTTCATAAGATCTTTATAAGCTTCTTTGAATTCTTCATATTTACCTTTATTACACAAAAATACCATTATATGCACAAATAAAAGTTTGTTTCCTTTCTGTCTTCTCTAAATCTCTACTGCTGACCATTATCTACTAGCACACAATCCCACAAGAATTAAAATCCTAGGATCTATCAAGCTTATCTTTTAATCCTGAGGTCTTATGGTAAATGTATCCTTTTACCTCTGATATATGGAGACATATTCCCCTCAGTAAAAATGTGTATTACTTTCTAGTCATGGTAGTTTCAAACATATATATGTATATATGAATGTATATATTTATGTATGTGTAACACATATACACATATATACATATGTGTGTCTATGCGTATATGTGTATACATATATATATATAAGCATATATATATAGATTCATATAATAGAACACATTAACTTGCATATAGTGCAACGACAGGTATTTATCCTAGATATATAGGCCACATTCAAGGACAGAGTACCTATGCCTTTCCCACTCTATTCTGGGATAGTGGATATTGTACTTAATATTAAAATGCGTCCTGATGCAGAACTGAACTGACCCAGCTTAGGGTGAGCCACTTCAAACATGGCTCAACATTCCATAACCAGCCTAGCCCCAGGACTCCACTGACCTTTTCCTTAAGATTTAGGAAGATCAGGGCATAGGAATATTCTCTGCTATTCTATGAGTTCTGTGAATTTCCCCTTCCCCACCTCCTCCACAGTATCATCACAGTCCATGATGGTGCTTAAAAATTAGATATTAATAAAAATTGAAACAAAATCTTTCTTCTTAGCTACAGCCATGAAAAGAACCTCTTCTTGGTGTCTTTGAATTTATTTTTAATGACTTGACCTTTTATGTTCTGGTCTTCTGTCCATTTTGATCATTCCAAGGGTTATCATTGTATAAAATCTTGTCATTGGTGATAATGATTATCTTTGTTTATGGTGATTTATTTTTGGAAGTCTTTGTAAAATTTTACCTCTGCCACAAATATTGTCATATGTGGCACATTTATATCCGTGGTTGTCTATTTATTTAAACACGGCATGACAACTGTAGGTGAGGATGAACAAAGATCTTATGAAATATTTTTCTTATCACCTTTGGGCTCATGTTGAACCAATTTTTCCATCTCCTTTGTTTGCATTGGTAAGGTGAAACTGTAAGCCATCTTCTAATTTAGTTGCCTTATATCATTTGGTTTCATGTGTAGCAAAAATGTTAATCTTGATGTATTGTGGTACCTCCAGTAGTATATCAGCTTAGAGTAATGAGTTAAAATGGTGTCTATAATTGGTCTAGATCCCCATGATTCTACTCCTTGACTTGTCTCCCCTTTTATACCACTTTGCCACCATGATAGTAAAAAGAAAAGGAGGACACAAAGGACTGTGGGCAACTTCTAATTTTTCTTTGGTTTTGTGAATTGCAGCATCATTATAGCTAGCAATTCATTCAACAATTCAATAAACCATTATTAAGTACCTCCTATATGACAGGCATTCAGCAAAGAACTGGGGATACAAAGAAGAATAAAGAGACAGGCATTCTTTAAGGATCTTATAAATAATCTAATTTGGGAAGATAGTGCACAGAGGAAAGCTAAAAAACATGAGAGGGGGAGAGAAGAATTAGAGGGTACCTCCTTCATGGGCATGTTGCTACACGGAGTTCCAGTCAAGGAGAGTTATTGATGGAAAATGGAACCAGGAAAGTTGCAAACTATCTAAAAAGGAAGGCTTTGGGAAGAGTTTAGTGTTCCATCCTCCAGTCCTGGAGAGGGGAGAGACAATTCTGGGTGAGGCGAGAAAGTAAAGAGTATCATTTTGGGAATGAGATTTCAGGCGATCAGTTTATTCTGGAATGGGGTAGCATGTTGGTCTTTGGAGCTGAAGATAAACAGAGGTTTGCAAACTGTTTTATAAATATTATTTCATTTTGACTTGAGAGAGGAGAGAAAGAAAGAAAGGGGTGTACTTTTAATTTCTTCCACATTACTCTTATGCCCATTTTGCAGATGAGGAAACTGAGTCAGTCACAGTCACACAGTCAATAGTGCTATGAGACCAGATTTGAACTCAAATCTTCCTAACTCCATGTCCAGTGCTCCATCCTCTGTACTACATCTACCTGCTTTATAATGTCAGGCCGAATCATTCATTATGTAGTTACTATCATTATAACTTTCTATACTTAGAATGGTTCTTGGACAATAGATACGATCTGTTGTCAGAACAATATGCTTTTCCAATTTAGTGAACTTGCTGAAATCTGTCTCAGTCTCCAAGCATCACAAGGGTCTCCTCTATACCATGATCAGACCCCACAAGAGGACTTCTGTCAATTTCATTTACTCTATAAATTTGTCTAACCTGTTCCTAAGTGTAATCATTTGCTAAAATTTACCACAGCATACATAGGAATGAAATGTTTTGAAGTTCAAATTAATGCTGATATGATCTTTTGGTTACAGATAACTTTAATGTCCGTTGCTTTTACTTTCTGAGCTCTCCAAAGAAGCAAAGATTATGCATACCCTTTGAGGAGTTGGCTGAAGCATGGGTTCTTCACTTTTTTGTTTACCATGGACCTTTTTTCAGTCCAGTGAAGTCATAGACCCCTCCTCAGAATATTGATTTTAAAGTTACATTAAATATAACATTATATAAAATATGTAGGACTATAGAAAAAATTATATTAAAATAGTTATCAAAATATTAAGAGAACTAGTTTATGGGCCTCAGGTGAAGACTCCTTGGGCTAAGGGATTTGATTTGAGGAAATCTATTATTTCAATTTGAGTCATGAAGATTATTAATTGCATTCTTGTACCCAGAATAGTATAGATGTAAGAGTGCTAATTTTGTATTTAGAAGACATACATTCATATCCACAGATACTGCGAAGTATATGACGTTGGTCAAATAATTAAATCTCTTTGTGCCTCAATTTCCTCATCTACGAGGGGGTTGGACAAAGTGACTTTTAAGTCCTTTTTTCACTCTAGATTCATGATTTCCTGAGATACTTCATTTCTGAGAAGACTGTCATTCAAATTTTGCAGCTGCTTTGAGGGGGTAGGGAGAAATGTGCTTTTAATTATTTTCCTCAAAATTTTATCACACCTACTTTGAGATAACATTTATAGCTCTAGCAAAAAAGATTGAATACAATCTCCTACAATCACAAGGGAACCTTCTTGTGAGCTTTCATGGAGTGGATCTTTAGGTACCAGCTCTGAGAGTATAGGACATAAAACAGAATTATTAATCAACGTGCAAATTCAGCAAGAACAGAGCAACCTACCACCTGACCCCTTCTACAACTTCCTCATTTCATTTAATCAATTGTTGGAATTAATTTAACAAAGGAAAATAACACCATACATATGACTTAGTACAACCACTGAGATCAAATACCATGAATGAAGAAACAGGTTTTTGCTGGGTAAGCAAGAGAGGACACTTTTCCCTAGGGTCAAGTACTAGGAATACTAGAAAGGGCTAAAGCAATTGAAATGGTAAAGATAATCATCATTCTCTTTTTCACATAAATAAAAGCATTTCTTTCTTTCCCCTAAGTGGCTTAGGATTAATTTCATCACAAGTCCACTTTGAAGGCCCTTGTGGAAATGTCAATAGGGAGGAATAATATGGTGCATCATTATCAGCCATGAATACCTTAGTGTACATTAATCAGATTAACCAACAGAGGCCAGGGCTCTGACGGAATAGGACCCAAGACAAGGTAGGCAGCTGTTTCTGAATTTAGAGTCTGGAATATCTGAGTTCAAACTCTACCTCAGACACTTTGTTAATTGTGTATCTTTACACAAGTCATTTATCCTTACATGGCCTCAGTTCCATCATCTTTAAGATGAAGAAAATTATTATATCTACTTCATAAGATTATTATGAAAATAAAATATAACATGTAAAGTATTTTGTAACTATTATCTTATTATTATTGTTTACTGGGAGGCAGAGTGGGGTGAAGATGGGCATGGAGCATCACCTGAAAGAATATTCAAAATTTGGGTTAACACCCCCCAATATTTGGGGTCATGTGGAAGAATTAGTAATAGTGTTGGGGTCTGGGAACCATAATGAGGTTTGGGGTACTTGGGACCCCAAAATACCAACACCCCAGGTCCTACCCAAATGAATTCAACTCAAGACTTCTTCCAGTCAAAGTAAAACAGTTTATTAAAGATTCACTATTAAGGAGCCTCGCCATTTGTGATGCTTGTATTAGCAAGTGGGCTAGATAGAATCTCAGCTAGACAAGAGTCAGAGCTGGATTGAATCTGAATGCCTTCATGGAGGTGAGATGGAACTTATATACGTAAAGATCATGGGAAAAATATTAAGGTGGTCTAGTAGTCTGAAAGAAGGGTCTACGGAGGATCTTGATGGGACTAGAGTAACTAAGTGATGTAATCAAGGATGGGAAACAGCGATGGGGGGCTTGGGTGAGAAATAATCCAGGATGGGCCAAGCTAGGTTAAGGGTAACAGATTTGGGTATGAAAGGCCAAGGAAGGGAAAGATTCAAGGGGAGTTCAAGGAGGTTCCCAGAGTCTGAACCCCATCATTAGGAGTAATAGGTTCACTGAACAGAGCTAAAGGAATGGCAAATCAAACATCCAAAAGGACGAGTATTACAGGAAAAATGATACTGAAACTGGATCAAAGTATCAAAAGGCCTGGGTTCTAGTCCAAATTTTGCAATCAGCTAGTTGACTCTTGACAAGCCATTCAATGTCTAAGAATCTAAGAATCTCAGTTTCTTCAAAAAAAAAAAAAAAAGCATTTTTACTAAATGACCTCTAAAGTGTGACAAATGAAAAACACTGAGAGACAGAGTTTCTGGATAATTAATAATCAATGTATTAACTAGGCCAGTCTATAATCAATAAATTGATGATCAGTTGTTTCTCTAAGTAACCAAAGACACCAAGGGAGACTCTGGAACACCTTAAATCCCTTCTGTAAAGGAATTCCCCAGACAAATGAAACTCAACCCTGATTGTTTTTGGGTGTGTGTGTGTGTGTGTGTGTGTGTGTGTGTGTGTGTTCAACCTTTGTTTACAAAGAAGACCATGACATAAGAGAAATGTTAACATGCCTTGTACTTGACTTTGTTTTGAGTGAGGGAGGACTGTGCAAGGTCATCAGCCTCACTTTCTCCTCCTGAGCCATCTGGATCCAGTGACCAGATATGAATCAGGATGACTGGAGAAAGCCCCACTCTGGTTGGTGGACATTTAGTGAAGAGGTAGATTTGGAAAAGTGGCTTGATCATGATACTCAGCAACTTCAAGGCATCTGGGCAGGAGGAGCTTTTTCTACACAGACCTCTCTGGCTAGTTTTATCTTTCATGAGCTGAGTTGCTCCACCTGAAGTCTCATGGAGGGGATCAAGGACAGAAGCTTCTCATCAAGGCAAAGGCTCACCCAGTCTGAAT
This sequence comes from Notamacropus eugenii, assembly GCF_028372415.1. Taxonomy (NCBI): domain Eukaryota; kingdom Metazoa; phylum Chordata; class Mammalia; order Diprotodontia; family Macropodidae; genus Notamacropus; species Notamacropus eugenii. The sequence goes on from NC_092876.1 coordinate 401,769,418, forward strand.
TCCCTTTATACTCTAAACAGAAATTAGATTTATCAGCTGTGTCAGGTACTGCCCAACTTAGTTAATGAGCATCTACCTTGGTGGCTAGGAGTAATCTCATCACTCAGCCTTGACCTTCAGAGACTGACTGATCTTTTCAGGAATTGGTCTCAACAAAAATAGAACCAAAAGGGTGGATCAAAAATTAATAATTAGTTTTTAATATAAAAGTATAACATAAATTTCTCTCAAGTCATTTCTGAACTCTTAAATCTATGAATCATCTCACTTGGCTTAAAAGGTAGTATGGCATTAACTTAGAAATTAGAGCACTGCCTCTGATACTTATTACTTAATAATAATAATAATGATGATGATGATAATAGTAATAATTACCTAATAATAATGGCCTTAGGTAAATCATTTAATTCCCTCTGGCTTCAGGTTCTCAATCTGTTAAAAGAGGGTGTTAGACTAAATGACCATAAAGATTGTTTCTAGCTCTAGAACTATAATCTTATATTTACTTTCCCAAATTTTTGACCATGGGACCACACATAAGCATTTTTTGCCATACTGAAGTACGTTCCGTACAATCTTTTGCTGGTTGTCCAGGAATCGTTTCTCAGAAAAGTCTCATTATCTTCTATTTTTAACATTAAGTTTTTAATATTTTATCAATATTTTTATCTCCATAGACACAAAAAATAAGGAGAAAGGAGAAAAATCAATCTATTACTACATTCAATTATGGGCCCAGTGAGACAACACAAGTTGGAAAAGCATATGCCAAGCCAACTCAAATTAGTAATAATAGAAAAGGGAAAAAAAAAAGCATTCTGGGACTGATTGCTGCTGATTCAAGCTACATTTTACAATTCATCAATGAAGAAATTCCTTAAAAACAAAATAAAACTGTTCCCCCCACATTGTGACTGTAATCAAAAACCAATTATCCATTTGTTGCTTTTTTCCAAATCATTATTAAGTCTCCAGAATTTTATACTTTTAAACAACTTTGGTGATGCCAAGGTCTTGAGTGGGTAATTTACTTTATTAATTTGCATTTTGGTGGATTTTCAATTATCCCTTTGGTACAAAAGGAAATTTATTTTAATAGAAAGAGTTTCAGGGAAAAATAACTAATATATTAATAGATGAGTCGATGATCAGAGCCTATCAAGCCTACCTTTTTCTAAGCAGAGTGAATAATTCCCTACACGGTAGGATTAGAGTGTCATTTGCTGAAATCTCCTATCAACCCACCATTCCCCAACCAATGATATTTTCCTCCTTCTTGATCTCTTATAATATCTGAAACTGTAACACTCATTCCTTTCTGTTAAGGCATTGTATCTTCAGAATGAAAATGCCCAATAAAATGCCACTTGTGATAGGGATCGCAAAGAATAAAACAATGAACAATGATCACCCATCTGAAAGCGTTGGAAAGTGAATCAACTTTTCAGTAACTGTAGGTTAAGACAAAGTGGCATATGAGTCAAAGGGGTGGGAAATAGGATGAGATGTGTGGGAGAAAGATAGCTAGCATTTATATAATGTTTGTATGCTAACACTTTAAATGTGTTATCTCATTTAATCTTCACAACAGCCCTGAAGGTAGGTGCTATTATTATTCCCATTTTTAAGTTAAGGAAATGAGATAACAGCCATTAAGTGTCAGAGGCAGAGTGTCGGAGGCAGCATTCCAATAAAGAGCTTTCTGATTCCGAGTCACAATCATTGCGAGACTCAATTTCAGCATTTGTAAATTCCAACTCACATCTTATGATTCTGTGATGCTATGTACTACCTCTGCTCCAGAGTTCTCTGAGTTAGAAGGTAGGAACACATCTTTGGGAAAGATGACAGTTCTTAAGATATCACCTCCCCACTTCCATAAACACATACCTATATTCAATGGATTCCTAACTGAGGCAGGGATTAAGACCATGAGAGTAAGTAGGGCAAATATGATTATTTTTATTTTACTGACAAGGAAAATGAGAAATCTCTATCTTCACTTTCAACCTTTCTCCTGAGCTCCAGCTCCACATTTCCTTTTATATATAGGGGACCTCCACCTGAATATAGCAATTACCCCTATATCTCAAATGAAAAAATGTCAAAACTGAACTTATCCCCCCTAAAACCACCTCCACCCTTCTAACATTACCAATTTTCTCACTGGAAGATATATTTACCTAGGCTCACATATTTAAAGGCTTTTCCTTTTCCTCTTTCATAGTCCAAGTGCTTTTGAGGTTATAAAGGCCTCTCTGAGACACAAAAGGTTTGTGTTTTTGTGAAATCTGCATCTTCGCCTTTCTGGACACTGGACACTAGAGATGTCCTCCTTTTGCTATTTCTTTTGGAAACTTAAAAATCCTGTGCTTTCTTATCCTATATATTCCTTGGATAATCCATATCTCTAGTAGATGCACCTGAATGAAAATCATTGTTTCACAAGTAATACCATCTATGCCAATTGTTGGGCAGGAGAACACACTAGCACTGCTAGCAGGTATCCTAGCACTCTTGATCCTGGGAGAGAGGAAGACAGGAACAGAGATACCACAAGGAGTTAAATAAACTAGCTTACTTTATTCTAGTCTAGTCGTCTCACAGTGGAGTTGCTGATAATGGGAACTCCTACAGCATTCTCTAATCACCCTTCTCACAGGGGCTGGTGAGAAGGAAGGGCAGCTCTCCCTACATCTCCATGAGGTCAACTGAGACAGGCACAGCATTCCAGCTTATGAATTCCCCTCGAGGGGGGCCAGTTGAGGAAGGTGGATGCATTTCTCAATGCATTACCCAAATACCACATCCCCTATGGGTTCCTCATTTACTGATCAGTGCTCACTTGATTTATAGGGAAATGACAAAGGAGGCATCCTGCCAACATTACATGACAGGTTAACTTAAGCAGTATTTTTATCTAGGGCAAGCATAGTAAATATTACTTATATCATCCCTATATCTCATTGTACAAGTGTGGTGAAAATGTTTACAAGTCATGAACCTGAGAAATATCATTTAACACCTGGGAACTAGAGATTGTTATGGCCATGGATCCTTGAAACTGCAATCTAAGAAGAATAGTGAAATCTTCCTTATTTACAAACATGCCATATTTCCATGAAACCATTTTCCTTCCCCAAGAAGCTTGTCTTGCTGTGGAGATGATAGAAGGCCAGATATTGCAAATATTGAGTAGGAGGAATGTAAAAGAAAATCAGTGGAATGGGCATGGCAAGTCCAAGGATGACCTCTCAGAAGAACCATTACTAATGGCTCCTTTCTTTGGCTGTAGCCTAAAGGCAACTATAATCCAGTTGCATATACACTCTTCTAGACTGAGAATTCTATACCACTTTCATCTCCTTTACCTTCTGATACTTGGCTATATTCTTTCCCATAAACCCCTCTTCCCTTGTTGCTCTTTCTCCCTAGTGTCCATGTCCCTTTTACATCCTCTTAGATTCCATTTCTCTCTACTGCATAAGTTAAAATACACAAAGATAAGGGTTCATTGTTTTATTCATTACTGATCTCTGTGATTCTCTTGTGAAATCCCCCTCTGAGTCCCCTAAGTATTGCTATGGGCTAAGACATCTATGCTACCACACTTAAATCATTACTTTTTAAGTCATGTAATTTTTATTATTGAAATTAATCAACATACAAGCTTCGATTAAATGCATACTGTGTATCTGTGCTAAGTGCTAAGGATACAAAGAAAAAGTGAAAGCAGTGCCTGTCCTCAAAGAGCCTTCATTCTGATCAAATCTCCTCCAAATCTCCTCCCTTTTTTTTTTTCCACTTCCCACTGCCACCTCTATAGTACAGGACCTCATTACCACCTGACTTGGATTATTGTAATTGCTGCCACTCATTCTCCTTCTCCTTCAGCTCTTCTGCCCCTTTCATTAATACTTATTACACTGCTGCCAGATTAATCTTCTTTATTCGCAGATCTTATCATGTCACACTCCTCTGTTTAAACCACTTCACCATGTCCCTATTCCCTGAAGAATTAACTAAAAGTTCCTTAGCTAGGCATTCAAATACTACACAATGAGGGGCTGACTATGCTATCTTTCCAGTTTTTCTAAAACCATTCCTGTCTAAATGTGGTATTTTCTATCCAAACAGAACACTTCCTGTTCACTGGTCATATTCCATGTACCTTTTCTCTACTTTTGCTCACACTATTTCTTATGCCTTGAATTCTCTATCCCTCTACTATCTCTAGAGGATGAATTTCTTATCTATCCTTTCAGGCCATCCCCTCCATGAAATTTTCCTTTGTTCCTTCAGTCCTAATCTTTTCTTTCTACTCTAATATGTCAGATAATAGCTTTTTAAAACCTCTTTTGTGAACTCAAGTAGCAGTAAGTACCCTGATACATTCAGGATGACCTGCTAGCACGGGTTTTTAGGTCTGCTTTTCTAAAAGGAAAGCAACATTTGAGGGGTCAACAATCTTCTTTAGTCATATATACCTGCTGGGGATGGAAACTCAATTCCATGTGGACGGTCTCGGGCGGGTAAAGGTGGGAACTTCTAAATCTTAGAGTTCTCACGAGGCCCCCCCCCAGGAAATGACTGGGAATCGAGGTGAACCGAGCTATCTTGTGTATTTCCGCCTCTTCCCGTGAGAAACGTGATGGGAGAGAGCTCTCCCCGCCCTCGAGATTGTCCTGGATCTGGGCACACCTAACAGCACAGTATTCAGATGCAAGCTATGTGGCTGGAGAGCTTAAGTAGGATCAGGAAAGCCTGAAAGCTCTCTTGGATGGAGGGGCCACGTGTGAGGACACAAGGCTCCGCTTTTCCTCTCTCCTCTCTTCCCTCCCCCTCTCTCCCCACTTACACTTCTACTTCCAATCTCTTATTGTAAGATCTTTGCCTCCTTGGGAGATCTTTCTCTCTCCCTCCTAAGGAAGAATTCCCCTGCACTTGTAACTAGACCCTGAAATAAAGCTCAACCCTTGTTCGACTCTGGAACGTCCTTTCTCTCATACGAGCATCCGGTTTGGCCAGCCGAAGACCTCCGATAGAGGTAAGGTAAGACTCGGGTAGCCCTCAGGCCTCTAGGCCTGGCATATACCAGCAGTGAAAATATAAGGAAAGAAATAAAGACCAACAGTCAGGGTTTCTAAGTGTCTGACCATAAGCAATGTATACATCACAGATCAACAGATAGATCTAACTGTCTGACCATTACATACATACATAGTTACTAGGGAAAGAAGCACAAAAATCTGGGTTTTCAAAATTGGCAGGGTTCCTCAATGGCTACCCAGAGTCTCATGTGGCACATGATCCTTCTTCCAAAGAGTAAGTCCCCAAAGCATAATCTTACCTCAGAGTATATATCCACTTTTCGGAGCCAGAGGGCATCACAACCCTTGTGACCCAGTGCTTCATTAGAAATTACAAAAAGTATGGGCCGTCCTACAAAACAAGCCTCCCCTAAGCAAGCTTCCCTTAATGGGCTCCACCTGAGGCCTATTAATGGGAGGGGAAGATCTTTACAACTTATAAAATATCTTTTTGTATTATAGCTATTGTTGTATATGATCTGATCAGAAGGTAAGCTCCACATGGTCATGTGTCTTATTTAATCTTTGTATGCGCTGAAGTTACTAGCACAATTCTATGCACACTAAGTAGACGCTGAATAGACATTTTTTTGAAACAACTTGTCAAATGAGAGGGAGCAAGACTGATACCATCTTGGAACTGAAGTGATTCTGCTTTGAACAAAGAGTCAGTACAGCAGGCACGATCTTAGTAAATGTAAGTATGTTTATGAGGCAAAATTCTTTTGAATAGCACAGGTATACTAATATCATTGAAATGTTTCCACTACTGCTTAACAGACATCTCCCTCCCTCCTTTAAACATGCAAAACTGTACAGCTGATGCCGTGTAGAATTGGAATTCAGAACAAGACTCAGTCAGAGGTGATCAAAATCATCTGACTCTCTTTTTGTTTAAATGACTAAACTTTCTTTCCTTATAGGACTATGTTTCAGTCTGATTCTTTGGCAGTAGTAGTAAATAGAAACCAGACATAGAGTCTAGATCTTAAGAGGGATGGAGATAAAGGAGAAAAAAAGAAGGGTAGAAGTCAGAGAAAAAAAGAAAATCATGTTAAAAATGAAATACAGAAGAAAAGCTAAACATTTAATTCTATATTATATATAAACACATACACATATATACATACACATATACATGCATGCATGCATACATTCATATGTGTAACCTGCTACCCAAGAATGCAGAACATGTTTTTGGTGAGTGAGGGGGACTTGCCTTTGAGGAACTTTGGAAAAGAATGTAACTAAAGTTGGGTCAGTAACAACCCCACTTTTCTATTTCTAAAATCAGCTCTTTCCATAGCTAAATCTTCTCATGTAGTGCAGTTCAGCTACTCAGCATTCAAGCAAAATGAAATCTTGTCCAAGAATCCCATACATAGTGAAGACAAATCTGGGGAGGGACAGTTGTGATACAATGTCCCATTGGGGAACACTTGCATAAATCAGTGCATAAGTTTGCATTCTCTGTAGACAGCAGGAAGTGGGAATTGTTAGAGCAGTCTTCATTCCTTCTCTCCTAAGGTAATGAATCTTCTTCAGTCTAGAGAGGACTGCATTGAAAGAATAGGAAGCCTCTCAGGTCATCTTTGTGTATGCAAAGTGGGAAATTGAGGCCATTATTCAGAGAAATAGAGCTCTTGAACAATGCCTGTACTTGAATATCATATAAAAATTCAGGTGAAAAATACTTCTGCCTGAAAAACCCAGATAACTAAGGCAAATGCAGACTTAATGATATGAATTTTCCTGGGGAATTTGGGAAATTGTCTTAATTATCTCTTTCAAATTGTGTGGGTAGATATAGTCAGAAAGTTCCCTTTGGGAGGAGAGTGGGAGGGGGTGTAGGAAGATGAAATTGGTCTCTGACCATTCAATGAATATTTTATTTGCTAATGACCAAAGCAAATATGATCATAAAAATGAGCTAGCTGAAACACTTTCAGTAGACTCTGCAGTCGCAGCTCTTACTGTGTTCGTATTTCTGTTTTATTACTCAGTGAAATCCAAAACTTTGTCAGAACATGAAGAGAGCACTAGGTTCTCCACATCTTGGTCAAAGGAAAATAAGCTTTGGCTAGGGCCATCAAGCTAGAGCGGATCTGAGTATGGGCCTGATGTATCCATTAGTCAAGGATCCCCCATAATTCATATCAGAGAAGGTAATTATTAGGAAGTTTAGTACCAGGTCATAAACTTTTAGCTATAGCAAATCAAGAGGCCTGTTATCTTTGGGACAGGGACATGAGACTTTCAATCCACATAAGTACAGAAAATACACCAGTAAAATCACCAATTGCTGGAATATTTATGTTTTACACTTTCCAACAAAGGTGTGAATTCAGGGAAATAGAGTCATAAACTGACTCCTCCCTCCCCCAAGCTTGTATTCTTTCTCTTAATGTAGCTAAGAGGCTTTATTGACTCTAATAATTAGAACATATCAGGACCCAGAACTGGAAAGGACCTTAAGGCTCACCTAGTTCAACCCCCTCCTTTGACTGATGAGGAGAGGTTAAAAGACTTGCCCAAGGTTACACAGGTTGAAAGAAGAGTTAAGGTTACAGTTCAGGTCTTCTGACTATTGATTCAGCACTCTTAATACTATATCACCTACTTCACAATACTGCTAAGAGGATCAAGTGAGAAAGAGTGTCTGTAAACTGATTTGAATAACTTCAAGTGCTATATAAATGCTAGTCACTTGTTCTTATTATCATAACATTATGGTAAATACTACTCTTTTAAAGACTGAATAGACCCTATCAACAGAAAATTATCTCAAAGATATAGATACATTGTGTGTGTGTATGTGTATGTTTTTGGTCTTTCAGAAATAAATCTTCTAACACTCATTATCTTGATCCCTCAATTGGCACTTGGCATATGCCACCTTGTATTGGAAGATGTCTTTTAAAAAAAAATGTGTGCCCTATCTCCTTAGCTAAGTTTTACTTTTCTCTAGTTCAATGACCCCTTCTAATATCTTTCAGTGCCTCACATGTGCTGCACTCTATGCAATAGCAACTAAAATTTTGCCAATGGAAATGACAATTCAACTACCATTCCACTTTCAATTTATATTAATTCAATTAATTAATTGAAGCAGAAGGTAAAACAGTCATACTGAGGAGGTCCAACCACGTCCTTTTGTTCTCAGCATCCACATATCCAGAGACTCCTACGAATAGTCTTCTCTGGTAAGATTATTTCCTCTTTTGTTGAGTTGAGATATCATCTCATTCCGGAAGATCTCATTTATTCATATACAACCTCTTGGTGCAGAGAACTAGCAAAAATCAGGAGTCACAGCATTCTGTACCACCATAGGCTTCAGGTCATAAGGCTCTCCCACCTGAAGCAGTGGGAGTGAACTTATACCCACAATCTGATTTCATTTTTGGCCTCATTTAATCTTTCGTCCCCTGTTTCTCTCATCCACCTTTGAAATCATTATCGCTAAGAAATATTGGTCCTGATGAATGAATGCCAGGTGGTTAGCTAATGAGACATTGCCCTGCTTTAGGCTGTTCTGTTACCACTACCATAATCTTCTATTTAGATATTTTACCCTCTTTCACTAGGAAATAAAGAATCCTGGAAATAAATATGGGCTAGCCTTTAACTCTGTGACTCTCAATTCTTTCAACTAAAGGGATATATTTTTTAATATGAACAAGTTTCACAGTTCCCAAAAGATAGCAACTGTGCTATTAACACGCCTTTGAGAAAAGACATGACAACTGATACAAGGTGAGGTGAGCAGAATCAGAAAAAATTATGGGTAACAACCATATTGTTAAGACAAACAACTCTGAAAGACTTAAGAACTCTGATGAATGCGATGAGTAATCCCATTTCCAGAGGACTGATGATGAAGCATGTTGCCCACCTTCCAACAGTGAGCTGATAGACTTAAGAGGCAGAATGAACAATACCTTTTTGGATGTACAATGCAGGAATATGTTTTCCTTTGTTATGTACATTTTTATGAGGATTTTTGTTTCCTTTTGTATTCAGTAGGTGAGGAGGTGGAAGAGTAGGAATGCTTATTTTAATTGAAAAAAGAAAAATGAAATAAAAGTTACATATGAAAGAAAATACAATGATCCATAGTAACATTGATGAATGCTCTTAAAAGAATGTCTATTTTGTTAGTCAAAAGCACATCTACAAACATTTGAAAAATGGTAAAATCTTATAAATATTCCTTATGTCAAAAGGCTCTTCCTTCTCAAAAGCAACCTGGCTTCACACTTGATAACTCTCCTTTTATTAGCTCGTTACCACTGTAGGTTCATAGGATCATAAACATGTAGAGTTGGAAGACATCATGGAGGTCATCAAATCTGACTCCCTCATTTTACAGATGGAAAGAAAAATAAAGTTGATAGAGATTCATAAACCTTTGTGCCTAAGAAAGGATCCTAGGATTCTATCTATTCTCTATACTTTGGTACTTAGGAGGACCCCAGCCCCTCAGCTCCATTTCTTGCCTAGGACCATACTTCTTAACTTCAACCATTTCTTCTCAGCAGTCCCACGTGGACCCCATTTCCTAATACTTGGTCTCAGAAGTATGATCAAATCAACACTACCATTGCCTACAGAAAAGACAAGTCAGTAGACTGCCTTATAGTTCCACCAATCATCCCAGGGACGTTTCCTGGCCACCACTCCCTTATTCCTTTTGTCTATGTACTTTAAAAATGTAAGCTCTTGTATATTTGATGTTTTGGTCAACTAGATACCCTAGTAGATAGGCCTGGAAGATTTACCTCTTCCTTAGTTCAAATTTGGCTTTGGACACTTATTGGCTATGTGACCCTAGGCAAGTTACTTAACCCTTTAGCCTCAGTTTCCTCAGATGTAAAATGAACTGGAGAAGGAAATAGCATGTATATTTTTGACAAGAAAACCCCAAATGTGGTAACAAATTCAGACACAACTGAAAAATGACTGAATAACTCAGTGCTTAGCACAGTGCTTCATTCCTGGGCCATCTCTAGTTGTCCTGATGCATATCAGGCCACTGGACCCAGATGGCTCATGAGAAGACAGTGAGGTTGATGACCTTACACAGCCCTCCCTGACTCAAATCAAAGTCAACTACAAGTCATGCCATCAACCTGATGTCATGATCCTCTTGGAGAAGGAAGGACAAACACAACAACAACATTTCCACCAAGGATCATGAGTTTACCGTAATGTCTCAGCACATGAATAGTATTATTTGCAAGTTTATAGAAATGGAAAGGGTTCATATCTGAAAGTACAATGAGTAACAATACCTTCCAGGTAGCAATCTTCCCCTCAATACCACCCTGGGAAAGGCTCTCAATCAGGGACAGTTGAGGATGTTCCCCCTACATGAGTGTCCCTGGTCACTGTTCACCATAGTTTCTACAGCTTGCCTCTATTTTCACGAGCTGTCCAGTTGTTTCCTTGCTACACTGCCTTCCACATCTCTTTCCAGCTACTCAGCTCCTATCTACTCTCTTCAACTCCATTAGATGCTGCTCTCTAGAGTTCAGTAATTGGGCAGTTCTGCTTTATTTCCATAGACAGAATTTGTCGATTTTTCCAGGGAAATAACTCACTAACATTGACTTGCTAAGGAATAACAGTCTGAGTATGTTTTGCAATTCAAATAAGCTCACCTCTGTTATTCTTAATTCTTCTTTTTCATAACCTGGAGTGTCATAGAAGAGACATCTCATAAGTCTATGAGAATTTATTCTTGTGCACATGAGCCAGTCTTTGTCTCGAACACCTTATAATCACTAAGCGACTCATTATAATTTGCTTCCTCTCTTGCCTGTATTTCCCATTCATGTCATTGCTTCCTACTGTCTTCAGGAATCCCTAAAGAAAGCACTCCAATTCTCTTCCTGTTGTCCACTTCCTCTTCTCATGGGACAGATATATCTTCTTATGGGTTACATCTACAAAAGGGAAGTATTGTTCCTTCTTGCATGAAAAACCATGACTTGAAAAAAAATATTTGTAATTCCTGCTACATAGAAACATGCAGTATGATGAAAAGCTCATTGGATTTAGAATCAGAGGACAAGGTTTCAAATCACACCTATGATAGTTACTGGGTATCACTCATTTACCCTCCTTCATTTTCCTGATTTGTTAAAAAATAGTAAGGAGGTTGGAATAGTTGTACCCTGAACATCTCTAAATCTGTGACCCTATGGTAAATGATCTTAATTTATAAGGTCATACATGCACTCATGATTCTCTTACAACTGTTATCAGGTCTAGCATTGAACTTTGGCCCACACACTGAGTAGTCTTAAGTTTACCTATTTTTCCCCTTTCTTCATGCATGGTTTCCTGTTTTTCAAACTGAGGCTAGGTTGCCAGAGAATTGCTTCTCTTTGAGAAGGACCTCAGGGAGATTCAATTGAAGAAAGAGAGGTTCTTTTTCCTTTCTTGATCATTTAGTTAGAGACTTTCTGTTCCAGGGATTTGATTGCTCTCCAAATATTATTTTTACTTGCTTTTTAGATTTGTGTAAATAGAATTTCTGAAAGCATGAGAATAGATAGCCCTAATAAAAACTCTCTGGAAAGGTTTTGCACATTATTTTCTTTTTCAAATTAGTCAATTTGTCAATTTTTAAAAACATTTTATGATATAGCCATTTTTCTTCTAAATTTACATTATTATAAGAACTCTGAGTTAAGATTATCTTACTGATGGGAAGATGCTGGTCTTGTGGTAAGGACATAATTCATATTATTCATGTTGGCTTCATACGTTGTCAATGTATTCAATATATATATATTTTTTTCTAGTTAATGATTGAGAAAATTGCAAACCTGTTTTCTGGGAAGAACTTGGCTTCTGCTAGATTTTTACTAGTTTTCATGACAGTAATTTATGGAGATATAATTAAATATGCAAATCACATACAGCAGGAAAATAAAATTTCATGTAATGCACCATCCAAGATTTCTGTCACATTTATAACAATTTAACATGCTTATTTTTTGTGTTTTCTGAAATCTACAGCTGTAGAGGTGAATTAAAGGTTGGAAAAGACAAGATGAGCTTTCATGTTGTCAACATAATGCATTTTTATCATACTCTATATACATTTTCCCAGTTAATGTTCACAATAACCTTGTGAGATACATAGCATAACTATTGTTCTTCTCATCCAACTACTATGGAAACTGTGACTCCAAAGAATATTAATTGTTCTGCTGTTAGAAATCTCTTTTAGTCAAAAGAAGACCATAAAATAATTCCTTATCTTAATTGTCATATTTTAAAAGGTAGAGCAACCAAGGAAGAGAACGTCTACTCTTTCTTTAGGTGGTACAGTGGATAGAGCAACGGGCCTGAAGTAAGGAAGACCTGAGTTCATAATCCAGTGTCTTAAACTTACTAACTGTGTGACCCCTGAAAAGTCACTTAACTTTTTGGGGTCAGTTTCCTCAAGTGTATAATTGGGATAATATTTAACTCCCAGGATTGTTTTGAGAATTAAAAATATAATATTTATGAATCTCTTAAATCAGTACCTGACACATAGTAGATGCTTAAAGATATTTGTTCCCTATCTCCTTCTCTCCTTCGGATTCTCACCAAAGAAGTTCCGATTGCAGGAGAAAATTTTGTGGGGATCTTGAGAGCAATGGAGGGAAGTGGCTATTCCATCTTAGAATATATGGTAGAGGAGAAAGTTGGGCTTAGTTTAACATGTAAGTTAGATTTTAGCATAATAAATTTCAAAATATTCAAAGAAAGGATAGAGAAGACCTTAGATTTTATTATCTTAGATCATAGATTAAAGGAGTTTAGATGTCATCTACTCTTTCATTTTACCAATGAGTCAGTTGGCATCTAGAGAGGTTACTCCAAGGTTACATAGGCAGTAAAGAAAATTTGAACACAAGTCCTCTGATTCCAAATCCAGTGTTTCTTCAACTGTACCTCCCAAACTATACAAATAGTGTCTTTCTTAGAGGAATGAGAAGTTTAAAATAATATAATTATGAAATCACAAAGAGAAATAGTTCTAATGAGGAGCAAAGGGAAAAGCCATATAAAGACTTGCACAGGAAACTTAACTAGCTTGGATTTTAAAACCATGTAGAGAAAATGGAAGTAAGCACATGTAATGGAGAATGAATACCAAAATGTGACAAATAGTCTTCCAAGAATTGTGTCACAGGTACTAAAGCTCAGAATGAATTAAGTTTGATGAGTTATATGGACAATTTCAAGAGCTTTCTTTAGATATACTGGGGAATGCAGGAAGATCAAAGAAGAGATGGGGATGTTGCTTTGATGGGATGATGATGATAGGTGATGGCGGAAAACTGGAAAGGACAGAATGAAAATAACTAATAGGGAGTAAGATAAGAAACAACAGAGTTTGCAGCAAGAACATCTTGCTGCCCTTCAGTAGCCCAGGAAAACTACATCCCAGGGGGCTGAAAGTACTGGGCAGATGTATTATCTGAGTCTCTATCACTAGTTATTTTTGAGATGTGAGGATGACTATGTGGAAGCATCTTAAAAATCTCCTTTATAGTTTCTCTATAAAGATTAAGAAATCATATTTTTCTTTCAGTCATTTCTAGTTTCCTAGAGATATATCCTCAGTCACTTTTGAGGTCAAAAGGGCTTTTTAATAGGTGAATAACCCTTAGATAATAACCAGAAACTAAACAAAAAGGACATCTTCCCTAGATAAGAACTGTACTAGACCAGAATTTTACCAGGAATGTGCTAACAAATGCTTAACAACTGACTTTCCAACAAAACAAAAAAAAAAAAATATGAATAATTTTAAGTTTATTTTGCATGTTAAATATTTTCTCCATTTTTAAATTCAGTTCAGACAATCATTTAAGCCCAAATTATCAACATTTGTCAATGTTCAACGTGTAAATGCTCTCACTAAAAATTTTAGCAATCAGCTCTCCTGAACTCCAAACTGGCTTCAGAGAACCCCTGATTTTAAACGTGTAAGAACAATCTCCTTCCTCCCTCTGCTGAAGAATTAGACTAAGTTCCACCTGATAGGAAACATCCTTAAAGGGAGACACTCAGACTGCCCCTCTTCAATTCAGAATCTGGATAGAGAGTTGTGGGAAAAACCTTACTGATTCCTCTGGGACAGCGATCCTAAAAGAAGAGATAGATGTATGTTTGTTCAATTATGAATGTTAATCCAAGCTATATTTTAAGCTATTTTTTCCTTGTTCAAGATTACTATAAATGTTACCTAAAATTGTCTTGGAGCAGAGTCATGCTGGAATATGTGTCAATTTGGACGTCCCTCTCCAACATAGAAATGGCTAGACTCTATATTAAGGATAAATTAAGTAAAACTGATCCTGACAGACTAGTGTCTAAATTCAGATACTGTGTTCATATTAACATTTTTTTCATCAGAAAGCAAAAAAAATGCTGTCACAAGATTGAAGAAGGACAGATGCACCCATTTGCTGCCTCCAAAGGAGGGGGGGGGATGGAATCTGCAAATTAAAACCAGAAGCTTGACTTCCTTGTCAAGTTCTAAACTATAATAGTTGCCAAGTGGAGAGATATGGCAACAAAGGAAAACATTGGTTTAAAATATAAGATCCATTTGTAAAAATTTGCAGAGAAGGATGATGAAACATTTGAGGTTTCTAAAAGCCAAAACTGACCTTGAAGATGGTAAGACAATGTGAGAATTAATGGTTTCCAAGGAAAATGATGGGGAAAAAACCCTCAGAATTCTATATATATCAGGAAACCCCCATAAGGGAATTGTCAAGACATAGAAATAAATAGCAAAGTACTTCTCAATAGAATTCATAGGACCTTGGCAGGGTAAAGTACTAAGTTCAACTTACTGAAAATTGTAATTGTTGAGCTGAAATACTAAAAATTCTTTCAGTGAGGAAGAAACCCTTACCCCACTAAGGAAATAAAGTATATATTATACAAACCATGAGAAATGAAAGATAAGGCTAGAATATGTTATTCTCAAAAGCAGCAAAGGAAATCACTTGGCACCCTCAAAATAGCACATCCTACAAGACTGAGTCTGATTAATTAAAAAAAAAAAGATGGATTTTCTAAAGAAGGGAGGAGTTTGAATCATGCTTGCTGAGGAAATCAAAAGTAAGCAGTGCATTTGAAATGCAAATTCATTCGCTGAAAGTAACTTAAGAAACTTTTAAAAGTCTGTGCAGCATAAAAAAATAAGCAGATAAAACTTTAGAGGTTGGAAGGAAAAAATAAGTTCAGTGTCTTAAAAGATTCACTTAGTCTGTTGTTGTTCAGTTGTGTCTGACTCTTGTGACCTCACTTGGAGTTTTTTTGAGAGAGATGAAGAAGTAGTTTGCCATTTTCTTCTCCAGCTAATTTTACAGATGAGGAAACTGAAGCAGAGTGGGTTAAGTGACTTGCCCAGGGTCATAGGCTAGTGAATGTCTGAGGCCAGAACTGAACTCAGAAAGATTAGTCCTCCTGATTCCAGGCCCAACACTCAATGCACTCCTCCACCTAGCTACCCTAGTCTGAAGTCTTCTGAAACACTTGATTGGAACATGTGTGGGTGAAGCCAATCAAACTGAATCCAATAAAAGTCCTTGATTGGAAGAACAGAGGAAGGAGGTGGTTCTCAAACTTTTTGGTCTCAACATCCCTTTATATTCTTAATTATTGGGGAGACATTGAAGAGCTTTTCTTATGTATTAAAAATTAAAATGTCATAGTATTGTTGAAAATATTTTTGACCTGTCAGACTGTCAGGGACTCCAGGGAAAGGGTTGGGAAGTGCTACTCTAGGTCCTAGAAGTGATAAGTGACAGATTCAGCACTTTTTCCACCGTACCACTCTTTTGTAAATTAATACATGCGGCTCCACAGATGGAGGTCTTTTCAACAATGGGGTAAGAAAGAAAGGGAATATTAAAGATTAGGAATTACATTCTTATCTGGGTTTGATAAAGAAAAAAAGCAAGTGTCTTGTTTTCTGGAAGTCATATTTTGTATTAGGGTTATTGAAAGAAGATAACTTCTCAAGTATGGCTGAAAGGGGAATCTTACCTATGCTGGACTAGAATGATCTCTGAGGACCCTTTTAATTAATCTGAAATTTCTTGGCCTCACTTTCCTCACCTACAAAATAAATAAATTGGTAGTACTAAGTGACTTGCTTCTAAATATCTTTTCTAACTCTTGTTTTCTATAAATTAATCAATTAAAATTATTAAGTGCCTACTGCTTTCTGATCACTATGTTAAGTGCTGGAGCTACAAAGACCAAAGTGAGACCATCTTTGCCCTGAAATAGTCAGTTCTGATAAAATTCACTTTTGAAAAACTCAAATTTGTTCCAATAGGATTGATATATTAGGAAGGTTTATTTTTTTCCAAAGAGAAACAGGGAGAAAGAAGAAAGCTGTACCACTTCACAACAACTTACCTTTTGGAAACCCATTGCCACAAGAAAACATCAGTTCTTCATCAAGGTAAAATTCTATATTATATCTTCTGGTGTAGTAAGTGCTATGGGCAAAGAAAGGCTGGATCTCAGACTTGGCTGGACCTCATCATTATGCTGTACTCCTGGTGCCCTTCCACCATCCCCTTCTGCCTCCACCCCTGAGAATTAGTGGCATTTGCCATCCTGATGAAATTGAGAGAGATTTTGCCAGAAAGGGGCTCTGTGAATACTTGGGTACAGGTGAAATAGGAACCAGAGTCCAGGGACACAGTCATTATTGTAGGATTGATGTATTTCTTAACCATGTAACATGTAGAAAACTGTTACACTTCTTTTTTACTTGGGTGCCCTCTTTTTTTGTGACTTTTTTGCATTGGCAAGTTGGGTTTTGGGGAAGGCATATGTTGAGTGACTGTACCTTACATTCTCGTGTGGGAGACAATATGTTCACATATAGGTATATATACTATATGTATGTATACATATATACATATATGTATAGCACATGCATATGTGTATGCGTGTTTGTGTATATGTGTATGTATACTTATTGATGTGTGTGCACATAAATACAAGATGGTTTGGTGAGATAAGGCATCAACAATTGGAGGAGGGAGAGCTAACACTTGCTAGGTTATAAGAGAGAATGTAGGCAACAAATCTTCGTTGGTAACCCCAAGTTTGGAATGTGATTTATAGAAATGTACTATGATCATTACAACACAATTCTGCTATTAAAATTTGTTTAAACTTTGTTACAATGGAAGGTGATTTCTTGGAGCTGGCTCTCACACGACCTGAACTAATACTATTAAATTCTTTCTTCATTGATATCTCAGTGTGATGTGAGGTGACTTTGGATTTTGAATACTGTGCCAGAGAAGCCCAGGTTCTATTGGATTGTACCAAACTGAAAAGGCTCCAGTCAAGCTCAGACCACAGGGTGCATTTGCCTTTATTGTCCATTTTAAATGGGGCTTTTAACTTTTTTCCCATTGTATCTTTTCTCCCTTTAGTTACACTGGCTGATTTTTCAAAATTTGCCTTGAGATTTGAACTTTCTTTAATTGAACCATTTCCCCATTTCTTTTTCTATTTTGTCTCCTTTCTGTTTTCCCTCTTACTCCTATCTTGATTTGGTTTTTAAAGATACTTTTGGTAGCCTTTTGATTTCAGGTTTTATTGTTTTATTGGGTCCTAGGGTTTCACACTCCCTTCTTCTCATTGCATAACTATGTCTGCTGAGGGCACATTCCAGTTCATTTGGGTCTCTTACGAAAGTGGGTTGAGTTCCCTTGGCAAGCAGTTTGCTATCTGAAAATCCCAGATATGACCCATCATATCTTGATTAATTATTCTTCTTAATTACTCATCTGGGCTTGCTGTAATAACTTCACTATTTCTAGTCTCCTATATTTCCTACTCCCCCTTTCCTTATTCCCTGACTATCAGTAAATTGCAGTTAATAATTATTGGAAATCTTGCAACCTGGTGCTGTGAAAAAAGTGTGGACTAGGAACCAGAAAACCAAGGTTCTTTCTAGTTCTGTTTTACCAGATACTAACTCTGTGAAATCAGGCAAGTCACTTCAGATCTTTAGGCTTCAGTTCCCTCTCTTTAAAAGGACAACATGCTTCCTTCCAGCTTCCATATTCTATACTGTTCCTACGATTTCACTCAGTGGAAGGCAGAGATGATGGTAATTGCTCATATCACTGTAAGATACTATTTTACCATGTCTTTTTCTCCAAATATCTATCAGGAAGGAGGCAGATTGGCATAGTACCTAGCGGGCGAGCCAAGGAATCAGGAAGATGCGTTCAAATTTATCTCTGTGATGTTCTGGCCATGTGAACTTGGGCATCATTTAATCCCTTACTGCATTAGGCTACTCTTTAAGACTATATGTTTCAGAGAAGGTGCCAACCTGCACTGGTTGAGCTTTGTTACATGCAATTCCCCATACCAAGGAAATGTATTTTTTTCTCTTTTGGTGGTTTTTCATTGTGTCCAATTCTTTTTTTTTGGCAAAGATACTTGAGTGGCTTGCCACTTCCTTCTCCAGTCTATTTTAAGATAAGGAAACTGAGGCAAACAAGGTTAACTGACTTGCCCAGGATCGCACAGCTATCTGAGGCCAAATTTGAACTTAGGAAAATGACTCTTTCCGACACTCTAGCCACTTACGTCACCTACCTGCCCCCAAAGGTGCTTCCTTATAATAACTAACATTTAGGTTTTTCAGTCATATCTTTGTTACTCCATTTTGATATTTTCTTGGCAGAGACACTGGAGTAGTTTGCCAATTCTTTCTCCAGCTCACTTTACAGGTGAGGAAACTGAAGGAGACAGGGTTAAGTGACTTGACCAGGATGTCTGAAGCCAGATTTGATCTCAGTAAGTTTTCCTGACCCCAGAACTGAGACTTTTTCTCTATGCCACCCATCCACTATACCCCTGTAAGTCCACACCAAATACATATATGCACACACACATATATGTGTGTTTATATGTAGACATATATGTGTGTGCAGTATATCTTTATATATATCAGTAATTTCTCTTTTTTATATCAGCTGTATTTTGTGGGCTCTGGAGGAAGTTAATTTAAATAAAACCTCAATGTACAGAAAATTATAAATTAGATCAGTAGTTCCTAACTTTTTTGCATATCATGGTTCGCTTTGGCAGTCTAGTAAAGCCCTCTCAGAATAATGTCCTTAAATGCATAAAATACAATATATAGGATTACAAAGGAAATCAAAGATTAGTCCATACATACACATGTACATATGTATACACACAAAGAGGTGCACATGCATACATATATGTATACATATATTGAGTATATATATATATATATATACATATATGCACACATACACACACACGTATTTTCTCCCATCAGGTGGCTGTTTGGAAGGCTTCTAATGTGTTAGGCCTGGGATCAAGAAGACTCATCTTTCCTAAGATCAAATCTGGCCTTGGACACTTACTAGCTGTGTGACCTTGGGTAAATCACTTAATCCTGTTTGCCCCAGTTTCCTTATCTGTAAAATAAGCTGGAAGAAGGAAATGAAAAACCACTCCAGTATCTTTGCCAAGAAAATGTAAAGTGGGCTCCCTGAAGTTCATATGAACACCGAGTTAAGAACCTCTGAATTAGATGCTTTAATTAGAGAATGTCAAATGAGGATTTGTGGTATAGAGTGGAAAATACCATAGCTAATATCCCTGTGATTTATTAACAATATGACCTCAATGGTATGCTGTCTCTTACATACAGAAAGACTTTTTTGTGAACATTATGGACATTATGTTTCTCTGTTTATTATTTTTGAAAATTGATATTGTCAACTAGATTGCACAGTGGATAGTGTGCAGGATTTGGTATCAGAAAAACTTGAATTCAAATCCAACCTCTCAAATTTTCTAATTGTATGATCAATTTCCTCATCTGTAAAATGGGGATCATAAAAGGAACTGCCTGCCATGGTTATTGTGAGGTTAAAATTAAATAATATTTGTAAAGTGCTTTGCAAATCTTAGAATAAATGCTAACTGTTCTTCTTATTGTTATATGTTTTGAGGAATACATTTTATGGTGAGATGATAACAATGATTCATAAAGAAAATAGCACTGGTGTGTCGTTTTTTTGATGTTGCTCAGTCACTTCAGTCATGTCTGACTCTTGGTGGACCCATTTGGGGTTTTCTTGGCAAAAATGTTGGAGTAATTGCCATTTCCTTCTCCATGCATTGGAGTAGTTATAGTTTAGGCAGCTAAGAAACCCTACAGACCACCTCTCATACTCAGTTCAAGCCTTCCAGAAGCAGATTTAACCTGATGAATGTATGGCAGCAGCCTATTAAAAGGTAGCCTCTATTCAGCATATCCATTTTGCATCAAAGGACCAAAGGCTCATTGGTACACATAGGTACACAAAAGCATTATTTTAATCTGTGAGAATAGGTCTGTTGTGAGAGTGGAGTGATTGGGAACAGAAGTAGGAGGGATCTTCCAATATTTGGGGGTATGTGAGTCTGTATTTAAATCAGTGGAAAATATTTAAATTCAAAGGCAAGTAAGCTAAGACCTGAAGTCCAGTTTGGGCTTCTGCTAAAGGACTTTTGTGGAAACAGGTACCAACAAGTGTCAGGTGCTATTTTGACCTTAGGAGTAAAGAGACAAAAAAATTAAACAGTCCTTGCCTACAGGGAGTTTTTATCATTGTAGTTACATTTTAACCTAAGTAATACAGACAATCCAATTCTGGGGTTAACTCTCAAATTTCTAGGGTAAAATGGAGCAAATTGTGTTTGAGAAGATAATTTGAATTTCGAAGCTAGTGATAATAGGTGATAACACTCAAAAGGTTGAGGTGTGACTAAAGAGCTCAGTGTGCTGACAGCTCTTTGTTTTCCTAACACTCTTCTCAGAGCTTCTCTGTTACCCTCCCTTCTAGCTTTTTTTCTTTTTCTGGGTCTCCTTCCTTTTCCCCTTTCCCTCTTCCCCCTTATTTTCATTCTTTCCCACCTCAGCTCTCTATTTTCCTCCTCCCTACCTTTTCCCTTCCTCTCCATCATTCTTTCTTTTAACTAGCCATAATATAGATTTGAAGCTGTGGCAATGAAAACTTAGACCACAAAGGACACTCAAAACCAGTCTCATTTTGATGAGATTTAGAGTTGGGAGAGCTGGTTCAGGTGAAAGAATTCACTTGGACCCTCTCTGTAGCCATTGGGAGCTTTATTACATAAAGCAGCATGGGTCTCCTTGCAAGAAAGTTGTCAGACCCTGATATTTGAGAAAGTTATGTTTATATAAAGGTGTCAGAATGGTATAGTTTTAGAGGTTTTAGGGGGGTTAAAAGATTAGGGATAGGATGAGGAACATGGATGACACAAGATAAGGGAGCTGGAAAATTTTATTTAGGGTTATGACCCAGGATGGGAGGAGACAAGAAATTTAATGGTCCTAGATGAGGGGGAAGTTTTATGGTATTTCAAGATAAGGGGAAGAGACTTTCAGATGCTTTCAGATTAGAAAATAAACTAGAGGGATGCAACCCTGAACCTTTAGGGCACCGTTTGTATTCTCATCAATTCAATCTTTCCATACCTGTATTTCCTCAATTATAAATTTATTAACTAGGACTAAATGACCTCTATAATTCCTTTCCAGATCTAAATCTATGATACTGTAATCCTATGAATTTGATTTCTTATATTTTTAAGCTATGTGACTGGGCAAACCGCTTAATTCCTTTAAGCCTCAGTTTCCTCTTCCATAAATGAGAATAGTAATAGTAATTCCCATATCAAAGCATTATAAGGTAAGCCTTCCTAAACTTTAAGGTACTATGAATATAAACTATAAGAGAGCCCCTAGATATGCAGGGTATAGCATTGTATGGAAACACAGGTTTTGTTTTCCAAATCAGCTGAGCAAGCATGTCTTCCTCCCCTTATAGCCCACTTTTCCCTCTTCTCTTAACGCTCCCCCCCTCCACATACCAGCAAGAATTAGACCTGTAGCAGTTTAAAGGTCGTCATTTGGAGTGACTTTGACCAGTAAGAGGCAGTGATGCTTTGTTCCAGAAGAGGTGGCTATCTTGGGTACTGGTGATTTGCTCATTCCTTTTTTTGTGCATAAGAGAAAGTACCTTGCGGAAGAGCTGGTAACTTTCTACATCTGCATAGAAGGTGCCTGCATAGGTCAAACGCTAACTCCTCAGGTTGCCTGAATTAGAAAAGGGTGTAGGACATAAGGGAAGGACATCCTTGATGGTTCTTTAAACATGACTTTAGGAATTGGAGAATGCCTACATGTACTTGTTATTCATAAAGAAATCAGCCCGATATCCACTCAGACTCAAACAGTTTCTGATAACATGTGCATTTATTTGTATTCAGAAATACAAATGTTAGAAACAAAATACAAATACAAAGATTGACCTAGAGTACAGCCCTATTCCTTAACACAGTCAGGTGGAAATCTAGATCTCTTCAAAGGGAGAAAGTTGCAGTTTGGAGAAGTTGAGCAGATAAAGCAGGTGTCACAGGAGAGTTTTCTGGATCGCTTGGTGGGCAGTGAGCAGTGGGTTTTACAAGGGTGGGCATCTAGGCTAGAATGGCATACTAGCACTACCTGTATTGTCAAGGCACATTGGGCACAGGATTTTACTTTCATTTTTACTATAACACCACAAGCTGTACTGCTAGCTAAGGAATCACACATCCTCAACAGAACAGAAAGGAAAAGAAGATTATAATTAGTATCCTTTGAAAAAGTTCCATCTGGCATCATCAACAACAGAATTTGTTTCATGACCCAGACTTGACTCATAGCAAAGAAGTCACACATCCCTCACATACAGTGAAGGATAAGAAAGATGTTATTTGAGGCAGCATGGTGTCGGGGTATAGAACACTGGCCCAGGGATGAGCCAACCTGGGTTCTAGGCCACTAACTAGCTGTATGACCTCAGATAAGTCATTTCAGCTCTGTAGGCTTCAGTTTCCTCATCTGTAAAATGAGAGGGTTGGACCAGATGATTTCTCAGGTCCCTCCAGTCTTTCAAGTTCTATGATCCCCTTTCCCCCACCCTGATACAACCATTTGAATTTTTCTTCATCTATTCACAGTCATCATTAGTTTCATTTCAATATAATAGAGGATGCTGTGATGAAAACATTGGCATGGATAGGTCTTGCACCAAGATGCTTGGCACAGTGCCCAGTGGATGGTAAACAATAAATTCGTGCTGGTTGATTTTTCTTCTCAGTTTTGAGATAAAAAAAAATCTCTCTGGTATATCACAATATTTTACTTAATTGCATCACCTCAGGTATAACCAAAGAGTCCTTGTAGCATACAGACATTTGAATTCTCTGGCAGGTCTCCATGGTTTTCTGAGGCTGAGTAGACTCGATCTTTGTCAGCTTTTGCCGGAAAGCTCCTATCTGAATAGTCTCTCAAAGGACCATTTGCTAATGTAATAATGGGCTCTTCGTTCAACGTCCTTGAGTATACCTGATGGGCATGCAAACGTTTAGGGCTATCCAGAAAACACGTCTAAAGCAGAAAATAACAGTTTTATGTTCTTTCTCAGAAAATTACTTATTTGTTTGGTACTAGGAATGATTTTTGCCTTAATTGACAACATAGATAAAGGAACAGTTCAGAATGACCTTATAGTCAAGAAGACCTGAGTTCTAGTTCTGCTCATATTAGGTGTGACATAAATCACTTAAGTACCCCAGACAAGTCTTTGAGGTTCTGAACTGTATCTGTGGAGGGAGTTCCCTCCTGTGATGAAATGACTGGTCTAGAACTCCTCCCCCACCAAGTATAATTATCAATGGCCCAGAAATCTCAGTGCTTTCTTAACAGTCTTAAAAATAGCTCAACAGTAGGCTGCCAGGAGGAAGCTTTTAACTTTTCCATTTGAATGTATTCATTTCTCAGTGAGGGATCAAGGGGGTTTCTTTCCAGTCATCACTCTAAGCTGAGAGCCAGGACTAAAGGTCCTAAAATAGAGAACTTATAGACTCATAGGCATAATGGCAAATGTAAAGAAGAGAAGGCCTCTTCTTCCTTGAGGGAAGTATAAGAACCAACTCTTGAGAGCTGCAGTTCCTCTTCACCAAATAACTATTCTAACCAGTGTGGGTGATGGGCTGCCCAATTAGTCTAGCCATATTCACCTGCAAATTGACTAATTGTTGTTCCCTAGCCCTTAACAAGTTGGCAAGGATCCAAATATATTAAAATTGTTTTTGAAATATTTTTCTAATGAAATGAACTGATTACTGCCTGTGAATGTAATATCAGATGAATTTTGGGATTAAATACTACCTTAAGGAAAATTCTCAACACAATGGATATTATCATAGAGGGCCATGTTACCAGAGGCAAATTGGTTTCTTCTTCTAGCAAACACTGGTACCTCTGCTGTTCACTCTGCAATTATTACTGAGTTCCTAAAGTGAAGGAGGGGAGATAGGGGAGGAGCTACTAAGTCACTAGATATTACTATACTTTTCATCCGACATTCTGGGAAAGACTAAATCATATTCTCAAGACCTGGATGGCATTGTTTGTTAGACCTTTAATCTGTTAATTTCCTCTCCTACATCAGTGAAATACTGCTGTAAAATAATCTGTAATAGATCATTTTCTCCTTTGTTTCTTGCCCTGTAACTCTGGTGGAGAAAGAAAAAAAAGGTGTGGTTTTTTTTTTTTAGAACTAGTGTAACTTAGATGACAGGTTTACTACTGGGTTATTGACCCTCCTAGAAGCCCAAGTGTTCAAAGGTAGGTGTCTACCTTATCTACTAACAAGATAGAGCATAGCCAACCTAAATGAATCAGTTGTGACTGAGATAAAAAGAGTCATTTAATATAAGGAATGCCAAAAATATTGAACAAAGCTTTCAAGAGAAAATTAATTTAGCCTATAGGTGGATCTATGTAGCACATATTATAAATGTGAGCTCCCCCCTACATAAGGCCCATTTATTCTTAAATAAAAAGAAAGAAGATCTAAACTAATAAACTAGAAATAAAAGAGGGATGGAAATGGCCACAGGGCATAGCAGAAAGAAAAATGAACCTTAAATCAGAATACTTGGGTATGAATTCAAGTTTAAATTCAGTAGCTGTGTGATTGTGTTAGTCCATTAATCTCTGTGAGCCTCAGCTTCCCCATCTGTAAAATGAGGATACTTTCATTACTTACAGAAGTGTCACTGAAACTGTGAAATGCTATATATTCAGTTCAATCCAACAAGCACTAACTGGTTTCTTACTGGATGAAAATCTGAGGGCCAAGTGTAGGAGAAGATATGAATATTAAAAAAAGACATGGCTTCTGTACTCATAGAGTTTATCAACTAGCATATAATATAAATGTGAGCTATCATTGTTATTTTATTATCATACACTCTTAGCAGGACAATTAACTCCAGAAGTTGATAAACAAAATGGGAACACAGCAAGAATGGAAATAATCAGGAGAATCTAGCATCTAGCCTCCAAATAAAAGCAAAAGTTGGGATTAGAGCACCACAAAGGAAAATCAAATGTTAAGACCCTTAAATTCAATGATTTCTCATAAGCAGAGCAAGATCAAACAAATCAAATGCTTATAGAAAAGTTAAGGACATTTGCTTAAGGGGGAAAGAGGAATAACTTGAAAGAAGGAAAGCCCTGTCATAAATGGAAAGCCAGTTATTCTATTAAGCTGACTTAGCCATTTCTCTGACCTTTTCTTTTCCCTCTGAAAAGACATGAAAGGAGATGTCTACTCTAGAAATAAAGTAGTGAAAACCAAAAAAAGCAGAGTTGAAGGATACCTTAGCATATGAGTAGAATTACTAGGAATCAAAAAAAAAAAAAAAAAACATTCCCAGCAATTTTAGAAGGGGGTGTTTGGGACCAGAAGAAAACTTTTGCACTTGATTCAAAGATGACCATGGCTCTTTCCCTAAAATAACAAGCACAAACCAGTCACTGAGTACTACGCCACTTGGGAGGGTGGGAAAATGGCTAGAGGTAGCAGGTAGGGATAATCAGTTAAACTGAACTGAATTCTATTTTTTAAAAAGCAAAAGGACATTTAAATAACCTGATTGTTCACACAAAGGAAACAGATCTATGGCTCATCCAAAATTTAACTTAAAAAGGAAACTAAAAAATTAGTGGAATTAAAAATGAAAAGGCAATACAAATTATGCAGTTGATAAGAGAATGGGGAGTAATTTTAAGGATTCAATTCAACTGACATTTATTATATTCTTACTGTGTACTAAGCATGTACTGGGCTCTTGGGAAACAAAGAAGACGGTTGTGTCTACAGAGCATTGCTACAAGAGCTGGTTGAAAATTTTAAAACTGAATCAACTGTATGTTTGAATTGTTAAGTATTATTTTCTGTGTATTATGGTTTCTGTCTCCAATAAGATTATAAATTTCTTGGTGCAAGAGAAAATGGTTTATATGTGTTTTAGTAATCCTTACAATAATGGTGTTAAACTCAAACAGAAATAGGGCCACTAAACTATAAATAAGGGTCCCTTTAGGCCAAATAATGACTTAGAAAACTACCCATTAACATGATTAATGTTCACTTAAAAACAATTTCCTAACCATATTTTATTATGGTTCAGGTAGTACTCAGTAGCCAGTGGCATGTTTGACATCTCTGCTCTGTAGTATTAAACATGGTTTTTTTTCACAAAGCAAGCCTTCAGTAAGTATTCCTTGATGGGTCTACACTGTCTATTGTTCATTCATTCAGTTGAGTCAGACTCTTTCTGACCTCTTGAACCATACTGAGTTTTTTTGTTGTTTTGGTTTTTTTGGCAAAGATGCTGGAGCGATTTGCCATTTCCTTCTCCAGTGAATTAAGGCAAGCAGAGGTTAAGTGACTTGCTCAGGGTCACATAGCTAATAAGTGTCTGTGGTCAAATTTGAACTCAGATCTTCCTAACTCCAGGCCCAGTGCTCTATCCATTGAGCCACTATGCTGCCTCCTCTACATTGTCTAAACACAATTAAATAGCTGGTTTGATTGTTCTTTTTTTCCATCAAATCATCTGAGTTATCTAATTATATTAGAAGAAGCTTTTGAGGATAGTGGTCAAAGGAGGCACCAAAATAATTTTTCTTTATCCTGAAGAAAATTCTCAGGTGGAATTTTCTTTATGTTTTAATCTGTACAAAAATTCATAAACCCTGAAAATGCCAAATTGAACTCTTGAAATATCAAAGTAAATGTGAATTTGGGCAGATCACCTCTGGGTCTGTTTCCTTAAAAGGAGGAGGCAATAGACTAGATCAAGCACTCTTTTAATATGATGGACCTCTTTGGTAATTTAGTGATTCTTAATGAACTTTTCTCAGAATGTTTTTTTAAATAATTGAAGAAAATGCTAAATTTCAGCTGGAGTTTACTGAAAATAGATTTTTTTTTTATCCTAGGTCCACAAACGCCACATTAAGAACTGTTCATTTATTCTTCTTACAGTCTATGACTCCGAAGCTAGTGCCTGATTTAACAGTGACAGAAATAATAGTACAATATTCAGAGAACTGGACTTAGGGTCAGCAAGACCTGGGTCCAGATACCACAGATGTCTGACACTTACTAGCTTCGTGGCTATAAAGAGGTCACTTAGCCTCTCAAGCTTTAGTTTCTTCAATTATAAATGAGGGTTTTTTAAAAAATAGATAGCCTTTGAAGTCCCTTCCAGCTCTAAATATATAATCCTACAAACATTTACTGCTAAAATGTCTGAAAGAAAAAAGAAAATGCTAAAAGAAAAAAATAAGCCCAAGAAATAGAACTCTACTATCAGATATAGACTACTAAAAGTCTATGCTTTTATTTAAAATATTATTGCCCACTAAATCTGATGCTAAACTCAAAGATATCAACTATTGGAGGAAGAAGAAGTCGGCATTTGACGAAAACTGTTAGGCAAACTACAAAGTAATCTGGCAGAAATTGGGTACCGATCGACATTTCACACTGTATTCCAAGATAGCTCAAAGTGGGTGCATGATGTAAGAAGTAATATCCTAAGCAAATTGGTGGAGCAGGGAAGAAATTAGGGGAAGGGAAAGAGAATAAACATTTATGTAGCACTTATTATTTGCTTGGCACTGTGCTAAATGCTCAACAAAGGAATCACAAGAAACCAGTGAGGTAGGTGTTATTATTCCCATTTCATAGTTGAAGAAATTGAGGCAGACAAAACTTAAATGAGATGTCTAGAGTCACAGAGTTAATAGATATCACAAGTCAGGTTTTCCTGACTCCAGGACCAGTACTCTTTACCTTTTGTCACCTACCTGTATGTCGGATCTATGGATAGAGGAAAAATTCAAGACAAAACAAGAGATAGGGGCAAAAAGGTTAATTACAGTTATATGAAAAATTTTTTTTCTTTTCACAAACAAAACAAATGAACCAAAATTGAGAAGAAAAAGTAGGAAGTGGGAAAAAATATTTATAGCAAGTTTCTCTGATAAAAGTCTCACTTCTAAAATAGGTGGGAACTGAGTCAAATTTATAAGAACGAGAATCATCTCCCAATTGATAAATGGTTAAAGGATACTAATAGTCAGTTTTCAGAGGAATAAATCAAAACAATCAATAGCCATATAAAAATCTTTGATATCACTAATAATTACAGAAATGCATATTAAAATAGCTCTGAGGTTAGCTAAGAGGACCAAAAAAAAAGAAATATGACAAATGCTGAAAAAGATGTGGATGTGGGAAAATATGCATACTAATGCACTGTTGGTGGGGCTATCAACTACTCCAATCATTCTGGAAAGCAATTTTCTGGAAATAGTAAATACCCTTTGACCCAGAAATATTGGAGCTATACCTTAAAGAGATCAAAGAAAAAGGAAAAGGAGTTATGTACAAAAATAGTTGTAAGCTATTTTTCAGTAGAAAACAACTGGAAATTTCTGGAATGCCCATCAACTGGTGAAAGGCTAAATAAATTATGATATATGAATGTGATGGAGTATTATTGTGCTATAAGAAATGATGAAGGGGAAGGTTTCAGAGAAACCTGGGAAGACCTTTATGAACTGTTATAAATTCAAGTGAACAGAACCAGGAAAATGATCTACTCACTAACAGCAATAGTGTTAAGATAATCAACTGTGAAAGACTTAATAACTTTGATCAATAGAATTTCAAAGGACTCATTATGAAATATGCTATCCAGTTCCAGACAGAGAACTCATCGATTTTGAGTACTAATAAAACATATTTTTTCCTTCCTTTTTTTTTTGTGAACAAGGCTAATGTGGAAATTTGTGTTGTATGTATGTATACACACTATATAACTAGATATAACTATATATATGTATATATATATATATATAAATTATGAGCCATAGCTCAAAAATAAAATGAAATTCATAACCTCTGTATTCTTTTAAGTACAGCTTTTTAGAATAGCAAGTTCTAAGCTTTTAATAATCTGAAATGTACGGTGGAGGATCACACTCCTGTCATGAAATGTAGATGTGCTACATAGTTGAAAAGTCAATTACGTGATGGTCACAGCATGTTTCAATCTGTTCCAATCATTTATTCCCCTGAAGGCTATCACTAGCTTGTGAAGTGAAATTCTTGCAAAGGACAGCAATCCACCTTTGGGAATATCTATGGTAACAGCTAAGTTAAAGGGAGTTAAAAACAGATCTTTCAGAGTCTGATAGCTATATGGGAGCTTACTAAAGATTACACTTGTTTCCCATGAAAAAGTCTATGTGGTAGGGCATTCACGTTTCTCTCTGGACGTAGCTGTACATATTTATTAATGACCCTGAAATGCTGACCTTTTGATTTAATACGCTCTGGAGTCACTTTACCCAACAGGAGAGTCAGGAATCCTGATTAATTCCCAATTTGTTTGAAATGATGCTTTTGTAAAAGGGCCTCAAACTATGACTTTTCCATAGCTTATTTGGGGGAAAGCTTTATTACTATT
Source organism: Notamacropus eugenii (assembly GCF_028372415.1). NCBI lineage: Eukaryota > Metazoa > Chordata > Mammalia > Diprotodontia > Macropodidae > Notamacropus > Notamacropus eugenii. Next base: position 401,799,507 of record NC_092876.1, read on the forward strand.
ATTAATAGATAGAATTAGACCAACCTTTGATGGAAATTTGTGACTAAGCTTCCTTTCATCCCTAACTTCAAAAAATAAGCCCCCTCTAAGTAACAAACTATGACAAGATGAGTATATTTGCCACTTGGCAAGGAAATGACAATACTAGGTACTTTAGAGCTAAAGGCATTCACCAGTTTGCTGACGGAAAATAAATTGTTTGCTTCCAGCTATAGCGTTAGAATGTTTCAAATTGAGTCTGTACAAATGACAGTTATTAGGTATGGATTTCTCAAAAAAGGATCTGTAGATTTCCTTTCATTTACAACTTGCGGAACTGAGAGCAAAGTGGCCTACTCTACTGTGTAAGACAGAAAGGCCGCTTTGTGCTGGAAACTCCAACAACGCAACAACAACACAATAATACAAAGAAAACAGTTGCTTAAGGAAACTTTGAAGGGAAACAAAAGTTATTTGAGCAGAGCAAGGGCAGTTTATACAATAGCCACAAAATTGGAAACATACAACATTAATGCTTAAGATTTCTGATCAGTGCAATGACCAGGATTTCAGAAAACTGATGAAGATCTCTGCTACCTTCCTTCTGACCAAGAAGGGATAGATTCAAGATGCAGAATGAAACACAGATTTGGGGGCATGGCTGATGTGGAGATCTGTTGTGCATATTTGTTAAAAAAAGTGTCTTCTTTTTCTTCATTTCTTTTAATTTGGGTGGAGGTAGGAGGGAGAATAAAGGGATGCATACTAGATGAAAAATAAAATAATGAAAAAGTGTAAGAAAAAATACTGTAGGAAAGAAGTTAAAGCCATTGAGGAGAGTTCTCCCCTTAGGGACTCCAGGGTTGACATCCAGCATTATTTGGTGACTTCTCCTTGTCCACTCAGTTTTATGGACACATAATATCCTCAAGGATAAGACCTATTCATTTTTTGATTGTATCAGCAGCATACAGCACAGTGCCTGATACCTGCGTCTTAGTTTCTTCAACTGTAATATGATGAGGTTTTATTAAATTAATATTAAACCCTCTAAGATTTCTTCAAGTTCTAAATCTATTTTAGTAGTCTGAGTTTGAGCATTGTTTTGCTGATGTAATTATTTAAATAGTTTGTATGTAACCTAAGTGGGCTAAGGACACAATGATTATTTTTTATAAGACAATAAGTTTTTTGTTTGATTTTTCCATTGGTGAGGTTGAAGAGGAACACCCTCATAGGGAAAGAGTATAAACGCATGAAAAAATAGATTCATTAAAAAAAAGAAAACTGGAAAAAACTAACAACATGGAGGAAATTCTACAAAGATACAGCATGAAACCAACTCCTATTAAGATCATGATCAGACATACAACCTGAAACACATGATCACTTATAATCAAAAGTGGATGAGTGAAAATGTCAAAACCTTTACAAGTACCAGAAGTTGTTTTTGAAAGCGTTATCTGGGTTTATATATCTCCCCCAAATCATGAAATACCTGACTGCTCAGTCTCTTGCCTATCAACCCAGAGCCTAAGCGAGGATTTCAAGGCAAACTTGCTTTTCTTCTCTGTTGACAGAAGTACATTTTTCTAATGAAAGATCAGACAAGTTGAAATCAGGAGATCGCTGCCCTAATAACTATTTTGGGTTCCATGGAAGAGACTGTACGATCAATAAGAGAAGCGTGTTAGGTTTGCTACATGACACAGTTAGCAGTTAATGTTCACTGTTTTTTGGTTTTTTTTTTTTTTCTGAGAGCTAGACTGAGATAAACAAAAAATAGCAAATTTCACTCATTAGTCTTAGCTAATCAATCATAATAAGATATGACTTTGTAAGGAGATACTAAAGTTAGTCAGGGCAGTTAGGTGGCACAGTGGTTAGAGATCTGGACCTAGAGTCAGGAAACTTCACCTTCCTGACCTTAAATCTGGGCTCAGACACTTACTAGTTATGTGACCCTGGATAAGTCACTTAACCCTGTTTGCCTCAACTTCCTCATCTGGAGAAGGAAATGGCAAATCACTCCAGATTCTTTTCTAAGAAAACTCCAGATGAGGTCACAAAGAATCAGGCACAAGTGAAACAAATAAACAATAGTACAAAAATAAATATTGACCAAATATATTTTTTCTGGGTTATAATTTTTTTCTTTAAATTAATACTCCTCAAAGAAATAAATAACAAATAACCCCTTTTCTACAGAGTTTTAAGATTTGGGTTAGAAGGTCATATGGTCTGGGACTATACTTACTATCCATGTGCCTTGCTACAGGTTGCTCCTCCGTATTCAAGCCCCTCCTTCACCCCATATCTAGAATATACCCTTGCCTCTTCTCTACTTCTTAGAATGTCTTGGTTTCTTAAATGCTCAGTTCAAATATGACCTTCTGAATTAGGTCTTTCCTGAAACCCCATCCCTAGCTATTATGCTTTCGCCTATTATCTTGTATTTATTTTGGTTATAATTATTTTCTGTATGTGTATATGTGTTTGTGAAAGAAACAGAGATAGAGAAACAGAGAAAGATGAAGAGAAACAGAGAGAGAGGGAGAGAGAGAGAGAGAAAGAGAGAGAGAGAGAGAAAGAGAGAGAGAGAGAGAGAGAGAGAGAGAGAGAGAGAGAGAGAGAGAGAGAGAGAGAGAGAGAGACAGAGACAGAGAGAGAGAGAGAGAGAGAGACAGAGAAACAGAGAGAGAGAGAGAGAGAGACAGAGACAGAGAGACAGAGAGACAGAGAGACAGAGAGAGAGATCGGGGACCATTAGAGTTAGTGGTATAGGAGGTGGGGGTATCTTTGCGCTTCCGGGATTTAGCGCTCTTTCATATTAAAGGTACTTGTTGAAAGAATACCAGGTACTCCCTAAGGTCCCTTCAGACTGTCATTTTTAAGATCCTGTGATCTTCCATGCCATTTGAAGGGCATGGGGGTTGATTTTGATATGGCAAAAACAGATCTGGAAATCTGGACTTGATTTCTATAACGTCTGATTGGGCACTAAGTCTTGGGAAGTATTCAGCATGTTGCATCCATGATCATATCAGCTTCATGAATCAGATTTCTTTCTGTTTCCTTCAAGATTCAAGTCATCTTGAACATGACAGAAAATCCGAGTTTGCAATGCCCTGCTACACACAATAATTCTGAAAACTAAAAGGTAAATTTTAGGAATTTTAATATAAAGGTGGCCTCAGTTTTTTAAATGCAAAACTATATCTGACTACATATCTGAAATCATTCACTCACTCCCTATCCCCAATTTCCAAGACAAACTTTCACAATTATATTGTCAACCAACTCTCAGAAAATCAAGACAAAACAAAATACTATTTCATGGCCATTAAGCTAAGACCACAAACAATGGACCGTTAACTTATAAGGCAGATAATACTTTACTTAGAAATCCTCTATTTCAGCAGTTCTCCGCTGCTAAATATAATGTTTTCTTTTTGTTGAGTCACAAATGTAGATATAAGTAATCATTGAGTCGGTATTATACAATTTACCTCTTTTCCATTTTTGTTTGAGTACTTAAAATGGGCTGACCATTCTGGGGTGAAACATGATTTATGTAATTGTGGAAAACCTTCAAGCTATGAAAGGTTTGGCTATTGTACATTTCTCATAGACTGTTGTAGAGGAGTATGAACGAATTCATGTTCTGAGTACTAAGTATTAAAGTTTTGGAGAACCATCTTCTCCCCAGATAAAGAACCCTCCAGGATAAAGAAATAGCAATATTCTTCTCCATTAGTAAGAGATGTTTAGGCTGTACTTTGTTTTTCGATTGGACACAAAATAAGCGTGCCTGATTGTATTTAGAAGTGTCTCCCCATCTAAGAGATTACTAACTATTGACTAATATGTTTTCCTACAGGAAGATCCCATCTCATCTTTATCAACTCCTGTAACTCCAAGACTTATACACTTTTCCCATTTCATTTTTGCCAAGAAATGTCACTGATTGGCTGTGATTGGTTTTATGATCTGAGTAATCCTAAAAAACAATAAAACCCAGATCTGTATCCTTAGAAGCTGAAATTGTTACCATTCTGAGTAATCCACTTTAGCATCCAACTAAATCTTATTTTTTTCCCTTTTCAGTTTGTCTACTCACTTTTTGATCCCCCCAGTCTTGCAGATTTCATAGTGGGAGTAATTCTCCTGAAGATCTCATGAAACTCAGTCTGGGAAATTCTCATAATGCTCCCTTATTTTATATTGAATTTTAGAGAAGGAAAAAGACCTGGGATCTTTAATTTGTATCATAGCTGCTAGATTATTCAGATTAAAATAACTTCAGTATAAATAATCTATAATCTAAAGTAAAACTTTTGAATAGATCTAGAACTGATGTTGCTTCCTAACAACCATTAGCAGGCCAGTTTCTGAGAAGTCTTCATTATTCTGGTTATTGATAATGGAGCTGCGCAGAAGTTTTACTTGTTAGTCATTAAAGAAATATTTTGTCCATTTGAAAACTTCTTTCTGTAGTTTCCTTCCAACTGAACACTTAACAGTTGCCAGTGATGTCATGTGTAGTGGTGATCTCAGTTTAGTTAAACTTTGGCCATCTTGTTCCCTCTCCTCTCTTTACTTCTCCCCCTAGTTGCTTAAGGCAGTGAGAAGAACAAGGACAAAACCTGGTCTAGGCAGTAAGGCTAACTCTGAAGGAGAGATAAAGATTGTGTCTTTATGATGCCAAGCACCTAGGAAATATCTTAATAACTGCAGAACTGCCACCTAACATACTTTCTTCCAACATGTAGACTTTGGGCTTTGGAAATCAAGAGACTCTGCAGTCAGAAAAATCTATTCTGGGATCTACTACCTTGTAGCTGAGTATGTAGTAGATCACTTCAATAGGCAATCTTGAGAGAGAAAAAAGTGAATAATTCAATGGAGTGGAGCTTTATCGCACTCACATCTTCCCCCAGCCATTATTTGTTACCCAAAATGACAGCTAGATGCTTAATTGTGTATTTCATAGGCCTCTGTAATAATAATAATAATAATAAATCACAAGGCTAAATTCAATATATGAAATAATCCATATGTACTATATATAGCAAACTCCATATGAGACTGGACACAGACGGGCAAAGTCTAGGTTTAAGGGATTCATGTAGTTGTCTTGATTCAGTAGTAAGAAGCATGTTTAACTAGGCTAGAGACTGGCAACTCTGTGATAGGAATTATATTTTGCAAGAGAGATTAGTGGCTCATTCAAAGATATTACACTGTGTTTTGGTCTGGAGTCTTGTCATATGGGGATAGGGAAAAATGTTTTAGATTGTTAAGATCTGTTCATGTTCTCAGAAAACAGAGGCAAAAGGAACATATTTATATATCCATGATCAATCCTCCAAAGAGAAACTTCAAGGTACTGAGGCTACTAGATGCTTACAGCTGGAAAAAGTTGCAAACTAAAAATAATGAAGTCAAAAAAAGCAAATATATGTGGTTTAAAGCCTAGCAATTCTTTCATCTATTGAAAACATAAGAGTTCTTTAGACTCACCTCCCAGAAAATGGGGCTTATTATGTGACAACTTTTTTCTGGAACTTAGATCAACTGACAGGACTTTGTAAAGTTGCTGTGAATACACATCCTCTCATCTATTTATCTTCCACTGGTTGCTTTATATTCTTAGAATCCCTTCCTCTTCAGTTGCATTTCATGATAAGGTTCTACCAAACTACTTTATATTATGAAAGGTGGCCATTATTCAAGCCATTTTTGTGATGGGGTAGGATACTGGGAAAGATTTCTTGATTTCTAGATAAAACAGGTGTGAGGTGAAGTTTTTTTCCACAGTGAAGAAATCCTACCATCACAAAAAGCCTTTTCAACTAGAGCAGATTTGATATTTTTCTTCTCATTATAAAGCATGTGCTCTCTTCAGTGGAAATAGTGGCTTGGCCTTTTGGTAAGCAGGTACCGCATACTTTATATAAGTCTGTGTTAATGTAATAAAGCAAATCTTGAATCATAATACCCTAAAATCAGATTAGCATTGTCCTTAATGCAGAATTACCTTTCTACAATTCTAGATTCCAGGAGGAAGTGATAACATAGATAAAGAAACTTACAGATAATTGATAAACCTCACTTAAACCGATACATTCAGCCTACTTTCCATCAAACTTTTTTTGTTAGAATATCAAGCAAATTATAAATTGTATGCTTTGCTTACGAACAACTAGAAAACCATCAGGGAAGAAACTGGAAAAGGGAATAAAAACAATATTCCTGAAAATTCTTCAAAGTAATTAACCAATCCCTGAAAAACATTCATGCTTTATCTAACATACTCATTTTTCATTATACTAGGAATATTTTTGATGTTTTTAGGTGGCCATGCAAATAAGAATCAAACTTTTACCAGTCTAGACATTTGATTTCTACTGACCTGTGCCACACTGGCTATTTTACCGATGAGATTTATCCTGTTGACATCTATTTCCCTCCTTAGCCAATATAAATTAACAGGCTCTGCGGTAGGGACTATTATCACTTTCTTTAAAATATCGTATGCTTTTCCACTTGTTTTAACTCACATCTCCTGTGATTAGGGGAGGCCCACAGTGTTTTCAGGATATACTCTTTTACTTAGGTGATCATTACCAAATGATGAGACTTTCTTTTCCAAAAGGGAGCACTTGAAAAGTGTCTTGAGAAATAATGGTGGTCAGAAACAAAGAGAAGAGATAACAATGTCAAAATAAAGTTGGGTTTATCTTGTACAAAACAGTTATAAATACTAGAGTTCTCTTTGGGATGTTGCTGCTTGACTATTTCAAAAGTATAAAATACTTTTTCTTAGCCAAAGAATATAGTTGTTTGATACTTAGCAACTACACATCTTTGTTTTTATTTTGTTTTGTTTTGTTTTTTTAATTGGTACTAGTTTTAATTTAAAAAAATATTCAGTAGTGATTGAGCACATTTTAGAGATGGAACCTTCATTTCTCACCCACTGTAAAATAAAATTAGAAAGGGGTGTGTGTGTATGTGTACACTTGTGCACCCTGTTTTAGCAAGATGAAGAAAGGTACCTTGTGCTAACTTGTGATAGTGATTCAGACTTTTGCTCCATGGAAGAGCACAGGCCAATTTCAATGAAACTTGTTAGCTGCATTCTCCTGTTTTTTGTCTTTGTGGTGAACTGGTCTTCCTCTAGTTCAAAAAGGAAAGACAAAGCCTTAAAATGCATTCTACGTAATACTCTAGATTATTTACTTTTTTGATTTCAGTAAATGAAAGATTTAGAAAATTATATTTTTTCCTTCTCAAAATAATATCCCCAGTTGATGTGCACCAGGGCAAACACATACACACACTCACATATATATTTCCTTCTCAGCTCTGCCACGTGCTCCACCTTTTACAATTACTGAGAAGCTATTAGAATTAGAGAAATTTGGTTGGCTTTTTCAATGGTAATAAAGAGAAATCCCAGGCCCCTGACTGCACGGCAACTCACACAAGGTCCAACTGTAGAGTTGATCCTTCCAGCTTTTCAAACATTCCTAACCTAGAAATGTGGCTCTGCACCAGTGGGTGCTAGTGCTTGGAGATGCAAGGAGAAAAGATAGATAAGGAAATTCTAGAGGAATCTACAAATGTATTTGCCTGCAGGTCTTAGATATTTCTCTGTTGAGGTGAATCAACAACTATCTCAATCTCTAAAAGTGATACTAAACTGAGTGGAATTAAGTGAGAACTGGATATTGAAAAGTAACTAGGTATTCTCCAAAACACACACACACCCCAGGCACATACATAATAAAACCTTGGTGAGGTCCTGTAATAATCATAGATAATGAGCTCTTTGTAATTAGGGATGAAACTGACCAGTGTCCTCCTTTGCTACTGAATATTTGCCAATGCTGAAGGAAAGAAAATGAGTGAAAATCCTTCAGTCTTCAACACTACTGGTTATATTTAAAGATAGAGGTATCCAACCCAGTAGACCAGGTTAAAGAGCAAGAAAGAGGTTGGGAAAAAGACTCGGGAATATGAGTCCAGCTCCGAGATATCTATGTGAATTCTTCCTTTCCGCCAGGAGCCCGATTTACATTCTTCATAGCAACAGAAGAAGCTTTGACAGTCTTTGCCATCCAGACACTCATAGACACAAGTATCTTCAAATTCCTGCCAGTACATGGAATTATTCAGAGGGATCACTGTAGGAGGTGGCCTCATATCCAGGACAGAATAATTCTAGAAACAAAAAAGCCAACATTAGACATGGTGTAAAAATTAGGTGAATAAAACAATCTGTTTATATGTTGTAGAATGACCAGAGAGACAGGTTAAACATGGAAACTTGCATGCTTATGATTTGTAGACATGTTCAGATTGATCAGATGTTTGGAAAATATTTATGTAATAATGGTCTGCTCCTTCTAGAGGACAAATATTGAAATCTGTTATGTCCAAGGGATTGTTATGTGTAAAATGATGCATAAAAGGTAGTCTAATATAGTGGATAGTTACCTTGGAATCAGGAAGGCTTGGGTTCAAATCTCTCCTCTGACCTATATTGGCTGGGTGATTCCCAAAATGGATTAACATCTCAGTGCTCCCAGATAACTTTGTAAGACTTTAAGTTGCTCACTGATTGCAGGTTAATGTAAGTAGTGGGAATTTTCCCATTAAAGAAGTTCCTTTTCTACAATGAATTTATGTATTGACATCCATTTTTAAAATGTCTTCACAGATCCCTTGCCTTAAAGGTGAATCCACAAAGCATTTATTTTTCTGATTTGATGTATGCCATGAATTTCTTTAAAGCACCTTTATTTTTAGAAATTGCATACCTCCAAATGGCATTGAAAATAAAACAAAATAAGAAGGCAAAATATTCAAACGCCAGAAATCCCCCAACAATGTCTGGCAGGCATCTATGTTGACTCAATTTATATAATATCTATGTGTATAAAATCTGAACAAGGTATCAAATTTTTTTTGGAAAAACAAAAAAAAATAGTGAAATATTTTTGATGATCTTTAGAAGAGAAAGATGCTTTCATTAGAATATAAGCTCCTTGAGGGTAGGGTCTATTTTTGTCTTTATCTCACCAATGACTTACAGAGTCTAGCACAGAATAGGTGCTTAATAAATGCTTGTTGAATTGAATTCAGTATCAATTCATTTGCTATTCATAAACCACACAATGGTTCACAATTGACCAAAGAATACTACTATTACCAGAGCATAAATGTTGCTTTGTGAGTATATTATCTTTGAATTAAAAGAAGTAAGTATAAAATAAAATAACAGCTAATGGACATTTAAAAAAAAAAAAGGCAAGAATCTCCGTTTATGGAAAAACGTGTATGATCACTATGAAAAAAAGAGTAAAAACCAAACATATAGGAATTTGACTGAAAATGTGAACAAATTATTCAGTGAAAAAGCAATGTTTGTTACTGTCAAATCTTTACTTTGTCATTGTCAACATATCAATCAGTTTTTGTTTGTTAATGCAAATTCACTGCTGGTGGAATTGTGAGTTAGTTCAATTGGTCAAGAAAACAATTTGCAGTCATGAAAAATATTACTAAGTTGTTCGTATTTTTTGACCAGAGATCCTATTTCTAGGCAATACAATGAAATGATGAATATATTTAATAATTCATAGTAATTCATAAAAATAAACAGGTTTTTTAAAAAATACAATTAAAACTAGAAACATAAACCCAAAAGTTGGGGGATAGTTTAGTAAATACTAGTGTATGAATATAACAGAATATTATTGTACCATAATAAATAATAAATATGAAGAATTTTGAGCAAGATGAGAAGACTGGTATGAAATGATACATAATACAGAAAACAATCACCACAAGGCTATAAAGAAAATATTAAAAAATCACATAATATAGGACAACAAATGCTGTTCAGAACAAATTATCATTGAAGTGTAAATCTTTCCTTTCTGGTAAAAATAACTATAAGCCACATAAGTGGAAAATGTCATCTATATCAGTAACAATATCCTAATAAGGTTATACTTAATTCTTTTGGAGCATTGTGCTTTGTCAGCTGCTTAAAAATATTTGTTGGGAAGTGTCTACTAAATTATTACAAAATGTTTCAGTGATAGTTGATGTGAAATAAAATATTTATTAAAAAAATTAAATTTTAATGAAATTAAATTAAAAATTATTTATTAAAATACCTGATGCTTTTTTCACAATTAGTTATAGACAGATTGGAAAAGGAATTCTAGTGTTTCTTTGGTAGTCAAGTGGAAGGATCATCATAGTAAAATTCTAAGCTACTGTTTGTCAAGCCTATTAATAATCCTTCAGAAATTGGCAGAAAAAAATTCTGCTGTCCTGTTACACGTAGAAATGGCCTAAAAAGCATAAATAAAATAAAATCCAATACTTTGAATCCTTTGTAGTTTGTCAGATATTCCTATCCTTTAATTAGATGCTGCTGCTTATCAATCTTTCTGTTGCTCTCTCTGTCTACATAACACAAATTTCAGGCCTGGAACATTCGTGAAATGCCACCCACTTTGGTCAAGAGGATGTTGTCTCAAGGTTGTCTCAAGGGACAAAATTGGTGCAGAATTTAAGACTCAGAAAAGTGTTTCCAGGGAATTTTCCCAAAAGGAAATTCTGTGAAGTTTCTAGGAAGGCAGGCTAGAAATCAGAGACATATTGAGATGCCAGTTCTTTTACATACTTCCTACCTCCCAGAGTACTTTTTCTCCTTTTCCCATAGATCTCTTCATATAGAATGTCTGGAAATGGTTGAGTTTCTCAAAGAAATAATGAAGATTGTCTCTCTTTTTTTCCTACACTAACCCTGCTCCTCAAATGGATGCGCAATATTGAGCCATCTTTCTCTCTATCAATAACAAGAGTCTCACATAAATGCCACCAGCTTGAACCCCAGGCAACATTCACATACCTTAGAGCATTCTAAGGATCTAGTAAAAAAAATAGTCAACATGGTAACCAAAATATTAAAAACTTGTCTAAAATTTGAACAGTAGGAAAAATCCTATAATTTTTTTGCTTAATGGTATCAAAAACCCCTGAAATTTAAATTTAAATGAATTCAGCATAGCCCAGAATTCTGGTTGGCATCTTAAGAGGCATTAAAAACTGGGGTGTAAAAATTATGCATGTACATATAGTACTTATAAATCTTCAGTTGGGGTGCTAATTAAGCAACAGTACATATTTTCAAAATATAAAAAAAATTGCAAAAAATCTTTCCAAAGCTACCTTGTCTGGTAGAAAAAGTATATAATCAGAGAAACATTAAATAGAACAATTTTTTTTGCCTTTCAGTCAGTCATAGTCTATTGTAGGTCAAGTAGCCTATCAAAAAACAATATAAACAACTTTTTGGCGCAATACCATTGGGTGACTAGTGATTAAGGAACTGTAATGCAATCAGATTCCTTCTTTTATCTGCCTACCCATTAATCAAAGTGAAAACAGACAAATAGTAGGAAGAAGCAAAAGACCCAGATTATCAGCAAATAGAAAAAAAAACACTTCTATAATTGAGAACTGGCTCTCCAAAGAATTGTTTAGAATACTCTAGATAATATTTCAAATTTGTCAAATAAATAATAATCAGAAAAAAATATTAAACTGATTGTTATTGAGAGAATGGCTTTTAATTTTTATTTGCCCTAATAAACCACAACTAATGAAATCATATTTTGACCTTCTCCTGACATTAAAACAATGTAATGTGGTTTATTTGGGGCTGCTTGAATTGAAAAGCTTAGAGGCATGTCACAAAGGGGAACAATACAGAAATAGGCAGGAAGTGTAATGATATCAGATGACAGGAATTTTCTTGTTTGGAACAGGGCAGAAGTAGGGTGAGAGGTTATTTTAGAATTTATGTTACAAAGCTGTACTTAGGGAATTCAATCAATCATTTAATTTTTCTCTAATTTATTATTTCTTTTGCCAGATCCCATGATTTGTTACAATACTGACCATCTGGTGATATCCACATATAGGAACCTTTCAGGTTATAGAAAAAGAATGATCAGTAAGTTATCATGACAAAACTCCACTAGCCTTTGCTCCACGTCTTATACTCCATGGCCAAACTTGCTTGTTATTCCAATTATTTTTTGATTTCCTACTCTAGCATTCTAGTCTCTTATAATGAATGTAACCTCTTTTGTTGGTGTTATTTCTAAGAGATATTATAGGTCTTTGTAGAACTGATCAGTTTTAGTCTCCATGGTATCAGTGGTTGGAACATGGACTTATATTACTATGATGTTGCACAATTAGCTTTGGATTTGAGCAGATTCAATCCTGTTCTTTTTGAGATTATATCCCAATAGTGATTTATTTCCACCCTTTTATTAACAATGAGGGCTACTCCATTTCTTTTAAGGGATTCTTGCTTACAATTGTATATATAATGATCACCTGAATAAAATTCACTCATTCCTGTCCATTTGAATTCACTGACATCCATTATGTTGATGTCTAATCTTTTCATTTCCTGTTTGACCACATTTATGTAAGATTATAGATCTTACATTCCATGTTTCCATACAATACTGATCTTTACCACATCAGACTTTCCTTTTGTTACCAGACACATTCGCAACTGAGCTTCCTTTTGGTTTTGGTCCAACTATTTAATTGGTACTGGAACTACTGGTAACTGTCCTCTACTCTTTTCCAGTAGTGTGTTGGACATCTTCTGAATGAGAGGGCTCATATTCCAGTGACATATGTTTTATCATTCTAATATTATCCATGGGATTCTCTTGGCAAAGATACTAGAATGGTTTGTTATTTCCTTCTCCAGTGGATTATCTTTTGTCAGAACACTTCACTAGGACCTGTCTGTCTTAGGTAATTTTGCACAACATAGCCCATAGTTTCATTGAGATACACAAGTCTCTCTGCCATGACAGGGCAGTGATTCTAGAACTGACTGTGGCTTGGATCATGAGATTCTTATTGCAAAAATTAGACTTAAATAGAAGAAAGTAGGGGAAAATCATCAGACTGTATATGTTAAGACTTAAATTTCATATGAATATGAAATAGAAGTGACAAAGTGATTTAAATGATTAGATCTGGTAGATGGAATGCCTGAAGAACTATGGACAGAAGTTCACAATACTGTATGCACACATAAAAAACATTCCAAAGAAATGGAAGAGAAACAAAGCAAAATGATTTTCTGATGAGGTTTTACAAAGATCTGAGGAAAGAAGGAAAACAAAAAGGCAAAAGAGAAAGGGAAAGATATACCCAACTGAATGAAGACTTCCAGAGAATAACAAAGAGAAATAACAAGATTTTCTTAAATGGGCAAAGAAGAAAACAGCAGAATGGAAAAGACAAAAGATTTCTTCCAGAAAATTGGAGATATTAAGGGAAAGTTTCATTCAAAAATGGGCATGGACAAAAATGACAGAGACCTAACAGAAATAGAAGAGATTAAGAAGAGGTGGAAAGAATGTACAGAAGAACTATAATGGAAACTTCTTAACATCACTGATAACCACTCTGATGTAGTTGTTGATATAGAACAAGACATCTTTAAGATACATTGCTAACAACAAGGCTAGTGGAGGTGATGGGATTCCAGCCAAGTTATTTAAAGTCCTAAAATATGGTTCTATTAAAGTGTGGTACTAAATATACTAGCAAATTTGGAAAACTAAGTAGGGGTCACTGGATTGGAAAAGATCACTTTATATTCCAATTCTAAAGAAGAGAAATGTCAAATATTGTGCAAATTATCAAACTATTGCTCTAATTTTACACACCTGCAAGGCTATGCTTAAAAGTCTACAAGCTAGGCTTCAGCAACATGTTGTAAGCGTAAGTAAGGTGGGATTTTTTTCTTGGAGTTCAGTTTTCCAGGCTCATGCTAAATTGTAAACATCTGAAGGATGAATCTCCTTTGAACCTGGGAAATTCACAGCTATCCTTAGTTGTGTAGGTTTTCATGCCTTCTGGCTCTGAGTCTTTTAGTTGAAAGTGTATTTATAGGCTAAGGTGAGATATTGCCTTGGGGCTCACTCATGGGAAGTGATTTGTGATTTGGCCAGATGAGACTCTACGTAGCTGTTGGTAAGTGGCCCAGCTATGTGAACCCAGATGTTGGTGCTTCCTGGTCTGGTGATTATATATCTATTACTTTGTTTAGACAGGTGGAACCCTCTCTATTGGATTCTTTCTTGGATACTCACTTCTTTCTATTTGTATATCTTTCTCATTGTTTAATTTTTTTCTAATTAAAGGGGCTATCCTTTGACTACTTCTTAAAGAGATCTGTTCACTGAATGGGCATTACCTCACTCTAAGTGAGTATCTGAAAAGACTTTAGCCTAAAGGGGCCAGAGTCTTCCATTGCATCCTGGTCCATCTCCAGTCATCCTGATGAATATCTGGTGACTGGATCCAGATGACTCTGGGGGAGAAAGTGAGGCTGGTGACCTTGCATAGCTCTCCCTCACTCAGATAAAAGTCAACTGCAAGTCATGTCATCATTTCATTGGTGTCATAGTTCTCTTTGAAAATGAAGGAGAAATACAACAATATATTTTCTCATTGTTTAATTAAAGTGAGATTACAAACCCCTTTGAAGTTGTCTTTCCTTTAGAAAAGCAGATCAAGAACCTGTGTTAGTATCCCTCTTGTGTGCTAATGTTATTGATCTTACACCCCCACAGCAGATGCTAGTAGAATTACTGCTATATTTGGTGTAATCAGCAGATATTCAAAGCTTAAAGGAAAATATGGGGGGAAGGGCATTTAGCTGTTATTAAGGGCCCCTGGGTATGAGTGTGAATCACTCATCAAGGCTTAGAGAGGAGACCTCTGATAGAGATAGGAGATCTCTCATAAAAAGAGGAGATCTCTGATACCAACCCTTGTGAGAACCCTGGAACATTGAACTGATAGAAAATAAGATTGTTAACACCTTTGAAGAAAGTATGGGCTTTAGTGAGACTGGGATAGTTATCTTTTATTTACTGGTTATTGTACTATTTTGCTGTGCCCAAACCCCGGGCTGGGGTGCCTCTCCCCATGTGAAGCTGGGGGAGGACAAACTGTCCAGAGTTGGGGTGGTGGGGGATAGAGAGGGAGGCTGGGAGCAGCAGCCCCTGGAGCCAGCTGTGCCTGGACCCAGGCAGGAGCAGGGAGAGCTTGGAATGGAGCAGTCTCTTTCACCATGAGGTGAGACATGGAGTAATGTCTCCATGGGGTAATCTGACTCTTTTCTGTTTCTACTTTACTTTTTCTCCAATCCCTGCAGCCAAATCAATCAACAAGCACTTTTATGTGTCAGTAACTGTCCTAGGTGCTGAAATTGACCTTCCAATCTTTGGCTGTTAGTTAACGTTTTTCTGCCTCTTTAAGACCCCAGCAATTCATTCTGATTTTGTAACTGTTCTTAAACTCCCTGAAGTCTGCCAGGCGACTTTTCAGGGGAGCAGATGCTGTCAAAATCTATACTTTCTCATTGTGATTTTCCATTGAGGTTGAAATGGATTACTCTCTAAGCCTGATGCCATCCCCCATGAAACCTCACTGAGACTTCCCATGAGAAGATACAAAAAGCACTAAGTGGAAAACTCATCAGAAGCTTTGGCAAACGTGTATTGCACAGGTTCATAAGATACATGTATTGCATCTCTAACGTGACAAATATAAGATGTGTGTCAATTAGGCACAGATAGCATGCACATAGATTATTTTCAAATGAAAGCTTAATGAAATAGAAATGCTTAGGAATTATTGACACTTGCTGGAGAGCAATACTTACACTATGGGTGTGTGTGCGTATTCTTTCATGGACCCATTCAGTTGTCTCTGAGTGCATTAACTAGAACAAAAGGGGAAAAAACAATTAGCATGCCATTCTCATTTACTAAAGCCTAACTCTTCTGTGACTAAATTAACCCATGTACCAATATAGAAAAGCCATAAATTAGAGATTAGAAATGAAAAGAATGCTTTGGAAGGCTACTGAGTAATTGAATACTACTGGGGGACAGGTAGCCTTCATTTTCTTGGCTAAGAAGTCCCAAATGAGGACTTCTTATTTGCTTAAAAAAAACACTGAAGGCTATAAGTATTTACTTAAAGATAATTTGAAGAGAATTCATGAAATAGCATATAAGCCTTGAGGTCATTAAGATCTGGGTTTAGTTCTTGCCTTTAAAGCCCAATGGCTCTGTGACTGATGGCAAGTCACTCAACCTCTAAATTCTCTGGACAACTCCCTAAGACTATAAATTGCAAATGAGCTGCTGCTCTGTAACCTGGGAGGATGTGTTTTTTCACTGGGAACTACCTACACTAATGAAATTTTAAATTTTTATCTTTATCTTCCCACCCCAAAAAAAGATAGTTATACACAACACTACTAATTATAAGTCATATATTCATGTAGCATACTGATTCAAGGGAATTTTTCCTTTGAAAAACTTTATTTGACTTTCAGTTTTAGTCAATTCAGTAAATGCAACATACCGGCTTTTTCTTCTTGGCACAGTTTGGTTTTCTGCAGCTTGAATAATAGTTAAGAGTAGCATATTCCATCAGAGCAGCAAAGACAAATAGAAAGCACACAGTCACAAACAGATCCATGGCAGTGACATAGGACACTCGAGGTAAGGACTTCCGTGCTATGGTACTCAGAGTCGTCATAGTCAATACTGTCGTGATCCCTGCAAGAAGATATTTTATTTCATTTTTAGGACTGAATTTGTTAATCAATTAAGAATTCAATCCTTAATAATTATTAAGGATTTAGTCAATTAAGTATGAGAAAACAAAATGAGAAAATTATGAATAGAGGAGGGATATCAGAAATAAAGAAAAAGAATGTTCCGTTAAAGAACAAGAATAGGTGGTGTGGCCTCTTTTTTTGAGGACAGTCTTTGGAGTCAGGATGATATGTGTTCAAGTCCTGCTTCTCAAACATTTCTGGCTTTGTGACCTTAGACAAGTTATCTCAATGTTCCAAGTTAGTACCTAATGCTAATACTTTAAATTCAAGAGCAGCTGATGATCTATATTGATAGCAGTTTCCTTAATGGAAGTTCTCTATTCCAGTGAATTCCAGTTTAATACCAACAATAAGAGAAGAGTAGTAAGATTTCTAATTGGAGAGTGACCTAGGTCTCTTATTCTAATTCTATTACTTTATAGATTAGAAAACTGAGGTACAGAAAAGGCAGCTTGCTTAAAGTGACATAGATTTTCAGAATTTTTCAATCTGTTCTACTCTTCATGGCTCCATTTGGGGTTTTCTTTGCAAAGATACTGGAGTGGTTTGCCATTTCCTTCTCTACCTCATTTTACAGAATAGGAACTAAGGCAAAAAGGGTTAAATGACTTGCCATGACTCACAAGGTTAATATGTATCTAAGACTGAATTTGAATTCAGGTCCTCCTGATTCCAGGCCAGCACTCTATCCACTATGCCACGCAGCTAGCTGTACTGGTAACACAGACAGCAAAGGGCAAAGTCTGGATTTTGTATTCAAATCCAGAACCTCATACTTTCAATGAAGCCCTTTTTTATTATATTACTACACCATATATATCAGGAAGAAAATAAGATAGCACTAGCCCAAGTACAAAAAATGGTCTTTGAATGAATAAACAGGGGTACAAAATGTAAATATGATGGTATTCTTCCTTTGTGCATGCTCAGGTAATCTAATATGCCATTCTCATTAGAGAGATGCCGGGGACCTACTTCTGAGAGAAGACCTACCACGTGAGTGGCAATAGCTTCTTTCCATTAGCTTCATGGGCTGAGCAGACTCTGTCATTAAAAACCTAAAAGGCTGGGACAGCCCTTCTCTTTTTTTAGCTGACCCCACAGGAGATGAAGGTCCCATTCATCCCCATGGTCACCATGAATTGTGTAGAGTGAGGTAAAAGATTACTTTCCACTCCCCCTCTTTAAGACTTCATAGTTCCAAGAATCAGGTTTGGGTGTTGGTCTGTTTTGTTTGTCCTTTAGATATAGGAACAGGTGGTAGAGATCATGAATCTGAGAGGTAAAAATATGGTAACCTTGGAGACAAGATTCCAGGCTGGATATTTTTGCCAGCCTGGTAGAACCCTGAGAAGGCAAGGTGCTAGTTGTAAGCTCAAGGGAACTTTGGCTAGGAACTTGGTGGGGCTAGACTATATAGGAACTGAGTTAAGCTATAAATTAATAGCCCCTTGCTTTTCTCCAGAGACTGAGATGATACAAGGGAGGATTATACTTCCACATGCTGGGGAGTATGTTTATTCTTGCTGTATCTTTGAAATAAATATTCTTTTGTAAAATCTGACTGTTAAGTGTTTAAAGGAAATGAAGTACACGAGATTCCTAATTTGAGGGAATACAATTGGTTGGGGCTGAGTGAGTGACAGGAAAGACTAGACATCTCCTAGTACCCTAAAGGGTACTGGAAAACTCTGGTGGAGGGAAAAATATAACACACATGGCTTTCAGGCAGGGAATGGGGGTGGGGGTGTTGGATCATCCCTATTATATAAGCAGCATAGTAAAGTGAACCTAGTTTCAGAATAGAAGGCAAAATACCTGGGAAGTTCTACTTTTAGCTCTGGAACTTTCTCTGTGTCCTTGGGCAAGTGAACTCTGTAGGATTCTGTTTTGTTATTTGTAATATACTGATTACAGAATTTTGAACTTTTAGAAAGAAGCTTGGAAATTATCTAGCATACTCTCCTCATTTTACAGTCAGGAGGCTTATGAGTTTAAAAAATTAGATTTGTCAAAGGTCACAGATATGGTGAGAATATAACAAAAGTGCTCTGTTCTCTATAATATCACCTTACCTACCACCTGCTATGACTACCTCCAAGGACTTGCTAAGAGAAATGAAACAGTGTATACACACACATATATAGATACATACACACATATACATATATATACAATATGTACATAAATATATAAGCCATATATATGTATATATATGAAAAATATGTAAAAACAATAAAGTTCAATAAAAAATGTTTTTGGTACTGCAAATGGTCTATGTTTTTATCAGCGATGGATAATCTCTCCACCAGTGCAGATCGCAACCCTTACAACTCTCAGTGTTAAGTTTCTGTGACATAAATTAAGGTATTATTATGCCTGAGGAATTTCAGTCATACATTTGAATATGAATGAATTAACTTCAAGACGTCTTTCTGACCTGATGACTAAAGGAAAAATTCAGCAGCCAAAGGAACCCAGGAAAAATGTTATCACCTCAAGAGTTTAGTTTTGCAGATTCAGTTTTCAAAATCTGTCTCTTAAATTTAAATGCAATGCTCTCAGGTGACATGAGGGTATCTCAGGTATGAGGATCAATATATGATATGGTGACAATGAGGGTATAGTGTTAAAAGCACTTTTTAACACTTTGGGATTAGAGAGCCTGAGTTCAAATCTCATTTCTATAATCTATGGCCTGTATGACTTTTTTCCTGCAAGTCACTTCATCTCTCTGGACCTCAGTTTCCCCATCTATAAAAGAAAAACGTTGAAGTAGAGAATGTCTAGGATCTCTTCAAACTCTAAGTCTATGAAGTTATGACCTATTCTTCCCCCGAGTTTCAGAATACAACTATTTGCTCAGATTTCCACAGTCTTGAAAAAACAGAAATGTTGAAATCTTATAACAGAAATAATCACTTTTAAATATATATGTATATATACATATATATACACATATGTATATATATGTATAAACTGTTACAAACATTTAAGATCAAAACATCTACTGGCTCTGAAGTCAACTCATAAGGAAACCACGTAAAGATATAATTAGGTATTTTTGTCTATTATCTTTTATCTTTTTTTTTTTTTTGGATTCAACTTGAGATGCTAGGACACTTGCCTTAATCTTTTCACTTTGTATGGAAAGCCCCGTTGACAGCTTGTCATTTGGCTTCAGCTATGGATACCATGACTTAAATAAGAATCTGATTTCCTCTCACAAGCTCACTTCCATAGTATATTTCTGAAAGGATTTCACCAGGGAATTTTATCTTCATTTAAATATTTCTACTTCTCATGCTTCTTACACAATGAAAAGACATAAAGAGTGATGAAGTCTCGTTTCTGGGACCCCCAGTCTTTGATAAATCTCTCTGATTGTCCATTGGAGACTTTTCTGCCTTATATTAATTTTTACAGAAAAAACATTTACTAAGAAGCAGCCATTCCTGATCCCTTCTCCTTCTTATTTAAGCAGGAAGAGAACATTGACATTTATTCAGTCTTATCTCTCCTTCCTTGATTTCTGTACACCAACAATCACTGGGACTTTCCTTCTACCTTCAAGATGAATCATCCTATATGTATTATTTCCCTCTTCTAGAATGTGAACTCTTTGAAAGCAGTGGCTATCCTGTTTTCCTCTCTGCATTACCAGCATTTAACACTTCTTGGCACAGAATAATTGCTTAATAAATGCTCATCCATCCATCCATTCATTCTTTCCCTTCAGCAATGGCTCTTAGACTGACTTCTTTACAAACTATTTCAGAAAGTTAAAGAAAAAGATAATATCCCTTGCCACAGAATATTTTTAATAATTTTTGGACAGAGAATTAAAATTGTCTCATTAATGTTTACTAAGAAATTTGCTTATCAATAGACAAATTGGTTTGATGCCTACCACGTGAATGCATGCAGAGGAAATTAGAAGATTAATTACTTTGAAGATTAACATCTTATTGTTGTGCCAAATTTTTTAAAAAATGAGCACTTTAAATAATCATTTAATGACAATTGCATATTTATATATGTATATGTACATATATGTTCATGTAGTTACATAATTTGTGTGTGTGTGTGTGTGTGAAAGAGAGAGAGACAGAGACAGAGACAGAGACAGAGACAGAGACAGAGAGAGAAAGAGAAAGAGACCGACCAAGTTTCTTAAGGTAGTTTTCTTTCCTCACAATAGTTTTGTGAAGCATATGTTATACTGGGAAGAAAGAGGAGGAAATGAAATTGATTTTCTCTGTATGGTGAATTCCTTGTGTGAAAAAGATAATCACTTTTCCAGTATAAATTGCTAACTCTTCTGTAACTCATAGTTTTAGAGAGTTGTGAGGTGGGAGGGGTTGGTAGGCACCAAAAAGTAAAGTGAACTACCAATGATTAGAAAGCTAGTTTTTGCCAGAGGCAAGACGTGAACTCAGATTCAGTAAATATTATGATTCCCATTTTATACATGAGGAAGTTAATTCATAGAAGTTAAATGATTTTCCCATGGTAAAAGAGTAGATTCTATTATGAGACCTATTGTACTTTTCTCCCCCTTGGTTGTTACATTGTCACATAAACTTCACAAGTTTTGTGATAAAATTTACATGTTTTAAAACTAACTTAAATTGTATTTGTCTTCATACATAGAGGAAATAATTGCTCTAACCTTTCAAAATAATAAATTTAGATTTCACATACACACATATACACACACACACGCATTTCTTATTCTACTTTGTACCTTGACTAATTAATAAACAACTAAGCATTTGGGGCTTTTATGTGGTGGAATAAACTACAAAAACATTTGCAAAATTTCAATGAGGAAGTATTCCAATCCAGCTCTGATTCCTAAAGGTGTTTAGTTTTATTAGGGTGAAATATATTGACAAGATCATGGGGCTAATAAATGTTGGAGGCCACATTTAAATTCAGTTTTCCTGACTCCAATCCTCACACTCAATCCCCTGCGATTGGATACTTCTGAAATCATAGATTTAGAGCTCGGAAGAACCTCAGAGGCCATGTAGAATTATCACCTTGAGAGAAGTGATTATTAATAACCAATGATTTGGGGGAGATTCAGAGTTTCCCCTTTTCTCTACTCTCATTTAAAGAACTCAGTCTCTGAAGGTTTAACTGATCTTTTTCTCTATCTGATCCCACTCAACCTTTCAAGCAATTTCTAGTCTAATGTGAATTCCATTCATTTAGACTTGGCTGGAGACAGACTCTTATGTCTAAATTGCCCAAGATTTTGGGAGGTCTGGGTATAGAGATAGTCTCTTTGTCCAAGAGGGGTATGATGTCACTCTCAGACCCTACTTGGAGCAAGCCCACTTCTTTTTGTAAAGTTCACACTTCAATTATTAGCCAATCAGAATGATTGATCATGTAGGGAATACCTACTCTTTGAAGGGAATAAAAACTCTCATCCTGCCAACATGAGCATCAATGATCTGAGAGAGAGAGAAGGCCAAATGATCATGGTTTTGTTAAAATGCTCATATTATTAATAAAATTATTAAATTATGCAGAAATCATGTCTCTTAAGCCTTTTTAAAGGCCACAACTTCTTTATCTGGCAGATGAAGAAAAGAGTCCTACAGAAGGTAAGTAACTTCCCTGCAGTCACATAGGTAATAAGAAACAGAGCTGGGATTTGAGCCATGGTGCTTTCCACTGTACTAGGCTGCCACTGCCTCTTCTGCTCAAATGGTCCACGTCTAGTTAGGAAGTCACTCCATAGTCAAGAAAGCACTAACATCTTTCAATGGTCTCTAAACCAACTTCCTTTGGTTACTTGGTCATTTTAAACTTGTGAGCAGAATTAGGTGATTAGATATTACAAAAAACGAGATCAAGTGGAAAGCTGAGGTGTTCCCAGAATACTTTTTGTTGTTGTTGATGGGGAAAGTTCAGAGTCTTGATCAGTAGACTTATGATTTTATCTCTATACGAAATTCTAAATCTGAAAACTCCCTTCTGACTAGCAAACTCCCTGACTACAATATCACCTAGAATTTATCATTTAGAAAGTTGACAGGGCAACTGAAATAACTTATTTAACATTATACACATACTAAGTTTCAGAGGCAAGATTTAAACCCAAGATATTCTGATTCTAAATCAGCTATTGCTCCACTAAATTGGACTGATTCTCATATTTTGTAATATGGATCCATATTTTAATCTGTTTATTTCTGATTTACCTAGTTGCCTGTGTCTCTTCACAAGAAAGGTTAAATAGTTTAAGTAAAGTTTATCTAGAATGTATGAGAAATAATCAGGAAGTTTTCTGGGACTAAATTTGAAAACAGGAATTGAAGTATTGCTTCTATTAGTAATCTGTTATGTGTTTGGGGCTAAGTAACACAGTCTCTCAGAATTGTAATTTCCTTATCTCTAAACTGAAGATCATTCTTGATATCTTCAATCCCCCTCATCGAACGAAAAACATTTCCTTTCTCATACTTTCTCTAAACTATCTCAAACACTGTCACTCACATTCTGACTTATAATACTGGTTGTGAGACAAATAATTGCTAGATATAAAGTAATAAATACATGAGTTACAATGAATATTATCTATAAATTAGTTTTATTGGTCTGCAATTAACATTTTGGAAACATAATATGGATTGAACCAACATTTCTTGAGAAACTACCTATGTGCAAGACAAATAGTAGAAGTCTAGGGAAATGGCCTAAAGTTTGCCCTATGATGTTAGATGTAGCATGGCAGACAGGGCTGTCAATATCAATAGAAATGGATCCTGGCAGCTACTTATTGACTTAGAAAAAACATAAATTAACATTATCTATATTGCATTAGATTTAATTTAATTCGTTAAACATTTCCCAGTTACACACTCAGGTTCAGACTTCAGACTAAAGTTTTATGAGTTTACGTCTTTGGCATCATAAACAATTGATTTAGATTTAGGATCATAAAGACCCGAGATCAAATTCTTCCTCAGACACTTAGCACTATAAGTTCAGACAATTCACTTAAACTCTAATCCTTAGTTTCCTCATCTGTAAAACAGAAGGGGTTGAAAGTTGGTAAATCCATGAGTCTATCTTAGCAATGAAGTATAAATGGGATAGGATTTCTGTTACTTTTCTGCTTTTCATTTTTGTTTGTTTTTGTTTTGTGACCTAATAGTGGTTTTCGGTTGTGCTTGCGAAATGCTGTTTTATTGGCTCAAACTAACCGTATTGAAGAGCAAAATGTCCACCTTGTATTAGACTTTCCCACCATTTCAAAAGCTAGGCCATCTCCAGTTGTTCTGATCTATACCTTGCCTTTGGACCAAAATGGCTCTGGAGGAGAATGTGAGACTGTTGACTTTACACAGCCCTGCCTCACTAAGTCTAATTCACTTGCAAGTCATGGCATCATCTTCCTGATGTCATGGTCCTCTTTGAGAAGAAGGATAAACCACAATCTGTGAGCAGTCTAAGCTGCCCCACAGGGGACTCAATTGACCAGTTGCAGTTGGGCAACTCAACTCCTCACCTGGGGTATCATTCCCTTTCCTGAGGAAGCTCTACTCAAAGTAAGGTAAACTTTGATGGCTAAAGTCTACCTTGATTTTGGAAGGTTTACTGGTTAGATTTCTTTCTTAAAGACTATGCCTTAAGCTCAATTCACCCTGGTTCTCTTTGACAGATCTACAATAGGTCCCTGCCAAAGTACCACTTATTGGATATTTTTTGGGTCCCGATGGCTCACATTGAATGTAAATAATAATCATTTCTCTTTGGGACAGAAACACTGAGGTCTTCCCTTCTTGGTTTGTTTGTTTTTTGGATTAAAAGGGCCATCCCTTGACTCACTTACACATCCCTAATCACTGAATGGGCAGTGTCTAAATCAAAATGAGAATTCAGAAAGACCTTAGCTTAAAAAGGTTAAAGAATTCCACTGCGTACTGGGCCATCTCCAGTTGTCCCAATCTATCACTTGCCCCTGGAACCAGATGGCTCTGGAGGAGAATGTGAGACTGGTGACTTTGCACAGACCTCCCTTCCTCAAATATAATTCACTTGCAAGTCATCTGCCAGATGTCATGGTCCTCTTTGAGAATGAAGGACAAACCGCAAACTTATTTCAACATAACTTTCTAATTTTTGCCATTGTTTTTATATTTTGGGATCAAATGGAGTTTCCTGGAATTGAACAAAATATTCATGTTAAGCATATTTCTAGATCACTTGGACTGATTTGCAATGATGAATCATCAAGTCCAGGGTTTGTTGAATTCTCTACTTCTGATATTCTTATTCAAATGCATAACTCATAGGCCCTAGTTAGCCTAGAAGCTAATAAGGCTATTTGGCTAATATAGGAAGCAACGCATTATACCAATGAAAAGATGATTCTGAACTTCCAACACAAGGAGCTGTCATTTGGAGACTATATTGATCTGAGAACATAATGTTAGAAATAGAATAATAGATCCAGCTGATGTTGCACTTTAAAGCTGACAATAACACTTTCTTCAGAACAACCTTATGAGTGCAGTTGTCCAGATATTGAGTGATTGTGCATTTTCTCTCTCTCTCTCTCTCTCTCTCTGTGTCTCTCTCTCTCCTTTTCTATTTATATATATTTTACTAATACAAAAAGATAGTCTACAAAATGTTTAGAAGAGATCACTGGGGATATCCTTCCCTCTTGTCTTTCCTTTCGCCTTTCTTCCATATCCTGTCAGATCAGGCATTATGATTATTCATATCCCTTGGTTAAGCTATGAGTTACTCAACTACAAACCTTGTAATGAGATAGAGGGCCCTAGTAACTCCTTGGCTTTGCCATCCACCCTGCCATTGCAATCTTTGGACTTTTTGGCTCTTCTATTCATTGTGCAGTTAAATTACTTTATATATGTTGTCTCATCTCCCTCAATTAAAGTGTGAGTTCTGAGAGCAGAGACTATATATTTTTTTCTTCTTATATCTCTGGAGCTTAATGTAGTGCTTGTCACCGAGGAAATCAAATTATTCTATGTTATTGAATAATTGATTCTTTTGTGTAATTGCCCCTATTCTTTACTTTTCCATTCTTGAGTTAAGCTCAAGAATTCATTTTCCCCTTGAAGTTATTTTAAAGGTGTGGTTGAAAGGAAAAAATTATCATTCATATAATTGGTCTCTGGGACATCTAATTATAAGCCCCAACCAGCTTAAGTTGATTCCCACCTCCAACACACACATACATACACAAAGACATGTCATCTGTTCTTGTGCAATTAGGGAAGGTTTGAGGGCCTCCAAGGAAATCACAAGAAAGTCTTGTGGTACTGATCTCCTAGTCAAGATTAGAAGGGACAGATGAGTCCCATAAGACAATTAACATTTCTTAATTGTCAGAGAGGGGCATGATTAGTCAAGCCTAAATGCCAACCAACTTTCCTCAATATAGCCAAATGGAAAGTTCCTTTCCTGCATGTTATTAAAGAGAGTCTACTCTTCTCATTGGGGTCTCTGGTCTCACTGAAGTAGCCAGTCTGACCTACTCTGCTTTATTGTATATGTCATTGTTAATAAACTGATTTTGCTCAGGTATGTACCTTAGTTTACCTTTCTTGAATTAACTTATAACATCAAATATTAAACATTTAATAAATGTTTTTCATTCATTCATTCATGGAGATAGTGCTGATCTTGTAGCCAAGAAGATTATTATGGGATAGAGCTAAAGTTAGAAAGGATTTTAGAGTATATCTAGACCATATCCCTCATTTTACAGATGAGGGAACTGAGATCCAGGGAAAGTTAAAGAGTTGTCCAAAGTAACACTAGTAATGAGTATCGAAGATGCAATTTGAACTTAAATTAACTGCTATCTCTTTAACACACCTATGTTCTCCCATCAATTCCTTCCTCTATTCTACAAAAATTGAGTCCATACTTGTTAAATGCTATTATATACATGTAGGCATTGTGGTAAGTACTGGATTTTCTAAGACTATATAAGTTACAGAGGAGTTGCTAATCTCAGTGAGTAGAAGGAATTTCCACATAGGGAATTGGCCTCACAGTTGAAATCAATTCTCTCCCATAAAGATGATTTGAGGAGTTTATATAAGATGCATAAGATGAATGAATCTACATTGCATTTCACTGTATTTCAGAATGCTTTGAATTTATTTCTCAAACCACTGTCTGCAGTTTTTGACTCTACTGTGTTTTTACTTGAAAAACTACTGAGCCAATCTTGGGTTCCACTGTGTATTTGGAATTATTTGTTAAGCTGTCAAGTAATTTTTTCAGTGGTGACTGACTCCCTATGACCCCATCTGTGGTTTTCTTAGCAGAGATATTGTAGTGGTTTGCCATTTCCTTCTCTAGCTCATTTTTACAGATGAGGAACTGAGGCAAACAGGGTTATTTCTCAAGGGTTACACAGTGAGTAAATGTCTGAGGCCAGGTTTGAATTCATGAGATGGAGTTTTCTAACTTCACACCTAGAACTCTATCCACTCTGTCATCCAGCTGCCCACTTGGGAGCATAAATATTATTAAATGAAAATCTAAAGCAGTATGATAATGCTGTGAATCATTTCCATCAACTTTCATCTCTAGAAAATTCCTTCTATGTTTTATGGGAGCTTAAGAGCTTTGTCCAGGATCCTGAAGAATATTTGTGGACATCATAAAATCACAGTTCACTAAGCATAGTTATTTGAAGGTCATAGTTAAGTGATTCAAATGTTTAAACCTCAACTGAAAATCATTTGAAATGATCTTATTACTTACAAACAAATTGATAATCAGTGAAAAGGTTCAATAATAATAGTAATAATAATAATAGCTAGCATCTAAATGTCACTTCAAGGTTTGCAAAGTTGTGTGTGTGTGTGTATGTGTGTGTATGTGTGTGTGTGTTTTCTTCTTGGACCACATGATTGTTTATCATATGATTAATGCTTATTGGTAAAACTGTCCCAAGTTTGAGAAAGAAAAACTCTCTGGATGAGTATTTGGTTACCATTAACTTAGTATGAAAAAAAAACCCTTAATATTCTCAGCTACATAACATAGGAATATTTTATTAAATGCATAAGTTTAAATTGAACCCTCTACTTATAGAACAAATCAATGAATTAAAATTGTGTTCCTTATGAAAAGAATGGGGATGTTAATTTGGTAAAATTTAAGAGGAACAGTTATTTCTCTCTCTTTTGTTTTTATAGAATCAGAGTATATAAAAAAGACATGTGCACCATTATTTTAAAAAAACCCAATATAATTTATAAGTATAATGTTGTATAATCCTACTATTGAATAGACAAAACTTCAT
This sequence comes from Notamacropus eugenii, assembly GCF_028372415.1. NCBI lineage: Eukaryota > Metazoa > Chordata > Mammalia > Diprotodontia > Macropodidae > Notamacropus > Notamacropus eugenii. The sequence continues at coordinate 401,827,574 of NC_092876.1, forward strand.
GTTGGATGTTAAGGTTCCTTTCAATAGTTCAAACTTGATTAATGCTTTGTCTTGAACATTCTGGTTACACTTAAAAATAAAAACCATTATTTCCTTCTTGGCATTAGTAAATTAAACCTATAATTTTCTTTATTAAATTAGCTTAGCAATATTAGTTATTTAATCAACAGAGCTTTGCATCTAATCCAATTTGTTCAAAAGGGGAATTTTGAACTTGGCAAATGAAGTGATGTACTCAGTCTGCACAAACACATCAATTTCAGATCAAGAAATGAAACCAAAGGCATTCACTCTAAAAATCTTTGGAGTGTTTCATTATGTTTATGTTCTGTCTTAATGGAGATGCTATATGTATATTCCAAGCACACAAATGAACTATGTATTCCATAAACACTAGTTATTGGCACAAATATAGAAAAAAAATATTAATTGTAGAACAGAGTCTGCAAAATTGTCCAAATTTATTTTTATTTCCCTTCAATGGAAAGATTTTCCATACTTTTCCCCCATTCAAATAACACAAAATGACATGAAAAAATTGTTTATAATCTTACCTAAGGCTGTTCTTGCTGGTGTGGCATCTTTTTTAATCCAAAAGGATACCCAGGACAAAACGACTGTTAGTATACAGGGAATATATGTCTGAATAGTGAAGTAGCCCATTCTTCTGCTCAAATCAAAGTATATAGTCATGACTACATAATCACCTGAAATAAAAAATACATATTGGATAAGGTGGAGTAAATTAAATTTCATGCATCAACAATGAGTTTGATTCAAGCCAGGAAATTTAATTATGATATAATTTTAATTTATTATAGAGAATATTGCACAGTTCATTCTTTTTACAAAAGCACATGATTATGCATTTTACTCAGCCTTTTGCTATAATTATCCATTTTGTATTCTTCAGAAATACTATTCTTGTGCCTCATCAGCACACGAAGTTGACAAATACAACATCAGTAGATTTTAAACTTTGGCAGGATCTGCCACACTGAAAAGATTTTGAATAAAAGTCTAAGAATATACTGTGTCTACTTTCTGAGGGTTACCTTAGCTATATACAATGAGACTTATGAACAGCAGTCTGGATTCCTACATGGTGAAATGTCAGAAAAGCACACAGAGGGCTCCAGAGAGAGCAAAGAAAGAGAAAGAGCTCCAATTAATAGAAGGGTATTTACATCAGCTCTTTTTTAATAGGAAATACCTTAATTTAAAGTTATTTAAAATACTCCTTTAACTTAAAAGAAGTATTCTTCAATTAGTAAATGGATAAATCAGTTCTAAAAAATGAATAGAATGGAATACTATTGTGCTCTAAAATATTATACAGGAGACAGTTTCAGAGAAACCTGAGAAGACTTGTCTGAACTGAGGAGAGAACAAAATTAAGACAACAATTCATTTAATGATAACATTATGATAAAATGAATGATTTTTATTATTAATCCTGATCAAGGAAATGGTCAATTGTGATGCCAGAGGAACCATGATGAAGAATGCTAGCCATCTCTTGATAGCATGGTAATGGATTAATGGCAAAATCATATACCCAATTTTGGATAGAGGCTGTGTTAAAATTGTATCTTGTTCTGATTCCCCTTACTGTTTCCTCCCTTCTAGTCAGTATAGTAAGCTTATATGTAGTCAGTATAAAGGAAAAATACAAGACAATAAGATTGTAAAGGGGAATCTGAAAGTCAAGTAAAATCTTTCCCAGAGATCAAAGGAGAATAATTTCCAAACTGTATATCATATGTTAGCCAAAATTCACATCGTGGTAATATGTTCTGAATGAGCAAAAGCCATCTAAGTGCTACTGTCAGGGTATTTTGGTTTTATGAAATGTAAATTCCAGACAAATTCCAGACTTTCAAAATTCCAGACCAGCAGAACACTGAAAGGATTGATAACTTAGGGATGACATGGCTATGTTAACATTGAAGTTTTACCAATAATGTTGAGATGATTTGGATATGTTAATAAACTTACCACAAGGTATCTATTTCTCCAAAAATTCCTATGTAAATGAGATCTTAAATCCCTCCCCCTACACTTCCATCTCTTTCAGGTCTGTTCTGCCTAGTGCTCCAAATGCTAATCCATAATTACTCTCCCCCTCCACTTGTCTTCTGTCATCACCCCCTAACCCCATTCACTATCTGCTTCTGTACCCTTTTCACTCTGGATCCTAAGTGCTTCATCAAAGTGTCAGTATTATTTCATTTCCCACTGCCAGTCATGGCCTTTACCAACCAGTACCCAAAGAACCAGGGGTGCTTTCCCTGTATTTCATAATTTCATAAATTAATTATAAATTCAGAGGCAGTAACAGAATTTTCTTTGCTTCCATATTCTTATTTGTTACAAAAGTTTTGCTTTTATTTTTTATTTTTTCTAGTGTGGTGGGAGGAAGTAAGAATAAGAAAAATAAACACTGGCTAGTGGGGGGAAAGTAATTAGGATAAAAGAACCGAGGCAGGGATTGAGGCTGATAATCTAGCTCGGGTGAAGTACAGAGTGAGGAAAGTCACGCTGGAGGTAACATAATCCTGAATATATGGAGGGAACAGTTTACAGCATAACACAGGGAAAGGAAGATAACATAATCATAATCATAGACAATGTTAATAAAAGTGATCAAGGATATCAATATCTGTCAAATTACATACTTATATTTTTACCTCTGCAAAATTTTTATGGGAGGATCTGTACTCATATTTCTACAGTATCTTTGAAAAAAACATGAAAAGAAACTAGTAAAGCTACATTTGGGAAACTATTCTCTACTGCACACTCTGATTTTACAGTCACAAAGTTGACTTAAAGAAGCAAAGAATACCGGATCCTACTCTGTTTATTGTTCGTTGATTACAAAAACACATTTGATTCAGAGCAAAAATCAGCTTCAAGTTCCTCCTCTAGTGAGACTTTCTCATGCATATAGTAAGATTCTTGATGAATACAACCATGGAGATCATTATGTTCGATAATTTTCTATTAATGTCAAATAAGGCATTAAACAGAGAAATGTATACTTGCCAAAAGTGTCAAGGTAATAGGTGGTATGTCAGGTTCAAAAAGTAGTGGAATTCTCTATAGATGTTAAGGTCAAAGCATCAACAGGATTTTATATTTAGAGCTAAAAGAGATCTTTGAGGTCATCTAATCCAAATTTTCATTTTGCAATTAAGGAAATAGGCCCAGTGAGGTGACTTGTCCCAGGTCACAGTGGAAGAAAATGGAAGAGCTATGATTTGAATCCAAAGTCCCTGACTCAAAGTCCTGTACTCTTTCCACAACATTGCCTATAAAAAACAAAACAAAACAAAAGACTCAGAGAATTTCCAAAAGTGAAGTGATTTTCTCAGAGTCATACAGCTAGTAAAGGTCAGAATTGAGATTTCTACTTTCAACTCCAAAATTTTCCTGGATCCAACTCCAGAAAACTCTTGTTTGTGAATAATATTGTGATAACTGTGATACTAAGATAAAGAAAATAATGGGGTCTTTTCATGGGTATTTTAAAAAGATAAACCTAATCACCTAAACCTACCAATTTTTATTAGCAGCAACTAGGAGATATAATAGAAAGACCACTGAGGCTTGAAGTTCAGGAAAGATCTAGGCCAGAAATCAAATCTAGCCCCAGATTGCCTTAAAAGTTATATGAAGAGTGTGCCTCAGATTCCTCAACTGTAAAATGAGGATAATTATAGTACCTACCTCACATGGGTGTTGTAAGGATCAAATGAGATAATGGTTGTAAAGATGTTAGCATGGTGCATGGCACATAGTGGGTACTTAATAAATGCTTATTCTTTCTCTCCCTTCCCCAAATAAGAAAAAACTATATGGATAAAAATGCTCAGTGATTACACTATGACATGAAATAACTTGGCTAGTTAATTGAATTATCCCATCAGTACATAAATCTGGTATGAGCATGGGAAGTGGATAGTGAATTAATTGGGTCTAGAATTCAGTAGGAATAGTAATGGTGATGGTAATAAAGGGATCTTGGGTAAGGGTAGAAAAGGGGAGAAAGACCTCCTTGAAGAAAATGGGAAGCCAGGAGGCACAACTAAAGAAAACTTTCCAAGAATAGAGGCAGCCACTGCATGTTCATAGAGTCACGTGGTTTAATGTGGTGTGAGTAGGCTAGTATAGAGTGCATTGAAGGGATATAAGACTAATAAGGCTAGGAATGTAGGAAAATACCATGTTTTTAAGGGTTTTAAAGGATTTAATATTTGATATGAGGGAATAGGGAGCCCCTGGAATTTATTACATGGGGAAGGGGTGACATGGTCTGATATATAGTTTAGGAAAATCTCCAGTGGAGGATGGATAAGAGGAGGGAGACATTTCATGCAAGAATATTATCTGAAAAGCTATCACAAAAGTCTAAGAAAGAAGTGATGAGAACCTGAATTTGGGGTGGTATCTTTGTGGAAAGAAGATATACGAGAGATACTGTAAATGTAAAAATCATAAGATTTGGCAGCAGATAGGAAATGTGAAATGAGCATGGGTAGTCCACAAACATTTATTAAGAATCTGCTGTGGACCAGAAACTGTGGTAAGTGTTAGAGATGTAAAGAAAAGCAAAAATAGTATCCCCCGCCATCATATAAAATACATAAAGGGTAACTAGAAGGCAAGCTCAGCAGGCAGGTATTAGCAGTAAGGCAGATGAAAGGTATCCAATAAATGAGATCACAGATCATAGAAGTGTTGAAGTTTATATGAAACGAGAATTTTAAGGAATAGTATGTTACTCAAAATGAGGGATGTGACTATAAAATACTATGAACTCTTTTAAAATAAATACATAAGAACTTACTTATCCAAAGGAATACTTTCTTTCAAAGTAGTTCCCTTGGAGACTATTCACTTGTTTTAATGATGTCAAACCATGTTGGGACCTTATTTTTGGAACTGCTTTTAAGATCATCTTATGAGACACACTGGAAAATTACTTATATTACTTTATAGTCAATACTTCATTTAAGTAAAGAAATAGATTCACCTATTGCCAACAATTGCCATTGCTGATAAGATCAGACTCCAAATGTCTTTTGACTTTTTTCAAAAAGCAAATCCACATTCAAAGGCTTCCATTTACTTCCATTGAATATACTTCAAAGTACAGGTAGTGGGATCTGAAGGAGATTTCCAAAGTGAGACTCCAAAAATGGTCCCAGCAGTCACAACATGCCTGTAAAGTCTAAAGCTCATTCAAAATAATCTGTTAGAAGAGCACCACATACTGTACTTTGAAGTGTATAAATTTGAATATGTTTTTGGGAATTCAGTCATAATGCTTTATAGCTATCTCAAACTATGTTATCTTGGAACCAAGTATGAGACTGAGTTCATATTACAGTTTTAGACATGGAAGGGACTTTAGAGACCATTAAGTCTAATCTCATTTTGTAGATATAGGAACTAAACTTCAGGTAAATTTAAAAGCTCAACCAAAGAACTATCCTTTTCCAAGATTGGTGGCCATGCCATAAGAACAATATTTGTATTAAAACAAAACAAAACAGCAACAAAAATGACCTACTTTTGCACGAGGTAGCAACTTGGTTATCATTAAAAGCACTGTAATTAAAACATAAAGAAGTCCTGCTCCATACTTTCATATCCCTCTTCAATTTGGGGCCCAACTCATTATCCATTTCCAGGGCCTGTCCCAGAAAAAAAATGGGTACCCACATATTCTGTAGAGGGCTAATTCATAAAACTTCACTTACATTAGACACAGTTTTTTACATATTTTATGTTCAGAAAATCAATGGTTAGAAGATATATAATCTTAGAAAGTTGAATGCAGTAATCTTGTTTGCTATCTAATGAACTAAGCATATAATTTAACTTTAGACACCTTCCAATGTAATGCCTATTTCAAGGGGAATACTCTTTAGGGAGCAATACGTTATAAAACTCACTGCTACATACCACTGACCTGGAGATTTTGAGAAATAAGTTAGAGATGTCTCAACTTGTGTTCCTCAACTTTTGCTTGAGGGAGGGAATTAAACTTTCATTATTTCTTCCACATAATTCCCCTTATAACTTACCTAATGGCATGGCCAGATTATTTATATTCCTCTCACGCTTTAAAGAATCTAATCAAATCAATCCATGCGAATGCATTCACTGATTATGAATTCTCTGCCTATGATCTCAGGATTGCTTTTAGCGCTGAGTTCCCTCAGGCAGAATTTTCACTTTAGTACAGAAACTAACATATACTGTGGAATTCCAAATGTCCTATGAATGAAAATGATGGAGCTTCCACTTGATTGTTGGAAGATATAGAAGAGTCCTTTTAAAAGTTGGAAGCTCGTGAAATCCACAAACTCATCAATAATAATAAAAATAGTATAATGTTATAGGAAAGAATTTGATGCATTTGTTCAACTCAGCTTTTGGTTAGAAAAATCTCAATTTTGCACCAATATTCTTCAGTACCCAAAAAGAGGAGGGGGGGATTTCCAATTACATGATATTCTCTGGTCCTTGCAGACCCAAAGACAAACATGAAAAACAATCCTTACCCTCAAGGAGCTGTATTACCAAGCACACTAGCACACCCAGGATGCCCTGCTAGCACAGGTTCTTTGATCTGCTTTTCTAAAGGAAGGACAGCTTCAAAGGAGTCCTTACTTTAATTAACAGATAAGTTGAAAGAAGTAAGTATAAAAAATACAAGCAGAGAAATTAGCACTGGAATTCAACAGACAGGGTTCCAACTGTCTAAATAATACACCACCAAACTGGGAAAACACCAACATCTGAGTAATCTGGAGGCTCTTAACAAATGACTACTCAGAGTCCTATCCAAGGAATCAAAGCAAAGCAAAATTCCAATCTCCCAGAATATATAACAAACACTAAACTCCGGATTGACTCAGAGCTAGAAGGCATGAAACTTATGTGACTCAGCACAGCTGTGAATTATTAGGGTTCAAAGGAGATTAAACATTCAGATATTTACAATTTAGCCTGAGCCTAGGAAACTGAACTCCAAAAAGAAAACAACAAATATCCTACCTTGCTTGAACTTATAGGAGTTTACATTCTATTGGAGATGGAAGAAGCAAGACGCAAACCCAAGTATATATAGAATAATTTGAAGGGAAAGGCGAGAGCATTGACCATTAAGAGAGAATTCTAATACGAAATGGCAATTGAAGTGCCATAAACCAAACCCTTGAAGGAAGACAGAGAAATTAACAACTTGAGATAGAGATGAAAAGGATGCCAGACATGGCACACAGCCTGTGTAAGAGGTTAGATTCAAGAAATTGATTATAGGGATCAAGTAGACCTGTTTTCCTAGAAACTGGAGCACAGTAAAAGGAGTAATGTGTAATGAGGCTGAAAAGATAAGGTGAGACCAGACTGTGTAGGGCTTTAACTGCCAAGTAAGAGTTTTATATCTTTTTTCTGCAGGCAGTTAGGATCCACTGGAGGATCTTGGGAGAGGGAGTAATATGTTAAGACTTATTCTTTAGGGAGATTATTTTGGTAGATATAGAGAGGAGAAACCATGTGTCTAGTTATGTGAATCTTGTAATAATTAATATCAATCAATCAAGCAACAAGTATTTATTAAGAATTTACTATCTGATAGGCTTTATATTACATGCTAGGGAAACAAAAACAAACAGAAGAAATATTTCGTTTCCTCTAACTCATGAAAGGTAATGAGGGTATGAAATAGGGTAAACAAATACTATTAACAAAATAATAACAAGGCTAATAATAGTAATAATACCTAGCATTTATATTGTACTTTAAGTTTTTCAAAGAGTTTGTATAAGTTATCTCATAATAGTCTTGTGTGTGGAAGAAAAGGAGAATATAGGAGTGATGTGAAGACTTGGTAACTGATTGTATAAAAGAGCTAGAGAGAGGGATAAAGGATGAATCTGATGTTATGAATCAGGATAAATGGAAGCGTGGTGGTGTTCACAATATAAACGGGGAAATTGGTTGATTTAGGAAGCAAGATAATGAATTCCATTTCAGACATGTTGAGTTTTAGATACCTGTGAGCTTTCCTTTTGTAGATGTCTGACAGACTGTTGTGTTGTATGTATGGTTTGTCATTTATTCTCAGAGAGGATCAAGACAGGCTGTTGATGATATGGAATAGGAGATTAGAAGAGAGAATGCAGATACATGTTTAGATCCGAGAGGCATTTGTAAAGGGAAAAATTTAAATAACTGAAGCCACGCGCTAATGAGATTACTAAAGGATAACATAGAGAGGGAAGAAAAAAGGTCCCAGGACAGAGGCCTCAGGAAAGGTCTTCTAACAGGTGGAAGAGAAGCAATTACTCCAAAGAATCATTTTCATTATCTGGTATCTTAACAGGAGCCTCATTGCTTTAGCCAAAAAAGTTGGAAATATTTTACTTCATCTAGCAAACCTTCAGCAAGTTTGAACTTTACCACCAAATATGAACATGAGAAAAGAAATGTGCTTGACTTGGAGACTATGGAAAAAATTGATCTTTAGTCTTGCTGATACCAACAAAGTTATTTTTGTATGATGCTGAAATTTTGTATGATGCTTGTGCTCTTTTTTTTTCCTTTAGTGGATATGTCTACTTCTTGTATAGGTCCGAGGACCCAGATGGCTCTGGAGGACAAAGTGACGTTGGTGACCTTGCACAGCCCTCCCTCACTGAAATCAAAGTCAATTGCAAGTCATGTCATCATCATCCCATGGTTAGGGATAAGAGCCTGCATGATGATCCAGCAAATGATAATGACAAAGGGTAGTTAGACTGTTTGGCTTCCCTTTTGTGAAGTGAAGATTCTGTATTGATGTATCTCAATGAGGATCTTATTTTATATAGAACACAGAATCATTCACTTCTGTGTGATGGGATCCGAGGTGTCAAAAGTATACATATGCAGGGCATATATGTACAGAGTGAAATTCTGCCACTCATTTTTTCTTTAAGTTACTCATATATGAGACCAAATGCAGTAGAACTGATTGTACTAGAGTCTGTGCTAAAAAGTGTTAAAGGAACAGAGATCTGGGCATATATCAGGAGCTGCTTAACATAGATCTGAAGTGGTTTTGTTGCTTGGTTAACTGATGATTCTTCAAAAGAGTTCAACCTCATTTTGAGTTCAGATTTATTTTCTCTCTACCGCTTTTCCACAGCAACTACAAGTAACCTTAGTTGTTCAGGCATTATCAACATTTTCTGTACAGAACAATGGATAATAGAATTAGAACTGAAAGGGACATTAGAGGTAATTTAAACTAAATCCCTTATTTTGATATAAGAATACTGAAACCAGAGAGGATTCTGGGAAGATGGTAGAGTAGGTCAGAAAATTCCAAGCTCTTAAGATTTTCCCCCACAAAAGAGATAAAATAGCATCTCAGGTCAAACACAGAATAGTAAAAGTAAATAAAAGTAGGGAACAACAGGGTATTTCCTAGGACAATTCAAGAAGATTGGAAAAAAAATCCTAGGATGATTTGATCTCTGTGAAGAGCTAACACCTTTAGTCTATGTTCTATTTTAATAACAAGCTGCAAGACACTTAAACAACAAAAGGCTAACCCTGGAGTTATTTGGTTTGGAAGGCTGCATGGGCCCCAGTAACAGGAACTTTTACCCCCAATAGTGGAGGGAGTTGAGCATTTGAGCCCAGAAAGATTGAGGGAACTTCTGCTGAAAAGGAATGCCAGATCCAGTTGTGCCATGAAGAACAGCAGTGGGGGCTAGAAGAAACCTGCACACACTCAGTGAATGCAGAAGCAGTGGGGCAGAAAGACCCTGGCTGTGGGCACTTGCAGGCGTTTGAAGGTCTGACTTTGTTTCCAGGCTAGAGGGGAGAACTGAAGATATGGGGCAAGAGATGATATGGATTCCCCAGGGCTAGGGGTGATTATAAAAATTAAACTATTACCACAAAAAAAATGCACAGGCACAGGAGAAAGAATCCAACCACAGACAGCTGTTATAGGAATAGAGGTGACCGGAGTTCATGTTCAGAGGATATTGAAATAAAGGAACCCCCAAAGAGGAACGTCAAATGGTCACCTACACAAAAGAATTTATAGAAGATCTTAAAAAAGAATTTAAAAATTAAATGATAGTGATGGAGGAAAAATGAAAAGAAGATAAGAATAATCCAAGAAAAACAAGAAAGTTATGAAAGAAAAGTCAGCCAATTAGAAAAAGAGAACCAGATTCTTAATGGGGAAAAAATGACACCTTGAAAATTAGAATTGGGCAAAGTGAAGGCAGTGAAATTATAAGAGATCAAGAAATAATTGAAATTGAAATATGAAAAATGAAAAAAAGAAGAGAAAGTGAAACATAAGAAAAACAACAGATTTGGAGAATAGATCAAGAAGAGAAAATATAAAAATAACCAGACTAATGGAAAGTTGATCAAAAAAGAATCTTGATACAATAATACAAGACATAATTAAAGAAAATTGTCCTGAAACATTAGAACAAGGTGAAGGAAGGAGCAGAAATAGAAAAAAATCCATTGATCACCGCTGGAAAACTCATAGGAATATCATAGCTAAATTCCAAAAATCCCAGCTCCAGGATAAAATATTAAAAGCATCAAGATAAAAACAACTAAAATATAGTGGAGCCAAAATCAGAATCACATATGACCTGGTAGCAGAGACATTAAAATATCACAAGTGTTGGAACATAATATATCAAAGAGTAAAGGAATTAACTGGGGCTTCAGCCAAAAATATCATGCCCTGAAAAATTAAATATTATTCTGAATTAAAAAAAAAATCAACATTTGAAAAACTCTCAGACTTTCAAGACTGGACACATTATTCTAGCTGTGGTCTGAATAGAGTAGTACAATGGGATTATCATTTTATTTCTGTCTTTCTGTACATAATAGTTATCTTTAATACACACTAAGATTATATTTATTTTGGGGGGCTACCAACTGACATTGTTGACTCATTGAGTTTGTAACCTATTAAAAAACATGACATTTTACAAATGAGCATGTAGGTAGCTTTATATCTTTTCTTAAAATCTGAATTGTGTTAACTAATGTTAAGACTTTATCACTATTAAATTTCATGTCATTAGGTTTAACCCAACTTTGTGTCCTGCTAAGATATTTTTGGATCTTGATTTCATCAGTATGGTAGCTATGATGACTAGGGGTTTTTTGTCATTACTTTTGTTATTTGAAAAATTATAAGCAGCCATTTGCTCTTCCAGCCCACTCACTAATAAAAATGTCAAACAAAACACTTAATGAAAGCTTTCTTCCAGCTTGAAGTTAAGCCACTGGATCCAGACATTCAGTTTGGTCCTACCATTCAGTAGCTCTGAATCTAAGTAACCATATCATTATCTAAATCTATTATTATCTATAATCTCTTCATCTTTTCAGCATAGCACAAACGACCTAATTGAATTAAGCCTATAATATATGCCTGGTTCAACAGTCCAGTAGAGAGAACAAGATTATACTGCAGATAAAATGCTAACTTTGGAATCAGGAAGACCTGAGTTCAAAACCTGGCACACATAGTTTCCAACAGTTTTCCCCTAGACAGCTAACCTAACCTTTTTCCACTTAGTGGTATTTTTTTCCAATTATATAAACAGATAATTTTCTTTTTTTTTTTAATTTATTTCACTTTTAACATTCATTTTCACAAAATTTTGGGTTCCAAATTTTCTCCCCATTTGCCCCCTCCCCCACCCCAAAACACCAAGCATTCTAATTGCCCCTATCACCAATCTGCCCTCTCTTCTATCAACCCTCCCTTCCCTTGTCCCTATCTTCTCTTTTGTCCTGTAGGGCCAGATAACTTTCTATACCTCCTTGCCTGTATTTCTTATTTCCTAGTAGCAAGAACAGTACTCAACAGTTGTTCCTAAAACTTTGAGTTCCAACTTCTCTTCATCCCTCCCTCCCCACCCATTCCCTTTGGGAAGGTAAGCAATTCAATATAGGCCATATCTGTGTAGTTTTGCAAATGACTTCCATAATAGTCATGTTTTGTAAGACTAACTATATTTCCCTCCATCCTATCCTGCCCCCCATTTCTTCTATTCTATCTTTTCATCCTGTCCCTCCCCAAGTGTTGACTTCCAATTGCTCCCTCCTCCCATTGCCCTCCCTTTCATCATCCCCCCCACCCTGCTCATCCCCTTATCCCCCACTTTCCTGTATTGTAAGATAGGTTTTCATACCAAAATGAGTGTGCATTTCATTCCTTCCTTTAGTCGAATGTGAGGAGAGTAAGCTTCATGTTTTTTCTCTCATCTCCCCCCTTTTTCCCTCCACTGAAAAGTCTTTTACTTGCCTCTTTTATGAGATAATTTCCCCCATTCCATTTCTCCCTTTCTTCTCCCAATATATTTCTCTCTCACCACTTAATTTCATTTTCTTAAGATATGATCCCATCCAATTCAATTCACTCTGTGCTCTTTGTCTCTGTGTGTGCATGTGTGCGTGTGTGTGTGTGTGTGTGTGTGTGTGTGTATGTGTAATCCCACCCACTACCCAGATACTGAAAAGTTTCAAGAGTTACAAATATTGTCTTTCCATGTAGGAATGTAAACAGTTCAACTTTAGTAAGTCCCTCATGACTTCTCTTTGCTGTTCACCTTTTCATGCTTCTCTTCATTCTTGTGTTTGAAAGTCAAATTTTCTTTTCAGCTCTGGTCTTTTCATCAAGAATGCTTGAAAGTCCTCTGTTTCATTGAAAGACCATTTTTTCCCCTGAAGTATTATAATTAGTTTTGCTGGGTAGGTGATTCTTGGTTTTAGTCCTAGTTCCTTTGACTTCTGGAATATGATATTCCACGCCCTTCGATCCCTTAATGTAGAAGCTGCTAGATCTTGTGTTATCCTGATTGTATTTCCACAATACTTAAATTGTTTCTTTCTAGCTGCTTGCAATATTTTCTCCTTGACCTGGGAATCCTGGATTTTGTCCACAGTGTTCCTAGGAGTTTCTCTTTATGGATCTCTTTCAGGAGGTGATCAGTGGATTCCTTGAATACTTATTTTGCCCTCTGGTTCTAGAACATCAGGGAAGCTTTCCTTGATAATTTCATGAAAGATGATGTCTAGGCTCTTTTTTTGATCAAGGCTTTCAGGTAGTCCCATAATTTTTAAATTGTCTCTCCTGGATCTATTTTCCAGGTCAGTTGTTTTTCCAATGAGATATTCCACATTATCTTCCATTTTCTCATTCTTTTGGTTTTGTTTTGTGATTTCTTGGTTTCTCATAAAGTCTTTAGCCTCTATCTGATCCATTCTAATTTTGAAAGAACTATTTTCTTCAGTGAGCTTTTGAACCTCCTTTTCCATTTGGCTCATTCTGCTTTTGAAAGCGTTCTTCTCCTCATTGGCTTTTTGAACCTCTTTTGCCATTTGAGTTAGCCTATTTTTCAAGGTGTTATTTTCTTCAACATTTTTTTGGATCTCCTTTAGCAAGGTGTTGACCTGCTTTTCATGCTTTTCTTGCATCTCTCTCATTTCTCTTCCCAGTTTTTCCTCCACCTCTCTAACTTGATTTTCAAAATCTTTTTTGAGCTCTTCTATGGCCTGAGCCCATGGAATATTTATTCTGTACGTTTGGGATACAGAAGCCTTGACTTCTGTTTCTTCCCTTGTTCTTCTTCATCTGAAAGGAAGGGAGGAGATATCTGTTCACCAAGAAAGTAACCTTCTATGGTCTTATTTTTTTTCCCTTTTCTGGGCATTTTCCCAGCCAGTGACTTGACTTCTGAGCTTCCTCTTCACACCCACCTTGCCTCCAGATCCGCCCAGCCAGTGCTTGGGGTCTGAGATTCAAATGCTGCTTCCTAGCCTCCAGGCTTTCAGTGGGGCAGGGCTGCTATTCAATGTGAGATTAAGTTCAAGTGCTCAGGTGGGGGCAGGGCCACCACTCGGGGCTCAGTTCCCTCAGGGGTTTTATGCAGAGACTGTCAACAATGGATCCAGGCTCCTGCCTACTTGGAGTGTCCCTGTCCACTACTGCTTCTTTTGCTGCCTCCTGAGGGGGCCAAACCATGGAGATACCCTACTCCCCTCCTGGCGAGCCAAAAAGACTCACTCACCCCCGGCAACTGTGGCTGGAGGGACCTGTGTGGCTGCTGAAGATTCTGTCCCTGAAGTCTGCTTGGATCTGCTCCTCTTGGTGCTCCACGGCCAAGGCAGGGCTCCGCTCTGGGTCCGGGGTACAACGGACCTTTAGTGTCTGTTTTCAGGGCTCTCTGGAACAGAAATCTCCTCCACTCTGTTGTTCTGTGGCTTCCGTTGCTCCAGAATTTGTTGGGAGTTCTTCTTTACAGATATTTTATGGGCTATGGGTTTGGAGCTAGCATATGTGTATCTTTCTACTCTGCCATCTTGGCTCCTCCCCCAGATAATTTTCAATATTCATTTTTGTAAGATTTTGAGTTTTCAGTTTTTCTCCCTCCATATCCATTAAGTGAATAAGCTTCTTTAAGTTATTCAAGGGATGGCCATTTTAATAAAAAAAAAAATCAAAAATGGAGGGGAAGAACCTCGGGGTTCCTTGGTAAAAGAGAAACAATTATTATTTAGTTATTACATTCACTTTGTGCTAGGTGGGTGGGGACTTGTTGTCCAGTCTATGAGCTCCAGAGTGAATTGGGTTTAAGCCTTGATCTTTGAGCAAGAAATCTAGCCAGGAAACCCAAAGAAAAAATGGCAGCTTTTGGCCATTGAGTGTACCTTCCCCTGGGTAGAACACTGAGAAGAAAAGAGGAGAGAAGGGGAAGGGAATAGAAGGGAGGGGAGGAGAGGGGAGAGGAGCTACTACTCACTCACAAGTTGAGTTTATCCTGCATTCAAACTCTTGAACTTCTGTCTCTGCAAAGAAGCAGTAAGGGGATGAAGGTATTTTCTTATATCTCTTTTAAGGGTATTGAGTTTCAATATTATAACTTCATAACATTCAATTTGGTAGCACTCTTACTATTCTTTCCAGTTACACTGTTAGAATCATTATTTAAAATGTTTTCTTGAATCTCCTTCTTTCACTTTGTATCATTTCATTGATGATTTCACTGAAGTTTTCCTTGTGTCTGTCCTTCTTTCTCAAAGAGAACCATGACATCAGGATGATGACATGACTTGAAGTTGACTTTCATTTGAATGAGGGAGGTCTGTGCAAGGTCACCAACTTCACTTTCTTCTCCTATAAGTCTTCCTGTGTTTCTTTTCATCATGTTCTTTATTTCTTACATCTTATTAGTCATTTGTTACATTCACTTACAACTTGTCTAACCACACAGCTGAGTCATTAACATTATATTCAGTTCTTTAATACTACAAGAAATGCTACCTATTAATATTGTGGTCTGTATGGGAACTTTTTTTTTTAAACTGACATTCTTGGGATCTATGTCTACCAGTAGTATCTCTGGATCAAAGACTTTAGTCTCTTTTTTTGTATAATTCCAAATTTCTTTTCAGAATGGTTGAGTTGATATTTAGCTAAAGTACATTCATGTTTCTAACTTTCCACAACCCCATCTCTTCTCATCTTTATTAATTTTCTATGTGTGAGACAAAACATGATTTCTTTTGATTTACATTTCTCTTATCATCAGGAACTGTGTTTCATACATTTGCTAATCATTTGCAGTTCTTTTGAAAATTGTTCACATACCCTGACCATATATTTATCTATTAAGGAATTGATTTTGTTCCTACATATTTCTGTTAGTTGGTTATGCATCTTACATTTCATTCCCTTAACAGAGACATCTGATGCAATGTTTTGGTTTTCTCCTAGTTAACAGCTTCCTTTCCTATACCAGTTGCATTAATTTATGTTAAGTTAAAAAATAATGTAATCATAATTATTCTTTTAATCTTCTGTAACTTAATGTATTTTGGTGATGGCTGTGAGATGTACTTATAAAAAGCTATGTAAATTATTTTTGCAAACCTTAAACGTCTATATAAATGTTAGATAAAGTTACTATCAGAACCACTGATCCCCAATCTTTTAGTCAATGACTAATCAACCACTAACCAATCACATCCAACAGTTCTAATATTCTGTTCTAATAACACTTCTAATAATACAGATGTTTTTTAGTCTCATGATTTGACCTCGCAGATGGTAGTGAGGTGCTTTCTTGATACTTTTCTACTTCTCATGGGTTACAACTGCCTTCACTATTTTTTAAGCAATCTTTCCCTATTGAAAGATTTTCTTCTTGAGAGAAAACTGAAAAAAAAATGAGTACTTTCAACTTCTCTGCACCATTATTTATCAACATTCCATTTACCTCAAGTAGTGCTTATTTTCTCCCTTATAGCTAATAAAATAAAAAACAAATAAAATAAACACGTATTTTCCCTTGTACTTTTCAGTCTTAGCTCATTCTCAGCTTTAATGTTCTGACACTATGTTTTAGAGTATCATGTAACAATTTTGAATTCTTCCTCAGTTATCTGCTCTCAGGTCTGTCTTCTGCAAGGGTGTTTCTAAAATCTAAGTTGATCGTTGAGTTCCCTGTGAGTGTCTGATAGCATTTAATCTGCTTGGAGGGCATAAACCCTTTCTTTCTTTCTTTTTCTTTCTTTTGGTATTATTTTTGGTATCCTCAGTACCATACACATAATAGCTGCTCAGAAATGTTTTGTGAAATGTGCTTCAACATTGGTCTCTTTAGAAAACTTATCCCTTACATCACAATCATTTCTTTCATTTTAAGTTCTTCAAAATTTCATTCTTGGGAGCATCTTGTCCTTCTTGAGCTAACTCCTTTCTAAATATTTGTGGCCATGCAGTCACATTTATTCTTTCTCTGAAATCAGAACTCAGAAAACCTAGGGTACAGGTCAACAATGTTCAGACATCCTCTCCTCCTTTATAATAGATTCTGTCATGCAGTGCTATCTCTTCCCCAGAGTTTATATAATTTCTACATCAGTAACTAATTCTTCTTTGTTTGTAGGAAACATCATTTCCTTTACTTGCTGAAGGAAAAAATTATCTTCAAGGCAGATCGATTAAAATGAAATATGAATACCAATTTAATTACATAATTTATTAATACCAATTTAAGGTTTATAAAATACTTTGCAAATTTCTTGTTTTTCACAATGCTAGGACTTAGATGTTATCCCTATTGTATAAGTCAGGAAACTGAGACTGAGAGACTTTAAGTGACTTGCCTAGGATCACACAGCTTGGAAGTGTCTTAGTAGGATTTGAATTCATCTTTTGTACTTCAGGTTTGGCACTCAACTCAATGAACAACTTAGTTGCTTCTAAAGAAATAAAAACTGAGGTCTCAATTGCTAGTGTCTTACCTCCATGCCAGGCATGTGGTTTATTTCCTGAACTTCTGTACCCATTTAACTTGTAGCAACCTCAATGACAGTATTTCTTCTGTTTCTCCATTCATCTAAAATTTATCTTTCTTGTTATATTTTTTGTTGTTGCCATATTTCCACAGAAAGTAATTTGTATATAGTTGTAGTCTACCATTCCTCTTTAAATTAGTTTTATTCTTTTGAATAATATATACCTTTTTGGAGCCATATTCCACTCAAGAGTCCCATTCCAAATCTCAGGGATTCCAGTAAAGTCCATATTGTTTTCTTGATTTAAGATTTTTAGCCCATCCTGTTTATTATCCATATTTTGGATATTTCCATATGTACTTATGACTCACTTATTAAATCTTGCCTTTTTTGAATTACTATCAGTTCTACTAGTCTTCCTATTATTGTAACTATTTCTTTATGATATTTAGCTTGGGAAATGTACTTAATTTTCTCCCTCTTATTTCATCTTAAAGAATGGATTTGCAAGACTTCACTCAAATGCATTTTTATCAACACTTGTTATGTGCACTCTATCCCAGTCTAAAAACCTATTATTCTTTTATTTTAAGCCAC
Source organism: Notamacropus eugenii (assembly GCF_028372415.1). Classification (NCBI taxonomy): domain Eukaryota; kingdom Metazoa; phylum Chordata; class Mammalia; order Diprotodontia; family Macropodidae; genus Notamacropus; species Notamacropus eugenii. The sequence goes on from NC_092876.1 coordinate 401,845,532, forward strand.
ATTCCAGAAATAAAAGTTGCATTTGAAACCCCATCCTTTTTCCAATTGCTTATTTTGAAAAATCTTCCCCTTTGATCCAAAGCCCTTGCTTTTGATCAGCAATAGTAATGAAAATAGTACCTCTGCACTTAAGGTCTTCAGTTTCTTTCCTTAGACTTCATAATTCTTAACAGTTTTCTCAGTTCCTTCTGGCAGTATCAGTTGTCTCATCTATAATCTAAATCCACTACCTGGAAGAACATGTTACTTTATTCATGGTGGCAAAATAGCTCTTTCTCTTCATTAAAATTTAGTAATATTAGTAAATTATTTTTATTTTTATAAAAATTTATTATTTTTACTTATACTAAAATAATACTAACAATAATTTCCTCTCTTGAAGGTGATCGCATCACGATTTTAAAATATATGAAGGACTAACGTTTTGTAGATAGTTTAGACTGTGTCTCAAAGAATAGATAGAGGGTTAATAGGTACAATTTACATGATATAAGATTTCAGCTCAATGATCAGCTTCCTCACCATTAGAGCTGTCTAGAAATGGAATGAATGGTGTCAGGTTTTGGTGAGTTTTTCACTAGAAGTGTTGTTATTGTTCAGTCTTTCAGTTATGTCCAACTTTTTATGATCTCACTTAGGGTTTTCTTTACAAAGATAGTGAAGTGGTTTGACATTTCTCCTCTACCTCATTTTATGGATGAGAAACTGAGGCAAACGGGATTAAGTGACTTGCCCAAGATCCTTAGGTCAGATTTGAATCCAGGAAACTGAGTCTTCCTGACTTCAGGCCCAGCACTCTATCCAATGCTTCACTTAGCTGTCCATTCACTAGAAGTATTCCAGTTGAAAATAGGTGATTGCTTCTTTAGGATGCCCTGTTCATATGTTGTAGATGAGTAAGGGCAGATGAGTTCTAAAGCCCCTTCACAGATCCAGGATGCTATAATTTTACTTTATTCTCCAAATTCTTAGAAACTAAGCTGGAAGGGAACCTGGAGCTTATCCAACATAATTCCTTATTTTTTTCTAGATAAAGAAAGAGAAGTCCAGAGAAGATATTACTTAAGCAAGGCTACACAGGTAAAAAGCAGAATTATGATACAAACTGATACATTCTGATGCCTTTTCCTATTGCATCATGATTTCTTTCCAGGTAGGAATTTAGGATGTTGGAAATCAAAGTCAACATTTATGAAGCACCTTCTTTGCGCAAGTCACTATGTATGCTATGTACTACGGATTACATGGTCCAGTGGAACAAGCTTCGAACTTAGAGTCGTAGAAAATGAGCTCGGTATCATATCTATGCCTCAGGGTGTAAGTTTTTCTAAACAAATCTCTTAAGGTTTCTGGGTCCTAATCTGTGAAAGCAACTGTTTAGACTCAATCATGTCTAAGTCTTTTCCAGTATTTCAGCTGTGATTTGATGAGAGATATGATTTAAGTTTCTATGTTGATTCTTAACATTTAAAAAACACAAGTCTTCTGGACAATATTGGGGAAGAAATACATTATGGTTACAGAATCAGAGACACTCTCAGAATTTTAGAATTGGAAAGTACTTTTACAGAGATTTTGTCTGAAAAGAATGAAAAATATGACTAATATAATGTCCCCCCTTGCAAGTGACTTACTGTGACTGAGGACTGGAAATAGATCTGTCATCTCATTGTGTTTTTAAGCTTAGTCATCCCTAATAGTAGCAAAGGCACTCTTGGGATACTGAAATAATTATAGGGCTACTCTGATGAGTGATATTAACAATATATCCTCTGAAGGGAAAAAACGTCTGGATACCATTTAAATATTACCTAACCATTTCGGTGGAAGGGTCTATATTATAATTAATTGGGTGAGGCATCCTGTTAGCAACATGGCTGGACAAGTGATATTACTGATATTTTAAAGTTCATGTTACTGATATGGAAGGTATTCTTTGATCCCTCTAGCTTGGGTTGTCCCATATGATCAGAGATAAAAGTGAAATGAGAAATGTTCAAAGGAATTATTCTTTGTCTTCTGATCAATTAAGGGCAATAGTTTTAGCTGGTTTTCATAAGTGAACTAGTTCTATAGGACCAATTGGCACCATCCCTAGTTAAGACAATGTGGCTAGTCACTGCACACAATGGTTTGTACATGTACTCAATAAGTATGTGTTAAGTAAATCAACAAATTAGGCAACTGGGTCTGTGGTTGTGTCTCAGGGCAGAATGAGGAGGCCAATTTTCTCCCAGTCTTCTAGAATGTGTTTCAACCGATGGCCATGAGGAGTTACATACACACACACACGTACAATGCATATACACACACACACACACACACGCACATATATAAGTATATGTATATAGCTATGCATGCATATATACATAGGTACATACATACACTCACACACATATCACAACTGGGATAGTACTACCAATTTACTAGAGTGGATACATGTGGGCTTAAGCTGTCTTGGAACCATATTGTGCAAAAGCAGATTGACGTTGACCAGACTGATACCCTCCTCCTTTTTATTTTCCTGCTGTGCTATGCAATTTTAAGTGGGGGAGGGAAAATACTGACACAGAATCTTTTTCAGAAATCTGGGAAAACAGACAATGAACTGAGCTAAAGATAGCTGCACTAGTCATGGGAAATAATTTCTTCTGTGTAGTCATAGCTCAAGATTCTACATTAAGGGAACATTTGATTTGAAGAAACTTCACTTGTTAAGCATCCTTAGTAGCACTACTAAATGAATGCATTATTTAATGTTATCATTATCATCACCACTACCACCACCACCAAAAACAAACTCTCTCTTAAATTACCATGCAAAAGAAGCTGAATGTATATAATCTGTCTGTACAGCTGTTCAATAGAAATTATACAAGGAAAGCATAAAGAAAAGTATAAATAAGTGAATTTACTATGTTCATTTTTTATTATGAATTGCCATAAAAATAAGAGGTTTTATGGGATGGTGCTAAGACTAGGAGACAGAAGATCCAGGTTCTAATGCCAGTTGTGCTATTAATTTTGTGACTTTAGGTACTTGAACTGCCTGAAACTCCATTTCTTTACCTTTAAAATGAAAGATTTGAGCTAGTGATGTCTAAAACTACTTCCCTCTCAGACAATTCTTTAATTTGAAGGAATGCTCCAATATGGGATTGTCGAATGAAGAAGAAAGAGGTCTAGATAATCTACAAAGAGACTAATCTATTGGGGTCATAAGAATAAAAATTTCTCTGAAAAATAACAAATCAGCAGAAATAGTGAATGTTGATTGGGAAAATTAGCATTTTTTCCATGTGCTATAGATCTGTAAAATCATGTTATCACAGCCAAAGGTATTCTAAGAATGAATCATTTTGCAGCACATTATAATAGCACATTATGTAAGGGCGTTTGCTTAGCAAGTTTTAGCTTTCCTCATTTGCCTGAGAATTCAAATAAATTACATCAACGCCATCTTGGCACACTTGGGCTTGTACTCTGAGATTGTGCTTAACTTTGGTGATTTTTCAGTTCTGAATTTTATTGCTTTCAGCCAAAGGCTATTGTAAAACTACCAGACAAAAGAAAAAAAGCTCCTTGTGAGCATAGGAATAAGTTATGAAATTCAAGATGGACCTGAATTGGAGTAACTTTCCAAGGATGAGAGTGTACAACCCTTCAGAGTCAGTTTAATGAAAAGGAAAAGTCAGGTATGTATCACTGTGTCCATTTAATTGCAATGTAGAGAATAAACAAGTGGAAAAAGAGATTTAAAAGTTAGACTTTGTCTATGTCAGACTCTAATTGACCAACTTTTTGGAAATTTTCTTGAGAAATAGTTTTTATAATTATCCCCAAGGAATTTCTGGAATGATTTAAAATACATTTATGTGTAATGAATTCTAGCTCAAAAGCTTCCCTAAATTTTATTGTATTATCATAATTCTTCACTTCAACATTAAATTCAAGTTTACTCTGTGGAAGGTGTTGCATACTGGGAACATAAAGACAAAAAGTAAATCATTTTTGCCTTGAAGATTCTTAATAATCTGCCAGGTAGAGTTCTTGGGGTCTAAAGGATTCCTTATATCCACAGGTTTGGTCCAGATAGGAGCCAAGGATGAGGGCAAGATGTGAGATGATTTGCTTTTCTTCAGAGTGACAGGGAGATAACTATGGAAACAGATGCAAGATCTAGATCTCAGAGACCCCAAGTGAACAGGATAGCCCCCAAATTGTTGTGAGGTATAGCATTAGACTTTATTACCGAAAAAACGCTGGACCAGGAACCATAGGTATCTTGAATACATATTTCATTCAGTAACTACCTGGATACTGAAATTCCTATTACAGATTACTCAGCTCATTAAAATTTACTCATTTTTTCCTGAAAACCATTAATTTAGCACTAGAATGGCAATTAGGGGTAGGCCAATCAGTACTTTTCCCCAGGGAAACAAATTTGGAGAATACTAAAACACCTGTAGTCCTTCAGTATCATAAAAACAAGAGATCTTGGGTTCATCAACAAACATTTCTGGGACCTACTCAGTGAAATAGAGCGCTGTCTTCTAAAGTCCCCTCCAGTTTTAGAACTATGATAAAAAGACATGTTAATTCCTAGCTGTGGAAAAGGCACTAAGTTCTCCTGGACCTTAGAGATTAGCATTACAAAATTAATGACTCACTCAGAATTTTACAGTTGGAATTTCAGAGTTTCCACCAGTTGGAGTTTTCTTTTTTTTTTTAAATTATTTTATTTGTTCTCAGTGTTCTACAATCACTTTCATATATCTTAGATATTTTTCCCCCTCCTTCCCCTTCTCTACTCCCTTCCTTCCCACTCCCTCCCTGAGACTGTGTACAATCTCATATAGGTTCTACACGTACATTCCTATTAAAAACATTTTTACCTTAGTCATGTTGTATATAAGAATTAAAATGGTTTATTAAAATGAACCATACAACAAAACAAAACATAATACAAAAGAAAATGGTCTGCTTCATTCTGTGATCAAATTCCATAGTTTTTTCTTTGAATGTGGAAGATGTTTTGCCTCAAGAGACCACTGGGAATTTTTTAGGTCCTTGCACAGAAAGGAAATACTAAATCTACCAGAAAAATTCCTTGCACACTCTGGTTGTTGCTGTGTACAAAGTCCTCCTGGTTCTGCTCCTTTCATTTAGCATCAGTTCATATAAGTCTTTCCAGGTCTCTCTGAAGTATTCCTGTTCATGATTTCTTATAGCACAATAGTATTCCATTATATTCATATACTGCAACTTGTTGAGCCATTCCCCAATTGATGGGCATCTTGTTGATTTCCAGTTTTGGACCACCACAAAGAGAGCTACTATAAATATTTTGGCACATGTAGGACCCTTCCCCATTTCTATGATGTCTTTGGGATAAAGTCACAAAAGCAATAGTGCTGGGTCAAAGGGTATGCACATTTTTGTAGCCCTTTGGACGTAGTTCCAAATTGCTGTCCAGAATGGTTGGATCAACTCACACCAACTCCACCAACAATGAATTAATGTTCCAACTGTCCCACATCTTCTCCAACATTTATCATCTTCCTGTTTTCTCACGATAGCCAATCTGATAGGGGTGATGTGTTACCTCAGAGTTGTTTTGATTTGCACTTCTCAAATCAGCAGTGATTTAGTGTATTTTTTCATATGACTATAGATAGTTTTCATTTCTTCCTCTGAAAACTGCCTGTTCATATCCTTTGACTATGTATCAACTGAGGAATGACTTGTATCCTTGTACATTTGACTCAGTTCTCTATATATTTTAGAAATGAAGCCTTTATCACAGACACTAGTTGTAAAAATTCTTTCCCAGTTTTCAGCTTCCCTCCTAATCTTGGTTACATTTAATTTGTTTGTGGAAAAACTTTTCAATTTAATGTAATCAAAATTATCCACTTTGCACTTCAGAATGTTCTCTGTCTCTTGTTTGGTCATAAATTTCTCCATTCTCCATAAATCTTGCAAATATACTATTCCTTGCTCCCCTAATTTGTTTATAGTATCAATCTTACTACCTAGATCACATACCCATTTGGACTTTATTCTTGTATACAGTGTCAGGCATTGGTCTATGCCCAGTTTCTGCCCCACTATTATCCAGTTTTCCCAGCAATTTTTGTCAAACAGTGAGTTCTTATCCAAGAAGCTGGGGTGCTTGGGTTTATCTAACAGTAGATTGCTATATTCGTTGAATACTATGTCTTGAGTACCTAACCTATTCCACTGAGCTACCTTTCTGTTTCTTAGTCAGTACCAAGTGGCTTTGGTAATTGCTGCTTTATAATACCATTTGAGAACTGGTAGAGCTAGGCTACCTTCCCTAGCATTTCTTTTCATTGCTTCCCTTGATATTCTGGACCTTCTGTTCTTCCAGATAAATTTTGATATTATTTTTCTTGCTCTAGAAAATAATTATCTGATTGTTTGATTGGTGTGGCACTGAATAAGTAAATTAATGTAGGTAGAATTGTCATTTTTATTATATTGGCTCGGCCTACCCACAAGCAACTGATGTTTTTTCCACTTACTTAGATCTGACTTTATTTGTGCAAAAAGTGTTTTGTAACTGTTCAATTTCTTTTTCTAAGATGGGATTAAGTATTCAACTTCCTCTTCTGTTAATCTGGGCAACTGATGATTTTTTAAAATAACCATCCACATCATTTAGATTGTTGAATTTACGGACATACACTTTGGCAAAGTAATTTCTAATTATCGTTTTAGTTTCCTCCTCATTGGAGGTTAGTTCAGCCTTTTCATTTTTGATATTGGCAATTTGGTTTTCTCGTTTCTTTTTTTAAGGCAAATTGACCAAAGGTTTATCAATTTTATAAAACCAACTCTTAGTTTTATTTATTAGTTCAATAGTTTTCCTAATTTCAATTTTATTAATCCCTCATTTTGTTTTCAGTATTTCTAATTTGATATTTACTTGGGGATTTTCAATTTGGAAATTCACTTGGTGTTTTCATCAAAGGAAATAAACAAAAATGGAAACATAAGGTCAGGAAAACCTCCCCCAGGACAAAGAACTGCTGTTTACTCACATGGTATAGGCCCCATAATATGAGGGAGTTGGTGAGACCTCAAGAGTGTCTACGAATGGGCACATTGATGATTCTTACATTGCTATACATGGGGCAATGTGATCAGGAATTGGGAGTTTGGGGAATGGTCCAATACTTTTTCCTTCTCTGAGTATCTATTCATGTATCTAAGCCCAGGGCTCATATTTTTCCCTCTGAGAGTAAATGAATTCTGACTGTAAGCAGAGTATGTCAAAGGGCTGGGAATAGGTCCAGACTCAGCATGAGGAAATCACTTTCCCTGATGCCACTGATGGTCAATGTCTCTGTCATGCCTCTCTACCCTTCAACCCCACAGGAGGAAGAAAAAAACACTGCATAGTCTTAGCCTCAAGTAATATCATAGGATCATAAATTCCCATTTAAAAGTAGATTTGAGGATGGGTTTAATGTCACTTGTCCATAATAGAGTTTATGCTATCCAAGGCTCAGATACTGTGAGCTATACTTCTGGTATTTGAATAACCAACATTTAAAGAGATGAATAAATCTGAAGTCTTACAACTCTCATTCCACTGCTCTTTAGATATATAGTAGGAACACAGTAGTAAGAACACAGGAGGGGATGAAGAGTAAGTCTTGCAGCAGAATAAGATACTGCATCAAAAAATATCATTACATATTGAGTAGCATCTATCACTCTCTCCTCAAGTCCATACCCTGAACACAAAATCACTGTTTAGACTTAGGCAACTCACTAGGCTCCTGCAAAATGATCTGCAGGGACTCGTTTGGTGTTAAAGTCTTTTATGGTAACCTATATTTGAAACACATTGTGGATTGCTACTCCCCTCATCCTTTGAAATTTCCTTGGATCATTTAGGTGCCAGAAAAGGATGGAAAAAGCAGTGGGTGAGGAAGTAATTGCCCAGGACTTTGAATATAAAGGGAGTTATTAAGGAATGGAAACAATCCTTGAGCAATGAATGTCATACTGTAGCAGGCCAATGGACAAAGAAATAAGAGGCTTTCTACTTCATGGGGAGTCCCCCAGAGGTCAGTGGGGATTACACAGAAAATGGTGTGGGTCAGTAGGAAACAGACAGCAAGGACAGTGGGGATACCTCAAAAGTTGGGAGAGCACTGGACTTGGAAGGAGCACCAAGTGATGTTGGATATATCCTAAATATGTTCCTATGATTATCCTTTTGATAAGAACTTGTTTGATGAATAGTCAGGAAGTGAATCCTGTTCTTTTAGGGGTCAGGATAGAGAATTGCCAGCTTCCTTTTACATGGAATGATTTTGATATTTTGGTAAGGTCACTCTCCTACATCTGATATTCACCTTCACTGACATACTCATTTCCTTCACTCACAGCATTTTCTCTGATCATTCACCCAGGGCTCTGACTTTACACTCCTTTCTCTCCAACAGCATCAGATAGTAGCTCCAGTTCTCTACCTTGCCTCCTTGTCTCCTCACTAGCCAAACTTTAGTCCTGAATCATTCCCACCATCAATACCTTTTGCTCCTTACAAGTACTAAATACAGCTGAGGAAAATTCCACAACTCTGATGAATGTATGAAATACAAATTCATCTAATCCAACTTCCTAGGTACCCAGAGTTACAAGGCAGTCCTTTTACTTCCCCCCTTAGTATGAAAAGATTAAGGTTGATCCTGTATCATTTTTTCTTACTGATTCTATTTACAAGTAATTGATTTTTCCCTGTAATTATTTTGTCCTGTAATGGCTTAAGTCATGGTTCTTTGTATCTGAACATAGTTCTGAGTATAGCTGGCCTGTAATGGGTTAAATTTAAATTAAATTAAGGCTCTTCTGCCTTAAGGAATCTTACTGACTTTGGAGAATGTGTGTGAATAGAGAGACGTTTGGGTCTAATATGTCTGGGTGACCATCCAGAAATCTGGATCATTATCTTGCACCTGGACTCAGACAAAGAGCATTTCTTAGTCTCATGAAAGAAGAGATGTTGTCACCAGGCCCCGCTGCCAAACTTCCAACCAATTATGTTGTTGCCTGAGCCTCAGCTCCATAACCAGTCATGCTGCCTTCAATTCCATGGTGTCATCTACCCTGTTCTGTTCTTTGTTCTATACTCCCCAAAAAACCTATTTGAGGGGAACTGTCCTCTTGCTTGGGATCTTTAGCACTAATGGAGGCAAGGCATGGACTCATTTATTGACAGGTAGCAAGCTCCTGCTAAAAAATATTATCTTGCCTGGAGGTCAGACTCAGTTTATCCTTTTGTTGAAATCATGGCAAGTGATTGATTCTCCCCTCTTCCCACCAAAGCTATCCCAAAGTTACTCTTCCCTTTGAAGTTTTCCCATTCCCTCCAAAGAGGATCTACTCTCCTGCAGGTCTACACAACTGAGGGCCTTGCCTCTTTCTTCTTCATTCAGAAATGCACTCTAATGTGTAATGTAAGTTTGTAGTTCTAGTAAAATTTAGTGAAGATGAAAAGATGAATAAAACCAGTGGGATCACGTTTATACATTCTATAAATTTTGATAAATTCTGACCTACTGAGAATTTCTATAACCCAGAATATTGTTATTCAGTCATTTTTCAGTATGGTCAACTCTTTTGGCAAAGGTCCTAGGATGCTTTGCCACTTCCTTCTCTAGCTCATTTTGAGGAAATGAGGCAAGTAGAGATAAGTGATTTTCCCAGGGTCATACAAGTAGTAAGTGTCTGATGTCAGATTTGAACTCAGGAAGATGAGTCTTCCTGACTTCAGGCCCAGTACTCTATCCACTGTGCCACCTAACTGCCAATCCCACAGGAGTGGGAAGCCTGTGGTCTGGAGGCCACATGTAGCCTTCTAGTTTTTTGGGTGCAGCCTTTGGACTGAGTTCAAGTTTCACAGAACAAAACCTTTCATTAAGAGAATTTGTTTTCTGAAGCATGGATTCACTCAAAGGGTGCCACACTTGAGGGTCTAGGGAGCCACATGCAGCTTCAAGGTCACAGGTTCCATACCCACCCCAGTGATGGATTCTGAACATGGGATGCACAAAATTAAAAAAATATATATATGTGTGTGTGTGTGTGTGTGTGTGTGTGTGTGTGTATACGTTTCAATAACTTCATTTCTAAGTAATTGTTTTCCTTTTTAATTACATATTTTATGCTTTAAAGAAACATTGTTTCTGAGAGTTCATAGGCTTCACCAAACTGCTAAAAGGAGTCCATGATACAAAGAAGGCTAAGAAACCTTGCCCTCCAGAGGTCACAGGCTCATTTATAAGGTACTCAAAAGAATTTGGGAACCACAGGGATCCCAAGCTAGTCTATTTCCAATAGGTAAGATTCTCTGGAGTATGTACTCTAACAAGTGACCTAAGACAATTCGAGGCTAGAATGTTGATTGGTGACTTGTTCAGATATAAAACATTAGGAACCATATGGAGGCCTACTTCCTATGGTTGGGGTGGGGAACTTCCAAACTGGAGGCCACATGTGGCCTCCTGGGTCCTTGGTTATAGTCTTTGGACTGAGTTAAAGTTACATAGAACAAATCCTTTTATTAAGGGGATTTGTTCTGAGAAGTTTGGATTCAGTCAAAGGGCTGCACATGAGGATCTAGAGGGCCACATGTGGCCTTGAGACAGCAGGTTCCCACCCCTGTCCCAGGGCTATTAATACTTGAAATGTTCATCTCATCTAAGGAAAAGTGAAGCATTACCCGCACATCCGCCATGATTTTATGATTCCAGGACATCAAACACTGAATACTTTCTAAAAGAGTTAATTAGTTCATATAACCATTTTGACCCTAAGGAAAAGTTTGCTAACTGCAAGATCAGGTTCATATTTTTTCAATAGTTAAAAGATCTCTGATTTCCTTAGTGTTAGTTAACATATGTCCTCTGGTGACCAGACTCTCATGATAAACCTCTCCAAACTTAGCAAGTCTAGTTTTAGACCTGCAGATTCAGAATCTGTTGGCAATCCATAACAAAATTCTAAGTACTTTGCCAACCATAAAAAATAAGCATGTAAGTGGGTGGAGCCAAGATGGCAGATTAGAAGGACGGGCCTGTAGAAGGTCTCCCCTCATAGCCATAAAATGCCCGTAAAAAATGACTCTAAACAAATTCTACAGCAGCAGAAGCCACAAAATGAAGGACTGAAACAGACTTCCAGCCCAAGACAGCCTGGAAGGCTGACAGCACAGGCCTATTGCATCAGGCTCAGAGCAGAGTGCAGCCCAGCCTGGGCCATGCATAGGCTTCAGATCATTGAGTCATGGGCAGCTGCTGCAGTTCCCAGATTTCTCAACCCACAAACGCCAAAGATAGCTTCCTAGATCAGTAAGAAGACTCTTTCACCTGGGTGAGAGGGGAGTGCGGACTGGTCCCAGCCTCAGCCCCAGAATGATGGCAGTCACTGCAGCAGGGTCCACTTTTAAAGCCTATGGACAGTGCAGCGCAGTCAGCGTAGCGGGGCGGAAGGGACCTGAGAAGCCTGAGACGGCAGACGGAACCAGCCAAACTGAGCCGGTGAGAGCCGCTGAGAGCCAGATATCAGCGCAGCAGCTCCTGAGACCTTCAGCCTGAAGACTAAACTTCGGTAAGTCACCTACTTGAACTTCCGGGAGCCAGGATGGCGGAATGGTCAGTAAATGCTCTCTCCTCCCCCCTGATGTCCGTGAAAGAACCATAAAATATTTCCCCAGAAAAATCCTGGATCAGCGGGAACAGCAGAAGGGGGCAAATAGTCTCCTAACACCAGAGGCTAGGAAAATAGCAAAGGGGGATTCTTCCTACTGTGGCGGAGGTGATCCGGAAGGACAGAGGACCCAGGGCAGAGAAAACTCGCACTGAGACGCAGGCAAGCCTCAGCGCCAGGAGACGAACCCCAGGAGGTGTGGGAACACGTATTAGCATCTAGGCATGCCTCAGCCCTCCAGGGGAAAAGGGAAGACAATAGAGAAGCTGGGATCACCATCCCCTGAGCTTGCCTTTGCCTCAGTTCAGCTGAGGAGATCTCCTGTGACCAGACCACTCCTCCCACACACTTAACAAGCTAACCTCAGGGTTGATCTGGGAAACAAAAACCAAAAATCTGCTTTTAGCTTCTTCACACATCAGCTCAACACAAAGTTCTGTACCTTCTGACTGAAAGAACCAAAAGCTACAATACTCAGCCAGCATCATGAATCGGAAAAAGCAGACAAAAAGTGAAAAAACCATAGAATCTTTCTATGGTGACAAGGACCAAAACACAAACACCAAAGAGGTCAGAGCTGAGACTGTACTTCCATCTGAAACTTCAGAAGGGACTATGAATTTCTCGCAAGCACAACTAGCTTTCCTGGAACAGATGAAGAAGAAAATAAAAGAAAAACTGGCCAATGATTTTAAAATTATAAAAAAAGAATTCACTGATGAGAACATCACTTTGAAAAGGAAAATTGAACAAATGGAAAAGGAAGTTCAAAAATTAACTGGAGAAAATAATTCCCTAAAAGGAAGAGTTAATCAAACGGAAAAGGAAACCCAAAACCTAATTGGGAAAATTGATCAAATGGAAAAGGAAACACAAAACCTAACTGGGAAAATTGGTCGAATGGAAAAAGAAGTACAAAAATTAAATGGAGAAAATAGCTCCTTAAAGGGAAAAATTAGTCAGATGGAAAAGGAGATGCAAAAGTTAACTGAAGAAAACAATACAATGAATATTAGAATTGGGCAAGTAGAAACTAATGACTCAATGAGGCAACAAGAATCAGTCCAACAAAATCTAAAGAATGAAAAGGTAGAAGAAAATGTAAAATATTTAATTGGAAAAACAACTGACCTGGAAAATAGATCCAGGAGAGAAAATTTAAGAATTATTGGCCTGCCAGAAACCCATGATGAAGAAAAGAGTCTGGACAATATCTTCCAGGAAATCAAGGAAAACTGCCCAGAAGTACTAGACTCAGAGGGCAAAATAGTCATTGAAAGAATCCACCGTTCCCCTCCCGAAAGGGATCCCAAACTCAAAACCCCAAGAAATATCATTGCCAAATTCCAGAACTATCAAGTGAAGGAGAAAATACTACAAGCAGCCAGAAAGAAACAATTCAAATATCAAGGACATACAGTCAGGATCACACAGGACCTTGCAGCTTCTACATTAAAAGATCGAAAGAATTGGAACCCAATATTCCGTAAGGCAAAGGAGTTGGGACTTCAACCAAGGATCAACTACCCAGCAAAGTTCAGCATAACATTTCAGGCAAGGAGAAAGTCATTCAACGAAATAAGGGATTTCCAGAGCTTCCTGACCAAAACACCAGAACTCAATAGACAATTTGATCTTCAAATGCAGGTCTCAAGAGAATCATAAAAAGGTAAACGGGGGAAGAACAAAAACAAAAACTTGTTACTCAATTAGGGCAAACTGTTTACCTCCCTATAAGGGAAGATGATACCTGTTAATCTTGAGAACTGTGCAGCTATTATGATAAAAGGGATATACATAGAGGGAATGGGTATAAAGTAAATGACGTCATGTCAAAAATATGATTTAAGTATGAGAAGGGATTGTCATAGGAGGTGTGAAAAGGAGGAAGCAGAAAATGGCAAATTACATCACAGGAAGAAGTACAAAACTATAGTAGAGGGAAGGAGGGGGGGAGATGAGCATTGTTTGAGAGGTACTCTCATCTGATTTGTTTAGAGGAGGGAACAATGATCTTAAGTAGATAATCCTAACTAGCTCTATAGGTAGTAGGAGGGGAAGGGGGTAGAAAGGGGGGGGAGGCTAAAAGGGAGGGAAGAAGCAATAAGAGTAAAGGGGAGTAAAAGGGAGGGGGGCTAAAAGAAGGAGGGGAAGGCTGCAGGAGGAGGGGGAGAAAAGTGAATACTATTGAGGAGGGGAAGGGAGACGGGAGAACTAAAAGCACAAATGGTGGGAAAGGGGATGGAGGGAAATACACAGACTGTAATCATAACTGTGAATGTGAATGGAATGAACTTTCCCATGAAACGGAGACGGATAGCAGAATGGATTGAAAGCCATAATCCAACAATATGCTGCTTACAAGAAACACATTTGAAATGGGGGGATACACATAGGATAAAGGTCAAAGGATGGAGCAGAATATATTGTGCTTCAGCTCATGTAAGAAAGGCAGGAGTAGCAATCCTAATCTCAGACAAAGCAAAAGCAGAAATAGATCTAATCAAAAGGGATAAGGATGGAAACTATATCCTGCTAAAAGGCACCATAGTCAATGAAGCAATATCATTACTAAACATGTATGCTCCAAGTGGTATAGCATCCAAATTCTTAGAGGAGAGGTTGGGGGAGTTGAAGGAAGAAATTGACAGCAAAACTATACTAGTGGGGGACCTCAACCTCCCCCTCTCTGAACTCGATAAATCTAACCTCAAAATAAACAAGAAAGAGGTTAAGGAGGTAAATAAAACTCTGGATAAGGTAGATGTGATAGATCTTTGGAGAAAATTAAATGGGAATAGAAAGGAATATACCTTTTTCTCAGCGGTACATGGAACATATACAAAAATTGACCATATACTAGGACATAAAAATCTCACAATCCAGTGCAGAAAGGTAGAGATAATCAATGCATCCTTCTCAGATCATAATGTATTAAAAATTACATGTAATAAAAGGCCATGGAAAGAGAAACCAAAAATCAATTGGAAACTAAATAATCTAATTCTAAAGAAGGATTGGGTTAAAGAAGAAATCATAGAAACAATCAACAATTTCATTCAAGAGAATGACAATAGTGAGACAACATACCAAATCTTATGGGATACTGCAAAAGCAGTTATTAGGGGAAGTTTTATATCTTTGAATGCTTACATAAATAAAATAGAGAAAGAGGAGATCAATGACTTGGGCTTGCAGTTGAAAAAGCTAGAAAAAGAACAAACTGAAAATCCCCAAGTAAATATCAAATTAGAAATACTGAAAATCAAAGGAGAGATTAATAAAATTGAAATTAAGAAAACTATAGAATTAATAAATAAAACCAATAGTTGGTTTTATGAAAAATCTAATATAATTGATAAACCTTTGGTCAATCTGATTAAAAAAAAGAAAGAAGAAAATCAAATTACTAATATTAAAAATGAAAGGGGTGAACTCACCTCCAATGAGGAGGAAATTAAAACAATAATTAGAAACTACTTTGCCCAACTTTATGCCCACAAATTCTATAATCTAAACGAGATGGATGAATATTTTAAAAAATACAAATTGCCCAGATTAACAGAAGAGGAAGTTGAATACTTAAACAACCCCATCTCAGAAAAAGAAATTGAACAAGCCATCAATGAACTCCCTAGGAAAAAATCTCCAGGGCCAGATGGATTCACAAGTGAATTCTATCAAACATTTAAAGAACAGTTAATTCCAATACTATACAGACTATTTTTGAAAATTGGGGAAGAAGGAGTCCTCCCAAATTCTTTCTATGATACAAATATGGTTTTGATACCCAAACCAGGAAGAGACAAAACAGAGAAAGAAAATTATAGACCAATTTCCCTAATGAATATAGATGCAAAAATTTTAAATAAGATTTTAGCAAAACGAATACAGCATCTTATCACAAGATTAATACATTATGATCAGGTAGGATTCATACCAGGATTACAGGGCTGGTTCAATATTAGGAAAACTATTAGCATTATCGATCACATCAACAACAAAGCTAACAAAAACCACATGATTATCTCAATAGATGCAGAAAAAGTTTTTGAAAAAATACAACACCCATTCCTACTGAAAACACTGGAGAACGTAGGAATAAAGGGAAATTTCCATAAAATAATAAGCGGTATCTATCTAAAACCTTCAGCAAGCATTATATGCAATGGGGATAAGCTAGATGCATTCCCAATAAGATCAGGGGTGACACAAGGATGTCCATTATCACCACTATTATTCAATATGGTACTAGAAATGTTAGCTGTAGCAATTAGACAAGATAAAGATATTGAAGGAATAAGAATAGCCAAAGAAGAAACTAAGTTATCACTCTTTGCAGATGATATGATGATCTACTTAGAGAATCCCAGAGATTCAAGTAAAAAATTACTTGAAATAATAAACAACTTTGGCAAAGTTGCAGGTTACAAAATAAACCCACACAAATCTTCTGCATTCTTATATATTAGCAACAAAGTCCAACAGCAAGAGATAGAAAGAGAAATCCCATTTAAAGCTAGGGTAGACAGTATAAAATACTTAGGAGTTTACCTGCCAAAACAAACCCAGGGATTATATGAACACAATTACAAGACACTTTTTGCACAAATAAAGTCAGATTTAAGTAAGTGGAAAAACATTAGTTGCTCATGGGTAGGCCGTGCTAATATAATAAAAATGACAATTCTACCTAAATTAATTTACTTATTTAGTGCCATACCAATTAAACTACCAGACAATTATTTTCTAGAGCTGGATAAAATAATATCAAAATTCATTTGGAAAAACCAAAGGTCCAGAATATCAAAGGGACTAATGAAAAGAAATGCTTGGGAAGGTGGCCTAGCGCTACCAGACCTCAAACTGTACTATAAAGCAGCAATTATCAAAACCACTTGGTATTGGCTAAGAAACAGAGAGGTAGACAAGTGGAATAGACTTGGCACTCAAGACGCAGTAGGCAAAGAATATAGCAACCTTCTGTTTGATAAACCCAAGGACCCCAGCTTCTGGGATAAGAACTCACTGTTTGACAAAAATTGCTGGGAAAACTGGATAACAGTGTGGCAGAAATTAGGCATAGACCCATACCTGACACCGTACACAAGAATAAAGTCCAAATGGGTACATGATTTAGGTATAAAGATTGATACCATGAATAAACTGGAGAAGCAAGGAATAGTGTATTTGTCAGATTTATGGAGAAGGCAAGAATTTTTTACTAAAGAAGAGATAGAAAGCATTATGAAATGCAAAATGGATAACTTTGATTACATTAACCTGAGAAGTTTTTGCACAACCAAACCCAATGCAACCAAAATCCGGAGGGATGTAGTAAATTGGGAAAGAATTTTTACAGCTAAGCTCAGGGATAAAGGCCTCATTTCTAGAATATATAGAGAACTGACTCAAATGTATAATCATACAAGTCATTCCCCAACTGATAAATGGTCAAAGGATATGAACAGGCAATTTTCAGAGGAAGAAATTAAAGATATCTATAATCATATGAAAAAATGCTCTAAATCACTATTGATTAGAGAGATGCAAATCAAAACAACTCTGAGGTACCACATCACACCTCTAAGATTGGCAAACATGACAGAACAAGAAAATGATAAATGCTGGAGAGGATGTGGGAGAGTTGGAACACTAATTCATTGTTGGTGGAGCTGTGAGTGCATCCAACCATTCTGGAGAGCAATTTGGAACTATGCCCAAAGGGCTACAAAAATGTGCATACCCTTTGACCCAGCAATATCGCTACTAGGACTGTATCCCCAAGAGATCATAAAAATGGCAAAGGGTCCCACATGTACAAAAATATTTATAGCAGCACTCTTTGTAGTTGCCAAAAACTGGAAGTCAAGGGAATGCCCATCAATTGGGAAATGGCTGAATAAATTATGGTATATGAATGTAATGGAGTACTATTGTGCCATAAGAAATGAGGAGCAAGAAGACTTCAGAGAGGCCTGGAAGGACTTATATGACCTGATGCTGAGTGAAAGGAGCAGAACCAGGAGAACTTTGTGCATAGCAACGACCACAGTGTGCGAGAGTTTTTTTTGGTAGACTTGGAATTTCGTAATAACGCAAGAACTTCTTAAAAAAAAAAATCCCAATGGTGGTTCTCAAGGCAAAATGCCTTCCACACTCAGAGAAAGAAATATGGAAGTCATTCGCAAAATGTAGCAGATCATGTTTGTGTATGTGTATGTTTTTGTGTATCATGTTTTGATTTGTTATATTATTTCTTTCATTTATTTTAGTCTGACTACATAGCAAGACTATAGTGAAAATATACTCAGTAGGAAAGTATATGTAGAACCCATACAGAATTGTATGCAGTCATGGGGAGGGAGGGGGGTAGTGGGGGATAGATGTGGGGGGGATAAAATCACAATTGTATGGCAGTGATTGTTAAACATTAAAAAATAAAAAAAAAAGAATATTAAATACTAAAAAATAAATGAATGAATGAATGAATGAATGAATGAATGAATAAATAAATAAATAAATAAATAAATGAATGAATGAATGAATGAATGAATGAATGAATGAATGAATAAAGCCTATGGCCTAAGGACCCTGAGGGAAGCAAACAGCTGATCTGGGTCTCAATCCTCAGTGGCCATCCTGGGGTGAGGAGGAGTGGTGGCATGGTGGAGCTGGTGGTGGCAATGGAGAAGGAATACGACTCGCAGATCCTGGGCAGAAAAGAGTGCTTGTGGTCACTCACAGATCAGAGCACAAGCTGGGAGAGGAGTAAACTCTCCTTTGATTGTGCCGACTTGGAAGAATTGAGAACTTGCAGGTCTCTAGAGATATTTCAGGGAATAGCTGCACAAAACCTCTAAGGCCCAGGATAGTACACCTTCCATTTTTTGAAAAATGACTCAAAAGTCTAGTAACTGGCAGGGAAAATGCCCAAAAAAGGGGAAAAAATAAGACTATAGAAGGTTACTTTCTTGGTGAAAAGGTATTTTCTTCCATCCTTTCAGATGAGGAAGAACAAAGCATACCATCAAAAGAAGAATAAAAGTCAAGGCTTCTGTATCCCAAACAACCAAAATAAATATTCAATGGGCTCAGGCCATGGAAGAGCTCAAAAAGGATTTTGAAAATCAAGTAAGAGAGGTGGAGGAAAAATTGGGGAAGATAAATGAGGGTGATGCAAGAAAATCATGAAAAGCAAGTCAATAGCTTGCTAAAGGAGACCCCAAAAATGCTGAAGAAAACAACACCTTTATAAATAGACCAATCCAAAAAGCAAAAGAGGTCCAAATAAGTCAATGTGGAGAAGAATGCTTTAAAAAGCAAAATTAGACAAGTAGAAAAGGAGGTTCAAAAGGTCACTGAAGAAAATAGTTTTCTAAAAATTAGAATGGAGCAGATGAAAGCTAATGACTTTATGAGAAACCAAGAAATTATAAAAGAAAACCAAAAGAATGAAAAAAATAGAAGATAATGTGAAATATCTCATTGGAAAAACAACTGACCTAGACAATAGATCCAGGAGAGATAATTTACAAATTATTGGTCTACCTGAAAATCTTGATTAACAAAAGAGCTTAGATATCTTCTTCCAAGAAATTATCAAGGAAAACTGCCCTGATATTCTAAAACCAGAGGGTAGAATGGAAATGGAAAGAATTCATTGATCTCCTCCTGAAAGAGATCCCTAAAGGAAAACTCCTAGGAATATTGTAGCCAAATTCCAGAGTTCCCAGGTCAAGGAGAAAATATTACAAGCAGTCAGAAAGAAATAATTCAAGTATGATGGAAATACAATCAGAATAACACAGTATTTAGCAGCTTCTACACTAAGGGATTGAAGGGTTTGGAATATGATATTCCAGAGGTCAAAGGAGATAGGATTAAAACCAAGAATCACCTACCCAGAAAAACTGAGCATAATATTTCAGGGGGAAAAATGGAATTTCAGTGAAATAGAGGATTTCCAAACATTCTTGTTGAAAAGACCAGAGCTGAATAGAAAATTTGACTTTCAAACACAAGAATCTAGAGAAACATGAAAAGGTAAACAGAAAAGAGAAGCCTTAAGGAACTCACTAAAGTTGAAGTATTTACATTTCCACATGGAAACATGCCCTTTATACCTCATGAGACCTTTTTCCATTTTAGAGTAGTTAGAGAGAATACATACACACACACACAGATCACATATATATATTTTTCTCAACTGGAAAATGAGCAAGATCAGTTAGTTGACCGCTAAGGTCCCTTTCAGTTCTAAATGAATGATTCTATGAATTCATTCTGTCAAATTACAAACAACTCTGGCTTACAGTATTAGAGCATTGTCTGTGGATTTGCCTATGATTATACAACAGTCAGTGTGAGAGGCAGGAATTGATCCTAGGTCTTTCTGAATCCAAGTCCAATACTCTATCATATCCCATACTAACTCATACAAATAAGGTTACCATGACTCTTTTTTCCATGCAAATACTCCCGCATTCCTCAGTGCTCTCCAAACCTAATTGAAAATATTGTCATTTAACATGGGGTCACTTAGGCAAAGTCTCTCCTAATTGTACTGTTCAGATGAGTTGTCTGAGTCATGGTTAACGCATAAGAGAGAAATAAGGAATATGATACAGAGGTGCAGTAGAATCGCATTAATTCAAGGTATATTAATCTGAAATTTGCAGGAACTGGAGCAAGACCAAGAAGTTTCCTTTTAAACAAATATTTGTCGAGAGAGGTTGACTGAGACGATTGTGTAATGAAAATTACTGGAGGTATTACTTAACCTACTTAAGATATTTTTTTCAAACACAAACACCATTCATTTGAATACAAACAAATGATATGCAAAGTTCAAATGAGTCATATTCACTCAGACAAACTAGAGTAGGATTTATAATGGACCACACAAGATAAACAAACATTTTCCCTACCAAAAAAATTCATAATTTTGTCAGTGTGGGTACTCCTTCCACTCATGGAGGTTGCAACTCTTCTGTGACTTAGTATATGGTCTTTGTGAGTTGCTATAACAGGAAAAATATAACTCTTAGTTTTCAACCTTCTTCTGATCAGTCAGTTTAAACTGAGCTAGTCTTGCAGTGCTAAAATCCTTCAGTAAAAGAAATTTACCTAAGCCTAGAATGCATAGACCTATTTAGTTTTGCTTTCTTGCCTGGGCTCTGAGCATTTTCTTTCTTTAAAGCTGTAGGTGGTAGTAAAAAGAAACTATGAAGCGTTCCCCCTGTTTCAAATCCATATTAGTGTAAGTAAATAGCAAAACACATCAGTCTTTCCTTTCTCTAGGCAACACTGTTAAGTAGGGAATGCTTCTTCCTCAATTCACCTCTCAGTAACAAAGATTTTCTGTAACCATTTCAGCTCTCAGCAACTGAGGCAAAATCTGTCTTCTTCCAGTCAGGTAAGCAGAGTAAGAACCCAGGCTGTACACTATTCTTTAAATTCTTAGTTTTTCAAAGAGCCATTGCTCAGGTATAATTGGATGACCTCAGTTCTCTTCAGTAAGGAGATAGTGGCTCAATCCCATTTTCTCTGTATCCAGCCTCATTTTGCTTCTTTGGTCCCTGACTGGTTCCTGTCTCAAAGCAGGGCAAGAAAACAAAATTTGTGTTTCTATCAGAAGTGCTACAAATAAGCGATACCCAAGTGTTTCATTTTTTAAAACAATGTCTAGTTATCAGTTTCCCAACCCTGGCATCTTCAAAATATGTTTCTTTCTTTCTTTTTAAATTAATTAATTCATTTTCAGTTTTCAACATTCACTTCCACAAGATTTTGAGTTCCAAATATTCTCCCCTTCCCCCACTCTAAGGTGGTGTTCATTCTGATTACACCTTTCTGCAATTTGCCTTCCCTTCTATCACACCCCTATCTTCTCTTATTCCCTTCTGCTCTATTTTCTTGTAGGGCAAGATAGATTTCTATAACACATTGCCTGTATGTCCTAATTGCACGTAAAAACACATTTTTAATTTTTTAATTTAATTTAAAACTTTGAGTTCACATTTTCTCCCTTTCCCTCTCTACCCATCCCCATTGAGAAGGTAAGCAATTCAATAAAGGTTATACATGTGTAGTCATGCAAAACACTTCCATAACAGTCATGTTGTGAGAGACTGTTTTTCCTTCCATCCTACCCTGTTCTCCCATTTATTCTGTTCTCTCATTTGACCTTGTCCATTCTCAAAAGTATTTACTTTTGATTATACCCTCTTCCCATTTTCCCTCTCTTCAATCATCCCTGCCCCTTATCCTCTTCCCCACTTCTTTTGTGTAGTGTAAGATAGATTGTCACAACTAATTGAGTGGGCATGTTATTCCCTCCTTAAGCCAAATCTGATGAGAGAAAGGTTGATTCATTCTCTCTCAATTCTCCTCTCTTCTTCTACTCCATTATAAAAGATTTTTGTTGCCTTTTTTATGTGAAATAACTTATCCCATTCTATTTCTCCCTTTCTCCTCCCAATATTTTCCTCTCTCACCTCTTAATTTTATTTTTTAGATATCATCCCTTCATATTCCACTCACCCTAAATAAAGTATATATATATATATATATATATATATATATATATATATATATATATATATATATATATATATATTACATAATATATAATATACATATATAATGTAAATTATATATATATATTCCCTCCAGCTATCCTAATACTGAGAAAAGTCTCAAGAATTACAAATATTATCTTTCCATGTAGGAATATAAACAGTTCAACTTTAGTAAATCCCTTATGATTTCTCTTTCCTGTCTACCTTTTCATGCTTTTCTTGATTCTTGTATTTGGAAGTCAAATTTCTATTTAGCTCTGGTCTTTTCATCAAGATTGCTTGAAAGGCCTATATTTCATGGAATATCCATTTTTCCCCAAAATATTATGCTCCCTTTTTATGGGAAAATGATTCTTGGTTTTAATCCTAGCTCCTTTGACTTTTGGAATATCATATTCCAAGCCCTATGATCCTTTAATAAAGAAGCTTCTAGATCTTATGTTATGCTGATTGTGTTTCCACAATGCCCAAATTGTTTCTTTCTATCTGCTTGCCATATTTTCTCCTTGATCTGGAAACTCTGGAATTTAGCTACAATATTCCTAGGAGTTTTCCTTTTGGGATCTCTTTTTAGTAGGCAATTGGTTGATTCTTTCATCTATTTTGCTCTCTAGTTCTTGAATATCAGAGCAGTATGCCTTGATAATTTTTTGAAAGATGATGTCTAGCCTCATTTTTTTAATCATGGCTGTCAGATAGTCCAATAATTTGTAGATGATCTACTGCATCTGTTTTCCAGGTTAGTTGTTTATCCAATGGGATATTTCACATTGTCTTCTATTTTTTCATTCTTTTGTTTTTGTTTTATAATTTCTTGATTTTTCATGAAGTCATTAGCTTCCATCTAACCCATTCTAATTTTTAAGGAATTATTTTCTTCAGTGAGCTTTGGGGTCTCCTTTTCCACTTGCCCAATTCTGCTTTTCAAGGCAGTAATCTGATTGGGGTTTTGGACTTCTTTTGTCATTTCTATTAGTCTATTTTTAAGGTATTATTTTCTTCAGCACTTTTGGGGTCTCTTCCAGCAAGCTATTACACTGTTTTTCATGAGTTTCTTGCATCATTCTTATTTCTTTTCCTAATTTGTCCTCTACTTCTCTTACTTGATTTTCAAATTCCTTTCTGAGCTCTTCCATGGCCTGAGACCAATTCATATTTTTCTTGGAGGCTTGGGACGTAGGAGCTTTCACTTTGCTGTCTTCTTCTGGTTTTGTGTTTCTATCTTCTTTGTCACCAAAGTAAGATTCTGTGGTTTGATTTTTTCCTCTATATTTGGTCATTTTCCCAGACGATTACTTGATTTTTGAGCTCTTTGTCAAGGTAGGTTCTTGCTTCCAGGACTGAGGTGTGGGATGAGTGTGGTATACTATCCCAAGTTTCAGGGGGGTTTGTGTAGCTGTTTTCAGAAATACTTCTAAGGACCTGCAAATTTTAAGGTCTTCCAGGGTTGTATGATTAAGGAGAGATGCTTTCTTCTCTCCTGGTCTGTGCTCTGGTCTGTAAGTGACTTCAAGCACTCTTTTCAGCTTTGTAACTGTGAAGAGGCTTCCCTGTCCCCCACTGCCACAAGCTCCATGCCAGCCCTCCTTCTAGTCTCAGGACTGCCACCCAAGGCTTTGACCCACATCCAAGCAAGAGAATCTCAACTTAGCACTGGCAAACAGATCCCAGCAATCTTCCTCTGATCACCCACTTGATCCCCCCACATTTTGTGGGCCTAGAGTTCCAGAAACAACCATTGCCCCTATTGCTACTGGGGCTGCTGTGGACTTGCTCCTGTCTCACACAGGTCTGACAGGCTTTTTCTACTGATCTTCCAAACTGTTCTTTGAGTTTTGGGGATTGAGAAGTCTGGAAACTGCCACAGTTGCCAGTTATTCAGTCCCCTGAGGCCTGCTCAGACCCTGTCTGTGCTGGAAGTGGCCCATGTTGGACTGTGCTCTGCTCCCACCCTAGTGCTATATATCCTTCATGGCTGTCTTAGGCTGGAGATTTGTTTTAATTCATCATTTTGTGGGCTCTGCAGCTCTAGAATTTGTTTAGAGTCATTTTTTATAGTTGTTTTTTATAGTTATTTGGGGTTTGAGGGAGAACTCAAGAAAGTTCCTGCTTTACTCCACCATCTTGGTTCTGCCATCCTGTTGGTTTCTTTAAAATCTTCACATAACTTTTTTTCCACCTAAATTCTTTTTCTTGGAGGAGTTGATATTTCAGAGGTTCTTTCAGAAAGTCTGTGCTTTCTACCCCTTCCCACAAATAAAATTTTCCAAATGTGAAAAGGGCAGCACTGTACAATAAGGTCATATATCTAGAGATAAAAAGCATCTCATTTTGTGTAAATGAGGAAAGGAGCTTGCCTTGCTCACGCAGGTAGTAATTGGAACTTAGGACCTCTGACTATAGAGCCAGTGTTCTTTCCGCTTCTTGAATAACATACCTGAAATAAAGTATTTCATTCAAATAAAATTAATTGAAAAATTCAGATTCATTCCAGCTGTGTTTCAGAAAAAAAGTCTTATAAGAAGTTCAATACAGAAAATATTCATATAGTTGAGGTTAAATCAATTTACTGATGTTGGTCAAAGATCTAACACTAAGAAAACCAGCAATTAATATTTCGAGAGTGTCTAAGACTTCTACAACTCTTTGCCTTCTCTTTTCCCTCTTCTATCATTTTTCCAGAACTACTGCAGAAAAAGAAATGGTACACATATAATTCAGATTTGCAGAATATATAGCTTAGCAACTCATTCCCAGAGTGGCCATATGGCTTTAAACAAATACAAAGGTATATGCATAACATAACATCATTCTTTGAGGAGTGAGCAATCAGACCCTCCTTCCTCAATCCCAAACAAAAAGTCCTTTTAGGGGTGTATCCTCCCCACACTGCCCTTGCACTGTCTACTCTCAGATATATGCTCTAATGAGCCAAGCCCCAGTCTTAACAATGCTCCAACCCCTGCTTCCAAGTCCTGAGGGGCAGCTGGGCAAAAAAACCCCAAAACATCAGGGTGAAGTCCTTGGGGCTACATGGCATTTTCCCCCTCCCACCATACGCAACTTCACCCCTTGGGTCCCAAAGTGTCCCAGAAGACCACTGCAAAAAAGCACACTCAGTGCCTTGCTGCGCAATCCCCATCTTGCCTCGGGACTGAACTCTGAACTCCTGGGTTCCTTCTCCTCCAGATGGAGATAGACATTTCCACCTTCCACCTAGGTTTGCACACAGGCACCTATCTGCTCCAATTTCCTCTCCCGTTCCACCATTCACCTTTCCAAGGTTGGCACTCTGGTAGTTTTTGATCCTAATCCAGAGCTCCATCCCAAGTCCTTGCTGTTCTGGTCTGGGTTCTGAATACAATACACTTCCAGGGCCTTCACTCCTCCTACAGAGTCAGGTTCAAATGTATTTGAAAATGCACATCCAAAGTGGCATTCTTCTAATATATCAACCAGAAGACAGATCATCAGATCCTAAGAAATCATTACCTACTGCCTAGTCTTTGGGGGATGAGCTCTGGCTTAGAGAAACTTGTCTCAATCTGTTTGTCAAGATCATAATCAAAACTTCTCCACCAGAATTTGTGTATCCTCTGAAAACTAAGAGTTGCTTACTCAACAAGAAAACTTATTCAACAAGAAAAATTACTGTTTACTGGAAGACTCTTGAAGAGCCATTTATAATAGGATTTAGAAAATGTTAACAACAAAGAAGTAGCAGCAGATGAAGAAACATTTGTTCCTTCCATAGATCATGTTTGTTTGTTTATTTTCTTAGATCACTGGAGTGATCTGGAATAAATGTGATAATTAATGGAGTGGAAAATAAATTAAGCCAAAGGAGGTACGTGAGTAAACATTATAGCAATTTAAATTCTTTTTTTATGGTTTGAAAGGTGTTAAAAATACAAGGAGTTTATTTTTGTGTTAAGAATAAAACTATCTAAAGAGCCTATAAATCCAAATCAATGTACTAGAAACACAAATACACCTGAATTTATGTGTTCATGATTCAGATTAAAGGAATATATTTGTTCTCTAATTTCTGTTGTTAGATGCAGAATTAGTTTTTATTTTATGCAATTATTTTTTAAGATACTTTATAAAACCTAAATTTGTCTTGATTTCTTTATGGGTTCATTATGAAGTAAACAATCAAAGACACGTGTATGTGCACAGATAGAAGCAGCATACCTTCACTGATAGAGTGTTCGATTTGGATTCCTACCATCTAAGTTCAAATCCAGCCTTTGATACCCATTAGCTACATGACCCTGGACAGATCATTCAACTTTTGCTCTTGTCCTCAAGCAATTTCTTAGGACTTATCACCCAATATCAGGATACCCAGAACTCCTTAACATGAGGCTGAAGAAATCTCAAATTCTTCCTATATTTGCTTTAAGCATTTCAACACCTTCTAATTGAACCACAGTAACAACAGAACCATGACAGTGTTTAAGATCAAATTCCAGAATAAGGGAAATTTATGCTCTTATACCTGTGTCTGAACAGTTTCAGCCAAAGCCTTCTGGTCACTTGCAGACAAATGGAATTCTTTCAAAAGGTTCTTATAAGCAAAGGACTGTAATGTTTGCCTTTCTTGTTTGCAATTATGTAGGTTTCTACTAATCCCTGTTTAATAAATGGCAATATACTGTAAACTATATTCTCTCTAGGAGTATGTCAAATCTTGTGAAAGTCCCTGATAGAAAATCATATGGAAATCTTTCCTTTCCTCCTCAAACTCCTGAATAATATTATTAAAAAAAGAATGTGATTATTTTTGCAGTAGGCCATATATTTTAATTACCACAATTATCAAATACAATTTACCAAGCAGCTATGTAGATGAATACACATAGTAACAAAACCTATGTGTGTGTCAATACACACATATCAATGCATATTTTTACTTTTTTTTTAACCTGTGACATTGTTCTTAAATTTCTGTGGCATACCAAATGTCGTAAGTGGAAGATTCTAGAGGAAAATGTTAATTGTTAGATTTTAAAGGGAGATGAGAATGGTAGAGTTTTGAGAAACACACACTTGACTACTGTGTTGAATATGTAGACAAGAAATAAGAGAACAGAGATGGTGAATCTGAAAGGGAAGACAAACATGGTGAAAGAAAGAGGGTAAAAGAAAAAGGAAATAAAATGATGTAATGGAAACCAAGAGAAGAAAAGAAAGACAGAAAATAACTGAAGTCATAAGAGGAAAAATTAAAGAAAAGGAAGGGGGAGAAGATAGAGAAAGGGGAAAAAAGAAGAGAAGACAGAGGAAATGAGAAGAAAGGAGTGAATGGGGGAAAGAAGAGGAGGCATCCAATTATATTCAGTAAATATGTAATTAATGTTTTTGTTTTATGTTGCAGCAGAAGAATCAGAAAAACCTGGAATTATGTTCTGCTGCTGACTTGTACTGACTATGTGACCTTACATAAGTAATCCCTCATTATTTTAGACTACTCTTTAAGATGCTAAGTTGCCCAGTAGGTGCCAATCACCATAGGTACAAGGGATTTCCTCACTAGATACCAATGGAATTATGGCTTTTGTCCCATGCTTCTTATTAAGGGCAAAGTTCTGGGAAGCAAAGATGAAATAAGACACATGCCCAGCTATCAAAAAGCTTGTGATCTAATGATAAGACATACATGCAAACTAAAAGTCAAAGCAGAATGATAGGAGGGCAAAGCAGAAATTTAAACAAAATACTATGAGAAAAAATGAAGTTGGATGGGTTCATGGAAAATATGGAACCTGAATTGGATCTGTTAAAATTATATAGTTATTGAAAAAAAATTTTTTTCTAAATTTTGAGTTTAAAATTCTCTCAGTCTCTTCAAGCCCATCCATGGAGAAGGGAAGCAATATGACTGATGTCAATTATACATTTAAACTCATGAAAAACATATTTCCATATTAGCCATGTTACCAAAAAAGCAAGAAAAAATACGTGAAAACAGTATGCTTCAATCTGCACTCGGAGTTCATCAATTCTCTCTCTGGATGTGGATAGTATTTTTAATTGAATTTTTTTAATTGTCTTGGATCATGATATTGATCAGAGGAGTTAGTTGAAATCTTGAAGGAAAGTAAAGATTTCAGTAATAAAAGGGACCTGGGAATGAGAGTGCAAGGAAGTATGGGAGTCTGCATAAAGGTGGTTCCCATAAAGCTATAACCTCATTCCCCCTACTGTTTTATTATCAGTCACACATTTTCCCAATTCCATCTTGTGTCATTTACATATAGATTGGCCCTGGAAAGATGTCACAACTTATTTTCAATTCAGTTAGGTTCAGCAAACATTTATTAACTAAAGTGCCTACAATGGAGAGAGAAGAATTTGCTCTGAGCAATGGAGATTTGTAGACAAAAATGCAACTGCCTTAGTGTAAGTGGTCTTCCATGCCAAGGGTAGGAAGGGACCAGGTTATCAAGGGCTTTGGAAGCCAAATGGAAAACTTGATATGTGGCACAGGATAACAGAGCGCAGATAGATTGTAAGCTATACTGACAGAGAGGGTATCAAAATTGATGAAATCACAGATACATTGATTTCCTGAAGTAATGCTGTACAATTGATCTGCAGATTTTACATTCGTGATTCAATGCGTCAAGATCTCATTTATGTGATTAGAAAATTACTTTTAATGTTTTATGACTTGGGTTGCTTTAGCTGACTTGGAACATTGGCTTTTAGTGCTTTTACTATGGATTGCTTTTTAATATTTTAAATTATCCAAAGTTGAACTTCCTGTCTACTTGCTAAGTCTTAGAGGGAACATAACCCTTGATTTTCAGCCTTAGTTTTCTGGACTCAGACCATCAAGGTAAATTGGTTAGTGTTGATCTACATCATCCTCTACTCCCCGATCCCAAGCACCTGTGGCCAATCCTCTCCAAACTGAGTGAAATGCAATCATTGTAGTATCTGACAGGTATCCGTACAACATTTTAGTCTTAAATGAAATCTCAAATTGAGTGAAAGATGTCTTTAACTTTTGAAACCCTCAGCAATGAAAAAATGCAGCAAAGAAACAAAAACATCCAGGGTCGATATATGGGCATGCTTCACTTTTTTCATTAAATATAAATTATTTAGGTATTGATTAATCAAAATTCTCTTTTTTTTGAGAAGAATGGAAAATAGAGATGTTAACTAGATAACTCTCAGGAAGACATGGCCTTTCTGGGTTTCACTTTCTTCATCTATAAAATTAGAAGTTAGACTTGATGTCTTCAGAGGTCCTTTGCAGCTTTAAATCTATAATCCTATGATGCCATGTTCTTAAAACAGAACAAAACAAAACAACTTTTCGGGCACAGAACTAGATGGTACCAGAAAGTTTTCAGAGAAGGATCTCTGACAATTACTCTTATTAAGCTCTGTCTAAGTAAGGTCAAAACACAATTTCCAAAAGTCACCAGGCAGCACAGGGCCCAGAAGCAGGCTGGGCATGACTGGCATTTCCTTATAAGATAGCTGATGAGGCTTATACCAAAGCATTGCGGTTAAGATTTAGGCATAGTATGCAGAGATTTGCAGGCAAAAAGGGAGCAAATTAGGCTTATAGCTCCCTGCAGGACATGCCCAGTCCTAATTAGTTTATTGGGCTTGAACATTGCAAAAGATGGAAAGACATGGGGATTTCATCAAAGCTATCAAATATAAAAGAACACCAGACAGGATTATTGAGGGAGAAGTACTGTGTGAGCCTTAAAGAAGGTCATAAATGTATTGTCTTTGTTGTTCCTACAGGCACTGTTGTTGTTGTTATAAAGAGCCAAGATGGGTCAAGAAGAGTTGGACCATCATAACTCCTCTGATTTTTATTTATTCTTTTTCAGTTCTATACTTCTCCTGAGCCATCAATTTTCTTTATCTCCTCATTTCTGTCTGCTTTGCAGCTCGAGAACCACCTTTGACAAAGAGCTCTTAACCTTTTCATGTGTGATGGACCCTTCTCAGAATGTGTGTGTGTATGTATATATGTAAGTATGTATGTATGCATGTATGTATATGTTTAATAATCAAGGGAAATGCTAAATTTCAGTGAAAATAAAGGTGCAATTTTTTTTCCTATGGATGGTGATAGACCAAGGCCAAGATCTTCTGAGATCTATCCAAGACCTCCAGGTTAAGAATCCATACCATACATGAAGTTTTTTCGGATTCTCTCCCTCACCCAATATGCCTGGTACCCCCTCCCAAATTCACCTTTGTTTAACTATTTGGCATTCATTATCTTTACATTTATTCTATTTACGTATATCTTTGTTGTCTCCTCCACTATGACTTGAACTCCTAATTATTGGGGACTCTTCTGTTCTTTGTCATTGTATCCCCAGCATATAAAACAGAGACTGATCCATGAAGGGTATTTAATAAATACTTGTTGATTGATTACTTTCCTTCCTTTCTTTACTATTTCTCCTTCCAAATGCTCTATTTGTCAACATGGGGTGTACAGTGTGTTCAGGGAAGACCAGTACCTCTGATGTGATGGCTGCTGAGCCCTTTTCAGCGCTCTTTCCACCTTTGGTGTGCACCTGTTCCACCCAACTTTTACCTGTGGCTCCAAGAAGCTGCAACATGTGCAGCAGCCACACCCTGGTAAACCATTTCACAGATAGGCCAAATCAGGGTGAGGGTAACCAAGTGTTCTCAAACCCACTGGTGAGGTAGGGGACTGTTACACCCAGCATGAGAAGACTGCCTCTGATGGAATGGGCTGATGAGAGCAATTTGTCAAATGAAGGCAGCTGATATGGAATGCTTAGAGCTTGGTTAGACACCAAAGACACCAAGGTCATCCACTGCTTCCTGAGTCATTGCCAACCATCTTGACTCTATCCTGCCACTGGATTATGATGACTCCAGAGGAGAAGGTGAGGCTGATGACTTCGTGCAACTCAGACTCACTTAAATCCAATTTATGCACTAATCAAAAGACATCACCCATACCCTTTTACTATTTTACTATTATACTTCAAAGTCCTGTGGCAACAGGCAAGTGATGAAGCAGCAGGTGTGGATACACTGGGAGCTGTAGTCACAGTCCTGCACTAAGCCATAGGGTCATTTCTCACTGGAAGCAGAAGTGGGATACAGCAGCCTCCTGACAGCCTTTTAAGGATCGCACTGCTCTATGAGGAAGGGGGCTAGAAAAGGTGCCCTAAAAATTGTCTGCTTACCCAACACTAGCCTGATTACTGCAGCAGGCAGGGAATCCCACATAAAACAATGTACAAAATGTACAAAAACATCTGCAAAGATGATTCCCTTCAACATCGGCACATTGAACATGCACATACTTATAGACAACACGAAATCCAGTAGAACTGAAAGATCAACTGCTCTTGTTGCAAGAGAACTCAACAGGTATCGCAAACAAACAGTAGCTCTGAGTGAAACAAGGTTGGCAAATAAAAGCCAAGTTACTGAAGTTGGAACAGGATACACATTTTTCTGGAGTGGCCATGGTGAAGGGGAGTTCCATGAAGCTAGCATAAGTTTTGCAATCAAAAGTGATCTAGTCAGCAAGCTGGTATGCCTGACAAAAGGAGTGAATGACAGGCTCATGACAATGTGATTGCCACTTGGAGTCCTAGGGAGGAATGGAGCTAGAAACAGGAACAGCAATGGTCATTTACTGCTGAAAACTTGTGAATCACATGACCTTCCCATTCCAACACTGTTTTCTGTTTACCTAAATGCAAAAACAAAACAAAACAAAACAAAAAGACCTTAATGGACACACTGTCCTAGTAAGCATGACATCTAATAGACTATGTGATTGTAAAGAGAAGAGGCAGACAAGACGTGAGAGTGACAAAGGCAATGTGTAGTACAGAGTGCTAGACTGACCACAGACTTATCCTTTCCAAGTTAAATATATGCATTCTTCAAAAGTGCCACCCCCAAGGCAAAATGACTACCACAAGAATTAATGTCAACAAATTAGAGACCTTCCCTGAGCATGAACAGTTTGTTGCTAATTTGGAGGGAAAGTTGAGCCAACACACAGCTGGCAACAGTGGAGCAGAAAAGGAGTGGACAACTTTCAGAGTACAGCACCGCATTTGGTCATCTGGGTCAGAAGACTCGCAAACACCGAGACTGGTTTGATGAAAATGATGGAGAAATCCAGAAGTTGCTGAATGAATAACGAGAACTCCACAGGATTTACCAGCAGGATCATTCATCCATCTCTAAGAAGGCAGCATCAATGTGACTCCATCAGCTCTGAGTAGTTGTGATGCACCATAGATTATTTCCTTGCTAGTGTTCTCCTTAATAGATTGATCTTTCCCCTGGAAGATGTTTATATACCTGAGAGCCTATGTAGCTTCAGAAAGGGTTGAGGAACAGTCAATATGGAATTTGCTGTCCAACAACTCCAAGAGAAATGTCAGGAGCAGAACAGAGGTCCGTAAACAACGTTAATAGATCTGACAAAGACTTTTGGCACTGTTAGTCATGAAAGTATATGGAAAATTGTGTCAAAATTTGGTTGCCTAGAGAAGTGCATCAGTATTGCATGTCAATTTCATGATGGCATGTTTGCTGGGTTCAGGATAGTGGACAACACTCTAGTGCCTTCCCAGTCACCAATGGAGTGAAACAGGGCTGTATGCTCGCTCCCATGCTTTTTAGCATGATGTTTTCAGCCAGGTTACCAAAAAGCTTTCAATGAGTATGAACACAGCATCATGGTCAACTACTGTACTGATGGTAAGTTCTTCAATTTGAAAAGGCTACAAGCCAAGACCAAAGTAGAGGGAGTACTGGTGCATGATTTTCTGCTTACAGATAATTGTGTACTCAATGCAGCCTCTGAAGCTGAGACACAACAAAGTATGAAAAATTCTCTGCTGCCTGTGCTAATTTTGGACAAGAAAATATCAAGAAAACACAGGTGCTTCATCAGCTACCACCACACCATTCATATGTGGAACCATTGATAACACCAAATGGAGAAGTCTTGAATGCTGTGGATAAGTTCATTTATCTTGGTAGTCTACTTTCCAGGGATGTACACATTGACAATGAGGTTGATACACACATTGCCAGAACTAGCTCAGTGTTTGAGAAGCTCCAAAGAAAAGTTTGGGAGATGATAGATATTAGACTGACTACCAAACTGAAGGTCTATAGAGCTGTTGTGCTGACCTCATTGTTGCCCGCCTGTAAAATATGCACAGTCTATCAGTGCCATTCCAAGAAACTGAATTGGTTCCATTTGAACTGTCTTAGGAAGATTCTGAAGATCACCTGGCAGGATAAGATACCAGACACTGAGATCCTTGCTTAAACTAAACTGCCAAGCATTCAAACTATATGTCAGAGAGCGCAACTCTGATGGGCTGGCCACGTTGTTTGAATACAAAATGTGCCCTTGACAAAAAGATTATTTTATGGAGAACTGGCATGGGGCAGGTGATCACATGGTGGTCAGAAGAAGGGATACAAGGACACTCTCAAGGTCTCTCTCAAGAATTTTGTATTTGATTGTGTGACATGGGAGACACTGGCACAGGACCACTCAGTATGTTTTGCTCACATTAGAAAAGGTGCTGTGTTTTATGAACAAAGCAGAGTTGAAAAAGCACAAAGGAAATGTAGGATGTGCAAATTTGGAGTAACTACCCCAAAGGTTCACAGGGATTATCTGTGCCCTATCTGTGGTAGAGCATTCTGAGCTCGTATTGATCTGATCAGCCACAGTCGTACACATTACCACTTCACTTTACCATGGTGATGTCATTTGGGGCCTCTTTGAGAATGAAGGACAACAACCAAACAAGCGACCATTAGTCAACAACTCTGGGCCATAAACTCAACTTAAAGCAAAGTTCCGTGGCATATTACTATTAACACTTAGTTCAATTGGTAAAGCAAGTTTCATGGTCTCCTTAGAGGTAATGAAGACAAATACAGAAGGGTGGAATGCATCTTCTGGTTGAAAAACACATACTCGACTTATGTATTGAGAAACAGAATTAATAACTTATATTGATTACTTGTGATTTTCTAACCCTTAATGTGATTAATGCAGCAGAACTATAATCAAAGTGTGTTCCCTATACCTGTGTTTATTTCTTTGCTATTTCAGCCTTTATCCCATTACGTTCATGATTAAAGATTGATCTCAAATATCACCTCTTCTACAAAGCTCTATAATTATAAACTTCAAAGTTATACGATATTGGGTAGGTCATTTAACCTCCTCACCTGCAAAATGACAGGTTTGGACTGGATGAATCCTAAAGTAACTTACAAATTTAGGAATCTATGAGTGAGTCTACAGATAAAAGAAATCCTTGAGTCAGATTTGGAAGGCTTAGAAAACTTCTAAGCCAAGACCTTTCCTTTAGAGCAGTAGTTCTTAACATAAGGTCTGTAAACTTTAAAAAAAATATTTTGATAATTATATCTTGATATAATTGGTTCCCTTTCTAAAACTTTACATTTTATCTTATTTATAAAACTATATTATTCTGAGAAGGTATCCATAGGATTCACCAAATTGCCAAAGTGATCCATTACACACACACACACACACACACACACACACACGCACACACACACACGCACATACATGTTAAGAATTCCTGCCATGAAGGACTGTTTTCTATACCTTCCTTGATAGTTTCTCAGGTTTCATCATGCATATTATAAATCTTTGTGAAAGAGACTATTCTCACTTATACTCCCCAACTCCCTGTAGCTACTGCTACAAGCCTTGCTCCAATTTCAAAATAACCAACCTATAGGAAACCATTGATGTACCTAGGACTGCAACTTGAGTTTTCTAAATGCCAATCATATTTTCACATCAATAAACTATGTTATCTTCTGTCTCTGTAAAAAAATCCTCAAGGTTGTCTCAGAGGCATATTTATATTGAGGACAAATTAAAAAAATGAAAGAAAAAAACTGTGATAGAAACATAAGAAACTAAAATGCTTTTAAAATAATGATATTTGTGTTGCAATATTGCATATGTACAGTGATTGTTTTTTAAATTTTTTGGTTAAATCTTCTGTTTGGGAAGATTCAATAGTTAATAGATCTAGTCGATATCAACATAGATGAGCTGTCAGTTAAAAATGCAACTTAACTAGAGAGCAAAATGATAAGTCTCTCATGGGTTAGAACTCACTATGTCTGGAATAAGGATTTAGCATGACTTAGTACCAGTTGATTTTGAAACTCTAAAAGATAGCCTTAAGGCTTTTTCTGATGACTGCTCCATAATACTTCTATAGGGAATATTCTATTAAGATTTTGGATACATTCACTATTAAGAATAAATCTGCATTTCTGACACACTGTAGTGTTTAGGTCTAAGTACCTTTTAGTTGCAAACATGATTTCCCCAGTGAATAAGCTTTCCCCCAAGTTTTAACCCTTAAAATATTTTATTGATGCTTTTTAGTATTACTGTCACATCCCAATAACTCTTTCCCCTACCCCATAAAAAAAAGACACCTTCTTTATAACAAATAAAGACAATTAAGCAAAATAATCTACTTTGGCTATATCTGAACATTTATGACTGGAGTCAGGAAATGTAATACTTTATCATTAGGAAACTCAAGTAGTGTGGCTGGGTTATAGAGCATGTGAATGAGAGTAGATTCTAGGTAAGGATGGAAAGGTAGGCAGGATCCAGGCTGTGAAGGGAGTCAAAGGTCAAACAGAAGAACTTCCTCAGAGGCAGTAGGGAGCTTGTTGAAGACTTGTGATTAGACCTGTGTTTTAGGATATCACTTTGGCATCTCTATGGAGGATGAACTGCAGAAAGAACACATTAGATGTGGAAGATAATTAGTAAACTCTTGCAATAGTCCAGATAAGAGGTAAAGAAGGTCTGAAACAGGGTTTTAGCAAGAAGAGTGAACAGAAGGAGATAGATTGGACAAATGTGAAGGTAGAATTTATGAGATTTGTGCACTGATGTACTAATTTGATAACAGGCTTTGATATAGAGATTTCACTATTGATACTCCAATATCCTGGTAAAAATTTGTACAAAGAAAAAATACATGGAGGGTAGAGCCAAGATGGTGGAGTAAAAGCAGGGACTTCCTTGAGCTCTTCCCAAAACCCATCCAAGTAACTGTAAAAATTAACTCTAAAGAAATTCTATATATGCAGAACCCATCAAATGACAGAGCAAAACAAGTCTCCAGCCCAAGACAGCCTGGCAGGTCAAAAAGAAGGGTGTATCACATTGGGCTGGGAGTGCAGTGCAGTCCAGCGTGGGCAGTACTGGCACAGATGGGGCCTGAGCAGGCCTCAAGGGACTGAATCCCTGGCAGCTGTGGTGGTTTCCAGACTTTTTATTCCACAAATGCTAAAGACAGCATAGGTCACTGGGGAAATTCTGTCACACCTGGGTGAGAGAGGTCAAGGTCCAGCCTCAGTCCTGGGATGGTAGAGGGGCAGCAGAACCCATGGCAGGCACAGTAGCAGTAGCAGATTGGTGGGGGGAATAGAACAGCTGATCAGAGGGGGATTACAGGAATCTCTTTGCCAGTACTGAAGCAAGATTCTCTTTCTTGGTTTTGCTTGGATCTGGGTTGGGTCCTAGGTGGCAGTCCTGGGATGAGGAGGAGTGCTAATGTGGCAGAGTTTATGAATGCAGGGAAGAGGGAACCCTCCTCAGAGTTTCAAGGCAAAAAAAAATGCTATGGTCATTCAAGGACCAGAGCACAGACCAGGAAAGGAGTAAACACCTCTCCTTTGATCATAAAACATTGGAAGAGCTGAAAACATCTGCACAAAACCCCTGAAGGTTGAGAGAGTACACCACCACCACCCACTGGAAGAAGAGGCTTACCTTGACAAAGATTTCAAAAGTCAAGTAACTGACTGGGAAAAAGAGCAAACAGAGGGGAAAAAGTCAGACTATAGAATCTTACTTTGGTGACAAGGAAAATCAAAACATATAACCAGAAGAGGACAACAAAGTCAAAACTCCTACATCCAAAAACTCCAAGAAAAATATGAATTAGTCTCAGGGCATAGGAGAGTTCAAAAAGGATTTTGAAAAACAAGTCAACAGATTGCTAAAGAAAACCTCAAAATACGCTGAAGTTCAATAGAAGAGTTCAATAGAAGAAGCATGAAAAGGTTAACAGGAAAGAAAAATCATAATGATCTTATTAAAGTTGAACTGTTTACATTCCTTAATCTCATTGGATTTGGCTTAATACAGGAATAATATACACATTCAATTAAGTATTTTACCCTACAGGAAAGAAGGGGGAAGGGGATATTGGGGGAGGTGATGATAGAAGGGAAGGTAGATTGGGGGAGGGAGTAGTCAGAAGCAAACACTTTTGAAAAGGGACAGGTTCAAGGGAAAGAAGAGAATAAAGTGGGGGTGGGATAGGATGGAGGGAAATACAGTCTTTCACAGCCTATTATGGAAGGGTTTTGCATAACTACACATGTATAACCTATATTGAATTACTGGCTTTGTCAATGAGTATGAATGGGGAGGGATGAAGGGAGAGAATTTGGGAACTCAAAGTTTTAAAAACAAATGTTAAAAATTCTTTTTCTACGTACAGGCAATGGGGTAGAGAAATCTATCTTACCCTACAGGAAAATAACGGGTAAGGGGATAGGAGAGGATGGTGTGAAAGAGGAAAGGTCATAATTGGGAAGGGGTAATCAGAATGCAAGCAATCTTGGGGTGGGGAACAGGAGATAGGGGAAGAAAATTTGGAACTCAAAATCTTGTGGAAGAAATATTGAAGACAATAAATAAATAAATAGATAGATAGATACAATACTAGTACACATGCACACAAAATAACAAAGCAAAAATATCTGCCTTATGCATAGAAAAGGAAAAAAGTACAAAAATAATTTAAAAAATTATATGTAATAACAAAAACATTGCAAACAAAATATGTGCACAATTGAGGTATGACTGAACAAATTATGGTACATAATCTACCAAAAGGTGAAAATACAAAGAATTCAGAGAAACATGGGAAAACTTCCATGAAGTGATAGATACCGAATGAAACACCACTAAAGGAACAATATTCTTCATGGTTACAGTGTAAACAAAAAGTTAACATTGAAAAGGAAGAAAACTCTGATCAAATACAATGATCAATGATGCCTAAAGTTAAAGGATACATGCTTCCTTTCTTTTAATCAATAAACTAAATTTTCAGGAAATTTGAAAACAAAACCAGAAAAAAAGAAAATGCACGTCTCATTTGGCCTCTGTAGTCCATCACTTCTCTGCTGAGACAGAAGGCATGTTTGAGTATTATTCCTCTGAGGTTGCAATTGGTCACTGCTCTGAAGAAGAGAGTCCTAATGTCTTTCAACATTCTTTTTTTCTTTACATTTTTTGCGGTCATTTTATTAAGCAGAGTAGCTAAGTCTTCACAGTTGATCATTCATACAATATCGCTGTTAATCAGCAATATTGTATGAATGAGCAACTGGCAATGAATGTTATTCTCAGCAATACAATGATCCAAGAAAACTCCAAAAGAACTCATGAAAAAATGTTATCCATTTCCAGAGAAAGAACTGATGAAATCAGAATGCAGACTGAAGCATACTTTTTTTTTCACTTTATTTTTTTCAGGGTGGATTTTTTTTTATTGTTTTCTTTCACAATATTACTAATATTGAAATATGTTTTACATTATTGCATTGCATAACCTATATCAAATTACTTACCATCTTAGGGAGGGGGCAGAGACACAGAGAGGAGATAGACTCTGGAACTCAATTATTTTTTAAATGAATGTTAAAATTTGTTTTTACATGCAATTGGGAAAAATAAAATATTATTTAAAATAATAAGTATTATTACTGCATACAATGTTCTTCTGGTTGCTCTTGCTTCATTTTACATTAATTCATATATATCTTTTGTTTTTTTCTGAAACCATCCTGGTCATTTCTTATAGCAAAAACAGTGTTTCATCACAATCATATATTATAGCTTGCTCAGTCATTCCCCATTTAATGAGCATCCCTTCTATTTTCAATTCTTTGCCAACACACAATGAACTGCTATATTTTTGTACTTACAGGTTCTTTCTTTCTTTTCTTTCTTTTTCTCTTTGATCTTTTTTTTTTTTTTTGGTCCCAGTAATGCTATTGCTGGAACATAGAATAGGCTTAGTTTTCTAAATTGTTGTCCTGAATGGTTCAGAAATACTTCACCAGCATCCATTAATGTAT
Source organism: Notamacropus eugenii (assembly GCF_028372415.1). NCBI lineage: Eukaryota > Metazoa > Chordata > Mammalia > Diprotodontia > Macropodidae > Notamacropus > Notamacropus eugenii. The sequence continues at coordinate 401,885,116 of NC_092876.1, forward strand.
CTCACATCCTCTCCATTATATGTTATTTCTGATAGGTACGATGTGATATCTCAGAGTTATTTTCATTTTCATTTCTGTAATCTATAGTGATTTGATTCTTTCTTTTTTAAAATTAAATTATTTTATTTGTTTGCAGTGTTTGACAATCACTTACATATATCTTAGATTTCTCCCCTCCCTCCCCCTCATTGCCCCCTCCTTCCCCCCTCCCTCCCTGAGATTGTGTACCATCTTATATAGGTTCTACACATACTTTCCCATTAGATTTTTTTTTCATATCAGTATAGACAGCTTTGGTTTCTTCTTCTGAAAATTATTCATATCCCTTGACCATTTACCAGTTGTAGAATGGTTATTATTTTTAGAAATTTGACTCAATTCTGTATGTATTTGAGAAATGAGACATTTATGAGAGAAGCTTGCTGTAAAAAATTTCTGCTTGTCTATGGGACCTTTTATCAAAGTTTCGTTTCCCTAATTATCTCTTTTAATTGAGTTTATTTTCTGCTTTTGAATTGTCTTAGATCATGATTGCTACTTTCTTCCTTTGTTACTTCATCTGAAACATAATAGATTCTGCTTTAACCTCTCATTTTAACTCTGTGTGTGTGTCTTTCTGTCTCAAATATGTCTCTTGTAAAAATATATTGTTGTATTCTAGTTTCTAATCCATTCTGCAATCCACTTCTGTTTTATGGGTGGGTTCATCACATTCACATTCACAGTTATCCTTACCATGTATTTTCTTCCATCTTATTTTCTTCTGTTAATCCTTCTCCTTCTCTTTTTACTCTTTATAGTATTAAATATTAGTATTTGTAGAGTATTTTATATTTCTCAGAAGACTTATGTGTGTATCTTCTATTTGGTGTTCCTTTGAGGTCGATATTGTCATCATTTTGATCATTTTATAGATAAAAAGATAGATACAGAAAGGTCAGGTGTCTTGCCAAAGGTTGAAGTATTATTGCAAAGCTTTGTTTAACGTTCTTCCTCTTAGGTTATGTCATAGTTTCTAGCTCAGTATTTCATACAAAAAAGCAGTTAATAGTTGTTAAATGCATGAAGGAATTTATTTGACATATGAGTGAATTTTTCTTACCAGATTGTTTCTCTCTTGTCTCCGTATTCTTAGAGCCTAACCCCTGTGGCATATATTGGGTACTTAATAAATGCTAGTGAATAAATTGATAGTTATTTTTTAGTCCCTCCCTAAAATACTTAAGTGCCTTCATTTCCTTCTGATTATTAGCTCTGTTTGGCAGGAGCTGTGTAGAAAGGGCATTTCCCTTTACATTCTTAGAAAACAATTTTATAACTTGGAATCACATCCACATACTTGCTTCCCAGAAACACCTAGCAGAAATATATAATGAGCTGTTTAATTATTTTAAGATCAGGTGCCTGAAGCTAGTTTCCATCTTTGAAGCAATATATGAAATGAATGCCTAAGTCTCTGGTGTCTCAGTTGGTTGCAAACAAGTTAGGAACCAGGGGACTCAGTTAATTATCTCTTCTATGAACAAAATGTCAAATAAAAAAAGCAAGTTTTGCATTTATTGTAAAAATATGTACTTAATCCAATATTTATTTTGTGTGAAATGTTCAATTAGCCTAATGAAGAAATGGGCAAGAAATTAAGTGGAAGTTGCTGCATTTTCTTCCCAAGTCACATTGGAGATCAAGTGCCAGTTTCTGTCTAATAGAATTAAAACTTTTATTAGTAGGAAAACAAGTGAGAAATTTGGCTAATCAAATCACAGAGGTATTTGGAGATTATTTCTCAAGAATGATTACTTAGTTTGGGGGAAAACACATAAGCACAAATAAAGACATTTATATAACACACTTAGTTCACAAAACTCTTCGTAGCCACCTTGTGAGGTAGATAATATATTATTATTATACACACTTTACAGGTAAGGGAACTAAGACTCAGATAGATTAAGTGTCATATAAAGGAAGGAGAGCTGCATTTGGAGCAGAAGAAATGATTATATACATGCACACATCTTTTTGCATTATTTGCCACTGGGGGATAACATACGGTGGATTGTTGTTGAGGTATGGAGAGTGAAGTATATGACTTCTGATGTCCTTCCCAGGGGGGAGATGTCTTGATTCTGTAACTTGCCTTGGCCATAAAGCTAGCTTTCTTGACTCCAGTTGTTTCATTCCTCCTTACTACCTGACATATAATTGATGATCATGATATTGATGATGGTGATAATGACGATAGCAATCTGATTCCAACCTCTTAGAGTTGGAAACACTTGCATCTCTGACTCATACCACATAGGTGATCCTGAGCAACTCACTAGTCTCTCAATGGTCCAGGAATAATCTGTAAGATTATTACAGAAAAGTTGCCATTCTTCATTAATAAAGGGAAGATGGAATACGCTATTAGACATTCCTTATACCAATGAAATCACAAATGTAAACCAAAAAACAAACAAACAACAATACTAATATATTCTGTGCTTATTTTCTCACTCAGCAATATTCTTAGATCTAGTCCCACCAAAATTTTACCAAATAGTAAATTCCTTTACAGAATGTAATTAATAGGGGAAAATTCATAGTGTATTTTGCAATAGCAAAAAATAAATAAGGAGGAAATGAAAGAAAGATGATTCTGGTTAATTTTTTCCACTCTTATTATTAGGGTGGAAATTATTTGGCAAAGGCCTCCCTTTGGCTTCTTTTCTGCTTTATTTTCACCATAGACATGAGGAGAGGGAAAGAAGAGAAACTCCATCTTTCCTCTGTTTTTTCCTACTCCTTCTCCTTAATCCTGAGGCATACAGATAAGGCACTGAATCAGAGAGAGTGAGTTCAACATCAGGCTTTGCCACTTACTACCTCTATGACCTTCAAAACACTTAGCCTTTTTGGGACTCATTTTTTCCCCATCTGAAAAAAAGCGATGAGTTGGCTTCTGACTTTCCTTCCATCTGTAGATCTATAATCTCATACGGAAATTATAAAACCCCATAGTTATGCCATTAGAGAATAACAATATCCTTCAGAAATCAAATATTTTTCTTCCTCTTCCTATTTGGTCATAAACTCCCTGAGGACAGGATGAGTGTTTCTTTTATCTCTCTCAATTCTCTCATATGTACCTCAGTGCTTGACTTAGAGAAAGCACATAATATCTATCTATTGAGTTAAAATGTTGTTGCATTGGCCAAACTTCTTATAAATGGTGATTTTTATCCACTTCCTGGGTCTTTCTTCTCACAGTTTGCATGCAGTTGTATATCCTTATTAGAGATCCATCACACACATGGTTCACATTTGCCTTAACCTTATTTATAATAATTAAACACAACATAAGCCACAGTGGCAGCAGCCGTTTGTATACACGTAGCAATTTATAGTTATGCCGCATTTTACAACTATGATCTCCTCTGGTTTTTATGCCAATTCTACGAGATCAGTAGACAGCAATAGTTCACATTTTCCACAACTTCTTGTCATTTAGTCATTTTTCAGTGTTGTCTGACTCTTTGTGACCCTATGTGGAGTTTTCTTGGCAAAAGTGCTCTAGTCTGTTTTACAGGTAAGAAAACTGAGGCTAAAAGGGCTAATGACTTGCCCAGGGTCATAATGCTAGAAGTATGTAAGGCCAGATTTGAACTCAGGCAGATGAGTCTTCTTGATTCCAGGTCAGTGCTCTATCCACTGCACCACCTAGCAACAAGATTTAAAGTTATTTAAGCTTTACAGATTTGCCTTAAAGTGATAGCTTTAAGGTTTACAAATTACCCTCCCCTATAACAATCCTGAAAAATAGATAGTGCAGGTCACAGGCTCTTTGATTTAGAACTGGAAGAAAACTCAGAAGTTCAAAGTGATTATTTTACAGATGAAAAACTGTGGTTGTTCAAAGAGGTTTGATTATTTACTCCAAATCAGACCAAGTAAATAACGGAATTGGGATTCATACCTAGGTCCTCTGACTCTAAATCCAGTTTACCATGCCTTATTATTATAATGTCTATTTTAAAGAATGAGGAAACTGAGGCTTAGAGAGGACAGGACTAGAACCCAGGTCTTCTGACTCTATGAATTTCCTACTATACCAGGCTTTTTTTGTACTTGGTCCTGCCAGTAGATCTTACAGCTTATGCTGAATAGATGGATTCCTTTTATATTCATCTAATTATTTCATAGCTGTTGTTTCTCTTATTTTTGTGATTATACCCAGAGGGGTTTGAGAAATCATAGGGCCACAGCAAAGACGTATAATTTTGTTGTTGATTTCTTCAGTAGAGGAGTTATCAGCTTAATTGATGCTAATGCTCCTTGCTTTTCAAATCTGCTCCCGGCCCTACTTGGAAGTAAACATTTCCGTTAAGATGGTAACTTTGTATCAGATGAAAGGTGGAATTAATTTGTGGAAATGATAGAAGTTAAACATGAAAAATATGAGTTTCAATCACCATTGACTAGAGTCTTTATTGCCTATTATTTAGAATTATGTTCTGAATAATACGTCTAGGTGATGGGGAGGGATCTAATTGGTTAATGGACATCACCAAAGGATAATCTAATCTACCCCATCCTCTATATCCTTGGGTTTGAGACTGTAAGGAAAGAGATCCATTTGAGGACTGTTGATACCACTAACAGGTAAAAATCAGCCACTGCCTTATAAGTTGCAGTTAAAAGCTATTTGAACTGAAAATCTTTCTTTTCACCATATCATAGAGTATTCCAATAGTATACAGGATTTGTATAATGCACAATAAATGATATAAATTATTTCAATATATCTCACATGAAAAAGGTTTTCTGAAGATGGAACAGTAATAGTTATTGATTTCCATAAATTAATGTGTAATTTGTAGGGATTTAACATTGTAAAGTACCTTGATTAATTATCTTAACTGGTTTGGAAGACAGTGCTAGTGAAAACAAGGGCTCAAGGTTCCTTTCTTTGAGTTCATTAGTTTTTCTTTGTTATGCAGTTTTCTCACCCATGCCAACCATGCTGTTGGTCAACAATCAGGTATAGAGCTACCTGACAGGCAGTGAGGATGAAGAATGACAATTGGGCAGAAGTATATGAATATGTAAAAATTCAAAATCACCACTGGAAAAATAATGCAAAGCTCTCACCTCACTAACAGGAAGGCCACTGACATACTCTTCCCTGCGTCTCTCAATCTCTCTCTCTCTCTCTCTCTCTCTCTCTCTCTTTCTCTCTCTTTACTTCACAAACACATAATCTTTTTCTGCCTGTCTCTTCCCCCTGTACCTCTCATAGTCTCTGTTTCAACCTCTTTTTCTCTCTGTCTTTCTCTCTGCCTCTCTATCTCCCTCTGTCTTTTAAAATCATTGTAATTCTTTCTTGAATCAAAAAGCAGATGTCTTAATGGTTTCCTGTGTTTCTCATACCAGAAGTCCGGTCTCTTTTGGACTACCTTGCACAAAGGTTTGGAAAGACAATCATATACATATATTGGTACTTCCCCAGTTTGATGATGATAATGATACCCCAAAACAAGGCAGTGTGGTTTAGTAGGGAGAGAGAAAGAAGACTGTTCCTGGAGTCGAGAATAATGAGGTTCATATCCTGCCTCTAACATGTATTAGTTGTGTGAATGTGGGCAAGATACTGGATCAATCAGGGGTCAGACAACTCTCTAAGACTTAAATTGTAGAATCTGTATCACTGAAGGGAGGTTCTATACTCAGACTTCCCTCTAAGCTGATGAAATTACAGGTTAGTGTTTAAGTGAACCCTGCCTCTTTGTCTGTCTCTCCCTCACCTCAATCTTCCTTTTTCTTCAATTTATGTATGCGTACATACATATATATGTATTCATATGATTGTAAATAGCCATATATATGTATACATATATAATATACAGGTAATAAACTATATATTCTAGATATGTGTATATGTATATAGATAGACACACAGAGAGAGAGAGAGAGGGAGAGAGAGAGAAAAAGAGAGAGAGAGAGGAGAGACTTGCACTGTGCACAACACCTGGAATATGAACAAAAGAGGTAAAAACAAAGGTATGTATACATTTTATATATAGATGCACATATATTAAGGCCTCTTACTTTTACCAAAACCAAGAAATAAAAGACAATTCAATGTCTTCCTTTAATATTAATTTTCTATTTAGCTTTATTAAAGGGGAAATAAACACTACTGGAAAACATACTATATTCAGCTAAATACTTATGTTGAAATAGAATTAAATTGCTATCAATTTTGTATATTTAGTTTGTCATTACAACTTCAGTTTCAACAGTGAATTGAAACAATTGTTCTTCACTTTGATTTAGAAGACATATGCCTTTCCTTAAAAAAAAAAAAAAGTTTGCTTTAAAATTTAGCCTGATTATTCCTGACCAAAGATAGGACTGGTCATGACATTGTGATCTTTCTGGATAAAGGCCAAACCTCTCCAATTCTTTATTCACAGGAAAAACAAAGGCTTTTGACTAAAAGAACTGTAAGTGATCACTACCTTAGTTAGATAACACAGGTTTTCTTACAAAAACTGTTTAGTGATATGAACAACTACCTAAAAACTATTGCCATAAAGTCAAATGAGAATAGACTCTATTAAACAGTGATAACAAAGCTGAGAATCTGTCAGGCTTCTGGTTGCCAAGGATGCCTGGGTAGATAGTAATAGCATAAACTCTACAGGTTTACTATTTGGAACTCAATGAAAACCCCTCCAGAAATCAAAATCTTATTCAGTTTTGTTCTTTTCTGGTGAGACAGAATCTGTTGTCCTTAGTTAACTGGAAGTATTCTCCAGAAGAGTGACATCAGACTGAGGGACAGGATATTCCTGACTGTAAAGAATACAATCTGTCTGAGTCATTGATTCGTGCTTGCTGTTGTCATGTTTGTCCTTCCTTCTCGAGGAGGACCATGACATCAAGTTGATGACATGACTTGCACTTGACTTGGTTTTGAGTGAGGGTGGGCTGTGCAAGATCACCAACCTCCCTTTCTTCTCCTGAGCCATCTGGGTCCAGTGGTCAGATATTCATCAGGATGACTGGAAATGGCCCAGGATTCAATGTGAGACCCTGGACCTTTCAGGTTAAGGTCTTAACAAATTCTCACTTTGAATGAGATATAACCATTCAATGAATAGGCTTCTTTTAGTTACTCAAGGGATAGCCCCTTTAATTAAAAAAAAAAAATGAACTGGGAGAGGAAGACCCTCAGGGTCTCTGGGTAAAAGAGAAATAATTACTATCTACTTATTACATTCACTCTGTGCTAGGTGGGTGGAGAATTGTTGTCCAGTCTATGAGTTCCAGAGTGAATTGGGTTTAAGGCCTAATCTTTGAGCCAGAAATGGAGCCAGTAAACCCAGAGGAAAAAAAGGCAGCTTTTAGCCTTGCAGTATACCTTCCCTTGGATAGAACACCAGAGGAGATCCAGAGACAAAAGCTCCTCACTCACAAGTTATGTTTGGCCTAGAGCTGGCAATCAATACTTGTTGATTGACTGATTGAGATAATTTACACAGAACCCGGACTGATCAGACTAGCTGTAACTCTGTGGCAAATCTAATCAGTTATTAGTGGATGGAGAAATTTACTTGTAAAATCCAGTCTAATTTTCAAAAGTTCCAGGTTGATGAATACATCAGAAAGTAGTGGTTTCCAGATTCTATTTTGCCTTTGTTTGACACAATGGAAACAATGCAGGGTTTCTCATCAGAGGACCTAAATCTGAATCCTAATCTGCCTTTTCCTCCTTCTAGCACCTTGAACAAGTCACTTGGCCTCTTTAAGGCTTAATTTCCTCATTCATAAAGTGAAATAGTTGAAGTCAGTGGATCCCTTGTGGCTTTAAATCTATATCCCTAACATCAATGCTTGTTAACAGATGACAGAATATTTTATCCAAAAGAACAAATGTCACATTTCTTAAATGACTATAAATTTTAAAAATTAAAAAAAAGCCAGAAGATATAACTAAACTCTAATATAAAACCTCTCTAGGATGAAGAAATTTTGGTGTGTGTGTATGTGTGATTATGTGTGTTTATAAGGGGACAAGTTTTACCTGTCACTATACCTTGATTCTAAAATTTCCTTAGCATACCTATAATCTAATCTGACAAGGGCATTGACCTCTTATCTTTTTGATTTGGAGAGTGGATATGCAGAATCAGAAGGAAGGAAAAAAACGTTTATTAAGTGCTTACTCTCTGCCAGACACTATGATGAACACTCAAGAAATGTCTCACTTAAACCTCAATACAACCCTGAGATGTAGGTGCAATTATTATGCTCATTTTACAACTGAGGAGCTGAGGCAGACTGAAGTTAAATGACTTGACCAGGGTCATACCTTTTGTAAATGTCTGAGGTCAGATTTGACCTGAGATCTTACTGACTCCATGACCAGCTCCTCATGAATTGTACTACCTAGCCCTCTCTATCAAATGGGATGGTGATTTTTTTCAGGCATTCATAGAGGTAGAATTAAGTTCTGTCACTGATAAACCCATGTAACTACTGATCTTTGAAAATCAAGAGGGGCAGGGGCAGAGCCAAGATGGCAGAGTAGAAAGATGCATACACTCTAACTCTTCCCACATAGCCCATAAAATATCAGTAAAAAATGACTCTAAACAAATTTTAGAGCAGCTGAAGCCAGAAAATGACAGAATGAAAGAGATTTCCAGCCCAAGGTAGCCTGGAAGGCCAACAGGAAAGGTCTATGGCAGGCTCATGGAGCCCAGTCCAGCTTTGACCAAGCAGCGCAGCAGGGACAGGACTGGAACAAACCTCTGGGGCAGAATCCTCAGCAGCAGCAGCAATTTTCAGATCTCTCTACCCACAAACTTCAAAGGTCAGTGAAAAAGATTTTTCTCCTGGGTGAGAAGGGAAGAGGGTCCTCCCCTAGCCCCAGTCCCAGGCATCAGTGGCAGGGGCAGTAGCAGCAGCAGCAGCACTGTCCATTTTTGGAACCGTCAGCCCAAAGTCTCTGGGGGAATGGAGCTACTGATCTGGATCTCAGTCCTAAAGGGTGGTCCCAGGGTAAGGAAGAATGCTGGCTGGAGTGGTGGAGCTGGTGGAGGCTCTGGAAAGAAAATTCTACTTGCAGATCCTAGGCAGAAAAGCTTTGGTAGCTCCCAGAGCAGAGTGCTCGCCAGGAGAGGAGTAAACTCATCTTCCTTGATTGAACTACCTTGGAGGAACTGAGAACTTACAGGTCCCCAGAGGATACCTCCCTCTTGACAAAGGACTCAAAAGTAAAGTAACTGTCTGGGAAAATGTCCAAGAAAGGGGAAAAAAAAAATAAGACTACAAAAGGTTATTTTCTTGGTGAACAAGTATTTTCTTCCATTCCTTTCAGATGAAGAAAAACAATGCTTACCCTCAGAGGTCTCCAAAATAAATATGCAATGGTCTCAGAAGAAGAGCTCAAAAAGAATTGTGAAAATCAAATAAGTGAGGTGGAAGAAAAATGGGAAGAGAAATGAGAGCAATGAAAGAAAAACATGAAAAGGGAGTTAACAGCATGCTAAAGGAGACCAAAAAAAAATGCTGAAGAAAATAGCACCTTTAAAAATAGGCTAACTCAATTGGCAAAAGAGGTTCAAAAAGCCAATGAGGAGAAGAATGCCTTAAAAAGCAAAATTAGCCAAGTGGAAAAGGAGGTTCAAAAGCTCACTGAAGAAAGTAGTTTTTTAAAAATTAGAATGGAACAGATGGAAGCTAATGACTTCATGAAAAACCAAGAAATTACAAAACAAAACCAACAGAATGAAAAAATAGAAGATAATGTGAAATATCTCATTGGAAAAACAACTGAGCTGGAAAATAGATCCAGGAGAGACAATTTAAAAATTATAGGACCACTTAAAAGCCATGATCAAAAAAAGAGCCCAGACATCATCTTTCATGAAATTATCAAGGAAAACTGCCCTGATAGTCTAGAACTAGAGGGCAAAATCCATATTGAAAGAATCCAGCAATCACCTCCTGAAAGAGACTTGAAAAGAGAAACTCCTAGGAATATTGTGGCCAAATTTCAGAGTTCCCAGGTTAAGGAGAAAATATTGCAAGCAGCTAGAAAGAAACAATTTGACTATTGTGGAAACACAATCAAGACAACACAGAATCTTGCAGCTTCTACATTAAGGAACTGAAGGGCTTGGAATATGATATTTCAAAATTCAAAGGAACTGGGATTAAAACCAAGAATCACCTACCCAGCAAAACTGAGCATAATATTCCAGGGGGAAAAAATGGTCATTCAATGATATAGAGAACTTTCAAGTATTCTTGATGAAAAGACCAAAACTGAATGGAAAATTTGACTTTCAAACATAAGAATCAAGAGAAGCATATAAAGGTAGACAGGAAAGAGAAATCATAAAGGACTTTCTAAAGTTGAACTCCTTACATTTCTACATGGAAAGCTAATATTTGTAACTCTTGAGACTTTTCTCAGTATTTGAGTAGTTGGAGGGATTGCACACACACACACACACACACACACACACACACACACATACACAGAGCACAGGGTGAGTTGAATAAGAAGGGATGATATCTAAAAAAATAAAATTAAGGGGTAAGCGAGGAATATATTAGGAGGAGAAAGAAAGAAATGGAATGGGGCGAATTATCACTCATAAAAGAGGCAAGAAAAAGCTTTTCCAATGGAGGAGAAAAGGGAGGAGCTGAGAGGGAAAAAGTGAAGCTTACTCTCTTCACATTTGGCTTAAGGAGGGAATAACATGCTTACTCAATTTGGTATGAAAATCTAGCTTACACTACAGGAAAGTAGGGGAGAAGAGGACAAGTGGGGAGAGGGGGATGGTAAAAGGGAGGGCAAATGAGAGAATGGAGTATTTAGAAGTAAACACTTTTGGGGAGAGACAAGGTCAAAATAGAGAATAGAATAAATGGGGGGGCAGGATAGGATGGAAGGAAATAGAACTAGTCTTACACAACATGACTATTATGAAAGTCTTTTGGCAAACTACAAATATAGCCTTTATTGAAGTGCTTGCCATCTCAGTGGGGATAGGCAGGGAGGGAAGAAGAGGAGAAGTTGGAACTCAAAGTATTAGAAACAAATGTTGAGAATTGTTTTTGTATACAACTGGGAAATAAAAAATACAGGTAATGGGGTATAGAAATCTATCTTACTCTATAAGAAAAGAGGGAAGATGGGCATAAGGGAAGGGAGGGGTGTGATAGAAAGGAGGACATATTAAGGGAAGAGGTAATCAGAATGCAAGGTGTTATGGGTGGGGAGAAGGGAGAGATGGGGAGAAAATTTGAAATTCAAAGTTTTGTGGAAATGAATTATGAAAACTGAAAATAAATAAATAAACAAATGCAAAAAAAGAAAAAGAAAAAATAAAACTTATAGTTAAAATGAAAGATGCCTGCCCAGACATTTACCCTTTGTAAAGATTAAATTCTTAGCCTTGTTTATAGCAGGATAAAATAACTAGCATGCCAATTAATTCTGTTCTCATTTATGTTTCTATTATCAATATTCTTTAATATTCTTTGTGTCTAGATACTGGTACTTAAAAAGTAAAAGTTGTTATTTCCAAAAAAAAAAGAGGGGTATATTGAATTTCTATATTATAAAACAATAACAATAATAGTTCACATTTTAACATTTTTGAAAGTTTACAGTATAATTTCCTCCTAACAACCTTGTGAGATATGTAATTAAAATATTATTTCTCTCATTTTATAGATGAGGAAATAGAGGTTCAGATGAACTAAATGACTTTCCAGTTACCACATGACTAGTCAGAAGCAGAGGAAGGCCTTAACTTTCTGATCTTAGATTCATGGGATTCACATCAGGGACAGATGATATATCCAGAAGGAACACTGAACAATCTTTAAGACCATGAACACCTAAGTTGGAAACTGAATTGCTTAGTGACACAGATGCTGTCTTCATTTCTGTGGTATCTGTACTCAGGGACAAGATAGAAAAAGGGTAACTGGAGGATAGTCCATGTAAAAGAGACCTAGGAACCTCAACGTTCATCAATAGAAATGTAACCAAAAAAATGCTAATGCAATTTCAGACTGCTTTGATAAACATTTAGTGTCTAGATGTAGAACAGTTCTAGTCTTTCCCCAACTCCTTCCCCATATTCTAACACTGACAAGCTGGTTCTTACTTGAGCTTTTCTATTAAAAAAATGGATGGTCAATTCTTCCTTTACTTGAACTATGTGACCTCAAACCCCTCCCATATGTAGCACAGATCAAAGTGTGGAGACTTATCTTTGGGCATACATATATAAGGAAGACAGAACAAAAGATTCAAGTGGAGATGATGCTTAATCAAGGAAGTTTTATTCCTAAGGTTTTCTCTCTACCCTTCGTTTTTGGCTAGGGGTGGAATGAGGTGCCTGATATCCATATAATTTTTGTGGGGCATATTTAACAAATCCTCCTCTCTTATAAATTATATTTTGGTGATTCCTATAAGGGAATCCAGCAGGAATTATGAAAATTTTCTGACTATAAACCAAAAAGAGGGTTGGGACAGAGACCTTTTTCCCAGTGAGTGGAAGGAGTGGGGTCAAGGACAGACCAAATGCCTTCTGAAATTGTCTAACTGGCTGCATGCTCTACATTCCAAAAGCCTGGGGTCTCAAATTGAAGGCTTTCCTTATGGTGGAGGAAAAAAAGAAAAAGAAAACACAGATAATAGCAAAAGTTTTGATATTTGATAACCTCTCATTATGGTGAATAAGGGAAGGATTTTCCCTAGTTTTAAACTGAGTAGCCTAAAATAATAGAAGCTTAAGTCCCTAGTTGTTCAGTTACTTTAGTCATGTCCAACTCTTCGGGACCTTGTATGATATTTTCTTGGCAAAGACACTGGAGTGGTTTATCATTTCCTCCTCCAATCTCTAAGCTAAAAGAAAGTGGGTGCAGTTTACTCTTCCTTTAATGGAAAAGATATAGCTGCTCAGAGCTAAGTACTTTAGCTGAAGCTGGAAAATGAAAGCATTGTCTAAGACTTACCATAAGACCTATGCCTAAGTGCAAAATAATCACCGGAAAGAATCAGTGGCCCTGAAATTTAAGGGGCCTTAGGTACCTTAGCCTGTGTGTTTCCTGGCCATCTGTGTGTATTTTAATAATGCATATTCCTTATGCATTTATCTCTCCACCAGTATACCCTAACTGCATGTCTTCTCTATGCGTGTGCCCTACCTTTAATATTTATCCCCTAGATGTGTCTGCTCTGTATATTTGTGAGAGAGTATACCTGAGTCTTATGAGTGTGTTGTTTAAAAAGATTTGAGAGACATAATTTCTGGATAATTTAATCATTTTATTAACAGTGTCAGCATTTTATAAAACTGTGCGTACCTTTTGATCCAGTGATACCACTGCTAGGTCTATATCCTAAAGACATAAAAGAAGGGAAAGGACCTATTCGTACAAAAACATTTATAGCAACTCTTTTTGTAGTGGTTAAGAAACGGAAATGAAAGGGACACACATCGATCGGAGAAAGGTTAAATAAGCTGTGGTATATGATTGTAATGGGATATTATTGTGCTATAAGAAATGAGAAGCAGGATGATTTCAGAAAATCCTGAAAAGTTTTCTATGAACTGATGCAAAGTAAAGCTAGCATAACCAGGATAACCTTGTGCACAGTAACAGCAATAGTGTTTGGTGAAGAACTGTGAATAATTTAGTTATTCTCAGCAATACAAATGATCCAAGACAATCCCAAAGGACTAATGATGAAGCACATTATCTACCATTTCAAGGAGGGAGGAGAGGAAAAGGGATTGAGGGAAGGATAAAATTCAAAATTCAAAACTTAAAAAAATGTTAAAAATTATTTTAACATGTAATTGGGGTGGGGATAAAACATTTTAATAAAAGGATGGTCATTTGGCCATTTCTCTCTTAGACTAAAGACAATCACGGTAGTAGGGCTTACATTGGAAGAGGGATGTTCCTGAGGGGGCAATCAACTCTGATCAGTTAACAATTAATGAGAGAATATTACAATGAGGGACTGGACTTGAACTTTGATTATGTCATTCATTTCTAAGTGAATAATAATTCATCCCCAGGCTCAGACAATCTATTCAAAGAATTTAGCCCCCACCCATGTCTGAGCTAAAAGGAGTTTCAGCTTAGATTTGCTCTAGATTAGACCACAGTCTAATCTAGTTGGGTGGAATAGTAATACTCGGAATGAGGAAAGTGTTAATCCCATCTTCCATCTAATGTCTTTGAGACATTGGACAAGGAAATAGGACAGGGAAATAAGTTGGGGTATCCCCAATTTTAATAATTAGCTAATAATATGAGATTTCTCTCATGGGGAATTGTATTACTACTTTTCCCCCTTTTGCAATGTCTTTAAAAGCCTTTGCTTTTAACTAAATGTGTCCTTTGATTGAAAAGTAAAATAAAATGCATCCCTGTTAGAATCTCCACCTATTGAAATCTTTCTGTTCAGCTAAACTTCTACCTCCTCTGAAAAAGTCTTCCTTGGTTATTCAAAATGAACATATTCCCTCTGTTCTCCAATTTTCTTAGGGTACTCTGTCTTGACATATCCTTTATCCCACTCATACTTAACTTGCATATATGCTGTATTTTTCCCCCACTAAATTAAAAAGATCTTGAAGGTAGAGATAACTGTGTGTGTGTGTGTGTTAGTTCATCATTTTCGAAGAAGACAATGACATCAGAGAAATGATGACATGACTTGCAATTGACTTTGTTTTGAGTGAGGGAGGGCTGTTTAATGTCACCAACCTCACTTTCTCCTCCTGAGCCATCTGCGTCCAGTGACCAAATATTAATCAGGATGACTGGAGATGGCCCAGAATTGGGAGACCTTGGCCTTTTTAGGCTAGTCTTTTCAGGAACTCACTTATAGGGAGGTAACACTCACTGAGTGAATAGGCCTCTTTAAGAAGTAGTCAGGGAATGGCCCTTTTAAGGAACAAAAAACAATAATTAAATGAATAGACACTATTACTAGTGATGATAACTCTAAGCCAGCCATTAAGTGGAGCTTGGGCAGGGACTTATTGTTGTTCAGCCCATGGACTTAAGAGTGCACCAGGTTTAAGGTTTTGGGAAGGAGAAGGAAGGAAGGAAGGAAGGAAGGAAGGAAGGAAGGAAGGAAGGAAAGAAGGAAGGAAGGAAGGAAGGAAGGAAGGAAGGAAAGAAGGAATAGAATATCGAATTCTAGTTGGAATACTGCTGAGATAGAAATGACTAAGAGCAAGGCTATTATGTCTTTGTTTTTGTCATAATTCCTTAAGAGTAGGAATTGTTTTTTTTTTCCTTTTACTTTTTTTAATATTTATATCTCCAGCACCTATCACAGTGACTGGTACATAGTAGGTGCTTAACAAAAAATTGTTGATGTTTTCTTTGAGCTAAAATTTACAATGGATCATTTCTTCGCTAAAAAAATATGAAAAAGTTTTGCATTGGATATGAGAGCCCTCCTCTAATCTATTTAAAGGAAAAAGAAACAAAAAAAAAATAATCATCTAGTATTATGTCACTTTGACTGTTCCATAATAAGACACTATTAGGAATAAAAGTCTTGGGGAAGCTAATTAGAACTTGGATTGTACAAGTCCTTCTTTTACCTCTAATAAAGCTCCATATGACTACTAGAGAAACCATTTTTAAAAATAAAAATAATAGGACAATATATCAAAGGCCATATGATTATTTATGATGACACAAAAGTAACATATTTATAAAGGACTAAAAACTACACTAAGACTTTTGAGACACACCATATACTTGAAGGTTTGTAAAGTGCAGAAATAGTGGAAGTGTGTGGGAAGTGTCGAAGTGTAGAAGCGTGTGGGAAGTAGGTGATGAAAAAATCATTATCCATATTTTACAGAGTAGGAAGCCAAAGATTAGAGACTTGCCTACGAACAGAGAACTAGTAAATGCTAGGACCAAGGCCCAGGTCATCTGACTCCAAGGTAAAGAACGAAAAACATAAAGTTCCTGTTATTCAAATTTAATTCATATAAAAAAAAGATTCATAATAGAAATGCTTTATATGTTCATGACAGAAGGGAGCTCCATTTTGTAAACTGAAATAAGAATATGAATTTGGGATAGAATTGAATTAGCTCCATTTCTTATACAGAGGAAAATAATCAAATACTACATAAGTGGTGTCTTCAAGAATGCATATCTCTATAACGTTTAATGGTTGACAAAGTATTTTCCTCATAATAACTTGTAAGGTAAATAATACAAGTATGGTTTGCGATTTGGTCAACTGACTCTCAGAGAGGATAAATGATCTTTCCACAATTCTTTCAGTTTCCCAAATTTATGACCTTGGTCTTATTCTCAACTCTTTACTCTACTTCATTCCACTAATCTAATCATTTTGCAAATCTTGCCATTTTTATGTCCCCACCTCTCATATCCATCCTTATCTTAGCATTCACACAACCACCAGCTAAGGTCAAAAGTTAGCTCCCTCTTTCTCTATTTTGTGTTTATTCAGGAAAATCTCTGTAGATTCCCTTTTATCCTCTTCCTAAAAAATATAAGCTTCTTAGATGTACTAACAGGTACCATTTTATTTTTTTGTCTTTGTACGGCACATAGTGGACACAATAAATTCTTAATGATTTATTTGTCCATAGTGACAGAGTTAATGGTGGAGTTAGGATTTTAACCTCCTTTACCATAGTTTTTAAGTAGGTTCTCTATTTACATCAAAATCTCAATCTCACATGGCAAAAATGAACAAAACAAAACAATAACAATAACAAGAAGCACTTTAAAACATCACTGAATTGTGATATTTCACTTGTATTCATTAACCAATGAAAAGTGCTGGCAAAAATTCAAAAAATTTTCCTAATTAGGTTCACAGAGAATTCATAATCTCTAACCTTTGCTGAGGTCTTGTACTTATTCAGTTATTCACATATTCATCTCTAACTAACCAGTTATCACATAGTTCTTACAATGGCTATTTCCAACCTTTTACATTCTCCCCATTCCCCTATCTCCTTCTCCTAACAGATGACACTACTATCCACTTTTACTGAGAAGACTGAGACCATCTGTCTGAGTACTTTTGTTCCCTCCACCCTCCATACTTCAGAAATTCCTTGTTTTCATTCACTCTTTTGCTTTCTCTTTAATTTGATGTAGATCTCCAGGTCAAGATTAACTAGTGATTAGGGGCAGCTAGGTGGTGCAGTGGATAGGGTACCAGAGCAGGAGTCAGGAGGACCTGAGTTCAAATTTTACCTCAGACACTTGACACTCTCTAGCTGTGTGACCTTGGGCAAGTCACTTAAGCCCAATTGCCTCATCCTGGGTCATCTCCAGTCATCCTGATGGATATCTGATCCCTGGATTCAGATGGCTCTGGAGGAGAAGTGAGGCTGGTGACCTGCACAGCCCTCCCTCACTCAAAACAAAGTCAAGTACAAGTCATGTCATCATTCCTCTGATGGCATGGTCTTCTTTGGCAATGAAGGATAAATATACAAATTTTAGTGATCTTATCCTATCTTATTTCTTAGGAATTTTGGTCCAGAATTCTTCTCCCCCCTTGTATTTTCAGTCTCTTCCTCTCCAATGAATCCTTTACTTCTGCCTAGAAATCTGTACAGATTTCTCCTGCCTTGCCCCTCCAAAATGAAAGAAAATAAATGTTTTTTCATCCCTACATTTCGTTAAAGCAACAGTCCTATCTCACTTCCCTCATTTCACTGCCAAATTTTTACAATAACACATTACTTTTGCTACATTCCTACTGTTGCTTCATATACCTAATCCTTAATTTCTTACGGTATGGTCTCTCCATTGAAACTTTTTCAGTAGTAACCTCTAAATTGACAAATCTAATAACTTCTTTTCAGTCTTTATCTAACTTTGAGCCTCCATATTTAGTACATGTTTAGTAATTTAGTAATAGTTAGAAATGCTAAAAATATCTTCGTTCTCTGTATGTTCTCCTATCTTGGTTAAAGTCCCTTGGTTCTCCTACAGCTCTGCCCACTTTTTCTCTGAGCAATTTTGCTGGTTAATCTGTTCTTTCACATCCCCAGCAAAAGGAGTCTCCCAAGGCTCTGTCTGTCTGTCTCGGTCTACATATGTTTTTCTTCATTTCTTCCTCTCTCTCTCTCCTTCATCCCCCCTCTCTTCCTGTCTCTCTCTCTGTCTCTCTCTCTTTCTCTTCCCCCCTTTCTCTCTGCCTCTCTTTCCAAATATACACATCTATCTATCTGTCCATCTATCCATCCATCCATCCATCCATCCATCCATCCATCCATCCATCTATCACCACCACCATAGAGTTCTCGTCCCAACAAAAGAATCCAGAGGGAGTGACCAGATTCAAATTAGTAAAGGCCCAATGGAACCTGCTACTGTGAATTGTTTTGCAAACCCCAAATCCTGAACTTAGTTCTAATTTAGTATCCGCAGTCCAGTACTGCAATGATGTTCTATTGTGGAAGAACTTTTTGTAGCAAATATGTAAATCACCAGGGCAAACAGAAGGTTAAAGTTAGGTATTGTGTGATGCCTTTAATTACAGGTTCTCCTCAACTCTGCAAGATGAGCGCACAAAGATGCTACTGCTCCCAGACATGTACATTTCCCTGAATTTCTTTCCTTGAGTATCCCTATGTTAGGTACTTGCGACATCCCTACCTAGCTTCATGCTACTCTGGTAACTGTTGACAGTCTTTCTATTAACTTCCTTGTTCTCTTAATGGCAACTGCATTTTCCAGACAACCATGTCTGGATCACTTCTTAGTGCTGTCTTTTTCATACTCTATATCCAGTTAGTTTCAAAGCCCTATTTCCACTTCTAAAGCATCTCTCACATAATCTGCATCTGTTCAGTATTCACTGATACCATCTATTTCATCCACCCATTGTGTGTTGCTCAGATTACTAAACCTACTCAAAAACATTCAATGAGTGTTTCCTAGCAGGAATATTCCATATTCCTTAGTTTACCATTTGAGTCTCTCCACAGTATATAGCCCCAACCTTCCTTTCCAAACTTACTTATAATTTGTGATTCTTCCAAACCTGAAACTGACTTCCCTGTACTTGACTTGTCTTTTTTTGCCGCCATGATTTTGATAATCTCCTTTGGCTCTCTGCCTCTAGCTGGTGAATTCTGCCTACCTTCAATGGCCTAGCTACAACATCACCTTCTCCAGGAAGCTTTCAATCTTTTCCTTAAGTCGGGACTACCCAAGTTCCCTCTTTGGGTCTCTCAGTATTTTATTTTTTATCTGTTTCTAAACTTAGAGTCTATTGTGTATTATTGTGCATGTGTACTTCCCCTCCTAGATTGCAATCTTAAAGCCGGGTATCATGTGCTATTCATGTTTCTTTACCCTAATGATTTTAAATGGTCAATGCCTTATAGATAATAATAGTAAAATTTTCCTGACATTTATGGAGCTGTTTAGGGTTTGCAAATTATTCTACAGACATAAAATGTTTGTTGATTTGAATCGACTCATCAAAACCCATTTCATTTTGGATCTGAATGTAGTATACCAATTCAGGTGAATATCTTAGTGGAGCAGTAGATGATAATTGTGAGATTTAATGTAAATATATACAATTAAAGCATAGATGCAGATAAATAGAAACAGAGTCATCATGGGAAAGTGACTTACTTATGAGTGATAAAGGAGGGGCTTGATTTTAGGGGGAAATTTCAAGGGAACTGCATTTGCAAAAGTGATGAACCCAAAGGAATATATAATAAAGGTTCTAGTTAGCTAATGGCAACAATAACTAGAAGGAATTTTAAAAGTTTGGGATCAGAGGTAAATCTAAATGTATGAAGAACGAGTGTTGTTACCCTGGGATGTGTGAACTTTTAAAAATAGCTATATTTCAATATAATTAGTTTTCTTCCAATATAATTTGTTTCATTTTATGAATTTAAAAAAGTATTTTTTTTTCTGAGAGGGGGCCATATCCTGCCAATGGGTTCTTGACACAAGAAAGGTTAAGAATCAAAGGACTATATATAACCAATAAGGAGAAATATAAGTAAATCAAAAGAAAGAAAGATCAAGCCACACAATTGACAACAAAGTAGAATCCACAAAAGAGCTGGCTCTATCATGGGTAACACAGTTCTGAAAAATGAGAAGGGAGCTCACATTTAATAAAGGTGAAATCCCTTCATACAGTTAAAACTAGGCATGAGTATAAATTGGCTTTTGAAGGATGTGGGGAAATGATTTATAGTTTAAAAACAACTAATTTCTCAGTGAATGTCAACTCATTGAAAAGCACAGCCATGTCCCTTTTTTTTCCTTTGGTCAGAGAAAGATAACACCACATGTTGGGGAGATAAGGCTATTTTCAGTAAAGGAAATAGAATCTTCAATCCTACTTCCTCAGCAAGCTTGATAAGGATTCTTTTTTTTTCTGCATAATTATTCACAAATACAGTACTTATGCAGCAGAACTTTTAGAAGTGATTTGATTTAGCCAGTGTCAAGACTGATTACATGTGATTTGGACACCCCTTTGCTACAGTGTTATAGGATGATTCCAGATCACGAAACTGCTCTTAGTTTTTGAGTGGAATGTAAAAAAGACAGGATTAGAGGTTGATTCAGGGAACAGGTCAATCCATATATGGGTCAACAACTATTCACTGTTCCTGATTTAGACCTAACAATGAGATATGGTCAGCATAGTCATCAAAGAGATTATAATATTTTGAGTTTGGGGATTTTTTTAAACTTGTACTTTATACAATGTGGCTTTTTTAGTGCTAGCTGAATTTCTTTGGCATACAATTATTGCTGTCTATAAATTAATGTTCAATCTGTAAGGATTTAACAGTGTAAAGTACCCTGCTTAATTATCTTAATTGGTATGGAAGAGTGTGCTAATGAGAACAAGGTGTCAAGGTTCCTTTCTTTGAGTCCATTAGTTTTTTCTTTGTTATGTGCCCACTCTAACCCATGCCAACCATACTGTTGATCAAGAATCAGGTATGGAGCCACCTGAGAGCAGTAAGGGTGGAGAAAGGACAATTGGGCAGAAGCGCATGGATGCAAGGAGTTCTGGTCAGCATAGACATCAAAGAGGTTATAATATTTTGAATTTTCTTTTTTGAAGCTTGTACTTCATACAATGTGGTACCTTTAGTCCTAGCTGAATATCTTTCCCCACGCCGTGTTAAAGAGGTTGAAGTAATAAGCATCATGCACCCTTAGAGAATATTAGCTCGACATGAATGTGTAGATCAGGGAAAGAGCACAGGCCGAGAAAGAGACTGCAGTAATCCAAGTCCACTCCAGGGCAATGAGACTATGAAGCAGCAAGTGTTAGGAGTAGAAACTATTGGAGAATTCACCTTCATATCTTTCCCCTATTTATTCAGTGGTACTCACATATATCCAGCATCTCATGTTCAAAATCTTGGCATAAACTTTCACTCTTCTTTTTCGCTCAGATTTCATATACAACCAGTTATCAGGTCCTGTCAACTCTATCTCTGCAACATCTGTCATATCAGTCCCCTCCTCTCTATTGCTGCTGTCACCACTATAGTACAGAATCTCATTACCATTGACCTATATTATGGCTATGGCTTTCTTATACATCTTCCTAGCTCTGTTCTCTCTCTACCTTGAATAATCCTTCAAACTACTGCCAGAATAAATTTTTCTCATGCCTAGTTCTGGTCCTGTTAATTATCTTTTAAAAATCGTCAGTAAGAAAACCTATAAGGAAGCAAAGTTGGCAGCTTTGAAAGCAATGTGTCATATTTACTATATAGATTTTCTTGAAATAGAAATTTATTGGTTTATATTGAATCCTCTTTTATGTTGTGCTGTGTACATAGCCATATTTTTTTCTTTTCTCATTCTATATTTAAGTTTAAAAGAAATTTTAAAAATTTAACAAAAATTAACACACACGCACACTTCAGTAGTTCCTATAGTACTTGGAGGTCAAATGCTTTGGCTAGGCATTTAAGGCCATTAACCATCTGTTACCTTTTCAACATTATTTCATTTGAATCTCCCCCCAAACTGTATGTTACAGCCAAACTGAGCTGTTCTTTCCCTCCATAACACCCCTGTCCTAGTACGTGTCATACTTTCTCTGTTCCTTACTTGTGGTCATATTATTCTCAGTTATTAGAATATTCTCCCTCCCTTTCTTCTCACCTACTGAATTCTTATACATCCTTTGCTGTTGTCCTCCATCCTTCATTCTAGAAGAGAATCAATGACATTAGTGGGTGGATGGATGATGTCTTGACTTGCAAGTGAATTGGATTTAAGTGGGCAGAGCTGTGCATAGTCAGCAGCCCTACTCTCTCCTCTGGAGACATCTGGAGTCCAGTGGCAAGACACAGGTCAGGATGACTGGTGATGGCCTCTATCCATCTTTAAACCCAACACAAATCCCATCTCTTCCAAGAAGCCTTCCCTAATCCCTTTCCTACTTCCATCAGTAACAATCTTTTCTCTCATGCCATATGTTGTTGTGTAACTCTCAAAAGCCTGTAATAAAAGCCTGTAATAAAATTCAGTCACCTGAAATTCAGTTTTATGCCCCTGCCTCCAGACTATCAAATCCAATAGATCAGTGCTCATCTTATGTAACCTAGGTGCTACCTCTCATTGTACCTAAGGCAGTATTTCATGGGTATATAACCAATATGTGTCTATTGAATTAATGGAACATGATCCCCAAATGCAGACTTTTTGAATGTTCTTAGCACCAGGGATGAACATTTTTCTTATTAGATGTAGGACTGTCCAGATATTGGATATTTGGGCATCTGTTTCATCAAGTTCCTCTATGAAAATTAAAGGGGACTGACTTAAGTAGAGAAATTAAAGCAGATTGATTTTTCAGAACTTCTTTGAACCAAGATACTGTTGCTATTTTCTTCCCTATAAACTGGAAGACAGAAACTTTGATTTATTACCCAGATTGCTTTCCAGACTGATATGATGAAAGCCAAAAGAACTATTTTCAGATCTCTTGCTAATGGAACTATTTTAACCATCTTTTGTGATGTATTACTATTTGTCTTCAAGATAGAAATCTCTGAATAGTCTCTTGCTATAGTGCTTCTCATTAAATGAAGCGATGTCAACTCATTTGATGGGGCAGGCTATTTATTAAGAGAAGTCAATGTGTGACTTCACAGTTTTCTAATATATTACAGGAAGCTTGTGGGAGATAATATCACCAGATTTTTTTGTTCAATTCTATTAGAGAAAATACAGAAATGCTCAAGACTTAATGCAAGCAAATTGTTGACTTACATATGTGTCTTTCAAATTTTGGAGATGGAAGAAAAACAAAACAAAGTACTCAAAATGTTGGAATTTCAATGTAATTCAACAACTACTTCTTAAGTACCCACAATATGGAAAGCAGTATGCTAGAGCAAATATGACTATTGATGCAGGTGTAGCAAGTCATGGAAGGAAAGCACCTTCCTACTTGTAGCAGTTATGTCATATGTCTTAGTTATTGGCTCATAGCCAGTCAGGTTACCCTAAAAGATAAATGGACTTGGAATTAGAAACCTTAGGTTCAAATGCCATCTGTGTTACTAGACATATGGGCAAATTATTTTACCTCTCTCAGTCTCAATTTTTTCATCTATAGAACGGAAAGGTGACATATTATATAACTCACAGAACTGATTTAGGCAAATTGTAAAGTGTAATGAAAAACATCATTTTGATTTCATGTGGGGAAATATTTAATCCTTTTTGAGGTAAAAGGCCTAGTATGAGATACCGGTAATTAGTGGCAAGTGGAAGCATTCATATTCACATGACAAGGGCATCCTTTTGGTTGTTCAGTAGTTTCAGTCATGTCCAAATTTTCTTGGCAAAGATATTGGAGTGGTTTGCAATTTGTCTCTCCAGCTCATTTTATAGATGAGGGACCAAGCTAAACAGGGTTAAGTGACTTGCCCAGTCACACAGCTAGTAAGTGTCTGAAAGCAGATTTGAACTCAGAAAGATGACTCTTCATGACTCCAGGCCTGGTGCTAGGTAGTCACTACGTTATCTAGCCACTCAAGTTCATATCATTAAGAAACAATTGTAGGAGCCTCCTTTGTCATACTCCTTGTTTCACAGAGTTAGGAAACACAAGATACAGTAACACTAAGGGGCAGTAATGCTCTTTGCTCTCTGCTCCCAAATATTTATGCAAAGGAAATTAGGTCAAAATTAATTATTAAAAGTAGCCTTGGAGAGGAAAAAGAAGGGAAAGAGATGGTATATAAGAGAAAGTCAGTATGACTTACTGGAACTCAATATAGCAATGAGTCAGATTGTGATGTGTGATTGGAAAAAAAGTTGAATCAGTCAAATTCAGAGAATATTATGACTCGTGGATAACATGTCAAGAGGGTTAGCAGAAGACTGTAATTTAAATGGGAATATCTTTCCCATTCATTAATAGGGCCATGTAATCTACCTGGGTCAAATGGAAGTCTGAGTCACATGGAGCCTGTGGTAGGAGGAGTTTTCTGAATAGGTGGAACAGGAAGAGTTGTGGCTGGAGCTGACTTGAGAAGAAATTTGGTTATGAGAGCAGTTAGAGCTAGGAAGGATGCAGGCAAACAGGCAGATATCTAGGATGAGTGAAAGAGCTTGTCTGCAATTTTTTAAGGGATCCTGCTTCTGATTTGTTTAAGGGAGCTGTTTGGTGGGAAGCCTAGCAGGGGGACAGCTTGAGGATGGTGTTGCTCTCTGCATTGTTATTGTGTATAGATTTTTGTCACTGTGATGGATTTGGCTTTCTGGTGTCTGAATAAATGTTTTGTTTCTGTCTTCCATGTGGAGAGTTTGTGATATTTTACATTTCAGAGTTGCACTGAGATATTCATGGACACCAGTATTGCATGGTCACTACAAAGGCACACTTGCATAATTGGCAAACTTCTGGGGAACACAGGTAAGTCACATTTTGTAAGAAAGTGTGGATGATATGCAATTGGAGAACCCACATTGATGAGATCATAGATTCATCAAAATAACAATAACAATGATATCTAGCATTTATGTTTAGTGCTTTAAGGTTTCTATAGTATTGCAAGTTTAGCAAAATGCTTTTTAGATTATCTCATTTTATGCTCATGCAATGCTGGGCAGTAGTTACAATTCAGAAAACTGAAGCTAAAGAAAGTAAAATGGCTTGTCAGGGCCATACAACCAGTAAGTATCTAACATGGTATTTGAACTCAGTGTTCTATCCACTGTGTCACCCAAGCAATGAAATAGATGATTTGGGCAAGCATAGAGATAATGCCTCTAACATAATTGAGCATCATTAACCAAACAATAAGTCACAGGATCAGCTACATGTTGCATTTTCCATTTCATTTGAAATTCTAATTTTCATTAGGCATCCTCTGTTTTTTAAATTGATCCTGGACCTATTCTAATCTATATAATTGTGGTGATGCCCTAATGCCTTAAAGCTGTTAATCTTCCAAAGCACCTTCCTGCTTGGCCCATAAGATCTGAAACTGGTAGAGAATTCTGAGACTAGAAGTATGAAATGTATTCTGATTCTGAATATGCATGCCATTTTATCTGAGAGACAGATAAACACAACAGTCCATATTTAAATGGAAAAAAATATATAAATAGAATAATCATGGCCACCCTCTATTAACCACAGATGGGTTGTAAGGATCAATTACACGATTGCAGTGAAATGTTTTAAACTATTTCAAAGAACAAGATTAAGTACATATTATCATCATTACCAGTTAGGAGATGAAAAACAATGAAAACATTTGTTTCAAAAAAAAAATCATCTGACAACCATTCTTTGACATGTCATCAGAACTCAGTGGGAGCCAGCCACCAAAACTCTGAAAAAGCTAGAGACATTTATGTTTCTTGCATTATGTTTCATGCATATTCATTAAATAAGTGTCTTCACAATTGACACCTGATTTTATGCTGGGTGTGGCTGGCCACTGATAAAGAACACATCACATTATTCAGACACTGTAGGGATTCTAATCATTTTAGTCTCCTTTTGACAATATCCCATCTCACTTATGTTTTGATTTGGTAGCAATACTGCAATGTTATGTATAGGAAGTCTATTATCATCATCCTCTAAATTCTCTTAAACCTTCCTTGTAACCAGAGTCCTAACTTCCCACTTTGCTGAATTCCTGGAATTAAGCCACAAAACTGAATGTGAAAAAATCAAAGGCCCCTGAATAACTGAAATAACTGCTTCAGAACCCACATACTTTAATTTATAAGCAATGCCCGAACTACCCTCAAGTTATTGCTCAGACAATTGTGTGCAAAATAATTCTGTAGCAGGTTAGAAGCAACCAGCATATACTGCTGGAAGAGAGAAAAGTCAGTTCAGAGGAGGAAGGGAAAAGAAAGAAAAGCTCTAAGAAGTAGAGAAGAACCATGGAATCACAGAAGTGTGTGTGTATGCATTGGGGGGATGATATAGTGCAATGATAAATAGCTCTACACACATAATATTCCCTGAAGTCTTGACTATTCAGCACAGTATAATATTTGATATTTTTTGTCCTATGATCCCTATGAGTGACCATGAAAAGACTGTGTTCAGTATTCTTTTTTTAAGGAGACAGGAAAACGTAAACTCATTTTTAGACAAATTTCCAGCCAAAACAGTGAAATTTTAAAAGTAAAATGTTGGTTAGTATTTTAAGTGTAGGTTTTAGCTTGGAGTCTAATTTTTTGATGTGGAAAACCTCATCTTCTATAATGATGAATGGCTGAAGCATTACTGAATTTATCTCCACTGATACAAATGGTTATCATTTGTCATATTAATACATGGCAGTCTGACCTTACTTCCAGACAGACCTTCAGTTCTTTTTACAGTTGAGGAAACTGAGGCAGAAGTTAAAGAACTTACCTAGGGTCACATAGTAAGTGAATGAGGCTAATTTGAACTCATCTGCCTAACTCCAAACCTAGTATATCACATAGCTGCCTTGCAGAGAGTACCACAATTATTCTAGATTCCTATGTTCATAATTGGAGTCATCATTCATTATTCTCCTTCAGCCTATGAAGCTAGCCAGTGGCTAAGCCTTACAAATCTTACCTCCACAACATATCTTGCATCTGTCCCTGCTTTCCACTCACAAGTTCAGGCCTTCCTCTCCTGTACTTTGAATTATTTAAGTAATCTCTTAATGGGTCTTCCTGACTCAAGTTTCTTGTTCAAGTATCTACATCATCCTCTACACCAAGAGTGGGGAGCCTGCAGCCTTGGGGGCAAATGTGGCCCTCCAGGTCCTCAAGTGCAGCCCTCTGACTGAATCCAAACTTGAAGATTTGAAACAATTAGTAAATCCCACCCCACCGCACACATGCATGTTATCATTGAATTAATCCCAAAGCGCCGGTCTGCCCACGTCACCCCCTTACAACTATTCAATAAACTGCATTGGCTCCCAGTTACCCCTAGGATCAAATACAAACTCCTCTGTCATTTCAAATTTGTAACAACCCAGCTCTAACCTACCTTCCCTGCCTTTTTATATATGATACCGCCTCATATATTCTTTGGTTTAGATAAGTTAGCCTTCTGGGTATTCCTTGACCAGGACATTCTATCTTCCATTTTTGGTTGTGTCTTTGGGTATCTGTCTCTCATATGAGTTCCCACTGAATCCAGGGCCATCCTGTTAATCTGATCTATATCTTGCCACTGGAACCAGATGGCTCTGGAGGAGAAAATGAGGCTGGTGACTTTGGATAGCCCTCTCTCACTTATATTCAATTCACTTACATGTCATGGCATCACCTCCCTGATGTCACAATCCTCTTTGAGAATGAAGGACAAACCACAACTCCTTATCTAAGAAAAGTTCTGTCTTTTCACTTCTGCAATCTTGATTTTCTTTGAGGATCAGTAAAATGCCTTCTTCTATAGGCAGCCTTTCCTGATCTCCATCTGCCAGGCTCTACATCTCCTTCAGATTACCTCACATCTGCTTTGCATCTGGCTCATATGCTCATTTTTGTGTACATGCTTTCTCCCCTTTTAGAATATAAGCTCCTTTAGGGAAGAGAATGTTTTATTTATGTCTTCTTATCCTCAGTGTCGAATATAGCACCTGACGCATATCTTGCCTAGGGTCAGAAGGAAAGAAATATCTGAGGCTAGATTCAAACTCAGATTTTCCTAATTTGATAAATGTTTGTTCATTGATTAATTATTCAGCTTTCACCTTGAATATTGCAATAAGCTCCTCATTGGTTTTTCTCCTTCCAAGTTCTAGTTCTGTACTACACATTCCAGCCCATAATTGCCAAAATAATCATCATAGAATGGTAGAATTAAACCAGAAAAAGACCTCAAAGTTCACCTAGTTCAACCTCTTAATTTTAAAGATTAGAAAATGGGCACAGACAGGCTAAGTAACTGCTAAGTAACTATCACCTTCCTCCCCCCATAACTAATTTGCTGCAAGGTCCTTTGGATTCTGCCTTTGTAATATCTCTTACATATTTACTTCTCCTGCCCAGGCTCCACTTAAAGGCTGTTTTCTAGACCCTCCTGGCTTAAGAGTGATTATCAATATTAATTGTTGCTGTTTCCCTCCCAGCCGGATGTAGTTATTTTCCTTTGCCTCATTAAAGGGGCCATCCCCTTACTACATCTTAAACAGGCCTATTCACTGAATGGGTGTTACCTTACCCTAAGTAAGTACCAAATAGGCCTTGGTCTAAAGGGGCCGAGGTCTTCCATTGCATCTTGGGTCATCTCCAGTCATCCTGATGAATATCAGGTCACTGGATCCAGATGACCCTGGAGGAGAAGTGAGGCTGGTGACCTTGCACAGCCTCACTCAAAACAAAGTCAAGTGCAAGTTATCATCATTTCTCTGATGGCATGGTCTTCTTCAGCAACAAAGGATGAACACAACAGTAGCAACAACATCTCTCACATATCTACTTCTCTCCTCTGACACTACCACCCTGCTACAGGCCCTCATACCCTCATGCTGAGACTACAGCAATAGTCTTCTGGTTGGATTTCCCAAATCTATCCCCACTCCTCCATTCTCCACTCATCTGTCAGATTAATCTTCCTAAAGTGTAAGTATAAACATGTCACCCATTCTGACCCCACCCTACCCTTGTTTTTTCTTTTATATTTTAAAATATATATATATATGTGTATATATATATATATATATATATATACATATATATATATATATATATGTAATATTTTAACATAATATGACTCCAGTCCTGGAATCAGGAGGACCTGAGTTCAAATTTGGCCAATTACTAACTAATCTGGGTACATCATTTAATCCTGTTTGGCTCAGTTACTCATCAGTAAAATGAGCTAGAGAAGAAAATGGCAAACTACTCTAATATCTCTGTCAGAAGTGGCAAACAAGACTAATCAGCTAAACAATAATGATTTCAATAGCATTGGCTCTTGGTAATGTTCTTCATTTTAATTTATGCACTTGAAAATATTATTCTGAGAAGAGGTTCGTAGGCTTTACCAGACTGTTAAATGTGTCTAAGACATTACAATGAAGATTGAGAGTCTATGATTTAGGTGACCAAGATGGAAACAATAAAGGGAAATTGAAGCTAAATATAGTCTTTTGCTAACCGCTCAACAGGATTAATGCCTTTAAAAAGAAATCTGAAAGTTTACCCCATAAACTGAATCTCACACTCTCAAGCCCACAGGGAGGGTACGTTGTAGGATTCAGAAGCATGCTGGAGACCCACTGGCAAGACTCCAGATACACTACTCTTGAGGCAGAATAGATTGATCCTGGATTTGGAGTTAGGAGTTAGGAAAATCTAGGTTCAAATCCTATCATCAATAATTGCTGGATGTGCGAACCTGGGCAGGTCATTTACTTTCTCTGAGCCTCTAAAATAAATTAATAATAATTCTTAATCTGAAAAATCTGAAAAAAATGAGGGGATTGGGCTAAAGTGTTTCTAAGGTTCTTTCTGGCTCTGTTCTATATCTTAATTTCTTGTTTACTTATGGTCCTTAGCTATAAAAGATTAGTTAGTGTCAGAAAATAGAGAAGCCAAAGGCAGAATTCACATTTTTTAACAAGGTCAGGAAGAGAAAATACTGAGAAGAAACATAGGTCTATAACATTGTCACCATGTGTGAGGGACAGAATACTACAGCATTTGAGTAAAGCACCAATCAAAAGAAAACCAAAACAAAACACTAACCCATAGAAAACATCTGTGGCATTATCAGCAAGGTCAGTGAGTCTAGAGAAGGAGAAGTGGCATGTGCATATGTGACAATGTGTGTGTGCGTGTATATTCCCTGTATCAGTCTGACCCTTCATCACCATATTTGACCCATATGCAGGTTGGGACAAGTCCTAAAGGAGGATGAGAGAGATGTTTTCTGTACTGTTAACACTTGATGAACCAGTGCTCAATGTCTGTGGAGGGTAAGTAGGAGAAAAATGCTTCTGCTAGCTTTATGTGAATCTCTGTTAGGTGCCTGCATGAAATGCAAAGAAATGCAAGTTGTGTTTTCCTGTTTCATGAAGCTTTCAGTCTGGTTGGGGAACAGCAGATGTACATGAAGGGGGGAAAAGAAATTTACAAGATAATTTTATGACATATTTAAAAGAAACAGCAAGTTGTAAATAATAGATATGCAATTTCATATGCAATCATCTTTTTATTATACTGTGTTATGGAAATGCTAGATTTATTCCATAAATAAAAATTAAATTACAAAAAAAGATCTCACAGCAACAAAAGGGCTCTCACAAAGAACGATATGATGATGTACCAAAAAGGAAAAGAATATATGTTAATGGGAGACCCAAGGAGGGAGTAGTCATTGAGGAATGGAATGGTCAAGGAAAGCTTCATATAGGCACTAGTCATGATAAATTGGACATGGAAGGATAAGCAGGATTGGGACAGATAGAAAGAAGCTTACTTTCTATCACTTACTGAGGTGATGT
Organism: Notamacropus eugenii; assembly: GCF_028372415.1. Taxonomy (NCBI): domain Eukaryota; kingdom Metazoa; phylum Chordata; class Mammalia; order Diprotodontia; family Macropodidae; genus Notamacropus; species Notamacropus eugenii. The sequence continues at coordinate 401,916,162 of NC_092876.1, forward strand.
CTTATAATCAGGCAACAAAACAAACACCAACAAGAATCTACTTCAACATCAAAGCTAGACACTGAAAATCCATCGCTAGTGCTTCCTCAGTTCTCTTTTAGAGTAACAACTATGACAAGACATATGTGTAAAGCATGTTTTATGATACCATTTGTAAATTTATGTGACTATCATTTCCAAAATTATTTGAGGCAGCTCACAGGATTGAATATGAAGGAAAATTTGAATAATTAAGCTTAACCAATCAATTAATCAATTTATAAACCTATATTAAACACCTGTTAGATCTCAAGCACTGATTTGGGCACTGGGGATGCAAAGACAAAAGTGAAATAAATGGTCCTTGCCTTTGGTGAGCTTACTTTTGAGGGGAAGGGGAATGGAGAAGGGAAAAATTAACATTTTCTACATTTAAATATAAAATACAAGGTGTTTTCTAGAGGCACACAGGCACTAATAATTAGCATATAAAGAAAGATCTTTGGAAGAAAGCATCTCCTAAGCTGATCTATGAAGAGAGCTAGAGAATCTAGAGAGTAAACATAAAATAAAACAGGCATCAGGTACAGGGAATAAAAGGAATAGATGGTATCTTTCATGAATTTATATTTATTGAATCTATACAACCCTTACTCTGGCCTTTGGCTTGGCATTTTTCAGAAAATTATTTGGAGTATATATTTCTTGTAAGATATCTTGAGATTTACGTGCTAGATATTTTTCTTAAGGTCCATGACTTACACCCAAATCACTCTGGCTCTCATGGAGTGGCCAACAATATGTTCCAAGCCAAGCCCTCCTTGATCATAATTTGGATTCTGCTTGATTCAGATTGGATGTTAATAACAATTGTTTCTGCTTTGGCCAGAAAACCTAAGGGTCTTCCCCTCTCATATTGATTTTTTTTTGAGTAGTTAAAGAGGCCATTCTCTGCCTTATTTATTACCTAGCCTTAATCACTGAACTGGTGTTGACTCAGTGAAACTGAGACCTCAGCTTACAAGGACCAAGGTCTCCTACAACCACCAGGGCCATCTTCAGTTGTCCTGATTTACATCTGGCCACTGGATCTAGAGAGCTCCAGAGGACAAAGTGAGACTGGTGACTTTGCACAGTCCTCTCTCACTTAAATCCCATTCACTTACACGTCTTGGCATCTCCTCCCTGATGTCATAGTCCTTTTCAAGAATGAAGGATAAAAAACAACAAGAAATGACCCTGTACAACTTATGTCTGCCCCACACCACTAAGGGACACAGGACACCAGTGTCCACATATGACGGTAGCATTTACCTTGGGAGGTAGATATTTTACAGATGTAAAAAGTGAGGCACATAATAATTAAATGCCTTGTCCAGGGTCACATGGCTAATAAGTTTCTGAGGCACATCTCAAACTGAGGTCTTCCTGACTTGTTCTCTTGCACTCTAATTGTTTCCTATATGTATATACTTATTTCACTAGGCTTTAAAAGCTTTGTGGGTAGTCACTATGGCATATTTGGCATCCCATCTTTACTTAGCTTGCTGCTCCAAAAACAATAAACAAACCAGCATCTTAGTTATTGATTCTATTTCTCTCACCTGCAAAGACCCATTTCAGAAGATTATGTTAATTTCCACATTTTTTATTCTTGCCATCCTTATTAATTGACTACTTATTAAACTTAGATTTGTCCTTGATCAAACAACAATTACTACTGCTTGATATTAATTTTACCAAAGACCACTGGCAAGGAAACTCAGAATTGTAGTTTAATAGAAGCAAGATTTCTTGCTTTATAACACTTTCATTACACTTTTTTCCAAGACGATGTGTGCCCAAAGATTATCAATATAACAACAGTATTTTACTCTTTCAACTATTAGAGCATTCATTATAAATGCAGATTCATAACTGGCAGTAGGTTTCTATAAAGGAAGGTTTGATTCTGTATCTACAGAATTTCTCTACATTTATCAAAAATGAAATGTAAGTTTCAATAAATTCTTCTACTTCCATTCTTTACAATTTGTCACTGTTTACTATTAAAGCATGTATTATGCCACTTCCACTGCCAGGATGATATGGTTATCAGAACTCCTACTACTTTCTATTACCATTCAGAGGCACTTTTCACAGTTACGCATCATCCCCAACTCCTATGAGCTCCTAAACTTCCCAAGTACAATATTTATTCTTACAATATTCCAAAAAATTTGTGACATGACTTTGTATAATAAATTAGCAATCATATTTTCTGTAAAGTGACTAAAAATGCCCCACAAAACATCATTACTATTTTTCACATAAATATTTATGTGTAGATGTTGTGATGAATACAATAAAAATTCATTTAAAAGTATTTCTAAATTCGGAGTAAATTTTTTGGCACCGTGAATTTTCTGTCACTTGATACTAATTACTATCTTGGGTACGTATTAAACTCTTTAATATTATAGTTATCTTCACACTTGGTAAAACTTATAATCTCTTAAGGAACAGATGACAGTGACCACAAAGAAATGTGGCAAATAATATGGGTATCTGTGACTTCCTGTTCTTCTCATTATATGCCTTATTGAACAGTTTAATAACAACATGATGTAATCTAATTAGAGTATGTATATGTTTCAAAAACTTGAGGTAAGAAGTACAAAGAGAAAACATATACTTCAGAATAAAGGAAAAGATGATTCTAAAATTTGGAAGTGAAACTTAAATGCTTGTCTGCCTCCCTTCCCAACACTCAGAAACTAATGTTCATTTGGTATTGAAAAAAAAATTAGTTTATCTTTTTTCCTTATATTTTATGTGGAAATGTGTGTATATGACATCCATAGTGATGACAATTTCCATATATAAGAATGTTTCCCAAGACTACAAGTGTAATCCTAGATTATGCATCTGCCCACACAGTGCTAAATAAAAATAAGTCAATAAATTCAATGCAAAAATTGGTCCCTGGGGCAATATATACATAAATACACACATGCACAACAGAAGTTTGGTATATTATAAACAAATGGTTTATATTTTTTTTTTACTTTTATACCCATGGTTTTTGTATAATACAACATAAAACAAGGAAGTCGTCGCACTTATCCTTGAATAGTTAATAAAATATCCCAAAAGTATCAAGACAAGGGTGTGTTAGTGAATAGCTAACCATGGAAATAAAAAGACCTTGGTTTCGAGTTATCGTATCTAGTGCCTACCTGCAGAAGTTTTCACAATTTCAGACGTGTTTCTGAGACCCATGAAATCAAATTGATAAAGTCTCCAGGATTTCTGATCTGCTGCCTCCACTGAATTTTTCCTCCATCTATAAATCATTTCTTCTTTGGGGTAGCCATCTGAAAATACAAGACATCCATCAAACTTAGTGGAGAGATTTCATAAGCCATTAATTCTACAGTCAAGTTTTCTGACCATTGATGAGAATTTAAATTCTTGCAGTAGCTTTTACCAGTGATTTCCTATACAGATTCCTAAAGGCATTTTGTAATATAAAGAAATGCAGGCACCATCCCAACAAAATAACGATGTAGTCTATGAAAGGCATATTTTAACCTTAAAATGTTACACATATGTCATTTATTGCTTATAAAATCTTACACTTCTTTACAGAACTCTGGAGGAAAAACATTTGTATTTCTAATTCATCCACATTTTAGATGAGCTAATATTCAAACAATATTTTTGAGAGGAAAAATTTTGATTCTTAACTAATTGTAACTTCTTGAAAATTGATACTTAATCAGAGTCAACAAGGCAAAAGGGTCTTTTAAAATAGAATGTTGAATAGATCACAATAATTCTCACCTTTTTATATCAATGTAGTTCAACTAACATTTATATATCAATTGCAGTCAAATACAGTGCCACAATATAAGACTTCCTGTCAACATGTAATTTTGTACTAACCAAGTAATCATGTAGGATGCTTCTAAATAAGGGAAATGAAAAATATTTTATAGACACACATACACACACATCATAGATGATTTTTTTTAATTTCCCTCTTATTTTCCTTTGTGATTACTACTATGGTCTAGGAAAGCTGTCTGCTACTTGTTTGCTCTATTTGCTTTTAAACAAGAAAAACCAGTCCCTGAATACGCATCTCTGATATTTCAATAGATAGGCAGGTCTAAAGCCTCAGTTACTAAATTTGAATTCCAGAGTTTTATAGCAACTCACATATGAAAGCAAACAGTAATGGAAACCACCATGATACTTGGAGCTCTCCTGCTTCCATGGCCATACCTCACTCTGCTGGGTAATTTGTCTACTTTATGATGATACATCCTTGCTCTGGTTGTCTGAGTATCAAGATGGCCAGTCTCAAACTAAACCAGAACCAGAAAACAATTGGACAATGCCTCATGAAGTTTGTTTTCAATCACTGATTTTGAGAATGAACTTCCCCTCTCCCCATTCTGAAACTAACTTAGCTCATTCCTCTGCTATTATATCAGCACAGAAGGTGGCTATTTCTTCCTCCTGCTGCTAAGTCCATGACCAACTAACATTGACAAAAGTTTTCTAGATCATGAAGAACTAGATTAGATGTGGGGCATCACAAAGCTACTAGGTTTCTGGGGAAAGATTTAAGGTATACCAACAATTTTGGCTACTATACAACTGTTTCTAAAGCTGGCTTTTTGTATTTTACTATTTTTTCTTTCGTGTTAGTTAGGAAGAGGGGTAGCATATGGACTGCTTCATTCCAATGTTCTTAGCGTCATAAAGTATGTGTTTAGAAGAAAAAGTGAACTATAAAAGAACGTCTTTAATGTCCAACTTTTCCTTCAGTTGAGACTCTTTTGTTGCATTGTAAACACATATGACTGGGGTAAGTCACTTAACTCTGTTTACCTCAGTTTCCTCAGTAAAATTAACTAAAGAAGGAAATGGCAAATCACTCCAGTATTTTTGTCCAGAAATCCCCCAATGGGGTCAACAAAGAATCGGACACAACTGAAAGTGATTGAACAACAACAAATAGACATGAAGTCTAATAGCTATTTCGAGTGTGAAGTTCTACCAGTTCCATGGCAATCTGGAGACCAGGAAGTATTCTTTGATTCTTTTCTGTCCACTAGCCTGTACTCTGAAAGCACTTTTCATTGCTCCTCTCAGGTTTATTATAAATGGGCTTAATGTGTTGACTATATGACTTGTGATTTTTTTTTTGATTATCTTAAAATTACAAATAACTTTCTGGAAAAAGGAGATTTACTCTAATAGGGAGGTCACATGATATAGTGGATCATGTATTAGATTCTTGTACTAAGTCCACCATTCATTAGCTTGAGACTTAGAGCAAATACTTTTGTATGATTTTTGTGGGATAGATAACTTCAGTACTTACCCTATAGGATACTAAGGCTAAAATGAGATAATGTATATAAAACATTTTACAAACCTTAGTCTTTTTATTATGATTGATTTGGTATGCTACTTTGAAAAATAATTAATGACGTTTCTTCAGAACTGAAATTTCCCAACATTTTTTCTAAACTCTATTTGTATTCCATTATATATTTTAATTATAAAAATCATACTTATAATGAAAAACCTTTAAAATTTATATTCTTAATGGAGATAAGCCTATCTATCCATGTGGTCAATGTACCACTTTTATACTATAAAATTTATTAACTGGATTCAGAATTTTTTTCACAAAACTTTGGTCCAATTAAGCAAATTGAAGAAAATTTTATGCCTCTTACTCTATAGATTCTTCACCCCATCATGCACTGGCACTATACCTTTATACTTAAAGATTAAAATAACATTCTTTTATAGCTCACTTCTCCTTGAAAACACATAGTTTATATCACCAACAATGGAACAAATCAATTCATATGCTACCCCTCTTCCTAACTAACATGAAAGAGGGAACAGTAAATATAAAAGACCAGCTTTAGGAATAGCTATGTGGTAGTCAAATTGCTTGTATACCTTATGTCTTTCCCCAGAAACCTAGTACCTTTGTGATACCCCACACCTAATCTAGTCATGTTCTAGAAAACTTCTTTAGCTCTATGACTTATTCCTCAGGTCTGTCTTCTAGGGAGCTTGAATCCTGACCCAACTCCCACTTGCTAACTTAAGGCTAAAAAAAAACCCAACTGCATTCTGCCCTAGAAAGCTCTTTTGCAAAAATTTTAAGAACGTTATTTTCTCCTTTTCTACCTTTCTGAATTCTCAGGTGTAGTCATACATTGTGAAAAAAAAATCATCTACATTCTTTCATTCAAGGAAAAAGGCACTGCCTGGTAGAGAACAGAATCTCAGACACCACAGGCCATTACAAGAAATTGCTTTAAAACTGTATTGGAGGGTGCATTATTTAAAAAACTTTTTTATTTAGCATTTTATATTCACCCAAGTACATGCAAAAACAATTTTCAACATTCTTTTTAAAAATCAGTTCCAAATTCTCTTGCTCCTTTCCCACCATCCTCACTGAGAAGGCAAGCAATTTGATATAGGTTATATATGTGTAATCATGCCAAATGTATTTCCATATTAAATATTGTAAAAGAAAACATAGAACAAAATAAAAACCCAAGAAAAATAAAGAACGTAAAACAAAGATGATCTGAATTCAGACTCTATCAGTTCTTTCTTGGAATGGAAAACATTATTCATCATAAGTTCTTCAGAGTTGTCTTAGATCACTGTACTGCTGAGAATAGCTAAGTCATTCACAGTTGATCATTTTACAATATGGCCATTACTGTATACAATGTTCTCCTGCTTCTACTTATTTCACTTTGCATCAGTTCATGTAAGTCCAGGTTTTTCGGAGAGCATTTAGATCATCAATTTCTTATATCAAAGAGTATCCCATCACAATCATATACCATGATTTGTTCAGTCAGTTCCCACTTGATGGGCATTGGGAAAGGAGATTCTTAAACCATAAGGATGGAATCCTTGCTCCTATCAAAAAAGTCACTAAAGGAGCCTTGGATTTGAGATTGAATTCTGCCTCTCTTCCTTCTGCCTGTTTGACTCCTGCCAATGCAATTGATCTCTTGGGGTTTCATTTTCCTTCTTTGCCTATAAAATGAAAAGGACAGGACTCATTGACCTCTCAGGTCCCACCTAGTTTTATAATCCTAGTATTTCTTCTAGGATCATAGTTGTAAGCCCAACCTATACTACAATAAATAATATATTGTTTGGTCATTGAGAAATGAAACTTCAAATGTAAAAGTTAAAATCAATCAATAAACATTTATTAAGCTTGTATTATAAGTTGTGCACCACACTAAGCACTGTATAACATATACAGCTTTACAACTTTAACATTAAGAAATGTCTTTAGGAAAGCTGAAACTATATTGTATTGAAGAAACCAAGAAAACATTCTTGGAACCTTCTATCCTTTACCTTTAGGTTTATTTTTGGTTTGGTTTATTCCAAAACCTATAATTTCTCTGTCTAGAGAACTCCTAATAAGGAAATCCTCCCCACTAATGTAGATCTGCCACTTTTTTGTAACTTAATGGTCTTAGAGTTGTCTGGAGGAATTGAGTGTTTAAGTGACTTGCTCACGGTTATACAGAAGGCACACATGTGTCAGAAGTGGATTGAAAATCAGACCTTCCTGATCTTAAGCCAGTCAAGCCTCATTAGATGTCAAAATGCTTCCTGTTTAAGTTGCCATTAGCATTTAAAATTCTATTTAGAATATCATAATAAGGTAATGAGAGGATAATAGAATCTGATAATTTTCATTAAGGTCCAATTATAGTGACTGAAGATATAACACTTTATTATCTATTATCCTGTCCTTCACCATGAGGAAAGATGTTGCAGTTACTCTATTTTCTCTATAACCTAAACTCCTTGTTTTCTTCTCAGATGAGGAAACATTTCAATTTGGAGGAAGGCCTTAGATCATTGGCAAGCCTACTGTTTGTATCGGTTAGATTGCTATACGTGGTTTTAGTTCCGTTCACCAAAGTGCAAGCAACAATTTGCTATTTTAAGGTTTTTAAATCTGCACATGTGAAGAGGTATGGTGAAGTAGATAGGAAACTGACCTCAAAACCTGGAGGACCTGAGTTCAGTACCCCCTCTTAGAAAGACTCTTTGTGTGACCCTAGATAAGGCACTTAACACCTCAGTACTCTAGGTAGTCCTTCAAAAATATAAATTACCTGGGTAACTAGGTGTCACAGTGGATAGAGCTCTGGGTCTAGAGTCAGGAAGACCCTGAATTTAAATCCAACTTCAGACACTTAATAGCTATTTTACCTTGGGCAAGTCACTTAACCCTGTGTGCCTCAGTTTTCTCATCTATAAAATGAACTGGGGGAAAAAAATGACAAACCACTCTAGTACCTTTGCAAAACAAAAACAAAAATTAAAAAAAAAAACAACAATCCCTCAAACCCAAAGGGGTCATGAAGAGTTAAGTACCACTGAGAAAAAGACTAGATAGCATAACAAGAAACACATAAATTTCCTAGAAAGTACCAATCAGTATGGGTAGAAGTTTTTTCACTAAAGAGATCCCTATACCAACAATAAAAGCACAGGTATAGTTCTTATTCCTTAAATGTACATAAACATTTATGAATAAGGCAAGTGGCTAAGTATTGCAGGAATCATGCCCTCATTTCCTCATTTCCTTCCACCTAGTCCTTTAGATATTTGCAGCAAGTGGTACAAGGAGCAGGCAGTGAGATGGAAAAATAGAGTTCATTGAACAATATCTCTGAGTCTTCATGGGCTCTTCTATCCCTTATGACCAGTTTCTTTCTCAAAATAAGAGCAACTCTTTATATTTATGTGACACTTTAAGGTTTACAAGGCACCTTTTCCACTACAACACTGTGAGCTGGTGCTAGATCATTATGATTTTCATTTAACACAGGAAGAAACCTAGTCTTAGAGAAGTTATGAGACTTGACCAATTGCCACATAGGTAGTAAGTGTCAGAACAAATGTGAGAAAACTGGTCTCTTGATTTTAAGTTCACACCTGTTCCACTACAATGTGCTACCTTTTTTAGACTCAAAATTGCACAGTATTTACTTCATTCTGCAGAGTAATGTAGAAAAAAACCAAAATTCCAGGCTTCTCTCAGTTTGCTGAATAGTAGGGCTCTCAATGCAGCTTTGTCACCGAATACCTGTCACCCCATTTTATAGATAAGGAATTTATCAGAGAGATTAGATTATTTGTCCAAGGTCAGACAGCTAGTAAATGGGGAGTAAGGAGGTAGAAACTATAACATGAATCTGACTCCAAGAGGAGTATTTATTTTCTGCAGTCAACCTCAGAACATTGCTGACTAACAGAAATAAGTAATGGCCAAATTTAGATTTACTAATCATGAGTACCAGAGAATCATAGATTATCAAAACTTGAGGGAACTGCAGAGGTCAATTTATTTCTCAGAAATTTTATTTTTGGGGGTTTCAGCTCTCTCATCAATAAAACAAGGGGATTGGACTAGATAACCTTATAGCCCTCTTAAACTCCTAAAAATCTAGGAATACTTCACCCTAGGCAAATCATTTCCCTTCTTTGCACCTCAGTTTCTATATCTGTAAAATTAAGACATTGCCTTGTGATATGGTTTAAGCCTTTGTTAACCTTTTTGTTTCTTTTATCTTTCATGCAAATACATACATATATGTCTATTTTGGTATGTGATATATGTGCATTATATATGCATACACATATGCATATATGTAAATACATATGCATATGTGTATGCATACACACATATTTGTATATATACACATACATGTAAATATATATCATATGAGCTCTCTCTCTTTGAAATTACTAACGCTCAAGTTTTGTTTTGTTTTTAACCTGGTTTGACAGTCCGTTGGGAGAACATGGAAGTCAGAAAATTTAGAAGGAAAACTTTAAAGATACTTACAAATAGAAATAGCTTTGAATGGAGTATGTATCTGTGGGGCAACTGAATCGTGTTGAAATTGGGTCTAGCATTATTATTTAATACCATTTTCAGTCAGAATGGTGAAAATCAATTTTTTCATCCTTCATAAATATGACTTAGATAAAATTTGTGAACATTGGGTACAATTACTATAACTTGGACTATCTAATTCCCATGGTCTTTGTGGGGATTGAGTGAGATATTTAAAGTGGCTTGCAATCTTTATCAATTATAATGAACTTATTGCTATCACTATTGTAGCTTAAATTAAGGTATTGCCTTGCAGTTTTCAATATTTTCTCCTCAAAATAATACCATTAGGGAAACATCATTACACCTATTTTATAAATGAGAAATTTATCAGAGAGGTTCGATGATCTGTCCAATACAAAATTACAATACAATTTGTCCAATACAAAAATACAATCATTTATCATACAGTTGGTAAATGGTGGTAAGAAGATATAACTATAGCATGAATCCAACTTCAAGACCAGTGCTTGTCTTTCTACAGTCAGCCTCAGAACATTCTTGACTAATAGAAATAATTATGGCCACTGTCAGATTTGCTAACCATGAGTACCAGGGAATCATAGATTATCATAATTTGAGGGGACTGCAGAGGTCATCTTGTTCAACTCCTCCTTGAACAAGAAAATTCTCTACAATGTATATGATAAATGGTCATTCAGACTTTACTTAAAGATCTAAAAAGAAGAATCTACTTCTGAAATACACCATTCGTTTATTCTGGAGCTCAACTTATTACAAGTTTTTTGTTCATACCAAGACAAAATTTGACTGCAACTTTCATCAGTTTCTATGAGTCATCTTTTATTCAGTCAAGTTTAATCTGAAGACTAGTATCATGTTCCTACATCTTCTCTTCTGCAAGTTAAACACCCCTATTTTCTTCAACTATCCTTCATATGACATAATGTCAAGGTTTTCTATCATTCTTATTATCTTTCACTGGATACTCCCTAGTTATAAATGTCCTTCCTAAATTGTGATGCCTTAAACTAAATATAATATTCCATCATCATGTCAAACCATCCCCTCCATGGCTGGGATGATTTGTTAAAAAGCTGACTATTTCTCTTCCTTCCTTGTCCATCCATCCCATCTTCAATTCAAGATCTTCATTTGGCCTCAAAAATTAGAACATGTAGCATAAATATTCCATACTTATTCAGCATATTTCTTGCACAGAAATCTGCAGATGTTAACCCTCACTTACCCTTTCAGACAAAAATATCATTTCTTCTTTAGTATCACCACAGTTCTGAATTTTTTTCCCATAGACAGTGCCATTATTTAAAATTCCAGCCCTTCAAGCAAAATGCTGAAAATAGATTTGACTCCCTTCCTCCCACTCCTCCTAAAAGCCCTCTGTTACTGTGCACCCCAGTGCTCTCTCCTACCACATTCCTGTGAATCATAGAGGAACTACCTGCTTGGCAGTTACACTTGTGTCCAGGTAGATAACCTTTGAAGGGTTCACTTACAGCCATCCATTTATCTATTTCTGGGCCATTCCTTTTTCACTCTGGTGGATTTATGGATAGACTGACAAGTCAAGAGCCAATACTACTTTAAGGAGTATTATCTTGCCCAACAGTCTTTTGTCTGAAAAGAAGCAACATTTGTTTTGAGTGATGGGAGTTAAATGGTAGTGTCCTTGGTTATAGGATTTGACCTACTTTGAGAAATGCATGGAGGGCAAAAGGGGTAAAACTCATTTTGACAGAGACATAAGGAGGCTTTTTTCAGCATCTCATTTCATTTTTACGCAGAAATAAAAATGGAATGCTGCCTTCCTAATCTATCACAATCACTTTTTCTCCTGTCATTGGTGATATATGCCATATAAAAAAATTATACTCATCTGACTTCAAAGAAACGTCCTTTACCACTACCTGGGCTCACAGACTATGCCAGATCTTCCAGTGACAGGACTATCAGTTTGCCATTTGCCGCTGAAATACTGCTGAGGTAAGTAGTCAGTAGTATCTTTGAAGTACTACCAGGGCTAGTTACAACCTGGAGAGTTTCGAATTTTTCTATCTAAATGAGTCATAATTATCATGTACCTTTAACCAAATGTTTAGTGGACTCTATATAATTTTATGAACTCCTTTAATCTTAAAATCTTAAGCCAGACTGCTCAAAAACAATATCAACGTCTAACAGAAAAAAAACAAACCAAAAACAAATTAATAACTAAAAAAAACTAGAGAAAAACTAATTTATTTAAAGCACAAAGGAATTATTGCTTCAATAATAGATACAGTATTCAATTTATGAAACAGAAGGAAATTCTATTATTTCTTCATTCACGGTTATTAAGTGAAGTAAATGAGATAATGTGTGAAAAGCTGCTTTGTAAAGTATAAGATAATATGGAAAATGTGAAATATTCATTATTTTTATTGTTTTGCAAAGACAGGTAGGTGGTACATTGGATAGGGCACTAGGTTTGGAGTCAGGAAGACCTGAGTTCAAATCTGATCTCAGACACTCACTAGCTATGTGACCCTGAGAAGGTCATTTAACCTTGTGTGTCTCAGTTTCTGCATCTGGAAGATTTGAAGAAGAAAACTGAAAACCACTCCAGTATCTTCACAAAGAACACCCCTAATAGGATCATGAAGACTTGAAAATGATTGAATAACATTTTTGTTATTACTATTATTTGCATGAAGTAGTGGGCAGTGGGCCAGCTTTAGCGAAGGAAAGACCTGAGTTTTAGAAAGACCTTTGGCCTGTATTGGCTGTATAGCCTTCTTTAGTCACGTTATTAAACTTCTTATTGGTCCAAGTGACTTTTTAAAAAAACAATTCATAGAGCTTCCCTGATAGATCTAGTGCCCATGTCTATAAAATCACAAGTCTGAAGTAATCCCTGCTTCCCTCTACTCATGCTGAGAAAAAAATATATTTTTATCATTAATTATTGTCATTAATTTTAGCAACATCTAGGAATAAAGGATATGAGTAGCATTACATGTTAAAGTAAAGGACCCCCCCCCCAAAATTTCCAAAGTCTAAAATACTTAATTGTTAATACTATAAAATATGACACTTAATGTAGGGTCTGGGGTAACTCAGCCTCTTGCATAACTATACAGTGTCTAGGAGATTAAAAAAAGGAAAATGTTCTGTGTATGTGTGTGTGTGTGTGTGTGTGTGTGTGTGTGACATTTTCATGCCTAAGTATTATAAATCTACTCATTCACCTATTTCCTAGTCCTGATAATTAAGTACCTCAAATATGGATGACCATTCATGAATTTGAAATTATGTGCTCCTTTTGTGTAACAGAAAAGTAAAAAAGAAACAAAAAAAGAGTAAAGGCAAAATTTAAATACATTCCATTCACAGAACTAGGGTTTAATGTTCTTAATGTACTCTAATGGATATGGCAATGATTCTGTGGTCTGAGAGATGAACAATAGTGCATTATATAATGTTGAAAAGTCAGCTACAAATCCAAATTCCTTGTCACCAGAATGATGTCTGAGTTTATTTATAATACCCAAAATTCAACTACATTCTGGGGTCATGGGAGAGCATCCAAGCATTTCGACAGAGCTAACCTTTAACTAGATCTGTCAAATCCCACTCTAAAGGTTTTTATTTTAGTTCTCTCCTTAGACTTGGCTCCCAAAGATATTTTGCTTTACCTTGTTTTTTTATAGAATCTAACACAAAATTTCAAGCCAGTTATATGGCCCTTAACCTGAGGTCTGCTGTACCGAGAAAAGGATAACTGAAGGAAGATGTTGCTTGCATTCACAGAAAGAACTGATAAGTGGAAGTATTTAGAGAATGATTTTACATACATACACACACATACATACATACACACATACAAGTGCCTAATCGTAGCCATCTCTAGGGTGGGGAACGGGAAGAAAAAATTCACATGATAACTTTATTATATATGTATGTGTATGTGTTTGTGTATCATGTTCTGATTTGTTATACGATTTCTTTCATTTATTTTAGTCTGACTACATAGCATGACTATAGTGAAAATATACTCAATAGGAAAGTATATGTAGAATCTATACAGAATTGTATGCAGTCGTGGGGAGGGAGGGGGGTAGTGGGGGGTAGGTGTGGGGGGGATAAAATCTCAATTGTATGGCAGTGATTGTTAAACATTAAAAAATAAAAAATTTAAAAAAAAGCAAAAAAAAAAGAATAGCAAATTGTACAAAACAGACTTGCATTGTCATGTGCAATCATCTTTTTATTATACTTTGTTATGGAATGTTTGTTTTATTCCATAAATTGAAAATAAAATAAATAAAAATTTTATAAAAGGATAACTAGCTAGTTCTTCTGACAGATGCTGGTGATGTTAGAACAAATATTTGTTTTTTTGAAAAGTATAAACAATTTTTATTTAATGCCCCTAAATGTCTGGAAATCAAATGACTAAGACTACGACTGACAAACCGGAACTCACTTTATTTCAATTTCAATCCAACTGGGGTCTATGCACAATTGCTTAGGCTAGCAAGGGAGATAAAGTAACAAAAAAGATAAAGACAACATTTTGTATGAAAAACCTAAATACATTTAATTTCATTCAACTCTCGCACTGTTTTAACCTACATTTTTTTCTCTGTTTTGGTTTTAGTGAGATGCAGCAGTGAGTGCCAAAGAAAGGTGAAATTTATGTGAGTTATTTGGTCACAAAAGCTCCATAATTTCTTCATGGTAAATGATTTAAACAGTTTCTAACAAGGTGATAGGAATTTTTCTTTATGTATATTTCCACAACCAAATCAAAATGCTACTTTTTCAACAGGTAAAGCAGGAAGAAGACTTATTCTGGAGACAGAAGACCTGGGTTCAGATGCTACCTCTGATGATCATTACCTTGGGATTTAAATGCAATAGGTAAAGCAGAAAGAAGACTTATTCTGGAGCCAGAAGACCTGGGTTCAGAAGCTCCCTCTGATGATCATTACCTTGGGATTTAAACGCAATAAATGAAAATGACCTACATCAAAGGAAACCAGAGTATCTGCCTGTTTTGTTCTATATCACATAATTGTATGAGGTGATTCAAATGCAGATCATAAGAATCTATCATATATGACTTCTTCCACTGAAGTCCTATTCTGATGCTCCATTATTACCTGATGGGTGACCCCAGATTCATGAAGGCTATAGCAGAAACCAAGACCCAACTAGGCATGTCTTTTATTCTTGGACTATGTAGTGCAGGAGAGTTTCAATGATGAGTAGTGGGAATGCACAGACATAGAAGTCAACAAAACTTTATTCTCACAAGGGGAGAAGAACAGATGTCAAAAGGGAATAACCTCAGTTTGATGTCCCCTCTATCCCCAGTTGAGGGGCCATACACTATGTAGTAGATTTTGGACACTGGTCAAAAGAGCTCTAGGCTTAAACTCATATGGACTTTTAGGCATGTTCAGATAGCACTTGCCCTGTCATCCTTAAGGGGAGATATGAGAATATATGTGTTTCAGTATGGCATTACAAACTTCCTTATGCATGACTATTGTTTTATATGAAAAAAATACAACTTAATTCACTCAATGATGATCTTTTTAAAAAGTGAGAATTCTAGAGAAAGATAAATAATTAAAGTACAAATCATAGAAAAGGGAAGGGATTTGAAAAAGGAATGCCGGCTGTCTACTGAAAGAATGGCATTTAAATGGGAATCCAAACTAAAAAAAGAACGTTTTATTTCAGAAATTTTAAGTTATACAAATAAAAACAACTGCAGTTCAATAAAATTTATTTGTAAAGCCTTCATTTAGCATTACTCTTACGCCTTCCCTTTTCCAGATATCAAAATCTTGGAAATGTTCTTCCTCTGAAATACACCTAGGAAGTCAGAAATCAATGAAAAACAGCCTGTGAGCAGTGAAAGAGGCTGTTATGAAAGCCATTTTATTTTAGAATAGTCAGAGGGTCTTACTAAGAGCCTACTTCTTTTTCACACTGAATTTTAACATGCTCATTTGTCCATTTTTGCAGCACACAGTAGATCGGGAACTACAAATTTGGAGTATCAGATGCTGAAAATAGTGGATATTACTTAATAGTGAAAAGAAATAAAAGCTGGCAAGCAAAGAGGAGAAAGACAGAGTATGGAATAATGAGTACAAGAACTAAAAGATCATTTATGCCAGGTTTACAAATCTCAATGTCGTTTGAACATTTCACTTGATTATCAAACCATACGATATTGCCCGTTAATAATGATCCTTCAAGAAAAATTTATGTTCCAGTCTGGGTAATTCAATGAAGAAAGCAATGAAGTATATAATGCATTGCAGAACAATTCATATTAAAATAAAACATGTTTGGCGCTGGAAAAGATAAACTAGAATTCATGTATGTATACTCCTCAATGACATCAGAAAATGATTCTTCATTAATGGTGGCATGATGTAATGGAGAAAAAGATTTGAAGTTCAATGTTCTGCCTCTTCAGTCTACTAACTCTATGAAACTGTTACTACCTTGAGCTCTTTAAGTGCCAGTTTCTTCCTCTGTAAAATGGGGATAATAATACTTATACTAACTACCTTGAAGCAGTTAAGGGATCAAATTAAGTCATTAATGTAGAAATCCTGCCTTTTCACACATCCATTTAAGTTAGATGAAATAGATGAATTACCTGTAAGTTATATAATGCTAGCAAAGTATAAATGGCATCTTCTACCGTTATGCCATTCATATCACTGGGGTTATTGTCCTGGCACCCCTGTGATCTTCAAAATCCTTATAAAATTTTTTGGCCTTCCCTTTGTACCAGAGAAGTCTGAATTATTATGGAATTAAAAGCTAAAATATGTTATTATATAATACTATACATATATTTTGTGCATATCTCAGTTTCTAAACGTTTTCTGTGTCATCTACTAGCCTTCTTGTACCATCTGTGGCTTCCGCAAAACTCCTCAAAAATTTCCATTTAATTTCCTATGCCAACCTGCAAAATATTGAAACTATGATGAGAAAAGTGAAGACATGAAAGGGATAATTACTACACTTTTCAGTGGATTCTTTCTCCTTGAAGCTTTATCCACTTTATCTTTATTTTTATTTTTTGGTGACTGTTCTTCAATTGTTTCTATAGGGCCCTCATGTCCTATGCTGCAATTACTCCACTGAGGCTATAGACTGATTTATCTTTTCTCAGTAAGATTGGGTCATTCTTCACTTTTTTTTCAGTTCTTATTCCTCTACAACTCTCTCTTTTTTTTTTTTCTGTGGTGATTCAGATTCTTGTCAGGGAAATATGTCCTTTCATGGAAGCTGGTCACTAGGGCCCCATAGGGAACTTGGATTTTTGTTAGTTACCCCCTTGGGGAGTATTGTTACTATGCTCAGAGATACGATGGGATAGAGTTTGGAGTCAGCCTCATATGTTTATAGTGAGGCTGTTCACTTAGCATTCTAAGTAATGTGATCAACACCATCTCTATAATCCTTACTTCTTTATCTTTCAGAAAACAAAAGCAGGTTTTGATTCCTCATTTGTACCTGTTTCTTTTTCATTTTTTGAGGAGAATGTAAAAGTCTTTGCTTCCTAATGGGAATATGACAGTCTCTGGAAAAGCATACTTTTCTAAGTATCAAAAACTATGGACAGTTTCTTGAGGTCATCTGAAGAGGAAACAAGACCTAGGGGTTTAAGGATGAGCTTTTTCTTTTCTTTAGTTCTGTTTTCTTTATAATACATGGAAATGTACATATATTTATAAATATTATACAAACTTGTAAGAGAAGGATGTATTTGTAATAAAAAACTGAGGATGAAGAGAAAGTGGAATAAATAATGGAATTAAAGAGAATGGAGGAAATTAATGGGGGTACGAAACAAAAATGATAAGGGAAGTGTTTCCTATGATTAAGATTCAATAGGAACTGTCTTTTGGGTCTTTAAATTTTTTTGGTGACTTGATTTAGAAATCATACATGCACACAAACATACACACATACCTGAATAGTAAATAGTTAAACCATGCAAAGATACATCTAATAGAATTCTTTTTAGTATGCAAGCTTTCTACACTTTTTTTTTCTATTCAACTCACTAGATCAAACAGCACATTCTATGAAGGTTTATTTACATCCATTTAGCTCATGTTAAAATTACCTTCTGGGGAATCTTTCTATAGTTATCATTCTCCTTCTTGATTGTCTTATGAGGCTGAAAGAGAAAACTGAGTACTGATGGTTAACACTTTATGGCAAGGACCACATCCTGAATTGTATTCCAGTACCAGCCAATCTCTCATCATTTTAGGAGTACAAGATCATTGACTGTTTCTGGATCTGATAATGAGACAGAACTGAGATAAGGCTCATAGTTAATTAGAATGTGAGGCAGCATTTAAACCCAAGTGTTACCGCACCAGGTCCAGTGCTTTACACATGATTTGATGTAGTAACACATTAAGCACAGGAGGAAATATCTGTATGTGTTTGTCGTTTGTTGCTGAAGAAGATCATACCATCAGAGAAATAATGACATGACTTGCTTGCACTTGACTTTGTTTTGAGCGAGAGAGGGCTGTGCAGGTCATCAGGCTCACTTCTCCTCCAGAGCCATGTGAATCCAGTGACCAGATATTCATCAGGATGACTAGAGATGACCCAGGATGAAGCAACTGGGGTTAAGTGACTTGCCCAAGGTCACACAGCAAGTGAGTGTTAAGTGTCTGAGGTGAGATTTGAACTCAGGTCCTCCTAACTCCTGCACTGGTGCTCTAGAGAAAATATATAGTAGGGATTAGATATTATCTTACAGAGAAAGGAATTGCAAAATTGTAAGAGGTCATCTAATATAATCTCTATCTAAAGCATTAATTCCATGTGTAATATCATCACTCAGTGGTAAATCAGCCTTTCCTTCATGACCCCCAGTGATGAAGAAATCACACCAAAAAAAAAAAAAAGGTTACAGTAAACCAGTGGGAGAAACAGTTTATAAAAATTAGATTACTATAAACATAGTAGGTATTAGTTTGTTCAGTCATTTTTTAGTCATGTCTAACTCTTTGTGACCTCAGTTGGGGTTCTCTTGGCAAAGACACAGGAATGATTCTTCTCCAGCTCATTTTACAGATGAGAAAACTGAGGCAAACAGGGTTAAGTGCCTCTGGCAGCCCCCTTGAACTCTCCTTGAATCTTCCCACTGGATCTGGAGTTCCCCTGAGGCCTTTAGCCTTTCATTATAACTTTGGCCAATTTCCTCTGGCTGCTTCCCATCCTTGATCCTATCAAAATACCCTTAACTGAGCCTGGCCTTTAGTCAATTACATTCAGATTGTTGCCTCCTACTTCCCACCCTTGATCCCATCAAAACCCTCACTCTCTGGAGTCTGACCTCTAGTCACCCCAATCCTATAAAGATCCTCCTTAGACTCCTCCTCAAGACACTCCCTAGACCCCTCTTCCCAGACTACCAGACCACCCCTAAATCCCTCCCACAATCTTTCTGTATATAAGACCCATCCTGTCTCCATGAAGGCTTTCAGACTCAGTCTAGCTCAGACTGTATTTGCCCCTTTTGTCAATATGAAAAACATTACAAATGGTGAGGCTTCTTAAGAGTCAATCCAATATGGCAGAGCTTTAATAAACTTTGTTTTTCTCTTTGCCTAAAAGGAGGCTTAAGTCAAATTCATTTGGGCAGAACCTGTGGGGTCATTATTTTGGGGTATTGAGAGCCACTAACCTCAAAACTTTCACATAGTGGTAAATGTCTGAGGCCAGAGTTGGACTCAGGAAGGTCAGTCTTGCTGACTCCAGGTCCAGAACTCTGTCCACCGTACCATCTAGCTGCCCATAAATATGGTAAAACTTCATTAACTCAGCTACATAATTGTTTCAGAATTCAGGATAACTTAGAGATTAAATGACCTCTGCAGTATTAATATATCTTATTTTTGTTGATGTCTCTTGTTTTTACATAACATCCATTGTGAGTATATGCCTGCTCTTTATGGATGTTTTCTGGACCCTCCTGGCTTCAGAGTGATTACCAACAGTAACTGTTGCTCTTTCCCTCCCAGCTTGATTTATTTAATTGTTTCTTTTGCTCATTAAAGGGGCCATTCTCTAATTACTTCTTAGAGAGGCTTATTCACTGAATGACCTTAGCCTTGCTGTAAGTGAGTACCTGAATAGGCCAAGGTCTCCTATTGCATCCTGGACCTTCTCCAGTCATCCTGATAAATATCTGGTCACTGGATTCAGATGGCTCAGGAGGGGAAAGTGAGCCCAGCCCTTGCCCAGCCTTCCCTCCCTCAAAACAAAGTCAAGTGCAAGTCATTTCTCTGATGTCATGGTCTTCTTAGAAAACAAAGGATGAAGAGGCAAGCAAAAGACTTATGAGTGGAGGGATAAAGAAGGGAGGTGAGAGAAAAACATGAAGTTTACTCTCATCACATTCCACTAAAGGAAGTAATAAAATGCACACTCATTTTGGTATGAAAAAAAAAAAAGAAATAAAACGAAGGATGAACAAAGACAGACTTCTTTTCCTACCAGAGAGCCATGTCTTGTAGCAAAAACAAAAACAAAAAGGAGGGAAAGGAACAGTAAAATTAACCAACATATCCCTGACATCTTCCAGTATATTCAGTATTCCACATAGCAGTCCTCCACTTCCCTGACAATATTTTAGCAATGACTTGTTACACAAATTGGCAGCTTAAATGAGATTATTCATTGTCAGTAAGAAGAACCTAAGGTTTTTAAGCACTCAAACCTTTTGTTATATCCCCATGATGGATATGCTAATTAAATTTCCTATTTATCTGCTTATTCAAACAGATTCTAGTAGAACTCCAGTGTGGCTCACTGTTTTATCTTGTTCTGTCACAGTCTATTTTTGAAAGCAATGAATCTGAAGCTCTTTAAATTATTCTGTGATGAAGACTTTCGCTCATTTCAGCCATCAAAATTGTTGGGTTTTAATACACAATGATTAATACAGTTTGCATTGATTGTTTGAAGCCTGTAGTGAAAATTGTGCTACTTAAGAATCAATGGATAACCTTTAGAAAAGCCAGTTTGTTCAGGCTTTTTCTTTCTCATCAATAAAGTGGGAACACCACTCCTTTGTCAGCACTCTCTCATGGGATTGCTGAAAAATAAAAAAAAAATCAGATGAGATAATATGTGTGGAATGGACTAAATGTTATACAAATGTTTAGTCTGATCACTTAGGGTTGTTATTGTACTTATTACTACCAATAATGGAACAAAGCGAAGCTTTATTCATTTATCACAAGAGGAATAATTTTAAGGTATAATAAAAATATGATTATATTATTAGAGAAATATTATATGACAAAGATGGCCCGGAGCTGGAATAGGACATGATACATGGAATGAATAAACAAAAATATATTAGGGAAATTCATTTGATTTTTATTCATTTCATACTGTCTAATTTTTCATAGACACGCCTTGGGTTTATTTAGACCTTAGGTCTCCAAATTTTTTTATAGGAAGAAGCTACTTTTGCTTTCATTAAATCTTTGGTGTTGATAAAGGGATGTGAGTGGCGGGGGGAGGGGGAGTCAGAGATAAAAGTTAGTAATGGTATAAGTCTGAGCTGGGGACAGGAAAGGAGATTGAGAATTAGAAATTAGAGGTTAGGGCAGGGGTGTGGAAGCTGCTGCCTCAAGGTCCCCTCCCTTTCTGATCCTTGAGCATAGCCTTTTTGACTGAGTCCAAGTTTTACAGAACAAATTCTTGTTAAGGATGTTCTGAGAAGTTTGGATTCAGTCAAAGGGACACATTTGAGGACTTAGAGGGCCATATGTGGCCTCAAGGCTGCAGGTTCCCTACCCCTGGGTTTGGGCTCCCTAGGAGTCTAGACAATGTCCACAGAGAGGTGGGGGCTGGGAGAAAAAAAACGATTCGGTAAGAAGGCCCTAAGATTGTCTGATAGATCTCTACTGCTTAGGAAACCTTAAAAGAAGCACATAGACTAGTTTTTAATCTTTGCTGCTTCACTATAAATATAGTGGTTTGGAACCTGTTATAACACACTGGTTTGGAGATAGAAGATCTGGATTCAAATCCCACCTCTAACTATTACTCTTCACGTTTTTCTGGTGAAGTGACTTAACATCCATCTTCTTATAAAAAAATAAATTCCAGTGGAGGAGTCAGCATGTACACAGATGATTTCAACTATTTCCTATAGGCCTTGATAGTATATAAATCCATCTTTAACTCTTTGTTCTAGTAATTTTTTTCATTAAAAAAGTTTTTGCATGTTTAACTTGACTTGAAAGGTGAAATTAAGTACTTATTAAGTGCTATATGCTAGACCCTGGGGTTAAGTGCTAGGCATATAAAAAGAAAATGAAAATAGTTCTTGCTTTCAAGAAGCTTGTATTTTAACAGGGAAGCCACCATGTATATGAATAGGCATAGAGAAGATATCTATATATCTATATATCTATATATATATGTATATATATATATGTATTCATACAAATTAGACACAAGGTAACTTTAGAAGGAAAGGAACTCTCTGTAGACGTGTGTATGTATTTATGTATCTTTGTGTATATATGTATATATACACATATGCATATTTATGTGTGTACATATATTCATATATAAACACACAGATACATATAAACACATATGCTCTGTAGGTGCATATGTGGGTATGTATCTTTATATCTACTTTGAGCAAATAACTGTGCCAGGTACTGAGTGAGGGTTGTTGTGTTTGTTCTTCATTCTCAAAGAGGACCATGACATCAAGATGATGACATGAGTTGCAGCTGACTTTGATTTGAGTGAGGGAGGGCCATGCAAGGTCACCAACCTCCCTTTCTTCTCCTGAGCCATCTGGATCCAGTAGCCTGATATTCATCAGGAAGACTAAAGATAGCCCAGGATGCCATGTGAGGTCCTGGCCCTTTCAGGCTAAGGTCTTATCACATTCTCACTTTGAGTGAGATCTATCCTTTCAATGAACAGGCTTCTTTCAGTTACTCAAGGGATGGCCCCTTTAATCCAAAAAAAGAACCAAAATGGGAAGGGAAGACCCTCAGGGTTCCCGGGTAAAAGAGAAACAATTGCTATTTATTTATTACATCCACTTTGTACTAGGTGGGTGGGGACTCGTTGTCTAGTCTATGAGCTCCAGAGTGAATTGGGTTTTAAGGCTTGATTTTTGAGCAAGAAACGTAGCCAGTAAACCCAAAGTAAAAAAGGCAGCTTTTGGTCATGGAGTTTACCTTGATAGAAGTGAGTCCAGTTCCTCCTTTCAAGGAGTTTATACCATAGAGCAAAGAAAGAATTCTGTCACTGAAGAACTGAGTTACAAGGCACAGAAGCCATTTACTAGGAAACCAGAATACCCGTCAATATCTTGATCTCAGAGAAACGAGTCAGAAACTCCATTATTTATTTGCTTGTTTTTATTTTTTAGCTGAACATGAGCTAAATTCTCACTGAACTTGAGCTCCTGATCTACTTATAGTCATAATGTCATATACCTAGAGGTGGGAAGGAATGTAGAAACCAGCTAGTACAACATACCCATTCCGTAGATGAGAAAATAAAGGCCCAGGGACTGAATGATTTAGCCAATGCACAGATAGTAAACATCAAAGGCAGGATTGAGCTCTGGTTCTCAGACTCCAGAGGGAGTTCTCTTTGTGTTATACCATGCCCACCCCCTCTTCCCATAGAGATCTGCACTTGTTCTGAAACACAGACTATTAGAGAGAACTTACACAGTATCACATAGCCAAATAGTCAGTCAATTTAAAAAATCATTGTGGCCACTATGTACCATTTGGGGATAGAAGTCTAGGAGAGGGCCAAAACTACCAGTTAAAGGACTTCAGGTAAAAAAATCATAAGGGAAGACTGGGACAAGAAGCCAAGTCAGAAATGATCTCTCTTTTCCTTGGAATAATCATAACACTCTGTCTTTTAAATGTTTTTTTCATGTAGTAAACCATATCTCTCTTTGTCTGTGTCTTATCTAAACTAATATTATCAGAAGCTTGAGGGACAGAAAATTTTTGTTGTTTCAATCGTGCTTTGCATAAAGTGGGAGTTAAAGAAAAAGGCTAATGAAGAAATGATTATATGGATGATCCAAGAAGAGAGTTACTTCATTGAGATTTCCAGAGTTATCAATAGAATTCAAATTCAAGAAAATGAATCCGGCCACCAGTAAGGAAGTAATACAAATCTACTGCCTCATCAACTTTGCCAATAGAAAGTTATATTTCTATGTAGATCTTATTGATATCACCAAAGTGAAATGGAAAGGTAAGATATTTATTCTCCATGCCTACTCTGATTAAACTCATAGGAAAATTCCTCAGATCTTTACTTTGTTTATTCAGGTAAAATGATGAAGATATGGACCAAATGATCTATACCCTATCTAACAAGACCAAGTTAAATCAGAAAATTTCTATTAGGGGAAAATTTCTGCAGTTATTTTTTTCTCCTGTAGAAAGCTTCAAGCTCTTTTGATGGAACATTATTAAAATGACAATGTCTACTATTTTGTGAACTACTCTAAGATGATGCACTAAATGAAAATGATCCCTCTGTTTATTGAAGTCAAACTGAATGTATCAGGAAATAAGTATCTGAAGTTAGCGTGGAAGGATTAATAATGACCATGTATAACATTTCCAGATATTACTGTTTGTGCAATGAGCTTCTTTTCTGAATTAGCTGAATTCATCATTGCTTCCTTCAGGGATTACTGCCCACAGTTTTTCACTTTGTCAACATGTATATGCTGAAGCTTGTTTGCAAGAGGCAAAGACTATTTTCCCAATATGGGCAAGGATCATTTGCTAAGAAATGAAACTGCTGTAAATATGAGAATGGCAAATTATGTACCAAGAGCCATTGTGTCCTTTTGTTTTAAAAGTCCCAGGTAACTAAATAAATTTGTGTTTGATTTGTATGTGGAAGCCTTAATTTATTCCACTGGTATAAAGGAAAAGATGATGATTTAGTTCTGTTGGTGAATAAGATATAGCACGATTACAACTGAAGTGAGAACTTCAGCTACATGTTATACTCCACTTGACAGATGAAATTCTTAAGCATTTATTTACTATGTGCTAGGCACTGTTCTGGGCATAGAAAAAGAAAGTGAAAATCGTCTTTGCTCTCAAGAAATTTGTATTTTAATAGGAGAGACATCATGTTCATAAACAGGTATAGAGAAGATACATACAAATTAGATACATGGTAACTTTAGATGGAAAGAAACCAGCATCTGGGGATAGAGAAAGGCATTCTAAAAAAAGAGTGGGGAAGGGCACTTAATTTGAGTCTTGAAGAAAGTAAGAGATTCTGAGATGTGAAGGTGAGAAGGGAGAGTGTTCCAGAGAAGAGGGACAGTCAGTGCAGAGGCATAGAAAATAGAGTGTCATGTATAAAGAATGCCATGTAGGTCAATATGACTTAGTGTGTAATGTGGAGGAAGAGTAGAAAGGCAGGAAGAGGCCAGCTTGTAAAGAGCTCTGAAAAACAAGAGCTTATAGTTGATCCCAGAGGTAATATCCAGTTACTGAAGTTTACAAAGTATGGTTAGGAACATCACTTGGGAGTTTTCTGAAGATTGGTTTGCAGTGGAGAGAGACGGGGCAGGGAGACCAATTAGGAGGTTTTGCAGTAGTTCAGGAGAGGGTTGACGACGGTCTGAATTAGGATGGTAGTTATTTGACTGAATAGAAGGGGAACATGAGTGATGTTCTACTGATTAACACAAGATTTGCCAATGGATGCATGAAGAGAGTGACAGATAACTAAGTTACAAACATGGGTGAACTGAAGTGTGGTGGTTCCCTTGAGAATAATGGGGAAATAGAGATGGATTGATCTTGAGTTTGAAATGTGAAACATCTAATAGAGCAGTTGACCAGTTTGTTATGTATGAATGGAGCTCAGGAAAGAAACTGGGACTGTGTGTGTGTGTGTGTGTGTGTGTGTGTGTGTGTACATGTAAAATATATTTAATGTATACAATATATACACAAAACATATATGAGAGACAGATGGAGATAGAGACAAAGAGAATGAGTTAATAGTGAAGATGATCTGCTGGAGAAGATAGGAAGGCTTGGGATCAAGGATATATGTACAGATGTTGCTTTGGTGAAGCAAAAGCGCCACCACAAAGTGAAAAAGATAGTCAGGGATAATGACAAAGAAATGTGAAATCAGCAGAATGGAAGATAAAGAACTTTAATTTTTCCCCAGTTAAGCAAAAGCTGAGCTCCTTAGCTGAAAGGGTAGGTAGAGAAGATGGTGTAGGAAACTTTAGGAGAGAAGCAATCAGGGAGGAGTAGGAGTTATTGTCTTGCTACAATCTATTGAGATTAGATAACATCAATTCTTAGGGAACATAGTCAAGCAGTGTTTTGTGAAGCCCCTTATCTCTTTTCAGCTCACATAAGTAGGAGCTATAGAGATAGATGGTGGGAAAAATAACAGGTTAGTATCTGACAAAATAATAGAACAAAGGATTCAAGAGGGTAGATGGTAGGGTAGATTTGAATTGTTTTTTTAGGTTATCAGCATTGGAAATGAAGGAAAATGTATCCAGACCAGAGGTTGGAAAAGTACTTAGAAAGTACTTAGAGGCAGGGGAATTCGAGCTGATGGGGAGGATGATGACATGTAAATTTAGAAGTATTGATTCACAAGGATGGGTGAAAATATAGAATAATATGATCAGAAAGAAGAATTGTGAAATTTACAAACATGGAAATATAAGAACTCTGGATGATTCCAAGATGAAGAGTAAAATCACTCTGTGTGTGGCTGAGCAATTGTTGAGGAATAAGTCATCGGAGATGAATAGATTAAGGAACTGGAAAGTTAGCATTTGGGGGAACACCATCATACATGTTGAAGTACCCTAATAAGAGGAAGATAATTGGAGTAAAGAGGGAGAGTATCATCCAGGTACTGAATTCAATGAGAAAGGAAAGGGAACGTACTTGGGATCTGTAGATAATGACCATAAAAAGGCAGATTGAGTATCAATTTGATAGCGAACTCAAAAAGGATATTTTACTGAAAAATAGAGGGCGACTCTAAAAGTGGTGATGGGGAGCAAGTAATATTCTGATACCCCACCAGACTACTGAGCCAGGGATTATCAGAAAAGATGTGACCAAGGATGTAATGTGATCTAGGAAGTTTTGGTAAATTCCACAAAACGGAAAGAGCAAAAGATGACAAGGTTTCAAATGAAGGGAAGTTTGTTTATTATAAAGTAGAAGTACAAGATCACACAATGAAAGTTAGGGGAAGATTTGGAGTTTTACCTTGTGGGGGTGGGGTTGAAGTAGATGGGAATAAGGAAGCAGACAGCAGGGGTCAGAGAGGAGGTTATGTTCTTTTGCTACCAGGGATTCAGTAATATTCTGGAATAAGAAGAATCAGTCAGAGAGATTAGGATGAGATTAAGAACTGAGGAATGAGTCCAGGCAAAATATCAGTGGATAGCATTTGCTGATGAAGGCAGATAATTGGGTGGTTAAAGGTCTCCACAGATGGTGTTGTCTTGTGGAAAGAACAAGCAGTGCTTGGCTGGGTCATTTGAAAATGCATTCATCACAGTCATCACAAATGCATTTAATTTTTTTTTAAACAGAGTCTGTCACCAATATTAATTCACTCTATTAATCAACTTCTTTAAATTCTTACAGCTTCATTGTGAAAAAAATGCCTTAGGATTACTAAACTGTACAGATGTTAAATTAAATTAAAACATATAGGAAGGCAGAATCATTTTTTCTAATTCCCCAATTATATGTGAATTTCCATTTCAGGGTCAGCAAAATAATTCAATGCCATAAGTACAATAAGCTTTAATTAACATATTTAATAGGATAAGGACAGAGATAGGGAATGGCCCTGACCCTGTGATTTCAGTGATATCGGGAACGCCAGGCTGATGAAAATCCCTTTTTAAATGCAGGTTGGTACTTTGTCTGAAATTCAATACTACAGTGAAATTCTCTAGTCTTAGAGGGTCATGTAGAGCAGTGAGACATTAAGTACCTTGCCTAGGTTCACAGAGCTAATAAGTATCAGGGGCAGGACATCACTAGAGTTGTCCTGGGTTCACATTTAATACAAAATGAATATTTTCATTCTTTTATACATTTTCTGAAATGTCTAGGGAAATGGATGCTCATTTATTAAAATAAAAAAAAAAGGAAAACAAATGAAAAGCCAAATCTTGCCTTATTGAGATGCAGGTAAATGATTTAATGAGTTGAAATACCCACTTAAATCTCCTCCCTGAAGCAAGACACACACACACACACACACACACACACACACACACACACAATTTTCCAGAAGTATTTATATCAAGTATTTTTTTTAATCTTTGAAATTGCCTTAGTAAGAGAACACACTTGTTTATCCATGAGAACAGAACTCCTCACCCATAATTCCTCTAAACATATGAACCATTGTTACAAGCTTCTCTTCATGGCTAACCTTACAAAGTGTTATTCTGAAAGCAAGACATGGGAGAACGCAGAAGTGTAATAAAAAAAAAAAAAGCCAGGTTAACTGTGGGTTGCTTGGCAGAGTAGGAAATAAATGGTAAAAGACAGAAAGAGGCTTGTACTTTCACTCCAGGAGTCATTTGTACAAACTGATCTTTACACAAATATTCTGAGGACTTTTGCTAATTTACAATTATTGGGGTATGTGTGTGTGTGTGTGTGTGTTGTGGAGGGGGTTGGGGGGGGAATGGAGTTCTTTCTTGTCTAGTACTATGATTTTATAGGTGGAGGGAACTTCTGGTAAGAAACTAACTCCAACAATGAAGATAAATAATTGTTCTATATTTATGACCTTTATGAGAAATTGACTTGCCAAGGGTCACATAGCCAGGACTTGGCAGAGGTGGAATTGAACACAGGTCTTCTCAACTCTGGGACCAGTTCTCCATCCACTATGTAATACTATCTCTCCGAATCAACTACATTTTGATTTAATATAGTTAGTAACATTACTTCTATATATTAAAAGCACTTCAACATTCCAACAAGATACATACCAAGATTATAAATAAATAGGATAACAGCAGATGGGGGAAAGTTGTATAATATTTTTAAAGCTAAGAATATACCCCCCAATTTGTATTTCTACCCCCAAATATCTATGTTCTTGTCACAAATCAGGATTTATTTCTCCATTTGTTCCATTTTTGGAACAGATGCCTATTTAGACTTTCTTCAAGTGCAATTCGTGTGACAACAGACTGAGTTTGCAAAATATTCTTTGACATTGTGTGAAAGCTTCTAAAAAACCGAATTATATACAAGTATATTAAAAGTGCCCCAAACTTCTCTGAAGTTGTACTTTCTCATGATAACTTGTCAATAGCTTAGTTACCTCTGACAGAATTTAGCAAATGTCTCAACTGAAATCCTTTCAGACTAAATTATACTTTAGCTGAATTTGTGATTGCCCAGAAATTGCAACTCAAGACTGACTTTTGTGCAGCTGGTTTCAAAATGCTTCCATGTGTCCTGCATTATCACAAATTATAGGGATAAACTATGAGAATAATGCTAACAATTCGAAAATGCAATTCACACACACCTCAATTACTGTGTCACTGGAGACATTTTTTTCTTCTCTTCCTCTTCCTCCTCCTCCTCCTCCTCCTCCTCCTCCTTCTCCTCCTCCTCCTCCTCCTCCTTCTCCTCCTCCTCCTCCTCCTCCTCCTCCTCCTCCTTCTTCTTCTTCTTCTTCTTCTTCTTCTTCTTCTTCTTCTTCTTCTTCTTCTTCTTCTTCTTCTTCTTCTTCTTCTTCTTCTTCTCCTTCTTCTCCTTCTCCTTCTTCTCCTTCTCCTTCTCCTTCTCCTTCTCCTTCTCCTTCTCCTTCTTCTTCTTCTTCTTCTTCTTCTTCTTTTTCCTCTTCTTCTTCTTCTTCACATTCCTTTTGTTTTTGTTATACTAACTTAGGGCAAAGACCAGAGTTTGAAGTCTCAAAACACCATGACTGTTTAAAAAATTCATCATTCTTATCTTCCAGTTGACAAGAACAGTTCCTCATACATTTTTGCTCATAATACACATAGTTCCATATTTTGGGACCCAAGATTTGGCAGAAAGATCAGATACTCTGACTATGATGTTGTAAGCTCAACCATCCAAACCAAGGCAAAAGTTACAGAATTTTTTTAAGCCTTCCATCTCAAGTAAGACCCACTCAGCTTATGGTCTTCCATCACCATCTCCCCATTCCCAAGGAGCCGCAAAGTACCTAGCCATGCAGGTAGACAGGGTACAGCTTCCCTACACTGATCCAGTTGCAGGTTGTTTCTTAGACAGGGAGTGACATGAGGAAGTTCGGGGAGCTGTAGTGTTCCAATACAGGTGTGTACATTCAGAGCTCTGTTTGAAAGGCTACAACTCCCAGAATCCATCCCTTCCATTCTTTCCCATACTGTTGCTGAGGCAAGATGACACCTGTGACAGGAAAACATTGGGCAAATAAGAATGGTTAGTGTAAAACAAAATGAAACCAGGGCCACTTTTTCCAAAAGGTCATTGCTCCAAAAGTGATAAATTATAAACTAGGAAAATCTACCTATTGAGGCTTAACTCAAATATCATCTTCTCTATGAACTCCTTACTCTAAAGAAATCTTTCCCCTGAACTGATATGGTTATATTGACACTTGCAAACATTCTTGTTGCATTATCTAACCACTTCATATGTGAATGCCTTGTCTCTCCCAGTCATGCTCAAAGTGTCTTAAAAGCAAGTAGGCAGTTAATATGAATTTATTAAATGCCTACTGTGTGCCAGGCACTATGCTAAGTTCTGGGGATATAAAGGAAGGCAAAATACAGTCTCCATTGATGAGGAGTTCTGAGTCTAATGGGGGAGGTAGCATATAAACAACTATGTACAAACTACATATTCACAACCACACAAGTGCACACACACAGATACATACACATACACACCCACACCCACTCATATATATATATAATATACATGTATATATATATATATATATATATATATATATATGTAGGGGTGTGTGTGTGTGTGTGTGTGTGTGTGTGTGTGTGTGTGTGTGTGTGTATATACTGGATATCAGCAGCAGAGAGGCACTAGTATTCAAGGGCGAAAGGAAAGGCTTTGTGAAAAAGGTCAGATTTTTGCTGAAACTTGAAAGAGGTTATGGAAAATAGGAGACAGAAATGAAGAGAGAGAGAATTTCAGGCACGGGGAATAGACAGTGACAATACCTGGAGATGGAGTATTTTGTTTGAGGAACAGCAAATGTATCAATGAATCAGAAAGTATTTGGACTAAGTAAGGTGTAAACAGATTGGGAAATCTGAAAAGAGACAGATAATGAAGGCTTATGAATGCCTAACAGAAGATTTTATATTTGATTCTGGGGGTGATAAGGAACCAAAGGAGTTTATTGAATAAGGAGACTACCAAGGTCAGAATTGTACATAAGAAAGATTAATTTGATAGCTGAGTGGAGGATGAAATGCAACAGCAGAGATTTGAGGCTTCAAGATGAATCAGCAGCACGTTTATGCAGTATTCCATGCATGGTGTAATGTTATTTATCCTTTATCCTTCATTTTGAAAAAGATCATTGACATCATGGGGGATGTCTTGACTTGCACATGAATTGGATTTAAGTGAGGCATAGTTGTACAAAGATGTCAGCTTTCTCTCTCTCTCTGTCTCTGTCTCTGCCTCTCTCTGTCTCTCTCATACACACACACACACACACACACACACACACACACACAATCAGTGAATTCTAGTGGTAAGACATAAGTCAGTATGACTGGCAATGGCCTGGGATACAGTACATGACCTTAGCATCTTTTGAAGATTAACAAAGCACTGGTATCTGTAAGATACCAGTATCTGTAAGATACAACACCTTCTTTAACCATTTTCATGACCATTGGAACAAATTGTTCTCATCCACCTATTCCCCCAGGAGGCTGGGGGTGATGAGGGCCTACACCAATATGGTGGCAGTGCTTGAGGAGAGAAGGATGAATATACAACAGCTATTGAAAGTAAATTCAACAGACTTAAAAATAACTTGGATGGGAAGGGTGAAAAGAGAGTGAAGAGTCAAAGACAACACCTCAATTATCAGCCTGAGTGGATGGGAGAATGGTGGCACACTAAATAACAAGGGGGCAGGATTAGGAAGAGTTGAGGGTTTGGAAAGGAAAGATGAGTTCAATTTTGGACATGTGAGTTTAAGATATTTATGGGACATTCAAATTGAAATGTCTAAGAGTCAGATGTGAGATGGAAGATCAGGAGGGAAGTTAAGGCTGGAGAAGTAGATTTGAGAACCATCAGATAATAATTGAATTGAGAGATAATAATTGAATTCATGGGAGCTGATGAGATCAGCAAATGAAATAGTCTAGAGGGAGAAGCTTAGAGGTCCCAGGATAGGTTTCTGGGGGATAAGCACTATTGACACTTGTTATCCGGATAAAGCTTCAGCAAAGGACATTGAGAGGGTTAGGTAGGGCAAGAACCAGAATAGAATCATGGAAACCTAGTTCAAAGGAGAATATCAAGAAGAAGAAGGTGCTGAACATCATCAGAGTCTACTTCTGTGAAAGGCTAAGAGGTCAAGAAAGAAGATGATTGAGAAAGGGCCATTATAAGATAAATAAAAGATTATTAGGAACTTTGG
Source organism: Notamacropus eugenii (assembly GCF_028372415.1). Lineage (NCBI taxonomy): Eukaryota > Metazoa > Chordata > Mammalia > Diprotodontia > Macropodidae > Notamacropus > Notamacropus eugenii. The sequence continues at coordinate 401,948,854 of NC_092876.1, forward strand.
AGAAATCAGTTTCAGAAGAATGATGAGGTTGGAAGACATGATGTAGAGAATTAATATGGTGTTGTTAATAGTTTTTGGTTTAGTCGTGTCCAACCCTTCATGGCCCCATAGACCATATTGTTCATGGGATTTTCTTGGCAAAGATAGTGAAGTGATTTGCTGTTTCCTTCTCTAGCTCATTTATGGGAGAACACTGAGGCAAACAGGGTTAAGTGACTTGCCCAGGGTCACACAGCTAGTCAGTGGCTGAGGTCAGATTTGAACTCAGGTGTTTGTAATTCTTGGCTCAGTGCTGTTTCCATTGAGCCATTGAGCCATCTTACTCATTCTAAATTTCTATTTATGACCGCTCCTCCCATAGTAATTTCTTTCATATTCAGATACAATCGTTTTGAAACTTCAAATCAATATTGGGAAAGACATCCTTGGAAGATAAATGGCTAACTTTAATAGGAGTAGTGACAGACTTGTTTATTGACCAAATAGAAAACCTGATTATTAGAAGGCAAACAGGGGGCAGATACTATGGGTTTCTTTTCTTATTTTTGTTCAGTTGTGTTCAACTCTTTGTGACCCTGTGGGACCACACTGTCCATGGGATTTCTTGGCAGAGATACTAGGGTTGTTTCATCATTTCCTTCTTCAGTGGATTAAAGCAACAGAAATTTAATTACAAAGTCACACAGCTAGTTAAGTTTCAGGGGCCACATTTGAATTCAGGTCTTCCTGACTCCAGGCCCAGCACTATTCACTGGGCCACCTAGCTGTCTCCTAAGTCAGTGAGTAAAGAGCAATTGTTGCTATCCTTCTCAAGGAGTTCAGCCATAAAAGAGATAAGAAAGATGGGATGATAGCTAGCAAGGACAGATGGATCAAGTTAGGGTTTTTCTTTTCTTTTTTTTTTTTAAGGATGAGAGAGAAATAGGCTTGTTTGCTTGTAGGCAGTGGAGAAGTCTCTATCATATTTTATCATATCGAATCATATTTTATCATTTCTCATATCTTTTACTACTCTTCAGTTTCTATTCAGTTTACCTTGTATGACAAGCACATTATCATTCAGTAAAATAAATTAATAAATGAAAGAATGTACACATTAACAAGTGAATGAATGAATGTTGAATCAAATAATTGTAAAAGAATTATGCATAAACTACATTTGAATCCGAGAAAATTCCTACCAAATATAAACTGTTTGGGGTGCCTATTTCAGGACAGAGTTTTACAGAACATAACACCAAAGAGCTTGGCTTCCGTTCTAATTCATGTTATACTTAACTATGCACATATCCCTCATTTAGTCTGCTTTCAAAGTAATCTTACTAATGCATGCTTGATCATGTCATTCTCCTTTGCCAATACTTTTAAAGGCTTCCCATAGCCTACAGAATAAAACACAAAGAAGTCAGTCTGTCACTGGAGGTCATCTACAGTCTGTATACACTCTAATTCAGGACATGTTGGACCTGTTGTTCAATGTCATCCTATTCTTTTCTACCACTGTTCCTATTCTTAGGCCATTGACCGGAACACATACTCCCTCTTCATAGCTGCCTATATATATATATATATATACACACACACACATATATAATATACACACATATGTATATGTGTACACACATACATGTATATATGCACACATGTGTATATGTATATATTTATATCTATGTACATACATGTGTGTGTATATGTATATATGTATTCTCCCCTTTCCAAATATAGGTCATACGTTGCCTTTCCTATGAAGTTTTCCCTGATTACCACAGTTGAAAGAAAGGTTTCCTTCTTTAATTTACCCTGTGGGCCTTTCATTTGTACTTCATATACTCTAATTATACCTAAATTCTCCTTAATTTTGCTTGCAATCACAATAATTTATGTATATCTTCTCTCCATTAGAATATAAACTTTTTGAGAACAGGGACTATACAATTTTTCAACCTTGTATCTTTAGCTTTGACTGACACTGTATTTCTAGCCTTAAACCTAATTCACTCTGGAGCTCATAGACTTGATAACAAGTCCTCACCCTTCTAGCACAGAGCGAATGTAATTACTAAATAGTCATTGTTTCTCTTTTACCCAGGAACCCTGAAAGTCTTGATCTCAGTTTGAATTTTTTTTTTTCCTTTTTGATTAAAGGGGCCATCCCTTAGGTAACTATTTAAAGAAGCTTATTCATTGAATGGGTATAACTCACTCAAAGTAAAAATGTGATAAAATCTTAGCCTGAAAAGGCCAGGGTCTCCCATTGTATCCTGGCCATCTCCAGTAGTTCTGATAAATATCAGGCCACTGGATGGGAATGGCTCGGGAGAAGAAAGTGAGATTGGTGACCTTGCCCAGCCCTCAAATCAAATCAAAGTCAACTACAAGTCATGTCATCATCTTGATGTTATGGTCCTCTTTGAGAACGAAGGACAAACACAAGGGTAGAACAAAATCTTGTTTAAATTTTCCCTTCCAATAAGTTATCTCCCATGCAAATGCTGAATTATAACATTCCCATAAAGTCTTCAAAGTCATCTTCAATGACTCTATGATCACAAGTACCAACCGAGGCATATATCTATATAGAATATATATCTATATCTATATATAATATCTATCTATCTATATCTATATCTATATCTATCTATCTATCTATATATATATATATATATGATAACCTATAGAGTATGGGAAGGAAGGATTGGACTTGATCTGGTTGATGGGTGTAAGTTGCAAAGAGGCATATATAGACTTAAAGTTAGGGAAAATAAAAACAAAACAATCAACATTTCTCATTATTAGAGGTGTACAATGTGAGATGGGCTGGCTCCTTAAAGGTTTTCAAGCAGGGATGGAATAACCCCTTGTTGGGAATGTTATAACAGGAATTCAATAATTCAGTGATTGTATGTGGTTTCTCATCATCCCCAGCTAATCCAGATCTCCATTTTGTATTGTCCTACATAGTTTAAGGTCCTCTAATTTTTTTTTAAAAATCCATACTAGTTTGGTTCCTCACCTAATGGTGAAGGAATGATTTCTAAACACCCCAAGAACCAATTGCTTTAGGGAGTTGCTTGGGACTAAGCTTCCTTTCTGAAGAGGGAAGTTTGCTTTATTCATTTTTCTTTTATGCCTATTTTTTCTTTTACTACTATAGTATTAATTGTTTAGCTTTTGTTTGTTTGTTTTTTTCCTTTCCATTCCACCAAATACATGTTTCAGGAGAAAATTATTGTTATAAAATTAATTTTCTTTTTTCCCCCCTTCTTTTTTTGGTGGAGGGAGTTGCCCAAGACAAAGAAGAGATTTAGGAACTTTTAAAAACGTGACTGGTGAAATCTGTGTAATGTTAGCTACAATGGCTATTATATCTTCTAAGAGCACTGCGTCCTAGTTAACTCTCCCAGTTGACTCTTTATTGGCTCTGAGGGAGTCTGGTCACCAGCTAAGCATAACTCTTCTTTAACATCATTGTAACCCATAACTGAGTATCCTCTCAAGATAATCAGGTTCTGATATTGAGGATCTAATCTCTAAGGATCATAATTACACGTATTTGAAGGTTTGTCTTCCTACAGCACTTTTCTCCATGGTATTTTTTTTAAATAAGGAATTTATTGTTGACTGTTTCTCAAGCTCCATATTCACTTCTTTCCTCCAGGAGTCACTTTCTCCTGAGGATGCTAGTTCCCTACTTCCCACCTTCTTCAGTCTATCTTAAACTATGACCAAATAATTTAAAATTAAGCTTTAATTAGTAGTCATCATAAAGCATGTATTAAGTATTCACTATGTGTCTGGCATGGCGCTAAGTGTTGGAAATAGAGATATAAGCGGCAAGATGGTTCCTGTCCTAAAGGAGCTTATATTCTAATGGAGGAAGACAACATCTAAAAGGAAGTAGAAAGAGGGGGTAGGTGCCATAGCAGAGTAAACCCCAACAGTCAGAACTATATCTTGGAGAGGAATGAAGATATGGCTGACTTGGGTGTTGTAACAACAAGGACCCTGGCATACATAGGAGGACCTGCTGTACAGGTTCTTAGACCTGCTTTTCTAGAAGGAGAGCAACTTTTGAGGGGTCAACAATCTACTTTAATCAAGTACACATATCATTCCCTTAGTTCAGGGGGAAAAGTCAGCACCCTGAACGTCAGGGAAAATACGAACAGAAATTACAAGCAGAAAGACCAACAGACAGGGCTTCCAACTTCCTGACCATAGACAATTTATACATCATAACCAGAGAGAGAACAAGCAACATTTGGGTTTTCAAAGCTGGCAGGCTTCTTAAAATGACTTCCCAGAGTCTCATCTGGCACATGAACCTTCTTCCAAAAAAAAAGCCCCGAGCAAAACCAAAAAATTCAGAGTATTTTCAGGGTTGGAGAGCATGACCCTACTGATCCTGTGCCTCATTAGAAATTAATAAAAGGCATCTGAGACCTATTAATGTGTGGGGAAGAATTTCCCTCCCCCCCATTAATTGACCATACAGGTGTCCTTAAATTGGAGCTTCTGGGAGCAACAAGTTAATCAGAAGGAAAGGATAAAGGCAGGATACTTCTAATTATGAAACTTAGGGGTTATATGAGTTTCTAGGTGAAGAGATTTCTGTTGTATGGTAGAGAAAGTCTGGAAAAAAATGAAGAATGAATTACCAAAGATTAAAGCTGATTGTTGCAGATTAGCACTGGCAGAGGGAATCTCCTCAACTTGAGTTCCCACATCAATGAAATCAAGTTTGCGAAGGAAAGAGGGAAAGAAGGAAGGAGGAATGGAGGGAAGGAAGGACAGAAAGAGAAAAGTAGGCAAGGAAGGGAGAGAAAACAGGTACCTGAGAAGCACTATGGAAACGGTAGAAATAGGGTAGTTATGAGGGTGTACTTTCTTCACAATTTTCCTTGGGAAAAGGTCACTTCACTTTTAGTGACTTTACAAAAGATCCCCCTCCTCCACTGGTATACCTGTTTTCCATCGATGGACATAAGAACTGATGCCTCCAGAAGCTGGAGTCAGTCAGTCAATACGTATTTATTAAGTAACAACTATATGCGAGGCACCATGGTAAGAAATGGGTATAGAAAAGAAAAAGACAGTCCATGCCCTCCAGGAGCTCACCATCGAGTGGAGGAGACAACATTATTTTCCATAGTTTGCAGGAGTTGTGGTTCCAAAATCAGGCTGCAATTAATAGGTACTTTGTTCTACATAGACTTTATATTATTCAGTTTCTCCTTAGTTATTTTCTATTTGGTAATAGAATTCTCAAGGGCAATGTAAGGTAGCAGAAGTATCCAAAGAGATCATTGATGGGTTCAGTCTACATTCTGTTATCACAAAGCCAAGACAATTATACAACTGTGGAAAGATTGATAGTGATAGAATTAACTATGTCAGTCTTAACTAGAAGTAAGAACCCTTAGGATTTTAAATAACCTAAGAAAAAACTACCTTGAAATGTCCATATCCCACTCTACCTGTTTTTTTTTTTTTTTCAAGGAATATTTTGCATTCCTCTTATTTACCTCCATAATACTTAGCATTGATCAGGCAAAAAGTAAGTTTCCAATAAATCCTTATTGATGGATTGATTTACTCAAAAGAAAGTGTATTAAATCAACATGCCTTTTACTTGCCTAGCAAAAATCGTACTCATTCAGGATTAGCATAACCTTTTAAAATCAGCTAAAGGAACTGTAATTATTGATAGGAACTTCCATGAAAAACAGTCACATTATGAAGTAAAATGAGGTAGTGTTAGATAGAGGAGCAATATGGTGTAGTGGATAGTATGCTATCTCTAGGGTCAGAAAGAAAGATCTGCATTTAAAATCCACCTCTGAAATTTACTAATTGCATATATAGGTTAGTTATCATTTAACCTACCTAAGCATTAACTACCTCTGCTATAAAATCAGGATAATTATATATTATTGTGAGGTTTCAAAAATATGATATGCATATTTGACAACCTCAAAACACACACACACACACACACATCTAGCTATTATAGTTCATAGAACTTTCCAACTGTGGACTCCCAGATATGGAGGTGGTAGAAATATGCAAATAGAAGGGATATGATTTTTTAAAGCAGTCTATCTGATGTCAAGCCTGATATGAATTGTATCTGCAAAGTTTCTTATATAACTCTTGGTATAGAAGCATGCTATTTTGGCAGCTGGTGTTTTGGATATTTAACTAGAGTAATGTGTTGGGGATGTGAGTGGGTGGGTTTTGTAATGTGTTTAAGAATCATTTCATTTAGATAAGTATTAACATTAGGGAGAATTAGCCATAAATCCTATGTGTATTGTCTAGACTCTAACAATATGTGGTTGATTTAATCATTTTTAGCACCAGTGTCAACATTTATAAATTTTCAGTGGGCATTTTTATTGGCTGCCCTTTTATGTCATTATGCATCCAAGTATCACAGGATTTTTTTTGGTCCTAATTCAATGATATGATTCAGGGCTGTAAAAAAAAATGAATTAAAAAGCTAGTGATGATCCAAGCTTTTTTCATCCCTTCCTCCTTTCTTCCTTTTCTTTTCTTTGTTTTCTTTTCTTTCTTTCTTTTTCTTTGTTTCTTCCTTCTTTCCTTCTTCCTGTCTCTTTCTCCTTTTCTTTGTTCCTTCCTTTCTTCCTTTTCATTCTCTTTCTTCTTTCCTTCCTTCCTTCTTTTTCTCTCTCTTTGCTTCTTTCTTTTCTCTTTCTTCCTCTTTCCTTTTTTTTAAAGCAGCTATATGAAATACAAATATTTTGTCAGTTGTGAGTATGAAAAAAACCACTCTCTTAGCCTTCTTAATGAATGAGTGGAAGCAACTGGAAAGGCTATTGGAGGTGAGAGAAGCAGGAGGGGACAAGTATGGTGAAGATGAAGGGTGATGTTGATTTTCTAACAGAGGCAGCAGTGGCCAACACATCAGTGGAGGTGAGTGTCTATTTTGCTTGTATGTTCATTTGGAGCTAAAAAGGTATTACTGAAGATGAAAAGATGCAACAGAGGGAACACATGATTGAGAAATGTATTAGTTTTCACAATGTTTTCCAAGGACCCCTGGGAGTTCCCAATACTCTTTCATGGCATCCATGAAGTCAAAATGATTTTCAAAGTAATATTAAGACTTTTTTGCCTATTAAAATACTTCTTTTTTTCCAACTACATACATGTGTGAGAATAGAATTTTCTCATATACTTCAAGCAAAAATAAATATCACAATGGACTGAATACAGATATGGATATTAAAATCTAGCCTTTCTTCTATTAAGCCAGACATTAAAGTGATTTGCAAAAAAATAGCAAAACAATACCACTATTTCATCATTTTTCTTGGAAATTAGGTATTTTCCACAAAATATGTTATTTGTAATAACATGCAATAGGCTTGTTATTATTTTTAAATGAATTAATATTTAAAAAAATATCAGTTTTACTTTTTACTATGGTAAATTGTGACAGCTATCACCCACCCAAACAAAAACTCTTTGTGGTCCTTTAACACTTTTCAGAGTGTAAAACAGTTGTGAGACCAAAAAGCTTGAGAACTACTAGGGAGAGGAAAGAATATAACACAATGGCCTGAACATTAAATTTAGATTCATAAGTGCTAAGGTTCAACCCCAGCTCTAATAATTATTCACTGTGCTACCTTGAACAAGTCATTCATCCATTCGTTCAATAAGCATGTGTTGTGCTTAACTTCTATGCATCCTATTTCTCTAGTATTACTCATCTGGCAAGATTATTGTGAAGAAAATGCTTGCAGACCTGTGAAGTGCTAAATAAGTGTCAAATTGCCACCACCATCCTTATTCTCATCTTCTTTGTTTACTAGTCTTTTGAGTTTTCCAAAATAAGAGACCCAGGTTACATATCTTCCAATGACCTGAATTCCCACAGCAGCAGCTTTTTAGTGGTGTGGGTAAATTTACTGATAACCATCCCTCTCCCTTTCACCCTATGGAGAAACATAAATCTATCACAGCACTCTTTCTCATTCTCAAAGAATAACTAAAAGAAGACAGTATAAGGTTGCTAAGCTTAGCAGAAAGCACAGCGATAAGAGTTCACACTTTAATCTCTGTTAGAGTTTTGCAGGACCATTAGTCAAAGAGTACTTCTGAGTAATTATTTGTTAGCTGGTACAACACTGGATAGTGAAGTACCATAACGTTTCATTAGGGCTGAAGAGATGGTCAACTTTGGAGCCACGCTCATTCTGGTGTCTAGAGATGATTGGGGAAAAAGGAAAAGAACTTGTATGTTTCAAAATGTTTATAGCAATTCTTTGTAGTGACAAAGAACTGGAAATTGCAGAGAAGCCCATCAACTGGGGAGTGACTGAACAAGTTGTGGTATATTATTGTGATGGAATACTACTGTGCTATAAGAAATGATGGTCTCAAAAACCTTATAAAAAAGTTGCATGAAATAATGAAGAGAAAAATAAGAAGAACCAATAAAATATTGTATACAAGAAGGGCAATACTGTTTTAAGAATGACTTTGAGCAAATAAGTCATTTTGACTATTATAAATGACCAAATTAACTACAAAGGACATATGAAGGAAGACTCTATTTCCATCCAGAGAAAGAACTGATAAACAGATGTTCATATAGTATGATTTTACATATATATGTATATGTGTGTGTGTATTTGTGTGTATATAAATGTGCACACAAATATATACACATACATACAGAGATAAATACACATATACATACATTTACACACATTTTTGTGTCTAATGGTAGCTATCTCTAGGGTGAGGGAGAGATAAAAAGGGAAAAACAGCAATTTACATGATAATGTTATATATTTAAGTGGAATAGCAAGTTGTATTTAATTAATTTGCAGTTTCCTGTGCAATAAATTTTTTTTAATAATTATGCTTTTAAGGAAATGTTTATTTTGTTCCATAAATTAAAACTAAATAAATAAAATTTTAATAGAGATTGCTGGCCATAGAATGAAGAAGACTTGGGATCCAATTCTGACACTGACACATAGTGGCCATGAGTTGCCAGGGATATGGAGAGGTTCAGAAGTTACAAAGAGTTTCTCCACTAAGTGGAGGAAATTTCTAAATGAAATTGTCTGTATTGACAAAATCATATGTCTGGATCAAGAAAAACATATACATGAAAAGAGGGACATGAAAGAAACTATTAAATGTTTGGAAAAATTTGTTTGGTTTCAGACTTGGATTCAGATATCCCAGAAAGTTTGGGGAAGCATTTGATTATAGGTTTAGAGACAGAAGGGAGCATTGGGGTCATCTAGCCCAGTCTTTTCATTTGATATTTATTGAGAAAACTTAGGCCTACTTTTCATCCATATTTTTTTCTAGTTACAGAAAATCATAAACACATATGGGCAGTTACATGGTGTAGTGGATTAAAGTACTTTTCCTGAAGTTAGGAAGACTCTTCCTGAATTCACTTCTGGCCTCAGATACTTACTAGCTATATGACCCTGGGCAAGTCACTTAACCCTGTTTGCCTCAGTTTCCTCATCTGTAAAATGAGCTGGAGAAGAAAATGGTAAAGCAATCTAGTATCTGCCAAAACAACAATAATGACAATTCCAAAACAAACCCAAATGGAATCATGAAGAATCAGACATGACTGAAAAAAAGACTAAACCACCACCCTAAAAAAAATAAACTAATAACATGAAACCACCTGGTAAACTAGCCTTTGTTGAAAACAAAGCTTCACTACATCAATTTGGTGTGTGAAGATCTCAGATTTGGAGTCAAGATAATAGGGTTTAAATCTTGCCATTGGTGAATTGTTTGACCTTTGGGCACCAGCTTCCTCATCTGTAAAACTAGGATGGTGGCACTTGCAAACTTCCATGGTTTTCTGGGGGGAAAATATTTTGTTAGCCTTAAAGCATTGAATAAGTTAAAGCTGCTATTCATGATTCTTTTAATAGGCTGACATCCACGTTGTTCTTGTGTGCACTAAAAGCCAAAATAGAAGCTGTTTTGAGGACAAATAGCTGAGAAAATGTCCTCCTTTCTCAAGAATTGAATGACAGTGTCCTTTCCCATGTTGGGCAGAACAAATAGGGACTTTAGGAACTTTAACAAAAAAAAAATCTAGGCTTTCCCACTGTATGGCAGTTACAAAGCCCAGTTAGTTAGAGATGATTTGAAATTTCCTTATTAAGCACTAACACACATATGATTTCAATGCTATTTCTATATTTGAGGAAAGGGGCTAGAGGGAGTAGTTATTTTTCTTTCAAGGTTCCACAGAAAGTATCAAAATATATTCACATTGGTACCCTTTATGTTACTGGAACTTCCCAGATTCATTGTGAGGTAAATTCAAAGAGAAAGGGGAAGTTGGACCAGCCACTTCTCCCTCAGCAAAAGGTTGGAAGGAAGTAAAGGACGAGTGACTAAAAGCCTTGTGCCTTTGAAGTGGCCACAGACATTGTAAAGCTAAGCAGTCACACAGTTTCACTAACAGAAAGGTTTTGCAGTGGGCAGGTGAGGGAGAGTTGGATTACAGCCTCTGAAAGTGAAGTCTCCCCTGACAGACAAGTACAATATGGCTTTGTGAAAGGGAAGGCATTTTCCCTGAGCTTTGATGTTCTGTCTTGTTTTCTTTTGTGAACAGTTTCATTTTGCTCCATTCCCTTGACTATCCTGACCTCTAGCAGCCTGTCACTTGGAGGAAAGCTCTTGACTTTCGAATTTTATTCCTTTATTTGTCAGGCTAAGATGTAAAAAGGTTGTCTGCCTTGCAACTGTCCCCAGTTCAAGGCTTCTGTTTAAACTGACTACTTGCTAGAGAACTGGTAATAGCAATGGTAGTAAAAGCAACAGGAACACTAACTGGCATTTATATTAGTACTATAAGGCTTGCAAAGCTCTTTACATGTGTTAGCTCATTTGATCCATTCAACAACTCTGGAAGGGAAGTTCAAATGAACTGAAAAAACAGACCCTGGTTTCCGGACACCAAACACATGGAAAGGGCAAATTTTTTTTTCTAACTTCAGAGCTTCTGTAACAAGAGGATGACATAAATGTTATGATCAGCATGAGAAGTAAGGTAGAAGGAATCCTAGTTCAGTCTGGATCTTTCCCTTCCAGGTCTCACTGGACATCCACAGTTGTTCTAGGCCTAATGTGATTCTTTCAGTAGGGGCAGCTAGGTGATGCAGTGGATAGAGCACCAGTGCAGGAATCAGGAGGACCTGAGTTCAAATGTCACCTCAGACACTTGACACTCACTAGCTGTGTGACCTTGGGCAAGTCACTTAACCCCAGTTGCCTCATCCTGGGTCGTTTCCAGTCGGCCTGATGAATATCTGGTCACTGGATTCAGATGGCTCTGGAGGAGAAGTGAGGCTGGTGACCTGCACAGCCCTCCCTCACTCAAAACAAAGTCAAGTGCAAGTCATGTCCTCATTTCTCTGATGGCATGGTCTTCTTTGGCAATGAAAGACGAACACACACACACACACACACACACACACACACACACATTCTTTCAGTCATTATTGATTCTATAGGCTCTTCAGGGCCCAACCTAGTCCTTACCTTGACTCGAGAGTGGTGCTGGATGTGTGTTTGTTGTGGATGGTGGGTTAAGTGTGCTTCTGTAGGGGGAATGGGAGCCTTGGGTACTGGTAAGCCCTTCATGCCCTAAGTGACAACTAAGAGTTTATTCATTGTTGGGCTTAAGAGAGTGTACCACATGAATTAGGGAAAGAAAAACAGAATCCTTAAGTGTGTTTCAGAGATCATTTGATTTAATTTTGTAACGCTGGCCATTCCTTCTAGGGAGCATGTCTGGGTTTTGGTCTCTTCTAGTCCTCTATACACCATCTCTGGATTTGGGCCCCATTCTAGTGACATATTTGCCTCAGCCACTTCAAGTAAACTCCTTTATAAAAGACCTATACAATCAAATATTTCTTGTTTATCTCTCAGTTCTGTTTACTTCCTATCACCATCCCCTCCCTTTTCATGACGATGCTATGTCAAAGAAGACTGGCTTCTGAGCAGCAAAAGCTGCTCACATCATAAATTTTGGAGTAATTTAATAAATTAATAAACAATTTTATTTAATAATTTAATAAAATAATTTCCCCAATTACATGTAAAAATAATTTTTGAAAAAATTGAGTTCCAAAATCTCTCCGTCCTTGTCTTCCTTTCCTGTCTCGTTGAGAAGATAGGCATTTTGATATAGGTTATACATCACTTGGTCAATTTTAAAGTGAGAAACAAATTCTACACTTTCTGTCTTCTTCCTCTTCTAAATGTGAGCCTTGGGATCCTTTGGAATTAATGTGTAAGAAGGTCATTTTGTTTTCTCTCACTTCCACCCTCCCATAAATGGCGGCAATTTTGCCTTCCCACACAAGTGTATCAATTAATCTTTGTTCGCATCTCAAAGCCCAAGCTGTCTTTTCTATGTTTGTTGGGTAGGGAGTAGAGGTGGTGATTTTTTATGTTTTTTCCCCAAACACAGGTTTCTAAACAGCCATCCTAGATAGCCTAGTGGTTATCTTAGGAGCACCTAGATTCTTCACAGGAGCCTGTTATTCTGCAGGAGGTGCTTTATATAGCCACTATATAACTGGAAGGAACATGGTGTTAAGCTATACTTTGGCTTTTCAAGCAATATGGGTCTTGAGGTAGTTTGGACACTGTAAAGCTGAAGTGAAGGTGAGACTTGTTAATGCTTTAGATATTTGTCAGTACCTTATCACAAGCTTTTTTATTTTAAGCATTTCTTTTGAAATGGAGGAAAATAAATATGTCCTTTACTTGATATACTTTGTACCGTCAGTATCATTCCAGAAGGGACTCTGCTAATCCATTTTGGAGATACCCTAGATGTGAACTGAACCTAAGTTTTAAATGATTGACCCAGAGTTATTTTGGTGGGTTGGGAGTGTTGAAGTTTGATGAGCCACAGACCATGAGAAAAAACAAAATCCTGACCCCACTTTTTAGATCTCAGACTCATTCAAGACTAAACCTAGCCTATGTGCAATCAAACTTGGGTCTGCTCAGTAGAAAAGAAAGACCAGGTCCCTTTAGTGAGTGAGTCTATAGGCTATCTAGCGTTCTATCCTCCAGTTTCAAGAGTAAGCAATGAACTATTTACTGTACACTAACAGGATAAATGAATGAACAAAACCACCAGCAGAGATATCAGGGTACAGCAAGAATTCTTAAACTGGTGAACTTGTATTTTTGTAAAAACAAAACAAAATTGATAACTATTTCAATATAATTGGCTTTCTTTAAAATTCTATGTATATTATTTTATGCATTTAAAAGAAGATTATACTAAGAAGCATCTACAGGTTTTACCAGACTGCCAAATGAGTGGGTATATGACATAAAAATGTTAAGAATTGCTAGGCCAGAGTAGGTGAGGTAGCTGAGGCCCAAAGAAGTTAACCAACCTACACATGCAAAATACTGGCAGATTTAGTTCACACAGATATTCACAGCCAGAATCCAGGCCCAATGATTTCTAGGCTAATTCTCTTGTCACTGAGAAATGCAGCTCAGACAGGGCATAACTCTGTGGTTGAGTATTTGACTGCAAAACACTGTTCAGTTCCCTCAGCTGTAAAATGAGATGGCTTGACTAGATGTTCTCTAAGGTCGCTTCAGCTCTAAAATTCTGTGATTCTAGGAAAGCAAATGTAGACTTTCTAAGAGTTCCAAGGAATTCAGTAAAGATAATTCTTCTGCTTCTCTTAAAATAGGGAAATTATACTGAAATTTCGGAGATCACATCCTAGTTTGCTAAACAAAAAGGAATGTATGCCAGTATCAGTTCAGAATAGGTAAAAAACACCTATAATTCTTTTGACACCTCTATTTTATAACAATGACTAGTCTTTCAGGTCACGTCGTTATATTTTATGATAAACTTTGGACTAGGGTCTACAGTGTGTTGACAACTAAGTTGTCAAAATTGCAAAATCAAGTGGAATACAACATTGAATGGGAACACAAAAAGCATCAAGTAATCAAATCATGGAACTAGAAGGGAGATTAGAGTTACTTTAATCTTCCACCTCTCTTACTTGATTTTCAATATCCTTTTTTAGCTCTTCCATGGCCTGAGACCATTGCATATTTATTTTGGAGGTTTTGGATGCAGAAGCCCTGATTTTCTCTGATGTTATTCACTGTTCTTCCTCATCTGAAAGGATGGAAGAAAATACCTGTTCTCCAAGAAAGTATCCTTCTATAGTCTTTTTTTTTCCCCTTTTTGGCATATTTTCCCAGCCAGTTACTTGACTTTTGAGTCCTTTGTTGAAAGGAGGATATACTCTAGGAACCTGTAAGTTCTCAGTTCCTCCAAGGTGGCACAATCAAAGGAAAGGAGTTTACTCTGCTCTTTGTCTGTGCTCTGTTCTGAGAATAACCTCAAGCACTCTTTTCTGCCTAGGATGCATGAATAGAATTTCCTCTCCAGAATCTCCACCAGCTCCCCTATGTCATCCAGAGCTTCTCCTCACCCCAAGGTCATCACTCAGGGCTGAGACCCAGATCATCTGGATGATTCCCCTAGGGCCTTTAGGCTGAGGGCTCCTAAAAGGGATGCCATGCCACAGCAACTGCTGCCACCTTGCTGCCACTGGGGCCAGACCATGTTCTCTTCTCACTAGATGAGAGAGCTTTCTCACTGACCTTTGAAGCTACCTTTGGTGTTTGTGGGTTGAGGAATCTGGTAATCTCAGCTGCTGCCTGGGATTCTGAGTGCCCTGAGGCTTGCTCTGATCGTATTGCTGCCTTATGGCCAAGGCTGCGCTGTGCTCTGCTCTGCCCAGGCTACCTTGAGCTGGAAATCTCTTTCACTCTGTTATTTGGTGGCTTCTGATGCTCCAGAATTTGTTTAGAGTCATTTCTTAAAGGTATATTATGGGCTGTGTGTGGGGGGGTTTCTACAACTCCATCCTTCTACTCTGCCATCTTGGCCCTGCCCTAAAATCAATTTTCTTAACATAGGTTAACTCAACAAAGATTTATTAAAGGTATTTTATTTGCAATGCTATAGTAAGGGGTAGGCATAAAAAGTTAAGATGAGGGGAGGAGCCAAGATGGCGGAGTAGAAAGATGCACATACACATAGCTCTGAACCCACAGCCCATAGAACTTCTGTAAAAAAGAACTCCTGGCGAATTCTGGAGCAGCAGAGGCCACAGAACAGTGGAAAGGAGGAGATTTCTGTTCCAGAGAGCCCTGCAAACCTCTTGCAAAAGGTCCGTCATGCTGCAGACACAGAGCCCAGCCCAGCCCTCCTTGGCCACGCGGCACTGAGAGGAGCAGATCCGAGTGGGCTTCGGGGACAGAATCTCCAGCGGCCATGCGGGTCCCTCCACCCACAGGTGATGGGGGTCGGTTGAGAGGGTCTCTTTGGTGGGTTGAGAGGGGAGTGGGGTGCCCCCATAACTCAGGCCCCCTCAGGAGGTAGCAGCGGAGGCGGGAGCAGACCAGGGCTCCCCAAGCAGGCAGGAACCTGGATCCATTGTTGAAGGTCTCTGCATAAACCCCTGAGGGAACTGAGCCTGTGAGGTGGCCCTGCCCCCACCTGAGCAGCTGAACCTAATCCCACAGACTAGCAGCCCTGCCCATGCCAAAGCCCTGAGGCTGAGAAGCAGCATTTGAATCTCAGACCCCAAGCACTGGCTGGGCAGATCTGGAAGCGAAGTGGGTGTGAAGAGAATATTCAGAAGTCAAGTCACTGGCTGGGAAAATGCCCAGAAAAGGGAAAAGAAATAAGACTATAGGAGGTTATTTTCTTGGTGAACAGGCATTTCCTCCCTTCCTTTCTGATGAGGAAGAACAATGCTTACCATCAGGGAAAGACACAGAAGTCAAGGCTTCTGTATCCCAGCCCACTCAATGGGCTCAGGCCATGGAAGAGCTCAAAAAGGATTTTGAAAATCCAATTAGAGAGGTGAAGGAAAAACTGGGAAGAGAATTGAGTGACATGCAGTCAAAGCATGAACAGCAGGTCAGCACCCTGCTAAAGAAGACCCAAAAAAATGCTGAAGAAAATAACACCTTTAAAAATAGGCTAACTCAATTGGCAAAAGAGGTTCAAAAAGCCAATGAGGAGAAGAATGCTTTCAAAAGCAGAATTAGCTAAATGGAAAAGGAGGTTCAAAAGCTCACTGAAGAAAATAGTTCTTTCAAAATTAGAATGGAACAGATGGAGGCTAATGACTCTATGAGAAACCAAGAAATCACAAAACAAAACCAAAAGAATGAAAAAAATGGAAGATAATGTGAAATATCTCATTGGAAAAACAACTGACCTGGAAAATAGATCTAGGAGAGACAATTTAAAAATTATGGGACTACCTGAAAGCCTTGATCAAAAAAAGAGCCTAGACATCATCTTTCATGAAATTATCAAGGAAAACTGCCCTGAGATTCTAGAACCAGGGGGCAAATAAATATTGAAAGAATCCACCTATCACTTCCTGAAAGAGATCCAAAAACAGACACTCCTAGGAACATTGTGGCCAAATTCCAGAGTTCCCTGGTCAAGGAGAAAATATTTCAAGCAGCTAGAAAGAAACAATTCAAGTATTGTGGAAATACAATCAGGATAACACAAGATCTAGCAGCTTGTACATTAAGGGATTGAAGGGCATGGAATAGGATATTCCAGAAGTCAAAGGAACTAGGACTAAAACCAAGAATCACCTACCCAGTAAAATTGAGTATAATACTTCAGGGGAAAAATTGGTCTTTCAATGAAATAGAGGACTTTCAAGCATTCTTGACGAAAAGACCAGAGCTGAAAAGAAAATTTGACTTTCAAACACAAGGATGAAGAGAGGCATGAAAACATAAACAGCAAAGAGAAGTCATAAGGGACTTACTAAAGTTGAACTGTTTACATTCCTACATGGAAAGACAATATTTGTAACTCTTGAAACTTTTCAGTATCTAGGTACTGGGTGGGATTACACACACGCACATGCACATGCACACACACACACACACACACACATAGAGACAGAGTGCACAGAGTGAATTGAAGAGGATGGGATCATATCTTAAAAAAATGAAATCAAGCAGTGAGAGAGAAATATATTGGGAGGAGAAAAGGAGAAATGGAATGGGGCAAATTATCTCTCATTAAAGAGGCAAGCAAAAGACTTATTAGTAGAGGGATAAAGAGGGGAGGTGAGAGAAAAACATGAAGTTTACTCTCATCACATTCCACTAAAGGAAGGAATAAAATGCACACTCATTTTGGTATGAAAACCTATATTACAATACACGAAAGTGGGGGATAAGGGGATAAGCAGGGTGGGGGGGATGATGGAAGGGAGGGCATGGGGAGGAGGGAGCAATTTGAGGTCAACACTCACAGGGAGGGACAGGATCAAAAGAGAGAACAGAAGTAATGGGGGACAGGATAGGATGGAGGCAAATATAGTTAGTCTTATACAACACGACTATTATGGAAGTCATTTGCAAAACTATACAGATTTGGCCTATATTGAATTGCCTGCCTTCCAAAGGGAAGGGGTGGGGAGGGAGGGAGGTAAAGAAATTCGAACTCAAAGTTTTAGGAACAACTGTCGAGTATTATTCTTGCCACTAGGAGATAAGAAATACAGGTAAAGGGGTATAGAAAGTTATCTGGCCCTACAGGACAAAAGAGAAGATGGAGACAAGGGCAGAGAGGGATGATAGAAGAGAGGGCAGATTGGTGATAGGGGCAATTAGAATGCTCAGTGTTGGGGGGGAGGGGACAAAAAGGGAGAAAATTTGGAACCCAAAATTTTGTGAAAATGAATGTTAAAAATTAAATTAAAAAAAATTAAGATGAAAAGGAGCTCCTGTCCTTGGGGAAACTAAATTTTCCTGAGATGAAGCAACATATTATCAGGTAAATGCAAAGTACTTAGAAGAATGAGAGTACACTGACAATTAGGAAGACCAAGGTTTGCTCTCTGTAGGAGGTGACCACTGAATTGATCCTTGAAGGAATTTATAGCTTCTGATAGGTAGATGAGAAGGGAGAGTATATTCTAGTAATGTGAGAAAGTATACAAAAAGTGAAGAGGAGAGAGACAGAATACAAAAATTGGGGAGCTGCAAGAAGAGCAGTTTCTTCAAGAATGTAAGGTATAAAGAGGAGGAATAGGAAATAATTTCATGGAAAACTAGGCCATAGTGTGTGGGGAAAAGATCCTAAGCCTACTGATTTTTCCATACTCCTACCAGTTAGCATTGATGCAAAGGGCTCTGGGAAATTGTTTTCACTTCAGAAACTTTGTTATCTCTAGGCAGAACAGTGGAGATCACTAACTTAACTTGTTTTAACCATATCCTGTTAATGTTCCTTGTTGTTACATAGATTCTAAGCACAGATCAGTCTCTATACTCTACTGATGCAACTCTATACTATCCTCATTAATTTTCTGAATCTGTACTGACCTATTTCTTTTTTTGTTTATTTGTTTGTTTGTTTGTTTTCTAGAACCAGTGGGAAAGATGATAGAATGAGCAGAACTCAGCAAGAACCTGTCTATGGCATCCATTTATGTGATTGTGACTGGGCCCTTCTCCTACAAGTTGCTAGAGTAAAGAATGTGTTGAGTAAATAAGAAACAAAATACTCAGCTAATTATTCAACAGATGAGAATGTAAAATGCCAAGGTAAAGAATGTAAAATGCCTAGAGGCAACAGGAAATCACAGAAGAATTCTGAGCAGAGAGTAGATAAATAGGAGATAGGTAATGATATAGACAGAGGCTGCTAAGTGCCTCAGTAAGCACTGGGACTGGCATTAGGAAGCCCTGAATCCAAATGTGACCTTGAATTCGATCTGTGATACCATGGGTAAGTCACTTTACTTCTGCATTGGAGGCAGCTCTATGGCTCAGTAGGTATAATGCTGTGCCTTGAGTGAGGAAGTTATTGTTCAGGCAGTTTAGTCATGTCTGACTCTTTGTGAACCTATTTGGAGTTTTCTCAGCAAAGATACTGAAATGGTTTGTCATTTCCTTATTCAGGTCATTTTACAGATGAGGAAACTGAGGCAAACAGGATCAAATGGCTTACCTAAAGTCACATAGCTAGTAAGTGTCTAAGACTGGATTTGAACTCAGGAAAATGAGTCTTCCTGACTGCAGGACAGGTGCTCTATCTGCCATGCAATCTAGCTACCCAGAATCAGGAAGACCTGAGTTCAAATCTGCTATTAAACAATCAGCATCTGTGTGATCCTGGGCAAGTTTAACCTCCATTCACATTAATCCACTGGAGAAGGAAATGGCAAACCATTCCAATATCTTTGCCAAGAAAACTTCATTGAAAATATGGTCCATGGGGTCATAAAGAGTCAAACACAACTGAACAATGATAAATAACAAAAGGTCCTAAAGGAACTTCAAGTTGCTCTTTATTCTTTTATGAATGTATATTTATTTGCCAACTAGAAAATATAGCTACTTTTTCTGAACTTTCCCCTGGGAACTGGGAGTTTTCCACCCAAGTATTTTACACGGCTGAAGTTTACAATCTGATGTCATCATTGTGTTCAGACTTCACTGTATCTACTAATCTCTATCTAACAAGATCTATACTGTTGTTATGGCAATGGTTGGAAAACAGAGGAGAATTGTGATCAACATATACAAATCTATGATTCTGTTCATCTTCTTGACCCATCTCTATTTTGATCTTCTCTCTATCCATTTCCCATATTCTTTGTGTATTCTGCAGGTGCTGCAATAGTATCTCTTTAATTTCCTACAGTTCACTGGATGGATAAGCACACAGGAGGAAAGACAGTTGGCAGAACTATTAGTAAACCAAATTTCAGGGAAAATGTTTCAAGTTGTTGTCATGCTGATAACGGATGGTGAGCATTTTGTACAATTGGCAGGGAGAAGTGGGTGAACATGGTATTCTGCTGCTCATGAGTGGTAGTAAATTACACAGGATGTCCCATAAGGACCAGACGACCACAAAGATTCCTGTCCACTGCGCATTCTTTCCCCATTGGTATATTACCTCATCTTTCTACACACTTGACATATGTGTGTGTGTGTGTTGTTATGTGTATGTGTTTGCAGATATTCACCTACATTTCAATTTTCCAATGAGATTATCTATTCATTGTTCATAGATAACAGACATTTTAAAAAGTCATAGTAAAGAGACTGGGCACAAAGAAGACTGGACACCAGAGTTTAAATTCATGTTTCATACTTAGTATACGACCTCACACAATTCCCTTGTGCATCTTGAGAATGAGTTTCCTTCTCTATAAAATGGGAATGATAATAATTGGACTAACTTCACAGAGAGTATTGTCAGGAAAGCTCTTTCTAAGCTTCCAAATGGCTAAGTAAATGCATCATTACAATTATTTTTATTTTTGATAGAGGACCCAGAAAAATGTTATCGTTTTTAAAGGAAAAATAAATATCTTTGAAAAGAATTCCCTTAATCTTCCTTCTAAAATGACCTGTCAACAGATTGTCAATAGAAATCTATTTTTAAATTATGATACAACAAATCTTTGTTTCATATCAAAGCTAGCCTTCAGTGTAATTAACATTATGTACAGAATGTCCCAAAAGTGTTAGTGCCAATTTAGATGATTAAAGCTTAAATCATCACTAAGACTTGGAACTAGGAGGAGGGATGGAGGGAAGGAGGGTGTTGGGAGAGAGGGGGGGGGAGTGGGAGAGGGAGAGGGAGAAAGAGAGATTTGTTCTCTCTCTCTCTCTATGGTCAAGGGGAAGAAGTTCACTAAAACTCAGTTTCCTTTTATGTGAAATGGACATAACATTTAGACTACTTAGAAGGTGGATATGATGAAAATGATTGCCAAACCTTAAAGCACTAGGGAGATATAAGTATTTCATTTCTTATTAGGAGTTTTCGTAAAGGAGGAAGAAAGAAAAATCCATCACCAAATATTATAACAGCAAAAATCTCAAAGAATGAACTATGTACCATATGCATCTGATTGTGTCTAGTTCTGTGACCATGCCAATTTGTCCTATTCTGAAGATATTTATTTTCTAGTGTCTTTGTCTTTTAGTCTTTGGGTCCTGTGTAATGAAAGGGCTCAAGAAGCAATTCCCACAGAGCCAAGATGGCAGAGTAACAGCACGCACTTTCTAGAGTGCTATTCCAAGCCCAGTCCAGTATCTGTAAAAAAATGGCTGTAAACAAATTCTGGAGCTGCAGAACCCACAGAATGAGGGAATGAAGCAAATCCCCAGCCCAAGACAGCCTGGAAGGTTGCGGGGAAGTGTCTATCTCACCAGGGTAGGGGCAGGGCACAGTCCAGCATGGGCCCTGCCAGCACTGATAGAACCTGAGCAGGCCTTGGGGAGACTGAATCTCTCACACTTGTGGTGGTTTCCAGATTTCAGGACCTTAAAATGCCAAGGAGAAACTGGAAGGTCAGTGGAAAAAGCCTGTGTGACCAGTGCAAGAGAGTGGAGTGGTCTGGCCCCAGGCCCAGGGCAACTCAGGAGGGTGAAGACAAAGGAACCTGTGGCAGAAACAGCACCAGGAGGGGCAGCAGCAGCCACTGTTTCTGGAGCTCCAGGCCCACAGATTATGGGGGCATCTAGCAGCTGACAGTACAACCCAAACCCCCACTGGAAGCAGAGAACTGCCTTGACAAAGAGCTCAGAAGTCAAGTAAATAGCTGGGGAAATGAGCAAAGACCAGAAAAAGAATCAGACTATAGAATCTTACTTTTGGAGACAAGGAGGACCAAAGCATTCAAAAAGAAGAACACAAAGTCAAAGCTCCTCCATCAAAAGCCTCCAAGAAAAATATGAATTGGTCTCAGGCCATGGAAGAGCTCAAAAAGGATTTTGAAAATCAAGTAAGAGAAATAAAGCAAAAGTTGGGAAGAGAAATGAGATGAATGCAAGAAAATCATGAAAAACAAGTCAATTGCTTGCTAAAGGAGACTCAAAAAAATGCTGAAGAAAATAACATTTTAAAAAAGAGACTACTCAAATGGGAAAAGAGATCCAAACAGCCAGTGAGGAAGAGAATGCCCTAAAAAGTAAAATTAGCCAGATGGAAAAGGAGATCCAAAAGCTCACTGAAGAAAATAATTACTTAAAGATTAGAATGGAGCAGATGGAAGCTAATGGCTTTATGAAAAATCAAGAAATTATAAAACAAAATCAAAGGAATGAAAAAAATAGCAGATAATGTGAAATATCTCATTGGCAACACAACTGACCTAGAAAATAGATCCAGGAGAGACAATTTAAAAGCCATGGGACTGCCTAAAAGCTGTGATCAAAAAAAAAAAAAGAGCCTAGACATCATCTTTCATGAAATTATCAAGGAAAACTGCCCTGATATTCTAGAACCAGAGCGTAAAATAAATATTGAAAAAAATCCACCAATCACCTCCTGAAAGAGATCTGAAAAGAAAATCTCCTAGGAATATTGTAGCCAAATTCCAGAGTTCCCAGGACAAGGAGAAAAATATTGCAAGCTTCCAGAAGAAAGAATTTGAGTATTGTGGGAATACAATCAGGATAACAGATCTAGCAGCTTCTACATTAAGGGATCAAAGGGCTTGGAATATGTTATTCCAGAGGTCAAAGGAGCTAGGATTAAAACCAAGAATCACCTGCCCAGCAAAACTGAATATAATACTTGAGGGGAAAAAATGGTCATTCAATGAAATAGAGGACTTTCAAGCATTCTTGATGAAAAGACCAGAGCTGAATAGAAAATTTGACTTTCTAACACAAGAATCAAGAGAAACATGAAAAGGTAAACAGCAAAGAGAAATCATTAAATTATGATACAACAAATCTTTCTGTCATATCAAAGCTAGCCCTCAGTGTAATTAACATTATGTATAGAACTAAAGCTGAACTGTTTACATTCCTACATGGAAAGATACCATTTGTAACTATTGAGACTTTTCTCAGTATTTGGGTGGTTGTAGGGATTATACACATATAGACAGAGGGCACAGGGTGAATTGAATAGGAAGGAATGATAATCTAAAAAATTAAGATTAAGGGATGAGAGGAATATATTGAGAGGAGAAAGGGAGAAATGGAATGGGGCAAATTATCTCTCATGAAAGAGGCAAAGAAAAAACTCTCAATGGAGGAGAAAAGGGGGAAGGTGAGAGGGAAAAAGTGAAGCTTATTCTCATCACATTTGGCTAAAGGAGAGAATAATCTGCACACTCAATTTGATATGAAAATGTATTTTACACTACAGGAAAGTAGGGTAGAAGGGGACAAATGGGCTGTGGGGGGGGATGATAGAAGGGAGGACAAATGACAGGAGGGAGTAATTAGAAGTAAATACTTATGGGGAGGGATAAGATCAAAAGGAAAAATAGAATAAATGGGGGAACAGGATAGGATGGAGGGAAATATAGTTAGTCTTTCACAAGATGACTTTTATGGAAGTCTTTTGCATAACTACACATGTATAACCTGTATTGAATTGCTTGCCTTTTCAATGGGGATGGATGAGGAGGGAAAAAGGGAGAGAAGTTGAAACTCAAAATTTTAAAAACAAATGTTGAAAATTGTTTTTACATGCAACTGGGAAATAAGATATATGGGTAATGGGGTAAAGAAATCTATCTTGCTCTACAAGAAAAGAAAAAATGAGGATAAGGGAAGGGAGGGTGTGACAGAAAGGAGGGCAGATTGGGGGAAGGAGTAATCAGAATGCACAGTGTTTTGGAGTAAGGGTAGGGGAGAGATGGGAAGAAAATTTAGAACTCATAATCTTATGGAAACTAAAAATAAACAAATAAATTTTTTAAAAAAATTTTAAAAAGTGCCAATTCCCCCTTTCTTTAGATTCAGAGAAACAAGTTTCAATTCTTTTAACTGGTTTGAGAACTCATATTTGCATGCCTACATTATATATGAAAGTAGACTCTTGAAATGAACAAACTACACACTTCACTACCCATTATTTTCTCTTTTATCAAATGCTAAATTAATCAGAAGGCCAAGTGTTTGTGGTTGGCAAGAGAAGTGTGTTTTCCCAGTTAGAATTCAGTCCCCACATCTTTCTGTTAACTTTCACAAATAGTATTGGCAGATTTTCAGACAAAATAAAAACACATGGGAAGCATATTGACATATATAACCATGGGGGAAATTAATGGATTCCTGCTGAAAATACTTTTAAACCTAACTTTTTAAAAACATTTTTTACACAGGAGGAAATATGGTCAGTTTATAGTCACCTGTTAGGATGGAGAGTCTTTGCTGATAAGAGGGATAGTTTTCATCTTAACTGACAAGACAAGAAAATTCTTTTGGGATTTCTAGCTTTTTTAAAACTTTTTCATTATCAATTGTGATAGTGTTCTTTTGCTGTATCATGTACACACACACACACACACACACATGCACACACATGCACACACATACGCTGTGGCACATTTCTTTACTGAAGTCTAATAATGGTTCCACAGTTGTCTGGTAAATTGGTGTTTCTTTTATTTGGTAATCAGGCCTATATTTTAATAGGTCTGTGATTTTATGCATGCATGTATATATGCATATAGATATACTTATGTATTTGTATATAGATACATACATGTATATATTTGCATGAGTATGTATTCCTTACAGGATTGTGGCTTATATGAGAAGCAGTGTGGTATAGTAAGGCCCTAAGATCATGTCCTTCCTGTGCATATTACCCATATAATCCTCTGCAAGTCCCTTAGCCTCTCAGTGCCTTAGGAAGGTCTCTAAGGCTATAAAGCACAGAGAGAGTTTTTATCTGCTCTGGTAGAGGAAGTTTCCTTCCAAAGAAGAAGAACAACCCCAAAATCCATTGATCCACTCCCTATCCTTATTCAGTGTGATGCAAAACCTGCCCATGAGTTCTTATCTTGGTTGACTTTTGCCCATATTCTTCTGTAAGTGATCCATAGTAGAGGATCAGAGTGTCATTAAATAGAGTTATCTCCATGGTTACATTTAATGAGGAACCTAGTTGCAAACTCAGTACATGCATGAGAAACTCTCTTTTGGAAGGAAAGCCTTTAAAGTCCTTCTCTTTATCTTTTTTTCTTTCCTAGTCAACAAACTATAAACACAGTAGGATTTTGTATTTTCTGATTGTTGTGACTATGAAACCAGGGGTTTTTGAGGAGAATCATTTGCAAAAGACAATTTTTTTCCCATATTAACATTGAGTGTAATCTTGATATTTGTAGATTATTCTCACAAAGATCTTGAAAAGTTAAGGAAGTAAACATTGCTTAGTCATTAATGTTATCTTGACTATTTGGGGGGTAGTATTTATATATTCCCTGATTTTTCTATTTTCCTTGTATCCTCTCCTTAAGATATGGTGTGAGGTTATTCATCGGGGTTCTCAATGTTGCATCGGCCCCAAAACATTCACCTATCAAGTTGTTAGGAGAACAAGTAGATGTGAAATGAATAAACCTGCAAGTTTAATGACAATTTATTTTCATTATCATCAAGATTTTAGAAAAGCATGGATACACTTGCACAGAATAACGAAAAGCAAAATGAGCGAAACCAAGAGAACGCTGTACACAGTAACAACAACATTGTTTTAAGAACAACTTTGAGTGACTTATAAATACCCAATTTAAGTACAAAGGACCTATGAAGGAAAAAAGAATTGATAAAAGAAGGATTGTTAGATTGATTTTACGTGTATATATGTAAATATGTATACATATGCATAAGTATATATGTACGCATATATACACATATGTGTACAGGTATGTATAATCACAGAGACATATTCATCTCTAGGGTGGGGGGAGAAGGAAGAAACAAAGGAAAAAAGAAAGTTACATGATATTCATTATATATTTAGATATTAGATATTCATTATGTATTTCAGAGGAATAGCAAGTTGTACAAAATAGATTTGTTGTTTAATGTACAATTATCTTTTGATCCTATTTCATTATGCAATGGAAATGCTTGTCATGTTTCTTAAGTTCAGAATAAAATAAATATTTATGAAAAAACACAGAGAAACACAGAAACCCAACATCATTCTGGTGTGCTACATCAAGAGATACAAATAGAGCAGGTAAATTCAGAGGCAGAAAGGGCAACTTGAGCGTATCAAATGTACACTGGGGCAAATCAGATAAATCTACACCAAAACTTTTTAAAAAGAGAAAAGAAATTCATCTTTGCCTGATGGGTTTAGCTGCCAAAATCACCTTTTTTTTGAGCTGTGTAGTTGCCAAAAGTTTTTGCTACAGTGCCTAGTGCAGCAAAGGCACTTAGGAAATGTTTATGATAGATTGTTTGATTGATTAATTTGATAGTAAAGACATAACTCATATAACAGCTATATCTGGTGGATCTCAGAGAGTGGATAAATATTATCTTAAAATATATATGTACATATACATATATATATTTATATAAAAACACATACTTATATCCATAAACATATACACACACATACATGCAGACACACACATATGTGTATAGCATTCTAAACAGTGTACCTTTATGCAAGTAAAGTCATTTGGCATTAGCTTTCCAAAACTCTTGCCAGAGTCTATACATTTATTTCCCTTTTGATAATAAAATTTCCTGAAGATATAGCCGTGATAGGCACCACAGTTCCCTATTCCTATTTCCTCCTCCAACTGTTAAATCCATTTCTAGGCTTACCTAAGATCCTTGTTTGCAAATGTGTTTTCATGAAATCCGTCTTCAAACCCTGCACAAAACACAAGCTGCTTGGGTTTGGTTTTCTAAGCTTAAGGTTTTTGTTTTTCAGTGGAAGCCACTAAAAACCCAAGCAATATTCAAGATAAAGGTACCTTGAAAGAATTCCTTGCATTAACTCTCTCTGATTACTTTATCCTTGACTGGCAGAGAGGATTAGGAAGCAGTCTCTTAAACAGTAGGCCCCACGTGTATAAGATTACAACCAGACGGATTCTTATGTACATTACTTCCCTAAATTAAGCACACAGGCAAGCAAACTCAACAAACTAGAATAAAACAGTGCATAATCAAATATGTTGTTTCTTTTTTCCTGTTTGTTGAGTATTTATTTAAAAGTCTCCTAGATCTAAGGATCAGTTATTCTTTTGTAAAGTGGTTCCAGATTGGGAGATAATCTATCCAGTGTGAAATTAACCCACCAGCAATGTCTCTCTTGTGAGAATAACGTCTTTAGTTGAAATAATCCATAGTATATGTATATTTCCATATTCGTTATTGCACAAATTTACAGAATCATGTTTCTAAAATAATAGTTTATAGAATGCACCTCTCTCCTTATGAAAATTTCTATTTTAAGTACCTAATGGCTTAGTTTTTGCAAAATGCTACAAAACTGAATTCTGGCCAGCTACCTAGGTTGTCATCACAAATATGTATGCAAATGTGTGATGATACACTGGAGTATATACTTGTGAAGGTTGGAACAAGAAAGGGAGGATGACAGATCATACTAAACTTCTCTTCAAAATCACTCAAAGGATAAGAGTAGGAAAGAACGTAATCTTTCCATGGGGGAACACTGTGTTTGGATCATACAAGAAGAATTTGCAAACTTCAATAACTAATCAGAAATTGGGATATTTGCAATCCAGAAGATTGTTGATGTTTTAACTGCTTAAAGCATGTTTTTTTAAGTCAATCACAATAAAATACAATTATAAAATAATGTTTCATAAGAACTGTCATAAATCCTGTAGAGTGGCAACATACATCTTAGCACATATTTTGGATCACTTCCCAGAAAAGGAATTGAAATATTCCATTTTCATTGCCCTTTGGGGTGTTATCCAAACATTAGACACATTGTTAGCAATATAGCAAGCGTATAAAAAACTTTGATTTAATATAGGCTTCTGTTTTAATGGGTCTGGTAGGCATTGTATTCTGCTTAAGAAAAGAATGCAATGGAATGCAGCCTGGAAAAAACCCTATGAATTTACAAGCATGTATGGAACAACTCCTAAGGACAACTGGTATAGGAAGAGAGCACATTTTGCTAAAGTGGGTGAAATTTTTACCTTTTATTATATAGTCCATCATCAATATTGTCTTTATAGGATTATCAGTATTACTTTAGATATTCCAAAGAATTCCTTAATTATTCTTCTGCAGTTTAACACCCTTCTAAGCTACTGAGTAAAGGATTGACTGATTGTCAATTATTGCTTTTCACCAAGTTAATTTTTCAACAACAATTTTTATCCAAGAAATTAACCAAAGATCAAGGTTACTTAGCAAAGAATGGGCAGAAAAGTAACCATGTTTTCAGGAGAATGGAGGGCTATTATTGGACTATGTACCAGGGAGAAACACTAACCTAGCAAAGGACAAAACATAACAGATAGAACACCTATCCTGAGGCTTTACACACCAAGACTGATGGCCCCATAAATAAGTAAGATCCTTCTCATTCCAATATTTAATTAAAAAAAGCCATTTATTGAATATCCACTTTGTGCAAAGTGCTAGGGTAGACACCAAGGAAGATACAAAGATAAATAATACACAATCCCTTCTGTTTAAGAATATCCAACTAAGAAAGGCTGTGCTTTACACTACTGAAGTCGGTTATTCATTTATAGAAAGTCTGTCATTTGAGATAGACAAAAGTACTCAGTCTCTTCTTCCATGTTCTGTAATAAATGTACCTCTCCTTATAGTGGAGACTAAAGGAGACTCCTTAATTACTCTGAGTAGGAAAGAGAATAGGAAGGGTTCCAAAAACAGTATATCCAGATTCTAAATGCCAGACCCTTGATCCATGCTCCTACCCTCCCATTTGACATTTATTTTGTGAGTTGGACATTCCATTTATTTCTTCTTTTAAAAATAAGATTCACCTTATCTTTAATCATTTAAGAGGCCCTATCTTTCCACTTACCCTGAGAGATCTGGCTGACAGGCTATTTAGAAGGGGAATGCTTGGATGATCTTGAATAGGAAATTCGAAAAAGGCAGTCAACAGACTGAATGCTTGGATGAAAAAAAAGCTATTTACAGTAGAGAAACATCCCTGAACTCAAGGTGTCAGCAAAGGAATAATGTTGTTAATCATTTTGAAAAGAATATACCCTTGGAAACAAAGAACTTCCAGAGACCTTTCTTGCATCTTTTGAAAAACAGGTCACTAACTGCAAAGTTGCAAAAAAAGTAAGCTATGGCAAGGAGTGGTTAATTTGAATATGGTTTAAATTCTATTCAATTCAACTAAACAAACATGCATGAAATGACTAATGTGTGCAAGGGATTTTACGAGGTGATGGGGGAGGTAACTTAAAGGATCTGCAATCTGTTCAGTTAGGGTACTACTGACAATCATGATACCAGAATAATGACAATACACATGCAAGATGGGCAAAATAATGTCCATCCATGCCTTTTCATCTTGTGTAACTCATGATTCTTGGTTTTGATGCTCATTACTAAAATCTGGCGTATTCCTTCCCTCCTCAATGGGGTGGCTAAACTAGGATAAAATCAGTCTTGTCCTCTCTGCAGTATGGATGCTACTGCCACAGCCATTGTTATATCACAGTTATGAGAAAGGTAGCTGAGTCTTTGTCTCTCTCCTACAATTCTGGTCTGGGACTCAATCTCTTCATCCTGCCTCCAGTTCTTAATGACTCACTCAGGTGCCACAAAGTCAGAAATCTCATCATGGATCATGGCTTTTTTTTTTTTTTTTTGTATGTCATAGCCAAGACTCTTCTTTCAAATGCAAATATGCTTGGAAGGAGCAAGCATACTCTAGTTACATTGTAAAGTATACTTTCTAGGATCAACACAAGAATGTAAAAGCACAGGAGAGAAAATTCCTAAAAATAATGGCATCTGTACTATCTCAGAAAGTCTCTATATTTGTGAATTTAATTATCATTAAATTTTCCTAAACCCAGTTTCTAAATCTATAAAATGACGAGATCCAACTAGTTGACCTCTAAGATCTATTCCAACTACAGTTATTCTTTCACAAAATTTTTTTATAACCCAATTTTGCCATAAAGTTCAACTCATATTAGAAAAGGATACTCTTCCCTATTATATATTCCAGGATGATACAGTCTGATTAGTGGTCAAAGACTCTTGCTATCAGAATCCAAACTGCGTTTGTGAATTTCAAATTCATATTAATCAGAACTCTTCCTCTGAGGGCCCACTTGGCTTGTGCTGAGATCCTCACAGTTACTCCAAAGCTCTTATGTGTTGTTATGACAACCTCTTTGCTGAGAATTGACATTCATGCCTACTGACTGCTAAGTTATGACTTTTTAAAGGGTCAGTTCATTTTTACATGTACTGATACTGAAAAAAAAAAAAAAACTTGTTTGAAAAACCAAGCAATTTGTGTTGCAGTCATGTTGAGGGTCATTCTCCTAGGATTTAGAAAGGGAAAGACTTTATTCATATGGAGCAGGTATGAAGGACACAGAAAAAGACGGAACCAAAATCCATCTCCAGCTACTTTTATTAACATTTCTGTTCTAATTCCTGGAGTTCAATTTAATTTCACTGTCTTGGGGTTTGAGAGTGACACACTATTCTGATCTACTAGATTCCTGAATTGGTGATTTACAGAATCAATAGAGCCCTAATGTGATGAAGTTCCAGGGCTGAATAAATAAAGAATGAAGGAGTGAATGAAAACAGGTTGAAGGGAATTTTGGGTGGATGATTATGTAGGGAGGATTGTGAAGGACAGAAATGGGATGGAAGCTAGAGGTCATTAGGCAACGGGCAGAAGAATTCAAGACTGAGAAAAAAATATGTGGCCTGGTCCAAACTACAGATTTATTCTCCATCCTAAGATAGTCTTGCAGGAGAGGGAAGGGATGAGAACTAGGACTAATCTACCCCTTCCAGAACTGGGTCAGAGGAGTTGCAGAGACAATAGCATCCACACTTTAGTGGGGACAAGACTAAACCCTAAGTCACCCTATTGAGGGAAAACAAGAGGGAGCAAGAACCTGAACCTGGGGCAAAATTCCAACAATTTTGTATAAATAGCAAAGAATAATTCTGGAGAAAAAAGTAAACAGATAAAAAAATAACATCTTACTACAATGAAGATTACCAAATGTTAAGATGAAGCTCCAGAGGCAAGTTCTGAAGGAAAGCAACACTGGATAAATGCAAATAGAACTCCAGAAAAAAAATCCAGGCATGTTTCGAAGAAATGAAGCAAAAATTCATTTGAAAGCATAATCAGCACTCATGAGAGAAAAATGGAAGGAAAATAAAAAGCTAAGAGCAGAGACTGGAAAACATGATGCAAGTAGTAAATACTACAATAAAGAGATCAAATCAGATCAAATCAAAGAAATCAAAACAAAAATTATTAGAACACAATTAAAAGACTTACAAATTAGAATTGATGGGGAACACTATCCAAAACATTATCTGGAAGACAAATGGAGGAGAGGTAACTTATGAATTGCTGGAATCTCTAAAGAATATGAAATAATCACAACTATGACAACAACCACAAAAATCTGGATACAAAGTTTCACAAAATAATAAAACTACCAACAACTAACAGAACTAGAGGGCACAGTAAAATTAAAAGAATCAGGCAGTCATCTGTCTTGTGAACAAAAACCCAAATTAAATACACTCTTTGGAAACTTCATAATCAAAACGCAGCTCTTTCAGGTCAAAGAAAAAACACTGTAATTGGCCAGAAATAAAAAGAGTGCAGATATTAAAGAACCAATTACAATCATACAACTCCATTGCAATAAACAAAAGGGAATCCTGGAATATAATATAACAAAAAGTGAAAGGGAAACAGACTTTCAACCAATTAAAATGTTGTCCTACAAAACTAAGTGTAATCATGACCATCTTAACTAGCTTAAGTTGAAGAATAATAACAAATCATTAAATTTCTGTATTTGGAAGATTACCAGCAATGTTAAAAAATAAAGCTGTGGTTTTAATGATATGATCAGAATCAAAACAATATTGTAGGTTAGATATTATTAGCAAGTAGAAGTAGTGAGTGTGGACCACCCATTGAACAAGTTTGACTTTATAGGGTAGAAAAATAAAAGTGGTTGTTGGAAAGAGATGTGAGATCATGTGAAAGTTCTGTCCCACTTTTCAAATATTTTATACTAAATGATTAAAAGAAAACACTGAAAGGAAGTAATTAAACATATTAAGTGAGGAGGAAGGACCATCAGTGTACCTCATAAGGTAGGAGGAGATCTAAAGTTATATAACATGAAGTTATAAAAAATGAGTAAATGTTGACATGATGGAAAGATTAGCTCTTGAGAGTCAGAAAATGAGGTGCAGGAAAAAGGACAATGTCTGGGAGTCAGGAGATATAAAGTCTTCTCTCATATTCTCACTAGTTTGCTCTCTGACCTTGTACAAATCACTTATTGTCCCTGAATCTCAGATTTCTCATTTCTAAGAAAAGATAAAGAAAAAAAATTAAGTGTCTACCATTTTCTAGGAACTGTGCTAGAAATACAAATTAAAAAATGAGACAGTCCCTGCCTTCAAAGAGCTTATATTCTAATAAGGGATAAAAAACATCAGGGAATGGTGGTGGGGAAAGAGTTTTGGACTAGTGAGTCAGTTTCAAGGCCATAGGGTATAAGATTGTCATTCTCTTTCCAACAGCAATGAAAATATCAATTTGATTAGCATTCCCAGAACAAGAAGTAGAAAAGTGTGCGGGACAGGGAATCAAGGCGAAGAGGGAGAAATAGGGCCAAAAGCTAAGTTGTCTAGATAGGTTCTACTTTCCTGGTAGATGACAAGATGAAATTGGAAACATGATCGGTGGCTGACTAGAAAATAATATTAATAATAACAATCATGCTTAATGTACTTTAAGGTTCACAAAACACTTTATAAGTATTATCTCTCTTCTAACAATTCCAGGAGGTAAGTACTACTATTATCCCTAATTTACAGATGAGGACATCCAGGTACAGAAATATTAAGTGACTTATCCAGAGTCACACAGCTAGTAAATATCTCAGGCTAGATTTGAACTCAGATCTTCCTTGATTCCAAATCCAGTTCTCTAACTACTGTGCCACCTAGCTATCTCCTGCCTTATATAATAGGTTAGGTGAGTTGGCACTCAGTCACCTGTTAGGATAATTATGGTACAATTGAATAAATTACCTTCCCAAGGCAGGGGGTGGCAAATCATGATCCTTAGGGATCTGGTCCAGGAGGTCAGTGTTGCACTTGGGACAAAAGGAACAGAAACAAATAAAGCAAATGGCAAAATATTCTGAGTAAGCCCTAATTTCCTAAGCATGACTGAATGAGATACTAAGTTATCTGCAAAGTTCTAAATATGTGACCACTTGAAAGGAATCAGAAGAATGAAAATAACATAAAGTTAGCTGAAGAAGATCACACAGCAGAAACAACTGGAAATTAGGAAGGAGAGAGGCAGAAAATTTCAAAAAGTAAAATAAACATGATTATAAAAAAGTCCAGTATCCTATCTTGATATCCAAAATTCCAACACCTCTAAGAGGCAAGACTTTGTCTTGGATGTACTCTGTAATATTACTTGGTTCAATGAATAAAAAGCAAAGCTGAAAGATCCCACCCTTCATTTACAATCAGTGAAAACAGGGACTTTATGTATCATGGTTTTTTTCTGCTTTCTTTCCTCATGTAGACTATCAGTTTATTGAAGGTGCTATGTCTTACCTTTGTTTCATTTATCCACAATGTGTTGAATAATTGGGCTTTATGTAGAATAAGCATCAAAAATATTTAATTAACCCCAAAAAAGGGAAACATGCCATGTTCAGAAGTTGATAAATGGAACGAAATCAAGTCTTACTTTTTCTTCTTTGCTTTCCCCAACAAAAATAGTTGCTGAAGAGTTGAAGAAAGGACAGCTTTGGTTAAACCACGAGAGCAAAAATTATGCCACTGAATGTTGAACATAATTTCACTCCATCAGCAAGTTGCAGCAGCTGCAGGCAACCATTCTCAGATCACTCTGCAATTCTCACCCTTATCTTAAAATCAACCTTAATTTATACTCATTGGTCTGAATTTATTTTTTAAATAAGAGACCAATTAAATATAAAAACATGCATCTAAATTATCTTCTCAAATCTGATTTAAGTACTAAATACAACTTAAAAATAAGGAATTCCACGTGCTTCACTAGGCACAGGTGAAGGCTCATTTCTACTGTTGGCACACGAATGTTAATTGCTTAAAAAAATGAGAAATTCTGTTTATCCTCCAAATCTTCATTAATTCTTCAGGTATTAATTATAAAATGTCATCCATACCTTCAGAATGTATATAAATTAATCTTCCTTATTATACTCTATTTGTTTGGGTTAATCCAGTTTCATTTTTTCCCCTTGCACATAACAAATATGACATCATTGGGATAAATGTAAGTAGATTAGGCAGATTTGTTGCAATTATTCCAACTGAGAAATGCTTCTCTTTATATTTGGGAGTCTCTTTACAAAGTTTTACTATGCAGCACTCCTCCACTAAAATCCTTCTTTTATGTGTCTGGGTAACATGGAGGAGACAGTGAATCCTGAAGGGCTGTTACAGGTTAATACAATTTTTGGCAAGTCCTACCAGGTTAGAAAGTATCTGAGTGAAAGCACTGGTAATGTATTGTCTATTGAAGGACTATCCCAGCTAAGTTACAGAGATTTGTCAGTAGAAGATTAGTCACCAGGTGACAGATTTTTCCTGCCACTGCAATTCTGAAAGTCTATTTAATAAACCGTAGAAGGGTTGAATTATCCATCAGAGAGGGAGTGTTCCACGTAGACATATAACAGCTCATTCAGAAACTGAAGTAAGTACGTGTAGAATCACTGATCAAATCAACCAAGCCTAGGCTCATTATTGCCATAGTTTCTGTTGGACATGCCTAGAACACATGCCCACCTCATCTTTGGGAATCCTTCTATATGAGGTCTCTACTGAATCACCCCCTTTCAGCTTCTAGTACCTCTCCCAAACCGCCTGCTCAAGGAGCTCAAAATTTATTTTGAAATATTTTGCCTGCAGGTTTATATGTACATGTTGTCTCTCCCTCAAATAGAAAAGAAGTTCCCTGAAATCTTGATATGAAAAAATGTCTTTGTACTCTAATGCCTTAGGGCACTTATTATATAGTTATCAATTGATTGATTAGGTCTGAGTCCCAGACTTTTTACTGATTTGCTTCTATTTTGTCCTTGAATATGCAGTTTTATTAGGGCCTATCTTGGCATGGTTGTGTTGTCTTGATTAAATGAATGCAAGGCAAATCATTTAAAACTATTTTAATGGGCTATATTCATTTTTATATTGAGTTGCAGCAAAAAGAGAGCAAAGCAGATAATTATTCTATTGTGATTTTCTTTTTAAAGAGAAAATTCACAATTTGTAGCCATACATTCAAGGCTACGTTTACAATAACGCACACCAAAAAGAGTACACTCTTGTGTTTTCAGTATCAGAAGTCAAAATATTTTCTCTTTCCTGCAGAGAAATGATCTATACATCAGAAATATAAAGCATTTAGAGCATTGATATATGAGATGAGACAAATGGTAGCTGAAGTAAGCAGTATTGAAGAATCCCTAGGCTTTTAGATGCCTGAAGAAAGAACCCTGAGGCTCCTACTTCTTCTTCTGTCTCCCAGTCTTTCTACTGATTCCCTCCAAACACGGAAATGTTTTAGTGCTTTAAGTAGCATCTTTTCAAAACGTTAAAGGAATTGCCTGATTCTCCATTGTTGTTTACAACTCTTCCAGGAATCATTTTGGAAAACTTGGTTCCATTGAACATAGACTTAGAAACCTTTCCATTTTTCCTCTCACACACCTCCTTCTGGGCTAAGATTTACATGCTCAGAACATTCATTTACTTTATGTACCTATGATACATAATGATACATGCCTTTTTCATTTAGTAACTTCAGAGAATCTTCCTGGTGATAAGCTAACACTATTTAACAAATATCATCATCCCTTTAAAAACAAACCAAAACAAACAAACAACAAGAAAACTATCTACCAAAGGCCCTAATGATGTACACTTTTTTAGGAGCCATGTTAAGAGAATTGAAGAGATGTAATCCCTTACAATACTGAGACCACGACTGATTAATCAATCAATCAATCAATTTATAGGCATCTATTAAGAGCCTTCTATGTGTCAAGACTTCTACTGAGTGTTCAGATACAAAGATAAAAAATTAAATAGTTTATGTCTTCAAAGGACTTAAACTCTATCAAGAGAGAGCTTTGGTAGAAGGAGTTCCCTTATTGTTTTCTAATTTTATCAAGGAAATCATGGATCTGAACTGATATTCTGCCATCCCCAACAAAGAAAACTATCATCTTTATACTTAGCTATATTTATAATCTAAAATAATGAAGGTTGTTGACATTTGGGAAGAGAAAATTCATTGGGACAGGTTGCAGGCTGAAAAGGGGTAAGGAGAAGGAATTATGAAAGGTGTTTTGATATTTTTGAACTTTTGATAATTTACTTAGCACTGCAATCTTAGGGAAATTAAAAGTTAAGATACAAACTTCGTAAAGCTCAAGGAGAAAGATAAACACAAGAGGAAAAAGATCTGAACTGTTTTAAAATAAAATAGAACAGTTATTTGCATGAAAGACAAAGTATTGAGAGCATCTTATTTCAGGAAGTATGGAGATTTGAAATTTTTTTAGACATTCATAAATTATATAATATTTATCAT
This sequence comes from Notamacropus eugenii, assembly GCF_028372415.1. NCBI lineage: Eukaryota > Metazoa > Chordata > Mammalia > Diprotodontia > Macropodidae > Notamacropus > Notamacropus eugenii. Next base: position 401,985,614 of record NC_092876.1, read on the forward strand.
TTGTCATGACCCAAGGAAAAGCTCTCTGTTCTCCATGTTCTCAGAGAAAATAATACAACAAAAGTTGTTATTGTTGAGTGATTTTTTAAAATGACTCTTTATGACCCCATTTGGAGTTTTCTCAGCAAAGTTACTGGACTTGTTTGCCATGTCCTTCTCTGGCTCATTTTACAGATAAGGAAATGGAGACAAACAAGGTTAAATGACTTCCCCAGGGTCACATGGCTAGTAGGTGTCTCTGGCCAGATTTGAATTCAGGAAGATTAGTTTTCCTGACTCGAGGCCCAGCACTCCGTCCACTGCATCACTTAGTTACCCAGAAGTACCGCAAAATAAAAATAAAGAAAAATAATCTTGAAAGGGAGTAGTGCAAGAACCTTATATGTATAAGGATGTTGTGAAGGAGAAAAGAAAGGGGACTAGAAGGACCACAAAAAAGTAACTTGAAGCAAAATGACAGAAATGAAACTTTTTCAAAATGAAAGGGAACTGGATACTCTGAGAATAAAGCAGATGCTTGTTCTTCAAGGGATGGTGATGATGATATGAATCCAGAGCCACATTCACATGAGAGATAATTGAGTCCTTGAAAGGAAATGGCTATTGACTCACCTTGAGGGCTGCTGACCCTAAGAGGTTAAAGAAACTCAGTTGAAAAAACACTGAATCCCAGAAGATTGAGACAAAAAGTGGGGTAAGGATCATGCTACAGTAGTAATTGAAATCTCTACACAATAGTTTCCCAGCCAGTTTCCCCCTCATAGTGATCAAGAATTGGGAAAAAATGCATAAGGCTTTCTGGAGGGAAAGGATGACCTGTAACATTAGAGACAGCTAGATGGTACAATGCATAATGTCTTGAATTTGAATTCAGGAAGATTTGAGTTTAAATCTGGATCCAGACACTTACTGCATGACGATAGACAAGTCTTTTACCTGCTCTAAGCCTTAGTTTCTCAGTCTATAACATGTGGATAATGAGAGTACATATCCCATAAGGTTTATCATGGAGATCAAATGACTAACCCTAGGAAAAACATTTGCAAAACTGAAAGCACACTCTATAGATATGACTACAATTATCAATAGTAAAGGGAACAAGGAAAAAATCAACAGAGTAATTATAAGGGACCAAAACTAACTGTAGAAGAATTCAAGGAAAAGAGCCTTCTCCAAAGAGAGTACTTAAGGGAAATTGAGTCAAAATCCCATGGGGAAAGTGAGGGTATCACAACAAACTCTATAGGTCCCCTTGAAAAGACAATGAAGAGAGTCCATGAACCTCCATAATGAATCAAAAGAGCAATCCAGAATTCAACTGCAATATAAAAAAAATAAGTACACAAATTGGAATTCTTCTAATAAAGGACTAGTAATTTTAGGTATTAGTAATTTTACAATAAAAGATATATACTGTCCAAAACCAAAGACTCTGAAAAAAAGTCAGCGAAGGAGTATGGTGACATATGACTAGTTCCCCCACACATATGCCAGTGAGGTTGAGGCTAAGGATGAGACTGGTGGATCTCTTGAGCTCAGCTCAGAACTGTAGTGGGCTATGCAGATTAGGTGATTGTAATACATTTATTATTAATATGATGAGCTCCTGGGAGAAGATGGGGGCACCAAATTGCCTAAAGAAAGGCAAATCAAATCAATTGAAGTTCGAAACAGAGGAAGTAAAACAATTCATGCTGATCGATAGAGAGAATGACTTCTGAATAACCCCAACCTAGAATGATGAATAGATCTAGTCCTTTAAAAATGAAGACAACAAAACTGGAATGCAGAAACTTCAGAGGCAGAATAAAAAATGGTGCAAAACAAAACAAAACAAAGACTAAAGAAGCCAGATTGAAAGAACATATGAGAACTCTGTTGAAAATAATGCTGAACTTGAAGGCAAGAGAACTCTTCCAGTGACACATTTCAACATAATTTCCTCAAAATTTTACAGAAATATTGCCCAGAAATATTAGAAATAGAGACTATAGATTGAGTGAATCTGAAGAACATCAACAGAAAGAAACTCCACATTTAGCTTACCAAGAAATATCAGTAAAATTCCATAATTATAACTTTAAGATACTCATTTTGCAAAGAGTAAGGGAAGAAATGCTTTTGCACTTTAAGGGGAAATAATCAAATGTGCACAGGTTTAATCTATTGCTATTTACAGCAAAATAAGAAAATACAAATGATTTTCTGAAGAACAAATAAAATAATTGGGAATTCAGTGAAGGGAGGAATTTGCACAATCCCTGAAAAGAATTATAGAGATGAGCAGGGTTCATTCTGATGAAACATCTAAAAGTTACATATTTTCATATAATATTGAAAAATTAAAAAAAATGAAATGTTTGTTTTTGTGTGGCTAGACAAAGACATTAATGTGCTATAGAGAAGGATTTTTTTTTTACTCCCCCTCACCCCCATCACATATTGCCTTCTCGATGGTATTCTGACAAAGCAGCATGAACAAGCTAAAGAATTAAAGTAAAAAGTATAACAGGGAAAATCATGGAAAGAAGTGAATTAATTGTTTAGGGGGAAAATCTCAATTCTTCACTAGTAAATCAATATTATACATGGTAGGATAATAGAAAAGAAAGTCTCTTAGTTGGGAAGAGCAGAGAGTGGGAAAATGGGCATGATTTTAGAAGAGAAGTGGATGAGAGGCTTTTAATTTCTTCTTTTGTCTTTGGTGGTAGTGAGGAATTAAGGATCTAAACTAGAAGGCTGATCACGGAGGAAAGGAAGGGAGTTGGGTAAAGCTAATAGAAAGGAAATTCAGTGGCACAGCAGCATGAAGTCATAGAAGCATGAAAGAAAGAAACAAAACTCTTCTGGGGTTAATGAGAACAATTAGGAAACTTTCAGAAAGCAGCTTCCCTAAGATGTGGTCATGTTTCACAGTCAGAATTCCTACTGGATTGAGAAAGAATTTGATCCCTCCATATTTCCTACCCCAGCTAGACCCAGAATAGAAAAGGTTCAAAGAAAGCATGTCATAACCTGAAAGACTATAATCATATAGACAAAGAACATAAAGACAAATGTACCTCCCTCTACCACCAGGTTAGCATAGCATTACACTACACTTCCTAACACAACATATTTCCTTCATTGAAAAGCAACGCTCCTGAGAATCTGTTCAAGAAAGGGTAAGAGGGTAAGAAATGATATAGGCATGACGGATAATAGCTTATTCTTGACCTCCTATCCTTCCATACCACAAAGAAATATTTTATTTGCCCTTATCTTTCCTCTGTGTTCCCAACTCCTGTCCTAGGGCCATTCTAATTGCTGAGAGCATACTGATTACATTTAGGTGGTTCTAGCCAAGCAACCTGATCATGTCATCTTCCTGCCCTGGTGTCCCAAAGTACAGTTTCTGTCACTGAACACTCCCATTCTGATCTCTTTCTTTTACCTTGCCTCATGATTGATGAGAAGCTACTAGTCAACCCTAGTTACCTAGTCATGGCACCTTTCCATCATATTGTCATTAAGCACTTCCACCTTTTGCTATGCCATTGGTAATCCAATCAAGACTTTACTCATATACCTTTCCCTTTTTTTTTGGTCTGATTTCACCTTTTTGCATTGTAAGCTCTTTAAAAGCAAAGACTCATTCGTACTTGAATTCTCAGCACTTACTACAGTGTGTGTGCAGCACATACTAAGTACTCATTCATTCATGCATTCATTCCCTTGCTCATATTCAGATAGATCTGCTTCTATCTTAGCTTTCCTCCTTAATAACTGGCACTTTCCCCTGCCAAGGAAAGTACCAATTCTGATTCTTCCTTCCCTCTTGTATTTGTAGAGAAGGGAACCTGGTACAGCTTTCCTTAGAACAGAATCTGAGACTTTTTATTACGTGTGTTAGACTTGTAAGATAACTTCCACCTCTGATATTCTATCCCTCTAAGCAGCTATCCTTTCCATTCAACTGAATCCATCTTAATTACTTCTTGTAATATTTTCACATCATGAATTACAAAATTAATTTGAAAGTATACTTAATGTTACTTGCCCTGAGTGGTATTGCCCAAATTACTGGTCATAGTTCTTTGCCTTGTTTTTAATTCAACAAGTTTATTAATCACCCTGTCTACAGAGTATGCTGCTAGAATCCACCTGATATGAAGTTTAGATAAAATTTGATCACCTCTCTTGTGAGGTTAGTGGGGGAGCAAGATACACATATGGATATAACATACAAGACTGCATGATAAATACCTTTGAGTCCCTTTCTTAATAAGAATTCTCAGTCATAAAGCACTTTACAGTTTACAAAATAATTTCCTCATAACACCCTCTTACTGAAAATTTAAGAAAAGCATTATTAGTCCTGCTTTACAAATGTGGAAACTGAAGATGAAAGAGGGAATTTCCCATCACTGGTATCACTAGAAAGTATGGGAACTGCTGTTTGAATATAGATTTCTTAACTCATAAGGCAGTGTTGTCTCTCTTTTTATTTTTTTAACTCCTCATTCACCCCTGCACATGTCCATGAAATTCATAGCCTTGGTTTAATTCATTTGTTTGTTCGTCCTTCCCTAGGACAGGGATCCTAAAGCATTTTGCAAAGGTTTTTTTTTTTTTTTTTAAGTTCCAAAAAGTACAGAGTTCACTGTGGGGATGGGATAGAATGTGTGTGTGTCTATCTATATCTGTATCTGTATCTGTACAGATACAGATACAGATACAGATATAGATATATGTTGGATGATCCTGAGTCTGTCAGGGGATTGACCATGTTTAGAAGCTGCTATCACCTACAACTCATCATAGCTCATTGGCTATGTGGTATAAGCCTAACAATAATATAGCTAGATCAAAAACTGTGGCACTGTCTCTTTCTGATTCCCTATTCTGAACTACCAGTGAGCCACAAGGAAGGCTAATAATAGCTAACAATAATAGTAGTGAAGATTTATATAGTATCTACTATGTGCCAGGTCCTGTGCTAAATGTTTTACAGTTATTGTCTCATTTGATTCTTACAGTAACCTTAGGAGGTAGGTACTATTATTTTCCACATTTTATGGATAAGGAAAATGAGGCAAATAGCGGTTAAGTGATTTACCTACATAGCTAGTATTAAATTTGAACTCAAGTCTTCCTGACTCTAGGACTGATACTTAACCTACTCTTATGTCAGAAAGAATGTTCCTATTAAGAAAGTTCTGGGATAGGGAGATAGGTGGTGATGATTGCCTGCCTATATCACCAGATTGAGAATTCATGCTCTAGCACATGACATATGGAACCCCCTTTTTATTGTCCATCATCTGATTTTTCTTTCCTCCTTTTGTCGTTAATGGACCTTTCAGAGATTATAGATTAAAAGCTTGAAGAAACCTCAGAGGTCATCTAATGCAGCTCCTTAATTTTCCAGATAAGGAAATTAAGGCACGGAATTTGTAATTGCCTAAAATCACATAGGTATTAGCAGCAGATCTAGGATATGAATCCACTCCCCTAATTGAAAATCCACTGCTCTTTCCTATACCAAAGTCTTTAAATCTTTGGTCAGTAATCTTGGCAATATCATTTAATCTGTTTCCATTTAACTCTGTTAAAAAGATATATTTACCTTCTGGAAAAAGGGTAGATAAATAGCCATCGATTCAACTGTATTTATCAAGTGCCTACTATGTGTAAGTCAGTATCCAAAACAGTCTGCAGATATCAAGATATTTCTAAAGATGTTCAAATTTGGCACTGGGAAATTAAAGTAAAAGTACCCTCAGGAATGGAATGATGGAAATGCTGACTGAAATTGACTCAAAGTTAGGACAAAGCAGTAACTGCTAAAGAGTAAAAATGCTGTCTAAGGGCTTTAGATGAAACTAGTTCAAAGCATCAGAAAAACTTTATACAGTATCCAATAAAAGCTACAGTGAGAAAAGTGACAGTTGAGCAACTGTGACAAGATCTTTTGCCCTTTTCTTGTAATAATGCTGCATCTGCAAATGACAGTGTGACAAATAGTCAGTCAAATTATCCTTCCCCCTACCCCAAATAACTGAGCTTTCTTTACGATGTTTGCTAAATCAGACTAGATCTACATGGAATTTATATTCACTCTTCTTCCAAAGGCTGATCTACACACAAATAATGGAATAGATTTCATGGTTGGTTTGTGGAAATATATTTCCCACTGTCAATAAAAATACCAGTTTCTGCCAAAGTATAAAAAAGATAAGAAATATAGTGAAAGGAGAAAGAGTGACATTATAATAGAACACAATAGAGGTAAGCATAGCCAAATTCTGAGTGAGTGAGTGTGTGTGTGTGTGTGTGTATGTGTGTGCCCATGTATCTACATGGTGATATACTTTCCATTCCTATGAAGCTTTCAGATAATTGGAAAAGGGACAAACATAAGAGGATATGGGAGTAAAGGGTCAAGGAAATAGGATCAAGTTGCTCAGTTAAGTTGTGGATAGGATGATGTGTCAGTAAGCACCCTATCATACACAGGGGGACCTGCTACCACAGGTTCTTAGATCTGCATTCATAAAAGGAAAGGCAACTTTTGAGGGGTTAACAATCACTTTAATCAAGCACATGTATCATTTCTTTAACCAGGGACATATATCATTCACCTAGTTCAGGGGAGTCAACACCCTGAACTTCAAAGAAAATACAGAGAAATTAAAAGTTAACAGACATGGCTTCCTCTGCCTGAATTCAACAGACAGTTCCAACTGTGTGACCATAGTTAGCAGAGAGGGAAGTACAACATCTGGGTTCTCAAAGCTGGCGCGCTCCTTAGTGGCTTCCCAGAGACCTCATCTGGCCAAACACTTCCAGTCAGTAAGCCCCCAAATAAAACTGCACCTCAGAGTCTTTATACACTTTTTAGAGCCAGAGAACATCCCTTGAGAACCAGTGCCTCATTAACAAAAGGCATAGATCTTCCTACAGATTTTCCCAGGTCAAACAATAGGTGGGAAAGATCCTCTTTAGTCACATACAAGTAGAGACATTATACTTCTTGATTATACTAAAACAAAAAGAGTATAAGATTCTGTTTTACTTGCCATTACAGATGTACTTCCATCTTTATTAGAAATCTCAGGAAATGGTGGAGAATAAGAGATGGCAGTCCTCTAATCGTGGCTTTTTTTTACCTATTAGGAAATATTAAGGGCAACTAGAAGGTGTAGTGAATAGAGTGCTAGGCTTGGTGACAAGAAGACCTGAGTTCTAATCTGGCTTCAGACACTTACTTAGCTATGTAAGCCTGGGCAAGTCACTTACACCTGTGTGCCTCAGTTTCCTCATCTGTAAAATGAGGTGGAGAAGGAAGTAGCAAACTACTCCTGTATCTTTGCCAAGAAACCCCAAATGGGGTCATGTTGGATGTGACTGAACAACAACCAAAAACAAGAAGAAGAAATCTTAATCTATTGATTAAATTTAATTAATTGATTAATCTATTGACATTATCCATGGTACCAACATACCATGTAGAGAAAGTAACTATTTCTTCCTTAAAGTAGAGCATAGAATTAGCTATAAACAGGGATGTGCTGGTAAGTGTTCAGCCAGCTCTCTGAAAATATAGGACACGCTTTTGTGTTTAATCTGCCTTTACCTTGTTTTTCATCATTTTCTCAAGTCTCTAGACAATCAATAATGAATCAAGCCCTTATTCGTAGCATTTGCTAATTTTGTCAGTTTGACTTGGCTTCCGCTTACCTCTGGACTATGGGGGAATTTAGAGATCAAGTCTAATCCCTTAATTTTAAAATAAGGTCCAGCCTTGTCTGAAAGCATACAATGACAAATCTACACTTCAAAGTCATGTCCTCTGATTCCAACTCTAGTGTTTTTGTTTTGTTTTGTTTTGTTTTTTTTTGCCAATATATTTTTCACATTCCAATGATTATGAGACTAATACTCTACAAACAATCGAATAAGATACTGAATTAGGCACAGCAGATACAGAGAAAAAAATAAAATATTATCTGCCTATTTTCAGTTGCTAAACAGCTAATTCTCTCCAACTTCTCAAGAAGTCTGTCCTGTCAGAGTGCTGAATCACATGCTATATTAATGTAGTTTCATGATCTCCCAAAAAGGTTATAGAGGGAGAGGAAGATCACACCAGCAATATTCAGACTAGCAGTCACTAAACATTTATAAAGTGCCTGCTATGTACCAGGCACTGTGCTAAGTGCTGGGGATACTAGAAGAAGTAAAAGACATTTCCTGCCCTCAAGGATCTCTCACTCTAACGTGGATATCAACCTTACAACACTGTGGGCCATGCCCAAGCAGAGAATTTTTGAAATGCCAATATTCAAATACATTATTATAGTACAAAAGTTATATTGGCAGGGTACCACCCTCATCATCATTAGCAGCAGCAGCATCTTAATCATTTAAACTTTAGCTTAAGATAACTGACTAAATTAGCTATCCGATCATATAGCAGGATTTTATTGAGAAATAAGACAGCTGAGTTTTGATTGGGAGAGTAGGGAGGAGATTCAAAAACTTTAGAACATAAATTCTATCCAGGTAAGCTGATCCATCTGGGCTGATCTATGTATGTGGTATAAATGTGTGCATATCTATGTGTTTGTTGGTAAGGGGTGGTTTTAGTGAGTACCATCAGGGCACTAAGTGCCTTGGATTAGAGAAAGGAAGATGGAATGTCTCAAACAGAGAAAATTTAAATCCTCTACCAACAAGTTGTTGAGAACAGATGGTTATTTGATGATAAATAACATTTAATGGATACATCTACATGTACAAATACTGCAAATAAATACTGTCATTATACCCTTAATGACATGATGGCATTTTTTAACACAAGGACCGTACATGTTATACCGACACATATAGGACTATTAGGACAGATTGGATAATTGTTTATTTAACTTCACATAATAGTTAAGCCTTATTATTAGATCCTGATTTGATTCAAGGTTCTTGATTTTTATACATCAAACAGAAATTATTCTTTTCCTCCCTCCTCCTCCGATAACCAAAACTCTTAATGACCAATAATAACACAATAACCCAATTGAATAACCTAATTAAAGACTGTGAAAATCCTATAGGAAAAGTCCTCCTGATTAGGGAGGTCTAAAGCTATGTTTTCTCTTTGTTTTAGGAATTTTAATTTGTACTTACCCAACAAAAATAGAGTGGTGTCATGGAAAGAGAGATGAACTCGAAGTCAGAAGAAATAGTTTAGTGTATTGGTTCTCTTGCCTACTAACTATGCAATTCCAGGTAAGCCTCCCTAAGCTTTAAATTCCTCATCTGAAAAAGATGGGTGGCAATACTTCAACTAATTACCTTCCAGTGCTGCTGTTGAGATTTGAAATTGTAAAATACTTTGAAAACTGTAAAATGATCTATATGTAAGCTATTTTTTCACAAGTTTTTTCTTTCCTCCAAAAGAGCCAAGGAGGAAATCCAACATTCTTTGAAGAAACTTGGCTTAGAAAAGGAATGCAACAGGAAGGAAAGTAGAGTGAAGGGAACTGTTTACTTATAGAGCCTTATTCTGAATATAGGTATGGGTCCTAAGGATCATGCAGTTAGGAGAATGGATATATGGAGAATTCTAGATTCAATTCAGGTGTTGAGAAAAGGGTAAAAACTGATGATGTAGTTCTCAGTCACAGCAGAGGATAGAAGATTGGGAATGAATTTGATTACTGAGTATTATAGGAAAAAGTGACATGATTCAGAGTTTCTGATTGAAAGTTGCTTATTCAAACCAATTCAGTTCAACTCAATTACACAGAAATTTACTGAGCAACTATTGGGCTGGGAGGAGGAAGAGAAGGGAGTGAAAGAGATTAAAAAAATATTGCCTGCCAAATTAAGACCCTATCTTTTATGGTGCTCCATTGGTTTTAGGGATTATTCCTTTGTCTAGGGACAACTTTTAAAAGAATAAATACATCAATAGGAATTTACTGTGTTCCCACTCAGTACAATGTGTTAGATGCTAGAAACGCAGAAATATGAATGATAATTCCGACTCAAAAATTACATTCTAAAAGAGAAGACACAAAAATATATAAAATATATAATACATAAAAATGAATGTTACAAATACAAAGTAGCTAAAGGTAATCTGGGAGGGAGGACACTAGCCTTTGCAGGGATAAGGAAAGGCTTCATGTAAAAGATGTTACTATGTCTTAAAAGAAAGAAGGATTCTGCAGTCAAAAGTGAGAAAGTAGGACAGTGTAAACTGAAGGGATGTCCAGTACAAAAGGAGGAAAAGGAGATACTGAGTGCTGCATATAAGGGAGGGAGAAGTCCCGTTTGGCTGAATCACAGAGGGTAGGAGAGTGGATGATGTTCACTCAGACTAGATGGACCGTGGCCAGAGTATGAAGTCCTTTAGAAGTGAAACAGATGAATTTACATTTTTTATTAAAAGCAATTTGGAACTACTGAAGTTAAATGAGTAGGGGAGCAATATGGTCAGATCTGCACATAAGGAAAATCATTTTAGGAGCAGTGTGTGAGATAGACTGGAGTGGTGACAGATGTGAAGCAAAAAAGACTGATTACATTGAGAAGTAGAAGAGACATGCTGTCTTCAGGGAAGGGGAAAAAAGCAGGGAGGGTGACATCAAAGAGTTGTGAAATGGAGGACAATGGAAAAGAAGGGGACATATAGAATAATTTCATTTTTTAAATAAAGAAAGAGATAAGATCTTCACTTAGGGGTAGAGGAAAAGATATGTGAAGACTGAGGAGGGAAGCAGGGTTGATATAGATATTATCCTTTGCACTCAATCTTTCAGATATCTATTGAGTGTGATGTTGGCTATTTCCTGAAAACTTAGGATTGAAATGCCATTCAGATTAATAGATACTGGTACCACATGCTTATTGTAAGAAATTTTGCAGGATTTTTTATTCAGTTTAACTCTTCGGTCATCCATTTTCTCCACAAAAAATAAATGAATAGTGGAGAGGGCATTGGAATAAGAGTCAGAAGATGAGAGTTTCATTCCCTGCTTGACCACTGATTGGATGAGTTTACTTGAATATGCGCCAAACTTGATAATTTTTTTGGATGTTTAGACTACATAATCTTCAAGGTTATTCCTAGTTCTTGCTTTCTAGGATTCTGTGAATGCCCAAGATGGTCTTCTAGCATTAAGAGTCAAGAAGGTGAAAGTCTTGGGTATGGGGTATCATCTAATCTGATAATTTGTCCACTTGACAAACACAACCTGGGCCAGTCCTTGTAATGGCAATTATATTAGGATCTTTTGCTGTTTTTGTGTCTCTGATTGAATATTGTGATTAAAGAAGATCTTTCTCACCCATTGATGGGCCTACCCATTATGGGAAGCTTGATTAAGGGAGTTGTTTTGTAGGAGGGTCCCAAGTACTTTTTTGTTTTTTGTATTGAGGCCCTGGATCACAGGGCTATGCCTTCTGGCTCTAAAATGTGTATAAATACTCTGAGGGTGAGGTTTTACTTTGGGGCTTAGTTTTTGTAAGAAGGTTTAAGTGCCAGAGGAGGACTCTGGTAAGCCACTTTAAAGAGCCCCTGACTTTGAAAAACAGGTGCCCATGATTCCCTCTCTGGTAACTATGGTAAGACAGCTGGAACTCTCTGTTGAATTCAGGCAAAGGAAACCATGTCTGTTGATCTTTTGATTTCTCTGCATTTTCTTTGAAGTTCAGGGTGCTGACTCATCTGAATTAGGTGAACGATATATGTACTTGGTTAAAGGAATGATACACGTGCTTGATTAAAGTGATTGTTAACCCCTCAAAAGTTGCCTTTCCTTTTATGAATGTAGATCTAAGAACCTGTGGTAGCAGCCCCCTCCTGTATGTTGAGGTGCTTACTGATGCATCCCTTGAGAAACTGAAAGAAGCCTATTCATCAAATGGTTGTATCTCACTCAAAGTGAGAATCTGATAAGACCTTAGCCTAAAATGGCAAAGATCTCCCATTGCATCCTGGGCCATCTCCAATCATCCTGATGAATATCTTCCCACTGGAACCATATGACTCTGGAGGAGAAAGTGAAGCTAGTGACCTTGCACAACTCACCCTCACTCAAATCAAAGTCAACTGCGAGTCATGTCATCATTGTGATGTCACTGTCCTCTTTGAGAAGGAAGGACAAACACAACACAACAACAACAATCTAACAGTTTTTGCTAAAAAGGACAGAAAAACAAGGAAAGACGCATCAAATAATGAAGAGGAAAATGAGCAGAACCAAGAGAACATTGTATACAGTAACAGAAATATTGTTTTAAGAATGACTTTGAGGGAATAAGTTATTGTGAGTTTTATTAACCCACAAATTAGCTATAAAGGACATATAAAGACATTATCTGCATCCAGAGAAAGAACCAATAATTAGAATCATTTATAGAACATTATAGAACAATTATAGAACAATTTTACATATATTTGTATATGTATGTGCATATACATATATATGTGTGTATGACTGTATATATGTACATATGTATATATAATATATACGTATACATACACAGTCACACACATATATACACAGACAAACACACATATACACATATATACATATATATGCATAAAATATGTGTATATGCATACGTATATATTTGTGTCTAATGGTGGCCATTTCTACAATGGGGGAGAAAGGAAGGAAGGAAAGGGGAAAAGATAAATTTACATGATAATTTTGTACATATGAAAGGAAGAACAGGTTTTCCATAGCAGATTTGTAGTTTCATGTGCAATCATCGGTTTATTGTACTATGTTATGGAAATACTTGTTTTAATTCATAAATTAAAAATAAAAAAATACACCTATTTTGTGAATAGCTCTGATTATATTTGATAACCAAAAAAAAAAAATCACTGTACATTTAGTGAACCTTGGTCTCCTCCTTATTTCCAAAATTCAACAACCAAAGGTATTCTGGAGGGGAAACCATTTGCCATAAATATTTATTTAAAAATCTGATTTCTATAAGGAACAACACAAAATATGACAGAAATATATGAGTAAAATCTATTGCCTCTTGGATAAATACTAAAAATATATGATCAGGCAACTCAAAATAAGAAAGAAAAATTATCAGGTATCATATGAAAATTATCCAAACATTTCTACAACCAGAAAAATGTCAACAAAAACAACTCTATGTTACCACCTTATATCCATTAACCCTGAAATGCTGTCAAATGGTAACTAAACTATTAAAATGACAATCAAATTATACGTTGGAACTGTCTTGGAAAGAAATATGGAATTGGTCAATAAGATAGACAAAACTGCTTATCCCTTTAGGCCAAAGATACCACCATTGAAATTATACTCGAAGAAAGTTGACAGGTAAAAAAAAAAATCTATCTGCACAAATAATTTCAGTAGAATTATTTATAACAATCATAAACATATGTATGATGTTCCAAAAATGAATACAGCCCATTCCATGTGTTCAGTAATTAGAGGATTGATGAAGCAATTGAGATTTATGCATGCAATTAGATATCATTATGCCATAAGAAATGTCAAATATGAAAAATAAAGATTGACAAATTTATGCGAAGTGAATAATGCAAAATGACAAAACTAAAGCAAAACAACAATATATTATCTTCCTTTAACAATGATGATAAGATTAACCACAACAATAATAAAATCAATAGGAAATTCATAGGAAAAAATTCAGAAGGGAGCAGAGAAAAAAATACTTTTATTGATAAAGTATATCTTTTTTTCTCACTCAATAATATTTTTTCCAATTACATGTAAAGACAGCTTTCAATGTTCACTTTTATAAGATTTTTGAGTTCCAAATTTTTTCTCCCTCCTCTTTCCTCACCTCTCTTCCCAAGAAAGCAAGCAATCTAATATAGGTTATACATGTACACTATTAGACATATTTGTACATTAGTCATGTTGTGAAAGAAGAATCAAAACAAAAGGGGAAAGCCACAAGTAAGAATAAAAACAAAAAAAAATGAAAATAGTGTGCTTCAATCGGCATTGAATAAATATCACCTGGTCCAAAAACTTGTTTTTACAGATGAAGAAACTGAGTCTTAGAGAGGTTTTGTTCATGTTAAGAGTCGGAAGCATAATTGAGATTCAAACCCACACATTCTCATATCAAGTCTAGGACCTTTTGTATTGCAACACACTGATTACCTGACTTCTTGAATGGAGAAAGGTACTAATATGTATTCATGCATGTAAGTTCATCCATTTGACAAACATTGGTTGAAAATCTTCCAAATGGAAAACAATTAACTAGTTACAGTGAGATAAATGAAGACATACAAACCATAGACTGGATCTTCAATCTTACAATCTAGTAGGAGAACTAATAGTCCTAAGGACATATAGCTATAAGGCAGCAGTTGATGTGCCTTAAGTATAAACTAGTAGGGTTCATTGTTTTTGTTAAGTCAATCAATCAATTAAGTACTTATTATATGCCAGGTACTGTATACAACAAATAAAATGTTGCTATTTTACGTTGTGTTAAATTATTTTCAAAATTATGCTAAAATTTGTGTTCAACAAATATTTATAAAGTACTTCCTGTATATGATTTGGAATTTGAAGTAGGGACCTCAGGCACCCTAAATGAGAACATAGCTCTAGATCATGATAAAAAGAGTATTAAATTTAGTGTCAGAAGACTTGATTTGGAATTGTGGTTCTCCTATTCGGAAACTGTGTAACTTTACATATGCCACTTTACCTTTGCATGTTTGTTTGTTTTTTTTTTTAATTTTCCATCTATAAAGTAGGGGGAATATGGTTTCCAAAGGTGATCATAAAACTACAAGAACATTTTGGATAAACCACATGATAACCTGCTATGATCTGCCATAGATCAGCCATTTATGACAAAAATTCAAATCCCCTCATCATTGTGGTCATCCTACTTTGGAAGTACTCCAGGTTGATAAAGTCTTTGCTAAAATACGGCATATACCAAGCAACATAGTATTCTTGCCATGAATTAATCGGGAAAGAGTGCTACTTAATGGTCAGATGATCAGTGTCATTCCAAACAAAGTAGTTCTACTAATATGACCTTAGATCACATTCATTTTATTTTATTTTTCTTGCTTTGCCACACTGGTGGGTAATATTGATTATACTGAGGTCCACTAAAATACCCAGGTCTTTTAATTTTTTTTTAAAATTGAACTGTCTAACCATATTTCTCTCATATTAAGTCCTGAGACATCACTCTTTTCCATACTTTATCAGAGATCACAGTCAGGGAGTGTCTCACAAGTCATATGTGCAAATTATTTCAGTTTTCTCAGGGCAAAAAACAAGTAATTCAACTATGTCTAATTGAATATGAAATTACTGAAAGGGGCAGTGAGGGACTTTCTTATGATCTCTTCGCATATCATGGCTTTCATTTCCTGGTTAAACAATTTTGTTTTATCTGAAGACAATTTTGTTTGGTAAAGAAAACAGAAACACAATAAACACTGGAAAGTTCAGCCTCCTCTTCACCACACATTATTAACATTGCATTCACCCCATATACTACTCCTGTACCTTTTATGATCTTTCTCCTTCTGTTAACACAAATTTTAAATTTTCTTTTTTGTGATATCATATAATATAATAATAGAGGAGGAGATATTTTCAGAACTATGATCATGTGGAGCTTCTAGAACCAAACACTGGATAGAGATGATCACCAAGGAGCAAATTTATGATTTGATAACATAAAATTTAAAAACTTTCGAGTTAGCAAAATCAAAGCAATTAAAAAAATCTACTCAATGGAACAAAAGTGTTTTTTTAATTAAACATTATAGGAAAAATCTCACAATCGAGTTGTAATCTTTATAATTCATTCATATATGTTTATGTGCATATATAGACACATACTTTCTTAAATGTATATATACATACCTCTTTGTTTACATATTGTATCCTTCTAATGAAATGTAATCTACTTGAAAGCAAGAGCTGTTTCTATTTTGCCTTTGTGCCCTCAGTACTTAATATTTCCTTTCATATAGCATGCGTTCAATATAATAGCAGTGTGGCATAGAAATTAGTCAAGAAGACCCATGTTCAAGTCTTGGCTTTGGCAGATAATAACTATGTGACCTTAGTCAATCTCTTAACTTCTCAGTCTGCTATATATCCTTGTATTTTTATTTCTTTTTTAGTTTATTTAGTTTTAGTTTTCAACATTGACTTCCATAAGTTTTAAAAAATTTTCCCCCTCCCTCCTCTCCCCACTACCCAAGATGCCATGCAATCTGATATAGACTCTACATGTACATTCCTATTGAATCCATTTTCACTGCAATATATCTTTCTAAGACTAAATGGTAGAATAATTACTGATCATCATCAGTGAAGGAAATTGGAAATTTCATAACGATGTGTTAATGACTGAATGATAGAATGAAAAACACATTTATTAGGTATTTTTGTGCCAGACACTTTGTACATTTACTCTAAATACATATTCATATGCACTATGTGGGATAACATTGAGTTTTAAGTATACATGATGTACAAGAATTTTTTAATTTTTTTTTTGAGAATCTGTATAGCACATTATATTCTATGAGTGACTTTGCAATGTTTTTCTTTTAAAATATTATTTGCTCTTCTATGAGGAGAAAATAATTGGCACATTACCAAGGGTCACTCAGCATGTTAAAAGAACTAGACTAGAATGCAATGTTCCCAAGCTTCCAGGATTTTACACCCACTTGATCTGAATATTTACTTTCCCATTTTGTGAAACAAAAAAATATTTGACAATCAAGAGTCAGGAAGCAATTAGAGAGAAGGAAACAGCAGAAATGAAGAGAAAAACAACCTTTCTGTAGCTGGTACTGAAATAGTATCAGTGCTATTGTAACAAATAGGGTATTTGGGAGCCTGCCCTAGGAGGTAGTTTATAAAACTATCAAAATTGAGAGTTCATTTCTTGGGCTATTATTTCTATAACTGCATGTTTTCCTGTTTTGATCCTCCAGTCATTACAGCATTATTTATTAAGATGCCTAAGGCTTGGAAATTCTCTGAGTGCTAGGATACAAGATGACAGGTCATGTAAAGAGCTCTGGACTTGAGTTAGGAAACAAGTTCTAACCCTGTCTTAGCTAACTCGTTAAGTCCATAGCATCTTTGAGTCTCAATAGCGTTATTTATATAATAAAGGAGTTGGACTACAGCAAGAGTTCTTAACCTTTTCCATGACATGGACCCCTTTAATAGCCTGGCAAAGCCTATGTATCCCTGCTTGGAATGTTTTTAAGTGTCTGAGATACAATATAATGGATTTCAAAGGGAAATCAAATATGTAGAAAAAACGGTTCTCAAAATATTTTTAAAAGTTTGTGATCCTCTAGTTAAAATCTTTTGGACTAGAAGTTCTCCAAAGACCCTTCCAAGTCTGAGATTCTATTCATATTTAGAGGGAAAGTGCAGAACTACAAGGTTATAATGATCACAGCTGATGTCGATGACTCTGATAAGGTGAACCACTTAACTGCATATAGTTGAGTTCCAGAGTCCGGTGAGGAAACCTGGGATTCTAGTTGAGGTTATAAATTTTATTTTGATTGTGGTCAATGCCTATGATTTCATCAATGCGGGAAGCTCCTAGAGAAGCAACTCCCCACTCCAACGTAAAATGGTAACTTTTCTACAACCCATAGTCTTAGGGAGCTGTTGCAAGCACTGAGAATTTAAGAGGATGCTCAGGATCATCTAGCCTTCTATAAGGCTTCTCTTTAAGACTAGTACCCTATACACTACAGACTGCCTTTACAGATAACAATAATAATTATAAAATAAAAAAAACAAAATTGAGTATTATAATTTCCTTTACGTGTACTATAAAATGAAAACAATCAAAATCAAATGAAATGCCATTTTATATTTATGCTATTTTTCTAAATCAAGTTATGGCATCTTGACAATTTTCTGAAAGTATTTTACTTATAAATAGTTATTTTATTTAATCATCAAGCATTTTAATTTTTAACAAAACATAAGTTTTCAAATATTTATCTCCCTAGTACAGCAATCTTTGGAAATTTGGCCCAATAAAGCAGAGATTAAAGCAAAGTATATTAGAATAACAGATGGTTATTTCTGACAGTGGCCTCAGTTTAATGTTGTTATTCTTTAGGCAAGCACAAACATAGATCATTATACTAGGGTTAAATTTACTCAGTTTGGACTGCAGTTGACTTAGTGTGTTTAGTCAAGTTGGCTCCCATCAGATTGTGTCTGGAATAAGCTTATGGAATGGTTACTATGTGTAGACACTAAAATTACAGTAATACACTGTCTTTATGAGCATCTATCCATTTATCCAGTGAGCCTTTCATTCATCCATTGGTCTATCTATCTGTCCATTGATCCATCCACGTATATATCCAAGAAGCATTGCTGAATGCCTATTTTATGCATTTTGTTATCCCAGGTAATCACTCCTGTACTGGTTTCATTGCCCTAGTTTCATGTTCTTGACCATAGAGTTAACTAATTCAATAAGACCTGTCCTTCATCCTTGAATTCCTTGATACCCTATCTTTCAGTTCCCACTACTTTGCTATTCCATAATTTTGGGGTGCCTCTGTATTTACTCAAGAGCCACTGAACACTGCCAAAGGAAGTCATGAAATTGGAAGTTTCCGCATTCATGCAATCTAACATCAACTGATACCTTACTACTGCACAGATATTATTTTATTCATATTGATTGACTTCCTATTACACTCTTTACAGTGGTAAATTAAATATTTCCCTCTTTTTTTCAGACTTCAATTATATCCATATGTACTTCTCAGGAGAGAATTTCAGTTCTTTGTTTTGTTGAGAAATTGTATCCATTAATTATGACCTCCCTCATCAATCCTTTGTAGTTCAACATTTCTCTCTGTGCTCACCTATTCTATCCTTCACTACTTGAGTGTTGGAGGAGGTGACCATGCTTTTTGTCCAACCCAAGCCATCTACTGGTACCCCATCTTTATCTGTTTCCTATAGGAGCTCGTTCCACTGATCACTCTCATCTTCCATCTGTCGTTCCATATTTGCACTTATGGCTACATTTAGTAGCATCAGGTCTCCCTCATTCCAAACAATAAAGAAACAAATCAACATTTATTACATCCCTATTATATAGCAGTCACTGTGATAGGCAACAGGGTTACAAAGAAAAGAGTGAAGTAGTTTTTGCCTTCAAGTAGCTTGCATTTTGTTGGAAGGGACAATTTTTACCAAGATAAAAAGGTACA
Source organism: Notamacropus eugenii (assembly GCF_028372415.1). Taxonomy (NCBI): domain Eukaryota; kingdom Metazoa; phylum Chordata; class Mammalia; order Diprotodontia; family Macropodidae; genus Notamacropus; species Notamacropus eugenii. Next base: position 402,004,896 of record NC_092876.1, read on the forward strand.
CAATATATGAAATGAATGCAAGTAAATTGGGTGGAAGACTAGCATCTCTGGGGATCAGAAAAGACTTCAAACAGAAAATGGAATTTAAGCTATCTTCAAGGAAACCTATATCATCTTAAAGGAAACTAATTTAAAGAAACTTAAGCTATCTTAAAGATTCTAAGAAATTGAGGTGACTTGATTCCAACATGGGGGATAGTCAAATGCAAAGGTACAGAGAGAGATGATAGAGTCCTTCATGAGGAACAGAAAGAACTCTAGTTTTAATTGCATGAAGAGGAATAAAGTCCAAAAAAATCTTGCAGGGCAGGTTGGGGTCAGGTTGTAAAAGACTTAAATTGTCAAAGAGAAGAGTTAATGTGTTATTCTAGAGGTAATTGGGAGCCATTGGAGTTCGTTGAGTAGGGGAGTAGCGCAGATCCCTAGGAAGCATGCAGTTGTAGGTGTTCAAGAGAACCTTGTTGATGCTGGACTGTAATGCAGAAGAAAAGCTTTAGCCAGATATTTAGCTCTCAGCATCATATATGCACAGAGATAATAATTAAAACTATGGGACTTGATGAGGTCATCAAAAGAGATGATATAGACATAATGAGAGAGAGAGACAGAGAGGGAGAGAAGAGTTCAGGATAGAAGTTTGAGCAATAGCTCTGGTTAGGGGCTGGAATCTGAATCTTTTGGAACATGAAGAAATCAATGGGAGAGTGAGGAGATCCTGGATCACATGCCAAAGAAAGCCCAAGAGAAAGAGAATATCTACCAGAATGGGGTCACTAATGTCACATCCTACAGAAAGATCAAAATCAAGAAGACTTGGAAATGGACATCGGATTTCACATTTAAAAGGTAACTGTAAATCTCAGAGAAGTACAGTGATTTATGAGAATGGACATATTTGACGTCCCTCATATTCAATAATTAGGGCCTACTTGAACTTTGCCTTAAAATAACATAGTTTGATATTGTCAGCTTTTATTTAAAATACACAGGCATGAAAATGAGAACTGGTATCTAATTGCATCACCTAGACTTATGACTCTTCGGTTTCTAAATGTTAATGGCAAAATGAAATAATGGATCCATTTTGTTAGCATTAACCTGGCATGTGGAAGGGGAGTCAAGTTGAAAAAACATACTGAAGTCAACTTTGTGGTTTTATCATGGGCATGAGAATGGAGTGGAGTGATCTTCCAAGATGAGAAAACTATAGGTCAGAGGCATCTTTCAGGTGAAGTTGAGGACGCTGATTATTACACAGATATCAGAGAAAATACAGCAGATACTTTATAGAATTCTTTCTTCTCTCTGACTCAGCAGGGAGCTCAGACTTGCAGCCTGCATGAAGAGTTTTTATGCTAAGAAAGGTGGCAGCTCTGTGAAAGAGATTACACCAGGTATTTGTAAATTGTGTGGTTTATCTGGAAACTATATGAACTCTGTGAAAGGATAGAGGTTTCATGGTTGGTACTTACTTATTTAGAAATTGTCAAGACAACTGGACATGATAAAGAAGTCATAGAAGTCAGAAATGGGGCCAGGAGAGAAATGAAAGAGAAGCCAGGGATGACCTAGTGTGATTATTGATCAGTCATTTTTCATTCATGTCCAAATGATCATGACCCCATTTGGGGTTTTCTTGGCAAAGATACCAGAGTGGTTTGTTGTTTCCTGTTCTAGCTCATTTTGTAGATGAGGAAATGGAGCTAAACAGGGTTAAATGACTTGCCCAGGGTCATACAGCTAGTAAGTGTCTGAAGTCTGAATGGAACTCATGAGGATGAATCTTCCTAACTCCAGGCCCAGCATTCTATCCTTTGTGCCATCTAGCTGCTCTGGCCTTTTCTCAAAATAGAGATGCCATAAAGGCTTCTCCAATCAGCAAAGAGAATGGCAGGATTGGAAGGATCTTTCAGAGATACTTAGTAGTCTTAGGGCAAGATTTTTCATCACACTGTCTTTTAATCCTGGGCACAGGATAGAGTTGTTTACTGGTTTCTTACCCCAACCCTCACCTTAACTGCCACTACCGAAGGCTGGAGGTTTCCTGCTTGATGCTGTACTTACTTATTTAGTAACTATCAAGAAAAGCCCAAATTACAAGCATCTAAAGAAACTTCAAGCTCTATACAAATGTTAGGTACTATTAGATACTATTAATATCCCCTTAAAAATACAAAACGAAACCATCTCACATCTCCAAATCAAGAATACTCATTCAGATTTCCACACAGTTGGAAATTAATAAATGCGTGTTTCCTTTCTCCTTCCCCCTTTCTTCTTGAAAATTCATTTGTTTTTCTTTTTTAAAAGAAGCTCTTAATACAGTGATTGGCACATATCATTTATTGTTGTTCAGTTATTTCAGCTGTCTCCAACTAACTCTTTATGACTCTATCTGGGGTTTTCTTGGCAAGATACTAGAGTGGTTCGTCATTTCCTTCTCCAGCTTATTTTACAGATGAGGAAACTGAGGCAAACAGCATTAAATGACTTGCTGTAGGTCACATAGATAATAAGTATCTGAGGTCAGATTTGAACTCAGGAAGATGTCTTCCTGACTTCAGATCTAGCACTTTATCCACTGTGCCACCTAGCTGCTCCAGACACATAGTAGGTATTATATAAATACTTACTATTTAACCTGCCATACAAATGAAAATGTAGAGGAAGACAAAAGGACAAACCTCTCCCAGGCATTCTCCCCCATTTCTAGTTTCAGTTTCATATTCCTGTCTTTATTATGTCTATGTAAGTGGCAGTCATCCTTTCTAAGCTTTGAGCTTGATCTATGGAAAGAACCATCATATAATTATTAAAATCATCACTTTAACTCAATAATAGAATTGAATACCATGGCCAAAGTCCATCAGAAAAGCCTATTTCTCACACATATCAGTAATATAACGATGATGATGACTGATGGAATAATGATAATAAGAAAGCAATTACAAAATAAGCAATTGCTTGCATTATACCATATGCAGTATGAGAAGATTATTTATTTAGAAAATAATTCTGATTTAGAAAAAAATTCTGATTGTTCTCATTATTCATGCCTATTGTGTGCCCTGATTCTGTTTTATTTTAGAGTACATATCAAACTTATTAGTGAAAATTAGGATGCTTCAATTCTGACTCAGCACTGACCTTTTCCATCTTTGGGAGGAGATCTAGTCTTACTGTTATCAGTCAGAGAAAAAATAACTTTGAAATTCTTTTTTTTTTTTTAAGTAAATAAATTTTCATTTTGGCTATGTACGATAATGTTAGTATAATTCTGCATTTTAGTCCCTCACTTCTCAGGAGAATAAGTGGCATTTTCCCTCATTGGTCCTCTAGAATCATATTTGATTGTTACATTTATCGGAGTTTTTAATTTTTTCAGATTTTTAAAATGTTTATGTTATAGTATAAATTGCTCTTAACTTTGAAATTCTTAAGGAAAAAAATTGAAGCCATTTACATGAATTGGACTAAGCACTCAGGAAATATCATTGCAAATGGAAATGATGAACAATACTTTAAATTGGAAATAAAATATAACATTCAGAATCTTCTTCTAAAGGTAACCATTAAAGTAAGTACAGACTTAGTGGTGCAGTAGATAGAGTTTGAGACCTGGAGTGAGGAACACCTGATTTAAATCCAGCCACAGATATTTACTTTCTATGTGACCCTGGGCAAATCACTAAACTTCTGTTTGCTTCAGTTTCCTCATTTGTAAAATTAGCTGGAGAAGAAAACGGCAAACCACTCCAACATTTTTGCAAGAAAAGCCCAAATGGGGTTTGATGAAGAGTCGGACATGACTCAAAAATGATTGAACAAATAAAACTAGTACTATATTTATAATCAATCTAATTTTTATAAATTGTTTTTCCTACCAGTTTATTGTAAAATGAGGGTAATAACAGCATCGACCTTTCAGACTTGTTGTGAGAAAAAATCAGATAAGACTTGTAAAGCACTTAATGAAGTTCCTAGCGCATAGTGGGTGTTCAATAAGTGCTTATTCCCTTCTGGAAAGTTCACCTTCAAATCCCTTGCCCCTCAGTGAATTATAAATATGGGATAGTTTCTATTGGCCATGTCTAGCAGATCTAGAAAAGCATAACCAACTGCAAAGGGCCTATGATTGTACAGTAGGAGAGAACTCTGTTACCTAGGGTGGAAAAAAATATTAAACACCCTCATTAAAGATATGAATATAGGAAAGACAGAAGCCAGTCCTTTTTGTCCGAGCTAATGTTTTGACATTATTGTTATTGGCCCTTGTCTGTCTCTTTGGTGCTATATGCAGAGTTAGCAGTCCATTCATTTCCAAAAAGGTTTCATGACAAGGACTGTGGTATTCTCATAAATCCTTGAATGGGGCCATCTGAGGAATATCAGCTGAAATGGGAACTCTTACTAGGATAGCTTTTATACCACTATAGTTAATAAATAATCAATTACTAGTCTTTTCCCTAAAGCTATTTTACTTAGAATGCTAGCATTCTTCCACTTACATCTTATTCTGATGGCACATTGTGGAAGAGGTCTGATTATGAGCTCCTGAAGGTTGTTACCCCAAACCAAATTCTAGAAAGTCCTTATAAAAATGAATGTCTTCAAATATAGCCCCAACAATGTATGATGTGTCCATCACATGAAAGCCAAACTAGCTAAGTTTGGAGACGATTATCACCAGGTTAACCACAGAAAATCTTAAAGGCCATTTTTTAAGGCTGGAAGTTTTATTATCTGTTGGTAGAATATTGGCCTGCATCATGACAGTGAAAAATATATGACACAAAGAGACAAAATGAATAAGAATTCTACATGTCTGAACTATTCCTAAGCTCCCGTCAACTTGCGAAGCTTAAATTTTAATTAGCTGCCTTTAAACATTTAAACTCTGTTACAAAAAAAAAATAAAATATACCAAGATTTAATATATTAAATCTGCATTAAGCCTTTTTGTTGGATACTCTGTATGATGGGAGTCTGAGTCTATGGTATTTTGTGAGCTACTCTGACTTACTGCTAAGTAGGCTCAAAAGCTTATGGCTGCATTTAAAAAGAACATTACAAATTTGCTAAAAGGCAGCTCATAGACCATTTTAGGTGACATTTATGTATGAAAATGGAAATGTTCTGATCTTGGCATAGTAAAAGAAAGAAAAACTTACACTACCACCAATTATTGACTCCAGGAAACATTACTGCTACAGACTATGTCACAATAAATGAGATTAAAGTCACTATGAATGCTAGTTTTATTAGCAATAAACTCACACTTTTCTGGCTTGTCAATAACATCCTTTGGTTGCTTTAGAATTTTTCTTGGGGTAGCAAATTTTTTTCTAAGTAATGAAGGGTCATTTTCTCTTCCCTGGGTACATCTAGAATTTTGGGGACTTTGCTTGACTGCTAACCCTTATAGAATCCTGGAATTGGATACGGAACAGGCTTAAGAGATCATTCAGTCCAAACAATTCATTTTACACAGATGCAAAAGCTAAGGCCCAGAGTAGTTAAAGTACCTTGGTTTCATTTCCAATTTCTCACTCTACTTCACTCTCAATGCTTCTCATATGCTCTAAACTGTGAGGCCCTCTCTGAAAGACAAGGAAGTACCAAGGGTAACTGGGGGATTTAATTCAACTAAAATGCTCATTTCAGTTCCACAACCATATTTCACAAATATGAAAAAGCTCAAAACTGCACTGAGGCTTCTGGGTCACCCTGTGCATAAAGCGGTTTCAAGAAAGGCAATGCTAATAATATGAAAAGCCTCATGATCACAACAGAACTCTAAGATCTCTATGGGACTTCAAACCTTTTTTTTTTTCTACTGGATAAAATCTCTTTCAACTATAATGTAGAGATAAAAACTCAGCTTGGGATTTTAATGATACAAGGAGTGACCAGTGAGGTACTTAGCCTATAATGCAGATCCGCAACTTCCCTGCAATTTACAAGGCTGGCTAGAGCTCTGTCCAAGGTAATTCAATCAGTACATGGCAAGAAGAAGGATATGAACCCAGGTTTCTCTAGCTTTGAAGGCTGTTCTCCATCTACTCTCAATGTTTTTAATGATTCAGAAAAATAAATTATTAAATTCTAGTAATTGCTTTGTAATTTTACCTTATACATTATTAATACCTCTCCTGTGAACTAAAAGTAGCAATATTAACAAAGAAGGGCTAACACTAATTGGTTCCTGCTTGTAGAAGACAGATATCTATCTACTCCACTTATGGGTCATGCTTTCTCAGGTAAGTCATTTGATTCCTTTAAACCTCCGTTTCTTCAGCTGAAAAATGGGGATAATAATATTTGTATATGACTATATCATGTATGAGGTTGTAATAGTTCATGGCTAGATTAATGAGTAGGAAAGTAGGTTAATTTATAGTGCACATGACTTTCAGTATGTTAGTAAAAAATAATACATATTACTTCCTTAAAACAATACACGCCCTATGTCCTTTTTCAGGTATCTACATCAAGAATTTAGTTTCTACCCTTTCTCCTCCTTCTTTATACCTTTCTGATCTTAGCCTTCCAACTCCAACATACATACCTAAATAAGTAGAGCAAAAAAAAAATATGCACACAACACAAGATACACAGTGTTAAATGTAAAAATGATAATCAGGTTGTCAGGGGAAATCATCCCTTCCCTGAAAAGGTCAATCCTATGTCATTAATAACACTAATATGTTTCTTAACTAACTTTCAATATGCTATGCTGCAGTGAAAATTGACTTTTTCTCCATTTTGTATTTAACTAAACTTAATGAAATCTAGTTTCCTCTCTGAATTTTCTCAAAGCCTAGCATCCATTTATGACCCAAATAATGAAACTTCATGTATTCTTCCACAGGCATAATAGGATATGTAGCTTATGGAAGGAACCACAAATTCATTCTGGGCTCCTGGAATGCTTCCTTTGGCACTGGTCCATAAACAGTCAAAGAAAGCTATCAATTAACACCTACGAGCTACTACCAAATAAAAATGAACAAAGGGAAAGTGACCAATTCCTATTGCTACAGGAGAAAGGAAGAGGAATATTAAAACTCAATGGAGATAGAAATTCACATAAGAATCTTGAAATGATTTGAATTCTTTTCATTTTTAATCCTCATAGTGATTCATGTTGCTAGAGTTGGCTCCAAGGAAAACTATTGGTAGTTCAAGAGGTGTGGATACCTGAACACAAGTCTTGAAGTCTTCATCTCTGCCATGTGGATGAATTATGTCCCCATAAAAAGGGACATATATTGCTATTTGCTAGTCAAATGATTTCACAAAATTTAAGTCTCTGAAGACTAACAAAGTCTAAATTGATAGAACAAAAGATTCTGATTAAGACCAAAATCAGGGCACATTGGTAGTGGTATGTAAGCAAAGACATAAAAAATGGAGATAGTTGAAATCCATCTGGACTATAGGAGAGCAGATTTCAAATAGTTCAAAGAGAAGATAAAGAGAAGTTCATGGATGAAGGAAGTTGACTCAAGAGGTTTGTGGCATTCTTAAAGACAAAATTTGGATGACAAATAGAAATAATTCTGGACCAAAAGGAGAAAGAGTCTAAATTGGGTTACAAGGCAGCTCATGGGCCAACCCACACTTCAGAGCCCTATGTAGGAAGGAAGGAAAAAAACAGGAAAGGAAACGAGGAAACATATACTATATTGTATATAAATATATACTATGTTCTAGGCACATAAATATTACTTATAAATATTTCACTTGACCTCACTACAAAGCTGAAAGGGTTGAGGAGGTGCTATTATTACCATTTCCATTTTGTAGTTAAGAAAACTGAGGCAAATAGACTTCTTTTAAAGCCAAAGAAAAACAAAGTTTATTAAAGATTTGCCATACTGGGTTGACTCTTAAGGAGCCTAATAGGCATTTGTAACGCTTGTATTCACAAGCAGGCCAGATAGAATCTCAGCTAGACAGAATCTGAGTTGGATTGAATCTGAGCGCCTTCATGGAGGTGAGATGGAATTTATATACAGAAAGTCTGTAGGAAAGATTGAGAGGTGGTCTAGTGGTCCACTAGCGGAGGGTCTCAGGAGGATCTTGATAGGATTGGGGTAACTAGTGATTTGCCCAGAGTCTTACAGCTAGTCGGAGTCTTAGGCAGGATCCAAACTTAGGTTTCCCTGATTCCAAGTCCAGTACAGTATTCACTGCACCACCTCGCCACCTCTACAGATGATGTAAACAATGGGAGATGATTAAAGTAATGGAAATTTAGATTTGGAGGGAAACTTAGAAGTCATCTGGTCCATCTTCATCCTTATATAAACAGATCAAGAAAGGTTAAGTGACTAGCTCAAAACCACACAGTAGTGAGTGGCAGAACTGGGCTTTCAGCACAGGCTTTATTATTTCAAACTCTAAGCACTTTTCTACGTACCATGTTAATTCACACAAGAGTGGCATAATTCTGTAAGAATAATCCCAGAAATTCCAAATTCCAGAAAAAAATGGAAGATTATCAATAACATTAAATGGGAAGGTGAAGATAAAACCAGCTATCAGATTATAGATTTACAGCTACAAGGGGCCTTAGAGGTCCTTTTGTGCAATCTCCTCATATTCTAGATAAGCAAACTGAGACCCAGAGAGATGGTGACTTGCCCAACATCACACAAATAGTAAGGGGTAGAAGTATGATTTGAACTTGGGTTCTCTAACTCCAAACCCAGTCCTCTTTCCATTGGACCATAGTCCCTCCTATAAGGCATCCAGAGAAAGACCAAATACTGATGAGTCCAAACTCTTAACTTGGCCTATGTTAATTCTCCTCACTCAATAAACTCCAGTGACTCCCTGTCACTTCCAGGATCAACTACAAAATCCTCTGACAATGAAGACCATTCAATGATCCAATCCCCTCCTATTGTTTTCAAATTTATTACATATTATTCCCCACCTCATACTCTTCCATTCGGTTTCCTAACTATTCCACAAACAAGACATCCCATGTCTAGGCTTCAGGCATTTTCTCTGGCTGTTCCCCATCCCTGGAATGCTTTGCCTCTTCAGTTTGGCTTACTGACTTCCCCGACTTCCTTAAGTTTCAACTAAAATTCCCTCTTTTTTACAGGAAGCCTTTCCCAACACCTCTAAATTTTAGTGCTTTTTCTCGGTTAATGTTTTCCCATTCATTCTGCACATAGCTAATTTTACATATATTTCTTTGCATATTATCTTCTAAATTAAATAATAAACTCCTCAAACACATGTCCTATTAGTAAAATATCACCCTCCTTGGATTTACATTATGGCCCAACACATGATCTTGACATTAATAGTCACTCCCCATAAGCTTATTTGTATACAATATTGGCACAGAAACAACAAAATGAATCTCTCTCTCTCTCTCTCTATCTGTCTAACTATTTATCATTAAAACTCTGTCTAGTACCTTCATGCTCAGAGTTTCTTTTAGATTCATTTATTCCCTAGACCAGTAATATCAAACTCAAACAGAAATGGGACCATTAAATCTTAGGAAAGGATCCTTGTAGGCTTCTCTTTTCATTAATCAATTACATTTTAATCTGGTTCAAGCTACACTAGCGTTGCTGGCTCAGTGCAGTTGGCAGACACTTCCACTGTAGATAGTACATGTGCTGCCACAAAGTTAAGGGTTCTAGGCAATAGGAACAATTTAATTATATTTAGTAGGCTAATCCTACTAAAAGAAGGCAAAAGAGTATAAACCCTGTCTTCCTTAGGAGAACTAAAACACACTTTCTATTTGATGTTGAACTCATACAACAGAGTATGGCCATATTATACATAAAAACTCAGGAAATTTGGAATTCAGATTCACCACTTCATCTCTGTGGAATAGGACTGGATATGAGATGGAATATGAATTGAAGCACTTAAAATCACTTATTTTCTGTTTGGTGTCTTAGAGGCAGGAACCTCTAACTGCTTTGTATGGTGACTAGCTCTTTGGTCATGAAGAAAGGGCATGGGAAGGGGAGGAGCTAAACTTGCTTATTCTAATTTTGTGATATTCAGTTTCACTTATTTGGTTATTATCTTTCCATTTATATTGTTATATCATTGCGTATAGTGATTTTGATCATTTTGCATTAGTTAATGTAATTCCATGTTTCTCTGTATTCACCAAATTTGTAATCCCTTCCTCTGTTTTTCCTCCTTCCTTCCTTCCTTCCTTTCCTTCCTTCCTTCCTTCCTTCCTCCCTTCCTTCCTCCCTTCCTTCCTTCCTTTTTTCTTTCTTTCTTCCTTCCTTCCTTCCTTCCTTCCTTCCTTCCTTCCTTCCTTCCTTCCTTCCTTCCTTCCTTCCTTCCTTCCTTCCTTCCATTCTTCACTTTATCTCACCAAGGCTTGGAAGGTAGCAGTCACTCATGGACTTGATTTCAGTACTGCGAAGTACAGAAGCTTTAACCTGCTCTGTTTTCTGACCTCAGCCAATTTACCCCCTTTTAGGCAACCTGGTTGTCCCCTGCTTATAGAGGTTTACTGTATTGGTGATAGACTTATTGTGGACATCATATTGACTTAGGCCAAGGGTGGGGAACCTATGGCCTCCAAGCCACATGTGGCCCTCTAGGTCCTCAAGTATAGTACTTTGACTGAATCCAAGCCTCACAGAATAAATCCCTTTAATAAAAGGATTTGTTCTGTAAAACTTGGACTAGTCAAAAGGCCACAGCCAAGGATGTAGAATGTCTTTTCTGGCTTAGACTAATGTAGCTCAGAACTCATAAGCTGAAGTGATTTACGAGCCTTTGACAGCCATATAGTATGAATCATAGTAGTGTACCACTATATCTAGAACACAATGACTTATAAAGAAAAGTGATATTGCATCATATTCATGTACCACAGTTGATTTAGCTATTTCCCAATCAATGGATACTTATTTTGATTACATTTACTTGCTGCCACAAAAAGGTATACTTATAAAATTTTTGTATCTATCAGGTCTTTTCATTCATCAATGAAGCTATTGACTCTACACCTAACAGGTGGATCTCTGAGTTGAAACAGGTGGACATTTTAGCTATTTTATTTGCACGATTCTAATGTGGTTTTTGAAATGGTTGGAATCATTCATAGCACTACCAGCAATGCATCAGTGTGCCTTTATTTCCATAACTTCTCTAAAATTGAAGAATCCCACTTCTTGTCATCTTTATCAATTAGCTGGACATAAGATGGCACTTCAGGGTTGTTTTAATTTGCATTTTTTTAAGTATTAGTGACTTCTCAAATGATTTTTAAAAATTCTTTTGTGAACGTTTTCCTTTATATACTTTATATTTGATACTGTCTCCAACAATAACATGAGCATTATTTTAGGTTTCGAAAATTCATATATTTGACAAGAACAGAATAAATGGAATGAAATCTATAAAAAGTATCTAAATACTAAAAGAGATCTGACAAGTACCAAATCTAAGCAATCAGCCTTATGAAGAGCTGAGTCTCCCTGTACTTGAAGATGATTTCCCCAATCTATATAGGATTTCTTTTCATGATAAGATCTTATTTTACTTGAGAAAAATAACAGTCATAATCTGAGATTTTAAAATATAAGATGTTGTATTAAATGAAGACATTTTTTAATTTTGGTTTTGGTTTCTTCTGCTTGTTTTTCATTTGTTTTTGTACAATGAGGTTGACTTGAAATCACTCATATGAACAGAAGTCCATATGGAGACACAATTTTTTTACAAAAAGGCATGTAATCTCAACACTTACACTAGAGAACAGCTTATTAGATCAGGGTTTTATTATTCTGTCTAATGACCCAGAAATATTTTCCATATTTTTGCCTGGGTATTAAAATAGAAAACAAATAATCACAGTCTATAAATGGAATACATATGTATGTATATATATGTTTATGTGTGTATGTGTGTGTATGTATATATACATATGTATCTATACATCTGTAATACACATATGTATATAAATACTTGCCTGGCTCACTCAATATATTCCTCTCTCTCAGAGATTCAGCAGTTAGATTTCTAATGCTATCTACCTGGAGAATTCCTTTCATGTGACATCAAAAGAGAGAAGAGACATGTAGCTTATTTTTGAATAAGCATACAGTTTATATGACTACTTTAATTTACTCATTGACTTAAAATGAGTATTTCAAGTTGCTTTCTAGTGTTTTTATAAAGGCAAGTAAAGTCTGATATTTGCTGTTTGAGTTTCAGCCAATCAAGTGCCTTTGTAGAGAGAGCAGTCAGAAGCAGAGCTGAGAGAGAAGAGACAGAAGCAGAGCTGATAAAGAAAATCAACCATGAGCTGGCTAGGGGACCTTGTTTCTGGGGAGGCCTAACAAAAAAGAATGCTATGTCAAAGCCCTGTCTGGTGATCTGGGTTGATTTCTCAGACAGAAGCCCTGTCTGTTGATCTTTACGAGTGAATTGAGATGATGGTACTGGTAATGTGTATACATACTGTTATAACCCTGTTAAGCTTTGTTTTCCTAGAAACAGGGAAGAATTTAGAGTGGAACAGTTCCTGTGAGCTGAGAAAAGGAACAGGAGCAGAGAGCTGCTTTTGTGAGAACCCAGGCAAGAGCTGGGAGTGGTTGGTCCACAAAGGAGGGACCCATGGAGGAGGAGATGTGGGGTTTGGAAGTCAGCCTCTAGTCAAGATGAGAGAGGACTTTCCTTGGACATTGTGTATTGATTAAGAAGATTGTTCTTACAGACCTAAGGGTGGATAGTGTGGTATTTTCTGCTACTCCTTAAGGATGCATCATGCTTGGGAAAACCAGAGCCTGGGACACCCTGACTTTGGGGATAAAATGATATATACTATGCGCTTTATGACATATTGAGTGTTATGAGACACATATATGTATTAGGTGATATGAGTTGCTTAAGAATATTGCTATGGCAGATGGCAGAGTAGAAAGACACACGTACGCTAGCTCCAAACCTACAGCCCATAAAATAACTGTAAAGAAGAACTCCCAATAAATTCTGGAGCAGCAGAAGCCACAGAACAATGGAGTGGAGGAGATTTACGTTCCAGAGAGACCTGAAAAACTGACATCAAATATCCGTCCCTCACCAGACCCAGAGCACAACCCAGCCCTGACTTGGCCACGTGGCACTGAGAGGAGAAGATCCGAGCAGGCTTCAGGGACAGAATCTCTAGCAGCCACCCAGGTCCCTCCACCCACAGGTGCTAAAGGTCAGTGAGAGAGTCTTTTTGGCTGGCTGAGAGGGGAGCGGCGTGTCCCCATAACTAAGGCCCCCTCCAGAGGCAGCAGAGGAGGCAGCAGCAGACAGGGGCTCCCAAAGCAGTCAAGACCCCAGATCCATTGTTGAAGGTCTCTGCATAAACCCCCTGAGGGAACTGACACCAGTGTGGCAGCCCTGCCCCTACCTGAGCACCTGAACTTAATCTCACACTGAATAGCAGCCTCGCCCCTGCCCAAAAGCCCTGAGGCTGGGAAGCAGTATTTAAATCTCAGACCCCAAGCACTGGCTGGGTGGATCTGGAGGCATGGTGGGTGTGGAGAGGACACTCAGAAGTCAAGTCACTGGTTGGGAAAATGCTCAGAAAAGGGAAAAAAAATAAGACCATAGAAGGTTACTTTCTTGGTGAACAGATATTGCCTCCCATCCTTTTGGATGAGGAAGAACAATACTTACCATCAAGGAAAGACACAGAAGTCAAGGTTTCTGTATCCCAAATATCCAGAATAAATATTCAATGGGCTCAGGCCATGGAAGAGCTCAAAAAGTATTTCGAAAATCAAGTAAGAGAGGTGGAGGAAAAACTGGGAAGAGAAATGAGAGAGATGCAAGAAAAGCATGAAAAGCAGGTCAACACCTTGCTAAAGGAGACCCAAAAAATGCTGAAGAAAATAACACCTTGAAAAATAGGCTAACTCAATTGGCAAAAGAGGTTCAAAAAGCCAATGAGGAGAAGAATGCTTTAAAAAGCAGAATTAGCCAAATGGAAAAGGAGGTTCAAAAGCTCACTGAAGAAAATAGCTCTTTCAAAATTAGAATGGAACAGATGGAGGCTAATGACTTTATGAGAAACCAAGAAATCACAAAACAAAACCAAAAGAATGAAAAAATGGAAGATAATGTGAAATATCTCATTGGAAAAGCAACTGACCTGGAAAACAGATCCAGGAGAGAGAATTTAAAAATTATGGGACTACCTGGAAGACATAATCAAAAAAAGAGCCTAGACATCATCTTTCATGAAATTATCAAGGAAAACTGCCCTGATATTCTAGGACCAGTGGGCAAAATAAGTATTCAAGGAATCCACAGATCACCACCTGAAAGAGATCCAAAAAGAGAAACTCCTAGGAACATTGTGGTCAAATTCCAGAGTTCCCAGGTCAAGGAGAAAATATTGCAAGCAGCTAGAGAGAAACAATTCAAGTATTGTGGAAATACAATCAGGATAACACAAGATCTAGCAACTTCTACATTAAGGGATCGAAGGGCTTGGAATATCATATTCCAGAAGTCAAAGGAAGTAGGACTAAAACCAAGAATGACCTACCCAACAAAACTGACTATAATACTTCAGGGGAAAAATGGTCTTTCAATGAAATAGAGGACTTTTAAGCATTCTTGATGAAGAGACCAGAGCTGAAAAGAAAATTTGACTTTCAAACGCAAGAATGAAGAGAAGCATGAAAAGGTAAACAGCAAAGAGAAGTCATAAGGGACTTACTAAAGTTCAACTGATTACATTCCTACATGGAAAGACAATATTTGTAACTCTTGGAACTTTTCAGTATCTGGGTAGTTGGTGGGATTACACACACACACACATATACACACAGACACACAGACAAAGAACACAGAGTGAATTGAATAGGATGGGATCATATCTTAAAAAAATGAAATTAAGTGGTGAGAGAGAAATATATTGGGAGGAGAAAGGGAGAAATGGAACGGGGCAAATTATCTCTCATAAAAGAGGCAAGCAAAAGACTTTTTAGTGGAGGGAAAAAGAGGGGAGGTGAGAGAAAAACATGAAGTTTACTCTCATCACATTCAACTAAAGGAAGGCATAAAATGCCCACTCATTTTTGTATGAAAACCTATCTTACAATACAGGAAAGTGGGGGAGAAGGGGATAGGAGAGGTGGGGGGGATGATGAAGGGAAGGCAGAGGGAGGAGGGAGCAATTTGAAGTCAACACTCTTGGGGAGGGACAGGATCCAAAGAGAGAATAGAAGCAATGGGGGGGCAAGATAGGATGGAGGGAAATATAGTTAGTCTTACACAACGTGACTATTATGGAAGTCATTTGCAAAACTACACAGATATGGCCTATATTGAATTGCTTGCTTCCCAAAGGGAATGGGTGGGGAGGGAGGAATGAAGAGAAGTTGGAACTCAAAATTTTAGGAACAACTGTCGAGTACCGTTCTTGCTACTAGGAAATAAGAAATACAGGTAATGGGGTATAGAAAGTTATCTGGCCCTACAGGAGAAAAGAGAAGATAGGGAGAAGGGAAGGGAGAGATGAGAGAAGAGAAGGCAGATTGGTGATAGGGGCAATTAGAATTATCAGTGTTTTGGGGTATGGGGAGGGGACAAATGGGAAGAAAATTTGGAACCCAAAATTCTGTGAAAATGAATGTTAAAAGTTAAATAAATAAATTTAAAAAAAAAAAGAATATTGCTATGAATGTTATGCTTTACTTTATTGAACAATGTTTAGTTTATTGCTGAATAGAGAATTCATTATACTATGTGATTAGACCATTAAAATCATTCACAGCTGTAGTCCCCAGGTGTACTATTGTAATTGGCTTCACAGTATTATAGTTTATGGACAGCACTCCTATAAAACCCACAAAATCACAGAGTAGCCATGGCTCTGCTGACTTAACAGCAGGAGAACTTGAAAGTCACAAAGGGAAGCAAATACCATTTCTTGTTCTGTGTGAAAGTTAATAGAATCACAGTCATCTCTACTAGCTGTTAAATGCCAACATATCCATTCCCAAAGTGGGTTCATTGTGATTTGGGCTAATTTTCTTCTTTTTTTACCTTATTTTATTATCTTGGATTTTTATATCACTTTTATGTCTTAACATATCTCTCTCCTATGCCTCCCCAGCAAGTCATTCCACTCTAATAATTGTAAAAAGGAATTAATTAAAAATGCATAAATGAACAAATAAGAAGAAAGAGTGTAGCAATTCAGGAAAAATAACCAGCACCTCAACCTTATATGATGGTATATGTAGTGATCAATATGCACTGTCTGTGTTGCATCAGTCATTTTCTGAGACCATGGCAATAACATTAGCTTTAAACTTTTTAAAGCACTCTTTATATCTGAACTTTAAGTCCTTACAAGGACCTCTTGAGTCAAGTATTATTAAGTGACTTGACTAGAGCTAGTACATATATACATACACACACACACACAAATATATACACACATACATACATATATACATACACATATACACATGTATATATTATAAATAGATGTACACATACATATACATATATATGCAAATGTATACATATACATACATACATAGATACATGCACATATATACATACTACACACATTATATATATTTTATATATGTAATGTGCATAAAACAGGATTTAATTAAAATTCTAAAATTCTTCTTGAGTGTAAGTTCTACAGTTTTATTAGTAGTACTCTGCTAGGCTACTTGCAACATGCTTAGTCATTATAATAAACACAATGTTCTCCAAACATCCCCAAACCTGCATTTTTATTAGAGCTCATTAAGTAATAACTTCCCACTTGAGGTTGTCAGGGAGAATGAAGGGCCCCTTTAAAAACAAAACAAAGCAAAACAGAACAGATTTAAGTTTTCAGTGGGGAAAAATAGCTACCATTCACATAGGGCTTTAAGGTTTACAAAGTACTTTACAGATATTTTCTCACTTCAGCCTCACTATAGTCATGGAAGGTGAGTATTATTTTAATTCCCATTTTATAGATGAGGAAACTAAGGCTGCTACATGTAAAGTGACTTGGCCAGGGTCAAACTGCAAGTAAGCATATGAGTCTAGATTTGATCTCACATTTTCTTGTATCCAGGTCCATCACTCTATTCAGTGTAACTGAAGGTTTATGAAAGGGCATAGAGCTCATCATAGAAGAATTTTAGAGTAGAAAGGGAAGGAAAAAACCAGCCTGGGCCAGTAAGGATTAAAAATAAAACTGAAACACTCTCTAAAGAAAAAGCACACAGGATGCTCCGAGGAGGAACTTGTTCTTTGTCCAAATAAAGCCAACCACAGGAACCATTCACTTATTGTTGCTATTTTGTTGTTATTTGTCCTTCATTCTCACAGTGGACTCAGGGAAGTGATGTCATGATTTGCAAGTGAATTGGATTTAAGTGAGGCAGGGCTGTGCAAAGTCACCAGCCTCACTTTCTCTCCTGGAGCCCTCTGGGTTCAGTGGCAAGTTAGAGTTCAGGATTACTGGAGATGGCCCCCTGCTATCCACTAAGAAACAGAGGAAGAAGAAAAGGGTAGTAGTTGATAAGTGTTTCCCTGTTCAAGGATTCTCAGGCAATAACTATTTTGCTGATATGATAACATCAATGGAGAAGTTTTTTTTTTTCTCTTGAGTATGTATTTGGGATATAACAAAGGACTTCTTAAGCCTTATTAAAATAAATGACAACTACCCACTACTGGGGATCCATGTGGACTCAAATGATACTACCATAGGACTCTCAAAAGTACCAAAAATCAAGAAGTTTCAGTCAAAAGAACTGACAGTCACAGAAACATAGATTGCATTTTCCTGATTGTTGCCTCTTGAAGGAAAGGGATTGTAAAAGATATCAATCTGAGTAGGAAGGAGAATGGGATTTGGGCTTCTGGGTTTACAACATAGGATTGAGAGAATCCTGGTCAAAGATAAAGTACATCTAGTGGGTATGCTGGTAAATACTTAACTAGCATCTTTTATTTTTTGGACGGAGTTGGGTATACACTCTTAAGTTTAATATCTATTATTAATATTTTCTTCATTACTTTATTGTCTAGACAATAAACCCACCAATAAATCAAGCCCTGATTTGTAATTTGTCAATTTCCAAAATATAAATGCTCAAAGTGAACATTTAACAATTGGCTCTCATGAGCCTATTTGAGCTTTATCCATGATGCATGCCTGTTGGTTGCAAAGGTTGATATGAATGCATTTGCCAGGTGTCTTGCAAATCTAATCAAAATGACTTTAAACTTCAAAGGATGAAGGAAATAACCCCAAAGTCAGATGCTATAGGAAGAAGCCTGAAAGGAAAATGACTTGCCATTGAAATAGTCAGAAATTCACAGGAGACTGAGCCCAAGAGAGGAGCCAGGGGTAAAACTCAGGTCCTTAAGTGTCAATGCGCAATTATCCAAAGTTTAGGTAACAAACAAGAGGAATTAGAGATGCTAAATCCGGAAAGCAAATTTGTCCTTATAGGGATCAGTGAGATTGGCAAAATGATATTCCTCCTGGGCTAACATCTCCCAAAGCAGTGGTATCAAACTCAAATACATAAAGAAGGCTGCAGGGTGACATATTCAAAAAAAATTTAAAAAAACTCCACATATTAAAAATATTTTGTTCTAGTATATTTTTATTTCTTTATTCTTAAATATTTTAATCTGGCTAGGTAGCACTCTTCCTGTTTGAGACTTTGGTCCCAGAATTAGTTGAGATCCTGCCTTTACTTCTTCTGAATTAATTGCAATCTGCATTAGAAACATCTAGAGTGCATGTTAGACTAGATCTATTCTGTCACAAAATTTTAGATCACTTCCTTTCAAGGTTACTATAAATTGTACCTCTGCAAGCAGACTCTCCCTATAATCAGGAACATCCAGTTTGATCCAGCAATACCGCTTCTAGGACTGTATCCCCAAAAGATCATAAAAATGGGAAAGGGTCCCACATGTACAGAAATATTTATAGCAGCTCTCTTTGTGGTGGCCCAAAAACTGGAAATCAAGGGGATGCCCATCAATTGGGGAATGGCTGAATAAATTATGGTATATGAATGTAATGGAATACTATTTTGTTGTAAGAAATGATGAACAGGAAGACTTCAGAGAGGACTGGCAATACTTATATGATCTGATGCTGAGTGAAAGGAGCAGAACCAGGAGAACTTTGTACACAGCAACAACCATAGTGTGTGAGGATTTTTTCTGGTAGACTTAAAATTTTGTTGCAATGCAAGGACTTAAAAAAATTCCCAATGGTCTTTTAAGGCAAAATGCCTTCCACATCCAGAGAAAGAACTATGGCATTCAATTGCAAAATGTAACAGATCATTTTCTTTTGTATTATGTTTTGGTTTGTTCTATGATTTCTCCCACTCATTTTAATTCTTCTATAAAATATGATTATGGTGAAAACATATTTAATCGAAATGTACGTGTAGAACCTATATGAAATTGTATACCGTCTCAGGGAAGGAGGGGGAAGGTAGTGGGGAGGGAGGTGGAAGGAGGGGGAAAATATCTGAGTTATGTGGTAGTGATTGGAGAACACTGAAAATAAATAAATAAATAAAACAAGAAAAGAAGAAAAATATCCAGAATACAATCTCCAATTGTTGATTCTTCCATCTTTTGAAGGATTAAATCATCACCAAGGCAAGTCAAGACATTAAGTTTTTCTGCTTTTGGCAGAGAGAGAACTTTGATAGATGTCTGAATTAGTGAAGTTTTCCATCACTGTTCTGTTGTAGGGGCAGCTAAGTGCTAGAATAAATAGAATGCACTGGGCCAGAAGTCAGGGAGACCTTGGTTCTGATCCAGGCTTAGACACCTACTAGAATGACCTTCTCTATCTGATTCAGTTTCCTAATATAAAAATGGGGATGATAATAGCACCTATAGCCCAGGATGGTTGTGATGATCAAATGAAATAATACTTGTAAAGCTCTTAGAACAGTGACTGGCACATAGTAGGCACTTAATAAATGTTGCTTCCTTCCTTTCTTTCTCCCTTTCCTTCCTTCCTTCCTTCCTTCCTTCCTTCCTTCCTTCCTTCCTTCCTTCCTTCCTTCCTTCCTTCCTTCTTTCATCCATCTACTATAATTCCATGCCAGGTTGGTGATCTGTTTTTCAAGCTTCTAATGTATGTATGTGTGTATGTGTGTGTGTATTTTTTTTTCCTGATAACATAAAGGGAAGCAATTCCAATGAGAAGCAATAATGGAATTCTCTGAAGAGATCAATATAGAAGTGCTGGTAACTCTCAGATCAACCAAGCCTTTTAACAAATAAAAACAATTAAGTGAAAATATCTGATGCAATGATCAAAATTAACCATGTATAAAAAATTTTACCCTATAAGACCTGCAATGTTCTATGAGGTAGAGTTATTCATCATCATATATTCTATAGAACTATCATTTCTTTAAAAAATCTATTCATTCTGATCTTGTTTTTCTTTCTTTTTTCTTTCTTTTTTTTTGGTAGCACTTTGGTTAATGCATTTCTTAAGTATTAATCTCATGTGGACCGAGACAGAGAAGAAATAAGGCAAAAAGTAGAAGTGAGCATTAAAAAAAATAAGCAGAAATAATCTTGACCCATGTAAAATACCTACGTATGCAAGGGAATTTCTAACTACTTTTTACTTCATTTATGTTTTCCTTACCAAGAAAATTAATCTTCTAACTGAAATAGACAAAACAAACATCATTAAGAAGGAAATAAAGTTTAAGGAAGGATCATACTATAAAACCAAAGATTTAGAAGTAGAAGGGAACTTAACCTTGAATTAGGTCATCAAAAACCACCTCATTTTTCCAAATGTGGAAACTGCAGCCCAAATACTTTTATATGACTTGCCCAATGGTACTTAGATAAAAAAAATAGAAGATATTTTTAAATATCTTTAAATAATAGTGAAAAATCTTTCTCCCCTCATTGCAGTGAGTTGGGGAAGTGGCACTTACAATATCAGAGGTAATGGGTCTGCTGATCATTTTTTCTGAATTAATTTTCTTTACATTTCAGTTTAAATCATTGTTATAAGGGACAGCTTACTGGGTGAGAGGAAGGGATTTATTCATGAATAAATGTGACATTTTTGAAGACAGCAACAAAATAATGCAAAAATAATAAGGAAGGTAAAACTAGAAAGTCAAATATATAGGTATTAGTGAGATAACTTTTAAAATTCTAAGAATTTTTAGTCAGTTAGCAAGCTTTTATTAAGTACGTAAGATGTGATAGGCTCTATGCTAAGTGTTGTGATTAGGACATTAAGTTAATGGTACAAAAAAAAAAGAAATTGAGAAAGAAAACAAAATAAAACTAAGGTATATAACTTTATATTCTGCAAGATTACAAGGCTCAAGAGGGATGGGTTGTTAAAAATGAAATTCTGTCCCACTTAACCCTAATATAGAATGAAATATATTTAAATATATGCATATTATTTCACAAATAGTTCTTCAATAAGCTCAGATTTTTAAAAGACACAAAAGAATTCAGAAGCAGAAAGAATAAAAAAATGGAACAGGCCTTTAAAAATGCTGTTGCTTGATTTCTAGGTGTGTGTGTGTGTGTGTGTGTGTGTGTGTGTGTGTGTGTGTGTGTGTCTGAGAGAGAGAGAGAGAGAGAGAGAGAGAGAGAGAGAGAGAGAAAGAGAGAGAGAGAAAACTATCTGAAAATGAAAACACTAAAGATAAATGCATTTTTAAAAGAAAAAATAATGCCAGGAATCTTCAGTCTAGTTCAGAGAAAAAAAATTAAGTTTATGGAAAAAATTCTACAAATAATAAAACATGACTTCGATTTCTATTATAAGCAAGGCAAAATGAAAACTAGTAAAAGTTAGACCTACTCTCTTGCAGAAGCTGGTGTAATTGACTAGCAAATTACAAAGAGAAAGCAATGCTTCTCAAAGTCTATTTTAATTTTGCCTCTCATAAAAAAAATTATGTTTACACTTGGAAATATACAATGAATATAACTAAAATATGATTGAACCTCAAGTTTGGTGAGAAAAAAGTAAGAGGAGTTTAGTACTCCACCCTCTAGCCCTCTAATCAGAGATGATTCAGTCCAGTTCAATCATTTTATAGCCAAGGAAACTAAGGCCAAGAAAAAGGAATATCTTCTTCCTTCTGTCCCTTGTCCCCTTAGCTACTAAGGTCTAAGACTATTTTAGAAGTATTATGTATTTGCATACTTATAATCATATTGTCTAGGGGCAGCTAGGTGGTGCAGTGGATAGAGCACCAGTGCAGGAGTCAGGAGGACCTGACTTCAGGTCTCACCTCAGACATTTGACATTCACTAGCTGTGTGACCTTGGGCAAGTCACTTAACCCCAGTTGCCTCATCCTGGGTCATCTCCAGTGATCCTGATGAATATCTGGTCACTGGATTCAGATGGCTCTGGAGGAGAAGTGAGGCTGGTGATCTGTACAGCCCTCTCTCACTCAAAACAAAGTCAAGTGCAAGTCATGTCATTATTTCTCTGATGGCATGGTCTTCTTTGGCAAAGAAGGAGGAACACACACATTGAATGTTCTATATTTTAAGTATGAACAGAAGTTTAAATCTTGGCTCTGATCCTTACTACCTGTGTGGTCTGAAGCAATCATAGTTTCCTTCTCTATAAAAGGCATGAATTTGAATGAATGATCTTAACATCTCTTTTATCTCTCAATCTCTACTAAGCTAACACAGAGTTAACCTAGTTTCTATTTTTTTTGAGAATTTCTGCATAATTTTCTTATAATTAATTTCAAGCTTGACTAAATGCTGACATTTGAGAAGTTAGGTGTTGGGATTGGAAGCTCAATTCCGTGTGGACAGTCTCGGGCGGGTAAAGGTGGGAGCTTCTAAATCTTAGAGCTCTCACGAGACCCTCCCAGGAAACGACAGGGAATTGAGGTGAACCGAGCTATCTCGAGTAATTCCACCTCTTCCCGTGAGAAACGTGATGGGAGAGAGATCTCCCTGCCCTCGAGATGGTCCCGGATCTGGGCACACCTAGTTATCTAACAGCACAGTATTCAGATGCAAACTATGCGGCTGAAGGTTAAGTAGGATTGAGGAAGCCTGAAAGCTCTCTTAGCACGTGAGGAGCCAAGAGGACAGTAGGCTCTGCTTCTCTTCTTTCCTTTCTCCCCTCCCCCTCTCTCCCCGCTTGTACTTCTACTTCCAATCCCTTAAGATCTTAGCCTCCTTAGGAAATCTCCCCCTCTTCCTCCTAAGGAAGACCCCCCTGCACTTGTAACCGAGACCCTGAAATAAAGCTCAACCCTTGTTCGACTCTGGAATGTCCTTTCTCTCATATGAGCATCCGGTTTTGGCCAACCGAAGACCTCGGAGGTGAGGTAAGAAGACTCGGGTAGCCCACACAGGCCTCTAGGCCTGGCAGTTAGGAAAGTTTTTTTTTTTTTGTATGAAACAGTATGTAATTGAAGTCTGTCTGTCTTACTTCTCACTTGCTCAGACCAAATAATAAAACCACTAGTACAGTGACTGCTAATATTGACAAACTCTGAAGACAAATTTCTTTTTCTGTTCAGTACAAGGAGATTAAAAATTCAGAGTTTAGAAAGTAACAAGATGATTATCAGGAATGTCTAAGACAGTTGGAAAGAGTAAATAAATCAAATTAAAGATACCTCTAGTATATTCCAATGCATGGAACGTAGTTTGCCTCTAACAATGTCTAGTTATAGGACACAATCAAAGTCATGTGCCAGTTAGGGCCAGTCTCAAAATATCAGGTTGGTCAAAAATGTATAACCTGGAAAAATACTCTGTTTTTCCCTTTTTTTCTTCTTGTTTTTTTTTTTTTAGCATATTTGTTAAATTTAGAGAAGGAAACATGTTAATAACAATAATACTTTCATCTGGCTACACTGGTAGAAAACAAGACTGTCAAAGGTCCTCACACAGGCTTTGTCTCTCTTTTATATTGAAAAGAAAAAATTCAATAATGAATAAAGATTAGTGTCTGCTTAGTTTAGAAGAATTATAACGATAGGTGAATTCCTTCTTTCATTATTTTCAATGGATCTCTTTTCTTGCTTTAATATGTAATCATGGCAGAATTCTGAGTAACAAGTTTCAGCCTAAAGATACAAGAGTAGAAAAGTATGCCTTCTCCTCCTCATCATACTGCCAAACTGTGCTTTGGATAGGAGGTTCATATTTCAAATATTTTTTGTACTTATCAGTTTTTCCTACCAAGTAAGTGCCTGATTTACATTTTTCTCAATATAGCTCTGCCACACTTATTCTAATTAAGATTTTTGGGCAATACACAGGATACTACATTACCTAAGACCAGTGGTCCCTGATATTTTGTCCTTGTACCACTGAATCTGACACTAAAGAAACTCTCCAAATTTAAAGCTCAAAGAAGAAAAAGAAACAAAGAAGGAAAATGGTTTAAAAACAAAGTAAAAATATCAAATGCAAATATAGGAATTATGGGAGGCATTATAGTATAGTAGAACTTGACGTCAAATGAGAGCTGCTTTCAAATCACATCTCTGAAATTTAGTAACTGTGACCACAACAAATCAAATAATGACTTTTAACAGTGAGCTTCGAGTTCATTTTTAAGCAGATATAGAAGACCATGTGGACACATTCTCCGAATTACTACTGTCAGACTAATAAGTTTTAAAGATATACTCTTGGTAACACTAAGGAAATGCCACATCCTCCTGTCCTCCAAAGATCAACTCAAATATGATTTACTCAAATAATTCTTTTCAGATTTCTCTAACTAGAAATTCCTTCCACATCTGCGGAGTACTTTTCTCATACACTGGTTATAGTCAATTTTGTCTTATGATCATGTTTCCTCAACTTGTTTAATCTTATTTTACCTTATTTTTCTGATCTTATTTACTGATATTCACAATAATATTTATATGATATATAATATATATAATATTTATAATAATACAATAAAACAAGATATTTCAAGGCAAGAAGTATAAAATTTATTTTTGTGTGGCACCTGTCAATAATAGACCCCTTTTTCTGTCCCCTTTACTCAAAAGTTTCTGGGGCTTCCAGAACTAGTGTGGCTCCCATCTCTCCCATAATCCTTGAGTCCCTGTCCAGCAGTGGGAAAAACAAAATAGCTATAACAACAAAAAGTGAACTTTCCATCATTTTGTAGGAATTGTATTCATATTTTCTTTTTTTCTCCCTACTTTCCTCCCACACCTAGCACAGTACCTTATGTATACATAATAGCCATTTCAAACATATGTGTTGAATGACTATCCTAATACAAAAATAGCTTTGTAACATTTAGATTTTGCAAGCAGTGTGGTCCCAGATAGTTACTCTTCTTTCCCCAGGCCCATTTTCTGCTGAAGCCAAGGGAGGAAAGTGAAGATAACAGGGATAATACCTGTATCTGGGGAGGAAGTGAATCTTTGGAATGCTATCATTGAGGAGGAGAACCAGTGCCATGGACACCACTGCTATTAACATCACTAGTGGGGAAAGGGCTGGTATTAGTTTCTCTCAGAGATCCTTTTTTCTAAATCTTGAATTTTAAAGTGATGACAAAGAAGCTCAGAAAGCAAAGTCAAACCCTATAATTCTTGGCAAATTCGTTGGAGAGACGGGGGATTTGAGATGTACAGTCTATTGCTGAGGATGTCATGATATCATAATTATTAATGGTCCAAAGTGTCTCTTATAATACAAGGTGCAACAGAAAGTCTACTCCCAGTTTAGTTTACTAGAATGTGAGTGGGAGTAATGCTGGCCCTAGAAAATAGGCATGACAGGAACAGTCATAGAGTAGAAGGAAATAGTGATTTTAGGAGGAACTTGAGGCACTGGTAGGCCACTGTGAAAATGACGCATACCTCCATCATGTCAATACTCTGGGACAAAGTTCTATACACTTTGTGCCTATGCCCTACTTACAAACCTAAAAGTGACCTAATTTTCCAAGATCAAATAAATTTATTATATGAAGGAGTCAGGATCTAGTGTTCTTTCCTTTTAAAATGCTCTCACAGGTTGCCTATTCTCTTCCTTCTCCTCAAACAGGATGCCCTCCTCCTAGCTCCATATTTAGATGAGAAATTGAGTACTCCTATTCTAGGGAACCGCTATAACCCCTCTTTAAGAACACCAATGGACATAGTTTGATTCTTGAATTAAAGCTGAGAACCAATGCTTCATCCTCTTCACACATATAACTCCTTTTTTAAAATCAATTTTCTTTGTTATGCTTAACTAACACCAAATATGATAGACATTTGCATATGCATATTAGAATGGAAAAAAGAGAATTGCATATGAAAGTACAGGTCTCTGTGACATACAGATTGCTTTCCCCTGTAAGTGTATACTATCAACATGTTGCTTTCTAAGCTATCTTGCTTGTCTAGACTTCTTTTCCTCCAGTTTTTTTCTGTCCATTAAAGGAAAGAGATTCTCCAGTAATTATATAATTCATTGTTAATGCATCAGAAATTTAAAGGAACACATCAGCTCCCTCAGGCCTCTAGGAAATTTATGTTTTCTTGATCTAATGTAGTAAATGTTATCCTAGAAGCTTGAAATCGTGTACACCTCCCACTAGCACCACCATCCCCAAGTGACCAATTTATTATTAAGGATTGACTTACACAGTTGGAAAGATTGGAATCAATAGTCTGTAAAAGTCAGGGTACGTAAAACAAAGAATTCACTGGAAGAAAGTGAAAACTGTAATTGCATCAGGGAAGTTAAAAGGGATCATTTTATCACATTCTCCAGTGAAATCTGAAAACTTGCTGGAGGAAAAATATAAATTAGCCTGGCTCTTGTTGCAAACCTAACCCCAAATGCAATATGTAGCATCTACTGTATTATGAAGGACAAGCTACTTCTTTCTTTGCCTGCTACCTTAATTCAGCTGGTGGTAGTTTAGGAGGAGAGTATCCAGAGGTGTTTTGAGGACCTTAGAACAGTTCTGACAGATTTTCATTAACTTCAACTATGGCAGATCTTCTACCACACTGGACAGATAAACTTTAATACACAAGTTAAACTATACTCCACACCGGTAGTTTGCATATGCATTGTGTGTCACTTAGATACGTTGAGTCTGAATTCTCATTTCCTGAGAATAAATGGTACCAATATGCATCCAGTACCTGGTACAATAGAGATGCTCAACATATAAAGCCTTTGATTTTGTGTTTGCCATGTGAATGACCATGGTAATCAGGTACCCTTGTCTGGCAGTCCAGAGGCAGGTGTTTGGTTTTTCCCTTCTGTTTTTATTATCTTTTGACATTCAAGCTCTTTCTAACTTATCCAAAATATAAAGAAGGACCTGTGACAGCAGAACTTAAGGTACTGAAAATAAACTCCAGAGTTGCTTTCTCTCTGTGTCTTTTTCTGTATCTCTGTCTCATTAACTTTTCTTCTAAACCTCTTTTTTTAAATAGTATTCATTTTTCCCACTTGCATGTAAAGATAGTTCTGCCTATAGGGAGAGTCTGCTTGCAAAGGTACTGTTTACATTTCCATATGGGAAGATGATACATGTAACTCCTAAGAACTTTATCATTATTAAGGCAGCTAGAGGGAGTCTACAGAGACAGAGGGCATGAGTGTGAGTCAATTATGATGAGATGATCTAAAAAGAAAAGAGTGAGAAAGAAAACTATATTAGGAGTTGGGGGTAGGGAAAGAGGCATACAAAGAAGAGCTTTTACAATGGAGAGGGACACGTGAGGAGGGGGCAATGGTAGATAATTCTTGAATCTCACTCTCATTGGGATTGGTTTAGAGAGAATACACACATACACAAACACACACACACACACATAGAGACTTAATTGTCTATAATAATCTATCTCAGTCAATAAACAATAAAAGGGGAAGGAGATAAATATGGGGGAGGTGGATTATAAAACAAGAGGATGGGTTAAGGAAGGCAGTGGTCAGAATGGAATCAGAGGAACAGGAGGGAAGGAGGGAAGGAAAGAGGGAGGGAGGGAGACAGAGAGAGAGAAAGAGGTATATCTCTAACCAATAGTGATTTAGAATATTTTCTCATATGGGTATAGATAGCTTTGATATCTTCTGAAAACTGCATGTTCATATCTTTTAACCATTTCACAATTGTGGCTCTTATTTTTATACGTTTTAAACATTTCCTAAATATTTGAGAAATGAGGCCTTTATCAGAGAAATTTGCTATATTTTTTTTAACATTACTTCATTGTATATGGTGCCTTTTAGCAAAATATACTTGCTTTGATAATTTTTTATTTCATTTTAAATTTATGGAATAAAACAAGTATTTTTATAACGTAGTACAATAAAAATGATGATGATAGTACATGGAACTTCCCCTTCCCTGAACTTGACAAATCTAACCTCAAAGTAAACAAGAAAGAGGTTAAGGGGGTGAATAGAATTCTGGAAAAGGTAAATATGATAGACCTCTGGAGAAATGGGGATAGAAAGGAATATACCTTTTTTCACAGCAGTACATGGCACATAAACAAAAGCTGATCATGTACTAGGGCATAAAACCTCACAATCAAGTGAAGAAAGACAGAAATAGTCAATGCATCCTTTTCAGATTATGATGTAATAAAAACTATATGTAATGAAGGGCCAAGGAAAGATACATGAAAAATTAATTGGAAACTAAATAATCTAATCCTAAAGAATGAGTGGGTCAAATAACAAATCATAGAAACAATCAATAACTTCATTCAAGAGAATGACAATAAGCAGCAAACATACTGGAGCTTATGGGATGCAGGGAAAGGAATTCTTAGGGGAAGTTTTATATCTCTGAATGTTTATATGAATAAAATAGAGAAAGAGGAGATCAATGAATTGGGCATGCAATTGAAAAGCTAGAAAATAAATTGAAAATCTCCAATTAAATACCAAATTAGAAATACTGGAAACCCTTCCTTCCTTCCTTCCTCCCTCCCTTCCTCCCTCCCTCCCTTCCTTCCTTCCTTCCTTCCTTCCTTCCTTCCTTCCTTCCTTCCTTCCTTCCTTCCTTCCTTCCTTCCTCCCTCCCTCCCTCTCTTCCTTTCTTCCTTTCTTCCTTCCTTCCTTCCTTCCTTCCTTCCTTCCTTCCTTCCTTCCTTCCTTCCTTTTTTCCTTCTTTCTTTCCTTTCACTTTTTTTGGTGATATGGCTAAAATTAAAATACATTTTGTATGATTGCACATGTGTAATTGATATTATTTTGCTTGCTTCACAAGGGGTAGAAGAGATCTGAGAAAGAATTTGGAATTTAAAATTTAAAAAGAAAATAATTCTAAAATTAATTAATTTTGGAAAAAACTTCAGAATTAAAGACCCTATTAGACTTGAGTTAAAGTGTAGCAAAAATAAAGATGCATTTCTCTTCTTATCCAAGTTAATAGATTTCCTCAGCTCTATCCCTGGATTCCTCCATGAACCCCCTTTAGCTCCTCCTACTTTAGATTATGAAAACTTTTAAAAAAAAATCAATTCCATGATAAAAATTTAAAGTAAATTAATGGTATTTGAAATGATTTCCCTTCTCCCCCAAAGGGGTCCATATTTAAGTTTTATTTATACAGCAGAGAGAGTCCTTGTCGTTTTTATCTTCTAACCCTTTGACCAGGCCTTTAATATGGTCTGGGATATCAGGGCCAGATGTCCTCTTTGCTTTCTCTCTTTTTCAAGAGAGATTAAATCAGCTCAGGAAAATCAGCATGACCATTTCTACAGTTTTAACAGCTGTAAAGTTCAAGGAATAGACTTCTATTTTATTTCCCACTCCATCATGTCCTCTCTGTCATCCTTATTACAACCAATTTTATTAAAGTGGGCATCAGTCTACTCTAGGGAAAGAAAAGTAAAAGTGAAATAAGCAGCATGTTGCTCCATCTTGAGTGCTTCTCTCATCTCATATACAGATTTTATCTTTCTTTAACCCATACTACAGCATGACTGCTCATATTATTACTGAAAAAATAATATAAATGATATTTTAGCTTACTTTTCACAACATATACACAAAAATGCAGGAGAATATTTTGTAAAACACACACATGTGCACGCACACACACACATACGTACACACACACAAACACACACACACAGCCTAAATGACATATGCTGGCTTAAAGTTAGAAGACCTGAGTTCAAATCTACCTCTATCACTTAATCCTGTATGACTTTGGGCCTATCACTTCATATGACTGTGCCCTGTTTTCACCACCTGAAAAATGAAGTAACCAGACTTGATGGTACAGTAAGAGTTCCATACCAGATTTAGATCTATGATCTTAAAACTTGTTTATTCAGTTACTGGCCAAAATCAGCACTCTTTCCTAAATTTGAAACCACTTCTCAACTTACCTAGACTTTCTGGGTGACAGGCTACTTGACAAAATGTTATATTCCTGCTAAATATTCAATTACTTGACATTTAACAAGAAACAGTACATTTTTTTTATTCTTCTCATGAAAGGGTTATATACCCAGGAAATGACATGCACTACATGAACTTGCTTATCTGTGCGCATTCTCAAGGAATGCTCACAATGTAAGTTTCATTTTCCCTACCTGCATGACCTTGAGTAAGTTATGGAACATTTCTTAAGCTATTTCCTCACCTGTAAAATGAAGAGGTTAGATTAGATGATATCTGTGATCCTTTCCCGCTCTAAATGTATGACCTCATTCTATGCACTAAATAGTATGTTTCTTTCTCACATGTTTGTTTCTATATCTGATCACTTAAAAAAAAAAAAACAATAGTAAAAGCATCTTAACTGGGTCTTTTTACCAGACTGAGTTAAGATAATATATTTTTTTTTCCTTTTTGGAATGGACCTGTGATTTCAACTGTGCTGGGAGCTCTACATGAGGAAAGCAAAATAATGTTCCACTAAAGCAAATCTGCATCTTCTCTGCAACTGACACTTGTTTTCCTAGGTACTAAGAGATCAAATGATTTGCACAAGGTTATACAGCTATTCTGTGTTGACTGGAAGCAAGTTTTTTCCAGTTCCAAAAGCAACTGTCTATATTCCAGGTCATATTACCTTTAACTCTTAAGGTAATAGGATTAACATGATATAAAATAATATAACAATATATAATATAAGAGTATATGATACAATATGATATGTATGATATATATGTGATATAATATAATGTAATGATGTAAATAACAACATAACACAAAATGACAGCATAATGTGATATAATATAACATATAATAAAATAACGTTTAATGTGATATGAAAAATGATATGATATAATGAGATGTGGTGAGATGGGACTGATATATAAAATATAATAAATAGCGACATAAAATAACATAGCATGATACAATATGATATGTAATACAATAATATAGAATATATAACATTATATAATATAATACAAGGCAACATAATCTATAATACAAAACAATAATGAAATAACATAATACAATATATGATACAATAAGCTATGCTATACTATACAATACTATACCATACAGTACAATACTATACTATACTACATACTATATTATACTATACTGTATAATACTATGCTATACTATACCATACTGTACTATACTATAGCTTGGCAGATTACATTCTTCCCAGCAATGACTATGTTTTGTTGTTTGTTCTTGTTCAATCACTGAAAAGGCATTTTTAATGTTTGTTCACTATGTGCCGGGCATTAACCATAAAACAACCAAATGAGAGTCCCTTCTCTCAAAAAATTGATTTACATTTTCTCAGTGGAGACAATACGTGCATATGCATACAGTGTATACAAAAATAAATATGCAATAATTTTGTACATGTGTTTGGAGGCAGAGGAGTAAGGAAACTATTGGTTGAAGGGATAAGGGAAGATTTCACTGAACACTGATGATAATCAGGCATTCTAAGAGCTGAGTGAATTTTCTTTTTTTTTTTTTTGGTAAATAGCATTTTTTCCAATTACATGAAAAGATAGCTTTAAACATTAATATTTTATAAGATTTTGAGCTTCAAATATTTTCTTCTTCATTCTCTCCCCTTATCCACCCTCCCCCTCCCAAGATGGCAATCAATCTGATACACATTATACACTGCAATCATGTAAACATATTTCCATATTAGTCATATTGTGATAGAAGAAACAGAGAAAAGCCACCAAAAAACTGAAAATAGTATGATTTGATCTGCATTCAAACTCCCTAGTTCTTTCTCTGAAGGTGGATAGCATTTTCCATCATGAGTCTTTTGGAGTTGTCTTGGATCATTGTATTGCTGAGAAGAGCCAAGTCAATCATAGTTGATCATAGCACAATGTTGTTGTTACTGTGTACAATGTTCTCCTCATTCTGCTCATTCATTCAGCATCAGTTTTTCTGAAGTCCATGTGCCATAACTTTTTCAGTCATTCCTAAATTGATGGGCGTTCCCTCAATTTCCAGTTCTTTGCCACCACAAAAAAAAAGAGTTGCTATAAATATTTTGTATACAAATGTTCTTTTCTCTTTTTGGGGGATACAGTGAAGTTGCTGGATCAAAGGGTATGCATGAATAATTTGATTGCCCTTTGGACATAGTTCCAAACTAACCTCTATAATCTTTTTATTATTTGAAAAATCTAATACATGAATTTTCTCCTTCTCTATCTCTCTCTCACATACATACACACACACAAACAAGCACACACACCTATGTTTATATGTATGTATTCATGCACACACACCCCTAATTGTTTCCCAAATTTCCCTTGCTTCTGTCTGAATTGATTAATTCTACAACCTCTTTGTTTTTCTGAGGATGGAAAGATCAGCTTTTAATTGTAGTTCCAAAGCCTATCTTAAAACAAGTCCATGGGAGTGCATAGGTTGCTGTTTGTGGTGTTGTTTTGTCTCCACTACCTACCATTTTTCATATCTTCATTATTATTAAGATTTTACTTTGAGCACAGCCACCAACAAATTCACCTAAATCTAGGAACCTCAGGAACATTGTAGGAGACACTCTGCAATAATGAATGGTATTCTAATTGGAGAACAACATTAAGTTATGTAAGGGTAGAATCAGAAGCAATGGGTGAAGTTCCAAAGAAGCAAATTTAAGCTGATGGATTCAGGTACAGTAACTTCCTAACTGACAGAACTGTCCAAAAATGCAGTGGATGCCTCCAGAGTTGGGAGGGACCTTGGAGTCTAGTCCAACCACCCATTTTCCAGATGAGGAAACTAAAGTTTCCAGAAAGGTTAACTGGATTGCTCATCAAAGTCACACAAGTCATAAAAATCAGAAATGAGATTTTAATCAGATCTTAGACTGATTCCATTAACAGCTCTTTTCAGTAGACCTTGCTGCCTCATTAGAGGGCTTTAAGCAAAGTTCTAATGGCTATCAGGTTCATCAAAATAGGGAATCTTTTCAATTATACATTGGACTAAATGACTTTGGAGCTCCTTTCCTATTTTTAATTCTGAAATTCACTAAGTATCTCCAGAGTAATAAGACTAAGCATTTTCACCTTGACTTAGAGTATAGAAAACCCTTGAGGATTGTTAGGCAACCCCTGCAGTGTGGTAACAGTGGTGGGGTTAAATTTTCTAGGAGAATATTCTGGAAGCTAGAGAATCTGTGGGGAGGGTTTGAAGCCAGTCCAGGGATTCAGGAACTTGTAGACTGCTACTCTTGTCAATGGAAATGTATACCTTTGTTCTCCCTGGTACATATATATATATTTGAGCTTTGCAGTTCAAAAGGTGGTATAGAGAAATGCCTTATGTTCAGGAGAGTGAGCTGATGTCTTAGAGTGATAATCAGCAGATAGGTGCTCCTATAGACAGATAGAGTGTTGGGTTTGGAATTAGGAAGGTCTAATTTTAAATCTGGCCACATACTTACAAGTTCTGTGACCTTGGATAAGTCACATAACCTCTAATTGTCTCAGTTTCCTTATCTGTAAAATGGGGATGATAATCATAGCACCTGTGTTCCAGGATCATTGTGAAGATCAAATGAAATGATAATTGTAAAGTGCCTCACATAGCGTGAGCCACATAGCAAATGCTATGTAAATGTTAGCTATTATTATCAACATCAGTGTAGAGCAGAAAAGAAAAGATTCAATCTTCAAGACTCAGTTCACCCAGCAAACTCTCATTGGAATATCTATGGAATGAAAGACTCTTTAAAAAAGCATCGAACTCTTAAAAAACAAACACGGAACTCTAAATTGATGGCTCTTGACTAGTAAACTGATTAAATTCAAAGAGCAGCTTTAAAAAGTGTTGCTCCATATTATTTTCTTTAAAAGGAAGAAAAATGTTTAATTTATATGCACTATTAATATTTCAGCTTTCAATTTAGACACTACATTTATCAATCTATCAATCATTCAACAAACATTCATTAAGTGTTTACTGTGAACCAAGCACTACTCTAGGTTCTCAAGAGATAAAGTCAAAGGGGGGTAGAGCCAAGATGGCGGACTAGAAAGACCCACTTACACAGGGTCCTCCTCACAGCCCATAAAATACCTGTAGAGAGGGAATCTCAACAAATTCTGGAGCAGCAGAGGTGGAGAACAACAGAGTGGAGGAGATTTCCAGCCCACAGAGACCTGAAAGGCCCAAGGAAATGTTGGTTGCCCCAGATGCGGAGCTGAGCTCAGAGCCCAGCCCAGCCTTGGCCAAGCAGCACGGGGCAATGAGACTCTGGGAGGAGGACACCTCGGGGCCAAATCTCCAGTCCTAGCAGCAG
Source organism: Notamacropus eugenii (assembly GCF_028372415.1). NCBI lineage: Eukaryota > Metazoa > Chordata > Mammalia > Diprotodontia > Macropodidae > Notamacropus > Notamacropus eugenii. The sequence goes on from NC_092876.1 coordinate 402,039,648, forward strand.
GTCCTCAGACCCCCTTGGCCCACAGGCACCAAAGGTCAGTGACAGGGTTTTCTTCGCAGGCTAGAAAGGAAGAAGGGCCTTCCCATAGCTCCGGCAGCAGGCAGAGACCACAGAGCCTGCACAGCAGCCCATACAGAAGCTCCATTGTTGGAGCATAAAAACCCATGGAGGCACTGAAGTGCTGAGTCTTGTCTCTGCCCTGTGTAGAGGCCCTGGGGGAGTTGGTCTTTGTCTCACACTGAATGGCCACCCTGCCGATCCTGCTTCATCTGAAAACCAGCCCCAAGTGCTGACTTGGGAATGGGAGGCCAGGGGGCTGTGCAGAGGTAACTGCTAAAATTCTGGGCATAAAAATCCCTCTCTGCATCCACATGCTTGATTGTGCCACCATGGAGGAACTGAGACCTCACAGATTCCCAGAGTATACCCTACTTTTGACAAAGGACCCAAAAGTCAAGCAACTGGTTGGGAAAATGCCAAAAAAGGGAAAAACATAAGACCATGGAAGGTTACTTTCTTGGTGAACAGATATGTCCTCCCATCCTTTCAGATGAGGAAGAACAATGCTTACCATCAGGGAAAGACATAGAAGTCAAGGCTTCTGTATCCCAAACATCCAAAATAAATATTCAGTGGTCTCAGGCCATGGAAGAGCTCAAATAGGATTTTGAAAATCAAGTTAGAGAGGTGGAGGAAAAACTGGGAAGAGAAATGCGAGAGATGAAAGAAAAGCATGAAAAGCAGGTCAACACCTTGCTAAAGCAGACCCCCAATAAATGCTGAAGAAAGTAACACCTTGAAGAATAGGCCAACTCAATTGGCAAAAGAGGGTCAAAAAGCCAATGAGAAGAATGCTTTAAAAAGTAGAATTAGCCAAATGGAAAAGGAGGTTCAAAAGCTGACTGAAGAAAATAGTTCTTTCAAAATTAGAATGGAACAGATGGAGGCTAATGATTTCATGAGAAACCAAGAAATCACAAAACAAAACCAACAGAATGAAAAAATGGAAGATAATGTGAAATATCTCATTGGAAAAACAACTGACCTGGAAAACAGATACAGGAGAGACAATTTAAAAATTATGGGACTAGCTGAAAGCCTTGATCAAAAAAAGAGCCTAGACATCATCTTTCATGAAATTATCAAGGAAAACTGCCCTGAGATTCTAGAACCAGAGGGCAAAATAAGTATTGAAAGAATCCATTGATCACCTCCTGAAAGAAATCCAAAAAGAGAAACTCCTAGGAACATTGTGGCCAAATTCCAGAGTTCCCAGGTCAAGGAGAAAATATTGCAAGCAGATAGAAAGAAACAATTCAAGTATTGTGGAAATACAATCAGGATAACACAACATCTAGCAGCTTCTACATTAAGGGATCAAAGAGCATGGAATATGATATTCCAGAAGTCAAAGGAACTGGGACTAAAACAAAGAATCACCTACCCAGGAAAACTGAATTTAGTACTTCAGATGAAAAAATGGTCTTTAAATGAAATAGAGGACTTTCAAGCATTCTTGATGAAAAAACCAGAGCTGAAAAAAAATTTGACTTTCAAACACAAGAATGAAGAGAAGCATGAAAAAGTAAACAGCCAAGAGAAGTCATAAGGGACTTACTAAAGTTGAATGGTTTACATTCCTACACGGAAAGACAATATTTGTAACTCTTGAAACTTTTCAGTATCTGGGTATTGGGTGGGATTACACACACACACATACACACACACACACACACATACACACACACACAGAGACAGAGAGCACAGAGTGAATTGAATAGGATGGGATCATATATTTAAAAAATGAAATTAAGCAGTGAGAGAGAAATATATTGGGAGGAGAAAGGGAGAAATGAAATGGGGCAAATTATCTCTCATAAAAGAGGCAAGCAAAAGACTTTTTAGTGGAGGGAAAAAGAGGGGAGGTGAGAGAAAAACATGAAGCTTACTCTCATCACATTCAACTAAAGGAAGGAATAAAATGCCCACTCATTTTGGTATGAAAACCTATCTTACAATACAGGAAAATGGGGGAGAAGGGGATAGGAGGGATGGGGGGCAGATGATGGAAGGGAAGGCAGAGGGAGGAGGGAGCAATTTGAAGTCAACACTCTTGGGGAGGGACAGGATCCAAAGACAGAACAGAAGCAATGGGGGGCAGGATAGGATGGAGGGAAATATAGTTAGTCTTATACAATAAGCCTATTATGGAAGTCATTTGCAAAACTACACAGATATGGCCTATATTGAATTGCTTGCTTCCCAAAGGGAATGGGTGGGGAGGGAGGGATGAAGAGAAGTTGGAAGTCAAAGTTTTAAGAACAACTGTGGAGTATTGTTCTTACTACTAGGAAATAAGAAATACAGGTAATGGGTATAGAAAGTTATCTGGCCCTACAGGACAAAAGAGAAGATGGGGACAAAGGAAAGGAGGGATGATACAAGAGAGGGCAGATTGGTGATAGGGGCAATTAGAATGCTTGGCATTTTGGGGTGGAGGGAAGGGAGAAATGGAGAGAAAATATGGAACCCAAAATTTTGTGAAAATGAAAGTTAAAAGTTAAATAATTTTTTAAAAAAAGAAATAAAGCACACACAGAAAAATGATATAAAGTCAAAGGAAAAATACACTGTTCTCAAGGAGTTTACTATATGTGCATATGCATGTGTATATGTGTATGTGTATATACACACATATAATATTTGTCTTTGTGTATAAGATAAATATACCTTTATTTGTGGGTGTGGGGGGAGGCAGTAGGGTTGGTGGAACAGGAAAGGCCTCATGTAGAAGGCAGTAATGTAGAAGGTATTGAGCCTTAACAGAGAGTAGAGGATCTTAGAAAAGGAGGTGAGGTGACAGGAGGACTTATAGGTTATGTTATACTGTTTCTCCTCATCTCATTTGATATATATTTATATATACACACACACAGGTGTGCACACAGGGGAGCACATGTGCACATGCATACATGTACGCACATGTGTACACACACTTATATGCACAGGTCCAATGGTTATTTGTTAGGTTCATCAACTGAAAATATTCCTCTCAAGTACAGGTTATATAAGATGACTAAAGAGGTCCTTTCCAACGTTAAATTCTTTGAATCACTGAACGCACCATATATACATGTATTTAAATCTATCTGACCATCTATCTATCTATCTATCTATCTATCTATCTATCTATCTATCTATCTATCTATCATCTATTTATCTAACAATTTCCATTACAAAGACTGTATTTATCTGTGATTTGATATTTAGCGTAGACTTGGGACCGTATTTTCCAACATTTGTTCAAATAGGAGGAGATGAAAAGTATTCCAGTGCTATAGTAGATAGAGTAAAGGTCCTGTAGTCAGAAAGACTTGTGTATAAATTTGACCTCAGATATTTTATAGTTACATGACCCTGGAAAAATGATTTGAACTGTATTCCTCAGTTTTCTCCACTGTAAAATGTGTATCTAGAACATACATTTGTGTGTGTATGTTTATACATGTATGTACATATGCACTGTATATATATGTACATATATATTATTCCTAGTTATATGTACATATGTATTCTATACTTGGATATAAAATTTATAATAATACTTGGAGACAGAGAGGGAGACAGAGAGAGAGAGAGAGAGAGAGAGAGAGTTTCCCATCATATTCCTTAATAAGGTCTTAGTGGATGAGGTTTTATTTTATATTTGGGAATAACCTATATTTGAATAAACCTTATGATACATGAATTTAAGGCTTATAAAATACTTGGGAAAATAAAAACTTTGGTATAATACGTAAAAGTAAATGCTTGCTTTTCTCCTCAACAAAGCAGAATAATTCAGAAAGTAAATCTATTCAAGGCATCATTATTGAGGAAATAATATTTTAGGAGTACTCTGCCATTCTTTCTGTCTGTTGCATAACATGATAAGGAGTTGATACTCAAATCCTAGTACATGAAAAGCATTTCAACTAAAACATTATCTGTAATTTACACCTTTAACCCTGACTTTTCTCCTTCCTTTTCATTTCATTAATAAACTCTTAGAGCAAAAAGTCCTGATACTGACAGAAGAGTGCTTACGTTCTTCCTGTGTTTTCAAATAAACACTTGCTTATTTCTTTCCTTAAAGTCCTGAATCAATCAGAATTCCTTTTTATCCTGGAGATGGTTTTGAAGAAGTTGAATAGCTTTCATTATTCTCCGGATCAGCTTCATAGTACACCATGATATACTACATTAATGTGGCTAGAATTTAACCACCCAGATTTTGCATCTTTCAATAAAAATGCTAGAGGTATTTTTGTTGTTATAATGAATTTTTTTCAGTCTATGCACAACCAGTAGGAAATCCAATTAAATTCATTTAAAAAATCATTTTGTTTACATAGCTGAACACATAAAAATCTTCATTTAGGAAAACAAAGTTTGAACTGAAAATGATTGATATGGTTATTTCCTTTAGCAATAAGAAAGATACGAATGAGCCAAAGAAAGCAGTCTATACATGTTCATGGAGCGATATAAGATCGCTGGGTGACCTTAAATCTTACCCTGTCCCTCCTCAATAACCTCTGTTTCTCCTCTAATTATTCTGTAATTCGGTGACCCTAGCTTTCTTACTGTTTCAAGCATATAACATTCCATCATCCAACTTTGGACATTTTCATAGGCTGTCCCACACGCCAAAAGCTTTCCTTTCTCATCTGCTCCTGGTTTCCCTGACTTCCTTCATGTCTCAGCTAAAGTCCTAATTTTTACAAGAAGCCCTTTCCAGTCCTATATTTTTAGTGTCTTTCCTCTGATATTATCTTCAACTTACCCTGTATATGTCCTTTTTATATATTATTGTTTGTATGTTCTCACTCCTACTCTCTTAGACTGTGAGGTCTTTGACAGCAGGGACTGGTTTGTTTCTGTAACTTTTTATTTTGTGCTGTGTGAAAATTAAGAGAATCACAATTCACCTTTACTAGTTGAAAATGCCAACATATATGCTTTCAAAGAGTATTTCTATGCTCAGTGCTTAGCAGAGGGGCTAACACATAGTGGTGTTTAGTAAATTCTTGGCAACTGATGGATTGGTGCTCTTTTAGCTTCACATTTCAGATTCAGAACCATATTCTAATCTCTTCCATTTATTTTAATAAAAGTTAACTGTATATTCTAAGTATGAGAAATAAGGAAACCAAGTCCCAGAAAGCTTAAATAATTCAGCCAACTTTATTTAGTTATTTAATGGCACAATGGAGGCCAGAACTTCACTCTGTATTTTTCCCCAGTATACCATACTATCTACTGTGGCTGCTTTACTTTGCTTGGGCTGTAGGAAATATAAATCAGGTTTAGACAGTTACAATGAGCTCCAGAATGAATCTCTCCACATATTTTATCATTCTTTTTCAAATAATTTAGAAGTATTAAAATTCAGTCCTTGATGAAAGGCAACATGAATTTATATTTGGATTTTAGGTGCATGGCATCATTTATATCCCTTCTTCAAATCAGTTTCTCTCTTAAAATTTTTACTAATCCCAACAAAAGTTATAATGAATTCTATTTTCTAGAACTCTAGTAATTAGACCTCAATATTAGCTCACTCTTTCACATGTTTGTAATAAATGTCAATTTATACTGTTCATGATGACCCTGAAACACTGAAAGTTATTGGAGTATTAATAATATTTGCTATAGTCTAAGTCAATAAGTATGAAATAAGTGAGTTCTACGTGTCAGGCACTGTACTAAGAAATGGGATTATAAAGGAAAGTAAAAACATGATCCCTGTCTTCAAAACCTCATATTCTAATGTGGTAAATAACATGCAGATAATTACATACATATAAGATATGGACAATGTATCTACTTATCAAGGGGAAGGCTCTAGCAATGAGACTGGGAAAGGACCCCTCTAAGAGACCAATTAGTCAATACTTAAAGACGTCTATCCAGAGTATTCATTAGCACGGCGTACACTGAAACCAAAGCTCAAATACTTTGGCTACAAAATGAGAAGTGATTCATTGGAAAAGACACTGATGTTGGGGAGAAATGAAGACAAAAGGAGAAAAGAATGGCAAAGAAGCAATGAATGTGGGCTTGAATAGACTTTGAGAAAGAGTAAAGGATAGCAAAGTCTGCCATGCTATCGTCTATGGGATCAATAAGAGCCACATGAAACTGAATGACTCAACAACAACGATGACAAAAAAAGGTAAGATTGAATTTATTCTTGAAGGAAGTCAGGGAAGCCAAGGGATGGATGTGAGAAGAGTGAACATTTACTAAGCACTAAGGACAACTAGAGAAGAGATAGAGAGTTGGGAGATGGAATATTGTGTGAGAGGAACAATATTGGTCAATGTTCTTAGATCATAGATCATATGGAAGGAAGTAAAGTGTACAAGAACTGCATTTCTGCAGTGGGGGCCCACTTGAGAATAGAATTAATGTGATAGTATTTTTAATTATTCCAGTTATTAAATATCAATCTTATATGAAGTCTTTTTAATTTATTTAATTAATTGAATAAATATTTATTAACCACTTGTATGCAAAGCTCAAATACTAGGTAAAAGAAGGAGAGAATTTTAAGTGCTGTTATAATAACTATATTAGGCATATTTTATTTACCAGAGTGCACAATTTCCCATAGAACTATGCGCCTAGGGTGGCATGGTAGAGTGCACAGCCACTTCATTGTGGTACTTGGGTGAGTATGAGTGTGCTGCCTTTCAGGATGTAGGTCACACAATGAACTAGTATTGAGCAAAGGGAGCAGAGGTATAGCAAGGAATTGAAGGAAAAATTGCGTGTGATTAAAAGATGAAAATGAAGGCCATCTAGAAGGTTCTCCAGAATAGGACAGGTAACCTGGAGAGAAGTGAGGGAAGGTAGAGGAGAAGACAATGGAGAGAAGAATGAAAGGAAGGTAGAAATAAAAAAGGGGAGGGGGAGAGATAAGACATGGGATTCATATGTCACAGAAACTGGAATGGGGAACATTAATGGAATGCTAATGGTCACCTACAGAAGTCTTACTTAGAAGAATTTACTGTATGATTCTCATGTACCTGAAAATTACCAATTGGCAGTTAGTAGAATTTTAAATAAATACTGGTTGAACGGATTACATTATTGAGGATAGTCAATGAGCAAACATGAGAATGTTTCAAAGCCAATATAGGCAAAGTCATTATGAAATACAAAAAAGATGTTGTAGGGGGAGGAGGCACTCTCAGGTCGTACTCATTTTCTTTTCCTTAAGGAGACAATAGAGAATGGTTTGTCCGGAATAATAAGTATCACTATTTTCTACATGGGAAGCATGGTCTGGGAAATGTGGAGAATAAAAAACAAACTCTATCAGCCATAAAAGTAGAAATACATTCCCTTGGCAAGGGGTGGATGGAGAAAGGAAATAACTATAGCCATAAAAGACTTGACTGCCAAGGAGTAGTCCCTTTATCACCTGACATGGGAGGTGGTACTTCTGAAAATCCTAAGGCATTTTATTTCCAGCTTGCAATGAAGGCATCCGGAACCTGATGGTATTTAATCAGTCAATCAACCAACCAATCAATCAACTAGCATTTATTCAACACCTGCTATATGCCAGTCACCACATAAAGTATTGGGGATTAAGTGCAAATAAAGGAGCAATTCCTACTTGAGGTAATAGATTAAGTCTAGAGATGACGTCAGAATCTAGATTGCAAAGGGTGGAAGGGTTGGAAGAAAGAAAGTGAAGGCAGTAAATACAGATAAACTTTTCAACAAATTGAGGTAAGAAAGAGAGGAAAGACTGAGGATGATAGCTTGAGAGGAGGGAAGAATCTAGTCATGTTAATTAATTCATTCATTCACTTATTTGTTTATATTTCCCAATTTAATTATTTACTATTTATTTATTGGATGTAGAAGAATTGGGTATATTTGAAGGCAGTAGGATAAGAACTCGGAAGAGATTGTAACCAGGAAGTAGGTTGAAGTTTTGAAAAAGGAGATTGCAGAGAATATAATTTGTTACATAAGAGGGAAGGGGATAAGATCAAATACATATGTAGAAGAGGTGACTTTAGCAAGTAGTAGGGACACTTTTTTAGTAGATACTAGGGAAAAGGAGAGAAACCTAGAAATAATGTCAATAGGTTTTGAGAGGAAAATAATAAGCGAAAGGGTAGCTCATGTTGAATGGCCTGAGTTTTGACAGCAAAGTAAAAGTAAAGATAATCATCTGAAAATGGAAAGAAAGATAGGTGTGGGAGTCTGGAGGAGGAAAGATAAGTTTTGGAAGAGTATTTATGTTGAATGAGAGAGATAAATTAGGAAAGAATAAAAGGACTATAATGCGTCAATGAGAGCCCATTTGAAGTTGGGTAGTATGAATTTGAGATACATCCAATCACTCTGGCTCTGAGACTTCCCCTAACTACATTCAACATCTTATGAAGAGGAGCAGAAGTGGAATAATAAGTAGGAATAATCCAGGGATGTGGTCTGGCAAAGGATGAGCTATGGCATGGTATGGGAACAAGTGGTTGGAGAGCAGAGAAAAAGGTAGAGTCAAAAGAGTTAATCATTGGGTCAAGATTGGAGAGGAAAGAAAATGAAATCAAACAAGAGTGATGTCCTGAGAAAGTACTGATGGGTACAGGACTGGAAGTCTTGAGGAAGGCTAAGAATAACGTTTATAGTCATCAGTATTTCTATACGTTTGGTGCTCACAGGGACTGCAGGAGCCTTTCTAACTAAAATGTCACTGCTCATTGCTTCTTAGCCTCCAGCCAGGTGTTTTGACAGTATAGCAATGGTTGACAGTATAGCCTCAAACATCTCATTTAAGTACTCTCCAAATTTCATTACCTACTCTTGAGCTAGATCCTCATATTCTTCTGGGATTTATTCTCAACAGCTGACTTGCAGTTAATCAAAAGAAGCTGACAGACAGTGTTAGCTTGAAACATCTGCTGCTTGACTCACCATGGCTTTCTGCGCACTGAGGATTTTCTGTTGTTTGGACTACTTTTAAGATGAATACTACCAACATATATACATATGAGACACCGTGTGTAGGTATAAAGCTTACATGATATGTTTGCATTTCTATATGAATTATATTGAATCCCATTAAAAACAAAGGTCCACATATTAGTTAATTAAATAAAAGCATGAAAACAAACACACTACGCTCTGTCAGATCTGAAGAGTAAAACCATAAAATCATAGATTTAGATTTAGAACTAGAAAGGTTATTTTTGTTTTGGTTTGTCTTTTATTCTTGAAGAGGAGATGATGCCATGGCATGAAAGTGAATTGGATTTAAGTGAAGGAGGGCTGTGAAAAGTCACCAGTCTCACTTTCTCTTCTGGAGCCATCTGGATACAATGGTGAGATATAGATCAGGGTGACTGGATATGGCCCTGGATGCAGCAGCAGACCTTGACCATTTTAAGCTAAAGTTTTTGATAGATCTCAGTCTGATGGAGGCAGTGCCCATTCAGGGATTAAGGATAGGCTGGGGAAAATATTCACATGCTTATGATAGACATTCCCCTAATTTACCAATGGGTTTGAGGCCTGATGGTTACCCTTAGTCTGCTGAGACAATTTTACTGTAGTGTGACAGCTTCTTGGAGCCAAGGTGAGTTGGGCAAAAGATGTACACCAAAGGTAGATGGGCAGCCCTGAAAAGGGCTCCATCAGCCCTCACACCATAGATTCTAGTCCTTCTTGAACAACCCATACATCCCAAGGTCTAAAGGACTACATACTACATCACTGAATTTCTTTAAAAACAGTTGATATGGAATTACATATTGGCCATGATGACAGAAAGGGAAAGTGACAGATATTGGAAGGGTGTCATTTCAGTGTCTTATCACAGAGCATCAGTGATCCTGGTTTCTTTAGAGCCATCAGAAAAGAGCAGGGTTTGACCAATCCCACCAGTCTTGAAAGTATAGACATGGAGATGGACCATGTTTCTTGTCCAATGGCTAGCTCTTTGAAGTTTGGAAAAATTCCTCACCATAGAGTTGCACATTAGGGAATGAATTTCTCTAAGTCTCACTTCTACTAAGGTACAGATGAAAAGAAAGAATATCTATGTGAATGAGATGATGACATTCTGAATATTTGAACTGCTGAAGAAAGTGTAATACATTTTTCCAGCATCTCTCAAATGGATTTCTAGAGGGATTAAGGAAACAATTTTGTAATCCTTACCGACAATCCTAAGAGTTCCAGTGCTGGAGGGACAATATTTTCTCCCAGCCCTAAGAGAGACTGAGCTATAACTTTAAATCACTTTTTAACAGGGAATCCATCTCTCTGGGTTCTTATATTCAAGGGCAAAAAGACAGAATTAGTAGCAAAAAGGGGAGAAGATGGCAGCTGAGGTGGTAATTGAGGTGGCTGTTAAGTCTTTGAAGATATCTTCTAACATAATACTTGAACAAAGTTGTCGGTTATAACCTTCTCTTCAGAACCCAAGGAAAAGCTGCTAAAGGTTTTACTCTCCCCAACTCCCTTTCCTCATACCTTTTTGCTAGAAGGGACTTCTGTATGATTTCCCCTCTCATTTTTTCTGTATGTTGTTTTCTGTATGTTATCCTGATTTTCTTTCATATAAAAATCTACTATAGATTTTGAATATTTGTGTTGCATATATGTGCATTTATTCTGTGTGGAAGAAAGAGAAAAACAGAGGACACCATTTAGTGATTAGTCAGTGCCCTGAAGGTCATTCCCTAGAAGACTGATTTTTTTTTAACTAGATAAAAGAGGTCATTCTTTATCTCATTTCTTAACTAGCCTTAAACACTGAATAAGTGTTGCCTCAGTCAAATTGAGACCTAGAAAAGACTTCAGCTTAAAAAGGTTAAGGTTTTCCACTGCCTTGGGGCCATCTCCAATCATCCTGATCTATATCTTGCCTTTGGACCCAGATGGCTCTGGAGGAAAAAGTGGAGCTGATGACTTTGAACAACCTTGCCTCACTTAAGTCCAATTCACTTGCAAGTCATGACATCACCTCCCTGATACTATAGTCTCTTTCAAAAATGAAGGACAACAACAAGTGACTATATTTAAAAATAGGTCAGGTGACTAGTTCTCAGCTAGACAGTCAGGTATTGCTACAGATGGATTCAGGCTGCAAGTGAGGGGCAGGCAACCTTTAGGCTGTGACTGAGGGAAGGTTATGCTTCTAGGCCTCCTAGGGACAGCGAAAGTTATGGTATAGGAAGAATTAGTTTTACCCCTTTTCCCATTGGAATAGCAGGCTAAAACCGAGAGAGGACTACTATCTAAACTTTGCTCAACTCTCAATCCTGGAGCAATGTTTAGAGGGGTGTTGGCTCTTTGTTTTAGTCTCCAGTCACAATAGGAAAAGTCCTACTGTATCCTGGAGGGTTAATATACTGGGAAGAAGGAAGGGAAGGAAATACAGCAGCAGTACAGAGTTATTTTCTTGGGGATGGGGGAGAAGGTTGAGAAGGATTGCTGATTGGGGGGGACTAAGGAATAAGATGCCAAATAGTGTGTTCTCTGCTTTGGGTCATGGTGAGGAGTGTGGAGGAGGGTAGCAGGAGCTCTGCTGCATTTCATAGGTGTAAAGTGGGTCATTGGGACATTGCTGGGAGAAGAAATTGGACTATTGCTTGTGAGGATGTCTATGCTGTTATGATCATAGTCAAGACCACTTCCTCCCTCCTTTTTGTTTCATTCTCATTCCCTCACTCTTACTCTAGAGAAGCCCAGCATGTGCTGGTCTGTATTTTTAGGGGACAGGAAAGTCAACCCAGCCATGTAAAATTAGTATTAACAATAAACAAGCTCCTATAGCCTAAAGAGAAATTTTTCATAGTTCCTGACATTAGAGGTACAAATGAATACTAGCATTTTATGCCCTTTTAACTTTGAAGTTAGTCTTTTTTTTTAAATAAATTGACTTTTTATTGCATTTTACTGTTCATAAGTGCCTAATTGCATTTTAACCTTGCAACATAAATCATTGGACTGGCTAGGCAAAACACAATAGGGGAAGAAATATTGCTTTATTTTGGCTAAAAGACCTCAGGTATTCACTTTAAGACAAGTTACAACATTGGATCTCTGGGAGGGACCTTGTTAATGTAAGAGGCAGATATCATTATTATTACTGTCAATATTATTTGGGGGAGAAATAGTATGTTTGAAAAAAAAAAAGACATGCTAAGGCAAGAAAGGCACCTTCATCTGTTTGGTAATTTTGCCTAGAACTGAATTCACTTTGAACCATCCTAGAGATTCTGATATCAGAGAAGGGCATTTTAAGCTCTTTGAGCGTTGTATTTGTGTCTATTGCATATAGCACAGTGCCTTGCAGATAGTATTTTAGGTGTTATAAATGTTTGTTCAATTGAATTAGAGAGAATAATATAGTAAAAAAAAATGGACCAGATAGATATCTTAGTCCTAGGCATCATCTTGCTTCTAAGTACTTCTATGAAAGGAAGATACGTTTTCTTTTTGAGTCTCTTCATTCCTGGTATAAGAAGGGTCTCAAATCTATAATCTCTACATTTCTTCCAATACAAAAAGGGTACAATTCAATGAAATCTCTAGCCAATGAATTACATAATTCTTCAGATCTTGGTCAAACCAAAAAATGCTGAATGAACTTAATGAGGGAAGCAAATAAAAAGAAAAGAGAAGGAAAGGGAAAGGAAGAGAAAGGGAAGGAAGGGAAGGGAAAGAAAAGGAAGGGAAGGGAAGGGAAGGGAAGGGAAGGGAAGGGAAGGGAAGGAAAGGAAAAAGGAGGAAAGGAAAGGAAAAGAAAGGAGAAAGAGGAAAGGATGGAGAAAGGAAAGGATGAAAGGAAAGAAAGATGGAAAGGAGGAAGGGAAGAGAGAAGGGAGGGAGGGAGGAACAAAATATTAAATTGTCTTCTATGTGTCAGGTAGTATGCTAAGTATGCATTTAACAAATTATATCCCCTTTCATCCTGACCACAGTCCTGGGAGGCAGGCGGTATTATTTCCCCCACTCACAGCTGAGGACCCTGACATAAAGGTTAAGTGACTTGCTAAGGGTCACGCAGGTAGTAAATGTCTGAGACCAGTTTTGAGCTCAGTTTTTCCTGACTCCAAGCTCAGCATTCTAACCTTTGTGCCACCTAGCTGACTCTAATTGAGGTTTCACTGAATAATGCACAGGAAAGCAATTTCAAAAGAACTCAAATAAAGATTCTGTAATGAGGTTAATTAGTAAGCTATATTGCTTGGGGCACTCTTAGGGATACCAGTGTAGTACACTGAATACTGTACACATGACTATCCCTAAGGTTCAGGCAAACTTAGATTTAGAACTGGAAAGGACTTTTGAGCTCACCCAGTCTAACACCCTCATTTCATAGATGAAGACATTAAAGCCTGAAGAGTTACATGACATATCAAATGTAATCTCATGGAGCTTAAATTTAAATAGAGAGAAATCAAGCAGATACAAACGTATATCAGAAAAAATACATGAAGAGAATAAATTCAAAAAATACAAAATACAAAAAAAGGGTTAGAGCTGCTGGGGGAATCAGAAAAGGCTTCCCGTAGATGATGGTACTTGAGTTGTATCTTGAAGGAAGAAATATAGAAGTGAAGAAGGAATTAGAATTAGGTCTGGAACTCATTTAGTGCAAAGGCATAGAAACAGAAGATGGATGTCATGTATCAGGAACAGAGATAACCAGGTATGATTTCAAGATACTTGGAAATTCTTTATTATTATCACTTATTGTCAATATTGTTTCTGTTTTTGCTACTGTTGTTATTGTTTACTAAAAGTGCTGTTATTGCTACATTTAGTACATTTCACCATTACGCTATTAGATCATTATTACGTTTAAACTCAATTATATGGGGCAACAACAACATTGTTGCTTTTAAAGACAGAATTAAACTATTTTTCTAATAACTGCAAGAAAATTTGATAGTAAGGTGGAAATGGATCTTGGATCTTGTTTTCCTGGGCGTCTACATCAATTTCTAGATCTCATACAAATCTGTCTATATTCTTACTGCCGAATTAATAAACGACTAGGACATCCTACATAATTTTTTTTTATTGCATAAAATAAACAGCAATGTATTTGTATGCCCCTGTATCTTAAAATACTGGCATACATGTTTTATTTTTTAAAGCAAAGAGACATTATCTCTCTTTTCTCAAGGCACCATATTCGTAGATTTATTCATATATTTCCATATCATTTCCTTGCACATGCAAAACATGAGTAACAGAAGAAAAATGTACTTTGACTGATAATTCACAGAAATGAATATCTAGCGATCCAAAATATGGCCTTTGGTTTTGAATTTTCTCCACTAACAAGCAAGAGAAATACAAATAAATAACATTACAAATCGCACTTTGATTTGAGTGCTAGCTCTTCAGTTTTAATTTGTTATTTGTAATTGAATTTGTATCCTTAATAAATTTTGCTAAGGTAATGAAAACTTGAAATATTCTATAACAGAATATTCCAAATGTGAATAACTGAGGTTTGAACATGTTTCCTTCAAGTCTGTTGATCACAAATGCATGATCATTATTAGTTTTAGTTTTATAGTGGAAAAAATTGGAATAAAGTATGGTCCCTGAAGTGAAATCTCAAAATCTCCTCCGTGAAGAAGAATTAGCTTTGCTCTAAAATGTGAGTGTTTTTTTACATGAGGAGTTAATCAGTGTGTTTTGGTTTTGATGCTTTGGGGCTTGAGGGCATAGTATGAAATATACTAATGTCTTTTAGGTGAGTATATTATTATTAGTATAAAAGATTGTTGTAGATGCAAGACTAGAAGTTATTAGAAAACTAAGTCTTGGATTGATTATGTAGATTTGATAATTATTTTCATTGAGATAATTTTTAAATCCATGGGAGCTGATGAGATCTCCGAGAGAGAGAATATAGAGAAAAGAGAGCCTAGGCTAGGGCCCTAGAGTCCACTCATACACAAGAAACAAAATGACTGATGATCCTGAGAAGGTTCAGTCAGATATATAGAAGGAGAACCAGGAGAAAATTACAAGAAAAACAAGCAAGAGAGAGCATGTAGAAAGATTAATGATCAGTAGTAGAAAACACTAAAGATGCATCCAGAAGGATGAAAACCTAGCCACTGAAGCTTAGACTCCTGCCCATAGGACTCTGGATTCTAACTGGTGAACTTTCAGCTTATCTTACCCTGTCTTGGGACCATGATATCTCAGTTATTCCTAAGCCATTTCCCTTTCCCCACTCCTGTTTTCCAATTCTTGCTCCCCTCCATGTGTTGGGTTCCAATTGGGTAAGTTCTTTGAATGCAAACACTCTCTAGCTTTTTGTGTTTTGATCCTCAGTGCTTATCACAGTGAAGGGCTCAGAGGAAACACTTAATGCCCATTTTTGTATTGATTCATTCATTCTTTGAACCTTGGTTTCCTCATCTGTAAATACAAGACGATGATAATTGTTATTTCACAGGGCTGTTGGGAATACATGAATGCCTTTCAAATACTCTAAAGCACTGTGTAAACGTAATGTGTCATTATAATCAAGAGAGGACAAGAAGTGTGGTATGTATCATGGAAAGAGCACTGCCCTTGGAGTTAGGAGATACAAGTTCTAAGAGTCTCTGAGTCTTAGCTTTTTTATCTGAAAGTTAGGAATTTTGCCTAAATAATTCTTAAGGTCCCTTGGAGAAAAATATTTCTAAGATTGCCTCTTATTGATGATAATAGTAGTGATGAGCATTTGTTATGCCCCATTGCTTTCTGATTATAGGCCATTTCAGTTACTGGATTTTGTTTCATTTCCATATGCATTAACACTTAAGTCTTTCCATTGAAAGAAAAATGTTGCTATCCATAGTAATAAGAAATGTCAGTTGAATGCCCAGAACATCTCATTGTCATCAGAGATATTTTAGGAAAATTCCATCTCAGTGCTGTACTAGTATCCACAGAATAATCCTAAAAGGCCAAAAGGAAGACTTCCTCTGGAGGTCAGCCAATTACCATGTTGGTGGAAAGAAAATGTATAGTAATAAAAGAGAATTGAGATCAATTGTGATCTGCATAATTGAATTCACAAGTAAAGTTGAACTCAGTCATAGGATGATCAATCAACAAGGATTTATTAATATCAGACTCTGTGCCGGTAAACACTAAGGACCCAAAGAAATAAGCCCTTCTCTGAAAGAACTAATATTCAGGAAAACAAGAACACATACAGAAACAAGTGGATATAAAATATATTCAAATGAATGCAATGTCCTTTTTGGGCGGAGGACATAAGAGGTGTGGAGTAACCAAGAAAGACTTTAGAAGAAGATAATCCTTAAGCTAAGTTCTGAAGTAAATGAGAATCTAAGTGGCAGGATGATGAGAGTACAATACAGATGTTGGGTACAGATCATATGAAATTACAAAGAAAGGAAATGGAATTGAATAAGAGTAAGATCAAGGAAACCAGTCTGGCTAGACCTATAGAGTGTGGGAATGGAAGAACAAGTATTTATTGAGTATGTTCTCTGTTCTAAATGCTTTGAAGTTATCTTATGGGCTCACATAAACCTTGGGAGGTAAATGCTATTAGTACCCTCATTATGGTTGAAGAAAGTGAAACACAGTTTTTAAGTGACTTGCCAGAGGTTACAAAAGGTAGGAAGTGTGAACTCAGATCTTTAATCTGGATCCAGGGTTTTATCCACTATGCCACCTAGCAGGTAGATTAAGGGATCTTAGCATCATTTGTGTCCATTCTTAATTTACACAGGGGGGACTTGAGGCTCGGGGAATTTAAATAACTTGGCTCAGGACTCACATAATAAGCAACAGAGCTGAGATTTGATCTTGGTCTTCTGATCCAAATAATTTGTACTAGTGAAGAATAAGCTATCAATCTTAACAGAACTTTAATAAATTTGTACTCCTCTCCTTACTTCATCAGGTGTTTTTCAATCATGTCCAGCTCTTCATAACCACATTTCAAGGTTTCCTGGCAAAGATACTGGAGTGGTTTTCTATTTCCTTCTCCATCTCATTTTACAGAAAAGGAAACTGAAATTTGAAATCACAAAGATAAGGCATGGTAGAGTGCTAGGCTTGTAGGAAGACATCTTCCTGAGTTCAAATCTAGCCTCAGATACTGACTCCACAAGTCATTTAACTTTGCCTCATTTTTCTCATCTATAAAATGGCAAACAACTCCAGTATCTTTGCCAAGAAAACGCTAAATGTGGTCACTATGAGTTGGATGTGCCTGAAAAATAACTAAACAACAACAACCTTGAATTGCATTATTGCATTTATTTTGATTCTTTGGGTAATTTATGTTATTCAACATAACTTCTACTTACATATTCATTTCTTCCTAAGGAAGTTTTTCAAATAGGAAAACTTCTAGTTCCTTCTCTGCAGTAAAACCAACTGTTTGAAGTTAGGTTATTTAACTTGTCTAAGCTCCATTTTCTTTATTTGTAAAAGAAGATGGACTGGAAGATAACCTTAGTCTGTAACCATTTTAGGAACTTGTATAGTATTAGATGTATGTCCAAAAGATCAAAGAAAGAAGAAAAAGACCCATATTACAAAACAAAACAAAACAAACCATTTTTATAGCAGCTCTTTCATTGTATCAAAAACAACAACAATAAAACAAACCTGGGAAACTTTAGGGGTTCCCATCAACTGAGGGAAATGCTAAATAACTTACAGTATATGTATATAATGGGATATTACAGCATCACTAAAATGATGTAATGGATACTTCAGAGAAAACTGGAAAAACTATATGAACTGATACAAAATAATGATGAACCAAGAGAATAATTAATACAATAGCAATCTTACAAAGATAAACAACTAGGAAAGACTTTAGAACTTTGATCAATGTAAGGAAGCACACAATTTCTGTGGACTAGTGATGAAGCATACTAACTACCTCTCAACACAGAGGCTGTTAAAATGGGGAATGAAAAATACATTTTGAATATGATCAAGGAGAGGATTTGCTTCCATTGTTATTAATACAAGTCAGTTGTAGGTGCTGGACTAGTGCTTAGTAAAGAGATAAGAACCAGACTAGTTATGTACATGTGAGAATTATTTGTATCAAGATGATATTTGAATCCATGGGAGCCGATGAGATCACTCATATGGAATCATCACTCATGGAATATAGAGAAGAGACTACACATATGTTTTGAGGGCTTTTTCTTTTGTTCATTTTTCTTTTCAGTTGGGAGAGAGTAAAAGGGAGAGAGAACAAATGCTTCTTAATTAATCATAAGCTTTTCACTTATCTATTTTGTATTTTAAAAGGATTACAAGATCATGCATTTTCAGCTATTATCTAGTCCATTTTACAGAGGATATGACTAAGGACTAGAGAGGTAAATTTCAGGATTGTACATTTAATTGTGGTAAGCTTTTCTGTATCATTTCATACCCTAATAATTTGATCATAAATCCTAGTTGTTACCATTTTTCTTATGCTACAATCACAGAAATATAACACTGTAAAGAGGCAGTCTAGCATTGTGAATAGTGAAAGATGTAGAACAAAAAATAAAACCCAAAAAGAACAATATGTTTAAATTCATTTCTGATACCATGGGCACATTATTTAATCTTTCTAAGTCTCAGTTTAAGTATAAAATGAGGGGGTTGGGCTAGATAGTCTCTATAGTCCATTCTAGCTGTAAATTTATGTTTCTATAACTTCATAAAGTTCTCTTCAGGATAGTATAGTACATGATTCACTGCATTTAGAGTTAGAGAATCTGGGATTCTACCTTGGCATTGCTCCTACTAACTGATATGTTCTCATACATACGTACATATACAAACACACACACATATGTAATTAATTTTGGAAGAAAAATATACCATTTAAAGGAATAATTGCAAAGGCTAACAACAGGTATATATGAGTGGATTTGTTGAATGTAAACAAAAGATTTTTTTGTTTGTTTGTTCTTTTGCTTTTTTCCCTCCTAAGAAAGCCTACGAAATGGCTAAGATGTAAGGATAGAATCAAAATGTCCTACATTCGTGGTAGCCACAGGAATTCAACCAATGCTATGTAGACAAAGAACTATCTAGGAAATGATCAAGTCATGCAAATTTAGACTAAGTCATGAGCATTTTTAACTGGATAAGATTTGTGTTAGCCATATCAGACTTTCACTGCTATTGGTCAGTCATTTTTCAGTACTGTCTTTCTGTGACCCCATTTGAGGATTTCCTGGCCAAGATACTTTAGGGGTTTGCCATTTCCTTCTCCAGCTTATTTACATATTGAGGAACTTGGGCAAACAGGATGAAGTATCTTTCTAATAAGTGAATGAAGTCAGATTTGAATTCATGAAGAGAATTCTTTCCTATTTCAGACCTAACACTCTACTCTCTTTACCATCTAGCTCTGTACAATAGACCCTACAGGAAGATTACCCTTAAGGACCTTAGATAGACTTGCTCAATTCAGTTTATGCAACAAAATGGTTAAGTACTGTGCGATGCATAATTTCCAATTGGAAAAAAAGAGCAACTATAAACTAACCTATGAGTAAGGACATCTTTATAAAATAATAGACAACAAATTCTTTCATTACACACAGAATACACAAAATACCCTTAGTATATAACAAACAAACTGTACTAGAACTGAAGAATTAAAATACAGAAGACTCTCCTAAGATCATTTCCATCTGAATTCCATAAAAATGATGAGATAAATAAGATCAATCATAATCATCATCATCATGATAACTATTATTAATAATTATTAGTAATAGTATTGATAATTAGTAATAATTATTGCCAATAATTATTAGTAACATATACCATGATCCTTTCTTTTTGAACTCTATCTCAAAGTTAAGAGGAATAAATAGATAATTGTTTAAACCAACCTATGTATTCCAATACCCATGTTAAACCTTATTTCTAAATTGCAGAATTTTTTTCAGAAGTAGTCATTGTATGGGAATGTTATTGGGTAGGGAGATTTTTGTTAAAATTATATGTTGCATACCACTGGTTCAAAAGATTGATATTGCTTCCCTATTATAAGTTATAGCTAAGGAGTAACAGAAACACTATGGATATCTAATATCATAGTGTCAAGAACAGGTTTCAAACTTTTCTGAGGTATGATACAGAAATAGGGGGATACATTTTTTCATGAAGACCAAGATACAAACTCATTCTTTCTGATTCGGCAAAATGTAATGATTGAGAAAGGAACTACATCTTGTCTAATACATTTGAGTAAGATGGTAAGAGTGACCAGATTATGCAGGTTCAGAGAAGTTATGAATAGATCTACACAAATCCCTTGCCACTACTGTGAAAACAATTCAAATAGCATATTCTACTGATGATAGGCTATTGTCACCACTTTAAATAAGGACAACAGTTTATTATGAATAGTAGCAGCAAAATATAGTTGAAGACTAGAATTTTATAGTGGCTACTGCACTTTGCAACACAACTATTTTTTCCAAACAGTATAAGTATTCTTAAGACTATGTCAAATCCCTAAATATGGGGGGATGTTATTTATTTATCTATTCTATATTCATCTATCCAAAAGTAGAGTATTAATTGAAAGATATATGTCTCAGTCATCTTTTTAGCCATTCCACTGACATTTCAGTGAAAAACATAAATTCTTTCAGAATTTCTCATAATTATGCTGAAACCTGCTTGAAAACAATAACAATGGATTGACCTGAATGCTTTCATGCTGACTTTAAAGGAATTTCTAAGGATTGCCAAATAATCTAGAGAATATACAAATCAGCACAGATTGCCAACTACAACTTGTCTGATCTCAACTGGGAGAATGATTTAGAAAAAATAATTCAGACTATGACTTCAGGCTATTGTTTGATCAAGCTATGTAAACAATTAGTCATCTACTCACTATTGATTAATGTATGTTAGAGTATCATGTTGATTTCATTCTTTTAACATGTTTCCCTGTGTGTAACTCCTCCACTTTAGGATTATTGTTAGAAGAACTATACTAGTAACATCAAGTGGCGGTTTGGAGTGTAATGGACAGTGAATCAGAGACAAAGTATTTCTGCCTAGAAATCTTCCTAGAAAGTATCTGTCTTACAGTTTAAATGAATTCCATGTGTGTGAATATACATGTAGATGTCTAGTACTATCCACTCATCCTGAAACTGGGACTTCTGAGGATGCCCCTACAGTATCACAGTAGAGATCAGGACTCTGGAGATGAAAGTCTATTTGTGGATCAGAGATCATCCATTTTCCTTCTCCCTGTTAACTCCAGAAAATTTTGCTCTAATCTTAAGACAGACAAAGGGGCTGACTCTCAGGGATAAGCTTGCTCCTTTTATCTTTTTGAATTGTGGGGAGAAGTAAGAAGTTATAAGATTTGAGAGAGGCAGAAATAGGAGAAGGGAAACTGCCATAAGAGAAAAAGGATGGAAGGTAGAGGAACACTAGTTCCAGATTCCAGGGACCAGGCAGAATGAGTGAATCCCACATGAGGCATAACTGGACAATTACTGAATTGTGGAAAATGATCCAAACTAGAGATGGAAGGTTGCATTTCTTTATTTCCCTTTTTTTCTCCCTGTTATTTAAGAGGGACTGATGACCCTTATATTATACCTCTTCCTCTCATCCTTACTCTTCCTTCTTAAACATTTGTTTACCTTTTAGAGTTTAAAATTTTGCTTTGTCTCTTAGACCAGAACATGTTCTAAAACTGTAATCACTGGAATGGTTAAACTTTTGGTATTTTGTCATTTTGTGGAAATGATGAGAGATAACTGGGAGTACTTAAGGGAAGAGATAGATTTAAAATTTCATTATTTTGCCAGATCAAGATCTCTGCTTAGAGGCTTAGGGCTAGGAAAACAGTTATTGATTCATTTTTCTTAAACTTCTTTTTCTACATGAAGAAAGAGAAAAAGAAATTCCATTTGAAACCACTGAAGACTATGTAAAATACTTGAGTGTCTACCTGCCAAGGAAAACCCAGGGACTACATGAACAAAATCACAAAATACTTTTCACACATATAAAAGCATCTAAATAATTGGAGAGATATTAATCGTTCATGTGTAGGCTGAGCCAATATGATAAAACTGATAGTTCTACTTAACTTCCTTATTCAGCACAATGCCAATCAAACTTCTTAAGAATTATTTTATAGAGGTAGAAAAATAATAATAAAATTAACCTGGAAGAAAATATGGTCAAGAATATAAAGAGAATCAATGAAAAAAATGCAAAGGCAGTCTAGCAATACCAGATTTCATACTGTATTATAAAGGTAATAAAGAAAACAATCTGGTTTTGGCTAAGAAATTGAATGGTGGATCAGTGGAATAGATTAGCTACATAATACACAGGAATAAATGACTTTGGTAATCTAGAATTTGATAAAATCAAAGATCCAAACTTTGAGGATTAGGACTCATCGTTTGAGAAATATTGCTAGGAAAATTGGAAAACAGTTTGACAAAAACTAGGCATAGACCAACTTCTCATATCTTTACCAAAATAAGGTAAATGATGATTAAATGATCTAGACATTAAGTTAGGGGAACATGGACAAATGTACTTGTCAGATCTATGAATAAGAGAAAAGTTTATGACAAAAAAGAGACAGAGAAGGTGACAAGAAATAAAAGTTATTTCAATTATATGAAATTTAATAAAAAAGGGTTTGCACAAACAAAACTAGTGCCATCAAAATTATAAGGACAACAGGAAAATGGGAAAAATTTTACAGCACATTTCTCTAATAAAGACCTAATATTTCAAATATATGAGACTGAAACAAATTTATGTAAATATGAGCCATTCCCCATTTGTAAAATGGGCTAAATCAGGTTGAAAGTAAGTGGGAGACCTCAAATCTTTTGCTGAGTTGGGGGGTGTCTATCTTAAGCATGTGAAGAATTCCCCTGTAGCCTAGGGGGGAACAGCATGGTCTGTTCCAACAAGCTTTAGAGGCCACAGAAGCAGATTTTGTGGAGTGTTTAGAGCTTGGTCAGACATCAAAGATGTCATGGTCATCCACTGAATCCTGAAGCATTGTCAGTTATCTTGATTTTTGTCTTGCCACTGGACTGTGATGGCTGGAAGACAGAGTGAGGTTGATGACTCCATGCAACTCTGCCTTACTTAAATACAATACATATGCATGAGTCAAAAATATCTCCCATACAATTTTACCATATTTACTTACCGCAAAGTCCTGTGGCAACAGACAAATGGCAAAGCAGCATGTATGAATACACTGGGAGTTGTAGTCATGCCTGCACGCAGGTGTTCCAGGACATAGGGTTGTCTTCTCTTTGAACTGAAGCAGCAGTGAGATTTGGCAGCCGCATGGGAGTCTGAGCAACCTTTTTAAAGTACCTTATTGCCCATATCTGGGCATTAGGAAGGGACAAGAAAAGATGCATTGAAAATCATCTGTTTCTTCTAAACTAACTCTGGCCTACTTGCTGTGGCAGGAGATGATCAAACCTTGCAGCTGAAACACACACACATACGCGCACACACACACACACACACACACACAAATGTATAAAAACTTTTACAATGGTGATTCACTGAGCATTGTCACATTGAATGTATACACACTTAGGTACAGTATGAAATTCAGTTACCTGAAAGACGAATCACTCCTGTTGTAAGATAATTTAGCAGGTATCACGTCCAAATAGCAGCTCTGAGTGAAACAAGGGTGGTACCTTATGAAACTGAATATACATTTTTTTCTAGACTGGCTATAGTGATGAAGAGTGCCATGAAGCTGGCAAAGGTTTCACAATCAAAACTAATCTAGTCAACAAGTTTGTATGCCTCCCAAATGGAGTAAGGGAAAATCTCATGGCAATGCAATTTTCTCTTGCAGGAAAGTGCCATGTCATCATCATCAGTGCATATGCTTCCACCATGATGAACCCTGATGAGGTCAAAAACTTCTTAACACCTGAAGACCCTCATCATCAATGTATTGAAAGAGGACAAGCTTATAATTCTGGGTGACTTTGATGCAAAGAGTAGGTATAGACTATTAGACAAGGCAGGTAATCCTTGGGAGGAATGGAGTTGGAAACAACAACAGCAATGATCATTTATTACTGAAGATTTGGGCAACTCATGACTTTCTCATCACCAACACTGTCTTCTGTTAAGACTAAAATCTTTGTGGATGAGTTCTTGTAACAAACAGTGGTATTTAATAGACTACGGCATTGTAAGAAGAATAGACATTGTGAGACTAACAAAGGTGATGTGTGGTGCAGAATGCTGGACTGATCGTAGACTTATCCTCTCCAGGCTCTACATTCACATTCAAAAGAACTGGCAGCCCCAAGATAAGATAACTACCAGAAAATTTAATGTCAATAGATTAGAGTGCTTCTTTGTGTGTGAGTAGTTTATTATAAACTTGGAGGGAAAGCTGAGCCAATACACACTTGACAACAGTGGAGCAGAAAATGAGTGGGCCACTTTCAGAGATATATCACTACATTTACTCATCTGAGCCAGAACACTTACAAACATCAAGATTAGTTTGACAAAAATAACAGGGAAGTTCAGGAGCTGCTAAATGAAAAATGAGAACTCCACAGCATTTACCAGCAGGATAGTTTGTGAGTCTCTAAGAAGACAGCATTTGACTCCATCAAAAGTAAAGTGCAAGCAAAGTTGAGTGAATTATAGAATTCTTGGCTCAGTAAGAGGGCAGAGGAAATTCAGTTTTATGTTTATAGTTACAAGCCAAAACATTTTTATGATGTCCTGAAGGCTACTTATAAGCAAAAGAGCTATGGTGCATCTCAACTATTCAGCTCTGATGGAGCCATATTGATTAATGATAAGAATATGATCTTGGAAAGATGAGCTGAACATTTCCATAGCATTCTCAATAAACCATTAGCAGCTAATGTGGAAGCCATTAAATCTTTACCTCAGGTTGAAGGCAATCCATCTCTAGCCAAACTTCCAACTAAAGAAGATGTTTTGAATGCAATTAAGCTCTTTTTGTATATCAAAGCACTTGTTGCTGATTGTATTTCAGCTGAGATTTAAAATGCAGGGGATCCACTGCTCATAGAAAAGCAGACTGAAATCTTCCAGGGTATGTGGCAAGAGGAGGTTATTCCTCAGGAATTCAAAGATGTCTCCATTGTCCATCTCCATAAAAGAAAGAGAAATACATTGCCCTGTGACAATCATGGGGGCAGAGGTCTCTCTTTTAATTACTTCTGGCAAGATTCTTGCCTGAGTCCTCCTTAATAAACTAATCTTTCACATGAGAGATGGTTATCTACCTGAAAACCAGTGTGGCTTCAGGAAAGGTTGAGACATGGTTGATATACTGTTTGCTACCCAACAATTCCAGAAGAAATTCAAGGGGAAAAATAGAGGCCAGTACACAATATTCATGGTTTTTCATACTGTCAGTCATGAGGACTTGTGAAAGATCATGGTGAAATTTGATTGCCTGGGGAAGTTCATCAGTATTGTATGCCACTTCCATGATAGCATGCCTTCATGGATTCTAGATAATGGATTATAAGATCATGCTTTCCAAGTCACTAAGGGAGTAAAGAGGGCTTTTTAGCATGATGTTTTTACAATGTTAGACTCTTTCAACTAGGATGAAAATGGCACCCTGGTCAGCTACCACACTGATAGTAAATTATTTAGCATGAAAAGGCTACAAGTCAAGGCTAAAGTACAGGGAGAGTTAGTACATTCAGAGTTGATTGTGTACTCAGTGTAGCCTCTGAAGCTGTTATACAAAATAGTATGGATCAATTCTCTGCCCCTTGTTCTAATTTTGGTCTGACAACACCAAGAAAAGTTTCTCCATCAGCCAGCACCACATCCATAAATGGAACCATAAGTCACACCAAATGCAGAAATTTGAATGATTTGAATAAATACACTCACCTTGGCAATATACTTGCCAGTGATGTACACATAGATTATGAAGTTGATACACACATTGTTAGAACTAGATCAGTGTTTGGGAGGCTCTGAAGGAAAGTGTGGGAGAGAAGAGGTGTCAAGTTGTCCACCAAACTGAAGTTCTATGGAGCCATTGTGCTGACCTCACTATTGTGTGCCTGTAAAACCTAAACAGTATATGAGAGTCATGCCAGGAAACTGAGTTGCTTGTATTTCAATTATCTTAGAAAGACTTTAAGATCCCCTAACAAGATAAGACATTCAAGTTTTTTCTCAAGCTGAAATGCCAAGCATTCAAAGTACTACAGAGTGCAACCCCAATGTTCTGGCCATGTTCAAAGGCCAAATGCACATTTGCCTAAAAGACTATTTTACATAAAAATTCACAGCTCATAAAAGAGTTAGAAGCAATACAAGAACACTCTCAAGGTTCATCTGAAGAACTTTGGAATTGATGGTGAGATGTGGGAGACACTGGCACAAGACTGCCCAACATGTTGTGTCTGCATCAAAGAAGGGGCCTTGCTCTAGGAGCAAAGCAAAATTTACAGTAGAGTAAAAGAAATGGTGAGATGCACAAATTTAAAGACATCTCCATTCAAAACGTTTATATGGACTACCTGTGTCTGACCTGTGGTATAGCCTTCTGAGCTGGTATTGGTCTAATTAGTCACAGTCAGACACATTCTACCTTGACCCCAACAAAATGATGTCATTTTGGTCCTCTTTAAGCATGAAGGATAACAACCATTGTAGAACGACTGGACTCATACTTTCACTGGAACAGTGAACTATCCAGTGAGGAAATTCTAGTAATTAGGGTAGCACCTTCCCACATCTTAGAGTTTTAGAGAGGGACTGAGAGAACTCAAAGGCCACGCACTTTCTTGAGCATTTCACAGAGAACATGTGTCAGAGACAAGACAGGAACCCTGATCTTCCTTGCTCACATTAATCAGGATATTTAATTAACCAGAGTGCTTCAATCTTTAGTCTTATTAGAAAATGAAGTATACCACACTGTGAATGTCCCAATCCAAATTTAGAGTCTCCTCTCACTTCAGTACACCCTCCATTTAGCAGTTAAAATTATTTTTCTAAAGCACGTAGATTAACAAGTCACTTTCCTAGTGGGTAAACTGCAGTGGTTCTCAATCATTCTCAATCACCTCCAAGATTAGGTATAAAATCATTTGATTGCCATTGTAAAGCCTTCATAACCTGTCCAAGTCTCTTCCTGCCTTCTACTTTTCCATGTTCTACCTGGTCTGGTGATGCTGTCTTCCTTGGGATTCCTTAAACCAATATGCTTTATTGTCGAACTTTGAGATTTTTCACTGGTCATTCTCCATGTCTGTAATGTTCTTCTTCATCTCTGCCTCCCTATTTTGATGGCTTCCCTCAAGTCCTTACATTAAAATCCTACGATGTTCAGGAGGCCTTTCATATTCCTTCTTAATTGTAGTGTCTTCTCTCTGCTGATTGTTTCCTATTAATACATGATTGTTTGCATGTTGTCTTCCCCATCAGATCGTGATCTCCTTGAGGGCAGGGACTTCCTTTTGCCTTTCTTTGTGCCCACAGTGCTCAGCACACTGCCCAGCATATAGTAGGTACTTAATAAATGTTTATTAATTGAATGACAGACATATCCTGTTTCAAGTCCTCATCACAATCCTCTCAGACTATGACCCTGTGCTCCTAATTTTTTCTGTCTCTTCTATTTCCCTTCTTCAAGCCATTCAATCTAAAATCTTCCTAAGATATGAATAGGAACATGGCAAATTGCTAAACAAAAACAAGCAAACAAACCTTTCAATGTATCCCTATTATTCTTGGATCAAAAAGCTATACTTTTTAGCAAGTTTATTATAACTCTCAAGCTACAATTGCTATCTACTTCAAATTTTCTTTAAATCCTTTCTCAGATCTCTCTTTTGCTACCTTTAATTCCCAACTTGTATTAAACATTGCCTCTTGATGTACATTTTGTAACTACTCAAATAAAATATAAGCTCCTTGAGGGCAGGGTTCATTTCATTTTTGTCTTTGAATCACCAGCATCTAGCACAGTATATTGAACATTTTGAGCAATTATTAAATGTAGGTTGACTTTCATATTGCTTAATTGAATGTTCAGAGTGACTAATATAATTAAGGATTTGCTGTGATGGACACAAAAGAGGGAAAAAATCTCCTTTCTATAGCAGCTTAAGGTTTTCAAAGTGGTTTTTTTTTGAAGGTGGAAGGCAATGGAATTGGGGTTAAGTGACTTGTCCAAGGTCATACAGGGAATACATGTCAAGTGTCTGAGTCAGGATTTGAACTCAGATCCTCCTGACTCCAGGGCCAGTGCTCTATTTACTGGGCCATCTAGCTGCCCCTTCAAAGTATTCTGTCAAACAGACCACTGAGGGCAGATATTATAAACATTATAATCCCTACAGATGAGGAAAATGTGATTTGTAGAGATTAAATGACTTATCAGTAACCCTACAACTAGTAGGTAGGTATTGGAGTTGAGACTCAAATTCAACAGAGAGAACCTCCACAGAGAGAACATTTTTCTTCAATTCTTAAAGAACTTCAAAAAATATGTACATATCAGTCAGAGGAACCTGACAGTGGGGAATTGAGAAAGGATAGAAAGCTCATTCCAAATGGAAGGCATAGCATGAACAAAGCATTGAAATTAGAAACTATAAGGAATGTTGAGGAAATCTAATGTTTTCCATTGTGAATGAAACATTAGGGTTTACAAAAAAGTAGAGAGATATAAGGTTGGACACATGGATTGGAGGGCAACTTAAGGAAGTCCTTGAATAATAAAATAGGGATTTTAAACGTAATAGCAAAAAAATACTAAAGGGAAGAAACTATTTCCAGAAGGTAAAGGTAAAAATTTGTTGCCTAGATGAAACAAAAATAGAAAATTCTATAACCTCAAAGAAGAGTTATTCCATGACTAAGATAGAATTATATTTCTATAGATAAAGATTTAAAATATGTTCATATATACTCTGTCAATGTTGTTCAACTTATGATTTGACTATGGGCATCTCAGTAGTATGGATCTAGAACATGACTTATCTAGAAACATAAGCATAGGAAGGGGGAGCAGAGAATTTTTAAATTCTTAGATTCATTTTTTTAAAGTTACATTTATTCAGGGCCTTTAAATTATAAAGCACTTCATATAAGTTATCTCATTTGATTCTCAAAATATTATTATTAGTCAGTCAGGTAGGGCATGTCTTAGCCCCATGCTAATGATGAAAGAAAATGAATTTCAGAAGTGATCTTTCTGATTCTACTTCTACATGTAGTCTGATAATTGAACATGAAATAAGACAATTCTGAGAGAAAAACCTGTGAGGAAAGTAGGCAGGATGAAAATTGCTTTTTTTCAAAATGTCTTTTTTTACTATTCTTTCTTGTATTATTAAATGGCAAAATAACCATGAAAATGATTATTCGCAACCAACAGACACGTTGTTCTTATGCCTTTCCCATATATTGCTTCAAACTCTAACGCTTATTCTCACTTTCCTCTCTTTCTTTTTTCCTCCCTCCCTCCATTCCTTCTTCCTTCTCCTTTTTCTCTTTTAATCTTTATACCTTTTCTCTTGTTTTCTCTTTCTCCCTCTCTCTTTTCTTTCTTTCTCTGTCCCCCTCTCTCTTGTTCTTTTTCAACCCTTCTCTCTTTTCCTCTCTTTTTCTCCTTGTTGTGTATTTTCTTTTTCCCTTTCTCCCTCTCTTCTCTTCTCTCTTTTGCCCTCCCCATTCTATTCCTTTCTCTTCTCTCCTCTTTCTCCCTTTCACTCTTTTCCCCTCTCCATCTTCTCTCTCATCTTTTTCTTTTCTTTTTTCTCTCCCCTTTTCTTCTTTTGTCCTCTTTCATCTATTTCTCTCCTCCTCTCCCTTTGAGCAACCCTTATGTATACTATATCTTAGGAATAAATGAAGCCAGAATTTTTTCTGATATCCTGGCATAAATTATTCATTATTCCAAATTATTTCCATAGTTAGGTCACATGGTCACCTTCAGTTATATTAGCAATAATTTTGTAAATTTCTCAATTATGATGGATTTCGCTAGGTCTACATAAATTTTGGAGGCAGTTGCATCTCAACCTAAAATGCTGCTCATCGTGATAACCATAAAGTCCATAAAGTCCTTAAAGCACATCAATGTTTCATCATGTACTCTTGACCACTGAGGATCTATGATGGAAATATCCCTGGGGGCAATGATGTTCTGTAGAATTCAAAGTCTCCCACTGTTCTGATAGTACAAAATGATCTTGTGACCTCCTAAGTTCAGAAATATGAGAAGTTTTATATATCTATCCCATCAAGGCTCTCCAATTTTCATAAATTAGGGTTTTAATAATATCTTCAATTATATTTACAAAAGCTATGGAGACAATTTTGTGTACTGAAAAAAAAGATTTTTTCTTCACAGTTGTTATTTTGAGTTATTTCCTGTCATTATAATACAATGGCCCTATGATTACATGAAGTCAAACTGTATTTGCTTAGGAAAATTTAAGCAAAAGTCTTGACCTATAAGATCATATTAACACCAAAATGAAGCACACCAGTAAGGTTCACAAACAGAATTCTGCTATGTGGTTTTTATACAAATTAAATTTTGCAGACAAAACCTGATCCCTTGGGACCTTTAATTTCAGCAATTAGACTCTATACT
This sequence comes from Notamacropus eugenii, assembly GCF_028372415.1. NCBI lineage: Eukaryota > Metazoa > Chordata > Mammalia > Diprotodontia > Macropodidae > Notamacropus > Notamacropus eugenii. Next base: position 402,070,366 of record NC_092876.1, read on the forward strand.
TTTCTGCTGAGATACATAACCAAGTTGTAGTCTTCTTACAAAGACATTTTCAGTATTTTTAAGAGCGTGAACGTCTCTATGAACTTGATTTTCATACAACAATAGAACATCCTAAGTGAAATAAGAGCTTAAACTTATGATTATGTATGTATGTACATATGGAGGGATGTGAACATTTAGATGGTACAGTAGATAAAGGATTGGGTCTAGAATCAGGAAGATTCTTCTCCCTGCATTCAGATCTGGTCTCAGACACTTATTAGATACGTGACACTGGACAAGTCACTTAACCCTGTTTGCTTTAGCTTCTCTATCCTTAAAATGAACTGGAGAAGAAAATGACAAACCACTCCAGCATCTTTGTCAAGAAAACTCCAAATAGAGTCAGACATGACTAAAACACCCAAACAACAACAAAATGTACATATGTAAATATGCATATAGGTATGCAAGTGCACTCAGAAAAGTGGTTCTCCATATATGTAGATATCTACATATATGGAGAACCACGTCTCTGAATTTCTATTTATTTATTGTAAGTACTTGTTCACCAATGAGTCCAAAAAGATGCAATTTTGATTACTTGTATAGCTGTATAATACCAAAAGTGGCATTGTTGGAGTGGGTGATAAGATGTAGACCACACTGAGAGTCTAGACCTCTCCCTTAGGTGAGTCAATGTTCCCTACTCTGAGCTGCCTTGCTCACTTCAACTTGTCCTTATACAGACAGTATAGGTTCCAAGAGATAGACTACTATCATAGAATTATGTCCAGATTTTCTCAGGGACCTAAGAGAAACCTTGTTAAGAGAAAATACATCTTCCAAATTCAAAATTCTAGCTCTTGAACCCCACTGCAGTTTTTATTTTTTAAATCTGAACAATCCACCACTCACAAGGTAACATAACCAACTAGGTCAAGATATTTACCAAATCAGCTATTTACAGTATTAATGGTTTTATGTCTTAAAAAAACTGTTTAATCAACAATGAATCAAAATAAATAATTGTAGCATTACAGATATATATATATATATATATATATATGAAAATAGATAAATAATAAAATACATCACAAAACATTGCGATGTCAATCAGTGGATTACACTCTCCCTCCAGAATCCTCAGTGTTGATACTGAAGAATGGTCACATATTTATAGAAATCTGTCAGGGAAGCACATGAAGAAGGAAAATCCATATGTGTTAACAACTCTAAGCTCTGAACTGCAGGCATCTATATTATTTATCCATTCAGGAACATGTGTACTATAAATTAAATCTACGATTATTTCTTGACTGTTGATCCTCACTACTCTTGAGCTGAGGAAAATCTTTTCTCTTCCATACTTAAACTTAGTATTTAAAAATTCTTTTAATTTACCATCATCCTTTAAAGAAATATTTAGAAAATAAATGCCAGCTTTTAATGTGACTATCAGCTCCATTTAATCCAGAAAACTGCAAAGCTCATAAATCTATTTTTTGGCTATAAAGCCCCATCAGTTTGTTTTTTACTCATCTGGATGCTAACATGCCCAATTATAATTGAGGCATCACTTCATAGCTTGGGTTGACACTAAGTCATCTAACTAAGATACCCAAATTCACCGCAAAACCCTTCCATGTTTTCCTTCTCAAGTCATAGGTGGCAGCAGAGAGCAACAAGCCCTTATGAGAGGCTCCATTTCTCTCCAGCTCCAGGTGCCATTGAAGGTGCCATAGCTAACACACAAGCTCCTACCCAATGAAATCAATTCTCTCTCCACTTATTAGGGAGTACTAGATTGAAGCTGTCTGTCACCTGATTGACTTTCATCTGCCACAGCTTGGATAGAATAATTATTCAAACATTTCTTTGATGTCCTTGAAACTGTATTTCTTTGTACTCTTATTTATCCAGTTTTGTATAAGTGAAAAAGCATTATCTGCCTTTTTGAGATATCAGATTGTTCCCACTTAAAAATCATTCTACATCATTCAAAAAGATTTTAATCTTTATATTATATTACAGATCATTTTCTGTCACAAACTGTCCAAATCCTGGTTGACAGCTACGTTTCTTCATGTATATATTAGCATTGTTATATTAAAACACTCTTCTTTTCCCACTCATTTTAGATAACATTATCTGTAACAGTGGCAATATTTTGAATCATTTGAGAGTTAATATAAATCTTTTCTTTTATACATAAACATTTTTTCTTCCCTTGTCATTATTAAACTGTTTGCTATGAAAAGGGTCTTAAAGAGACAGTCTATTTAACACTGGTAATGAGATCTAGGAACAACGTATCCCAAATGAATTATGTTGTACAATAAGGGTTAATCAGAGTGTTCAGATCAATTGTATGCAAAAATCCACATGATGTGATATTAAGGACCAGAAAATCCAGTTGACTCCTATTAAATTTTCCTCACATCTCCATTCAATCCCTCATGCTTAAAAATTTTAATTTACTCTTTCTTTCCTTTGCCCTTTCTTTTAGCATAATAAAATGCATATAGACCAGATAAAAATAGCATTTATGTATGCACTTTCCAAAAATTTAACAATATAAATCAGGAAGTTATAAAAGATTTTTCTTTTAGAGGACTTAGGAACTTTGAAATCGCAAATATAAATGTTTAATTGTGGGAATAGCCCAAAGCTCTGTCCTAAGTTCTTTTCTCTTCTCTCTACAGAAAATTCTTAGATTTCTATATCTAGTTGTAGTTTCTCTTCCAATCTCCAGTCTCTCATTCACATAATGAATGAGATATCCCATAATGAATGTTCTCAAAAGCAACTCAAACTCAAAATTCCAAATCAGAATTCATTTTATTTTCACTCTATGAAATCACTTCTGTTCTACATTTCCTTGGTTCTCTCTAGGGTACCACCATACTTCCATTCTCCTAGGTTCATGAGCTTAGGGTCATCCTTGACTCTTTATTCATACTCAACTCCATGTATCTAATCAATTGCTAAACTTGTTTTTGTACTGACTCTTCCTCATGACTTCCTTAACGCCCCTTGTTTTCTTTAAAACTCAGCTCATGTGCCATTTTCTGCATTTTGATTCTCTTACTGGTAGTACACTCTCATCCATTAACTTTTTTACTTATTTCATCTATATTTGCATATGTATATGTGATTACCCCCCAATAAATGTAAGCTTCTTGAAGACTGGGACAATGGCATTTTTTGTCTTTTTTCTTAAAGCCTAGGGCAGTGCCTTACACATTGCAGATATTTTAAAATAAATCTTTCTTGACTGATTGATGCCATCAATATTTCTATTGGAAGATGTGAAAAGATCATAACTAGGAAAGTTGTACTATTTTTTTTTAAAGAAACAATAGAAAGAAGACACATAGAATGTATTAACAAGGTATGGTCTGATAAGGAAGTTCAGGAATGTCAGAGGGAAAGAATGAAGGGGCCTAGTATTTTGGAATCATTTCTGATCAGTAAGGAAAAATAGTTTTCTTTAATAGTAATAATGGGCTTAATTGTAGCCTTTTGGAAGGGGGGAGGGGAAAAAGAACAGAGTAGAAAGTTCACAGCACAGAACAAAAGAAAACTCACAAGAAAGCAAAGAAAAGATGGACAGCTCTCAACACAACGTGTAATATTTATCATACAGGCTTTCTTGAAATGAAAATTTATCACTGCAAATTTTGAATCCTCTCATGTTCTGCTATGGATGTGACATGCTTTTTTTTTTCTTTTCTTATTTTGTATTTAAGTTTCAATATTTGAATTTACATATTTTTTTTTCTTTTTTCTATTCTGTATTTGAGTTCTGGTGTTTCAATCTATAATTAAAAAAAAAAACTTAAAAAATAGAAATAATGGAAACCTTGGGAGGAATTGACTTTTTATCTTAACATTTCTGAAAGAGGATAAGAAAGCTATTTAATGTGCACTCAAGGGGTCTGCCAGAATAGATTTCAAAGAGTTCAGAGAAAATGATACATAGGATTACCATGACCAAAAAGGTAAGTTGGATTTTGTAAGATGCTGAGCTCTTTAGAATGGAATTCTAATGACACAGAGACTATTCTAAGTAACGCAAAAATGGAGATTGTTTTATAGAGACTATGTGAATATATATATATATATATGTATATATATATACATATATATATATAGGGAACTCATTAAAATTTTTTTTTTAATAGAGAACATGGAAACAAGAGCATGTAATGGAGAATATATAATAGAGTATTATGGTCCTAAAACTATGAATCCTAAAGCCCAGAAGCAGCAGCATTCAGAAGGGTATACCCCTAATTCAGAGGTGTTCTGAATGAGGAAGGCAATAGTCCCCCCTTACTCCATCTAGGTTAGAGCACACATATTCACATCTGGGGTCCAATACTCATGAGGACATTGATAAGCAAATGCCTAACCCAAGTAGAGTGGCCAATATATTGAGTGTATTTGAAACACAAATTTTCTTTTTATTGAACACAAATCTATCTTCTCTTTCTCCCTACATCCTCCCATTAGAAAAAAAGAAAACCAAAACTGTAACAAATATGCAGTCAATTTTTCTAAAAACCTCCGTATTTGTCAGCACATACATGTGCATCACATATACAAATACAGATACACATATAACCCTGCATACATTACACACATATATGTATGCATATGTACATATATAATACACACATACATATGTATGCTTATGTATATATGCACAAAGTCTTTCAAAGTTGTTAGGCTTTACAATAATGTTAATAACAACATATATGCAGTGTTCATATACAAAAATGTATATGTGTATTTTCTAACATGTATACAAATATATATAACCAATAATTTTTTCCCTGAGAGAGAAGGAATAAACTCAAGGTGCATATTCTTACAAGTATACATGCAAACATACCCACATATATTTACATGAATACACAAACACATGCACATGTATTAGCATATACATGTGCACACATTTATGCACAAAGCAATTCTCACACATATGTTATACATTCTTAAATACATGTGTATGCAATGTTCTTATATGTATATAACTTTATGCTTAACAATTGAAATAACAACACTGTAAGGAAAAAAATACTTTAATGACTTGAGAACTCTGATCAATATAAAGCCAGATCAAGACTCAATAGGAAGAACGTTGAAGCTTCTTTCCACTTCCAGACAATGAAGTGATAAATTCAGGGTACATTCACACACACACACACACACATATATATATATATATATATATATACATTGCACATGCATATGTACATCTGTATGCACATACATGCACACACCACTACATATTTACAAAAATGCATATATGTACATTGACATATGTGTATACATTTATAAACATGCATAGATGCACATACAGCTTTGTCTAAATGGCCTCTTACGTCTCTTCAAAAGGTAAGGCTCTGTTATTCTTATTCTAAAAACAGAAGCACATGGCACATGCAATCTACAGACCAGTGAGTTTGAGTGTGATCTCTGGAATAAGTCTATCATGCATTATTAAGGGTAATTTGTGAGCTTTTAAAAGGAAAGTGATAATCAGTATTAGTCATTATGAATTTCTCAACAACAGGATATGCCAAATGAATCTCATTTATTTTTTAACAGGGCTATTAAATTGTAGATCAGGGAAATGGTGAAATATTATTCCCAGATTTCAGGAAAGCATTTGGCAAAGTCTCTCATTTTCTTTTTTTTTTTTAAAGACAAGATGGAGAAGGTAAGCTAGACTATATTATAGTTAGATAGATTTGGAACTGGCTAATGGTCACATCTAATAGGTAATCATTAATGGGCTAATTATAAGATATATTTCTAGCAGAGTGCCCTCAAATATCTGTCCATGGCCATATCTGACATTTCTATAACGACTTGGATTGAAAGATATTTAGCATTTTCAAATGAAACAAACTTGAAACAGAGATTGAAAGACAGTTATAGTACACCAAGATTCTAGCAAATTAGAATTGAACCAAATATAATAATTTGAAATGTAATAGAAATGAAGTTGTCCAATGCATGTATATAAAAATAAATTGCAAATTAAAATAAGCGGGGATTCATGTATAACTTTTAGGAATTTAGAAAAGAAACTGCTACTCAGACTAATAAGCAGAAACAGGTTGAGAAAATTATAAGGACAGAAACCTTTGGATGAAGTTACAATGCATCATAGGGAATCATAGTAGTGAAGGAAAACAGCAGGGATATTTGACATGTAGCCTAGACTTTAGAAGAGTGGGCTTTAAGATATTCAGAGCACAGGTAAGTTCTCATAGTCTAAGATTCTGAAAGGAAAGTCAACTCAAGAGGCCCAGGAGGGATTTAAGAACAAAAATCTAAGTAATCACAAGTTATTCTATTGATGAAGGAAAAAAAGAAGTAATTTCCAAAGATATTAAGGTAACTCCATAGATATTACTCAGCAATAGATGATATATGGAAATAGTAAGAAGAAAAAGCACATGATATATGGAAAATGGAACCAGAGCAAGAAGAACAATGCTTGCTCCTACTTTTCTCATACGCTTTTTTGCCCGTCTACCCAAGGTAACCAAAAAGATAAAAAGGGAGTATTAATTTTAGACCTATTAGAACTCAATAAAATCATGTAATAGAAACTACAGTGTACTGTATTAAGGAGATCTGAGATTTAATCCTAACTTTGATATTCATGATAATAAATTCAGAGCTGAAAAAGACCTTAGCAGTCATCTCCTCTAAATCTCTTCTATTACAGATGAGGGAACTGAAGGTCAAAGGCATTAAGTGGTATACCCCACTTACAGAGATAACAGACCAAATATTTCAGCTCAGGTCATGATGCCCAATACTTTACCCATCCAATCACAATAACTCTCCCTATTTGAACTTGGTTAACTGATTTTGCATATGCAAGCATCAGTTTCCTCATGAGTAAAAGTAGGTAAATGGGGAAGATGCTCTGCAAGCTTGACAATGATTAGATTGATTCCTTCACTTATTAATATATAAAAATGTTTGTATAATGTTACTATTCTCATTTGTTTGACTTGATGTGCTATGGTAGGTAGAATAATATAGATATGGGATTATCTCTGCAGGTGTTCCTGCAAATTCATTATTTAGAATTTCCCACCTTCTACTCATTGCCATTTTGTGATTTCTAACTCTTAGAGGTCTTTTTCTGTTAAAAAGCCAAATAAACAGCAAACATGAAACTTCCCAAGCATCTAGGAGAAATATCTGCTTCGAAGCATCAAGAACCTCATTAAAATATACTCCAAGGGACTCAGCAGGACTAAGGACTGCTAACAGATTTGCGTGACAGTTATTAGTTAATAGGTCTTTATTTAGCTATTGCCGCAGCATATAAAGATAGGCATTACATATATGCAATTGTACATGTATAGTGCCATAATAGAAAACTGGACTTGGAATCAGAAACCTGGGTTTAATTTTCAGCTTCATCATTTACATAATTTACTAGAGACAATTCATATCACTTCTTTGAATTTCAGTTTCCTCATTTGTAAAATGAGGATAAATATATAAGAGCTATCTACCTTTCCATATTCCTGTGAAGATCAAAGAAACAGAGGAGATCTAAGAGCAATCAGAGAGGCAGATTACAGTTTCATGATAAAAAAAATAAAAGCTAATCATTGAAAATTTGTAATAGGCTACCTCAGAGATTTTTATATTTCTTATCATTTGAAGTCCTCAAGTGGAGGCTTAATGTCCACTTGGGTTAAAATAGCTGACTTCTGAAGTACTTTCTGCCTAAAATTCTATGATCTTATGAGTTAATGTATGTAAAGAATTAGTAAAATTCAAAGAATGTATAAATGTAAGTAATTATGATATTGATCATGGTAATGGTAATAGGTTGTATGGTACATATATGATAATTAGTACTAGACTTGGAGGTAGAAAAAAATGGGCTCAGGTCCCACTTCTGATACTTGGCAGTTGTGTGATCATTGATAAGTCACTTAATTTCTATGTTCCCATATTCAATAAACTGGGATTGGTCAAGATGGTCTTTAAAATCCCTTCCAGTGACAATTTATCATTCAATACTGTTGCTATTCAAATAAATGCTCATAGTGTGGATTTGATCCTGGGTTATCAAGTGCTATAAGAGTGGGGCACAGAGACTCTTAAATCTTACCAAGCAAAGAGAACTTTGTTTGTGGGCCTGATTATAAACTGTACACATGTTTTTTAGAGAGTTTCATCCCCTGGTTGGCCACAGGATTATATATTTATTGATTTTATAATGAAATGCTGTGGCCTTGTATGAGCATATATAGAAATTTACTAGAAATGAAGGAGTCCTATGCATCTGGACAAAAATAAATTGCACAATTAAAATAAGTGGGGATTCATGTCTAGCTTTCAGGAATCAACAAAGGAAACTGCTACTCTGACTAATAAGAAGGAACAGGTTGAGAAAATGCAAATGAAGAAATTGAGGCCTGAAATGGTGGAGAAACTACCCTGGAAAACATCACAAATCATTGAAATAGTGTATGTGTGATAGTAGGATAATTTTATCCTCATGACTCTGGAATTAGGTGCTATTATCACTTCTGTTTTCTCAGATGTGGATGTGTTTGGCTTAACTGCATCCTATTTTGTTCCTAGAAATCTTGAACAAAGCATTGCATTTGCTGGTTTCAAGAGGGTTAGATAGAAATCATCTGGGGAAAATTCTTACCCACAGCTCCTATGGTATGACCATCAAATTTGAAACTGGTGGGTAAGTACTGCTAAGTTAGAAAGAGCAATAATTACAGACACTTTTTTTCCCCTAGTGAACTTTAGACAATGTGTTGGTACAGTATTAGACTATCAGAGTACAGGTAATGATAATTCACCTGGGAGATTTTAATACAGTAAAATCATGAAGCTAAAAAAAAGAAATCTCAGAAATAATATATTTCCTTAAAATAGGCCTGCATGACCTGTGGCTCATTGGACATTTGTGTCATACCAAAGGATTTCCTGTACAGTTTCCTCTACATATTTCTTGGGCCACTGAATTGTGAGTGTATTTTAATGGAATATTGATGTATTTTTGATGGAATGGGAAGATCTTCCTCATCTATTAATAGGTCTATGTGACCTTAGGTCACATGGAAGCCTCAGTCACATGAGTCAGGTCACATGGAACAGGAAGGGATGGAGCAGGAAGGGGGGAACAGGAAGAGGTTGAGCTAGAGCAGAACTGAGAGGAAATTAATCAGATTCCAATCAGAGTTGGCTTGAGTGAGAGAGCTTGTTTGTGATTTGTTTAATGGAGCTGGTTTGTGGGAAGACCAGCAGGGGGAAGGCTTGGGGATGGTACTATCCTCTGCATTGTTACAATGTGTAGGTTTTTGTTACTATTTTGGATTTGGCTTTCTAGTGTCTGAAAAATGTTTTGGTTCTGTCTTCCATCTAGAGAGTCTACTATATTTATGGATTCAGAATTGCTCTGGGATATTCATGGTCATCGTAGGCATTGTGAATATCGCATTGGAGCTACAGCCACCTGAAATCTTTTGTCATGCTGCAAGTGGCCCATGGGCTGCAGGTTGTGCAGGTCTACTTTAAAAGGTAGGTATACATACATATGTGTACACACAGTACACATATATGTGCATATGCATATTATTGTGATTGGAAATAAGGTAAACTGAGGCAACAAAGTTCTTAGCACACTCAATTTATTGATGTCTAGCAGTTACCTATAAAAGATGTCTTTAGCTCCTCAGCAAACCAAAAGATCCTGAGCTGGGGTTTACAAGACTTTTTAAAGTTTAGGGAAAACAGATAAAAATAAGACAGCACACAGGCAGGACTTAGGATTGTCATGGTTTCTATTGGTGGAAGGAATGAGATTTTCTTCCTTGTTTCTTTCCTGTGGAAAGTTGTTTGATTGTGTCCACCTGTATCCTTTCAAGGATAGCTGATGGTACTGAGATAAAAGGTTTTTTAATTAATTTAAAGGAAAATTGAAATTTTAAATTTAACCCAGAGAGGAAGATTGAACTTCTGAACTTAACTCAGAGACAAAGAAATATGATTTAAGATGTTATAAAAAATCCCAGTGATTGGTATAGAATAGAATCAGTTATAAAATGGAATCGATTAGATTTCCTGAATGTATGTATGCGTGTGTGTGTGTGTGTGTGTGTGTGTGTGTGTATTGCTACTTATTCATTTATATTTAAAGAAAAGTTAAAATATGGCTTTAAAATATTTTTAGGTTTATGGTATGGTGGAAAATGCATTGGATTTGGAATGTGAAGAACTGGATTTAAATCTTAATCCCATAGTTTAATAGCTGCGTGAACTTGGGCAAGTCATTTTTAGCCTGGGTGAACTTCAGTTTCCTCAACTGGAGGTGGTAATAACATTTGTGCTGACTAACGAGTTTATTGTCAGGGCTGAATGAATAAATTTAGAGCTCTATAAAATTGTAATAATAACAGTAACAATATTTACATAGTACCTTAAGGTTTACAAATTATCCTCACGACTCTGGAATTAGGTGCTATTATCACTTCTATTTTTAACAGATTTGGAAAACTGAGACTAAGAGTAGTTAAGTGACTTGCCCAAGATCACACAACTACACAGTATCTGCAGTCACATTTGAATTCAGGCCTTCTTCAGGTCTAGCACTTTATTCACCACCTAGTTATCTCTTCTGGTAACGCCACTCTGCCTCTTAATAGTTATGCTTCTAGCCATCAAACTCTATGTAAATCTGAGATGCTTGACTGACTCCAAGAAAGAAACACTGATTGAGCATGGGTTAGGCACTTGGCATTCTACTAGTTGCTGCGAATACAAAGACAAGACTGATTCTACGTTCCATTCAGGGTACTAAAGCAAGTATACATGAAAGTAGAAACAAGGTATATTGAGAAGGAGCAAAGTTGTTGTTATAATTAATATTGCTATGAGAAATATTATGAGAACTCTGTGTTTATATTTGCAGAAAGCCTTAATTCATTGCTATTTTTATAGGCACTGATCAGCTTAAATTTCTATAAGTTTTTGTTGAGCCAGTATACTTTTATAAGACCACAGTATTTTCATTTTTCACTCAACTACCCTTTCCAAAGACAATTATCCCAGAAAAAATCAGATGTCTGTATGCTTTTTTAACGTGCTGATTAAATACCACAGTTAAATCTAGGAGGAGCACTTGCTGTGTATATATGTTCTCTCTTTGGTGGACGAAGCAATCTTGATACTTCAGGGGAATCAAATTTTGCCAGTGAGTGACAGTTCATTTTCTTTGACACTCCTGAAAAGGAACAAAACATACTAGCAACAGAGGTGGTATTTTACCTTTACCCTTCTGCGCATTTAAAATATTCTTATTCTCTTCCTGAATTAATAAATTACATAGTTTGGTGCTCAGGAAACAAGCTGGGGACCTGCTTTTAGCACCTAGCTTCTGCACATAGGTAATGCAGAAATAGTTTTAGATAATCACCCTTTGTCTACCCCCTATAGTTCAAAGATTTCAGAAGGATTAGGATGTTTTGTTTTCTTCTGGGCCAGTTATGCACATTCACATTATGAGATATTCTGATGTAGCCTTTCTTTAAAATCACTTTAATGGTTCTTTAGTCACTATGAGAACATAACTGGTACTATGGCCTAATATTTAAAGACAAAGGATAACAGTCATTGTGGAGATAAGGGAAATTAAAAACACAATATAAAATCCTATATTGTAATTTAATCACAACATTTGAGATTCTGAAGATATCTCCTGATGACTCTCAGATATAAGAAAGAAAAATATATACCTGCACAAAGTAACATTTCAGGAAGAAATTAATCCAAAAAAGGTGATCACTTTCTTTTGTTTACAATAGGCCATACATATATAGGCAACATGATAGAGTGGACAAAGTGATGGATATAGATTCCGAGGACCTGGTTTTGAATCGTTGGTCTACCATTTCCTAACTGTATAATCCTGGGAAAGTCACTTAATCATTCTGGCCCTCAGTACTTCTGTAAAAAAAATGAGGTTGGATGAAATCCTTTCTGGTTCTAACCTATAATTAGTTTATAATTATTTTTGATTAAAGGCTTTTGTACATAAGCCCTCAATTCTTGGGAAACCTTTAGGAAAAAGTATTTTGTCTTCTCTTGTGGAATGATGATGAGGCCATGGGATGACTTAATTTCTCTTGCTGGAATTTAATTTAATTTTGTGGAAATTGTCCTATATATTTAATGCTATTCCTTCTACCCATTTCTCTGTATTACAATGGGGATGGAATAGGGTAGTGGACAACAACAGTTTCAACCCAAAGATCCCAGTACACACATATAATTCTGGGAGTCAGATTAATTACCTATTATATGGCATATTTGTTAGTCCTGGGAGACATAATACTACATAAGGAGATTATATAAAGGTATTTCACATAATTCTTTCACTCACCCACAAAGAGTACAACATCGCCTATATTATTCAACCAAATGCATTATATAGGGATGATTTTTTGGATAAAATGCAATTAAATCATATGCCTTTATTTATCAAATACTTAGCACAAAACCTTAACATGTTAGAGTCTCTTTAAAAATTCTGTCTCATTCTTTGGAAAAACACTATCTGTATAGAAGAACAATGGTTATGATAAATGTTTTTTGAATGAGCATAATAATAAGCATGTTTAAATATCAATCAGATGGGGGAGAAACTCACTAATTAGAAAACTTGACATTTGGGGTACTTTTTTTCTTTCCAAACTTAGAGTAACAGGGAAGGACAAAACTTTTAAAAATCAAATTTCTAGCTCATTTATCTACCCACGCATTAATTTATCATCAATATTATCATCAGAGAGAGAAGGAAAGAAGAAGAAAAAAAGTGAGGAAAGAAGGAAGAATCTCCTTATTATAGCGTCCTAGTCATGGCCATAGTCAAGCAAAGCAAATCCCCATGTTAGCCATATCCAAAAAGCATTTCTAATTTTGTACATTAGTTCACCATTTCTTTTTTAAGAGGTAGGCAGAATTCTTATTTATCCATTTTCTAGAATCAAGGTTGATCATTTAGGTGATCAGAGTTAAACCTTTCATAATTGTTCTTTTTCATAATATTAATGATATAGTACACTTAATTCTTGTAGAAGACTGTAAGTTGTAGATGACTTGCATATGAGTGAAAGGAGTTTCCATACATAGAATTCACCACACCAATGATATCACATATCCAGAGCATCCCACCCTCCTCCCTAAAACAAAAAATGAAAGGAAAGCAAAGAGACAGAGTTGACATTTCAAGTAAAATCAATTTGCAAAAGGCCAACATAGAATATTTAAATTACTTGGCTGATAACATTCTTATCTCCCTGTGTGTCTTCAGTATTCATCTGCAAATGAATTATATGTTTTACAAGAATAAAAATACACACAAAACATCCTTTAAGGTCCACTAATTTATCACTAAATGGTACTTAGCCTTGTCTTTTATCATCCTGTATTCTAAGGTTAATTGTGGCTGAATATAGAAGATTCACTCTAAATGTCTTAACATTTGGCAACTTAGATGGTGAGAAGATTAGAGAGAATGTTAGGGATCCTGATTTTTATTTCCTAGTCTAGCAGTCTTGGTTCTGTCTTGGTGGTGCGATGATCTAAAGGTGAGGAGAGGTGTCAGTCCCTTTTATTTGCCACTACCCTAGTGGGTGGCACTTCTCCCCTTGGCTTTGATTGTCTCTCCAGACACTGGGGGAGGAAGGTGGTGGTGGTGGGGGGTGATCTTTAAAGTAAAACTCAGAAAATGGAAAAAATGCTGAAAGGCTCACCTCAAAACCAGTCCAGCTTATCACAGCTCCCCTTTACCCATCCCCCAGCCTCTCCTTACTTGGAGGGACCTGGTATATCTGAAAAAAGTGAACTCATTATTCTCTCTCTCTCTCTCTCTCTCTCTGTTCTAAGCCCCAAACCATGATTGCTGGCAGAAAAGCAAAAAAAACCAGAAAGCTTTAAATCTCTCTTTCTTCCTTCAGGATGTAGTTCCTCATCTTTTTTTTTGAATGATAGGACATTAACAAGGTAGTTATATATGCCCACCCTCTGATGGCAGAGGGAGGGAGCATAGAATGAAAAGACAATGGAAGATCATTACTTTGGAGTTGGCATTTTGAGGGAGTTTCAGGGACCCAGCCTCTGTCCTCATGGTTATCTGCCCACACAACCCCAGCTTTAGAGCCTGATGCCATATCATGGCATTACTTCCAACTCTGATGCTACTCTTTTTTCTCTGCTTCCTCCACTCACCATCATTTAAAATAGATGAGGCCACCTTGTTGGTCACAGGGCTGGGACAAAACTCCCCAGGGAACTAAGGAGGGAAAGACTTCATCCTGGGACCTGAGGACATCTATCTTTAGTTTTCTTATCTCCTTGGCAATTCCAAGCAACACTAAAGCAGCACAAGGGAAAAATCTGTCCTGTGTGAATCATACTGTTGCAAACCAGATAGATGTAGTAGAGAGAAAAGGTCCAAGGGCATTGGCAGTTATTCCCTACAGCCATTAGTAAATTATGATGGTCAGACAGAAGGTAATGATTCTTAAACCTTATCTCCCAAGTCAACAGCTACATCACTGTCTATCCTTTGCCCCATCTGCACAAGCCTAGCTGCACTATTCCCATAGTAATGAAATCTTTTTTGTTTTGTTTTGTTTCCAATTCCATTGAAATCCAAGAGAAGGAAAGAGCATGATATTTGAAGGGTCAGCATGGTACAAAGGACACAAGCACTGATTCTGGGTAAGAGGACCTAAGTTCAAATCTCATCATTGATGCTCATTACCTATGTGACTTTGAGCACAAAATACCTTCCATAGCTTTTGACTTTTAGATATATAAAATCAAGGAACTGGACTGAATTGCCTCTGTAATTCTTTCCAGGTCCAGATCTATCATGTTATTATAGATTCATTTGGAAATATTTCTTAAGCATCTATTAAATGCAGAGAGTCCAGAAAGTCCTAAGTTCAGAAAAAGAGAGAAAGTTTAAGTAGATTTAAGTGAACTATTGAATATTAAGAATAAGACAAATGCTATTATTGCAAATTATTATTACTAAAGCTTAAATGTAATGAATAACTTCTAGGTGGAAACCTGGTAAAATCCAGGAAATGATGGTGCTTCAAGAAAGTGAACTTCCTTTTAAGAACCTTTTGTAGAGCTATCTAATCTTTGACAACGCTTAGAATAGTTACCATATACTTTCTCCAGTCTTTTCTAAACATTCATAGGTTTGCTATTTTGTAGTTTCCACTGTACCATGGTTCTGGCTAATTTTACTCAAGGATTCATTAGAGATCCTGCTAAAGATTCAAATAGGAATTCAAATTCAATTTCAATTCAGTTCAAAATATTCAAATAGAAATGTTGTTCATGAACAACAATCTGTAAAATGCAATGTTTATTCCATAGGCTCCAAATCTCAAAGAGGCAGCATCACATCATCAAAAACAGGTCATGTCTGGCTAAATTCATTTTCTTTTTGGACAGGATTCCTAAACTCTGCTGCTCAGAATGAACATAATATTCCAGAAGAGATCTGATAAATTATAAGGTACAAAGGGAACATCACCTCCCTATTTCTGGAAGTTATATCCCTTTTAGTAGATGAAAGGGATGGTGTGGATACAGCTCAATTATTTAAGCAAAGCTTTTGATAATGCGTCTCATGTTATTTTGGTGGAGAAGAGAGATACGGATTAGATAATTCAATCAATTAGATTCATACCTCATTGGATGGATGGCGGCAGGAAGAACCCGAGGGATCTGTTCTTGGGCCTGCACTGTTTCCCATTTTATCAGTGATTGGATAAAGGCATAGTAAGTGTGGCCATTGCATTTTCATTTGACACAAAGTGGAAAGGCAAGTTAACACAGAAGATGACAAAGTCATATTCCAAAAGCATCTGATATCTTTAAGCATTGGGCTGATTACCGTAAGATGAAATTGAATCAGGAGAACTATGAAGTCTTATAAAGGTGTATTAAATCAACTTCGTAATTAAATGACAGGGAGAACCTAGATAAGCAATATTTGTTCAGAGAAAAGTCAAACAAATATAATATGGAGATTTTAGTAGCCTGTAAGTTCAATATGAGTTACCTGTGTGATGTCATAGCGAAAAAAAGCTAATGAAATTGTGAAGTGCGCTAAGAGGGACATAAATTCTATAAACAGGGAGGTGGTAGTGTTGTACAGTTGTTTTAGTCATGTCAGACTGTGACCCCATTTGGGGTTTTCTTGGCAAAGATACTGGACTGGTTTCCCATTTTTTTTTCTTGAGTTCAGTTTATACATGAGGAAACTAAGGCAAACAGGTGACTTGCCCAGGGTCACAGCTAGTGTCTGAGAATGGATTTGAACTCAGGTCCTCCTGACTACAGGGCTGAAGCTCTATCCACTGTGCCATCTTATGGCCTCAGGGAGTCGATTATACCTCTGTATTTTGTACTCATCAGACCTCTTCTGCAATATTGTGCTCATTCTTGATTCCACAGTTTAAGTAGAACACTGAGAATCTGGAAAGTGTCCAGAGGAAGACAACCAAGATGCTGAAGGACCTTAAATTCCTGAAATTTGGGATCAGTTCAAAGAATTGGGTATGTTTGCATGTACAAAGGCTTACATGATCACTGTATTCTTGTCTGCAAAGGGTCATCAATTGAAGGAGGTATTAGAACTGTTCTGTTTGGTCCCAAAAGGTAGAACAAGAAGCAACGGGTAGAAGAGCCAATTAGGAAAAGTTAGGATTGATATTGGGAAAAACATCTGAACAATCAAAGCTACCTAAAACTGGAATGATCTGTCTGCCTCAAAGGACAGTAGGATTCCCCTTCTGGGGGTGCTTAAGCAGAGGCTGAGCAATCATTTGTCAGGTAAGTTAGATCATGGATTCTACTCATATATATGTGGACTACATGAATGGTAAAGTTTTTTCCAGGTCTTAAATTCTGGAATTTTTCAAGACAAGCAGGTGAGAAGATTAATCTCTGTGATGACTGAGATACTTTAATCCTGCCCAAACACTTAGCCCTAAGGTACGCAAGATGTTTTCTCTCAATTTCAGTATAGTATTTAATAAAGATATGAGGAAAAATTACCTGACAGTGATTTGTTAAACACAAATACTTTACTAAGAGATTCTATAAAAGTTTTTTTTTTTTTTTTTTGGTTTTCAGAAAGTTTTGGAGGATTATTCAGGCTGGCTCCTGATTAACATGTTAGGATTGTGTCTGAGGAAAAAGCTTTATCCCTTTACACACCGTCTCCCCAAGAAGATGTAGTCTCCTTGAAGGGATTAATTTTTTTTCTTTTGTTATCTTTATAACCACAGTACTTTGCACATAGTAAGGGGGGCAGGCTCCTTATGGGCTTGTTAAAAACAGAATAGATTGGATTTAATACCTATGAGTTCTGTTTTTCTCAGGCTTGTAGCTAGGAGATTACGTATAAAATATCAACTTTTCGGGCAGTAAGAGAAACTTATAAAAACGTCTAGTATGGGGCCTGATATCTGAATAGTGGAAGAGAATACTCCCATGAATGATAAATCTCAAAAAAAAAAAAACCCAAACAAACACAACCCAATATTATTTAAATTATAATATGCTGTTACGGAGTTAAATGTACTCAAACAATAGCTACTTAAAATCTCTACCCGAATCACAAATCCCCTACACGGAATCCCTTACAAATGGATTTTTAGTTTTGGATATTTTGGATATTTGGATATTCAGTTTTGACTTGACTTTCAGGTACAGGTAATTCATTGGGCTCTTCTTTCATGAAGTCATTTCTGTTTTACAATAGTTCTTACTGCTAGAAAGTATTTCCTTATGTTGATCTGAAATCTTCCTCTTTGAAACTTCGACTCAAAGGTCTGAATTCCATCCTCTGAGACAAAATAGAATACATTTAATCCCACTTTCACATAAAAACCCTTTAAACTTGGTTCAGTTATTTTTCACTTGCTCCTGACTCTGTGACCCTATTTGTGGTTTTCTTGGGAAAGATACTTGAATCGTTTGCCATTTCCTTATCCAGCTCATTTTGCAAATCCTTTAAATACCTGAAAACTATTAATCATACTACCACTTTCGTTACTCTTCTGTTTGATTTCCTTCTTAATTTTCTGCCAGATGCCATGGAAGCTATAGCATGCTCAACCTTATCCCAATACACCTATGGACTCTATAGGTAAATGCACCTACCATCTGACATGATCTTACAGTTTTTTCTCTGTCTTATCTCTCTCCATCTTCCCAAACTCTTAATTAGCTCCATGGCAGATGGACAGGAACCCCAATTTCAACTCCAATTGTCTTGGCAGACAGAAATCCCACTGCTACTACCAATTGTCTTAAACTTAGTTACTGGGTTCAAAGAACCCCCTGTCTGAAAAATGGAGTATATTAATGGATGGTTTACTTGTTTTATTTAAGGATAGAAATAGAGAATTTTCTATGCAGCTGCTCTCTTGTGTCTCATCACATGTTATCAAACCAACTCAGAAACTCACATCTCCACAGTACCTTTGTCCATGAGAACTTTCTGTCCCTCTGATTAAAGAGGTTGGAGGATAGATAGATGAGATTTTCTTCCAGATCCTCAATGTAAGGGGGGAAATGAAAACAGTCATCTCATAATTTTTTCATGCCCTTGCACATGTATTCTCCCTCCCTACCTTACCACACCTTCAACTTATATTTATATGTTTTCTTCCCTATTAGATTGTGTGCTCCTTGAGGGCAGGGACTATCTTCTGCCTTTCTCTACATGTCCAGTGCTTAGCATAAAGACTGGAAGTAGTAGGTGCTTAATAAATATTTATTGACTGATAGTCCCTAGATGGCCTTAAGTAGCAATGGCTCTTCTATACAACTTCCTTGGCTCCAGTATCCTTCAAAATCCTGGAATTCAGTTGTTAGAAATTTAACCCATAGAAGTCTGAACCTCTGGAAAACATGAGCCACCTGCTCTATTAAGGAGTAGGGCTGTGGCTAAATAGGAGTACCATACCAAATATCACTTGTGGAGGATAAATGGCATGGGATCATCACTATCCAAAAGTGTTTACCATGAAGAGTGTTTTCTCCATTCTGGGTCCAAGTCCATGGCATGTTTTCAGACTTAGATGATACTACATGTCTAGCAAAGCTGTCACGGTCACTGACTTAAACATATTCCCACAACAAAGTCTAAAATCAAGTTCTTCACTCCCACTCCTAAACATTCTCCATTCCCTAACTTCCCCATTTCAGTTGATGGCATTACCATTCTTTCAGTCACATAAGCTCAAAACCAAAAAGTCATCTTAGCATCCTCCCTTTACCTCATCACTTGCCTAGCAATTATTTGCCAAGTTCCACTGATTTTACTTCTAAAAATATCTCGTATCTATCACCTTCTTTCCATTCCTAATAACCCAACTATCCTAATCCATAGCCTGAGTCTTCTATTTGAACTGCTAACTCCTGACTGGTATCCCTGAATCCCATTTCTCACTGCACTCTCCTATTCTTCATATCTTCTATACAGTAATATTCCACTTATCAGGCACAGGACCTGTGATTTCACTAGTATGAAGAATGTGGTTAGGTAACTTCTTCTACCAACATATACAAACAAGTCATCATTTTCCATGTTATTATTGTCTTAGAAAATTGCCTAGAACACTGAGAAGTTAAATGAGTCTCCAAGGGTCATACAGTCAGTATGTATCATTAAACATAGCTCTCCCTGGCTTCAAAACCAGATCTCTACTATATGCTAAGCTGTCACTACACCTAATCCATAATTAGGAAATGTTCAGTGGCTCCCAAAGCCGAATAAATGAAACACAAACTCAGGTAGTATTCAAGACCTTCTAAAATATATCTTCACCCACCCTTTCCAGTCTTAGCCCACATTCTTCTTTTACTCTTTATCACACATAAATTGCAATGTGGATTATTTTCTAACTTACCCTACAATTTCCTTAGTCTGTGTTTCTGTTTGTCTTTCCCCCATATCTAGATTTGCTAATGATTCTGATCTTTACCTTCTCCATGAAGCCTTTGCTAATATGTTAGATGGAAGTTATATCTCCTTCAAATCTGTTATAGAACTTTGTATGCACCTTATGTTCTTTGTTTTTTTCCCCTCAAGTAATTTGTATATTTTTTTACTTCCCCTACTAACTGTAAACTCCTTCAGGAGATGCTCTGATCATATTTTATCTTTTACACCAACATGATAGATGTTTTAACATGTTTAATGAATTCAACTTTTCCACAAATTATGGGTAATAAATTTTTAGAAAATGCAACCATCTTGAAGACAGCTCTAATTGTTGGAAAAATTATCTGTGTAAACTTCTACCCTACAGTCCTGGTTTCTCTATCCAGAATAACACACAATCAGGCTAATGTGCATTCCCTTGGCAAGCCTTAAAATATTTTAAGGCAACTTTTATGAAGATGTAAGACTTTTCTCTAGGCTGAATTTTCACCAGTTTTTTAACCTATTCTTCACATAAAATCTTTTCTCAATTCATTTTCACTCTAGTTGCCCTCCTCTGAGCATGGTATAAATTTGTCAATATTATTTTTAATTTTTTTTTTAATTTATGGAATAAAGCAAGCATTTCCATCACATAGTGCAACAAAAAAGATGACTGCAAATGAAAACTATAAATCTACTATGCACAAATAGCTATTCCTTTCAAATATACAAGAAAATTAGCTTACAAATTTCTTTGTTTTTTCCTTTCTTTCTTCCCTCTCCACCCCCACCCTGGAGATGACCACTATTAAACACAAATAGTTGTGTGTGTGTGTGTGTGTGTGTGTGTAAAATTATTCTATACGTATTTCTTTGGATGCTGGTGGTATCTTTCTTCATATGTCTTCCATAGTCACTTCAGGTATTTATAATAGTCATATTTAGATATTTATAATTATAATACTCATAACATGTTTGATCAAAGTTGTTCTTAAACAATAATGTTACTGCTGTATGCAGTGTTCTCTTGGGTCTGTTCATTTTACTCTTCATTATTTTGTGCAAATCTTTCCATGTTTTATAAGATCATTTCTTATAACAGAGTAATGTTCCATCACAATCATATACCACAGATTATTCAGCCATTCTCCAATTGATTGGCATCCCTGAAATTTCCAGTTCTTTGCCACACAATGAGAGCTACTATAAAGATTTCAGAACATATATGTATTTTTTCTTTTTTTCCTAATCATTTTCGAAATAGACCAAGTAGTGGCATTGCTGGGTGAGAGGGCATAGGTAGATTAATAATTTTGGGGGAATAATTCCAGGTTGCTCTCCAAAATGGTTGGATCATTTTATAGCTCCATCAACAATGGATCAGTGTCCCAATTTTTCCATATCCCCTCCAATATCTTTTGTTTTCCCTTCCAATTATTTTGGCCAATATGGCAGATGGAAATGAAATTTCAGGGGTGTTTTAATTTTCATTTTTCTAACCAATAATGATAGAGAGCATTTTGATATGACTATAAATTATTTTGACTTATTCATTGGAAAATTGACTATTCATTTCCTTTGATCATTTATCAATTGGGGAATGACTCATATTTTTATAGGTTTAATGAATCCCATTTTTATATATTTTAGATAAGAGACCTTCATCTGATAAACCATCAATAAATTCTACCCCTACCCCCAATTTTCTGCTTTCCTTCTGATCTTGACTACATTTGTTTTTTTTTTTGTAGAAAACCTTTTTAATTTAACATAATTGGAATTATCCATTTTACATCTTACTTTTCTTTCTTGTTTATTCATAAATTGTTCACTTATCCACAAGACTGATAAGTAATATGTTCCATGTTGTTCTAATTTTCTTAAAGTATCTCTTTTTATATCTAGGTCATATATTAATTTTGACCTTAGGCATAAGATTTACAAAGATGCAAAGGCGTCTTTTCTCAGTTTCTGTCATTCTTCTTTCCAGTTTTCTCAATAATTTTTTAACAAATAATGAATTCTTATCCCAAAATCTTACACTTTTTATCCTTTTAAAATGAGGTATTCATGATGATGAGATGACTGTATGATCATAGCCTCAGAGATTGAAGTCTAGAACCCACAATATGCAGTTGAGTAAACTGAGACCCAGGGAAGTTAAGTAACATGCTCAAAATGACAGATTCTTGGCTTTAGAAGTATAATTCAAATTCCATTACTCTGATTTTAGAACTAATTTTTTTTACATTGTATTGTGCTTCCTCCACACCAGCTCCCCCATTTAAAAAGAATCCATTTTAAAAAATGCCAGTGTACTTCTGGTCATGCTATATGATGGTGAAACATGGAAAACTATGGCCTAAGAAGAATAAAAATTGTGAGAAACCCAAAGGGTAGAGTCATAATACCAAGATACTAACTCTTCTCCTCCAGTGTAGAACCTCTCCATCAGAGTAGAACACTTATTCAACTGTACATAATAGTCCTAGAGAGATCAGTTAATGAAGTGCCCAGAGTCATGTACCTATGCAAGAGGCATGACTTGAAACCAAATGGACCCCCAGCCATTACACCATGCTACCTCCCCTATTATATTTCTACAATTCTTTAAATTCATCTGATGTTTTGTTAGATCCTTATGATAACTTTATGAAGTATGTAATGCAGGTATTCTCATCATCAGCATTTTATAGAAAGGAAAAGGGATATAATAAAAGTTGAAAAACATTCCCAAAGTTATCAGATAATAAATGAAAGATACATAGTCTTCTTTCTCAAAGGCTAGTGCTCTTGTCAGGTGAAAAATACCTGAAAGTGATTTAAATTGAAAACATGAGACTCTCCATCTGTTCCTTATAACTCCAAATAATCCTTAAAGTATGTGAAAGTCCATTTTCATAACCTCATAAACATAAATGAAGAAATAAGTGAAATTTTCTCCTCTGAACTACTTGGATGTAAAATAGTTCTCCGCTGAGTCCAATTTTTTAATATTCTTTCTTTGTTAATGAAGTGAAAGACAAGATGAGAGCAGAGATTAAATAGCTAAATGATTTGGCTGAGGATCTAAGTAAAATTCAATCTCAATCAGATATATTCTGGTAAAAGAAGACATTGAAGAGATAGTTATTCTTCTAGATGTGCTCTTCAGCAGCAAAATAAAGGAAGATGAAAGAATGCGATTTAATTATTTTTCTTTAAATAGCATAACAATTGAAGCATAACCAGTTAGATTAGATTTCCATCATCATTAGTACAAGCATTGTGCCTTGTTTGTTTTAAAGGAGTCTTTCTTCATCTTGATTTAATTTTCTTTTGTTTTCCTTTGAAGTAAGAAATATTTGTTTGTCATGATTTTCAATAATTGGATTTTATACTTTCTTTACAAATTAAATTCACTAATGGTTTCTCAAGTTTACTGTGCTTCTAAAACAATTCTTAAATTCTTGGCTTTCAATTTCATTAAAGTTATTTTATGATAATTTTATGATAATAATTTTCATAATAAGTTGTCTACTAGGGGTTCTCTTCATACATAAGAAATCTTGGCATTTTTGTGGCATGTCAAATACATTTTTTTCTCCTCAAAAGTGTGATCTTGGAATGAAGCCTAATTTGTCTTGATTTTCCATATGCCACTATATCTAATATTCCTTATCTTGTGTGAAAAGCCCTGTACAATAGAAGATTATTGTCCCCTGATTTTTCCTCTTCATTTATTTTTTAAAGAAAAACTCATCTTTCCATTGTTACCTTGAGGTTCAATGACAATTTTTCTGAGTGAGTTCAATTTGAGATTCTAATGATCTGAAATCTGTCTCTTGGTTTTAATAATTGCTAAAGATTTTCTTACACTTTTCCAGAAATCATCTGGTCATACTTATTTTATTTTCAGTAAGGCTAAAACACAGGCAGTTCAGGGTAATGATAATGACAGAACAGTCCTGGATTTCAGGGAAGCAGTTGACAAACATCCTTATGATATTTTGACAAAGTTTCTTATGACATTTTATGAAACTTTCCCCTTGTGGGAAAGATGGGAAATATTGGACTGGAAGATGTTTTACGTTTGAAATTATTTGGATGATATGAAATAGGGGTTAATACACTAATCTCTTAAAGGTGGAAGCTCCTAATGGAATGTCTCTTAAACCTGTTCTCTTCAATATTTTTATCAATGATTTGGATAAAGACATAGAAAGAAATTTTGGAAAATGTGAAGATGATACAAAACTAGGAGTGATAGCTAGCATGAATGACTGCAATGAAAAGTTCTTTAAAAAGTTCTTAAAAGTGTATAACAACAGTCAGACTAACAAAATAAAACATAGTAAGAGGTAGCCCAGTATACTGGAAAGAGCCCAAGGTTTGGAATTGAACCAATTATGTTCAAATCTCAATTCTGCTAATACCTGGGAGATTTAGGGCAAATTACTTTTTTTTTTTTTCTGAGATCCACTTTCCTTATCTACATCATGATCATAAGGTCTTTTCTAGCTTTTGATCCTATCACTCAATTAAATGATAAATATTTCTTAAAGATCTTCTGCGTGCCAGGCACCATACTCTGTGCTGAGGATAAAAATGCAAAATAGGCCAGTTCTTGCATTTAAAGAATTTATAGTCCAGTATCCTGTTTATGTTTAAATCTGTATTTAAATGTGAAATTCTAACCTTGATTTTCAGAAACAAACTTCGTTAGTATAAAGTATGAGACAACTCTTTCTGTGAATATGATCTGTTACATTTAATGGTCTGTAATCTCTGTGGAAGCTAGGTGGCACAGTGCATAGAGTAGCAGGCCTAGAGTGAGGAAGACCTGAGTTCAAATGTAGCCACAAATTCTCACTAGCTATATATATGACTGTGGGCAAATCACTTAATCCAGTTTGCCTCAGTTTCCTTATCTGTAAAATGAGCTGGAGAGGTAAAAAATGAGGGAAGTTCTTCTACCTATATATTTTTAAAGGTCATATAAAACTGTTAAGTTCTAAACGGTAAGTAAATACTGCTTCTTACCTCAACTTTTTATCTTTTTCCAGCTTGTTAACATAGTTCTTTGTCCACAGCACATGCTTGGTTCATGTTTATCACATGAAAGTTATGGGAGGAGGTAGAGTAGAAAAGAGTCTAGACTTGGAGTCAGAAAACCTTGACTTTGACACCTGCTTCAAAGTACTTACTAGCTATGTAGCCATGAGCAGGTCATTCAACCTTTATTAGCTTCTATTTGCTCATCTGTAAAATTGTAATAATAAAAACACTTTTGGCACACAGTTGTAAGAATCTAACGGGATTATATATTTATGAAGTTTTTAAACCTTAAAGCACTGTAAAGTATTAGCTATTATTGTTATTTTTATTATCCTCGTTGTTAGATGAGGTAGATTCTTGTTCCACTTTGGACTGGACTAGTGGGTCTCTGAGTTTTCTTCCAGTATTGTGATTCTGTGAATTATTAAATTTCTTTTTTGAAGCTGAAACTTAGTTCTACAAAAAAAAAAAAATAATCCACTTGAAAACTCTCTCAGCCTCTTGTTTGCTCTTTTAGTCTGATAAATCCTCAGTGATCCTACTTGGTCTATTAAGTGTTTATCTTCCAGCTATTGACCCCTTTAAACAGAATTAACTATAACACTTTATAGGCCTTTTATAAGTAGCTACATTTCTTACATTTACAAGAGAGTAGGAAGCTCTCTTTCAGTCCTCTGATAGGAAAGTGGCCTGGATCCTGTTTAAACCCATAAAACAGTACTATGTCATGGGTTCCAAAGGCAAGTTTATACTTTTATAGGATATTGGATTTTGACATGACAGGTGCTTTAGATGTCATCAAGTACAAACCCCTAATTTTACAGATGAATTAATAGAGATTCCCCAGAGGTTCATCAACTTAGTGAATATTCATACAGCAAACAAGTAGTAGAAATTGCAACTAAGTTTTACCAATTCCAAAACCAATGAATTTTGCAGCAGGGATGCTTGGTCTACAGTCTATGAATTTGTTCAATCTAAAATTTTTGATAACTATATTTCAATGTAATTTCAATTAAATAATTCCTATACATTTTATTTTATGAACTTAAAAGCAAAATTTGGAGAAGTAGGTTTTATTAAATTATCAGAAGTTTCCATCATGCACACACACACCTACACACATTTGTGCACACATGTACACATATGTTAAGAATACTGACTCATATCATAAAGGACAAGATGAGAAAGTACAGTGAGAGGGAATAAAGAAGTGCTTAAACTGAAGAAATCCATGAGAAATATCATGGAATTCTCTTGGTAAATTGGAAGAGGCGTATCTATCAGTGGAAGTCTAAGGAGTGTGGGTCAAAATTAGAAGGCCAGATTTAAAGTAAGGCATTTAAAATGCTAAGGAATCTGCTCTATTCTGTTAGTAAATTCATATTCTTAAGGTATGGATTTCATTTTTGCAGCCTTTCTGGTCTGATTACAATGTACAGCCACTCAGTAGCATTCTGAGTCAACTGAGGCTGGAAAAGCAAAGCATTTTTTAGGAAAGTGAGTGGTGGAAAAAGAGGAGTATTAGCCAAGGCAGAAAAGGGGAGTATTTGGGATATGAGTGACAAAATTTATTAACAAAATAAGGAAACATTCCATGATCAAAGGCAAGAGATAAGGAGCAGAGCCCAAATACTTTTGTGAAATGAGTTCTTTCAGACAGAACTGCAGAGTTTCTTACCCAAGGACAGCATGTAGGTGCTACAACAGTGGATAAGACCATCTACTGGAGTCAGGACCAAGATGGTGGAGCAAAAGCAGAGACTTGCTTGAGCTCTCCTCCAAAACCCTGAAAATACCTGTAAAAATGATCCTAAACAAATTCTATAGCTACCGAACCCACAAAATGACAGACTGAAATAAATCTCCCTCCCATGACAACTTAGAAGGTCAACAGGAAGGGTCTATCACACCAGGCTGGGAGTGCAGTCCAGTGTGGGCCATGCCAGCATAGACAGAAGTGGAGCAGGCTTCAGAGGAGACCTGGCAACTCACTGGCAGCTTTGGCAGTTTCCCGACTTCTCAACCCACAAATACGAAAGACGGCATAGCTGGGCTGGGGGAAAGCTCTAGGACCTGGGTGAAAGAGGAGCGTGGTCTGGCTGGCAGAGGCAGTGGCAGTGGTGGCAGTAGCAGCATCAGTGGCTTCTTCTGGAGCTCTTGGCCCACAGATGGTAGGGGATCAAGCTGATAAAAAAAATCACTGAAGCCTGAGAAAGTAAATCCACCCCCATCCCCATTAGAAGCAGAGTCCTATTTTGACAGTTAAAAAGCCAAGTATTTGACTGAGAAGATGAGCAAAAAGCATAAAAAAAAATCCTTACACTATAGAATCTTACTTTGGTGACAAAAAAGATAAAAACATACAACCAGAAGGAGACAACAATGCCAAAACTCCTATATCCAATGCCTATGAGGAAAAAAAAACGATATTTTTCCTCTCAGGCCATGGAAGAGCTCAAAAAGGATTCTGAAATTCAAGGAAGAGAAGTAGAGGAAAAATTGGGAAAAGTAATGAAAATGATGCTTGAAAATCATGACAAACAAGTGAACAGCTTGCTAAAGAAGACCTCACCAAAATACTGAAGAAAATAACACCTTAAAAAACAGACTAAGAAGAATGCCTTAAAAAGAAGAATTGGTCAAATGGAAAAGGAGGTCCAAAAGTTCACAGGAGAAAATAATTCCTTAAAAATTAGAATGGAGCAAATAGAAGCTAAAGTCTTGGTGAGAAATCAAGAAATTATAAAAAATTATCAAAAGAACAAAAAAAAACCCAGAAGATAATATGAAATATCTCATTGGAAAAAACAAGTGTCCGGAACAATAGTTCCAGGAAAGATAATATAAAAATTATTGAACTATCTGAAAGCCAGGGTCAAAAAAAAAAGAGCCTAGACATTATCTTTCAAGAAATTATCAAGGAAAACTGCCTTGATACTCTAGAACTAGAGGGTAAAATAGAAATTGCAAGAACTCACCA
This sequence comes from Notamacropus eugenii, assembly GCF_028372415.1. Classification (NCBI taxonomy): domain Eukaryota; kingdom Metazoa; phylum Chordata; class Mammalia; order Diprotodontia; family Macropodidae; genus Notamacropus; species Notamacropus eugenii. The sequence goes on from NC_092876.1 coordinate 402,098,403, forward strand.
ATTACCTCTTGAGAGAGATCCCAAAAGGAAAATTCATAGGAATATTGTCTCCAAATTCCAGCTTAAGGAGAAAATATTGCAAACAGCAAGAAAGAAAAAAAATTCGAGTATTGTGGAAATACAATCAGTACACACAAGATCTAGCAGCTTCAACTTAAGGGATCAAAGGGTTTGGAATATGATATTGTGGAGATCAGAGGAACTAGGATTAAAACTGAGAATCACCTACCCAGCAAAAGTGAGTATAATCCTTCAAGGGAAAAATATATATTCAATGAAATAGACAATTTTCAACATTCTTGCTGAAAAAACCAGAGCTGATTAGAAAATTTGACTTTCAGATACAAGAATTCAGGAATGCATTAAATTTAAAAAGGAAAGAGAAGTCATAATAGACTTATTAAAGTTCAGCTGTTTACATTCCTACATGGAAAGATGATATTTGTAACTCATGAAACCTTTCTCAGTATTAGGGTCATTGGAGGAGATAGATAGATAGGTAGATAGATAGATAGACAGACAGACAGACAGACAGACAGACAGACAGACAGACAGATAGATAGATAGATAGATAGATAGATAGATAGATAGATAGATAGATAGATAAAATGATGGATAGATGTATGTATGTATGTATGTATGTATGGATGGATGGATGGATGGATGGATGGATGGATGGATGGATGGATGGATGGGTGGATGGATGGATGGATGGATGGATGGATGGATGGAGGGCACAGGGTGAGTTGAATATGAAGGGATGATATCTAAAAATAAAATTAAGGGGTGAAAGAGGAATATTTTGGGAAAAAGGAGAAAGGGAAAGATAGAATGTGGTAAATTATCTCACATAAAAGAGGCAAGAAAAAGATTTTACAATAGAGGGAAAGATGGAGGAGGTGAGAGAATGAGTGAACCTTACTGTCATCATATTTGGCTTAAGAAGGGAACAATATACACACTCAATTGGGTATCTCACCCTACAGGAAAGTTAGGGGGAAGGGGATAAGGTGGGAGAAATGATAGAAGGGAAGACAGATTCGGGGAGAGGGGTTCTCAGGAGCAAACACTTTTGAAAAGGCACAGAGTCAAAGAAGAAAACAGAATAAGTGGGAGGGTGGGGTATGATAGAGGGAAATATAGCTGGTCTTTCACAGTATGACTATTATGCAAGTGTTTTGCATGACTACATATGTATAAACTATGTTGAACTGCTTGCCACCTCAAAAAAAAAAAGTGGTTGGGGAGGGAAGAAGGGAGAGAATTTGGAACTTAAAGTTTTAAAGACAAATGTGAAGAAGTGTTCCTGAAACTTGAAAATAAGATATATAGGCAATGAGGTGTAGAAATCAATCTTGCCCTAAAGAAAGTAAGGAGGAAGGAGATAAAGTGAGGTGACAGAAGAGAGGGCAGACTTGGGGAGGCGGTAAACACAATGAATGTATATTGGGGTAGGGGAGGGGAGAGATGGGGAGAAAATTTGGAACTCAAAATCTTGTGGAAATTAATGTTGAAAACTATATATCTAGATATAGATATAGATATATAGATATATATTAAAAACCATCTAATTTACCATATCCTGCATAAGGATTGGGAACTTTCTAACATATCAGGCGATCAGGCTGTTGTGTTTCCTTTCTTGTTAGTCCCTCAAGATATTGTGAAATAGTTACATTTCCTATGTTTTCTCTATAAGAAAAAGTATAATATCAATTCTAAGATACATGCAAAAAAAAGAAGAGGATATTTGTGGGAACATCAATAAGGTCTATAGGTCAGTTGAGGAGGAAAGAAATGTTGCTTCTTTGTTACTAGGTTCCTTGTTTTGTATCTTTCCCTATAGCTGCCCCTTCCTGTTGTCTCCACCCTTCTTGTCATCAATCCATTCATCTCTTAATCTTTCTCCATCTCTCCTCACAACTAAACTCCAAGCAGAGCTCCCCATAAATTCTTTTCATCAGACATGACTATCTCCTCCCTCCAGTTGATTTCTAACTTCCGTAATCTTTGCACTTTCCAGACTCATTCTTCCTAACCTCCAGGTTCCTTTCTTACAATCTCCCTCTCTGAAATCTCCCTGGATCTCATCAACCCAACGCCAAGATGATACTAGGTGAGGGTTGGGATTAAAACTCTTAGCTGCTCCCTCAGCCACTTTTCTCTATGATGCATTATTATCCCCATTTTTGCATAACTGAATGGATATTTGCCTGGGTTTATTTTTTAAAAGGTTAGGAGGGAAAATAAAATCCGAGAACACTACAAAAATGTTTCTTCTCTCTTTATATATTATATATCTCTCTACTTACCAGTGCAGAGCCAGGTCCTTATTCACTATCATTGTGATGAAGGAAAAATGGGGTGTTCTTGGAAAGGAATATACATGTGGATATGGATGATGATAGAGGGGGAGAACTTGTTGACTGTTGGTGAAGTGTGTGGGTATCTTCTTTTCTATGCCCACCATATGTCCAGCCTAGTAAGCATCTAGTTAGCAATATTAATTAATTAAAATAGAAATTATCATTTTATATCTTTTCCTCCCTTTCATAGCCATGATTCTTGAAAAAAAACACATATCCTTTTTTTACACATTTTCCCTTTCTTTTCTTTTCCAGCTTCTTGCATTTTAACTTAACAACTTCACTTTGAACTGAAATTATTATCTTCAATATTATCATTGTTGCCCAAACTGAGACCTTTTTTCAGTCCTCATCCTTCTTTACCTCTCTCTAGGTTATGACACCTATATTTATTCTGTATATACTTATATATGTCCTTGTTGTCTCCCCTGTTAAAATACAATCTCCTTGCAACTAGGAATTGCTTATTAATTTTAATTGAACATCTATTATTATTTGAATATCACATTGATGGTTAATAAATTCAGATTTATTGATTTACTACCCCCTCCTTTTGTATGGCCTTTCCTCCATGGATTTTTCTGACTCTCCTCACTCCTGGTTTTCTTTCACCCTGTGCAACCATTCTTCTCATTCTCCTTTGCTAGAGAATCACACTTGGCTCTTCCCCGATATGTGAGTGTTACCCAAGCTCATATCCTGGTCTCTTTTATCTTCCCTCTATATTATCTCATTGATCTTATTAGCTTCCACATTAGCAAACATCTCTCAGATCTCTATATCCAGATTTGTCTCTAGTCATACATTCCATCTGGATGTCCCACAGGCATCTCAAAAGTATCATGTCCAAAACAGAATTCATTACTTCCCCTACCTAAGGAAAAAATAAAACAACTTCAGCACTTCTGTAAACTTCCTTACTTTATTAAGAAGAGCATCATCCTTCTAGACTCTCAGGTTTATAACCTGGTCATCATCCTCAATTGTTCACTCTTTGCCACTTGTCCTATTGAATCACTTACCAAGTCTTGTTGATTTCATCTCCATACCATCTCTACATTCATAGCATTATATTAGTTCAAGCTCTCATCACTTCTAACTTGTATTATTTCAAAAACTTTCTAACTAGATTTTGACCTTCCAGATTTTTGACTTTTCAATCTACCACAATAATGTCAAAATATTCTTCCTAAATCATACATTATACCCCATCAGTAAACTTCAGTGGTTCCTTATAGTGACTCAGAAATACACACCAACTTGGCAATTATAGTCTTTTATAAAATAGTTCTAGCTTATTGAAAAAATTCTCTTGTTCTGTTTTAGAAACTATCTTTTTCAGTCCAAAAAGCTTTCCATGCTCTACCTACATCTTCTTTCCTGTTTATTAAACCATCTTACATGCTCTGACACTATTCTAGAACCTTCATTAATAGAAATCTTTAGCTGGAAATTTCTGGATCCTGAGTTGACAGATGGCAAAACCAATCAAACCCATGTGGTATTCCTTACCTCTGTATAAAATATCTTATAATTTCTCATTTTGAGTTGCCTCTAAGCAACTGTCATGCTCTAAACATTGTACCTAAAGTTATCAAGTGGTATTACTGGCTACATTCTTTCATTGCCCCTACTAGTCCTACTCTGAAAGTGTGAATCCTGACACTAGGGTAGGAGGGATGGAGGTATCAGTCCCTCCCCTGTCAAGTGGGGAGAGTCAGAATGCAGTCCTAGCTTTTCTTTCTCTCTATTTGTCCTCCCTTGCATTGCTCCAAGGAAGCTCTCTGAACTTTCTCTAATCTCACTACCATATTTTAAGTTTAAACTGTGCAAAGCATCTTTAATCCCAGTAAAGGTTTCTAAAAATTAGTAACAATGTGGGGTGCTTTCACTGAGGAAATGGACATGGTGGTAGTATTTGATCACACGACAGAAGTATTCTCTCCCTCTCTCTGTCACTCTATCTGTCTCTGACTTTCCATCTCTCTTTATTTCTGTCTCTCTCTCATCTTCCTTCCCAGTCCTCTCTACTTATCTGTCTCTTCCTATTTGTTTGCACTTCTCTCCCTTTCACCATCTTCCTCCCTCTTTCTTCCTTTCCTGGGTTCCTATTCTAGCTCAATCACTAATTTAGTCTGAGCCTCAGTTTTCTTTGTCTACAAAATGAGAGGGTGGAGTAAATAATCTCTAAGCTCCTTTGAACTTAAAAACACTATGAATCAAGCATCTTTAATCCAAAAGAGTCAAATGATTGAGTGTGGGAAACTTAATAAGTGAGGGGAGGAAATTTATGAAGCAGGAGTGTGATTTGGGGGATGGGAAGAAATTATGAACATTCAGGACAGTATTCAAGATTCTAAGTTGAACAAATAAGAAATGTGTTTCTATTAGATGTCACATATGACAAAAGTCCCAACAGAAAAGATTAGCATCCAAAGGGACAAAAAGGGGAAAAAACAATCCTGTAATACTCCAAAGTACTCTGAACACTTTCATAAAAAGAGAAATTCTAAACATCATTATTTTTCCCCAGTAAAGCTTTCCTGGCATGAGACCATCAATGGAGACCTTAATTGAAATACCAGTTGCTCATGAAGATTTGAAGCCCCAAAGTTTTTCATTTTCCATTGCAATCATATTGATTCACTACCTGATGAACTTTGAATTCCATTAAATTTTGCACTTTGCAGTGGGAATCAAAAAATTTTCAATTATTCTGCCCAAACAATAATGAAATTCCCTTACGAATAGGAGTTTGTAACAAAAGACATTAAGATTTCAGCTCCCATGTTTGTACTCCTGGATGATTTTAAAGGAATGTAACTGTCCTAAAATGGTTTCCTCAGAGTCCATTCAAGGGAGATCAAGATCTGATTGACACAGCTTAGACAAGGGTCATTGGATTTCGAACAAATGAAAGGTCTAAATGTACTTCAGACCTTTTAAAAGTGCCTTAAAGTTTGTTGTCCTTGATTTTTCAGCCACCAGCATGAAACAACAAAATTAAGACTTTTTAATCTAAATAAAAATTGAATTGTTTCTAAATAACAAAAGCATATTTCCTACTCATAGAATCACCTCAAATTGCTTTCTGTTTAAAAATAAGAATAAATTACAGTGAAGTGTCCTGATGAACCCATTTTCATTTTAATTCATGTAGTTATATAATGCAAGTATTTCAAAACAAAGTAGATGACATTTGTGTTTTATTGTAGGAAGTCATAATTTTACTTTCTTCATTTTGTTAGTGAAATCACATGAGCCATATATTAGCCTCAGATAAGCTACATCCAGAGTTAATATTTTAAGAAAATTTACGTTGATTATTTCCCCATGCTCCAAAACTACGATTTAACCAATCTAGATTATATCACAAGTATATGTTCCAGTGCATTCCTCATTCTCATTTTAGAAAACTCTATTACAATGAAGAATTTTTAAAAGGAGAGGAAAGATGTTCAGCAAATTTGACCAAATTGGTAAATCTCTGAAATTGTATGAAATAATCTATACCCATAGCCCCTTACTTCTTCAAAGAAATGGCAGAGGTACCATTCTTATAGCTCTGATATGAGGCAATAAAATTGGCTTGTTTTAATTTCTGAGAATTTAATTTCAATAGTCTTGTTTTCTACATCTAAACTGTTACAGTAGTTGTGCATATTGTTTTCCTGATTCTGCTTATTTTACATTGCATTAATTCATATGCAGCTTCTTATGCTTCTCTGCATTATTCATAATTATCATTTCTCATTTCAATGACAGTGCTTACATTTCTGTACCCTAACTTGTCAAATTGTTCCCCAGTTTTGAGGCATCTATTACACTGCTAATTCTTGATACTACTGCTATAAATCACTGCTATAAATATTTTGTTTTATATAATACTATCTTTCTACCACTGAACTTGTTGGGTGTATACTCTTGGCAGTGACATCTCTGAGTCAAAGGCTAAGGACATTTGACTCATTTTCTTAGCTTAATTCCAAATTACTTTACAATGCATTCGTGTGCCCCCATCTTTCCTAACTACTCCAACACCGACTCTTCCAATCTTATGGCATATTTTTTAATTTGTTGGTTGGAAAGTGAAATCTCAGAACTGTTGTGATTTGCATTTCACTTGCTACTAGTGATTTCTAATATTCTTTCTTATAGTTGTTAATAATTTGAAATTTTTGAGAACCATTCGAATCTTTTGTCTTATCTATTGGGTAATAACTTTGTCATCTCTGTTAGTTCCTTATATATCTTAGATGTCATATCCATATCATAAATACCTTATAATAAAATTTTCTTTTGTCTATCACTTCCTTCCTTTACCTATTTGCAATAATATTTCATTTCATGTAATCACATTTGTGCATTTTATCTTTCAAGATTTTTTAATATAACATTTCAGATAGAAAAATTCAAAGAAATGTAATGTCTTCGTTTTTTAACCTTTAACATTTTATTTACTCAAGCATTCATGACTTCATTGCCATTGACATTTCCACTGACACAGAGGGCAAACTTTCCATATCACATTTGAAATGTAATAATTAGTTTCTATGAATTTAAAACTGATGACCACCCTTATGGTGATGAGGTCTCCATTTGCCTAAGCTGATCCTTGCATAGTTACCATTGAGTCAGTCACCAGATCTGGATGCCTCTCTGGGTTGCTGGGATATACTAGACATTGAAGTCTATTAACATAAACTTTAAGAGCCCAAGGTTCACTTCACACACCAATGAAGCATCAACTTGGGTTTTAGAAGGACATTGTTTTTAATGGGATGGTTTACAAATGTTTTAAAATCAGGCATATGAAAACAGGAGACATTTTTTAAATCTCACATCTTCTTAGAAAGAATGAAGAGGAGCATGGGTGTACCAGATGTAACAGTTTTTAAAACAATATTATTTTGAAATGATACCAGCAGCATCTTATAACTCAGTTGTTACGACATTAACAACTCTGACATATGAACATTATTCAATAACTTGAAACCAAAGGAACTTGAACATAATCCCTTGCTTCTGTCACTCTATCTGAAAATTCTTCAGGCTTCATTTCCATCCAGTTAGTTTCATCCACTTATCTACAGTGTTCTGTTTGGGGACTTCCTACTTCCCCTGACCACTGCTAGCAGGAATCCTTTAGCTCACACTCTGTTCAGCTCTATGTTTTTGGGAGCTACGTGCCCTCAGTGACCTTGTTTGTGTAATTGATTCATGAAAGTAGTTAATGATATGATGTGAAGTATGACTATCATGTTAAATTTGATCATGCCACATTGACTCTAATTTCATTGAATTTGTTGAGCTACATTCTAATACACATCACTTATCTCAGAGGCATGACATCATTGTTCTTTGTTCTCATTCCTAGTTGGTATTAAGTACATCAGAATTGGATGGCGCATACGCATGTCATCTAGTCTATAGTACATTCAATACTATCCTGTATTCAAGACTTTTAAGTTAAGTGACTTGGAGTACGAGGACAAAAAATCTTCTAGTACATAAGATGTGAGCAGTTTATTATATCTTAATCAAAGCAGCACCTTTTCTTCTACCACATAAACACACATATTTACACACAGTGTGTATATTTATGTATATATAAATATGCAACATATACATATCATTTAATATTTTATATATACATATGTATATGTGCATATATACATGCATATATATAGTCAAATTTTGCAACTCTTGATATTCTGGCACTGACAGGATGAGTCTGGCACACACATATGTATATGTACAGGTATATATATGTGAGTGCAAGTACATGTGTATCTGTATGTGTGTATATACACATACAAGTATATGCATAAAACACATATTGTATATATAATATACACATGTACTATATATGTCACCTATATGTTGTTAATATTAGTGTTAATTGAATTAATATTAATATATTAATAAGCAAGTTAAAGAGATTAGCAATAAGATTAACAAGAATTGTATATTATTACATATTACCATCTATGTAAATAAATGTATATATGTATATTGTTCAATATGGCATTAACCATTTCTTAGTAGTATTATTTTAAGAGATTAGATATAAGAGAAATATCAGAAGGAAATCTTGTAATAGAAATAAAAACTAAACCTACAGATCATAACTCCATATTTCCAGTAAGTCAAAGTCAGAGTCAGAGGGTGGAAGAACCTTTAGAGAACAGACAGCTCATCCTCTCATTTTATACATAAGGAAACTAAAGCCTGGAGAAGACAAATCACTTTACCATGGTCACACAGCCAGAGAGTGACAGGGCACAGCACTCTTTCCCCTACGTGCCATGCTGTCACTGTTCACACAGATAATGTGTATGCCTAAGTGTTCATTTTTTAAAATGATGGCTTCTGCCTTGTTACTCTGAGGAGGCTGAGCTTATTGCAAGAACATATAGGAAATCTAAATTCTATCAGACACTGGAAATAGCCACATGATAACTTGTAAGTGAAAAACTGCATATTATCTTACATTAGTTGACTCACTTCCCTGTTCTTCGTTGTAATTAAAGTGAAAATGCTTTTTTTCTTTTCCTTGAAATAAATAACCAGCAATAAGGATTTACAAAGCATGGGGAAAGTCATTCTTTTTCATGTGGCATCTGCTGAATGGGAGTTAAAGAAAACAAAATATGAGAGATGTTACAGTCATAGAAAATAGTTTTAATTTGATGGCAAATGATATAGAGAATGTTTATTTTCACCACAAAGACTTGGGGATCAAGAAATTAATGTATTTTGGAGGGAAAGAGTTATTAGAAATCATAACAATAATTAAAGTAAACAAGGTCATCTAATCACTGCCAGAATATTCTTAAATGTAGCACAAGTGTGTGTGTGTGTGTGTGTGTGTGTGTGTGTGTGTGCATGGGAGCAGTGCAGGGGCAAATCTTTATTAGCAGAGGTGTATACACACATTCACGTATATCAGATTGGGAAATAGATTTGATACGTGGTGTACATGAGGGAGGAGTCCAGTAAGGACAGTTTGTAAATCTGGATAATTAGGAAAAGGAGGATAGACTTGACAGTAGTAGGAAACCCTGGAAGAGAGGAAGTTTAAACATAAAGATTACAAGTTCTATTTTAGACATATTGAATTTGAGATGCCAAGGGAATATACAACATGAGATGTTCAGGAGGCAGCTGGTGATGTGCGAATACAGTTCATGTGAGAGACTGGAGATATGTCTGTGTATACTTATACATATGCATGTATTTGTATGTAAAGATACACATACGTATGTCTATGTGAATATACAAACACATGCATATATATGCATACACACATATCTATATCTATCTATTAACAGAATGAGGGGCCACTGAGCCAATTAACTCTTGGGAAGTGGTGCTAGAATGGGATTGTAGGGTACACCAGGCTTATAGTATAATATAACATTACTTACAAGGTAGTTGTTTTTAACATCCTCAAAGTCATTAAGTCTTGATGAGTACAGTATAAGCTATGTTCCCAGTGTTTGTCCTGACCTCTGACTTCCCTTCTTCTTCCTCAGATAATTCTCCCTTTAATTTAGGCTCAAGAGAACAATCACTGGCACCAGAGTAGAAACTTCTATTTCAACTGTGTAGTTTAACCCATTTTTCACTAGGATCTAGAAATGCCCACAAGAAGCTTCACAAAGGGAGAATACCGGTAGGTCTGAATAAGTACAAATGATGAATCTGGTGAAGTGGTACAATATTTAATTTTCATAATATATTTCCATTAGGCTGGACTCAATTACCATATTTACATATAATAGTAACTTTGAATAGTGTGAATCAGAACAATGCGATCACTTTGTGACAAAAATTTTTTGCAGTAATTCATACCTATCTGATGCTCATTCTCATTGTACTTTTAAACGCCCAACTTCCCTTTTTAAAAAATGAACAGAACATGCTCTTATTTTCTCTTAGACAATTAGAATCAACCTAGAAATTGTCTCATTCTTTTTCTTGTTTATGTATTTGTCATTTCCTTTTCATCTTGAGATGTCAATTTAAAGTTTGCTGATGCACAAAATCCTTGATCTGAGAATAGCCGATGTTCTCATTAAGAAGCCAACTCCTGCTTAGTCAAATGGTCTTCCTCAACAGTATGCTTCATCATAGTGTTCTGAGGAAATAAGCGTGCTGTCAATGTCTGAACTATGAGCACAAAAGATTTTTCTTCATGCAGCATTTAGATACTTTTAGTTTTTAGTGAGTGGAAAAAATATTTGTTAATATCTACTGTGCATCAGGCCTTTGACTAAACATATAAGACCTGGTTCTTGTTGGGACTGGAAGCTCAATTCCGTGTGGACAGTCTCGGGCAGGTAAAAGTGGGACTTCTAAATCTTAGAGTCTTACGAGGCCCTCCATGAACAGCGGGGGTTCGAGAAGGTCAGACCGAGCTAGCTCGGCTAGCTCGGGTATTTCCGCCTCTCCCCCGGAGATACCTGATGGGTGGAGTCTCCCTGCCCTCGAGGTCGTCCCGGATTGGAGCACACCTAGTTACCTAACAGCATGGTATTGAGATGCAAACTGTGTGGCTGAAGATTAAGTAGGATTGAGGAAGCCAGAAAGCTCTTAGCACGTGTGGAGCCAAAGAGAAAAGTAGGGCTCCGCTTCTTTTCTTTCCCCTCTCCCCTCCCCCTCTCTCCCCCGCTTGTACTTCTACTTCCATTCCCTTAAGCTTAGCCTTCTTAGGAAATCTCCCCCTCTTCGTCCTAAGAAAGAAGAGCCCCTGCACTTGTAACCGAAACCCTGTAATAAAGCTCAACCCCTGTTTGACTCTGGAACGTCCTTTCTCTCATATGTGCATCCGGCGTGGCCAGCCGAAGACCTCGGGAGGTGAGGTAAGAAAGACTCGGGTAGCCCAATACAGGCCTCTAGGCTTGGCAGTTGGCGCCCGAACAGGGACTGGGAGCGTAGATAATCCTGGGTGCTTTTGGGGTACACCCGGAAGGGGCTGTGAAAGAAGCGAGTCCCGAATCCTAGATTCGGAAGGAGAGAAAGGGGAGAGAAGCTTCCCAAACCCCTGGGAAAAGGGCAGGGATGAGGAATCAATTGCCAGTAATAAAGCCAGAGGAACAGGAGGTCTGGGCTGAGAAACTTCACAGGGAAGGCAGGGAGGCGGGGGTCACTATAGAGTTAAACGACCTCCGAGAATTTTGTAAGGAAGGGCCGGAGAGGCCAGGGCGGGATTGGAATAAGAGTGGAAGCGGAGAGAGGGGAGGGGAGGACCTTGGCGAGCAGAACCCTGGCGAGCAGAAAGTTAAGGAGTGTAGAGAAAAAATAGACCCGGAGCTCCATCTAGCGGATGGGAAAGGCGAGGCAGGGGAGAATGCGCCGTGCCTTCCCTCCGCGCCTCCTTATGGCCTGCTCCATTGGTCAGACAGTTCAGGGCCACAGTCCAGTTTGGAAAAAGGAATAAGAAAGGCTATAGAGAATGGAGAAGATGTAGGGACATTTCCTGTGTTAGAAATAGCGGACCCCAGTGTCCCCGGTGGGGTTCGGAGGAGCCACATACCTATAGAGTGGAAGAGAGTGGCGACTCTTAAAGAGGCTTGTACCAAGCATGGCCCTAATTCACCCTTTGTTATAGCCATGCTTGAAACTCTCAGCGGTCAGTTCGTTCTGACTCCTAATGACTGGAAGAGCTTAGCTAGAGCCTGCCTTACCCCTGGGCAGAAAGAAATAAGTACAGGGAGGGGCCAGGATCAGCTTCCCATAGCTATTGCCCTTCCCTTAAGGCACTGGAAGCTTAAAGAAAGCCAGAGACCAGTGTGGGGAATAGGAGGGTGCCAAAATACCTTAGAGACAATGCACCCAGTAAAGTGGGAGGCAGAGGATCGCCAAAGGACCGTATGGCCGTTGGTGATTCCAGGACTTAGTTTTAACATCTGGGGCAGGGACATTATGAGCCGCCTCGGGATGAAGCTATCAAATTTTTAGTAAGGGCCATTGCAGTTGTACTGGAGTCCCCACCCTTGAATTGGAAGTCAGACACCCCGATTTGGGTGGAGCAATGGTCTCTGACTTCAGAAAAACTCCAGGCATTACAAATACTGGTTAAGGAGCAATTAGCACCCTGGAATGCTTCTGTGTTTGTTATAAAGAAAAAATCAGTAAAGTTCAGGTTCCTTACAGATGTTAATCAAGCATTTGTAAGCTCCTGGCAGCTGCTATACCAAAGTAACCAGCCACTATGCATTCTTATCAATTTTACCTTAAAGGCGATCCTCGCTAAACAAAGAAGGGGAAAAGGTCGCCTAATACAATCAGAGCTAAGATTAAGAGGCCTAATACAATCAGAGCTAAGATCAAGAGGCCTAATACAATCAGAGCCTGATACAGCTGTCTCAAGGAACGCACATACTACTCCAGCTATGAGACATTTTAAGATACTAATAGGGGGTCCAGGGTATGTTTGTGTCTCCACAGGAAAAGGTGATGCGTGGATTCCCATTAGAAGGATCCGTAGGTGGGAACCGAGGTTGGAGACGACGGAGACGCAGGAGGCGGAGACCCCGGAGAGCCCAGAGACCCCGGAGAAGGATCATACACCACCTGAGCCTGCTGCTGACAGCTTTAACCTTGCTGCCCAGAGAGGAAGCAGCCCTCATCACAACCGCAGACACTGCTGCTGACAGCTTCCCATCTAGGCATCCTTTTTTCGCCAGCTGAATGAGGACTTTGATATCACAAACCCAGGACACTTGGGTGGGGAGGAGGTGACCAATTTTCCACCTGTATAGATCCATTTGCAAGATTAAGGGAGTGGTGACGTGTAAGGCGCCTACACCAGCTGCTTCTCTTAAAATATGCTTTGGGATTTTAGTTGATTGCACTTCCTCTGTTGTAACTCAGCCATTTAGTTTCATCTTTGTTTTATTTGATGCCTCCCTTTGTCAGTTGTGCTAGCTGCAGATTTCTGTGTGAATGAAGTCTTGTTGTAAGGTACTCATATGCTAAAGGCCTTCCTAATCCACTCAGCCTCCAGCCACTGTTTGCTCTAGAGCCAGGTGCGCTCCGCGCATAACAAAGAAGGGGATATGTTGGGACTGGAAGCTCAATTCCGTGTGGACAGTCTCGGGCAGGTAAAAGTGGGACTTCTAAATCTTAGAGTCTTACGAGGCCCTCCATGAACAGCGGGGGTTCGAGAAGGTCAGACCGAGCTAGCTCGGCTAGCTCGGGTATTTCCGCCTCTCCCCCGGAGATACCTGATGGGTGGAGTCTCCCTGCCCTCGAGGTCGTCCCGGATTGGAGCACACCTAGTTACCTAACAGCATGGTATTGAGATGCAAACTGTGTGGCTGAAGATTAAGTAGGATTGAGGAAGCCAGAAAGCTCTTAGCACGTGTGGAGCCAAAGAGAAAAGTAGGGCTCCGCTTCTTTTCTTTCCCCTCTCCCCTCCCCCTCTCTCCCCCGCTTGTACTTCTACTTCCATTCCCTTAAGCTTAGCCTTCTTAGGAAATCTCCCCCTCTTCGTCCTAAGAAAGAAGAGCCCCTGCACTTGTAACCGAAACCCTGTAATAAAGCTCAACCCCTGTTTGACTCTGGAACGTCCTTTCTCTCATATGTGCATCCGGCGTGGCCAGCCGAAGACCTCGGGAGGTGAGGTAAGAAAGACTCGGGTAGCCCAATACAGGCCTCTAGGCTTGGCAGGTTCTCATCCTCCAGAAAGGAGTTCAATCACAATATTTTATAAAATTCTCAACCAGACTATAGTGAACAGAGCACATTAGCATCAAAAGACATTAGTGGACTTTCTTCTTAGTTACAATCAAGCTTAACTGTTCCAGCAGGTAAAATATCATGGAATTTGAGATCTTTGTCTTTAAACTGGTCAGAGAATATATCCTTTAGACTGAATGTTCTTTAATTTGTCAGTAAGTACACAATATAGAGGGATGCTGGACTTCTTTTTCTAATGCTCCATAAATCTCTTTCACTTGCTAAATTGGTACATTAGTCAGCAAATGAAAAGCAGAGCAGATGCTTTTTCATAACTGTCTACATTCCACATCCTCTTCTTCACTTTCTGAAATATGTATGATTTACTCCTGTGTGAAGTCAGTGGGGCAAAGAAATAAAATTTGTGGACTGCTGAGAAAGAAAAGGGAGGGAAGAGAGGTGGGAATTTTGAGGTTAGGAATGATACAGAGACAGAACAGAATTACAGAATAGCAGAAAATTGACAGACTATATTCACAGAGAATTTGTAACAGCTTATTGCTGGAACCTGGAGAAGGAAATGGCAAACCACTTTAGCATCCTTACCAGGAAAACTTCAAGAGGGGTCACAAACACTCAGATATGACTGAAAATGACTAAACAAAAATTGCTGGAACCAAGCATACCATCTGGCCATTGTCCAATGAATCTCAAGACTGTCTGCTTCCCTGCTATAAAACGAAGTAGGAAATACAAAGCATTCTATAAGCTGTGCTATAGAGTCAAGCTTTCAAATATCCACTAAAGTAATGCTCTGATGAATCTGTGCTAGACTTGACTGTGGTTTCCCATAGATTATTAGTAGCAAAGAACAACCTCTGGTAGTTTCTTCCATGTTGGGACATTATTGAGTCTAGGTTGAATAACATACTTTGTTTTCTGCCCAAGTACCAGCCTAGCTATATTCCAACAGGGTCCTTACCATGTTATGAATTTTTGCCACATTAGCAATTGACGGAACCATCTACTAAGACCTAGAATGGGTATAATTTCCATCAGAAAATGAAGAATTCCCAATGAAGATATGAATTCTCAAATAACAGAATGCTCTGATGTATACCTGAACAAATACGTCCTGTACAAAACATATGAGAAGTGGTCATTCGATATTTGTATGAGGAGTTCCAATATAAGAGAAACCTGTTCCCAAGACAGTTTTTTTTTCTTTTGAACAACTCAGATCTTTGGGGAGTTTTTCCACACATTGAATCAAAATTCAACTCTCTGCAACTACTTAACACTTCTCCTCATTCTAGATCAATGAATAAAAGAAAAAAACATGAATGAACGAACAAAAAAGCATTTATTAAACATTTATGTGATAAGCATTGTGGTAAGTATTGGAAATATGAACAGAAAAAGGAGACAGTCTCACAAGGAGCTCATACCCCATCTGTGGGAGATAACACCCAGCTTGTAGGTGGATAGAAAGGTTTAAATGTTCATACAGTGCAGCAGCAGATAGGGCCACAAAGCCCAGTGGTCATTAGGCAGGTCAGATGATAGTGCTGGAGAGTCTGAAGAAAGCAGAGAAGGGTGAATGGAAAAGACAGGTGGTCTTCCATCTCAGTGCAAGGAATAGAGTTGGTGATTCCCATCTCATCCAAAATGTAAAAGAATTCAAGTTGCCTTTATGAGCTCTGGGCAACCCTAGGCCAGGGCATAAGGTGAAGGGGAGAAAAGAATGCAGCATCCTAGGGAGTAAATGTTGTTCTCACACACCCAGACAGCTTTGATGAATTCTAGGAAGCCCAGAACTGAGGGAGGGAATGAGGGGTAAAACAATGGAGGGAAGGAAATCCTTGGTGCTGGTGTGTCTTCCCATTACCTAGACACCCTGGACCAAGCAGGAAAAAGTTTCATTCCTCTTAGATATATAGAAGAATCTTCAATGTAACAGCCCTATTGATATTTGAATATAGTTATCATGTCCCCTTAAGTAATTTATTTTCCAGGCTAAAAATATTTTCAGTGCCTTTAAACTATTTTCAGATGGTATCACACCAAGGCTTTCCCCTAAATAGTGGCCATTCTAGATCATGTTTTCTAGAATTTAAAACAATACTCCAGGAATGGCCTGACAAAAATAGAGTCTTGTAGAACTATATTACCTGTTTGATATTATACTTCCCTATATACAGACCATGATGGCGTTTGTGTTTTTTTCAATCTAATAACACAGTGTTGGCTCAAAATGAGTTTTCATGCAGCTAACATCCACAGATTCTGTGTAGATAAAGAACGGTACAACCACCGAATAGATGCGAAAAGCAAAACAAAATAAACACACAAATGAGGCATCATAGTGGACAGAGTAGTATGCTTTCAGTCAGAAATATTCAGATCTTTCCAAGGATAATTGTTAGTTATGTCTTTCTCTCAATAACCTCATTTGTAAAAGTGAGGGTCTTGGGATAAACTTCAAAGTCCCTTCAATCTCAAAATCTGTGATTCTTTGATCATATCTTCTTTACTTTGTACTTGTGAAGTTAATTTTTTTCAACTCAAATGTAAGACTTTACAGTTATCCTTATTTAATTATATCTCATTACTAAATCTCATATTTTAGACTGTTTTTTTCTATCCTCATTGTTATTTAATGTTTTAGCTAACCTTGCTAGTGTTCATCACCTGTACATGTGAGAATGCTATCTCTTCAGTTATCCATGTCATTGCTAAAAATGTGAAATAGTGTAGGGCACAACAGGGATCCTAGATCTTTCCACTAGAGATGTACTTCCAAGATGCATACATCAAAAATCTATCCTTAGGTTTGTTCATTCAGCCAGTACTAATTCTACCTGACTGTACTCAAAGTCTTGGCTAGAAGAAGTGCCCAAGCTTCTCACATCCTTGGTGGGTGTGCATTATTTTTGATTCTTTCCTTCCCTTCAGAATGGTAACAAGTTCTTCAACAGAACCACACTTGACAAATTCTCCAGGTATTTCTTGGAGTGTGAAGTCATCTATGCTACATCTCTTTTTCTGCTCCACAAAAAGAGCATGAGATACATTGGCAAATCTTTTCCTGAAATATGCAGAAACTTTATCTAAATTATTTCATTCATTAAGAAAGAAGAAGAAAGGAAATTTTTAAGGCACTTTTTTGTGATGTCAAAGAAATGGAAACTGGATGTCTATCATTTGGGGAATGAGAATGTGTATATAACAGAATACTATTGAGCTGCAAAAGTTAGGAAAAAGTGATAACTTCAAAAGAACTTGGAAAGGCATGTTTGGACTAATACAAAGTGCAGTTAACAAAACCAGAAGAATGTATGACATTGAATATAAACATTAATAAATTTGAAAAACTTAAGAAATTTAATTTATTATATGATCAGCCATGGTTCCGGAAGACTAATGAAGAATGTTGCCTACCTTGTGACAAGGAGATGATAGATTTATATGCAAAAATAAGAAATGAATTTTTGGATGTGGCCAGGGTAATGGACAATGGTATGCTTGACATGTTTACAGACTTTCCTTATTTCCTTCCTTCCTTTTTCCTTCTATCTCTCCTTCCCTTCCTTCTTTTCTTCTTTCCTTCCATGCTTCCTACTTTTCTTCCTTCCTTGTCTTTTCAATGGATGGGGGAGATGGGAGGGAGAAAAAATAAATGCTTAATAATTAAAAAAATATCTTTATGAAAAGTGGAATAACGTTAGTTTCACATGTTCTTGATGAATTTATACTTTTTGTCATCAACGCATGCTTTTCTAGAGAATTTTTTATCCTTACATATGACTTAGACTTTTCCCAGGAAACAAAGTCAACCTCAATATGTAATTTTATAAATAATACATAACCTCTAGATTCTATCCTCTTTCTTTAAATATTGAAATATTTGTCTTTTTTCTAATCTTGTAGTACCTCTCCCTTTTCCCATGACTTTCAAGATCACTTAAAGTAGCTCAGCAATCATATCTGCCAATTGTTTCAGTAACTATGGATAATCTTTATTGTGGCCTGGTAATGTGGACTCATCAGTTTTACCTGAGTGCTCTTGCCACTTATGTTGGGTTTCTTTTCATTGCTAACACTATTCTTGTAGAATTATGTCACATTTTTCAATGGATTCTCTATTACTTATTCTTCCTTTTTCTTCCTTATTTGCTGTGGAAAAAAACAAACAAACAAAAGAAATATAAGACATGATTGCCTATTTGTAAAGGCCTAAGGATTTATCTTGGGAGACAACGTTAACAGAGGTAAAACAGTAATAAGGGAAAATATGTGTCCATTTTCTGAATAGGAGTTCAGAGAAAGGAGATAAGAACATTGCCTGAAGTTATTTTAGAAGATTTGTGGAGAAGGGACATAGTTTTGAAGGATAGATAGGGGAGTAAAGCTCAGAGGGAAGAAGAAAGAAGGCACAGAAAACATTTTGAGTAATATGGAAAGTGAGGTAGGGATAACAATGGTATTTGGGAGGGGATTTGAAAGACATGCAGAAGATTATGAATGTGACACAAGACAACAGAGAGCCATTGTAACTGTGAGAGATTGGGGAGTTGCTAGAATGGGAAATAAGGCTTTGGCAGCATCATTGATCTAGAACTGTAAGGGATCTTAGACATCACTGAGTTAGTCTTCCTCATTTTACAGATGAGAAAACTGAGGCTATATCTTTTAAATCCTAGGTAACACAGGTAGTAACAGAGGTAGTATTTGCTTTTGGGTCCCATACCTAGCATTTTTCACACCCTAAGGTAAATATTCTTTCCAACATAACATGCCAATCAATTCTGCTCATAATTTATAATGTTCATAAATGAAATTTGTCATATATTTAAAAAGAAATTGCTACTATCACCATATTAATTTAAAATGCTGAGTGAATGAATACCCATGATTCTACATGACCAATAATGAAAAATACTTCCCATCTCCCAACAGAGAGCAATTCTGTACTCAGGGTCTAGAATTAAATATATTTTTTGGACCTGTCCAATGCAGGTTTTTTTTCTTGACTGCATATTTATTACAAAAAATTTTGTTTTTATTTTCTGTTTCTTTTTCCCAGTGGAATATGATAGAAAAGAAGATAAATATTTAATTAAAAAATAACTTAAAATACAGTCTCATGCATAATGAGCCTCTTAAGGGATATTGTAGGTCTTTGGTATCTAGTCACCTTGCCTCTCCAATTTGTTTCAGTCCTTCTTGTACCTGTAAAGTCAGTACCCATGTCCTTCTCTTCTCTCCTTACACATTGAATCATTCATTAATTTTTGATCGGTCTGTGTTAAGCTTATTAACAAAGCCTGAACCTCTCTGACATAGGCTTGTCAGAGAAAATTATTACCTCAGTTGTCTCTGATAATTCCTGACATCACAATGTTTGAATTGTGGACTTCTGACAGTGTAGAAAGTAAGACAATATATGGTAATTTTCAAAAATGTATAACAAAGTTAATAAGCACTTCAAAAGGTGACAGAATCCTGGAATTTTAAAACTGGAAACATTCTTAGAGGGAACTTGATGAAGGTCATATCAGTAGTTAGTGGAAGGACCAGACCTCAATTAGACTAGAGTTCTTAACAAGTGATCCATAGAAAAATGCATGGATTGATTTTAGGGAATGCATGAACTCAAATGGAAAAAAAAATCTTTATTTTTCCTCCAGCCTTTAAGTGAAATTTAGCATTTCGTTCAATTATTAATGTAGGCAACAAAAATATTTTGAGAAGAGATCCATAGAGTTTATCAGACTGCCAAAATGATCCGTGAACCATAAAAGGTTAAGAACTCCTTCCCTAGACTTAGGGAGAGATCACTGTGAGTTTACAGTAGTCAGAGAAAACTTTATATTGGGACTTTAGCAGGGTTATGAAAGTCATGAAATTTATTAAGAGTGTGATTTATAGAGAACTGGAAACAGGACTGCATATGGAGGGGAATAACCTAAACAAATTCTCCAAGTAGGGAATAAGAAAGAGACTAGAGGGGCATAATAAAGTTCCTTTATCTTCTGCCAACATTAAACTTTTGCTGACTCTTACTTGCCCATAACTGTTAGAGTTTCATTTCTCCAACATCTAACCCACCCTTTTTTCTGTTCCCCTCCTGACCTTGGAATATTTCTAGGGCACTGTGCCTGCTTATAAGTTTTGGTTGATGCCAAATGTTGAAAATAGGTTATGAACTGATGGAATTTGGCAGCACAATTATGCAGAAACAGTGAAGGCAAGATTCATTAACTGACATATACCGTTGAATCCAAATTACTTATCTTGGAAGAATATAAAATGCTGTTCAAACTTTGATATGCAGCCAACTTTCACCAGAAACTCAGACTTCCCTAACACTTCTATAATCACACAAAGATAGAAGGAATTTCCCTAAAAATTGTTCTAGCTCCAAAAATGAAAGAGGCAGCATGAAGGGCAAAGAGAAAGATCATATTTTTTCTACTTTTACCTGAAGCATCAGCAGGACTTTTGTCACTGTAAAAAAAAAGAAATATCCAAAATTCCTCTGTGTCTCTTCCCTTTGATAACCTAAAAACTTCCTTTTACTTCACTTTGATCTCCCACAGACATCTAATCTCAATCATTTGTGATGTGCTCATCATTTTACTTGTTCTGCACCTAAGTTATAAATGATTAATTTGTATTCATGTGATTATCCAGCTGCATAATGCTGTATCTTAAATGCAGTTCCACTATACACAAAGGATAATGTGGTATACTATGCTCGCTATTCTCCCTGCCTCAAGTTTTTGTCCATTCTTATCCACCCTCCACTCAGTTGCCACAGTGATATTCCTAAAATGTAATTCTGATTGGGTCACTCCCTTCCCTTACTTAATACACTTCCATGACTACTAAA
The DNA here is from genome assembly GCF_028372415.1 of Notamacropus eugenii. Taxonomy (NCBI): domain Eukaryota; kingdom Metazoa; phylum Chordata; class Mammalia; order Diprotodontia; family Macropodidae; genus Notamacropus; species Notamacropus eugenii. The sequence continues at coordinate 402,119,352 of NC_092876.1, forward strand.
TCTAGGGTCAAATACAAAATCCTTTGTTCAACTTTTAAAGTCCTTTATAACATGATCCCTTCTTATCTTCATAGTCTCCTAAACTGTATCCCTTTGGCATATTTTACTTTTTAGTAATGCTGGCACACTTGCTGTTCCTCACAAAAGGTACTTCATCTTCTGAATCGATGCCTTTTTCATTGGTTGTTTCCATGTCTGTTTCCTCTCCTCACCTCTGCCTACTGGATTCCCTGGATTCCTTTAGGGACAATCAACATTGCTTGCTCTCTCTTTTTGTTTTGTTTTGTTTCTTCTTTCTCAGGGTTCACTCCATTGGTTATAATTATTTATAACATGACTAATGTGAAAATATGTTTAATGTAAATGTATGTATAGAGTCTATATCAGACTGTATGCTATCTTGAGGAGGAGGAAGGGGAGGGAGAAGGAGAAAATTTAAAACTCAAAAGTCTGTGGAACTGAATGCTGTAAGTTAAAAATAAATTAATTAAAATTAAAGAAAGAACATAATCAAATCCCATCTTTCAAGATTCTGATTCTCCCTTCCCATCTCTCTTCCTCTAGAACCATCTGGGTCCAGTGGCAAGATACAGATTAGGATGACTGGAGATGCAATGAAAGGTCTTTTTAAGCTAAGGTCTCTCCCAGGTTCATTTTGTCCCAGGCAACACCCATTCAGTCATTAAGTCTAGGTAAGAAATGAGGCAAAAAATGATGTCTTTTCTCTAGCTAAAAAAAAAAAAAAAAATTGTGGAGAGGAAGATCCTCAGGATTTCTGGTCAAAACAGAAATAATTGTTATTTACATTCACTCTGAGTCATTACAATCCAAACAATGACAAAGAAAGGATTGGTCTAAGACTTATTGTTGGCCAATCAGTGAGAGTCAGAGTGATTTAGATTTAAGTCATGGTTCTTTGTTGGGAGTGTAAGCTCAGTTCCATGTGGACAGTCTCAGGCAGGTAAAGGTGAGAACTTCTAACCCTTAGAGTTCTCATGAGGCCCCCCAGGGAAAAATAGGGAATTGAGGTGTGAGACCGGGATATCTCGTGCATTTCCGCCTCTTCCCGTGGGAAACGTGATGGGAGAGAGCATCCCCGCCCTCGAGATTGGCCCAGATCTGGGCACACCTATTGTTATCTAACAGGCATGGTATTGAGGTGCAAACGATGCGGCAGGAGAGCTTAAGTAGGGTCAGGAAAGCCCGAAGGCGCTTTTAGCGCTGAGGGGCCCTTACAGGACAGAAGGGCCCTCTTCCTTCTTTCCTCTCTTCTTTCTTCCCTCTCCCCTCTCTCCCCACTTCCACTTCTGTTTTCATTCTCTTACTGTAAGATCTTTGCCTCCTTGGGAGATTTCTCTCTCTCTCCTAAGGAAGAGTTCCCCCTGCACATGTAACCAGGACCCTGAATAAAGCCTAACCCTTGTTCGACTCTGGAAAGTCTCTTCTCTCATATGTTTATCCGGTTTGGCCAGCCGAAGACCTGCGATAGGTAAGGTAAGACTCGGGTAGCCCTCAGGCCTCTAGGCCTGGCAGATCTTTAAAAACATAAAAACAAAAAACTAGCCTCTAAACCCCAAGATATCTTGGGGGATTTCAGCAATCAAACTTTATATTCTTTTGGGCACAGCACCTGCAGATAAGGGTATGATTCCCTATGCAGATAGATGGAGAAGTGGGAATAACAGGAGGGAGGAGGGAAGGACAGGAAGGAGAGAGAAGAGAGATGGAGAGGAAGAAAGGAATGGAGGGAAAGGAAGAAAGGAAGGAATGAAAGAAAGAAGGAGGGAAGGAGTTCTGTTGTCAAATTGGAACTGGCCAGTTTGGTCCCCAGTGGGACAGCTAGTGTTAGTCACAGGTTATTGGTTGTCCTTCCTTCTCAAAGAGGATCATGCCATTGGGAAAGTGATGTCATGACTTGGAAATGAAGCATATTTTAAGATAGGACAGCTATAAACCATTTCAGTCTCCAAATATCTATACTATAGGCTAATCAGTGGTTTCATTTACACCTTCTTGTGCTGAAACTCTTAACCTTGGCATTATTTTTTTCTCCAAAGTGATCACAAGTGATTACTTCCATAAGGTCTTTATTGGGAGATATATATATATATATATATATTACTAGTGATAATGATGACTGGACTTCTGGGGACAAGAAGGGAGAGTGAGGAAGGAACCCTTTCAAGCACTTCCAAATTACCTGCCAAAAAAACTAGAAAATTGATCTCGGAGCAGGGAAGAAATTCCCTAGCCTGGTAGGAAAAGTCTGTCTCACATGGGTAGTAGGGGAGCCAGCAGCATCCTCCAGCTTCACAGCAGTGAGGTCCCACTCTCCTGCAAACCATCAGACCTCTAGACAAGCAAGCAGTCTGTACAACCCAGCAAGGCCCCACCCCTGAAACAGGCCAGTAGCTAAACCCCACACTCAAGGAAGGACAACAAGAAGGCCCCGCCTGCTCCCCCAGTATAAGCCAGAAGGGAAATTTACCTTCCAGAGTAAGCAAGTAGGTAAGCCCTGAAGCCCCAATGAAAGACAGCAGTAAGACCCAGAGCCCCAGCAACAAAAGCTTGGAACAGTGCAAAGTCAGAGTCCAGCACTCACATAAAAACATCAAGTCACAAAAAAATGCAGAAAAAATGAGCAAAAAACAAAAAGAGAACTTGACTATAGAAAGTTATTATGGTGATAGGGAGGAACAAGGAATGAACTTAGGAGAGGACAATAGTTTCAAAATGACTACATGTCAGGCCCCAAAGAAAAATAAGATTTTGTCTCAGGCCCAAAAAGAATTCCCTGAAGAGCTTAAAAAGAATTTGAAAAAGCAAATTAGAGAAGTAGAAGAAAAAATTGGGGGAAAATGAGAGCAGTGTAAGAGAATCTTTAAAAAGGGGTGTATTGACTTATGGGAAAAAGATATACAAACATTTGCTGAGCAAAACAACTGTGCTGGACAAATGGAAAAGGAAGAACAAAAGTTCAATGAAGAAAATAATTCCTTAAAAATTAAAACTGGACAACTGGAAACTAATGACTGTATGAGACATCAAGATACAGTAAAATAAAAAAATAGAAGAAAATGTAAAATTTCTCATCAGAAAAACAACTGATGGGGGGGTGGAGCCAAGATGGCGAAGTAGAAAGACGCACATACACATAGCTCCGAACCCACAAACCACAGAACGGCAGAGGGGACTAACCCAGGGCGAATTCTGCACCCAGAGACCACAGAATATTGGAGCGAGGGAGATTTCTGTTCTGGAGAGACCTGCAAACCTCTCACGGGGGGTCCTTCGGGCCGTGGACTGGGCCCTAGGGCAGGTAGCAGAGAGCAACCATACCGCGGCAGCGCCACCGTGAGAAAAAGATCTGAGAGGGCTACGGGACGGGATCTCCAGCGGCCACGCGGGTCCCCCCACCCACAGAGGGACCAGCAAACCTCTCGCAAAAGGTCCGTCGCGCTGCAGGTGGTGCCCAGCCTGGACCTGCGGCGGCGGTGGCCACGGCTCCGAGAGACACAGTTCTGAGAGGGCTCCGGAGGCAGGATCTTCAGCAGCAGCACGGGCCCCCCCACCAACAGGTGACTGACGGGGGTAGGTGAGAGAGTCTCTTTGGCGGGTTGAGAGGGGAGTGAGGTGCCCCCATGGCTCGGGCCCCCCGGGAGGTGGGGGCTGAGAGGCGGCTGTGGACGGGGGCTCCCCAAGCGAGCGGGAGCCTGGATCCATTGTGGAAGGTCTGTGCATAAACCCCCTGAGGGAATTGAGCCAGAGAGGCGGCCCTGCCCCTGACCTCAGCACCTGAGCTTAATTTAACACTGAATAACAGCCCTGCCCCTGCCAAAAATCCTAAGGTGGGAAGCAGCATTTGAATCTCAGTCCCCAAACGCTGGCTGGAAGGACCAGGGGGCAAGGTGGGTGTGAGGAGAACATTCAGAGGTCAGGCCACTAGGTGGAGAAAATGCCAAGAAAAGGGAAAAGAAATAAAACTATTGAAGGGTAATTTATCGGAGAAAAAACACTTCCTCCTTTCCTTTCTGATGGGGAGGAACAAGGCTTGCCATCAGGCAAAGACACAGAAATCGAGGACTCTGTGTCCCAGCCCACCCAATGGGCTCGGGCCATGGAAGAGCTCAAGAGGAATTTTGAAAATCAAGTTAGAGAGGTGGAGGAAAGACTGGGAAGGGAAATGAGAGGGATAAGGGAGAAGCATGAAAAGCAGATCAGCTCCCTGCTAAAGGAGAACCAAAAAAATCTTGAAGAAATTGGCACCTTGAGAACTAGCCTAACTCAGCTGGCAAGGGAGGTGCAAGGGGCCAATGAGGAGAAGAATGCTTTCAAAAGCAGAATTAACCAAATGGAAAAGGAGATTCAAAAGCTCACTGAAGAAAATAGATCTTTCAAATCTGGAATGGTACGGATGGACGCTTTGGACTTTTCGAGAAAGACAGATATCTCAGAACATACCGCGCAGATTCGAAAAATGGAAGATAATGTGAAATATCTTATTGGAAAAACAACTGACCTGGAAAATAGAATCAGGAGAGACAATGTAAAAATTCTGGGACTACCTGAAAACCATGATCAAAAGAAGAGCCTAGACATCATCTTCCATGAAATTATCAAGGAAAACTGCCCTGAGATTCTAGAACCAGAAGGCAAAATAAATATTCAAGGAATCCGCAGAACACCGCATGAAAGAGATCCAAAAAGAGAAACTCCTAGGAGCATTGTGGCCAAATTCCAGAATTCCCAGGTGAAAGAGAAAATATTGCAAGCAGCTAGAAAGAAACAATTCAAGTATTGTGGAAATACAATCAGGATAGTACAAGACCTGGCACCTTCTACATTGAGGGATAGAAGGGAATGGAATAAGATATTCCAGAAGTCAAAGGAACTAGGACTGAAGCCAAGAATCACCTACCCAGCAAAACTGAGTATAATACTTCAGGAGAAAATATGGTCTTTCAATGAAATAGAAGACTTTCAAATTTTCCTGATGAAAAGACCAGAGCTGGAAAGAAAGTTTGACTTTCTAACACAAGAATGAAGAGAACCATGAAAAGGCGAACAGCAAAGAGAAATCATAAGGGACTTACTAAAGTTGAACTGTTTACATTCCTACATGGAAAGACAATATTTATAACTCTTGAAACATTTCAGTATCTGAGCACTGGGTGGGAGTTCACACACACACACATGCACACACGTACACATACATAGAGACAGAGTACACAGAGTGAATTGAAGAGGATGGGATCATATACTAAAAAAAATGAAATCAAGCAGTGAGAGAGAAATATTGGGAGGAGAAAGGGAGAAGTTATATGGGGCAAATTATCTCTCATAAAAGAGGCAAGCAAAAGACTATTAGTGGTGGGATAAAGAGGGGAGGCAAGAGAAAAACACGAGGTCTACTCTCATCACATTCCACTAAAGGAAAGAATATAATGCACACTCATTTTGATAGGAAAATCTATCTCATAATACAGGAGAGTGGGGGACAGGGGAGGATAGAGGGGAGGGCATGGGGAGGAGAATGCAATACGAGGTCGACACTCATGGGGAGGGAAAGGACCATAAGAAAATAGAAGTAATGGGGGACAGGACAGGATGGAGGGAAATATAGTTAGGCCTATACAACACAACTAGTATGGAAATCATTTGCAAAACTAAACAGATATGGCCTATATTGAACTGCCTGTTTTCCAAGGGGAAGGGGTAGAGAGGGAGGGAGCTAAAGAAGTCGGAACTCAAAGTGTTAGGACCAAATGTAATGTTCTTACCACTGAGTAACAAGAAATACAGGTTAAGGGGTCAAGAAAGCTATCCGGCCCTACAGGACAAAAGAGAAGATGGAGACAAGGGCAGGGAGGGAGGATAGAGGAGAGAGCAGATAGGTCACAGGGGCAATTAGAAAGCTTGGGTCTGGGGGGGGGAGGGGAAAAAAGGGGAGAAAATTTGTAACCCAAAATTGTGTGAAAATAAATGTTAAAAGTTTAATTAAAAAAAAAAAAAAAAGAAAAACAACTGACCTAGAAAACAGATCCATAAGAGATAATATAAGAATTATTAGACTACTTGAAAGCTATGATTTTTTTAAAAAATGAAACAAAAATCCTGGACATCTTTCAAGAATTTATCAAATAAAATTACCCAGATATATTAGAAACTGAGAGCAAAATACAAATTGGAAGAATCCACCAATCACTGCCTGAATGAGATCTCAAAATGAAAACTCCCAGGAACATCATAGCCAAAATTCAGAGCTCAGATCAAGGAGGAAGTATTGTTAGCAGCCAAAAAGAAACAATTCAAATGCCATGGAGATACAGTCTGGATTACACAGAATTTGGAAGTTTCCACATTGAAGAACTATAGGACTTGAGATATGATATAACAGAAGGCAGAAGAGTTAGGATTACTAGGATCATGTACTTGGTGAAATTGAATATAAACTCCTATCTGACCTTGACAATGTGGGAGAAGGATAGCTGAAGTATCTAACCCCACTCTCACCATATCAGAGTCCCCTACAGAGCCTAAGCAGCTTTGGAAGCTCTTCATCAGAGGTCTGAGCTTTGAGAGGAGGAGCAAGAGTCTAAGGAGCCATTTAGAGCAGTGGGTCAAGCTTACAGACTCTGTGATAAGGAAAGCTCCAAATATCAAACACTCCAGGGATTTTGGTTTTGTTACCTATGCCACAGTGAAAGAGGTACATGCAGCCATGAACGTAAGAACTCACAAAGTTGATGGCAGAATTGTTGAACCAAAGAGAGCTGTTTCCAGAGAGGACTCTCAAAGGCCTGGCACCCACTTAACTGTGAAAAAGATTTTTGTGGCTGGCATTAAAGAAGAAACTGAGGGACATCACTTAAGAGACCACTTTGAAACATATGGAAAGATTGAAGTGACGGAAATAATGACTGACTGAGACAATGACAAAAAAGAAGAGCTTGACTTTTGTTACTTTTGATGACCATGATTCTGTGAATAAGATTGTCATTCAGAAATACCATGTTGTGAATGGCCACAACCGTGAAGTAGAGAAAACTTTGTCTAAGCAATAAATGACCAGTGTTTCATCTAGTTGAATATGTCAGAATGGTTCTGGAAACTATGAAGGTGACTTTGGTAGAAATGATAACTTTGGATGTGGTGAGAAGTTTAATGGTTGTGGTGGTTTTGGTAGCAGTTGTGGTGGTTGAGGATATGGTCAAGGTAGAGATGGCTACAAGAGATTTATAATGGATGGTAGTTATGGAGGAGGCATCCCTGGTTACTCTGGAGGAAACAGAGGCTATGGAAGTGGCAGACAGGGTTTTGGAAACCAGGGCAGTGTCTATGGCAGGAGGGGCAGGTGTGATAGTTATAACAACAGAACAAGTGGAGGCAACTTTGGTGATGGTAGTGGAAGGAACCTTGGAGGTGGTGGAAGCTATAATGATTTTGACAACTACAACAATCACTCTTCAGACTTTGTCCCACGAAGGGAGGAAACTTTGGAGGCAGGAGACAATGTTTTGTCAAACCCCATAACCAAGGTGGCTATGGTGATTCTAGTAGTAGCAGCAGTTATTGGCAATGGCAGAAGATTTTAATTACTGTTAGGAAATAAAGTTTAACAGAAGAAGAGAACCAGAGAAATGACAGGGAAGCTACAGGCTACAACAGATTTGTGAATTCTGTCAAGCACAGTGGTGGCAAGGATTAGCTGGTACAAGAAGATATGTTTTAGATGATATTTGTACATGGACTAAAACATACCAGGATTGTATTTGTGACTAATCATAAAACAGGTAATTTTAGTTTCTCTTCTGTGGAAAATGTAAAGCATTCCAACAAAAGGTTTTAATGTAGAATTTTTTTATGTTCCCATGCTACTGATTGCTAAATTTAATAGTCTGATCATAATATTGAATAAAAGTGTCTTTTTAAGAAAATGAATACAATATTTTTTGGGGAAATGGACATTTAATGAAATAGAAAATTTTCAAGCATTTCTACTAGAGCTGAATAAAAATAAAATTGACCCCCAAATACAACACTCAAGGGAAGCATAAAAAGCGGAAAAATTAAACAAAAGAAAACATAAGAAATTCAATAAGATTAAACTTTTATATTTCTATATGACAAGAAAATATTTGTAATTCTTAACAACTTTATTACTATAAGAAAATTTGAAAGGAGTATATGTAGACAGAGTGTGTGAATATAAAATGAATTTGAAAGGATGAGTCTCCAAAAACCAAAATAAAGGGAGGAGAAAGAAATTTGCACTAAAATAAAAAGGAAAGGGGGAGATTGAATGGGGTAATCTGTCCCACATAAAAGACACATGAAAAAAGCTATTATAATGGAGGAAAAGATGGGGGAGGGTGGTGGCAAAACTTAAAACTTATGTTCTTTGAAACTGACTCAAAGAAGGAATAACATACATAGTTGGACATAGAACTCTATATTATTCTATAAGGAAGTAAGAAAAGATGGGGATAATACAAATGGTAGGGGGTGACTGATAAAAGGGAGGGTACATTGAGGAAGGTGGTGATCAGAAGTAAAACACTTGTGGAGAGAGAAAGGATAGGCAGTAAAAGAGAAATGAATAAACAAGTGAAAAATAGCATGGCAGTAAATGCACAGTTAGTTATTACCATTAATGTGAATAGGATAAACTCACCCATAAAATGGAAATAGATATCAGAATGAATTAAAAATGAAAATCCTATAATATGTTGTTTATACGAAACACCTTTGAAGCAATGAGATATACACAGGGTAAAGGCAAGGGGATGGAGTAGAGGTAGCAATCATGATTTCAGACAAAGCAAAAGCAAAAATCTAATAAAAAGAGATAAAGAAGGAAACTATATCTTGCTGAAATGTACCATAGACAAAGAAGTCATATCAATTCTAAATATATATACAGCAAGTGGTACAGCATCTAAATTTCTGAAAGAGAAGTTGAATGAGTTACAGGAGGAAAAAGATAATAAAAGTACACTAGCGGGGGACCTCTGCCTACTCAGAACTAAATCAATCTAACCAAAAAATCAATAAGAAAGAAGTTAAGGAATTGAATAAATTTCTGGATATTTTAGTTATAATAGCTCTCTGGAGAAAATTGAACGGGAATAGAAAGGAGTATACATTTTTTCTCAGCAGTATATGGCAGGGCACAAAATTTGACCATGTATTAGGACACAAAATCCTCACAACTAAATACAGAAAAGCAGAAATAGTAAGTACATCCTTTTCAGATCACAATGTAATAAAAAATTACATTAAATAATGAAAATAAACAATGAAAAGAGAGATTAAAAATTAATTTGAAATTAAATAATGTACTCATGAGAAATAAGTGAATCAAAGAAAAAATCATGGGAACAATTAATAATTTCATTAATAAAAGTGCAAAAAGCAGACAGCATACCAAAATGTAAGGGATGTAGCGAAAGAGGTACTTGGGAAAAAATTTATACCCCTAATTACTTACACCAAGAAAATAGAAAAAAAAAGCAGACTGATTAATTTGACATGAACCTAAAAGAAACTAGAAAAAGAACAAATTAAAAATCCACAATTAAACACTAAATTCGAAATCCTGAAAGTCAAAAGAAAGATCAATTAAATTGAAAGAAAGAAAACCATTGAATTAATAAATAAAAGTAGAAACTGATTTCATAGGGAATAAACAATAAAACTGATAAACCATCAGTTAATTTGATTTTTAAAAAAAGAAACAAGAAAACCAACTTTCTAGTATCAAAAATGAAAGGGATGAACTTACCACCAGTGAAGAGAAAATTAAGACAATTAGGATCTATTTTGCTCAATTATATGCCAATAAATTTGAAAATCTTAAATAAATGGATGAACATACACAAGAATATAAATTACCCAGAATAAGAAAAGAAATAACATATTTAAATAACTGAAACTTACAAAAATAAATTGAACAAGCCATCAATGAACTTCCTAAGAAAAAATTTCCAGGACCAGATGGATTCAAAAGTGAATTCTAACATACATTTAAATAACAATTAATTCTGATACCATATAAATTATTGGGGGATGTTGGTGAAGAAATTCCTTTTACATGGCACTGATACTTAAACCAGAAAGAGCCAAAACAGAGAAAGGAAATTACAGACCAAATTCTCTAATGAATATAGATGCAAAAATTTTAAATAAAACACTAGTAAAGAGACCTCAGTAATATATCACAAGGATCATACACTGTGACCAGGTGGAACTTATACTAGGAATGAAGGGATGGTTCAACATTGAGAAAACTATCAGCATAAATGACCATATCAATAACAAAACCAACAGAAATCATAAGATTATCTGAACATGCAGGGAAAAATACTTTTGGCAAAATACAGCACCCATTCTTATTAAAAGCACTAGAAAGCATAGGTATAAATGAAGCCGAACTTAAATGATAAATAAATTTATCTAAAACCATCAGCAAACATTATCTCTTATGGGGATAAGCTAGAAGCTTTCCCAATACAATCAAGAGTGAAGCAAGGATGCCACTATCACTGTTATTATTTTATATTGTACTAGATATGCTAACTATAGCAATAACAGACGAAAAAGAAATTAAAGGAATTACAATAGACAATTAGGCACTCTTGAGAGATGATATGATATCACACTTAGAAAATCTTAGAGAATCAACTAAAATACTACTAGAAATTATTAACAATTATAGCAAAATTGCAGGATAAAATATAAACCCACAGAAATCATCAGCATTTCTATGTATTACCAACAAAGTCCAGCAATTACAAAACACTTTTCATACAAATAAAGTCAGATCTAAACAATTGGAGAATATTAATTGTTCAGGGTAGGTCAAACCAATATAATAAAAATGACCATTCTACCTAAATTTATCTATTTATTCAGTGCCATATCAATCAAACTATAAAAATTATTTCATAGGGATAGAAAAAATAGTAACAAAATTCATCTGGAAGAACAAAACCTCCAGGATATATTGGGAATCAAAGAAAAAAATGCAAAAGAAGATGTCCTAGCCATATCAGGTCTCAAACTATACTATAAGGAACTAATTATCATAACAGTCTGGTACTGGATAATAAACAGAGTGATACATTAGGTACAAATTTCTTTTTAGTAATGTAGTATTCTAGTATATGACAAACCCAAAGATCCAAGCTTTTGGAACAAAAACTCATTATTTGACAAAAACTGCTAGGGAAACTGGAAAACAGTATGAGAGAAACAAGGTATAGACCAACATTTCACATTGTATACCAAAATATGGTCAAAATGGGCATATGATTTACATGTAAAAGTCATAAGCAAATTAAAAGAGCATGGAAGAGTTTAATCTGTTAGATTTATGGATAAAGCAAGAATTTAGGACCAAAGAAGATATAAAGAGCGTCACAAAATTTAAGATAGATAATCTTGATTGTGTAAAATTAAAATGTTTTAGCATAAACAAAACTCATACAGTCAAAATTATAAGGAAAGCAAAAAACTGGGAAAAAATAATAATCAAGTATTTCTGATAAAGGCCTTATTCCCCAAATATATAGAGAACAGAGTCAAATTTATAAAAAAAAAAATTAAATCATTTCCCAATTGCTAAATGGTCAAAGGCAGCTTTCAGAAAAAGAAAACTAACAATAATCATATGAAAAAACGTTCTAAATCAATATTAATCAGAGAAACACAAATTAAAACAACTTTGAGGTACCACCTTACACCTATCAGAAAGGCTAATTAGATAAAAAAAGGGAAATGTTGGATGTTTGATGGGATGTGGGAAAACCGGTAAACTAATACACTATTGGTGGAGTTGGGAACTGATTCAGTCATTCTGGAGGACAATTTGGAACTATGCTGAAAGGGCTAGAAAACTCTATTTACCCTTGGATCCTGCAATATCCCTGCTATATCTATATCCTAAAGATTTCCCCCAAAGTGGAAAAGGACCTATTTGCACAAAACTATTTATAGTAGCTCTTCTTTGTGGTGGCTAAAAATTTGGAAATCAAAGAGATTCCCATCTATTGAGGAATGTCTAGACAGCTGTGGCATATGATTATAATGGAATATTATTGTGCTGTAAGAATTGACAAGTAAGATAATTTCAGAAAAACCTGGAAAGACTTACATGAACTGATTCATAGTGAAGTTAGTAGAATCAGGAGAACATGGTACACAATAACAGCAATAATGTTTGATGAAGAACTGTGAATAACTTAATTATTCTCAGCAATACAATGATCCAAGACAAGTCCCAAAGGAATAATGATGAAATGTACTTCCAACTCTAGATTAAGAAATGATATTGATTGAATATAGACTGAAGTGTACTATTTTTTACTTTTTCATTTTTTTGTCTTCTTATGCAAAGTAACTAATATGAAAATGTTTATATAATTTCACATGTATAACCAATACTTGTTCATTTACTGTCTCAAGGAAAGGGGAGGGGAGGAAGGAAGGAAGGGAGAGAATTTGGAATTAAAAACTTAAATTAAAATGTTAAATAATAAAAAGGAATGATGACCAAATACATCTAGATTTTTATCTTAGCCATTTATCCAAATTTATTTAAGTGCCTACTCTATTCAGGGGTCTATGCTAGATTTGAAGGGTAAATATAAAATTTAGTTAAAATTAAGTGTCTTTTCTCATAGAGCTTTCCATCTAACAGAGATAAGATATAGGCAAATAACCATAATGCACTATATTAGAGTGTGAATATATTAGAGAACTGTAAGACATATTTGTACCTTTGAAAACTCTTCAAGGCCCAGATGAGATGCCATTTCCACAATGAAGTCTTTCCCAATTCCTGGGCTCTAAGTAACCACTTGATTCTTGAATCTTTCTTGACAGTCTTTCATACCAGTTTGGACCCCTCATATGTGTATATGTATATACACATACATACACATGTATATTATACATACATATACATTCACACTTCTACATTATATGCACTATATGCATACATATATATACTATACACATATATGTGTTTGTGTGTATACACACACACAAACACAGACACTGGTGGGATTATGATTTTCATTATGTTTTTGCTGCTTCTCTAATCACTAGATTATAAACTTTTGAAGGGAAGGAAAAATATATTATTTCTTTTTGTTATTCCAATCACTTAGTATAAGTACCTTGTCAAAGTAGGGAATAAGTAAATATTTGCTGAACTGAATTGTGTCATCAATTTAGACCAAGAATTGAACTTCAAGGTCATAAGATCCTTTGACATTTTGATTATAAGTAAATTACGTTTTCCAAGGTCGCACAGTACATTCAAAAAACTGAAAGACCAAGTTTTTAATGAGTCTTATACCTCCAAGTCCAGTGATATATGAATTTAATTACCATGGATATGTACATGATTAGTTAACCTTGGAAAGCAATAAGAATTTGACCTTAAATGGATGTAAGAAACGACAGTAATTATCGATTTGGGAGGGTATAATAACAATGTACTAAATCTATGTTTCACTGATCAGAGAGGAAAGCTACTTGGGAGAGATATACTGGATGATAAGTTAAAGGAGAAAAGCATACACGCAGATACACACACAACCTGTAATCACTTCACATTTTTTTCCCTACCACTTCTTACATCTGTTATTTCTAAGCCTTCAAGCATGTCTTTAACCTGATGAAGTATAATCTCAGACTAAGTATCATATGGAAATTGTAGTGTTAACTTTTTCTGAAAGGCCATTTCATCATCAATGACATGGGCAGGTGGTGCAGTGGCTAGAATAATGAACCAGGAGTCAGGAAAACATGAGCTCACATCCATCCATGGGCCTCAGCTGTGTGACTCTGGTCAATTGATTTAATCTCTGACACTGTTTCTTCATCTGTAAAAAAGGGGATAATAATAACATCTACCTCCTAGATTAGTTGTGAGAATTAAATGAAATAGTATTGGTGAAGTGCTTTGTAAACCTTAAAACCCTGTTTAAATACTAGTTGTTGTTATTAACCACATAGCCCTTACCAGAAAACATGAGCACTATACCAAGTCCTGTCAACTGGGCATCAGAAACCTATGGATGTAACACATAAGATACATACTTTCCCACAGGTGTCAACATTCTTGTGCTTATGTCCCTGTGTGTTCAATTCTAAGTGGAAAAACTAAACAAGATAGCATCAGTTTTCCCTTTCTTCAAATCTCATCTGGGTGATACATAACTTTGTGAATAATATGAACTACTTAAAACACCAAAGCTAATAAGCCATGTTGGCACTGATAAAACGACAATGATGACAACAACAACAAAAACCAATCTTGATGTTTCTTAAATATGCCTCCTCCTCATATTTCTGCAATAGTACAATAGAAAGATTCAAATATGTATAAAATCAGTGAGTGCTGAACTATCAAGCAATTCTAGCTTGTCATTACCTCTGGCCATGGTGCTGACTGCACCTCTGCTAACAGTCTTTTGCCAAAAGGTGGTATTTTCCTGATTCTTACTGTCAATAAGACTTTGCTCTCCCTGGAAAAGCAGATACATTTCTCTCTCTCTCCCTCCCTCTCTCTCTCTCCCTCTCTCTCTCTCCCTCTCTCTCTCTCTTTCTCTCTCTCTTTCTCTCTCTCTCTCTCTCTCTCTCTCTCTCTCTCTCTCTCTCTCTCTCTCTCTCTCTCTTCTCCCTCTCTGTCTCTGTCTCTCTCTCTGTCTATGTCCCTGTCTCTGTCTTTCTCTCCATCTCTCTTTCTATCTCTCTCTGTCTCTGTCTCTCTCTGTCTCTGTTTCTGTCTCTCTCTGTCTCTCTCTCTTTTCCTCTCTCTCTATCTGTCTCTCTCTGTCTCTGTCTCTCTCCCTCCCTCTCTCTCCTTCTCTCTCTCTGTCTCTCTCTCTCTCCCTCTCTCTCTCCCTCTCTCTCTTTCTTTCTCCCTCTCTCTCTCTGTCTCTGTGTCTGTCCCTGTCTCTGTCTTTCTCTCCATCTCTCTTTCTATCTCTCTCTGTTTCTGTCTCTCTCTGTCTTTTCCTCTCTCTCTGTCTCTCTCTGTCTCTGTCTCTTTCTGTCTCTCTCTTTTTCTGTGTCTTTGTCTGTCTTTCTGTATCTGTCTCTGTACCTGTCATATACCTGTTTAGTTTTTTTCACATTTAAATGTTTCACTTATTTTCTCTGTCTCTGTTCTTGTGTGTGTGTGTATTGATTCCAAAAACACAGAACGTCAACAAAGGTTTGTTCCTCTTATTGCTACAACATTTGACCACTCTAGGTCATTTAGCTCCACAGGCCTTGAACAAACTCAAGCTGTCCCTTTGTTATTTGATACATTTTGTCTTGAGGAACAATGTCTCAATGAAATGATACTAACTTGGTAGATCTGATTTGTTTATAGAGATTGCACCTGAGCCACTTCCTTTAGCATTCACAAAATCACTACTAGTTTCTGTACAGCATCTGTTATTCACAAATTATCTCCTCCAAAAGATAGAAAGGTCTTTCATGGTTATTTGTTCCCCACTCAAAGAGGAGGTTAGTGACTTCCATTTCTTCCATTAAAGATGACAGAATAGGTAGGCCCCACCTGCTGGGATGTTCTTCCTGGAAGAGATCCAGGCTCATACTGGTTGGCAGCAGGCATTGGAACAAGCCAATTTTGACTGGCATTATTTTAAGACAACATGCTACTTATAAAGCATCTGGATGAGCCAGACATTTTTG
This sequence comes from Notamacropus eugenii, assembly GCF_028372415.1. Classification (NCBI taxonomy): domain Eukaryota; kingdom Metazoa; phylum Chordata; class Mammalia; order Diprotodontia; family Macropodidae; genus Notamacropus; species Notamacropus eugenii. The sequence continues at coordinate 402,135,069 of NC_092876.1, forward strand.
AGTCTTTATTGAAATAGCCCAATTCCAGGCCATGACATTAGATATTTTAAGTAAAAGAAATTTAGTGTAACTATACTTTGAACAAATGGGAAGAAAATTTGTATTACTAGAATTCTATGAATAGATCCTTGAAACTTGTTTTATACTTAACAATTTTGTAACAGTGTGAACGCAATAATAAACTCTTTTCTTCTTGATTTCAGCTAGGTACACCTGCCACAAAACAAAATTTTTCTTCAACAGATAACACTCATCTCTCCTGGAAACTCCCAATTCAACTTTTTTGCTCAGGTATTAGTTTGTATCTCTTTACATTCCAGTCATGGAATGATTTGGAGCATTCTAGAGCAGTCTTCAAATAGAACCACCTTCTTCAAAAGCAATTTACTTCTATAAACAAGCAGTGAATACTAATCTGTGAGCCAGGATTATGCCACTTACAAAGTGTATGACTTTAGACAAATAATTTCTACTTCTCTGGGCTTCGGCATTCTCATGTTTAAAATGGCTTTGTTTGATCTCAGACAATTCTGTAGCACAAGGTACGATGAAAGGTACTGTCCATCTCTAGAGAAAGAACTGGTAGGCCTTGAATGTAGATGAACAGATACCTTTTTCTTATCCTCATTTCTGCTTTGTTTTTTTTTTGTCCGAGTTTTCTTTCACAAAATGATTTATATAGAAATGTGTCTGATTACACATGTATAACATGTCAAACTGCTTGCCTTATCAATGGTAGGGTAGGGGAGGGAGGGAGAGAATTTGGATCTCAAAATTAGAAAAAAATTCTACAATTGTTTTGACATGTAATTGGAAAAAAATAATGTATTTAAGAAGAAAAAAATAAAATATTTTAGGCTAGATAAGGGTGGGTAACCTGTGATCTTGAGGGGTTCCCCATCTCTGGGGTATGTAATCTCCAAGGTTCCTTCCAGATCCGACAATTCATAAGTCTCTGATTCTACATGGTGGTCACAGAAATTTGACAGTCATTCAGTTAAAATTCATTTTGGTTCAGATTATCACCACAGTTGTAATTTTGCTCTCTAATATGATCTCCTAGTAAAACTCTTCTTCAAATGGGATATATCCCTACAAAGAATAATGTACAATTACAAAAATAATTTGGGGCAAATATTCACTGAATCTGTCATTGAGCCTTTAAAATTTATATACATGTGCATTGAATCTGTAAATTGTATTGTGATTATACATGTCAAAGAGTTGGTACTGAAAAACACATGGGTCATGAAAAATCAGATTGATAAATGATTGAAAAAAGACTATACAATACTTAGATAATTATCTTCTTGGGGGAAAGGTATGTTTTCCACTTATTCGAGAGAAATCCTAGCACAACACACTACACAGACATATGTTTGGCAAATTAATTAAAGGATTAATGAGATGATCTCATGACCTTAGATCTTAGAGAAGCAGAGCTATGAAGTACATAAAATATTAGCTTCAAGTTCAGAGAGACATGGCTTCCAGTCTTGGCTCTGAAATTTGCTAGGTAAGTGTCCTTAGATAAGTCACGCTAACTCTCCATGCCCCCAGGAATCTCTCTCAGACAACTTTCAGAGAATCTGCCAGTATGCATTGGTAGAAGAAATTTCTCACCAGGAGCTCCCTGAAGTGATGATGATAGATCACTTTAAAAAAATGAACATGATCTGCAATCAAACCTGCTTGCCACAGTTGAGCTGACTTTGGTTTTATGTAACATAGATATTTATTGTATGTATATACCACCAAACACAATTACAAGATTTCTAAGAATATGTAAAAATATGACCAAACTTGTTCTTTCACAGGAATGGTTTCTTCTCCTCTATAAATTGGGAACGCCAGTCTGACAGTCACAAAAACAAACTTAACAAATGAGGAAGGGTGATAATGAAAGATTGATTCAAGAAAGGCCTGGTAATAAAATACAATCCAAATTCCTATGTAAAGTAAGGGAATTATTTAGATATTAGAATAAAGGGCCTAGGAGAATCAAAGGGATGTACTAAAATGGCAGGGAGAACAGTAATGATATTCATAATTAAAAATTCAGTATAATCTCTAATGATGAAGGCAAAGATTTTGTAATTAAAGGAAAAAGTCACCAATCATAGAATCTCAAAGGAGGGAAGGGCCTCAGAAGCCTTCATCATTATGTGAAAAAGAAGTCCCTCTATAGCAAACTCAAAAATTGGATGTTAAATAATGAAGGATGTTAATAATGAACATGTATACAGTAGATTTGTAAAGTGCTCTGATTATTTGATCTCATTTGAGTCTTACAATAATTGTGACCTAGAAATACTATGAGTGTTCTAGCTGCCTCTTTTGGGTGAGTAAAATGAATCAGGCAAGATAAGCAACTTGCTCATAACAACATAGGCAGCAAAGACTAGACACAGGACTTGATATCATGTCCCTATATGAAAAAATTCATTTTTCTTTCTACTACAAATTTTAAGGAAAGTGCAAGATGGCATATCTCAGAAAGATAGAGAGAAGATAGAAGTTTACCAATAACATATGGGGAAAGAGCAAAATCAAAGACAGAGAAGTCACTGAAAGTATAGGGGAGAGCATCAAGGGTCATAAGGTGCTTAGCTGGCAAAAAATATTTGAATCTAAGTCAGCAAATGTATATTAAGTGATTAAAATCTTCTCAGTATGCTAGTCATGGTGGCAGTTTCAAAGGTAGAGTAAGACATTGTCCCAACGTTCGTAGAGCATATGGTCAAATAAAGGGGTAGGATACATTGGAATAAAAATAACACATGTGTTCATTAAAAGGGGGTAAAACAGAGTGCTTCGTAAAGTCCAAAGTTATATTTCTGAAGAATATGTAGGTTGGGGCCTTGAGAAAGGCCTCATATAGAAGAAGACATTTGAGTCTGGTAGAAATTCTAAATATAAATGAAGAGGAAGGTCATCCTAAGCACAGAAAATGAAAAGAATAAGATAAGGGAAGGAGCAGTTATGTTCAGGGGGCATAAAATAGATGAGTATAGTGTGGATTGAGGAGATTAATATAGGAGTTTCAAGATTATGGAGAGATTTAAATGACAGTCAAATGAATGTAGAGTTTACTCTGTAATAGATATTCAACCATTCGAGATTTTTGAACGGAGAAGTGACACAATCAAAATGTCAGAAAACTTAGTCAAGGATCCTCATAAAGAATGCTCCAGATTTTCCAGAGATGAGGGGTGGCAGAATAGAAGCAGGAAAAACCATTAAGAGATTATTGTAATAGATGAGGCAAGTAGAAAGAAGGGTCTATAGTCGAGGGGAATTAATGGGAATACAGAAAGAGCTAGAGATATATTGTGTAATTAGATGAGATGTTCATGTGAGAAAGAGCTATGAGCCAATGAAAACAAAAAATATGGCTCTGAAAGGGAAAAAACTCAATGATCTTAAAAAAACATGAAGAATTACCCAAACTAATGAAGAGTAAAATGAGCAGAAGCAAGACACACACACACACACACACACACACACACACACACACGCATACACACACACACATGCATACTGTAACAGCAATATTGTTTTAAGAGTGACTTTGAGTGAATACATTATTTTTATTATTTTTATTAATTTTTATTAATAAATTTTTATTAATATTAATAATATTTTTATTATTGTAAGTACCCAAATTAGCTATTAAGGACATATGAAGAAAGACACTATCTGCATCCAGAGAAAGAAATGATGAATAAAACTATATATAAAATAATTTTACAGATATATCCCAATTTTTGTCTACTGGTAGTCATCTGGGGGGGAGAGAAGAAGAAGAAAAGAAGGAAGTTTATATGATAGCTTTGTGGTATTTAAAAGGAATAGCAAATTATATAAAGTAGATTTGAAGTTATTGCGCAATAATATTTTTTTATTATATGATGTCATGGAAAGTCTCACTCCATTCCATAAATTAAAAATAAAGTATATTTTAAAAAAGGGAGATGGGAGCACTACCGAAATAAACAGTGAAGTCATAAGTTTTAGATAAAAGACAAAAAATCAATTTTCAGTATGTTGAGTTAGAGGTCCTGGTGGGACATGTGGACACATCATGTAGTCAGGTAAGATTTAAGATGTAGATTCTATGTAAATAAACTGGTATGGGATAAATATTTGGAAAATAATTTTAATGAACATTTCTAACAACTAATTATGAGAACAAAAAAAAATATCTTTAGAGATTGAAGGCACATAGTATTTCATGTATTCCAGACTGAAGGCACATAGTCTATAATCGTTTTTATGTCAAACATGTGAGTCATAAGTCACATTGTAGCCTCAAAAATGCCCAAATATAGGCCAATCCAGAATAAAATATAACTATTAAATATTTAACAAAATAATTAAAAATACAATAGAACATATATAATATTAATCTGTGGCTTTCTATGTCAAATATGCAACCTGAAGGACCTTCTGTTATATGCTTTAGTGACCCCTTTTTGTATTTGAGCTTGATATCACTGATGTAATTCAATTCCTCCTTTTACAGATGAGGAAAATAAGGCCCAGAAAGGTTAAATGACTTTCCCAATATAGTACAAGGAGGAAGTAGCAGAATTGAGATTTAAACTTCTCTCTTTTTTTCTTCAGAGAAATGATTATTAAATACCAATATCTGGAGAGATCCATTGGGTTAGGGTAAATTCTTTGATTAGATTGCCCAAGGCTGGGGGTAATTTAGAAATAAATGACATAGTCAAAATTCATTAGAACAAGTCCAGCCTCACATTGTAACATTCATTCTTTCTTTTTGCTTGTTAACCAATCAGAATTGATTGCCACCCTCTGGAATACCCACTTATCCAAGGCCATAGAAGTCTTGATCCGCCATAAGGGGTTTTGGCATTCAAGAGTGCCACTGACCTCTTTTATTAAAATTCTAGCATTATTAATAAAATGACTAATCACCCAGAAATTATGTTTCTTGAACTTTTTAAACATCACATTCTCCAAGGCAATGTATTTTTTCTGGTATATAGTACTGCCTGTTGAGGATTCAGAACTGATTTTTTACTTAAGTAGTATTTTATGACTATATCATGAATTACATTGGAACACAGCAAACCAGAGGAAAATGGTAGTAATGATCCACAAATAAAGTCAATACCTTTACCAAAATGACTTATTTTGGGAATTTCTCAAAAGTATCACGCCAATGACAATTGATACAAGAAGTGGGGAGAGATCTTAGTGACAATAACTGGCCAAAATCAATGTACCTACTCTCTTTGACATTCAGCTTGGGTCAATGACCACCACTGAAAGAAGAATCTCAGATAATCACAGCTCTAGTGCTTGTAGGACTTTAAGAGTATACTCTTCAGCAGGTAGGTAATTAATGCAGATATTTCTTTTGAATGATTAGATGTAGAATTGAAGAAAAGACTTAATCTTTTGGCTGAATCCCAAAAGCTACCAAAGGACTACAATGGATTATACCTATAGAATTCCATATTCCTCAGTGAAAGATCCCCTCTATGTCTTTTCTCCTCTAGACTATAAGCTACATAAGGATAAATATCATGTAACAGAATTGTTCGTGCCTCTCATTCCAAACAATAGGTGTTCAAAAGATTATTATTGAACTGAAATTAATTTTTATGATTGATGGTTTAAACGCTATTAAGTTAAAATTTATTTTTTAACAATTGTTCCTATTATTAAATGATTTTCCATAGAGGAATGTGGGAAAAATCAGTGTTAACATGACATTTATTAACCTTTTTATAGCGTTATGCTTTACTCCTGCTGACAAAACTATTATACTTTTCCTGTGAGATACTTTGATTTTGGGATCTCATTAAGATAATAGACAGTGGTGCTATCTTGGTTCTATGATTTTTTTTTTTTAATGTATAACTGCAGTTAAAAATTACTGGTTTCCTATCTCACAATACAGGAAAGTGGGGGATAAGGGGACAAGCAGGGTGGGGGGGATGATAGAAGGGAGGGCATGAGGAGGAGAGTGCAATTCGAGGTCGACACTCATGGGGAGGGATAGGATCAAAAGAGAATAGAAGTAATGGGGGACAGGATAGGATGGAGGGAAATATAGTTAGTCCTATACAACACAACTATTATGGAAGTCATTTGCAAAACTACACAGATATGGCCTATATTGAATTGCTTGCCTTCCAAAGGGAAGGGGTGGGGAGGGAGGGAGGAAGAGAAGTTGGAACTCAAAGTGTTAGGATCAACTGTCGAGTAATGTTCTTGCCACTAGGAAATAAGAAATACAGGTAAAGGGGTATAGAAAGCTATCTGGCCCTACAGGACAAAAGAGAAGATGGAGACAAGGGCAGAGAGGGATGATAGAAAAGAGAGCAGATTGGTCATAGGGGCAATTAGAATGCTTGGTGTTTGGGGGGGGAGGGGATAAAAGGGGAGAAAATTTGTAACCCAAAATTTTGTGAAAATGAATGTTAAAAGTTAAATAAATAAATTTAATTATAAAAAAAAAATTACTGGTTTCCAACACTATATCTTTTCTTTATGCATTTGGAAACATTATTCTAAGATGAGCCCCATAGGTTTCACCAGATTGCAAAAGAGACCCATCATGGACACACACACACACATACGCACACACACACACAATATACATATGCATGCATGCATGCAAAAGGGAGGACCCCTTGTTTTAAGGCTACTTAACAAACGAGAGCGTCAACAAGCAGTGATTAACAACCAACCATGTACCAGGAATTGGGGTTATGATGGAAATAAAAAATCATCCCTCTTAAGGAGGTCACAATATAATGGAAGAAGAGATATGATAAACTACCAAATTCTTTTTAGAAATGAGGGACAGTGAATGTGAAACATTGGATATAGCCTCAAACATTTCATATACTTTTTTCTCTTCCTCTTTTTTCCTTATTTTAAGGGATGATTCTTTGGACAATGGTCAGAAGAGGGAAATGCAGGTGACAAAAATTTTAAAAATTAAATTTAAAAATTTTTTAAAAATCAATAAAATTTATTAAGGAAATAAAATGATAAAGCAATAGTAAAGATAATCGCTACCTTAAAAATATTTCTCGAAAAATAGGAAATCATGCAATTGATACTTTATGAGTAAATCCAACCAAATGGATTCATGTTAGAATTAATCTGTACTCAAATTACTATGAATGTCTCTAGTGAATTTTATAGCTTGGGTAATGAAAGAAAGACTAATGAAAGTCCTGATGACTCTTTGCAAAATTGTATTTTGTGGCATAATGAGGAAGAAAACTGCAACAAGAATAAATTTAAAGCATAATAGGCTAAGATCAACAAATAAAAAAAATAAGACCATTGAGGAAAATTAAGAGCATACCACAGAATCATAGGGTAATGGCCCTAGAGCTGGAATGTACTTTAAATATATTTTCCCACTCTCAGGAGCTTACTACTCTTTTTTTCCCCTCTGGACTCTGACTCTATAATGATACTGAGTCTTTCATTGCAATGAACTGGCTACAAAATTGTACATATTCCTGAAGTACAAAAATATAAAAATTTCTTCCCTCCTTTGCTTCCGTGATACTACACTATCTTAGATCTATTCCTACCCTTTTAACTGTTCTTTGTCACTTCTTAATCTTACAGTGCTCTAAAGTGACTGTTTCCCTTGGCAGAATTCTTACTGCTCTACTTTTCTGTTTTCTCCAACAGAAATTTCATCATTTATTTGAACTGCTTCAAATATTATAAGTCTGAGTTTAAATCTACCTCAATTTAAGCTCTACCCATATTCCATTAAGGGGAGCTAAGTGACACAGTGGATAGAGTGCTGGGTCTGGAGTCAGAAAGACTCATCTTTATTTATTCAAATCTTTACCTCAGACTTACTAGCTGTTTCAACCTGAGTAAGTCACTTAACCCTGTTTGCCTCAGTGTTTTCATCTGTAAAATGATTTGGAGAAGGAGATGGCAAACCACTCCAGTATCTTTGCCAAGAAAACCCCAAATAGGGATACAAAGAATTGAATACAACTTAAAAGGGGGGGGGGGGGAGGGCTGAAGAATGTTCAGTTCCTATCTATTATCCATTCCCAAATTGATATTTTTGCCATCACATTAAATCTAAATGTCTAAAAGCAAATTTGCCAACTTTCTCCATAAACTAATTTCTCTTCACAATTTTCATATTTTCTTAAGGTACAATCACTCTCTTGATTCCCCAAACTAAGAATATTGGCATCCTCTTTAACTATTCTCTTTCCTCAGCCTTTTGAATTAAACTAGTTATCAAGTCCTACCATTTTTTTTTTGGTACTGTTTTACTTACACTTCCATACTTCCATATGCATTTCAATGGTCCTTTAACTCATTCACCTGAAAAACCTCGTTCAGAAGTTTAAATATCATTGGTAAGCAATTGGGAATATGGAATGACAGCAGAATGCCAAGATGAGAGCTACAAATTTGGAAGATTACTTAAGTTTCCTATCAAGAATTAACTGAGGAGAGAATTGGGAAACAGCTTGGAAGTGGTGGAGATTGATTAGGAAATATTATCAAAGTCCAAGAGAAAAATATAAGGCTAAGATGGTGGAAACTGGAACAAAAGACTTTATTGTATCATTCAATTTCTGGATTGACACTTAATATTTTTTTAAAATTTTATCTATCAAGTGAAACTGAATGTGACAATGGAACATAATGGATCAAATATTGGAATTGGAGGCAAAAATATCTGATTTTAATCTCATTTCTGACACTTGTTAGCTGTGTGAATCTTGCTTGTTTTTCTGTTCTCAAAGAGGACCATGGCATCATGCTGATGACATGACTTGCAGTTGACTTTGATTTGAGTGAGGGAGGGCTGTGTAAGGTCACCAAACTTACCTTCTCCTGAGCCATCTGGGCCAATGGCATGATATTCATCAGGATAACTGGAAGTAGCTCAGGGTGCAATGTGAAACCCCAGCCCTTTCAGGCTTACGTCTTATCACAACCTTACTTTGAGCGAGATCACCCATTCAATGAATTGGCTACTTTAAGTTACTCAACGGATGACCCTTTAAATCAAAACAAAAAAAAATTTGCTATGTAAATGGTGCAATGAATAGAGTAGAGGATTTGGAGTCAAGAGACCTGGGTTAGAGTTGTGCCTAAAACACTAGCTATGTGACTCTCAGAAGTCACTTTACCTCTCTCAACCTCAACTTCCTCATGTGCAAAATGATGAAAATAATTGAACCTAATTCACAGTGTTTTTAGTGAAGATCCAATGAGTTTACATATATAAACCACTTTGCAAATTTCAAAGTTCCGTATAAATGTTAGTTACTATTATTACCATTACTCATATGGCTATTACTATTATTAACCACTCTGAGTTTCATTTTCCTCATATGTAAAATGGAACTAATGATAGCACCTCCATAATATATCCATATATCTATCACCAAGTTGTTTCAAGTATCAAATGAGGTCATAAAGGGTGTATTGAATTTAATAGCTTGATGGTTTATCAAAGGTTAAAGCTACACTATTTTGGAACATTATCTAAGGAACATACCTTTCAAACCCCAAAGAGCATTACATGTACAAATGTAATCTATTGCTTTTATTAATATTGTGAAAGTAGAAAGGAAGTCAAGTCTGAGGAGGATCTATCTCTGCCTTCTGACTTTGTCATTGACTTGTTATGAAACATTAAATAAGTTTCTTTTCCTCTCTGTCTCTCATTGACCTTCTTCATCTGTGTTTTTGGAGTAGACTAGATGTTCTTCCAAGTCTCAGTGCTAAGATTCTCATAAACTGCTTTAGTAAGGTGAGAACTATTTCTTATGTTTAATTTTATCTCCCAGAGTACCTTGTATATATTTCAATAATGAATATTTGTTTATTGAGGTGCTACAGAAAATGAGGTAGCTACAAAGAAGAAGAAATTATCTTTGCCCTCAATGATGTCATATTTGAGAAATACATAGTGCATGACAATTCATGGAAAGCAATGTAATTTTAAAACAGCAGTAACATAGAAAGTCAAGTAATGTGTTATAACACAGAATTATCTGGAGTCCCAAAATCAAGAGGACAGGAAAAGTCTCAGGCCAAAGTTTGAAACCTAAGAGATTCTGATAGTGTCCCAATATTCTACTTGCTTGAGAAAGAAAATTCAGGGAAGCAACCAGACAAGAAAAACTTCCTTTTGTTTTAGAAATACAAAATAGTCCTTTTTGTTGCTTCTCTACAATCAGTTTGTTTTCTTTTTCATTAAAAAGTAATATTAAAATTTTTTACCCATACAGCATTCTTATTATGGTCTGCATGTATAGCACATGGTATATCTTTTTATATTAATTTTATTTGTTTTCAGTGTTCTACAATCACTACCATAGAACTTAGATTATTTTCCCCCCTCCCTCCCTGAGATGGCATACAATTTTATATAGGTTCTATATATAAATTTCCATTAAATACATTTTCACTATAGTCATGCTGTGTAGAATTAAAGTGAATGGGAGAAATCATATAACAAACCAAAATGCAATACAAAAGAAAATGATCTGCTACATTCTACGATTGAATTCCAAAATTTTCTCTCTGGATATGGAAGGCATTTTACCTTAAAAGATGACTGGGAATTTTTTTAAGTCCTTCCATTGCAATTAAGTTCCAAGTCTACCAGAAAAAAACTCTCGCACACTGTGGTTGTTGCTGTGTACAAAGTTCTCCTGGTTCTGCTCCTTTCACTCAGCATCAGATCATATCAGTCTTTTCAGGCCTCTCTGAAGTCTTCCTGTTCATCATTTCTTACAGTATAATAGTGTTCCATTACATTCATATACCATAATTTATTCAGCCATTCTCCAATTGATGGGCATCCCCTTGATTTCCAGTTTTTGACCACCACAAAGAGCACTGCTATAAACATTTTTGTACATGTGAGACCCTTTCCCATTTTTAAGATCTCTTGGGGATACAGTCCTAGAAGTGGTATTTCTGGGTCAAAGGGTATGCATAATTTTGTAGCCCTTTGGGCATAGTTTCAAATTGCTCTCCAGAATGGTTGGAAAGCTCACAGTTCCACCAACAATGAATTAGTGTTCCAACTCTCCCATATCTTCTCCTAACTGTTCTGTCATGTTAGCCAATGTGATAGGTGTGATGTGGTATCTCAGAGTTGTTTTGATTTGCATCTCCCTAATCAATAGTGATTTAGAACATTTTTTCATATGATTATAGATAACTAATTTCTTCCTCTGGAAATTGCCTGTTCTTATCCTTTGACCATTTATCAATTGGGGAATGACTTGTATTCTAGTATATTTGACTCACTTCTCTATATATTTTAGAAATGAGACCTTTATCACAGACACTAGCTGTAAAAATTCTTTCCCAGTTTTCTGCTTCCCTCCCAATCTTGGTTGCATTGGATTTGGTTGTGCAAAAGCTTTTCAGTTTAATGTAGTCAAACATCCATTTTGCACTTCATAATGCTTTCTCTCTCTTCTTTAGTAAAAAATTCTTCCCTTCTCCATAAATCTGAGAAATACACTAGTATTTGCTCCACTCATTTGTTTATAGTATCAATCTTTATACCTAGATCATGTATTTATTTGGACTTTATTCTTGTGTACAGTGTCAGGCACTGGTCTACGCCTAGTTTCTGCTACACTTTTATCTAGTTTTCCCAGCAATTTTTGTGAAACAGTGAGCTCTTATCCCAGAAGCTGGGGTCCTTGGGTTTATCAGACAGTAGATTGCTATATTCATTAACTACTGTGTCTTGAGCACCTAACATATTCCATGCGTCTACCCCTCTGTTTTTTAGCCAGTAACAAGTGGTTTTGATAACTGCTGCTTTATAATACAATTTGGGATCTGGTAGAGCTAGGCCACCTTCTGTAACATTTTTTTTTCATTAGTTCCCTTGCTATTCTGCACCTGTTGCTCTTCCAGATGAATTTTGATATTATTTTTTCCAGCTCTAGAAAATAATTATCAGATAATTTGATTGATATGGCACTAAATAAGTAAATTAATTTAGGTAGAATTGTCATTTTTATTGTGTTGACTTGGTCTACCCATGAGTAAGTGATGCTTTTCCACTTACTTAGATCTGACTTTATTTGTGTGAAAATTGTCTTGTAATTGTGTTCATGTAGTCTCTGAATTTGTTTGGGCAGGTGGACTCCCAAATATTTTATAGTGTCTACCCTAGCTTTAAACGAAATTTCTCTTTCTATCTCTTGCTGTTGGGCTTTGTTAGTAACATATAGAAATGCAGAAGATGTGTGTGGTTTTGTTTTGTAACCTGCAACTTTGCCAGTTGTTTATTATTTCAAGTAGTTTTTTTTTTATTTGATTCTCTGGGATTCTCTAAGTATATCATCATATCATCTGCAAAGAGTGATAACTTAGTTTCTTGTTTGCCTATTCTAATTCCTTCAGTTTTTTTATCTTCTCTAATTGCTACAACTAACATTTCGTACTAGTACCATATTGAATAATAGTGTTGATAATGGACATCCTTGTTTCATGTCTGATCTTATTGAAAATGCATCTAACTTATCTCCATTGCATGTAATTCTTGCTGAGGGTTTTAGATAGATACTGCTTATTATTTTATGCAAAGTTCTCTTTGTTACTATGTTCTTCAGTGTTTTTAATAGTAATGGGCACTATATTTTGTCAAAAGCTTTTTCTTCATCTATTGAGATAATCATGTAGTTTCTGTTAGGTTTGTTGTTGATATGATCAATAATGCTAATAGTTTTCCTAATATTGAACCAGTCCTGCATTCCTTGTATGACTCCTACCTGATCATAATGTATTATTCTCATGATAAATTACTATATTCTTTTTCCTAAAATCTTATTTAAAATATTAGCATCTATATTCATTGGAGAAATTGGTCTATGATTTTCTTTGTCACTTTTGTCTCTTCCTGGTTTAGTTATCAAAACCATATTTGTATTGTAAAAAGAATTTGGGAGGACTCCTCCAATTTTCCTAAATAGTCCCTAGAATATTGGAATTGACTGTCCTTTAAATGTTTGATAGAATTCACTTGTAAATCTATCTGGCCCTGGAGATTTTTTCCTAGGGAATTCATTCTTTTTCTGAGATGGGGTTGTTTAACTATTCAACTTCTTGTTCTGTTAATTTGGGCAATTAATATTTTTTGAAATACTCATCCATCTCATTTAGATTGTTGGATTTATGGGCATAAAGCTGGGCAAAGCAATTTCCAATTGTTGCTTAAATTTCCTCCTCATTGGAGTGAGTTCACCCCTTTCATTCTTGCTATTGCTAATTTGATTTTCTTCTTTATTTTTATTAAATCAAATTGATCAAGTGTTTATCAATTTTATTAGTTTTTTCATAAAACCAACTCATTATTATTTATTAGTTCAATGGTTTTCTTAATTTCAATTTTATTAATCTCTCCTTTGGTTTTCATTATTTTTAATTTGCTACTTGGGGATTTTCAATTTGTTTTTTTTTTTTTCCTAGCTTTTTCAGCTGCATGCCCAATTTATTGATCTCCTCTTTCTCTGTTTTATTCATGTAGGCATTCAAAGATACAAAGCTTCCCCTAAGACCTGCTTTTACAGTATCCCGTAAGATTTGGTAGGTTGTCTCATTATTGTCATTCTCTTGAATGAAGTTGTTGATTGATTCTATGATTTGTTCCTTAACCCACTCTTTCTTTAGGATTAGATTATTTAGTTTCCAATTAATTTTTGGTCTATCTTCCCTTGGTCTTTTATTACATATGATTTTTATTGCATTGTGATCTGAGAAGGATGCATTGACTATCTCTGCCTTTCTGTAGTGGAGTGTGAGGTTTTTATGGCCTAGAACATGGTCAGTTTTTGTGTATGTGCCATGTACCACTGAGAAAAAGTATATTCCTTTCTATCCCCATTCAATTTTCTCCAGAGATCTAGCATATCTACCTTATCCAGAGTTTCATTCACCTTCTTGTTTATTTTAAGGTTACATTTATCAGGTTTAGAGAGGGAGAAGTTGAGGTCCTCCACTAGTATAGTTTTGTTGTCTATTTCTTCCTGTAACTCCCTTAACTTCTCCTCTAAGAATATGGATGCTATACCACTTGAAGTATATATGTTAAATAATGATATTGCTTCATTCTCTATGGTGCCTTTTAGAAGGATATAGTTTCCTTCCTTATCTGTTTTTATTAGATCTATTTCTGCTTTTGCTTTGTCTGAGATTAGAATTGATACTCTTGCTTTTCTTACATCAACTGAAGCACAATATATTCTGCTCCAACCTTTTACCTTTACCCTGTGTGTATCCCCTCATTTTAAATGTATTTCTTGTAAACAACATGTTGTTGGATTGTGGTTTTTAATCCATTCTGCTATCTGTCTCTGTTTTATGGGAAAATTCATCTCACTCACATTCACAGTTATCATTACTATTTGTGTCTTTCCCTCCATCCTCTTTCCCACCATTTGTTCTTTTAGTTCACCCTTTTCCCTTCTCCTCCACAATAGAGTTTTAATTTTTGACCACTACCTCCTGCAGTCTTCCCTTCATTCTTTTGGCCCCCCTCCCTTTTATTGCCCTTTACCCTTACTGATTCTTCCCTCCCTTTTAGCTTCTCCTCCCCTTTCTTTCCCCCTTCCCCTCCTACTGCCTATAGAGCTAGTTAGATTTACATTTTTTTATATTACATATATTAATATAACATATTTTTATATTATATATAATTTTGTTCCCTTCTTGAACCAAATCAGATTAGAGTACCTCTCAAACAATGCTCATCTCGCTCTCCTCTTTCCTTCTACCATAATATAATTTTGTACTTCTTCCTGTGATATAATTTACCATTTTATGCTTCCTCCTTTTCACATCTCCTTTTACAATTCCATCGCATGCTTAAATCACATTTTTATCATTACTTTATTTACTTTATACCCGTTTCCCTTATCTCTGAATATCCCTTTTATATTTCATATTAGAAATACAATTCTCTAGATTAAAGAGTATCATCTTCCCTTAGAGGCAGGTAAACACTTTGCCCAAATTGAGTAACAAGTTTTCTTTTCCTGTTTACCTTTTTATGACTCTTTTGAGACCTGCATTTGAAGATTGAATTTTCTATTGAGTTCTGGCATTTTTATCAAGAAAGTCTGGAAATCCCTTGTTTCATTGAATATCCATCTCCTTGCATGAAATATTATGCTGAAATTTGTTGATCCTTGATTGTAGTCCCAGCTCCTTTGCCTTGCAAAATATCATATTCCAATTCCTTTGATCTTTTAATACAGAAACTGCAAGGTCCTGAGTGATCCTGACTGTAAGTTCTCGATATTTGAATGGTTTCCTTCTAGCTGCCTATAGGCTTTTCTCCTTCACTTGATATTTCTGGAATTTAACAACAATATTTCTTGGTGTTCTTAGTTTGGGGTCCCTTTCAGGAGGTGAACAGTGGATTCTTTGATGATTGTCCTCTGGATCTAACACTTCCAGGCAGTTTTCTTTGATACTTTATTGGAAGATATTGCCCAGACTCTTTTCTTCATCATGGCTTTCTGGTAGGCCAATAATTCTTAAATTTTCTTTCCTGAATCTATTTTCCAGGTCAGTTGTTTTTCCAATTAGATAATTTACATTTTCTTCTATCTTTTCATTCTGTAGATTTTGTTTGACTGATTTTTGATGTACTAGCTTCTACTTGTCCAATTCTAATTTTCATTGAATTGTTTTCTTGAGTTAACTTTTGCATCTCCTTTTGCATCTGTCCAATTATTCCTTTTAAGGAATTATTTTCTCCAGTTAGTTTTTATACTTCCTTGCCCATTTGTCTGATTTTCTCAGTTAGGTTTTATGCTTCCTTTTCCATTTGTTCAATTTTCCTTTTTAAAGAGCTGTTCTCTTCAGTGAATATTTTTTTCATACTTTTAAAATCATTGGCCATTTTTTCCTCTATTTCCTTCTTCAGCTGTTCTAGGAGTGCTCTCTGTGCATGCGAGCAGTTCATAGTACCTTCTGAAGGGATAGTCTCAATACTGACCTCTTTGAAATTTGTGTTTTGGTCCTTGTTCCCATAGAAAGATTCTATAGTCTTTTCCCTCCTTCTTTGCTTCTTGCTTATGGTGGTGAGGCTTTGTGTGTTGTGGCCTCAGGTTCTATCAGTTAGACTCTAAAGAACTTGGTGCTGAACTGGCTGGTGTCAGAAATCAAAGGCAGGTGAAATCTGTCTGTTTTTCCCCAATATTAGTCCTGGAGCTAGCTTGTTAAGTGTCAGGGAGGGGTAGTCTGGTCACTGGAGATCTCCCCAGCTGAGCTAGAGCAAAGGCAAGCTCAGTGCTTGCTGACCCCAGCTGTCTTTCCATTTCCTCTGGGGCACTTAGGCACACCTGGGTCCTAGTGTGAGGAGCTCTGGCTGTCTGGGACAGCTCTGTTCCTCAGGGATAGTAAGAGGAACATTCCTTTGGTATTTTCTTAACCTCACATAGTACGAGACTGTTTGCCCCTTCTGTTGATTTCACTGATCCAGGATTTTTCTGGGGAAATATTTTATGGTTCTTTTAAGGTCAGCAATGGAAGGAGGAGATCACATTTACCAATCATTTTGGCTCCTGGAAGTTCAAGTAGGTTTCTTACAAACATTTAATCTGTGGTCTGAAAGTCTCCACACAGCTGCTGCAGATACCTGGGCCTCCTTTTTCGGCTTTCACTTGCTCAGCTACCCTTGACTCTCACCCTGAGCTGCTATCCCGCCATGCTGCAGCTTCCTCAGACCACCCATGGGCTTTCCTGTTCAGCCATGCTGTGGTAGGAATGCTGTGCTGCGTGCTGTATGCTCCTCCACCCTCATGGAATAGATTCTTCCTGTTGATCTTCCAGTCTGTCCTGGACTGTGAAACTGCTACAGTCTGTCTCCTATTGGATTCTGCACCTCCAAAATTTGGTCAGATTCTCTTTTTAGAGGTATCTGAAGGAGTTTGTCTAAGAGCTAAGGTGAATAGTTGCTTTTAATTGCTCTCCATCCACCATCTTGGCTCCGCCCTTCCCCCCCCCACCAAAGTCTGAGGAATCTTGTACAGGCACAATAATCCCTAAATAGAAGATCTGCAACAAGAATCAAGTTGTCTGAAGATGACTTTTCTTTTCCTTTCTTTTTATTCCATAATTTTGGAAAATGTTTTTATTAGCTTGATAAAGTAACAGTAGTTCATTTAAATTTCCCCAGTGGCATTTAGAAATTAAAAAAAAAACATATCTAGAGTCATTCAAAATGCTTGCTTAATAAGGCAATGTATGAATTCACAAGATAGCATTTAAAAGGTAATACATTTCTCACAATGTAATTTATCTGAATTCTCAAGGGTGAAAGGTTTAGAATTTAAATTCAGAGGGAAGACACATTCTATATTTGTCAGTTCTTAGACAGACCTTTAATGCTGAATTTCTCAAAAACTAGAGTTCCATGAAGAAATCCAAAGGGTTTTCACAAGGGATGATTTTATAATGATGAACAATCACATAAAATAAACCTATCTACTTGGCTGTCTTTGTTAGTCATAAGCAATATGTCCATAAGTTGATGGAGAGAACAATTAGAAATTGGTCGATTATGGGACTAAAATTTTAGTTTCTAATATATCAATCAGCAAACATTTATTAACTGCCAGCAGCTTGGCATGATAGAGAATGTTGATCTTGGATTCAGGAAGAACCAATTTAGAAATTGCTCTAGGCTGGATGAATTAGCAAGGTCATTAATTCCTGTTACTAGGGGAAGCTATTTTTGTTGGAGAGTTCTGAGGTACATGGTTAAAGACAATCTAGTGTCTACACTAAATCTGGAACCTCTATGGTAAGTCCTCTGAGTGTGGGGTCACAAGACTGCCTAAGAAGGGGCAAAATGGCATGGTTTAGAAGGAGAGGGAGGTGAGGAAGATAAAGCTTTTTTTGTTGATCAACAGTGGGGAGAATCCCATGAGTGTCTACTGCTCTTCTATTCTGGGAAGACACAGTCTCAAAAAACAATCTGCTTCATATAGAGACACTGGGAAATTTATGTAAAATAATTGCTGTTCACTAATAACCTTAGTTTGGTTTGTTTAGTATAAATATTATTTGTTCCCATGGCAATTTTGTGTATTCAGGTATAAATGGGAAATTTAAAGAGAGGACAGAAATATGAATATCTGTCATTAAACAGAAAAATCTCCAATCAAGTTGAAGTATCATATCATAAAACTAAGTCAATATGGGCTCATAGGAATCTTTATGTAGGGTTTAGTGGTCTCCATTTCTATTTCTGTTTGACATCAGTTCTATGGAGGATGAATTAGAAAATGGAAAGACTTGATGCAGGAAGACTTAATAGGTGGCTATTACAATAGTCCAATTAAGAGGTGATAAGGGCCTTATACGTTGGAGGGGATAGATATGAGAAATGTGAAAGTAAACCCAACAAGATTTGGTAACTGATTGGAACTGTAGTTTGTGGGAGAGTAAGAAGTTGAAGGAGACACTAAGTTTTAAGAACTTGAAAGACTAGAAAGATACTCCTGTTCTCAATGGTAATAGGAACATTTGGAAGAACATTTGGAAGGCTAACATTAGGACATTTGTGAGGCAGTGAACAATCTACCCATACATGATTATTTGTATAACTCACTTTGATTCTAAATAAAAAAGTAAAGGTGGGGCTTTTACTGACAATTACTGACCCCAAGTGTCATTAGATGACAGTCATTGGGTGATCTTGGTATGGGTGTGGGAGATTTCCTAATGACACTTTTGTAAATGATTCTGGAGTTTCCTAGCTGATTTTAGGTTCTGACTTCCCTGAGGAGCCAAAGTCTAACTCAGAAGGGGTGGGAAGCAATAAAAGTAGGAGCTTAAATAGAGGAGATAGTTGAGTAGAGGAATGTGAGATCATAAGGCTTTGTATGGCTACAATAGAAACAAGACTCAAGATTTGGTTAATTCAAAGGAGGGTGGGATCAACAAGTATTTATTATGAACCTATTATGTGTCAAGCATTCTGTTAAGCATTGGGGATACAAACAAAGGTTAAACAACCACCACCACCACCACAAGTAACTGAGGTCAAGGAGCTCACAGTCTAAGGGGAGACAACATATAAACAATTATGTTCAAACGAGGCATATATAAGATAATATTGGAAATAATCTCGGGGAAAGATTAAGAAGGAGTTAAGAGTAAAGATTTTGTAGAAGGTAGAGTTTTAACTGTGATTTAAAGGAAGTCAGATAAACCAGAGGGAGATACAAAATTATTTCAGGAGGGTATTACCATGAAAGCATAATTTCTACATTCTACAAAGAGGAAAATGAAAATTACTATGATAGCAAGGCAAGCTACCACATATAATATTGTTTCCAATTACTAAAAAAAATACTTGTTGGTAATAAATAATCACACCTTTCTTACCAAGGATGGCATTTATTATAATGTTATATTAAGAAAACTTTTTTGAAACTTTATATTTTATGTATATTTGAAAATAAACTGTTATTTCATACAATTTTTGATAAATTTTAAAAAGTTATTCAAAATATTTTATTGTAATGGTTCTGCAAACTTAGGTTTAAAGTAAAGGGTTCTTATAGGAGAAAAAAGTCTGAAAAATCAGTTTTTAAATGAATTATCACAACCAGAACTATTACCAGGGAAGGTAAGCCTAAGATTTAAAGGAGAAAAATTTTACACTTGCATTCCTTTGAATACAGAGAAATAATTGAGTTTGCCACATAGTTAGCCATTGCTAATAATATCCAACTGTGAGGAACAAGATTAACTAATTTCCTCTCGAGTTCAACTGAATTCATCTCAATTACTTCTCATTTTCCTGTTTCATTTATACATTATGAATTATAAAGTTGATCTAAAGGCATAAATGAACATAGTGCTTTCTTCAAGCACCAACATTGATAGTTTTGACTCTAACTTCCACCCCCTCATATGAATCCACCCAAATGATGCCACTTTCATCTCTCCCTTATCAAAATTGTTGCTGTAGTATTATAAATATTAATATATAATTACTACAGTGATGGCAATAATAATAACAGCAACGATGGTGAAAATGACGGTAGAGTAGAAAAAAAATAACACAGACTAGAATCTGGAATCTAACTGCACATGCCATCTCGGATGATTTCTAGCTTCATAACCTTTTGGCAAGTGACTTAATTTCCCTGTGCCTCAGTTTTCTCATCACTGAGAGTTTTGAATCTGATGACCTCTTAGATATCCTCCAGCTCTATCTTTGTGACACTCTATTAGCATTCTTTTATATGCTGATGGATAACAGTTACCAAGGGTAGATCTTCTTACGTTTAATCTATTGCTCTTTGCACTTCACTATAAACATAAAAATTATATAAATTATCACTTAATTATTACAGAATCATAAAATCAGAGAATCTCAGATTTGGAAAGGAAGCCACAAAGGATTTGTTCCAATTGATACTTAACAAGAATTTTTACTGTAGTATCCCAAATAAATGATCCAATCCATCCAATCTCTTCTAAAAGACCTTTATAGATTAATTAATAGATTTACACAATCATTAGTTTCTAAGAAAATCCCTTACAACTTTACAAAATTCTGTTAGAAAATTTTCCCTTATATCAAATCAAAATCTTCCTCTTTATAACTGACTCACTGATGCTAGTTCCATATTTTGTGATCAAGCAAAACAAATTCATCTGTTTCCCACCAGGCAACACTTCAAATATTTAAAGACCCCTATCATGACTTGTTGAACTCTTCTCTATAGGCTAAACACCTCTTCCTGCACAGAATGCAATTGCCCAAAGAGAAGGATTTGGTTCATTTTAATATTTGAATCCCTAGTACCCAGAAAAGTGCCTGGCACATGGAGATGCTAAATAAATCTTTACTGATTGATTCAAAGCATCGTCATATGTCAAGAGTCCAAATCCCCTCAACCTATTAGTCAACCATAAAAGTACTCCAGTTTGTTAGCATCTTTTCTAAAAAAAGTGATTCATAGCCAATATCCCACATGTGGTCTGAATACACTAGGATTATCGCCTCCTTACCTTTGGAAACTGTGTAGTACTTTTTAAAATATACTCTAAAATAACAATAGCCACTAACAGCTAAGTCACATCATGCTTTTTGGCTGATATGGAGTTTGCAGTCTGCATGAATTGCCAACTCTTTTTCAGATGGAGTGCTTTTCCTTTCACTCTCACAAAAGTGGAAGACTTCATATTTATTCCTTTTTTAAAATATGACATTTCAAGTATTTTTATTTTAC
This sequence comes from Notamacropus eugenii, assembly GCF_028372415.1. Taxonomy (NCBI): domain Eukaryota; kingdom Metazoa; phylum Chordata; class Mammalia; order Diprotodontia; family Macropodidae; genus Notamacropus; species Notamacropus eugenii. Next base: position 402,156,353 of record NC_092876.1, read on the forward strand.
TCTTTAAATAATATTTTATTTTCTCCCAATTACAAGTACAAAACAAATTTTAACATTCATCGTTTTATTTGCTAGTATCAAGTACCAAATTATATACCTCTGTCCCTCTTCTCCCTCTTCCCAGAGATGGTAAGCAAATTTTATAAAGGTTATATGTATATAATCTTTTAAAGCATTCCCCTATTAGACACTTTGTGGAAAAAAATTTGAAAAAATAAAGAAAGAATATATTCTTAATGAATTCTGTTTTAATAGCTTCCATCCAGTATTAAACAACTTGGACTTTTAGGTACTAGAATCAATTAAATTCAATACACATTTGGTAGGCACTCATTAAATTCAAGCAATTATGTACTATGTGCTAATGTTACATAGAAAACACTGATCTTATCTTCACAAGGAACTCATAAAGTAATATGAGAAGACTTAAAGTCTTCTCTGTACCATCTAATATCTACAGTGATTTAGGACGTCACATAAAGTGCAAATGTGAGGTAATACGATGGGATAATAAGAAATTTGAAGAGGAAGCAATCTATTTCACTTCTAGATTGAGGAAAGGCTTCATGTGGTAAGTGGCACTAACTTAGGCCTTCACAAAAGGCAAGGACTTAAACAGGAGTGGGGGGCTTAGGTGAGTATGTTTTAGAAGCAAGGCAGAAAAGTGAAAGGGTAAAACCCAAACAGAATGGAAAAGGTCTTGAATATGGCTCAAATATGAAGAGTTGTAGTAAAATACAAATTTTAGAAGTAGGATGGAACAAGATTACAGTGACCTTGAATACCAGGATGAAGGTTATGTTTGATTAAGTAAGAAATAGAAAGTCCTGGACATTTCTGAATCCCAAGCTGAGAGAATCACAACAGGAAAACAAACAAACAAAAAAAGATTCCTGAAAATAAGAAGAGAAGAAGATAACTGAGGACATCATAATAATTTGTAAAAAATGAAAATGAACAAAAATGGCAATGGAATTACTGATCTTCAAAGGTGAAGAGAAATTTCCATACCTAAAGCTGTCTATTCTGATTAAATTGCAGGAAGTGATGAAAGAAAAAAAAAAAGGATTTTTATACTAAATGTATAGAACACAGTGTGACCCAGTGGAAAGAACACTGAATTTGGATTTATAGAACTTATGTTCAAATTCTGCCTCTGAGGTTTGAAGGTGTCTGACTTCAGACAAGTCATAAACTCCTTAGAACTATTTTATTCTAGATATTGTGATAGCCTTGGACAAGATGGCCCTAGAGGTTCCTTCAAATGCCAAATGTGGAGTACTGTGATCTCACGAACGTATGTCTTAAATTAATTTGGAAAATGTTGGATCAGCTCATATCAACTTGTAAGAGTTGATTGTTAAATTTTTAATGTGAACATTTACCATGTGGAAATCAGCAAATGCTGCAAAACAGGGCTTAAGTAACTATTTGGCTGATTGTTTAGACTTAAGAAAGTGATGGAGAAAATATTAATAATGCAGATTAAACTTTAAATTGTGCTTTGTCTACTTTTTTGAGAGTTCTTTGCTAAACAATTAGCAATACACAATTTAAAAGTATATTCTTAGTCAATTGGAAGAGCACGACAAGTTTATTATTGGATCACCCCACATGGAAAATGATGAATTTAGAATCAGATTTCAGCTGTACCATCTAATACCTACAGTGATTTAGGATGTCACATAATGAGTTGGGGCTTCATTTTCTTTTTTTGTAAAATGATTGAGTCAGATTAGAATTAACAGACCCTTTCAACTCTAACTAATGTATAATTCTACTACAACCGCAAAGGTTACTAAGAGATCATTTAGTCATTTGTTCAAACTACAACTGTTTTCTATCCAAATTCCATTTTTTTAGATGCAAAGTTATGTTTGAAAATTATTGTTAAAGGGAAAGAGCTTCACTTTGTAACTTGCACAAAAAATTTAAAGGCATGGTTATGACATTTTCTGGAAACTTAAAATTGTGAGATGAGATAAAATCCATCAGATTCAAGAAAAAGCCTCACCTCAACCCCTGCTGGAGGAAGCAACAATGCCTCTAATTTGCATCATTTCAAAGGAGAATTTTTTCAATAGCCTTGCCCTGTGTCCTGGGTGAAGGGATGATTTCAGTTCTTACTCATTGATCCTTAAAATCATAGTCTATGTTAGCTTATTTGGACAGGAACTGAAAGATGAAAATGACCAGAGTCACAGAAGCCACTGAATATTCTCTACATTTCCCCATGATAATCAAAATGAGGTACAGGGGAAACTTTTTTTCCATGGTTATGAGATTATTTTTTTTCCTCTTGCTGCAAATTTTTACTTAAACCAGTGGTGAAAACAGTTAAACAAAAGGCGATTCCGTCTTCTCATTTTTATTTTCTTAAATATTTTCAAAATATATGTATTTTTAAAAAATCATTCTTAAAATTTTTAAGTTATAAACTCTCTCCCTCCTACTCTCCACTCTCTCATCAAGAAAGTAAGCAAATTGATATTGATTATACAGGTGAAAATATATTTCCATATTAGCCATATTGCAAAAGAAAATAGAAACAAAATTAAACAATAAATATGATCATACAAATAGGTCCTTTACCATTTTCTTTGATCTCTTTGGGCTGCAGATCTAGTAGTGGTATTACTGGGTATGCACAATATACATATAGAACTTTTGGCATAGTTTCAAACTATTTCCCAGAATGTTTGAACTAGTTCCCAATTTCACCAACAGGGCATTCAAGTCCTATTGTTTTCACATCTTATCCAGCATTGGCATTTTGCTTTCTGTCATGTTAGACAATCTGATAGGTATGAGGTGGTATATCAGAATTGTTTTGGGCTTATTTCTCTAATCCACAGTGATTTAGGGTATTTTTTTATGTTATCATTGGTATCTTTAAATTCTTAATCTGAAAACTACTTATTCGTATCCTTTGACCATTTATCAACTGGGGATTGGTCCCTATTTTTATAAAATCAGTTCAGTTCCAAACATGGATAGATAAAGAGTGTATGTATATATAATATACATGTATGTATCTATCTTTCTATCCATCTATCTATCTATCTCTCTGTCTGTCTATCTGTCTACCTATCTATTTATTTATCTATCAGCAATGAGACCTTCATTAGAGAAATTTGCTATGAACTTTTTCCCAGTTTCCTGTTTTCCTTCTGATTTTGGTTAGATAACTTTTATTTGTGCAGAAAATTTTTAGTTTCATATAATCAAAATTATCTTTTTCCTTCACATTAATCCTAGTCCCAACAATGCTGTTGGGATGTCAGACAAGGACTATAGCCATCTAGAATGTTACACATCTCTCTTTCCAACCTCCTATGCTGTTTTGTGCTGAAAGAATGTCTAACTGACCTTTTGTTGTATCTTCCACTCCAGAATTCAATTCGAAGTGTTATTTTAGAATTGTTCAGAGAATGTTGGGAGAGCTCAGCTGTGTGTTTTCTCTGCTCGCCCATCTTTGCTCTACCCCTTCCATTTCCTCCTGTTCTGTCTTTATAATGGCTATAAGTAGTCTATCTTTCCAACGATTATGAGTTTCAACAAAAATCCGGTGGGATCCCCAATTGGGAGTTGATAGAGAAGTACATAAATAATTATCCCTTCTAGGTATTTATGCAATGGCTTGTTTAGAAGAGCAGCTCAATGGGAAGGCAAATGAGTTTGAACAACTTGCATCTTTTGTTTATATTTAGAATTTTGCCTTTTCAAGTCATCCAAGGAAAAAAGACGAACCAAAAAGGATGTATAATATAAGTATTTGACATATATTTCTTCATGTTTATTTTTTAAAAATATTTTATTAAATATTTCCCTATGATGTAAACCATTTTTAGCATTCTTTTTAAAAAAAAATTCAAATTCTCTCCTGTTCTCCTGTTCCTTCCCCCACCCCTTAGAAGTCAAGTGATAGGATATTGATTATACATGTGAAGTATGACAAATATTTACTGAAGAATTAATCAGCTCAGTTTAGGAAACAGTACCTTATAATTGGGACCGCCCAGTCATAAGCAGGACTATAGAAAAAGAGGAGGTTGGGTGAGATAGCCTGTGAGGTTTTTTTCCTGCTGCAAAACTATGACTATATGATAAATGAGATAATAATGACGTGGAAAAAAGAACATGAAAACAGTAGAATCTGATAACTTACCTGTCAATGCTTTCAAAGTACCTAGATATAATGGGTAGATCTGAATCCACTATAAGCAATTTCTCTCATGTACCCTATCCCAGAGGAAATATTCAACTTAACTAAATAATTATTAATCATCTCTTTATGTACCAGGCGTGTGATGACAAATGGCACAGGACTCCTATGTTAAATACACTCTTTCCTGAAAGGCACCAGTAATGATTTTTAAAAGTTGGGGAAGGAAGTTACAAATAGAGTGGGAACCTGTGGCCTTGAGGCCATTGAATCCAAATTTCACAGAGCAAATCTTCTCAATTAAAGGGATAAATAACAAATAATAATAATAATAAAAAAAAACCTTCTAGGTCCTAGAAGTTAACTTAAAATGCTAAATAAGAGTAAGATGCATGACAAGTCTTAACTTCTTTGTACAATAAATGAAATATCTTTTTTTTGTTCAGGTAATAGAATGAATATTAAAGTAACTAGCACCACAGCAAAATATGTCTTGAAAATATTTAGGTATAGAAACTTAAATTAATGAACTTCTATACAAGCTTCTTTTTATACCATATATCAAAGGAAGTGAGACAGAATTAGAACTACCTCAAAAATAGCTTAGAGAAGTAGCTACCAATTTTGTCATACAGTTGCAGTTTAAAGCTGAAAGCTGATTCCATCAGTCTTATAAAGCAATCTATCACATACATGCGTCCCATTTCGGTAGTGTTGACATCTAGACATATTTTGATAGACGACTGTGTTGTCCATAAAATATAAATGTATATTTCATTATAATTACATGTCGTGACATAAAATTCATTTTTATTCATGACAACATGAAGTTTTCTACTAAATTTATATCTATAAGAAAGTATTGTTACTTACTTCAATGCTGAAATACATTTATCACCTTACTGATGTGGATACTTCTTAAGTGGTATTAATTACTACCTTTATATTACTTTTAATTCTGTATGATTCTTGGCTATATATTCCCACAAAACTTAGATAAACTATCTTTATGTTGTTAGGCCTTTTCCATGGATCTATTGACATTATGAATACACAAATGTAGAACTCACTGCAGTGCTATCCCATATGCTTTTCTGATTATATATCTTCTTGATGTATGATTCAAACATTTTTTTAATCAGAAAAACCTACTCCCTGAGTTCACAAGGTAAATTTGCCTGTAATCATCCATTTTCAAAGAAGAAACCTTTCTCTCTATGTAACTTGCTTTTAATTTTGAATTTCCTGCTTTTGGAACCCATAAAGATATAAATGCTAATTTGGATCAAATTGATTTGTTTAAACATACCTTTCATAGTCTTCTTCTAAAGTTGTATGGTAAGACCCTAATCACTTCCAGAAAATGCATTTAATACAAAAAACATCATATCTTTATTTTATTTTTCAAGACCTATATTTTCAAATATATTTCAAAAGAATTATCTTATGCAGAGAGGTATGATAGTTTCCTTAAATATAGATTGAGATTTAGGGTAATTATATGTTAATTAACTCTGTGACTGGGACATTTTCTGAAACTTTTCTGAGTTTCTCAGTAGCTCATGATTAACTAAAACACTCACAAATAAAGTTGAAAATATTTTAAAATATATTAATCTACTCTCTACCATATGATTATATAGACATACACTTCTATATAAAATAAAATATTATTTGATATAGATTATAAAATATTCTAGATATGTGATTTAATGTTTCTTTGACTTGTGAAAAACTTTTGATAATACATAGACAAGAGTTACACAGGATAAAAAATCATGAATGGGTTACATCATTGGAGTTCCATCCACATTTATGAAACTTTACATTATCAGTTAAGGAGATAACTACACAGGTTTTGGAGGAGGCATAAAACCACCTCTGATCTTTTCAACAAGAAGGCTTGGAAGTCCTCTATGTCATTTTAATTCCATTTTTCTCCCTGCAGTTTTATACTCAGTTTTGCTGGATAGGTGATTTATGGTTTTAATTCTAGCTCCTCTGACCTCTGTAATATCACATTCCAAGGTCTCTGATCCCTTGGGGCAGAAGTTGCTAAATCTTGTGTTACCCTGATTGTGTTTCCCCAATACTTGAATGTTTCTTTCTGGTAATTTCTAATGTTTCTAATTGGTAATTATACATCTGAGGGGTATCTGTAGGTACTTTTAAGTGTTAGCAGTCCATTATACTTGATAATTGATTGATCAGAAACATGGTCCTCAATACATTCAAATGATCTTTAAGAGAGCTGATTTGAGGAGTTCAATATAACTCATATTTGAGCCTGTACCTTGTGATCATGTTAGGGTCTATTTCCTTAAACATCATTTTGCATGAGTTCTATGGCCCCTAAAATTTACTTGTGCATCTAGAATTCCACATGGAGAGCCATGTGTATGAATACCTTGGGGAGAGTGGAAATCCACAGCAGTCTCCATAGGAGTTGAAGGAATAGTTTGGTTACTAAGAGAACTTCCTGGTATAGCAGATTTGGCTCCACAGTGCTTTATGAGTATATATACTTCATTGCTGAGGAGAATGGGGAAAAATTGCTCTACTTACCAGGACGATAATCTTCCTGTGAGGAAATGTGACTCAAAAGAAGATTCCTAGGGGCAGAGCCAAGACGGTGGAGTAGAAGGACAGACTTGCTTTAGCTCTTCCCCCATAACCCACAAAATACCTGTACAAAATAACTCTAATCAAATTCTAGAGTAGTAGAAGCCAAAAAATGACAGAGTGAAACAGATTTCCAGCCTAAGTCAACCTGGGAGTCCATCACACCAGACTCAGAGCAGAGCACAGCCCAGTCAGGACCACACAGCCCTGCCAGGGTCACACAGTCCAGCGTGGGCTGTGCAGCATGAATAGGACTGGAGCAGGCTTCAGGGCATGGAATCATGAGTAGCAACTGTGGTTCCCAGATTTCTCAACCTGCACATGCAAGACAGCTTCAAAGGTTAGTAAAAAAGCTCTTTCACCTGGGTGAAAGGAGATCATGTTCTTAACCCCACAACCTCCACTACAGCAGCAGCCTCCACTGTTGGAGCCCTCAGCCACAAGAACCTGGGGGAATCAAATAGATGATCTGAATCTCAGACCTGAATGGTGGTCCTATGGTGAGAAAGAGTGCTAGCAAGTGTGGTGGAGTTGATGGTGGCTGTACAGAGGGAACCCTACTCACAGTTCCAGGACAGAAGTGAGTGCTTGTCATTGTTCACAGACCAGAGTCCAGGCCAGGAGAGCAGAAAACACCTCTCTGTTGATTGTTTCTCTTTGGAGTAACTGAGAAATTACAGGTCCCTAGAGATATCTCAGAGAACAGCTGCACAAAACCTCTGAAACCTAGAGCAGTATACCTTCCACTTGACAAAGAACTCAAAAATCAAGTAATTGGCTGGGAAAAATTAAGACTATAGAAAGTTACTTTCTGGTTGAAAAGGTATTTTCTTCCATCCTTTCGGGTGAGGAAGAACAATACATATCATCAGAGGAAGACATCAAAGTCAAGACTTCTACATGAAAAGCCTCCAAAAAAAGTATGCCTGAGATGGCCATGGAAGAGCTCAAAAGGAATTTTGAAAATCAAGTAAGAGAGGTAGAGGAAAAATTGGGAAGAGAAATGAGAGTGATGCAAGAAAATCATAAAAAGTCAGTCAACAGCTTGCTAAAGGAGACTCAAAGAAATGCTGAAGAAAATAACACCTTTCAAAATAGACTAACCCAAATGACAAAGAGATCCAAAAAATCAATGAGGAGGAGAAAGCTTTATAAAGCATAATTGGCCAAATGGAAAAGGCAGTTCAAAAGCTCACTTAAGAAAATAGTTCTTTAAAAATTAGGATGGAGCAGAGGGAAGCTAATGACTTTATGAGAAACCAAGAAATTACCAAACAAAACCAAAAGAATAAAAAAAAAGAAGACAATGTGAAATATCTCACTGGCAAAACAGTAGACCTGGAAAATAGACCCAGGAGAGAGAATTTGTCAATTATTATTCTACCTGAAAACCATGATCTAAAAAAGAGCCTAGATATCATCTTCCAAGAAGTTATCAAGGAAAACTGCCCTGATATTCTAGAACCAGAGGGTAAAATAGAAATGGAAAGAATCTATGGATCACATCCTGAAAAAGATCCCAAAAGGAAAACTCCTAGGAATATTATATCCAAATTCCAGCGTTTCCAGGTCAAAGAGATTATATTACAAGCAGCCAGAAAGAAACAATTCAAGTATTATGGAAATACAACCAGGGTATCACAGGATTTAGCAGCTTCTACACTAAGGGATTGAAGGGATTGGAATATAGTATTCCAGAGGTCAAAGGAGATAGGATTAAAACCAAGAATCACCTACTCAGAAAAACTAAGTATAATATTTCAAGGGAAAAATGGAATTTCAATGAAATAGAGGATTTCTAAGCACTCTTGTTGAAAAGACCAGAACTGAATAGAAAATTTCACTTTCAAAGACAAGAATCAAGAGAAACATGAAGAGGTAAACAGGAAAGAGAAGCATTAAGAAACTCATTAAAGTTAAACTCTTTGCATTCCTACATGGAAAGATATTGTTTGTAACTCATGAGACCTTTCCAGTATCTACTTAGAGGGAATATGTATATATATATATATATATATATATATATATATATACACACACACACACACACATGAATATATATGTATATATGTGTGTGTACATATATACATACATACATATGTAGGTATGCATGTATGTATATGTATACTATATATGTGTAGGTATGTGTATGTACATGAGTGTATGTGTGTATTGTACACATACATATATGCATACACACACACACACACACACACACACACACACACACACACACATATATATATATATATATATATATGGAGAGAGAGACAGAGACAGAAAGACAGAGGGGACAGGGTGAAGTGAATATGAAGGGAGAATACCTAAAAATATAAAATTTACTGTTGAATGGAATGTACTGGGAGTAAGAGAAAGGGAGAGGCAGAATACTGCAAATCATCTCACATAAAAGAGGGAAGAAAGAGCTTTAACAATGGAGGAGAAGGGGGTAAGGTGAAAGGAAATGATTGAGCCTTACTCCCATGGGATTGGCTTAAAGAGGAAAAATACACGCTCAATTAGATAAGGAAATCTATTTTACCCTGCTGGAAGGCAAGGGGGAAGGGGACAGGAGAGGGAAGATAATAGAAGGGACAGCAAAATGGGGAAAGGAATAATCAGAAATGAAAACTACTGTGGGAGGACAGGTCAAGGGAAAGAATGGAATAAATTGAGGGCAGGATAGGACAGAGTGAAATGTGGCTAGTCTATTACATAACTATTATGAAAGTGCTTTGCATTGTTGCACATATATGACCTGTACTGAATTGCTTTTTTTCTCAATGAGGGTGGGTCACTAGGGATGGAGAGAATATGGAACTCAAAGCTTTAATAATGAATATTAAAAATTGTTTTAGCATGCAACTGGAAATTAAGCTTTACAGGCAATGGAGTATAGAAATCTATTTTACTCTACAGGAAAATAGAGGGAAAGGGAGATGGAAGAAGGGAGGGTAATAGAAGGGAGGACAGACTGGAAGAAGGGGTACATGGGGTGCCTGCTGTCCTGAGGTGGGGGGGGGTTGGGAGAGATGGGGAGAAAAGTTTGAATTCAAATTCTTGTGAAAGTGAATGTTGAGAACTGAAAAATAAATAAATTATATATTAAAAAAGAAGGTGCCTGAAATAAAGCTAATTTTGACCCCTACCTTATCAAGAAACTAGGGTGAAGGGATGATGTGTCATTATTTGAGATTATTCCTATTATATAGGATTGTGTACACACACACACTCACACACACACACACACACACACACACACACACACACACAATTTCAGTTTAATCACCAAGATTCCACCAATTAATCTTGCAATTTCTTCCTCTGACAAATTGATATCAAAATGTTGTATGAATTTTTGTCTCCTAAAAACCAAGGACCAAATATTTCTTGTTAATGTAATCCTCCAGTCGAATTATTTTCCAGTTTATTGAGATTCCATTGTACTGTGATAAAAATCAAATTCCAAAGAAGTGAAATGTTTTACCCTGGTTCATACTGGCGATTATTAATGAAGTCACATATTTCACCTACATTCCTACTCAACTACTAAACTGGCATTAGGTATTAAATTATTGTGCATATCACTTAGTAGAATCATTGTATTCCAGCATCAAAACCAATGGTCCAATGAAAATAGAGAAATAAAACTGTAAGCCATTTTCACTAATGAGTATTGATGCAAAATTGTAAATAATACAGTAGAGAGTATAGCGAAATATCAAAAAGGCCACCCCTAGGACCTTAAGAGATTTATACAAGAAGGCATTTCTGGTTCAATATTAGGAGAACTTTAAGTACATCGACAATATCATTAACTAAACAACAAAAAGCATGATTATATCAATACATACAGAAAAAAAAAACTTTTGACAAAATGAAATACCCATTCCTAGTGAAATATTAGGAAACACAAGAATAAATTGAGCCTTTCTTAAAATAAGTAGCACCGAACTAAAATCAAGAACAAACACTATCTGTCATTGTGATAAACTAAAAGTTTTCCAAATAAGGTCATGGCTGAAGTGAGGTAATATCATTCAATATTGTGTTAGAAATGCTAGCTATAACAATAAGATAAAAAAAGTAAATCAATGGAATAAAAATAGGCAACGAGAAAACAAAAAAAAAAAGCACTCTTCTCATAACATATGATGACACACTTTGAGAACCCTAGAAATTAAAGTAAAAAAAAATTTGAAACAATGAACAACTTTAGTAAAGTTACAGAACATAAAATAAACTCATGTACATCAACAACATTTGTATATATTACCAAACAAACTTAGCAGAAAGAGAAGTTTCATTTAAAATCACTGAAGATAATATAAAATGCTTGAGTCTATCTGCCAAGAGAAACCCAGGATCTATGTGAACACAATAACAAAACACTTTTCAAACAAATAAGGAGAGTTCTAAACAAGTAGAGAAATATTCATTACTCATTGGGAGGCCAAGCCAATATAATAAAAGTGACGATTCTATCCAAGTTAATTTACCTATTCAACGTTATGTCAATCAAACTATCAAAGAATTATTTTATAGAGGTAGAAGAAATAGTAAAAAAAATCATCTGGAAGAACAAAAGGTCAAAAATATCAAGGGAATCAAGGGAATATCAATAATATCAAGGGGAAAAATATGAAGGAAGGTGATCTAGAAGTACTCAATTTCAAACTATATTACAAGTGTCAATGACCAAAATAATCTGGTACTATCTAAGAAATAGAGAGTTGGATAAATTAGGTACACAAAACAGAGTAGTAAATGACCATAATATGGTGTTTTATAAACTCAAAAATAGAAACTTTTCAGGTAAAAAATAAGTAAGCAATGCACAAAAAAATTGCTAGGAAAACTGGAGAGACAGAAGCTAGACCTTAATCAACATCTCATACCATTTACCAAAATAAGGTCAAAATGGGTAATCATTTCTACATAAAAGGTGATATAATAAATAAGTTAGGGGAGCATGGAAATATTTTATATCAGATCTAGGGATAAGGGAAGAATGTTATCACAAAATTAGAGATAGAGAGGATAGTAAGAAGTAAAATGGATCATTTTGATTATAGGGAATTAAAAGTTTTTAACAAAGAAAATAATTACAGCGAAAACTAGAAGGAAAGCATTAAACTGGGGAAAAATTTTGCAGTTTTAGCTGATGAATGCCTCATTTTTCAATCATTTACGGAAGTAGGATAAATTTATAAAAAAAATATGAGCCAATTCTCAATTGATAAATTATTAAAACAGGAAGTTTTCAGTTGAAAGAATCAAAACTATCTATAGTCATAAGAAAAATAATAAAAAAAATCTCAAGTACCACCTTATTCCTATCAGATTGCAAATGTTGAAGGGAAGAGGAAAAATTAAGACACTGATGTACTGTTGATAGAGTTGTGAATTGGTCCAATCATTGTAGAAAACAATTTGAAACTACACCCAAAGGACTTTCAAACTAGACATATTGTTTAACCAAGCAATACCAGTACTAGGTCTGTATACCAAAGAGATGAAAAAAAAAAAGGAAAAAAAAAGGACCTATATGAACAAAACTATTTATAGCACCTCCTTTTGAGATGGCATAGAATTGCAAATTCAGGACATGCGTATCAATTTGGGGAATGACTGAACAAGTTGTGGCATATGGTTTTGATAAAATCCTATTGTCCTGTAAGAAATGAGAAGATTTCAGAAAAACTAGGAAGATCTTTATGAACTGATGTAAATTCAAGTGAGCAGAGCCAGGAAAACATTTTACAACAATATTGTAATGATGATTAACTGTGAAAGACTTAGGTTGTCTGATCAATACAATCATCCAAGATACTTCCAACAGACTTGTGATAAAAAATACTACCCACCTCCAGAGAGAACCAATGAACTCTGAGGGTAGATTTAAGCATACCTCTTTCACTTTTTTCTCTTTTATTTTCCCTTCTTTATTTCTTTCCTTTCTTTTGTCTTTCTTTTATCTTCCTTCCTTGCTTCCTTTTTTCTGTCCTTCCTTGATCCTTTCTTTTTTCTTTCTTTCTTTTACAGTATGGTAAATGAAAATGGGACAGCTATATTGTACATTAGATAGAGCACTTGGCCTAGAGTCAGGAAGACCTGAATTAAAGTTTGAGCTCAATCACTAGTTGTATAGATCTAAGGAAGAAGTCATTTAACTATGTTTCCCTCAGTTTCCTCATCTGCAAAATGATCTGGAGAAGGAAATGGCAAACTGTACGAACAAAGTAGGATCTTTTGCTGTTTTTGTTTTAATATAATCAAGAAGTTTAATGCCTCTGCTTGTTCCAGGATTCATGGCCATTTAGATTGTAAGGCCAAGGATCCTGGAAGGGTGGAGTGTGATGGCAAGCAAAATAGGATCTTTTGCTGTTTTTGTTTTAGTATAATCAAATGCCTCTGATTGAATCTTGCCTATATAAATTAAGAGTCTTTACAAGGAGTAAAGTACAGTAGCAAGAGTTTATTTAACCAGAAACAGTATATGTGTTTGTAATGTTAATAATTTTAATGTGACTAAAGATCTTTCTGGCCCATTAATGGGCCTGCCCATTAAGAGGAGTTTGATTAGGGAATACTTGTGGGAAGGACCAAGTCTTTTGTTAATGAGGCACTGGTTCTCCAGGATTGTGATGCCCCCTGATTCTAAAAAAGGAATAAGTACTCTGAGTTGAGGTTTTATTTGGGGCTTAGTTTTTGCAAGAAGGTTTGAAGGCCAGATGAGGACTCTGGGAAGCTGCTAAGGAACACTCCAGCTTTGAGAATCCAGATGTTATGCTTCCCTGTCTGGTAACATTGGTCAGATGGTTGGGGTCCAATTGTCTATTGAATTCAGGCAGAGGAAGCCGTCTTTGTTGATCTTTTGATTTCTTTGTATTTTCCTTGAAGTTCAGGGTGCTGACTCCCCTGAATTAGGTGAATGATATATGTACTTGGTTAAAGAAATGATATATGTGTTTGATTAAAGTGATTGTTAACCCCTTGAAAGTTTCTTTCCTTTTATGAATGCAGATCTAAGAATCTGTGATAGCAGACACCCCGTATATGTTGGGGTGCTTACTGATACACAAACCACTCCAGAATTTTTGTCAATAAAACTCTAAACGAAGTCACAAAGAGTCAGACACATTTGAAAGGACAGAACCACCACAACAAATATGGAAATATGTTTTGCATGACTTCACATGTGTAACTGATATTCTGTTCCTTACCTTCATAATGAGTGGGGGTAGATATGGGGAAAGGAAATAGAAACAGGAACTTAAAATGATTAGAAATAAATGTTAAAAATAAATAAATTAAATCAGAGGGGAAAAGAAACTAATCGTGTAGTTAAAAAATAACCAAGGTCAATTTTCAATCATTCTTTGCTCAACTATAAATTTTAATAGTAGTAATTATTATCAAATAGGTAACATTTATATAGCCTTGCAAAATATATAAAATATTTTAAAATTAATTATCTCATTTATTTCTTACAATAACTCCATAATTTAAATACTTTAGATAATTCTATCAAACTTATTTTATCACTGAGGAAAGTGAAACCCAGAGAAAGGTTAAACAACTTTTCCATGTTAATGGAACTAAATAGTTTAAGTGACAAGAGTTGAACTCAAGTCTTCTTGTTGCTAAATCCAACACTATTGGTTCTTCAGTGATGATTATATACCCCTTTACATACATTATTTGATATTCACATGTGTTTGATGTAAGGACTACAGGTATTATCCTCCTTAATTTACACATTATGAATTTGAGACTCAGAGAGACTGGCACATGGTTGCACACATAGTAATTGTGAACAGAGGCATCTCCTACCATTATTCTGGTGTTGCCTAGGCTATGTCAGACTGCCTCATGAGTGATTGCTTATATTTCTCTTTGTTTGAATACTATTTAATAAGAACCAGTACAATGCCAAGCATACTGAAGCATATTTACAATATTGACCTTTGATTCTAAAAAAGGTATAAATATGCTGCGTTGAGGTTTTACTTTGGGGTTTAGTTTTTGTAAGAAGGCTTGAGGGACAGATGAGGACTCTGGGAAGCTGTTTCATGGAGGTCCCGCTCCCCCTGCTTTGAAAACCCAGATGTTAATGCTTCCCTCTCCAGTAACTATGGTCAGATGACTGGATTGTCTGTTGAATTCAGGCAGAGGAAGCCATGTCTGTTTATCTTTGACATGTTTGTTTATCCAGACATATCAACAGGAAACTGGTCAGAAGAAGAAATATATGAGTCACATGACGAGGCATTAGTTAAACAGAAAGAGCACTGACTTTGGAGTCTGAGGACCAGGGTTGAAAATCTTTCCCTGACACTTATTTTTGGTGAAAATGTGTAGTCGGTTAACTTCCCTGGACTTCAGTTTCCTCATTTGTAAAATGAGGGAGTTGGACTAATTAATTTGTAAGCTCTCTTCTACATCTATATGCATGATCCTATGAAGACAAAGAATTACATCACTGTCTTGTCTTAACCCTCAATATTTGTTTTTGCTAAATAATGGAAGATTTAATTTGGGACCTCACAAGTTTGTTTGTTTGTTTGTTTTTAATGTCATAATAGGAGTTAGTTCCAAAGTGTCCATGGGGTTGTCATATGTATGTCATTAGAATTTTGTACTGAAGTACAAAAATACTTAAAATTATCAATATTTACTGCCATTTGGTTTTATAGCACCATCAAGAAGAAGACTATCAAAAAAAAAAAGAAATGGTGTTGGTTTTTTAATGTGTAGAAAAGAAAGAGACATCAAAATATGTTCCATTTGACATGGGTTTGAGTTACCATTTAAATCATGTGTTTTTGGCATTTTTGTGACTATGTAAAACTTATAGAATAATTTTCAAAACTCATAAAACCACTTGGGCAGGACAAATGATCTTGGAAGTGTCTTCTTGATGAGTTTGGTTAGCCTAACCTGCAGACCATGCGCGCACACACACACATTCTATTATTAGTTTGGGTTTGTTTTTTATATGATCACTTTTTTTAATGTAGGTAACTAAGAATTCCTAAATGGAAAAATGAATAAATCATTCATCATCAATCAACATCGAGGAGAATGTTAAACAAAAATTCATTCATGTTCAAACTGAGCAAATAGATACCAATGAATGTTCGCAATCAATTCATTAATTTTTACAAATATGGCAAAAAAAAATTGTAGCAAATTCTCAATAAACTCACTTATCTTTCAGAGAAAGATATTAAAATTAGGCAAACATGCCCAGAGGAGCCTCTAGCAACCTGTTATTTCCTCTCCATTATACTTGTCAAGCATGCTCTCTAATGTAGTCTGAGAGATTTTTCCTACTCGCAGCAGTCAGCTTCTCTTGTATACATTATATATCCTTTGGCATATGCTTCTCTTTGTTGTTATCTGGTGAGTATCATGGCTTACTTTAAAGATAAGACATAATGTACATATGATTTAAGCTTTATTCTCACCTAATTAGTGATTGTTTTCCAAACTGGGATATTCTCACCCAGACTGGGAGATCATCCCTAATTCATCTTTTCTATTCTCTCCTAAAAAACTCTGCAAAATACGGTCCCAATTTTATTTGTCTACCTGACTGATCCAATCATGAGACCATTAGGACAAAAATTAAAAAAAAAACAACAAAAAACACTTTCCTTTTAGGTTTTGCTGTGCTGGTCCAGCTTTGTTCTTAATGAAAAAGAATGTTTTGTTCATTAAGTCAGCTCTGCCAAAGAGCAACTTGATTAGTTGAAAAACACAGAAATTTCTTCTGATTCATACTGTAGTTATCACAGGCAACGTCCATTGAAATATGGAAGACATGGGGGGAGGGGACAAATGGGGAGAAAATTTGGAACCCAAAATTTTGTGAAAATGAATGTTAAAAGTTAAATAAATAAATTTAAAAAAAGAAATATGGAAGATATATTGATTAAATAGATCTGCTTTTTTAAACAATTACTTTTATCTGACTTTACCCATTTGTTTTGCCAAACATTGGCATGAGATAATATATAACATATAATAACATTAAATAGATCTGCTTTTTTAAACAGTGACTTTTATCTGACTTTACCCATTTGTTCTGCCAAACATTGGCATGAGATAATATATAACATATAATAACATTAAATAGATCTGCTTTTTTAAACAGTGACTTTTATCTGACTTTACCCATTTGTTTTGCCAAACATTGGCATGAGATAATATATAACATATAATAACCGAATTATGCTCTTCTGCCATTCCTACTGTGGTATTTTTACTGTAAAACAGTGTGCTAAAAAGGATTCTTCTCAGATGAATGACTAACAATGATCCCAAGACCTTTTACTAACAGGAACACTGAGGGCTATCAATCATAAACAATACAAATCTATACAAAATGACTGAATGCTGAGGGAGCTGAAATTATGTGCAGTGATGCTATAAAATTTTAATTGAAGTAAAGTTATTTGTATTTGAAACAAATCTTTTCACCTCTTACCTGACAAAACCTTTTATTTCATTTCTTATTAATTGAATAGTATCTGAATATTTTCATGGATCCATATGATATATTCCAGTTTAAAAAGTAGATTTCTTCGTCTGTCTTAAATGCTTACAGGTAAATTTCTGAAAATTGGCTGATGGTGTGCCTCTCAAGTTTATTAAAAGACTTTTATCATGACATAGACTTTGAATCATTATAGTGAAATGAAAATTACCCCTCTGGGAAGCACCAATTAACATTAGCTTTCTATGCATAGAGGGAAAATGTATAAACATACTAGGAATTAGGAACACATTATTGAGTATATTCAAGATTCAGACACAGTCTCAAAAATGAAGGCATTACTTACAGCTGGAGAATATCAGTGGGCATGAATGTTCATCCATTGGGAAATTATGGAGCTGCAGCTGGCATTCCGCATTGATGGTGAGCCTGTGGACAAGCCAAGCATCACTTTCATGGCCAGGTACATTAGGACACAGTTGAGTTCATGGGCAAGATCTTCTGGGAGCTATTTATGTCAGGAAATTAAACCCATGTGCAATTTAGGATCTCTCTAGGCAGCTATTGCAAACTGACAGTAGTTTATTTAACAGAACTAGTCTTCAGGTACTTCATTTTTCTTAAACTACCAGCAAAGGCTAACCAATGAGGAAAAGTGAAGTCCATGGCTAAAAATCAAAGTTTTCCTGCAGAAGGAAAAATGATGATGACAACAGCAAGGAAACCAAAAACTGATTAAAATTCAGTCAAAATTTTTTGTTAAACTTTGTTCAAAATATCTATTTTTTAAAAAAATTTTAACTACTCATTCATGTTTTCAATCTGGTTTATGTGCATAGATAAAATAACATCCACTTCACTCATTTGCAGAAGGATTTGTAGATTCATTTTATTAGAGAATAATGATTAAAGGGAGAGACAGAATGACATAGGGGCAAGAAGTGTTTTCTTATATACAAAAAGACAAGGGATCAAGTCCTACTCATGATACTTTTGAGCTATGTGATGAGAGCCAGTCCTAAGTCCTTTGGATAACTCACTAAGACTTAGAATTAGCATTGTGTTTGACAGAGGTGTTGCACATCTGTGTCAGGAATTACCATACCAGGAATTCCCCAAGTTGATGAAATCACAGATCCACAAACTCTTCTTATCTCCCTCCTGAATCAAATAATAGTAATAAAATAAAAATTAAAAAGTCAAGAGATATTAGAGGATTTAATATGTTCTACGTATTACACTAAGAAGACTCAAATACAAAAGGGAACATAAAGATCTATATGAGTTTAAATCAAATAGACAACATTGACTCTAAAGCTGTTTTTAAAACCTCCAAAAAGAAGGAGATGCTGTAGTTCAACTTCCATGGGTTGATGACTGAGAAACCAATGAGTTTTAACATTGGTTTGCCCATTTTTCTGCAGGGAAATGATCTGCCTATGTTCATCCTTCATTTTCAAAGACCATGATGTGAGAAATGATGACATGACTTGTACTTGACTTTGTTTTGAGTGAGGTAAGGCTGTACAAGGTCACCAGCCTCACTTTCCCCTCCTGAGCCATCTAGATCCAATGACCAGATATTCATCAGGATGACTGGAGAAGACCCAGGATTCAGTGGGAGATCTTGACCTATTCAGGTCTTCACTTAGAGTGAGGTAATACCCATTCAGTGAATAGGCCTTTTTAAGAAGTAATCAGGGAATGGCCTCTTTAATGAGCAAAAGAAAAAAAAAAACATGTAAATCAAGCTGGGAGGGAAAGAGCAACAGTTACTATTGATAATCACTCTGAAGCCAGGAGGGTCCTGAAAAAATCCATTAAGTGGAGTTTGGGCAGGGACTTATTGTTGTGCAACATATAGACTTCAGAGTTCACTGGGTTTAAGGTAAAGGAGCAACATTATAATATTTAGTACCAATATATGTCCTCTACATTAAAGGAACATCTCTAAAGTCATTAGATATTACTCATGAAGAAAGCATTTAGGAACTTTTGCTTTTTTGTGACATGGCAGAAAGCCATTTATTTGTTCTGAAACTATTTACTAGACAGAAATGTTTTCTGGATACTTGCATTTGTGGAGCATTATGGAAGAGCCACAAATTTCCTTTCATGGTGTCAGAGCTAGATGGCACTTTAGAGATTATATAGTCTAACTACTTCATTGACAGATGAGAAAACTGAAGCCCCAATATGTAATTTGTGAATGGCCACATAGGTGGTAAATGGCCCTGGACTTGGACATCAGTCCCACATTTTTTTGCTCCAGATGTGATATTCTTTTCTCTACAGCATGGTGTCTTCTATGATCATAAAACATTTTGAAATTTTTTTTCAGGATCATCTAATCTTAAAGAAGTGTCATTTATAAGGCACCAACACTAATGTCCCTTTATTCAGGCTTCAGAAGCCTGAAAATTTGTTGGCAGCAACATGCATTTGGGTGAACTTGATCCCTTTAGCTTTACCCTTCTCTGTACTATGTGTCATTTCCTTGTACCTTTTGGTTGGGTAACAAAGTCTGTAGACTCAAATCTTTAAGCACTGTGATAGATCCACACTGTAGAAAGCATGAATAAACATTTCCAACTTGGTCTTGTAAGCTGTCAGAATTTTCACTGATTCCCATTTGCACTTAGCAGTGTTACATCCATGCGTAAGAAAAGTTTGATGTCAAAAAACATTAATGTCACAAATGCAAAATCTCCATGGAAATCTAACCAAAAAGTCAAAAGGGAGAGGTAAAGTTGACTATCATTTGTTTTAGGGTAGCTCAATAAGCATTTAAGAGTTGGGCATGAAGTTGTCAGTCCCTTTAGATGACTGTTTCCCCATGATAACTGCAGTGATCCTTTTTCAACATGTGGTCAGTGAAGGAACTATCTTTCTAGTTAGTTACACATTTGGGGGTGTGATCATTAATTATGTGTGCCTTCAAGGACATTTATTAATAAGTGAGGAAAGGTGTGTGTGTGAGAGTGTGTGTGTGTGTGTGTGTGTGTATGAGAGAGAGAGAGAGAGAGAGAGAGAGAGAGAGAGAGAGAGAGAGAGAGAGAGAGAGAGAGAGAGAAAGAGAGAGAGAGTTAGTTAGTTAGTTAGTTAGTTAGTTAGTTAGTTAGTTCTAATGTACCTAAGTTTGCTAATCTCAGTTGAGAGGGCCATTGTATGAAAAAATAGTTTGGAGACATGACAGCACTGAAGCCAACATGAAAGAGAAAAAATCTTGAGGCTGGAAGACAGCTTGCTAAGAAGATGGCATTATTCTGAAATTGCAATAAGTCCCATGGATTAAGTAAAAATATTTGTTTGACAGGTTATTTGTGTGTTATTCTGGTAAGCTTTGTTGCTATCTTCAGATCAAAAAGTTTTACACTACACTATATTTTGCAAGTAAATTGGACTTAGTAAAATGATATCACTTCCATTTTGGGTGAGTTGGTGTTGTTGTGTGTGTGTTCATGCATACATGAACGTAAGAACATAAGGAATACAAAAAGAGAAAATGAAGCATATATACTTTTTGATATATTCATGTATATATATTATAATTTTCAAAGGGAATACTTTTTTTTGAGATTCAAAGAAGAATTATGATCTAGTTTATTTGACCTGTCTTTGGTTTATTAAGCTGATTTCTTATTATGTGTAAAGACCTAGGCACACCTGGCAAACATTCTTCCAGTTATAAGCTAGGTTCTATTTTATTCTATTTCATTCATGTGTAAAATAAAGGGCTAGGTTAGATGATCTCTAAGTTCCTGTAACACTTTATACATCTTTGTTTCTGTACATTAAATAAATAAAATAGGAATCTTTAAAGTTTTGGTTCAGTTTTTTAGTCATCACTTTTATCTAGGTAACCTAAAAAGAAAAATGACGAGAAAATAAAATGGCAAGTTTCTCTCTCTCTCTCCCCTTCCTCCTTCCTCTCTCCTTCCTCTCTCTCTCTCTCTCTCTCACAGACACACACACACACACACACACACACACATACACACACACATACACACACCCTCCATGGTTTCAAGCCATCATCTCCCACACCATGCCTTCCAGAAGACTGCATCATGCTAAATATTTTTTAACTTCTGTTTTTATATATTTAGTAGTATATGAACAAGGTAACAGGCTTGAAGATCATTTTCTTGGACTTCCATATTATTGCATACTTGGGACTACTGGAAGATTACCATGCACATTCATGTAAAGTGTGCAAAATAGATGACATTTCAAAGTGGGAGTACTACTATATTCTAATTTTGTAACCCAAAATAAAATGAGTAATGATCTAAGAAACCTTTATTCTCAATCCTCCGAACTGAGCAGATATACCCTTACCTTAAAGTATACAAGATTTTCCCATCATTCCATATTCTAAGGAGTTGGTTGGGTGTGGTAATCCAGTGAGCCTCTGCAGTTTTTGAGTTCCGGAAGATGGTGTCTGGAATCCAGATTAATCCAACCATATTGCTGTTCAGAGTTAGTATTTTCATTGTGCTATTGAATCGAAGGCGACTGTCTGTCCAAGTCTGAGCAAAAAATATGTCAATTTGGTATTCCTAGCAAAGAAAAAAAAAGTGAGGTAATTTATTAGTAGCTTTTCTTACTATGTCCTGTCTATCTTAAAGTTAACCCTTTCCATGCATTGTCCCCTTTTCTCATTTTTTTTACATTTAAAAAATTTTTGGAATCACAGAAATCTATCCATGCCTTTCTTGGCTCACTATTTATTACCTGAACCTTCTTTTTAGAAAAATCAGAATGCAACTTTATACCTATAGTATCTTCATTTCAGCACCCTGAGAGCAGTGGTTTCCTGGCATTGTTGTGTAATATAGGACAGATGTTTAAGAAATAAAAAATTCAGGGAGCATTAAGGATGGTCACTGGTAAAGTAAATGAGCTTATGACAGGCAAATGAAGATAAACAGGATAGCATTTACTATCCCAGAACACTAATTGTTTCATTTTCACCTTGTCACTTAGATATTCTTCTGCATTTTTAGCCCTAAGCACAAAGATTATACCAGCATGTTCTTACCATTGTAGATATAAATTTATCATTCTTTTTCTTCATAGGTGATACCTCTCATTCTCCTCTCTCTTTTCCCCACAGCAAGTGCTCAGACCTCAAAGTAACTTCATTAATACGCTAATATGGTAGTCTCCAGTTGCAATGCTGGGATGGCATGATTTCAGAATGGGGACCCATTCCCTCTTTCCCTAGCTAAGCACCTCTAAATCATATGTATGGATTAGTAATTTTTTTATCTTTGTAGGGTTATATGACTACATATGCATATACATACATATAATATACATATATACAAACATGTATATGTGAAAGTTATCCATTGTTTTTCCTTGGGCAAAAAACCAAAGTCTCCAAATGGATTTTTGCAATATATATACATATATATACATATATATATATATGTGTGTGTGTGTGTGTGTGTGTGTATCTGTGTGTGTCTGTGTGTCTGTGTGTGTGTACATATATGTCTGTATGTATGTGTGTATATATGTATTTATGTATGCATATATATATGGGTGCATAACACTTCCAGATTCATAATTATCTTTGAAACAAAGTGTCTGACATAAAAAAGAGTATTTGAAAGGCAAAATACTTAATTTAAAAGTGACAGGGAAAATGAATAGGTATTGAATACATCATTGCAAATGTTAGTGTTTTGGGATTCCTAAGTAATGTGTTTTAATAATTTTAGTGTTTAATGAGTCCTAAATAAGCCATGAATTATCATGGTGTGTGAAAGATGCTACCACAAGAGAAAAGCATACTCATGAATATAACATTCATTATCTACAACTTTGATAGAACTACAGAAAGGTTTCCTAACCTAAGTACCCTTGCCATTTGTTGAAGCAGAAAAACAGAGACTGTAAACTCTTAAGAAGCTGGGAGCATGGGATTATAGATTTTTTTTTTAAATGGCAGCTATCATGATAGCATATCAAATTGCTTCTTTACTAAATACCTCAGATAACATTGCCCACACCAGTACCAGTATCACAATGATTTAATGATGTATTTAAACAATGTCCAAAATGTTATAAACCCCTACTGTAGCATGACTTTTCTAATTTTTAAAATATTGTACTAATTCTATGGTTGCTGATGATTTTACCTCCCATTTAAGCCCCCAAAGGCACTAACCCCCAAGCACCAGACTGTATAATAGTGCTAGATTGCTGCATATGACTAACTTTGTTTGCATGAGACTAATTCTTACTATGTATAGCATTAGTTCCCCAACTATGTTTTTATTGACTTTAGCCAGGGATTGTATTTTAAGAATTATGATAATAAGGATCATAAGGAGAATCTTCTTTCATCTCTTCACTTACATAGGTTCTATTACTTGGGATGAAATCATGACAATGTCAAAATATCTCAGTTATAGTGTGATTTATTGGAAAGCCAATATCAACTCTTTCTTTTTCTAACAAGTTCCTTGACAAAAAAAAACAACAAAAAACAAAAAACTACACTTAGCAAGGTAAGACAAGGCAGAGTGAGGAGCATTTAATTAGATTATTAAGTGTTTACCGTGTATGAGGTCCTACACTAAGCATTGGGAGTACAAAGAGAAGTAAAAAGACAGTCTGTATTCTTAAGGAAGTGGTATTCTAATGGGGGGAGATATCTCACAAAATCGAACTGAGATAACTGCATGAGACTTTGTGGGGAGGTTGTTATTCACTGGTGCCTGGGCTTGGAAGTCTAGATTTGAGGGAAGATGAAGGATGAGATGACAGCTGAGGCAAGATGTCACATCTAGAAAGTCAAAAGCAGAGTCACCAGGAGAATGAAATTTATCCACCTTGAGTTCTCCCTCAGAAAGAAGACTCAGAAGGAACTTAAGAATGGGACCAACTTAACAAGTTGGTATGTTGGAACAATGTTCTATAGTGAAAAGGTCACAAGATCAGACAAAAATTTCAGAGTCAGGAAACGCCAGGAGCTATGGGAAATAAAACTGTAGAAATGATATTTTGGAAACAGAGAGAGGAGGAATCCACTTCCTTTTCTTCTCTCCTGTAACTTAATTCCATTCATATCACAACACTAATACTATATAAGATGAAAACCACTCTCAAAGGTCATTGCTGCCTTCCTTTCTTATAAAATTAACAAACTCTTTTGTATTCTTACTTTCCTGGACATCTCTATTGCATTTGGTATCACTGACCACAATTTTCTTCTCTCTATTTAGCATCTCTTTCTTGTATCTTTCCCCCTTTTTTCTCAATGTTCCAGTTTCCCCAATCCTAAATATTCTTTCCCTCACCCCCCCTAACCTGCCAAGCACCAAATTATTTGTTCTCTCTAGCATTAAACTTCTTAAAAGGAGAATCTATGTTTCATTTTCTATTTACTCATGTACTCTTTAAACTCCTTTGAGATTTGACATCTATTTCTACCACTTAATAATGACAGTCAACATTTCTTGGAAGATCTCTTTTTGTGAATCATGTTCTTTACATGTTTCCTTTCTTTTCTATAATAATATAAAATGAATGAAATTATCATTTTAGGAAATAAAATCTCAGCAAGAAATGCTAAAAAAATGTCATTAGTATGGTACAGTGGAAAACTGAATTTGGAATTGAGAACCTGGGTTTACTTTCAAGGTCTGCTATTTAATCTCTATGTGATCTTAGAAAAGTCATTTAACCACTCTGTGTCTCAATTTTCTTTTCAATAAGATAAAACTGCTGCCTTAAAATTCTCTAAGGTCTCTTTTAGCTCTAAGACTATGATGAACAAATAGCAAATATTTTTAGGGCCTTTGTTATGAGTACTGTCTTAGGCAGTATATTGTTTTTTAGTCATTGTAGTTGTGTTCAATTTTTCATGGCCCCATTTGGGGATTTCTTGGTAAAGACACTGGAGTGGTGTGCCATTTCTTTCTCTAGTTCATTTCATGAATGAGAAAACTGAGGCAACAGAGTTAAGTGACTTGACCAAGTAGTATCTGAGGCCACTTTTGAACTCAGATTGTCCTGACTCTATGTGTGGTGAGCTACCTACTACACCACCTAGCTACACTTTAGGAACTATAAAGAGAAATAACTTTAAGTAAAAATAGTCTTGCCCCCCTTTAAAGAAAGTATTGCATAGTAGGGAATATGTTATACATACATATCTTATTATGGAAGGAGTTTGGTATGGTGAAAAAAATAAGTTCTCTCATAAGTCAGGGGTCATGGATTCAAATCCCAGCTATACCATTTACTATCTATATGACTTTGAATATCATAATTTCTCTAAAGTCTCAGTTGCCTCATCTGTAAAATTAAGGGTTTCTTTGTAAGATCTCTCTGAAAAACTTTAGAATCAATTGTGAGGCATGAGAGGCATTGGTACAGGGTTATTTAGCATGGTGTGCCCACATCAAAGAAGGCACTGTGCTCTATGCGCAAAGCAGAATTGCAGCAGCACAAAATTTGGAATCTTCATTCCAAATGTTCATATGGATCTACTATTTGTGTCTGACCTGTGGTAAAGCCTTCTGAACTCATATTAGTCTGATCAGCCACAGTTAGATACACTGTAGATTGACCCCAACATCATGGTGTCATTTTGCTCCTCTTTGAGTATGAAGGACAACAACCACCAAAACACCAAGAGAAGGGAATAAATAGATGACCTCTAAGGTTCTTTCCTGTTCTACATCTGTAATTATATATTTTGACTTAGAACAAAGCGTACTAAATATTTACCAAAATAAATAGATAAGGCGAAACCTGTTTGAGAGACCTGAGAGAAAAGTTATTACCAACTGCTGGGATCAGAGATAACAGAAGGTTTTTTATTAGCATTGACATTTAAATTGTATTTTAAAGAATGAAAGGGAGTTCTGTCTGTGCTTGTCCTTCATTTTCAAAGAAGACCATGGCATCAGAGAAATGATGATGTGACTTGCACTTGTCTTTGTTTTGAGTCAGGGAGGGTTGTGCAAATTCAATGACAAAAGGGAGGAGGATAGGGATTCTAGAGGTAGGGAGCAGTGGGAACAAAGACAAGGAGCACCTGAAAGATCTCTATGCAGTTACAGATAAGAGGATACACCTAGTGATTCCTGACTTGACTTTTGCCTATCATTTGACTGCCCTGGGCTAAAAGTAAGGAGAGGTCATTATTACAACTTGTAACCATGAGAGATGCTTGGTTCACCATCCTTTCACAACAAAATCTATGAATTCCATGCTTCCTACAAGGGTTCAAAGAGAGAAGATGTTGTACCTGAAAGGATTATAAATCTAGACTTGCAAAGAACTTCAGAAAATACTTAATTTTACAGGGAAGGAAATGGAGGGGCTTGAAGGGTTTGATTGGTCCAAGGTTAAACAAATAGCAATTTGTAGAGGTCAGATTTGAACCTATGTCATCTGACTTTAGAGCCAATGATTTTTCTTCTGACCCACCCTGTTATCTACATGGTTCATAGTGATTAGATGAAGTGAAAAGTCAAACATAGCAGCAAGGGTATGAACAAGGCAGCCACAGTGATGTCATAGATAGAATAAGAAAGTTAAAAAGGAGAAAGAAATTTCAATAGAAAGGTAATCCATGGCTTGAACACTTTGAACTTGTGTTACCAGATTTATATCCAGAAGAAAATGTCTTATGAATAGTTGGAGATTCTGATTAGGGGAGTAGAAGGAGGATAATGATTATGAAAATAGAGATTTTGGAGTTATCTTTTGAAAAGAGTAGTGGGAACTAGGTGGGAGAGGAAGATGAATAAGATTGCCAAGGAAGCCAGTGATTAACAAAATAGTAAAAAACCTCAAAATGAGATAATTTTTCCCAATCTAATGTAAGTGCCTACTATGTTTCAAATATTGTACCAGATGCTTAGAGATTCAAAGACAAAATCAAATGAAAAAGAGTTTTGTCCTTCCAGGTACATCAGTGGAAATCAACTATTTTCTGGTTTGTGATTAATATCTAGAATAATATTTTCATTCAAAATCACTTTTTAAATTATTTTTGTTATAACATTCAAGTGGGGATGAGTTTGAACTATAAAAATCTAAGCTTATTATCCACCATTTTGCTTGAGGAAATGTCAGTATACATAAAGGTTTGTTTTAAGGTATTCCCAAAACAGAAATCGGCCAGAGGCTAATAAATGTTCCAGTAGGAACAGCAAAATAAAGATTTGATAAGGTTTCTTACTCTTCAGAAGTCGTCAGGTAAATGACAAAATTTTTTCATCAGCAAAAATAGTTTTTTGTCCTTCTTTCAAGAATTATCTGAAGATAATTTCAACCACTCCAAAATTCTCCAGGGACCTGAGATTTCTACTAAGTAGTTCACTTAAGAAACAGTTGAAATGTCTCTGTTCTGGGCTACAACTGCAGAAGTGATAATATAGGATTTCATTTTCAGCTTTTAGGTAGAAATCATAAGATCTTGAGTCTGAAAGAGACTTTCAGTATCATCAAGCCATGGACTTACAAGATCATCTAACCTCAAACTCTTATTTTACCACTGAAGAAACTATGACCCAGATACATTATGATTTACCAAAGTCATGTAGGTGTTGAATTGCAGAGCCAAAAGTAAAAGATATGTTTTGAGGAAGGAAAAAGCATTATTAACTGGGGTGGATCAAAAGAAAGTTTGATAGAGAATGTAGCATTTGAGTTAAACTTTAAAGGATATGTTGGAATTCATTAAGTAGACAGGGAAAATGGGAAGGCGGGGGCATTCAAGGCATTGGGTATACACTGTGCAAAGATAGAAAAGCACAGGAATGGTTTTCTTGGATGTTTCTTAGGTACTTTAAAGCACAATTCAACATTTTCCATCCAAACCTATAGGTATTGGGCAAATTAGGTGGCACAGTGAATAGAAACCAGAATCAGGAAGACCTAGGTTCACAGTCTGCCTCAGTTACCAGTGCAAATAATGTGTGTATAAAATTATATATGTATATGTGTGTGTACACACATCCTTATGTATATATGTATATACACATATATACACATGTACATGTATAATATATGATTGTTACAAATGAAGTAAAAAGTAGGCAATTAAGTTAATTTGGGAAGGAGTAAACAGCATCTCTGGAGGAAAGGCTTCAAGAAGAAAGTGATACTTGAGATAAGTCTTGAAGGAAGAGATTGTAAGAGGAAATTCTAAGAGGTAAAGAGGAAATGCATTGTAGTCACAAAGGGATGTGTAAAGCCTCTGTAAAGATATACAGTTGGGTCATGGAATATTGCCATCATTCTCAGTATAATTGGGCATTAAATCACTTGCTCTAATTGTTCTTTTTTTGTTTGTTTTTGCTTTTATTATTATTTTTTAATGTTCTACAATCACTACCAGAAAACTTAGATTTTTACCCCCCCCATACCTACTGCCTACCACCCCCCTCCCTCCCCAAGATGGCATACAATTCTATAGAGGATCTACATATACTTTCTTACTGAATATGTTTTCACTATAGTCATGCTATGTAGACAAGCCAAAATAAATGGAAGAAATCATATAACAAATCAAAACATAATACACACACACACACACACACAAACAAACATGATCTGCTATATTCTGCGAATGAATTCCATAGTTCTTTCTCTGAGTGTGGAAGGCATTTTGCCTTAGAAAACCATTGGGAATTTTTTTTTTCAGTTCTTGTGTTATTACGAAGTTCCAAGTCTACCAGAAAAAACTCTTGACCACTGTGGTCATTGCTGTGCACAGAGTTCCTTGAGGCCTTCTTGTTCATCATTTCTTATGGCACAATAGTACTCCATTACATTCATATACCATAATTTATTCAGCCATTCCCCAATTGATGGGCATCCCCTTGATTTCCAGTTTTTGACAACTACAAAGAGTGCTGCTATAAATATTTTTGTATATGTGGGACCCTTTCCCATTTTTGATCTCTTAGGGATACAGTCCTAGCAGCGATATTGCTGGGTCAAAGGGTCTAATTGTTCTTGAAGAGAGAGAAAAAAACAAGTTTGAGGTAGTGACTGTTGGAAATAAGAAATTAAAATGATGAGA
Source organism: Notamacropus eugenii (assembly GCF_028372415.1). Classification (NCBI taxonomy): domain Eukaryota; kingdom Metazoa; phylum Chordata; class Mammalia; order Diprotodontia; family Macropodidae; genus Notamacropus; species Notamacropus eugenii. The sequence goes on from NC_092876.1 coordinate 402,185,705, forward strand.
GCAGAAAAGAATGCTTAGAATTATAGGTACATGAAAGGACAGATAGAATTGAACAGGCTGACTGGAAGAATAGGGAGATGTTAAAGGACTAGAGGTCAAACTAAACTCAAGTTTAGTCCAAGTGTTAAGGTAGGAGAAGTGCAAAGATAGAAGATGTTTTAGTGAGAATTTAATTTCAGAAATCTGGAACTTTAAATTGATTCATGTCTATAAAATGGAAAGATTTAAGATATGACATCTTAGCATACCATCAAAGGATCATACGATCATATATATATATATGTATATATAAATTTGTTATTTTTTTGCAATTACATGTGATTACAATTTTTAGCATTCATTTTTACAAGATTTTGAGAGCCAAATTTTCTCCCTTCTTCCTTCCTCTCCACTTGCCTCTCCCAAAAATGGTGGACAACTTGATATAGGTCATACATGTGCAACATTTCCATATTAGAAATCATTGTGGAAGAAGAAACAGATCAAAAGAAAATATAGAAAAAAGAATAAAGTAAATAAGAAAAAAATAAGCTTCAATTTGTATTCAAAGATCATTCGTTCTTTTTCTCAATGTGGATGGCATTTTCCTTCATGAATCATTTGTACTTGTCTTAGGTCATTGTGTTGCTGAGAAGAGATGAGTCATTCACAGTCATCACACAATGCTCCTTATACTGCGTACAATGTTTTCCTGGTTCTGATCATTTCATTTTGTATCAGTTTGTACAAGCTTTTCCAAGTTTTTCCAAAATCTGCCTGTTAATAATTTCTCATTGCACAATAGTATTCCATTATATTCATATGTCACAATTTATTCAACCATTCCCCAATTGATGGACTTCCCCTCAATTCACAATATTTTGACATCACAAGGGCTGCTATAAATATTTTTGTACATGTAGGTCCTCTTCCTTTTTTTATGATCTCTTTGGGATATGGACTTGGCGGTGGTATTGCTGGATCAAAGGCTTAGTTCCAAAATTTCACCAGAATGGTTGGATCAGTTTAGAAATCAACCAACAATGTATTAGTGTTCCAATTTTCCCACATCCTCTCTAATATTTATCATTTTCCTTTTTTTGGTCATATTAGCTAATCTGATAGGTATGAGGTGGTACTTCAGAGTTGTTTGCATTTCTCTAATCAAAAGTGATTTAGAACACTTCTTCATATAACTTTGGATAGCTTTAATTTCTTCATCTGAAAACTACTTTTTCATATTCTTTGACCATTTATCAGCTGGGGGATGGTTTTTATTATGATTATATATTCAAGAACTAGAAGTTACCTTGGAAATCATCTAGTACAACTCCTCTCTTTTTACATTACAAATTGAGGACAGAGAAGGTAAATAATGTTTTTGAGATCACACAGGTAGTAAGTGGGAGATCTAGAATTTGAATCAAAACCCACTGCTCCCAGATCCGATATTCTTCCCACTGTACTCTAATGCTTTTAGCTGAAGCATTACAAAAAACAAAGTAAGTCAATGGAGCTGAGAACATTGGAGAATCATGTGGTTATTTTATTGGAGGTGATATCCATTTGGATAATTAAATTCATTCAAGATACTGGTGAACAATGGTGTGCCTCATGCTAAGTATTAGTGAAAGAAGTTAGAATGTGAAGTGGACTGTAACAAGAATGGGGAAATTGAGATACATATCAAGTTCATAAACTTTGAAAGGAAAGAGTTACCTGAGGAATGAGGAATAGCCTAGCTGCACTATGGAAGAGAAAACTGTAGTTCCAGGAGAATTAGAAAAAAAAGAATAACCACCCAAAGCCTAGACTTCAAGGTACTCAGAGGAAATCCAGATTTCAGTTAAAGTGAGAAGAAAGAAGGAGTATTATGGGGAAAGCAGAAGCCAAAGAGGGAATTTAATAATAATTTTAAAAAACAGTGAAAGATATCCAAAGGGCACAATGGAATATAATAGATAAGTATGGTCAAACCCAGATATAAATAGGGCCACTATAATGTAAATGAGGATCCCTGCAGGCCACATATTGACTTAGAAAGTTATATGTAAACATTATTTATTTTATTTTAATTTAATTTGTTATATATTTTATAATTACAGTTTCATCTTATTTGGGTCACACTCAGGAATGTGAGGGCCCTCATGAGTTCCATGGCCCATGTATTTGATACCTCTGCAATAGAGAACAAGTGACCCAGATTACAGTGGAGAAGAATAGGGATGATATAAATGTGGCTAACGGAAGGACATAGTAGAGGCCTGCAACTTTAATCTTAGGTGGGAGATCATCAAGTTATGTTTTAAAAACAATGACAGTAGGGTATAGATTGAAATGATGTTTGAACATTAAGAGAAAAGGCTCCCTTAGTTGGCAAAAAATTATGCAATAGGAGAACTTAGTGAATTAAAGTACTACCAATTGTAACTAGAATATAGAATTTTGGCATTTTATATTACACCAATACAGTAATTCACTTGCTGCCCAGACTAACATCAAATGACCAGACTATGAAATCTCACCCATAGCTGTTCTGCCAAGATTGGTAATGCCAAAGTGCTAACATTTTACTCTTCTGGATTTTAGTATTTGAAGGAACCTTATCAGAAATACATCTCACCATTGGGAATTACAATTCCAGGAGACCCTGTGGGGTAGTAGGGAATGTCTTAATAGTGAGTGGTTTAAAACAATCACTTTTTATTTTCTTAAATTAAAAAAAAATACTTTCTACTTCTATATCTGGGTTACCTATTTATATTCAAAGTTAAGTACCCAGAGGCTGCCAGATTTCAGTCTCCTTCCAGAATAATAAAATGATTTCCTTTAGGCACTGCTTAGAAGTATTTCTATCACCAAAGTATCTCATGAGAATTGTAGTAGTTTGGAACTAGAAAGAAATAAAATAGGAAAGGTCTATCAGTACCTAATACTGATTAGTTTTGTAGCATTTTAATATTACCTTAGGTCATCCCTATCTCCAAATAGAAGAGGTAGGAGGAAGAGTGGTAAAAAATAAAAATCACCTTACTTATCTCCAAAGCCTGGCTTAAGGATTAATGGAAAGATGCAATAAAGTGATTACTGGAGAAAATATCCAGTAGGTCATAGCCTCCAGCATTTGGGAGGACTTCTAGTTACTTATTTTCCCCTAGTCACTAATGCCTTCATTAAATGGCATGTGTTGGGTTTGAAGGAGATATTCCTTTGTTAATTTAAACTCTCTTCCTGATAGAAAATTCTTACATCATACCATCAGATATATAGAGTTGCAAGATATTTCAAGTGCTATCAAAATCAACCCCATAATTTATAGATGAGGAAATTGAGACCTAGCAAAACTGAATGACTTTCTCAAGGTCAAACAGAGAGTGAAGTGGCTGAGGATAGATATTGACTCTGGTCTTCTTGACTCCCAAGTGCTTAATAAATTACCTGACTTTTAAATGAAAACATCTGTAAAATGAGCTGGAGAAGGAAATGGAAAGCCATTCCAGTATCTTGGCCACGAAAACCCCAAATGGAATCATGAAAATTGGACACAACTAGAGAAAATTGGAATAGAGTTCCTTTAAGGTCTTCTCCATCTTTAAATCTATGATCCTATGATCATGCCAAAACCTCAGAAGAAAACAGTTTCTCAGAGGCTGGGACAATGGGTAAGTGAGAAGTAACAGGGATGGATATCAAGAATATGAGAGGAAAGACAGAAAATAACAATAGTTAGACTTAGTGGAAAAAAGTTTGAAATTAACTTCTTAAAGCAAGAATAGAAAAATCTATCCTATATATGGAGAATAAGACAAAAACCAAATACAAAACTGAAAGGAGATCCAAAATACGTCAAGATGAAAAAATGGAGGCATTGGTATATATGTCCTTTAAATCTTCTTCTAGTCTTATAATTTGATGACTATTTCAAATCCTTATGAGAATGTAGAATTTTGGAATACATTGAGGCAGAGAAGGAATAGGGACTGAGAGAAACAATATATAAGATAGAAGATAGAACTGACCTAGAATTTGAAAGACTTAGAACTTAATTTCTGAGAGCAAGAATAGGAAAATGATGACAAAAACAAAAATGGAAAAAAGTCCAACATATATCAAAATGAATTCATTTTAGGAAACTATGACCTAGATGATTAAGAAGGAGAAAAAAGTAATAAACTTGTAACTAGTACACCTAGGAATTAAGATTTGTAGATCTTTGTGCTTCTAGACATACAAAGGAGAGATCCTTTCAATGAGACCTTATCACTTTCCCCTTTCTATGATTTTTCAGATTAATGGAAATGGAATGTGGAAATAACTCCCCAAATCTTATTATTACACTCACTAACCAGTAAAGCCCCACATCATTTCCTGAACTTTGGTGCTGAATCTGACCATATAATACTTACAATGTTGTATAAGAAACTAGATGCAATAGACCAGACTTTCTGGGACAAATTGTTGAATTCAAAGTATTCACAAAAATTTATTACAGAAGAAATTACTTTTGACATAAAATGGAAATGAAAGCAGATAGAAAATAAAGAAATATACCAAAATAAAGTATAATATTTGATCACTCCTTTCATGTCTGTAAGGTTTATTTTCTCTTGAAATGAATTTTTCTTCCACATATAAAGCCAAAGTACTGAAGAATTGCTTCTTTTGAAGTTAGTAATATTAGTTTTATGGTAAATTTTATTGAAATGTTTTTGAATTTGGAAGTATGCAAATGTATTCTTTAAAAATATAAACAGGTAGAAGCAGAGACCTGCTTGAGTTCTCCCCCAAAAACCCTCAAAATACCTCTAAAATGACTCTAAATAAATTCTAGAGCAGCAGAAGCCATAAAATGACAGGATTAAACAGATTTTCAGCCCAAGACAATCAGGAAGGCCAACAGGAAGGCTCTTTTGTACCTCACTTGGATCAGAGCACAGTACAGTGGAGATGGCACAGGTGGAGTGGAAGAGGTCTCAGAATACTGAATCACTGACAGCTGTGGTGGTTTCTTGACTTTTCCTACAAACATCAAAGACAGCTTCAAATTTCAGTGGCAAATCTCTCTCACTTAAGTGAGAGAAGAATCTAGTCCAGCCTCAGTTCTAGCACCAGCCCTAGGGTGGCAGCAGGCACTGCCACTGTGTCAGCCACTTCTGGAGCTCTCAGCCTATAGACAATGGGGGAATTGAGCAGCTGATCTAGGTCATAGTCTTAGGTGGTGGTCCTGTGGTGAGGAGGAATGCTGGCATGTCAGAGCCAGTGGCAGCTGTGGAGAGAGAATACTACTTGGAGTTTCAGGGCAGAAGAGTGCTTCTGGTTACTCACAGACCAGAATGCTCACCAGGAGAGGAGTAAATATCTCTTCTTTGATCGTACCACTTTGAAGGAACTGAGAATTTACAGGGCCCTAGAGATATCTATGGAAACAGCTTCATAAAACCCCTGAAACTTGGAGTGGTATACCCTCCACTTAACAAAGAGCTAAAAAGTCAAGTAATTGGTGGAAAAAATGACCAAACAGAAAAAATAAGACAATAGAAGGGTACTTTCTTGGTGAAAAGGTATTTTCTTATGTCCTTGGAGATGAGGAAGATCAAAGAAGAAGACAGCAAGGTCAACACTCCTACATCTAAAACCTCCAAGAAAAACATAAAATGGTCTCAGGCCATGGAAGAGCTCAAAAAAGAAGAGAAATGAGAGTGATTTAAGAAAATCATAAAAAAATGAATCAACAGTTTGGTAAAGGAGACTCAAAAAATACTGAATAAAATAACAACTTTAAAAATAGACTAACCCCAATGGCAAAAGAGGTCCAAAAAGCCAATGAGGAGAGGAATGCTGTAAAAAGAATTGGTCAAATGGAAAAGGGGATCCAAAGACTCACTGAAAAAAAATAAGAATGGAGCAAATGGAAGCTAATGACTTTATGAAAAGTCAAGAATTATAAAACAAAACCAAAAGAATGAAAAACCAAAGAAGACAATGTGAAATATATAATTGGAAAAATAACTGACCTGGAAAATAGATCCAGGAGAGATAATTTAAAAATTATTGGTCTACATGAAAACCATGATAAAAAAAAAAAAGAGCCTAGACATCATCTTTCAAGAATTTATCAAGGAAAGCTGCCTTGATATTCTAGAACCAGAAGATAAAATGGAAATGTAAAAAATCTACCAATCACCTCCTGAAAGAAATCCCAAAAGGAAATCTCATAGGAATATTGTAGCCAAATTCCAGAGTTCTCAGATCAAGGAGAAAATATTACAAGCAGCCAGAAAGAAACAATTCAATATTGTGGAAATAGTCAGGATAACACAGGATTTGGCAGTTTCTGCACTAAGGGATCTTGGAATAGGAAATTCCAGAGATCAAAGGAGGTAGGATTAAAACCATGACTTAGCCGCCCAGCAAAACTGAGGATAGTAATTCAGAGAAAAATGGAATTTCAGTGAAATAGAGGACTTCTAAGCATTCTTGTTGAAAAAACCAGAGGTGAATAGAAAATTTGACCTACAAATACAAGAATCAAGAGAAACATGAGAAGGTAAACAGGAAAGAAAAGCCATGAGGGACTTATTAAAGTTAAACTGTTTACATTCCAACATGGAAAGATGATATTTGTAACTCATGAGACCTTTCTCAGTATTATAATAGAGGGAATATATAGGTGTATATATGTATATACATATGTGCTTGTTATATATGTGTATGTGTCTGTGTGTGTGTGTGTGTGTGTGTGTGTGTGTGTGTGTGTGTGTGTGTGTGTGTAGACAGAGGGCACAGAGTGAGCTGAATATGAAGGGAGGATACTTAAAAAAATAAAATTAAGTGTTGAGAAGAATGTACTGGGAGAAAGACGAAGAGAGAGGTAGGGTGTAGCAAATAATTTCACATAAAAGAAAAAAGAAAGAGCATTTACAATTAAGGGGAAGGGGGAAAGTGAAAGGGAATAAGTGAACCTTACTTTCATCAGATTTGACTTACAGAGGGAATCAAACACCCTCAATTAGGTATGGAAATCTATCTTACCCTGCAGGAAGACAGCAGTGAAGGAGATAGGAGAGGTTGGATAAGAAAAGGGGAAAGGGTAATTAAAAGCAACACTATTATGGGGGGGCAGGTCAAGGGAGAGAATGGAATAAATGGAGTCAGAACAAGATAGAGGGAAATGTTGTTAGTCTTTTACAACATTAATATTATGAAAGCGTTTTGCATAGCTACACATGTATGACCTATAACAAATTGTTTGCTTTCTCAATGAGGGTGGGTGGGGAGGGAGGAAGGGAGAGAATGTGGAACTCAAAGTTTTAAAGTGAATGTTAAAAATTGTTTTTGCATGCAACTGGGAAATAAGATGTATAGGTACTGAGGTATACAAATCTATCTTGCCCTACAGGAAAATAGAGGAGAAGAGTCTGGGAGAAGGTGGCTGATAGAAGGGAGGGCAGATTGGGGAAAGGAGTGGTTGGGGTGTAGGCTGTTCTGGAGTGGGTGGAGGGGAGAGATGGGGAGAAAATTTGGAATTCACTGTGGAAGTGAACGTTGAAAACTGAAAATAAGTAAATTATATAAAAATATGAGCAAAAAGAAATGCAGAAAGATACTATTTAGGCCTATTAGGAGAAGAAATCATCCCCCCCCCCCAAAAAGGGGGCCAACAGAGGGAGTAGAGAGAGCAGTTCCCTCCAAAGTCTGTGTAGGAACAACCAGAAATGGTCTCTAATAGTAATTGTTTCAACAGCTAGAGAATGTCTACTGTTGGTTATAATGTAATAGTTTTAGTCTTAGCCCTGCCCTACATAAACAATTATTCTTCAACATGTCACCATGACATAGAGAAGAATGGTACAATGAAAAGAAAGTTGGGTTGAGAGCCTAGAGACCTTGATCCTAGCTTCAGTAGTAACACAGTTAGTTCCTGTGGCCATGATCAAGTCACTTTACCTATAGGAGCCTCAGTTTCCTTTTTCGTAAAACAGCTAGAATCAGATTTTCATTACCTACTTCACAGTGTTGTTGAAGAGAAAGTGCTTTGTGAATGTATGGCCCAAATAAAAATGATTGTATATTTCATAGAGTTATGAATAAATAATTTTTATAAACTTTAAAGCCCTGTATCAATGTGAATCATTTTTTTTTTACTTTTTAGATCTATCACCTTTTTTAATCAGGTTCCTTTTTCTCCTGTTTCCATAACCAGTATCTTCTGTTACATGCACCTTTTTCCAGATACCTGAGAGATACTGGAGAGGAATTAGGGTGTTATAGCTTCCTCTTACTAGTCTTCTTCCTCTTTTCCTACTCTTCCTTTTCTTCCTTTTCCTCTCCCCTTCTTTCTCCTCTTCCCTCCACTCATTCTCTAAGGAGGTAGCTGTGATTTTGGTCACAGGGACTTTTGACAGCTACAACATATCCTTAATGTTTCATTTCACATATCCAGTGACTTGTTCCTTTAAATAGAGACCTGATGAATGTTCACTGGCTAAGATAAAAGAATAAGTAATTCAGAGGTTGTTAGCTTTTTGTGTATGTGTCATAGCCCCTTTGGCAGTCTAGTGAAATCTATGGACCACTTCTCAGAATACTATTTCTAAATGCATTAAATCCACAGGACTCCAAAGGAAACTAAAGATTAGAGAAAGTTAAAATGTATTTTGCCCTCTGAATCTCTGAAGTCAATCTCCAAACCCTTGGAGGGTTATCTATGGACCTTAGGTTAAGAAACACTGTTCTGATGGGAAGAAAGGGCATCATGCTAATGGAGTGATAGATTCCTTCCATGCTAGTTATAAACATGAGATTTGGTGAGCCAATCTCTTTTTACTATGAATTCAAGCACCTCCAAATTATCAAAAATTATGAAAAGATAATGTGAAACCTTGCTTTTATGAATGGTAAGATGTATTTATGAAAGACAAGGAATAAGGAAGCACAACTAGTGCTGGGAATGCCTGTAAACCCAATAAGGAAATATACCCTTAGCACTGCAACGTTTCCTAGAAAATGCTTCTTCCAGTTGTAAGGGAACCATCTTAATATATTACATTCTAAACATGCTTGTCTGTTTTTAAAATTGGTAATATTTGGTTTAAAGTCCCAGGTAATAGATTCAGCTATAGAAACTATCCTTTTACATTCCACCTGAGTAACCTGGTAATTAATACTTTAGGACAGAATAATATAATAATGTTCACATACGTTTTCTCACTTTGCTCCCCCAGAGCAACCCTGAGGCACAGGCAAGAGAGGTGCTATTACCCTATTTTATTTTGAAAAAACTTTAATTTCAGATATGTTAAATGACAACTGTCCACCATACTTCTGTTCACTGTACCATTCTCAAACTATACTCTGGAATACTCTTTCCTGTAACAAGAAGGTTTTGCAGATTGCCCCTATGCCTGGGCCAAATGCCTGTTTTTGAAAATGATTTGCAGCTCAAAACTCCTATATATGTTGGCTTCTCCATTAGAATGTGAGTTCCTGAAAGCAGGTGCTGTGTTATTATTTGTATCCTCAGAGTTTAGCCCAGTGCTTTGTACACAGCAAACACCTAATAAATGTTTCATCCATCCACCCATCCATCAGTCCATCCATTCATTCATGACTCTCATTCTAAATGAAATCTTTCCCTTACCTAGGTGCTAGCCTATTTGCAATTCATATTCCTACACTTTGGTTTGCAAAGTAGGAAGCATCCCAGCTGTAGAAGTGTGTGTGTGTGTGTGTGTGTGTGTGTGTGTGTCTGTGTCTGTGTCTGTCTGTCCGTCCGTCTGTCTCTATAGCAGCAACAGCAGTAGACTCTGTAATACCCTTACATGGTGGATCTCTTCTTGTCCATGCTACAAGAGCCTTTCCAGGTGACACTTATCAGATACTAATTGATACCTCCCCTTTCTCTTTCTAGCTATTTACCAATTAAGTCCACAGGGGTAAGTTGTAAATTCAATTTTCCATACTATAATATCCTCCCCTCAGCTACCTCCATATAATAGCCAAGTAACTCAAAAACCCAAGGGAGATTTTTAGAGTCCTTAAGCAGGGGTGCAGACGTTTGACTGAGTCCAAACTTCACAGAACACATCCCCTTAATATAAGGTTTGCTCTGTAAAACAGACTCAGTCAAAAGACCACACCTGAGGACCTAGAAGCTACATGTGGCCTGAAGACCACAGGTTCCCAGACTGTCTCTGGAGCAGAGCCCATCCAACTAAATCTCCTAAAGTGAGTTGTAACTCAGATTAGTTATGACATAAAATCTTCCCTTCTCACCTGCTACACTTACTGTTCTATTTTATATATTTTGTCTCTCAAATTTCCAAGTCCACTCAAAGTGCTACTTCAATTATATTCCTCTCTTTCTCATCAGATCACTGCTGCCCAATTTTTAAATCCTTCACAGATTCCCCCATGCATTCCAAATCTAATTCTGCCCACAGCACTGCTTTCATTTCCTTTCACACTATATTTTGCTTCCATCCATCTGGCATGGCCTATGAAGTCAAGGCATGAGACAGGTTAAGTGACTTTCTCAAGATTATCTAGTTTATCAGGGGTGAAATTGGATATAGGCAGCAAAGCTGGAGTCTCCAAAGACTTGCTTCATCAGGAGATCCCCGAGTGACATCTGAAATCTCATGGCATTCCTATTTCCTATTTTCCTATTTTCATTCCCATGTCTTAGGTTATATGTCAAGCTCAGGGATGATGCTTCCTGACAAAACACCTTAGGTTGTTAATAATTAATATTAATCACAGGACAATAGTGCAATCTGTCCACATCAAGAAATCTCTCTCTGTTGCCATGGCAATAGTCGCACTTTGAACCCCCTCTTTTTTTTTCTCCTTTAGCTAGAAGCATCTCTTGTTCATTGTTGATTTAGAAATAGCCTCCCACCTAGTAGCTATAGTAACAGCTGGTAACAAGTTTCTGCTAACACTACAGCCTCCCTCCCAGCTCAGCACTGCAGGGTGCAAGCTTCATTTAACTAATTGTCACAGACTGTCATTTAGGAAACAATTAGGATCAGGCAGCTTATACTGGTCTTTAGATTTGAAAATATTGATTTGAGAACTGTAGAGCCTTTTATATGGGGTGGAATATTAAGACTCAACTGTTCAAGTATATCTTATGCAAATATAGCACTTATGTAAATAATGTTTAAAAGCTACATATAACATATACGTGTGTCTATAAGGAAAAACTAAAAATACAGCAAATATGTGTATGTATAGAGCTTATATATATATATAGATATATATATATATTTTTTTTTGCAAAGATAATAAACATTAGGTCGCAAGACAGAGCAGTGGATAGAGCTTTAGACCTGGCATCTGGAAGCTCTGAATTCATATTTGACCCTAGACACACTAGCTGTATGAATCACTTCATTTCTGCTTCTGTTGCCTCATCTGTAAAATGTGCCCCTACTTCACAGGATTGTTGAGACAGTAAAATGAGATAATATTTGTAAAGTGATTGGCAAGCCATAAAGTTCCCCACGTTAACAACTAGCTGGGGTTTCATATAGTTAGCATTTCTATCATTATAAGGGGCATCACTGATAGCCATAGAGTGACACTTTTCTCATTGATATCACTGTATTTGTACCTCATAATGACCTTATGGAGTATGGGATCAATTCTATATGAGATGTGTGCTAGGTATTGTGCACACACAGTCTCTCTCTCTGTCTCTCTGTCTCTCTGTCTCTCTCTCTCTCTGTGTCTATCTGTCTCTGTCGCTCTTTCACACACACACACACACACACACACACACACATACACACACCATTCAAAGATGAAGAGACTAAAGGTCAGGGAGTTTAAATGACTTGACCATCTGAATGTCTCAGGCAAGATTTCAACCTATTCCAAGGCTAGCACTCAATCAAAATGGGCATATTGCCTCTCTTCATAAAACCTAATATTTACATAGATCTTAAAGTATGGAAAAGCAGTTGATATACATTATTCATTTGAGTCTCACAAGAATCATGTGATTCTAATAAAACTTCAGTTATTACTCTCCCCATTTTGAAGATGAGGAGAAAGGCTTCTGAGGTAGCAAGATCACACTTTTTACATTTTAGTCCAAGATACATTGTATAAATAGACCCCTCTTTTGTCACTTTGCATATATGGAATTGAAGTTTGGTTCATAGGTAGAATTTATTAATATAAACTAAGCCATATGATTCACACAGGTACTGGGCATCCTTTCAACTGTATATTCATTGTTCAAGTCACAATATTCATATCATCATATTTTAGAGGCTGGATTCCAAAATCCATATGATTAACAGTCACATATTTAAGTATTTGTTATAATTGAACAGTACAGATGTCATCAAATATGTATATGCATGTATGTATTTATAATATGTGTATACATGTAGCATGTGTGTGTGTGTGTGTGTGTGTGTGTGTAAGGCTGTGGAGAAGGGAGAAGAAAGGGGAAAAAGAACAAAGTAAAAAGTGCACAGCAGAGAACAAAAGGAAACTTAGAAGGAAGCAAAGAAAAGATGGACAGCTCTCCATACAATGTGTAGTATTGATCATACAATCTTACTTGAAATAAAAATTTGTTGCTATATATTTTGAATCCTCTCATATTCTTGCTGTGCACATGGCATGCTTTTTTCTTTTCTTATTTTGTATTTAAGTTTAAATATTTAAGTTTACGATAAGTTTCTTTTTCTTTTTTCTATTCTGTATTTGAGTTCTAGTGTTTGAGTCTAAGAAAAAAAAAAAACAAGTTAGGAGTCCAGAGTTATTGGATCACAGAGCACATAGAGGGGAAAAAGGTATACAAAGAATAGTAAGGTATAAAGGGACCAAATTTTGAAGGCATTTAAAAATCAAACAGGATTTTATATTCGATCCTTAAGATAATAGCAGGCCACTATAGTTTATTGAATGGGAGGTATTCAGGGAGGGATGGGATGGTTTAGACTTGTGCTTTAGAAATATTACTTTGGAAACTGAGTCGGCAATGGAGCAAGAAATGGCTTGAAGCAAAGAGACAAACAAGAAGGCAACTATAATAATCTAACAATAAGATGAAGATGACCTTCAGGTATGTGGTGACAGTGTTAGAGGAGAGAGGGAAGCATATAAGATCTATGAGAAGTTAGAAATTGGCCATACTTGTCAAGAGATTAGATGTGAGTGGGGGAGCAGTTGAAAAGGACACCTACATGGTGAACCTTGGAATTGGAGAAGGGTGATAACTTATGCTACAAGAAGAAGAAGTTTATTTTTTAGTTTGTTTTATTTTTGGGGGGTGGAGGAGACAATGAAATCAATTCTGGATATACTAAGTTTAAGTGTCTACAAGACATCTAGCTTGAGATGTACAACAGGTAGATGTGGATGGAACACCAGAGGTCAGGAGACAGGAAAGGACTGGACAAAGACACTTAAGAATCATCTGCCTTGAAATGAAAATTTAATACATAGAAAGGGCACAGAGGAGACTAATAAAGAATAGCTACAGTCATCCTGAAGGATGTAAGTCTCTGATTCAGAGGTAAAGAGCAAGTGCATTCCAGGCATGAGGAATGACCGGTACAAATGCACAGAGAAAGAAGATGGAGTGTCCCATTTGAAGAACAGAGAGAAGGCCAGTTAGGCTGATTAAAGGAGAAGGTATAATGTCTAACGTTGCAGGAAAGAAATCAGTTGGGACCAGACTACTCAGGACTTTCAGAAAAATAAGCAGTGATGATTATATTTTATCCTAGAAGCAACAGGAAGCCACTAAAGTTCCCTTTTTCTTTTTATATCACTTGTCACATGGTTAAATTTGTGCTTAAGGCAGCAGTGTGTAGGATTGCCTACAATTGGTATAGCCTTGAGCGAAGATCAATTAAGAAGGTAAGAGGTAATAAAGGCTTGATCTTCAGGGGTAATTGTATGAATGGACAGAAAATATTATTTGTGAGATATGTTTTAAAGGTAGAAATAAAAAGATTTGGCAACTAATTGGGTTTATGAGGCAAGGGGAAGTACAGTATAATGCTGAGACCACAATCTTAACACACTGGAAGGATGGGTGGTGCCTTTAGTAGAGTCAGGGGTGTCTGGAATAAGAGATGGTTTATGGGAAAAAATAATGAGTTCAGTTTTCCTCATGTTGAGTTTAAGACCACTCCAGGACACACAATTTGAAATTTTCAATAGACAAATGTTGATCCAGGATTGAAATTTAAAGAAATATTAGGTCTAGATGTATAGATTTGGGGATGAACTTAATAGAGATGAGAGTAAATATACCAGAGGTTCTGTGTTACCAAGAGAGAATTTTGAGGGAGAAGAGGATCCAAGACAAAACCTTAAGGGACACTTATAGTTGGGGGCCTGATGTGGGTAGTGAGATAGCAAAGAATGCTATAAAGTGGTAGTTACCTAGGTAGGACGAGAAGCAGGAGACATAGTTGATAGAAGTTTCAAAACTGGATAAGGATAAAGATAACAATGCCCTCAACAAAAATAAGGAAGTTTGGAGAAGTAGTTTCAGGGAAGGGAGACACAATGAGTTCTGTGTTAGACATGTAGAAATTGAAATCCCTAGGTGTAGATGTTTAGCACACAATTGATGATGGAGGACTGGAGCTCACTACAGAGATTAGGGCTGGAAGTATGGATTGGGATTCCTATCTACATAGAAATACTTAAACCTAAAGAATTTGATGTGATCATAGAGATAATATATTAAAGAAGAGGGGCCAGGACATGCCTTAGGGGATCATTCATGGATAGGTTATAGAATGCAGATGATTAACCAGCAAAATAGTAACTTAAGGAGTGGTCACAAGAGAGACATCAAGACATAGCAAAATAGTCAGTGCTGGGGTAGGAGAAAGTATCCCCAGAAAGGAAATAAACTACACCCTATAAATATTACTTGAGAGAACTACAAGTATTTATTTAGCCAATTGAAGACATTGTAAGTATTATGAAGGTGTCTTTAAGTGTTTATTGTGCCATCATATGGAAAAAGAATGAGGAACAGATTTACTTGTCCCAGGGAACAGAAGTAGAAGTTACTGGGATACAGATATGAGGTCCTTATGAAGAAAACTGCCTAAGATCTAGATCTAGCCATAAGTGAAATGAACTTTCTTTTTAAAAAAATTAATTAACTTATGTATTTTTAGTTTTCAGCATTCACTTTTATAAGTTATTGAGTTCTAAACTTTCCCCTTCCTCTACTTCTCCCTCCTCAAATCAGCATGCAAGATGGTACAGACTACACACATCCAATCATATTAAATTTATGTCCATATCATATTATGAAAGAAGAATCAGAACAAAAGGGAAAAAAACCACAAGAAAGGAGAAAAAAGAGAAAATAGTTTCTTTTAATCTTCATTCAGACTCCATAGTTCTTCCTCTGGATGTGGGTAGGATTTTCCATCGTAAGTCTTTTGGAATATTCCATTGCTAAGAAGAGCTAAGACTATCAAAGTTGGTCATCACACAATGTTGCTGTTACTGTGTACAGTGCTCTCCTGGTTCTGCTCACTTCACTCAGGATCCGTTCATATGTCTTGTCAGGTGTTTCTGAAATCTGCCTACTCATCATGAAATGAGATTTCTAAAGAGCTTTGATTTCCATAACTGGAAGTCTTCAAAGAAAGGTTAAATGATCAGTTTGGGGGAATTCATAAATTGAGTAGTAATTAAACTCAACCACAAGTGTATGATTCTAAGTTTCCACGAAGCAAGCATGTATGAAAATATGATTTGGTGACCTTGAAAGCCAAAGAAAAGAAATAGATTCATTTCTCATCTGAGAAGTCATTCACATATTTTGTCTTGTTCCAGTCAGAGCTAACAATCCAGTGATATTGATTTGATTTGAATGAAATGATTCTCTGAACATGGTCAGGGTTTATAATGCCAGTTACAGAAATGTGCCTCTACTTTCATTGTATTATACATTAAATAGAAAACTGTCTGTGTCTTGGTCTATGCCACTTACTTTTTGTTCAGAACTGATTTTTTTTCTGTGTTTGTATGGCACATCTAATTGATAGGAAGTCATACCCCAAGTAAATGAAAATTTTTCTTTTGTGAAAATATATGACATAATTTAAACCTAACTCAATTCCTGTCATGAATTACATAATTGTAGAACTGAATAGCTGTTCTACCACAATGGGTTAAGCTTTTAATGCTTGCCAGGAACTAGTAACTTTGCAATGTTTAATTCCTCACTGAGGTAATTTTTAGTACCATTAACTGGTTAAAGATGTGATTCATGTTAAATCTTGTTGTTCACAATTATCAAAGATTGTACAAGTAGTCCTGTCCTTGAATTGCCTCAGCTTGGACAGTCAGTCCTGAATTGTACCCAGTACATCAAGTAAGATGAATGGTCAAATATATGTGCTACTGTGCATTCTAAATTTTTGGAATCCTAGGACCTGATAGGACTATATGATTGTACATATACCTACCTTGTATTCTTAATGAATATTCAGAGTTGTCCTTTTTAAAGGAAAGTAATAGAGACTTCCTTAGTTTTAACCCCTAGACTGATATTAGTAGCTTTCTCTCTAATTGCTTCTCCCATGCTTCCATTCACCATCCAGCCTCCCTGCCCCACTCCCAGCTATGTTTTCTCAACTATATACATATACATTTCACTGGTCCTTGTTTAATTCAATTCACCCAAAATATTAAGAATATACCATGTGTAAAACATTGCACTAAGCAGTAAGAGGGAGTATTGTAAAATAATAAAGAAAAAGGGAATAAGCATTTATATAATACCTACTATATGCCAGAAACTGATAAGAGCTCTACAAATATTACATATTTAATTTTCCCACACATTTAATATGATTGTACGTGTGTAGTCTATACCATCTTGCATGCTGATTTGAAAAGGGAGAAGGGGAAGAAGGGGGAAAGTTCAGAATTCAAAAACTTAATTATCATCCCAACATCCCAATTATCATCTTTTACAATAAAAGTAACTGAGGCAAACAGAATTGTGACTTGACTAGGGTAGCATAGCTAGAAGGTATCTGAGGTCAAATTTGAACTCAAGTCTTCCTGATTCCAGGAACAACACTCTGTTCACTTAGCAAGCAGCTGCCAGAATCTGAAAGTATTATAGATGAGAAATTCCTGGAGTAGAGAATGTAGAGAATCATCTAGAACTGACCTATAACTATCTAGCTGCATGAATTTATTTATACAGATTGCTTCTTCTCTCAGGATCTCACTTTACTCACCTGAGAAAAGAGCACAATGAATAAGATTACCAATACCAGCCCAGGACAGGAGTCCAGAGGAACTGAGTGAGAGAGAATAGCACAACCACAGGTTGTGCTCCTGAGACTATTAGTAAGCAAATTAAATGTCTGTAAGACACCTACTTGAACTTCCAGGAGCCAAGATGGCAGAGTGATCTGTAAATGGTCTACCCTTGTTGACCTTGAAAAACTCAGAGAATATTTCCCCAGGAAAAACCGTGGAATAGTGGGATCAATCAAAGGGGTCAACAGTCTCTTAGCCTGTGAGGCTAGGAAAATCGCAAAGGGGGGGTCCCTCTTGCTGTGACTGAAGGGGGCCAGTTCAGGACTTCAGCTGTCCCAGATAGCCCCCCCTCAGAGAACTGGGAGAAGATCCTGAACCCCAGAGGGGTGGAGCCTGCAGCCATTAACTCCAGGAACCCATGTGTGCCTCAGCATAGCCAGGAGAATAGGGAAGACATTAGTGCAAATTGGGTTCACCAACCACTGAGAGTGCTTGTGCTCAGCAGAGAATGCTTGTGGTCAGACCACCCCTCCCCCACACTTAAAGCAGTTAATTCCAGGGTAACTCCAGGGAAATTCAGAAAGACTTCACCTGGCCTCGACTTTGGCACACTAGCCAGGTCAGCACCAGGTAAGCTACAGCGTTCTAGCTTCTAGCTGAAAGAACCACAGGCCACAATACACAAAGCCTGAAGTTCTAAGCACAAGAATGGTGAGACAGAACCCTCTGTGCCCCAGAAACACAGATCCACTTTGAAAGCCAGGAAAAGGGTGATCATCATAAGCAGGAAGCAAAGGAGAAAGGATAACACCATAGCATCTTTCTATGGGGACAAGGACCAAAACACAAATACCAACAAGGTTAGCATTAAGACTGTACCCCCATCTGAAACTTCAGAAGGGAACATGAACTGGTAGCAAGCACAAAGAGCTCTCTAGCAAGAACTGAAGAAGGATTTTAAAAGCCAAATTAGGGAAGTAGAAAAAAACTGGCCAATGATTTCAAAAATATGAAAAAAGAAATCACAGAAAAATTTAAAAGGAAAATTGGACTAATGGAAAAGGAAGCACAAAACCTAATTGGGAACATTGGACAAATGGAAAAGGAAACACATAATCTAATTGGTAAGATTAGATAAATCAAAAAGGAAGTACAGAAATTAACTGGAGAAAATAACTCCTTAAAAGAAACAATTGGACAGATGGAGAAGAAGATGCAAAAGTTAACTGAAGAAAACAATCTGATAAAAAATAGAATTGGGCAAGTAGAAGCTAATGACTCTATGAGACATCAAGAATCAGTCAAACAGAATCTACAGAATGAAAAGAGATAAAAAAATGTAAAATATCTACTTGGAAAAACAACTGACCTGCAAAATAGATTCAGGAAAGACAATCTAAGAATTATTGTTCTACCTGAAAGCCATGATGAAAGGAAAAGAGCATGGACAATATTGTCCAAGAAATCATCAAGGAAAACTGCACAGAAGTCCTAGATCCAGAGAGCAAAACAGTCATTGAAAGAATCTACCATTCACTTCCTGAAAAGGATCCCAAACTGAAAGCACCAAGGAATATCATTGCCAAATTCCAGAACTATCGAGTGAAGGAGAAAATACTACAGGCAGCCAAAAAGAAACAAGTCAAACATTGAGGAGCTAGACACAGGATCACACAGGACCTTGAAGCTTCTACATTAAAAGACCAGAGGGACTGGAATATGATATTCCGTATGGCAAAGGAGCTGGGACTACAACCAAGGATTACTTACCCAGCAAAGTTGAGCATAATATTTCAGGCAAGGAGATGGACATTCAATGAGATAAGGGATTTCCAGATCTCCTGATGAATAGGTCAGAGCTCAATAGAAAATTTAATATTCAAGCACAAGTCTCAAGAGAGACATATAAAGGTAAACAGGGGGAAAAAAAAAAACATGTTATTCAATAAGGGCAGACTGTTTACATCCCTATAAGGGATGCTGATACTTGTTAATCTTGAGAATTGTATATTTATTATGATATATAAAAGGGATATACATAGAGGGAGTGGATATATAGCAAATAATGTGATGATAAAAATGTGATTTAAGGGTGCAAAGGGACTGTAATGGGAGATGTGAAAAGGAGGAGGCAGAAAAAGATTACATCACAGGAAGAGGCACAAGAACATATTACAGGAGAGGGAAAGAGGGGAGGGAGATGAGCATTGTTTGAGATTTACTCTCATCTGATTTGGTTCAAGGAGGGAAAGTTAAGTATAGAAATCTAACTAACTCCATAGACAGTAGGAAGGGAAAGAAAAGGGAGGGGACTCTAAAAGGGAGGAAAGAAGTAGTAAGAGAAAAGGGGAATAAAAAGGAGGGGGACTGAAAGGGAGGGAAGACTGAGGGAAATGGTGGTCAAAAATTAAAACTTCATTGTGGAGGGGAAGGGAGAACTAAAAGTATAAATGGGGAAAAGAGGATGGAGGGAAAGACACAGATAGTAATCATAACTATGAATATGAATTGGTTTAACTCTCCCGTAAAACAGAGACAGATAGCAGAATGGATTAAAAACCATAATCCAAGAATATGTTGTTCACAGGAAACACATTTGAAATGGGGAGATACACACAGGGTAAAGGTAAAAGGTTGGAGGAGAATATATTGTGCTTTAACTGGTGTTAAAAAAAAAAAAAGCAGGGGTATCAATCCTAATCTCAGACAAAGCAAAAGCAGAAATAGATCTAATAAAAAGAGATAAGAAGGGAAACTATATCCTGCTAAAAGGCACCACATTTATCAGATTTATGGAGGATGGAGAAATTTTTGACCAAACAAGAGAAAGAGAACATTATGAAGTGCAAAATGGATAATTTTGATTACATTAAATTCAAAAGTTTTGCCCAAAAAACCCCAATGCAACCAAGATTTGGAGGGAAGCATAAAACTGGGAAAGAATTTTTGTAACTAGTGTCTGTGATAAAGGCCTGATTTGTAAAATATTAAGAGAACTAAGTCAAATTTACAAGAATACAAGTCATTCCTCAAGTGATAAATGATAAAAAGATACAAATGAGAAGCTTTCAGAGGAAGAAATTAAAGCTATCCATAGTTATGTGAAAAAATGCTCTACATCACTATTGATTAGAGAGATGCAAATCAAAACAACTCTGAGATACTACACCACACCTATCAGATTGGCTAACATGACAAATCAGGAAGGTGACAAATGTTGGAGAAGATGTGGGAGTGGTGGAAGAGCCATTCTGTGTTGGTGGAGCTGTGAGCTAATCCAGCCATTCTGGAGAACAATTTGGAACTATGCCCAAAGGGTTACAGAAATGTGCCTACCCTTTGATCTAACAATATTGCTTCTAGGACTGTATCCCAAAGAGATCATAAAAATGGGAAAAAGGTCCAACATGTACAACAATATTTATAACAGCTTTCTTTGTGGTGGCCAAGAACTAGAAATCAAGGGGATTCCCATCAACTGGGGAATGGCTGAACAAGTTGTGGTACATGAATGTAATGGAATACTATTGTGCTATAAGACATGATGAACAGGAAGACTTCAGAGAAGCCTGGAAGGACTTCTATGAACTGATGCTGAGTGAAAGAAGTAGAATCAGGAGAACTTTGTACATAGCAACAACTGCAGTGTGCAAGGAATTTTTCTGGTAGACTTAGTCCTTCATGGTAATGAAAGGACCTAAAATTTTCCAATGGACTCTTGAAGCAAAACACTTTTCACATCCAGAGAAAGAACTCTGGAGTTGGATCAAAGAATGAAGGAGACCATTTTGTCTTGTGTTATGTTTTGTTTTGTTTATGGTTTCTCCCATTCCTTTTAATTCTTCTATGCAACATGAATAAGGTGAAAATGTGTTTAATAAGAATGTTTGTGTAGAACCTATATAAAACTGCACACTGTTTCAGGAAGGAGTGAGGAGGGATGGGGCAAAGGAGTGAAGGGAGGGGAAAAATCTAAGATATATGGAAATGATTGTGGAAAACTGAAAACAAATAGAATACTTTAAAATAAAAAACCTAAAATCTCTTGCAATCCTGTTATTTTGTAAAAGTCTACTAAAGTAATTCTCACAGTATAGAATGAAAAAGTACCATAATATAAATAATATATTACATATATGCATATACACATATACACATATACAAATATACATACAGGTATGTGGAGAGAGAAAAAGAAAAATAGCAAGGAGGAAGAGGGAAGGAAGCAAGGAAGGAAGGGAGGGAGGGAAGAAAGAAAAAAGGAAAGAAAGATGAGGGACAGAGAAAGAGCAATTAGCAGGGGCATTCCTCCAAAAAACTGTTGGAAATTCTCTGTGGAGTCATAAAAATCTCGTGTCGTGCAGAAATTTTTAGAGGGTCAGTGGCATTCAAGACCCCCAGTTTTACAGGTTCTTTTGAAAAACCATGCTTCACTATTTTATGTATTTACACAAGCCCTACAACAATCAGTCTGTTCTTCAATGCACCATAAGTAGTTGTAGTAAGCTGTCTCCCTAAACCTTTGTACAGAATAAAGCACTTGAATTGACAGACATACAGTTGCCTTGGGTACCAAGTGTACATCTGTTAAAGATACCAGAAATAATGACAATGATGACTCACATGATCGGTCTATCTAGGCCACTGAACAGTTTAGGCTGCTGTCAGAGAGTGTTTTTGTTGAAAATAATGTACAGTGTCCTGAATGATAAGCTCCAAATGACTAGTCTGTTTCCATATGCTTTCTTAAAGACACAGACAACACAAGCTCAGAAGACAACATTTAAATTGTGCTTTCCCAAGATATGAATTTTTTAAAAAATCAATGACAGGGCATATTTAGAGATTCAAACACATCCAAGAAATGTGGTAAATTTTTGCTGTAGCTGTTTTGTTTTTATTTTTGTTCTTGTTTTTACCTTAAAGGTGAGAAGCTTACACATTGTCTCTAGATAGGCAATAATAATCTTTGGAGTATATGGGACCAATGAATCCCAGGTTTAATTTTCCTACACTCAAGAGTAATCCTGCATTTCTGATAAGGCTTCATAACATCCTTAAATTTCTCAAAGGTAAATGCAATTTTAAGTGGAACTATATTTTAGAAAGTAAAACCTTTCTTTTATATGGCTCCTATAAAAACATGTGTTTGTCCTGCATTCTCAAAGAGGACCATGTTTTCAAGATGATGACATAACTTGCATTGGACTTTGATTTGAGTGAGGGAGGACTGTGCAAGGTCACCAGCCTCACTTTCTCCTGTGAGCCATCTGGATCCAGTGGCTTGGTATTCATCAGGACAATTGGAGACTACCCAGAATGAACATACGACTAAAATGGAATGAAATTCCTCATCTGGAGCTAGATTTTCTCCCCATCTCTTATATCTTCTGTCTAATTCATGCTTCAATGCAGATATCAAAGTAATCTTCCTAATCTATAGGTGTACTGGTCGTTCCATTTCTATGTAAGACAATTTTTGGTGGCCCTCCATGACCTATTGGATAAAAGGATAAACTCCTAATCTTATCACATAATGCTCTACACAATCTAGCCTGACAAGTTTCCAGCTAGACCTCACATTATTTTCCCTTTCATACACTAAGTTTAGCCAAATTTAACTGCTAGCACTACACTAACATCTTTCTCCCTTCTCCAGAACAAAGTGGATGCTTAGAGATGAAAGGGATCTCAGAGATCACCTAGTCCAACTCTCTTAGTTTACAGGTGAGGAGAAAGAGGCCCAAAATGGTTAAGTGACTTGATTTGAGCTGGGATTTGAACTAATTTTCATGGCTCCAAGTTCATGTGATTTCTTCACTGGACTTCACTATCCTTCATGTCTTATTATGGCAATCGTGGGGCAGCTAGGTGGTGCAGTGGAGAGAGCACCAGTGCAGGAGTCAGGAAGACCTGAGTTCAAATCTCACCTCAGACACTTGACACTCACTAGCCATGTGACCTTGGGCAAGTCACTTAACCTCAAGTCAACCTCATCCTGAGTCATCTCTAGTCATCCTGATGGATATCTGGTCACTGGATTCAGATGGCTCTGGAGAAGCAATGAGTCTGGTGACCTGCACAGCTCTCCCTCACTCAAAACAAAGTCAAGTACAAATCATGTCATCATTTCTCAGATGGCATGGTCTTCTTTGGCAAGGAAGGATGAACACACACATTTTAGCAATCATTCTCTTCTTCCAAGTCCAGTTCAGGTGACAACTATATGAAGTCATCCCTCATCTATTCTTCTTTTAACTCATCCTCCACTGAAAAGACTTCCTCCCTATTCATTTTCCCACAACACTTCTCTGAATTTTCACCTTGTTCCCACCTCCCCCTTTACCATTTATTTCAATTAATCAAATAATCAATAAGCATTTTAAGTGCCTAATATGTTCTAGTAAGGGAAACATATACAAAGAACGAAACAACATTTCCTCTAAAGAAGCTTATTATTTAAGGGACAGGGGAAAATGTACATATAAGCATAAGCAAAATAAATATAAAAATGATAAATATAAAGTAATGAAACAACATGTTTTACAAAGAAATGGAATACTTCTGAATATATATCTATGTGTGTGTGTTCATACATATATAATATATGCATATATACCTATGTGTATATACCTATACACACATGCATACCTACACATACATACATGTATACACACATACACGCATAAATACACAGCTATATACACATACATACACATGTGTGTACATACACACACATGTCACTTAAGGTGAGAGGGAATTAAATTCGGAAGTAAGTATCTCAAGACCTGGTTATATCTATTTAATGTGATTGAAACACAGTTATTGTATATACAAGTAACCACAGACTGGAGGGCATGATAAATTCTCGTTCCACCATGGACATCCTGGATGCTTCATATCAGAATACCAAGCAGGACACAAACTAGTTGCTGAATGTTTCTGCCTGAATTTTACTGGGACATCAAACACAGCATGTGATAAAGTATTCAAGAAAACTTCACAAGAAAGTCTGCCAATTTGTATTTGGGGGGTTGAGGGGAAAAGAGTGAGGATAGGAAGGAAAAAAAATGCCACACATATGGTTAGGTGACTACCACTCATAACTCAGTAGTTGAAATTATTTTTGGAAAAATACATAAAATATAGATGCAAAATTCATTATGATTTTTTAAAGAAAACAATTTATAAGAAAAAGGCTTGGATAAAAACAGCAAAGCTGATTAAGAGACTACTTTACCAAGTGGTCCAGAAATGTCAGTTATCAAGATAAATAGCAAATAAAGGAAAGCCAGCAATCAAAGCATAACACCTGCTGTCAAAAATGACATCCATGCTGGAAGGATATTAAACATTCCAGGAAAACAGTTCTGCTCCTGCCAGGCACATGAATGTCAAAGGCACTAATGACAAAACAAGCTCTACCACCGGCCAGCATTTTGCAGATATGTGCATCCAGGTGCTTACCATTGATCTCAAACCTTAGATGAATGGGCTAAAGAGAACAGTTGGAACCCAGTGGAAAGTCAGTGTCTAGTGTTATTCTCCCAGCCCCCACCAGATTTCCCAATGTGAGAAATCTATGCTGTATACAAAGTTCAGCGAAGCAATAGACTTACATTGACCTCGGATAAACATTTTGGAAATGGTTTAAATGTCATGAACACCTGTCTATCTTCTTTCTCTTGTCAAAATGTGTCACAGTATGGTGGATACCATTTGAAATGTGATTGATTAACTGTGCCATGAACACAGCATGCTCTTTCTTGCCTCCATCCTTCATTGAAACACCAACCCTTTTCTCTTGTGCACATCCAAATAGTACACAGTCTTCAAAGCTTAATTCAAGCTTAACCAACTCAGTTGATGAAAATGAGAAATGTACCATATATACCAAAGTATTTAGAATAACCCTTCTTGTATCAGGCAAGAAAAAGAAATCAAACGATATTCACTGACTGGGTAATGTCATGGCACATTAATGTAATGGAAAATGACTACATTGCTACAAATAAATTTGATGAATAAAGAGTTGCACCAGAATATATCCAAACTGAAGCAAAATTAAATTAAACTGAAACAAAGAAACAAAACAACACAAAACAAAAAAGTAACCAATGAAGGGTTACAATAATGTAAGTGGAAAGTACAATAATAATTAAACAATTGGAACTGAATATTGTAAAATTACTATGACTAAACCTGACTCCAAAAACCAATATGTGAGAATGCACTCTTTCCATATTTTCAAAGGAGGGTGACTATGGTTGTGGAACAAGCACTGCATATATATCAAACTTGATTGATATGTAGGCTAGCTTTACTTGTTTATCTTAGTGTATTCATTGTGACACTGTATGGATATTAGAGAGGGTTGAAAAATAAAAGTGATGAAATACAAGAGTTATCTATCTTTTAAACGTCACCTCCTTACTATACCATGACATACTGATCACAGAATCTTATCACAAAATTTCATAGGACCCCAGAAGCCACCTCATTAAATTCCATACCAGAAAAAGAACACAGTATATAATATGGTTTCTTAACTTTTTTCTATTCATCTTCGACCCTTTTGTCCATCTGGTGAAGTCTAAGGGTCCCTTTTCAGAAAACTTTTTAATGCATAACACAGAATTCATAGAATTACAAAGAAAATGAAAAGGTAGTAAAAATCAAGATACACACTTTTTTTTTCCTCATCCAAGTTCATAGACTGCCTGAAACTTTTCTGTACAACCGTTTGGGGTCCATAGAACCTAGGTTCAAACTCTGACTTCATAATATTCTTGATGATTGGCTCCATTTGAAAAGCTCTGTTGATAGGGAACTCACTATTTGCCAAGCCAACCATTTCTATTTTTGGAGAACTCTAAATTTTGGAAAGTTTCCTTACATGGAGCCAAAATCTGTTCCTTTGCAAACTCTTCTCATTGTTCATGGTTCCATCTAATGGGGCCAGGCAGAAAAAATCTGACCACCTTGTTCTTCTGTATTACAGACTTTCAAAGACTAATGTCACACTAAGGTTACAATGTCACCTATGAGTCTTCTCTTTCCAGTTTATACATTACATCCTTTTTCAACCAATACTTAAATAACATATTTTCTCACCCCTTGTTAAACTGGTTGTGGTGTCTAGACATTCTTGTCTGTCAATGTCCTTCTTAAGCATGTCACCAAAAGTCAAACACAAGAATCCAAACGTCATCTTCCTGAACCAGAATTCAACAAGCCTATGATCTTCATTTTTATAGCGTGCTGTTATTAACGAAGCCTAGAAACAAGTCAGATTTTTTTAAACTACCATGTCACATTATTAACAAATACTAGGCTTGCAGTTCACAAAATCCTGTGGATGTTTTACACAAAATGGCTGATGATATCATTAACATATGATCTCTTCTTTACTCAGCTTATTAGTCTAGTTTCACTTCCTGGTCAACACAAGACTAATTGCAGCATTGAACAAAGGACTATGGACAAGAAAACAAGGGATCTCTCCTGTTAGCTATTTTCTTTTCTTAATATATGCACATTTAGGTATTCAGATGGCTTCAGTTTACTGAGATGACACACATAAAATTATTTATGGTGTTCTGGAATCACAAGAAACATAATAGGTGTGTTCAAGCATTTGAAATTCTGCCATATTGAAGAGGGATCATGTTTGTTCTATTTGACATGAAAGGGCAACATCAGTAAAATTAGTGGAGGTAAAAAAAAAAGAGGCAATTTTAGGCTTGATGATAGGAAAAATAAATGGAATTGACTGTCTTCCTTAAGAGGTAGAGCATTTGCCCTGCTCACTAATCATCAGAGGCTGAATGATTTAATAGACTGCCTCAGAATCTTTGTGTGCCTCCCAGGGTATCCAGTGTACGATTGGAAGTGTCTCAGGGTTGTTCAGTGGTCAAAAGGAAGTCACT
Source organism: Notamacropus eugenii (assembly GCF_028372415.1). Lineage (NCBI taxonomy): Eukaryota > Metazoa > Chordata > Mammalia > Diprotodontia > Macropodidae > Notamacropus > Notamacropus eugenii. Next base: position 402,212,893 of record NC_092876.1, read on the forward strand.
ATAACATTTCCTTTACACAATAGTAGATGAGTTCAAGTCGTGGATAAAGTGTTTAGAACAAGGTGACATTTGTTGTTTTGGTTTTTGTATTCATTTAGCACTCAATTTTTCCCAATTAGTTGTAAAAACAATTTTTAACATTTGTTTTAAAGTGATCTTTCTAGAATAAATAAGAAAAGTAATTATTTGACAGTATAATCAATGAATAGTCAGACTAACCTGAAAGGACACTTTTCAGAATTCTAAAAGAAATATGTTTAAAAAGAAAAAATACATTTAAAATTGTTTTTACCGAGACTTGTGATATTATTAGTAGAGAGATTTATGTTGAGGAAATCCCTCTACCTATTCAGATGTGCCAGTGTTTTGTGATTTAATCTCTTATGGGGTAGTCTAGAAGAGAAATGATTTCGACCCAGGCCACACAAACTTTATATCAGGGGTTCATCCTGACTCTGATGACAGTTCTTTAGTCACTATACAAAGCTGTATTTCATGAATATTGTGTATTTAAAGATAATTAAGAAAAATATTATGTGAACATCAGTTGAGTATTCTGGGTTTAATTTTATACAAAGTAAAACATTCATTGCATGAAGTTTTATAACTGGGTACATGCAACAATTTTTATAGAATTCTGTTCATAAAAGAGAAGAATGAAACAGAGTTTTTTCATCTCATAATCTTTCATATTAATCTTTTTTTCTCATGTCTCATATTCCAAGCTCAAAACTTTTCTTCTCTTTCTAAAAAAACTCCTTAGAAAGATAAAAAAAAAGGTAGGAGAATGATATATTCCCATAGTCAATGTAAATAAAAGCTGAGGACATACAGTAAGAAACAAGCCACTGGAGTACAATTCTGGATCCCTGAAAGAGCTAAACTATGCCTTTCCTCATTACATTTAGAAATCTCTCATATATTCTAACAAAACTGATGTTTTGGTTTTCCTGATTGTGTTCTAAATATTATTCACACAGAATCACTGAGACATAGTGGATAGAGGGCCTTGTCTCACTAGCAGACAAATGAAATCAAGCCTTTCTTCATAATATTTTTAGATTTCTAAAGTATATACACTCACACTAACAATTGGCTTTCATCAGCCCCAGTTGTTTTCAGCTAGACAGTCTATTTTAATCCATTTTGTCATACAGATGAGACCACTTAGAGCCAGGAAAGTGAAATGACTGCTTAAGTTCAGACAGGTATCATCAGAAATGGAATTCTAACTCAGATCCTCTGAATCCAAAGCAGGTGATCTTTACCCTGCATGAAATAAACACTTTATTCATTTATATGCATATTTTAATTTTACATATAAAAAATCAGCTCCAAATCCTCCCCTTTTCTCTAGCTACTACACTATCCACTGAGAAGATGAGCAATATAGTACTCCTTATATGGGCAATATCTTGCAAAACACATTTCTATATTTGTAATGTTGCATATAATTTGCTTCAAGTTGCACTCAAATTTCAATAGGTTTCACTCTGCTTTTTCAACATAATTCTTTCAGAATTGTGGAAGACCACTGTATTAATCAGAGTAACAAAGTTGATTATCATAACACTATTTTTGTTATTTTGTATAATATACTCCTGGTTTTGCTTACTTCACTCAGCATCAATTCATGTAAGTCTTTTCAGGATTTTCTGAAATCTACCTGTTCATCATTTCTTATAGCTCAATAGTATTCATTACATTCATATACCACAACTTGCTCAGCTAGGTGGGCACCTCTTGATTTCCAATTCTAAGCCACCACAAAATAAGCTATTATAAATATTTTTGTGCAAATAGGTCCTTGTCCCCTTTTTATGATTTTTTTGGCATACAGATCTAGCCATAGTATTGGTGGGTCAAAAGGCATGCACATTTTTATAGCCCTTTAGACATATTTCCAAATTGTTCTCCAGAATGTTTGGACCAATTCACAACTCCCCAGTGGAAGCACCTTATTCTTATGACCCCTGGTTCAAATGTTTAAACCTGGAGTGAAATCTTCTTTAGATATTTACTAAAAACAGTTAGTAACCCACAGATTTATGATTTTAGTCTGAACCTGTGTAAGTAATTCCTCATGTCTAACCTACTAATACAAATAAGTAAATTAATGCCCAAGGGTCTTGCTCAGACCATTAAAAATTTAAGTGAATTGTCCAAATCCACATAATTTGTGTTATCAAAGATATTATGTGATCTAAGTTTTTTCACTTTCCAGAAACTAACTCTCTCCTTACTATACCTTACTGTTGTCTTTCATCTAATTAATTGGTACAAATGAAATAGTAGGCCAGTAATGCCTAAACACCTGAGAGCTGTAACCTGCTTTAATTAGCTTTCTTCTATCATCTTTACAAATAGTCCATTCATGCTTTCTATCAAAGACATGAATTTGTAAGATGGAAAAGGAGAATTAGGCCCAGAACCTGTGGGAATGGAAAAGAATTGTCAGACCATAGAAATAAATTTAATTGAATTTCAATTCAATATATATTCATTAGAGAAGAAATTGTAGCATTGATACAGCTTAAGCCTTGGAGTCAGAGAGAGCTGGATTCAAATCCGAACTTTCACATACGAACAGTGTCCAAGTGACTAAGGTGGTTCTTCGAGCATTGAGCTGCTAATTTACTTAGGTGGAGCTGTTTTTACAACAGCCAACTCCAGACCTCAGTAGATAACATATTTGGAGGGGTAGTAGGGGGAGAGGTATAAAACCCTTAGGTCTACAGTACTCTATAGGTTGGAGTTCTCCATGCTAATCAAATAAACAAAATACAGCCAAGATTTATATACCCCAATAGCCATACACTTCCTTCTATCCTCCAAAAAGAAACAAACTTTTATTAAGCATCTACTATGAACAAGATTTGTACTTGTGTCATGGGGGTATACAGAGATAAATAACTGTTTTAAAGTTTGTATTAGGCTAAAATAGGAATTTTTTTCATCAACTGGGGTAAATGGAATCTCCATAATCTTAAAGAGTACAGGGAATTTTATTTTTTGGCAGATACAAAATGAAAGTCTCCCACCTAAGAGATCTCTTCATTATATATTATTCAGTTTCCCCACTCAAACTAGCTTTGTGGTAAATTATTTATAAAGCATCACATCTCTGGAGTTATTTTGCACAATCAGTATTCTCTAAACATAGTCTCCTGGTAAGAACATTTTCATACTTCTGGATCCCAACTGAAAAATTATTTGGAAGTGATCCTGATAAGAACAGAAACTGACTGATGTGAATTTCTTTTCCCAGGTCTTCCTTGATTCAACTTCTGCTAGAAGCACTACCAAGTAAAGAAATAGCCAAAAGGTTGACAGGAATGGCACAAAGTCTGAACCATCTACGAACTGAGACTTATTACTAGGAATTTTGGCAGTGGGGATAGCCGTGGCAATTACCAGCATGACAGTGCTCTTGGTTGATGATGGAGGGAAGAGGATATTGCCCTCTAGAGAGAAGACAGAAATCTAGGACCATTAGTCCTAGGTTGTACAGGGGAAGGAGACAAGGCAGTAACACAAGTATATGATCTTAAATGTTCTTTGCTATCTAGTTGATAAAACCAATTCAGTACTACTAAAATACAGTAGATATCAGTGCAACTGGGCAAGGTAAGATCATCTGCACCAAACAAACACAAAAAGCTTTGCATTATTTTAAAAACTAAGGCTCATGATTTTTTCAGGCAGCTGCCAAATTCCTAATATTGAAGGGCATTTTCTCTTGTTATAAAATTTATAGATCTTTAGAGAATTCATAGATTCAAGTATTTCTTGTAAGGATGGAGATCCATGAAAACACAGTGGTAAATGGAAAATGTTTGCTTGTTTTGAGGGTTTTATCTTCTTTTTTTTGGTTGGGGGAGTCCGGGTAGAGGATATTTAAAAAAAGGAATGGAAAAACCATTTGCTTTCAAAATTCATGTTTTGATTCCAATTTGTGCTTATACAATTTGGAGGAAGATCACTGCAGAGTGTCCCAAAAATTTAGTGCAATTCATCTGCAGTAAGGCTTTTGGAATACTGTGTGCACATGTGTATATATACACATATGTATTAAAATGTATATATAGCCACACCTTTTTGCAGTTGATAAAAGTCTGTATTGACTAACTCAAAACTAAGCTTTGTCTTATAATACTAGAAACATGAAATATCATATTCCAAATATTCTCTTACAACATAGGCAGCAACAGATAGAATCGAGCAAATGAGCTATTATTTATTAAGCATTTTCAGTAGATTAGTTTTAGAGTTAATAATATATTACAAAAGTAAACAACATTTTTTTTTAAATCTATTGTCATGATTTCATTAGAACAGGAAACTTCCAGTGTGAATACTCCTTTTCTTAATGCAATATTCTATAATTTAAAGCATTAGAGCGTCCACTAGGAGCATAATTGGTTAAATATTTTGCCTATGGTGACACAGCTGATACATATCAGAGGCAAGGTTTCAGCCCAGATCTTCCCAACTCCGAAAAGAACCCTCTTTCCGAATACAACAGGCTGCTTTCTCCTTTTCATACCATTCATTTCTATACCAAATACATGAAAATCATTTCCAAACTGCGACCTCATTTAGATAGGGAACATAAAGCATATGTCAACACTAAGCTGTGTTTGACTGACTTCAGTGTTGATTGGATAGATTTAATGAGTCAATAAGACTCACCATGGGGTGTCTCCTTTTTGAAACCCTGGGAACATTGACTTCTGCCACAAATCATTCCTTTCTACCCAAGTTTTGTCTCATGTTGACTCTGGCAGCCTAATTCCTGATAGGTTAATCCAGGTATTTATCAGGGAAAGCACAAATTGTAATCAGCTGTGAAGGCTCTAACTCAAGAAATTGCCTGATCCTATCCCTTCTGCTTTATCTTGGCAGCACTGATTGGCTGTGGTTCCTTTCTAAATTGACAGGCTCTTATTGTTGCTTATGGAAATTTCTACAAGGTCTCAACCCCAATAGGGAAGTTATTGCATGCTATCATCACTGAGTTAATTATACCTGCTCACCCATCCTAGAAGTCTTTTATCAGCTCTTGGACAGGGAGACCGGAGATGGGGAATTGAGCACAGATAAAAGATATCCCTAAGGGGACTGATGAATAGAGTACAGCAACTCTCTAACTCACAGCTGTGTACCACACTACAATCTGCTAACCACAATATACTCTATCACACCCAAATCCTTAGAGTTGGGGATTGAATTTGATTCATGTTTATAACCCTCCACACCTTCATCTAGCAGAGTGATTTGTAATGCTTAGTTCTCAGTTAATACATTCTTTCTTTTTTTAATTTATGGAATAAAACAAAGCATTTCCATAACATAGTACAATATAAAAAGGTGATGGTACATGAAAATGAAAATCTGCTATGCACAACTTGCCATTACTTTCAAATATACAACAAAATTATCATGTAAATTTCTTTTTTCTTCCCTTTCCTCCACCTTAGAGATGACTATCATTAGACACAAATAAATGAAAAATGTAAAATCACTCTATATGTATTTCTACTCATCAGTTCTTTCTCTAGATATAGGTAACATCTTTCTTTATACATCACTTATTGTTAATTTGACTATTTGTAATAGACAAAATAAATTATTCACTCAAAGTTATTCTTAAAATAATATTCCTGTCACTGTATACAATGTTCTCGATTCTACTCATTTCACTCTTCGTTGTTTCGTGCAGGTCTTTACATGATGTTTTTCCCCCACAAAACCATTGAGTTCATCATTTATTATAACATAGCAGTATTTTGTCAAAATCATATACCACAAAGTGTTCAGTCAATTCTTAATAAAATGAATTGAATCAGAGCTCTATTCTTTTTCAGTTACTTTTCTAAAAGACTAATTCAGGAAAAACAGGTAGCTAAAATTTTATGCTTCAGTATTTAACTTAAATCTTTCATTGAAAACAATTCACAGATAGTAGTTTGCACCTAGTAGGTACTCAGTATATGCTTTTGAAAAGAGAAAAGAAGCTTGGTATAACATTGGGTTCATTGTCGCATTCTACTAAGATTTGTACTGATGGATGTTAGGCTTGATGTTTACTTTCGTGGCTACATGACGATGGATACATTTAGTTAATCCTCACAATGTGACACTGTTCATATTTTACAGATGAGTATAGTAAGCCCAAGTAACTTGTCCCATTCCATATCAGTACAAGATAGAGCTGATCCTCAATTCTGTGGCCTCAGTCTCTAGTTCTTTTAGTTACTATACATGTCTCTGAGGTACCTTATGACTGAGAATGGTAAGATATTGAACAGGATACACACACACTCACACACATATATACACACACATGCACACTCTTCTTTCCTTCAGATCACTTAAGGGTTGGAGGAGTGGAACAGATTTTAAAACTTTGCTTTCTAATTTAAGAGGGTGTTAATATTCCCCTCCTTGACAAAGTTCTGATAAGCCAGCCATCTGAAGTGTCATGTGATAAAAATACATACAAACTCTAAACAATCATATGTTAAAACATGGTTAATTAATAGATACCACACATTGTACTTTTGATAGGTTTTGGCCATAAACTCAGACAACATGGCAAAGCCTTGTGTTGCTTTCCAGTGAAATCTAATGTGATGTGTACTGATTTCAGATGGCCAGACTCATTTTTCGTTGTGCAAGAGCAGCAGTCAAAGCCCAAAGTTTTGAAATGCTAGCAACGTTCTCTATCACAGGCATAATTATTGTCCAAGTAGTAACTGTTACACAAAAGGGTCATTAAGAACTGGGACTTATGGTAGAGACAAAGGGGAGAATGGCTTTAACTGGACATCAGGAGAATTTGTGACATATAGGAAAGAGGACAAGGCATTGAGATCCAGAAAGATCTTGATACATGACCTTGGGCAAAGCACAACCTCTCTGAGCCACTCTCCTTACCCATAAGTAATAGATTCAGGCAAATTCTTGAGTTAAAGTTATCACAGATGATTACATTTTGTGCTTTCTTGAACAACTGCATTAAAATATAAAAAGTAGGTTGTCAGAATAACACTTGCAAAACATACTTTGCAGGATATTGTGAGAAAAGTACTTTGTAAATATTGATATTCTCTATTAATATAAGTTATTATTGTTTCCAGTTCTTCAATGGATTATTAAACATCTGTTGTACATATATCATTCTATATATCAGTGTTCAACACAGAATGAAACACCCAAAGCTCAGCCTGCTCTTACGACACAGTCTGCAATTGACCAATACTAAGTAGGCTCTTTCAAAACTGCTTTTCCTCTCCCAAGGATTCAGAGTTTAAACTTAGGCCACTGAGCTAAAAAAAAAATTACTATACGTAAAATTTATCTTGCAGTCTTAAAGGGAAATAACAGATGGCATGCAAGTGATAGTGGATTCCCTGAAAATTAGATCTAGAAAAAACTTAGATATCAGAAAATTCAAACTCTGCATTTTGCAGATAAGGAAACTGACACAGTGATGAAATATGATGTGCCCAGGGTCACGCAGGGAGTAATTAGCAAAATTAGGACTCTGTTTTCTAATTCTCAGCCCACTTTCTTTTCCATTGGATCGACATTAGCTTAGCCAATCAAATTTACCTTATTTTCACAACTATTTGGATATTCAAATATCCATATCCTAAAAAGCAATTGCTATTATATAGAAGGTCTAGTAAGTATAGAGACCCTGTAGCATTCTGACATTTGATACAACTAGCACGATGTCAGCTGCTAACAGGAAGTCTTCAGCATCCACAGGCAATACCTCATCCATCTTCAGATTCTGCACAGGTTATTCTGCATGACAGTTTCAGAAATCAATGACAAGCAAACGTATATCTCCCTATGTTATAACTATTCTCATAGTGATAATCTATAGCTTCAACATACAGATGCACAACAACTTGATGACTAGCAGATTTTAAGGATACAATTCACTTTTTTCAGTTGAATTTATTTAAAAAATATATTCATGTGTATGTGTATATATACATATATTTGTTTGCATGTACACACACATGCGATATAATTCTATGTATGCATATATACACATATATTTCACATACATGTTAATAATTCTATATGGTTGTATGCATACATTTTCTTTTGCGGGCTATATCATTCCACATTATGTATGTAAATGTATACATGTGCATATGCATATACACATACACAATTTTTTAAATAAACAAGTATAGAAAAATATAGACTTAAAGGTTGCCTATCATCAAGGTATCATGTATATTTGTGTGTATGTGTATATGTGAATGTGAATGTGTGCTTGTATCAATCACTCTTTCTGTCTCTCTCTATTTTTAGGCAATAAAGAATGAACCCAGCAGGAACTGGCATTCTATACAAGATTCAATTGTGTGACTATAAAGATATGGTCTACTGTAGAAAATTATTTATGAAAGCTTGCCTGTTTGTTTTTTATTTTCATTTTATCAAGAATGCCCTAAAGCTTATTTAGAACACTTGAAATCAAGAGAGACAGAAGCAGACAGACACAGAGTGACAAATCGATGCAGAGAGATTATAAAAATTAACATATTGTCAACTTTTAAATATCTTGAAAACCGATCTCCCAATGCTTTCAGAATTTTATGATCTGCAGAACCAGTATCTTCTTTGTTTATTTGATCTCTCTGGTCCAAACAGGAAAAATGAAAGGATAAAAACAAGTCTTATTGTTCAGAGATGATGCATGGTTGAATGAGCAGCCCGATTGAGTTAGTCCAGCAGCATAGAGCTAGCATAGACAAATCAGAAAGACAATGAGCCAAGCCCAGATTGGAACAGGAGGAATGGAATATTGGCTGGGTCACATTTGAAAAATTGTCCAATGCTTCCAACAATCATAAGCTTCCCTGGCAAAAAAAAAAAAACCCTCATATTCTAAACATCACTAAAAAAATGATATATATTATATTGGTTATGAATTGTGGAACACTATGATTTCCAAAGACTCAAAAAATCAGATGACACAAAAAGTAATGGAGATTTACAACTGGAAACAAGATCAACCATGATGACTTGCACACAACAAATGGTATAGATATATCTTGGAAAAAGTGTATTCATCATTGGTCATAAAGGGAAGATGAGGGATACTAGATAGATTTTTGAAAGTGCTGACCCACATAACATTTAAAGGTCAAATATGTCAATGTATTTTGTATACTCTCTATGGAGGACTGATGGGAGGGTGTGGAGAAGAATTGCAAAATATGGGAAGGCAGAAGTGAATTACATATGCCTAGCATTTTCATCCCCTTCCCCCTATATGTGAATAAAATCACAGGTCTGGTCCAAAAGTAAAAAGAAAGAAGATATCATTGTTTTTCTTACCTTGACCAATAATGGATGGATAGACAGAGAGAAAATATTACAAGCAGCCAGGAAGAAACAATTCAAGTATTATGAAAATGCAATCGGGATAATATAAAATCTAGAAGTTTCTACATTAAGGGATCAGAGGACTTAGAATATGATATTCTAGAGGTCAAAAGAGATAGGATTCAGGCCAAGAATCGTCTAACCAGCAATACTGAGTACGACACTTCAGAGGAAAAAAAATGGAACTTCAATGGAATAGAGGACTTTCAAGTACTGTCATTGAAAAGACCAGAGATAAATAGAAAATTGACTTTCAAACACAAGAATCAAGATAAGCATGACAAGGTAAACAGGAAAGAGAAGCCATAAGGGACCTATTAAAGTTGAACTGTTTACCTTTCTACATGGAAAGATGATATTCGTAACTCATGAGATCTTTCTAAATATTAATATAATTGAAGGGAATATATATATGTATATATATAGATATAGATATAGATATACAAACACATGCACACACATAGACACACACGTATACATATACACATACATCAGTTTGTTGCTAAATTGGAGGGAAAGTTGTGCCAATACACTTTTGGCGGAAGCTTTCAGAATTTTGGTGTACAGTACTGCATTTGCTCAATTTGGGTCAGAACACTCACAACCACTAAGACTGGTCTGATGAAAATGATGGGGAAATTCAGAATTTGCTAAATGAAAAATGAGAACTCCACAGGATTTACCAGCAGGATAGTTCATTTCTAAGAAGGCAGCATTTAATTCCATCAAAAGTAAAGTACAAGCAAAGCTAAGAGAGATGCAGGACTCCTGGCTCAGTAAGAAGGCAGATGTAATTCAGTTTTATGCTGATAGTAACAATCCAAAGAGATTTTATGATTCCCTGAAAGCTCTTTATGGACCAAAAACCTATGGTGCATCACAACTACTCAGTGCTGATGGAGCCACATTGATTAGTGATAAGGATATGATCCTAGAGAGATGGGTTGAACACTTCTATAGTGTTCTCAACAGACTATCAAAGCTGAGGCCACTGACCATTTACCTCAGGTTGAAGTCAATCCCTCCTTAGCTAAACTTCCAATCAAAGAAGAGGTTTTGAGTGCCATTAGGCTCCTTTCATGTGGCAAACACCTGGTGCTGATTCTATTCCAGGTGAGATTTACAGGGTAGAGGAACCAATGCTCATACAAAGGCTGCCTGAAATTTTCCAGGTTATATGTCAAGAGGAGGTTATCCTCAAGGAGTTCAAGGATGCCTCCTTTGTCCATCTCTATAAAGGTAAATGGAATAGATTGTCTTACAACAATCACAAGGGGGTCTCTCTCTTGGTCATTGCTGGCAAGATTCTTGCTAGAGTCCTCTTTAATAGGATGACCTTTCACCTGGAAGATGGTCATATATCTGAGAGCCAGTGTGCCTTCAGAAAAGGCCAAGGAACAGTTTATATTGTGTTTGCTGCCCAACAACTCCAGGAGAAATGCCAGGAGCAGAACAGAGGTCTGTACACATTTGTAGATCTGACCAAGGCCTTTGACACTGTTAGTTGTGAGGGCTTATGGGAAAATTATGTCAACATTTGGTTGCCCTGAGAAGTTCCTCAGCATTGTATGTCAATTTCTTGATGGCATGTTTGTCTGAGTTCTGGACAGTGGACAATACTCTTGTGCCTTCCCAGTAACCAATGGAGTTAAAGAGGGTTGTGTGCTAGCTGCCATGCATGATGGTTTCAGCCATGATGTCAAATGCTTTTAATGAGAATGAGCACAGCATCAAGGTCAACTATCGTATTGATGGTAAGTTCTTCAATTTGAAAAGGTTATGAGCCAAGACCAAAGTAGAGTGAGTATTGGTGCATGTTCTGTTTGCAGATGATTGTAAACTCAATGCGGCCTCTGAAACTGAGATGCAGCAAAGTATGAATCAATTCTCTTCTGTCTGTGCTAATTTTGGTCTAATAATCAATACCAAGAAAACACAGGTGCTCCATCAGCCATCATCTCACCATCCATATGTGGAACCATCAGTTACAACAAATAGAGAAGTTTTAAATGCTGTAGACAAGTTCACTTACCTTGGTAGTGTACTTTCCAGGGATGAACAATGAACAATGAGGTTGACACATACATTTCCAGAGCTAGCTCAGTGTTTGGGAGACCCCAAAGAAAAGTTTGGGAGAAAAGAGATATTAGACTACCAAACTGAAGGTTTACAGAGCCATTGTTGTATGCTTGCGAAACATGGATAGTCTACCAGAGCCATGCCAGGAAACTTAATTGCTTCCATTTGAACTGTCGAAGGAAGATTCTGAAGATTACTTGGCAGCATAAGGTACCAGAGACTTAGGTCCTTACTCAAACTAAACTGCCAAGCATTCAAACTATGCATCAGAGAGAGAAAATCCAATGGGGTGGACATGTTGTTTGAATGCAAAATGTACGCTTGCCAAAAAGGTCATTTTATGGAGAACTCAAATGGGGCAGAAGAAATGATACAAAGACACTATCAAGGTCTTCTCTAGAACTTTGTATTTGATTGTGGGACATGGCAGACACTGGCACAGAACTGTTCAGCATAGCACACCCACATCAGAAAAGGTGCTGTACTCTATAAGCAAAACAGAATTGAAACAGCACAAAGGAAATGTAGGATGTGTAAATCTGGAGTAATAACCCCAAATGTTCACACAAACTATCTGTGCCCAATCTGTGATAGAGCTTTCTGAGCTTTTATTGGTCTGATCAACCATAGTCATACACATTGAAACTTCACTTTATCATGGTGATGTCATTTTGGTCCTTTTCGTGAATGAAAGATAACAACCATGTCTGTATGTCTATGTACATATACATATATATATTATATATATATAATATATATGTATATATATATTATATATACACACACACACACATTTATAACATATATGTGTATGTGTACATAAATCTATACATCTTTCTCTCTTTCCATATATGTGTGTGTGTATGTACCTACCTACATACAGGGAGAGAGAGTGACCTGAATGTGAAAGGATGATATCTAAACAAGAAAATTAAGTGTTGAGAGAAATGTACTAGGAGAAAGAGAAAGGGAGAAATAGAATGCAATAAATCATGCCACATAAAAGAGGCAAGAAAGAGCTTTTACAATTGATGGGAAGAAAGGGAAGATGGGAGAGAATAAGTGAGCTTTACTTTCATTGGATTTGGCTTCAGGAGAGAATAACATATACACTCAATTGAGTATGGATGTTTATCTTACCCTACAGGAAAATAGGGGGGAAGGGGATAAGAGAGGAGGAATAATAGAAGGGATTTCAGGTTGAGGGAAGGTATAATCAAAAGCAAACACTTTGGCAGAGGAACAGGTCCAAGGAGAGACTAGAATAAATAGAGAGTGAAAGAGGATAGATGGAAATATAGTCTTTCACATAATGCCTATTATGGTAGTGTTTTACATGAGTACACATGTATAACCTATACCAAATTGCTTGACTTCTCAATTAGGGTGGATGGGGAAGGGGGACAAGAGAGAATGTGGAATTCAAAGCTTCAAAAATGAATGTTAAAAATTGTTTTTATTTGCAACTATGAAATAAGTTATATGGTCAATGTGGTATAGAAATCTGTCTTGCCCTACAGGAAAGTAGAAGGAAATGGGGCAAAGGGCAGAGTGACAGAAGGGAGGGCAGATTGTAGCAAAGAATAATCCAAATGCACAATGTCCTGGGTGAAGGGGAGGGAGAGATTGGGAGAAAATTTGAAATTTGAAAGTTTGTGGAAATGAATGTTGAAAACTGAAAATAAATTTTTTTTAAAAGCTCATGTTCTGATGAGGGAGACAACATATGCATTTATTAATATGTAAAGAATAAATATAAAATAACCCAAACTAATGCAAGATGCAGGGGCACTAGAAGGTGAAAGGATGAAGAAAGATTTCTTAAAAAGGTAGCGACAGCAGAGTTTTAAAAGAACTTAGTAAATCTATGAGGTGGAGCTGAGAAAACAGTGTATTAGAAGCATGGGGATATTATGTTCAAAGCATGGCTATAGAAGTGATAGTTCTGTAAGGAACAGAAAGTCAAGGTGGCTGGGGCATAGAGCATAGGAAAAGGAATACTGGATAATGAGGTTGGAAGTTAAAGAGTCGGATTGCAGGAGTGGGGAACCTGATGAGGCCACATGTGGCCCTCTAGGTCCTCAAGCGTGGTTCTTTGAATCCAAACTTGACAGAACAAATCCTTTTAATAAAAGGATTTGTTCTGTCAAACTTGGACTCAGTCAAAAGGCCACACCCAAGGATCTAGAAGGCCACACTTGGCCTAGGGGCTGCAGCTTCCCAACCCCTGTGTTAAGTGTTCTAAAACCTAATCAAAGAGTTTTATATATTATCCAAAAGACATTGGAATTTATTGAGTCAAAGTAAGATATAGTCAGACCTGCACTTAAGGAAAATCACTGTGGAAGCTCTGCGAAATATGTGTGTGTGTTCATGTGTATGTGTATAAGAAACATGAAGCTCCATCTAAATTTTATTATTTTTACTTTAATAAATGAAAAACCTATAATTTTACAGTTATATGCTACTTACAGCTAAATAGTTGTTGCCTGATAACTGCTTTGCTGCAAATATACTACCACTTAACCAACTTGGTGATGAACCTCTCTGAAAGTATCTTTGCTGGAGTTTGGACAACAGGCACATAATAGATTTGTATTTACATGTAAGCAAAGTTGATAGAGTGACAGGCCCAGAGTCAGGAAAACTCATCTTCTTGAGTTCAAAGCTGAAATTCAGACATTTACTAGCTTTCTAACCCTGGGCAAGTCACTTAACCCTATTTGTTTCACTTTCCTCATCTATAAAATGAGCTGGAGAAGGAATGGCAAACTACTCCAATATATTTGTCCAGAAAATCCCAAACGGGATAATGAACAATTAAGCACATCTGAAAAAATTGAACAGCCGCATTTATATTGAAATCATCTGAACTTCAAGGTAAATATGTCTTTTGGTAAAACCTTTGATAATTCATTCACCACCACCTCATCCACATCATGACAAGGTATCAGAGGGGTTTTAAAAATGAATTTTCAGTCTTTCCTAACATCTAATAAAAATTGTCTCTTTCTTCAGAAATTTGCACGTCAAAATATCTCAGTTTCTGAAAAAAGAACGCTAGGGTCCAGAAAGATGGAAGCAGTTGCCGATTGTCACACAACCAGCTAGCCAGTGACAGGAACAATATTTTCATAAAACACAAAGATTACTTGAGTATAGACAAGGGGGAAAGAGGTCTCAGCCTAAAGGTCAGAAAATTCACATGGGAACTAGAAAAAAAACATAGAAAATGCCCAGCCTCTACAAGTCTCCAACTGAAACCTAAAGAGCTGGGCAGAAAGGTTTGGCATGACCTGCTTTGCCATTTGCCAGGAAGCGAATCTTCCAGGCAACCAGACCTTACCGCATATTGTGCCTGGAGGGAAAGAGGCCATTAGCACAGACCTTAAGAGAGAGAGGCAATGCTTTATATGCCACTCAGAAACTAATGAAAAGCCTATTCAAATAGAACTGGTGCTTCATACAGGCTCTTAAGTAAAGGAGAAACATGAATATTATATGTTTATTATTTTTTTTCTTTTTGCTAAGAAATAGTTACCTTGACTGAGCTCTTTCCTTATTAAAAGATAACTCAGTTGTCACTTCTCTACAGGAAGGTAAACAGATGCTGTTTACTTGTGAAATTTCTGGGGCTTAGGAAAAGCATGGATCCAAATGGGCAAAAACTCAAGAACTAGTCAGGTCAAGAAAGATTGCCACCCACCCCATGTCAAAGGTCAAGAGCCCAAGATGGAGTATACAAAAGGAAGGGCAAAGGCACAGATTATAAAACAGCACTGTCTATGCAGGAAGAGTGATATAATGTCTGTTGATCTGTACCAACCTTCCTTGCCCATTCCCTACTGTGATGCACTGGTGTGGTCATGGTTCAGAGTCTTCTATTTTCTCACCTGAATCAAACATTCCCATGAGGCTGTGGATTTAGACTGCAGAAATAGTAATAAAATATTATGTTGCTATCTTTAGGGTGTAACTGAAAAGAACTTCTGACATCATTAAAACTTGAATTTAGCATGGGGACCCACAAGAACTAAGTCTTTCAGCTTCCACAACTGAAACTGTATCTCTTTTTCTCCCTTTTTCTGATACTAGGATTGTTGCCCTACTCTCCTGGTACACACAATCATTATTTTACATTGCCATGTACACTCAAGACCTCATTCATGATTGCTCCACAAATTACCAAAGCTCAAGGGCTAATTGCTTGTTAGAACCTGCCTTCCCTAAAATTGAGCATTTAAGGCAATGTTTTTCTTCTTTGCCCTTGTTCTGTCCTCTTTTGTTTTTCAGGACAAGGTAAATCAATTGGGATGTATGGATAGATATTGCAAACAGACAGATTTCACCAAAATGTAAGGAAAACTTCCTAACAGTTAAAACTATCAGGAATGGAATAGGCATCTTTATAAACATTTGCAACGATAAATATTTGTTGTATTTAACTGAAATGTCTTAAAAGTAGTGAGTTCCCCTAAACTAAATGTTGACAAGGGAAGTCTGGATGACAACTTTTGAGAAATGTTGAAGAAAGGATTTTTGTTTAGGTTTATTTTAAATTAGATGGTCTTTGACGTCCTTTCAGATATTTAAGATTTCATGATTCTGATGACATGCTCTAAAAATACTATTTGCATCATTCAATTATTTCACTGTTACTTCAAGGATCTGTAATTAATTATTTGGGAAATTCATCAATAAATCAGATCAAAACAGGGCTATATCATAGTAGCTGTCCTGTGATAATTTCTACAGCCAATAAAAAAAAAATAATCATGTTTCAGCCAACATCCAAATTTACCTAAGTTGAAGATGGCTATTTTGGCAACCCTACCTGTCACCCCCATACTTCACCAGTCTGACTTCTTGGTAATAGGTTCTGCTTTAAACTAGACCATGAATTCAAGTTTTTCCCCTTTAGATAATCTACATGTAAATATCCTAGTATGACTACCGCTGACTCAGCTACTTAAGATCCAGTATTGTGTCCTTTATAGTTTGTTTGGATATCTCAGAAGAAATATACTTTGCTGTCTTTTAAGAAACAAGGGAATAAAATCAATACCTAGATGAGGTACCAGATGTAAATTTTGGAAGAGCCTCGTCCTCTTCCAGTAGACATTTAAATGCATCGTCTTAACATGTTTTAAAAACAAGTCTGAGTAGATGGCTAATTACAAACCTTGATCTTTTTGGGGGGAAGAGTGAAGAAAAATGGTTTTGAAAATATTTGGATAGGGGCAGATACTCACTGGGAAAGTTCAGCCCTCTTTCCTTTAACCTCTGTTGCTTATCCATGCCCTTACTAAAAGTCAGAAAATCATACTCTGCATGCTGTATATTATGGTAGAATACAGTGGCACAATTATATCTCTTATTTTGAATAATATGTATCTGTTAATTGGGCCTCCTGGAATCTGGAAATCCAGTTTGCCTCATGTGTTACTTATATATCATGTAAATGTGACTAGATATTGGAGGTCATGTTATTATCGCTGACTCCCTTTTTGAATTTTTCCTCAGTGAATTATTAGGACCCTCCCCCTGCTATTGCTCCTTCCTGTGTTGTAGCTACTGCTGTTGGTGTGATTTGGTTCAGCAGATATATGAAGATAGTTATCTTCTTTCTCCTGCATTTTCCCTTTAAATATCTCTTGATCACAAGACTCCAGTGAAGTAGGTCTTACCCATCCCCATTAGGTTCCTGGTTAAGTGCTGTTCAAGAGTCCAACACTTCTATGTTTTAAAACGTAGAAATTCAAACAGCATTCTCAAACACCACTTAAATAGCTGCTCACATAATAATAGCTAGTATTTAACATATGTAAAACACTACACACATATACTGCATACACATACACACACAACACGTATATTTCTATTGTCCACTTGTGTCATTCAGGTCTGACTGTTCATGACCTCATTTGTGGTTTTCTTGGCAAGGATGCTGAAATGGTTCTCCATTTCCTTCTCTAGCTCATTTTACAGATAAACAACTGAAGCAAACAGGATTAAGTGAGTTGCCCAGGGTCACATAGCTAGTAAGTGTCTGAGGTCAGATTTGAACTCATAAAAATGAATCTTCCTGATTCCAAGCCCCACAGTCTTTGTCTGGATGTGTTTTCACAGGCTATATAGAATGAGAATTTCTTGGCCTCTCAACCATCTCATATAGAAATGTCAACTTTTATGTATTTCTCATCTACTTTTCCACTGCTAAATGCATGATTAGAAATAGATTTTTTAAAATCCTAATTTAGGAATTAGGAGGAAAATTTTATCCTTGTATCATATAAATAACTTAAGAAAAATCTACTAATAGGTTATGTTTCATTCTATAATATGCCTCTCATTATAACTTAAAAATACTTTTTATTTCCTTTCCAAACTCCTTAAAAATAAGCAAAAAAGACACACCTAGGCTAACAGATTTTTTAAACTATTAACAATTAAGTTTTAAATTTCAAAATTAAATATCAAATAAATGAACATTTCTATATTGTAGGAATATTTCCATATTGCTAATATAATTATAAATCCAGAATATACAGAGCTTCCTCTTCTTAAGTACACAATAAATTGGTATACAGAGTAGCCTAAGGATTCCAGATCCTTACAAAATTGATTATTATGTCCCAAGGTTCAGTAAGAGCAAGGGTGTTAACCACTGGCATAGAGCACAAATACACAAAAATGAATGGGACATCTCAAATACAGTATGGCAGAACTTATTTTAGACTAACAACGTATACCACAATAAGCTCCAATGGAATACATGACTCAAAGATCTTCTGGTGATGTATTTCACATCATAGATAGAAAGGATTACAGAAAGGAGGACTATGATAGTATCTACCTCATAGGACTGCTTTTAAATAATATGTGTAAAGTGCTTTGCAAATCTTAAAGATCTATATAATTATTACCATTATTTTCATTTTTGTTGTTCTTATTTCCCCTCTTAGAAACGTATAATATTTTCACTCTTTAAAGTCTTTCTATCTTAGCAGAAGCTTCCAGCTTGGCTAGCCCTGCTGAAATGGCCTTCAGAACCTAGAATCATTATGGAAACATGATGAAGCCACTAAGTAAGTATTTATGTGTTTAATAGTAGTAAATAAACCATAGACTTTCACTACCACATCAAGGTAGTTTGAGTTATTAGAATGGAGGTGAATTTTACTAGTTTTGATACTTAAAATGTTTTAAAAAGGGAATAGAAAATACCAATGTTTTAGGGTGTTTCTTAAAAGAATTCATAATTTATACTAACCTTTATGAAGCAAATGTAATTTAGATTGCTACATAATATGATATCTATATTATATTTTACAGTGTGTATATATATATATATGGCATATGTACTAAATGTGTTTTATACACACACCTGTATATATATATATATATATACATTCTCATATACACACATGTATATCTAATACATGTATAATAGATATGAATATAAGTAATGTATGTAATTATGTCCTAAGATATCACTGGTAGAGTGAGGAAATAAGAAACTCCTTTTACCAATATAGATCAGCACCTGCTTTGTGACTTCAAGTATCAGAGAACTGCCTATGAGGTTAAGTCACTTGCCTATGGTTTCAGAGCACCTGTGAGTCAGAAACAGTATTGAATACAGAGATTCCTAACTCTGAGACCAGTTTTCTCTCCATTAAACCATGTCGCATCTCATATCTTTATAACTGTGATCATCAAGTTTCTGTAAATGGAACCACACTATTTTCCCATCTGGACTAAATTTTAGGGTTTAACTTTGAAATTATCAAAAAAAAAGTATTTATAGTATAGTTTTACATGTGAGTTTCATTTTGGTCCCATAATAAATAATCTTTCTATTAGTTTATAATTGTATTCAAAGTCTCCCCTCAAGTTTTTCATCACTCTTTTTCATGTTTCATCTGAAACAAAGCTTTCAGATACGTGGATCTCCGATGTCTCTCTCAAGATTTTTTCTTTTTCCCGTGTGTTCTTTTAAAGCCCATCCCAAGCCTATTGAGATTCCATACACACAAGGAAAAGAAAATAGCCCTGAAGTGGTCTACGCTTTGGAAAAGAAAAGAAAATTTAGTCTTTTCTGGGTAAGCAGAAATTTTTTTAGATTGAAGTAAAACATTTTTGCAGTTTAGGCGCTGCTGACATAACATTTGACATCATCTGAACTAAAAAGAACTTATTTCTGATCCCCACCTTTAACACTGGCCAGTCATCTCTCATATCTCTTGACACACTGACCTCAAAGATGAAGTCTGCATGCTCCTTCATCTTAACTGCCACAGCCATTATCAGACTCTTGTTTCACCTCCACTCCATACATGACCTCTCCTCTTTTGAGGAGAACATCATCCTATTACGCTAGTCTTCCCAGATCCCTGCTGCTGTAATATAATGGCCTCCACAGCATCATCCTACTTTTCTCGATGCGTATAGCACCAAGCTAACAGTCTATTGTTCAATTCTTTTTTAGCTGTGTCTGACTCTTCATGACTTCATTTGGTCGCTGTTGTTTTGGCAAAGATACTAGAGTGGTCTGCTGTTTCCTTCTCCAGCTCATTTTACAGATGTAGAAACTGAAGCAAATAGGGTTAAGTATATTGTCTGGGGACACGCAGCAAGTGTCTGAGGCTAGATTGGAACTCAGGAAGACCAATATTACTGATTCCAGGTCCGGCACTTTAGACATTTTGCCAACTAACTGTCCGAATCTAAGAGTCTAACTCTTCTCGGTATAGGGAATGTCTGTGTTTTATCTGTTGTTTGTATATTCCCCAGTCCATACCACATTGCCTTGACCACAGCAGTAGACATTTCATTGCGTATGTTGGATGTTGTTGAATGAATAACTTCACACTACACTCGATTACTTTGAAATTCAAAACGGTGACACTTCTATCACAATCTGGTTCTCAGTTCATAACAGCTTACATTTATTTACTTATGTTTTCAAAGCATTTGTCTCATAACAATCTCATGTGTATTTGAGGAAACTAAAGTTGAGAGATAGTTAAGTGACTTGCTTATAGTCACAGAGTTAGCAACTGTTGGATCTGGGGTTGAAATTTAGGCTTCCTAATTCCTGGTCCAATACTCTTTTTCTTACACTTGACTGAGGAACCAATCTCCTCACTTCTCATGCCCTTCTTCTTTATGCCAACTACTGTTAGGGGTCATGAAAACTTATGTTTTATCATTGCAGAAAACTGTTACATCTCACCTTAAAAATACCTGGGACTAGAATTCCCTTCTCTTACCACACATTTTTGATCTTTTATCTTGCTCCATTTGTATGTGCTCTTCATCCTCATCATGACCTTCATCTCCATCTATTCTCCCAGTTAGTACTTGTTCTTGTTTTATATCACTCCTTTCATTGCAAAGTCCTACAATTCCTCATCCCTTCAGGATCCAATTCAATCCCTCTCAGCAGACAACCTTGCCTTCTACTACACTGAGATGTTCGATGCCATTGCCTCTCATCTCTCTCTCTCTCTCTCTCTCTCTCTCTCTCTCTTTCTCTCTCTCTCTCTCTCTCTCTCTTTCTCTCTCTCTCTCTCTCTCTTTTTCTCTCTCTCTACATATATGTGTGTGTGTGTATATATATACTTACGTGTGTACATACATACATGCATATACATACACATATATGCATGTATGTACATACATACATGCATATACATACACATATATGCCCATGCATTTCTTTTTTCCTTGAGCCTCAAAGGATAATGTTGCCCCCATAATGAAAGGTCTTTACAGGTCATTGAGTCTAAACTCAGAATTTTAGAAACAAAGAAATTAAGTCCATAAAAGTGAAAGGTCTTATCCAAAGTCAAACAAGTAGTAAGGTACAGATGTAGGATTAGTTCCAATGAAGTTATATATATATACATACATACATACATACATACATACATACATAAATACATATATATATATATATATATATATATATATATACACACAGTGCTTTGCAAACCTGAAAGCATTACATAAATATTTTGTTGTTGTTTTTAGAACCCAGGTCCTCTGACTCCCAAATCAAATCCTCTTTCTGCTGTAATCCTTTGCTTCTTTTCACTTCATATGTTTCCTAAGTCGAGGGATGCCTCTCAAGGTTTTTTGTTTTTGTTTTCACTCACTACCATATGATTTCTCACTTCACATTCAATAATCTTTTCTTTGCATATAACTTCATCTTCAACTTCTTCTGTCTGTCTCTCACTATATCTCTGTCTCTGTCTCTCTTTGTCTCTATCTCTGTCTGTCTCTAATCTTGACTCCAAATATCAGTCCCACATATTCAACTATTGTCTGTCTTTCATTTCTACCTAGATTGTCTACTAATAAATCAATCCTAACATGTCCTGAAATGAATTTATTTCACCCCAATAAATCAATCAATTTTTAGTTATTAAAGTGCGTATTCTGTACAAGACACATTTACTAAGTGCCTACTATGTACCTATCTCAAATGGATTTCTCTATTGTCTCCAATATTATTACCATTCTCTTAGTCACCAAGGTTCAGAACTTCTATATTATCTTTGTCTCCTCTTTGTCCTTAGATACCTAGTCAACAAGTCAAGAGACTCCTTGTATGTAATATTCCTTACATCTATCCCTTCCTTTTCATACTCACCGTCACCAGGAACTATCTTATTTTTCAGTCTATATTCCCAATATTTTGTATAGCAGTTTGCACTCAGTGCTTAATAAATCTTTTATTCACCTATTCACTCTAATGGAACTCTTAATTTCTGGGCTACTGCAATAACCCTTATTCCTTTCACGTCCGACTATTGCAATAGATTTCTCAATGACCTATTTGCCTACAATATCTTTCCTTTACTGTTAATTCTGTACACAAGTATCAGTTTAGTTCATGGAATGCCAGTGAGCCAAAGAGATAATAGCATTGACCTTGTCCCACAGAAAACTTGTCCAGTACATCAGTATTGTGAAAACTGGGCATATTTGGTGGACATTTTTCTACCCTAGTGATATCATTTTTCCTTGATCTCTCTTCACAAATGGTCTTTTCTCCATGGTTTGCTTAGGGCCACTGGTATCTGGAGATATCAAAAAAATCCAGGATTATATTTATTTCTATGTATGGAATATTTACATACAAAGCTGTACTTTATACCCATTTGAGATAGAAAAGAGAGCATAAGTATCTGAAGACAGTACAAGAATTTTACTTCTCCTTGAAAACAAATAGGGATTTAAAAAGAGCTGTGAAATTCTGAACAGCAGCACACAATTGTAAAGCAGTAAGAGCCCAAGGTTATTTGTTGAACCACCTGGGAACCCCCATAATGCATATCACATGAAATTACCTCAGGCCACTTTTTGCAACATAAGTGATTCAATTAACTGTCATGCTCATTGTGGAATGATTGTGTTTGACAGCAATTAAAGGGTATGGGTCACAAAAAATTGGAACACCTCTTGCTAGTGAAAAAGAGTGCTAGAGGGCATTTTAGAAATCTCAACCTTAGCTCTTAGAGTGATTTTAAAATCACCCCTTCTTACAGGTATTCAATGTCAATTTATAAACATTTGCCATATGTCTACAGCTTATAAATTCACTCCTAATACATGCATGCACTTACACATAAGTGTATAATATTTTGATTAAGAAAAAAAACTACGTCCTAAGCACAAACATGCAGGTTAAGATACTCTGTAGGTAATACTCCTAATTCGTATGCTTACCTCATAAGGCCCCTGGCAAGATAACAAAGTATATGTGTATATGATTTTTACATTTGAAAATGCATTCATCATCTTGTTTACACAAAAACTATGTGAGACAAGAAGGGAGCTAATAATATTCCAGTTATACAGAAGAGGACACTGAGGTCCAGAGAGAATCAATGATTTGCATAAGGTCACAAGACTAATAAGTGGTAGCACAGGCAGTCCTAGTCCTTGGCTCTTTCTTCTATGATGTCATGCTCTCTTGAAAATGAGATAAAAGTTTGGAGAGTAAAAACAAAGGATATAAACATGCTGTAAAATATAAAAGATACGCTATAATCATGTGCAAAGATATAAATAAAGAAATATTAAAGTCATTTGTTTCCTAACTTGAAAAATTTTTGGTACCTGAGATGAGTATTTGAGTGTTAATGAAAATGGCTAGAAACCCAAAGCACTACACCTCACCAAAATCACAAATAGAGATGTTTTATATGCCATGACAGAGGAATGTGCAAATGGGTAAATATTTTTATCAATCTAAAAATTTAAAATGTGTATACTAAGAGGTTTATTTTTTATTTTATCATTTTAAATTTCCTGTTCTAGACTTTAAGACTTTTCTTAATTACCTTCACCCAAAAAATGACTATATTTATTGTTTTGTTAACATATGAGAAAAATATTTAGTTTTGAATAGATTTATGAGTAGACAATTGAGAAATTCAGGGGAAACCCATACCAGATTTGTTATTACAGCAATACATTTGCAAAATACAATTAATTATTTCATTTATAGTCACAATATCAAGCAATAAGAGACAACATTGAATGGCTCTTAGAGCTAACTAGCCTTAGAGTCAAGACAAGCTAGCTTCAAATTCCATGTGTGAAATATACTGGCTATGTGACAGGTTATAAGAGCTAGAATAAAATCTTCAATATGTTGAGTAAGTCTTTTAGGGGGAAATTATGGCAGGACAAGGGCCAGATTAAAAAGAGAAAGAATGAGAAGTCATGTGTGGGACATAACCTGCACCTCTAGATTTGTGGAATTTTAAGTTTCACAACTGCAGGGTGTACATGCATCAGTAAAATCACATATCCATTGAAGTATTCCTTTTTCCTTTTATCCTAGTTTTTATAACAGTTAAAGATTGCACTGATGTGTCACTTGGACTTTCTATCTTTTTATCGTTTCTAATCCCATACTTGTTGGATGACAGCTTTATTTTTTGTCTTTTTTCTCATGTCAGTCTCTACGAAATTGAACCATTGTCAGTTTGGCTAACTTACAGGGTTTTTTCTTCCAAGATTGGGATATTCCAAAGGGAGTAACATATGGCATCACTGGGACAAAAATAACATTAAAAAGATTAATATTTGTTTCAGAGAGTCACTTAGGATCATTTAAAGCACTATAAAATTTCCACCATGTGATTTAGTCCAATCTCTTCTTGTTCCATAGTGATCACAGATCCTTGCTCATCTACCCTGCCTCTTTAAGATCTATGGGTTGCCTATCTATCAAGATCATGGACAGTTAGGTGCCATAGTCGATAGAGCTCTAGGATTGCAGACAAGAAGATCCAAGTTCAAATGTGGCCTCAATCTGGTTAAGTCATTTAACACGTATGCCTCAGTTTCCTCCACTTTAAAATTAGGATAATAATAAAACACATGGCTAATGGGGAGTTATAAAAAGGATAAAATAATATTTGTGAATCACTTAGCATAGTGCCTAATACACAGTACGTGCTCAATAAATGCTTCTTTATGTACTCTCAAAGATTCTATGCCATAGTTATTGACATTTTTCTTCCTCTTGTTAAACTGATTTCTTTTCAATAGCTATCGATCTCATTCAGCAGGCCTAACATCAATATCAATACAAAATTTCCCTTAGATTAGGGAATTCCCAGTGTAAACATCATCAGGACAGTGGGGAGAACCTTTACAAATACATATTTTTGTTTCATGGATCATTTGACATTTACAATCAAATGATTCTTTTATAAAAAAGTATTTCTGATGCTAGAACTGTCAAAGAAACTTACAAGATAATAATGCACACATCAGAAGCACTGTTTTGGAGGAAAACATATAAAGCTATTATTTTATTTAGCAGAATCATAGAATTTTAGAGTTGTTGATCAACTTTGATCAAGTTTAAACTATATAGGAAAGGTATACCATTATAAAAAATACAAGAAATATTTAGACAACCTGTTTCAAGATCTCAAAGGAGTGGGAATCCACAAACACTTCTAGGCAGCTCATTCCACTTTTGGATATCTCTTGTTGAGATTTTTTTTTTTTTGAGATCAAGTACAAAAACATCCTCTTTGGAACTTTTACCCATAATTTCTGGGTTTCTTTTTACTACATTATAGTCGTTGAAAGAGTTGAAAAGAACTAGTATTTTCTCCCTATTATCTTCTAGATAATCATGACCAGTTTCTTAAAAAAATTCTCATATGGTATGAACTTAAAGTCCACTATCTTGGTTGCCCTTCTCTGAATACTCTGCAGGTCATCCATGTCCCTCATAAATAGACACCAAGAACTGAACATGAAATTCAAGATGAAGTCATTCAAAGGAAGGATACGATGGGGACTTTCACCTCCTTGTTCCTGGAAATGATGCCTCTCCTAATGCAGTCCAAGTTCAGATTACTTTGTTTGTTACTTGTTTGTTTCATACCACATCATATTATTGACTCATACTGAGCTGACATCCCACAAAAAGCCCAGATCTTTCTGAGAACTGCTCTCTCTCTCTCTTTAAATATATATATAATATATGTACATATGTAATATATAAAATATATACACACACGTGTATGTATGTATATGTACTTATATGTATATACATGTATATACATATACACATACACATACATGAATATTTTGGATTAAAGCATAAGAATTTCCATTTGTCCTTATTCTATTTCATTTTATCAGATTCATCCCAATGTACTTGTCAAGTGGTTTTCAAATATTTTGTCATCAGGACCCCTTTACACTTTTAAAAAATGATTCAGTAACTTCTTCCCCACAGCAAAGAACTTTTATGAGACGTATCTATTGATATTTACCACATTAGAAATTAAAACATCTCAGTACCATTGTGAAAATAGTTATGTTGTCATGTATTCTCTGAAAGAATCTTAGGAAAAATTTTTATACTTGATCTCAATGACAAAAAACATCTCAATATTAAAAGCTATCCAAAAGTGGAATGGACTGTCTAGAAGAAATTGTGGATTGCTACTCCTTTGTGATCTCCAAGCAGAGATTGTCTGACCACTTCTAGCCCAGAGAATGACTTGACCACATTTTAAGAATGATGGTTCTAGCCTGTCAAAATCAATTTGAAACCCATCTCTATCATCCAGTATGTTAGCTCCCAGTTTTGTATCTTCAAAAATTTGATAAATGTGTCCTTCCTGTCTTTATCCAAGGAACTGATCAAAACGATAAATAGCATAGAGCCAAGCACCTATTCCGGAGCATGAGACCAGAGGCTTCCTGCCATATTTTACGTTTACAATTTATATTTAAAATAAATCTTTTAATTTGGCTATTTAATCAGTTTTCAATCTACAGTTATAGAATCATCTAGTCTGTAGCTTCCATCTCTTATGCAATAATACTGAGACTTTTTTATCAAAAATTTTGATAAATTCTAGATAGACTCTACCATAGAATTCATAATCTATTAGATTAATAATCTTGACTCCTAAATAAATGAGGTTAGTGCATTTTTTATAAAATAAGGTTGATTCTTTGTAATCATTGGCTCCCACCAAAAATGTTTACCAACTGTCTTTAAATGGTCCATTTGATAATTTTTCCTATTAATTGAAATCAAGCTCACTGGCCTATAGTTTGCAGAATCATTTTTTTTTTTTAATTGGGACAACACTGCTCTTTTACAATTTATATTTTTGCTCAGATTTTTCCATGAGCTTTCAAATATCACTGACAGTGGTTCTCTGGTTCGGTAGTCACATCTATCAGTTCTTTCAGATTCTAAAAATGTAGTTCACCTGGGTCAAGTGCATATATTTATCAAGAGCAGTTAGGTGTTCTCTTTGTTCTTCCAACTAATCTAGGGTATCAAAATGGGTGAGCTTTATTTCTTCTAGGGAAAAGGCCATTTTTCTTTGCAGAGAAAACAGAAGCAAAAAAAAAAACCCACAACAGTCTTCTTTGTATTTTCCAGTTATCATCATGCCATCCATGCTGAGCAAAGGTTCTATCTGTATTTTTACCCTTTTATTCTTTCAATGTAGCTAAAACAAAAACATTTGTAAAAAATGAATGTAGAGGTTTTTGTGGTCAATAAATAATAAATACAGTGGAATGCTACACATATTACACCTTTCAGTCAGTTTTATAACTGAAGACAGAGCCTCCTACAGAAAATTAATTGTGGAAACCTAAAGTTTCTTTCTCATACTTTCATCAAGGGTAGACTTGATGAGTGGCCAAATAATTTTCATAAAGTTTTTATCGGAGTCAAAAAGTAGATCTAGATGATATTGATGGGGTAGTAGAATTGTTTTTCTAATGTTACAGAAACGCATACTAAAGCTCAGAGAAGGTATCTCATTTGTCTAGGTCACAAATCCAGTAAGTTGCAATGACTCACATTCTCATGCCCTTTAAAATAAAACAAATTAATATTGACATTTTTTTCTTCAGGTCACTTAACATTCCTTCTGTATTCTTCTCTCTTACCACTCTGATGACTTTCTCATATAGTATATTTTTAAAAATAAGTAAATCAGTCAATTCATTAAAAAAAGTCCCCTTATATCTAATGACCATAATAATTGATCTTGTTTCCTCAACTCTACAAAGAATGAGGAGGCATGTCTTCTTATATCTCTTCTCTCTCTATGGAGAAGCTTCTTTGTATACTGTGGTCTTTTTATAAATGATACTATCCTTTTAACATAGACCAATGATACTGGGATTCTGTTGGAAAATCTAAAAATATATTATCCAAATATGACTTAGCACTAAGGTAGTTTTGTAGTTGCCAATATCCTCCCATCATTTGTAGTATTTCAAAATTTCCCCTTTATGAGGTAGACAATTGATCAGTTTTCAATATTTTGGTCAACACCTTCAAGCAATTCTTTACTGTTGATTAAACTTAAGCAACAGAAAGGCACTTTGCTGGTGGAGCTGTGAATTTTCCTGGAAAGCAATTTGGACCATGTTGCAAAAGTTACTAAAGTATACACATACTTGAACCAGGAGAACCACTATAAACCTTATGTCTCAATGAAATCAACAAAAGAGGAAAAAGTCTTATGTATACTAAAATATTTATATTTTAAATAAAGTCTTTTTTAGAAGCAAAAAAAACCCCTAGAAACTAAGGGGACACCCATCAATTAAGGAATGGCTGAACAAATAATGATGTGTAATTGAATACTATTTTGCCTTAAGAAATTATGAAAGAGAGGTTTCAGAGGAATCTGAAAAGAGTTATGGTAACTGACGCAGAGTGAGGTAAAACCAGAACAATGTTTACTATAACAATAGCTGTATAAAAGAAATAATTTAGAAGGTTTTGAGAGCTCTGATCAACCATGATTCCAAAGAACCAGTGATGAAGAATACTACCCAACTCCTTCACAGAAAAACGGTGCACTAAACATGCAGAATGAGACACACATTTCTGGACATGGGCATTAGAAACTGGCTTTTTTGACTATGTGTATTTGTTTAAAGGTTTTTTTTTTTCTTTTTCAAGTGTATGTATATGTGAGGGGATGGATATTAGAGGGTGAAAATAATGCTTGATAAGTGACAAAATATTTAAAATAAGTTGTGATCATCATAATAAATAACTTTACCTTTAGCCATTTCTGATTTTTCTATATAAATGTTTGATTTCATTTCATCAGATTGAGGTTCTAATTGCACAATGAATTCTTAGATATCTATCTGGAAGATACCTTAGAAGTCATCTAGATCAAATCCTTCATTTTCCAAATGAGAAAATTGAGGCATAAAAAGATTAAGTGAATTGTCCTATGTCATCTAGGTAGTAAAATATCAGAGGAAGGATTTGAAGTAAAGTCTTCTGAGTCCAGAGGACAGTTAGATGGCACAATGGATAGAGCACTGGACCTGGAGCCAGGAAGACCTGAATTAAATCAAACCTCAGACACCTAATAGTTGTGTGACCCTGGGCAAGTCACTTAACCCTGTCTGCCTCACTTTCCTCATCTGTAAAAATGAGCTGGAGAAACAAAAAAGCAAACCGATCTCTTTGCCAAGAAAATTCCAAACAGGGTCTTGGAGGGTCAGACTTGATTGAAACTACTGAACAATGTCTGACTCTAAAGTTGCTTCCATTCATTATCTCTTTTGTTTTAGTTTTTACAATATAATTTCTTTTGCAATGATATATATGAAATGTGAATGAAAGTGGATAATATAGTTTCATCAGGATAGAGAATTTCTAGTAAAGAAACTCCCTTCACTGATATAGATTTCAAATAGTTTATGATTTAGTAGACATGATGTAAGGTGCTGCCTGAGACATGTTGGTGCTGCATAACTTTCTTTATCCTTTCTTGAAATCTTTTTCCAATTTGGTATATAGAGCTAGAGAGTACACCGCATTTGCATAGTCCTGATCTCATGCCAGAATAATGCACAAGAATAGAACTTTGTCAAGGGAAACAAGTATGTTCTTAAAATAAAAGAATACAAATCTCTAAAATACTTTGTATGTATGTATACATATATACACACAGACATGTATATGTGTACATGTGTGTATGAGTATATATATGTATGTATAATCTACCAAATGTTAATAGACTAACTCTATTTTGGTACCTTTCTCAGCTAATTCTCAACAATTAAACAAAATTTCCAGAGTTAAATCATATTGACAATACAATGATCCTCATTAAATTATTCCAAACACCGCTAATCTTCAATTCAGATATTCTCACTTTTTGCTACTTCTTAGAATAGTTACTTTCTTTCCTTGTTTTCTCATAGTTTTTTTTTTCTTTTTGAAACATCCCAAAGCAACCTCTCTTCTAAAACTGAGTGAAGTAGCATCACTTCTGAAAGACACAAACAACTGGAAACATGATGAAGTGGAAGAGGCAGTAGATTTAGAATTAGAAGCCTTTAATTTGAATCAAATCTGTTGTTGCTGTGTTTGTTCTTCATTCTCAAAAAGGATCATGACATCAAGATGATGACATGACTTGCAGTTGACTTTGATTTGAGTGGGGAAAGGATGTGCAAGGTAATCAGCCTCACTTTCTTCTCCTGAGCCATCTGGGTCCAGTGGCCTGATATTCATCAGGATGGCTGGAGATGGCCCAGGATACAATATGAGACACTGGTTCCTTCAGGCTAAGCTCTTATCACATTCTCACTTTGAGTGAGATACACTCAATGAATAGTCTTCTTTAAGTAGTTGGTCAAGGGATGGCCCCTTTAATCAAAAAAATCAAACTGGGAGGGGAAGATCCTCAGGATACCTTGGTAAAAGAGAAATGATAACTATCATGCCACTGGACCCAAGTGGCTTAAGAAAAGAAGGTGTGGTTTATGACTTTGCACAGCCCTTCCTCTCTACAATCAAAGTCAACTGCAAGTCATGTCATTTTTTTGATGTCATGGTCCTCTTTGAGGATGAAGGACAAACACAACCTGTGAATGAGTAGCAGCCTCCCCTCCCCACCTCTCCTCTCCTCTGGGGTTCTGCCAAGGGAAAGGTAAACTCCATGGCCAAAAGTTGCCTTTTTCCTCTGAGTTTACTGGCTACATTTCTTGCTCAGAAATCAAGCCTTAAGATCAATTCACTCTGGAGCTCATAGACTGGACAACAAGTTCCCACCCACCTAGAACAGGGGATATGATAACTAAATAGTAATTGTTTCTCTTTTATCCAGGAACCCTGAGGGTCTTCCCCTCCCAGTTTGATTTTTTTTATTAAAGGGGCCATCCCCTGAGTAACTTAAAGAAGCCTATTTATATGATAAGACCTAAACCTGAAAGGGCCAGGGTCTCCCATTGAATCCTGGGTCATCTCCAGTCATCGTGACGAATATCAGGCCATTGGACCCTGATGGCTCTGGAGAAGAAAGTGAGCTTGGTGACCTTGCACAGCCCTCCTTTACTCAAATCAAAGTCTATTGCAAGTCATGTCATCATCTTGATATCATGGTCCTGTTCAAGAATGAGGGATAAACACAACAATTACATCCATTATGTGCTACAACTTAACAGTAGGTAGAAGACAAAAGTAAAATAGGCTCAACTTCTTTGGGCAGCAGATAGGATAGACTAGAGACAGAGTGATGATAGTTGGTTGCCGTGGGTCATGTGACAAACAGGAAAATGTGAGGTGATCAACCTACATTTTTGCAGGCCACTTGAAATCTTTTGGCAGCTGTCAGGCTGTATGTTGTACAGGTTTGATTTAAATCTTAACTCCATTATTTATTAACTTTGTGACTTTGGGTTAGTCATTTCCCATCTCTGGGTCACATTTTCCTCAGCCATAAAATGAGGGTAGTGGAATCAATGATCCTTCCCACTGAAAGCCTTTGAACCCCCGTAGGCCCATTCTGTACTTCACTAGACTGGAGACACATGGTAATATCAGGTTCAGCAGTTCTAATTAATCTCCCAACTCCTATCCCAGACTGACCAAATGACTCAGCCAGATTCAATCAGGAATTTTTCATTTACAGTTGACCAGGTTCCAGAATCGATGCATTGGTTAAATATTTATAAGACACAACCTTTAAGATAACTGTAATTTAATATGAACAAGATTTGTCATTATTCTTAAAGAAACATATGCCTTAGGCAAGGTATTTTGCTATATTAGAAAATGCACTTGATTGGAAGCCATTAAACCTAGTTAAAATTTAGCCCTACCAATAACTTAGGATGACCTATGTGAGTAATTACTTATCTCAAGATCTCAATGGATTTGGAATTAGATTATGTACATCTAAATTTCTATTCATCCTAGGTATATGAACTTAGGCAAGTCACTTTCTGTCTGACACATAAGAATTTAAAGATGAGAATCTATAAAATGAGATCACAGAGAGAACCTGACTGTAGGTTCTCTAATTTCCCTTCCAGCTGCACATTCAAGCTGTGAGTGATTTTATTTCAAATCTTGAGTAACAGTAAGGTGATAAAATAGGTGGAGATGGACCTGGGATCAGGAAATACTGACTTCAAATCTAGCCTCAGGAACTTAGAAATTGTTTAATCTTGGGCAAATCATTTGTTCTTCATGTTTCTTATCCCTAATTTTTGAAGAGGAACAAACAGCAGCCTGCCCCAATTTCCCCATCTGTCCAATGGGGATAATAATGCCACCTACTTCCCAGGATGGTTTGAAGGATAATATGAAATAATAATTATAAAAATATTTTGCAAATCTTAAAGTACTGTATAAGTGCTTCTTCTTCTCTTCCTCCTCCTCCTCTTCTTCTCCTCCTTCTTCTTCTCTTCCTCCTTCTCCTCCTCCTCTTCTTTTTCTTCCTCTTCTTTTTCTCCTCCTTCTTCTCTTGCTTCTCCTTCTCCTCCTCCTCCTCCTCCTTTTCAATATCATACCATTATCATCATTACATTGGTTAGGGTACTTTACCAGCTGCCCCACACCTTGGAAAATGGCCTTCAGTTTATTTCAATTCAAATAGCATTTAAGTACCATCATTATCCCTGGTTCTCTGCTAGGTAAATGTCTGAGACCAGATTGGAACCTAGGTCTTCCTGTCTCTAATTTAGCACTCTGTCCAGTGCACTTTTGGTGTGTATGGTTTCTTCATTGTAGATATCATGTTCACAAATATAAATAGCGACCTCTCCAAAGTGGTGAGTCTTGGCCATATTTTTGATAGATTTCTCTTTAGGTAACCTACCTAAACCTAACCGTAGTTGTTCAGTGGTATGAAGGCAATAGTAGTTCTTCAGATGAAGGAGATTCAGAGAAACTTGGAATGCAGATTCTGGATCAATATGGCTTTAAAATATCTGTGTGTTCATAGGGAGGTAGTATGCTACTGTGGCAAAAGCATTAGCTGGAGGATCTGGGTTCAAATTCTGCCTTTGGTACTTACTTGCCTATATAACCTAGGGCAAGTCTTATAGCTTTTATGGACTTCAGCTGTTTGTTTATTTTGTTTTCCATCTATACAAAATGAGGGGATTGGACTAAATGACCTCTGCAGTCCATTTCTATCTCCATATCTAAAGTTCTATGACCTAAAGATATTTGGCGTAAGAGAACATAATACTCCAGGAACATGATAGTTGACTCTGAGAACTCAAAAAGTTGTCAAATGGAAGACAGATTCTTGTTTTGACTAGTTTTCAACTTCCCCTTTATAGCCTTTGGAAAATTTATCTACATTAATTACGATAACTATAGTACTAACTACAACTGCTACCATGTCTGGTCTTTTCAGTTCATGAGTATTTTCCAATCACTTA
Source organism: Notamacropus eugenii (assembly GCF_028372415.1). Classification (NCBI taxonomy): domain Eukaryota; kingdom Metazoa; phylum Chordata; class Mammalia; order Diprotodontia; family Macropodidae; genus Notamacropus; species Notamacropus eugenii. The sequence goes on from NC_092876.1 coordinate 402,246,628, forward strand.
TCTCTGCTTCTATGAAATGCTGTTTCTACTACCATTAATAATAATAATAATACACATATGCTGCTTTTTAAATTTACCACCTTGACTACTTTGAAATAGGAAGTATAAATGGCGTTGTCCTTTGGGTGAGATGAAAAAAAAAATTGTAGCACAAACAGATTATACACCCTGATCAGGACATACAACTAGCAAATATTACAGCCAGAATTTGAACCTAAGATTCTTGGATCTAAGTCTTGTGTTCTTTCAACCACAATATGCTACACTTCCACTCACATCTCTATAACCTATTACTTTCTAGGAATGAATTAATGAATGAATTAAGGAGTATTTACTAATTGTCCTATGCACTATGCAAAGTCCTAGGGAAGTGAAGCAGTTCCAGCTTTCAAGGAGCTCAGACACTAATTCTCAAGCTTGTTTGGTTTCATTTACACCATGGTGGTACTGAACATTTGATTACTGTTGGCATTCAAGCAGCAGTGTGATATCTGGTTCAAGAGAGAGAACTTGGAATACCACCCCATTTTCACGTTTCTTACAATTCTCCTAATAACAGATAAAGTGGAACCTACTTAACCTTTCAGCCTAAGGGTATGCTAAGTCTAACATCTGATTCCTAGGACAGTTTTAAATTGCAAGATCAGAATACCCTGCTTCTACTCTGCTACTCTCTCCTTTACTGTGTTGGATATGAAAGGAGCTTACACACCATTCAGACTACGTAAGTGGTAGAGCAGACGATGGCTTGTCCGTAAATGGAATGTGACTTTTCAACCCTCCTAGGGAGAGTGTGGTGTCATGCCTGATATTTGGGACTCTGATTTCTCCTGACAGTTTCTTTTTTAACCGTTTCATAAATCTTATCTTTTAGGACCTGCTGCATTACAGGCTGGTAGCTTTTAAGTGTATTAACATGGAGAATAGGAACAGAGACTGAACTTGTGGTTTTATTTGTATAGAGAATTCCTGGATGAAAAATTGCTCTCTATCAATGATGTCCATTGAAGTGAAATTACTTACACTAAACTAAATAAAGTGGCAAACAAAAGAGCTGGGATTCAGATGCATTTCTATCCATTATGGCACACCTACCTTCACTTTTATACATCATTACTGAAAAAAACATCGGAGGAAAAACCTAGAATAGGATATACTTTTGGGAAGGTGGAAGATTTTTACCAGTGCAAGATACTGTCTGGGATCTGGTAGCATTGGTACTCTAATGTCATTCTTATTTCTGCTTGAGATCCCACTTAAAAGTTTGAAGCCATTTTTGACTCTATCCTCAAATCTAACGAATTCTTAGGGTCTGTAATTTCTACTCTTACAAAAACTCTGACTTCCATTCCAAACTTCCTATTCACGTTACTATCACACTTATTCAGGTTTTTACCATCTATTGTTTGGTCCATTGCAATAGTCTCTAATTGATCTATCTGCTTCCAGTTCATCTATCAGAAGGTTTCCATCTTGAATTTATTAATTGTATCTAAGTCTGAATATGTGATTTCTTTACATTTAAAAACCTACCCTGTTGCCTTGGTATCTATTAGGCAAGTTACCAAATCCTTAATCTGACATGTAAAGTCTTTCAAGTTGTCTCCAACCTTACCTTTCACAATTTATTCAGTATTAATCTTTTTTACAGGCTTTAAATTCCAACCAAATTAGACTCCTAGCTTTTCCCTTTTATTAGCCTATTATCTCCCTTCTTTGTATATTTAATACAGCTGACCACCCATATTCTTATGACTGTAATGTATTCCCTCCTTTTTCCACCTATTGAAATTCTTCCCTCATGTATGATAATAATAACTCAGATTCATATAATGTTTTAAGATTTGCAAAGCACTTTACAACTATAATAACATTTTTCCCCTCACAATAATCCTGAGAGCTACATACTATTTTTATTCCTATTTACAAATATGGAAATGGAGGCAAACAGAGATATTAAGTATCTTACCCAGCGTCACATGGATTGTGTCTGAGACACTGATTTAAATTCAGTCTTCTGGACCCTAAATGGAGCACTCTACATACTGCATACCTAGGTATCAGATGAGATATCATTTTCTCTATAATCTTTCCCAGTCCTGCTTCAAATATTACTAATGCATTTTACCTAGATCTCTTCCTAACTCTTACCGTATCCGTGTATATTTATGTCTTACTGTATACACAATATGCACCCAATAGATCATATGCTCATTGAGGTCATTGATTATATTGTTTTGCATCGTTGCAACCTTATACCTATAACAGAAACTTACATATAGTAGGCTTTCAAATAACATTTGTTGAATAAGTGAATGAAAAATGTAAGTTAATAACACTCCTTGGCTATTCTTTCCATTCTTTGTGGTACTTATTTATGTGACAGCGTAAGATATTTCTCATGTTGTTGCCTTGAACTGCCTAAATTTAAACTCCTTGAAGGTAGCAACCATGTATTAATGTTACTTTGAATCACCCTTGTAGCATCAATTGCCTTGAACTTGCAAATTGCTCAAGAAATACATATTGAATGAATTAATTTATGAAGAAGAACATGTATATGAGCACAGACTAAGTTGTAAAAGTGAATAATAATAAGAGATTTCGGAAGGAGATTTTTGTTTCAATTTCAGTTCTGTTTCTAACTCACTATGTGACCCATGGTAGTTCATTCATCACTTATATGCTTTACTTTCCTTGTATGCTAAAATCACGAATATAATATCTGCCTCATATTGTGAAAACAAACGTATTTTAAGCAACCCAAAAGAGAGATCTATTGCTACCCAAAACTATTATTTTCGTCACTATTGAGAACCAACAATGTCTTAGCACTGGAGACAACATAATCGTAAATACCACTTCTCCTTGTAGGTTTAAAACCCACGTTAGCCCCAACAGATAATATAGAAACAAGATAATGTTGCATATCACTTTGCTCATCTGGTTATCAGAGGTACCCATCTGCTCCAAAAAAACTCGCAAGCTTCATTTACATGTTTGTAAACAGCATGACAAGTTCAAATACTTTGACAGTTGGAGAGAAATTCAAATATCAGGAACAGGATTGTCCCTGTCATAGACTGGATGGTGACAGGAAAAAAATGGCAAGATATTATCATTTGTTTCGTATTATTTTTCTTGGAGTTTGTTACAGGTTATGGATGAGTGACCAAAGGAGATGAAATTAACGCATTGCTGGATTCAGGAAACTTGGCTTTTAGCTGTGGCATAGCATACCAGTGCTGAATTTAAATCACCTTATCTCTAAATAAGCTCTATGAGTAAACTGCTCATCATTTTATTCTTGCCTTTGATGGGAGGTAAATTATTAGAGTCTGAGACCAAAGATACTTACTACATCAAACAGATTTGGTAACCAGGCAATGGAATTTGAGTTTCTACTGTGGATAAAGAATTAAAATAGGCTTAGTAAGACATTGTTCTCTCCTTGAAATCAAGGAGATTCTTAAATATCTTCCAAAAATAGTTTTTGTTCTTTAAATAGTGTATAAAGCTGATGTCCTAATGGCCTTATAGGTTTATGTGATAAGTTGACTACTTTACATGTCTACTATACTTTCATTATATTCCAAATCCTTCCTTTTCATGTTCTTTTGTCATAATGGGACCAATATCATATATTATCTTGTATTGTAGCTATTTTATCATTCATATTCTCAACAAGATTATGAGTTATATATATCTTTTGATTCTTTCATTTCCCACAATGTCAAGTGTGGTACCTTTTTGAAGATAGACATTCAATAACTATTACCGAATAGATGAAAGGAAAAGTTTTATTATTTTAGAGGAAATATAGAACAATAAAGAATAGACAGATGTAATTTAAGGGTAGAGAAATAAAATAAGTAAACTATCAAATGTAATGACCACTGGAAACAACTGTATCAAGCACGTTAGATAACAGTTTGCCCAGTCAGATCAAAAGACACTGAGTGTGCTGAGAAATTTCATGTCACGTGGTTGTAATTTGATTCTCATAGTAACTGGAGTCCATCTTATACTTCTGAGAAAGGAGCCATTTAATCAGAGTTGTATTTAGTATGATACTTTGTATTCTTCTGTATGATACAAATTGGAAGGGGCATGAAATCAGAGGTTGTGATATGCACTAACATGTTTATAGAAACATTTCTTTCATCTTATCAAGAACTAAAGGGGGCAGAGCCAATATGGAAGAGTAGAAAAATGCACATACTCTAGCTCTTCCTACATAGCACATAAAATAAAATGTAAAAATGACTGTAAAAATGACTCTAAACAAATTCTAGAGCAACAACATCACAAAATGACAGAGTGAAAGAGATTTCCAGCCCAAGGTACCCTGGAAGGTTGACAGGAAAGGTCTATTGCACAGAGTGTGGAGCAGAGCACACTCCACGGAGCCCAGCCTTGGCCATTCAGTGCAGCAGGGACAGGATCAGAACAGGCCTCTGGGATGGAATCCTCAGTAGCAGCAGCGGTTCTCAGATCCCTCTACCCAAAAAACACCAAAGCCACTTCAAAGGGCAGTGAAAAAGCTTTTTCTCTTGGGTGAGAAGGGAGCAGGGTTCTCTTCTAGCCCTGGCCTCAGGCAGCAGCAACAGCAGCATCCATTTTTGGAGCCCTCTAACTAAGACCCTGGGGGAATTGAGCAGTTGATCTGAATCTCAGCCCTTAGTGGCAGTCTAGTGGTGAGGAAGAGTGCTGGCTGGTGTGGTAGCTGATGGAGGCTCTGGAAAGAGAATTCTACTTGCAGATCCTAGGCAGAAAAGCTTTGGTAGCTCCCAGACTATGGAGTAAGCTAGGAGAGGAGTAAACTCCTCGCCTTTGATTGAGCCACCTTGGAGAAACTGAGAATTTACAGGTCCCCAGAGCATACTCTCCTCTTGTCAAAGGACTCAAAAGTCAAGTAACTGGCTGGGAAAATGCCAAAGAAAGGGAAAAAATAAGACTATAGAAGGTAACTTTCTTGGTGAACAGGTATTTTCTTCCATCCTTTCAGATGAGGAAGAACAATGCTTATCATCAGAGGCCTCCAAAATAAATATGCAATGGTCTCAGGCCATTGAAGAGCCCAAAAAGGATTTTGAAAATCAAGTAAGAGAGGGAAGGAAAAATTGGGAAGAGAAATGGGAGCAATGCAAGAACACCATGAAAAGTGAGTCAACACTTTGCTAAATGAGACTCAAAAAATGATGAAGAAAATAACGCCTTTAAAAATAGACTAATTCAATTGATAAGAGGTCCAAAAAGCCAATGAGGAGAATGGTTTATAAAGCAAAATTAGCAAAATGAAAAAGGAGGTTCAAAAGCTCACTGAAGAAAATAGCTCTTTCAAAATTAGAATGGAAAAGATGGAAGTTAATGACTATATGAAAAACAAAGAAATTATAAAACAAAACCAAAACAATGAAAAAAAATGGAAGATAACGTGAAATATCTCATTGGAAAAACAACTGATCTGCAAAATAGACCCAGGAAAGACAATTTAAAATTATGGGACTACCTGAAAGCCATGATCACAAAAAGAGCTTAGAAATCATCTTTCAAGAAATTATCAAGGAAAACTGCCCTGATATTCTAGAACCACAGGGCAAAATAAATATTGAAAGAATCCACCAATCACCTCCTGAAAGAGATCCAGAAAGAGAAACTTCTTGGAATACTATAGCCAAATTTTAGAGTTCCCAGCTCAAGGAGCAAATATTGCAAGTGGATAGAAAGAAGCAATTTGAGTACTGTGGAAATACAGTCAGGATAACACAGGATCTGGCAGCTTCTTCATTAAGGGATGAAAGGACTTTGAATATGATATTCCACAAACCAAAGGAACTGGGATTAAAACCAAGAATCACCTACCCAGCAAAACTGAATATAATACTTCAGGGGAAAAATTGGTCATTCAATGAGAGGACTTTGAAGCATTCTTGATAAAAAGACCAGAACTGAAAATTTGACTTTCAAACACAAGTATCAAGAGAAGCATGAAAAGGTAAACAGGAAAGAGAAATCATAAAGGACTTTCTAAATTTGAACTGTTTCCATTCTTATATGGAAAGATAATATTTGTAACTCGAGACTTTTCTCAGTATTTGGGTAGTTGGAGAGATTATTATAAGTGTACACACACACACACAGACACACACATAAACAGAGAACACAGGGTGAGTTGAATAAGAAGGGATGACATCTAAAAAAATAAAATTAAGGGGCGAGAGAGGAATATATTGGGAGGAGAAATGGAATGGGGCAAATTATCACCCATAAAAGAGGCAAGAAAGAGCTTTTTCAATGGAGGAGAAAAGGGAGGAGAGGAGACGGAAAAAGTGAAGCTTATTCTCTTCACATTTGGCTTAAGGAGAGAATCACATGCTCACTGAATTTGGTATGAAAATTTATCTTACATAACAGAAAAGTAGAGGAGAAGGAGACAAGTGAGGTGAGGGGGGTGATAGAAAGGAGGGCAAATGGGAGAAGGGAGTAATTAGAAGTAAACACTTTTGGGGAGGGACAAGGTCAAAAGAGAGAATAGAATAAATGGGGGGCAGGATAGGATAAAGGGAAATATAGTTACTCCTACAAACATTACTATTATGGATGTCTTTTGCAAAACTACACATGTATAGCCTATATTGAATTGTTTGCCTTCTCAGTGGGGATGGGTTAGAAGGAAAGAAGGGAGAGAAGTTGGAATTCAAAGTATTAGAAACAAATGTTGACAATTGTTTTTGCATATAACTTGGAAATAAGAAATACAGGTAATGGGGTGTAGAAATCTATCTGGCCCTCCAAGAAAAGAGAGAAGATGGGGATAAGGGAAGGGAGGAGTGTGATATAAGGGAGGGCATATTGAGGGAAGGGGTAATTAGAATACAAGGTGTTAATGGGTGGGGAGAGGGGAGTGATGTGGAGAAAATTTCAAACTCAAAATTTTGTGGAAATGAATGTTGAAAACTAAAAGTAAATAAATAAACATAAGAAACAAACAAAAAATGATTAAAACTATACTTGGGGAATATAGGGAACTTCATTTCCCAAAGCATAGGAGAACCCTTATTGAGCCATAGTACCAAATGCCTCTGTATGGATTTCATAATTTCACTTCCTCTGAGATGATCCCAAAACAACTCTCAAAAAATAAATAAGTAAAAGGAAAAAAAAGAACTAAAAATAAGTGTGATCATCATCAATAGAGGAATGACTGAAGAAATTATGGTATATGATGGTAACAGACTATTATTGGGTTCTACAACAGCTAATTCACATTTGGATGGCACTTGAACATTTGCAAAACACTTTACAGTCATTATCTTATTTGATCCTCAATAATAACTCTGTAAGTAGGTGCTATTATATTCTTCATTTAACATCTAACATGACATGACTGCAGCTGAGAAAACTTAAGTGACTTAAGGTCACATAGCTATCGAATGAAGCAGAATTTGAACTCAGGTCTTCCTAACTCAAGATCCAAATCTGTTTCCCTGGACTGCCTCATAAAAAGGTATGATGAAAAAGGTAGTTCCAGAGAGAAGTAGAAAAATTTATATGAACTGGTTAAAAATGAAATGAGAAAACCAGGAGAATATTTTATACAGTAACAACAATAATATAAAAAGGAAAGAAAAAATAATTTTAGAAATAAATAAAAAGTGAAAAACTCTTTTAAAAAAGACTGAAGAGCTTTGATCAATGCTATGACTGATTTGAACTCCAGAGAATTAGTGACGAAGCATGCTACTCATCTTCTGACAGACAGGTGGTGGATCCAACATACCTAATAAACTATAATTTTCTGGATTTGACAAAAGGATGGACATAGTTTGTAAAGATACTTTATTAAAAGAACTGTACTTTACATTTTTTTATTTGAGGTTGAACTGAGATTTAGGAATGGTATTACCCCACAAAAGGGGAAAAAAGGAAGAAAAGTTCATTGAAAAACTTTTCAAATGAACAGAAGAGAATAGAAAATAGTAGAAAAAGACACACAGACTAATAGGATTGTTTTGAAAGTAACATGCTGAAATCATATATGTGTGTGTGTATATGTGTGTGTGTGTGTGTGTTTTAAGGACAAACTCTTTAAGTAATAGGTACCTACAGTTTCACATATATTCTCTTTCTGTGTAACTTGCATATGAAAACGTTCATTAGAGTATTTGAGAATTAGAACAAAAAAGTGTTGCCTGAACTACTGAGAGGTTAAGTAACTTGCCTGTCATCATGTAGTCAGTCTGTGTTTGTGAGAGGATTTGAGTCCAGGACTTCTTATCTTCAAGATTGGTTTTCTATCCACTAAGCCATCATATGCTCATATTCTGTAATACATACAAATATATATATACACACACACACACACACACGTGTATTTGTATATATATATACATATACATATATATCATATTTCTTTATTCCATGTTTAGAGAATATTGGAACACTACTTGGTTATTTCATTAAAACTCACAACTTCATTTGTTTATTCCATTCCAAAATACCTGAAATTCACATTCTGAATATCCTATACTGGGAAATAAATACTTAATAACAAAGTGATTGAAAATGTAGGTCAAGTTGGCTATGAAATTTATGACCACAAGGCAGCTAACAGACTGAGTAAATTGTAGCAATTCTTGAAATAAAGGTGCAAGTGACCTTGGAGAATGGGAGAAATATTACTGAATTGCAGAAGTATAATTTTTTTTTGTAAATTAAAAATGAAAAGCATAGTCTGAAAATTATATACCAATAAGCTTAACTTCTATGCTAACAAACTTATAGAATACATTCAGAGATTTTAGAAAAAGTATCAATGAATACAGAGTCAGCATTCAAAATAGCTGGCCAATTTCAAGACAGTTCCAAGGATGTTTCCCCAAGGAAATCGTTTCTCCTAAGAATGGACAAGACAGCTTCCCTTAAATTTTGAATCAAAAACAAGGTCTTAGAAACCCAGAAACAACTGAATGATTGGACAGAATTTCAACACTGGGGAGTAGGAGTATTCTAGGTCTAAGTCTGGCATGGTCTTGACAATTTCTATAAAATCCAATATTATCTCTGAGTACACAAACGTATCTCTGCTAAACTAAAGAAAATAGAACAAAATCATTAGCATCAGGAGCATCTCTGCTGTCGATTAATACACATAAGGCTTATTAAATTACATTGGAAGAAGTGTTAGCTAATGAGAAACCATCTGAGTAATATCATTACTAAGATGATTTCTTTCTTTCCCTGTGTCCCATGCCTATGACTCATACCATCATCCTGGTCCAACTGCTGGCTATAGTGATTAAACTTCATTCCATGTCATGATCACACACAGGATTTTTCCTGAGTGGTTCCATTAACCAGATTACAGAGGACCAGAATTTGTATGCCTGAAAGGATGAGTAGTATCACTGTTCTTGGTGCTGGAGATGTATTTTTCTATTTTACCTTTTGGATTTCACTGATAACATGGGCAGATGTTGGAGAACAAACATTATGTGTGTGCATATATATATATATATATATATATATATATACACATACAGATATACAGATGTATATATATGTACACACATATGTATGTATGTATGTGTGTGTATGTCTCTGTATATCTGTGCGCATCCTTTGTTTTAATGGATCTCAGCTTTTGTTAAGAGTAGGGAACTGCTACGGAGAAAATTCTTCCAATGCAATCAGACAGTTGTTCTACAACTTTCATCTTAAATAGTTGTCTGAGGGAGTGCAAAATTAAGTAACTTATCTGCTAAGTCAAATAACAACTTACATATAGGTAACATATAGAGTAACAAGTATGTGTCTGAGGCAGAGCTTTCATCCTCTAAACCACACTAAAACACACTGTCTATATTTGTAGAACTACAATATAGATTTAAATGTCTTGTAGCAACATACTATCCTCATAAAGTGATAGTTCTCAATTTTACTCAGCATGAAAATAATGTTAATTGATAATGAAAAGAAAGAGACAAAAAGCAGGATTTCAATAACATCCATGCTTCTAAGTTGTTGGTGTCATCTAATGCCTGTTTCCATGGTATAGATGTGGTATACTTGAAAAGCCTGTGGTTCCCAGCAGTCCTTAAGCATAAAAACAACAATTTGCTACTTACACATCCCATGGAATTTACTCTTGTCCTGTTATAATTTAATTTAAATTAAATCTCTGTCTCATGGACCTTCAAGTGGCTAATTGATTAATGCTTGTAGTCTAGTCTGGTACTCCTATTTTCTTCCTCCTCTATTAATGTCAATTTCCCAATGAAAGATGAGCCCAAATAAATATGATGAAATTTAATACAGATAAATGTGAACTTCTACATTTGTGTTCAGAAAAATCCACTTCCTTAGTACAAGATGGTGGAAGGAGAGTTGAATTGTAACCTATCTAATAAAAAATAAAATGTCAGTCTTTGCATGCTCAAAGTGTGCATTATGGTGTGATATTATAACCAGAAAAGTTAATCTAATATTGGCTGCTAAAAATCACTTTAGAAGAATGTTATACTTCTCATAGTCACCAGAACAAGGAAAGTTCCAGTCTAGCTGTCCTCTGCCACCATTATAAACCATATAAAATATCCATTCAGTTCTAAGCACCACATTTTAAGAACACTGACTAGATGGAGAGCCCCCAGAGAGGGATAACATGATCATGTCATATGAGAATCATTTGAATAAACTGGAGATGAGGAAGACAGATGACTAAAAAGAGATTTTCATACTATAAGTGAATTCAAGTATTTGAAGTACTTTCACAGGAAAGAGGCATTAGATCCATTCTATTTCTCCCCAGAGGATAGAATGAGTGGAAGTTGCAAAGAAGCATATTAGATTTGGTGTAAGTGGGGACGAGACTTTACAACAATTACAACTATCCTAAAGTGGAGTGGGGTATCTCAGATAGCAATGGGCTTCACCTCACTGGAGGAAATCCATTAAAGAAAGGGTAGATGACTACTTGTCAAGCTAACTATAGATGGGATTCTTGTTGAGATATGTTAGACTAGCTAGCCAATGAGGTTCCTCTGGTTAGCTCTATGGAACTGTGACTTAAGGTGGTTGAAAACTATTATATTCTTCCTTCTTCAGTCTTTTTACTCACATTCCTCTTCTTTTCTATGTCAATTTCCTGACAATTCCGTGACTCAGAGTCCTTTGCTGACTTCATTGTTCACTAGCCAACAACAATTGCCATGAAAGATGAAGGAATGGCACCAAATTTTGGAAGGAATTAGACCATTTTTAACAAAGTTTTTATATGCACACACATACACACATATATATACATACATATACACAGAAATATATACACACATACATACACATATGCATTCATATGTACACATGTGTACATATATACATATGTGTTTATATTTGAATACCTATATGTGTATGTATGTTTGTATATATGCACATATTTAAAAAGCACCTAACAACAAGCCTCAAATAAAATCCAGTGTCAATAAATGAATTGGATCTTTGCCTCTTATCTTTGGTAACCTTTGAGATAATAAGTCTGGCTTTCTCCTTGCTCTTCTCTTTCCTACTTTGATTTCTCCTTAACAAATATTGCTGTGGAATTGTAATCAAGTTTTAGGTTTTTTTATTTACTGAACAGCATTTTACATTGTTCATTCTCCATCTTAAAGATAGGTGAAAGGACTTCTTTATTTCTTAGTGAAAAATAAACTCCACTAAATTAAGTTAATTTTGAATGCAATTAAGCTTCCAAATACACATACATAGGTTAGGCAGTCTTACTAACAACAATAACAACACATATCTCTCAAACTCACTAACTTTTTCCTTTAAAAAAAAAGTCTGAGGCCTTTGTAGTCAAATTGTCTTTGTGAATTGCAGCTTAAATGATCTGATGGTAAGGAGATTGTACTGCCACAAAAGTCTTAGGGGATGCAAACACAGTTAAGTGTAAGTAATTCTTTTCTTATTAAATTGAAGCAATATTTACATCTCTCTCAAATGATAGATCAAATTTGTGATTCTTAACCTAGCTTAAATATTTAAAAGAATTTTATGTTAAATGCATTTTTTTTTATTTGCAAAGGCTCAAATCTTGTAGAGGTTGGCTTTAGAATTAGGTATCTGTCACTATATGCCAGAAATTGAAAATGAATCTTAAGCTTTTAAGATAACTAATGCAAAGATGCCCATTATCTATACACAACAAATTCAAACTCTGTATCCATATCTACCAGAATCACAACAAGTCAAATGACATAATCTATACCCATAATCTTTCTTCTCAAAATAGCACATTTATTTAATTTTAACATCCTGTCACCAGAAACTAAGCTTCCTATTTAGAGTGAAATCCAGAGATAACAGGGAAACATGCTAGGATAATCACAGTACCAAATATCTTTGTGTGATGTGGAAACTGGCTGAGAATAGCCAGAATTACAACTTTGGCTATAGTGCAAATGAGGTAACCCTATTCATGGAATATAGAAATCTCCCAGAAAAGAATTTTTAATGTGTTATAAAAGAACTTGTTGTGATATCATCTCCTAAAAGACTACCTTTAATGAAATACATGTCTTTTATTATGAAAGCAATTTAGTCACCGGGAAATCATGTAAATCAGGAGAATCAGAAATTTTCCAATTAAATCTATATTCAAAAGTAGAAGTATTCAGATTCAACTTACTTTTCAAGTGAGAGATCAAAGTTCCCTTTCTGGTCATATGGGCCATTTTCTGGCAGAAAAGCTTACCTGTCCATCTCTCTGTCTTTCTATATATCTATGAATCTATTTATCTATCTACATAGCTTTTATTTTGATATATTTCAAGGTTAAACAGTAATTCTTTCGCAGTAATTACAATGAGATTTACTGTTTGTCCAGTGCTTTACAACATCATTTACAAAATGTAAACCTTATACATTAACTCTTCTTTTTCTCAGAACAATCAAGTGAATTAGGCAGAATTGGTACCATGTTTCTCATTGGACAGATGAGTAAACAGGGAGAGATTGGCAAGGCAATTTGCCCAAGGTTAGAAGAGCTCATATGTTCCAGAGGCAGGGCTTGAATCCATGCATTTTGACTCTCCTTCTGTTGTACTTTGAATTAAACCACACTGCTTCCATACATGTTGATAGTCACCTTTGTATTTCCCAGATTATTTTCTCTGCATTCTCTGTACCTCCTCTTTTCTTCTTTCCCTAATAAGAGGTCTCTTTCATGCCCACCAATTGACACACAAGACATTATATTTGAGATCCAAGTTTTAGGGGACAGGAATTTTCTTCCTAGTAAGATCTGGGCATGTTAGTGTGAATATGGGGTCTAAATTGTGGAGGAATCTTGTTCCTAAAACATCAAATGCTTTATCCCGTAATCCTGGTGTCACATATGGAATATGCTTGATCCATTCCTGAGCTGTTGATATGAAGTATCTGAATAACCATGAGGATGCAGTTTCTTTCTGGGACCCTAAGTAGTCAGTGCATTTGTGATGTGCTCAAGGAAATCAAAGTTTAGACTTAGGCTTATAACAAGACATTCATGCCCAATTGACTCTTTGGGTCATGACGTATTGACTCTTGGGTCAGTCCTTACTTATATTCCTTTTTGAATCACAAAGTTCTGAGGCTCTACTTGTATCAGCTAATAGGTGAAGCAACCCATGGAAGATATAGCAGCAGATATGTGCTCCGTGTGCTAAGTTTAGTCAAGGAAAGGGTCCACAGTGGACTTGCTGGATAGGAAGACAAAGAAGTAAAGCTCCAACACGCCCACCAAGAAACAAAAACAAACAAACAAACAAACAAAAAACTCAAACAAAAAGCTAATATTTAACTTCCTATCTCTTGATCACTTCCCCTTTCACAGCCTCCACTCTTTTCCAGTCATTTCTTAATACTTTGCAATCTGGAAAATACACTTAACTGAAATTTTTCCCTAAGGACTGCTTAATCGACAAATCTAATGCACTTTGTTTTTGATTCCCATCCTTCTCGACTTCTATATAGCATCTGACATCCTTCCTAGATACTCTCATATCTTTGTTTTATGCCACCACTCTCTCTTTGTTTTTAAATTCTTCTACCTACCTATTCCTAACAACAGTAGAGTTTCGTAGGAACTGTCATCCATATATTTCCTCTAACTGTGGTTCTAACCCAAGTACTATCCTTTTCCTTCTTTTCCTGTCTCTCTCCACTCTCTTGGTGAACTCATAATTCTTCAGCTCCCAGGGATTCAGTTATGATTTATGCAAAGATGACTCCCATGTCTAGAGATCCAGGCTGAGACTCTCTTCTGAGCTCCAGTTCAGTATCATCAAATGCTCATTAAATATTTTGAAGTAGATTGACATAAGCATTTCAAACTTAAGATGTCAAAACAAAATCTCACACATAAATCAACAAGCCTTTATTAAGCACTGCCTTTTGCCAGACCAATATCAAATCTCTTTTGAAATTCCCAGTTTCTGCCAAGTGCATGATCATGCTTTTAGCTACCCAAGTACACTGTCATAGAGTCATCCACAATTTCTCATTCTCCCTAATCCAGTATATCCAAGAAGTTGCCATTTCTTACAATTTCTACTTCCTAAACATCCTTCACATCTACTTCATTCTCACTACTCCTAGACTCATGAGATCATAGATCTATAGCTAAATGGAACTTTAGGGATTATTTACTTTAAATTTTTGATTTCTGTTTGGAGGAACAAAAGATCAGGATATCAAGGAAATTAATGAAAAAGAAATGCAAGGGAAAGTAGCCTAGCCACATTAGATCTAAGACTGTATTATAACGCAGTAATCATCAGAACTATCTGGTACTGGTTAAGAAATAGTGGTGGATTAGGTTAGGTACACAAAACACAGTAGTCAAGGACTATAATAATCTACTATTTGATAAACCCAAAGACTCCAACTTCTAGGATAAGAACTTACTATTTGACAAAAACTGCTGGGACAACTAGAAAATGACATGGCACAAACTAGGCATAGGCCAACATTTTACACTGTATACCAAGATAAGATCAAAATTAGTACATGATTTAGATGTAAAGGGTGATATCATAAGCCAATTAGGAGAGCAAGGAATAGTTTACCTGTCAGATCTATGGAAAACAGAAGACTTTATGACCAAACAAGTAATAGATAATATTATGATATGCAAAATGGATAATTTTTGTTACATTAAATTAAAGTTTTTGCACAAATAAAGTCAATATGACCAAGATTAGAAGGAAATTAGAAAACTGAGAAAAATGTTATAGCCAGTGTCTCTGATAAAGATGTCATTTCTGAAATATATAGAGAACCAAGTCAAATTTATAAGGATACAAGTCTTTCCCCAATTGACAAATGGTCAAAGGATATGAATAGGCAATATTCAGATGAAGAAATTGAAGCCATCTATAGTTATATGAAAAAAATGCTCTAAATCACTATTGTTTGAGGAAATGCAAATTAAAACAATTCTGAGATACCACATCCTACCTATCAGAGTGACTAATATGACAAAACAGAAAAAATGATAAATACTGGAAAAGATTTGGGAAAATTGGAACATTAATGAATTGTTGGTGGGATTGTGAACTAATCTAACCATTCTGGAGAGCAATTTGGAACTATAAACAAAGGGCTATAAAAATGTGTATACTCTTTGATTCACCAATACCACTACTAGGTCTATATCCCAAAATGATCATAAAAAAGGGGAAAAAGCCCACATGTACCAAAATATTTACAGCAGTTCTTTTGCAGTGGCCAGATATTAGAATATGAGAGGATGCCCATCAACTGTGGAATAGCTGAACAGAGTGTGGTATATGATTGTAATGGAATACAATTTTGCTATAAGAAAAGATGAGCAGACAAATTTCAGAAAAACTTGGAAAGACTTACTTGAACTGATGCTGAGTGAGGTAAGTAGAAGAAAGAAAGCACTGTATGCAGTAACAGCAACATTGTGCAAAGATCAACTTTGATAAACTTAGCTCTTCTCAGCAATACAGTAATCTAAGACAATTGCAAAAGAGCCATGATGGAAAATGCTATCCACATCCAGAGAAAGAACTATGGATTCTGAATGCAGATCAAAGGATACTATTTTTCTCTCCTTTTGCTTTTTTCTTTCTTGTAATTTTCCCCATTAGTTCTGATTCTTCTTTCACAACATGCCTAATTTGGAAATATGCTTAATATAGTTGTCCATGTATAGTCTATATCATATTGCATGTTGTCTTGGGGAGGGGAAAGTAGGGAAGGAGAGAAAAAATATTTTAGAACTCAAAATATTATAAAAGTAAATATAGAAAGCTACCTTTACATGTAATTGAAAGAAGAAAATATGATTAAGTGGGGAAAAATTCTTGTTTTCCTAATCCATCACCTAAAACAGCAACCAAAATTATTTTTACTAAAACATAGGTCCTAGTATGTCATGCTTAACTAATCCCTAATCACTAATATGGTATATTAAGATAGCACAGTGGAAAGGGAGCCATATGTGAAATATTAAATATGTTTTCAGATTAAGCTAATGTGTTCGTGCTTTTAAAAGTTTTATTCCCTTTATAAAGGATGACTCATTTAGAGGCGATGGAGTTCAGGAGGACATATTCAGAAACAAATGTTTACAAAAAAGAGATCCATAAAATTACTCAAATACTCAAATTTATCAATGATCTTAAATTAGAAGTTCAATCTAACAATTAAAACTACAACCCATGCATTCCTATCCTGTGACACATTTGTCCATGTCCTATAAGAAGCTTGTCTGAATTAACTCATGAAAGAAAAAATAAATTAAAAATAAAGCCAACAAAGAATAATAGGCAGAGCCACAGGAAATAAAGGATTGAATCCCAACTCATCTGCATTTTGTATGACCCTGATTAAGTTACCTCGTCTTTATGTCCTCATTTCTTTATTTGTAAAATGGGGATAATAATACATGGAGAGCCCTCATGAGGTTCAATTCAATTACATTTGTTTCATTTCAATTTAATTCATGCATGTTTCCAGCACTGTGCTAGATGAGAGGTGAAAAAGTGAAATGGACCCTGCCCTCAAGGAGCTTACTTTCTATAGGGTAAAAATATAAGCATAGAAAATTAAATTAATTATATAGCATAATTTCCTGGGAGAGGACACTAACATCTGGAATGATAAAGAAAAGCATCCTGTAGAGGGTGACATTAAAGTTGCTCTTTGAAGAAAGCTGGGGATTCTATGAGGTCAAAAGGAGATAGGAAGGCAGTGTATTTGGGCACGACCAATGGACAGGAGAATTGGGGAAATTTGTTTTTAATCCTTAAAACTCTATGAAGGGTATTCCAAAGTCTTAGTGCATTTTTTAAGCTATTCAAGTTTTTGGATACCCTCTATAAATGTGAGTTGATCTAACTTAGAAGCATCAGCAATTTTAAATATTATAGATGTGACTTCTAAGATTTACCAAGTCAGCTGTATGAGAAAAAGAGAAGTCTCTGTATAAGCCTCAAAGTATCTCTCAAGGGGAACACTCATGGGTTAAATCCAAACCATGTTCTACCAAATCAGTACTTTATAGGACTAAATTAAAACAAAGGAATGAAGAATCAATTTTACTACTCTTATTTCATCTTGTCCCTTCCTTGGAAAGAAATGAAAGGGTAAAACAAGCCCCTAGCACTACCTCTGAGTAGTTCTGAACTCCAAGATTCCAAGTGTCTAAAATACCTAAATAGGGAATTTCAAATGTTGAAAGTCAGGCAATATTTTTCTAGACTGAGAACCTATAGTTTGAAGTATAAAATGCAAAGGACTAGATGGAAGCATGTTCGTCATAGAAAAGGGGAAGGTCAAGGCACCCAAGAAAAGATGATTTCCTAATGTTTCATCATTTGACAAAGTACAAATCAATATAAAATATCAGTGATTACACTGAATATCTAAAGCCTGTCAATTAGATCAGAGAATGATGCTACTTTGCACTTCCCTGAAGGTGAGTTGCCAAGACTTTAAGATGCACAGCTAGAGACTACCCATATGAGGGCTTTAACAAATATTCCACTTCTGTGAGCATCACTCCCTCAGCTCCAGGAAGCTATAGTCACATGATGGATTACTCATTTCCTTATTGCATTGACCCAAAGGCATCATGATGCTACAGAGATATGTATTGCTTACAAATTTTAAAAAAAAAGGTATTTTGTAATTGAACAACATTATACACACTGTAAAGAATCTCTATTGACAAATCTCATTCTACTCATACTCTTCCCAAGGTAAGTTAGATTTTTAAATCTCAGATTAAAATAACAGGAAAATCTACCTTCCTCATGTTCCCCTAAGAGCATTACTCTTAAAAGGACGAGAAAGCATGATGCTATACATCCTAGAGATAGAAAAGAATATAAGTTTTGAAAGGGGAGGAAATAGAAGCAAAACACTACCTGCAGAGGTGATTTTTCCCTGTGTCCCTCCCACCACACTGGAAATAGACACTAGGTTTCCCATAATAACACTAAATAGTCCATAAAACTGCCAAAGCCTCACCATCCTCTCAAGCATAGACATGAAACACTGGTTACCCACAACATTCCTGAATGTAGTCAGCACCAGATTGAAATGTAATCAGGAAATATTTAACAAAATAAGTAAAAATTCAAAATTCTAAAAACAGATAAATAACATTTTAATACTCTGAGGTACTGAGATGTAAAAAAATTACAAAATTAAAATAAACTTTCATAGGTAAATATTTATAATTATAATACAATTTTTATCAAGTTAATTTTCCTAGTATTTTATTTTATCATTTATCATTTAACAGTTTACATTTAAACAGAATATTGGCAAATAAACCCTAATGATTGCTACGTTAATAATGGAAAAGGAAACTGTTTAGGGAAACTTACCCAGTTGATGTGCTTTGTTCTCCTTGCAATGATCTTGAACATTCAAAGTAAATGCTTAAGTGATAATAATGGATATATAGATAATAGATAGATAATGTTAGTATGTGGTTTTCTAAGTCAGTATGTAGCCTGGAGGGATCCTTATGATTAGTTTAATGGTCCCTTTTATAATTGAGTTTGACACCACTGCTCTAAAGGATAACATTCATCCTTTATTGTACATGCTTTTTAAATAAAATCTCTGGAAGCTGCCTCACTTCCTATATTTGTTTAACTGCCTTATTTTATTCATATTTCCTTAATAAGTGATGCCTGAGAATTACAAAGTTAGTTTACTAATGATACCACATTGGTTCTGATATGGCCTCCATGAATGTCATTGCTTCCTTGTCAGCAAAAGAACAAGTTTATGGAGAGATTTGAAATTATCTCTCTGATTTTTATGTAGATGCCAAAAAACACATTATATATACATAATAAATATTTTTAAAATATTTGAGAATACATAACAATAATATTGGTGACTAATTAATGCTATAGTTATTATGTAAAGTTAATTAAGAGATAATTTAATCATCAAATCATCATTTTGAGCAGGATAGAAAATTGATGCCACAGTGGTTGTTTTTTTCTATGTTCAGAATTAAAAGGGAAAAAATATTTAAAGTTTACTGAAGTTAAACATCTCATTTTGCCCATGAAGTCACTGAAGCCCAAGTGAAGAGACTTTCTGAAGTTAACATACAGATTATAAATGTTTCAGGATTTGAAGTCATGTCTTCTCACTTCAGTTCCAAGAGGAATTGTCTCCAACCTCCTAGCCTACCTTTTACTTGATGTAGATGGAACCCAATGTTACTATATTTATCAAAGACTTAATTATTGCAGTTGATGTTAAACAGCATTTGTGCAAAATACTAAAGGTTCATTTCAAAGTAGCTGTAGATGATCCTACACATTGACAAAGCAAGTAGTTATCCATATCCTACCAAATGCCCCTGCCCCCTCCCAAAATGATCAAAACCAGCCAACACACAAACCAATAAACAAACAAAATATCTCTTTCTTTCAGACCAAAAATGTGACCTGAAATTTCTTCCAACCAAATTACACTCCACTGGATTAGGATATTATATCTACAGTCCCTGTTAAAATGCAAATACTTAGGAAAGGAAATAAAATAAATGATTAGGAATGATTATAAACCACATTCCTGAATACCTGTATGCAGTCTAGAATAGGTGTTATTTTTAACTGTACAATTATATATGTTGGTATGGATGTAGAGACATTAAGAGACATTTCTTTTAGGAGTATGGTTTGTGATCGCTAGTACTCTTTCTATGCATCAGTTCAGTACAAGGATTATTTAGTCATCGCAACATATATTACCTAACACAAGAGTAAGCCACTAGTATAATGATCCATAGGATATGAATTTGGTAAAATCTGAGAAAGGTCTGGAATGTGGAGTCAGAAAATACGACTCTAGGGAAGTTGTGCTGTGGGAGACCATTAACAAAGAATGAAAATCCAGGTAAAACAGAGGGTGCTGAAACGCACACAGAGTGAGGAATTGTAACACAAGAAGGGAATTTTCCTTTTCAATTTTGTTTAAGACCAACGTAGCTGTTCCATAATTCAGCATCAATATTTCCTTTATTTTTAGTGAATGCTGAAATATAACCTTGCTCTCAGTTGTACTGCATCCAGCAGGGGCCATCTGTAGTCACCATGATCTATATCTTGATCTGGGCTCAGATGGCTCTGGAGGAGGTGAGGCTGGTGACTGCACAGCCCTCCTTCACTTAAATCCAATTCAGTTGCAAGATATGGTATCACTTTCCTGATGCCATACTCCTCTTCAAGAGTGAAGGACAAACAACAATGCATCCAGCAAACTATTCACTGGCTTTTAAAGACCAGAAACTTTGAAATATATTTTTAATGTCTCTTTAACCCTAGTACACAGCTATCTTATTCCAGTCATCTACCTTAGAGGACTGTGGAATGAATAAACAACTTTGGGGTATCTTCATGCAGATGAGGAATAGTATGATGGCTTAAACACATTACAGTCAATTTGACAAACATTTGATTCTCAACCACCCTTTCCTCCCAAAATAATATGACCTCATTGAGTACCAGGACTGTTTCATTTTTTTGTTTAATATTTCCAGAATTTAGCACAGTTCCTGGAGGGTGGCAGGTGCTATTTAACTTCTGTTCTCAAGTATAAAATCCTCTATTTGACATTTCAGCACCTTCATAAACTGACTTCCTCCTACCTTTCCAGTCTTCCTTCACCTCACTTACGCCCAAGTACATTGTGATACGTTGACACTGGCCTCTTTGCTGTTCCTTGAACAAGACAGTTCATCTCCAGAATCCAGCAATTTTTCCTTCCTGTTTCCATGCCTAGAATTTTCCTCATCTCTGCCTCTTAGCCTTTGGCTTCTTTCAAGTCTCGACTAAAATCTAACATTTTACAAGAAGCTTTCCCCATCTTCCTTAACAGTAATGCCATCATTCTGTTGATTATCCCTAACTTATTATATGTATACAATTTATTATCCATCTGTATATATATTTATATACATATATATCCAATTTGTTATATATAATATATGTTAATATATAATATAGGATAAACACACATAGATGTATACATACATATATATTACATATAATATATAAAATCTTGTAATATATAGCATGTATATACTTGCTATCTCCCCTATTAAACTCTTTGCTTCTTAAAAATAAGGATTACATTTTGCCTTTCTTTGCATCCACAGTGTTTATCATGGTACCTTATGCATGGTATCTACTTAATAAATACTTAATAATTTATTCACTGACCGGTAAATCTTCACTGACTAAAATAATCAACATTTCTACAAATGTTTCTGAAGTTTCCCCCTAGATTCTTAACCTTGTATGTGTTTGCATGAAAGTGTGGTTTTTATTCCTTTAGCACTCTGATGAAGGCTATGAAATCTTTTCAGAATACTGTTTTTATTTCATAAAATAAAATGAATAAAACTACAAAGAAAACCAATTATTGTAAAATAAAATCAACAAGCGGGCAACAAAACACATTTAAAAAAGCTCACAGTCCTAATGTCAAGAACTATTGGTATAAGCTGGTTTTCTGTCTTTCTTCTCCTTCTTTGCTCTCTTCTCTCCTCTTCTCCTCTCCCCTTCTTTTCTTTTCATCTCCTTCTACTTTTCTCCCTTTTTGAAAATCATTTGGGCTACTATAAAATTTAGTCCTGATCCTGAGAGCAGCAGATTTGAGATATGGTATGTAATAGAGTCTTCATAGGGAAAAGCATTTCTAACACCTACTGTGTTTAAAGTGTTGTTTGTAGTTTAAAACAAATCCCAAAGTCCTCAAGGAACTTACTTTCTACATAGTAACCTCACACATTCTTCACCCAAAATACTTGTCAATTATTCTATTTACTTATGTAATTTCTTCTCTTTTTTGTTAGATATTTGAGCAGAAGGGACCTAAGTTAGCAACGTTATCCCAAGGTCATTTGTGTATTTAAAAAAAGGGGGAAATACACACACACACACACACACACACACACACACACCAGGAAAAGAAAAAAAAGGCTAGAGTGTTTTTTTTTAATTTTCAAAAACATTTTTTTGGGGTAGAAGGCTCCTTAAGGATACTAGAACCATAACAATTGAATTCTAACACCATGTTGTACTTATAAAGGAGATAGAAATGTCAATAACAAGAATAAAGATGGGGAAAATATCTGTAATAGAGAAAAACTATATAGAGGAGATCTATCTTGGAGATGACACATTTTTGGTGATGTTGAGCTAGCAATACAAATATGGTCTAAGGAAAAGACAATATCAAAGATATAGGAAAATCTTGGACTATTAATGTAAACAAAAAGAACTGCAAAGACATCACCTACTGACTGGCTAGTCATCCATCTACATACAATTTTCATGATAATTGAATACACACAAAAAGAACATGTTTGATGAGGATATTAGTAAATAATGAATAGGTTTTCACAATAATATTCTGTAATAGGCCATATTTTTTATCATCACAAAATTGACTGAAATATGTAGAGAATTTAAAATCCCATTGTGCATGTTGCATATTGATTTTTAAATATGATTTGATTAGGTAGAGCAAAATGTTCTTCCAAAAAAATTGCCATCCTTCCACACACAAGGTATATTTGGTATTCCTTGCAAGTTATTATGATGGAAATAAAATTGTATGATAAAGCTCTGGGAAAAAAAAAAACATTTCAGAATTGTATGCCTTCCTTTTTTATACCTTACTTCTTTTTTTTTTTTCACAGTAATATCAGAGATCAAGCCCAGAATCCAAACTGAACATTGTATCTATGTGATGAGAACCTCCACATGCTCCTGCTTGTCCTAACTTCCTTAATAGGAACCTCTAGTTTTCCATCTTTGGCTGTTCATCTGATATCTCAAACTGGAGGTCCCATAGACATTATATTCCTCACTCCCTGCCTTTTGCTACAACCTTCTCCTCTTGCAACAACATCCTCCAAGTTACCAGGGCTCCCAATCTTAATGGCATTCTTGGCTTTTCACTCTATCATCCGCTTCCTTTCAAATCTATTGTGCTGTGAAATCTTGTCAACTCTGCCTTCATAATATATATATATATATATATATATATATATATATATATATATATATATATATATATATTAGGAATATGTCCCCTACTCTTCTTTACCATTGCTCCAGTCTTGTTTCAGGACCTCATCTATTCATTCTGGGATTATCAATATAGGTGTGTAGTTTCCCTCCATGCCTCAGACCTCTCCCCAGTTTCATTCCATTTTCCATTCAGATGTAAGGATAATCTTCTTGAACTGCAAGTCTGACCATGTCACTCCCTAAATAAACTCAAGTAGCTCCCTAGCGCCTCTGGTATCAAATATAAATTAATATTTGGCTTTTGAAATCCTCCATTACTTGTCCCCTTTTCATCTTCCTAGTCTTCTTCAACCTCTGTTCCTCCAGATACTCAACAATGTAATGATACTAGTCTCCTTTCAATTGTTCACAAAAGACACACTTCTGACTCTAGACATTTTCATTTGCTATTTGTCATAACTGGAACACTTTTCCTTCCTTACTTCCATCACCTTATTTCTCTGATTTCCTTCAGATCTCAACTAAAAATCCGATGTTAGACAAGAAGTCTTTTTAATTCCTCAATGTTAATGCCTTCCATCTGAATCAATATCTAATTAATTGTGCACATATCCTATTTAAAAATGTTCTTTGCATGTTGTCTTTATTAGATTATAAGTTACTTGAAGGTAGGGATTTTTTTCCTTTACTTTTAGATCAGTGCTCATTGCAACATCTGACACATAGAAGGCATTTAACAAATATTTGTTGATGCTACTTGATTGATTTGACATCTTTCTGGTTTTATCCACCAACAGAATATGACAGAACCTCTGAAATGAGATTCAAAATCACTCAAATGAATATGACCAAATAGTTGACAGGGGAAAGCAACAACAACAACAAAAATGTCAAACAAACAAGGTCCAAATGGATATGATTGAGATATAAAGAGATTTTATAAGAAAATTAAAAGAACATGGAATATACTACTTATCAATAATCTGGATAGGTGAACAATTATGAGTAAACAAGAGATAGAGAGCAAAACTCCATGTAAAATGGGTAATTTTGATTAGATTAAATTCAAAAGGATTTGTGCAAAAATATAACCAAGATTAGAAGGAAAGCAGAAAATTGGGGAAATCAATTTTTATAGAGAGTTCATCAGATAAAGGTCTCATATCTAAAATATATAAAGAATTTTGTAAAATCTATAATAATATGCCATTCCAAAATTGGTAGTCTAAGGATATGAACAAGCAATTTTCAATTAAAGAAATAAGAGCTCAGTGTTTGCCAAAACTGCTGTGCAAACTGGATAACAGTGTGGTGGAAATTGGGCATAGGTCAATTCCTGACACCATACATCAGAATAAAGTCCAAATGGGTATTCCATCTAGGCATAAAGGCTGATATTATTAACAGATTAGGAGAGCAAGAAATGGTTCATTTGTCAGATTAATGGAGAATGGAGAAATTTAATACAAAACAAGAGAGAGAGAACATTATGAAATATGAAATGGATAATTTTGATTACATTAAACTGAAATATTTTTGCACAAATCCACTGTAACCATGATTAGGAGGGAAACACAGTACTGGGAAAGAATTTTTACAACTAGTATCTGTGATAGAAGCCTCATTAAATTTTCAAGAATAGAGGTTGATAATTGATAAATGCTCAAAGGATATGAACAGGCAGTTTTCAGAGCAAGAAATTGAGGTTATCTACATTCCTATGGAAAAAAAAAAATCTAAATCACTATTCATTAAAGAGATGCAAGTCAAAACAACTCTGAGGTATCACATCACAACTATCAGATTGGCTAACATTACAATATAGAAAAGTGATAAATGTTGGAGAGGATGTGGGAGAGTTAGAACACTAATTCATTGTTGGTGGAACTATGAGCCGATCCCATCATTCTGGAGAGCAATTTGAAACTATGCCCAAAGGGCTATAAAAATGTTCATACCTTTCAACCCAGCAATATTGTTTCTAGTGCTGTATCCCCAAATAACAATAAAAATGGGAAAAGGACCCACATGTACAAACATATTTATAGCAGCTCTTTTTGTAGGGTCCGATAAGTGGAACTTGAGGGGATGCCCGTTAACTGGGGAATGACTGAACAAGCTGTAGTATATAAATGTAATGAAATATTATTGCACTATAAGAAATGATGAAGAGGAGAACTTCAGAAAAACTTGGAAAGACATATATGAACTGATTGTGAGTGAAATGAGCAGAAACAGGAGAACCTTATACACAGTAACAGCCACAGTGTGTGAGGACTGTTTCTGATAGACTTAACCCTTCATGGCAATACAAGGACCTAAAACATTTCCAAAGGACTCTTGAGGAAAAATGCCATCCACATCCAGAGAAAGTACTGTAGAATCAGAAGGCAGAATGAAGCAGACTATTTTCTCTTTTGTTATGTTTTGTTTTGGTTTTGTTTCTTCTCACAGTTTCCCCCATTCATTTTAATTCTTCTATGCAACATGACTAATGTGAAAATGTATTTAATAAGATTGTATAGGTAGAACCCATATAACATTGCATGCCATCTTGGGGAGCGAGGGGGGAGGAAAAGGGATACAATTTTACAAAAATGGAAGTGATTGTTGAAAACTGAAAACAAATAAAATAAAAAAGATGACTTTGAGTGAAATAGCCATTTTGACTATTATACATATCCAAATTAACTACAAGGGACAAATGAAGAAAGATGCTATCTGTATCCAGAGAAAGAACTGATAAATAGAAGTATGTATAAAATAATTATATATACACATATATTTGTGTTTATATAAATACACATACATGTATACATGTAGATAAATTGATAGATATTTGTGTCTAATGGTAGCCATCTCTGGGGTGGGGTAGGAGAAAAAATAAATTTACATGATTATTTTGTTGTATAGTTGAAAGGAATAGCAAGTTATGCATAGCAGATTTGCAGTTACATGTGTTATAATCTTTTTATTGTACTGTTATTTAAATTTTTACTTTATTCCATAAATTAAAAATTAAATGAAAAAATAAACATGAAAAATGCCTGTTGTTCAGACAGCATAAGGTCTGCTTTTTTAGGGAAGGTTTTCTTTAAATCCTTAGCATGAAGCACTATATCTGATATATAGTAAATGCCTAATATGCTTATTCATTTATTGATTGACTGATGATGATACGTTTAGATGGACAACTTATGGAGCTTATGTATCATGGTACAATGCTCGGGCAGATGGTAGAAAGAACTAACAGGATGTCCAAGAATTAAATAATAGAAGGATGGGTTTGATTGTCTTTAGGAAATACAATTCTTCTAATTACTCCAAACTTCTCCCTGAAATGAGGGACAATCTTTTTTTTAACACCAATATTATACCTGCATTGTTAATGGTTATGAAAAAATTGAATGGTTAGTAACTATGAAAATAGTATCACACATCACAACCAAAAGTGTTGTGGTTGGTTTGAGTATACAACATATAAAAAAGAGTTGAAGAAATGGAGAAAGTGTAGTCTCCTGACAATGAAAGCATTCTCCTTCAAGAGGACTATTTTTTTCTGTTCTTATGTGCCCACTCCCTAGCATAGTGTCAGACATAGAACATTTGATAAATCCTTCTTGATTTATTGATCAAAAAGAAAATGAGCTGGTCATATGGCAAGTTTGAGGGATTAAAGGGGAACATCTTTGGTACTCCACTGATGTCCTTGAAATGTCAGGAAGTTAAGATACCAGAGTATATTTTAATGGAGGACAGTGGTAAGTAGAATACTATGGGTAGAAATGGGTCTAATGCAAGCACAGAGATTAGATGAGACACTTGTTTAAGGAACATGCAAAACAGTGAAAACAGAACTGTTTAGTAACTGAACAGTAAGTTTCAAAAAATTGCATTGAGGATAATGGCCTTTTCTCATTAGTTGATACAGTTGTTAAAGATCCTTGCACATATATGAACACTTACTATGTATCAGACTCTGTGCCAAGCGCTGGCGAGATAAATACAAGCAAAAACAAAATTTCTCCCTTCAGGGAACTTACATTCTAATAAAAGGACATTCAAGAGGGAGAGTGAACTTCCAGAGTAAGATGATTACTGTTCTAAGATTGAGAAAGTCCAGATCATCAGAAGTAGAGCCTAGTGAGGAAAGAAGGCATGCCTGTCCTGGGCACTTCCTTAAAATGCAGGAACTCTCTCACACTTGAGGATAAATGTTTGACATGCGTAGGGCACCAGAGGAGATCCAGAGAGATGCTGGAAAATAATCTGGAGAATCCCATCAAGAAACTTCCTAGTTTCAGGCTGGGGAAATGATTTTTGGAGTTTTGCAAAGGGGTCAGGCAGAATACAGCATAGGAGAAATATCTTATTCCCTGAATTTAGGTAAGTGGAAAATTCTTAGAAGCTTGCCCAGGACTCTGAGAGGTTAATTCTTGATCAAGGTCACACAAGCAGTATTTATCAAAGGTAGGACTAAAAGCCAGATTTTCCTCATTACGCAACTATCTTCTCTATCCATTATATCACACTGCCTCTCATTTGAGATTCTCATGTAAAAGTAATTAAAAAACAATGAGGAAAAATTGATTGGTGATAGATTCAGAAGACGGATGGCAATATTACAATATCTGGACACTTCCAATTCCTTGGTTTCAAATAACACTGATGAATATTCATGTACTTCATATGGTACCAATGATGTTTTCATTCAGGAGCTACACTGCTTCATGGATTACAATATTGCAGGCATGAGCAGATTACTTTAGAAAGACAAAAGAACTATTGAGTTGATCCTCAGTAACATTAACACTGTTGCCACCACCAGATCTAAAACCTAGGTATTTGAAGGCACTCCCACAAGCAGAATCAGGCAGGATCTCACAGGATATATGAACTGGAAGGGACTTCATCAGCCATCTGGACCAACCTCCACTGAAAAGGACCTTCACTATCTGTCTACTCACCCATCCTCTGATCGAAGATCTCCTATGAAGTAGGGGAAAACAAACAAGCAAAAAACAACTACTAAACAAAAATACAACTCTTTTCCTGAGGCAGCCAATTCTACTTTTGGACAGCTGTGAGCGTGAGAAAGCTTTTCCTGACCCTGAGCTTAATCTGTCTCCTTTGCCATTTCTTCTTTCCTTTGCTCTTGTTAACTATTTGTCTTATTTTACTCTAATACCCATATGGTCAAAGTTGGGTCAGAATTAGTTTCATGGCACTATATACACACATGTACATGTATATATGTAGATGCATGTGCATATATATGTGTATGTATATGTGCATATACGCACATGTCTGTGCATTGTGTTATAACTTTTAAGGTAATAATAACTTGCATTTCATACCACTTTAAGATTTTTTACATGTGATCTCACTTCTTACAACAATCATATGATATATGTGTTGTTAGTTCCATTTTATTGATAAGGGAGCTGAGACTGAGAGATTAAGCCACTTTCCATGGTCACACAGTTAATGTCTAAAGTAGATTTTGAACTTATTATCTTTATTAAGTTTAATTCTCTTTCCATTATATATTACCTGGATGCCAAATGAAACGTTAATGAAACCCCTCTGGATTGGGAATCAAAGAAGATGAGTTCAAATTTAAGGTCTGTTACCTTGGGTAAGTCAGACTTCTCACTGAAGTGTTTTGCAGTAGGTAAAATTTATAATCGTCTTTAAACCTCTGACCATTTATTCCTATCCTGGCTATTTGTAATGCATTAATATTTCTCTTCTCCAATCCATTCTTTCATACTACTGCCTGAATAATGATTTTAAATCATTGTTATGATTATCTCACTCCTCTATTTAAATATTTTCAGTGGTTCCTGTTACCTGCTTAATGAGCTATAAACCTCTTATGCTAGCATCCAAGGCTTTCTACAACAATCAGCTTTTCCAGCCTCATTTCATACTACTCCTTTCTGCTTACTTTAGTTCAGATTGGACTACTTGACACTTTCCATTTTTCATCCATCTCTACACCTTTGTTTTTCCTCTTCTTATACTCATTTCTCACCCCTACCTTCCCATTTCTCTTTAAAAAAATGAATTCAGGTGTCATTTCCTCCATGAAACTTTTTCCGATGACTCCAATTGAAAGGGCTGTCCAATTCTTCTCAAATTTCTCCTAGTACTTTGGACTTTTCTTTTACATTTACCATATTCTTCTTATGATTAGAGTCTCCCTTTCCCCCAAAAAAAAATCTCCCTGAAGGCAGAGTACCCATTATTTCATATTTGTATCCCAAGAAGTTCATCTGGTAGCTCACACATAGTTTAATCAGTTTGTTAAAATGAATTGTTTGTTGAATATTATTTTAATTAATTCCTTTTTCAGATGAAAACATTAAAACTCCTACCATTTGAGCTTCTAATCAGAGAGAAATTAGCTTAATTCACTTTCTGGCTGCCCTGCAGGATCACAACAGTGTTCAACAAACAGTTTCTATTCTCTTATGGTTACAGAACCAGTACACTGATGCTCTTGGCTGAATCAGTCAATTCATTTATTCTGTTTTTTACTCATTTATTTCATTCTTATGATAATAGACTTTCTGTATTCATTCTTAAAACTAGAGAACTGTGGTGCAAAGGAAAGAATAGTGACTTTGGAATCAGAGATCCTAGAAGCAAATATTCCCTCAGATGCTTATTGTATTTGCTACTTTGGGAAAGTCATGATCTGTCTGGGCCTCAGTTTTCTCATCTGTAAAATAAGAGGTTTGGACTGAATGGTGTCTGAGGTCCTTTTCAACTCTAGATTCATGAATAGTAAATACTTCACTATTTGGATAAGAACCTGAAAGTTTGCTAAGTCTTCCATAATCTATCTTTGTAGTGTTATATTTACCTCACTAAAATAGTCTTGTAGTAGAAAGAAGAGATATCCTGCTCTCTTCCATTTCCTTCCTTTTCATTTTGAATCTATTAAGATTACACGCAATTTTAAAGACTGCCTAAAGTTCTGTTGGCTTAAGCACATGTATTCCTACAATACCCAAAGCCAAAACTTCTCTGAGGTCTTTGCCTTCTTTAAATGATGATAAATGACAAGCCAGACCTGCTTCTGCTGGCTTGAAAAATGGTTCTTGGCTAAATCTAGCTTTGCTCTCCATTAGAGTTACTCCTGTCACCAGCTGAGCTTTATATTCTCACTTAACAACATCTCACTGACGCCACTTGTCACAAATTACCATGGTACTCAAGAGAGAAGGAAAATTATGGTGCATCTGCACCACCTCCCTTGCCTTTCCATCACATCTGCCCTGACTTCTTGTTACATATGTGCATTTCTCTGCTTCTCTCTGCTTCTCTCTCTCTCTCTCTCTCTCTCTCTCTCTCTCTCTCTCTCATACACACACAAACATATACATATATACACATATGTACATACATATAAATTTATATATCCAAATGCACATCATGTATGTGTTTGTTTTGGGCATGTGCCTGCATATTCAACATCGAATCTCAGTCAACTTTTGTAATTATATTTGAACAGCAGGATGTAATCAATCATTTCAATAGAGTACATCAGCCTATGATTCAGCACTGCCTTTCATCTCAAAATGCTGTAACTTTTCATCAAAGATCACGGACAAATTGTTAGTACTAGATCATACTTGTGATGATTATGACCTCCTCCTTTCATGTATCCATTTGCGCCATTCAATTACTCTTCTCCCTACATTATTAAATCATTGAATGATTTTCTTGAGTGACGATGCCCAAATAAGATGAGTTAGCATTGTCCCATGATCTATAGTATGTGTCCTTACTTAGATAACTTAATTGATAGAAAGCAATGAGCAATGAAAGAGAAGGAAGACAATGATCTCTAAGATGCTACTTCCAAAAACACAGTTTCCAAAATTTTCTTACCCTTTCCCTGCCCTTCATACCCTCCTAAAGACTTAGACTGTATGTGGGGGGGAAGAGGGGACAGGACTAAATCTGAAAAAATCCCATTAGGAATTTTAGTTAGAAAAGGCGATGAGAATTCTCAGAAAACATCATTATTATATCTGTCAGATCAAGCCCAGAGGGAACAGGCTCCAGGGAAGTATGGATTGAGGGGAAGTCTACCTTGCTCTCACAGCAAGAGCATACTCAACTATTCTCAGTGATAGTTCACAACAAGTAATCTGTTGGATGTTCTTAATTCATTACTTGTCCTTCTGCACATTTTCTTTCATTTGCCATTTGTTACAAATTTAAAAAAAAAGCTACTCTGAATATTTCCAATGATATTCCTCCACTTGTAAAAATGTCTGATTCTACTGGGTTTTATATTTTGTATATTTCCTTATAATGACAGAGATACTTTAAATATAAAAAATGAACCTTTTTTTCTTAGTTTGCATTTTTATCATTTTGGATGAGGCTTATTGGATTAAACTTAGCAAAAGTCAGTTTAACGTTTTTGCTTGTGTTTGTTTTTTGAGGCAATCAGGGTTAAGTAACTTACCCAGGGTCACACAGCTAAGTGTCTGAACTGGATTTTAATTCAGGTCTTTCTGAGTTCCTATGTCACCTAGCTTCCCCCAATTTAATTTTTGAAATGTATAACAGTTCAACACATGGTGACTATAATCTTTGCTAATAGGAAGACTGAGTCTGATGAATCAATGTACTTCTAATCAGCAGTGGTATAAGCTGATGGGTTATCCATGCTAAGTCTAGCTTCATTATGATGAATGCCCAGAATGGGGTTAGTGCCCCAAGTTGCCTGTGGACTGGAAAAGTGGATTCAGTAAGAAGACAAGAAGTCCCAAATTCTCATGCTAATCAGTAGTGGTTTGGGGCCTGTGAGTGACTGCTACACTTCCAGCATGGATGAGATGGGGATAGCTAAGAGAAGGGGATGGGAAGGGAGAAAAAGAAAGGGAAGGGGAATAAAGGAAGAGGAGAGGTACGAGACAAAGGGGTAAAAAGAGGATTAGATTGGGAGTTAGGATCCCTGAATTCAAATCCTGTTCTGTCATTAACCAGCAGTGTAACTCTGGGTTATTTCATCTGAGTCTGCCTTTCCTTATCGTATCACAAAGATCTGTTTCGATACTAAGATTCCACAAAAGCCAGCAATGGGATATTACAATTAACCCTACCAAATAATGATTTGAAAATGTCTTTTTTCCCTAGCTCTAAAATTCTATGACTCAAGAGGCATTTAAAGGGGAAAAAAAGATGTTATAGGGAATGCAGATTGGGGTTCAGAAAAGAAAAGTGGATTAAATAGAATTAACTATTGATTACAACTTTCCTGACTTTTCTCAGAAATATGGGTTATGATATCCATTTTCATCCTTTCTTGCTTAGGAACAAAACAATCACTTCTTTTCATGTTTCATTCAGAAGCTGACAATCTACATGAAGATAGCTTATAGATTCTCTTCATATTCTTGTTCTACAAAATATTTTGTCCTTCTGAATAATTAGGTGTTTATATATAGTACTCTGTAAAAAGATTTCATAAAATGAGAAAAATAAAACCAGTATTTGAGGTTATTTGGGGCTTTTGAGAGCTTTAATCTGCCTTTCTCATTCAAGTATCTTTTCAAACACTATTAGCATTAAGTTCAATTAATCATCACTATACTAGTCTGTGAAAATGAAAAAAGCCAGTGTTCAGCAAAGGTGGAGCAGGTAGGTAATTATTTGGCAAAATCAAATCATCCTTACCCTCCAATCAATATTTTATTTCATAGGGTTTTTTTACATTTCTTATACATTTTATTGTTTTCGTTTATTCCTGAACTTAAAAGAGAATGGGACCTTTCATTTTACAATTTAGGGATGACTGAGTGAAAATCCATATAGAAAGGTAATCTGCCTCAAATTTACACTGAGTTGTAAATGGCTAAACTTGAATTTCCTGAGATTAAATTTGATAAGAAGATGCAGAAGTTAAAGAGTATGGAAAGAGGAAACTCCAAATGTGAAATTCATCTATTTTGTAATATTGCTTAAGACAGAACTGGCTTTCTCTGCATTTCCCATTTAAGTTCTTCCAAAGCAAGTGAAGTAGGATCAGTTCATCTGAAAAGCAAGGAAGGCAGGGTATGGTACCTGAAGCACAAAGATGTCAAAGGATTAAAAACAGAAAAGTACATATATACATCAATTTCCATTTCATGCCTTAACTCTTGTGACCCCAAAGTTTTCAAAACCAACATGGAAGAAATTTGAATTGACTCACAGTCAGTGGTGACAGAGGGTATGAGAAAGTACCAGTCAAATATCTACTGATCACTTACATTAGATACGAAATGTTCCCTTCATATACAAAAATATGTGTTTTCTATTTTGCTAAGGACATGAAGGTTTTTAAACTGCTTCCAAAATAATAAATATTTCTAAACTAAAAATCTGAGGAAAAAAGTCATTTATGCCTCAAATAAAAGATGTTGGAATAAAAGAATTATAGAATTATAAGGAATCTCAGAGATTATTTATCAAACTTTTAACAAATCAAAGAATGGATGTCTTTGAAAATATTTCCAACAGGTGATTAATCATCTAGTCTCAGTCCAATGACTGAAGTTATAAAGATCTCGTCATTCCTGCTTCAATGAATGACTTTTGAATAGTTTTAATTCTTAGGAAGATTTTCCTAATATTAAATTGAAATAAATATGGATCAACTTAATTTTCATTCATTCACCCTAGTTTTTGTCTTCTAGGATTAAGAAAAGTAAGTCCCTTAGTAATTTAAGGACAAACACATCCCTTAAGAGTTTCTTTTCTCTATGAGAAACATCTCTAGCACTTTTGCTCAAGTCTTATATCAGAAAGATCTTGAATGCCTGGTACATATTCGGCACACACTAAATATGTATTGAATTACTGAAGTCTCACTATAATGATAATCTTCCTTTTCATTGGTAGCTCAGACATTGGGGTCTCACCATCCCTAACACTTTTTCTTAATGTTGTACGAGGTCATAATCATTATCATAATAATATCAAGGTGTTTAAATATCTAATTCTACAAATATTAATAGATATAATATACATAAACAGAAGCTTTTTGGGGGGCTTAAGAATTTTAAAGAATGTAATGTGGTCTTCAGATCAAAAAAACCTATGGGAACCAACTGCTCGATCCTTGTCTCTTCTAAAATGTGGAATTCAAAACATTCTAGAGGGGTGGAAACCCTTGTAGCAGTAAGCACTCTAGCATACAGAGAAGGGTCTGCTGCATAGGTTCTTAGATTGGCTATTCTAAAAGGAAAGTTATGTAATCAAACACATATCCCAACAGAGAAAATACAAGCAGGACCCACAGACAGAGCTTCCAACTGCCTGACCATAAACAATACATCATTACCAGAATGAGAAACATCAACCTTCAGGCTTTCAAAATTGGGGGGTTTCTTTAAATGGTTATCTTGAGTCTCATCTGGCACAGAAACCTTCTTCCAAAAACTAAGCCCCAAAGCAAAACCTCACGTCAGAGTATACGTACTCTTTTCAGAGCCAGAGGGCACAACCCCTTGAGACCTAGTGCCTCACCAGCAATCTGCAAAAGGTGTAGGGCCCCATACAAAACAAACCTCCCCAATCAACCCTCCCTCCACCTGAGGTCTATCAATGGGTGGGGAAGATTTTTAACTCCCATTACAACCCTGTATCTGTAGAAAAAATCCTTTCATTAAAGAGATTTGCTCTGTGAAGTTTGGATTCAGTCCAAGCTCTACACTTGAGGACCTAGGGGGCCACATGTTTCCTTGAGGCTGCAGGTTCTCCACCCCTGCTCTAGCCAGTTCTCAGATTTTCCAAGACCAGAAGCATATATTTATAATAATTATCAAGATTGTTAGTTCTCCTACCCAAGGAGGCCAGACTTCCTTCAGAAATATATGAGTTTCCTTTCCTGTACTCTGAAACCTCACTAATTATTTCAAAGAACTAAGATATGCAACTGTCTACATAGCCCCCAAAAGACCAGTAAATTCAAAACTAGTCAAGGAACCAACTAATTCTGTAAAGAAAGGGCAGCAACTTAAAAACAACACCAACAAAACTCAAATGATATGTGAATATAGCTGTTACTATATTAACAGCTACTCAAAGATGGGAGTCTCATAAGTGTATTCTGATTTGTCAGAAATCAACGCTCTAAATGTGTTTACTATATGCTAAGGCAGTTTTGTACCTATTTGCCATTCCACCTATCCCAAGGTTTTCTTGGAAGGAAAGTGCTTTCTATCTATATCTAAGGAGGGAATTATTTGGATATATATATGTGATTATACATGGAAGGAAGGAAGAAAGGAAGGAAGGAAGGAAGAAAGAAAAAAGGAAGGAAGGAAGGAAGGAAGGAAGGAAGGAAGGAAGGAAGGAAGGAAGGAAGGAAGGAAGGAAGGAAGGAAGGAAGGAAGGAAGGAAGGAAGGAAGGAAGAAAGAAAGGAAGGAAGGAAGAAAGAAAAAGGAAGGAAGGAAGGAAGGAAAGAAGGAAGGAAGGAAGGAAAGAAAGAAACATTTATTAAGCACCCATTATGTGCTGGGCACTGTGCTAAGCACTTTACAAATACTGTCTTATTGATACTCCCCAAAACCCTGGAAGGCAAGTGCTATTGTTATCTCTATTTTATAAGTAAGAAAATTGGGACCATATATAAGAAAATGAATTTAATAAGAGTATTTGGGAAATCATAAGTGTAGATTTGAAAATTCAAATTTCACAACTATGAGATGAAGTAGATATTGTTTGATATATGAAAAAATGACCAATTTTATGAGGTGGCAGATCAATGTGTATCAATCCTTTAATGGGGGAAAGGGAGAGAGGAAGAAAGAAGCTAAGTAGGAATTTAACAGGTTGGAGAATTGAAGGAAAGCAATAAGCCAAATAAAGTGTTTAAAGGTAGAGAAACAAGAGAAGTCAAAGAGGATAGAGAGAGACAGAGGAAGAGAGAGACAGAGATAGAGAGAGACACAGAGAGACAGAGTCAAAGACAGAGAGAGAGACTGAGACAGAGGGTGGGGGAAGTGGAGAACGGAGCAGGGAGAGGGGGAGAAAGAAGTTAAGTAGGAATTTAACAGATTGGGGGAATTGGAGGAAAGCAATAAACCCCATAAAGTCCTTAGAGGCAGAGAAATAAGTGAAGTCATAGAGTAAAGAAATCAAAATCAGAAAACCATACAAAATGAAAATGACATAAATGAAAAGAAGCTTCAAAGACAACAGTTAGCAATGATCAGTTGTGGTTAGGGAGAAAAGATGATGAAATGCACTGCTCTTATTTGGCTAAAGAGGTGGAACAATCCAGGTGTGAAAGGTCACCTCTACTACCAGAAGGGGTCACTTTGTTGGTTTTGCTTAACTGTTTTTCTTGGTTAAAAGGGAGATTTTAATGGATAGAGCAGCAAGTAGACCAATTACTATTGTAAAAAGGTAAATGCCATAAAGAATACTTAAATGAGCAAAAAAAGAAAAAAAATGAAAAATCCATAGAAGGAAACCTAGAAGTTCCTTTGTGTAGGAGTCAGGGAAAGGGAGAAGGGAAAAGTTTGATTAATTCTCTTTCAGGCAAAGGTGGCAGAGGTAAAGTGAAACGAAAAATGGGTGAGAGGAGTGAAGGTGGAAAAAGTGATATACTTTCAAAGATGAGAAGAGGATAGTGAGAAAACAATAGAGGGTGTCCTATACTCAGCTATTCTTTCGTCTTCCCAGTAGTCAGAAAGATTGTCATTTTGGATTGCAGGGGAGAGTAGGGTGACAGAATCCTGTGCACGTACATAACTAAACTGATTAGATTATCTGCTAAAATCAACTCTTTGAGTTTCCTCTAGGTATATCGCCAACACAAAATTGAAGACAGATCGTATATTTTGATTTAGAGCTAGAAAGGATTTTATAAGCCAAAATTCCTCATTCTCCATAGAAACTAACACCCAGAGTGGTTAAAGCCACATGAGCACTAAGTGCCAGAGGACTGAAAAATAATAAGCAGATCATTAATTTCAAGAAAATGGCATCAGAACGATGAACTCGTTTGCCATGGCTGTTTTTCAGAATGGACACATAAATCCTGGAATTTCTACATGTTTTTCTATTGCTACTTACCTACAAGCTTTAAAAGAGTCAAAGGACATTGCGCAGGTGTGTCAACATCTAGTTTTTTCTTCTCAGCTTTACCAGGTCCCCACAGAACAGACGTCACTAATATGAAGTAGCTGGCAAGTTTAGTAGACTATTGTGCTCTAATGAAAACCTAAAATTGGGTTCTATGATGACTTGATATATCTGAGTGTTCATCAAGGATTGAGTAATCAATGCATGACTGTCTAATGGACTAATTAAAAGTGTTCAATGGCCCTCAAGAAAATCTCATTGCATTTTCCTCTGATGGGGTGGTTTGAAATGACATGAGAAGAACAAATGGGTTTTGTGCAGACTGAAATAAATCAATCAAATCTTTGCCCTTGTGAGCAGCCTTTTGTCAGGCAACTGTTAACTTCAACAAGTCAGGTATTAATACACACTCAGCAGCTGCTGAGAAAAGTCTTTCCAGATGCTCTTTACTTTTAATTTAGAGTAAGGTTTTCTGAGGGCTCATCTGCCTCCTTTGAAAACTTCATTGGTAAGAGGATCTTCAAAGCATGGCTTAGCTACTAAAAATGATACTAGACAGTAGAAATAATATATGTAAAATGTTTGTAAAGCTCAAAGCACTATACAAGGGTCAGATATTATTACCATTTTTATAATCTTTAGTTGACAAATTAAAAAAATATTGGAGGTGAGGAAGAGGATCACACAACTACTCTTAACATTCCAGGAAAATTGTACTATTTGGCAGTTACAACAATATCCTGTCTTCTTACATTTGTGATTCTTTGTCCATACAATTTCCCCTTCCTGAAATCTATTAATTCATCTCTTTAAGGCCCTATTCATGTACCACCTTTTCCAAAAGACCTTCCTTTTCAGATCTCCCCAAGCAGCCAATCAATTAGTCCATTGGGCTGTGAGATCCTTAAAATTATGGGTCTGTTTTTGCTTTTATTTGTGCCTGGCACAATATAAATGCTTAAAATAAAGTATTGTTTAGAAACTATTGATTAACTAATCACCAAGCATTTTCAAAATGCTTTTTACAATCCAGGCACTATGTAAGGGGCTGGGAATACAAAACAAAATGTTCTCTACCTTCGAGGATGTTCCATATTATTGAGAGAGACAACATATAAATAAATAGATATTTAAACAATAATAGCATTTTTGTGGGGAAGGTAGTAGGAGCTGGAAAGAGCCATTATAGAAAACTTCATATACAAAACATTGAATAGAATTTTAAAGAAAAGTGAAAATTCTAAGATGTTGGTGTATGGTAGGAATACATTGTGATCATAAGCATGAGCTAGTGCAAGGACAAGAAGGACAGAGAATGATACTGTGTATAAAGGATAGGAGTGAGTAATGCATGACAAAGTTGGAAAGATAAGTTGGGACCAAATTGTGAAGTGACTATTTAAACATAGCCATAATAGGGAATCATTGTGGCTTATAAAACTAAAGAGTGACATGGTCAGATCCGATCTTTAGGAAAGTTACATGACCAGATGTGTGGAGGATGAATGGGAAGAGCGAAAGGGAGACCAATTAGGTGAATATTGCAATAGTCTAAATAAAAGGTGATGTGAGCTTAAATTAGTACAGTAATGTAAGTAGAATGAAGACAGAAGCAAAACATATTATTGATACGAAAATGACAAGATGATGGAGTGAGGAGTGAATGGATGGATAAATGAACCAATGAATGAATTATTAAATACTACTCTGTGTCAGGCACTGTGATAAACACTGGCCATACAAATACAAAGAGCAAGATACTTCCTTTCCTGAAGAAGCTTACATTCAGTTGGGGAAGACCACAAATACAGTCTATCCCTTTCCTATCATGACTTTCGCTATTGTGGTTTCTATACATCACAGCGAATCAGTAGAAGAAGTTGAATGGGAATTTTTTTGAGAGTTTTACTGAAGCCACAGATGAGACATGAAGGCAGAAGACAACACAGAAAAATTTTAGAGACACAGAAATACATTATATACCTATATCTTTGTATATATACACACATATACATATATGTGCATTTATGTAAGAATATATACATATATGTATATATGTGCAATATATATATGTGCATTTGTAAATGCACACAGATGTGTGTGTATAGTATTGTGTACTACCAACCCATATTTTGCAATAAGATACTATAAATACCCTGCAAAAGAAAAAAGAAAAAAAATCAGACTTCTCTGATATGAAGAGACAGCCAAAAAATTTCATGCAGATTTTCTAGATCATGCTACAACCTAACCCCTGTAATGTGGAAGGGATAATTGTGTAGGGTATTGGTAGTCAAAAAGGAAGAGTGAGGAGCCAAATACAGAAAAAGAGAGTACAAACCTGAATGACAAGAAGGATGATAGTACATAAAATCATAGAATCAAAAGCTTCCAAAAAAGCGAAAGTAAAAAACAAATAAACTTTCCAAAGACAAGGAAAACTTAAAAAGGAGGCTTGCTATACTCACACAAAAACCTTTTATATAATTCCTATTGTAGTTGGAAACAATGACTACTATTCTGGAACATGGCCAGGCCAAGGTTTTGAGCCTAAGGCTAGTGTAGGGTAACAATTTACTGCATCACGGAAGATTCTACTAGGTCCTCCATAGTCTTATCTTAGTCTCCTTTTCTATCACTTGTCACAGTGTCTAACACATAGAAGGTGCTATTTAATAAATGCTAGTTGAATGATTTCTTAAACATATTTTGAATCATTCCCTTGTATAAAACCTCAATGTCTGTCAGTTTGAAGTATTCTAGCCCCCAAACATGACCAGTCTACCACCTTTTTGCCTTTGTTGCCTGTCATTCTACTCACCTGGTGTGGTATCTCCCTTTAGTCTATCAGCCTTAATCCTATTCATTTTTCAAAGCTGAACTGGAATTCTACCTCTTGAAAGTATCCTTGTCCATGACCTTTTCTACAGTAGTCCCTTCCTCCTCTGAACTACAAAGCCTATTTTCTGCCTAGCCTTTTAACGTTTCTAAGATCAAAAATGGTTCTTTTTGAATGCAATTCTTTGAGTTCTACTTTCAATGACCAGACAGTGGTAATCAAAATGGGTTGTCTACTTAATCTTGGCAGTTCTTTTAACTAAAGATCACTTATGATAATACATTGAGCTGTTCGGTGTTTGGGAGCCAGCATAATGATTTACTTAGAAAAATCTCTAAAAGTTAATTTTATTTCAACACAATGTT
Organism: Notamacropus eugenii; assembly: GCF_028372415.1. NCBI lineage: Eukaryota > Metazoa > Chordata > Mammalia > Diprotodontia > Macropodidae > Notamacropus > Notamacropus eugenii. The sequence goes on from NC_092876.1 coordinate 402,287,521, forward strand.
ACTTTGTTAAAGTCTAGAGAGCCCACACCTTTGTTTCTTATGCCAAAAAATTAGTTTGATTAAGAGAGAAAAATTTGCTTTTTGCATTATTTAATTCTTATAGTGTTTCCATTAACAAACTCCTAATCTTTGGAGAATAACATTTATTCCATTTTAGCTGTAGTTCAATATCTATGCAACCGTATTTGCATTTGTTAATGGAATCAATACAAAATTAAACATTTCGTGAACCTGAGATGGTCAAGTTTCATTTGTTCATGGATTCAAACACATTTTCTCCAAATAATTAGCAATAAAAGACCATATTTGAATTATATTTCATTTCTTGTCATCTAATCATTAGATTTATTTCAAGTAAAACATAGGCTATATTTTCACTTCCTATACTTCTGTATCAGAAGAATGCTATGTTGGCTGCATCAGACCTTCACAAGGCTGACACATAGATGGTTGCAATCAGAGCAATATATGTTTCAAGTTCTGACTTCAACAAGATATCTATCTACTTAATCTTGATTTAACTGAAGACATCCAATAGTAAGATTAGATTTGTTAGCATTAGTAGTTCACAAGGGGAGCTGTTTGACCCTATCCAGTCACTTACCTCTCTATTCTCTTATAAAAAAGGTACCAATTTCATTGATTAAAGTAGTTTCAGATCAGATCTCTATATAAATGAAATCATGAGATTATTAAAATAAAACAAAACAAAACAAAACACAATATTTAAACTACTTAGTTCATATCAAGTAATTAGAATAATATGTCCAACATTTTAAAGCTCATTAAATTTCTGTATAGTGTGATTAAAACTCATACAACACATGATCGTTTGCAGAACCTCTGCTTAATGGTGAAGATTGATTACTCAGTGTTCTGTGTCTGCATGGAGTCATAGACTTGGAGGGAAGGGATAAGGAGGGATAGGGTGAAAAGAGAGATCCTGGTATTTTGACTTCCAACTTCAAGAAAGACGTTAAGCAGCTCCAGGCTCTCTTTAAGACCCTGAAAGGAGAGAAAGAGTCTAGGAAGAAGGGATAGTAATGTGGAAGAACTAGAAAAATCACTTATGTCCTTATTCTCAGTTTACTACATTAGAGACTTCAGGGAATTTCCCCTTGGGTGAAATCTCAGACTCGCTTTTTTGGTTGAGCTGAAATATTTTGCTCCCAATGATCAAGTCATTCCTCTCTGAGTATTGTTTAATATATATTCTTCTGTGTATAATTTATATCATTTTGGTTTGCTATCTGTTTTGATAAATGAGTTATTTATTAATTACTATATGTGGCCATTGTAGAACTGTCATCTAATGGAGAAAGAATCAAGACTTAGATATATAGCTTGCGGTACTCCATTCTTATTGAGAGTTTACAGTAAGAAGCACAGCTTGAACCTAAAAACAAAATTCCCCTAGAACAAGAGTATTTACAGGAGTAGATAGACATCATTCTATTCTAGTACTCCCTTTCTTGATTAGAGCAGAATGGCCAGTCCCTGGCCCCAACCTCTTGCTTTCCCTCCTGGCAAGAATCAAAATGTCCCTTGGAGAATGTTGGGGTGAGATATATTGATTCTTTTCTCCCTGATAGTCACATCCAGACAGACGTATGTCAATACATATATCCTCCATGGGCAAAACACAGAATTTTTTATACATATCCTGCAAAAGATAATGTTAGGAGTATAAAAATATTTTTAAACTCAGTGATTTTGACATATGAACTATGACAGAATAGGAAAAGAAAATTGAATTTGTAGCCAACACAATTTATTTCCACTAAAAACTTTTAAATAGTGGTATTGTGGTATTAGTGACTTGGTGGTGTAAATCAAGGACTATTTCATGGATCAACTATTAGGAGTATTTTCTACCCCAAATATAGAATATAAGCATGTTCTTAGGAAAAAGAATCAGATATCTCTAAAAAAAAAAAGAAGGAAAAAAGAAACCTTGTCATCCATTCCCATGAAAATGATAGCTTATTAGTAATAATGCTCAAGAGAGTCAAAATTTATATGCATCGGGGGCGGAGCCAAGATGGCGAAGTAGAAAGACACACATACACATAGCTCCGAACCCACAAACCACAGAACAGCTAGAGGGGACTAACCCAGGGCGAATTCTGCACCCAGAGACCACAGAATATTAGAGTGAGGGAGATTTCTGTTCCGGAGAGACCTGCAAACCTCTCGCGGAGGGTCCTTCGCGCCGTGGACTGGGCGCCGGAACGGGGAGCAGAGGGCAGCCCTACCGCGGCCATGACACCGTGAGGAAGAGATCCGAGCGGGCTACAGGGACGGGATCTCCAGTGGCCACACGGGTCCCCCCACCCACAGAGGGACCTGCAAACCTCTCGCAAAAGGTCCGTCGCGCTGCAGACGCGGAGCCCAGCCCGGACCTGTGGCGGCGGTGGCGGCAGCGGCTCCGAGAGGTACAGATCCGAGAAGGCTCCAGAGATGGGATCTCCAGCGGCGGCACTAGCCCCCCCACCAACAGGTGACTGACGGGGGTAGGTGAGAGAGTGTCTTTGGTGGGTTGAGAGGGGAGTGGGGTGCCCCCATGGCTCGGGCCCCCCCAGGAGATAGAAGCTGAGAGGCGGCTACAGACAGGGGCTCCCTAAATGGGCGGGAGCCTGGATCCATTGTGGAAGGTCTGTGCATAAACCCCCTGAGGGAACTGAGCCAGAGAGGCAGCCCTGCCCCTGACCACCTGGACTTAATTCTCCCACTGAATAGCAGCCCTGCCCCCGCCAAAAACCCTAAGGCAGGAAGCAGCATTTGAATCTCAGTCCCCAAACGCTGGCTGGGAGGACCAGGAGGCGAGGTGGGTGTGAGGAGAACATTCAGAGGTCAGGTCACTGGTTGGGGAGAATGCCAAGAAAAGGGAAAAGAAATAAAACCATCGAAGGGTATTTTCTCAGAGAAAAGACACTTCCTCCCTTCCTTTCTGATGGGGAGGAACAATGCTTGCCATCAGGCAAAGACACAGAAATCGAGGATTCTGTGTCCCAGCCTACCCAATGGGCTCGGGCCATGGAAGAGCTCAAGAGGAATTTTGAAAATCAAGTTAGAGAGGTGGAGGAAAGACTGGGAAGGGAAATGAGATGGATGAGGGAGAAGCATGAAAAACAGATCAGCTCCCTGCTAAAGGAGAACCAAAAAAATCTTGAAGAAATTGGCACCCTGAGAACTAGCCTAACTCAGTTGGCAAGGGAGGTGCAAGGGGCCAATGAGGAGAAGAATGCTTTCAAAAGCAGAATTAACCAAATGGAAAAGGAGATTCAAAAGCTCACTGAAGAAAATAGATCTTTCAAAACTAGAAAGGTACAGATGGACGCTAAGGACTTTATGACAAAGACAGATATCTCAGAACATACCACGCAGATTCGAAAAATGGAAGATAATGTGAAATATCTTATTGGAAAAACAACTGACCTTGAAAATAGAATCAGGAGAGGCTGTAAAAATTCTGGGACTACCTGAAAACCATGATCAAAAGAAGAGCCTAGACATCATCTTCCATGAAATTATCAAGGAAAACTGCCCTGAGATTCTAGAACCAGAAGGCAAAATAAATATTCAAGGAATCCGCAGAACACCGCATGAAAGAGATCCAAAAAGAGAAACTCCCAGGCGCGTTGTGGCCAAATTACAGAATTCCCAGGTGAAAGAGAAAATATTGCAAGCAGCTAGAAAGAAACAATTCAAGTATTGTGGAAATACAATCAAGATAGCACAAGATCTGGCACCCTCTACATTGAGAGATAGAAGGGAATGGAATAGGATATTCCAGAAGTCAAAGGAACTAGGACTGAAGCCAAGAATCACCTACCCAGCAAAACTGAGTATAATACTTCAGGAGAAAAAATGGTCTTTCAATGAAATAGAGGACTTTCAAATTTTCCTGATGAAAAGACCAGAGCTGGAAAGAAAATTTGACTTTCTAACACAAGAATGAAGAGAACCATGAAAAGGTGAACAGCAAAAAGAAGTCATAAGGGACTTACTAAAGTTGAACTGTTTACATTCCTACACGGAAAGCCAATATTTGTAACTCTTGAAACATTTCAGTATCTGGGTACTGGGTGGGAACACACACACACACACATGCACACACGCACACATACATAGAGACAGAGTGCACAGAGTGAATTGAAGAGGATGGGATCATATCTTAAAAAAAAATGAAATCAAGCAGTGAGAGAGAAATATTGGAAGGAGAAAGGCAGAAGTTATATGGGGCAAATTATCTCTCATAAAAGAGGCAAGCAAAAGACTTATTAATGGTTGGATAAAGAGGGGAGGCAAGAGAAAAACATGAGGTCTACTCTCATCACAATCCACTAAAGGAAAGAATATAATGCACACTCATTTTGATAGGAAAACCTATCTCATAATACAGGAGAGTGGGAGACAGGGGCACAAGCAGGGTGGGGGGGAGGATAGAGGGGAGGGCATGAGGAGGAGAATGCAATACGAGGTCGACACTCATGGGGAGGGAAAGGACCATAAGAAAAGAGAAGTAATGGGGGACAGGATAGGATGGAGGGAAATATAGTTAGTCCTATACAACACAACTAGTATGGAAATCATTTGCAAAACTAAACAGATATGGCTTATATTGTATTGCCTGTCTTCCAAGGGGAAGGGGTGGAGAGGGAGGGAGCTAAAGAAGTTGGAACTCAAAGTGTCAGGACCAAATGTAATGTTCTTACCACTGGGTAACAAGAAATACAGGTTAAGGGGTCAAGAAAGCTATCTGGCCCTACAGGACAAAAGAGAAGAAGGAGACAAGGGCAGGGAGGGAGGATAGAGGAGAGAGCAGATAGGTCACAGGGGCAATTAGAAAGCTTGGGTCTGGGGGGGGGAGGGGATAAAAGGGGAGAAAATTTGTAACCCAAAATTGTGTGAAAATAAATGTTAAAAGTTAAATAAAAAAAAAAGAAAAGAAAATAAATGTCCTACCAGCAACAACAACAAAAAAAAATTTATATGCATCTACGTTCAGAAATCGTCCTTCAATCAGTTCGTTGAAATGTCATGCCAAGGGTTCTTCTATTTTCTTTCAGCACTGCTGTGTGTCCAAAGGGGGAAATTGTTATCACAATTTTCCTTGATTTCTCAATATTTTCATTTTTTCTTTATATTTAACATAATGTTCCCTTTCTGGTTCCATCTATAAATGCTTTTGGCATGAACTTCCTTGGTCAGATCTCATGCCAGGCTTTTTGCAGGCTGATTTCCCCCTCTACTATTTTTTTAACCATTTTATTGAGGTGACACTTTTAATGATCTGTTATTTTTCTACTAATGTTTTACAAGTGACCTTTAATCTAAATTGATGTTGACCTTGGTTGTCATGATTCTCTAACCTGCAAAGGGATGAAATGATCATTGATTATTATGATTTCTGGTCTGAGTTTCCCCCTTTGTTGAGACAATCAAATTACACTGGTTAAATTTCTCTAAGATACGATCAGAGGGCATAAGAGAATATATTAACTTGGTTTTATGAATTCTGTTCAGTACTTTGCATCATACTTCACTGTTTGCAACAGATTTTGATATATAAACTTCAATTATCTTTATAGTGTTGTTTTTATGTTCATCATGAACATAGAATGTTTAGATTCTCAAACAAACATCCCATGAAATTATGTTTTGGGGTTATTTTTATGGCCTTTGAATATTTGATAAAAACCAACTATGCCAACACATTTGATCAGGGATAGCCTATGATTTGTCATTTTATTCAGTCACCACTTCTTTGCCTTTTGATTTCATTTACTGTACTGATGTGGTTGAAATCCTACAAAAACATATTATCTTAATGATTACTGGTTAAGGATTTCATATTCAGAGTATAAACTATTGCATTAATTTTTGGAGATGACTTAAAAAAAACACCATATAACTCAGCATCTTCTTACTAACCTTCCACCACTTGGTCACTTTGGTTATGTGAGCAGGGGCTGCCATTTTGTATTTCACTTTTTTCATGGATCCAGTTAAGTTGTTTGTCAGTTATATCTGACTGTGTGACCCCCTTTGAGGTTTCCTTGGTAATGATACTGGAATGGTTCTTTGCCATTTCCTTCCCCAGCTCATTTTACAGATGAGGAAAGTGAGAAAAATAGGGTTAAGTGACTTACCCAGGGTCATACAGCTAGTGAGTATCTGAGGCCAGATTTGAACTCATGAAGAGGAGTCTTCTTAGCTCCAAGCCCAGAACTCTATCCACTACACAACTTAGCTGCCCCCATTTCATGAATGAGTATGGCAAAAAAAAAAAATCATTATCTAATATCCAAACTATTAGTGACAAATCTTTCCATATCTAGTTAATCTGAAAGCTTGTATAGTAGGTACAATCTGTTGCGGCTTTCATCATATTGGGACAATTTTTGAGAATCTAATGTCTCTTTCAAATAATAATGAGACACATAAGAAAACAAGGTAAAAACAATGGTTTGACCTGAACGAAAGAAATTTGTGATGGCCAATATTCTTTCTATTGTACTAGTTGCTTATTTTTTTATTTTTTGCCTTTAAAAAAAGATTAATGAATTTATAGTCACCACCATACAAATTATTATTTAGTTGTTCTCCAAATATTCAGTGGAAGTAAATTCTGATTTTGATTCTCCAGCTAGATTCTATGCTTTTTTGAGGCCAGAGACTGTCTTATCCAACCTTATTTTAAAAAATCACTAAAATGCCTGACATGATGCTAGACTCAGGTTGAAATCATTCCCTGTTGTTTGATTGGTTAAGATGACAAAAAGAAAGTGAGTTAAGGTAAGTGGGAAAAAATTCCCGATTGGTGATTTTATGTAAACCTTTTTTGTTGTTGAGTGATGTTCAACTCTTCATGACCCCATGTACAATAGAACATCAATGTTGTCCTTGGGGTTTTCTTGGCAAAGACACTGGCATGATTTGCTGTTTCTTTCTGCAATAGGTTTAGGTAAACAGAGGTTAAGTGACTTCCCCAAGGTCATGCAGCTAGTAGGTTACTGAGACCAGATTTAAACTCAGATCTTCCTGATGTCAGGCTCAGTGCTCTATCTGCTGAGCCACCTAACTGCCTTTTTATAATCCTAGGTATGCTGTTTAGGTAATTATCTTGCCCAGAAAATTGAAGGATTAAAAAAAAAACCTATGTAACTATGTTGTTGTTTTTCTATCATTTTAGTCAGGCCCAACTCTTCATGGCTCCATTTGGGGTTTCCTTGGCAATGATATTTGCTATTTCCTTGTAGCAAGTATAAAGGATTTTAATTTGAAATTAAATCTAATATTCAAATATTTGCTTCACATATTTCAGGAATGTTGACAAGAGAATCACCATTCAGATGTAATCCCAAATTCCAAAATGTGTAGCTATTAAATATGTGATTCTAGTGAAATGATCTTCAACTGAAATTAAAATGACAAATTAATCTGGCTTTGAAGCATTAGGAGAGGAAATTCTCTGGTGGTTCAATTGATTAAATTCCCTGAAATTCAGAAGTATGCATGACTTTTGCTTTCTAATATTAACTAAAAAATAATTGGAGATTGCAAAGTGTGATTTCTGTAAATTCACTACCTTGTATCTTTGGTGAACTTCCTTGTTTCGCTGCCTTTCTAGAAAGAGGATTTATATACAGCAGCTCCATAGTCATTTATAACATAACTTACTCTGAATATTGTTTTGGTAACATTCGTTTTTCCTTTTTGCTTCAGTTTGTAACTGCCCTTACTATAGATTTTTCTTTCTTTCTACTAATGTGGACTTCATTTTCATTTGTATAGTAGATTTCCATACATTACATGCATTGATTGCTAGGTTAATCTCTGAACTTTTGCTGTCTTCATTTTGAAGCAATTACAACTCAAACTTGTATGATGGATAACAATCCCATGTGATACATGGAGCAAATACTATCCTCTCTCCTTTTGCCAGATGAGTTAATTGAGGTTCTATGTGATTAACACATTTGCTTGAGATCCTACAGATAGAAAGCGTTGAATCCGAGATACAAACCTCAATGTTTCGATACAATTCCTATGTTCTTTCTACAATGGCATGCTGCCTCTCTCTTTTCCATGTCTTTTTTTTCTTTTTCTGATTACTGGTAACATAAAAATATAGGTCATCACACTCTCACCAACCCTTTAATTTTGTCCCTTATGCAATTGTTTACTTAATTTGTATGTTATTATCCTACATCTACATCTGCAGAATTATACATACTTTAACTAGTTGGCATGATATATTCTTTCTTCTCTCCAACTATCATGTAAGTTGCTTAAAAAAGTACGGGTCGTCTCAATTTATTTGTTATTGTATCACACTGTTGGAGATTTGGCCTGGAAACAATCTTATAATCCAAATCTATATTTTTACAGGTGATAAAACAGGAAATTAAGTGAATTGTCCAAGATCATACGGACCCTGTGACTCCAAAGTCAAGAAAATTCCTCCCCAGATTGTTCTGCACACAGTAAATGCTCAACAAATTCTTATTAATTGATTTTCTGCTTTCATAAGGTCTCAACCAAGATTAGAGATGTGTGTAGGGCACCCTAAGGTGGCCATTTTCTAGACCCATCTAAAAGGAGGTAGCATGGTACATTAAAGTGCATATTTGCTCAAAAATCAGAGAATCTTAATTCAAAGCATTCCCATGGGAAAGTGAGTAAGACGTTCAACTTCTCTGGGACTCAGTTTCCTCTGATGTAAAACGAAGTTATTAGACATTTTGGACTCAGTGGCCTTTTCTTGACCTATAAAATCCAACTGAAGTCCACTGGTAGTAAGATTTACTATTTTGCTATAATTAAAGCATAGAACCTCTATATCCAATGAATCTGAATGTTATCAGAATGCCTGCAGATAAATTGAGTTAAATAGCCATCTACTTGATGGTATAATCTAATTTTTGTTAAATGCTAGGTGGCACAATAGATCAACTATTGGTTCTACCATCAGGAAGACTCCTCTTCCTAAGTTCAAATCTAGCTTCAGACATTTACTTACTGTGTGATCCTGAGCAAGTCACTTTATCTGGAGCTGGAGAATGAAATGATAAACCATTCCAGTATCTTTACCAAGAAAACTCCAAATGTGGTACTGAAGAGTCAGACATGTATGAAAAGTGATTGGAATTGACATTACTATATTTCAAGTATGCTATCTGTACATCTAATGAATCTAAATGCTTTCAAAGCTCCTGCAGAGGTATTAAGTGGAATAGCTGCCTACTCAATAGCATAATCTAATTTGTGTTTACTTCTCTTTTTGTCCTCCCCAGGCAAACCACACACACACACACACACACACACACACACACACACACACACACACAGACCAAGACAACAAACAAACAAACAAACCAAGAAACACTGGAATATTGTTTTCAGGACTCACCTATCAAAAATAAATTTTGGTGATTTAATATTTTAGGAAATATCATTTTTTTTAGTTTGTTTTGAGTAAATGTCAATAACACTAAACAGCAGAAGAGATTTCTCCATAGAAGTAGACTGCAGAATTACCTATTTTTACTTTCCTTAGTGCATTTTAATTGAAGGTAATACCCCCACTTGGAATCAAGAGTTTATTATTCTTTTGTCTAGTCATTAGGAGAAAGCATTTTCTTTCCCATAGCAGCTCTCTTATCACAGCTAGAAGAATTGTTGTTTTGTGCCTAAAGTGCATCATAGATATTAAAGCATAGAGTTGTGTTGGCCTGTGATAATGTCACAGAATATAATATTCTCCAAACCACAGATCAACCAAAATTTCTAGTGCCTCTCATCATTCCTCTTCTTTCTTGTATTTCTATGACTTCATTTAAAAAAAATAGTGAATCTGGGACAAAATAGAGGATTTATACATAAAATAGAAATAAAGAAATATAAAAATTAAAGGGCTAACCCTTAAGGGAAGCCCCCGTCATATTATTGCTTTAAAATGTCCTGAGAAAAGACAACTCGATCTGTACTGGCTTTTTCAAGTCAGAGATCATAGATATGAAGCCAGAAGCCACCTCAGAAGTTGTTCAGGGTTGCAAATCCCTCATTTTACAAAAGTGGAAACTGAAATCTAACGGCATTAAAAAGACCTATCCAAAGTCCAATAGGTAATAAGTGATAGAGACAGGACTCATTCTTAGGTTCTGAAATGCTAAATTTACCATTCTTAATCGAGGTAGCATGAAGTCATGGGTTGAGGGCTGGCTTCAGTCAAAAGACCTGGGTTGGAGTCTTACCTCTGACAAATTCTAGCTATGTGACCCTGGATAAATCATTTAACCTGTTAGGGCTCTTATGTAACTGTTTTAAGATGTAAGTTTCAGAAAAATTGCTGATCTGAATTGATAGATGGCATTTTTCTCATAGTCTCTCCTGCTTTATACCCTCAGATATGTAGTCCATTGTTGCCCCCCCCAAAAAAAAGGTAGCAGAAAACTCCAGCCTATATTTATTATTAAACCTTGCCTTTCAAATGGAGACATGAAGTAGGCTGTCTTATCTGTTTTAACACAGTGGAAAATTTGAAGTCCACAAGAAGGTAGGCATGTACATGAAACATCCTTGAGAGAAACTGTTAACACCAAGTAAGTAAAATGGATTTCTAACGTGGTTTCTCAGCCAAAGTAATTTGACTTTTTAAAAATCCCATCCTCTATTCTTTCCATTCTCACTATAAACTTCTTACTTTGTATAATTAAAAATGACAATTGAAATGCCTTGGTTGGTCAACCCACAAAACATTAAACCTGACTGAACAATCTATGAAGGTGCTGAAATTATTATTTGACTCAGAAGCTCAAGGGGATCAGCAAATATACTGATACTCATGTAAAATTATGAAAAGAAAGTGAATTATTTTTGAGCTGTCATAGAAACTTAATTGCTATTGCAATGTGTTGGTTAGAATAATTTTCTGACCTGATATATAATATTTGATTAAATAGGATAATTTTCAATTAATTCTAATTTTATAATATAGTGTAAAACAGAATGGAGAAGGGTTCTACATGAGGATTCTTTATGAAACAGGCATTTCTGATAACATATTGCTCCATAAAAATAATTAAAACTTTATTAGACCTTTCACCTTAGGGAAAGAAATGTGCTAAGAGGTGACATGTGAATAGATTAATAATCCTTCTGCTCCATTCACCCAGGAATGATGATAACCTCATGGAAGAATGTCTAGTCAGATTTTGCTGAGAGGGGAAATTATGAAGGAAAGGGAAAAAAATGTAGAAAGTGGTAATTCAAACTTCCAAAGACTTCAGCTGAAAGGTAATTATCTTCTAATGACAGCAGTGTAGGGGCTAAGGCTGAACTCACCAAAGTCTGATTTCCTACAATATGAAACAGTGGGTTCAACTCTTGACAGGAAAAAGCTTTTGACGACAATACTTCATGTAAAGCATCCATTATTTCAATTCTTTCACGCAAAATAACAGTGTAGATCAATATAACCTGGATGGCCATTAATCATTTGCCATTTTCTATAACATTCCTGCAAATTGTGCCCAAGTGTCTAAGGACTGATAAATTAAAATAGCTAAGGGCCTATGGAGAGATTAATGGGTTTTTGACCCCTTGATGGGGTATCCAATTGCCTCCTCTCAGTCACTAAATCTGAATGGAGAATCCTCGCACACACAACATATACTGGCTAAAAGTCACAAATATAGGTGACCTGGTAGTTCAGGTATAATTATTTATGGTATAAAGTTACTGAACTAGAAGGGACCTTTTGACATTTTCCTCCCTTCAGGTTCTTCTACATTTCTTACGTTCAGAGATTTTGGAGTAGCAGTGCTTCTGATTATGGAATTCAGAGGCAATATCTGCATTTACCATTGTTCCAGTGAAACGAAAAGCAATTGTGCGGTCTATGAGGGGCAGCTAAGTTTGCAGAGGACAGAGTCAGGGCCTGACTCTGAATTCTTGCTGAATTCAAAACTGATTCTGGTCACTTACTGGCTGGGTGACCCTGGGCAAATCACTTAACCTTGTTTGCCTCAGTTTCCTCATCTATAAATTGACCTAGAGAAGGAAATGGTCAACCATCCCAGTATCTTTGCCAAGAAAACCCCAAATGGGGTTACAAAAAGTTGGACACAACTGAAAGATGATTGAACAACACAGTCTAACACCAATTGCTTCTGCAGACTCAGCTTACAATAATCCAGGTACCAGACATGCTGCATCCCTCAACATACCAAGAACATATTTTGCTCTTACTTGTTACTTTTTTTTTGCACTCTTCAATATTTTTCAAACATTCTTTCTCACTTATATCTGCTTGTGAAATCAATTCTACCAATCCTTTAATACCTAACTTAAATTCCACTTTTTCCATGAAGATTTCCAGTATCCTCAAAGACAGAAACCAGCCCTTCCTCCTCAGAACTCCTTTCTTACTACATTGTTATATTTTTATTGTACTTCTATATAGAGAAAGTGGAGTGAAGGAAAGAGAAAGCTAGCCAGGAAGCTAACTTTAGAAGTCCCAGTAATATCGAGGGTTTTCATCCTCCTTGTGATATATACTGGCTATGTGGACAACTCACTTAACCTGTCAATATCCCAAACAACTCTCTAAGACTTTAAGTTATAGGAAAGGTACCAACCTGTATTGGTAGACAGTTTCCTCATCTGACAGTTCAGGACACTGATGAAATCACAAATTCCTATCTGAATCATTTGCATGAGAAACAATATGGAAACTTGACTTTCATCCTAGAAAACCTAGATTCAGATTCTGGTTTTGACTCCTATTAGCTATGTGATGCTGAGCAAGGAACTTAACCAACTGGGCAAAAGGCAATACTCTAGAATTGTAATTGCAGAGGTGGTGTCCATCTACATTAATTGTAGGCAGTTCCTCATTGAGAGCTTTTTATATTGAACAAGTTATGTGTCTGGTCAAAAACTCATCACTATTTTGCATAGTGGTTGTTTCGTAGAATCTTAGTTTTGATGATGGCAGTGTCCTTAGAGATGAAGTCCAACTCTTTCATTTTATTAATGAGGAAAATGATCTTTTTTAATGTTTAAGAACTCATTAAGAGTTGTATAGTTTGTAAATGAGATGGCATTTGAACCTTAGAGTTCTTCTTGCTTCCAACTCTAATGCCCTACCTAACACTTAAAACTGCTTGTTGAACTACACTTTTGTCATTTTCTATTTCGCTAGAAGATTGCTTCTTTAGGAAAGGAGTTCAGTCTTATTTATCTTTCCATTCCTATTAGCACCTGAAGCAATGCTTTCAATTACAGGATTTAAATAGCTGGTTTGGAATGAGAAATGCTAGATATTTCTTTCATACATTAAGAATGCTAACATTTACCAAGTACCATTGAGGAATAACTTGAGTGAGTCTAGGAAGTGACAACATTGACAGAATCACAGATGTCTGACATACTGATGGATTTATGAAATAGTGAAATGTAGAAGTATGGCTCATGAATATAATCCTGAGAAGTCAGACATTGAGTCTAGAAGAGGATTCAGTCATTATCTGTTTGGTGTTACATTCTGTAATTCACAAAGAATTATGTAAATAACAGACAATATCCCTGAATACTTCCTTCTCTTCGCTGGAATGTAAATTAAGCGGAGGAGATGGTGATTTTTGCTTCAACAAAACCCACAATAATTACTATAAAACTCTAGGCATTTTTCTCTACTTTAGTGTTCCAGTAAATATATGACAGCTTACTTCCTTAATAATAGGAATATGTTTTTTTTTTTTTTCAATGCACAGTCATTGCACAAAAGTGCCTTCTTTGTATTCCTTATCTCTAAAGTGAGAGATTTGGAGTAGTTGATTTCTAACAACACTTCCAGGTCTGTAATTCTACTAAGTGTAAAAGCAGTGGTGATCAGAGGATAGGGGATACAAGAATACTCTACTAAATTAGAAATAGTCTTACCCTCAGGAAGCTTACATTCTAGGAAGGTAGATAACTGATATCATATACACACACAAACACAGATTAATGAAAGTTTGAATTTGATGAATATTATAAGAGATGGATTGTCAGAACCAAAGATTGTTCTGTGAGAGAAAAGGACCATATCAGAGATGCATGGAATCTGGGACTAAAAAGGTATGCTGTGGGCAAATAGAACAAGACTGAGCAGGAGCCAAAATAAGACAGTTCAAGCATTCAGCATCAAGGAAGCTTGGTATGGACAATACAAGTATATCTTAAATATTCGAGCAAAACCAATAGAATCCGATTGGCAGTGTGGAAACAAAGAAAAGAGACCTAGCCATGAGAATGGAAATTCAGGAGGAGAAATTCAGTCCCTAAATAGCACATTTTAGGAAGGATCCTTAGAAAACTGGGGCGTATCTAATGAAAAACAACAAGGATATTCAAAAAATTGGAAATAATGGAAATAAATTCAAATAAAATTTGCTGAAGAAACAGTATGTTTCCTTTAGAACATTCCTGGGGGGAGGAGGGAGTACTGTAGAGGATAGGGAGATTGTGATGTAATACCTGTCTTCAAATATTTGAAGGACTATCATGTAGAAGAGGGTCTGAAGTTATATGAGCTATAGAAAGGCAAATTTCACCCCAGCACAAGAAACTTCCTAATAATTGTAGCTGTCTATAAGTGAGATAGGCTTACTTGTGAGATAGTCAGTTCACTTTCATAAGAGGTTTCCTTGTAGAGGCTGGATGACCACTTCACTTGCCAAAGATATTGCAGAAATGATTTATGCTTCAATTCTGTGTTAGATTAGATAGATTCTGGGATACTAGGAATGGTTTGCAGGACCCTATTCAAAGAAAAACTACAGAAATCAATCACTCAATCCGTTGATCAATCGAAAAAAAAAACATTTAGTAAGGACTTGCTCTGTGCTAGATGGTAAAGATACAAATAGAAAGAATCAAACAATTTCTAAGCACAAGGAGCTTACAATCCAAACAATCAAGACAGGACCTCAGGAGAACAAATCAAGGATCCATTTATTAAAAATCTGAGGTAAAAGTTTGTTAACAAAGACTAAAGTGAAGCAAAATTCTGTAAGTTAGTGTGCCAGGTCAGGACAAACAAGCAGAATAGTTGACCTAATGACCATCTACTAAAGTCATGGATCCACAAAACCCTATATTTCCCCTTCTGAGGAGTAAACTTGGTCCCAGAATCTTGAAGACCTAAATTTTCAGGTAGATGTTAGATCATCTAGGTGACTAAGCAAGAAGGATTTAATATTATGGATTTAGGTCTGTCACTTTAGATATGATATACTATAATTAGGAGAAATTACTTCTATCTGGGGGCTGTCAGGGAAGGTTTCATGTACAAAGTAGCATTAGAGCTGGACTTTGAATGATGAAAGAAGAATTTAATTAAATGAAGATGTGGAATAAGGCAAGTTAGGAAGAAATAGCAGCATGAGTGAAAGCAAAGGGTCAGGGAAGAATGGGACAGGTAAAGGGAGGGCCACCTGTGATTGGCCTTTTAGTTTTGGGATGTTTGATAAACCTTTGAAATCCCTTCTAGTTCTAAATCTAAATCAGGGCAGGTCTGAGGGAGAAAAAAATATTCTTGTTCCCTGAAAAAATAATTGAAAAAAATTAAGAATCTATGTAACTCTACTCAGTACAATTTCTGAAACTATACTTTCAATATTATACATTTACACATAATCAAAAAAGAAAATACTATTAAAATATTAAATAGGATTGTTTTAAGATATAAAAACTAACTGCCAAATATAAAACTAATGAACATAATTAGATCTGAAATTTTAGTATCTCAAAATGGAAACAAGCCAGCTTCTCTGAATGTAAAGCAGGCATTGTACTGCCACTCCTTAATGTAATTAGTTTCCTATTCATAGAAAAACTAAGGGGAAGAATCCATTTGAATTTTAATATGAGCAAAGGAGGAAAATGTTAGCAAAAAATGAAACCTTTAATTTACAGAGATGGTAAAACAAATGAAGTCATAATTTTGTAGCATTTCTTTAGTAAATTTCTAGATATATTATTTGTTATAGTAGTGGACTACTCATAAAGCTTTTGAAAGAGTTACTATAAAGTAACCAAAACTTTGTGAAATACCATGTAGTCAAGAAGAAAATTTATTATTTTGGTAACTTGTTTGCTGGGGTGGTGGGGGAAATGGACATTCCCTTGTGGTATACACAAATCTAGCATTATAATTCATTAATATTAAAATTTGTCTTCTCTATTGGGGAATATAAACTAGAATTTATATATATAATATATATGCTTATATATTATATATGTATATATTAGTATTTGACCTATAGCATTTTTAACACAGAAACACAGATTTGTGTTTCTCAATAAAATGAAATAGTTAAAAAACAATTGAACAAAATCTGTTTAAGCATGCTTTCAGGAAAAGAGAAAGAGAAATCTTAATTATTGCTTCCCTAAAAGTTTTCTAGTACACCCTTGACTCCCCTTAATTTGAGGTCTTTGAAATTAGACTTATCCTTTTGAGGTGGCTAAGAATTGGAAGTTGAAGGGTTGCCCATCAATTGGGGTATGGCTAAACAAGTTGTGGTACATGATTATGATTAAGTATTGTTGTATGGTAAGAAATGACAAGCAGGATGATTTCAGCAAAACCTGGAAAGACTTTCATGAACTGATGCAAAGTGAAATGAACAGACTCAGGAAAATGTTGTACACAGTATCGGAAACATTGTATGATGAAGAACTGCGAATGGACAATCCCAAATGACTAATGGTGAAACATGCTATTTATCTCCAGAAAAAGAACTCACATTGATTGCATTCAGACTCAAGCATGCTATTCTTCCCTTTCATTTTTTTGTTTTGAGTCATCTTGTACAAAATGACTAATTGGAAATGCTTTACATAATTGCACATGATTGCTTATCATCTCAGGGAAGGGGAGGGGAGGGAGGGATAGAATTTGGAACTCAAAACTTAAAAAATATTAAAAATTGTTTTAACATGTAATTGGTGAAAAATTAAATATATTTAATTATAAAAAAATAAAGTATCCTGAACGATCACTTATTGGATCAGTAGTATTATTACACTGAGCTATCCTATCCACTTGAGGAACTGGGCTCACATCTGTAAATGATGCCTAGACTGTGTCTTATTGTAATATGACTCCTCCTCCTCCTCCTCCTACTACTATTACTATCACCACCACCACCACCACCACCACCACCACCACCACCACCACCAATACTACTACCACTACTACCACTACTACTTCTACTACTACTACTACTACTACTACTACTACTACTACTACTACTACTACTACTACTTCTACTACTTCTACTACTTCTATTACTACTAGTACTACTACTAAATGATGATGAAAATGGTACTGGTGCTAATAATAAAAAGTGGCATTTTAAGGTTTGCAAAGTACTTTACAAATATCTCATTTGAGGCTCACAGCATGCCCCATCTTATGATGAGGAAACAGAGACATACAGAGGGTAAATGGCTTGTCAAAGTCATAGTTAATAAATGTCTGAGGCTAAAGTTGACTTCTGGTCTTCTTGATTCCTGATCCACTGTTCTATCCTCTGTACCACTTAACTGTCTCTAGGTAAAAAGGCTACTCATGATCCTAGGAGTAATAAGAGGACATAAAGAACCTCAACAGTTTCTTTTATTATTCTAGGAAAATAATTTCAGTTTATATACTTTCTCCTGATGGGATACATTGTCCTTTCTCACTGCATTTCAGTTTTTGCTGTAGAGTAAAAAAATCTTGTTTCTTTAAAACTTCACCCTAACTAATCATCATTAAACTATGACAGGCAGCATTTTTTAGGTCACCAGCTTTTTTTTTTTTAATTTTTTATACTGAACTTTAAAAAGCATCTGGACTAAAAAAGGTCAAAAAGCAAGCTTGGACAAGTATAAACACTGGCTTCCTTTAGCCAGCAGCCAGAAGAGCAAAAGTAACGGATTAGTTTCCCTTTTTCTCTCTCACTTCTTTTCATTGCACAGAAACCAAAAAGGAAGTGATCATTCCACAATTCAGTGGATGATTAGAGGATTTTATATATATCGATTTAACATATAGAGGAAAATTCACAAGAATGTAGCCAGGCAATTCTCTCTTTTGCCTCCACTTCTGCCTCATAGTTTAATCTCTCCAACGTGCCTGTCAACTGCTGGTAGTTGTTAGACCACCCTTATCTCCACTGCTATCACCACCATCACTTACCACCCACACCTTCTGCTCCTCCATATCTATCATACCGGAGAGGTAGAGTGTATTAAATAGTGCATTGGATAGAGTGCTGAACTTGAAAGAATGAAGTTTAAATATAGTCTCAAACACATGGTATAGCTATGTAAACCTTAAGTAAATCGCTTAATCTCTGGCTCAGTTTATCCCATTGTCTTCCTCATTCAATTCATCTATGTCCATAAGAGAGAAATAGAGACAGACAGTTGCCCCCATGGGATTCTTTTGTTTACTCTTCTTCACCATGAGGTAAGTAGATCACAAAAAGAAAAATTCTTTGTGCTTTGAATTAGGGTGTAGGATCTTTCTGTTATCTATCATCACATCATTCTTCAAGCAGGATGCCCAGTCTCCCCACGTAGGATAGAAAGAAGCAGAGAAAATTGCACATATTCTGGGAACTGGACTCCCATTGGCCAATATTCGAAATTTGTACATACAATTAAAAGAGTTTTTGAACGTAGGTTTGAGTAAAATGGCCACTGAAGTCTCTTGCAGCTCTAAAATTCTATGATTTGTACAGTGACAGCAAAAATAATTATTCAACTTTTGGTACTTATTTTTAGATTATAATGCTTTGTAAAAATATTGATTTTCATCTAAGCAAAATTAGGTAAGCAAAGTAAATTTCACCAAGATTATACCATAGTCAATGGGAGAAATAATTAACTTAAAATGGCTAACTTCCTATCTATTGAGTAGACACAATTTCCATCTTTTTTCTCCTATTGCACAATCAATAATTCATTTAGTAAGTATTTACTGACTGCATATAATGAGCCGTACTGAGTTTCTGCCTCCTTTCTAACCCTGATTAAATGATACTTATTTAGCTACCATAATGAATGTACTATTAAAGTAATTTTGTTGCCTCTGTCTAGTTGATTTTAAAAAGTATTACACAGAAACATTTTTTATATGAAGCAACTTCAAAAGAGTTATGTTCTATGAACCCAGTTTCAGTCATGAACTAAGCAGAAAGCGGAAATTTTTGGTAGAAGAAAGAGTGGAGAAAAGACAGTAACGGTTCAAACTAGTTATGATGGATTCCTAACCAACAATTTAAACTTTTAGCAGAACTCTGAAATAGTTGATAACTCCAATTCAGTAAAACTTTCTATAAAAGAGTTTCAAAACATTAGCACTAGGTGATTTGCATTTCACATTCACTGTACAACCAAATGACTATTATTACATTAAAGACATGGTAATTTATCCAAACACAATTAGCTGGAAAATCATGCATATAAATTAGTCTGGTATTAAAAGATCCTAGATTCCTGTTGGGTTGTGTGTGTGTGTGTGTGTGTGTGTGTGTGTGTGTGTGTGCGCGCATGGGTACATGCACACATAGAGAGATGGAGACAGAGAGATGTAGATCGAGATATATAATTTTAAAATCATTTAAAAAATATATTTATCAAAATTATGTGTATATACACATGCACACACATACATATATGAATACATGTGTGAATGTATAATAGCATCTGTATATATCCATGTATATATGTATTTCAACAATGAAAACTTTTTCAAGAAATATTTAACTGTAATTATTCCTAAGTAGCAAATATTTACTTCTGAAGGTAATTGAGACAACAGAAACCCTAGTTTGAAACTCATGTAAACTATTATTGTAAATATTTTTATATTTATTTTTAATAATCTAGTCCTAAATCATTAATATCTTATTACTTAAGGGAAATCAAGTTTTACTTGGTATTTTCTCATTATAACAGAGATTTAAAAAAATCTCTTGATTTAATGAAAAAGTGAGTGAGAATACACACAAACATATATACATGCATATATATGTGTGTATATATATACGTATATCTATATTTCTCTCTCTCTCTATATATATATATATATTTGGAAAGATTGAGAGAGAGAATAGGAAATGACTGTGAAACCACAAATCCTCACTGTGTCCAACCTCCTTCTATTTTTAAAATATCTGAAAGATTCATCAGCAAAATGTATGTATTGAAAATAACATACCTCCACAAAATTCACAAATTCAAATATTAATTTTATTTTAAAAGTTCCAGTTTCCAAGTTCAAAAGGATAGAGAAGACTGGGGCAAGGATTTTAAATTGTCAAACTGCTATAAGGATTTATAAAACAATATTCCTACTACCCCCAGAAACATCATCATACAGTGGAAAACGCACTACATTCAAAGTTCTAAGTCTTCGGATAAAATCTTGTCTCAGCCATGTATTTGTTACCTTTGGGATCTTAGGCAAAACCTTCCTGGACTTTAATTTCATTATGAGTAAAATAGAATGGCTAGAATAAATGTCCTACTTCAGATCTATGACCCTTTGTTTCTAGTAGTGATTTGGGGGGCAATTTTTTTGTAATTATCTCTTATCACTGAAGTTCAAATATTTCTTAGTTCATTTAAATTTTGCCCCCTAGAATTTATTTATTTAATGGTTTTCATTTTTTTTTAATTTTTAGTTTTCAACATTCACTTCCATAAGTTTTAAATTTTCTCCCCCTCCTTCCCAAAGATGACATGCAATCTGATATGGGCTCTACATATACATTCCTATTAAACACATTCCCACAGAAGTCATGTTGCATAGAGGAGTTATAACAAATGGAAGAAACAATGAGAAAGAAAATAAAAGGATGAAATAAAACAAACAAAAAAAGAAAATAGTCTACTTTTCCCTGCCACCATAGTATTTTCTTTGGATGTGGATGGCATTTTGTACCATGAGTGCTTTGGAATTGTTTTAGGTCCTTGCATTGCTGAGAAGTCTATCAAAATCATTCATCACACACTGTGGCTGTTTCTGTGAATAACATTCTATTAGTTCTGCTCCCTTCACTCATAATCAGTTCATGTAAGTCTTTCCAGGATTTTCTGAAGTCTGCCTACTCATCATTTCTTATAGCACAGTAGTATATTCCACTGCATTCATACACCACAACTTGTTCAGCCATTCCCCAATGGATGGGCATCCCCTCAATTTCCAGCTCTTGGCCATCACAAAAAAGAGCTGCTATAAATGTGGGTCCTTTTCCCATTTTTATGATGTCGTTGAGATACAGTCCCACTTAGATTTTTTTTTAAAAAAAAGAACATTTCATGAAATATTTAGGAAAAAAAAAAACTTGTAAAGGGATTCTAATTAAACATGGGTCAATACATTACCTTCGTGTTGATAGCTATCCCAAGTGAATCTTGTTAACTCAAATGAAATCAATAACTCTGGGACTATTAGTAAATTTCTCCATGTACTAGAAATACAAAAATGGCCAAGATATAAAAGTTAAGGGTGATCATGAAATGGACTGATTCTTAATGTGGCTTTGGTAAAATTACCATGCTTAGTAATTCCTGACCCACAATGAAAATAGGATTCTGACAACCTTGACTCCAATTAAGAGTCTCATCATTCCTCATCCCCTTTCTTAACCTGTCTTCAAGATGTCTTCCAAAATGAGTCACTATTTGAAGACCTGCTACTTCTATCCCTCAACTCCACTGAATTTTTATGAGAAAGAAAAAAAAAGGATAGTAAATATGATAACAGAGATAAAAAGTGATTTAAAAATTAAATACCTACACACACACACACACATACACATACATATATGTATATATATGTATGAAAGTATATGTATATATTACCTGAAATCAATACCAATTTGAGAAATAAGATACATAAGTCTTAGGAATGTCATTTATACTCAGAACTAGTAAAGATCAAGACAGAATGAAGTACAAATAGATCAACTCTTCCCATTCCAACTAATTCCCATTCCATCAGTGTTGTTTACTATGAAGTATGGCAGAGAACTTTATTTGTGGCTTTGACTAATGACCACCCTAATTAGCTACCAGAACTAATTATGGTACAATGTGATCTTGTTTTACTCCTCCTGCCTAAAATGATAACAACTCCTTTACCTTCTTGAGGTCTGTTTGGGGCCTGATGTGGAAAGGAAATTAGACTTTTATGCAGACACTGCAGAACTGAAAATTCTCAAGAGGCAGAGTTAAGATAGCAGGGAAAAAGCCATCAACTCACCTGAGCTCTCCCCAAAATCTTTTGAACTTTTATAAAAATAATGCAATAAAACAATTCCTGAAGTGGCAGAACCCACAAAAGTACAGGATGAAATTATTTTCTAGCCATACCTAGATGAAAGTGGAGTACAATCCAGTGTATGCTGTGCCAGCATGGCCCTGGCCCAAGCAAACCAGGAGTAGGCCTTGGAGTGACTGAATCAGCAGTAGCAGTGGCAGCTTCTGGAGCTCTCAGCCTACAGATGGTAAAGGGGTTAAACAAGTAATAAGAAGGAAATTACAAGGGTCTCTTTGCTAGCACTGGGGATAGGACTCTGTTGCTTTGCCCATAATCAAATCTGGATTGCAGTCCTGGGTGGTAGTCACATGATGAGGAAGAGCACTGACATACCAGAGGTAGTCATCACAGTGTAACGGCGACCCTCATCAGGGGTAAAGGGTACTTGTGGTTACTCACAAACCAGAGGACAGGCCATGAAAGTAATAAACATAAGTCTCCTTAGGTCATACCACTTTGGAAGAACTGAAAACTTACAAGTCCCTAGAAGTACCTCTGAATACAGCTGCACAAAACCCCTGAAGTTGGGAAAGTGTTCTCTACACCTTAGAAACAGACATCCACTTTAAGAAAGAGTCAAACAGCAAGAAATAGGCTGGAAAAAATAAGCCAACAACAGAAAAAATTCTCACCAAAGAAAGTTACTGTGGTGACAAGGAAGATCAAAATACATACTCAGAATATAATAAAGTCAAAGCTCCAACATCCAAAGCCTGTAAGAAAAAAATATAAATTGGTCTCAGGCCATGGAAGAGCTCAAAAAGAATTTTGAACATCAAGTAAGAGAAGTAGAGGAAAACTGATAAGAGAAATAAGAGTGATGCAAGAAAATCATGAAAAGTTAGTCAAAAGCTTGGTAAAGGATACATCAAAAAATACTGACGAAAATACCTAAAAAATGGCATAGGCCAAAGGGCAAAAGAAGTATAAAAAGCTAATGAGGAGAAGAATGTCGTGTAAAGCAGGATTGTCCAAATGTAAAAACGATGTACAAAATCTCACTGAAGAAAATAATTCTTTAAAAAAATATGATTGAATGAATGAAAGTTAATGACTTTATGAGAAACCAAGAACAATAAAACAAAACCAAGAGAATAAAAAATAGAAGGCAATGGGAAACATTTCACTGGAAAAATAATTACCTGAAAGCCATAATTAAAAAGAATGGGGGAGGTAAGAAGGGATGGAGAGAGAGAGAGAGAGAGATCATCTTTCAAGGAGTTATCCAGGAAACAACCCTGATATTCTAGAACCAGAAGATAAAATATAGATTGATAAAATCAATTGATCTCCTGAAAGAGATCTCAAAATGAAAACTCCCAGGAACGTTATAGCCAAATTCCAGAGCTGTCAGGTCAAGGAGAGCATATTGGAAGCAGCCAGAAAGGAATAAATCAAGTATTGTGGAGCTACAGTTAGGATAACACAAGATTTAGCATTAAACATTAAACATTCAGTATTTAACATTAAATATCAGAACACTTGGAATATGATATTCTGGAGGGCAAAAGAGCTAGGATTATAAGAAAGAAACCCTTACCTAGCAAAACTGAGTTTAATCCTTTGGGGGAAAAAGTGAACATTAAATGAAATAGAGAATTTTCAAACAGTCTTGATGAAAATACCAGAACCGAATAGAAAATTTGACTTTCAAATACAATACTCAAGAGAAGCATAAAAAGGTTAACAGGAAAGGGAAATCTTAAGGTGCTTAATAATGTTAAACTGTTTATATTCTTACATGGGAAGATGATACTTGTAACTCATAAAAACTTCCTCATTATTAGGGTAGTTAGGAATACATATAGACAGAGGTCACAGGTGTGAGGTGAATATGAAGGGATGATATCTAAAATAATAAAATAAAGGGATGAGAAAGTGGAGTATACTGGGGGAAAGGGCAAAGGGTGGGGTAGAATGGGGTAAATTATCTCACATAAAAACTGGCAAGAAAAGATTTTTACAGTAGAGGGAAGGTTAAGAATGTGGAGGATGGAGTGAGTGAGTCTTATTCTCATCAGAATTGGCTCAAAAACGGAATAACACACATTCACTTGGGTATAAAAGTGTATCTTACTCTACAGGAAAGTAAGGGGGAAGGGAGATATGAGAAGTGGGGGGAGGTGGTAGAAGGAAAGATAGATTGAGGATAGCAACAGTCCGAAGCAAAACATTTGAAGGAGAGAGTGAAAGGAGAAAGAAAATAGAATAAATGGGTTGGGGGAAAATAGGATAGAGGGAAATACATTCAGCAATCATTACTATGAGAAAAAAAATTTAAACAAGTTTCTCAGATAAAGGCTTCATTTCTCAAAAATATAGAGAACTGAGTCAAATTTATAAAATTAGGAGCCCTTTTTCAATTGATGAGTGATCAAGAGATACGAACAGTTTTCAGATGAAGTAATCAAAGCTTTCTATAGACATATGAGAAGGTGCTCTAAATTTCTATTGATTAAAGGAACTAATCAATAGGACCTCATACCTATTAGGCTGACTAATAGAAAAAAAGGAGAATAACAAACATTGGAGGGAATGTGGGAAAAATGAGATATTAATACAGGGTTGGTGGATTTGTGAACTGACTTAGCTATTCTTTAGAGCCATTTGGAACTATGCCCAAAGGGCTATAAAACTGCACATACAGTGCTATTACTAGGTCTGTATCCAAAAAGATTTTTTTAAAAGGGGAAAGGACCTATAGGCACAGAAATAACTTCTAGCAGCTCTTTTCTGGTGGCAAAGATTTGGGAATCGGGAGTATGCCCATCAATTGGGGAATGGTTAAACACATAGTGCTCTGTAATTGTGATGAAATGCTATTGTGCTAAGAAATGAACAGGAGATCTCAGAAAAACTTGGAAGACTACTTGAGTTTATGCAAAGCAAAATATACTGTGTGCAAAGTAATAGCATTATTGTAAGATGATCAGCTGTGAAGAACTTAGCTATTGTCAGCAACACAACCATCTAAGACAACTGTGAAGGACTTGAGATGAAAAGTGCTATCCATTCCCAGAGAAAGAACTGATGATGTCTGAACACAGACAGAAGCACACTTTTTTACTTTATTTTTCTGGAGGGTTGTTTTGTTCTGTTTTCTTCTGCAACATTTCTAATACGAAAATATGTTTTACGTGACTACATATGCGGATTATTTTAGGATACATATTCGGTTGTCCTGATTCTTTTCTTTTCTTTTAGAGAATAAATGTTTATAGAATAATTAGGATCTCCCACATATAAAAACAAAGTTTTCCTAGTAAATTACATATTATGGATGTTTGAAAATATTACTTCTTAGTTACTAAAATTAATTGGAAACCCCTACAATACACCTCTACTACATCCCCATACTAAAAACAAATGGATAGGAACTGACTATGGTATACAACTCTCCCTCCTCCCGTCTTTCCTTCACTCCTCTCCCTCTGTCCACATGGGATATCATACCTTTACCTGCAAGTACTCTGCCTAAAGGAATGTAAATTTTGATCACTGAAACCTTGTAAGAAATCTTAGGGTTGTGGGCTAGATTTCTTTCTTATGGACCATGCCTTAAATCTTGTTCACTCTGGCTCTCAATGATTGGCCAACAATAGGTCCTGGTCTAAGCCCCACTTTTGACGAGATAGCAGAGATCATTCTTTGTCTCCTTTCTTGCCTAGCCTTAACCACTGAATGGGTATTGCCTCGGTGAAACTGAGACTTGGGAAATACCCTAGTTTAAAGAGGCTGATGTCTCTCACTACATCAGGAGTCATCTCCAATCATCATGAATCCAATCATCATATCTTGCCACTGAACCCAGATGGTTCCAGAGGAGAAAGGGAGGCTAGTGACTTTGCACACCCCTCCCTTGTTTAAATCTAGCTCACTTGGAAATCATGGCATTGCCTTCCCCATACCAAGGACAAACAAGTATAAACATGACTGATAGCACCTGTCCCTTAGTAAGAAATTAATACAAAGATGCATTCATTTACAATTCTCTTTCTTTAAATAATTTTTACTAGAATGAAATGCTAGAATTTTTTAATGATCTGCAATTAAATGTTAGATTACTGATTTTTTTTCTAACAGTACATATATATTCTACTTTATGTAGAGTCTAATCACAGATTATACTGGGAGGGATAGAAAAGAAACTATGTATCCCTATGTGTCCCTTTCCAATCCCACGTTCTATTCCCTTAACATGGAATTTTAACATTCAGACCCATAGCACAATATGAAATAAAACTGACAATAACTAAAATGCTTGTGGAAATTTAAATACTCAATAATAAGACAAGCTAATTTCCCCAAATGCTTTTTTAAAGTCCTTCATAATGACATAGAAGATAACATAGTAATAAAAAAAAACCCACTATAAGGACAATGAATTTGAATACTTTTGTCCTGGTTTTTCCATTAATGAACTGTGTGGTCCTAGTTGAGACAATTCTCCCTGGACCTCAGCTTTATTTGCTATTGTTACAGCTCTCAGCTTCCCCGATCGCCAAGCCTTAAAACCAAGGTGTCAGTCCTCTGTCTCATACTACCTTCCCTCCTCCATATCCAATCTCTTGCTAGGGCCTGTCAATTTTACCTTCATGGCATCCCTCCAATATGCCCCTTTCTCTCTTTTGACAATGCCACCAGTTTAGGGCAGGCTGTCATGTCCTCATACCTGGACTATTGCAGGAGCCTTTTGTTGACCTTCTTGCCACCCTCCACTTAGCTATGTAAGTATTCTTCCTAAAGTGCAGGTCTGACCATGTCACCCACTAGTCATCTTTCACCTTATACCCTTGCCCTCCTAATCCTCATGTAACAGGCACTTGATACATGTTTGTTTAATGAGTTAGTGAATGAATGAAAAAGTTTGACAACGAAATAATGAAATGAATTTCCTTAAACTTTATCTCAAATGAACAATATCATCCCTTTACAATCAGGAGGTTATTCTGACCAATCATTGGATTAATTTTGCCATAGAACTTCCTGATTGGGGTCAGTACTTTAATAAAAGACATTTTTAAGTGACCATCACATATGGAAGTGGGTACAAGAGAGGGGTCATACACAACTCAAACCTAAAGATGTCAGAGACCTTATCAGATTTAATCCTTTCATTTAATAGATGAGGAAATAGAAGTCAACAAAGTGAAGTAATTTGTTCATGTTCGTGTAGTATCAAACTCAAACCTAAGCATTCAAATTCAGGTCTTCTTATTCCAAATCCATCAGTACTTCTTGAAGTACTAGTTATCTATTGCAGTTAACTGGAATATTTCACTTTATCTTGTGGAAGATGTCCTCAGTTGCTAGACCATATTTTATCAAGGCTTCTTCCCAATCTCTCATTTCATTGAGCCCTGGTTAATTGGCACTCTCCACAAAGCATACTTTCATGGTATGTATCGAGTAAGTATATTTATTGCAATGAATTAAAGCCTATATGATTACAGTAAAATCAACTTTTTTCCTCTTACCATAGCCCAATTTCATTAATTAGGCTTTAAATTTCCCTGTATCCATATAAACAATCCAAATGACCAGAAAGGTCAGATGCTACAACATAAGGTATAATACAAATTCAAAATATATAACATATATACTTTAGATATGCAGCTAATGAAATTATATTTTACAATAGCATAAAGACTGATTTACATTAGGCTTCTTATGTCTCTATGGGAATTAGCTGAAGTCTTTTCCTTTCTTTGCTAATTCAGTAAAACAAATTTATAAGTAAAGGAAGGAGTGGTCTGAACAGAAGTCTGACTTTTTTAACCTAATCAAATGAGGATACCCCAGTGATATTTATATATGCTAATCAGATAGCCTCAGGTGCAACAGCCTGATTTAAATATGTAAGTCCCAAGCTATAAGGGGACTTTACACAGGCAGATCCACTTACATAGACAATAGAGGACTACAGAACCATTATACTGATTAGTTATCAGCTTAATTTTAGCATTCTCCTGCCTAGAATTTAAAATAGTCACACTGTCTCAGGATGCCCCCAATGACAGCTAGGCACACTGCGATTTTATCCACACCATTACTTCTGACTTTCTTGTCTATCAGCCCTGAGAACAGTGTAGCATTAACCTTTATTATATCTCTAGGCTTATGAGACAATATGCCATTTTTCTATAACACTAAAAGATGTTACTATATTCATATCGTATCCAGAAAATATCACCAATTAATTTTCTAGCTCTTTTTCTCTTCTATTAGCCCAGAAGTGATTCTTGATTGGCATGTTGCTAGCCTTGTCTTGAGAATCATATCCTCTACTGAAGTACCACTTGCATGCCTCATCATGGTATAGAGAGAATACTAGTTATCACAAGGTTAATGCTAGGGAAATATTAGCTTTAATGAGTCCTCCTGGGAAAGAATGACTTCCAAGAATGAACTCAATATATAACTGTCCTCTGTCAACCAGAATAGTTATATTCAAGGTGGATCATCACCAGAATGATTAAAAGGTGACATATCTTTAGGCCATAACACTTAAAGAATGCCTAGAAATCCTGGAAGGCTTGGCAATTCATGCTCATTGAGGGACTGTGCATATTAATGAAACCACAGATCTTTCAAAATTGAAGTTAATACGATAGCATACATTCTGATGACTTATATGTCAATTTCCCTGCTTTTTGAGCTGGAAGATCTATAGTGTACTACTTCTAATCTTTTTTACATATTTTTTAGAGAAGGCAATAAAGGTTAAGTGATTTGGTCAAGGTCACATAGCTAATAAAGAGTTTGAGGCTAATTTTAATTCAGGTATTGCTGATTCCAGGGCCAGTACACTATCCTTTGCATGACCCAGCTACCCAACTTCCTCTAGTCTTAAAGAAAAGACATTATCAAATATAGAAATAGTCTGTAGGACAGTACAAATATTATCATAATATCATATCATAATACCATATCATAATACTATTATCTTGCTATTAAAACTTATTAATATTAAGGTATTAAAGATGAATACTGCACTAAGACTTCCTGGACATGCTATGTTTTATATATTATATAATAATATTTGCCAGTTTTACAGATGCTAAATTTTTCTAGTTGATCATTGATCTATGATTTTATTTAATTTTCTAAAAGCACTAACCCCTTCTCCATAGCATTGTTTCACTTACTATTATGTTTTTAAAGAACTGCTTGGTAAACTCCAATGTCTCCTTATCAGCACCAGAACCAAATACAAAATTATCTATTTGGTCTTGGAAGCCTTGGGCCTTCCCCATACCAGCACATACTCTTTCTTCTGGTAATGCTTGCCTCCTTGTCATTCCATCTATAATACTTTCCATGTCTCAGCTCTGGGCATTTTCTCTGACTTTCTCTATGCCCAGAATATTCTCCTTTATCATCTTTACCCCTGGCTTCCTTTAAATTCCAACTAAAACACCACCTTCTATAGGAAATCTTTCTTGAAGCCCTCTTGAGCCCCCCTCTGCTGATTATCTCTAATTTACTCTGTATATATCTTGTTTGTAAAGAACTTTTTCCATGTTATCTCCCCTATTAAACAGTGAACCCCTTAAGATGCTGGGATATCATTTTACTTTTCTATGTGTCCACACTGCTTAGCATAGTATCAAGTACATATTAGGTGTTTAATAAATGCTTAATGATTTGGGTTAAGTGGGGGGTCATAAGTACTGAATGTGTGAACTTTAATAAGTCTCAATGAAATTAAATATTTATATTACCCGTAATGTGGAACATTGGTAAGGAATAAGTAAAATAAGGTATATCATATGCTTTGGACTCCATAAAATGGTGTTTGCCATGTCATCAGAATATATAACTAAGTGAAAACTCATAGGTGATCCAATACACAACTCTACTCAGGATCCAGAAGAGGAAGCTGATATTCGGAGAAGTTAAGCAAATCATACAAGGAATAAGCAGCAGAGAAATTAATTTCCCAGATGTTCCTGGTTGCATTTTATCAGTTGCAGTCATCTTTTAGTGTGTGGTAATTTCTTGCTTTTATTCTTGAATTCTTTTAATCCCTTTATATTCTATCCTTATTCTTGCAGTGGTATTCAAAACACTTCCTAGTTATTGTCTTTGCTGAATTTGATTAACACACTTTATCCTATCTTCCAGATAAGTAATAAAGATATTGAAATTGAGTCTTTCCTAAACTTCTGTGTCCTTTGTATTTTCCACAGATGTAGATAGTTTCTAGAATTAAACTGAAAGTGGAAGACTGATTGAGAAAATCTCCAAGTAGAAATTAAAGGGTATAAATTTTAGTTTCAGTATAACCACTGATTCATCTGGGGTGATTACCATTCTCTGAATGCTAGGCAAAATAAAACTACAGGCAACTGAGGGCAACTTTTGTCTCTATGATCAACTTCACTGAGGAGTTCAGATCTCTGTCCCCTGCTCTCTCACCTTTGCTAATCAATAAGAACATTGCTAATATGATTATCTCTACGTACTGGGACTTCTTTATAATATGAGCTTCTTGATCCATGTCAAAGGAATTCTATGCATGTATGTTGGGGGGGATTACATCCATGCATAATCAATAAGATTTTACAGTGTACAAAATTACATGCATCAAAATGACTATTAGGCATGTACGCCAGTTAGGTTAAAAAAAGAAAAAAAAGTCTAAATGTACACCAAAAATTATAAGAGCATTTGTATGACCCCCCCAAAGATATGGGAACAAAGCAGAAGCATACATCCTTTTACTGTATTTAGCTAACACTGTTTTTTTACAAATTGAAAGATTATGGTACCTCTTTATCCAGTAAGTCTATCAGCATAATTTTTTCCAGTACTATGTGCTCACATGATGTCTCTGTGTCACATCTGGGTAATTCTAACAATATTTCAAAACTTTCCCTTATTATTATATTTGTTATGGTGATCTGTGATCAGTGATCTTTTTTGTTATTATTGTAATTATTTTGGGTCATCATGAACCACACTCATGTAAGACAGCAAACTTAATAGATTAATGTTATATGGATTATGACTGCTCCACTGATCAGTGATTCACCTCTCTCTCTCTCTTTCTCTCTCTCTCTGTCTCTCTCTGTCTCTCCCTCCCCTGAGACACAGCAATATTGTAATTAGGTCAATTAATAACCCTACAATGGCATCTAAGTGTTCTAGTCGAAGAAAGAATCAATTGATGGGGTAAGCTTCTAAGAAATTGTCACAGTCATCCCAACTTTCAGCAACCACCACCCTGATCAGTCAGTAGCCATTGACAATGAAACAAGATCCACAAACAGCAAAAAGGCTCAGATGATGATTACTATTATTTTTACCAATAAAATATTTTTAATTAAGATATGGATAATCTTTTTAGACATAATACACACATAAAACGCATACCTAGAGTACAGCATACTGCAAGCATGACTTTTATAAGGACTGGAAAGCAAAAAAAACAAAACAAAACAAAAAAAAACAGCATGACTTGTTCTATTGTGATATTCACTTTATTGCAGTGATCTAGAACCAAACTCACAAAGTCTCTAAGTTAGGCCTGGAGGTATTCATCAATTGACACAAGTCTAAAGAGTCTGTAATGTTTGAATGTGATGAGATATAATTGAACCATAAGAAATACTGACTAGGAAGAGAACAGAGAAGCACAGGAAGACTTGAACTGAGGGGAAATAAACAGGAGAATCAGGAAAAACAATATGTGTGTGTGTGTGTATGTAACCACAACAATATAAATAGCACGAACAAGAACAAACATTGCAACTGAATGCTGTCTGATTAAAATTACCAAGATTGGCACTAGGAAGAGTCGTGGAAGCCTATTTTTTTGTAGAAGGTCAATATATGGAAGTAGAATCCTGTATATGTTGTTGACTTGATACATTGGTTTGTGATTTTTCCTGTCTTTTTTTCTTGTTTATTTCTTTCTTTCTACTTCCTTCTTTCCTTCTCTCTCTTTTCTTTCTTTTTACATAAAGGAAGGTTTTTGTGGAAGTACAGATTAGGAAATGAAGGTAATGAAAAATTAATTGCCATATTTTCAAAGAGTGTGTTTCGGAGGAAAAAATAATTAGTTACAATCCAATAAATTCTATGTGTTGCTCTTCTTATAGAAAGGCACCGGTGTAAACACCTGACTGCTAACTTCACTTTCCCTTAATAGCCACTCTATCTCAATTTTCTCAGAATTAAATCTGCAGACTGTTTAATTCTAGTCAGATGTTGGTGAAATGGTTTCTTTAAAATAAAACAATAACCTAAAAACAAAATACAATTTAAAAAAAGTTCCTAATACATACTACTCACTGTGTAATTGGTGATACAAAGGTAAACAAAAAACAAAAAACAAACAAATACCAAAAAAAGGTAGTCCCTGCCCTCAGGATGTTTGCAATCTATGGGAAGGGGGAAATATATACACAGATTATTAAATAAAGAAAAAAAATAAAAAAGAATTTGGGGGAAATCATAGAAGTCCTCATATCCTATTATGGAAGGTGGCACTTGATCTGAACCTTGAGTTTCTCAGAGATGGAGGTACAGGAGTGATAACCTTCCAAGCATAGCGGATGGTGAATTAAAATAAATTAAATATCACTTGAAGCAATGTGGTTGAGGACAATTAAATGCACCTTAATGATTTATAAATTTCTTCCTGAGCATTTATAGACAACCAGAATGGACTGAGTACATCGAAGGTCACAGAACAAGGACAATATGGCACAAATTCTCATGGAAATTACAACCTTAAACTGTTGAAGAAGTCAGTGAAATGCATGTGCAATACTTAGGGCAGAAGTACACAATGTTTTTCTAAAGAGTTATTTCCTTCCCTTGCCCTAAGCTTGAGAGCACACTTGCACGAAGATTGTGCTTACTAGAAAATCTCTAACTAGAGTCAGAGAAGGAAGCATTGTTTGATGCTCAGTGCTGACTACCTCCTTCTCCCTGCTAGGAGTAAAGCCTTGCAGACCACAAAGAAAGAAACCTGATAGAGAGAACAGTGAGAAAGCAATAAGATCTTGAGATACGAATTCAAGGTACTTAAGTTAATGGCATTAGATTCCTAAATTAGAGAGTAACTCCAGAGAGAATACAAGTAATGTTGTGATACCCGGAGTAGCCAGTATCAGGGGAAGGTGGCTTTGTCTTAATGGAAGGGGTAAGTCTTGATATGAAAGTCTTTATGGCCAAGTTAAGAAGGGAAAACATTTTAAAAAATGGCTATTTTTGAATGAAGAAAAGAAGAAAGAAAACATTTACTAAGTACCCATTCTGTGCCAAGTATTATGTTATTATCTCATTTGATCCTCACAGTTAACTGTGGAAGATAGGTGCTCTTATTATGCCCATTGACAGTCGAACAACCTGAGGCAGACAGGGTGAAATGACTTGCCAAGGATCACAATTCAAGTAAGTATCCAAGGTCAAATTTGAACTCAGGTTTTTCTGATTCTAGACCCAGTTCTATAGCTACTGTGCCAATAAGAATTTTCCTTCTCACATGTTATAATTTTAATTTCAATTCTCTGGGCACTGTAAAAGGTATCAAAAGCTGTAGCTTTGGTCCTATTATGATGACACAAAATTATGAGTGACCTCAAAGAAGATTTAATGTCATTATATGACATATACCAAGTAAAATATCACTTGTCATTTTGTAAAACTGCTATTTGTAATAAACAAAAAAGGGTATTTCCTTTGATAAATTACCATCTCATAATATTTTAGTGTTTCCAGGGTACTCAGTACTATATTATTTTCATAGTGATTCCTTTAGTTTCCTTTTGAAATTGTTAGCCCTTCTGGAATTCTCAGACAAGAAAAAAAAAAGAAGGAAAACCAATATGCCTTTGAAGTAGATCTATTCATTCATTCCCAGCTTTTGCATGCAGTAAATTTGTGAAGAATATGCAGTTCTGTCCATTGGAACTTCCTAAACTAAAATGATTATAAACCATTCAAACAGGTGGCATGGTGGATAGAGTACTGGACTTGGAATCAGGAAGATTTGGGTTTAAATCCTGCTTCAGATGTGACCCTGGTCATTTCCCTTACTATCTGTCAGCCTCTATTTCCTCATCTATAAAATTAAGATAATAACCACTAGCTCCAAGAGTTGTTATGGGAATCAAATGAGATAACTTTTGAAACTTTTCAAACCTTGAAAGACTATATAAATGTTAACATCATTGTCATTATAGATACTTGTACATGACTGGGTAGGTAAATCTAAAGGGGTCCTTACAGGGCACAGAGATTAAGTGACTTGCCCAGGATCCCACGGTTAGTATCAAAGAAAATATTAGAATCCAGGTCTTCCTGATTCCAAGGCTTGAACTACCCCACCACTCCACAATATACACAATATATACAGGATAAAGGAAAATAAATAAAGATTAATAATGAGAGATAAAATAAAGTGTACTGAGAGAGGGCAGCTAGGTGGCACAGTGGGTAGAGGGCAGAACCTACAGTCAGGAAAACTCTTCCTAAATTCAGATCTGGCCTCAGACTCTTACTAGCTGTGTGTCCCCTAGGCAATTCACTTCTTCCTCTTAGTTTCCTCATCTGTAAAATAAGCTGGAGAAAGAAATGACAAACGACTCCAGTATCTTTGCTAAGAAAACCCCAAATGGAGTCATGGGGTGTCAGAGATGACTGAAATGACAGAACAACAAGGAGAGATACTTGGGAAATGCATGTGGTCAAAACTGGTTATTAGTTAATCAAAAAAATCTTCTTTAATTAGTGAGTCATTTAAAAAAGCCACAGACTTCATTATACACAATAAGATTTAATAGCAGCAATGAAGCATTGATAAGATTCAGAGTAGCTACCATCTTCCCAAAGGGAAGAGAAAGATACAAGAAGGAATTTTCTATCTTTTTTAAATTCAAAAGTATCAGTCACCAATCCTCTAAGATAACTGACTGATCCTTGCTCAGCTTAGTTGCACAAATCTCCACTTTTGTACTTGATTTCTTAAAATACTCAGTACTCATCATAGTCTTCTACATACAATTCTCATTCTTAATCTTAAACTATAATTGGAACTCATTCACAAAAAAGATGTATCCCCAACTCCTGACTTTTGCTTAAGAAGAAAAAGAAGGAGGGGGGCGGAAAAAGAAAGTCAAATTTGAGGCATGATGGAAGAGCATTGTTTTCTGCAGGAGATTTTGTTTTATCTCTCCAGTGGAAGAGAAATAGTGGAAGACTGAAGGTATCACCCAACACAAGGTTATTAGTAATGATATTTAGAAGCATCTTTTTAAAATAATGTATGTTAATCCTACCAATATACTACTCCAATAATTCCTACTTCTAAATAAGTATAGTGAAATGCATACCAGATGGAGTCACATTGCAAAAACTGTTCCCTTTGGAGGGGATGTGCACAAAGAGAAATGCCATAGGTGAAAAATGGATAAGGGAGAGAGAGAAGAGGAAGAGTCTGAGACATCGGTTATTCTTTATTCTCAAACACCTGCTTGGCTATTGACTGAAAGTTTTATTGAAGACACTAATGCTACTTAGCTTGATCGACTAGAGCATGCTTTGCAAAGCCCCAATTCTGAAGACCTCTAACTATGTCCTTCCCCTGACACCCACTGGTCCCTTCTCTTCTGGTAGGAGAAATGATTTGCAGGAAATAAGAACAATTTAACCATCAGTTTCAATTCTAATTGCATTTCATGACAGGGGGCTAATTCTTAAAATTACATAAGTGGAACACAGTTGTCTACTCTCCTACTCATTCCCTTTCCTGTCAGTGCATTTTCTGCTTCTTATATTCTGGGAATAATATTTATTTATTTTTATTGTTTTATTTTGCTTTATAGCAGTTTCATTTTGAAATATATCCCTTTCCTCTTCCCCATCCAGCAAGTCATCCTTTGTAACAGTGGGAGGGATAAACAGAGAATGACAGAGGCATGCAGGGTGAAAAAGAAAAGAAAGTATTGAAGGAAAATTAAACAAAATATCAACTAGATTTTAAAATGTATGCAACAACCCACATCCATGGCCCTCTACCTCTGAAGGAAGTGAAGTCCATTTTCTCATTTCTATTACCAGATGCAAGATTATAATTATATAGTATTCCGGTATGTTTTTTGGTAATCATTTCCATTTAGATTGTTGTATGCATTATGCGTATATTTTTCTTGATAGTCAATGTACCTGAATTCATTTATCTTCCACAGCTTTTCTGAAACATTTATATTCATTTTTTATAATAAGAAAATATCTCCTTATATTCCTGGGCCAAAATTTGTTTAGGAAGTCTCTAATTAACTAACATCTACCAAATTTCGAATCTAGTTGTAAGAAAAGAAAAGAAGACATATGTATAAAACAGCTAGAGAATTAGACAAGATAGTATATTAGGCAGGGAAGACATCATTAAAATAGTACATCCCTAAAGGCGGTCTTATGGGGGAAATTGGGGAAAATTTGAAAGGCTAAAGTACTCTAGCAGGCAACATAGTGAGGGCATTAAAGTCTCAGCAACGATGATGCCTGTCACTCTCTCTCTTGTGTTACTTCACATCATATTCATCATGCTCCTTCCCAAACTTGAGAATATGAGTTTGTGTGCATATGTGTGTGAATCTACAAATTAGAATAGAATGGGAGTGAAGGAGAATGGTGTACAAAAACAGAATAACTTTAATGGAGAAATCAATGCAACTATCATGTCATTTTTTTTAAAGGATGGAGAATATTCTCTTTTACCTGGATAATACTTCTATTATACTGAAAACTACCAATAGGAGGTAAAGACCATTCCATTAAATCCAATTTAGTAAATATTCTGCAACTGTCTAGCCTTGTGAAGCACATAAATTGATTTAGGTCAAGACTTCTTAACTTTATTTCTTTATTTTTATCACAGATCTCTTCAGCAGTCTGGTGAAACCTATGTACCTCCTCTCCAAATGTTTTTTAAAGGTATAAATGAAACTACATAGGATTACAAAATGAAAGCAATTATGTTAAAATAGTAATCAAAATATTTTTAAAAATGGATAGATTCCAGGTGAAGGACAACTGATTTAGAACTTTAAAGTTTGTAAAAGGTTTTGCATATTTTCTCTGCTGATAGCCCTAATAATACTGTGAGATAAATGTTGATTTTAAAGAAGGAAAAAACACAATTCAAAGGGTCAAGGAAAGATTTTATGTCAGTCTTCCTGTTTTTTGTTCAACATTCTTTCCACTACTAGTAACTATTATTACTACTTACTATTACTAATGATTATTATTAATTATTCATATACCATACCATTGAAATGAGGTGATTATACTGGGTTTTATATATATTCGTGATATCAAACTACAGTATAATGAAAAAACATCACAATGTCCATTTCTCATAAATGTTACTTTAGTGGTTTAGTATGATCACAAAATGATTTTAAAATACCAGAAGGACTTTTCAGAAATCACATCTACTCTTTTATCCTATTAATCTGCCAGACTTTATCTGCACTATTGTCTTCATTTCTGGAAGCCACGGTTAGAGCTGTCTAAAAACAGAATAAGCTCCCTTAAGAGGTAGTGGCTTCATTCTTTAAAAGTCTTTAAAGAGAATGGAAGACGAATTGTCAGGTATGTGATAATGGCAATTCCCTTTGTATATGACTAGAACTTATTGACCCATGATGACTCTCCTAAGTCTCAAATTCTCTGGTTCTGTAATCACTTCTCTTGGGTGATAACAATCCCTATGAGCAAAAAAGTGTAACATAAATCAATTTTCTGAAAGGTTCTCTACAGTTTTGTTCCCAAATTACTTTTGTCTTAAACTTTGTTGTCCTGGTCTATGTAGGACACATCAAGTAGAAGGAAATGGAGTGTCTGGCATCTCATTATAATGTTTGTCTGGTAAAAATCAAAACAAAAACAAAATCTCAACATGACAAAAAAGATTTAAAATATTAGTTTTTAAGGAAATTTTTATTATAATGAAACTGGATACTGTGTCACTATATTAATCCATATGCTGCTTATTTTTCCCATGACTTTTCTATCCTATTGCATTGAACCATGGGTTGTTTTGGGTGCATGTGCTTGGGCTCCATTTCTAACATAACATTTCTGCCTAGCCTCAAAACACTGTCCCTAGCATTTTCTCCACAGTTCTAGGACAGTATTCCCTAGCAAAGCATTTATCTCTCTTCCTGATACAGTAGTCAGTTGCACCTATAGAATTTATTAGTTTGAACTGTCTGTGTGCTGGCTCATAAAGATATTTAGTAAGCACCGGGCTATCAATACCATCTCCCTACCTCATTATATGCATGCTGGATTCCTCATTATGGGTATGCTGGGCTTTAGGTATATGTATACTCTCTTATGTTTACTTTGTCAAAACAAGACATCATTGGGGCCAGTCGGGGTATTTCTCAATTAGCCCAGACCGTCAGTCAACTTAGTGATGTTTCAGACCTAAAACCACACCTCCATGTAGCTCCACCTTGGGCTATGTCCTGATGAACTTTGCATGCCTGTGAAGTAGATACTAAGAGTGCATGTTCTTTTAAGAAATGACCAGTCCTTAACCACTCCCTAATCCTGTCCTGAATCACCTAGTTAGTATATTTGGCACCTGTTTTACTATAGTTTAACCTATATAAACTTTACTTGCAATCTTCTAAGGTTGCATTCCCTAAGAACTGTTGCCCACTGAAAAGTGTAATAAATCTTTACCACCTTGATTTCAAGAATGCTTGAGTCCATGAATTTATTCCAGACAGCCCTCCTCAATACATTGGTCTTTGGGGGGTCCCCTGAATATCTCTACCTTTCCAAACCTCATCAGTATTTGAGTTATGGTCTAAATGTAAAGAAATTTTCTATTATTATCTTTCTTTTTGCAATGATTGTTTAGAAAAAAAAATATTGCAAAGGTTCCAGTATAAACATTTAGTTGCTGGTTTATTGCACAGGTGTATAATTAACATTGAGATTCATTAGGGTAATCAATAATTTATGTAAAAATGATCAACCCTCAGGCACAAGATTAATGTTGCCATTTTAATTATTAACTAGAAAGTTAAATATGCCATACAAATGTGGCAGAATTTGTATTCTAGCAATAGATACAAACCACTCAGTGTACCTAAGTGGATCTTTTGAACTTTTTCCATCAGGGATTATCATCAAAATTCATGGGCTCATAGAAATCAAGATGAAAGGAACCTCAGAGGACATATAGTCCAACCCTCTTCTTTTATAGTTGGGAAGAGCAAGACCTAGTTAAGTAACTTACCCACAGTCTTGCCATTAGGATTCAAAGGCAGGATTTGAACACTAGCCTTCTGAAGGAAAGAACCAGTATACTTTCCTTACAATTCAATTTAATGCAATACAATAGAAATAAAAATATTATTAGTTATTATATATACGGCACTGAAGTAGTCTTTAAAATGGGTATCAAAATGAAGACATTAAAAAAGAAGGTATTGCAAGGAAATCTGAAAGTCAAAATCTTTCTGAATTGATAAAACAATGAAAAATATACATTCATAAAGTAATGATAGAATTATAAAGCTAAAAATGTTCTAGATAATATCATGTGTTAGTTACAGTCATATTGATAAGTAAATATCTTTATAGATTGTAAATTGCATGTATAGACTACAGTAGGGTCAAGAAGAAAAGCAGAGTATTATAATCAGTGATAACAAGATTCCAATTGTAGGAGAAATCTCCATGGCCCTGGAAATGCAGGGCTAAAGAGTAAAATTCAAAAATCATGATCAAATTTAGAATGGCAAGAGACTTTAGCCCAACTGCCCCATTTTATGAATGAGGAAATTCAGGATTTTCCAAAATTACTCAGACAAGTAAGGATTCCATCACCATGGAATAGAAAAAATAATTATTCATATATATATATATATATATATTTATAAATATATATATATATATATATATACATATATATATGTATACATGACTTGCAGTTGACTTTGATTTGAGTAAAGGAGGGCTGTGCAAGGTTACCAACCTCACTTTCTTCTCCAGAGCCATCTGGGTCCAGTGGCATGATATTCATCAGGAGGACTGGAGATGGCCCAGGACGCAATGTGAGACCCTGGCCTTTTTAGGCTAATCTTTTTACATTCTCACTTTGAGTGAGATACACCCATTCAATGAATAGACTTCTTTAAGTAGTTACTCAAGGATGGCCCCTTTAATAAAAAGAAAAAATCAATTTGAAAGCTACAAGCCTGGGTGATATTCTAATTGCTTTCTCAACAAAAATGTGCAACTAAGTACAGAAGGAAAGCTGCACTCCCTATTCCAGAAACCCTTATAGAAAAAAGCATCAATATTTTTAGATTTAATATATCGAATTCAAATTTAATAATCTTTCGGATTTTTTTTTAGAAGACTACAGTCTACATTTAAGGCATACCTATATTTCTAAGGATGCAAGACTTCCTTTGTATATTGGGACATATCTTCTAGGGACTTATCCTAGTATTTGGATAGGCAAGGAAGTTTGTTTTTTTAGTAATGGAAAGAGCCTAGGATTAGAATACAGGAGACCTAAGCCTTGACATACTGTCAATGCTTTTAAACCTCTCAAATCAGTTTATCTTTCTATAAAGTGGAGATATTATTACTTATATTATACTCTCAGTTTGTTATGACAAAGTTCTTTACACAGCAGAAAGTCCCATGTGAATGTGAACTACTATTTTTCAGATGCAAGTCATATGGTTTGAACGAGTCCACAATTGATTATAGTCTCCAGCCAAAATTTGTAAATGATTTACTCGTTCTTCTGTGAAGAGTAATATTAAACTGTTTCCTCTCCAAATTTAATTCCAGGAAAACCTAACAGAAAGATCTCTGTCCCTTTAACCAGACATATATATGTCACACACTACACAGACAAACACAACACACACACACACACACACACACACACATTAAAGAAATAATGACTGGCTTCTGATATGAGAGACTCAAATGGATCTTTGATCTCATTCATATGGACATGTCCCCAGCAGGGTAGAATACAACTCACATAAGTCTTTCCATCTTATGAAGCTCTTATTCATGCCCTCATGGCCCCTGCAACATTCTGGGTGCCTTCCTCACTTTCTCTTGACAACACAAGAGAACCAATGAAACATTGACGTTCCATTCATCACATCCTCAACAAAGGACCATCTCATCATCTTTTCATATCATGCAATTTGTTGATATCTAATTCCTATTTTCTGACATTTTTCATTGGTTATATGCTGTCTTTCCTAAATCTACTATGATCTTCTTTCCTTCTTTCTATAGGATGCTTACTTTAAAATCTTTAGAAACTTGTAGTCCATAAAAACAAAACATATTTCCTTTGCTTTTTGTGAGTTAACATAACTCCAAGAGGGAAATGCTCATTGCAATGATGTGTGAACAGATAATAATTATGAGATGTTTATTCATTATTTCATTCTCAAGATATGCAGGCCTTAGCAGGTGAAACACACGTTTCTTACTGTCTTTCTGAAAATGTATCTTTTCAACTCATTACTTTGAAGATTGTGAAATGTAGGGGAATGTAGCCCAATTCCCCAACAATAATATTAATTCTGCCTGTCTGTTCTTCTCTTGGGACATGCCTGAATTATAGGTACTCTTAATGATGGATAGTTACATATAACCATCACCCCATGAATCTAAGATTATCATCTTTTCTTTCTGATTACAGTTACATTACTACAAAATGTCATAAATTCTTGATTGAATTATTGTT
Source organism: Notamacropus eugenii (assembly GCF_028372415.1). NCBI lineage: Eukaryota > Metazoa > Chordata > Mammalia > Diprotodontia > Macropodidae > Notamacropus > Notamacropus eugenii. The sequence continues at coordinate 402,329,661 of NC_092876.1, forward strand.
ATGTGGTACACTTGAAGATATTCTTGAATAACACTTGAAAATTTCAGTCAGTAGAATCGAATTAACCTCCCCTCCAGGTCTAGGATGCATTCACTAATAATGCAATCATTTTCTTGAAGGAATCAGAATACTTTTTAAAGATTTTATCATAAGAGAGTATGATCACTATTTTTAGGGATCTACTCTGTGTTTATCAATAAAAAAAAGATGATGACAAAGTAATCACACAGAAATTTTAGGAATGATAAATTTGTCTGTAAATGAATACTAGCCTGTTATTGATCTTTCTTGACCCAGGATTTTCATTTTTACGTAGACTGAACAATGTGGTGGCTCAGAAACCATCAGCCCTTATTCCCCAGCAGAAATTTAAAGTCTAATACAAAGTTCTTCAGTGCCTTTAGACTACACAACAGTCTCCTGAGTAACCAGTGGGGTCCAGTATTTCATAGAGAGGCATGTTTTCCAAATAACCTTAATGACTCAGTATATCACACCAAACACTACTGTAGAATCAGACTAGATAGTAATACATCTAAATAATAATCTTGTTCCCTCTGGGGATAACACAAAATAATTATCAAATGTCTTTGCTCTTTCCAAAGCTGATAAACATGCCACAAATAAAAGCTTCCAAAAGTTGTACCAACATAAAAGAGATTTGGTTACCCATGTTCATATATAGTCCATGATGTAGTGAAAAGAGCTGTAGACTAAGGAATAAAAAGGACTGAATCCTGGTACTCCCTTTGTTACTTCTTAGCGTTTTGCTCTTATGGGATCATAGAACTGCACTGGAGATCTTGGAGATCATCTAGGTTAGCATCTGTTTTCACAGAAAAGGATATTGATGATTAGAAAAGATAAGAGACTTAGACAAGGATATGGAATAAATGGTAGGGGCCAAGTCATGCCTTTTTCATTGGTTATATCCTCTGCCTTGCTCACACCCACTATGACTTTTTCCTTTTGTAGGATCCTCATTTAAAACTCTTTAGAGACTTGTATTCCGCATACATATAAAATGTTCTCTTAGCTTTTTGTAAGTTAATATGACTTTCAGGTTTTTGTTAATAGGATTCTTAGCTTTTTGAGTTAATGTTACTCCAAGAAGGAAATGCATTTGGCCATCTCTCTACTGCTTCATGCTGCCTTACATAAACTCCTTTTTATTGTCGCAACATTTTCCCTAGCTATAAAATGAGGGAGTCAGATAAACTCCTCTCTATTGTTCATTCCTGCTCTAAAATTCCATAATTTTATTTGTTTTCTTCCCTTAGCTTAAATAGCATGTATTTAATGTGAGGTTTGGCAAAGAAAACAAAATAAAAGTATGGTATGAGACACCTACATCCACTTTTCCCCATATGTAAAAGTCAAACAGTCAAGACAATAACAGACATTTTAAATTGGATATAATTTAATAATTCACCTTAAAACTTTAGGATGTGTAAGAGAAACAATATATACTTTCTGTAGTTCCTCTTTCAAATTTCTACCCTTGTTTCAACATCCTTTATTGAATCACATAATAAATTGTTGTGTCAGAACTGAGACAAGGATTTGGAATCTGAGTAGCAGTTTTCTTAAGTAGGGTGCTATTACAAACTATTCATACTATTTCCTCTGTTGCTACCCTGATGCCAACACCACTGTTACCCTTGCCACCTACTTTTCAATAATCTTGTCAAGTTAGTAGTTCTATTCTCATATAATTTCCAATAAAGGACCAAATATCACTAAATGCTACTTTTGGAGGAGGCAGATATTCTGTGTTGGGGTTAATGGTACCATATTTTGTTGGGGCATGCAATGGTTATTAAAATGGGAAGACCTTTCCCATTCATTAATAGGTCCGTGTGACCTACTTAAATCACAGGGAGGCCTAAGTCACACTTGGTGGGAGGAGTTTGCTGAACTGGTGGAACAGGAAGGGTGAAGCAGAGCTGGGAGGAAGTTATGGAGAGCAGTTGGGGCAGAGGGAGAGAGAGAACACGCACAGACATAGCTAGGCTTGTGAGAGTTTGTTTGTGGGAAGACCCCAGTAGGGCTGGGGGACGGGGAAGGCTTGGGAATGGCTTTGCCCTCTACAGTGATAGTGGTTAGTGTGACGGATCTGGCTTTCTGGCTTTGGGATTTGAGTTTGTGGTGTCTGAATAATTGTTTTTCTCCTGCTTTCTACATATAGAGTCTGTTATGCTTTGAGATTCCAAGCTATACCAGAATATTCATAGTTGCCTTTGGTACTGTGAATATTGCCTGAGTGATACCAGGCGATTACTAGAGAATTCAACACTTGACAGAAGATCATCATATGAAGAGTCTCAGTGCAAATTAAAAATGTACTAAGACTTTTAGGCTGACCTATACATTCATAAACTGATGGGCAAGGTGAGAGTGTTAATGCGTAGAGAGATCAGAAAAGATTTCCCGTGAAGAAAAAATGCAAATATGCTTATTATAATGGAAATTTGGGATCCTAAGAAGCAGAAATAAGAAAGAAGAGGCAAAGGCTGTGCAAAGGCACCAAAGCAAGGAGTTAGATGGAATACTACCTTTAGGGAGCAGAGCAGGACAGTTTGACTAGAGTACAAATGGGAGAAATATGCAATTTGAACCTCATTTTCCTCATCCAGGAAAAAAAAATAGAGATGAAAATCACTGCCCTCACAATTCCCCAGGAAGCAAATTATTTTGTTAACAATTGAAAAAGTACAGAAAGGTGACATCACATTTGGGAGTGGGGGAGCGGGGAAGAGTAATAATAGTTTCTCAGATCATGTATAGATTTTGATAAACTCCTAGAAAATTATAGTATCACGGAGTTTTGCTCTGGATCATAGATCTAGAACTAGAAGGAAGCTTAGAAAGCTATTCCCTTATTTTAAAATGAGAAAACTGAACTGAGAGCTGTCATAGCCAAACACTGGAACAATCTATCCCTCTCTTCTATAATCCTCAGTGCTTCCCAAAGAAGTCAATTCTGTGAAGTAAATAATGGCACAGGTTAATTTTGAACTTTGTGGAGAAAAAAAAATTTTAAGCTATTATTATTTGTCCTTGGATATCATCATCATTCAAAATCAAAGTTTACTAGCATGGATGGAGTTAAGGAATGCAGCATTTGTTTTATATGATAAAATTAGATTTAAGTGCCTTTGAAGATAGTACCTTTGATTATTAAAATGAAGCTTTTTAACTTCCATTTGCATGGGAAAATTAGTGTGAAAATTATTTATTTCATATGGATAGAGGAGAGTCAAATATTGTAAACTTTTTTGTCACCTATATTATGAAAGATGTGAAATAATTTATTGTGCATTCGGGGTTATTGGCTAGCTGGATAAAAATTATGTCTTCTTCGTTAGTGTACTAATAGAACTATAGGTAAGCTGGATAATTTATACTTACCTAAAATGTAACAAAATATATAGCTATAATCCTAACATATGGTTATGCTCCTGCAGTCCTATATAAATAGTCGGATGTCAAGAGAGAGAAAAAGAGAGAGAGATGCATAGATATGTAGTCATATAGATATATTTATCTATATATCAAGAGAAGATCTATAGTTAGATATAATTATAGAGATTTATAGATTTCTACATACATATGCATGTGTGTATATTTTTTTGAGAAAGTGACACCAGAAAGAATATGTTTTACATTACCATCACTCAGCTGATAACATTTTGAGATATATAGTTAATTCAGTCTTTCTTACATTATCATAATGTATACAATTAGTATTATTTGGATGTTTTCTTTATAATCAAATATGATTGAAATCATTAACCTCTTGCTATTTATTTTATTGCTTTTTGAAAGGAGAGATGATGAAGAATTGTGGAACTGCAGTCTATGAATATAATATAATATGAATATGCAGTAAGAAATAATGAAGCAGCAGTGTGGGGCTAGTCTATTAGACAGCTGACTTTGGGGGGGAAGAGTTATTTTAAGTACTTCTAGGTCAGGCTTTTAAACTTTTAACACAGCTAGCCCCATTTTAAGACTGTAAATGTACAGAATGGTTTCCTGATTTGCACTGGTAGTTACAATTTCCTTATGGGAATTAACTATATCAATAGAATCTCAGTTCTAGTCCCCCCCAAAAAATGAAATGCAGTTGGAGGACGCTGATCATGAAACTTGCTTGATATAGCATTAAAAATATGCTCCCTAACCCCTCAGTTTCTCCAAGAACCTAGAACCCAAGTGAGAAACTAACAGCCTTTCTTTGTCTCTCTGGACTATGAATACAAGTGGAAATTGGCGAAATCAGCTCATAGTGTTTCCCACAGTGGAAACACACAATGTAGGTTGAGGGTGGAGGCAGTAAATGAAGAGATCCCATTAACAGAAAAATGAAGAGCATTAGTAAAAATTTATTTTTAAAACTGTGATAAAATATACATCAGATCACTCAGAGCACTCCAGCTTTAACGTATTCTTGGTACAAACAAAATGTGCCTTTCCCCCTTTTCCTATTACCATCAACCTTATCTATCCTGCCATTACTAGGGCATGATATGAGACAATGAAACAAAAATTAAAAAGAATAAACTACAATAAGCTTGAGTATTTTAGAATACTCTTTTTGTAAAATGGGGTACTCTTCTAAGTAAATGGGATTCCTAACACCATCTAGTTCAACTAACACCTGAAAAGCAGTCTTCTCTATTATTTGTGAGCTAGTCCAGAGACCTATGTGGAAAAATTTTGGAATTTTAGAACTGAATGATAGATTCATAAGCACTATGACCTATGTGACATGATGGGATAAAATAACAAGGAGGTTGTTATAACTGCAATCCCCTGAAGTGCTGTCTTTGAAAATATATAGCTAATAGAATCAGTCCTGTAACTGATAGTTATGAAGGGGATGCTTCAGTATTTATATCAGGAGTCAAGCCTGATCCTGTGGTCTTAAGCACCTCTGGTCTAAACCATGCTGAGACTCAAGTGGAAATATATAAACATCCTCTGTTTCTAGCAATAATGGAAACAATTTCCTGTTAGGGATGTATTAGGACTTCTCAGAGAGAAAAAATTTTCAGTGGCTCTCCTGTTGGTCTAAATGATAGTCCAATTTGCCAGTCAGACAAACCTGGGTTCCTCTTTTATGGATATAGTCAACAAACCTTAGGTTCAGTCCTGGCATTAAAATTAACTCTTTTGGCAGCTCACAGATACTACAGAGTATGTTGGAAAGAGTTGGACTTAGAGATCAAGGCGCAGAGTTTAAATCCTGGCTCCATCACTTGCATGATGTTGAAGAGGTCACAACTTTTCTGGATTTTACTTTCCTCATCTGTTAGTTGAAAGGATTGGAAGATGATCTCTTAGACTTCTTCCAAACACAGATGATTATATAATTTTAATTGCCAAAGACAGGGAAGAAAATGAGATGATTATAGACCTCTATTAAGATTCATGAATATATGGTATATTCTTCAACGAAAACATTAAATGAAAATAATGAAGAGCAAAAATGTGAAAAAGATTTGGGGAGTTGTCATTACAACCCAGAATAAATTTATGAAGTGTCTGTTCTGTGCAGAACATAGAGGGGAATCTGTATTCCAGGGACTGGCAAGAAAGCTTCTATGAGATTTCAATCCTGTCCTAATGGAACTTACTCTCTATTAGGAATATTCAATACATAAGCAAATTAATACAAAACAATGTATGAGAGTTGCATTATGTGATGCAAACCAAGTTCCATGTGAGAATCAGTAAGAGGAAGTTAATTTCCAAGTAAGACCTGGATATTGGGGAAGATTTTCTGAAAGAGGTGATCTTTGAAATGGGTTTTAAAAGAAGTGCAGGAATTTCCCAAGAAGAAATGGATGGAAAATAAAAGGCTTTAAAGACTTAAGAAACAAGTAGAGAAGGGAAGGAGAGAAGAAAGTACAGTATATGTATATGGAACTTTTATTGGAATCAAGTATTGATTGATACCCTTTCCCCAAAACATGAACACACACACAGACACACACACACACAGACACACACACACACACACACATACACACACACACCGTTCACTTAATATCATTAGCCAGAAATGCAGAGATGAGAAGTGTAAGGTATGGCTCATCCTCGTGGCAGATCTGCATTCTTCACATGAACAGGACAATTCCCAAACTGTCTGTTTCTCTCTGGGGCAACAAAGCCAAAGAGCAATTAGTCTAACAGAATACAAGGTGACCCCAAAATTTTAGTTTAGTTTTAAATATTAATAGCTTAAAATATACTAAGATTTTTGGCTCACTACACCCTTAAAGGATCGTTTTATTTCTATATTTGTTTCCTCAGTGCCTAGAAATGGGATTTGCACACTGTAGGCATTTAAAAAAGGTTTATAACTGATTTATTAATTGACTGAAGACAAGGAACCATTTTTTTCTTTTTCCTTTGTATAATCAGTTTCTAGAATGGTGCCCTGCATGCTGTACTTTAGAAAAGACTTATTGAATTGGATTGGAATATATAAGTCCATTAATTGGTATGGCTTTAAGTATGAATTGATTTAAAAGTGAAATAGATATGCCTAATTACATTTAGATACTCTCCAAGCCTAGAAAAAATATATTCTATTCAAAGTCAAGTACTACACATCTTTCAAATGTAAAATATCCAGATTCATATCTAAAATATTAGATATTAATACTAAGAATATTAAAACTTAATTATTGATGGAGTTTAAGTATAAATTTCCGTAGAAACAAAAATCAAGTCACTGAACATACAGTTTAAAAAGAAATATATTAAAATGACTACTTGAATAGTTTCTACTATTGTTTATTTGAATCTGGTTCATCACACATATTCAAGATGAATGTCCTCATTTGAGGAAGAAAGGTAAGTAGGTCAGCTATTTTTTCAATGCCCTAGTTTACCTTGCCATTTATGTTTTGTCCATGTTCTTTTTTGGAAGAACTTTAAGTGGATATAGGTAAAGCTCAGCAGGTAAAAATTTTCACATTAACAATGTTAGAATAATTTATTTATATTTATTAAAAATTTTACTGATACATTTTGACTTTTTATACAATTTCTTCTCAATAAACACCTAAAGCTATAAATTCCATTAAGAACAAAAAAAGAAACAAAAAAGTTATTCCAAATCACCCAAGATAATCAGATTTGACTATAAAATATGTAATATTCTGTGCCCATAATCCATTACTTCTTTACAGAGTAAGAATGCATGTTCCATAATCACTAAAATGGGATTAATCTTAGACACTGCACTTTCTCTGAATTCTGATGTCCTTTAGTGGTATCTTCATCTAATTTAATGTCATTTATTATTATTTTCCTCCTTTGGCTTTTTTTTTTTTGATTTTGCATTACTTCAAGCATATATTTCCATATTTTTTTCTGAATTCCTTATATCAAACTTCACTTTTTAAAAATCATTTAAAGATCTTCTACCACTGCTGTGTCTCGGGCTTTAATTTTCTATCTACTCTTTCCAAATTGGGATTGGTGAATCCGTAGACTAGATCACTACTTCGTGAGAGTCCATGGTCAGACTCATTATTTCCAGCTCAACTCCCTCTCTGGATGACTCTACCTCCTCATAAACAACCTTGCTTCTTCATGGTTACCTGTACTCTCCAGTCCCCCTTTAGAAAGGTGATCTTTGAAGGATTATTAAGGATTAATAATTAAGTTTTAATTATTATTTAATTAATAATTAAGGATTAATAATCAATAATTAATTAACAATTAAGGATTTTGAAAGTAAGATCTACATTATTTTATTTTATCTTACTCTATGTCCAGTGATTAGGTTGTACTCATTTGTTGAATGCTGTGGACCAGGTACTGTGCTAAGTACTGAGGTTGCAAACACAAATGAAAAGAAATACAGTCTTTTCCCCCAAGAGCTTATATTCTAATAGAGAAAGACATCAAAAAAGGATCTGAAAAGGGAGAAGATGTGGGGAAAGTGCTGAAGGGTAGGTGGATGATATAGTAGTCAGAAATAAGAACAAGACTATAAAGGTCACATGACCTGAGTAAAGGAACTCACCAATGGGAGAAGGGTCTCAAATGATGGAGGGATAATCCAGGGAGAGAAAGACTGCAGGAGTTGATACATATTTCAGTGCTAAATGGCACCAGAGGCAAGATGATGGTACCTATTACATAGTAAATGCTTAATAAATGCTTTATCTATCTACCCATGAAAAACATGTTGAGACATAGGTTCAAGTCTCATCTACAGCTACTACTAACTAGCTTTGTGACCTTGACCAAATTCTTTAACCAGTATTAGTTCAAGGTTTCTCACCTATAAAATAAAAGATTCAGAATAAGTCATCTTGAATGACCTTTCATACAACTCTAAAATATCCTATTTCAAGGTAAATAATGAAAAGTGGAATGCCTTATCTTCTCCACATATCACCTGATTTGCCCAAGTCACTCATCACACAGTACTATCAATACTCAACCTATTCTGGCAATTTTAAATATTTTTAAGCCTTGAAAGCCTCTTGAATTATCTTTCATACATTAATCATTTGATTTTGATCCAATTTCATCACCTTTCAACATGGAATTTTCCGAACAAAAAAGTCAGCTCTTTACTATGGACTTCCTTGTCTAGAGTAATCTCCCTCTTTCCATCTGTCAACCTCTATCCCTAGCGTCAGTGAAATTCATGTATTAAGAAAAGGTGAAACTGACCAAAGAAGAAAATGTCACGCTATTTTTCATTTTTGAGGGAAATATTTTGTTGGCTGAAATCTACAGTTTAGAGATTACTAGGAACTCTCCCTTAAGCAATCCACAATAACCTTTTTATTTGTAACCCAAATGCTGATACATTTAGAAGACTCTGAAGAAGGGACTTCTTCTGTAAGCCAGATGTTGGACAATGTAAGCTTAGAGGAAACTACAATCTATTGCATGAGATAGAGGGTACCCTAAATGTAAAGAAGAAAATGGATCCCTTTGGTAAAGTTATCACAACAATGTAAAAAATAGAGCTCCTGAGGCTAACGGACTTTGATGGGAATATTCCTTAAGGATAATCAATTTCTGTTCAAAGATGCAAAATATTTGTCAAGCATCTGTCAATTCCGTGATAGAGTTTGCTGAGATCAGATTCTGGAGCATAATGACATGTACAGACATGTACAGACCCTGTTCTCATATTTTCCTCTTCTTTACAACATTCAACTTTAAAGAACAGCAAAAGTTGGTTTAATCAATGAATTTTGTTCCAAAAGGAGATGTGGACTTGGAGCAACAACCCAGACTCCTCTAAAATATATGTTGTGTGTGTGTGTGTGTGTGTGTGTGCATAAATATATATATATGTGTGTGTGTGTACATATACACACACACATCTATATGTGCATGTGTGTGTCTGTATATATATATATACATATATATATATATACATACACACATCTAAATCTTAATAACCTGAGGATATACTGCCAATACTAAAAAAATGACACAAATAAATAAAATAAGTTTCATTTTCTCCTGAAAAAACAAAAACAACAGTTCCTACCTTGTGCTTTCAAGGTTAGTCACTGGGTATCACCTTTTTTATTTATTTGGACTCAAAAATTCTTCCTTCTTCAGGCCACATAATCTGAACTAAGCACTGATTAGTTCCTCCTTCACACTGCTTCTGAGGTCCAACTCTTCTTTTCCATGATTATTAAGTTTGTCTTTGTTTCTTTAAAGTTTGTTCTATAATTATTTTCACATAGCATATTATGTATGCTTTAGTAAATACTCCTAAGTGTTAATATAGCTTATAGTAATTTTGAAAGAAATTTCTCTCTCTACAGGATTTGATAGGCAATATAGAAAAATGATAATTATTTCTTCTTAAATTATTTTATTTTATGTCATGAAACTTTGTTGAGTTTATTAAATTTAAAATAATTTTGGTTGATTCTTTAGATTTCTTAAGATAAACATTTTTTCTTTTTAAATTATTTGTAAAATTAATTTATTTGTTTTCAGTTTTCAACAATCACTTCAAAAAGTTTTAAATTTTCTCTTCCTCCCTCCCTCTCTCCCCCAGGATGCTATATGAATTTATATGGATTCTACAAATGCATTCTTATTAAACACATTTTCACATTAGTCATGTTGCATAGAAGAATTAAAATGAATGGGAGAAACCATGAGAAAAAACAAATTAAGACAAAACATAACAAAAGAGAAAATATTTGACTTTATTCTGCATTCCAGTTCTTTAGTTCTTCCTATGGATGTCAATGGCATTTTGCATCAAGAGTTCTTTGGAAATGTTTTAAGTCCTTGCATTGCTATGAAAGGCTTAGTCTATCAGAAACAGTCCTCACACTGTGGTTCTTACTGTGTATAACGTTCTCCTGGTTCTGCACATTTCACTCAGCATCAGTTCATAGAAGTCTTTCCGAGTTTTTTCTGAATTCTGCATGCTTGTCATTTCTTGTAACACAATAAATTATATTCATATACCACACTTGTTCAGTCATTCCCCAATTGATGGGCATCCTCTTGATATCTAGTTCTTGATCACCACAAAAAGAGCTACTACAAATAATTTCGCACGTGTGGGTCCTTTCCCCATCATTATGATCTCTTTGAGATACAATCCTAGAAGCAATATGCGCATTTTAATTGCCTTTTGGGCATAGATTTATATTCTCTCCAGAATGATGAGATCACTTCATAGCTCCTCCAACAATGAATTAATATTCCAACTCTCCCACATCTACTCCAGTATGTATCATTTTCCTGTTTTGTCATGTTAGCCAATCTGATAGGCATGATGTGGTACCTCAGGGTTGTTTTGTTTTGCATCTCTCTAATTAATATGGATTTAGAGCATTGTTTTTCATATAACTACATGAAATTGCCTTTTCACATCTTTTGAACATTTATAAACTGGGTAATTACTTGTGTTCTTGTAAATTTGACTCAGTTCTCTATGTATTTTAGAAATGAGGTCTTTATCACAGACACTGGTTGTAAAAATTCTTCCCTGTATTCTGTTTCCCTCCTAATCATTATTGGCTTTGTTTGTGCAAATACTTTTGAATTTAGGGTAATCAAAATTATCCACTTTGCATTTCATAATGCTCTCTATCTCTTGTTTGATCAAAAAATTTTCCATTCTCCATAAATCAGAAAAATAAACTGTTCCTTGCCTACCTAATTTGTTTATAGTATCAGCCTTTATACAAAGATCATGTACCCATTTGGATTTTATTCTGGTATATGGTATCAGGAAATGGTCTATGGCCACTTTCCACCGCATTATTATCCAGTTTTCCCAGCAGTTTTATCAAACAGTGAGTAGGTATCAAAAAAGCTGTGGTCCTTGGGTTTATCAAATAGTAGACTGGTATAATCATTGATTACTCTGTCTTGTGTACTCAATAGACTCCACTGTCTATTTCTCAACCAGTACCAAGTGGTTTTGATGATTACTGCTTTGTAATACAATTTGAGATCTGGTATGGCTAGGCCACCTTCCCTAGCATTTCTTTTCATTAATTCCCTTGATATTCTGGACCTTAGGTTCTTCCAGATGAATTTTGGTATTGTTTTTTCTAACTCTATAAAATTATTTTTTGTAATTTGATTGGCATGGCACTGAATAAGTAAGTTAATTTAGGTAACATCATTTTATTATATTAGCTCAGACTACCCATGAGCACCTGTTGTTTTTTCCAATTATTTAGATCGGACTTAATTTAAGTGAAAATTGCTCTGTAATTGTGTTCATATAATCCCTAGGTTTGTTTTGGCAAGTAGATTCCCAAATATTTTACAGTGTTTACAATAACTTTAAATGAGATTTCTCTTTCTATCTCTTGCTGTTGGACATTGTCAGTAATATATGGAAATGTAGATGATTAAAGTGGGCTTATTTTGTATCCTGCAACTTCGCCTAAGTTGTTTATTATTTTACACAGATTTTTATTTGATTCTCTAAGAATATCATCATAATATCTGCAAATAGTGGTAACTTAGTTTCTTCCTTGCCCGTTCTAATTTCTTTATTTTTTCTTCTCTTATTCCTAAAGCTAACATTTCTAATACTATATTGAGTAACAGTGGTGATAAAGGACATCCTTGTTTCACCCCGATTTTATTGGAAATGCACCTAGCTTATCCTCATTACATATAATGTTTGCTGATGGTTTTTAGATAGATACTACTTATTATTTTATGGAAAGCTCCATTTATTTCTGTGCTCTCCAGTGTTTTCAATAGGAATGGGTGTTGAATTTTGTCGAAAGCTTTTTCTGCATCTACTGAGAAAGCCATATGGTTTTTGCTACTTTTATTGTTGATATGAGCAATTATGCTGATAGTTTTCCTAATATTGAACCAACCTTGCATTCCTGGTATAAAGTCTCCCTAATCAAAGTGTATTATTCTCATGTTAAGTTTCTATAATCTTTTTGCTAATATCTTATTTAAAATTTTTGCATTGACATTCATTAGGGAAATTGTTCTATAAATTTCTTTTTCTGTTTTGGCACTTTCCATTTTAGGTATCAGAACCATATTTATATCATAAAAAGAATTTGGTAGGACTCCTCCAATTTTCTGAAATAGTCTATATAGTATTAGAATTAACTGTTCTTTAAATGTTTGATAGAATTCACTTATATATCCATCTGGCCTTGGAGATATTTTTCCTTGGGAGTTCATTGATGGCTTGTTCCAATTCTTTTCCTGAGACGAGGTTATTTAAGTATTTTATTTCCTCTTCTGCTAATTTGTGTGATTTATATTCATATTCATCCACCTCACTAAGACTGTCAAATTTATGTGCATAAAGATGGGCAAAGCAATTTATAATTATTGTTTTAATTTCCTCTCCATTGGAGGCAAGTTTGCACTTTCCATTTTTGACACTGGTAATTTGATTTTCTTTTTACTTTTTTTTTAATCAGATTGACCACACATTAATCAATTTTATTTTTTCATAAAACAAGTTTTTATTTTTATTTATTAGTTCAATAGTTATCCTAATTTCAATTTTATTAATCTCTCCTTTGTTTTTTCAGTATTTCTAATTTGATTTAACTGGGGATTTTGAATTCATTCTTTTTGTAGCTTTTTCAGTTGCATGCACAATTTACTGATCTCCTCTTTCTCTATTTTATTCAAGTAACCATTCACAGATATAAAACTTTCCCCAAAGAACTGCTTTTTCTGCATCCCATATATTTTCATAGGTCGTCACATTATTGTCATTCTCTTCAATGAAATTATTGATATTTTCCATTACTTATTGTTAGACCCACTCAATTTTTTAGGATTAGATTATTTAGTTTCCAATTAATTTTTGGACTCTATTCCCAAGGCACTTTATTGCATGTAATTTGTATTGCACCATGATCTGAAAAAGGATGTCTTGACTATTTCTGTTTTTATGCACTGAATTTTGAGGTTATTCTGCTCTAGTACATGGTTAATTTTTGAGTATGTGCTATGTACCACAGAGAAAAGGGCATATTCCTGTCTATCCCCATTCAATTTTCTCCACAGGTATATCATATATCCCTCTTCCAGAATTCTATTTTTCTTCTTTATTTTGAACACTGCCTCCCTCAATTTTCCCTTCCTTTTGTCAGCACCTCTGCCTTTTCTTTACCTTTTCCCTTACCACTTATTCTCTCTCTCTCTTCTAATCAACCCCTCCTTTTTCTTTTCCCTTTCCCCTCCTACCGCCTGTAGGGCAAGTTAGATTTCTACACTTAAATATGTTGTTCCTTCCTTGAACTAAATTCAATGAGAGTAAAGTTCAAACAATGCTCATCTCCTTCCCTTCTTTTCTTCTACTAGAATATGTTTTATGCCTCTTCATGTGATGTACTTTACCCTTTTCTGCCTCCTCCTCCTCTTCACTTCTCCCATTACAATCCCTTCCTACTCTTTAATTATATTTTATCATCACATCAGTTAATTTATACCCACTCCTTCTATATATGTGTTTCCCTTTTAAATGTCATAATAATTATGCAATTCTCAAGACTAAGAAATGTCATCCTCCCATAAAGGAATGTAAAAACCTTGCCCATATTAAACAACAAGTTTTTTTTTTTTCTCCACCTCCCATTCTCTTCCCCAACCCCAGTTTACCCTTTTATGACTCTCTAGAGTCTTGTATTTGAGCATCAAATTTTCTATTGAACTCTGGCCTTTACATCAGGAAGATCTGAAAACCCCCATTTTCATTGAATGTCCATCTTCTTGTCTGAAAGATTATGCACAATTTTCCTGGGCAGTTGATCCTTGGTTGTAGTCCAAGCTCCTTTGTCATATGGGATATCATATTCCAATCCCTCTGATCTTTTAATGAAGCAACTGCAAGGTCTTGTGTGATCCTGACTATAGTTCTTTGATATTTGAAGCATTTATTGCTGGTTGCTTGCAGTATTTTCTCCTTGATCTGATAGTTCTGGAATTTGGCAACAATATTCCTCGTTGATTTCAATTTGGGATCTTTTTCAGGAGGTGATCAGTGGATTCTTTCAATGATAATTTTGGTCTCTGAATTTAGGACCTCAGGACAGTTTTCCTTGATGATTTCTTGGAAGATATTGTTGAGGCTCTTTTATTCATCACGGTTTTCTGATAGTCCAATAATTCTTAGATTTTTCTTTTTTTCTTTCTATTTTCCAGTCAATTGTTTTTCCAAAGAGATATTTTACATTTTCTTCCATTTTTTCATTCTTTAGATTTTGTTTGACTGATTCTTGATGTCCCATAAAGGCATTAGCTTCTACTTGCCTACTTCTTATGTTTAACAAATTGTTTTCTTCAGTTATATTTTGTACCTCCTTTTCCATTTGTCTAATTTTTCCAGGTTAAATTTTGTACCTCCCTACTGATTTGACCAATTTTACTCTTTAATGAGTGGTTCTTTTCAGTGAATTCTTTTATTATTTTCATTTTGTCAATTGCATTTTTTTTAAATCATTAGTCATTTTTTCTTCTAATTCTCTAATATGGCTTTTAAAATCCTTCTTGAGCTCTTCCAAGAATGCTTTTTTGGATTTGAGACCAGTTCATATTCCCTTTTGAAGTTTCAGATGTGGGTATATTGTCAATTCTGTCCTCTTCTGAATTGATACTTAGGTCTTCTCGGTCCCTATAATAAGATTCTATGGTCTTTGCATTTCTGATTTGCTTCATGCTCATGGTGATTGCCTTTTACCTGGCTTTTGAAGTCGATCTCTGCTTCTGGGGCACAAGGGACTCTGTCTCACTTTTCTTGTGCTGAGAACTTGAGGTCTTACTACTGGCTTTGTGTGTTGTGGCCTCTCATTCTTTTATCTGGAAGTTATGTAATGCTGCAGCTTACTTGGTGTTGAGCTGGCTGGTGTGTGCCAAGGCCAAGGCCAGGCGAAGTCTTTCTGAGTTTCCCCAGGATTATACTGAAGCATACAGTGTGAGGTGTGGAGGAGGGGTGGTCTGGCCATGGGAGGTCTCCTCTCCCCTACGGCTAAGTTAGACTATGGGCATATTCTATGGCTGATGAACCCCTGTCTGTGCTGATGTCTGCCCAGTTTCTCTGGTTGTGCTAAGGCACACCTGGGGTCCTAGTGCTGGCTTAGGGGCTCCACCTCCTTAGGCTCAGGATCTCCTGCTGGTCCATTGAGGTGGCACTTGCTGGGATACCCCTGGTCTTGTACTAGCCCCCTCATCCACAGCAAGAGGGACTCTTCTCATCAATCTGCCTGGTCTCCCTAGCTGAAAGACTGCTGTACCCCTTCTGCTAGCTCCACTATTCCAGGATTTTTCCTAGGTGAATATTCTCTGAGTTTTTAAAGGTCAACAAGGGGAGGGTTAGAGCACTTATAGTTTATTCCACTATTTTGGCTCCTAGAAGCTCAAGTAAGTCACTTTCAAACATTTAGTCTGTTGACTGATAGCACCAGTAGTGGCTCCTGATGCTACCAGAGGCCCTGTGCTTCTCTCTCACACAGTTCCGAAGCACTCCCATCCTGTGCGAAAAGATTTGAGAATATACACTACTGCTTCTGATTCACTCTACCTTGTATCATTCCAACTCAGATATGGTCAAGTCTGAGTTGGTGCAGCCCATGGGCTCTGTGCTTCCCTGACTCCACGTAACAGATTCTTCCTGTAGACCTTTCCAGGCTGTCTTGCTCTAGAAATCTGCCCCACTCTTTCTCCTAGTGGATTGTGCCTTGCTAAATTTTATTTAGGTTCATGTTTCACAGGTATCTGAAGGAATTTGTGGAAGAACTCAGGTGAGTTCTCACTTTCACTTTGCCATTTTGGCTCCTCTCCCAACCTAAACATATATTTTTTTAAAAATATAGATTTGCATTCTCTGTGCCTATGTTTATTCCCTTGATTTATTTTCCTTGTCTTATTATCATGGCTAGCATCTATGGTACTGTATTAAAAAGTCCTAGTGATAATTGATATCCTTGCTTTGTTCTGGGTTTTATAGAGAATAATCACATGACAATTTATTCACATGTTTCCTAGTATTTTATTTAAGCAGAAATGGTTAAGCAGTTTGGTTTTGTCACAAGATTTTTCAGAGTATATTGATATAATTATCTATTGTTTACATTTTTCTTATTACTGTGTCTGTTTCTGTGTGTGATGAGTTATTGTACTGTTTCTGTGTGCTATGTGTATATATGTGTGTTGAGATGTTGTACTGTTTCACTTAATATTTTTGTGTCAATGTTCATTAGGGATATTTGATATACAGTTTTCTCTTTCTACTTTTTATTTTCTTCATTTAGTTGTGAAGATTGTACTTTTATCATAGAATTTGAAAAGATCTCTTTTCCTGTATTTGCTATAGATTATTCAATGTTATAATTAATTTTTCCTTAAACATCTGCTGCGATTTGCTTGTAAATCAATCTTCTCTTCGAGTTTATTGTTTTCTTTTCTATTAGTAGTTTATTTATGGCTTGTTTGATTTATTTTTCTTGTACTGTTATTTATATAAATTATCTGCTTTTCTGCAGATTTATCATTTTACACTTTTGTAATTATTCATCCACACAGTCTAAGTTGTTAGCTTCATTGGCATATTTTAAGCAATGTAAATTCTATACTTCATTTTCTTTTCACTGATTGCAAATTCTACTTTATTTTATTTTTGATACTAGCAATCTGGTTTTCTTCTTTCTTTAAAAAAAAAAAATCAGACAGGCTAACTCCAGTTTATTTTTCAAAGCTGATTCATGAAGCACGGCAGAAAATTGAATGAGGAAGGTAATCATGATAGGCAAATATTCCACTAATTAAAAGCCCCAGATACTAGAAAATGAATGTTTTGTTAAAGAAACAAGAAGTCCAGAGTATGTTAACCACAGTTAAGTACAAGAAGACACAAGAAGACTAGAATTAAGGTAAGTAATGAGGTTGTGAAGGAGGGCAAAAGACAACAGAAGAATTTGTATAGAGATAATAGGGAGCCAGTGGAGTTCATGGAGTAAGAGAATAGAATGGTTGTATTTAAGCTTGAGTAAAATTCACTTTGGCAGCTAAGTAGAAGAAGAGCTGGAGTAGAGAAGAGATTTTTGGTAGGAAGTTCAATTAAAAGATAATTGCAACTTGATGGTATTGGTGGGAACACAAATGGTACTTGTGTAAATAGAAAGAATGGTTCATACTGGCGAGATGGTGCGAAGGCAGAAAAAAAAAAAAGACTTGTCAAATTATTGCCTATGTAGAATATGTGTGAGAAAAGAGTCAAGGAGGAAGGTATAGGGATAGCGAATTAAATAATGGTTCCACATAATGTATGATGAGTCCATTTAGGGCTTGAATATGCTAGGGATATTCTAACCATGGCTCATGGGTCCACTAGTCATATTTGTGTGAATTACTGAATCTTGGCTATTTTGCTTAATCATTTTTTTATCATAGTTTAATCTAATAAATGACTAGGTTTTTTTCTGAGTTAGAATATGCATGCAGTTTTTGAAGATTTTTTTCTTGTTTCAGAGATTTTTTTTTTCATGATCACTATCCTTGCATAAACGATCTTAAGAAATCACTTGCAACATATATTACAGGGTCAATCTCACACACAGCACACGTATGCCAACCACTACATGACTTTTACGATTTTCAGATATAGCAGAAATAAGTGGAGCTTTTGAGTCACCTTTTTTGTTCCCTTTTATTTTTCTGTTCATTCAAAATAAAATAATAAACTTCCAATCAATAGCAATGTCCTTCTCTGTTTCCCCTCCCCCTAACCATGCGGACTCACATATTCTGGCTTCTCTGGAGTTCTTAATGAGATTGCCTTGGTAGCTCATTGTTAATGACACATTGCAACATTATGGTAAACCCAGGCCTGTAATTTGTGAAGTTTATTTTTAGAACTTCCCAGCCTCCTTTTTTTAATTTTTTTTTTGAGTTCAGGCATCTGATGGCTGAAAACTCAAAGCAAAGAGGTTAAAAAAGAGTAGCAAAAAAGGTTCATGTTTTCTGAAAGGCATTGTTCCCAAAGAAAATTTTGTAGATTTTTCTCCACTTCTGTAGAGTAAAAGAAGTAGGCTATGTCCATTCAACTGGAGTGTGCAAGCAGACATTTCTGAACACAATTTATACAAAATATACAAAGTATAAAAATAATTTTATGTCTATAAAGGGCTAAACTAGGAAAAGGCAGAGTGCTATTCATTATGCTCAGCAACTTATGAGAAAATAGTAAGAAGGGCAGGGTTTAAGAAAAGAATGAGAAATGAGCCTGATTAAACACTCTACTTACTTACTTATGGATCCTCACATTGAGCAAAAAGAATGACTAAAAATTATTATTTAAAAAAGGATATTTAATTCAGAAGGGGGTTACTATTAGCAACATATAGACCTGGAAAATGTATTTTATCAGCATCAATGTAATATTTTTTTAAACAATGTAAGTGTGCTTTTTTTTTTAATAGCATTTCTATAGTTATTCAAAGTGATTTACAAATATCTCATACTATCTATATAGCAACTCTGGAAGACAGGTGTTAAAATTATCCCCATTAACACATGAGGGAACTCAGGTAGACAGTCATTAAGTGACCAAGGTCACATAACTATTGGGTGAGGCAGATTTTCCTAGCCTCATATCCCATGCTCTCTCTGCTGTACCACCTAGCTTATTCTTATTTTTTTTTTAACCGAGAAATCAAAAATACAGGAGTAGACATTATTGGGTCCACACCAGAAAAGAGCATTAACATTTATGACTTATGTTGAGTAAAGGAGGAATGAGTGTAAGGGGGTGGAATAAAAGCTATTATCTCTAGACATAGAAAAAGGCAAGGCAGAGAGGGCTTGTCCCTTAGTTATTCAGATTTAGAAGAAACCTCCTTAACCATATGATGACTACAAGACTATTGAGCCACTAACATCACATGAGGCCAGACCTCCAAGTCTGGGCTTTGATTCCTAAAGTGACTATTTTACAGGAAATTCCTGCCGTTTGGCCTTACCTTTTTACTCTGAAAATCATTAAGAACATTACTTCTATTTCATTGTTTTTGTTGTTGATGATGTAGCATAAAAAAGGACTTATAAACAAATGTCCAGAAAATGTTTTAGAACGTAAGGCTTAAGTTTCTTAAGTCACACTGGCCATTCACATCAATGTTTCTGGTAATTGCCCCCAAAATATTCTATTCCAAAAAAAATGTCTGTTGCTAAGTTTATAGTCACATTCAACTTCTTGGCTAGACCTTTGCAAGTGATCAGTCGATGGGGAAAATATTATGTGTGAAAATATAATAAGAGTAAAATGTGGTTTTTTTTTTTGCTTTATCTCCTAGAAAATTATTGGCAAAATGATTTATATTACCCAAAATACTAATCCTAACAGTCTTCCCAATCATAATATTCAAATCAAGTGCAGAGGATGATTTCTAGAAAATATTTAACTATAGTATCAGCTGTCTGCCCCTGGATACTTCAGCAAGAGGGGGCTATCATAGTCACAGGGAAAGAAGTCTAAAATAGAAGAATCTGAAATGAAAACGGCTGCTGATGTTGAGTACAAATTATGGGACCCGCCATTTTAGCAGTAAAATATCCCTTGTCCTTTGGTCCTGTATACGTAACTACAGCCTCATCTTTTTCTCCTTGGCCCAAGTACTAACCAGAATTGAAAAATTCCTGTCATCAGTGGCCTCTTCTGTTACCATCAATCCTTAGCGGGTTTAAGAATTTGGAGGGCATTGGTTGTACTGCAGAGGCAATGAGCTGAGAGAAGGGATGCCTTTTATTCCATGTGAGTGAATGTATCGAACTAACAGGAAAATCAACTAATAGAATAATAAAAGGTATCAAGAACCTCCCAGAAATGGGATGCTAAGGTCTACCTACACCCTGGGTTACTTTCTCCCTAGCCTGATTCTGCCCTCAGTTGGTCTATGCTCTCTGCCCAGCTCTTTGTCTCAGATAGCAAAATTCCTATTTAGGACTCTGTTTGCATATACACAATATGCTTACTACATGCTTATTGAATGATATTGAGAAAATAGACTCTCTCTCTCTTTTCCTCCACAGATTAATAACAAACAAAAACATTTTTCACATGAAAAATCCAGATGCAGAAATTGTGATTGTTACACTTCAATCATCCAAATAATTGTCACAATTTTCCATTTTGTGATGCACATAGAGATTATTCCTACATCAAGATAAGGCTTAAAATCATTAAGAAAACTATTACAATCATTTGAAAAACTTGGAATCATTGATCAATGCTTATCAAAAGTACTTACCTTGTTTCTTTTGCAAATGACTATTTTGCTGTTATTTTTTTCTTATTTTTTGTCATTTATAAGATTGAGATTGATTTGGTTTTTAAAATGATTTCTTTATGATTCTGCAATTTTACCATAGTCTACTGAATAAAACCCAAATTCTTTAGTTTCTTATGCAAGTTTCTTTGTATTTTGTTTGGAACCTCCCTTTCTAGACAGAGACTCACTGCATTTAGTGGACTCTATTTTTTCAGGCAAATCAGTTTGCACTCAGTTCCTGAATGTATTCCTAGCTTTCCTGCCCTCCTTCATTGCATATACTGTTGTGTACAGTTAAAATGCTCTTTTCCTGCAACTCTACCAGTTGAAATCTTACTAATGTTTGAATTTCAGCTCCATTATCACCTTTATTCTGTTGCTTTCCCTCATTCCTCTCTATTTTGAAAAAAAAATGTATTTTTAGGTTCACCAAATATTTCCCAATTACATGTATTTTTTTAACAATCATTTCTTAAAATTTCTTATTCCAGATTCTCACCTTCCCTCAAGCTCTTTCTTCCTCCTTGAGAAGGCAGACAATTTGTTATCAATTATATATGTGGATTCATGCAATTCAATCACCAATGTCGCAAATGAAAACACAGACAAAAAGTAAAAGAAGTAAAATTTAAAAAGTAAAAAAAAAATAAAGTTTGCTTCAATATGCATTCAGAGTTCATCAGTTCTCTCTTCATAGGTGGATAGAATTTTTCATCATGGGACATTTCTAATTGTCTTGGATAATTGTCTTAATCAGAGTAATCAGGTTACACAGCTGACCATACTTATAATGTTGCTGTTACTGTATACAATGTTTTCCTGGTTCTGCACATTTCACTTGGCATCAGTTCACATAACTTTCACAGGTATTTCTGGAACCATCCTACTCATCATTTCTTATAGCAAAATAGTAGTCCATCATGATCATACACCATAAATTATTGAGCCATTTTTAAATTGCTGGGGATTTCAGTTCTTTGCCAACCCAAAAAAGAGTTACCATAAGTACTTTTGTACAAACAGGTCCTTTTTCCTTTTCTCTTTGAGATACAGACCCAGTACTATAACTTTGGGATATAGTAGTGGTACTACTGGATTACAGAGTATGTATAGTTTTAAAATTATTTGGGTGTAGTTTCAAATTATTTTCCAGGACTGGTTCACAATTCTTACCACCAGAAAGTTCATTAGGATTCCAATTTTCTCACACTGCCTTCAGCATTTGTCATTGTCCTTTTCTCTCATGTTAGTCAATCTCATAGATGAGTGGTGTTATCTCAAAATTGTTTTAGTTTGAATTTCCCTAATTAGTACTGATTTAGAACAATTTTCATGTAAATATCAATAACTGATTTTTTTCTTCTGAAAACTTTCTGTTCATATTCTTTAACCATTATCAATTAGAGAATGGCTTATATGTTTTTTCCTCGAATTTTGGCTCATTTCTCTGTATATTTGAAAATCTGGGGGGGGTGGAGCCAAGATGGCGGAGTGAAAGCAACGACTCACCTAAGCTCCTGGAAAAACTCCTCTGGATATATCTGGGGGGAGAGTCTGACCAGACTTTGGAGGTGTATAATCCAGTGGGTGACGGACTTTGACAGATTCGGAGCCCAGGCTGGACCTGAGGGTCCACGGGAGGGATCTGTTCCGCGGGGGTAAGACCCCGGCGCACAGCGCAGCACCGTCAGGGCGGCAGGGTGGAGGGGACCAGAGGAGCCCGAGAGTGGCGGGCGAGACCAGCGGAGCAGGAGATAAGCCAGGCCGAGCCTGTGAGAGCTGCTGAGTGCCAGACATCAGCGCAGCAGCCCTTGAAATCTTCAGCCTGAAGACGGACTTTGGTGGGTCACTACTTGAACTTCCAGGAACTGGGATGGCAGAGTGATCAGTAAGTGCTCTCTCCTCCCCCCTGATGACCCTGAGGGAACCATAAAATTCTTCCCCAGATTAATCCTGGATCAGCGGGAACAGCAGAAGGGGGCGGGTGGTCTCATAACACCAGAGGCTGGAAAAGTGGCAAAGGGGGATTCTTCCTACTGTGGCGGAGGCGATCTGGAGGGACAGATGACCCAGGGCAGAGAAAATTCACACTGAGACCCAGGCAAGCCTCAGAGCCGGGAGACGAGCCCCAGGAGGGGCAGGAACACGCGTTAGCTTCTAGGCGTGCCCCAGCCCTCCAGGGGAAAAGGGAAGACAACAGGGAAGCTGGGATTACCATCCCCTGACCTTGCCTTTGCCTCAAGTCAGCTGAGGAGATAGCCTGAGACCAGACCACACCTCCCACACACCTAACAAGCTAACTCCAGGGTTGATCGGGGAAACAAAAAACAAAAGACTGCTTTTAGCCTAGACACACATCAGCTCAACTTAAAGATCTGTACCTTCTGACTGAAAGAACCAAAAGCTACAACACTCAGCCAACATCATGAATCAGAAAAAGCAGACGAAAAGTGAAAAAACCATAGAATCTTTCTATGGGGATAAGGACCAAAACACAAACACCAAAGAGGTTAGAGCTGAGATTGTACTTCCATCTGAAACCTCAGATGGGACTATGAATTTCTCGCAAGCACAACTAGATTACCTGTAACGTCTGAAGAAGGATATAAAAGAAAAACTGGCCAATGATTTTAAAACTATAAAAAAAGAATTCACTGATGAGAACATCACCCTGAAAAAGAAAATTGAAGAAATGGAAAAGGAAGTTCAAAAATTAACTGGAGAGAATAATTCCCTAAAAGGAAGAGCTAATCAAATGGAAAAGGAAACCCAAAACCTAATTGGGAAAATTGATCAGATGGAAAAGGAAACACAAAACCTAACTGGGAAAATTGGTCGATTGGAAAAAGAAGTACAAAAATTAAATGGAGAAAATAGCTCCTTAAAGGGAAAAATTGATCAGATGGAAAAGGAGATGGAAAAGCTAACTGAAGAAAACACTACGATGAAGATTAGAATTGGGCAAGTAGAAACTAATGACTCAATGAGGCAACAAGAATCAGTCAAACAAAATCTAAAGAATGAAAAGATAGAAGAAAATGTAAAATATTTAATTGGAAAAACAACTGACCTGGAAAATAGATCCAGGAGAGAAAATCTAAGAATTATTGGCCTGCCAGAAACCCATGATGAAGAAAAGAGTCTGGACAATATCTTCCAGGAAATCATCAAGGAAAACTGTCAAGAAGTGCTAGACTCAGAGGGCAAAATAGTCATCGAAAGAATCCACCGTTCCCCTCCCGAAAGGGATCCCAAACTCAAAACCCCAAGAAATATAGTTGCCAAATTCCAGAGCTATCAAGTGAAGGAGAAAATACTACAAGCAGCCAGAAAGAAACAATTCAAATATCAAGGACACACAGTCAGGATCACACAGGACCTTGCAGCTTCTATATTAAAAGATCGAAAGAATTGGAACCCAATATTCCGTAAGGCAAAGGAGTTGGGACTTCAACCAAGGATCAACTACCCAGCAAAGTTCAGCATAACATTTCAGGCAAGGAGAAAGTCATTCAACGAAATAAGGGATTTCCAGAGCTTCCTGAACAAAACACCAGAACTCAATAGACAATTTGATCTTCAAATGCAGGTCTCCAGAGAATCATAAAAAGGTAAACAGAGGGGAAAAAACAAAAACAAAAACTTGCTACTCAATTAGGGCAAACTGTTTACCTCCCTATAAGGGAAGATGATACCTGTTAATCTTGAGAACTGTGCAGCTATTATGATAAAAGGGATATATGTAGAGGGAACGGGCATAAAGTAAATGATGTCATGTCAAAAATATGATTTAAGTATGAGAAGGGAATGTAATAGGAGGTGTGGAAAGGGGGAAGCAGAAAATGGCAAATTATATCACAGGAAGAAGTACAAAACTATAGTAGAGGGAAGGAGGGGAGGGAGATGAGCATTGTTTGAGAGGTACTCTCATCTGATTTGTTCAAAGGAGGGAACAATAATCTTAAGTAGATAAGCCTAACTAGCTCTATAGGTAGTAGGAGGGGAAGGGGGAAGAAAGGGGAGGGTGGCTAAAAGGGAGGAAAGAAGCAATAAGAGTAAAGGGAACTAAAAGGGAGGGGGGTCAAAAGAAGAAGGGGAAGGCTGCAGGAGGAGGGGGAGAAAAGTGAATACTATTGAGGAGGGGAAGGGAGACAGGAGAGCTAAAAGCACAAATGGTGGGAAAGAGGTTGGAGGGAAATACACAGATTGTAATCATAACTGTGAATGTGAATGGAATGAACTCTCCCATAAAACGGAGACGGATAGCAGAATGGATTAAAAGCCATAATCCAACAATATGCTGCTTACAAGAAACACATTTGAAATGGGGGGATACACATAGGATAAAGGTCAAAGGATGGAGCAGAATATATTGTGCTTCAGCTCATGTAAGAAAGGCAGGAGTAGCAATCCTAATCTCAGACAAAGTGAAAGCAGAAATAGATCTAATCAAAAGGGATAAGGATGGAAACTATATCCTGCTAAAAGGCACCATAGACAATGAAGCAATACCATTACTAAACATGTATGCTCCAAGTGGTATAGCATCCAGATTCTTAGAAGAGAGGTTGGGGGAGTTGAAGGAAGAAATTGATAGCAAAACTATACTAGTGGGGGACCTCAACCTCCCCCTCTCTGAACTCGATAAATCCAACCTCAAAATAAACAAGAAAGAGGTTAAGGAGGTAAATAAAACTCTGGATAAGGTAGATATGATAGATCTTTGGAGAAAATTAAATGGGAATAGAAAGGAATATACTTTTTTCTCAGCGGTACATGGAACATTTACAAAAATTGACCATGTACTAGGACATAAAAATCTCACAATCCAGTGCAGAAAGGTAGAGATAATCAATGCATCCTTTTCAGATCATAATGCATTAAAAATTACATGTAATAAAAGGCCATGGAAAGAGAAACCAAAAATCAATTGGAAACTAAATAATCTAATTCTAAAGAAGGGTTGGGTTAAAGAAGAAATCATAGAAACAATCAACAATTTCATTCGAGAGAATGACAATAGTGAGACAACATACCAAAACTTATGGGATGCTGCAAAAGCAGTTATTAGGGGAAGTTTTATATCTCTGAATGCTTACATAAATAAAATAGAGAAAGAGGAGATCAATGACTTAGGCTTGCAGTTGAAAAAGCTAGAAAAAGAACAAATTGAAAATCGCCAAGTAAATACCAAATTAGAAATACTGAAAACCAAAGGAGAGATTAATAAAATTGAAATTAAGAAAACTATTGAATTAATAAATAAAACCAATAGTTGGTTTTATGAAAAAACTAATAAAATTGATAAACCTTTGGTCAATCTGATTAAAAAAAGAAAGAAGAAAACCAAATTACTAATATTAAAAATGAAAGGGGTGAACTCACCTCCAATGAGGAGGAAATTAAAACAATAATTAGAAAGTGCTTTGCCCAACTTTATGCCCACAAATTCGATAATCTAAATGAGATGGATGAATATTTTAAAAAATACAAATTGCCCAGATTAACAGAAGAGGAAGTTGATTACTTAAACAACCCCATCTCAGAAAAAGAAATTGAACAAGCCATCAATGAACTCCCTAGGAAAAAATCTCCAGGGCCAGATGGATTCACAAGTGAATTCTATCAAACATTTAAAGAACAGTTAATTCCAATACTACATACACTATTCTTGAAAATTGGGGAAGAAGGAGTCCTCACAAATTCTTTCTATGATACAAATATGGTTTTGATACCCAAACCAGGAAGAGACAAAACAGAGAAAGAAAATTATAGACCAATTTCCCTAATGAATATAGATGCAAAAATTTTAAATAAGATTCTAGCAAAACGAATACAGCATCTTATCATGAGATTAATACATTATGATCAGGTAGGATTCATACCAGGACTACAGGGCTGGTTCAATATTAGGAAAACTATTAGCATTATCGATCACATCAACAACAAAGCTAACAAAAACCACATGATTATCTCAATAGATGCAGAAAAAGCTTTTGACAAAATACAACATCCATTCCTACTAAAAACATTGGAGAATGTAGGAATAAAGGGAACTTTCCATAAAATAATAAGCAGTATCTATCTAAAACCTTCAGCAAGCATTATATGCAATGGGGATAAGCTAGATGCATTCCCAATAAGATCAGGGGTGAAAAAAGGTTGTCCATTATCACCACTATTATTTAATATGGTACTAGAAATGTTAGCTGTAGCAATTAGACAAGATAAAGATATCCAAGGAATTAAAATAGCCAAAGAAGAAACTAAGTTATCACTCTTTGCAGATGATATGATGATTTACCTAGAGAATCCCAGAGATTCAAGTAAAAAATTACTAGAATTAATAAACAACTTTGGCAAAGTTGCAGGGTACAAAATAAACCCACACAAATCTTCTGCATTCCTATATATTAGCAACAAAGTCCAACAGCAAGAGATAGAAAGAGAAATCCCATTTAAAATTAGGGTAGACAGTATAAAATACTTAGGAGTCTACCTGCCAAAACAAACCCAGGGATTATATGAACACAATTACAAGACACTTTTTGCACAAATAAAGTCAGATTTAAGTAAGTGGAAAAACATTAGTTGCTCATGGGTAGGCTGGGCTAATATAATAAAAATGACAATTCTACCCAAATTAATATACTTATTTAGTGCCATACCAATTAAACTATCAGACAATTACTTTCTAGAGCTGGACAAAATAATATCAAAATTCATTTGGAAAAACAAAAGGTCCAGAATATCAAAGGGACTAATGAAAAGAAATGCTTGGGAAGGTGGCCTAGCGTTACCAGACCTCAAACTGTACTATAAAGCAGCAATTATCAAAACCACTTGGTATTGGCTAAGAAACAGAGAGGTAGACAAGTGGAATAGATTTGGCACTCAAGATGCAGTAGGCAAGGAATATAGCAACCTTCTGTTTGATAAACCCAAGGACCCCAGCTTCTGGGATAAGAACTCATTGTTTGACAAAAATTGCTGGGAAAACTGGATAACAGTGTGGCGGAAATTAGGCATAGACCCATACCTGACACCGTACACAAGAATAAAGTCCAAATGGGTACATGATTTAGGTATAAAGATTGATACCATGAATAAACTGGAGAAGCAAGGAATAGTGTATTTATCAGATCTATGGAGAAGGGAAGAATTCTTTACTAAAGGAGAGATAGAATGCACTATGAAATGCAAAATGGATAACTTTGATTACATTAAACTGAGAAGTTTTTGCACAACCAAACCCAATGCAACCAAAATCCGGAGGGATGTAGTAAATTGGGAAAGAATTTTTACAGCTAAGCTAGGGGATAAAGGCCTCATTTCTAGAATATATAGAGAACTGATCCAAATGTACAATCATACAAGTCATTCCCCAATTGATAAATGGTCAAAGGATATGAACAGGCAATTTTCAGAGGAAGAAATTAAAGCTATCTATAATCATATGAAAAAATGCTCTAAATCACTGTTGGTTAGAGAGATGCAAATCAAAACAACTCTGAGGTACCACATCACACCTATAAGATTGGCAAACATGACAGAACAAGAAAATGATAAATGCTGGAGAGGATGTGGGAAAGTTGGAACACTAATTCATTGTTGGTGGAGCTGCGAGCGCATCCAACCATTCTGGAGAGCAATTTGGAACTATGCCCAAAGGGCTACAAAAATGTGCATACCCTTTGACCCAGCAAAATATCGCTACTAGGACTATATCCCCAAGAGATCATAAAAATGGGAAAGGGTCCCACATGTACAAAAATATTTATAGCAGCACTCTATGTAGTTGCCAAAAACTGGAAGTCAAGG
The DNA here is from genome assembly GCF_028372415.1 of Notamacropus eugenii. Lineage (NCBI taxonomy): Eukaryota > Metazoa > Chordata > Mammalia > Diprotodontia > Macropodidae > Notamacropus > Notamacropus eugenii. The sequence goes on from NC_092876.1 coordinate 402,358,277, forward strand.
GGATGTCCATCAATTGGGGAATGGCTGAATAAATTATGGTATATGAATGTAATGGAGTACTATTGTGCCATAAGAAATGATGAACAAGAAGACTTCAGAGAGGCCTGGAAGGACTTATATGACCTGATGCTGAGTGAAAGGAGCAGAACCAGGAGAACTTTATGCACAGCAACAGCCACAGTGTGTGAGAGTTTTTTCTGGTAGACTTAGATTTTTGTAATAACACAAGAACTTCTTACCAAAAAAAAAAAAATCCCATTGGAGGATCTCAAGGCAAAATGCCTGCCACACTCAGAGAGAGAAATATGGAAGTCACTCACATATTGTAGCAGATCATGTTTGTGTATGTGTATGTGTTTGTGTATCATGTTCTGATTTGTTATACGATTTCTTTCATTTATCTTAGTCTGACTACATAGCATGACTATAGTGAAAATATACTCAATAGGAAAGTATATGTAGAATCTATACAGAATTGTATGCAGTCGTGGCGAGGGAGGGGGGAGTGGGGGGTAGATGGGGGGGATAAAATCACAATTGTATGGCAGTGATTGTTAAACATTACAAAAGAAAAAAAAAAAGAAAAAAAAAAAAGAAAATCTGGCCTTCGTCAAAGAAATGTGCTGGAATTAACCCTTTCCCCCACTTCTTGTTTCATTTTCAGTTTTGGCTGCATTGTTTTTATTTGTGTAAAAGTTTTCAATTTCATTTAAGTGAGGGGACAGAGCCAATATGATGGACAAAAGCAATACCTCACCTGAGCTCTTCCCCAAACCCTCCAAACATCTTTAAATAATGACATAAAACACTTCCTAGAGCAGCACACCCAAGAACAAAAATGGAATGAAAAAATTTCCAGCCAAATGTCAGCAGAAAAGATCTGTCACACATGAGTGACAGTGGAACACAGTGCATCTCAGGTCAAATCAGCACAGACCCAGCCCCAGCCAACCATGAGCAGGTCTTGGGAAATATTGAATCAGCAGTAGCAGTAGCTGCTTCTGTAGCTCTCAACCCACAGATGGTAAGGGGGTTGAACAACAGGTCAGAAGGCAATTACAGGGGTCTATTTGCTGACACTGAGGCAGGACTCTGTTTTGTTGCCCATAGTCAGATTCAGGTCACAGTCCTGGGTGACAGTCCCAGGGCAAGGAGGAGCACTAGCACACCAGAGCTTGTGGCCACAGTGGAGCAGAGACCCTTGTCAAAGTTCTAGGGCAGGAAAAAAGGTGCTTACAGTCACTCAAAAAAGAAGAACGCAGGCCAAGAGAGTAGTAAACACACCTATCCTTAGATCATACTACCTTGGAAGAACTGAAAACTTACAGTTGCCTAGAAGTATCTCTGAAACAACTGTCCCAAGCCTCTCAAGGTTGAGACACTATACCCTCCTCCCTAAAAGCAGAATCCTATTTTAACAAAGAACTAAACATCAAGAAATAGTCTGAGAAAATGAACAAAGAACAGAAAAAAATAAATAATTCTGGCCATAGAAAATTACTATGGTGACAAGGAAGATAGAAAAACATACACAGAAGAAGTTAACAAAATCAAAGCTCCTATATCTAAAGCCTTCAAAAAATATATGAACAGGTCTCAGGCCATGGAAGAACTCTAAAAGGTTTTTGAAATCAAGTAAGAGAGGAAGAGGGAAAAATTGGAAAGAGAAATGAGTGACGCCAGAAAATCATGAAAAATGAACCAGTAACTTGGTAAAGAAAACACAAAAATATTGAAGAAAGTAAAACCTTAAGAAACAGAATAGGTCAAATGGTAAAAAGAGGAACAAAGGGCTGAATGAGGAGAATAATGCCTTAAAAAGCAGAATTTGCCAAATGTTAAAAAGAGGCATAAAAATTCATTGAAGAAATAAACTCATTAAAAAGTGTCTTTGGCTAAATGGAAAAAGAAGTAAAAAAGCTCACTGTAGAAAATAAGTCCTTACAAATTAGAATTGAAAAAATGAAAGTTAATGATTTAATGAGAAACCAAGAAACAATAAAACAAAACCAAAGGAAAGAAAAAAATAGAAGGCAATGTGAAATATCTCCCTGGGAAAATAAAACAACTGAACTGGAAAATCAATCCAGGAGAGATAATTTAATAATTATTGGACTATCAAAGCCATGATCAAAAAATTCCAAAAAAATTCAAGAAATTATCCAAGAAAACTGACTTGATATTCTAGAACCAGATGGTAAAATATAAACTGAAATAATTTCACCTGAACAAAATTATCTATTATATCTCTCATAATATTCTCTCTCTCTTGTTTAGTCCTAAACACTTTGCTTATCCAGAAACCTGATAGGTACCTTTTTTTTTCCCCATGCTCCCCTGGTTTACTAATGATATCATCCTTTCTTTCTAAATTATTGTCCATTTTCAACTTATTCTGGTAGAAAGTGTGAGGTGGTGGTTTATGCCTGCTGTGTGCCAAATTGCTTTCCAGTATTCCAACAATTTTTGCTAAATACAAAGGCTTACCCTAAAAGCTTCAATTAAAAGCTTATCAAACACTAGATTACTATGATCATTTACTACTGTGTATTGTGTACCTAGTTCATTGCACTTATCTACCATTCTATTTCTTAGCCATTACCAGATTACTTTGATGATGACTACTTTGTTTGAAATCTAGAAATCCTAGACTTCCTTCCTTCACATTTTTTTTCCTTTGATTACCTATATATTCATGACCTTTTGTTCTTCCAGATGAATTTTATTCTTTTTTTCTAGGAATATAAAAAAATTCTCAGTAGTATGATTTTTATGGCATGGAATAAATAAATAAACTTAGGTAGAATTGTCATTTTAATCATATTGATTTGGCCTACACATGAACAATTAAGATTTCTCCAATTGCTTAGATCTGTCTTCATTTGTGTGAAATGTGTTTTGTAATTCATATAATCCCTGGTTTTGCCTTGGCAGGTAAGCTCCCAATTATTTTACATATTCACTGTTTGTTTGTTTTTTTTAATGGGATTTTTCTTTCTATCTTTTGCTGCTAAGTTTTGCTGGTAGTATATAGAAATGCTGATGATTTACATGAGTTTATTTCATATTCTGAAACATTGTTGAAATTGCTAATAATTTCAACCATTTTTTAGTTGATTTTTAGAGTTGTTTAAATATACTATTATGTTATCTGCAAAGAGCGATAGTTTTGCTATCTTACTGTGGTTTAATTGGGGATTTTTCATTTATCCTTTTTCTGTTCTTTTTAAAGTTGCATGCCCAATTTATGGATTTTCTATTTCCCTCTGTAACTGATGTGTGCATTTAGAGACATAAATATTATCCCTAAGTAGTGCTTTGAGTGCATCTCACAAATTTTGTAATGTCTCGTTGTCATTCTTTTTAATAAAATTATTGATAGCTCCTCTGGTTTGTTCTTTAGGAATAGATTATTTAGTTTCCAATTAACTTTTAATCTATGATTCCTCAGCCCTTTAATAAATGTAATATTTATTGCATTATGGTCTGAAGAGGTTACATTTTATATTTTGGCTTTTCTGATATGGTTATGCTTTAATGAATTATTATTTATTTTTGTTAAGGTTCCATGTTGAGCTGAGAAAAAGGTATAGTCCTTTCTGTTTCCATTCAGTTTTCTGTAGTAGTCTATTATATCTAAATTTTCTAAGATTTATTAATCTCCCTGTCTTCCTCCTCATTTATCTTATAGTTAAATTTGTCTAACTGAGAGGAAAAAGTTGAGATCCCCCATTACCATAGGTTACTATTACCTTCTTTATTTAACTTTTCCTTTAAGATTTGGATACTATGCCATTTGTTGTGTATATATTACTATTCATATTACTTCATTGTCTATAGTTTCTCTTTAGCAAGATGCAGCTTCCCTGGTTATCCCTTTTAATTAGATTTATTTTACTTTTGCTTTATCTGATATCAGGACTGCTACCCCTGTCTTTTAGATTTCAGCTGAAATATAATAGGTTCTGTTCTAGTCCTTTAACTCTTTGTGTGTGTGTGTGTGTGTGTGTGTGTGTGTCTGTGTGTGAGTCTGTGTTTCAAGTGAGTTCCTTGCAAACAACATATTGAATCCTGGTTTCTAATCAATTCCATTATCCAATTGAATTTTATGGGTGAGTTGATCCCATTCATATTCACAGTTATGATTACTACCTGTGTATTTCCCTCCATCCTATTTTCTTCTGTTTATCCTTCCTTCTCTCTCTTCTTTTATTCTCTAATTTTTTTTGGTTCCTGACCACTGCTTTCTTTTATCTACCCTCCATATTATCACCCTGCTCCTTTCTATTATCTCCTTCCCTTCCTACTTCCCTGCTGGGTAAGATAGATTTCTATTATCAATTTTAATTTCCCACATCTTTGAAACAATTTAGATATGAAAGATTCAAGCATTCTCTGCCCCTCCCTCATTCTTTCCACTTTATAAGCTCTTCCTTGTTCATCTATTTTATATGAGATAATTTTCCCCATTCTTTCTCTCCCCTCTTCTTCACATGTATCTCTATTCCTTACCTTTTTTTTTTACATTATATTAGTATAATCAACTCAGTTCTGTACTCTCTTTCTATGAAGAATCCTGCTAACTGCCCTAATAATGATTAAGTTCTTAGATGTTACATATACCATCTTTCTCAGAGAGAAAGGTAAAGAGCTTAATCTTATGCAGTCCCTTATGACTTCTTTTTCTTGTTTGCCTTTTTATTCTTTCCTTTAGTCTTCTATTTGAATGTCAAATTTCCTACTTAACTTTGGTTTTTTCATCATGAGTGCATGAAAGTCTTCTAATTCTTTAAATATCCACCCACTCACTCACAAAGGATTCTATTCAGTTTTACTGGGTAGATTTTTCTTGGTTGTAATCCCAGCTGTTTTTATTTCCAGAATGTCATATTTCCATTCCTCTGCTTTTCAATGTGATAGCTGCTACTGTGGCTCTATGACATTTGAAGGGTTTCTTTCTGGATGTTTGAAGCGTTTTTTCCTTTGACTTGGAAGCTCTGAGATTTATCTATAATACTCCTGAAAGTTTTCATTCGGGATCTCTTTCAGGTGGTGATTGACGGACTCTTTCAATTTCTATTTTACCCTTATGTTCTAGGATATTGGTATAGTTTTCCTGATATATATTTTTTTAAAATATAACATAGAGACTCTTTCTTTAACCACAGCTTTAAGGCAGTCTAATAATTCTTAAATTATCTCTAAGCAATCTGTTTTCCAGGTCATTTGTTTTTCCTATAATATATTTCACATTTTCTTCTATTTTTTTTTCAGCCTTTTGATTCTACTTTTGTTCCTTGATGTTTCATGAATCATCTAGTGGAAGCTTGCCCAATTTTAATTTTTAATTCATATTCATTTTACAACTGTTCAATCTGACTTTCCTTAAATAACCTCTAACCATAACATGTATGACTGTAAATTATTTAATATAGTCTTCAATATACATTAAAATTATAAACTCTTTTCCTTCCTTCCTTCTTCCTTTATATTTTCATTTAAAACTCTAATTATACCAATTTAGAGAATACTTATTCAGTACCTGTCATATGAGTTGCCCAGGATCACACATGTGTCTGAGATAAGCTGTGAGTCCAAGTCTTCCTGTCTCCAAGGTAGGATCCCTACCTACTAAGCTATATTGCCTCTTGATGTATCTCATTTATTAAAGTAAAATTAACAATTCACAAATAGTATCCAAATAAAATTTAAAATTGAAATAGGGTTATAAGATGTCTTCTGCTTGCAGTTCCACATGCAAGAACAAGAGTATTTTTCATTTTCTTAGAAAGGATTTCATCATGACTACCCTCCCCTGATTGATAAGACATCAAAATAGGCACACTATGAGATATATAATGGATGTTACATCTTTAAATAAATTATTCAAAGCCCTAGTTTTTATGCTTTTAATAAGGATGAATCATGAATTTTGATTACTCACAATCTTCCCTCAAATCAAAGTAAATAAAAATCTACAAAAAGTTGCTAAGCAAAGGAAGAAGAAGGAGAAAGTCTTCCAGGGGTGAGAGAAGATTTTTCAGAATTCCTTTATGTGTCCATTATGCATTGGCTTCTGTGTGCTATTATGACTCTAAAGTGGGATTATACCTGCATTAGTGTAAAGCAGTGCTCAGCAGTCAATAGCCTGTGAGATGAGAAAGCAAAACTGGCTCACCAGTGGTAAAGTTCTGGAACAAAGCCAGTCTCACAGCAATTAGACAATACTCACAACTACAATAGAATTCTCCTTAGTGTCTCAGGTGAAGAACAATAGATTCTTTGAGCTGGATAAGTCAACTAATCTCACTTCACACCAATATCAGAAAGTCTATGCTTGAGAAATTCTGGTGACAAAGAACTCAGAGTTCCAAGGAGGACCATTTGGTTTCAAGCAGTTTCAGTCATTAAATAGTTTTCTCCTGTGCTGCATTATTTATATATTATCATGTCAGTTACCTACTCAATAAATTAAAGTGGTTTCCTATTATTTTTAGTATTAAAAATAACCTATTTGGCATTTAAAAATGTTGACAACCTGGCCTCTTCCAACCTTTCCAGATTTCTTACTTATTATTCCCCTCCACCTACTTTACAGCTGCACGAATCTACTTGCTGTATGTAATTCACACATATTTCATCTCTTGTCTTTAGGCTTTTGCACTGGCTAAAATGCTTTTCTTTCACACCTGTGCCTCTTTAAATATCTGATTTTCTTAAGAATCAACTCAGATATTCTCTTCTTCAGGAGGAGGTCTTATCTGTTAACCCACAGATTCTATTAACACCCCTCAAGTTATTTTCTATCTACACTGTCAATAGCTACACACACACACACACACACACACACACACACACACACACACACACACACACACACACACACATTTTCTCTCATATTATGATGTAAGCTCTTTGAAGTCAGATGTTGTTTTGCCTTGGTATATCCACTCTGACACAGTCCCTGCCATATGGTAAGGGTTGGGGGCAGGGAATGGATTTTTTGATTTTATTGATTCCATACATAACAGTCTCATAAAGGACTCACTTTACCAGACAATAGAAGTTGATACCTTCACTGAAGTTTGGATGTCTTAATATTGGTCTAGAGGAAGGCTCTTTAAATTTTTTGCAGTTGTGACCCCTTTTCACTTTTCTGCACTATTCCATGGCCTGAGGGCATGCACAGTTAAAAATACACACCTCAGATTCATCAGACACTTGATTTTTAATTAATTTTTGGTCATTATGTGTTCAGAAACCTTTTACTGTTGCCAGATTTTTCCACAACCCAAAATGGAGCGGCAAGCCACAGTTTAAGAAATCCTCATCTGGAGCTCTGAGGGGTTACTGAAATCAGGATTACACAGCCAATATATTATATCTAGCAGTTGACCTCAAGTCTTCCTGGCTCTGAAGGCAGCTCTCTGGCTACCACAACATATTGCATCATTAGTTGCAATAGTTATGTAGATCATCATAAGTGTCTACATCGATCATAGCATGTGATAAATAAATATTTGTGGATAAAATCTTGATACATTACAATCAGCTTCATTTTATCTCAACCTAAATGTTACAGTACTATATGATTCGATTTGAAAAGAGATTCAGATAACAATTATCCTAATGTCTTTCCATCCCCTCATTTTGTAAGTTACGAAACTAAGGCCCAAAGAAAGTAATTGACATATTCATAGTCATTTTAATACTATGGCATTTCTTTCAATAATCCATATTGGAATGTATCTATGCTGAACCAACCAATGTCAATGTCTTCCTTCAAATTTTCAAAAGTCACAAAGCTTCTAAATATCAAGTTAGAATTGGAAACTGATTTCTTTACTACTTTGTTTTCCTCTGCTCATAGTCCTTGTTCTTCATTCTGGAGAATACAAGAATGAATCTACTCCTTCCAAATAACAATTTTTTCAATATTTCAATGCAATAATCATATGCTCATCAATCATAGAGCTGGAAGAGCTCTTGGTGATCACTTAATCCAATGCAACATGTTATGTGTAAGTAACCAAGACCTTGAGAGTGTTAGTGACTTGCCCAAGGTCACACAGCCTACAAGTAGCAGAATTTGGATTTAAACCTAGGTGTCCTACTACCAAAATTAAAAATATTCCCACTACACTTTCCTGCCTCCTTAGTTTTTGCTTTCATTCTAATCACTAGTCTAATCACTTCCTTTAGTGATTGTGCTTGCCACCCTCTTTAAGACATGCATTTTATTTTTGAATGCCTCCCTTAAGATGATGTATCACCAAATGAGCATGAGACCTCAGATGTGTTTTGTCCAAGTACAACCAAATGAATGCAGAGTACATTGCGGCATGTGTAGTATAAGTGTGGCATTTGAAGGCAGAGCAGCTAAAAACTAATACTGCATCAAATTGGTAAAGAGTTATTTTTTTAAATTACTTTATATAAAGCTATACATGAATATAATTCCATCAGGAGATAAGATGTAGAGATTTCCCTTTATTGAATTATTAAAGTTTTTATGTTGAAGAACCTACTTGACATGTTTTTCTTATGGAGGAAATATAACTGGTGAATGATGAGCCAAAGCTGGAAAACTTCTTGGGTTCATTAATTATTGATTGTGGTGACTAGGAAACTAGACTTGGAATAAAGAAATCTTGTCTACTAAGCATTCATCAGATCTGTGACCTTCACTTTGAGTCTCTGTTTTCTTGTGTGTAAAATGAGGATAATAATAGCACATGGTTCTTAGGGTGGTTATGTGGAAAATTAATTGCAGACCTTAAAAATATTAATTAGTGTCATTATCATTATTTTCATTGGACCCTCACTGGTACTAGCCAGACCAAGACACACTAAAGAACGGAGATTGGAACCCATGTTTGAAAAGTACCTGTCAAAATGGAATTTATTTTAAATAATTATTGTTCCTTTTCATAAGAAACAAATATTATGCCTATCTATATGTGTGATGTCCTTATACAAACACGGACTAAGAACTATGAAATCTATTCATATGAGCTACTTTAGCAAATGCATAATACTTGGATAAAAATTTCTTACATAAAAAACTTATGATCTTATTTTGTACTACTAACCAATGAATTAATTATAGCACTGAAGACATTACCTTTGTTCATTCAATATTTATATGACATTAGCTATTTACCTAGCAAAATGATATTGGAAGGACTATCACACAAATAAACACACATATATGCATAAACATTCATGGAAAGCATGACCCTTAACTTGAAAAGACAGACTAAAATATACTGGGAAGTCAAGATATGGGTGTATGTGAGTATATGTGTAAGTGTAAGTGTGGGTTTGCACATTATAGAGCTAGAGAGTTAAGACATGGCATCAGAAAGGGCAAAGGTTGAGACTTTCTATTGAAATATGCCAGCTGTGTGATTTTGGTCAATTAACTTCTCAATATTCCAGGCAACTCTAAGACTTTAAATTATAGAGATGTTGATTTGTAAGGGTGAAAGGAGTTTCTACATTTCCACACTGGGAATGATCTTTATAAGTAACATTAAAAAAAAATAGATTACCTACTTCACCCTTCCCCACCCCATTCTACCAAAAAATGCTTTAGTAAAAACAGAGTAATAGATGATGACAAGCTTAGATACTGCTAGTAAATGTCATAGGGGTAAAATGCCTTGATCTCTGAGCTGAAATAAGGAGCAACAACAGAGAAAGAAACAAGCTAGGAGTCTGCAAATTAGTACACTAAAAAAAGGGTTTGTGTGCTGACATCATCACGTAAATGGGATCTAGAATGAGTCAAATCAATTCTCTGTGCCTCCGTTTCCTCATGTATAAAATTATGGTGGTGCTTGCACTTCCTGTATCTCAAGGTTGTTGTAACAAATATGTCATATATTTAAAGTGCTATGTACATATAAATTGATATTGTGTTAGTTTCACTATTATTAAAGAATAGGATTTTGATTAGAGAGAGAATCCTAAGAAGTGGTCAATAGCAGAAGCAAAGGCAGTGAGTAAAGCATGTGTGAAGGATGATAATTTAGTCAATCTGAGGATGCCTTATTATGGATTCGGTATATCAACCTACAACCAGGATGTATTTATATTTGGGATATTATAATCTGAACTATTAGTTAAATGACAATATCTCTATATTTAAATCGTGTTCTCTAGAAAAACAAAATGAATGTCTATTTCTCTTAAAGTTTGTTGCTATTGCACTATTTTTCTGTTTCTAACGTGCTATTAATCCCCAAAGTGTAATGGCACATTACATCAGAAAATCTTTGGCATTGGATCCATACTGACATTTTTACATCTTTGAGAGTACTTTTCTAGGACATATTTATGAAGTATACTTAAATTCTGTGAATATTTCCCATATACTAACAGCAAATTTAATTTATAGGTACATAATATTATTTGCTTCTATTTAACTAAGTGGATTCCATTAAACTGATTCTATTAAAATTATATATATTAGCTTCAAGAGGAGAAAAGAAATCACCATTAATGTAATTTTCTGACAATCCAAAAAAAAAAAAGAACATTTCATTCCTATTCCTAATGTGTAGAAATCATTCCACATAATGCTTTAGACATTGCTTTACTGAAAAAAAATAACACAAAATAAAATCCAAAACTCCTATAATAATCATTACTAGTTATAATTTATCATCTGGCAAAGGAAAGCCTCCTAGGGAAAGAAAAGTGTTCAATTTGATGACACTGGTTTTTGTGTATTTGGGAAGCAGTGGGGAAGAAAAGTTTTAGGAGGTTAAAAAGAAAGCCTTCATCATCTAGACAGATAAAAGATTTGAAACACTAAGGATCAGTTAATAGTTTGGTGATGGGGGAGAGGGGAAAGAATACACTATTTTCATAAGGCCAGCAGTTTATACATATGGAAACATGGAAAGCATAGCCATTTGCCCAGGCATTTTGAGGACTGAGGACTCTCCCAAGGTCTCTCTCAAGAACTTTGGATTTGACTGTGCAACATGGGAGACACTGGCACAGGACTGCTCAGCATGGCATGCCCACATCAGAAAGGGCTCTGTGCTCTATGAGTAAAGCATAATTGAGACAGCAAAAGTGAACGCAGGATGCACAAAGTTGGAATGTCCACCCCAAATGTTCACATGAATTTTCTATGTCCAATTTGTGGTAAAGCATTGTGAGCTCATATTGGTCTGATCAGCCATAGTAGGACACATTGAAACTTTAATTTATCATGGTGATGTCATTTTGGTCCTCTTCAAAAACAAAGAAGAACAGTCATTGAGGATTCTACTTGTAATATGGGAATCTGCTACCTTTCACTCCTCAAATGTAAAGGCCTTGGGATGTATAATAGTAGCAACTAGGTCATGTTTTGTTAGATATTTGGTGCTAAACTTTTACATTTTGCTCTTCTGAGTTACACTTTCTGCAATTTCCCTTCATAATCTACACTGACTGTGAAATCTATGTTCCTTAAGAATAATTCTTAAATAATTTCCAGTGGTCATAACTTAATTCTGAATTTGCAACATGAATCCATTTTCATTAGCAAATGAACATAATTCAATAATTTATTTCAATCTTCTTTGTCAATAAATTATTGGCAAAAATTATGTGGATATTGATATTTTGATTTCACTCTTGGATCTAAGCCATCTGATGGTAAATTTTCAGTTACACTCAACAAAAACTATATTGCATACCTATTATCAGCCTTTTGGTTATTGAAATACTTGTTCAAAAAATGTTTCTATAAGTTTGTATGGAAAAATTATTTCTGTATGTTATTCTGTATGGTATTTTCTGTGTAGTATTTTCTATATAGTATTTTCCATATATTTATTTTCATGAACATATATATATATGCATATATATATACAAAATAACACTTGAAGATTTGCAAAGTGCTTTACAAATGTTATTTCTTTTGATGTTCAAAACACTCCTGGGAAGTAGATATTATTAATATCTCCATTTTACAGATGGAGAAATTAAGGGTGAAAAAGATTAAATGACTTTCCCAGAATCACACAACTAGAAATTATCTGAGGCAAAATTTGAATGCAGTTGTTCCTGACTCCAAGTCTTCCTTGGAAATAAATACTTATTGAATAATAACTGTAAGAAAAGCACTGTGCCAATAATTAGACATATAAAAATATAAACACAAAAAAAAAATACAAACACACACACAAAAAAACAATGGTCCTTTCTCTTAAGGGATTATAATAAAATTGGAGAAGAAGTGTCATAAAACCATAGACAATTGATGCCACTGACCACAAATGTCCCTGTACTTCAATCAGACAAAAGAATTGTGTTTAATGGTTGATGTGACGAAGGCTTTATAGAGGTAGAGCTTCAGAAAAACTTTGAAGAAAAGAATAGAGTTGGATGAACACAGAGAATGGGGGGAGTTACTCTTAGTAGGTGAAACAGTAGTGGGGGTGGAATAAATATTGTATGTTCATGAAATAATGGCTGGGAAAAGAACTATTCATTATAAGCATATAGTGGTAAAGAAGCTGAGCAGAAGGGTGAAAGCATTAGTAGGTGCCAAACTGTAGAGGACTTTGAATTCCAGGTTAAGAATTCTGGAGCTCATTCTCTAGGGTAAGCAGAACTACAAAGAATGTTTTATTTTCACTTGAGTAATCACAAAGGCAAAGCAGTATTTTCAAAAGATGACTATAAAGGCAATTTGTAAAAAGGATTAGAAAGTGGAATAAAGAAGGGAGAAAATACAGATTATTACAATAGTCTAGGTATGATATGAGGCCTCATAAGAAAGAAAAAAATATTAGATTTGAAATGTATTTTGAATTAATGATCAATAGGACTTGATGACTGAGTATATGTGAGTACAAAGAGAAAAAGTCAAAGATAATGCTAAAGCATCAGTGTGGGGTGAATTGGAGAATGAAGTCAAAACTCATCATAGAAAAATCTATATGAGAAATTGGTTTTTAAGAAAAGGTGACTGTAATGAAAATATCTACCGGTCAATAGGAGATAAAGAACAACAAGTGACAGAAAATCAGCAAAGAGATCAGGGTTGGAGATAGACTTTAAGAGTCATACACATATCTACAACAGCTGAAACTATAAGCATGAATAGATTTTCCAGCTGTATATTGTCTCCATATAGTATATTGAATCATGTTTACTTTGATATTATAGCTAGCATTTACATAGTACCTTAAGGTTTGTAGAAAATTTTATCATCTCATTTATTCCCCTCAACAACCTTAGGATGTAACCATTGTTAACATCCCCATGTTACAGTTAAGGAAAATGAAACAGACAGAAATTATTACCTTGCTTAAGGATATGCAAAGGTGACTAGTAAGTATCTAAGGTTGGATTTGAACTCAGTTATTCTTAAATTCAGATCCAACACTCTATCCTCTGAGCTATCTAGGTGCATCACAATGAAATGCACAAGATGCACCACAATAAAAATCAAATGTTCAGGGTTCTGTATGATAAAGAGAAAGAATGATTTGAGTTCAAAGTCTGTATCTGCAACTGACCTTGGACACATCATTTCATACCCTTAGGTCTTAGTTTCCCTACTAATTAAAATAGGAGTTAACCTACATGATATCTCAGTTCCCTCTGCTACTGAATCCACAGTCCTTGAATGATATAAAATATAACCAGAAACTAAAGTTGAGAATTATTCATCATGAAGGAAGAAGGGTGGCCAGGAAAATATACTGCCATAAATACAAAACAAGAAAGAGTTTAAAGGAATAGAGACTGACACAGCATCATCATCGAGAAAATGACTGTGAAAAGAACATTGGACTTGGTGACAAAGAGGTCTTTGCTGAACGTAAGTAAGGTTTCAACATATCAGTAACAGAAAGAAGTATGAGACCTGGTATCACAGAAGCAGGGGGAAAGAGAGTCTCCTAGGAAGTGTCACATGACAATGCCTGACCTGAAGGGGTAATAATTGAACAGGACTATTAAAAGAAGAGCTTAAGCGGGACACCAATCTGCGGCTATTATCTAAACTAGTCAATTTTACTTTATCATGGTGAATTTTCATGTTATTGTAAGACAGAGATGGATATGTTCTCTTGTGAAAGAAAGCTGGTGAAATAACATTAGTCTTTGGGTTCATTGGTTCCTTTGTTGTGCAAACCTTTGAACCTCAGTACATTATCTCTTAGCAACAGAAGATTTTCAGGGATTTATACCGTTTGTATACTTTCACACCAAACAGTTGCAAAAGCATGCTTTATCTTGTTGGTTTATGTCTGCAGAGGCAATCAACAAAAGATTTAAAAGAAATCAGAGAATTAACTAGTCAATGGTGAGCTGAATGTTTGTAAACTTAGCTATCTAATGTATACCTGAAAATGTGCCTGCCTCAGTAGTCTTAGGCTCTGAAATAAGAGACTGATGAAGACAGAAGCCTAAAGACAACAAAATAGAGACTGATTAGGTGAAAAGAAAATCACAGAAGCAAGAGAAAATATCCTTTCAAGAATGTTGGTAAGAAAACAAAGGAAAGAAGTGTAGTGATTGATCAAGAGGGTAGTGGGATAGAGGCGATATTATGATTTCTTAAAATGGTGGAGACCAATCACTAAAGATGAGATTATAAAGCCATTTTTGCTTTCAATAATATCTTTAGAAATTTATGTTTCACTTTCCCATGCATATTTATGAGGGCTCAAAGAACGACATTTTATGTTGATAATAATGAAAGATCAGTAGTTCATGTTACAAAAAGACATCTCTATATCTTCATGACAAATTAAAATATACAATTGAATTTTCAGAGCATTTAGCCATATATGAATCAATAGATTTCACTTAAAATTACAAGCTAACAAGGGATAGTTCAATCTGGACAAAACTGGTAAATGACTATACAAAAGGCATCAGAAATATTTTAAAAGACTTGCAAATCTATATAGACATTTCTCTATACATACACATATTTGCATGTGCATGTGTGTGTGAAAAGAAACAGAGAGAGAGAATGAGAGATAAACTGGATCTGTGGTATCTCCTAAAAGAACAATTCCCTCTCATATCTTCTCCACAACTTTTACATGGTAAAGTAAGGATTCGAAATACCCTTAGTATCCCCTTTAGCAATCTGGTGACATCTATGGATCACTTCTCATAAGAACATATAAATACAAAGGACTATAAAGGAAACCAATCATACTAAAATAAAGTTGTAAATTTTTATCCCATTCAGGTAGTCAAATGCCCTGAAATCTTTCACACCTCTCAGTTGCCTAGAGCAGAGACGCCAAACTTTGCTAGACCAACATTCTCAAACCAGACTAAAATGTAGTTCTGGGAAGCAGGCAGAGCCAAGATAACAGAGTACAGATAAGAATGCAATGAAACTCTACCAAACATTTCCCTCCAAACAACTTAAAAACAATGTATTGGATCAAATTTTGGAGTAACAGAGCCAACAAAATGTCAAAGGGAGACATTTTTCAGCCTAAGACAATTTAGGAGGTACACAGAAAAGGTCTGTAACACTGGGGTGGACATAGGGCCATAGCATGGCATGAACACCTGTGGTGGGCCTTGGAAGCTTCTGGGATAAAAATGGCAGCAGCAGAAGCAGTTTTGGGAACTCTTAGCCAAGAGACAGTAAGGGGGTCAGGCAATTGGTCAAAAAGTGATTACAGAGGACCGTTTACTATCAGAGGGTGTAGAAAATATTGTTTAGCAACTCAATTGCCCATAGACAGTTCTGAGTTACTGTTACAGTATGAAGAGGAACACTTGTGATTCATCACAAGGTAACAGGGGCCCTCTTCACAATTATAGGTGTGAGTACTTGCGGCTACAGGGGAGACCCTTCCTGAGTAAAGACTACAGCACAGACCCAGAGAGGAGTGACCACACTCCCTTCCCAAGATCAAATGACATTTCAAGCACTGAAAATTTGAAGACCCCTGGAACTAGCTTGGAAAACAGCATGATGAAAATGTTTGAAGTTTTGCACAGTGCTTCCCTAACACCAGGTGAGCAGAGCTTACCTTTACCATAAAGTTTAAAGTGAATAAACAGAGAAAATGGGCAACCAACAACAGCAACAAAGACCTTGATAAAAGTTCCAAAGGTGGCAGGGAATGCCAAGACATAAACTCAGAAGAAGAAAACAATAGGAAAATAGCTGCCAAATATCCTCAAAGTAAAAAACTAAGTGAAACCAAGGCAAGCCAAGAATTTCTGGAAGAGTTAAAGAAATAGATGTTAGTAGTAGAAGAAAAATTGGGAAAATAAATGAAAGTGATGTGAGAAAATTATGAAAAGAAAATTAACATCTTGGGAAAAGAGGTACAAAAATATTGAAGAAAAGAACTCCTTAAAAAGCAGAATTTGCCAAGCTGTAAAAAAAGAAGAGTAATAAAAACCTGAAGAAAATAATTCCTTAAAAATTAGAATTTGACAAGTAGGAGTTAGTTACTCCATAAGATATCAAGAAACAATAAAACAAAATAATGGAAAAAAATAGAAGAGAATGCAAAGTATCTCTTTGGAAAAACAACTGACCTGAAAAATAGATGAAGGAGAGATCATTTAAGAATTATTGGACTCTCTGAAAGCCATGATAAAAAAGAACTGAGACATAATATTTCAAGAAATTATAAAGAAAAACTGCCCTAATATTCTAGAATAACAAGTAAAATAGAAATTGAAAGAATCCACCTCTCATCTCTTAAAAGAGAGCCCAAAATGAAAACTCCCAGGAATATTATAGCCAAATTATAGGGCTCCGAATTCAAGGAAACAAATCTTGTATACAACCAAAAAGAAACAATCCAAATGTCCTGAATCACTGCTGGGAACACACAAGATTTATTAGCTATCAACTAAAAGGAGAGGAAGGTTTAGAATATGACATTGTAGAGTGCAAAAAAGCTAGAAGTAAAATCAAGAATTGCCAACCCAGAAAAACTGGGTGTAATCTTTCAGGGGGAAACTAGATATTTAATAAAATAGAGAACTTCCAAGCATTCCTGTAAGACCAGAACTGAATAAAAATTAAATTGTCATTCACATAAAAGACTTAAGAGAAACATAAATAGGTAAACATGAAAAAGTAACCATAAAGGACTCAACAGATTTAATCCATTTACATTTCTCTATGACAGATCTGCACAACTTGGCAGCAGGTAGAGGCCAAAATTAAAAGAGGCTAAACTTCTTCAGGCAACAGACAGTTTTTTTAGTGGTTCACTTTCCAAGTAAAGATATAAGTGATGATTAAACTATTTTGCAAATAAATCATATTAAACAGTGAAATTTAAATTATCAATTAAATACACATATTACTTATGATTTTTATTTTTCATGAAATCACATTACTTTTTAAATTACTTTGCTAAATGCTACGAGCTTTAATACATTTTTCAGATTTTCTAACTTTTTACATTTAGTTAATGGGACATAATACACTTCATGTCAACAATCAGTTTATCATACTCCAGAATCATGTTTGAAATTTATTTCTTTAGAAATCCGAAAACTAAACTTAGTAGCTGATTCATTTTCTGAGTTTACCTTCTTGAAAAACCATTGCTCCCCACTGGGAGTTTTCAATAATTTGGACACTTTAATTTGTTTTTCATTGGTATCCAATTTGCTTAAGGTAGGATGTTTTGATCCAAAATGGCAAGGAAGATTGTATTCCTTCAGAAAGACTATTACTTCTCACAGTGCAATATTGTGTCTCACATGTTAAGTAAATGAGTATCTATTTGTCCTCTCTGGATTAAACACTTTATGTTCTGATTTGATCATTTGTTTCTTTTTATCACCCCTTTTACAAAGTCGCCCCCAAATTTTAATGTTAGAACCAAAAAATCTTCACACCAACTACTCAAATACAAAGAAATACTGAACTGAATGTCTGACCTTGGACAGAGCACTGGACACTCATGTATCTTGGAGGACAGCCACGTAGTTAGGGAGGGGAAGAAACCCTTGCATTGTTGCTGCTCATTGCATAGTGGCCATCAGCTATGTTGGTGTGTGGTTGCACTCTGACCCTGTTCAACACCAGTAAGAACTATAAACACAGTAAAATGATATAATTCTTGCTCCTCTCAGAGTAGAGACAGACCGACAAATTGTTGGTTGCTATAGGTCATGAAAAACAGGAAAGAGTGAACAGTGGCAACCTACCTGCCAAATTAAATGACAGGCACAAAAGTGATTAGTGGAAGGCAGTTAAAGCAGGGCATGGACAAATCACTCATTATATTTTTACTTTCTTTTACATCCTCTACATTTTTCACAGGCCACCAGAAAGTCTGTGGTGGGATGCAAGTGACATGCAGACCATAACTTGTGCAGGTCTGCTATATGGGAAGAGAATACATGTAACTCCTATGAACTTTATGATAATTTAGGGCAGTTAGATGTCTGGATAGAAAGAGGGCATGGGTATGAGATGATTTTGTTGGAATGATCTAAAAGAAAAAGAAGGTAAGGATGAGAAAAAGTGATACACTGGGAAAAGGGGGAAGGAGAGGTAGATCGGGGAAAATTTTCTCACATAAAGTAGGTGCACAAGAAAGAGCTTTTATATTAAATGGAGAAATGTGAGGGGGAAGATCAATGCTTAAACCTCACTTTCATTAGAATTGGTTCAAAAAGGGAAGGATACATATTCACACATATACACACATACACACATACACATTCAGCTGAGCAGTGAAATCTAACTTACTCAACAGAGAGATAGGAGGGCGAGGAAATAAGATATATGCTGGGGGAAGGGGTTATAAAGGGTAAGGTCGATTGAGTCAAAGCAGTGATAAGAAGCAAGATATATTTTTGAGGAGGGTCAGGATAAAAATAGGGAGAGAGAAATAAAAAGAGGAAAAGTTGATGGAGGGAAATACAGTTAGTTGTCATAATTATGAATGTAAATAGGATGAGCTAATCCATCAAACAGAAGACCATAGCATAATGAATTGGAAACCTGAACGTAAATTTTGTGTGTGTGTGTGTGTGTGTGTGTGTGTGTGTGTGTGTGTGTGTAGAAGAGACTCATGGGAAAGAAAGACATGAATGGAAATGAAGGTCTTGAGGAAGCAGAGTCTATTATACTTCATTTGAAGTAAAGAGATCAGGGTTGGCCATCATGATCTTGGACAAAGTAATAATAGACCTAATTGAAAGAGATAATCAGGAAAACTACATTTTGCTAAAAGGCACCAGAGACAATGAAATAATATCAAAAAGTTTTATAGGAAGTTTTTGTGATAAAGGCTTCATTTCTCAAAGATTTAGGGAACTAAGTCAAATTCATAAAAATAAATGTCATTCCCCAATTGATAAATGGTCAAAGGATATGAACTGGTTGTTTTCAGAAGATAATCAAATTTATCTATAGATATAAAAAAAACCCCTTAACTATTGGATAGAGAAAGGCAAATTAAAATATCTGAAGTACCACCTCACACGAATTAAAAATGGTGAATGCTGGAGAGGATGAGAGAAAACTAGCTATATTAACATATATTCAGTGGAATAGTGAATTGGTCCAAATATTCTGGAGAACAATGTGGAACTATGTCAAAAGTACTATAAAACTGTACATAACCTTTGATCTAGAAAAACCACTACTAGATCTGTACCCCAAAGGAAAGGACCCATTTGTACAAAAATATTTATAGCAGCTCTTTTTGTGGCAGGAAAGAATTAGAAACAGGGAATGCCCATTAATTGAGGAATGGCTAAACAAGTTGTGACATATGATTACGCTTGAATACTATGGTACTATATGAAATGAAGGGGATGGTTTCAGAAAAAAGCAGTAAGACCTCTGTGAACTTATATAAAGGGAAATAAGAATAATCAGGAGATCATTGTACACAGTAATAGTGTCATGATGATGTTTAATTATGAAAGACTTGGCTACTCTGATCAATACAGTGATCTAAGAACATTGCAAAGGGCTCATGATGAAAAACATGCTATCCATTTTCAATGAACTCTGAGTGCAAATTGAAGCATAATTTTCTTTGCCTTTTTGTGTGATTTTTTGTATGATTTGTATGATTTCACATATGTAATTGATATATTGTTTACCTTCTCAGTGGGTGGGGGAAGGGTAGGAAGACGAGCAACTAGAACTCAAAATTTAAAAAGAATGTTAAAATAAATAAACAATATTTTTAAATATAATTGGGGAATGTCTAACATGATACATTTTAAAAATTCAACACAATGTTAATTTGTGGATATTCAATTCAATATGTAGCCTATAAGAATTAGGGCTTAGTGGGTGCCATTTCTATCTGAGTTTGAACTACAGCACTATGAAATAAATGATTTTCCTTATGTTTTGAATCCAACTGGGTCAGAGACTAGACTTGAATAGAAGTTTGTGTGGCCCTGAGGCTAGCCGGAACAAAAATGAATAGTGGACACAGACATGGATTCAGAGCCATAAATCTCACTGCATTCAAGTCCAGCCTCTGATCCATGCTGGCTCTGGAATACTGAACAACTAATTTAACCACTCATCACTCCAAGTAACTTCTAAGACCAAAGACTGCAAAGACTTCTTTGGATTGTAAGTACTAGAGTTTCTTCCACTGAGAGTTCACAATACCAGAGAAATCATAGCTCCCATCACTGACTATATATATATATTTTTAGTTAAGGAATAGAAGCAAGTGCCAGAACTCATAGATACAGAATTGTGTTTAGATTTTGACATTGTGCTCAACTGCTGTTGTTGGGTTGTTATTTTTAATCACTCACTCATTCATTTTTAAATTGTTTACTTGTTTATCTGTACTTCTTTCCCCTTATTATACGAAGAGAGATTGATATTATGTTTTATAATGGCATTAGGTACTTGAGCAGCAAAGACTGACGTATTATCATCTCCCTTTCTCAGTTTTTGCAATCCTCAAGTCTTCAACTAAATGTTACATTTTTTCTTTCTATTTTCAAACTTCTAGATTATACCATCTACTCTAGACTTGTTTCAATTTTTTGCAGTTTCATTTTGAATATAATATGAATAGTATGTCTACATAATTGCTCTGCTTTTTCCTCCAATAACAGTGAGCATTTCCTACCCCCAATTCAGCCGCACAAAGTATTTTCAATTCCTATTATCTTTATTAGTTGTATTTATAATATCCCTCCATTCAAACAAACAAAATTCATGATTCATAATTCTGACTAATCTTCTTTACATGGTATGGTTGTGTAAAATATTTGTGTCAATTAGGTTAGTTCATTACAGTATGAATATAAAGGACAACTAATATTACCATTTAATTCCTCTTATGAGCAGTAAGCTTTGTTAAGAAAAAATAAATTCTATCCCAAATTCTAAAGTCACATTCATAAATCTAGTCAGGTGTCTTACGAATTCCAGACATGCTGCCAGGCAAAAGAACCAGGCAAAGGAACATGATGGCCTAGCAGTGCATCATTGTTAACAGAAAAACCCATAGTGCTTGTCCTTAAACACTGTGTTTGTTGTTGTTCAGTCATTCCATCATGTCCGACTCTTCATGATGCCATGGTCCATATTATTCATGGCTTTTTCTTTGACAAAGATGCCGGAATAATTTACCATTTCATTCTCCACTCATTCAATATGGTTTAGCCTCATTGTAATCACTGCTTGTTCCAAACCTTCTCTTCTCCAGTCTCTCACATCACCCCCCTCCCCTCCTCACTTAAGCGAGGATTATGCCTAGTAATTTACTAAGAAAAATGATGGTGTTTGGTGGAGGGCCTTTCTCCTTCACTAAATATAAAAATTTTTTGCTATCATCCTCAATGCTCCTCTAGTCTATGATGGAAAGGAGGCTCTTCTTCTCATGCAGGCCAAGTCTTCTACATAACCTTTATCCGAACCCTTCTCATTTTCTTTTGCCTTAACAATCAAATCCTATTCTCCTTCTCTCTCTCTCTCTCTCTCTCTCTCTCTCTCTCTCTCTCTCTCTCTCTCTCTCTCTCTCTCTCTCTCTCTCTCTCTCTCTCTCTCTCCCTCTCTCTCTCCCTCTCCCATTTCACACACAAAATCTTAGAAAAAAAGTGATATATTGACATTTACCCCATTTTTTCTCTTCTTACTTTCTCTTTCTAATCCGACTTCTGACCTTATCACTTAACTCATACTGTTCTCACCAAAGTTATCAAAAATTCCATATTTGCTAGATATCATGACCTTTAGATGGTTCTCCTATGGCCAAAATGACTAAATCTGATAAAAAATTTGAGAGATGTACTATGTTTTGTGAGGAAGAGCAAGGAGGCAGGTGTTGTTGGATCATAAAGGATGTAGAAAAGAGTAAAATGTAAGAAGATTCTAAAGATGGGAAGGGCCCAGGCTGTGAAGGGTTTTGTAACCTTTGATAGGCATCTCTGACTGGATATCTCAGCAGCATCACAAAATCAGCATGTACAAAGTGGAAGTTATCATTTTTCAATGCAAAACTTTCCATTCTTTTCAACTTCCTTATTTCTGTTTAAAGTCCAGTGTCAAGAGTTCTGTCATGTTTCACTTTTGCTTATAATTTATTAAGTAATAGAGCTGGTATAGTAATTATGATCTCAGACAAAGTTCAAGTTAAAATAGATTTAATCAAATGTGAAAAATAGAGAAACTACACGTCAGCAATATTATTAATATAGCTTTAATCCATTTAACATAACTAGACCATATAAAGTACCTGGTCATGTCCCTGCCAAAAAACAAAAAAACACAAGAACTATATGTGGGTTCATCCTTCATTGCTTAAGAAGACCATGCCATCAGAGAAGTGATGACATGACTTTCATTTGACTGTGTTTTGAGTGAGGGAGGGCTGTTCAGGTCACCAGCCTCACTTCTCCTCCAGAACCATCTGAATCCAGTGATTAGATATTCATCAGGATGACTGGAGATGACCCAGAATGAGGCAATTGGGGTTAAGTGACTTGCCCAAGGTCACACAGCTAGTGAGTGTCAAGAGGTGAGATCTGAACTCAGGTCCTCCTGACTTCTACACTGGTGCTCTATCCACTGCCTCACCTAGCTGCCCCTGTTGTGGTGTAGGAAATGACTAAATGGTTGAGTTAGAAATACATGGAAAGATTTGGACCTATATTATTAACCTTCAGGAGAAATGATTGACAGGTGGAAATAAGCATAGTACCATCTTTCAAATATGTGTATGAGTGTATGTTGATATATATAGACATATGTATGTGTGTGTGTGCGCATGTGTGTGTGTGCATGTACACTTAATTCTAGCTTTCTGTGGGGAAGGAGAAAAATAAAGTGAAAAATGCAGAGAGCAAAAGAAAACCAATAAGGAAGCAAAGAAAAACTAGGCAGTTTTGAAAATACTATTTAGGATTACATATATACATGTATATATATAATATTGTATTATATTAATTATATTCTGTTATATATATTATATATAACAAGTTATATTTGTTTTCTTGAAATGGAAATGTATTGTTTTGTATTGAATCTTCTCCTATGGTCTGTTGCATGCAGGGCATTTTTTTTTCCTTTTCTCATTTTTTTATCCAAGTTTAGAAGAAAAAAATTAAAAAGACAGATTTATCTCCCTGTATTCTTCTTCAAACATACTTTTCCATGTCTTCAGCTACCGGAATCATATTCTTTTAGATGCTTTAATTAGATGTTCTCTAAGGTCTCTTTCAGCTTTATACCTATAAGGGAAGCAGTATGATATAATAGAACAAGAACTTCTTGAGAGTCCAGAGCCTGGATTCAAATTGCACCTCTGCTACTTCTTATCTGTGTGACTTTCAGAAAATTCCTTCACCTCCTTGGGTCTCAGTTTTTTCATCTGTAAAATAAAGGTGTTAGACTAGATGGACTTTACGGTCCCTTCTAGCTCAAGATCTTTGATCCCAAGATCCATTTTCTAGATGAAGAAAGAGGTCCAGAGTGACCTAATTTCCTTAACATTAAAAAGCCAATATGTGGGAGAAATCAGAGTTAAGTCCACATTGAATTCTGTGTTTTCTTCAACTCCCCACTATCACTATATGAAATTCTTTGGTGTAAGTAAATGCTTTACTTACACCATAGTTTCATAGAGGTGGCGAATTTGAAGATTGGGTTCATTCATCCCCTTTACAGTCTTTCCATGTGTCTTTCTTCTTCCTTCAAGATTCTCATCTTAGAGCTATAGGAAGAGCCAAGACAAGAAGCAAGTCAGTTAAGCAGCTGCCTCAGGTACAACAATGTAGATGAGTCACAAAAGGGGCCACTTACAATACCATTTATTTTGTGGTTGCACACACATTTAATGATGAAAGATTCCCTCCTCAATAGAGTTAGCTATTCATCTACTGATGCGGCAGCTTAAATACCTTACAGTGAATAGTGAAAGCCTCTTGTGGACAGAAGCAGGACACAGTTTCAAGATGCCTGGGATGGGGGTAGGAATGTCACTATTTTTGGTCTTTGCCTTGGGCTCACTAATGCCTTGTCCTAGTTCTGCTTAAAAATATAAGAAAGCATTGAAGGTACACTCTGCCATATCAATTTAGGTCATAGTCGAGGAATTTTTAACTGTGAGAAAAATTAGTATAGAAAATCATGAAAGTATGAAGAGAATGTGGGTCAGAAACCAAGGATAGAAATCATGGACCTAAGGCCTGTTAGACTGCTCATTGACTATATATGTTTATGTGTGTGTATGTGTATGTATATATGTGCATGTTTATGTCTATGTATACAATATGCATGTATGTAGAACTACACATGTGTATATATATGAATATACACATATATGTATACACATAATATAATGAATATCAACATGTATTTACATATATGAAAATATATCTAGTTTAGTATGATTTCATTTTAAATACCATCTAAGGCAGAGTAAATGACGACTTCTTTTCTTACACATGATACTTTAAGCCAGGAGTTTTTAACCCTTGGTTTTTTAAATTGATAACTGTATTTCAGCACAATTTGTTTCCTTTATAATTCTATATAGTAAAACATTGGTCCGAGAAGGAGCTCACGGTCTTCACTAGATTGCCAAAAGAGTCAATGACATGTGAAATAATTAAGAAATTATCATTAATGTCTTATAATAATTATTATAAGACTATCCTATTCCTAACTGTTTTTTCAAAACTGTCTCTGACATTGCAAATTAGAAATCATGAGAGAAAAGTATTTTATTTCCATATTTGGTAGCTACCTTCCAGTTCTTAATAATGCTTTCTGCCCTAGATGGGAAAGAATGCTCCTACCTATATTGATCTCAACAGGATAGAGTTACCATTAAAACACCTTTAAAACCCCCAATCTTCAGAGCTAAGTAAAAGAGAACTGAGAAAGAGTGAACTAATAACTACTCTCGTCTCTTTTTTTTTTTTCAGTTCTATGAAAGTAATTTCTCTTTCTGTATTTTGCAGTGCCTTTCTTTCATTTTGGGCAATGCATGATATGTCTAGTGATTGAGCCACAATGCTCTGTGATTGAATCCACAGGGATGGCTCACAGGACAGCCATCTGTTTTACACACTCAGCACAAGGGCCTTAAATTCTATATTTAATCCTGCAACCAGGAAACAAATAAGCACATATGTAAGAATCTATACATATATGTGTATATGTCTGTGTGTTTATATGTGTATGCACATATGACATTTTTCAGAAACCAAAGTGAATTTAAAATAAAGATATCCACAGATGTAAATACATGCAAAGCTTCCATATTTGAGTAAAAATCAATTTTTCTCAACAAGAGCTACAACAGAGGCAAGCGCAAACCCCCAGGAGTCTTCTAGAAAGAAAATTTTTGTTGTTTTATTTTCTATAACTTTGTGAATCTAAGGATTTCCCTCTATACATATAACTCTCCAAGTGTGTTTTTCTTATCTAATCAAAGCCAAAATTAATTACTTTTGATACTTTCAAATTTCACTTGTCACTTTTGAAAAAGTATTTTAATGAGTTGTGTTTCTCATATGCAACCACGCTTAAGTGCTTAGTGAATGAATGAACAAAAATAAACTGCAGTTGGACTACTCAACAAATTTTTATTTTATTACAAATTATTGGCATAAGGAAATCTCTAACCCAAGATTCAGGTGCCTGAAAATCAGAATTTTTCCTCGAGCCAATTTTAATTTTCTTGTTAAAATGTAGATTCTTTAACATAGGATTAAACCGTCATAGAATTAGACTGTAAAATATGTTAGAAGGCATGTAGTCCAACCTACTCATTTTAGGGATAAAGATTCAGACCTAGAGATGTGAACTGAAGCACCCAGGGCCACACAGATGGCAATATACAGAGTTCAATTCAGATCCTCTGAAATTTGTATCCAGAGTTCTATCATTGCACCATGCTACATTCTAATTCCAAGTTTCAAAAGACAATGTTATAAATCTCAATCCTTGGTAAGGAAAATCCAAAATTAATGTGTCATTAAGTTATATGTTTAATTAGACTTATTTTAAAGAGGAAATATCTGTAACAAATACGCTTCCCACATCATTTTTTAATGAACTATTATTTTATAAATTTCATACTTACAAATGCATTACCCATTTTTTCACTAAAATTCATTTACTCTTATTTTAGCCAAAATTCTAATTATCTATATTGAATGCAGCTGCCTGATGCTAAAGCTACAAATTGTCTGAAGGCAATCAAAACCAGT
Organism: Notamacropus eugenii; assembly: GCF_028372415.1. Taxonomy (NCBI): domain Eukaryota; kingdom Metazoa; phylum Chordata; class Mammalia; order Diprotodontia; family Macropodidae; genus Notamacropus; species Notamacropus eugenii. Next base: position 402,384,959 of record NC_092876.1, read on the forward strand.
TTAAAAAGAATGCTGAATGCAGATATCAGAAGGGGCTACCTGATTTAGATTGCAACTTACTCTATTATTGGAGCAGATCCAAGCTGGTTTCCCAGTTGCTGCACTTGAGCTAAGCCTGCTGTTTTGACCAGATGTCACCCCTCCCTAATGGCCTTGCCAGCTTTTTCTGTGGACTTTAAGTTGTTATGCAAAAAAACTTATGTAACAGCTCCTCAAAGCTGTGCCTCCCATGAGACTTCATCCCTGTTGAAATGTATGTAACCCTATTAAACCCCTCTGCATGGTGACCCTGAATTGCGATTACCTTGCCTCCATTAAAATCCTTAGTTTTTGTTACATTGGTAGTTTTCTTTGATTCAGGTTGGCATTTGGTTTCTAAAGCCATAAGAGATCAGGATTATCAATGAAAGAAAGTGGAGATGACAGAAATAGTCACATTAACAACATCAGTGACAGCTGAGAAAAATGAGGAAGAAGAAAGATAAATTCAATGTCTAAAAAGAAAAAAAAAGAAAACAAATCAATTTTATGGAATACTTCACTCTAGGAAGGTTCAGGTTTCACTGAGGACTACAGTGAAGGGGGTTATATGCTCTTGTACATTTGGATCTTTTCATTGCATGAGAAACTAAGACACAAATAATCACTGGCTCTGGACTTAAAGAATCTCAGTTAAAATTCCCTCTATGAATGCATGCTACCTGTTTGTCCATAGATACGTAGATGAGCCTTAGTAAATCAGGTGATTATTCCATCAAATTAATTTATCACCTACTGGTAATTTCACATATGCCTCATTATAATTAGAGCAATCCTGGATCAACCTGGCAGGAAGACCACAAACTGATGCACAATAGAACTAACTTCTTAGAGTTTTCAAACTGATCTATTTTCATTGGGAATTGGAAATAACATGTAATGAATTAGAAATGGCATCTAAAGAGATGAAGTTGGGAAAAGTTGTTCCAGACCAAGAATTTGACCAGACCAAGTACATACCAAGTAAGTCTATGCTGGAGACAACACAAACTTGAAAATATCAAGAAATTATTTTATAAGATATCTCATTAAAGATTCCAAAAGAATGGGGAAGAGCTTTGATGGTATTGCTATCTTCACAAAAATGATACAGAGACTGTTTTTATAACTACTGACACATATGATTATTTTCTTATCTCATAAAATCTTTATGAGAATAAGAATCATCTAGCTATATCTCTTATATATGCATATATACAAATATACATATCTGAAGGAGAAAGAAAGAGGCAGAGACAGAGAGAGAGAGAGACAGAGAGAGAGAGGGAGAGAGAGAGACAGGGGGAGGGAGGATTCTTGATGAAAATATAAATAGTGAAAAGGAAGAATTTCATAAAAAACAATTCGCCAAAGTAAATTAGTGTTTAGAGTCAAATCGATTCTTGTTGTTAATTGTAACCAAAAGGCATTTGACTATTTGGTACAAAATATAACCTGAAGGGCTAGCCTCCTACAAGAAACTTTCCTTTCTACATTAATATTATAAAATGTTTCTTGATAAATGTGACAGTAAAGCTAGCTCTGTTGAAGAAAATTCTGATTATTAATATCAAGTGAGGAACAAAACAAGGAGAAGAAGGATCATCAAAAGTGTTTTTCTATAGTTAAAGAGAATATTTAACAAATAAAAAATTACTTGTTGATCCCGAGGTCTTCCACATCCACCTTATTTGTTAATGAAATTGTATTCATTGCGTTGAAACTTAAAAAGTTAGGGAGCCTTTCTAATCTGATCCATGATTACTCAAAAGCATTTGCCCTAAACATAAATACTAAGACAAAAACAGATGGATGAAAATATCCAATTATCAAAAATTAATTGGCAGGTCTATTGATTCAGTATATCACAGTTACATGATTAGCGTAATCATTATGTCTTTAAAAAATACTCATCCATTTTATTCAGATTGTCAAATTTATGGACATACAGTTAGGAAAAGTATTTTCTAATTACTGTTTTAACTTCCTCTTCTATTGGAGGTGAGTTCACCCTTTCCATTTTTGATATTGATAATTTGGTATCCTTTGTTTTTTTTTTAATCAAATTGATCACAGATCTATCAACTTTATTGTTTTTTTTTCACAAAACCAACTCAGTTTTATTTATTAGTTCAATAGTTTTCTTAATTTCAATTTTATTAATCTCTCATTTTGTTTTCAGTATTTCAAATTTGGTATTTAATTGGAGATTTTCAATTTGTTCTAGTTTTTCAGTTGCATTCCCAATTCATTGATCTGCTCTTTCTCTATTTTATTCATGCAAACATTCACTCATATAAAACTTCCCTTAAGTACTGCTTTTGCTGCATCCCATAAGTTCTGGCAGGTTGTCTCATTATTGTCATTCTCTTTAATGATGTTAATTATTTATTAATCATTATTAATTATCATTAATTATTCATCTCTATTAATTATTTATTATTTCTATGATTAATTGTTTAATTAATTATTTCTATGATTTGTTGTTTGACCCCTCATTCTTTAGGATTAGATTATTTAGTTGCCAATTAATTTCTGGTCTATCTTTCCATGGCCCTTTATTACATATAATTTTTATTGCATCATCATCTGAAAAGAATGCACTGACTATCTCTGCCTTTCTGCATTCGATTGTGAGATTTTTATGCCCTAGTAAATGGTCAGTTTTTGTGTATGGGCCATGCACTGTTGAGAAGAACATATATTCCTTTCTATCCCCATTCAGTTTTCTCCAGAGGTCTATCAAATCTAGCTTTTCCAGAATTCTATTCACCTCATTAACTTGTGTCTTAATGTATTTTGAGGTTAGATTTATCAAGTTCAGAGATGGAGAGGTTGAGGTACCCCATTAGTATGTGCTCTATTTCTTCCTGTAATTTCCTTAACTTCTCCTCTAAGAATTTGGATGCAATACCACTTGGTGCATATATGTTTAGTAATGATATTATTTCATTGTCTATGGTGCCTTTTAACAGGATGTAGTTTCCTTCCTTATCTCTTTTAGTTAGATCTATTTTTGCTTTTGCTTTGCCTGAGATTAGGATTGCTACCCCTGCTTTTTTTATATGAGCTGAAACATAATATACTGTGCTCCAACCTGTTACATTTAATCTGCATGTATCCCCCCTTTCAAATGTGTTTCTTGGTAAACAACACATTGTAAGATTATGGTTTTTAATCCATTCTCTGTTTTATGGGACAGTTCATCCCGTTGACATTTACAGTTATGATTGCTATCTGTGTCTTTCTCTCCATCCTATTTCCCCCTGTTTATGCTTCTATTTCTCCCTTCCTCTCATCAAAAGAGTTTTACTTTTGACTACCACCTCCCTCAATCTTCCCTCCCTTCCATCGTTCCCCCCCCTTTTATTTTCCTTTTCCATTACTATTTCTTCCCTCCCTTTTAACCCTCTCTCTTTTTCCTTTCTCCTTTTACCTCCTACTGTTTGTAAGGCAAGTGAGATTTCTATACTTAACTGAGTATGTTGTCCCCTCCTTGAAGCAAATCAGATGAGTAAGGCTCAAACAATGCTCCTCATGCTCCCCTCTTTCCCTCTACTATAATATATTTTGTTCCTCTTCCTGTGGTGTAATTTACTTTTTTCTGCCTCCTCCTTTTCTCTTCTCCAGCTATAATCCCTTTGCATCCTTTAATTATGTTTTTATTATCGCATCAGTTAACTTGTACTCACACTCTCTATCTATTTATATCCCTATGAAATGTCATAATAAATATATAAATCTCAAGATTAACAAGTATCATCCTTTCATACAGGGATATAGTTTGTCAATATTGAATAACAAGTTTTTTTCTTCTTTTTCCTCCCTGTTTACCTTTCCATGCCTCTCTTGAGTCCTGTATTTGAAGATCAACTTTTCTACTGAACTCTGACCTTTTTATCAGGAAGATCTGAAAATCCCTTATTACATTGGATGTCCATCTCCCTTCCTGAAAGATTATGGTAAGTTTTGCTGGGTAGTTGATCCTTGGTTGTAGTCCAAGCTCCTTTGCCTTCTGGAATACCATATTCCAGTCCTTTAACTCTCAATGTAGAGGCTGCAAGGTCCTGTGTGATTCTTACTGCAGTTCCTCAATATTTAATTGTTTCTTTCTGACTGGTTGTAGTATTTTCTCCTTAAGTTGATAGTTTTGGAATTTGGAAACAGTATTCCTTGGTGATTTCAATTTGGAATCTCTTTCAGGAAGTAATCAATGAATTCTTTTGACGACTATTTTGCTCTCTGAATCTGGGACCTCAGGGTCATTTTCCTTGATGATTTCTAGGAAGACATTGTCGAGACTTTTTCTTTTTCAGCATGGCTTTCTGTTAGACCAATAATTCTTAGATTTTTTCTCTCCTGGATCTATTTTCCAGGTCAGTTGTTTTTCCAGTGAAGTATTTTACATTTTATTCTTTTTTTCATTCTTTAAATTTTGTTTGACTCATTCTTTATGTCTCATAGTGTCTCTCGTTTCTATTTACCCAATTCTAATTTTTAATAAATTGTTTCCTCTGTTAGCTTTTGTACTTCCTTTTCCATTTGTCCAATTTTCTCAGCTAAGTTTTGGCTTCCTTATCCATTTGGCCAATAATTACTTTTTAAGGAGCTGTCTTCTTCATTGAATTCTTTTTTTTTTTTTATTTTGTTAGGCGTATTTTTAAAATCATTGACCATTTTTTCTTCTACCTTTCTAATTTGGCTTTTAAAATCCTTCTTGTGTGCTTCCAAGAATGCTTTGTGCACTTGAGACCAGTTCATATTCCTTTTTGAGGTTTCTGGTATATTGTCAGTGCTGTCCTCTTCTGAATTCATATTTTGGTCTTCTCTGTCCCCATAGTAAGATTCTATGGACTTTGCTGTTCTGATTTGCCTCTTGGTCATAGTGATTGTCATTTTCCTGGCTTTTAAAGTGGATCTCTGCTTCTGGGCCACAAGGGGTTCTGTCCCACATTTCCTGTGCTGAGAACTTAAGTCCTGGTTACTGGATTTGTGTGATATGGCCTCTGGTTCTTTCAGCTAGCAGCTATAAAATGCTGCAGCTTACCTGGTGCTGAGAAGGTTGATGTGGGACAAAGCAGAGGCTAGGTGAAGTCTTTCTGAGTTTCCCTGGGGTTACCCTGAGCTTACTGGGTGAGGTGTTGCAGAGGGATGGTCTGGTCACAGGAATTCTCGTCCTCCCCTAGGGCTGAGCTAGATGACAGGCAGGCTCCATGTGCTGGTGCTTACCCAATTCCCCTGCCTTTAGTAAGGCATACCTACGGTCCTATTCTTGGCACTTACCAGCTCCACTCTCTTTGTGCTCAGGATCTCATCCTAGACTACTAAGTTGAGGCTTGCTAGGATGCCTCTGGTCCTTCACTCATCCCTTTCAGCCACAGCAAGAAGTACCCTTGTCATTGATCTCCCTGGCCTCTGGAGCTGGGAGATTTCTGTGGCCTTTCTGCTGATTCCACTATTCCAGGATTTTTCCTGGGAAAATATTCTCTGGGTTTTTCAAAGTCAACAAGGGAAGGGTGAGAGCATTTACACTTTACTCCACCATCTTGGTTCCTGGAAGTTCAAGTTAGCATAACCATTACAAAAAGTTCATTAGTTTGGCTCAGAATTAAATAAGATGAAGAGATCGGGCTACAGCACATTCTAGAAACACCAAAGAAACTTAAATGATACCAAACTGCACTTTGATTTTAAAAAAAATGAATATTTTCCTTATGAGGCTGTATGATTTCAATTTTGTAATACAGAATTTTTTATAAATCTCAGCTATGGGCAAGCTAATAGACAACTGAGGGATTCATGGTGGATAGAGGTATGATCCATCATTTTCCCAACAATATCCTCATTATGCACACTATATGACATAAGAAATATTATCCAAGAAATATATGATTGCAAAGGATGTGAGAAAAATGAAGAAATAATATCGTTTATGCAGTATTTTAAGTTTACAAAGAACTTAATAAATGTTGATGGCAGCATTTGAATACATGTCTTTCTGACTCCAAATACCACACTCTCTCCCTTATGCCCCCTACTTGTATCAAAAAATAAGTGACTAGACTACAGAAAAAAAAGATAAGCAGATCAAATGTTGATCTAGTACTCAGAAAATGTAAGAAAGACCTCAAAGAATACCTCTAACATTTTTAAAGGATATTATTAGGGGACACTCTTGGTCCCTCTTGGTCAAGAGGGACAAAAAGAATCACAAAAAAAATGAAGATATATATGAACTATCATCTGCACCATTGGAGGGAATATCTACAATGAAAGCAATATATATACATACATGGAATTATTATATAATATACTTAGCATGTTATTGGTATTTGCTGTATGAGTATTTCACATAATTTATTGATGGGATTGCATTAAATTACTGGGAGTAAACAACATTTTTGGCATGATTTTATTTTGAGAAAGCAATCATCATAGCTATATGCTTTTACTTATATGAGACTGATCAAGAACATCTGATCATGACCAAATGACATAAGAATGAAGTAGTTTCTATACATTTAGTTACTTCTTTGTCAGTTGAGTACTTATTAAATGGCATTCACAATATGTTTTATTGTTGTCCTCTTGCTTTTAAAACTTTGATTATTAAGAAGAAGCACGTGTAGATAGATGTATGCATGTGTCCATGTGTTTGTGGGTATGTGTTTGTATTTCCAAGAAAACATGCAAAAGTTGTAGTCCTTAAAGATCATGCTTCAATGACTGTTAGAAATACTTCAGTCACTATCAGTGTGGGGGAGTAAAAAAGGCAACATTCAAGTCATTCAAGGCACCAATGAGACAAGATCAGTTGATCCTAAGCAGATAGGAGAAATGTGGTTGAAAAAGAAAAACAGCAGAAAGAATTTAAAAATCATATATACATATATATATATGTATACAGGTAGATAGATAAATAGATAGACAGACAGACGGACAGATAGACAGACAGACAGATAGATAGATAGATAGATAGATAGATAGATAGATAGATAGATAACCAAAGAGCAGACTAATATGCTGAAAATAAGCAATATTTATAGGAACCTGCCCTCAGATGGGTTTGTTATTTATTCCTCTATAATCTAGCTTAGGCTTCTTGAAGACTGAAGGACAGTGAGAAGATGAAAAAGCAGGCAGTAAAAACAGCAGAAGAAAGAGAAGGAGGAGGGCAAAAAGGAAGAGGAGGAGAAGGAAGAGAATGAGGAGGGGAGTAAGGGGAGATGGAGGAGAACAGGGTATCTCAGATGATGGAATACTAAATATTGGACAAAGGTAATTTTCACTGATGAAAGTCACTTTTTCTATCATGGCTATGCTGAAATTGTTGCTAATAGTACACATGAACCTGAAAAATCTGCGAATGTACATCAGCCTATTTAAAAAAATACTCCAAAATATTCTGGGTTTTTAAAAAAATACTTACATATGTATATATGTATGTGTATATGTATATGTATATATATATATCTATACATAGACATATATATTAACCTTTTCAGTTTATCAATATATTCATTATATTTATCATATTTTATTATTATTGAATTAAAATTTACTAAAATATTTTTATCATTTTATTTAGATATATTTATTATTTTATCATATTCAACATTTCTTCAACGTTGAATAAGACTTATGGGCCAACTATACCAATACATGCATACTTATAGCATATATCATAAAATACATTTTATACACAACACACTCTCTATAATTTACCGTATAGTGTATAACATATATACAAATAATACACATAGAAATAAAATATTTTATGTGTGAAGTATATGTTACATATGAAATACATGCAAATATTTACATATTTGTGTGAATAAATTTATGTCAATAGTTGCATAGTGGTCCTACAAGTCTTGTCTCCATTGAAGAAATGATGAACTGTGTTCAATATATTGATGACCTGAAAAGCATAGTTGTTCCAGAATTACATAGCAGAAATCACCTAATGAAGATTTAGTACTGAAGCATGGGGAACATCTTGATGGTTCAATGGATAGAGTGCAAGGCCTGGAATGAGAAAGACCTGAATTCAAATTCAGCCTCAGACACTAACTAGCTGTGTGACTCTGGATAATGTCACTTAACCTCTGTTTGCCTTAATCTAGTGAAGAAGTAAATAGCAAACCACTCCAGTCACTTTGCCAAGAAAACCCCATGGATAGTATGGTCCATGGGGTGATGAAGGGTCAGACGCAACTGGAGCATGACCTTACAACACTCCGTACTTTATTAAAGGTTAAAATGTAACTGAGAAATAGAGATAAAGATGGTTCAGTGCTCTAGATATTTAACTGATTTAAACCCTATAGAAAATTTATGAGCTGTAAACAAGACCAGATTTGGAAAAATGGACTGTTCATCACATTTGCTTAATATTCAATATGAAATGTGGTTTCACGTTGAAAAATTAAACAGAATGGATCGACATTTTGAGAACGCAATGTCAAATCATATATAAAGACAATAATAGCAAAATGAAAACCTGTTCCATGATAAAAAGGGTGTTTTTTAAGAGCTAAAAAGTTTAAAAATTTACAGGATAATTCAATAACTTTAATCATTTTATCTCAATTAATTAGTACACCTCTGTACATCCTTCCCGCAACCCTACTCAATTCCTTCCTCCTATGTATTTTTGTCCAAATTAATAATAGACCACATTTATATAATGCTTTCAGTTTACTAATCACTTTACTCACAACAATTCTGTGATACAGACAATGGAAATATTAGAGTATTCACTTTAAAGATAAGAAAAGCAAAGCAAGATACAAAGAAAAAATGGATCTGGTTCTTGACTTAGAGTCTTATAAATAGAGGTCCAGTGTTCTTTCCATCGCATCTTTGGGCATTTCAACAAAACAGAACTGGAAATTGATGCTTTTGCTGATGTTTCATTTTTTTTCCATTGCCCCAGTCCACTCCTAGGAACAATGTCAAAAAATTAAGGAATTAAAATGAACACAATCCAAAAATAACATTAAGGACTGACTCTGATGGTAAGGATTTCAGGTAGGCATTGGTCAGGCATTTAGGTAGGGTAGACATTTTGAAGCAAGGAGAACTTTCAGTGTCCCTTCAAGTCAAACCATGTTCCAAAAATCTCTACTTTGTATATCTCTTGTTTTCTACTTTAACTCTCTATGTGTGTGCTGGCTAAATAGAATACTCTTTCCTGGCAATGAGAATATCCCTTCTCCTGGCACATAGGGGACTTAATTTCTCATATGTCAGATCTTTTAAAGTGCAACCTGAATCCTGCTAGTGCATGACGATATCCACAAGTCTAGTGATATATTGCCAGCATCCATTCTTGCAGAACATGAAGGAAAGTGAAGTAATTTTCTCTTTTTATTACAATTCTACCTTATCAAGAAAATGTAAAAATGGCATCAATCATACTAGATAAGTTATGAGAATTTGGATAATGTGTTGTGCTTCATAGGCTAGTAGATTTCTTTTATCACTTCTCTTTTTTGGTGGGAGTATGGTGGGTGATGTAAGCACAATGCCTTAATCCAATATATTTAGCCAAATATGTAAGAGGAGGAGAGTTCAGGGCAGGGCATCATAGAGATGAATGTGTCCATAACTTTGGGGGATATGGTATATTGGTTTTGTGTTTTTCTTTCTATTTTCCTCGCCTTAATTCATATTCTCTCCTTTGTAGGTCTTATAAGGTAGGTAATATCAATACCATTTGTCCATGAGGATGGAGGCATCATGGACAAACACATGCAACATTAGGAACAAAAGGAGACACAAATAAGCAGTACTTGGAGAAACAGTACTGAAGTAGACCTCTGACTTAGGCCTTATGTATACATTACTCAATATCAGTGTCAACCACAAATGCAAACAACATTTTTAAAATTTAGAAATTTTTGTTATTTTTTGATATTTAGATATTTTTGATATTTAGAAATCTCATAACAGGTTTCCCTAGGTCAGGAACAGTTTCTTTCAATACATCCAGGACTCTTATTCTTTTTATCCAGTAAAATTTCCTTCTTCAGATGAAAATACTGACCATTCTGGTTGTTTTCAATGTCACCGGAAGAGGCAGAGGTGGCATAATGGCTAGAGAGTCAGCCTTGGAGTCAGAAAGTTTGGACCTTAAGTACTGTCTCTGATATATTTGAGTAATACTGTCCTTGCCTTGAAAAGTAGAATTTATGAGAAGCAGCACTGATAGGTGCCAAAGTGGATAGAGATAGGTCTAGCGTCAAGAAGACCTGAGCTCAAACCGAGCATCAGACACTTTCTAAGTGACCCTTATATAAACTCTGTTGGCCTCAGTTTCCTCTAAATAAGAATAATAGCAGCACCTACCATACTGGGCTGTTTTGAAGATCAAATGTGTTTATATATGTAAAGTCCTTAGCACAGTGTCTAGTACATAGTAGGTGCTATAGAAATGTTTATTCCCTTCTCCAGCAGCCTTCCTTGTCAAAGTTCCCTATTGGAATGAAATCACAGGTCTGGATGAAAAATAAAATAAATGGTTTAGACAGCCACTGGGCAATATCACAGATGGTAAAGTTCCACTGGTCAATTCCATGAAATGACCATTTAAAAAATCCAAAATAGATTTGCTCAGGTGGCTCATGGAAATTGCTCTCATCTCTCTAACTTGCACCACATATTTAGATTATAGAAACTTTTCCTATTTCCACATAAACCTAAGTTAAATTTGAACATATCAAAGGCCACAAAATTTAGTATTTGAACTGCAAGAAGAAATCCCTATCAAAGCAAATCCCTAGAAATATATCCCCCCCCAAGTAATTCTTGCTGGGTAAGTGTATTAGTAACAACTACCTTACTCTCAACTTGTCAGAGATATAACTGAAAAGTATTGTACCTTCTATCATGTGGGGAAGAAAAAAAAAAACATCCCTTTGGATTTTACTAGGGAAATAAAACTCACTTGCAACAAAAAAAAAGTTTATGGAGCTGATACATGATCCATTTGCTGCAAACATAATGATCAGCAATGTAATATATTATACTTCCCCCACAGGCACAATTAGACTGGCAATCAATTTAATCCTTGCATTGAGATTGGTTTCCTTAAAGTAGGGGCCAATTCCTTTTTTATTTTAAAGCATCACTTCAACCACTGAATTAATTTAATGACTGTCACTTTAAACCTGGAATATGAAGCTGAAATCTAATTGATGATCATGTTATTCTTTCCATTCCAAACAACTTAGAGAAAAGGGAAATAGCATGAACTTTCTTTTTCAGAGGTCTTTGTGAAAGCAGTTCACATTTGAGTGTTCCAAAGTCTACCTCCTACCTATGTGTGAACTTCCAGCACTGGCTCACTGACAGCTGTCATTTGGGAGCAGTCCATTTCCCAAAACAGAACAAACTGTTCTTCGTTCCTTTTATTTCTTAGAATTTAAAGTCAACTTGTTAAAAAAAATAAAAACAACCAGAGGAAATGAAATGGCTTGTGCTATTACTGAGTGCAATTTGTAGTTTTCTTGAAAACTTGTTTTCAAATAACTCCAACTTCTTTTCATTTGCACGAATTGGACAAAGAGAAAAGTCTTATTAGGGAAAAAGGAGTCCAGGCAAAGTAGGTCAGTAAAGCGCACACACACACACACACACACACACACACACACACACACACACACACATATGCACCTTAAAATTTTTGAGTGGTACTTTACATTCTAAGTCCCATTCCTTGAATTCTTTCCCTCCTCATCTCTATCACATGGCTTTCTGACTTTCTTCAGGTGTCTGCTAAAATCTCCCCTTCCTTAAGAAGTGTTCCCACTCCTAGCACTTTCCACCTAAGATAATCTCCAATTGAATGTATTTCTATCGAGTATATATCATTATTTGCATGCTACTTCCCCCATTAGACTGAGCTTCTTTGGAGCAGTGATTTTTTTCCCCTTTCTTTTTATTCTCAAAGTTTAGAACATCGCCTGCTTGTCACATAAAAGGAACTTAACAAATGCTTGTTGACTTCTCTACATTTTTCCTTCAATCATAGGGTTGAAAGTATCATCAATATGGAAGGTAAAACCACATGAACTGTGAAACATTAGAGTATGGTCACATAAGCCAAATGGCTAGATTTTCTCCAAGAATCTATAATTAAAAAGGCTGGAGATGGACAAACTTGTCAATTATATATATTTTCCCCTATAAATGGTAACTTTATTAGTATAGGATAAAATTTTAACTAATTCTAAAGTTGTCATTATATGCAATACAGTTCTCAAATAGCATAAGGCAAAATTTAAAATGAATGAGTATCAGCTGATTTGAGTGTGGCATAACGAAAATAGTATTTGGATGGAAGTAGGACAAATTGGATTGTAGTCTAAATTTTTTTAATTAGGCATTTTTCTCCCCTGTTTTGTCCTCTTTTACTAAAAAGAGAAATAATAAATCATGTAACAGATATGTGTAGATGAGCAAAACAAATTCTTACGTTGGTCAAAATGTTACATCTAATTCCCCATAGTAAATCCTTCATCTCTATGCCATATGGGTGGGGAGTAAGCATGCTTTATGATTAGCCATCTTGAAGTATTCTTTATTGTCTAGATCTTTGGGGATTTGTTCAGACAATATGGGGGATATGATTGGAAACATATGTGAGTGCTATTTACAGTTGTCTAAAATATTCTCTTACTGATGAACTCCAACTTCTTATCATTTTCACAACTTGACAAAGAGAAAGGGTTCATTAGGGAAGAAAGCAATCTGGACAAAGGAGGTCTCTCTGTCTCTGTCTCTGTCTGTCTCTCTGTCTCTCTGTCTCTCTGTCTGTCTGTCTGTCTCTCTCTCTCTCTCTCTCTCTCTTTCTCTCTCTCTCTCTCTCTCTCTCTCTTTCACACACACACACACACACACACACACACACACACACACACACACTTTAAAATGAATGGTACTTTGCAGTCTCACCCCCATTCCTGGAATTCTTTCCCTCCTATCTCCATCTCCTGGATTTCTGACTTCCTTCATGGCTCAATTAAAATTCCTCTTTCAGTAAGAAGCTTTCTAAATACTGCTTAATGCTGCTGTCTTTCATCTATGGTTAGCTCCCAAGTTAACCTTTATCCATCTTGGATAGATGGATAGATAGATAGATGATAGATAGATAGATAGATAGATAGATAGATAGATAGATAGATAGATAGATATCTTGTATATCTATCTATATATGTGGAATTATTTGGATACTATCTCATCTGTAAACTCATAAGAATGATATTTATTTGATGCAGCATGAAGTAAGCAGAGACAGAACAACAATTTATTCTAAAACAACTTTGGAAAAATAAACAATTTTGAAAACCTGAAGAATTCTGATCAGTTAAGTTATCAACCCCTATCTTAATGGACCAGTGTTGAAGGATACAACCAATCTGATGAAAAAGTGGTTATGAACTCACTGAATAAGGTATGTTTTCAAACATAATCAATGAGGGATTTGTGTTTTTTATGATGCATATTTGTTGCAAGGATTTTGTTTTTTAACTTTTTCAATGATAGGAGGTGGGAAGAAGAGATTAATTAAATGCTTATTAATTGAAAACAAATAAATGTGTTTTTTAAAAGATGAGCCAACATGTCTCTGCTGAAAAATTCAATGAAAATATAATTTCCTTGATGCTAGATTTTTCAAAGGAGAAGAGAAATAGAGGACTGTTAGTTTGTACAATCTGTGCTAAAAAATGTTTAATATTCTTTTTCTGTCCTTCTGTTTCCTTGTCCAGAGGATAATAAAATGAGCTTTATAACCCCTTAATTTAGACAAATAGAAGCATGACCAAGTCAATATCAGAAAAGGAACTATAAACATTTGTGATCCATTCAAAATTGATTGGAAGAAAAAAAGCATCTTGTTTTTAAGTAGATATTACAAGTAGTAAAATAAGAGTATTTTAAGAGCAACAATAACAAAAATAACCCTCAATTTCTCAGCTGAATTTGTCATCCTTCATAAATGAAGAACATTTTTCATTTTCTTTCTATTGTTTTCTCTCCCTTTATCTAAAATCTTCACACTAAAACTAGGTCCTAAAATAGCTCAGAAGACAGCTTTCTATATTTTGTTAGAGCTGGTTCCTGGACCAACTATCCTTTTGCTTGAGTCTTATAATTTAGAAGGTTAACAAAGATTTACTCTAACCCTGGCCTTGGACTGCATATGTTTCTAATCTTCAATCTTTCCTCTCTCCCTCTCTCTCCTCTTTTCTGTACCTATCCTTCCTCTTCCTTTCCCTATCTCCCTCTTGTCATCTTCTTCTTCTCCTCCTCCTCCACCTCCTTCTTCTCCTCTTCTTCTTCTTCTTCTTCTTCTTCTTCTTCTTCTACTACTACGACTACGACTACGACTATGACTACTACTACTACTTCTCTCTACCTTTTTCTTGCACCACCTCACAACACATGAACATGACAGGTAGATGGTAGGTCAAAACATGATCCTGATTCAATGTTAATCTAATCCTTAATTAGTCATGATTTATTTAATATTTTAGTCTTCCTGGATCATAAGATCATAAAACCACAATTAAACTGTAAGAGACTTCAGAAGTCATCTATTCAAACCACTTATTTTTCCTGTAAAGACCCCAGTCTAGAGACATTAAATGACTTGTTAAAAATAGAAAATAATATATACGTTTTCATGGTATCATAAATGCTTTTACAAGTGCTTGGATTTCCAGAATTAGTACATAACACCAAGGGAATTATTATACATGCAGGTGCCTAGGTGACCCTAAAATTGTGATAAATCAGTTGCAAAGGTAGCCTTGTTATAATAGGAAATATATTGGTTTCAGCATAAAAAGGTCTGGGTTTAAATCCTACTCTGTGGGCTCCCTTTCCTCTGTATTAAAATGGAATGAATAATTTCTAAGTCCTCTTCAAGCTCTAAAACCTTGTAAAGAGTCTTTGTCCCTGAAATTAAGAAGATAAAAATATATGTAGTAAGAAAATACATTGATCCTGAAGTAGCCTATGAATGCTAACAAAGTAGAAGGCAAAGGAACAAATTAATAGGGTACTGAGCAGGGTAGATGTAGAATGCACATTTTTTATTGCCATTCTTGCCATAAAGGCAGAAGGATTCTCAAGAAATCACACATTTGGTAAAGTATCATTTACAGTACTTTAAGAATCATGCAACTGAATTGGAGAAATTGAGAGATTTATTGTTCAAGATTAGGTTATATATCATTTCAGAGACAATAAAAATGTCTTTACATAGCTAATTATGTAACTAGAAAAAGGCTCTGTATATATTATGAGCCTAATAATTGTAGAAAGTAAGGCACTGAATCATGAAAACCAATCTGTACAAGAACATTGCCTTTATTCTCTGTGGTGTGAAATGACTGTCCTTAGATGTTAAAGAGTAAGACATCAAAGACAGAAGAATCATTTCCTCAAAGACATAATTTAGTGTGCATATTTTAATCTTGGATGATCTAACTAAACAGTGCTCATTAGCATATTCACATGAATCAATAATGTGCAATGAAATGCAGGATATAGATCCTGTTTAATGGGTAAGGCAGGGAACAGAAGGAGGCAATCATGGCATTGCCAAACTATAAGTAATGTTTTCAGCCATGAGTTAAATAAGTAAGTGAAAGGGAAATAAAGGTGGCACCAATGACAGTTCAAGGACATCCAGTGCTTGCTGATTAGTTCCTTAACTTTTGCTAAATGATGGTGGAGATACTGATATAAGTGTAGTTTAAAAGAATGATTCAAGTAGAATGGAATTAATACAGGGAGACCCCAAGAACAGAACTGAGTCTTAAAAAATAGAATACATATAGGTCATCAGAGAGGAATGGGGAGAATTGACAGGAGTGATAATGACATACGTACAGCATTAATTACAAGTTAGAACATATGTGAATAAATGAGGTCAAACAATAGCATTAAAAGGAAAAAGAGATTAACTTTTAGTGGAGTGGGAATATGTAAAATTTCATGGAGGAAATGGTATATGACTTTTGAAGAAAAGCAAGGAACTATAGGGACTTTATACAGACATGGGGGAGGAGGAATGAATTGGGAAGAATGGGAGCTGGATCATGATGAATAATCCAGTTTGGCTAAAATAAAAAAAAAAAACTTGAAGGACAGTATAAAATAAATCTGGGAATTTAGTTTAGAATGCAACTGTGGAAAATCAAGAAGACTGAAGTGACTTGCTCAAAGATACATAGGTGGTAAATGAAAAAAGTTTTTTTTTTTCATTTTGCCATAGAGGAAATCAGAAAGACAAAGAGACAGAGGAGAGATGGACAGAGAGAGACAGATTAACAGAGAGAGTTTAGAAAAAGAGAAAGCTGAAAACTCAGTATAAGGCATGCTAATCTCAGGGTAACTATTTCAGAGTACCCATGCCAGAGTATCTATATCCCTAACAGATCAGTTTTTTCTATTATAGATTTTCATCTGATCCAGGTCTAGAATGATGGCAGTTTGGGTATAAGGAGAAAGATAGTAGGGAGCAGAGACAAAATGGCAGAGTAGAAAGACTCATACACTCTAGCATTTCCCCCACAGCCCACAAAATACCTGTAAAAAATGACTCTCAACAAATTCTAGAGCAGCAGAAGCCACAGAATGACAGAGTGAAAGAGATTTCCAGCCAAAGGTAACCTGGAAGGACAACAGGAAAGGTCTATCCCATGGGATACTGAGCTGAGCCGTGCAGCCCAGGGAGGAACAGGAAGGGAACAGACTTCCAGGGCAGAATCACCAGCAGGGAGGGTTCCAGATCCCTCAGCCCAAAAGTGACAAAGAAAGCTTCAAAGATCAGTGTGGGAGGGCTTTCCCAGCTGGGTGACAGGGGTGCAGGGTCCCACCAACACTGGCCCCAGGCAGCGACAGAGGTGGAAGCAGGTGGCAGGCAGCTACCTTGGCATTTGAAGTAACCTGGGTCCATTGTCTGAGCAACTTGGTTTAAAGCCCGTGGGGGAATTGAGCAGCTGATCTGAATCTCAGTTTTGGGGGGAGGAGAAGCACTAGGACCCTCCTCTTGACAAAAGATTCAGAATTCAAGTAACTGTCTGGGAAAATGCTCAAAAAAGGGAAAAAAATAAGACCATAGAACGTTACTTTCTTGGTGAACAGGGATCTCCTTCCATCCTGTTAGATGAGGAAGAACAATGTATACAGTCAGAGGAAGTCAAGGCTTCTGCCTCCAGTACCTCCAAAATGAATATGAAATGGGCTTAGGCCATAGAAGACCTTGAAAAGCAAGTCAGCAGCTTGTTAAAGGAGAACCAAAAAAATACTGAAGAAAATAGCACCTTTAAAAATAGATCCAAAAACAGGTCCAAAAAGCCAACGAGGAGAAGAAAGCTTTAAAAAGTGGAAATAACCAAATGGCAAAGAGGGTTCAAAAGTTTCCTGAACAAAATAGTTCTTTAAAAATGAGAATGGAGTTCAGGGAAGCTAATGACTATATGATAAAACAAGAAGTTACAAAACAAAACCAAAAGATTGATAAAAAAAGAAGACAATGTGTAACATCTCACTGGAAAAACAACTGACCTGGAAAATAGATCCAAGAGAGACAATTTAAAAATTATGGGACTACCTGAAAACCATGATCTAAAAAAAAGCCTAGACATTATCTTTCATGAAATTATCAAGGAAAACTGCTCTGATATTCTGAAACCAGAGGGCAAAATAAATATTGAAAGAATCCACCAATCACCTCCTGAAAGAGACCTGAAAAGAGAAACTCCTAGGAATATTGTGGCCAAATTTCAGAGTTCTCAGGTCAAGGAGAAAATATTGCAAGCAGCTAGAAAGAAACAATTCAAGTATTGGGGAAATAAAATTAGGAGAACACAGGATCTGGCAGTTTCTACATTAAGGGATCAAAGGGCTTGGAACAAGATATTCCAGAAGTCAAAGGAACTGGGATTAAAACCAAGAATCACCTACCCAGCAAAACTGATTATAATTCTTCAAGGGAGTAAATGATCATTAAATGATATAGAGGACATTCAAGCATTCATGATGAAAAGACCAGAACTGAATAGAAAATTTGACTTAATCACATGAATCAAGAGAAGCATGAAAAGGTAAATAGGAAAGAGAAATCATAAAGGACTTTCTAAAGCTGAACTGTTTACATTCCTACATGGAAAGATTATATTTGTAACTCTTGAGACTTTTCTCAGTATTTGGGTAGGTGGAGGGATTACCGCCCCTCCCATACACACATAGACAGAAGGTATAGGTTGAGTTGAATCAGAAGAGATGATATCCATACAAAATAATATAAAATTAATGGGTGAGAGAGGAAAATATTGGGAGGACAAAAGGAGAAATGGAATGGAGCAGACTGTCACTCATAAAAAAGATAAGAAAAATCTTTTTCAATGGAGGAGAAAAGGGAGGAGGTAAGAGGGGAAAAGTGAAGCTTACTTTCTTTACATATGGCTTAAAGAGGGAATAACATGCTCACTAAATTTGGTATGAAAATCTATGTTACACTACAGGAAAGCAGGGGAGAAGGGGACAAGTGGATTGAGGGGGATGACAGAAGGGAGGGCAAATGGGAAAAGGGAGTAACTAGAAACAAAAACTTTTGAGAAGGAACAAGGTCAAATGAGAGAACAGAATAAATGGGGGACAGGGTAGGATGGAGGGAAATATAGTTAGTCTTACACAACATGACTATTATGGAAGTCTTTTGCAAAACAACACATATATAGCCTGAACTGAATTGCTTGCCTTCTCAGTGAGGATGGGTGGGGAGGGAGGGAGGGAGAGAAGTTGGAATTCAAAGTACTAGAAACAAATGTTGAGAATTGTTATTCTATGTAATTGGGAAATAAGAAATACAGGTAATGGTGTATAGAAATTTATCTTGCCCTACAAGAAAAGAGAGAAGATGGGTATAAGAGAAGGGTAGGATGTGAAAGAAGGGAGGGCACATTGAGGGAAGGGGTAATCAGAATGCAAGGTCTTATGGGGTGGGGAGAGGGGAGAGATGGAGAGAAAAATTGGAACTCAAAATTTTGTGGAAATCAATGTCGAAATTTAAAAATAAATAAATAAAGCTTAAAAAAAGCTAATGGGATTACTTTAGTCATGCCTACACCTTCTTTAACCTATTCTACCTCTTCCTGGAATATGATGTCTTCTCTGTCCCACCAGGAAGAAACTATTTAAATATCAAGGGACTCTAGTCAGTATCACACAGGACTTTGCAGATTCGACATGAAAAGATCAGAGGAATTGGAATAAGATTTTACATAAGGTAAAGGAGGATGAACTGCAAGCAAGGATCAATTACCAAGAAAACTTGAGCATGTTTATTTAGGCAAGGAGATACATATTCAATGAAATAAGGGATTTCCAGACCTTCCTTATGAAAAAGTCAGAGCTCATTAGAAAATTTCATTTTCAAATACAAGACTCAAGAGAGACATAAGAAGATAAACAGGAAGAGAAAAGAAAAAAGAAAACTTGTTATTTGATATGGGCAAACTATTTACATCCCTATATGAGTGTTACTTCCCTCTAAATGAGTACCTAAATGCCAGTCAAAAAAGGCAAGGTCTCCCATTGCATCCAACGCCATCTCTAGTCATCCTGATGCATTAATGAATATATGATCACTGCACCCAGATGGCTCAGGAGTAGAAAGTGAGATTGGTGACCTTGCACAGCCCTCCTTAACTCAAAACAAAGCCAAGTGCAAGCCATGCCATCATTTCTCTGATGCCTATCTCCCACACAAATGGAGAGAATACATAATCTGGTGCAGGGCATTTGAGAAGCATCAAGATTTGAGTGCTTCATTTAAACTGGGCACATGGACAAATTAAAGCTCCTGGATGCTTCCCTCTTTTTCTTGTTTGCTCTTGAAATACAGATGTGACTGCCTTAGTAATGGATGGAAACAGTATAGACACAATTTGTTGCTGCCAATAAGCTGCCCTGGATAATTTAAATATCCTCATTTCTGATTGCCACAGAAAGATTCCTCAGGTCCAAAAGTGCAATATAAGTGGGACCTGAGGGTGAGGGTGAGGGTGGGAAAGAAACATGATTCTATTGACCTGGAAGATTCAAGTATTGAGATGAGAATTGCTGAAACTGGCAAGAGAAATTACCCTAGAACATCAGACTGTGGAATTACCACAACTCAATCAGATATTGGGAATAGAAACATCACTGGAAGATGCAAGACATGGGGAATTATATGAACCTTGAGCAAACACTTTTATTAGACATTAAGTTGATGGAAATGTAGTGCAATGGAAAGCTTCATTCTTGATGCATCCATATCTAGAGTTAAATTTGTAGTATCATCCATGTAGGTAGGAAGTCTAAGGAGCCCTTCCATAATAGGAGCCATTGAAGGAAGTGGCAATGGAGAGTGGCAACCCTATCTGCTGGAAGTTGCAGAGATTTGCAGGTAGACTGATGAGTAACAATACACTGAGAACCAAAGGAGCCTGAGGGTGGAATTCTGCCAAGAAACTATCCTGAGAACCTCAGTGGGAGAGACATGTAATAACTCTATGTCACTGAGACTGCACATCTGTAGAAAGAAAGTTTATAGTTACATATTGTTCTTTTACATGAGATCTGTATATGCTCTATTTTCTTTTCTGTGAGTATAAATAAACTGACTATTTCAACCTTTGTGAATAACTTTCAAGGGGAATGGATGACAATATCTTGTGGGGTGTCAAATAGTGAAAATTATAAATCATCTGGGTGGGATATATGTTCCAGAAAAGTGAGATAAGTGTATCCAAGATGCTGAGTTTTATCAGTAAAATATTGGCTCCTCAAGAGAAGTGAATATTTAATTATTGTCTTTTCATTTCCAATGTCCCAGTTCCTTGCACAGAGAATATGTTTAATATATGTGCTGAATAGAATTGAACTGAAGCTAGAGTCTCAGAAACAGCAGTTACATTATTAAATTAGTATTATTTCTGAGTAACTAATAGGACCTAACCTAATCAGTGACTAAAAATCAATGTGTAATTAAAGAAGCTCTGGTAGAATTTTGAAAGTGCATCCCACTCCCACAGCTAAGTCATTTGCAAAGGTTGAAATAGACAAGAGCTGGGTCACATTTTCACAAGAAATCATGAAGATATAGAGATTTTCTAAAATCAGTAAATATTGTTATATTAGGTTACTATGAATATTTAAAGTCATTTACAATGAAATGGTCTGGGCAAAACTTAAAATTTTCTTCCTTATCAAAAGAGTTCATGAAGTTTCAGACTTTCAGAAGTACATTTATTATCCATTACTAACGAAGTGTGCACATGCTGAATTGAATCTTCTAAATCAGCGGTTTTTAAACTTTTTCATTAAATATCTCTAAGGATTTCAAACAAGAGGTTGTGATCAATGCAGCCATGTTTAATCTATGTATGGTCTATCTCCTCTATGTCCTGGTCCAATTCCTTTATGAGTTTCAGGATATGAAAAAACTTCAATTATCTAAAATTCATGGAAAGAGTAAACAAAATGGTGGCAACTCCTGCAGGCATCTATATAATAATTTGTAGTATTCATCTCACAGGTATGGAATTCTTAATTCCAAAAACAAGCTAGTCTCAGTTTTATTTTGGATATGAAATAAGCAGTCTCATTCTTAGACAAGAAAATGAAAGACACCTCTACTTTAGTTTTAGGTTCTAAGCAAGAAGATGTAACATTCAATAATTAGGAATGAGATGTATGGCACAGATGCTGGAATTCTGCAGGGTACCATGAAGGCAGATCCAGGATCTAAGTCTGATTAACTTATTCTTAAATGTAAGAACATTTGGGGGAAAATAAGGCAAGCTTGAGATTTTTTTTTAGGCAGACAATAAGATTAAGAACTGAAACTTTTTTATTTCATTTGTAGATAGGGGTGAGCATTGAACTGTTCACTTTTCAAAAGCCTTGTGTTCTCTCTGGCCTGCACCTTTATTGTAGCCTTTGAAATTCTTGACATGAAAAATAAAGAACACAAAGTCACAAATTTGAAATCACAGTAAACCCTGAAGAATGCAAGACAAATGGGCCTCCAGTGGTGCAAAGGAACCCTGGAATATTGTATTTATCTGCATTCTGGTACTGGTTGAATTCAGAGCTTTCTTAAATGCGAAAATTGCCCACTTGGGCAGGTAAGACATACCTACGGTTTTCATATAATCTCAGAGGGAAAAAAAAGAAAGAAAAATACCTTCCAGCCAGAAATATCAAGAGTATCAAGATTTCCACTCAGAAGCGAGAGGGTGTCTTTGTACTGAAAAGTATTTGAATCTGGCACAGATGAAGATAGATCATTCTGTATCCAGAAGAATAACAATAGATATAAGAAAATGCAATATGCATAGAATCACAGAATTTCAGAGTTGGAAAAATCCTCAGAGATAGCCAAATCCAAAATACATCTGAAAAAGTATTTCCACTATTACAAATCCTACCAATGAAGACCTTTAGTGAGGGGGAACTTTATGAGGCAATCCGTTCCATTTTTAGATGACTTTAATTTTTAGTTAGATTTTTTTAGACTTAAATACTAAAACAAATACACAATGAAAAAAGAAAAAGAAACATTATACATCTAAATATCAAAACAAATACAAAATCGAAAAATTTAGAAAGCATTTCATGTGCACAATAGAATGTAAGAGAGGAATCAAAATATTTAACAATAAATTTCCATCTCAAGAAAGCCTATCTAATAAATATTACACATTGTCTTGATAGCTGTCCATCTTTACTTCCATGTAAGTGATTTTTTTTTTATTATTGTTTTGTTTGTGTGTGTGTGTGTTTGTTTCTTTTCTGAACAAGGGACTAACCTTTCTGGAAATGGATCAGCCATTCCCAATTTACAGACCAAATGACCAAGAACAACTTGCAGGACAAAAAACCCAGCTTTAACTGAAATAAGAAAGCATCCGGAGAAAGAAAGAGAAAGATAATCAGAAAGTGACATGCTTCAAGTGGGTAAAATCTCTTAAAATTTGTAACCCAAGATCCCTGGGAATGACAGTGCCTACTAGATCACCAGTCCTTGCTGCCTTCATTTGGGGGTGTAATTCTTATGGAAAAGGGGCAGGCCATCTCTGTCGCCAACAACAGTCACTGACAACCAATTGGCACTGATGACCAGATGTGTCCACAAAAAATAGAACAGCAACATTCAATTTCTCTCCACTTTCATACCATTTGATCTATTTCCATCCTTCCACTTTCAATCATTATAGATGGTAGCAGCCCTGATGGAGATTTGACCTGGAACTACATATGCAAATGCGAAGACCCTACCTCCTCAAGCCAATAGCAGTTAAAGACTTAGAAAACAGAGTTCTCACCATCAAAGTCCTTGGCATCGTTGTATCAGTAAGCACCCCAAAATACACAGGGGGCCTGCTATCGCAGATTCTTAGATCTGCATTCACAGAAGGAAAGGCAACTTTCAAGGGGTTAACAATCACTTTAATCAAGAACATGTATCATTTCTCTAACCAAGCACATGTACCATTCACTTACTTCAGGGGAGTCAGCACCCTGAATTTCAAAGAAATCACAGAGAAATCAGAAGATCAACAGACATGGCTGCCTCTGTCTGAATTCAAGAGACAATTCCAACTGTCTGGCCACAGTTACCAGAGAGGGAAACATGACATCTGGCTTCTCAAAGCTGGGGGTACCTTAAAGCACCTTCCCAGAGTCCTCCTCTGTCCAAGCAAACATGTCCATTCAGTAAGTCCCACAGTAAACTTGCAACTCAGAGTTTTCATACACTTTTTACAGTCAGAGGGCATCACCTCCCATGAGAACCAGTGCCTCATTAACAAAAGGCTTGCACCTTCTTACACATCTTCCCAGGCCTGAAAATGGGTGGGAAATATCTCCTTAGTCATATTCAAATAGAGGCATTATATTTCTTGATTATACTAAAACAAAAACAGCAAAAGATCCTATTTTATTTGGCATTACAATGTTCAATGTCTGAAATTGATGCGATTTCATTATTACAAATTACATTAAAGAAGATATATAACATTTTGCTTTGCCACTATGATCTAAGATTCATGGAGTTTTTCATCCACTTTTCACTGAATCCTCCAATATGTGTTTTTTCCCCTTATTAGAATATGAGCTCATTAAAAGGAATGACTTTCTTATTTTTTCATTTGTATATCTCTAATACTTTGTACATACTAAGTACATAATGTATGCACTTTCTAAATGTAATAACATTTTATTTTCCCCAGTTACATGTCAGGAAAATTTTTAGCATTAATTTTTACAAGATTTTGAGTTCCAAATTTTTCTACCTCCCTCCTTACCCTCCCCTCTTCTGAAAATGGTAGACAATTTTACATAGTTTAGACATGTACTGTCATGTAAAAAGCAATCCATATCAGTTACAGTTGTGAAAGAAGATAATTAAAATCAAGAAAAATTCTAAAGAAAGAATAAAGTAAGCAAAAAAATGCTTCAGTCTGCATTCAGAGTCCATCAGTTCTTTATCTGCATATGGAGAGCATATGACTCCTTTCTACTTGTCTTGGATTATTGTGTTGCTGAGAAGAGCTGAGTCATTGATAGTTGATTATCACACAATGTTGCTGATACTGTGTAAAATTCTGCTCATTTCACTTCGTGTAAGTCTGTACAAGTCTTTCCAGATTTCTCTGAAATCTATCTGTCCATCATTTCCATGACATTCATATAACACAATGTGTTCAGCCATTCCCCAAGTTAATGGGTATCCTCTAAATTCCCAACAAATTTCCACCACATAAAGGGCTGATATAACTATTTTTTCACATGGAGGTCCTTTTTCCATTTTTTATGATCTCTTTGGGATATAGACCTAGTGGTGGTACTATTGGATCAAAGGATAAACAAGTCTGATTGCCCTTTGGGCACAGTTTCAAATTGCTCTCCAGAATGTTGGGATCACTTTACAACTCCACCAATAGTGTATTACTGTCCCTATTTTCCCACATCCTTTCTAACATTTAGTATTTTCTCTTTGTTATGGATATATTAGTCAATTGGATAGGAGGAGGTGGTATGTCAGAGCTGCCATAATTTATTATTTATCAAAAATGATTTAGAATACTTCTTTATATACCTATAGACAACTGATTTATTCATCAGAAAACTTCCTGTTCATATCATTTGGCCATTTATCATTTGGACAATGGCTTATATTTTTTACAAATTTAACTCAGTTCCATATGTATTTGAGAAATGAGAACTTTATGAAGACACTTGCTGAAAAAATTATTTCCCAGCTTTCTGCATTCCTTCTAATCTTGGTGGCATTGGTTTTACTTGTACAAAAGATTTTTAGCTTAAAATAATAAAAATGATCTATTTTATATTTTGTAATGCTGTCTATATCTTGCTTTGTCATGAAGTCTTCCCCTCTCCACAGATCTGACAGGTGGATGATGCCTTGATACACTAATTTGCTTATTGTGTCAACCTTTATGTCGAAGTCATGGACCCATTTTGACCTTGTCTTAATATACAGTATGAGATGTTGGTCTAAACTTATTTTGTTTTCTATTATTTTCCAGATTTCTCAGTAATTTTGCTCAAATAGCAAGTTCTCCCTAAATCTGGGGTCTTTGGGTTTACAACTCTAAGCTAATATGGTCACTGACTACTATGTCTTGTGTACCTAATCTATTTCAATGACATTTTTAGCCAGTAACAGACAGTTTTTTTTTATATTCAGTTTTATAATATAGTTTGAGATACGTTACTCTAGGTCACCTTGCATTTTTTCACTGATTCCCTTGATATTCTTGACATTTTTTTCTTCCAGAGGAATTTTGTTATTTTTTTTAGCTCTATAAAATAATTTTTGGTAGTTTGATTATTAAGGAACTGAAGAAGTAAATCAGTTTAGGAAGAATTCTCATAACTATCATATTGGGTTGGGCGACCAGTGAGCAGTTCATATTTTTCCAATGGTTTACATCTGACTTTATTCAAGTGAAGTGATTTGTAATTGTATTCATGTAGTTCTTGGAGTTGTCTTGGCAAGTAGAAAACTAAGGATTTCATTTAGTTTACAGTTATTTTAAGTGAAAATTCTCTTTCTATCTCTTGCTGCTGGGCTTTATTGGACATATATAGAAAAGGTGATTTGTCTAAGTTTATCTTATATCCTGAAACTTTGTTAAAATAGTTAATTATTTCAAAAGTTTTTTAGGTGATGGCCTAGGCTGAGTGACAGCTTTGTTTCCTCATTGCCTATTCTAATTCCATCAATTGCTTTTACTTCTCTTCTTGGTATACTTAATATTTAGCACTCTATTAAATAATAGAGGTGATAATGGGCATCCTTATTTCACAACTGATCATACTAGGAAGGCTTCTAGCTTACCCCCAATTAATGATTGCCGATGGTTTAAGATAGATACTGCTTATCATTTTAAGGAACACTCTCTTTGTTCCCATGCTCACTAGTGTATCCTTTTCTCAACAGTTTTTTAAAATTATTTATTTATTTGTAATTTTCAACATTCATTTCCACAAGATTTTGAGTTGCAAATTTTCTCCCCATCTCTCCTTTCCCCTGCCCCAAAACGCCATGCATTCTGATTACCCCTTCCCCCAATCAGCTCTTCCGTCTATCACACTCCTTTCCCTTATCCCCTTCTTCTCTCTTTTATTGTAGGGCAAGATAGGTTTCTATACCCCATTACCCATATTTATTATTTCCTAGTTGCATGCAAAAACAATTCTCAACATTCATTCCTAAAGCTCTGAGTTCCAACTTCTCTCCCTTCCTCCCTCCCCTTCCATCTCTACTGAAAAGGCAAGCAATTCAATATAGGCTATATATGTAGTTTTTCTAAAGATTTCCATAATAGTCATGTTGTGAAAGACTAACTATATTTCCCTCCATCCTATCCTGTCCCTCATTTATTCTATTCTGTCTTTTGTCCTTGTCCCTCCTCAAATGTGTTTACTTCTAATTACTCCTTCCTCCCATTTGCTCTTTCTTCTACCATCTCCCACACCTCACTTATCTCCTTTTCCCCTACTTTCCTTTTCCTGTGGGCCAGCTAGGTTGTGTAGTGGATAGAACACCAGGGCAGGAGTCAGGAAGACCTGAGTTCAAATCTCACCTCAGACACTTGACACTCACTAGCTGTGTGACCTTGGGCAAGTCACTTAACCCCAGTTGCCTCATCCTGGGTCATCTCCAGTCATCCTGATGACTATCTGGTCACTGGATTCAGATGGCTATGGAAGAGAAGTGAGGCTGGTGATCTGCACAATCCTCCCTCAAAACAAAGTCAAGTGCAAATCATGCCATCATTTCTCTGATGGCATGGTCTTCTTCAGCAATGAAGGACAAACACACACACTTTCCTGTAGTGTGAGATAGATTTTCATACAAAATTGACTGTGCATGTTATTCCCTCCATAAGCCAAATGTGATGAGAGTAAGCTTCACTTTTTCCCTCTTGCCTCCCCCTTTTCCCTCCATTGAAAAAACTTTTTCTTGCCTCTTCTATGAGAGATAATTTGCTCCATTCTATTTCTCCCTTTCTCTTCCCAATATATTCCTCTCTCACTCCTTAATTTTATTTTTTTAGATTTCATCCCTTCCTATTCAAGTCACCCTCTGCCCTCTGTCTATATGTATAAAATCCATCCAGCTACCCAAATACTGAGAAAAGTCTCAAGAGTTACAAATATTGTCTTTCCATGAAGGAGTATAAACAGTTCAACTTTAGTAAATCCTTTATGATTTCTCTTTCATGTTTACCTTTTCATGCTTCTCTTGATTCTTGCATTTGAAAGTCAAATTTTCTATTCAGTTTTGGTCTTTTCATCAAGAATGCTTAAAAGTCCTCTCTTTCATTGAATGACCAATTTTCCCCCTGAAATATTATACTCAGTTTTGTTGGGTAGGTGATTCTTGGTTTTAATCCTAGTTCCATTGACTTTTGGAATATCATATTCCAAATCCTTTGATCCCTTAAGGTAGAAGCTGCTAGATCTTTTGTTATCCTGGTTGCATTTCCACAGCACTAAAATTGTTTTTTTCTGGCTTCTTGCAATATTTTCTCCTTGACCTGGAAACTCTGGAATTGGGCTGCACTATTCCTAGGAGTTTTTCTTTTCAGATCTCTTTCAGGAGGTGATCAGTGGATTCTTTCAATATGTATTTTACCCTCTAATTCTAGATTATCAAGGCAGCTTTCCTTGATAATTTCATGAAAGATGATGCCTAGGCTCTTTTTTTTTTTTTTTTGATCATGGCTTTCAGGTAGAACAATAATTTTTAAATTGTCTCTGTTGGATCTATTTTCCAAGTCAGTTGTTTTGCCAGTGAGATTTTTCACATTGTCTTCTATTTTTTTCATTCTTTTGGTTTTGTTTTCTAATTCCTTGGTTTCTCATAAAGTCACTAATTTCCATCTGCTTCATTCTAATTTTTAAAGGACTACTTTCTTCAGTGAGCTTTTGGAACTTCCTTTTCCATTTCGCTAATCTTGCTTTCTAAAGCATTCTTCTCCTCATTGCCTTTTTGGACCTCTTTTGCCATTTGGGTTAGTCTATTTTTAAAGGTGTTATTTTCTTCAGCATTTTTTGGGATCTCCTTTAGCAAGCTGTTGACTTGCTTTTCATAATTTTCTTGCATTGCTCTCATTTCTCTTCCCAACTTTTTTTCCACCTCTCTTACTCAGTTTTCAAAGTCTTTTTTCAGCTTATCCATGGCCTGAGACCATTGCAAATTTTTTTTGGAGATTTTGGATGAAGAACCCTTGACTTTGATGTCTTCCTCTAATCATATGCTTTGTTCTCCCTTATCTGAAAGGATGGAGAAAATACCTGTTCACCATGAAAGTAGCCTTCTATCATCTTATTTTTTTTTCCTTTTTTGGTCATTTTCCCAAGCAGTTACTTGATTCTTGTGTCCTTTGCCAAGTGGAGGTTATACTCTAAGGACCTGTAAGTTCGCATTTCCTCCAAGGTGGCACAATCAAAGGAGAGGAGGTTAGTCCTCTCCTGGTCTGTGCTCTGGTCTGGGAACAACCACAAGCTTTTCTACCCAAGATCTGTGAGTAGGGTTCCCTATCCACAACTGCCTCCAGCTCCACCAGACCATCACTCTTCTTCACCCCAAGGCTACTCAGGGCTGAGATTCAGATCAGCTGCTTGATTCCCCCAGGGTCTTTAGGCTGAGCACTCCAAAAGTGGATGTTGCTGCAGTGACTTCCACTACCCTGGGGCTGGGGCTAGTGCCAGACTCTGCTCCCTTCTCACCCAAGTTAAAGAGCTTTCTTACTGACCTTTGAAGCTGTCTTTGGTGTTTGTGGTTTGAGAAATCTGGGAACTGCAGCTGCTGCCCGGGATTCCACATCCTGAAACCTGCTCCAGTCCTGTCTGTGCTGGACAACATGGCCAAGGATGGGCTATGCTCTGCTCCAAGCCCAGTGTGGTAGTCCTTTCCAGTTGGCCTTCCAGGCTGTCTTGGGCTGGAAATATGTTTCACTCTATCATTTTGTGGCTTGTGCTCCTTTAGAATTTATTTAGAGTCATTTTATACAGGTATTTTGTGGGCTTTGGCAGCAGAGCTAGAGCAGGTCCATCCTTCTACTCTGCCACCTTGGCGTCACCCCCTCTCTAATGTTTTGAATAGTAATGGGTCCTGTATTTTGTCAAAAAGTTTTTTTTTCCAGTATCTTTTGAGATAACCATATGATTTCTGTGGTTTTTATTGATATTGTCAATTATGTTGATAGTTTTCCTTATATTAAACCAACTCTGTATTCCTGGTATAAATCCTACCTGGTCAGAGTGTATAAGTCTTGTGATATTTTGCCATAACCACATTTCTAGTACTTAGTTCAAAATTTTTGCATCAATATTAATTATGGATATTGAGCTACACTTTTACTTCTCAGTTCTCATTGTTGTTGGTTTAGGTATCAGCACCATATTTATGTGATAAAAGAAGTTTGGTAGGATTCCTTCACCTATTTTTGCAAATAGTTGAGATAGTATTAGAATTAATTGTTCTTTAAAAATTTTGTAAAATTCATTCATGAACCTATCAAGATGCCCTGGTGTTTTCTTTTCCTAGAAAATTCATGAATGGATTATTCAACTTATTTTTCTAATATGGGGTTATATAGGCATTCTGTTTCCTCATCTGTTAATCTAGGTAATTTATATTTTCATAAATATCCATCAATTTCACTCAAATTGTCAGATTTACTGGTATGTAATTAAGCAATTTTTTTTCCTGATGATTGTTTTAATTTCTTCATTCTTTGGGGTGATTTCATTTCTTTTTTTTTCATTTTTGGAGTGAATATTTGGTTTCTTCTTTCTGTTTTTTTTTTTAATTAAATTGACCAATGACTTATCTATCTTTTTTTTTCATAAAACCAGGATCTAGATTTACTCACTAGCTAGGTAGGTTTTGTTTGTTTTTAACTTTCAATCTTATTAATCTCACCTATGATTTTCCAGTTTTCCAATTTGGTGCTTAATTTGGGATTTTTAATTTACTCTTTTTCTAGGTTTTTTTTTTTTTTTTGGTTCCATGTCTAACTCACTGATACGTTCTTTTTCCATTTTCTTGATGTAACAATTTAGAGAAATACATTTTCCCTTAAGTACTGCTTTGTCTGTGCCTCATAAAATTTGGTATGTTGTCTCATTGTTGTCATTCTCTTTAACAAAATTATTGATTATTTCATGATTTATTCTTTTGACTCATTTTTTCTTCAGAGATAGATTATTTAATTTCCAATTAATTTTTAATCTATATTTCCATTGCCCTTTGTTGAGTGTAATTTTACTGAATTATGTTCTGAAAAGAATATATTTAATATTTATGACTTTCTTCACTTGATTTTAAGGGGTTTTTTTTTTTTGCCCTATTACATGTTCAAGTTTCATATGTGCTGATATCATGTGCTGCTGAGAAAAAGGTTTATTCCTTTCTATTTCCATTCAGTTTTCTCCAAAAGTCTGTCATATATAACTTTTATAATATTCTGTTTACCTTCTTATTTCCTTTCTTGTTATTTTTTATTGCATTTATTGAGTTTTGAGAGGGGACAGTTGAGATCTTCCACTACAAAAGTATTATCTATTTCTTCCTGTAATTCACTTAACTTCTGCTTTCAGAATATGGATGCTATGCCACTTGGTGCATATATGTTTAATATTGATATTGCTTCGTTGTCTACAGTACCTTTTAGCAAGATGTAGTTTCCTAGCTTATCTCTTTTACTTGTGCCTCTTTTTGATTTTACTTTGTCCAAGATCATGATTACTGCCCATGAATTTTTTTTTAATTTATTTGTTGTTGTTGCTTTGGGGTGTGTCTTTTTTTTTTTATTTCAGCTGAAGCATAATAAATTCTGCTCCAGCACCTTACCTTTACTCTGCATGTGTGTATGTGTCTACTTCAAGTGTGCTTCTTGTAAGCATCGTGTTGTTGGATTCTGGTTTTTGATCCACTCTACCATCCACGTCTGTTTTATGGAAGAGTTCATCCCATTCACATTCACTGTTATTATTACTAATTGTGTATTTCCATCCATCCTATTCTTCCTCCTGTTTGTTTTCTCTCTCCTTTCACCTTTTCCCTCCTCACCACTTTTTTTCCTCTGTCTCTCACCTCCCATGATATGCCCCCTCCTTTTTATTAGTCTCCCCTCTTCCCTTACTTGATCTCCTCCCCTCTACTTCCCTTTTGGGTAAGACAAATTTCTATATTCAACTGATTATATACTTTATCTTATTTCTTCATTCATTATAGATAATCTAAATTTTGTTCTTTACATTTTTTGCATGTTACTTTTCTTAAAAAAAAAAAAATTGTGCTCTATGGTTAGGAATAACAAGGCTAATCCCTCTGCCTTGGGATGGTCTTTCAAGTACATGAACAAAACTACCATTTTCCAGGGTTAAGTTTTTAAAAGCAGTTAAATATTATTACTTAGATTTAAAGCATAAGTGGCTATTCCACACTGACATCACACTGATATCAGTACAATACATAAATGAACCATCTGTTATCCCAAAATCTTGTGATGTGACTAACACACTTTCCAGTTATTAAAAAAAAATCCAGTACATTATGTGTTTGTACTGTTGATGATTTATCAGTGTACAAGAATCACTCAAGGATGTAGAGGGATGAATGGTTTGCAATCTGAACCACTAAAGTTATACCCACATTTATAAGATCAAAGATCCATAAATGCTATTAAAATACCCTAGCATAAGAATATATGAACTGTGGCATATGTGAGCCCTAGAGAAGAAGAGAGGGGCATAAAGTAAGATCAAGGACATGGCAGTCACTGATGTTGCAGCACAACCTAGATCTTCTTCTGCATTCTGTCCCTTTAGATTTCCATCAACTTGGAATATTATTATACAATAAGAAATGACAGGCAGGATGGTTTCAGAAATCCTGGAAAAACTTACATGAACTGATGCAAAATGAAGTGAGCATAAGCAGGAGAATGTATACACAGTGATAGCAACACTGTATGATGAAGAGCTATAAATGACTTAGCTATTCTCAGATATGAAATTGTCCAAGATAATCCCCAAGAACACATGATGACACATCCTATCACCTCCAGAGAATAAACTGATATTGTCAATACCAACTGAATCATACTATTTTTCACATTCTTTTTCATCCTTCCTTCCTTTTTTTTCCCTTTTTCTTCAAGTCTACTAGGACAAAATGATTAATGTGGAAATATTTTACATGATTCATGATGTATAACTTATGTGAGACTGCTTACTGTCTTGGGGGGATGGGGAAAAAGAATTTGGAACTCTAAACTTTGAAGAAAGCAAATATAAATTGGAGGGAAAATAAAGATTATTTTAAAATGCAAAAAAAAAAAAAAAAGATTTCCATCAACTTTCTACATTATTCTAGTTAAGAAAGACCTCTTATTGGTTCTCCTTCACATTTCCCCGGAACATCTATAGTTACAATGGTCGTTGACTATCAGATATGGAAGACACATTGTAAATAATCTAGTCCAAATCCTAATTTTACAATGAATAAAAAAGTTGCAGAGAAAAGGTATGACTTGTCCAAATTCTTACTTAATATAATAGATCATAGACCATTGTGTCATAGATTTTAGAGATGCAAAAAAGCTTTGATACCTCAACCCTATCCATTTTATTTTACAGATGAAGAAACTGAGATACAGAGAGATTACATACTTTGCCCAGGGCCATATAGCTCATAAATTCTGATGGAGAGATGTACATACATATCTTAACTCTAAGTCTGGTATCCTATCCACTGTACCAAAAGTGAAATACACATCAACCCATACCACATGCTGCCCAAACAATTCAGAGTACACAAAACAAATTAAAATGCAATAAGAAATGTTTAACTAACTAAATAAAAATACAATAAATATAGATAATATTGATATGTGTTACTTTGACTCCATATAGATCTTCAGGGATCCTTATGTACAACTCATTTGTCCCCATTTTTGTTTAAGTCTGACACTACTGCACTAAATTTCTTAATAGTTAGAGCTGTCTAAAATTGGAACAGGAAAATGACAGAGTAAATCTGAATGAATTTTAGAGTGGCAGAATCCTCTGGGAGACAGATATTGAGCCCAGAACAGCCTGAAAGATAGCCAGGAGGGATCTGTTACATGGGGTTGGGGGAGTGCAAAGCATGTAGGAGACACCAACACATACATGGCCATACTGGAATGAGAACTGCCCTGGTGGACTGAATCTCCCATGGTAGTTCAGATTTCCAAACTGTTCAGCACAGGAGAGGAGTCCTGAAGAACTGGGTGAGAGAGAAGCACAGGGCCCACAGCAGCTGCAGCAGTTACTTTTGGGTTATCAGCAACCAGAATCAAAGTTTGAAAGTTATCTGCTTCAACTTCCAGGAGCCAAGATGGTGGAGTAAATTGTAACTGCTCTAACCCTCCCTGATTAACCTTGAAAATTCCAGTGAATATTGCCCCAAGAAAACTCCTGGAATACTGGAGCCAGCAGAATGATAAATAGTCTTTTAGCTTGGGAGGCTAGGAAGACAACCAGGAAGGGGCCCTCTTGCTGTGACTGAAGGCCTGGAGGCATCCCAGAAATTCCAACCTCAGCAGATTAGGAGGAGATCCTGAGCCCCAAGGAAGTCGAGCTGGTAAGCATCAACACCAGGATCCAAGATGTGCCTTGCCACAACCAAGGGAATTGGGCAGACACCAGAGCAGAAGGGGTTAATGTAGTCTGAGGGGAGGAGGAGAAATCCAGCAGC
Organism: Notamacropus eugenii; assembly: GCF_028372415.1. Classification (NCBI taxonomy): domain Eukaryota; kingdom Metazoa; phylum Chordata; class Mammalia; order Diprotodontia; family Macropodidae; genus Notamacropus; species Notamacropus eugenii. Next base: position 402,419,334 of record NC_092876.1, read on the forward strand.
CAGATCACCCTTCCCCATACCTCAAGCTCTGAGTTTAAGTGTAACATTAGGGAAACTCAGACTTAGCTGGTACAATCAGCCAGCTCAGCACCAGAAAAACTGCAGCATTTTACAGCACTTAATTGAAAGAACCAGAGGCCACAGAACACAAAGCCAGTAAGCAGGACCCTAGATCCTAGCACAAGTAATGTGGGACAGAGCACCCTGTGTCCCAGAAGCAGAGATCCACTTTAGAAGCCAAGAAAAAGGCAATCACCATTAGCAAGAAGCTACTCAGAAAACGAAAGGGACAGGGACAGGGAAGAACAATATATGAATTCAGAAGAGGACAGAATCTACATTGTACTTACATCTGAAACATAAAGAGCATTCTTGGAAGAGCTCAAGAAGGGTTGTAAAAGATAAATTAAAGGGGTAGAAGAAAAACTGACCAATGACTTTAAAAATGCAATCAGCTCCATGAAAAGAAAAATTGGCCCAATGGATGAGGAGACACAAAACTTAACTGGAGAAAATAACTCCTTTAAAAAGGAGCTACAGGTGGGCAGGGCCAAGATGGTAGAGTACAAAGATGGACCTATAGAAGCTTCCCCACATAGCCCATAAAATACCTGAAAAAAATTGACTGTAAACAAATTCTAGAGTAGCAGAAGTCACAAAAAGACAGAGTGAAAGAGATTTCAAGGCCAAGACAGCCTGGGAGGCTGACAAGAAAGGTCTATTCCATCAGGCATGGAGTGGAGCACAGCCCAGTGTGGGCCATGTGGCATGTCAGGGACAAGACCTGGAACAGGCTTCAGGGAGCCACTGACAGCTGCAGTTCCCAGATTGTTCAACTCACAAATGCCAAATACAGCTTCAAAGGTGAGCAAGAAAGTTCCCTCACTCAGGAGAAGAGAATGCTTCTAGACAACCTGCAGTTGCCACTGGCAGCAGCCTCTGCAGTAGCAGCATTCATTTTTGGAGTCCTTTACCTAAAGCCCCTGGGAGAATTAAGCAACTGATCTAAATCTCAGCCCTGAGCACTGCCCTGGGGTGAGGAGGAGCACTGGCATGGTGGAGTTGGAGGCAGTTGTGGAGAGGGAATTCTATTTGCTGATTCTTGGCAGAAAAGATTTTGGTTGCTCCTAGACCAGTGGGCACGCCAGGAGAGGAGTAAATTCCTCTCCTTTGATTGTGCCACATTGCAGGAACTGAGAATTTGCAGGTCCCCAGAGTATAACCTCCTCTTGACAAAAGACTCATAAGTCAAGCAACTGACTGGGGAAATGCCCAAAAAGGGGGAAAAAAACCCTAAGATTATAAAAGGCTATTTTATTGGTGAACAGGTATTTTCTTCCATTACTTCAGATGAGGAAGACCAATGGATACTGTCAGAGGAAGTCAAGGCTTCTCTGCATCCAAAACCTCCAAAATAAATATGCAGTGGTCTCAGGACATGGAAGAACTCAAAAAGGATAAATGAAAAAATAGAAGATAATGTGAAATATCTCATTGGAAAAACAACTGACTTGGAAAATAGATCCAGGAGAGACAATTTAATAATTATGGCACAACATGAAAGCCATGATCAAAAAAAGAGCCTAGACATCATCTTTCATGAAATTATCAAGATAAACTGTCCTGATAATTCTAGAACCAGAGGACAAAATCAATATTGAAAGAATCCAACAATCATCTCCTGAAAGAGATCTGAAAAGAGAAACTCCTAGGAATATTGTGGCCAAATTTCAGAGTTCTCAGGTCAAGGAGAAAATATTGCAAGCAGCTAGAAAGAAACAATTCAAATATTGTGGAAATACAATCAGGATAACACAAGATCTAGCAGCTTCTAAGGGATCAAAGGGTTTGGAATATGATATTCCAGAAGTCAAAGGAACTAGGATTAAAACCAAGAATCACCTACCCAGAAAAACTGAGTATAATACTTCAGGGGAAAAAAGGATCATGCAATTAAACAGAGGACTTTCAAGCGTTCTTGATGAAAAGACCAGACAGAGAAATCATAAGGGACTTCCTAACCTTGGACTGTTTACATGGAAACATAATATTTGTAACTCTTGAGACTTTTCTCAGTATTTGGGTGATTGTAGGGATTACACACACACACACACACACACACACACACACACACACACACACTCACACACACAGAGGGAGGGAGAGAGAGAGAGAAGGAGTACAGGGTGAGTTGAATAAGAAGGGATAATATCTAAAAAAATAAAACTAAGGGATAAGAGAGGAACGTATTAGGAGGAGAAAGGGAGAAATGGAATGAGGCAAATTATCTTTCATAAAAGAAGCAAGAGAAAGCTTTTTCAATGGAGAAGAAAAGGGAGGAGGTGAGAGGGAAAAAGTGAAGTTTACTCTCTTCACATTTGGCTTAAGGAAGGAATAACATGCTCACTCAGTTTGGTATGAAAATCTATCTTACACTACAGGAAAGCAGAGGTAAAGGGGACAAGTCAGGTGGGAGGGATGATAAAAGTGAGGGTAAATGAGGAGGGACTAATTAGAAGTAAACATGTTGGGGAAGAGACAAGGTCAAAAAAGAGAACAGAATGAATGGGGGGCAGGACAGGATGGAGGGAAATATAGTTAGTCTTACACAACATGACTATAATGGAAGTCTTTTGCAAAACTACCCATATATAGCCTATATTGAATTGCTTGCCTTCTCATTGGGAATGGGTGGGGAGGGAGGAAAGGAGAGAAGTTGGAATCCAAAGCATTAGGAACGAATGTTGAGAATTGTTTTTGCATGAAACTGGGAAATAAGAAATAAGAAAAATAGGCAAAAACCTATTTTGCCTTACAAGAAAAGAGAGAAAATGGGGATAAGGGAAGGGAGGGCATATTGAGTGAGGGGGTAATTAGAATGCAAGGCACTATGGGATGGGGTAGTGGAGAGATCAGGAGAAAATTCAGAACTGAAAATTTTGTGGAAATGAATGTTGAAAACTAAAAATAAATAAACATTAAAAAAAAAAGGAGTTGCAAAGCTAACTGAAGAAAACAGTTCATTAAAAATTATAATCAGGCAAATAGAAACTCATGAGTCCCTGAGCCATCAAGAATCAGTCAATCTAATGCTAAAGAAGGAAAAAATAGAAAAAAGTGTAAAATATTTCTTTGAGAAAGAAATGGACCTAAAAATAGATCCAGAAGAGAGAATCTCTAAGAATTATTGGTCTACTGGAATGCCATGATGAAAAAAAAAGTCTGGAAAATATGTTCCAAGACATGATCAGGAAAATTACCCTGGTGTCCTATATCCAGAGGACAAAATAGTCATCAGAAAAATCTACCAGTCACCTCCTGAAAGAGATCCCAAATTGAAAATACCTAGGAATACTGTTGCCAAATTCTAGAATTATAAGGTCAAGGAGAAAATACTGCAAGCAGCCAAGAAGAAACAATTCAAACAATGAAAAACTACAGTCAGGATCACACAGGACCTTGTAGCTTTTATGTAAAAAAAAATTGGAGGGATTTGAATATGATATCCTGTAAGGTAAAGTACCTAGGACTAAAACTAAGTTCCAACTACCCAGCAAAACTGAGCATAATTTTTTAGGCAAGGCAATGGACATTCAATGAAATAAGTGATTTCCAGACTTTCCTGCTGAAAAGGTCAGAACTCAATAGAAAATGTGATCTTCAAATACAAGATGCAAGAGAGGCATAAAAAAGGAAACATGGAAAAAAAGGGAAAAAATGTTATTCAATATGCACAAACTGTTTACATCCCTATACAGGAGAATGACACTTGTTGATCTTGAGAATTGTATATTCATTACAACATTTAAAAAAATATACATAGATGTGTGTGGGCAAAAGTTAACTGATGTGATGATAGAAAACCTAATTAAGAGGTGAAAAGGGAGAAGAGGAAAGGAGGAGCCAGGAAAGGGTAAATTACATCACATGAAGAAGCACAAAAACATAGTAGAGGAAAAGAAGTAAGGAAGATGAGCATTGTTTAAGCTTTACTCTCATCTGATTTGGTTCAAGGAGGGAATAAAATTCTCAGTTAAGCATAGAAATCTAACTTGCACTACAGACAGTAGGAGGGGAAAGGGGAAAGAAAAGTGAGGGGTGTTTATAAGGGAGGAAAGAAATAGTAATGAAAAAGAGAAATAAAAGGGTGAGGGACTGATAGAACAGAGGGAAGACTGAGGGAGGTGGTGACCAAAACTAAAGCTCCTTTGAGGAGAGGAAGGGAGAGATAAAAGCACAAATAGGAGGGAAAATAGGATGGAGAGAAAGACACAGATATTAATCATAACTGCAAATGTGAAAGGGATTAACTCTCCCATAAAACAGAGACAGACAGCAGAATGGATTAAAAACATAATCCTACACCATTGTGTTTACAAGAAACACATCTGACACAGAGGGATACACACAGGTAAAGATAAAAAGTTGCAGTGGAATATATTATACTTCAGCTGATGTAAAAACATAGGTAGCAATCCTAATCTCAGACAAAGCAAAAGCAAAAATAGATCTAATCAAAAGAGATAAGGAAGGAAACTATATCCTATTAAAATGCACCACAGACAATGATGTAATATCACTACTTAATATATGCACCAAATAGAATAGCATCCAGATTCTTAGAGAAGTTAAGAGAATTACAAGAAGAAATAGACAGCAAAAGTGTACTAATGGGGGACCTCAACCTCTTCCTCTCTGAACTTGATAAATATAACCTCAAAATAAGCAAGAAAGAAGTTAATGAGATGAATAGAATTCTGAAAAAGGTAGATATGATAGCCCTCTGGAGGTATCTGGAGAAAAGGGCTATCCCTTTTCTCCAGAGAAAACTGAATGGGGACAGAAAGAAATATGTTGGGGGTGTAAGCTCAGTTCCATGTGGACAGTCTCGGGTGGGTAAAGGTGAGGACTTCTAAACCTTAGAGTTCTCATGAGGTCCCCCAGGGAACAGCAGGGAATTGAGGTGTGTGAGACCGAGCTATCTCGTGCATTTCTGCCTCTTCCCGTGAGAAAAGTGCTGGGAGAGAGCATCCCCGACCTCGAGATTGGCCCAGATCTGAGCACACCTACTGTTATTTAACAGGCACGGTATTCAGGTGCAAACTATGCGGCCGGAGAGCTTAAGTAGGGTCAGGAAAGCCTGAAGGCACTCTTAGCGCTGAGGGACCCTTACAGGACAGAAGGCCCCTCTCCCCTCTCTCCCCACTTCCACTTCTGCTTTCATTCTCTTACTGTAAGATCTTTGCCTCCTTGGGAGATTTCTCTCTCTCCTAAGGAAGAGTTCCCCCTGCACATGTAACCAAGACCCTGAATAAAGCCTAACCCTTGTTCGACTCTGGAAAGTCTCTTCTCTCATACATTTATCCGGTTTGGCCAGCTGAAGACCTGCAATAGGTAAGGTAAGACTCGGGTAGCCCTCAGGCCTCTAGGCCTGGCAGAAATATACATTTTTCTCAGCAGCACATGTCACATACACAAAAATTATCCACATATTAGGGTATAATATTGAAACGGGATTCCTTTGTGGATAACAATTCACAATTACAAGAAATATACAAGTAAATGTAAAATGACCCTGCTACTAGATATTTAGTAAAATGTACTTTTTTTTTTCCTGGAAGCAATCTGCTAATGCTTTCAATTGGTATTTTATTTTCTATGATCAGGAGTTCTCTTCTATGTCCTTCATTATGGCACTAAGAATTTTGATTTTGTTTTCTGTTGTGCTCTGTTCAGAGATCTATGGTCCTCAGTTTGTCTCTGTAGATGATATCTTCAAGATTTGTATGGTCTCTTTGCATTTTTACTTCTTCCTTTGGATTGTTCTTCACTTCTGTGTATTTGAATTTTGAATAAATTGTACTCTGTTTTATTTCTTTGGTGTAGCTTGCCTTTGCGGATTGCAGTTTACCTATTTTGTTCATTATTTTTTCTGTGCATTCAGTTCATAAATTCTCTTCTCATAATTCTTATTTCTTTTTTGAACTACTTAGCAATATTGTGTTGTGTTTTCATATTTTACTTAAATTTCAGAGTCCATGTCTCATCAAGTTTTGTATCAATTTTATTCTTTTGCAGAATTTATTCTAAGATGCCTGAACTCCTTTGCAAAATCTGAAAGGTATATTTCCTTCTGTTATTATGTTGCTGTTTTTCTATTATCTGTTTATTTTCAAGGTCTTTGAACTTTCATTTTCCTAAAATATTTGGTAATTAATTTTCCCTCTTACATTATCTTATCACTTACTTTTTGACTTTCTACCTTTTGATTATAGTTTCCTCGAGGGCTACATCTAAAAGCATACCATGCTGAGCAATTCATGGTTCACCAGCATAGGTCTCTGCCCCAGGTGACTTTTGAGTGGTAAGAACTGACTTCAGCTGGATACAGAGTTCTTTCACTGAGACTTAGTGAAGTGACACACTGCCCCTCCCACTCACCCCCACAGTGTTTTTTCCTATTCCATTCCCCTATTCCTAAGTTCATTGATCTTGCACTGGCAGTTTGAAGTTCTGCAGCACTAATGCTAGGGGGTTACTGCCCCAGACAGGTTTTTGTTCTTTAGTGGCTGTTGCTTTAAGACTATCTTTCACACCCAACACCAATTTCTGTAGACTAGAGCCTGGGTAAACATGACACTAGAAAGAAGGAGTGTAAAATCAGGGTGCAGGGGTTTTATTGTAAACCTACATTGTCTCCTTGAGTCTACTACTGAACTTTTATTTCCAGTAGCAGAGGAGAAAATCTAACGATTACCTCTTCCAAACCAGGCAGAATTGGATCCAAACACTCCTGACTTTTGAAGTCCTTTCTAACTACAGGGGAAAAGAATTGATTCTGTTTCTTTTAAGATCACACAGCTTTGTTGTTTGGTCTTTTCAGTCATGTTCAAATCTTTGTGACCACATTTGGGGTTTTCTTGGCAAATATATGGATGTGGTTTCAATTTCTTTCTCTAGCTCATTTTACAAATGAGAAAACTGAAGCAAATAGGGTTAAGTGACTCCCCAGGTTCACACAGCTAGTAAGTGTGTAAGGCCAAATTTGAACTCAGGAAGATGAGTTTTTGTGGATGCTGGGACAGCACTCTATCCACTGCACCATATAGCTGTCCAAATGGCAGAAACTTGATTGCTTATTGCCAGTCTTTTTTTTTTTTTTTTTGCCCATATGAGAGGTTCCTTAGATCAGGCACATGAAGACTTTTACCATTTTGGAATCTGAGAAACATATCTGAATCAGTTATATAAGGGTTCTAAAAGGTTTTCCTTTTTTTAACCTCTTTTTTTTCCTTTTTGTTCTTACTAAACTCGGCTTTTAAAAAATGAATTAATTATATTTAAATTGAACAAAGAAAAGATCCATGTGCATCAAGAATCCTTGTGTCCAAATTCTACCTGTGATATTCATTCACTTGTATTTCTTCTTTTTCCTTTCCTTTTTTTTTTTTTTTTTTTGAGGCAATTGAGTCTAAATGACTTGCCCAGGGTCACACACAGGCAGAATTTAAACTCAGGTCCTCCTGACTCCAGAGCTGGTGCCCTACCCAATGCACCGCATAGCTGCCCTGACTTTGTTTTATAAGAATGAGCCTAAAATTGCCTACTTTGTCATTGATCTTGTCACGTCTATTTAAATTCACTTTGGGAAACTACAACTCAGATACAAATGAAACGAAAACAAATGACAAATTCCAAACAAACCAGCAAAAGAAAATAAACAAAAGAAGAAAAAAAAAGCAGCATCTTCCAAATTGGAAGATGTTGGTTAACCACTTGCCTTACATATGCTATATTGATTCTTTCCCAGGATGGTTTAGTAAATGGTGATACTTAATTTCTCACTGTCATAATAATTTTTCTAAGCTGTTGTAAACATGACCTTAAACAGTAATTTCCCCTTACCCCAATTTAGATTCATTATATATAAGCTTGATGTAAAATTAGCTTTACTTTGAGGAATTAATTACTTCATCTTCATTCTTCTAGTTCACCTTCCAGTGCTACCAGTTTAATCAAATACTGGAAAAACAGAGCCAGAGGTTTTGTTTACTTCTTCATCCTTCCCCCAGCAATTTTCCTAATTACCTTTTACTTTATATAAAGTAACTCCTACACAATAAAACATTACTAATACAAAGAACTATTCCACAACCAATCACACTCCATGAGTTTTTACTAAAATCTTAGTCACCTGTAGAATAGTGACACTGTTCTAATTCACACCTGGTCTGGCAGTTCTGAGCCCCTTAGGGAGAAATGGTCACAGAGCTCTGATTTTTCTTCTCTGCAGTTGAAAATTAAGATGTCATTCAATTTTTCAGACAGAGAACACGAGGGTGTCAAAATATGAGTAACCATTACTAGGGTGGTCAAAAACCATTCTACTTCTGGGTGTCAGCTAACTTTTTCCTTTAGGGCATTCGATTTCTTATCAAAATGGGTGATTTGCAGTCCTCTTGAAAATCTCAGGTTTGCAAATTCTAGCATTTACTTTTTCTTTCCCGCATTTCTGCCAATCTTTGCATTTCACCTAATTTTAAACGTTTTATGTAACCTTTTGTTTTAACACATTATTTCCTCCTTACCATTACCATATGACTGAACCATTCTTTGTAATGGAGGAGAACATTTAAGACTGGTTCATATACATAGAGATGACATTTGACAGTAGATGTCACATTCCATTTTGTGAGTCCCCCACCTCTAGCTCACTATTGAAAGTAGTTCTTACAAATTGCTTTCTGAGAAAAGAATCAGACCCATATTATTAACCCAGGGTCCACTAAAATAAACTCCTAGAGGAAGGAGGAAAGAAAACAAGCATTTATTAAACACCTACTGCGTTCCAGGTACTGTGCTAAGTACTTTAATGATATTGTCTCCTTTAATATTCACAATAATCCTGGGAAGCAGATACTATTGTTATCTTTTTCATTTTACAGGTAAGAAAACTGAATAAGACAAAGTAAATTATTTGCCCTGGGCTGCACAGCTAATGTGTTTGAGGCCTTTATTTACTCAAGTCTTCCTGAATCCTGACTCAGTGCTTTGGTCTACGTATCCTCTGAGCTGAGCACAGAATCTGGCACATGGTACACATCTAATAAATGCTTGTTAATGTAGGACGAAAGAATTTCAGTGGTCATAAGACATTCAATAAAGGCAAGTCATCAGGAGCAAGAAGCTCTATTTTTTATCCTCAGTGGAAGATGAGATATAGTTGGGCTACTATTTGACAGAGACTTAAAAATAATTTTAATATTTCACTAAACATTTATTAATTGCCTACTATATGGCAGTCACTGTGTTACATACTGAGGATATAAAAACAAAAAAATGTGATGAATTCTTGTAATGACAGCATGGTATCAGACTAGCTTTAAAAAAAATATGCTTTTGAACTCCTCTGCATTTAGAATTCTCTGGCAACAGTGACAATAACAAAAATATAAGAAATATAAGAAAATATAGGCAAGTTGATACAGTCTGAGGACCCAGATATCTTTTTTCTTGACTTAATCAGACAACACTGTCCCATATTATGTAGATTTTATTTTAACAACCACAGTAAGAATTCTTACAAATCACAGCCAAAATTAAAGCTCATATACTTGGTATCAGAGGATTTGGGTTCAAATTCTGATTCTCCCATTTAAATGTGACCTGGGATAAGTTGCTTTACCTCTAAGAGTTTTCTTAGATTTAAATGGAAATGATTGTGCATAATGATCCCATCCAGCTATAAATCCTGTCATTAAGATTATAGATTTGTCCAGATTTTCCTAATAGCAATCCTTTTCTCCTCTATGCTACTTTAATACCTTAAAAAAAGAAACTCAGACCTACATCTGTTGTATTTTTATAAAAGCTATGAGTTTTTGTTTATCCTTTATATTATATTATGGTATTTAATAATAAATGAATTAGAAGACTATGAGGAAATATTCCATGTGTGCAGAAAAGTCATGCTATTTCCTGTACTTGGAATGTTCTATTTTCCCTATTCTTTAAAGCAAACACATGTACTATCTCTTCCATTAAACCTACTATGATCTTCTATTTATTTTTTTTTTTTAATACCTTCATAGAACATCATCAAGTATGTTGATTTGGAACTCCCTAACACACTCTTTCACGTAATGTTATGTGACATATATTTGTAATTTATCCCTCCTACTGAACTTTTGGCTTTGGAAGGAAGGATCACACTTACTGATTATGCCTCTATTGGTGCATGGCAAAATGATTCACATATCAAAGATAAAACAATAAATATTTATTTCTTAAAACTGAACTCTATTTTATTTTTAAATTTTATTTATTTATTTATTTATAGTTTTCAACATTCACTTCCATAAGTTTTAAATTTTCTTTCCCTCCCTCCCTCCCTTTCCCCTTCCCCAAAAGGGCATGGAATCTGATATTGCCTCTCTCTCTCTCTCTCTCTCTCTCTCTCTCTCTCTCTCTCTCTCTTCTCTCTCCCCCTCTCTTTCTCTCTCTCTCAGTCTGTCTCTTTCTTTTTCTCTTTCTCTCTGTCTTTGTCTCTCTCTATATAAATGTATATATACATATATATATAATGTTGCTATTAAACATATTTTCACATTAGTCATGTTGTAGAGAAGAATTAGAAGAAATGGGAGGAACCATGAAAAAGAAAATAAACAAAACAAAACAAAAAATCAAAAATAGTCTGCTTTGCTCTACATTCAAACTCCATATTTCTTTCTCTCCATGTGGATGACATTTTCCATCATGAGTCCTTTGGAACTCTTTCGTGTTTTTGTATTATGAAGAAGGGCTAAGTCTATCACAATCAGTCATCACACACTGTGGCCGTTACTATGTACAATGTTCTCCTTGTTCTGCTCACTTCACTCGGCATCAGTTCATATAAGTCTTTTCAAGTTTTTCTGAAGTCCGCCTGTTCATCATTTCTTACAACATAGTAGTATTCCATTACATTTATATGCCACAATTTGTTTAGTCATTCCCCTACAGATGGGTATCCCCTTGATTTTCAGTTCTGGGCCACCACAAAAAGAGCTGCTATAAATATTTTTGTACATGTGGGTTATTTTCTCATTTTTATAATCTCTTTGAAATACAGTCCTAGAAGCAGTATTGCTGAGTTGATGGGTATGTACATTTTTATAGCCCGTTGGGCATAGTGCCTCATTGTTCTCCAGAATGGTTGGATCAGTTCACAACTCCAGGAACAATGAATTAGTGCCCCAATTTTCGTACATGTTCCCCAACATTTATCATTTTCCTGTTTTGTCATGTTAGTCAATCTGATAGGCATGATGCAGTACCTCACTGTTATTTTGATTTTCATTTATATAATCCATAGTGATTTAGAGCTTTAGAACTGAATTTAAGAGCCAATAAGAATCTCAATGACTCAAGATCTTGTTGAATTTGCCCAGTGTTAAACAGCTATAAGACCTATGTCTTGAAGCTAGATATCCATGTCTGGCTTTATTTATACTAAATATATCATGCTATTTGTGAATTCACACTCTTCCTAAGTGAGAAAAAGACCTAGCATGGTTTTCAAATTGCATAACTCCTTTAAGTCATCCTTGCATTCTTTGTCATGAATGCCTTCCTTTAGATGCATGGTAATGTAGTGGATAAAGCACTAGACTTGGAGCCAGGAAAACTTCAGCTCCAATCTCACCTCAGACACTTACTAGCTTTATCACTGTGGTCAAGTTACTTCATTTAGATCTCCATTGTTTTTGTTACTCATCCTTCACTGTTTTTAAGAGGACCTGTGATAACATGAGGGTGAAGTTCTGACTTGAGCGTGAATTGGATTTAATTTACTGTGGATAATGAATCTCATGAAACAGTTACATGGATTCAAATTCACACTGAATAATTCCACTGGACTAGAACCAATTAGCATGTTTTACATCAACATAACTTCAAATAGTGTGAATTCAATACATATGACCACTTCAGGAGATTCATTATTCATACTAATTTGTAGCTTGCTAAACTTCTGTGGTTGTCAGTTACCTCTGACCTCTACATCAAGATCACCTCCTGTTCTAAGTCCAGGATCTTAAGATCTATTGATTTTTATGCTAATACTGAAACCAGGGAAGTCAGTTAACAGTGGATTAGCTACAGAGTGTACCTTTGGTAGGCTGTGGTCCATGTGAAAGTTTTTCTCATGCTATGCTTACTTGACCAAGGATTTATCAGTTTTCCATTTTGTTTTCCTCTGAGGACAAGGCATCTCATAGCTAGCTTAGACATAATCTGGATGAAACTATCTAGAAAAAGAGTCTGGCACTCTGTCAGATAGTAAGCCTTGGTTTTCTTTGTGTTAAACCCAAAGGTAAACTTGTTTCTTTTAATGAAGACAATTGGGTTACACTTCTAAGATCTTTTCTCTGCTTTCCCCAGCCCTTGTGGAAAATCTCTTCATGGTCATGCAAATGATTGAGGTTTTCGAATTCAAAATGACTTGAGTGAGTTGTTCATCTATTTGCTGCCATTAAATCCAATCACAATCTCAAGAGAGGGGCCAAACAAAAGTTGCTGTCTATTGATCACCTCTAACTGGCCACCCAATTGTGAGTAACTCTATCCCATCAATTTTATTTTATAGGTGGATGATCCATGTCACTCCAGGAAAATATGAATATTGTTATCCTCATAACACAGCATTGCGTATTCTAGGATTAGAATTGGAGACCATCTAGCATTGGCAAGCTAACCTCATTTATGATTTCACTTTATTATTTTAATCCTGCTATTGCTTGGATGAGTTTATTATAAGAAAATGGAAGAGTAGACGTATATACACACACAGTATATAAATATATACATATATATTTGTACATATATGCATATAGATATGAATACGCATTTATTTATTACTTATACATATATATAATATATATATTACTTATACATATATATATATATATATATATATATAATTTATGGGTGTGGAAGACAAGGGAAAAAATGAAATGCCTTGGGTAGTACCTGATATGACCATATACACATAATATATATTTATTTGATAAACTAGACTGCTGTAAGAAACATGCCATTTTAGACTTTCTTGTATTTTCCCAAACTTGAATTACTAAGAAATCTTGGTTGGGAAACTGAATTGCTGAAAAGATCAGTTTTACAAAATTGATTAATGTTATAATAATGAGCGGTGGGCCCTATATGTTAAGAATAGTTTCTTTTACTTGCTACATAAATATCAGTGGCTGTCAGGGTAGGGGGTCATAACTGATAGAGATATTTTAGGATTGTGCCTAGGATAAAAGAACAAAACACAACACAACACGAATACTGTGCATGTGCCTGAATGCTATTGTTACACTAAATGTGGTACACTGATGATGAGAATCCATTTCCAGTTCACATTTTGCAATGTTAATCATGTTCATGAGATTTAAAGATCTTCCCCATCCATTAATGGACCTACCCAACAAGGGAAACTTGATTAGGAGGGATTTGTTTTGTAGGAAGACCCACACCTTTTGCTAATTTCTAACAAGGCACTGCTTCTCAAGGATTATGATGCCCTCTGGCTTTGAAAAGTGTATTTATACTCTGAGTTGAGGTTGTTGTTTTGGGGCTTTCTCATTAGAAGTATTTGGCCAGATGAGACTCTGGGCAGTCACTAAGGTATTCCCCCACCTCTGGCTTTGAAAACCCAGATGTTGGTGCTTCTCTCTCTGGTAATTATGTATGTATGTATGTATGTAATGGTCAGACAGTTGGATCTGTCTGTTGATCTATGATGTATGTATTGCTTATGGTCAAAGAGTTGGAAGCCTTGTCACTCTTTATTTCTCTTTTTGTATTTTCTCTGAAGTTCAGAGTGTTCACTTTCCTCCCTGAACTAACTGAATCATGTATGTCCTTGATTAAAGTGATTGTTTACCCCTCAAAAGTTACCTTTCCTTTTAGAAAAGCACATCTATGAACCTGTACAATAGGCCCTTCTCTATATGCTGGGGTACTTGCTGTTACACATTTCTAAGATGCTTTAAGAATTTCACAAAGCATTTTTCTTACAACAAGTCTGGACTGCAAGTATGCTATCCCAGTTTTGCAGATCAGGACACTGAATGCTCCTCTGAGAGTCTCAGTCACACACACTAGTAAAATTCTTAAATGGATTTGAACCTGAGTTTCCTTATAATATTCTTCCTGTACAAAGAAGCCTCTTTGAACTGACCAACAAACACACATCATATGGAACTGGACTTGAGGTATCTAACATAATCTAAAGTAGGAGTTCTTAACCTGAGATCTATGGACTAATGTTTGTGCAACTGTGGCATAGGACTCATCTCTTTTATAACTTTATCCAATGACTCAAAGGTCATTTTCAGAGACCTCTAATCTTATTTACTCAGTGCTCCCCATCTCAATGAGAAGTAGAGTTTGTAAGAGTTTGGAAAAAGAGAGTCTGGTCTTCTGGCTTTTGTTCTGTGACTTCGAGAGATAAGACAGACAATTCCAGACTTTCTTCGATTTCAAAAATAGAGAGAAAGACTGTGGGAAGAAGGCAACAGGAAGAAGCAGAGGATCCTGCATCTGCCATGTCTTTATCCTCCATTTACTATTCTAGAGACTTCATGGGATTTCCCCTTGGATGAAAACTAAGACTCTCTCTTGGTTGAGCTGAGTTATCTTGTTCCCAAAGAGAGTGTTCATTTTTGCTGTGTGTTTTTAGATTAATATTCTCATATATATTTTTTGCTCTAATTTCTGTTTTACTCTCAACATGGATAAATGGGTTTATTTTCTGTTCACTGCATGTGTTCATCGTGGAATTGACATTTGATGGGAAGGGATCAAGCCTTGAATAAATTGCTTCAGAGCACTCTTGTCCCATTAAAGGAGAACAATCAGGGACTCAGCTTGGAGTAGACTGATATAATTCTAGTTTGGTACCTGCTTTCTTTGAAGAGAGCAGAATGTCCAGACTCTGGTCCCAACCTTCTACTCTCTCTCCAGGCAGGAGTCTCTCTCCAATGAAGAAGGGAGTGTGGGGGTACAACTCTGGAGATATCTATTGTGAAGTCTCTGTAAGCAACATATGGATAGACTGATGGGGACACGTAAAATTGACATGAATGAAACAAAACGCACAAAGCACCAAACACACCCCTACATCTATGTATTTTATTTTATGCATTTAAAAGCAATATTCTAAAGTGGAAACCTCATAGGTTCCAATATCTTTTTTTCCAAAAGGGTCTGGCACACATACAGCATTTTCTAGGAATTGTTAGCAGGGATACATGGAAAGCAAATTCTGAATTAGTCTTGGGATAGTAATAAAGGATGTTCAAGTTGGCCCTGGTTAGTTGGATGGCATCAATTATGGGTGAATATTTAAATGACTCATAAGTCATTATGAATTATGAATTAGAATGTTGTTCTGAAAAACAATGATGCATTAATTTCTATTATTCCTTCAAAGGAGGTGGACTGTCTAATGACATCAAGGGGAGAGGGCTTAGCACATAGTAGGTGCTTAATAACTCCTTGTTGTCTTCCTCTCTGTCTCAGAATAATGTTTTTGAATGCACAAAATAAAATATAAGAGATTGCAAAAGACACCAAAGGTTAGTGAAAATAAAAATGCAGTTTCCCCCCCACTGAATTTCAGAAACACCCTGAGGATCCTTTAATCTCAGGTTAAGAACCTCTGCTCTCTCTGGAGCTATGCTGACTTAATAAAATATTATAATAACTCTACAACTGAGTGACACAACTAGATAGTGCTGAACCTGGAGTCAGGAAGACATATGGCCTCATACACTTATAAGTTGTGTAACCCTGAATGATTAGCTTAACCTCTGTTTGACTCAGTTTCCCCACCTGTGAAATGGGTTGATAACAGCACCTACCTCCCAGAGTTATTGTGAAGATTAAATAAGATTATTTTTGTAAAGCACTTTACAAACTTTACCGACCTATATAAATATTTGGATGTTATTATTGTGTTTTTCCGCTGTTGCTGCAGTTGTAGTGGTTGTTACTTTAGAAGGCCATATTAGAGGAAAAGGTTCAGAATCAACAAAATCATTTCTCGTCCCATAATTCAGTGAACAGCTCAAAGGCTACCTTTTCTTGCACGCCTTTCTAATTTCTCTCCTCACTAATCCTAACCCAGTCGAGGAGTGATGTCTCCCCTTCTGGATTTCTCTAGCATTAGTTACTGAAATAATACACTATCTCCCCTATCAGATTGCAAGTTCCACATGGAAATGTGCATACCTATTTGTTACATCTGTCCATGCATGCATTAATAAGGAAAGAGGGCAAAGAGGCATACGATTTCTCTCGCAGTCTATTCATAGCAGGGTCCACAAGGGCATGTAGCTACAACATAAACCTTTGGATGACTTATGAGCGTACCTAGCTAACAGGTAACAGAGAGTACTTTTTACATAATAACCAAGACCTGGAACTGAAAGAGGATTTTTTTAACATGGCAACTAGTACTTTGTCTACAAAGAAGGAAGGAATTTACCATGAGTGGGAGGTAATGAAAGTCTCCTCATTATTACAAATTTCATAGCAGCCTAGCTTACAAATAGCACCAAGTGAGAGCCATTTAGACCTGATTTCCTGCATTCTCTTCCTCCTTGGGAATGGGGTATATAATGCTTAAGGGTATATATTACAGGTTAATCACAGGGTTGTGTTCCAACTAAAGACAAATTATCTTACTGTCAGATACAGATAGATGATATTGAAAGATAAAAACACCAAGGAAATGCAATTACTTTAATTATAGACCAAACTCTATGGGTGGATTTTAAAATATCTGGAGCCAGCAAGGTTGCCCTGCTTGTAACCATGAAGTTCGCACGCCCTTGAGCAAATAAATTCAGGCCGCAATATAGATGCTTGGTAATTTGAAACAAAGAAGTAGACATTCTATGTCATTGTACTATGTTTACCTGTTCATCATGAAGTACCATCAGAATTACCACGAGAATGCAGATTGCAACTGTTAATGGAACATAGATTACATACAAAACATTTTTTAATCAATAAAAGCCAAACTATCTAATATATTTTACAGATATTCCAGTTTATAGAACATAGACCTTGGCACATAGTAAGAGTTCAATAAACGCTTATTGACTAATTAATTTGCATAAAAATGGAAGCAGAGAATACTTTTAATACCCATAACTATCAAATTTGCATACGATCACATACTTCTGGGTAAACCCTAAAGAATACCTGACAAACTAAATTTGTAGAAGAGAACTTGTTTATACATATCATGTTGTTAGAAAGGACCTTGGCAATCATTTAGTAAAATTTCCTTAAAACTACAGCTTGATGAGATAATGTTGCTTAATTGAAACCACACACAGTATGTTATCAGAGAACAAACAAGATTCAGGATTTCTGCCTTTCAATTGAGTGCTCTTTCCATTAATCTACTAGCTTAACCATTTCCCCTATTACTATCCAGGGCACTATCCTCCTCTTAGACCCATGATCTCATGTCAACCTCGATTCTTCACTCTCACTATCTCCATATATGCAATCCATTGACAAACTTTGTCAGTCCTCATTCCAGCAACATCTCTCTAGTATCCCTTTCTGTCTACTCAGAGAACCATCTCCCACCCCCCAGTTCAAGCTCTCATTTCATTTTCCATGGAGTAGTAAGATTGCCTCCAAGGTTTAATTTAAGCACCACCTTCACCATGAGTTTTTCCTGGTTTTCCATTGCTCTGGCAATCTCTCTCCTGAAATCATCTTATATTTATATTGTATGCAGTGTTATGTATACTTGTCTGTCTCCTTAAGGGCAGGGCAGTTTCACTTCTGTTTTATATCCCCCATACTTAGTGGTGATTGGCAAATGATAGGTTCCAAAAAAGAAAAAAGGTTATTGACAGATTAAGGAAAACCAATATTAGTGGAAATTTGGAGACAAAGAGTTTATATTACCACTGTCATATTTGATTTGGAAACAAATGATGAATACACAGCCATTACTGCTGTCATATTTGATCTGCAAAAAATGTTGAATACACAACTAGCTGAAGGAAAACACTTTCAAGATCTGACCCCAATATAAAAATAATTGTATTTATTGAACCAATTCCTCCTATCAAACAATGGCTACCAAATCATTGACTTATGAAAGGTTTCTAGTGCCCAAAACCTCTCTCCTATTAATCTCCATTCATAATCTTGCACTCCTCTTCTCATTCTATATAACTCTGCAAACTTTATGTTTTGGCTCTGGAAAATGAGTCAGTGGGAACAAGCAGACAAGAAAAAAATGGAGAAGAGATCCATGAAGAAATGAAAAATTCAAGGAAGCAATTATACAAATTTAACTTCAAAATAAACAGGTAAGAGACTATAACCTATTTGGGCTTAGACAAATAGCATGTACACAAATGACATACATATGTATATATATATATATATATATATATGTATGTGTGTGCGTGTGTGTGTGTGTATATATATATATATGTATATAGCCTTGTTGCTGTTATTTTCTGATATGTCAAATAGGCCAATTAAATGACACATTAAATCTATTTTTCTCCCCTTTAAAGAAACTTATTTGATATGGTATGTGAGCAACTCATAGAACTTATAAGAGCCTAGTTGAAAAATAGTCATTATTTTGTAGATCTCAATTTAAATTTTCCCAATATTTAATATAACTACTGCCTTTCCCAATACCTTGATCATAGACAAGTTCTCAAATGAAATAATAAATGTATTTCCATCATATATGAATATAGTATTTTAAAGAATAACCATCATGTGCTTGTTTCTCCCTTTAGTGTTTATTTTTTGTTTCAATACACATATGTACAAAAAGGGTTAAAACAATGTTGGGCTTTACACATGCTAAAAATATCTCTTTCAGGCCAGGATAGTATTTTTTTGAGACTTCTAAGAGTCACAAAACAATACATTAATTTTATCCCTTTGAACTGAAATTCATCAAAAATTACAGGTAAGTTAATAACAATTAACTGAGCAATAGGTCGAGAAGTAATAAAAGTGTACTTCATGTTCTTATGGATTTTAGAATTCAAGTCAGACAATTGTGCTCTTTGTGAATTAAAAAGAGTGGGAGGGGTGGTGGTGAATATAGCTAGGTAATGATGAATACATTTACTCAACTGGGTGTGCAGTTGATTTACTCATTTTTGTCAGATTGCAGGAAAAGAAACAAAAAAAGGGAGGCAGAATCTCCTTATGTTAAATAAGTTGTTGAGAGAAATTCATAGCCTAGGTTTTCTGGAGTGGATCTATTTGCAGAGGATTTGTGTCATTGAATATTTGCTTTGTGAAAACATAGCAGAATCAATGAAAAAAAGGACAGAAGAAAACATACACAAAATGGCATGACTAATTTCAAAGTACTGATAGTATACTTAAAACATGCAAAACATACATGTATGTGTGTATGTGTATATTATATATATATGTGATGTCTGTGTGTGTACATATGCATATAAATACATATGTACAATGTGCCCTAAAAGTCTTAAAATTTAAAACACTAAGATTTTTGATATATCCATTCTCTCTCTCTCTCTCTCCTCTGTCTCCAGCTAGATAGACATAGAGATAGAGATATATATCACACACACATATATGTACAGATAAGCATATTATTTGTGTATGTGCACAGAGATATAATTATGTGTATCGATATGATACATACACACAGCACATATACAAATAGCAATATAGGTACAATTTATTTAACTTTTGTCCCAATTCAAAATCCAAAAAAAATCCAACAACATGATAATATGACAGACACCTAAGTTTGAGGATAATAGATTTTGAAGAGTTTAAGAGAAGAGTAGGTCTGATCCTTTTTCCTAAAATTCTACAAAGGAAGTAGTTCAAAAATTAATATACTTTTAGATATGTTGTGAGTGGGAGAAAGATCAAAGAAGAAATATTACCATTAAACAAGGCAGTTGGGATAATAATCATTGTTAAAATCATGAAGTCAGAGCTCTTATTTTCCTTTTGTTATCTGTACTGTGCAAATATACCATTCGTATTAGGAAGGAGAGGATACAATTATTAATAGCAACTTGAAATTTGTTATAAGTGAGTAAATAATAAGGGGATCATAAATGAGTCCAAGTCATCAGACTCCATCCAATACATTATATCCTGGTTTAGCAAAAGGACTTATGGATGTGATTATGCTAGGCCACCATGGGTGATCCTTGAAAAATTATGAGATATGTTATAGATGGCACCAAACCAATAACATTATCTGAAATTTCAGAAAAATGGAATATAGTGAATTTTTGAGAATACACATTGGCAATAATCTAGAATGAAGCATTAAAGGGATGACATCTGAGCACTTAAAATAGCAAGTATTGGTGACTATGAGTCAGCATATATTCATCAAAGATAAACCATCACAGAATAAACTCAATTCATTTTTTTGTTGTTGTTATTTTTTAGTCATTTTCAATCATGCAATACATCATGACCCAATTTGGTGTTTTCTTGGCAAGGATATTATCATTTTCATCTCCATCTTATTTTACAAATGAGGAACTGAGGCAAACACGGTTAAGGATTACTAATGATAATAATAACTGTCATTTACGTATCACTTTTAGATTTCCAAAATGCTATCTGTATATGTATAAAATCTGAGATAATTAGTTGTTGCAGCAGTTAGAGAGATAGAGACTTGAGCCTAAAGTCAATAAGATCTGATTTTAAATTCTGCCTAAAACATTTACCAGCTAAACCATCCTATACATGTCATTAAATCTCTCTGCCTCAGTTTCCTTATCATTAAAATGGAGATATTAATAACTGCTACTTTACGAAGTTGTGAGGATTAAACAACATAATATGAGAAGTGCCAAGTACTTAACACATTTTGAAATGGTCTCTGTAATATGTATATAATATGAACAATATGTTTATTCATATACTTGTACATACATAAAAATAGATTTCATATGGAGATATGCCGGTTCTTATCATCAGCATTATTATTAGCATCATATTTAAGTCTTATAACCACTCTGTCAAGTACATACTACAGGATCACTAGACACAAATACCATTGATACAGTATACAATAATTCTGGCAATGCATTAGAGTCTGTCATAATAACCTTGTGAAAAATAAAGATACACATAGAGATGATCACTTAGGTAGGGGAATTTGGAAAGATCGAATAATATGTCAAAAAGTGATTACTAATTCATGGTTCTCAATATAGAAAAAATATCCAAATAATGGATTATACTACTGTTCTGTTCAACATTTTAGTCAATGAATTAGATAAAAGCATAGATACCTTATTGAGTTTGTGGATAACATAAAACTGAGAAGGATAGCTAACACACTGACTGACAGATCTAATTTCCAAAAATATCTTGACAGACTAGAATAAGTCAAATGAAATAAAAATGACATGTAATATGGAATGAATATAAATTGTTAAGGTGAATATATTTATAAAGATGTGGATTGAGGCAAATGAGAGCTGGGATTTGGAGGAGTACAATTTCAGCACGTCAGCCATGTGAAGGAGAAACAAAAAAATAATACATCCTACCACATGCTAAGTTTCATCAAATGAGATGTAATATGCCAGACAAAAGAAGTTAGAACTCTCTACTGATCATACTAACATTGGAAATGCTACATTTAGTTCTGGATATTATGGGTAGAGTATTGATAAACCAGGGAGTTCCTTGAAGAACATTCAAGATAGTAGGGAAATAGAAATCCACACCTTATAAAGATTTGTTGAAAGAGCAAAGGAGCTTTTGAAGAGGGGAAACTTTTGGTCTCCTTGAGGGGGGAAAACACCCAAATTAAAACAAACAAACAGAAAAAAACAAAACAAAAGAAAAGCAGAGTTGTCCAAAAGTTTCATGTGTTTACTTGGAGAGAATAAATTCTCTATTGTTAGAGCTCTGGTGACGGAGACAAGATGACCACTACTATTTTAGATGGGATATCTACTCACATATTCATTGGAATAGACAATCAATAGTCCCTATTAACATTTCAGTAGTGTGATTATCTTTCCCAGAAGGCCAGGCTTGTGTTTTTTATTATTTTATTTCTTTTCAGTTTTCCATAAGTCTTAGATTTTCTCCCCCTCCGTACTCTCCTCCCTCCTTGAGATGGCATGCGATCTTATATGGGTTCTATATATACATTCCTATTAAATACATTTTCACCTTAGTCATGTTGCATAGAAGAATTAAAATGAATGGGAAAGACCATGAGAAAAACCCAAACAAAACAAAACATAACACAAGAGAAAATATTCTGCTTCATTCTGTGTTCCAGTTCCATCGTACTTTCTCTGGATGTGGATGGCATTTTGCCCCAAAACAGGAAGATTATAAATGTTGGAGAAGATGTGGGAGAGTTGAAACACTAATTCATTGTTAGGGGAGCTGTAAGCCAATCCAACAATTCTGGAGAGCAATTTGGAACTATGCCCAAAGGGCTACAAAAATGTGCATACCCTTTGACCTAGCAATATTGCTTCTAGGACTGTATCCCAAAGAAATCATAAAAATGAGAAAGGGTCCCAGCCTTGTGGTTTTGGTCTGTCTGCTGGCCAACTGCAGCTAACCCCAGGCAGCTGTGTCACTTTATAAGTGGGATGGAGGAAAATAAGATTGTAGCAAATCCATCACTATTGAAGGGAGAAAGATGTCTCAAAGCATATATCCAAGAGATGGTAAAAACACCAATGTTTGTTCCTTAAGCCCATATGATCACTTATGGCATACTGAAATTTCAGTCCCAATGGAATGCATCAAAAGAATTAATAGGTTTCACTAAGGGGTGACCCCTTTCATTCATTATCTTAATCAAACAACACTGTGGAAAAGCTCACCATAACTTCATATCTGTCTATTTAAATGTGCATTATAATTTATATTTATGATTGGGTGATAAGAAATCAATGGTTATTAGATAGTTTGTTAACTTATAGAATAACATCTATATTCCAGTTATCCAATATGTATCATGTTCACCTTAGTAGTTTTTTTTTTCTTCTTGAGATGCAATTCATTCCAGTTTTTAATATTCTGAATCACAGACTTGAAAGGGACCTCAGTGGTCAGATATTCCAACCCATACTTGAATAATAATAAGGAATCACCTATGTAGCATCCACTGAGAAATGTTCTTACTTTGTTTCTTTGAGGTATAGATCATTTCTTCCTAAGGCATCATTTTGAACATCTGGGAATCTTCAGGTGTTAGGAAAGTTTTACTCACATAAAGTTTAAATTTATCTCTTTATTATTTTCACACACATTCTCCCTAATTTTGCCTTTTGGGACAAAGAAAACAAATCCAGTTCTTCTTTGCCATGACAGCCCTTCATATATTTGAAGATGACTTTTATATTCTCTCTCAAGTATTTTGTTCTCTAGGCTAAAAATGTTTAGTTTCTTCTACCATTCTTCATAAGGCATGGTCTTGAGGCTCTTCTCTTTTGGTTGCCCTCTTTTAGACATCTAAAAATATTTCTGATTGTCCCAAAAGGTCTTTCAAAGAAAACAGAAAATAGGTAGTATTCTATAGTCACATGAGTAGTATCAAAAGGGAGGAAATGGTAACATTAGTAAGATGTCATTTCAGATGAGGTAAGAATAATATAATTTGGAAAACAAATTTCAAATATATACTGAATAACTAGACAATTCTTAATCCTTAAGGGCTGTGAGATTGAAGGCATGGTTGTTAATAAAATCTTAGACTTATCACCTAGTTACAGAGTTCTTAAATGACTGTGAGCAAAACCATGACTTTATGCAATGTCCTTTAATGGTTTGGCTATTTTTAGATATTAATATGAAGGCAAAAATATATTCCTGAGTGTGACTTATAAAGATATAACAACTTGAATTCCTTGCATATAGCACTTTAAGCACTTGGTCAACTCATTTCCTCCTCAAAAAGCCCTGCAAGATAACTATTGTTAATATCCCCTTTGTCAGATGAGAAAACTTAAGCTGAGAGGTTAAATCACTTGTCCAAGGTCACACAGGTAGTAAGTGTCTAAAGAAAAATTAAAAATTAAGTCATTCTGAATTCAAGTCCTGTGCTTTTTCCAAAGTCACATTAAGAAAATATAGTTTA
Source organism: Notamacropus eugenii (assembly GCF_028372415.1). NCBI lineage: Eukaryota > Metazoa > Chordata > Mammalia > Diprotodontia > Macropodidae > Notamacropus > Notamacropus eugenii. The sequence continues at coordinate 402,443,515 of NC_092876.1, forward strand.
CCTCTATAAATGAATTACCTCTATAAATTTCCTATTGCAAAAAGAATGTCCCAAATATACTTTGTTCATAATTCTTTTTATTCATAAGATCTATTTTTAGTAATATCATTTTTTGTCAATGGGACACAGAATAAGGTCATTTAAAGAGGGACTACTTTGTATTCAGAAAGATCTAAACTCAAGTTTTGTCTCTGACGTATACTCATGGTAGATCCATGGGCAAGTCAACTAATCGCTCTGTGACATAGATAACTTGCTAAGAATAAAAGTCAAAGACAAGCAATATACATTGCTTGAACTAAATTTCATACTGGAAATTCTGTACAGTGACAGAATCATTGAGCAAAAAAAAAAAGTTCACATGGCTTTATCCTCCATTAGATTGTAAGCATCGTAAGTCCTACCATCTTTGTTGTACATTACATATAGCATTGTTCACATTAGGTGACCCAAAAAAATGTATTGAATGAATAAATGAATAACATTTGGTTAAACTAACTAAATATATACATACATATATATATATATATATATATACACATCCATACATCCATACATATATACGTATACGTAGATACATAGATACACCGATATCACTTTCTCAAATGCCCAGATACTGTAGAATCCTTCCTTATAAAGAAAAAGACCACTAAGCAAAAGGAATTTAGACATTAAGAATGTCTGTCATTATTACATCTTCTATGTATTTGTATCAACTTTCCATATACCTTATGTACCAGAACTTAAAACAGAGAAATTTGACCTCATTCTTTTTACCCAACCAAGTTTTTCTTATTACTACTATGATGTTCTCAGAAAAAAAAAAAAATACTGTGATCAAAGTTATCCACTTTTTCTTTGTTAATTTCCTCTCTCCTTTGTCTGTTTATGAATCTTTCCCCCTAAAAATGCAGTAGATACAAAAAATAGGTTCCTTCTGGGACCTGCAGGTATTTATGTATTTTATAATGTGACCTTATATTTAGATCACATATATTTGGAACTTACCAGGATATATGGTAGAAAGTGCTGGTTTAAACTTCATTTCTGCCAAATTATTTTCCAAGTTGTGTTGGGGGTGTAAGCTCAGTTCCATGTGGACAGTCTCGGGCGGGTAAAGGTTGAGAGCTTCTAAACCTTAGAGTTCTCATGAGGCCCCCCAGGAAACAGCAGGGAATTGAGGAGTGAGATCTCGTGTATTTCCACCTCTTCCCGTGAGAAACGTGATGGGAGAGAGCATCCCCGCCCTCGAGACTGGCCCAGATCTGGGCACACCTATTGTTATCTAACAGCCATGGTATTCAGGTGCAAACTACGCGGCCAGAGAGCTTAAGTAGGGTCAGGGAAGCCTGAAGGCGCTCTTAGCGCTGAGGGGCCCTTATAGGACAGAAGGCCCCTTTTCCTCTCTTCGCTCTTCCCTCTCCCCTCTCTCCCCACTTCCACTTCTGCTTTCATTCTCTTACTGTAAGATCTTTGCCTCCTTGGGAGATTTCTCTCTCTCTCCTAAGGAAGAGTTCCCCCTGCACATGTAACCAGGACCCTGAATAAAGCCTAACCCTTGTTCGACTCCGGAAAGTCTCTTCTCTCATACGTTTATCCGGTTTGGCCAGCCGAAGACCTGTGATAGGTAAGGTAAGACTCGGGTAGCCCTCAGGCCTCTACGCCTGGCAAAGTTGCCCAGTAATTTTTGTTGAATGAGGCATCCTTCCCTGAGTAGTTTGTGTCATTTAATGTGCGGATTACTGTCCTATGTCCAATTGCTTCGGAGATTGCTTATCTCATTTAATCATTGATTGATTTTCTAATTTTCAAACAGTACCACATAAATCTGATGATCTATTTCACTTTTCTTCATTCTTTTTTGTTCATTATTTCTAGTGAGGTCCCTAATGTTTTTTTAAAATAAATTCTTATCATTGTTTCACATAATCTAAAAAATAATCTCTTGGTAGTTTGGCTGATGTAACATTAAATCATGTTTGTTATACTGCTGTGGCCCCAACTTGAACAACAACAAACATTCAAATCCTTCTTCATTTTTTCAAAGTGTTTTATGTTATATTTATATGTGCCATTAGTATGTCTCAGTAGCTTAACTGATATTTATTTACGCAGTTTATAATAATTTGTACTTTTATAACATAGTTTCTTTCTCCCTCCTGCTGAATTTTGATAGTAAAACACAGAAAGGCTGATGATTTTGGGGTGTTTATTTTATACCCTGCTGCTTCACTAGAGCTATTAATTTTCTCAATTATTTTTCTCTGAATCTCTCAAATTTTCTAAACATTTCATCATATCGTTTGCAAATAGAAGTAATTTTGCCTTTCCTTTTACTGTTCTTATTGTCTCAATTTATTTTCCTTCTTTTTTCCCAGTGCTAACAATCCTAGCATTATATGGTTGATATATTGTGTGCCTCCCATAATAAGTGCTTAATAAATCTTGTTGAATGATCAGTTGGTTGATTTATTGCATCAAACAATAGTTTAGAAAATGGACATCCTTGCTTTACTCTTGATATTACTGGGAAAGTTGGTAATATTTCTCTGATACAAAAAAAAAAGATCAATTTGTGACATGCCCTAGGTAACATCTGCAAATTTTTAAGCTCTTTGAAAAGAGAGTAATGCAAGAAATTGAAGCAAATATGACTTTCCAGAGGATCCCTGAGAAGGACCCTCTGGGGTGGATAAAGAGGAGAAGGGAAGGAAAAGTCTAAGTTTGACCTAGTCAGGTCTGTTCCCATCAAAACTTTGACTAAAGGAGGACCTTGCAAACATTAAAGGATAGAGAGGATGATGGATCTCCTTTCCATTAATATCCTAGCCACATCCCCTGACTGTAGTGTCTGCATTAGGAGCCAAGAACAGATGGGATCAGATTCACTATGTTTAATAGGAACTTCATGGGCATTCCAGGAATTAGAAAAAATGACTTCTAGTATCCAGGAGCTGAGAATTATGTCTATGGCACATTACTGTGTGCTATCTGTAGTTAAGAATGTTTTGCTATCCCTTGAACTACATATGTGCTTTTGGGAAAGTTTATTACAGACACTTTGCGGCAGCGGGAGAAGAAATGTTTCTAATGTGTTCCTACTGCATCATATTACTTAGCTCACTGAGAAATTTTTGACACTTCTAATTTTAATATAAATTAGACTGCCACAGTGGATAGAGGATTGATCTGGGAGCCAAGAAAACCTAGGTTCAATACTACCTCTGATATTTTGGCTATGAGTTCCTGAGAAAGTAATTCAACAACATGTAGCTCCAACAAATGGACTATTTGTTTCTGATCTGAGGTAGTCTTCTGAGCTCAAATTGATCTGATTAGCCAGTGATATATATATATATATATATATATATATATATATATACACACTTTGACCTTCACATTTTGATGTCATCTTGGTCCTCTTTGAGTTCAAAGGGCAACTATCTATCTATCTATCTATCATCTATCTATCTATCTATCTATCATCTATCTATCTATCTATCTATCTATCTATCTATCTATCTATCTATCTATCTATCTATCTAACTAGTTTTAGGCAACTATAAGATTATAAATTGCAGAGAACTTTCAAACCTTCATTGCTAGAGGGAGTTTCACTCAGAATTTCCCTGACAGTGAAATAGCAGACCCAAACCCTATTCTTATCCTAATATATAAGATATTACAGTGGCAAATCTCAGATAATTTTATCAGAAATACCTGAATCAGTGAAATGACAGGGAAGGATGAGGATACATATTAACCAATTCTGGATATATGCTGTTCTGATAGTATTTTACAATTTGATATAAGAAGTCTCGAAAGTGAGACCATTCTTTCAATAATGTTTCACAAGCAGGTAAACTAAAGAAAATGTTTGCTTTGGTGCTTGGCCATGGTTGTATATTGATCTCTATTAGAAATACAGAATCAAGAAACTTTAAAGTTGAAAAGTATCTTATGGACTACACAATTCAGCTTAGACCAAGACAAGAATCTCATCTACAACACACCCTAAAATGGCCAATGCAGCCTTTTCTTGAAGACTTCAAGTGAATTAGCACCCAATAGTTCCAAGAGCAGTGCCCATTATTCATGTTGACAAATAATGGAGTTGAGACTATGGGACTCCTTCCTACAAAGATCTCAGGCCAACCCCAGCCTGACCCCTTCCCATCCAAACTCCCTACCTGTTAAGAGATATGGATGTTCACACTTAGTCACTATCTATAATGGTTCCATTAAAATGTAGGACCACCATACTTTACCCTCATTCCTGAAACTGGACACAAAGAGTCACCTGAGCTTATCATCTGCTCTTCCACCATGCCCTCCAGACCTACTCCTGTACATTGCCACTTCCCCTACCAGTATACACCAATCCTTTCTATCTTTTGAATATGTATTTTCCTACACATTTTATCTCACCTAGCTAGAATCAATCAATACATATTTATTAGGAGCCTACAATGTGGCAGGTATTAGGATTGGTTCTAATTACAAATACAATAAGTTAAATCATTCAAGATCACAAGGATTGTACAATCTAACAGAGTACAAGCCCTGTGAGAGCAGGGGCTATCTTACTTTTCTGTAATGTATTTCTCATGCTTATCACAGTGCTTGCAAAACAGTAAGTACTTAATAGATACTTTTTCATTCCTATCCACTCCACTCAAACATTCTTCATGCTGCATAATCCTAAGACCCTTCAGCACTCTAAGTGCCCTTCAGTGGGTGCTTAATAGTTTATGATTGCTAGGATACCATGCCTCTCCTAAGAAAGCATAAGAATATTTTTTTGATATGTTTTGTTTGTGCGTCATAAAAATGTGTTGATAAATATCGAACTTATATTCCACCAAAAGTCACAAATCTTCACATTAGTTTTGAACTGGACATCTTTAACCATTTTGTATTTGTATTTTTTAAACCCAAGCATAGAATTTTACATTATTCCCTGTTACATTTCATCTTAGATTTGTTCTAGTATTCTAGTCTGTCTAGTGCTTTCCAGGGATCCTTATTCCTCCTAATTTTGTATCACCTACAAATTTGTTAATTATGTCATCTAAGACTTCAGCCAAGGCACTGATAAAATGTTGAACAGCATAGCGTGAAGTACAGATGGTCCAGACACTCCACTTAAGAAACCCATCAAAGTTGACACTGAAACATTAACTACTATTTGGGTACGTCCATTCTACCACATTCTGTCCTATACCTGCTATCTAAAATGAAATGATAATGCATTCCTGAACACACTCAAGAAATTATCAGTCAACTTTTATAAGATATTTGTTTGTTATGGGATAATGAATGAAATATCCTCTGGAGTTGAAGTCAGAAGATTTAAGCTGTAGTTCTGATTATATTCTGAAGACCCCCTAACAACCATCTTCCACACCTAGGTGTGTGTGTATATATATATGTGTATGTGTATGTGTATATATAATATAGCTAATAAAATAAATTCTTCATATCAGGGATGAATAATCCTTTTCTTTCTCTGCCATGGAAGACAAAAAAACAGAACCAAGGCCTTAGAGGAGTAATTTAATTTAGATTTATGTTTGATGGGAGAGTCATGTAAAAATGTTAAACTAATATAATTTTTTAAATTAAGACTATACTAACATATACTATAATATGAATATGACATTTTAATTATATAGTTTTCATATTATGCAAATTTCATGGAAGAATGAGAAGGAAGAAAATAGGAAGGGAGATAGCTAGAGTGGAAGAAAGGGGGAATGCAAAGACAAAAATTGAATTCAGGGGAGAAATGATGCAAAAAATCATACAGAGGAAGTATTTGAAAAAAATATAAAATGAGGGAGAGAAGGAGACTTTAAAAATGAAAGAAATGAGAAGACATGATGAATAAGAAAAAAGACTTATTAGGTCCTAAACTACTAGGCAAATTATTTTTATAATTTCGTATTTTTCACTTAAATTTTTGTGGCCTATTGCTTTTATAATTGTTCTTTGATATATTTATTTTAGCTTATATTCTCGTTCAAAGTTCTTTGTTCGTTATTTTTAAACTTCAGAATCTCTTCTTTTGATAGAAGAGACACAATAGCACATCAGCAGAGAAATTTTCATCTGAAGCAGAAACCAGAATGACCATAACCTCTAGAAATTGATGAAAGTCATACCAATGAAGAGAGTTTCCCTACTTCTATTTCTATTTTGCCTTAAGTTTCGATTCTGAGAAACATTTCTTCTATATAAATACTCAGCAGACCATGAAATTTATACTGTTCCTGACATCATGTTATTTCTAGTCTCCATTAGACATACCTTTTTCTATCAAGGAAAATGATCTTCAAATAAACTCACAATCCAAAAGTTTAAAATAACAATACTTACACATGCAAATAGGAAAGCAATTTATTTTACATTGTCTGAAGGTTCAAATTGCAGGCATAGTCAAGTTGCAACACTGCTTAGATGGGGACAATTACTGTTGATGTGACAAGTTCTAGAAGTTACATGTGCCATCTTGAGCATGTTTATAGAGGCTCCTCGGGCTTTGACTATCTTTGATTGATGTATAAAAATAATTTAAATGTAATATAATCATATATCATATTTATTTTATAAAATGATTATATGAAATATGTTATATAAATATATCAATACATATAATATGTAAACTATATTGTTTTAATTTGGGTTGTCATAAATAACATTTATTAGAAAATATGCATATGATAGATAGTGGATAGATAGGTAAATAGGTAAGATAACTTTGATTGCTGCAACTGGAGGAGATGCCTTTTGGACAAAGAATGGACAATATCATTTTTGTTTTGTTTGCATGGTGTAAGCTGTTGCTCTTTTCCTCTACCTTTATTGATCAGCTCAATCTAGCATACAAGGAGTTTCAAAAGAGCAGCAGACACAAGGCACTAGGGTGAGAAGCAATGGAAAAACCTGAGGGGTGGGCATTACCTTTAGAATGTAAGGGAAAACTCAAAGGTAAAAATAAAACTAAATGTGACAAGTGCTTGAGTATTTGTGGTAAGACTACCTTGTTGCTCAGAGGCACCATACTATATAAGAATAGTTTCATCAAGAGTTTTGTCAGGGTGATTGGGGTAAGGTAGGGGTAGAGGCTTAGAAGTAGCACCAGGAACAAGAGGTGTGAATGACATTGGTCTCAGATATTTGAAACAGAAAGAAAAATGAATGATGAATAAAAAGTAGTACTGAGAGTAGACTCTTAAAAGAGATCTGCTCATTTTCCCCATTTAAACATACTTTGGCAAATTTTTGTTGTTATTGGACTTGATGATGTTGTTTAATCAAATATTTACTTAACATAATGCTTAGTAATTATCACTGTGCCTGGGATATAGTGGCCAACTAATAAGTTCTTATTGACTGACTGACTGACTATTTGATTTTTTTTACTACTTTCCAGTGTATATTTAGAAAGGAATTGATACATCATTTAATACTTTTTATATTGCTTCTTATATAGTCTAATTAGCTAATGTTAATATCATTATTTTCACCAATAGAAACATAGAACAAGTACCCTGGTCAATAGGAGAATGAATCACTTTGGGGCTAATTTCTTAGCCTGATATATTGAAAGCTGTAAGGTACCTCAGAGATGATCTAGTAAAATCACATCTTTTTTAGCAGCTGTGGAAAGAGAGGTCCAGAGAGGTTGTAATTTGTCCAAGGTCATGCAACTACTAAGTGAAGGAGACTGAATTTGAACTTACACTTTGTATTGCATCAGAATGCCTCTTACGGAGATGGGAGAATTCATTAATCCATCTCTCCCATAAAATCATTCTAATGGCAATCACTTTTTTTATTCCAGGGGTAATACCAAACATGACAAAGGAAAGAAGGAAGTAAAAAGAACAGGGGGAAAAAAATCTCCATTCTAGAAGGGTCCGGTTCTCATTTCTAAGACCTTATGAGGTAATTCAAGGAAGAAGCTAAATCCTAAGCATTCTTAGAAAGATGTAGAGAAAACAAAAAGAAGCAAAATTGTAACCTAACCCAAAAACAGTGTTCAAATCATATTTTTATAATTAAGGAAATATATGCTTACATTCCAGATGCTGGAAAGTAGGGGAGAAGGGGTTAAGGAGGATGATGGAAGGGAGGGCAAATGGGAGGAGGAAGAAATTAGAAGTAAACACTTTTGGGGAGGGACAAGGTCAAAAGAGAGAATAGAATAAATTGAGGGCAGGATAGGATGGAGGGAAATACAGTTAGTCTTACACAACATGACTATTATGGAAGTCTTTTTCAAAACTACACATATATAGCCTATATTGAATTGCTTGCCTTCTCAGTGGGGATGGATGGAGAGGGAGGAAGAGAAAGAAGTTGGAACTCAAAGTTTTAGGAACAAATGTTGAGAATTGTTTTTATATACAACTCGGAAATAATAAATACAGGTGATGGGGTATAGAAATTTACCTTGCCTCACAAGACAAGAGAGAAGATGGGGATAAGGGAAGGGAGGTGTGTGATGGAAGGGAAGGTAGATTGGGGGAAGGAGTAATCAGAATGCATGGTGTTTTGGGGTGGGGGGAAGGGAGAAATGGGGAGAAAATTTGGAACTCAAAATTTTGTGGAAATGACTGTTGAAAACTAAAAATAAATAAATAAACATTAAAAAAAAAGAAAAAAAAGAAATTATTGAAGGGAAAACAAACCAATATGCTGTAGTTATATAAAGGGAATTATGAATTTTCCACTTATTCCCAAGTTGAGTTTTATGAGTGAAACAGTAGATTCTCTTCCAAGGACAAGAACTTTGAAGTCTCACAATTTGAACATATGCATTTTGCATTACAGAAGACAAAGAATGCCAGGAAAAGGAGAACACAGCAGGAATAAACCCTCATTGGGAAAGAGGGAAGGAAAATGAAAAGTTATGATGGCAATCAAAAATAAGAAAAGTAAGAAAAGTGTGAAAATGCAGCATTTAAATATACATAGAAGGGAGAATGAAATTCAGAAATAAATAATCAGGACAATTTTATTACTATTTTGTTAAATCTATTGAAATTAATATATACTTTAAAAATAATATATTGCTTCCAACTCTAACCTTCACCTTAATTGCATATGCCTTTGACTATCCCTAAATGCATTCCCTCTATACCTCTGACCCTAACTTAAATGTGTTTCTAGCCCTAACCATATTTAGAGTTTCATGTACAGTCCTCATTTCTATTCTTTGTTGACAATCTTGCTAAGTTCATAGAAAAAAAAAGAAAATTTTCATAAAGGGAGAACCTATTTCTCTCTAACTGGAAAAATATAATCCAGTGACCATCTGAGAACAGTTACCACATGTTCCACTTGGCATGACACTGGTACAAATCAAGTTAAAGAAACTACCCTAACCCTCCCCATTTGGGAACTCAATGAAAGTCAAACAGAACTGAAAGGTGTAGAATGGAAAGTCCTTGTCAACAGAATTGACAGTGTAAAACACAAAGTACTGGTTTAGACTCAGAGGACAGAGGTTGAAATAATAACCCTAAGGCTTATCCACTGTATGACTTCAGTTAAGTCATGTAAGTTCTGTTGGCCCCAATATCTTCATCAATAAAATGAAGGGGTTGGACTACATGGTTCCTGAGATCACCTATTATTCTAGATCTATGATTCTAGGACTAGTAGAAATTATATATGGACACTGAAAACTGAACACATCTGCAAATTACTTAGTCATTCCTGCTAACAAAATTTTCAGAACAGGATCCTGAAATTAAAAACAAGTTATCTATACACCACTGACACAAGGTAAACACCAAGCTTTCAGAATGGTAGGCCCTCAGATTAGAGTCCATTTTAATTTGAGGATCCTTTGCTGCCATCTTGTGCTTATTACTGCTGCTAGCTATAGACATTACAGCTCAGTCCTAGCAAATAGCTATTGCCCAATAACAATCTGTATTTTTCCAAGATCAACAAACGTTTTGATGTGCTAAGGGGCCCAAATAAGGACACCATCTGTCAGCTATATAACAAGCCATCGTAGTAAGAACAGAACATTCATGACAGCTAAAATGTACTGATTCATTGATAATATAAAATATTTTCTATTGTAGTACACAGAGGAGCATCCATTAATCTCGGGGCGGGGGGGAAGAATTGAACATTTGAAATTAAAGATAACTCAAAAACCATAAGGTCCAATTAGTTACTCAAAGAGAATCCTCTTATACATGCTCTCCAATAAGAAAGCATTCAGTTTTTGCTTAAAGACTTTTAATGAGGGAGCCTACACCCACCCGAGAGGTAGCTCATTTCACTTTCATATGCCCCAAATGGTTCAGCAATGACATATTCTACAATTCTTCATTTTCTTTTTTGCCTTTCAACCACAGTGTAACAAACTACAAAGGTATTTAGGCAAAAATGTTTAGAAAATTTGAATTTAGAAAATCTGAATTTGAATAATAAAGAGTCAACAAGTATAAAAGTCTCATTTTACATGTAAAATTGGAAAAGGCAAAATGATTTGAGGTTAATTTAAAATTTAAACAAATCTCTAAAGGAATGATAACACTTGAAAGGAGGAACAATATATGTGACAGGGCCAAGCAAATGATCTTATTGAATAATTTTGACTACACCATTTTAAACTAAATTTCAATAGTTCTTCCTTTGTGACATGAATATAAGACTGTACTTTAAACACTTCAGCTATTATCAGCATTTTATCAGAAAGTTGCTTTTTCCTTAAAATATTATATTTAAGAAGTATTGTATTTCTAATTTTGATTTCAGTTTTGAACAGTCATTTTTCCCAATGGAGTCCATCTCTGATGTTGTAATGAAAGAAAAATGGAATAGAGAAATCACTTAAAAGATATTTGCTTTGTAGTCAGTTTTCTACATGCATATTTTTGTATAAAGGGTGAAATAGCTTTTTGTATTAGCATTATATCCACCTAACTGGATCAATTTATAAATTGAAGTAGTAAGTAAAAAGGAAATTTACAAAAGTTTCATTTCAACCACTGTTGTGAAGGAAATGGTTGATTTTCTTTCATCCATTCATTCAAAAGTAGTTTATTGGGTGAAAAGAAGTAAAGAACATTATACTTGGACACAAAAGATTTCATTTTAAATCTTGAAGTTAATACTTATTAAGTATAATTTTAAGTCAGATACTTAAATTATCTAAGCCTCACTTTCCTGATATTGGGGATATTAGGTTTGGCACCATATATATCTCATAGGTTTGTTGTAAGGAAAGTGTCTAATAAGCCTTTGTAATGTGAATGAGAGTTAAAGATCTTCACCACTCATTAGTGTCCTGCCCATTAAAGGAAGTTTGATTAGAGGAGATTTGTTTTGTAAGAAGGCTCACACCTGTTGTTAATTTCTAATGAGGCACTGATTCTCAAGGGTTGTGATGCTTTCCGGCTCTGAAAAATGTATAAATACTCTGAGGTGAGGTTTTGTTTTGGGGCTTACTCATTGGAAGTGTTTGTTTGGCCAGATGAAACTCTGGGCAGCTGCTAAGGAGCTCCCCCTGGCTTTGAAAATTCAGATGTTGGTGCTTCTCTCTCTAGTAACTATGTATGTATGGTCAGACAGTTATCTGTCTGTTGATCTGTAATGTATGTATTGCTTACGGTCAGACAGTTGGAAGCTCTGTCTGTTACTCTTTACTTCTGTTTGTATTTTCTCTGAAGTTCACAATACTGACTTTTTTCCCCTGAACTAAGTGAATGATATATGTGCTTGATTAAAGTAAACTGTTGAACCCTCAATAGTTGCTTTCCTTTTAGAAAAGTAGATCTAAGAACCTGTACAGCAGGCCCTCCTGTGTATGCTAGGGTCCTTGCTGTTACCACCTTAAAGCACTTTAGCAATTTTGTTATGAATTACCATGAGGATGATGATGATATTAGTAATTAATAAGAATAAGAATGCTTATATATACAAGGTAAAGAGAAAATACCACTGTAAAAAAGACATATAGAAACATGTAAAAATATATAACTCAATAGGAACTTTTTATATTAGGAGCTACTCAATGACAACTACCCCACCTGTTCCTTCTCATCGATTACTTAGTATAATGGATACAGGACTTGGGGACGACCTTAGAAGGCAGTAGCTTTAACTGCTTCATTCAATAAAGAGGCACAAATATATGAAGTGATTTGTCCAAGTTCATATAAGAACCTAGATTTGCCATTATATATCTCCTTACTTTAGGCCTAATTTTAAAAACACTCTTTTAAACAAGACTCAGTTAAAATTCTAAAGTAACTCAGGGTCATAGTATCATTCCAGGCAACCTAATAAGTCACTGTTATCTCATCAAAATTGAGGCATCTCTTCTACCACCTTTTAGCAATGATATCAAGAAAACATATTCCTCTAGTAGCTAGTTCTGAGAGAAAGAGAGAGACAGAGACAGAGAGAGACACAAGAGACAGAGAGAGAAAGACAATCAGAGAAAGAGAATGAAAAAAAGAAAGAGTAGATTTTGCTCTCTCTTTCCTTGTTTTTAGTCATTATCATTCCTACAAATTATGCAGCCCCCTGATATCTATTTCTTCTTAGGTTGGAACATAAAGATCCCAGGAAAAATGATGGCTATCCAGGCAGCACTTCTCACTCACCTTCTAATTAGTCTTTGATTATTGAGGTGTGTAAGTCCCTAACATGGGGAGTTTCTATTCACTCCCTGAAATACTCTATGCACTTCTCTTTCTTACCCTGATTTATAGTGAATACAGAATTAACATATAATCAAAGGTCTTGTTACAGTGTTTGACATTTTACAAGCTGGTCCAGTCTTCAACTAAAAGAGGGTGTTGGGTCTTTGGATTCGTGTAAACCTGTTACACATATTTTAATATAGGATATAGTAAAACAAGTTTTTGCTTTCCTATAAGAGGTGGCCTGTGTCATCACTGGAAGGACATTCCCTGAAATGAGAAGCTGTCTCATTTTGCTGTCTATCACGACTCAGGTGAAGCAATCATTAAAGACCAATTAATTTATTTTACCTCAAGGAAGCCTTCCTATTAATTGAATTTCACAAGTACCTTAGGATTGAGAAAAGAGAGCTTATAAGAGCAGAGAGAGCTATTTGATGATTGTCAAATGCACAGCACTAAAAATCCTACATACTCATTAAATACTAAAATGGATTTCTGACACATACACATTTTGTGTAAATTTGGAAAGCCATGACTAAATTTTCCCTAAAGCCTGATGACACAAGGATAAATCAATAACTGAAATTTCTGAGCCTCTGAGAAACCAAATCCAGAATTCAAGCTAAGGTTAAGGAAATTTAACAAGGCTAAATAGCCTATCCTGTTCTCTCCTTATAAATATTATTTGCTAACTATTTATGGGCTATGTGGCAAAGGACCTGGTATTAAAATTCATCTTAGTTATTTATTACAAATTTAATTTTGGAAAAATCCAGTCATATTCCCTTACTTGTTATGTGTCCCTGGGCAATTTCTTTAACTTTTGTCCCCCCTCAGCTTCCATATTTATAAGATAAGAATAACAATAGTTCCTTCCTTTTGAATTTCTTATGGCGATAAAGGCTATGATATTTGTAGAGGAATTGAACTAGATAATTTCTGAATTTGCTACCAGTGATACATTTCATGAGATAGAAATTCAACAGATCTATGTATATTTGCATAGTTCAGGGAAGCAAGTAGTGCCCAGTTCAGGGCTAAAAATGAAGATGAGAAAAAGTAAAACAGAGCGATTACTGATGGCAGAAAATGAGACTATATTGGCCAGTGATGGTTATGGTCATTGTGATACAGAAGGAGAAGAAGAAGGAAACATGACAACTCTGAACTTGCATAAGGAAGGGATTGTTGTGATGAAGGTCTTTTAAAGAGATTTTCAAAACCACTGTGAATGGGGATGCTGAAGTGATAAGGCAAAACATGAAAAAAACAAAAGATCATTGAAATGACTAGGGTGAGATTATGATAGGCTACTGATGATAGTAAAGAGCCTCATTTTTCACATCTGACTGAATGTAAGTAAATGAGCAACGGTAATTCTAAGGCACTAGGGGGAAGCCAAAGAAGAGGTAAATTAATATTCTCATATTTCCAAAGAAGAGGTAAATTAATATTCTCATATTTCCAACAAATCCTTCAAAATCAAATATCAAAACTTTTTTCTGGTCTTTCCAATTACCCACACAGAAATGATCTCTCTCTCATCTCAAACTCTGTAGATCTTACCCTTTGGAAAACTATCAGGCATTGCCTTGAATTTTCAAAACCTGACCCTTCTATTTGGATGACTCTTGTCCTTGAACTAGATTGTTGGAATTATCTATACACTAGTAAGAAAATCATCAGATGCAAAGACAAGAGACTGAATTTTTTTCATCTGTTCCCTACTAGCTCTGTGTAATAGTAATTTAAATGGAAAGATCTTTCTCATTAATTAATAGGCTCATATGATCTGCTTGGATCCCTTGGAAGTCACATGTGATGGGAAGAGCTTTCTGAAGAGGCAGAACTGGGAGGAAGTGAGTGAATGAGATCAGGTCAGAGGGGTAAGAACACAGGCCCAACTGACACATTGTGACAGTTGATAGTAAGAAGGCCCTGGCTGAGGGAGGGGAGGTTTGATAATGGCTTTGCCCTCTGCTGTGATTATGTTTATTAGCTTCTTGGTCACCATGATGGATTTTGCTTTCAGTTATGGGATTTGGCTTTCTGATGCTTAAATAAATGTTTTTATTCTGCCTTCTGTATGGAGAGTCTTTTATATTTTGTGATTGAGAACTACACTAGCATATTCATAGTCACTACCAATGCTGTGAATATTGCCTCGGTGAAGTATTCTGTGCTTCTGGGTCAGTCTTTCAATATTTTGGGGTCTTAATTTTATAATACTTTTATTACACATTTCAGCGGGTTATTGTGAGGATTAATTTAAGTAGTGCATATAAAGCATTTAGTAAATAATGGATTATCATATAGGTGTCAGTAGTTACTATTATTTTAGTTTGTTATTTGTCTCCACTAAAGGCGGACTTGCATCTAATGTGGGACAGATTGCTAGAACTAACCTTGGCTCACCCCATGCTTCTCAGAAAGCAGTGAAACATTTTCTCTTCAGGAGAAGAACCAATGCTAATATTCTGCCCAGGGCATGGCCCCTCCTTTAGATAATACCTACTTTTCTCCCTCATCTTGATGCAGATGTGAGTGTGAGTGCTTACAGATTTTTCAATACATAAATTAAAACATATTTATTAAGTAGTGCCTACTACAATACCAGCACTGGGCTGGTAAGCTGACAAACAAATAAATGAAATTATCTCAATTCTCACAAAGTTTAAGGATTATCTTAAAGGAGACAATAAGGACATGTCTACATACATACAGAATAAAAATAAAGAGACTAAATGCAAGTACATACAAAGAAGTCAATTACAAGGTAGTAGGAGACTGAGAATGCTATGACTTTAGGTTATTTTCTGAGAATCATGTGATTCCTGATGCTCCTTCCAATCACCGATGGACCCATATAAATCCTGCAAGAAACAGCTTCCCTGGTATCCAAAAACTGAATGAGCTAAGCACAGGGAGGCTTGTCATCAGATGAAGAGCTGTCATGTGTTGGATTTTCTTAGGAGAGAAAAATTCACAAAGTGTACTTTGTATGAAGGGTTTGTGATCTGCGTTGGTAGAGGGAATACTTACAGATGCTTGAAGCATAAAATTGTACATTTGGGCAGGGTCAGCAAGGATTCTTTCTATCTTCTCTCACCTTGCACATTTTTATTTGCTATTTGATATGGCTAGTATTTTACCTTAGCACTGTCACAGATGAAACAAAAGGGGCAGAATTGTCAGCAAGTCATATGTGTTATCTATATACACAGCTAAATAAAAAGCTAAAGCCACTGAGCAAAAGAGGAGAAGAAAAAAACTAGCTTAAAAGTTCAGCCTGGTGTTGGTCCTGAAACTACTGGAATGAGAAAAGCTATCAGAGCTCTCAAAAAACAATTTTATTTAGCTGAAGAGGCTTTGCCTAATAAGAAAGGGCAATTGAATTGTAAAATTAGAAAAACAGCAATGGTTGCCAACATCCTTTCCAGCATCCAGCATCCTTTCCCCCCTATCAGGAAAGCCTGAAGCTAGCAGATAAAAGCAGAAAGGGAGCACTTCTCTTGTACGGAATTTTTTTTAAGATTCACATTCTTTTTGCAAATCTTGAATAGCTTTAAAAAAAAGAAGCCAAATGAGATCTTTTTATGAAGGAACTGTAGGATTTTTAATTGATTTTTTGTTTATGACTCAGTGTGTGTGTGTGTGTGTGTGTGTGTGTGTGTGTGCATGTTTATGTCAATGGGGAAGTCTTTTGTGTCAGGCTATAGTGCACTTTCTTGAGCTCTTGCACTATAGAGCATTCGCAAGAATGGAAGTGATGACCCTGTCACAAGTCAGAAGCAACTGTTTTTATTTTCTATATCTATATGTATATATGTGCATGGATCTATCTATCTATCTATCTATCTATCTATATATACATATGTACATATATAGACAAAGGACAGAGGATGAGCTGAATATGAAATGAGGATATCTAAAAAGTAAAATTAATTGTTGAGAGGAATGAACTGGAAGAAAGAGAAAGGGAGAGGTAGAATGTAGTAAAACATCTCACATAAAAGAGGGAAGAATGAGCTTTTACAATGGAGGGGAAGAGGGGGAAGGTAAGAAGGAATAAGTGTGCTTTACTATCATAGAATTTGGCATAAGAAGGGAATAACACACATTCAATTGGGCATGGAAATCTATCTCATCCTGAAGGAACGCAGGGGGAAGGGGATAGGAGAGGGAGGATAATAGAAGGGAAAGCAGATTGCGGGAAGGGGTCATGAGAAGTAAACACTATTGTAGGGGAACAGGTCAAGGGAGGGGATCAAAGAAATGGAGGGCAGGACAGGATAGAGGGAAATGTGGTTAGTCTTTCACAACGTGACTGTTATGAAAGGGTTTTTCATGGCTACACAAGTATGACCTATATTGAACTGCTTGCTTTCTCAGTGAAGGTGGGTGGGGAGGAAGGAAGAGAGGAAACACAGAACTTAAAACTTTAAAAATTAATGTTAAAAATTATTTTTGCATGCAGCTGGGAAGTAAGATGTACAGGCAATGGGGTATAGAAATCTATCTTTCTCTATAGGAATATAGAGGGGAGGAGGATGGGAGAAAGGATTTATAGAAGGGAGGGAACATTGGGTAAAGGGGTGGATGGGGTGCACACTCTCCTGGGGGGGAGAAGAAATGGGGAGAAAATTTGGAATTCAAATGTTGTTGAAGTGAATGTTGAAAACTGAAAATAAATAAGACCATGATAAATACATAGATAGATAGATAGATAGATAGATAGATAGATAGATAGATAGATAGATAGATAGATAGATAGATAGATCCATGCACATATATACATATAGATATAGAAAATAAAAACAGTTGCTTCTGACTTGTGACAGGGTCATCACTTCCATTCTTGCGAATGCTCTATAGTGCACTTTCTTGAGCTCTTGCACTATAGAGCATTCGCAAGAATGGAAGTGATGACCCTGTCACAAGTCAGAAGCAACTGTTTTTATTTTCTATATCTATATGTATATATGTGCATGGATCTATCTATCTATCTATCTATCTATCTATCTATCTATCTATCTATCTATCTATCTATGTATTTATCATGGTCTTATTTATTTTCAGTTTTCAACATTCACTTCAACAACATTTGAATTCCAAATTTTCTCCCCATTTCTTCTCCCCCCCAGGAGAGTGTGCACCCCATCCACCCCTTTACCCAATGTTCCCTCCCTTCTATAAATCCTTTCTCCCATCCTCCTCCCCTCTATATTCCTATAGAGAAAGATAGATTTCTATACCCCATTGCCTGTACATCTTACTTCCCAGCTGCATGCAAAAATAATTTTTAACATTAATTTTTAAAGTTTTAAGTTCTGTGTTTCCTCTCTTCCTTCCTCCCCACCCACCTTCACTGAGAAAGCAAGCAGTTCAATATAGGTCATACTTGTGTAGCCATGAAAAACCCTTTCATAACAGTCACGTTGTGAAAGACTAACCACATTTCCCTCTATCCTGTCCTGCCCTCCATTTCTTTGATCCCCTCCCTTGACCTGTTCCCCTACAATAGTGTTTACTTCTCATGACCCCTTCCCGCAATCTGCTTTCCCTTCTATTATCCTCCCTCTCCTATCCCCTTCCCCCTGCGTTCCTTCAGGATGAGATAGATTTCCATGCCCAATTGAATGTGTGTTATTCCCTTCTTATGCCAAATTCTATGATAGTAAAGCACACTTATTCCTTCTTACCTTCCCCCTCTTCCCCTCCATTGTAAAAGCTCATTCTTCCCTCTTTTATGTGAGATGTTTTACTACATTCTACCTCTCCCTTTCTCTTTCTTCCAGTTCATTCCTCTCAACAATTAATTTTACTTTTTAGATATCCTCATTTCATATTCAGCTCATCCTCTGTCCTTTGTCTATATATGTACATATGTGCATGCATATATACACACATGTACATATACATATATATATACATACCTACATACAAATATACTCATACATACGAATACACATATATACACATACCAACACATAAACAATATACACATACATACATACAAAAACTACCCTAATAGGTCTCATGAGTTACAAATATTGTCTTTCTGTGTAGTAATATAAGCAATTCAACTTTAATGAATCACTTATGGCTTCTCTTTCCTTTTTACCTTTTCATATTTCTCTTGATTCTTGGATTTGAAAGTCAAATTTTCTATTTGGCTCTGGTCTTTTTTAACAAGAATGTTGGGAAATCCTCTATTTCCTTGAAATTACATTTTTTTTCTCTGAAGTATTATACTCCGTTTTGCTGAATAAGTGATTCTTGATTTTAATCCTACCTCTTCTGACCTCTGGAATATCATGTTCCAAGCCCTCCAGTCCCTTGGTGTAGAAGCTGCTTCCATAGTACTTGAATTGTTTCTTTCTGGTTGCTTATAATATTTTCTCCCTGACCTGGTAACTCCGGAATTTTGCTACAATATTCCTAGGAGTTTTCCTTTGGGGATGTCTTTCAGGAGGTGGTCAGTGGATTCTTTCCATTTCTCTTTTGTCTTATGGTTCTAGAATATAAGGGTAGTTTTCATTGATAATTTCTTAAAAGATGGTGTCTAGGCTCTTTTTTTGATCATGGTTTTCAGGCAGACCAGTAATTTTTAAAATATCTCTCCTGGCTCTATTTTGTCAGTTGTTTTTCCCATGAGATATTTCACATTGTCTTCTACTTTTTTTCACTCTTTTGGTTTTGATTTATAATTTCTTGATTTCTCATAAAGTCATTAGCTTCCATTTACTCCATTCTAATTTTGAAAGAATTATTGTCTTCAGTGAGCTTTTGAACCCCCTTTTCCATTAGA
Source organism: Notamacropus eugenii (assembly GCF_028372415.1). NCBI lineage: Eukaryota > Metazoa > Chordata > Mammalia > Diprotodontia > Macropodidae > Notamacropus > Notamacropus eugenii. The sequence continues at coordinate 402,463,006 of NC_092876.1, forward strand.
CCATTCTGCTCTTTAAAGCATTCTTCTTCTCATTGACATTTTGGACCTCTTTTGCCATATGGGTTAGTCTATTTTTAAAGGTGTTATTTTCTTTGCATTTTTTTGGGTCTCCCCAAATAGTTGGTTTGTTTTTCATGATTTTCTTGAATCACTCTCATTTCTCTTCCTGATTTTTCCTCCACTTCTCTTACTTGATTTTCAAAATCCTTTTTGAGCTCTTCCATGATCTGAGACTAATTCATATTTTTCTTGGAGGCTTTGGATGTGGAAACCTCGACTTTGATGACTTTGATCCTCCTTCAATTGTATGCTTTGATCTTCCTCATCATAACAAAATACCTTTTCTATAAGAAGGGACCTTCTATAGTCTTATTTTCCCCTTTTTGATCATTTTCCCAGCCAGTTACTTAATTTTTGACTTCTCTGTCAAGTGAAGGGTGTCCTGCCTTAAGTTTGATGGATTTTGTACAGCTGGTTTCAGAGATATCTCTAGGGATCTGTGAATTCTCAGTTCCTCCAAAGTGGTATGATCAAAGGAGAGATATCCTCTGGCCTGTGCTCTGATCAATGAGCAGCCACAAGCACTCTTCTTTTTTTTTTTTTTTAAATTTAATTAATCCATTTATTTTCAGTTTTCCACAATCACTTCCATAAGTTTTAATTTTCTCACCTTCCCTCTCCTCTCCCTCCCTGAAACATCATGCAATCTTATATTAGTCCTACATGTACATTCTTATTAAACACATTTTCACCGTAGTCATGTCGCATAGAAGAATTAAAATTAATGGGAAAAACCATGAGAAAACAAAACAAAGCACAAGAGAAAATAATCTGATAAGCACTCTTTTGTGCCCTAGAAATGTGAGTAGGATTGCCTCTCCATAGCCACTACCAGTTCTGTCATGACAGCTTTTCTCCTTACCCTAGTGCTGCCACCCAGGACTGTGACCCAGATCAGCTACTCAATTTCCTGAATATCTGCAGGCTGAGAGCTCCAGAAGCAGCCATTGGGTAAGCAGTGGCTGCCACTATCCTGGGGCTGGGCCTGGGGCTGTGGTGAACCAAATTCCTGTCTTAATGCAGGCGTTAGAACTTTCCTCCTTAATTTTGAAGCTGTCTTTGGCATTTATGCCTTGAGAAGTATGAAAACTACTATAGCTGCCAGTGATTCAGCACCATGAGGCCTGTTCCATTCCCACCTATGCTGGTATGGCCCATGCTTGGCTGTGCTCTATTCGAGTCTGATGCAATAGACCCTTCCAGTTGGCCTTCTAATTTGTCTTGGGATGGAAATCTGTTTCACTTTTCCATTTTATGACTTTTCCTGTTCTAGAACTTGTTTAGAGTGATTTTTTTACACTTCTTTGAGGGATTTGGAGATAGAGCTCAGGTAAGTCCCTACTTTCACTCTGCCATCTTGGCCCCACCCATGGAAGTCTCAGAGGCAGCTATTTTTGACAATATATTGAGTCCTTCATTACTCTCAGGGGTATATTTATGTAACAAGTTATAATTATCTGATGGGGAGGTCAGAGTAGTTACAGAATGGAAAGTGATGTTCCTGGAGGAAAAAATAATTATGTTTGTGTGTACAAATATGACCATGAGGTTTTATATGGTTTTTATGGGAGGTAGAACACAGAGGTAATGAGAAAGAAGAGGCAGTATCATAGGAGTCATAGTATTTTTAAAGGAATTTATATTACGTGTCTCTGTATTATGAATATATTCATTTAATATCATTTATCCTCCACTGATTGTGTTTTAAAATAATAGGATTCCCTTGAAAGGCCAAGTGTGTTGAGCCCAGTATCAAGCTTGATTAAACAAAGTGTATATGGAAGAGGATATCATCATATACTTTCAATACATTTTTGAAGTGAAGGCACCCCAAAATCTCAGAGGAAAATGGAAGTAGAGAAGGCTAGAGAAGACAAGTTTGTTCCACCTCAGAGGCTCACAGGAGGATCTATATGAGAAAGAAGAATCATGAGAGGCAGACTTTGCTTTAGGATTAAGATGTTTCTGGCTGTTCCAGGAAGATAAGATTAGTCTGACATCCAAGGAAGTTTCTTATCAGGGCTCTGGAATTTAAAAACAAAATTACCATGCATTTTTTTTTTACTTTAATTCTCAATGAAATTTGATTTAAAAGGAGCTGAGGATAGGTTGAGAGAATAAACAAACAACTCACGTAATAAGACACAGTAAACTTCATTTATTCAGTCTTCTGTTTCTTTTTCTTTGCTTTAAATTCTGACTTTATTTTTATAAATAAAAAATTTATTTATTTGTTTGTTTGTTTGTTTTGTTTTATTTTTCCCTACATAAATAACTAAACTATTTGAATTTGGATATGGGTAATATAAGGGGCTGGAGATCATTATTCTTAAAATATATGAAATTGAAGTCTAAAGGTCAATCCTAAACCACTATATTCAGCAGCAACACTTCCATTTCTCCCAGAGCCTCCAACGTTTGAAATATAGAGTCTAGGAAGAGAAATTTAAAAAGTTCTATAAGGACTAGCTATATCCTTGAACTTTTACAGTAATGGTACAGTATCAAAGCAAGGTAATTTTTCATTAGTTGATACTAAAAATGATTTTAAGGAACATAGCATGGAAAATTTTGAGAAGTGATCTGAAGACGCGTACTAAAGTGCAGAAAGTCACCACTGATTCAAAGATGTTAGGGAACATTCCACTAGCTGAATGTGGTGATCTCTTAAGAGTTTTATTTATTCAGAAAAAAAGAGAGGATGCAAAACTGATCTTTTGACTTTCTAATAATTATGTTTGGGCAATAGAGGATGTTGGCTTCCTTGTGTAAGTGAATTAAAAATTACGAGTTATTAAAGCATAACACTATGCCAACTCTAAAGCACAAATACGTAGGATGATGCTAACATATTTTTTTCATGTTTCACTGTCTCTAAAGCCACAAATTCTCATTATTTACAGATTAAAAGATTCTGCTATAAAGTTATGAGCATATCTAGGATGTTACCTTTATCTGTTGTTATTTAACATATTTCTAGAAATGCTAGTAATAGTGATGACAAGAGCATGAAATTAAAGTCCCGAAAATGGAAAGCTGAGACTATCTCTTCATGCAAAAGAGATGAAGCTCTATTAGAAACTTCAAATTTCACCTGGAAAACCAGAGTATTATCAAAGAAACTCAGATTAAATGAAATAGCATTATAGAAATAAACACACAAAATTTTCATCCATTCCATATAGAAAATGACATCATTTAGAATAACTTTGAAATCCATAAAACCAGTCTACCGAAACATACCAAACATATACAAATTTAAGTATGAAACCCTCTTTACAAAAAAAATTAAAAAAAATATTTACTGCTTGTGCCTTAGCTTTACCAATGTAATAAAATGACAGTACCTAAATTATCTTACAGATTTAGTGCTATATTAATCAAACTATTAAAACAATTACTTTCTAGACCTAATCTAAATAATGTCAGAGAAAAATAGCTCTAGAATCTCCAAGGAAATAATGAGAAAAAAAAGTAGAAGTAAAAAGAGGACTTCTAAATAAAAAGGACTTCTAAACAATAACATATTACAAAATAGCAATCATCAAAACTACTCGGTACTAGATGAAAAAAATAGAAAAGAGGATCTTTGTAACAGAATAAATAAGGAAGGAAGCATTTTCATTCTATACAAATTGCTGTGAATCCTGGAAAACGATTTAACAAAAACACAAATATAAATAGGGTAGCTTATACCATATCTCATAGCATATGCAAAATAGATAATTAACTCTGAGAGAAAAGGGCATATCTTTTTTTTTTAATGAATAAAATGGATGTAAATATCTTTCTCAGATAAAGCAAGGTTGAAAATTTTAACCAAATTCAAAATAAATATCACAGAATAAAAAATATACATCTTCAAGTGCATGAAATTGAAACTGTTTTGCATGAAAAAAATCAATGCAGTTCAGATAAGAAGGGAAATGATCACAGGTAAGAAATAAAATCATTTCATTAAATATCTCAGATAAGGCTCAAAGGTCCAAATAAGCAATGATTTAACAAAAATTTATAAGACTAAGAGCTATTACCCAGTTGGTAACTGGTCAAAAGATAAGAATGAACAGTTCATAAAATATTTATAAATATCTTAAATATTCTAAGAACTATCTCAAAGAATACTACAATTTACTAATCAATTTGAAAAGCAAACTAACACAGCAATAACTAGCTTTTATTTTTTCCTTTAAGGTTTTCAGAATGCTTTACATATTTGCTTATTTGCTCTTCACAATCACTTGGGAAGATAAGGTGCTGTCATTATTCAGATTTAGAAATAAGAAAAACATGAGAAAGTCATTAAATGAATTGCTCAACCATTCTGAGGCCAGATTTCAACTCAGTTTTTGCTTATTCCAGTTCCAATACTCTGTCCACTGTGACATCTGCAGTTTTTCAACGTAATTCACTCAGTCAACTATCAATTATGAAACAGCTACTATGTGCTAGGCCAGGGGTGAAGAACCTGCAGCCTGGAGGCCACATGTGACCCTCGAGGTCTTCAATGCAGTCCTTTGACTGAATTCAAACTTTACAGAATGAATCCCCTTAATAAAAGGATTTGTTCTGTAAAACATTGACTTAGTCAAAAGGCCACACCCAAGGACCTAGCAGGCCACATGTGCCCTTGAGGGTGCAGGTTCACCATCTCTGAGCTAGGCTCTGAGTTACATACTGGAGATACAAAGAAAGGCTAAAATAGCTTCTGCTTTCAAGCAGTTCACAGGATAATGTAAGAGGTAAGATGTAACAAACTACATACAAATGATACATAGAGAGATATAGATAAATATTATGTTGAAGGTAAATTCATAGAGAAGGCACTAATTTGGAAAGTGGACTGGAAGGAAGTCATGGAAACTAGAAAGTGGAGAGGGGGAGGAAGAGAGTTCTAAGGATGAGCAACCAGCCTGTGAAATGTTTAGAGTCTAGAGAAAAGAGTGTCTTAGGTGAGGGAAAGTATGGTGGCCAATTTGAAGTTGCAGAATATGTGACAGGGGTACAAGCAAACTGGAAGAGTGGGAAGGGGCCAAGTTATGAAAGGCTTTGAAAACCAAACAGAGTTCTTATTTTTGATCCTGAAAGTAATAGGAAACTTCTGGAGTTTATTGAGTAGGGAGGCTGACTGGGTTAGATCTGATATTTAACAGCAGAAGAAAAGATGGTTTGGAGTGAGACTGGACTAAAGGTAGAGACACCATCCATCCAAGAGTCTATAACTGTATTCTAGGCATAAGGTGATGAGGGCCTTTACCAGAGTGCTACCAGTGCAAGGAGAGAAAAGTGGACCCATATGAAAAATGAAATAAAGGTAGAAATCATGGAATATAAATGGCACTTGGCTGTGGGAGCAGAAGAGAGTGAAGAGTTAAGGATTCCTAGTTTGGATCCTAGGTGCTTGGGAGGATGTTGCTACCCTTGATAGTAATGGGAAAGTTAGAAAGAAGAGAAATTTTTAGCAAAATATGATCAGTTCAATTTTGTACTTGCTGAGTTTCAGATGTCAACAGAAAATCTAGTTAAAAATGCCTAAAAAGGCAGTTGGAGATGTGAGTCTGGAGCTTGAGAGAGTAGGACAAGTAGATTTGTGAGTTATCTGAATAGACATTATCATTTAAACAGTGGAAGATGACAAAAGATAAAAATAATAAATATTGGAGAAGTGAGACAATATGGTTGTTAATAAAATGCTGGTATGATTGTAAATTGGCTAAACTTCTGGAAAATAATTGGAAATTATGCTAAAAAAAGGAGGTAAAAAATGATCGTACCCTAAACAAGAAATCCCACTTCTAAAAATACATCTAAAGGAGGACTAAAACAAGAAAAGAGGCTCCAAAAGCACCAAAGTATTCATAGCAGCACTTTATTTTTGTGATAGCAAAAAATTCGAAGCAAAATAGATGCCTACTGATTAGGAAATGACTATATAGGTTGTGATACAACAAAAGTAATGCACATTTATGATCTCTGTATGCTATTTCCCTACCATTATTGATTTTTGTCAATAATTTTCCTCTCATCAAAAAGAGACAAAAAAATTATTCTTCATATATGAACTTGTATACCTACTAGAATATATGAATTTGAGCTTTTTGTGATAGAATTCTAGGCAGTTCTCAAATTCATAACAAAATCACTAGATATGATTAAAAAATAGAAATAATTATGAACTTGTTTCTCCATCCAAACAGTGCATTCCAAGGCCATAACTTGGACAAAGAAAAAAGATATGTAATCCTCTAGGGGAATTTAATACATCTGATACTAGAAAAGCATGTGAAGTTATTTCCATAGCAACAAGTGTCAAAGGAGATACAGATCCACTGGAGTGTGAAAATTTCAAATTGAAAAGAAAACATTAAATGGGTGAATTGGAATTGTTTAAATTTTATACATATGTATACCTAGACATATATGTAAAATTATATATTCATAAATATGTTTATCTAACATATAATTTGTATATGTGTATGCATGTTTATCACAAGCAATTTTGATCAATTTGCATGATTAATTGTACAAAGATGCAGCCACACTATTTCTTCCCAACAAGTATAAAATGCATTTCTATATTTTTCAAGTTTTATTGATACTTTTTGTTTTAATAGTGTATTCATTTCCCCAAAAAATATACTTTTTTCCCTATCTGGCAAGACTACTCTTATAAGAAAAATTACCTTAAAAAAAGTTCAGCAAAACAAGACACCACAGTGATGTCTAACAGCACATGCACCCTTCACTCCCATAATCCTTTATGTCTCCAAGAAAAGATGGAAGATACTGAATACACACACACATATATGCACAGACACACATATGTATATTATATATACCTACACACGTGCATATACATATGGTCTCTTGATGAGACCTAGAGAATAAAGCTAGAAAATATGAGAGAATGGACTCCCTGTTCCTTGGGGGAAATCATTTGGCACTATATGTAAATTTCAGCTTGTACATTTGAACTCATCTTCACTTATTTATTATAACATTGACATTGATTCAAGGAACAATTATCCTCATCCTCATAAACATTAACTCTTAAAGTTGGTTTCAAAAAAAAAAATAAAACCCATTAGTTGTAGATCTGATGTTTCGTTCCTCCTTATTAAAAGGTGGAATATCTAGGGCACCAGAAAGTCAGGAAGGTCTGATTTCAAATCCAGCCTTAGACGTTTACTAACTGTGTGATCCTGGTCTCATCATTCAACTCTGCTTGCCTCAGCTCCCCATCTATAATATGAATTGGAGAAGGAAATAGCTTTACCAAGAAAACTCCAAATGGGGTCAGGAAGAGTCAGACATGACTGGAATAGCTGAACAACAGGGTATCATGATGGAAGTGATGAATATGAATGCAGGTAAACTGGGAGAGTTGCATATTCCATGAAATCCAAATTAAACTCCTTAAGAATTATGCAACTATACTCACATATAAACATTTGACAATTTTTATCTTATATTTCCCCTCTAGAACAAAAAAAAAAGTCTTCAGGAGCTGATGGTACTCATTCTTCCTCAGTTGATTTGATTACAGTGGCATGTCTATCAAGGATGCTTACTGATTTGTTCCTTTCTAAAAATGACTGAGGAAATGGTTTTAATGAAAAAGAGGCAGCAGGAGATCTATGTTCAGAAATTAGCATTGCCACAAATGCCTGACTTGCTGTTTGACTTTAGGAAAGTAATTTCGTTTTTCTTTGCTCTCAATTTATTCACTAATAAAACAGAAATTGGAAAAAAAAATGTAATTGCCCTTCCTACCTCTGGGATTATTAAAAGGATTAAAACAGGTGAGGTAAAGGCATACCCTTTGACCTAGCAATAGTACTACCAAAAGAAATTTTTTTAAAAAAGGAAAGGACCCACATGTACAAAAATATTTATATCAGCTCTTTGCTGGGGGTAAACAATTAGAAGTTGAAGAGATGCCTATCAATTGTGGAATGGCTCAACAAGGTGTGGTATGTGATTAGGATGGAATGCTACCATATTATGCAGAAAAAAACCTAGAAAGACGTACATGAGCTGATGCAAAGGGAAATGTACTATCTACAAAGTAACATCGATATTGTAAGATGATTAACTCTGAATGACTTAACTATTCTCAGCAATACAGGGATCCTACACAACTCTGATGGACTTATGATGAAAAATGCTCTCCATCCCCAGAGAAAGAACTGATGGTGTCTGAATACAGATTGAAGCATGCTTTTTAAACTTTATATTTTCTTTCACAGCATAACTATTATGAATATGTTTTGCATGACTACACATGTATAATCTATATCAAATTGCTTGTCTTCTCAATGGGGGTGAGGTGGGGAGGGAGGAAGGGAGAGAATTTGGAAGTCAAATTTTGTAAAACAAATGTTAAAAATTGATTTTACATGTAACTTGGGTAAAGATAATAATAAATAAAGGCTAAAAGATCAAAAAGGTGAGGTGAAAGATATTTAAAAATACAAATCAATATAATATACAAGGAATTAATTAGCCTCAGAAAATTTTAACCATGGTCAAGTTCTTACAGATCTTCTATTCCACCTCTAATTTTATGTATAAGGGAACTAACACTTACTTGTACGAGTACAACTTCACCTGAATGGTAGGTCCAATGTGAATGGAAGTAAAAGGAAAAGAAATTCGAATTCAGAAAGGAGCCTACATCACGGCGAGAGTCCCTAACTTCTGGACCACTGCAAAATGTTGATTACTGAAGAAGTAGAAATCTGATCCTATTGACATGAGCATCCTGGTCAAGAGTTTTGACTTTCCTAGAGAAACAACTGTGGAATTGGGATCACAGAATGAAGGAGACCATTTTCTCTTGTGTTATGTTTTGTTTTATGGTTTCTCCCATACATTTTAATTTTTCTGTGCAACATGACTAAGGTGAAAATGTATTTAATAAGAATGTATGTGTAGAACCTATATAAGATTGTATGCCATCTTGGGGAGGGAGGGGGGGATGAAGGGGGGAAGAATGGGAAGGGAGGGGAAAAATCTAAGATATATAGAAATGATAGTAGAAAACTGAAAACAAATAAAATAATTAAATTAAAATAATTTAAAAAGAGTTATGACTTTCAAGTCTTTGATTCTTGTTCATCACCAAGAAGTCTATATTGGATTGTCAAAGCCTGGAAAAGTCTAATCATGAAAAGATTGGATTCCAGAATCCTGGGAATTTGGAACAACATGGCTGTATTACAATGGAAATCATTTCACCTCTTTACAAACCTGATTAACTTACAAGGGGGCTGGTCTAACTTTTTGTTTATATATTGCATGCTGTGTACTTTATATACCAGCTCATAGCCAGCCCTTTTATTGCTGCCAATCTGTTATATATCTTTATGTGATATCAGAAAATTGAGAGATAGTGCACTTTTCAATGCCCTTAGAATAACCACTTATCCTAGGTTCCTCCAAATGGTGCCAAATTCTCTTCAGAAAGCAAGAGCTTTCTAATCAAGCTCATTATCTGAAGCAGTGCCACTCCCTTACTTTTCATCTCCAGTAAATTAGGTTAATTTGCATTAAAGTTGTTTGATACTCTCACATTCCCTGGAGCCTTGCATGGTAATCCCTAGAGTTCCCCAAACCCTTTGAGATCCATTCCAAATGTGTAGCAATCTCAAAGTGAGGAAATAAAAAGACAGGCAACCATGTAATTTCTTCCTTTCTCTGCTGAATACTTATCTGGATAATGACACCATGTTAACCTGTGAGAATATGTCTTCTAGGATGACTGTGACAGGAAGACACAGGTTTCTCAGAAAAGCAACAAATTTATATTTCAATAGTGGCACATTAGTCAGGGAGCAGAGTAGAAGATTATGAATATTATTTCCATCTCTGGGGAACTAAGAAAAACTTCCTGGGTAAAATAACCTTGAGGAAGAAAAGGATATTCCAGATGCCACCTCTTGAAAGTCTACCTATTTCCAGAATTCTTCATCTTTCAGGAAGATCTTCTTGTGTTGCTCAGGACATTCATCAAGGAAGATAGGAGAACATTTTTTTTCACTTATGCTGCCTAAATTCAGTTAAGTTTAATCCAACAAATATTCAGTGCCTATTATGTATAAGACACTGCAGGGTACTTGGGGAAAAAGAGATGGAAGGCATAATTCCTGCCCTCAAAAAGCATGCAAGCTGTCAGACAGATACTGAATTCCAAAGTTTCTGCTTTTTTAACAAGTCCCCAATATACTGCCATTCTTTAGTAAATTCTTCCCGCAAATGTGAAATAATCTACAGCAAATTTCTCTGATAAAGGTTTTATTTCTCAAATACATAGAGGACTGAGGCAAATTTATTTAAAAAAAGTAAGAGCCATTTCTCAATTGATAAATGGTCAAAAGACCCAAACAAGCAGTTTTCATAAGTAATCAAAACTATCAATTATAATATGAAAAACTTCTCTGAATCATTACTGACTAGAGAAATATAAATTAAAATAACTCTCAGGTACCACCCTATACCTAGCAGATTGGCTAAAATGAAAGAAAATGAAAATAGGAAATGCTGGATGGGATGTAGGAAAATTGGAACACTAATGCATAGTTGTTGGAGTCGTGAATTGGTCCAACCATTCTGTAGAATAATTTAGAATTACGCCCTAAGACCTTTCAAAAATGGTCAAAGGATATAAACTGGCAGTTCTCAGATGAAATTAAAGCTATCTATAATCACATGAAAAAATGTTCTAAATCACTACTAATTCGACAAATGCAAATTAAAATAATCCTGTGGTACTACCTCACATCCATCAGATTGGCTAATATCACACAGAGAAAAGGAGAAATGTTGAAGAAAACGTGGAAAAATTGGGACACTAATGCATTGTTGGTGGATTTGTGAACTGATCTAATCATTCTGGAGAGCAATTTGGAACTATGCCCAATGAGCTATAAAAGTGTACGTACCCTTTGATCCAGCAATACTACTGCTAGATTTGTATCCTAAAGCAATCATAAAAAAGAGGAAAGATCCCACATGTACAAAAATATTTATAACAGCTCTTTTTGATGCGGTCAAGAATCGGAAACTGATGGGATGTCCATTAACTGGGAATAGCTGAACAAGTTATAGTGTAAATAGGATAACAGTATTATCTGTCTGAGCAGACAGATTTAAGAAAAACCTGGAAAGACTTATAAGAACCGATGCTGAGTGAAGTGAGCAGAACCAGGAGGACATTGTACGTAACAACAGCAACATTGTGCAATGATTAACTATCATAGACTTAGTTCTCAGCAATAAAATGATCCAAGATAATTCCAAAGACTGATGACAGAAAACGCTAACCACATGGAGAGAAATAACCGTGGAGTCTAATTGCAGATCAAAGCATACTGTTTTCATTTTGTCTTTTCGTTAATTTTTTTCTTTCTCATGGTTTTTCCCTTTTGTTCTGATTCTTTTTTCACAACATGACTAATGTGGAAATATGTTTAACATGAGCATACATATATAACCTATACATTGCTTACTCCCTTGAGGGGAGAAAAGGGAAAGGGAAAAAAATCTGGAACTCAAAGGGTAAAGGGAAAAAAATTTGGAACTCAAAAGTTTACAAAAGTCAATGTTGAAAACTATTTTTATATGTAATCAGAAAAAATAAAATTCTTTTAAGAAAAAAAAATACCAAAGTTATTAAAGTGTGAATAACTTTTGACCCAGCAATACAACTACTAGGTCTCTTTCCCAAAGACATCAAACAAAATGGAAAAGAACACACGTGGAAAGTTACAGGAGTTCTTTTTGTGGTAGCAAAGAATTATGGATAAGCTGAATAAGCTGTGGCACAGTTATCCTTTCCACAGTGCAGAGATTAGGGGCATGGCACCCCCAAAACTGGAAAATGCATGAAAAAAATTTAGCCCTCCCTTCATACAGAGAAGTCTGTATATGATATTAAAAGATAAAATATTTTATATTAAAGTTACATATATTTATATTTATTATGCATTTCTGAGTTTCTAACTTTTTTCGGTGTCATCTGCTAGCCTTCAGGTGTCATCTGTGGCTTCCATGAAAGTCCCCAAAATTTCCCATTTAATTTCTTTTGCCAACCTATAACATATTGAAACAACAATGGAAAAAGTCATGATGTGGAAAGGATAACTTTATATGATTGTAATTAAATACATTAAGAAATGTTTTAAGAAATGCCAAGAAGGATGGGTTAAGAAAAACCTGGGAATACCTGTATGACCCAACGCAAAGTGCAAAGGACAGAATCAAGGGAACATTGTACATAGTAACGGAAATACTGTAGTGATGATCGGGATCAGGAAACTTTAGGTAACTCTAATCAAGACAATGATCCAACAAAATGATCCATGGGTCCAAAAGACCCATGATGAAAAAGTCTATCCACCTCCAGAAAGAGAACCAATGAACTCTAAGTACAAATTGAAGCAATTTTTTTTTTCATTTTCTTTATGTCTCTTGCTCCTTTTTTTTTTTTTTTTGGTAACATAGCTAATATGGAAATATTTTATATAACTTCACATTTATAATTGATATTATATTGCTTTCCTTCTCAGTGTGTGGGGGAGGAGTGAGCAGGAGAGAATTCAAAACTAATTTTTAAATGAATATTAAAAATCAATCAGTTCTTCCTTCCAACTGGTAAAAATTATACTTCCCTTCAGCCCCACTAAGATGGGGCTAGAGGTGGGGGTAAAGTACAGCAGAAGTGGGAACATCATTTTTAGCTAGGGAAATTAGGAAAAACTTCATTGAAAGGATGACCTCAAGGAAGAAAGGACATTTCAGCTGTCACCTCCTGAAAAGAAATACCCATTTCAAGATTTCTACCTCCTTCAGGAAGCTCTCCTTGCTATGTGGTTAATTAATAGTCAATAAATTAATACATAATATTAATAATGATTCACTTTTATATCATGTATTAAAAACACTCTTACAAAGTTCTTTCCTCATGTGAATAATTTTTAGAAGAGCCCATATTTGACTTCTGGTTAAGATGGTGATCTGAAAGGTCCTAAAGAAGTCCAGCTTTTCCACAAACACAGCAGCAAAGTTTTGAAAATGCACCAGACAGAAGAATGATAGAAAATACTAAAGCATATAGAGGGTAATAAACTCCTCTAAGCAGTCCTAAGACTGCCCAAGAACCCCGCCAGGGGCTTGTGGACATCCTGAATGGTGACTATGCAGGGAAGGAGAGAGCCAAAGTCACATGCTGGAGACTAACCCAAAGGGAACCCTGGACTGGTAGAGCAGCTGGGTACAAAGTCAGTGCCCATAGCTCATTGCTTGGGAAGAAAGAAGCACACAATTCAGGGTTATCTGGGACCTTCCAAAAGGCCTGCAGCTAGTGTTTTGGCAGCCCATGCTGGAGTCATAGCAGGGAAAAAAGCAAGCACAATGTTCAGAGAGAATCAGCATCAGGGGAACCTATAAGATGATCAAAATCAGCGTCCTAATCAGTTACTGCAAAAGTATAATCAGTACAGCAAACAGGAAGCCCCACCACTTGGGGTCTTACAGGAAGCCTATAACCAGCGTAATCTATCAAATCTGATGGTGACATAGCCAAAATAGGTGTCAGAGCTAACTCAATTGGTAGAGATTTGAGCAAAAGGAAAAATGAGAAAGTCTGTGGCCAAAACCTATTTGGGACTGCCAGGAGACAAACCCAGAAATCAGAAATTCTGGCAAAGGGTGAGGCCAAGCCACTCAATCCAGAACTGCAAGAGCAGCAACTTCCAGACTAAAGCAGAAATAGGACTGAGCAGGGACTGCCAATACCACTGATGAGTTCAAGAAAAAATCAAGTCTGGCCTTAGCCCAGAGTTATAATTCAGAAAATGAGGCTGAAGACATGAATAGGCAGAAGGAAATATGAAATACTCTGATGAAATAAAATGGAATCAGAAAATCCTATGAGGTGAACTCAGAAGAAGATAAAACCTCACAATAATTACAAATGGAGTATGAGAGAAAGAATTGCTTGGTCATGAGGAGCCCAATAGTGGCTAGAAGAAATAAAACAAGAGAAGAAATGGAAACTATAGTTCCTGAAGAAAAAAAGATGAAGAATAAATTGCTTAGAAGATAAGGTATAATATCTTACCTAAGCATTGAGCTCACTTAAAAATAAAGCCGAAAAAAGAGAGCTGGACAATATTAAGAGTTAACAAAGAAAGGGCAGTCAAAATATTGTAAAACGTCAACAAATGTTACATACCTACTATCAAATACAGCCAACCTACAAAATAAATTAAAGAGAATTAATTTATGTATAACATATCCCTTTAAGGAAGAAGTTCTTTAGCTGAGGGTCAATGAACTTTAAAAAAATATTTTGATAACCATATTTTAACAAGATTGATTTCCTTTGTGATCTTAAGATCTTTATTTTTACACATTTAAAATCATTCTGAGAAGCTTTTCTAGACTTTAGCTTTATTAGACTGCAAAAAACTGGTGTCCGACAAAAAATTTAAGAATTTCCACTTGGAGTTATTTTTCATTGATATAGAACTGTTTAGTGCTAAAAGATTAGGAGAAATTTCTTTTGCATAAAGAAAAATAATTTAATCAACTGGTAAGGATATAAAGCATTGCCTTTTATGTTGATAGGGGAATACTTTGGTGTCAAAAAAATGGAGTGGAAAAAGAACTTTGTGTTAATCAAAATTGCTATGATCTTTGAGAAGGGCAATTATTTTTAAATAAACTTAAACATCTTAGTTGCAAAAATGAACATAAAATAATTTTGGATAAGAATACAAGTTTAAATCTCCTTGTAAAGGATTCAGGATGTTTCCTCTTTCATAAGTAAACATTTTGATGTTTTTAAGGGTCAGAGACAATTTGTATTTGTTATAAAATTTAAGTATATATAGAAACAGTCACCAAAGGCACAGACTATAAAAGATGAGAGTTACAGGGCACTGTGGTGCCACAGCTGATTGTATGTGTTGTAAGGCTTAAAAGGGCAAAATCCACAATTTTTAAAAAAAATCAAATAACTATTCCAAGACTAAATAAGAATTGTTGATTGCACAGGATAGGTTTGATGAATTTTTACATTATAAATGAAATGTGATCCAGTGATGTTATTGAAGTGTCTAGAAAGTAAAAAGTGAAGAAACAAAAGGGGATAACAGACCAGTTCTATGAAACTGTGTGAAAAATCCACAGTTAAAAGAAGGCTTTAACCATTACACTCCTGACTGGTTGAAATCTTCAGTACTTATCCCTAACCATTCTCCTGAATTTCAATCCTGCATCACCAACCTCCTATAGGAAAGGACAAACTGAATATCCTAGAGGCATTTAAAGATCAATAGTTCTGAAACAGAACTCAATTATCTTTCACCATAAACATATGCCTCTTCCACTCTTCTGTATTTCTGCAGAAGGCACCACCATTCTTCCGGTTTCATAACTCTGACATTATTCTAGGCTCTCCACTCTTTCTTACCTCACATATCTACAATACCTCACTTAGCCTCTTCTGCCTGATCAAAATAGGCAACAGGGGGCTCTGACCCCCTCTCACTTAGACAATTGCAACAAATTTTCCAAAAGTTCTTCCTGGCTGAAGTCTCTCCCCATTCACATTCATGATCCACAGTTACCAAATTGATTTTCCTTAAATTCAAATCTCACTATATCACTCTCCTATCAAATAAACTTCAATGATCTCTAATTGTTTCTAACATGAAATTCTTTATCTTTAAAAACCCTTTTACCACACTCTATGATCCTCCAAAATTCTCCTCTCTATTGCTTACATTCCTACATCTCCTGTTCTTTGGCAGCTGATAGCAGATAAAGTACTGGGACTGGAGTCAGGAAGTCCCAGGTATAAATTTGGCCACATGTTTTCATGACATTCCCCACTAGACTAATAGTAAACAATAAAACTTTTATGAATCATATAATCCTGTGAAGGTCTGACAAATAATCTGCAGACTAAACTAAAATAGTGGCATAGATAATGAGATTCTCTCACAGGACAAGGGGGAGAAAAGAGTGCTGGAAACTGCAAATAAAATTAAACTCATGGAACTGACTGGACCTTGTTCTGTTTTGCTACTATTCTCTGTCCCACTCTTTACTAATAGTCCATAATCTATACCAGAAATCTCTCATTTCCATATGAACGAGTCAGGGGTGGAGAGTAAATTGGAGAACATTGTACTCCACACACATCTATTCTGTCCCACTCATGAATAATACAGTCAAGACCACAAGTCTGCCATCCCATCATGAAAACATCAGGTTCATAGAGTAAAATAAGTCAGAGATAACTCCACTCAAGAAGAAGTTGTACTTGACAACAAATGCAGTGCATTTTATACTTTGTCTTTTTGACTCTACACTAGAAGTTCTCTCTATTGATAGAATCTAGAATGTAATCAGATCTACTTATCTGAACCAAAAAGAGGAGAAAACTATATTTCATTAATATAACAGGATTTTAGAGATGGAATGTCTTTGAGGGTTCTCCTCCACAAAAATAAATTAACTATCTTTGGTCCCTTTTACTCTTTTTTTTGATCATTTTACTAATAATAGTACTTGTAAAATGCCTTTAATCATATTTTCTTTGCCTAAAACCAATCCTACTTCTATTCCTAGGACCCTGAGAATGCTATAATTTTGCTTTTGCCTAATTATGTTTTTCATTTTTTAAAGAAATATTTCATAGCTCTGGACAATTAATTTTATGAAGAATGAAAAAAAGTGATCCAGTAGCACTAATTCCTTATTCTTCTCCATCTCCTAGAAGATTTTTAGCTTTTCATTTTGACTGCATCTATAATCTGAAAAGACTATTCTACTACGTTATTCTGTAAATACAGAAGGAAGGCCTGTGATTTCCTTGTCATGGGAAATCCCAAAGGAAAAAATAAATGCCTTTCTACCAAAAAAGGTCAGCAACTTCTCTGTAACTTATAGTCTCAGATAATTATCTTAGGAACTAAGGGGCTAAGTAACTTAACCAAAGTTTACAGATAGTATGTGTGAGA
The DNA here is from genome assembly GCF_028372415.1 of Notamacropus eugenii. Classification (NCBI taxonomy): domain Eukaryota; kingdom Metazoa; phylum Chordata; class Mammalia; order Diprotodontia; family Macropodidae; genus Notamacropus; species Notamacropus eugenii. Next base: position 402,480,099 of record NC_092876.1, read on the forward strand.
AGGGGATCTTGAATTCAGGTTTTCCTAACTCAGAGACTCTTCAATGTCTACTACACCTGACTGACTCTTATGTAAGGAAGTGATGATGGGAAAATTATATTTTCTTGGGGATGGGCTTATTCAGTGATCCATGACACTTGTGATTGACAATAACCCTGAAATAGAAATGAAATCATTCTACAGTTGGATTGAAAAATGGCACCATGTCCTGTCATAGAAAAAAAAAATCAGTACAATATTTCTATGGACACTAACTAACTGAGGGTGTATCCACAAACATTTCAGTTCTTTCTTTGCTTGATGTCTAAACCATGTTTTACTGTCTATTTTTTTGATTTGTTTTACACTGCATAAAATGAAATAGAATGGAATAGTTGGTCAGAGTTCATTTACAACTGTGTTTGAACTTTATCTGAAAATAATCAAAAGTATATAGGGTATGTACCAAAAATAAGCACTAGAGTAGGCTTCATGATTATCTCCAGAGTAATAACAGAAAATAAAACAAAACCTTTAATCTTAAACCAAAGGTCATAATATAAGCTATCTGATGAAAACAGCAATGACATTCATGAAATTACTGACTGAGCACTGGAAAGAACGCAGGAAATCATCTAGTGTCCAATGCAGTCATGCTACTCTGGGCAGAGCTGAAATTCAAGCCTTAATCCTCTAGTTCCACCCAACATTCTTCTTCTGAATAATTGATAACAATCAGCTTTGATACAAGCAGTGAAATCAATGAATTTGTAATTGATCACTTAAATTTTGTTTCTCAATTGCATTTCCACAAATGCTACCTCTATCTTGCTTTATTAAAAGATATAAACCAATAAAAAACACACCTTTTATGTCTCCTGTCTTACTTCTCTACCTACCATTGAGAAATCAAGTCCAACACAAAACATTACAAATATGTATAGCTGACAACTGAGGAAACTGAGGCAGAGGTTAATTGACTTGCCCAGAGACACATACTGGGAAATGTCTGAGACCAAATTTGAACTAAGGAGTTCCCAACTCCAAGTCCACTGCTGTCCAGCCTAGTTATTCACATTCAAGTAGAATATAAGATCCTTGAGGGCATCCTGGTCTTTGCATCTCTAGCTCATAACACAAGCCTGTTCATATTAATAGACTCTAAATGAATGAAAAATGTATAGTTGTACAAAATGAATTCCAGTATGAGATTATGTATGTGTATACTCACAAACGTATATACACTAATAAATATATTTATATGTACAAACATTCATATTTACATATGTACTAATGGATACATGTAAGCAGCTAGGTGGCATAGTAGACAGAATGCTGAGCCTGGAGTCAGCAAGATCTGAGTTCAGTACAAGCTCAGATACACACTAGCTGTGTGACCCTGGAGAAGTCACTTAACCTCTGTTTGCCTTAATCCACCAGAAAAGGAAATAGCAAACTACTCCAGTATCTTTGTCAAGGAGACCCCTAATGGAGTTATGCAGAGTTGAACAACTGAAAAACAAGAAGAAAAAATATGGATATATATGTGTATATAAGTGTTTATGTATATGCATATGCATATATATGAATACTAACAATGCATTGATGTATATGTTTTCCCATAGTTCCACCAATAGTTGATATTTTCTTTTTTATTGCCTTTGACAATCTGAGAGCAGAGAGGAGTTTCATTTGTTTTAATTTTCACTTCTTTGTAGCTACTCATAATCATTTTTTTTTAAATGTAGCTCTTAATAGCTTAATTTCTTCCCTGAAAATTACCTTTTCAAATCCTTTGCCTAATTATCAATTAGTGAATGACTATTGTTCTTAAAATTTGAATCTGTTTCCTATGTATTTATCAGAGGAATTCACTGCAAAGATTCCCCTCCCCCAATTTACCTGCTTCTCTTCTAATTTTAGGTGCATTGGTTTGCTTTGTATAAAACTTTTAAATTTTATATAATCAAAAATATTCATTTTACCTTCTATGATTCTCTAGCTCTTTTCTTAGCCATTCTGTCTCTATCCACATATCTGAGAGGTAATTTCTTTCTTTTTCCACTAATATGTTAATAATTTTACCTTTTATATCAAAGCCATGTACCCATTTAGAGTTCATTTTTATATAAGGTAAAGTTGTAGTATATATCTAGTTTCTGCCAGATTGCTTTACAGTTTTCTAAAGACATTTTGTCAAATAGTGACTTATTAACCTAATGTTTAGGTGTTTTGTGTTTATCAAACAACAAGTTACTATTCTAATTTGCATTTATATATTGTGTAATTAATTTGTTCCACCATTTAACCTCTTGTTTTAATTAAAAGTAAGCAATCACTTCTCTTGAAGTATGACGTCTAGTTTATCTGAGTCCTGGTAGGTCCCTTTTCCTCTATCTTTTTTTCACTATTTTTTTTTAGATTCTTGACATTGTATCTCTCCAGATAAAGTTTGTTATTATTTTTTCTAGCTCTCTAAAGTACTCTTTGTTACTTTTATAGGTTTGGCAAAGAATAAATAAATTAATTAACTTTTAGAATTGTCATTTTTATTAAATTGCCTCAGTATACACCAAAGCAATTGATATTTCTCCAGTTGCTTAGATCTTTTACAGCTACGTGACTCAATGGATAGACTGCCAGACCTGGAGTCAGAAGTACCTGACTTCAAATCCATCCTTAGATATATGCAAGCCATGTGACCCTGGGCAAGTCACTTTATCTTGTTTGCCTCAGTTTCTTCAACTACAAAATGAGCTAGGAAAGGAAATGGCAAACCTCTCCAGTATCTTTGCAATGAAAACCTCAAATAAGGTTACAAAGACATGGACATGACTAATTGACAAAACAAAGCAAACAGAAAAAAAGATATATTCATGCAGTTCCTGGCTGTGTGTTAGCTGACAGATTTCGAAATATTTTCTTCGTTCTGTATTTATTTTACGTAGAATTTCTCTTTCAGTCTCTTCCTGCTAGATGTTTTGTATAGCAAATTACAATGGATTTGTGGGTTTATTTCAAATCCTTCAATGTTGCTGAAATCAATTGTTTCAATTAGTTTTATATGTCCCCATTTTACTAAAAAGAAAACTGAATTATGTTCACAGTAATATTATTTGTAGCTTTCCTGCCATCCCCTTATGTTTCTTCTCTTTCCCTCCCCCTCATTATAAAGAGAAAGAGAGAGGAAATGTGCTCATCAAAAGTGCTCTACATTTGGAGAAATATGTTTCTGCTCACGTCTTTCTCTTCTCCTTTCCTCAGTTCACAATCACGAATTATTATTTTTTCTTTTCTTTTAAACACCTAAGTTTTAGAACCACCATTCTTAGAGTTTGTTTTGTTTAGGACTAACGCCTACCTTTATCTACTTTCCTTCTTATTTCCCACTCTTCTTTCTCCCCCTTCCTTTTTGAATGGAAAGTTTTTTCTGTTGCTAATAGTGGTTGTATATACTTTCCTCCTTTGACCAGATCTGTTGACAGTGAAATTGAAGTGTTAACTGCTCCCTCCCTCCATTACTCCTTGTTTGTGTAGTCTTCTACACACACATCCACGTTATATGATATAATTTCCCCCACACTTCCTCTGCCCTCCCCACCTAAGTGTATTCCCCTTCTGCTTTGATCTTCTAAGATCACTGAAACATAATAGAACTATTCCCAGGTCTTCTATCTTATTTAACTTTTTTATGACCCCCCAATCATAATAGAGCTCTGAGGGGACATGTGTATCATCTCTCCATATTACAATGTGAAAAGTTCATCCTTTTTTTTCAACTTCCCGCGATAGTTTCCTCATGTTAATCTTGGTATGTTTATACTGATTCTCATGTTTGTATTTCAAAATTTCTACACAGTTCTAGTCTTTTCATGAAACATGCTTGGAAATCCTCTCTTCAATTAAAAGTTCATTTTTTACTTGATAAGATTATAGTATGTTGATGCATATGTTATTTTTAGATGTAAGCCTATATCTTAAGCTTTCTGAAATATTACCTTCCAAGCCATCTGCTCCTTAAACGGGTAGCTGCTAGACTTTGTGTGGCTCTGATTATGCTCAATGGTACTGAAATTCTTTCATAATGGCTATTACATTATTTTTTTCTTTGACATGGAAGTTTTAGATTTTGAGCATAATGTTCAAGGGAATTTTAATTTTGTGATCTTTTCAGGAGATAAATGATGGATTATTTCTATTTTTGCTTTGCCTTCTGAAGCTAAGATACCATATATTTTGAAATGTGATGCCAGGGCTCTTTTTGAGGTCATGGATTTTATGTATTCAATTGATCCTTAATTAATTTCTCTTCATTTTTTTTACTTCAGTCCTTTATGATATGAAGTGCTTTATATTTTCTTTTATTCTTGTCCTTTGACTTTGTTTTAATATGTTGCCTTATAGCATCATTATCTTTTATATTTCTATTATAATTTTAGGGGATTTGTTTCTTGGATATGGTTCTGTGCCTTTTGTTTCAAGCTGTTAATTCTCTTTGAAATTCTTCCATAATTGTCATTTTCCCTATTTTTTTCCTGTAGAGCTCTCATTTGATTTTAAAGATCCTTTTACTTCTTAAAAAAAAAACAAAAAAACTCTTGTGGTACCACATCATACCTGTCACATTGGCTAACACGACAAAATAGGAAATGATAAATGTTGGAGAAGATGTGGGAGAGTTGAAACACTAATTCATTGTTGGTGGAGCTGTGAGCTGATTCAACCATTCTGAAGAGCAATTTGGAACTATGGCCAAAGGATTACAAAAATGTTCATACTCTTTGACCCAGCAATGTCACTTCTAGGGTTGTATCCCAAAGAGATCACAAAAGTGGGAAAAGGTCACACATGTACAAAAATATTTATAGCAACTCTTTCCGTGGTAGCCAAAAACTGGAAATTGAGGGAATGCACATCAATTGGCGAAGGGCTGAACAAGTTATGGTATATAAATGCAATGGAATACTATTGTGCTATAAGAAATGACCAACAGTCGGACTTCCGAAAAACCTGGAAAGACTTCTATGAATTGACGCTGAGTGAAATGAGCAGAACCAGGAGAACATTATACACAGTAATAGCCACAGTGTGAGAACTGTTTCTGATAAACTAAGCCTTTCACAGCAATGCAAGGACCTAAAACATTTCCACAGGACTCGATGAAAAATGCCATCCACATCCAGAGAAAGAGCTATGGTATCAGAACACAGAATGAAGCAGATTATTTTCTCTTGTGTTATATTTTGTTTTGGTTTGTTTTTTTCTCGTTGTTCCTCCCATTAATTTTAATTCTTCCATTCAACATGACTAATGTTTCTAATAAGAATGTATATGTAGAACACATATAAAATTGCAAGCCATCTCTGAAAGGGAGGAGAGAGGGAGGGGGAAAAAATTTAAGCCTTAAGGAAATGATTGTTGAAAACCGAAAACAAATAAATTAATTAAATTTTTAAAAAGAAATAAAACAAAACCTTGAATAATTATTTTTGCAGGAATTCTAGTTGAATTTTGATATAGAGTTATTTTGTTTTTGTTTTTGCTTTTTAATTGGCACTTGAGTTGCATATATTTTGGAATCATTCTTTTTTTTCCTGTATTCTGTCTTGAGTATCACTGTTTATTCACCATAAAAGGTCTTTATAGTAGGACTCGTTTTTGTCATTTTTATTGTTCATTGTTGCAAACTACTTGTTGATTTCAGGCTTTTTATAATATTTTGCTCTGTATGCTTTTTTGAGAGAATATGTGGACTGAGCTGAGGTACTCTTGGGTACTTATGCTGCTTTCTTTGGGTAATGGATGTTGTTTTATTCATGGATATCAGGGACACTTCAGACTGGGAAACTTCAATTTTTAAGTGCCCCAAATGTCATCTTATCCAGGTAAAATGTCTGTTCTCTAATGCTCCTTGTTTGAGACCTGCTAATTACTGCCCTGGGTTTGGATCTGATCAACACACATATGGGGTTAACCCTGGCTGAAGTCCCAGGATGCCGTGCTTAGCTACTGTCAGCTAGGTAGAAAGCTCTACAGGTTCGGAGACACCAAACTTTAGATTTCCTCTTGGTCTGGGAATACTGGCCTGGCTATTTCCCTGTAGGCTTCCAACTAGAGTAAGGGCAAGAAATGAGAGCCCTGGATTTCTTGATTTAGAGTTAGATAGCTTTTTTTTTTCTTTCTTAGACTTCCTTAGAACTCATTTTAGGACCCTCAACTGCTCCTTACTTTAGAACACCAGTCTTATGCAAAGGTTTTCTATTTCATCTGTCCTGGATTGATGGTTCAGAACTGGGTAGTGAACAACTAAGCTGCCAGCTGGAACAACTATACAAGTACCCTACACAAGTTGTGCCTCATGTAGTGGTCTGAGAACTTTTGTTGATTTGCCACACAGCCTTGATCTTTTTTTTTTTTTTTTCAAGTTTCTATGCTAGAATGTTGCATGGGTGTTCCAGGTTCATCCCCATCCCCAGTATCTCTAGATGTTATTCATCTTTCAATGCTAATTTGGATTGAAAAAAATGTCAATGTGATTTGTTTTAGATTTATTGATCAGAAATTGGTCTTGAAAATATCCTCAATCTTTGGGAAGCTGTTGTGGTGGGGTGCTAGACTACAGTTTTGTTTTTTGTTTTTTGTTTTTTTTACTGTTCTACCACTTTGGCTCCACCTTCCTACCTGGATACTTTTCAAATCACAGAGTTCATCCATTAAAATATTTATAATATCTATTCTAAATCACGACCAGACATTATTTTAAAGTACCAATGATGAAGATTGCTACTTACTTTTTGACAGAAATAATAGCCTCAATACGAAGAACAAGATATACATTTTTGGAAACAAAAAATGTGGGGATTTATTTTTGCCCAATATTTTTATAAGGATTTTGTTTTTCTTCTAGCGGAGAGAGTATAAAGTAGGAAAGAATGAAAATAAATTGATATTAAATTAAAAATAAGTAATCACTGTGAGTTACTACTTATGAGAAATTCTAATGTTGTGAAAGGCAATAGAATGCAGACCATGATATGACTGTTGTTCCAAAGTGGTACCTGGTGCCACCAGATAATTTACTTATGTGAAAAGCAGGTTATCATACCACAACCATATAGTTCATCTCTGGGCTTTGTAAGGTGGGGACATGGAATTATCTTAGCAAATAATATGAAAAAGAAAGACTGTGCAATAGAACGAATAATCTTAAATACAGGAGACTAATGATGAAAGGTGCCTTTTATCTCTTGTTAGAAAGGTGGTGGACAAGAATTGCAGAATGAAGCAAGCATTTTCAGCCATGGTCATTGTGTTGATTTGTTGTTGTCATTGCTTTAATTATGCTACCTTGTGACAAGGGAGATGTATTATTTTGTGTAGGAGTCATTAATTTATTCTATATAATTTAAATATATTTCTCTCTATCTACATGTATCTAGAGATAGAACTATATATCTATTTAACGAGCAATATAAATGCCTATATCTATCTACCTATATCTTTATCTACATATAGGAAAGAATATGAATAAGGCTTTTAAAATAGTATGAAATTTCTTTTTCCATCTGAATCTGCAGAAAGAACAAAATAAATTTTTCTCACCTCCAGCTGGGTCTCTGAGGCAGGGAATTTCCATTCACCTGGCACTATGTGCCATATTCATAAGTCAACAGACTTAGAAGTGTTGAAGTGGATGCATATCCAAAGTGAAAATTAGCTTGAGGTAGAAACTGCTGCCAACAAATGTCTTTGGGTTTATATCCTAGCTTGTCTGGCAGGCGTTTGCTATTTCATAGCAGAGTGGTGAGTGGTAACTCTATCTACTTTCAAATTTTGAGTGATGGTCACTCAGCAGGCTCCTTCCGAAACTAATAAAATATGAGTTAGTCTTCATGAAAATATAAGGAATACAGTCTTGTCTATATTCTCATGTCAAATATCACTGCAAACAAGTATTCCATAATCTCAGTGGTTCTTTTAATTGGGAACAGATGACAGAATTCTATCTGGTCTGTCAGTACATCAGGTTCTTCAGTCAAAACTACTACGTTGAATAAGATGAATTCAAATCTGTGACAGTGACTGACAGTCAAACATGACAGATGACTACAGGATATCTAATCTTCAGAGTAAAGCTTGGACTAAACACTTTCATGCTGCCCTGTTCCCCAAGTGGCAATTTGGTGTAAAGAAGTAGAGGTATCAGGATGAAATGAAATAGGAATTGATATCTAAAGTCATTTTCAGACTTCTCTACAAGTAAAAGTATCAGGGCAAACTGGAATAGGAATTAGCATTTAAAAACTGCAAATCTTAGATGGCATTTTCTTCACTTATGATCTTTCTTTTAATAAGATGGATTAAATGAGATGTCTGGGAAGAGGGGAAAATGGAAGCAAGAGAATTTTAGTAGGAAAAGACACAAAAGCATATATATTTTATAGGACAACAACAAAAAAGGCATATCCCATGATTACAAAAGGAAAATTTTTGAAGCATGGTGCAAGCTTGAGAAAACAATAGCTAATTTAGTATCAAGAACACAAATACTGGAAACTTAGCTGGATGTGAATCATTAATAGCAAGGCAGTCCAGATTTGGAAAACAGATAAATTAGGAGGTGGTCACTTGAATTAAAAAAAAGATTCCTTATCATATAAAATAATAATCATAAAATTTACTTCAATGGACAACTCCCATTGAATAGTCAAGATATAATTCAACTTATACTAAAAAAAAATTATTTATACCCAACTTTTCAAAGATAGGCATTATCAAAACTGAGTGAAATCATATGTTTTTGCTACTGTGAAACTGAACAGTTCAATTAAACATATGTATTAGATTCCTTCAGCAGTTGTCACCTCAACGCATAGAGGAAAGGAGGGAGATAGGGAAAGAGGGGAAGGGAGGAGCGAAAGAGACAGAGACAGAAAGGAGAATAACAAGAACATGAAGAAAAAGTTGGAGGAGAAGAACAGCAGCAATTATGGCAAGAAGAATGAACAATGAATTGGTATGGAATTATGCTCCTATACATCTTTTCAATACTGCATATCTCCATGTCACACTTTGGATTACTAGACTCTGTACTCTAAAAGACATGAGTGCATGTAGACGCACACATACACATTTAATCCACAAGAGGAAGACATTTCAGTTCAGAGTACAAGTGCATTTCAAGTATTTAAGGGGGTTAAAACATGCTATACACAAGGATGTGCCAGAACCACTTCAACGTGGATCATGGAACAGATTGCTAAATTTCATTGTGTGCATCTATCCATGGAAATTGGCAGATATTCAAACTAGGACTTGATTTATTGTTTGATTGACTGTCTAGACTTATGAAAGTAATGGATAAAATATTAATAATGCAAATTAAACTTAAAAGTGTGTCATGCATACTTTTTGTTTGAAAGTCAGTTATTAAACATTTACCTGATACTGCAGGGCAAACCACATCTGAGGTAGCAAAATAATGTCACAAAGGGTAATAATGCACTGGAATGATGCTATGAATTATAAAGGATCACCCAGGGCTTCATATTTTTAAAGTGGGAATTGCCTATAGCAGGTTAACAAAATAATATTGTTCAGGGCAACTTGCTATTAACATAGATTCAATGATCACATCTGTATAAAAGTCTCCTGGATCTATATATCCAATTCTGCTTTCTTTCCTGAGTTCTGCCCTATATCACTAACTGCCTGCTGGACATTTTTACTTAGATGTACTATAGACAGATGATGAAACTCAACATTTCCAAAAGATAATTGATATCTAGCCCCCCAAATATCTTCTTTATTTCTGTTGAGAAAACCACCACCTCTCAGCCTTAATGTCATTTTAGAATCTTCTCACTCACTCAACCCCCTCATATCCTATCAGCTACCAACTCTTTATCAAGTCTGACTCCGCATCTCTTATATTCATGTGCTTTTCTCTTCATTTCTTACTTGGTCTCTTGCCAAATTCACCTAATCGGTATCCCTGTGTCCAAGTTTTCTTCTTTCAATTTATCTATCAAATTAATATTAATTAATGCATGGATTTGATCACATCATATTTTTTTTTGCTCAAAAACTCTTGGGCTATCTGGTTCCTTTTGAATTCTTTATCTCCTCAGCTTAAATGCCCTCACTTTCACAAAACATTTCATTAACTATCTAATTGACAATGCTCTCCCCTAAACCCTGAAATCAATTTTTTAAAATTTAGTTTATATATGTTTTATTTCATTTTATTTATTACGTCAAGTACAATAAGGGCTTCTGGAAGTCAAGGATAGGTTTCATTTTTGTCTCTATCCACAATGCCTAGAATTTTGCTCTATACATAGTAGGCCAGCACAATGAAGTATTTTTTTTTTCACACTGTAGTAGGAATAATTTGCTTTGACTGTTCCTTATGTAGCCTATCACATTGATTTTTCTCTTCTATGAAGCCCATTAGCTCTTTCTGTACCATTTATTTTAATAATTAATTATAGTCTGCACTGCATTGTTACTTAATTATTTTATCTTTGTATAGCCCATCTTTCCTGGTAGATTATATCTTTTCAAGGTCAAAGACCTATATTTCTTTTATATCCTCATCAGAGAAGAGAAAAGGACTTCTTTAGTGCTATAGGTGCTGAATGAGTATTTTTTTCCCATAGGATCGTGAAATAATCTCCCTAACCAAATCTGCAGCCCCATCATCAACCAGGTGATAAAACTGATACCCAATTTTTAACCAGAGACTGGTGATACACTGTGAAGCATGGTGATTAAAGAACTTATAATCTCCATTAAAATGACTACAATGAAATGAAGGTAAAACTTCATTTGTTGCCTAAAGTACACTAAAGGATCAGTGAAGGAGCATCATGTAAAATTTCAGGCAAAGAAAGGAAGGGGAGAAAGGCTAATTTCATTTGAAATGACTCTATCATCACCCTAATCTATAAAGAAACATATGGGAGAGAGTGAACCTTCTCCTCAATAGGGTTACAATATGACAATTCCATGTGTCCTGAGACTAATGTTTAAATCTACTTCCAAACTTTTCATTGTTATAGATCTATAAAAATGATTTTTGGAATCAAGTCATTTTCCCAAATATAACTTTGCATGGGCTTTTTTTAAGGGATACAATGTGAAACGTTTGCACTCATATTTAATTCACTAGTCAGCAGGATTTGCATGCATATCACATTAGCTGGAACAAAAATTATGAAAGCTGTCACTACCTTTTCCTTGGGGCATGAACTAGACCCAGAAAAAGAATAAATATAGGCCACTCCTTGCATCAGAATATATCAAGCTACAGGAAAAAGCCATTTGGACCAAGATGTCACTTTTTTTTTTTTAGGTACATCTGGTTAAAGGGCCATTATGTTAAATACTCTTCTTCTTCTTTCTTTTTTTTTTTTTTTTTTTTTTTTTTTTTACTATCTAGCCCAAGAACAAGTAATCTATATATGATACATGAGACAGCGATACGGATATAGGCAAGACTTTATAGTTGGTGAAGATTCCTGTGGCACCTTCCCTCACTATTATTTCAAAATTTATTTCCCCACTTTTTTCATCACACTCCAACCTTCCCTTAGAAACCTAAAATATATATCCTTTCCTTCAAGCTGTTTGAGGTTTTTAATTGCTGCAAAGGTATAAATTTGTAACTAAGGTTTTAGTGGATATTAGCTTAGGGAGAGAGCCTTGGAAAGAGATCTTTTACCTTGCATTATTCATTCTGCTTCTAAGATTCTCAGACTTGAGGGAAATTCCTCTACTGATAGGTTCTAATGGGGAATCTCCTACTCAGGTGATTTCTTAAAAAGAGGATTAGGGGAAAGGAAGGAAGAGAATAAGTATTTATATGGTCCTATTATATGCCCAGCACTATGCTAAGTACTTTATGAATATGATCTTATTTTATCCTCATAACAGTCCTGTAAGATAGGTGCTTTTATTAACTCCATTTTACAGTTGAGGACACCGAGGCAAAAAGAGATAAAGTGACTAGCCCACCATCACACAGCTAGTAAGTGTATGAGGCTATATTTTAATTTGCATCTTCCTAAGTTGAGGCCCAGGGCTCCATCCACTGTACCACCTAGCTGGTACTGCATCACCTTCATTGGTAATGAAGGGAGAAGGGGGTAGTGTTCAACAGCTGATTATTCTTCTTTCTAGCAAAAAGCAAACAAAGAAAAAACTAACCACCACTTCAAACATAAGTTTAGTTCAAAAGGAAGTGAATGAAACAAACACTTATTATTTCACATATCAGTAAATCTTTCTGAGTCTCACTTTAACCATCTGTAAAATGAGGCAGTTGGGCTATATTTTCAAAGATATAGAGGTTATCTTATCTAATTATCTCATTTTTACAGACAGGGAAACTGAGGAACAGAGAAGTTAAGCGACCTGTCTAGGGCCACACAGCTAATAAATGTCAGAGCCAGGATTTAAAGATATATTTAAATTCCCTGTCTCCAGCATCAATATTCTTTACACTATTACTTCCATTCTAATTTTATTTCCAACAATATTTCATAGCAATTCAGTATTTTCTCACATTAACAGCAACAACAAACAGAAGAAACTAAGGAAATAAGCCTTCTCTAGAAGGAAAATTTATCTTGTGATCCATCCTTCAAGAAGACAAATAATTCACAAATATTGTATCCAACAACCCATAAATAGACATTTAAGTTGTCATGACAACCCACCATGACAACTGATGGTCCTTAACTTGAGTCTCCTTGCATAAGCAGATAAAAATATAAAGCTCAGATAAAATTTGTGAAGCCCTTAGCACAGTTCCTGGGATAGGCTATAGAAATGATTATACTCCCCTTCTCTATTAAAGGTGGAAAATTATTTAACCACACTTGGACTCAGTTTTCTCAGGCATAAAAAGAAACTAATCATTTTCATCCTATTGATCTCCATCAAAGTCATTTTTGAGGACCAAATGAATAAAGCTGTTTTTTTAAAAATATAATAGAACTTGTAAATATATACAATAATAATATATTAATATTTCAGAGAAATATATTTGTCATTTGGGGGCAGCTAGGTGGTGCAATGGATAGAGCACCAGTGCAGGGGGCAGGAGGACCTGAGTTCAAATCCCATCTCAGATACTTGACACTCACTAGCTGTGTGACCTTGGGCAAGTCACTTAACCCCAATTGCCTCATCCTGGGTCATCTCCAGTCATCCTGAGGAATATCTGGTCACTGGATTCAGATGGTTCTGGAGGAGAAGTGAGGCTGGTGACCTGCACAGCCCTCCCTCACTCAAAACAAAGTCAAGTGCAAGTCATGTCACTATTTCTCTGATGGCACGGTCTTCTTTGGCAACAAAGGAAAAACACACACACACACACATTTGTTATTTGGAATAAAATGCTCCCCAAAATCTGAGAATAGCTAGATTAGGTACTAACAATCTGTGCATGAATGTATATATGCAGTTTTATATATATTTATATATGTGTGTGTGTGTTTGTGTATATATATATATATATCTTTATATATATATATATATGGAGAGAGATACACATTACACACACACACACACACACACACACACACACACACACACACACACACATACACACACACCCCAAGCATCTACTACATGTCTTTCTATCCCTGCACAGTGATTGGTCCATGACGATGTTTGTTACTGATTAATTGAAGACACTCTACTAAATACTGAAGACATAAAGATGAAAAATAATCATTCTGCCCTTTAGGAGTTATAAAACAAATAACAGGAACTACAAAATTCAAATTTATGATATGTGTGAGGAAATTCAACACACCACCCTCTTTTGCCAGTCTATCTCACCTGACCTCTCTCTATCCCCTCTCAACTTTTGCCATTTTCTTTCCCCCATCATCTGTGTCCTTTGGACTTTCATGATATAAATGGCATTGGAAACATTAAAGATATATAAAAGGTGACTTATAACTTTCTGACTGGAGGTCCAGGGGATAGAGCACTGGGTCTGGAGTCAGGAAGACCTGAGTTCAAATATGAGCCCAGACACTTGGTGGCTGTGTGACCTTGGGCAAGTCAGTAAATCACTCCCTGACTCAGTTTACTCATCTGTAAAATGGAGATAATAATAGCAGCTATCTCCCAGTGTTGTTGTGAGCATCAGCTAAGATAATATTTGTAATGTGCCTGCATATATCATCTATAGCCTAGTTTAATTATTATTAATATCCTCTCAGAAAACTAACTTTGTACAGGATACACTTTAACTCTTAACACCTTCTCAGGTCATCTTGCATTCAAGTTGGCTCTTTTCCACTAAAATCCCTCTACTCATCCCCTTCATCCCATCCAGTCACATCTCCTCTAGGAGTCTGGTTTTAGATAATTCCCTGCTCCTTTAGTCGTCAATTTCTCCTTTTTTTCTGTGGTTTCTTAGCCCACAAATACCTTGTTCTCATTTATCCTTTAAAAAAACAACTAAAGTTAAAATTCCTTTACTTAACATACCCTCAAAACCATCATCCTGTATTTCTGTTTTTACTGCTTGTTAATCTCTTAGACAGTCATCTATTTTTGCTACTCGAATTTCCTTACTATCTACTCTCACCCCCACGCAAAGATTTTCTAATCCCACTCATTAATTAAAAAGTATTGTCATATCTCACCACTGAATTCTTTCTCCTTTTTTCTTCCCTATAGCAATGCTTTTGGGGGACAAGGCAATTGGGGGGTAAGTGACTTGCCAGGGTCACACAGCTACTAAATGTCAAGTATCTGAGCACGAATTTGGTGGCAATCCATTTATACTTTGAAATTCCATCTCCTGCCCCCTATCTCTATGCTTTCTCAGTGGTCATCCCCCATGTCAGGAATGTACATCCTTCTCATCCCTGTATTTTAGAATCTGTTTCTTCCATGCAAGTTCATCTCAAATGCTATTTTTCCATAAAATCTTCCCCACACATGGAATTAATATTTTCACTCACAAAACAATCACAGAGCATCATACATCATTTATTTGCCTCTTTCTTTGTCTTGTGCCACATGTGTTTATGTAGAATGCTAGCTCCTCAAGGCAGACTGTCATGTCTTTATTTTTCAATTCTCAATACCTAAGATATTATCTGGTGCAATAAATATGCTTAACGGAAGTTGGTAGAATAGTTAATAATGAAGGAAATATCCACAAAAACAAACTGTGCAAAGATAATTGGGGCATGAATAGATTACTTTCTGCTTTGGTGATCAGGAAAAGCTTCATGGAAGAAGGGACATCAGAGCTGAGTTTTGAAAGAGACAATTTCGACAGGAAGAAGTATGGAGGCAGTAAGTTCTAAGTATTGGGGATAACCCAAGCAAAAGCACAGAGATGGGGAGTGTAAGAGCAACTTGTGAGTAGCTTAATGGTTCCAGTATAGCAGCAAGTGTTAAATAAAATTATAACAGTGCCACAGAATGTTAGAGTAGAAAGAAACTCTAAATGAAAAATTAAGAATAGCTAATCTTAGTGATTAAAGATTTGCCAAACATGTTTCATAGGATATCTGATCCTTACCCCTCTGTAAATGACTGGATTCTACATTAATGGTGGTTTCCTTCTAATCTTCAGTCTTTCTCTGTCTTCTGATAATTTTAGGTTGCCTACAAACACTACTAAATTCTCTCTATATGCAAAATAAATAAAAAAAACTTCACTAGATCCAACCATACCTCCTTAATTATTGTCCTTTAATTATCCTTTATTCTCAGTCAAATCCCCTTTAAAATGTTATCTACACATGATTCCTATACTGCCTTTCTTTCCCTTCCATTTTTAATCCTCTGCAATCAGGCTTTTTACTTCATTACTTAAGCTATTTTCTCCAATTTCTAATTGTCAAATTTGTCAGTTCTAATGGCCCTTATCTTTCCTTATCTCTCTGCCTCAGTTAACATCTTTTCCATCTAGATACTCTTACCTCTCTTTTAATGATACTGCTTTTTCAGAGATTATCTTCTAAGTACCTGGTAACCTTCTCATTTTCCATTGATGACTCATTAATCATGTCACACACGTTAAACAAGAATGCTCCAGTCTAGGCTTGTTTATTTTTTTCCATATGTTCTTATTTCATAACTTTATCAGATCCTATTAGTTAAATTACCAACTCTATGCACATGATTCCCACATCTATATATCCAGTCCTGGTCCTTCTCTGGAATGGAGCTCCATTAATCACAAACTATCTATTGAACAATTCAAAATATAACCCCTTGTCATCTCTAACTCAATATATACAAATAAGAACTCATTAACATTCTACCCAAAGACACCTCACTTCTGAAATTGTTATTATTCTTGAGGGTTCCATCATCTTTCCCATTACCAAGGTTTACAACCTTGGTTTCAATTTTGACCCTTCACTCTTGCTCATTCCACAACCATTTAGTTGCCAAATATTGTTATTTCTACCTCCACAACATCTCTCAAATATGTCCTCGTCTCTATCCTCATACCACCACCACTATAGTCCAGATCTTCAATATGTTTCTCCTAAAGTACCTCAAATTTCTTCCCATTGCAATCCATCCTATGCACAGCTGACAAAATGATCTTCCTAAAGTCCAGTATTGTGCACAGCACTTTCCTACACAAACTTTAGTGACTATAGTTACGATATGACTGGAGTTAACTATAGGAAAATAAATATACTCTTATCTTTGGCATTTATGCATATTCATAATCTTCTCCTTTATTTTCTTTCAATTATTTTTTACACAAAACTTCCTATGATACACACTGCTCTTAGGCTATTTGATATTCTGTACACAAGACACCCTATGTCCCTTATTCATGCCTTTGTAGTGTCTCTCCCATACATCTGGAATATGCTAACTCCTCTCCCCTGGCTCATGGCATCCCTGGTTTCCTTTCATTACCAGATCAAGTGCTGTCTTCTACATGAAGCCTTTGTTTGATTGCAGGGGACTAGTATGTTTGCTACTACCTTACTTTCTACCATCTTATATGACCTTTTATTAATTTTGTATATATTACGTATATATTTAATTATGAATGTGGAATCTACCCTAATAGAATGTAAGATCCTCGAAGTCTGGGGTTGTTTTGATTTTGTCTATGTATCCCCAGAGCTTGATATAATGCCTGGAATATTTTAAACACTTAACATTTGCCTACGGGTTGATTAAGTGCTATTTTTGATTAAAAATGAATAGTATTTTAGAATACATGACATTACCTCACCTAGTTAGACAAATTTCATGGTAGTATAATCAATCGGTTTTATTTTTATTTTTTTTTCAAGTTTACCAGAATTTTTACAATAAAACATAAGATTCCAGATTATGGTGACTGCTTTTTGTCTTTTTGTGTCCCTACTGGTTGACTCAATTTCTTAAACATAATGTCATTTCTTTTCTTGTAAGGTTTTGAAGCCTTCTGACAGCTGCCATTCACCTCCATTGCTCTCTGGGCAAGACTCACTTTTAATTCTTCTGAGACTGTAGGTGTAGTATTCCATGATTCATAAGTCATCCAACACTGGTCTAATGATGGTATTTAAAAGGTAGCATTTTCTTTTAGGTAGGTATTTCAAACCTACCCATGAAGTTTTTTTTCTATCACTTAAGGCAAAGTAAAATAAAATAAGTCAAACTTTCAGGAAACAAAATTCCTCTGTTGCAAAATACAAGATCATTAATCACAGATATTCCTATTCTATCTATAGAGTACACAGTGTTTGCTGAGCTAATTAGTCTGGCTCTTATGGTCATAGCTTTACTCTGTTCCTCACCTTCCAAATAGCAGTACCCTTCTTACTCTTCTAGCAATATACTTTTTACTTTGTTTTTTTTTTCCCTTCCTGATCCCTTCCCCACTACAATCAATCATTAACATCTATCTATTGATGTAGATATATACATGCATATATGCATACATATATATGTATGTGTGCACATATATGTATACATACCATCATACATTCATCCATATATACTTATGCACATATATACGTATAGACATATGTGTATATATATGTATGTGTGTGTAAGTATATATGGATGAATGGATATGTATATATATATGTATATATATGTTTGTGTGTATGTGTGTGTAAGTATATATGGATGATGGATACGTATATATATATGTTTGTGTGTATGTATACATATATATGCACACAAACACTACACATGTATGTGTATGTATATATCTATATCTATCTATCTATATTAATGATTGATTGTAGTGGGGAAGGGCTCAGGAAGGGAAAAAAAGAACAAAGTAAAAAGTGTGCAGCAAAGAAAAAAAGAAAACCTACAAGGAAGCAAAGAAACTATGGACAGTGCTCAACACAATCCATAGTGTCTAATATATAGACTTTCTTGAAATGAAAATTTATTGCTATATATTTTGAATCACCTCTTACAATCTTCTGTGCACTTCACATGTTTTTTTATGTTCTTATTTTATATTTAAATTTAAATATTTAAGTTTATGGGTTTTTTTATTTTTATTACATATTTAAATTTTAGTGTTTAAGTCTCAAAGGAGAAAAAGAATTGGAAACTAAAAAGAAATAAACTAATCCTAAAGAATGAGTAGGTTGAAGAACAAACTTAGAAACAATCAATAATTTTATTAAAGAGAATGACATGAGAAAATAATCCAAAATTTGTGGGATGGAGCAAAAGAATTATTTAGGAGAAAGTTTGTATCTCTAAATCCTTATATTAATGAAGGAAAGAGCAAATCAATGAATTGGGTATACAACTAAAAAATAGAAAAATTCCAAAATAAGAATATGCAATTAAACACCAAAATGAAAATCCTGAAAATTAATGGAGAGATTAATAAAACAGAAATAAAAAGACAAACAAATCATTGAACTAATAAATAAAACAACATTACTTTTATGAGAAAAATAATAAAATATACAGTTTGCTCATTTGTTTAAATAAAGCAAAAAGCCGTTTTACTGGTATCAAAAATGAGAATGGTGAATGCACTCCTAATCGAGATACAATTACAGTAACTGTAAGGAATTATTATGCCCAATTATATACCAGCAAAATTGATAATCTAAGTGATATGACTGAATACTTGCAAAACTAAAAAAAAAACTTCCATTCCCCAGTTAATACATGGTCAAAAAGATATCAAAAGGCAATTTTCAGAAGAAGAAATCAAAGCTATCCAATCATGTGAAAATATTGATCAGAGAAATGCCAATTAAAATAACCGAGATAACCACCTCACAACTATCATATCAGCTACCGTGATAGAAAAGGAAAATGACAAATGTTAGTAAGAATGTGGAAATATTAGGGCACCAAAATACTGTTGGTGGAGTTGTGAAAAAATGCAACCATCCTGGAATCAATTTGTATCCACAAAGAATTTTAAAACTGGACTTACCCTTTGGCCCAGCAATACATCTATGTGATCTGTACCACAAAGAGATCAAAGAAAGTGGAAAAGAACCTATTGGCACAAAAAAGATTTATATCAACTTTTTTTTTTTATGGTGACAAAGAAATGGAAATCCAGGGGATGCCCACCCACTGAGGAATGACTGAATTAGTTGTGGCTTACAATTGTGATAGAATACAATTGTTCATTAAGGAATAATGAATAGAATGGCTTAAAAATATAAAAAAAAAAACCATGGAAGTCTTATATGAACTCATGCAAAGTGAAGTAAGCAGAAGCAGGAGAACATTGTACCCAGTAACAGCAAATTTTAAAATATTTAAAAAATATTTTAAAGATGACCAACTTTGAAAGATTTATGTAATCTGATCAATATAATGATCTGATAATTCCAAGGAACCCATGATAAAATGTGCTATCCACCTCCAGAGAGTGTATTTAAGAACTCTTAATGCTGATTGAAGCTTTTTAAAAAAATTCTTTGTTTTTTTTTGTTTTGTCTGTGTTTCCTTTCTAGCAACATAGCTAATATGGAAATATGCTTTACATGACTTTATATGTATAATCAATATTAAATTGCTTACTGTCTCAAGGAGGAAAGGAGAAAATCTAGAACTCAAAATTTTTAAAAATTGAATGTTAAAAATATTTACAGGTAATTGGGAAATATATGTGTGCATGTATGTATGAATGTATATATGTGTACATACACATACTTTAAAAATGACAACTCTTCCCTTGACTCTATAAGTTCTTCAACTTCACTGCTCCTCTTCATTTTTAAATTGCTGAGAGGAGTCATCTACAATAATTCTTACCATGTTCTCCCTACTTACTTTGTTCTGCTCAGCCCCTTACATTATGATGTCTGTTTCCTTCATGTTATTGAAATTTTTCCCTTCTGATTCACAAGGGACCAAAGAAGCCTTTAATTATCTCATACAATACAAATGAAAAGAGGGATAAATGGAATTTATCCATTTTCCAATGGAAAATCCAGGTATTTCACTAACATCTTTCTAGATCAAAAGAAAAATAGTGAATGATCTCATCAGTTTGGATGGAATCCCTGCAGTGAACTCATGGTACCACATGGGCAAGATTATATAGCAGAGATAGGGACAGACTGAATGTGATCTGCCTACAGTAGGGAATGCCAACATCAATGAAATCAAAGATCCTTTAAAGGTATTTGAACAAGAAATGTGCTTCTAAAAAGTAAGGAAGGTTTCCAAGTTTCCAGTATTCCAGAAAAATTGCAAAAACTTTATTCTAAAGACTTATGTACATTCTGGTGGCAGGAACAGACAGACATTTTAGACACTTTCTTTTGGACAGCTCACAACAATGCATAGGTGAATAGAAGAAAAGGAAGAACCCTGTCCTAGACAGGGTGCAGACAAATCAGAAGCTGCATTTTCCACTAGTGGCAGAAAAATGATTGGTAAAGCTAGAGGGGTGTGATAGACAGTGGTAATGGGTTGCAGTTTCAGATGCAGTCAACAGGTTAATTAAATGCAAACCCTTTAGGTATGAAACAATAATTTTAATTTATTGTAGTGAAATACCTAGCACAGGTGAAAAATGACTAGAACATTGGATTTGAAATCTAGGGACTTATGTTCAAATCCTGTTTCTGCCACTTAGTAATTAGGAGACTTTGAGCAAGTCACTTAACTTTCTTGAGCTACAGTTTCCTTATTTATAAAATTCAGGGTTTGGACTCAGTTTCCAAAGTGACTTCCAACTCTAAATCTATGATCCCATAAATATGATCTCCTTTAGTCATCTAAATTAGCACCATATAGGTATTGTTTTTCCTTAATTGTGAAAGTTGGTAGGAGTGTTCAAAATGTGCTGCATTCCGGTACTTTACACTTCAGAGAAAACCCCTTGACTCTAATGGCAGGTTAGTTTCATTTATTATTCATGATATTCATGGATGTGAACACTCAGGTGACAAATGTAGAAATTCCACCAAAGTACCTTTTGGAAGAGAAACCCCTAAATGACTAAGGATTAAAAAAAAAAAAAACCTTTTCTAAGCATGAGCATTTTACATTTCAGAAAGCAAATTATACACCAGCTACCTCAGCAACTAGCCATTGTCAGCATGACAGCATTTCATTAGAATTCTATTCATAGGGTGTACATTTTTTTAAAGGAGAAAAAAGAATCAGGAAAATCCATGGCTCAGATCTAGGACATAAACACATTGTGGGCTTGCCACATGTGGCCTCTCTTGACATAATTACAGAAAAGAGGTGAGTGATTCAAAGGGAACACATTTCCCCCCAAATAATCTGAGGTGTTACAAAGCCCCTTACATATTCATATTTTCTTAACATGAAAGGGTTCCCTTTACAGTAAGTGGTAAATAATGAAGAGGTTTGCTAGGCAGGACATAGAATTTTGTAGACCCACATCTAGGGCATCACTGAAAAGAAAGCTTTGCAGGAGTTTTAACAAACTATTTTTTGATGCCTCACAATTACATAATAGATAACTAGAGAGGGTAAAGAAAGGATTTAACTTTTTTTAACAGAATAAATAGCATAATTCTAGGCACAAAGAACTCATTTATAGAAAATAACTAGCAATTGAGATAGGGTGGATCGATCAGTATGTGTTGGGATTAGGATGCGAAGCAATGGTACAGCCTGGTATACTGACACATTGTTGCAAAGACCACTAGTAGAGAGACTTCTTACAATTTTACCTAATTATTCTTGCTAAGTAGCTGCTAAGACCAGTTGGTTTTGTGTTGTAGAAGGAGTATAAGTACTGCCATCAGCCTCTAAATTTTGGTGGTTGAGAGCAAAGCCCAATAATGCCACCCTGTTACAGCTCAGAGAGAGTGTAGAAAGAACACTAGATTGTGATTGACTAGGTAAATGATCTTGGCCAACTGAACCTTCATTTCCTCATATGTAAAATAAGAAGGTTGGTCAACATAGTCTCTGAGTTTTCTTCTAGCTGTGAAATAGGGTGTTCCAATAAAAATGTATTTGTTCTTTAACTACGGACATGCTTATTGTACTAATAATGTTGTATTATTGTAATATACATTTTAGGGTATTTGTTTTGGGGATTGATATACTGCAGATCAGTGCACAAATGTACTATTCTGTGTCTTCTGTTCATAGTATCAACCTCTGATTTAAATGATCCGACCACTCCTGTCTCAAACTTAAATGCCACTTCTCTTATGAAGTTTTCCATCTCTCTGTAAGAGTAAATGATCTTTCCCTCCTATGGACTCTCTCATTGTATACTGTACTTCTCTCCTGTACTTACCCACTTCTAATTTTGCATTATCACTATTCTGTAAATGTCTTTTCTCTCTCTTATGAAACTTTTTGGGAGTAAAGACATTGCTTGGCTCATTTTTATACTTCACTTAAGACAGTGATTTGCTTATAATGGGCACATAGTAAATGAATTAACCTTGAAATTGTCCCATTTGGTGATTCAACTTCATATTGATTTCATTTCTCCAAAAAAAATAGGCTTGTAGCAATATTTCCATTTCCTAATAAATATTTAAAGATAAATTATGTTATATTAATTAATGATATTTGGTGAATTTCAATTACTATTGGTTTTACTCATTCAATTCAAAATTTTTAAGTATACATTAAGTATTTACTTTGATACTGTACTATCCATACTACAAATGATGTCAGCGATTCCATTAACTCATGACAACTTTCAACCTTATTATACAATATTATAAATTATTATATTTCTATGATAGTAGATATCACAATACTGAAACTGAGGTAAGCATTATTACTATGCCTATTTAACACATGAGGAAACTGAAACTGAGGCAGGTTAAGTGACTTGCCCAGGGTCAGACAGAGAAGCTTGCAAATGAGACATGATCCAAATAATAGTTCTTAACTCCAAATTGAATGTTGCATCTACTGAATCACTTAATTTCATCATTTTAGCATGATACTTTTTGTACATTGGTGAGAATTCAACGGGCAGCTAGATGGATATATTGTTAATGTAATTTTAATAGAATTAATGTATTTTTAATAGAATGCAAAGATCTTTTCAATCCATTCCTAGGCCTATGTGACCTGCTTGCATCACACAGAAGCTTAAGTCACTTGAGTTTGAGTCACATGAAGCCTGTGGTGGAAGGAGCTTACTGAATGGGTAGAACAGAAAGGGGTGGAACAGGAAGAGATGGAGCTGGAGCAGAGCTGTGAGGAAGTTGATCAGACTAGGCAGTGCTGGGAAGGACAGAGAAAGCAGGCAGTTGACAGTGAGATCATTTGTGATTTTGCTCAGGGGAGCCTGCTTGTAGCAAGGCCTGATAATAGATAGATAGGCTTCTTGATTACTATGATGGATTTTTTTGTTGCTATGATGGATTTGACTTTTTGGTGTTGAGATTCAGCTTTCCAGTGTTTAAATAAATGTTTTGGTTCTGTCTTCCATGTGGAGAGTCTGTTAAATTTTGTGATTCAGAATTGTGCTGGCATATTTATAGCCCCTGAAGGTGCTGTGAATATTGCGTTGGCATTACAGTGGAATAGTGGATTGAATGTCCAGCCTAGAGTCAGGAAACCTCATGTTCCTGAGTTCAAATTTGATCACAGATACTTACTACTTGTGTTATCCTGAGCAAATCACCTAAACCATTTATCTCAATTTCCTCATCTGTAAAATGAGATGAGAAAGAAATAGCAACGTACTCCAATATGTTTGCCAAGAAAATCCCAAAGGGTGTCATGAAGAGTTGGATACAACTGAAAAACTAAAACAATAAATATTTAATATTTCTGGTGGCTAATCACATTCAATGTAAATTACTTAGATCAAAATTACCTAGAAGATCAGGAAAAATATTACATTAATGCTTTTAAAAGTAGAATGTTTCATTGGAGATGGACTTAAATACTTTAAGCAGTAAAATATCAATGTATTCAAATGATGCTGATACAACTACCATTAAGAAAGTATTGTGATCAAAGAAAAATCCTAAGATAACAAGAACAGATGCCTAGTTCCTTGGAATTCATATGAGGTGTAAGTTACAATATCGACAAGCTAACACAAGATGTTAAGAATCATGCTTATGAATGAGTGATGAATATTTATGCACAGGGTTTTGCTATTATTCTTAAACCAGAAAAAGGGAATTTTTTATTGTAGAACATATGTTTTAAAAACAGGAAAATGCAAAGTTTATGTGAAATATCTAATAATAACTTTAAACATTTATACATAGTTACTGATTAGGAAGCAGCATGGTACAGTAGAAAGAGTATTGGCTCTGCAGTCAAGTAATTTGAGTTCAAATCCCACTTCAGTTTGATCATATATTGGATAAATGGATGAAATGCTGTGACTAGAGCACTGATAGAGACTGGGGTGGAAGCCTTCCTTATATGTGGAAACCCTGGTCAGTTTAAACATGAAACTTCTATCACCATCAGAAGACTGGGAGGGGGTGAAATGGTCGGACAAGTAAAAGTAATAATGAAAATTGAACAATTACCTAGGAAAGAATATACTTCAGTAATTTTACCCATTCCTGAATAAAGGTTTTGGTGTTCTCTTCCATGTGGAGAGTCTATTTTATTTCATGATTCAGTATTGTGCTGAGATACTACTCATGGCTACCATAGATGCTGTGAATGTTGCGTTGGCTCTACAAATGGCGATGGGGGTGAATAGTGAACTATCAGACCTCTATTTGGAGGCATGAAATCTTTGGAGGAAGAAATGGATGTCCAGGTGGAAGGATTTGCCCTATTCCTCCCTAGCAAGGGAATGGGCTAAAAGCACTGGACCCTGTGAAAACTGGGAAGCAAGGTTATAGGAGCGGGAACCTAGAGACTTGGAAAAGTGTTTGCAAGCAATACCAATAAGACCAGGGAAAAAGTTGGCAGGGGTATGTAGGAGAGGCTGGATTTTATTAACAGGTTACTATATTATGTGTGAAAGCAGATATGAGCTGCTGAAGGAACAAAATCAGATGGAAAATAATTAGATAGTTTGCATGGGAATTCTCAGCATTTAGGCTCTCCTATAAAAGAGCAAGCTGGGGGTTTCAGGTGGAAGAAAAGGCTATTCATTTCACTAAGAAGAAGCAAGAGGCTGGCAAAAGAAGTGAGCATATAACTTTTGTAAAAACCCAGCCTAGTTGCCATGATAACAACTGCCAGAAGAGTGCGTGAGTGGAAAATGTAAGTCAGAGTTGGAAAATGAAACAAGGTTGCAGGGGGAAACTTCTAGTCAAAGCTCATCCCATACTAAAGTAAAAACAAGGGAACCAAGCATGGAACATAGTGCTTAGGGAGATAATTGAGTATTCTACTCAGTAGGAGGTCACAAATATTTTGAGTCACTTCATCCAAAGGGTGGTAGAATCATTAATATCTTGGATGGTGAGAATCAGTGATGAAGGAGTTGGAGAAATATAGATAGATGGCTTGGATTGCTTGAAATTTATAGGTATCAGGAAGGATTCTTTTGTACAGCAATCCTTTAGATTATAATATGAAAGGAAGTAATAATATGACAAATCTCTTAGCTTAGGCTGCAGAAGGATGCAATAAGCAGTATCCTACCGATTCTATGTATCCTAGTGGAGATACTGTACAAGAAAGTTAAAAGAGGAGGCAAAGAAGACTGCTATAATGATTGGAAATACAGATGTATGCTATGATACTTCCTTAGCAGATACATATAGGAATATAATAGTGAAGACAGCTCCTCCTGCTCACAAGCACTTAATTTTTACTCTAAAGATCTGGGAAATAAGGCAACCTCTTTCAGAGGTGTTGGGCAAGATTTGACAATGAAGTGACTTAGGGGAAAGAGCAAACGGCCATCAGACTCAAAGTCAGGATACACTGACAAAGAAAGAATTGTTTACTGCTCTATTGAGTGCAGGGGTAGATTTTGGAAGCATAGATGGTATTCTACCTAATGAACTATACAAAATGTACCAAGGAAAGGGTCTTGATACTGCATGTAACAGAGAAGTAAGAAATGCCCCTACCTATTCTCCTGAAACATTGTATCCAAGTTTGTTACAACTTCAAGGCAAATAAGAAATTGGCAGAGGTCCACCTCAGGTTAAAGAAATATAGAGATAGGATTACAGATTCTATATCAATTTGACCATATATTGGAAAAACAGATCAAATACTATAACTAGGGCATTAATAACGCTGGGGCTAGAGTTCTCTCATATATAGAAACCCAGATAAGTTTAAACATTAAACTCCTATCATCATCACAGGACTGAGAGGGGCTGAAATATTAGCCAAACAAGTCAAACTAATGATGAAAATTGGACAATTACCTAAGAAAGAATATACCATGTTAATTGCAGTCATTCCTGAGTAAATGTTTTGGTTCTGCCTTCTTATGCTGGGATATTCATGGCCACTGTAGGCTCTGTGAATATTGCATTGGCACTACAGACATATAACATTTGTGTGATCTTGGGCAAGTGATTAAACTTCCCTGTATTTTAGTTCTCCATCTCTGAAATGAGGATACTGGAGCAGACATTTTTCTATATCCAGATCTATAATCCTTTGATTATCTATAAACACTGTAAGTTTGCATTTTTGGAGTTTGTACCTTCTAAGTCAATTTGATCTTGTTAAAGATAAACTGAAAGAATCAATAAGTACATGCTTTTGCTAAAAGTTTACAAATGGAGAGATAAAAGACAGGGTATTCGGTTTAATACTTGCTGACTGGTCAATTAATTCATTATGAAACATGATGCCTTTCACATAATGTAATATTTTGTGATCTACAACATTTATGTTATTATAATAAGGATGGGATCTGAACCCCCAAAGAGGAAACGACCATGTGTTTGTGATCTGGACACCAAAACAGAAAAAGCCCCTGAACTTTCCCATATGACGCAAATCCCTGACCCTTCCTAGTTAATAATAATTTCATTGTGACTCTTATTATCTTCACCTGCCCCTACCCTAGACCCACTCCTTGGCTCCACCTAGACCCTGTCCATGTGGCCCAGGTCCCTGGGATTCACCTGGGGCACCCAACCCTTCTAGGTCCTTCTCTGTTACCTCCCATTCACCCCAGACCACTTGGCCTTTCCTAGATGCCTCTCACAGTCTTTCTGTATATCAGGTCCATCTTGCCCCCTCATTAAATTGATCAGATTCCTCAAGAGTCTGGCCAATGGCTCAGATTCAGTCTGGCCCATTTATCAATATAAGTGTCCCACTAGTGCAGATTCTTAAAATCTCATCAACCCAGAACAGTATTCTAATAAACCTTGTCTGATTGAAAGAAGACTTGTATCGAATTCATTCAAGGTAGAACTTTTGCCATTTGCCCTTGATCTGGGGGGGTCTCTGCACTCCTAGACCTCAAAAATTCCTTGTAACACACAAAGAAAAGCAGAATTACTAATGACAGGCAAGTTTTAATTTTATCAATCTCTGTACAGTATTATTTTGGTAGTTTTCCTAATACTGATCATGAGCATTCCTCACCTATTTAATGGTAATCCAACAAATGTTTTTTTTTTTTTAATGCATTTAGGCTGTACCTGAGAAAGAATGAGTTAATGAAATTAAGAAACAAAACTATAACATTTACATTTTCCAAAATGTGCATTTATTGTATTAAAATTCTATTTTAAAATATCATATATATGCATAAACATATATATGCATATATATGTATATTAGGCTCATGTTTGTCAAATATACAATATGTTTAAAGAAGTAAGGAATCCAAAGTGTGGTACTAATGCAAATGATCTCCTGATCAAGTCGGAGATTTACATAGCAATATTGAGCCTTTTTTATAGTTTAAGAAGCAAATATCTATATTAAACTCTCATCAATAACCTCAGTCACCAATTGCATTTCACAGGAAAAAATAAAATTCAAATATAGATACCAGGTTCTACACGCAGCATCTAGATTTATGAATCACAACCACAGGTACAAAGTATATAAAGAAATAAAATCCATCAAATATGCAACATGTACTTATTAAACACCTACTGTATGTCACAAAATCCAAGGGATAATAATAAAAATTCAATTAAATTCAATAATAGAAATTCAATTAATAATAAATACAAAATGAATAAAATACTGGGAGTCAACTTACCAAATCATTCATTTTCCAAATGATCCTTTGAGAAATAAAGACCAATGTAAATATCTATAAGAATATTTAGAGTTCTTGTTGAAACTATGATAATATAATAAAATTACATTATCAGTACATTGACAGTATTATTATATTAGCAAAGCTACTGGGAGTGCACCTTACAGAGCTGAATAAAATAATAACAAAATTCATTTTAAGGAACAACAGATTCAGACTTTCAAAGGGAATAAAGAAAAATGATATCTAAACCTATAACCATATTATAAAGTAATAATCATCAAAACAAATAAATCAGTGGAAGAAACTAGAGAAAGGAGAATAAAAAATAATGAAGCTCAATATCCTAGTGTTTGACAAATATGTGAATGTAAATTTCTTAGGAAAAAACTCTACTTGAAAAGAACTCAGAAAACAAAGAAGCAATCTGACAGAAATTGGACTTAGGCAAAGGCTCACCCCATATTAAATTCATACGTTATATGTAAACTGATTATTAAAGATCCAAAGTAAAATAAAAATTCAAATTAAAAGAGAATCAGATCATATACCTTTCATGGGTTTTCTAACAGATTAATTCTTTTTAAAAATAAGGTGACAGAATCAATATAAAATGTAAGTAGACCATTTTGATTACTAGAAATTGAAAGACTTTTGCACTAACAAAATCAATGGGATATTAAGGGAGGAGGTTAATTGGAAGCAAAAATCTTTGTGTCAAATTTCTCAGTTAAAGTTTGATATAGAAGATACACAGACAATTAACAGAAATATACACGATCATGACAACTGACCATGGTCCAAGATGCAGTGAGTGACCTTGACCTTTTCTAAATTATGGTCTTTCCCATGTCTCAATTTTTCTGAGGTCAAGCACATTCAGTGACCAAGGGCCAAGTAAGAGTCAAGAAAAAGGAAATAGCTAAATTTACCATCACAAAGATATCAATCAGGGAGGGGAAGATTTAAAGTGTCTGGACAGAACATAAAACAATTGCCATTTGCACTCATTATAAGCCATCAAAACAAAACGATTCACCAAGGGTTAGGTTAACAGATATTTCTGGCCATTTGATGACAGTCAGGGTGATTTGGGTTTTAAGGTGGACTCAAGTAGCTCTATTAAAAAAATGCGTTTTGTAAAAAGCCTGTCTATCCAGAGCTATATTTAGGGAAATAAAATGAAAACCATGCAGGACAAAAATAAATTGTCTCATGTTGGGTCCCCAGAGGGCAGTCAGTGAGTACTACTCTCAAATAGCATGGTAGACAATTAATGCAAAACGTTCTCTGAAGAACCTAGCTCACACCTTTCCATAAATACAGCCTCCATGGGAGGAGTAAGCTTAAACTTTGAACACCACAACTCTAGTGAGGCACACATTTCAGAAATATGTGACAAGGTTTAATTCACAACACCTGCTCTAAAAGTCCTTCTCTCTGTGTAGTCACTACATTCAGCACCCTTGTTGCATATACCTAAAGGAGATCATTGCTGAAAGGAAAGTGTCCATGTACACCAAAACATCTATAAAACATGTTCCCATTGACTTCTAATGGTTTAACATCACCTTGTAGCCATATAATGAAACATCATTACACTATATTATCAAGAGACCTAATGAATATAGAGAAGCTTGAAAAGACTTAAATGATCTGACACAATATAAAGTAAAGAGAACCAAAAATATATATAAACAATGACTACAGTCATGAAAAGGGGAAGAAAAAATCACAAAGATAAATGCTGTGAAATTACAGAGAATAATCTCCACCCCAAAGAAGAATTATAACACTTCTCCCTTCATTCATTTCCAAAGATGGGGGAGGGGGTGCTCCACGAGTGTGGAAAATTTAATATAATGTCACTTTTTTCAATGTATTGATTTGATTAGTTTTACTGTTCATTTTTTTTATTTTTATACTTTTTATTTGTTAAAAAAAGTTTGTTTGAATGGATAGTTCTATGGGAGGGGAGAAGAGAGGCCATGGGATAAAATACGGAATATGTGAAAATATAGAAATTAAATTATTAAACTGTATTAGCCATTAAGGAAAATAAAATTCCGACAAAATTTGGTCCTTGGCGTCACAGGGTTTGATAATCTATTGTAACAAAAGCTCAGAGAGTTAGTGGGGTATAGTGAATGGATAGAGAGTTAATTTTAGTGTAAGAAACACCTAGATTCAAGTTCAATCCCAATACATGTTCCACTGGCTGTGAGACTCTAATCAAATTATTTAACTTCTTATTTCTCCAGCAGATTCTCTAAGATCATACTTGGCAAAGGACAACAGAACCACAAACTAGATCAGAAGGGCATATTTATATATGAATCTTTCATGTTTACAGAAGACTTTCCTTACAACAACCCTTTATGGGTGGCATTTTATTAAAGCATTATTCTCTCCACTTTACCAATGAGTGAACTGAGGCTTAAAGCAATAGAGCCATATGCCTGGTGTGACATAGTTGGTAAGCAAAAGAGATGAGAGACTTGAATCCACATCTCTTTATTCCTGTTCAGTTGCATTTTCTCCTTCAAAAACAGAAGTATCTCTACAATCAATACTATATAGCAGAGAGAAAGGGCACAGTTATGGATTGAAAACTGACTTGGGAGTCTGAAAGATTTGGGACCAAGTTCCATATCTGGCTATAGTCTCTTGTACATACTACATACACACACACACACACACACATATATACACACACACTATATATATATATATGTGTGTATATATACATACATACATACATACAGGTGTGTGTGTAAAGTGGATTTTTGCTATACTTTCTTAGAGTTTAGTTTCCAGGATCCATAGCCATAACACTCTCTTGTTCTCAGGTATTAGACATGATTTCTCACCATTATGGTTCAAAACATCTCCACCATGCTTGTCCAGCATTATATAATGATAAATAATATAAACATTTGTGCTTCCATTGTAACTATATGCTGAAACATTGCACTGAGATATAAGAATAAGGTGATGTAAACTTAGGAGGTTATTGCTGGCAATACATCTTCTTGGTCTGTTGCCCTGTAAAGAAGGTGAGCACTGGTCAGTGAGTGGGGAACTCTTAGGGTTGAAAGCACAAGCTAGAATCTTGTGTTTGCCTTGACTGGCCCCCATCAAGGCTTGAGGGGTTTCTATATTTTTGCCTCAGTTGGCCCCCATAGAGGCTTGAGGGATTTAGGGGAGTGCACAAGCCGTGCCTGTCTCCATTGACCCTATTGGCATGTAGGGGTAGTTGACCCCTCCATCTTCTCACCCCTGCAAGAAGGGTGATTAGGAAATGCTGTAGGAGTTGGTAGTCACATTATCAAGCTTTATCCTTGTGAGAAGGATAGACTTAGAATAAAGTAAGATTATTAACCCCTTCAAAGCTGTCTTCCTGTCTGACCAGGTTAGGAGTGCACCTGTGCAAACAGCCCTCCTGTGTGCTAGTGTGCTCTGTCTTACAATATATAATCATTTGCATAGTTTTCCTCATTAGAATGTGACCTTTTGTCTTTCTTTTTATCCTCAATGCTTAACTCACTATATGGCATATAATAAGCATTTGATAAATGCATATTAACTATGTAATATGAACAAGTCATTTAATGTCTCTTTGTCCCAGACAACTTTCTAGTACTATAAGATGTACGACAGCTAGGGATCTGCATCGGTAGAAGTGGTTTCTTATACTAATGAAGGCATAGGTGCAGAAGAAAAAAACAACAGGAAAATAAATGTATTAGTGGATTAGGAAGGAAAGGCAGCTTTCTAGAACTCAACATGCAGAGAAACACATAGTTACCTAGACGACATAGTGGATAGAGTGTTAATGATGCAGTCTGGAAGAACTTCATTTTTTTCTTTTTAAAATTTAATTTAATTTTTTGTCCATTTTTAATTAAATTTCACATTAATTAAGTTTCACATTCTCTTCTTTCCACATCCCATCACTTCCCCACTTTGAGAAAGCAAGGGCACTGAAACTTGTTATAAACATATATAGTCAAACAAAACAAAATCCATACTACAGTTATAGAAAAAAATGCCTCATTCTTCACCTTGTACATCTCCTCTCTATCTAGAGATGAGTACAATGTTTTGTCATGAATCCTCTGGAACCACAATTTGTCCTGGTGTTGATCAATGTTCTTAAGTTTTTCAAAGTCCTTTTTTAAGATTTAAATTTATTTATTTTTAGTTTTCCACATTCATTTCCACAAGATATTGAGTTTCAACTTTTCTCCCCATCTTTCCCCTCCTCCTCATTCCAAGATGGCATGCATTCTGATTACTGCTCTCCCCAGGCTGCCCTCCCTTTTATCATTTCCTCCCTCTTATCACCTTCCCCTTTACTTTGTTGAAGGGCAAGATAGATTTCTATACCCCATTACCTATGTATCTTATTTTCTGGTTATATGTAAAAACATTTTTTACCATTTGTTTTTAAAAGAGTTTCAAATTCTCTCCCTTCTTCCCTTCTATGCAATCCCATTGAGAAAGCAAGCAATTCAAAGTAGATTACAAATGTGTAGTTACACAAAACATCTCCATAACAGTCATGTTGTGAAAGACTATGTCTCCCTCCATCCTATCCAACCCCCTATTATTCTAAAATTATTCTATTTTCTCTTTTGACCCTTTCCCTTTTCTAAAGTATTTTCTTCTAACTACTCCCTCTCCCAATCTGCCCTCCCTTCTATCATTCCCCACTCTCTTATCCCCTTCTCCCCTACTTTCCTGTAGGGTAAGATACTCAAGTGAGTGTGCATGTTATTCTCTCCTCAAGCCAGATCCAATGAGAGCAAGATTCACTCATTTCTTCTCATCTCCCCCACTTCCCCTCCATTGTGAAAACTTTTCTCTTGCCTCTTTTATGTGAGATGATTTACCTAATTCTATCTTTCCCTTTCTCCTCCCAATATATTCCTCTCTCATCCCTTAATTTAATTTTGAGATATCATCCATTCATATTCAACTCACCCTGTGTCATCCATCCATCCATGTATCTATCCATGTATCTATCCATGTATCTATCTATCTATCTATCTATCTATCTATCTATCTATCTATCTATCTATCTAATCTCCTTTAACTACCTTAATACTGAGAAAGGTCACATGAGTTACAAATATCATTTTTCCATGTACGAATGTAAACAGGTCAATGTTAATAAGTCTCTTAGGATTTCTTTTTCTTGTTCTCTTGATTCTTGTATTTGAAAGTCAGTTTTTCTATTCAGCTCTGGTCTTTTCATCAAGAATGCTTGAAATTCCTCTATTTCATTGAAGTTCCATTTCAGTTTTGCTGGGAAGGTGATTCTTGGTTTTAATCCTAGCTCCTCTGACCTCCAGAATATCATATTCCAAGCCCTTTGATCCCCTAATGTAGAAGCTGCTAGATCTTGTGTTATCCTGATTGTATTTTGAGAATACTTGAATTGTTTCTTTCTGGCTGCTTGAAATATTTTCTCCTTTACCTGGAAACTGTGGAGTTTGCCTACAAAATTATTCTTAGGAGTTTTCCTTTTGGGAGCTCTTTCAGGAGGTGACCAGTGGATCCTTTCAATTTCTATTTCACCCTCTGGTTCTAGAATATCAGGGCAGTTTTCCTTGACAATTTCTTGAAAGACAATGTCCAGGCTCTTTTTTTGATCATGACTTTCATGTAGTCTAGTAATTTTTAAATTCTATCTGCTAGATCTATTTTCCAGGGCAGTGGTCTTTTCAATGAGATATTTCACATCATCTTCTATTTTTTTTCATTCTTGTAGTTCTGTTTTATAATTTCTAGTGAGCTTTTGGACCTCATTTTCCATTTGGCCAACTCTGTCTTTTAAAGCATTATTCTCATTGGATTTTTGGACTTCTTTTTCCATTTGGGTTAGTCTATTTTTTAAGGTGTTATTTTCTTCAGTATTTTGGGAGGTCTCTTTTCTTCTACTTCTCTTACTTGATTTTCAAAATCCTTTTTGAGCTCCTCCAGGGCCTGTGCCCAGTTCATATTTCTCTTAGAGGCTTTTCATGTAGGAGCTTTGATTCTGCTATCCTCCTCTGATTGTATGCCCTGATCCTCCTTGTCACCAAAGTAAGATTCTATAGTTTGAGTTCTTTTACAATGTTTACTCATTTTTCCAGTCAAACATTTGACTTTCTAACTCTTTTTCAAAGTAGAACTCTGTTCCAGTGGGGGTGAGGGTAGGAGTAGGTCTATTGTCCCTTGCTTCAGAGATTTTATATCAGCTTCTTGATCCCCCACCATTGGAAGGCCCAGAGCTCTGGAAGCAACCTCTGCTACTGCTGCTGCTGCTGCTGCTACTGCCACCACCACCTCTGGCTACCAGCACAACTGGTCACTACTGCCACCTCCCCAACTACCATGGGACTGGGCCCATACCCAGACAGATGGCATGCTCCTCTTTCACCTAAGTCCCACAGAGTTTTCTCAGTCACCTTTTTGGCATTTGTGGGCTGAAAAATATGGAAACTGCCACAGCTTCCAATGATTCAGTCCCTTGATACCTGCTCTGGTCTGTCTGTGATGGCATGACCTACACTGGACTGCACTCCACTCCCTGCCCAGTGCAAAAGACCCTTCCTGTCTACTTTCCACATTGTCTTGGGCTGAGCGTTTGTTTCACTCTCTCATTCTGTGGGTTTTTTGCTCTAGAATTTGTTTAGAGTTATTTTTACAGACATTTGGAGGGTTATCAGGGAGAGCAGGAAAGTTCCTGCTTTTACTCCACCATTTTCATGAACTTCATTTAAAATAAATCTCAGACACCAACTAGGTGTGCAATGCTAGGCCATTCACTTATCCTATATCTGCCTCAGTTTTCTCACCTGTAAAATGTGAATAATAATAGCCCTTATCTCCCATGATATTTGTAAGGATCAAATGAGATACTATTTAGAAAATACTTTGGAAACTTTAAGGCAACATATAAATGCTACCCATTAAGATGATTATTATTAAAAAATTTAAAGGCTTCTAACAAATGAGATAAATTCATTCAATGTGATATATAGCTATTTATTTCATGATAAATCAAGTCATATATATATTAAAGGAAAAACTCAGAAACTTTAGTGAATAGTAGCCTTAGGTCTCACAATTTTTACATGCAGAAGTATACAATTTCCAAGTCACAAAAAGGTCCTAATGCTAACTCTGGATTTGTAAATCCTTTTGTTACTCATTTTCCTCTAGTGATCGCTATAAAATAAATTCAGAATACTCACTAGTGATTCTTCAATTTTGATGATGAGTAGGTGTAAGCAGCTGTCTTTCTTTTGTAAAGTAGATCAAAGAACTTGTGCTAGCAGCCCACCCTGTGTGCTAGTGTGGTGGCTAATGTAGTAGGGTACAATTATGTTTTTGACATTGTTATTAAGAAAGTGTCTTCTGCACAAGATCTACATCTCATAGCCACATAGTAGGATGGACACATCATTGTTTTAAGCATATGTTGTTGCCTGACACCTTTTCACACTCTGTTAATCCAACCCCCAAAGGACTTGTTGGATTTCTATGTTGTAACTTCCTGCTTCTTTTTAAATTTCATTTCATTACTTATTAGCAGACTCCTGAGGTAGCAAAATTCAGTGGCAGATTTCAGTTTTGTCCCTATATCTCTGGCATGTACTCACACTGAATCTCTTGGAATGAAAAGTAATATAATTAAATGCAAGATGCTGAAGAAATGCAAGCTGTCCTCCATCATTAAAAAACAATGTCTGATGAGTGTTTTGGGGAAAATAAATGGATACAGAGTAGTAAGTAAGTCTGTAAGGATCTTAAGAGAAGGAACTGGATTTTTTTTTTTTTTTTTACACAGCAACATTTAGAACTAGAGTAAAAATCTAATGTTGAGGAAACAAACATAGTCTCAGCATTCAGTGAAAATGGAAGGATAAGGTTGTTTTTTGATGTATATATCCTACAGCTGAATTTTGTGGTGAATAGAAAAGGAATCTCAGCACTAAGGAGATCTTGCTGTATTCAACTTCAACATTTGACACCTATGTTTTTGTCAACCCGAAACAAGTGACCTAATCTCTTGATGCTCTAGACCATGGGTGGGGAATCTGTGACCTCAAGGCCACATGTGGCCCTCTAGGTCCTCATGTGTGGTCCTTTGACTGAATCCAAACTTCACAGGCAAATCCCTTTAATAAAAGGCTTTGTTCTGTAAAATGTGGACTCAGTCTACATCTCAGGCTACAGCCAAGGATAATGAAGGCCATATGTGGCCTCTAGGATGCAGATTCCCCACCTTTGCTCTACACAACTTTCTTGGACTGTAAGTTACAGAAAAAGTGCTAACCTACTTTGATAAAGAGAAATTCCTCCTTTGGTCACTCCTTAATCCAAGGTAATCACAAATCCATTCTCTATCTCTATCCCTTCTTCCTACAAAGAAATCACAATATTTTCCCCAATATTGTTCATGCCCCCTGGAAGTTGTGAAATACAATGGGTTAAGCAGCTACTTTTTTCTTGTTAACATTTTTCACTCATCTCATGTTTTCCTCCTATTTTCTACAGAAAAGATCTTATCAACTCAATTATACTAAGGTGAAAGTGCTTGACACAGGTTAATGTGGTATATGTTCCTAAGGGTATTTTAGTAGGGAATAATGCCTAATAGTACAAATTCTAATCATAGGATTTCAAATATTAGGCTAAATGAACAAAGTTTATATTGGATAAACAGTGTTCTGGCTTGCAAGAAGGTATAGACATACCTAGAACCAAAGGAAAATATAAAATACGTAGTCAATATTTATGCAAATTGACAAACTCTCATATCTTGATACTATAAATATTAATTTCTTCACAAAATATCACAATACACATATTAATAATGATACTTGTTTGTTTTCTTTTTTTCTGAAAATTTATATTATTGTTGTGGGTCTTAGCTGTCTTATGAGTGCCTTTTGTATAGAGAAAATAAATACCTGTTATATAAATAGGGAAGAAGGGGGGGGGGGACAGAGAGAGAGAGAGAAAGAGAGAGAGAGAAAGAGAGAGAAAGGAAGGATGGAAGGCAAGAAGAAAGGAAAGAAGAGAGAACAGAAGGAACAGAGGAGGGAAGAAAGAAAGAATGGAGGGAAGGAGGATGGAAGACAGAAAAAAAGGAAAGAAAAAAGAAAGAAAAGAAAACCTGCCATTGGAGGAAGGATAATAGAATTTCTTATTTCCTTTTTATTCAAATAAAAACATAAGAATGACTGTCTATCCCACCTAAATATAAAGCCAAATGTGTTCCAAATTACAATAGAGAAACCAAATTATAATATTGACTAGTATGGTTGTTCAATGATGATAGCTTTATTATACCACCATGAGGTATATACCATCTAAGTTATCTCAGACTGTCAACAAAATCTCTAAAATTCCCTCATTCTAAAGTATGTTTCATGCTCTCTCTCTCTCTCTCTCTCTCTCTCTCTCTCTCTCTCTCTCTCTCTCTCTCTCTCTCTCTCTCTCTCTCCCCCCCCCCCCCGTCTATATGCAAACGTATGGGCATATACACATGAATATACATGTATATATGGATTCTCTTACTTCCTCCTTAAATGAATTGTTTCACCCCAAATATAAATTGCCACAGACATTTCTACCTCCAAACCACTGCACAGTGCCTCCTATCAGCAAGAATGCTCTCTCTGTCTCTCTTTTACTTATGTTAATCTTCCTTATCTTTCCACTAGACTAAATTCCACATTCTTCTCAAAGACTCCTGTGTGTTCATCCTTCGTTGCCGAAGAAGACTATGCCATCAGAGAAATAATGACAAGACTTTGCACTTGACTTTGTTTTGAGTGAGGAAGGGCTGTGCAGGTCACCAGCCTCACTTTTCCTCCAGAGCCATCTGAGTCCAGTGACCAGATATCCATCAGGATGACTGGAGATGACCCAGGATAAGGCAATTGGGGTTAAAAGACTTGCCCAAGGTCACACACCCAGTGAGTGTGAAGTGCCTGAGGTAAGATTTGAACTCAGGTCTTCCTGACTCCTGTACTGGTATTCTATCCACTATACCACCTAGCTACCCTCTCAAAGACTCACTGACTACTGAAAAACATTGATCTTTTTCTCTACCACATTTCTACACCATTTGTAACTTAATCTCATTTGGCACTTGCTGTACATTTATACATACATACATATGTATACATATGTATATGTGTATATACACACACATATATATATATATATTACTTTGTGTAATGTTTT
This sequence comes from Notamacropus eugenii, assembly GCF_028372415.1. Taxonomy (NCBI): domain Eukaryota; kingdom Metazoa; phylum Chordata; class Mammalia; order Diprotodontia; family Macropodidae; genus Notamacropus; species Notamacropus eugenii. The sequence goes on from NC_092876.1 coordinate 402,518,905, forward strand.
ATCTTTTTTATGTGAATTAATGAAGTAATTTACTCATGCCATAGAACCAGGAAAGGGCAGAGGAAGAGTTTGAATCCAAATGTCTCCTGATTCCATTTATGACAAGGGTTTCTTTTCATTGCAACATGACATACTGTCTTTTCTTCTCTTGGTTCTGTCTATGTGTACCTTTTTTCACTCTTCAAATATGATTTAGAATCACGTAAGCCAAGTCAATATTACTGAAATCGAATAACTGAGCTCCAACAAGTGTTTCCTTCTTGTAAGCTTAGGATTCTTGAAGATGGCGTTAGAGTTAAACATGTTTCATAGTAACCTGGTTCTGATAACTGCTTTCAAACTGAAATGCACCTAACAAAAAGTAGCTACCATTTCTAAGTCAAATTTTTTTTGTTCTAGACTCTTGGGATTACTCTCACTTCTGGGTCCATCAGCTGCATTGAAATAGCTAGGGTAGCAGCTATGTTTAGAACTTGTGCACTTTACTAACCTAACTATCAGATGCTTAATGTGTACTCAGGGATCTCAGCAAGAACAAGAATCACAAAAAACAACCTGAATCAATCTTTTAAGTTCAGCCTTTGGCTGGTAGGCACTGTGGTAGGCATACTCTTGTACTACTGTGTACCCTATACATCCTTATTCTATCAACATCTGCTTTTGAGCTATCAGAGAAATTAAATTGGAGGTTCAGGCACTGAACTGTAATGCAAATGACAACCCCCTAGTATAAAAGTTCATCAGTTTCCAGAATAGAATCAGCATCTCATTCCTCACATGACTGCTATTACAGGACTAACCCTTGGCAATACAATAGAGCCATGAACTCCTTTCTGACAAAAAAAATGCACACCAAACCACTTATTAGAATTGGGTTGTCTTCTCTGTCTGACTCTTTGCTTAGGCTTTTCTGAACCATAATTGGAGAATTAAGAAAAGTAAATGGAGATGGAACCAAGAGAAGCAAGGGCAATATGTCATTGTGGTGCAATGAAAAGAAAGTCTTGTCATAGATGAAACCAGGGGAGATCTCGATTCAAATCTTGCCTTTGCCATATCCAAGTTCTATAACATGAGTAAAATACGTCATTTTTTGGAACTTCCACTGTGAAATGGGGATAATAATATTTGTAATACACACTTAACAGCAATTTTCTGAGGATAGTCTGTGGTTAATAGCAATCAAAGTACATTTGACCCTATTTTGGAGTTGATTTCACAATATTTTATATTGACACTAGCCTTAAACCAATTAACTAATTACCAACTATCTCCAAGACACTAATAGGGACACATGGAAATATGAAATAGGGTCTCTGTAGTCACTGGATTTACATTCCAGTTAGAGGAATAAGAAAAGAATTACATAAAAAGCTAAAGTTTAACACAAAAGTCATCTTCAGTTGTGATTTAAAAAGGTGACCTAAAAGAGAACACATATCCCTTCTAACACAGGATGCTATTTAGTTCCCTGTTAACAGGTGGCTATCTAGTAACATTATAGGTTTTCCAAACACTTACTTTAGTCAATAGGTACAAATTCCATCATGGGGTTCATTTATCAAGATCTTGGGTGAATTCCAAATTGTATCTAGGTTGAATGCCCCAACAGATTTGAGGCACTGACATCTCGAGAAATGAGCTGCAATTATCATGAAAAAAAAGATATAGTAATAATGTTAATGAAAAGAACCCTAGAAGGAAGTCATATGGTGGGAAAGGAGAATGACCAAACTTGGACTTAGAGAAGAAGTGAGGAACCACTTATATCCTTTCAGCAAATAGCTGAGGACCATAGTGTTGCATATACTGGGCTTCACAATTACTTTCTTTCTTAATTTTGACCAACCTTTTTTTTATTGGGGGGGCAAGCTTATCTGATGGGGGAGGTGGACTACTATCTAGAAACAACCATAATGGAAGAAAAAGACATTAATAAAACTCATTCCAAAAGTTTATAATAAACAGACTTTATTCAATGTCAGTCTTTAAAAATTGATTTTCATTGATCCTCAAGGAATATGAAGGATACATTAAGAGAAATAAATTTACTAGAACAATTCCTTGAGATCTGAAATGAGACTAAGATCAAAAGACAACTAGATGTGGTATAAAAAATTACCATTAAGTTTGGGAGTACTGGGACTTGTGTGGACTAACAATTGAGAAGCAGAACATTGCAATTAGGGTATCCAAGAAGAAGAACTTTGGAACCAGAATTTCAGCAAATAAACTGGAACAAACCAACAGATTGAGGACATTAGTCTGCAAAGTACCAAAGGATTGGGGGTGGGGGAGTTGAGAGCTGCTCATAAATCGATCAATACTACTCATACTCATACTCATGGACAGAGGTATAAAGAAGCACCAGATACCAGACATCAAGCTCATTTCATGACTTTTTCACCAACCCACTTGAATAATAAAAACTGAAGATGAGGTCTCTTTCTTTTACTACTTCTAGGGAGAAAGCAGAAGTTACACAAATCATAAGATATAGAGCTAGAAAGGAATGTACAGGTAATTTAGCTTTGAATTTCATAGTGTCAGTATTTCCCACTTATTCCAAGTTGTGTTGATTTTTACTGCCTCCAAGTTATTCTCCCTCCTTTTTCACTAAGTTCAGCACCTGACTTACCATTTTCCTCTTCTCTCCAAATCCTACCATTATACCGGAAAACTTCAACATTCATTTTGAGGCTTCCTCAAACTTAGGAATCTCCTAATTGTTTAGTCTCCTTAAATCCTATGACCTACTCTTTCACTCCACCTCAGTCATAAATGTGGATGCTCATCTAAAAATCCAACATTACTCTATTTGACAAGTCTTTCTTGTAATTCCATATCTGTCTGTGACTCACACCTCCTAAATACAGATCTTGAATATTTCCATGGGTCATTACTTTCTTACTACATTACCCCTGCTTTGCCTTAACTTTCCTTCTCCAACCTCTCTTCATCTCTTCACCCTCTTAGTTTCCCCTAATATATCATCTGGCATATCACCATTAATCCCATGCCAAATCTCATCTTATATTACTCTCACCATCTACAACCACTCTACCACATGCTACTGAAATGAGGTAGCTGGAATTTAAATAATTGTGATAACTTGGGAAGTTATTAATTCATGGAATCCAACTTCAACTAGGCCCTCATCAAAGCAAGACAATTCTATCACCCCTTCATAATTTATGCAGTATCTTGCTTCCAACAGATGGCTTTTTTAAAGTATTTCCTTGTTCAAATTCCTTCTCCTCCTTCTCCTTTTCCTCTTCTTCTTGTTCATGTGTGTGTGTGTGTACATGTGTAATATGTACACATATACATAATTATGGTCAAAGGATATTATTTTATCAAAACCACATATTAGACTAGGCTACTATAGTGCCTTATGCATAATAGTTCTAAAAGAATGCTTAATGAGAATATTAAAAGAATGTTAATAGGATAACACTAAACTTCTTCAAAGAGTATAAATAGCTTTTAAAAAACTGCATGGGCTAGGAAATAAAAGTAAGGACAAGTACCCATGTATGGTCTTTTTAAAGGATCTTTTGATATGCTAATAGATGCTAATGAGTTATAATAGCTCTTAATTGCGCTTAGGTAAAAAGAACTGGTCCAATCAAAAATTATGAAATCATTAGTATTTTGAATTTGAGTGAATTGAGGGAGTTTTGGTTTGACATGCATATGTGAAAGACATAGAAAACAATATTCATTTTTACGCTATAGCAGGGTGGTAAAAAAACATACTAGTTGTCCAGGATTTATAAGTATGCTTTTATCCATTTATTCTACTTCAGTGTATTAACTTCAGTGTTTTTGTTTTTTTATGACAATTAAGTATTTGATGTCCTAGACAGAGTATTAAAAAAATCAAATGTCCTATCAAAGTTGGAGAAATTCCAACCTGCCTAGTGATGGCAAACTTCAAGGGTTTTGCAACATCCAAGATGCATAAAAATCTTTTGAAAGGTTTAAATGTATATAGTGATAGGTGATTTATATATAGTGATAGGTGATTCCTACCCCCTCTCAGTAGAATATATAATTTTAATACATCTTTTTTGGTAACAACTGTTCTATCACTGAGACAATCAAATTTTTGCAGATCGTTCCCATGTGATCAAAGGCATATGTTTGTGAGGTGCCTGGCCAAAATTAAATAAAGGGTAAAATCTTTGGCAAGGAATGTTTTCCCCAAAAGGTATGAAAAGCCAAATGGCCAATTTGATCATCATATTCACAAATTTGTCCCCTTGCCATTATTTTCTAAACAACTTAGAATCTTTAGACAAAGTAAATTTCTTGTCTTGGGTGATAACTGATATTTCTAGGGGACCACAAGTTCAATAGGTCAAAATAATGATGTGGAAGGTGAAAAAAAAGAAGTTGACAATTTTAGGATGAATTGAGAGTTACTTGTTTTTGAGACTAGGCAGTAATAGTAATAGAAATATTGTACCCTTACCTGGTCAGAACACATCTGAAATGTGGTTCTATTGTAAGAACCACATTTTGGGTAGGTCACCAATTAACTAGAAGAATGTCAAAGTAGGACAATCAGAATGATGAAGAATTTCAAATTTATCCCATATGATGTTCAAGGAAAAAACTAGTCATTTTGAGACCATATAAGGGAAAACATCATAGAACAAACATCATAGCTGTCTTCACTATTCAGATGTAAGCTACATGGAGGTAGGGTTTGTTTAATACTTATTTACATCCTTAATGCGATTCCCAGTGTTTGGCACATTTGCTGTTATTATTTTTGTGTCATTTCAATCCTGTCCAACTCTCTGTGACCACATTTGGGGTATTCTTGGCAAAAATACAGGAGTGGTTTCCATTTCCTATTCCAGCTCATTTTACAAATGAGAAACTGAGACAAAGAGGGTTAAGTGATTTGCCCAAGGTCATACAGCTGGCAGATATCGAAGGTCACATTTGAACACAGATCCTCTTGATTCCAAGGGCTGGCACTCTATTCGCTATACCATCTAGCTGTATTTGCTTGGCACATAGTATGAGCTTACTAAATAATTTTTGAAGATTGATCTGAAGGCTCACTGTATAGCAGATGGATTAGATTTGTTCTGTCTGGTTTTAGAGGATAGAACTTGGAATAACGGAAGTTGCGAAGAGGCTAATTTAAACTTGATATCAGGAAAACAAAATTTTCTGCTCATTATAGATTAAATAGATAGATTCTTCACCCCCTTTATAGGTACTTGTTTATTTTTCAAGATATTAATGAGGGCCCTTTCCTTGTCCACAGGACCCTTATACTTAGCCTTGCATGTATCTGAACTATTAGTTAGTCCCTAACCACCTGCAGGCATTGCAAAAGTACATAAAAGGATATTTTGAAATATTAGATATAGATATATACCTATAGCTATGTCTACATATATAATTTTAAATAATCTATATAGATATTCATCTACATCTACATATATAGTTTTTGAAATAATCTATATAGATATTAATATATATGTCTATATGGAGACAGACAGACAGATAGATGATAGAGAGATAGATAGACTTCACTGATTTCTCCAGGTGCTAATGACCTTTTTCTAGTCAGCTATAGATTAGCACTTGGTCATTCAAACTTTCCAAGAGCTGTTCCTCACATATAACACTACATCTCTGTAGCCTCTGGACATGTTATCCCATTCCTAGAATTTCAATCTTCCTCAACATTCTTATTCAGAAGCCTTAATTTTCTTCAAACCTCAGCTCAAGTATTACATTTATTCCCCTCCCCCAATATCTAAACATTCTATATTTATATATAATTAGGGATTTGATGTTTATGTGCATGCATACATGCATATATATTACATATGTTTGTAAATATATGTGTATACACACACCTACCTATAGTCATATGTATTTATGGCTATATTTTAATGCATATACTATATATGGCCATATATGCATATAGACATACATGTGGGTATGTTTATATGCATAAGTGCAAATTCATATATATGTGTCTCCCTCTATCAAAGGAGGTCCTTGAAAGCAGGACCTATTTCCCTTTTTTTGTTAATTTTTTAATCTCCAGTGCCTATAATAGATAGCAAATACTTATTGACTGATAATGGGCTTATTTCATGGTATTATATTTTAGAGTTATTTGTCTAAATGACATATCCTACAAGTAGAACTAATTTCAATGAGGGGGATTTATCTATAGCTTCTATATCTCAGACCCTAATAAAATTGTCTACACAGAGCAGATATTTAATAAGTATTTGCTAAAATGAACTGAATTGGAAATTGGAAAAAAACCTCTTTTAAGTTCCAACAAGAGACTATGAGAATTAGGTTCTAGTTTATTATTTCATTGTGGAGGTAGAATAAGAGAAAATATTTTCATCTTCAAAATTCAATTCAAATTCACCTTAATGAGGTTTTACTGCAATTCTAGAACTTGTATGACTCCATCACTCTATCCCATAGTTCAACCCTAACCAATTGCAATCTGATCAATTTGGGTATTCCATCCAACCATTTAAATTAAACCCCATCAATGATTTCTCATCCCATTCAACTTTTGTGTATACCCTTCAATACATTCTCCATAGAGAATGTACTTTTTTAAGATGTTTTTTTAAAATTTTATTTTTACTAGTGCCAAATTTTGACTGCCCATGACCAGCTCACCTCCTTTTCCAATTAAGTTTCCTGTATATCATTTTTATGCCAGAGTCTACTCATACTTACCATATGTCTCTACTATTGTAATTAATTGAATATAGTGGCATAATACATATGCATATCTTAATTTTCCCAGGAATTAATTACACATAGACAAATATCTGAATTTTCCATATATGTGTAGATGTTGGTAATGGGTTTCTGAGCAGTAACTAGTCAAGATTTTCACATGGGGATAATTTTTATCAAGGTGCAAGGTCTTGACTACATAAACTAAAAAAAGTAACATTTTATAATAGAACTACACATGGGAAGGGAAAAGGGAATATATATTTCTAAAGTGTCCAGTATGTGCCAGCACTGTGCTAAGTACTCTTACAAGTATAATCTTATTTGATCATCATAACAATCCTGCAAGGTTAAGTGCTATTATTATCCTCATTTTGCAGTTGAGGAAACTGAGGTAGAGAGAGATTAAGTGACTTGCCCAGGGTCACACACCTAGTAAGTATGTGAGATCAGATTTTTATCCAGGTCTTCCTGACTCCAGGCTCAATACTCTATCTCCTCAGATGCTTATGACAGCTAGAGAACTAGAATGAATGTTTTCTAATAATTATTTCTCTTTATGAAATATAGTTCAAGTTGCTTTGAAGTTATAAATAAAAGAATGTTAGCTACAGAGGAGAACCCTATTTATTTGCAATTGCATGGAGGTCAAATTTTATTCCACTGAAGTAATTACTGAGACTTTACCATGTTCACTTGGAGTTCTGTTCTAGGCACTGAGGATGATACAAAATCTGTGTGAACTTGTACAAATCACTTACAAACTCTGAGTCTCAAATTCCCTATATCTAAAATGGGAGTGTTCAACTAGATGATCATTAATATCCCTTCCAGCTACAATTTTTATGCTTTATTAAATATATGTAAATGATATACTCTGTTCAGTGAGAAAAGGCAGATGCAGGGGAATAATTAAGGAACCACACAAGGCAACATGCATCTAAGTTCTTGAATGGATCCTACAGACAGACATTCAATCTTACTAGAATACAGAGAGAGTGGAAGATAATATCAGAGTGAAAATCAAGGGCATCATGAAAGAAACAAGCAGAGGTGGATTTTGAGTCTGACACTGAGGAGAATCTGTGCAAAATATGATTCACAAAAGAAAGTAGAAGAGTTTATTTCACATATCCTGCTTAGATTTATAGACTGTGGACTACACATTTTAGGGATTTGGGGCACCTAGAGGAGAAGGTAACAAGAGAGAGCATCTAAAAATACTTTATTATTTGGATTTTTCAATTCTGTGTATCCCAAAACCTCACCACCTTCCTCCTCAACAAAAAATAGGCAAAATGTTTCTTAGTTCTATATTTCTGCCAGTTGAATAAATTTTGTGTGGGCACCAAAGGACCCAGTGAACTACAAAACAACAAGAAGAAAAATGATACAAAAGGAACAGAGCTATAAATCTGAACCGCAAAAGAGGCCTTAGAGAAAGTCACGCATTCTTGTGTTACCAGGGAATTCTCACTAGGCTTGGAGTCAGAAAACCTGGGTTCTAGGCTTACATGTATTAGCTACAAAATCTTTGCCTCTCTGGGCTGAAGATTCTCCATAGATTAAATGAGAATTGTAATGTTTGCCCTGAATGTTTAATATGGTTATTGCATCAAATGAGATACTATATGCAAAGTGATTTATGAAACGAATCACCAGAGAAACATAATAGCTTATCGTTATTTTTTTTAAAGGAATCAATAACATTTGTCACATTATCAGAATAGCCTTATCATTCTGATGGTGACAGTCTGCAGTTTGGCATCCATGTTAACAATGTAGAAAGAGCACTGCACAGAAATGAAGGACCTGGGTTTGAATCCTTTGCTCTGCCTCTTACCAGTTAAGAGAATTTGGGCAAATCACTTAACATCCCAGCCTCAGTTTCCCCAGATCTAAAATGAGTAGGTTGAACTAAATAACTTCTAGAATCTCTTCCAGATTTCAATCTATGATGTAACAAGCCCATGGACTCCCATGCCCTCTACTTCATTTAAATGCCCATTTTTATTATCTTGAGTAAAGAGAGGAAAAATAAGTATAACATTATGTTAACTTGGGCCAAAGTTTGTCTTTATGGAATTGTATCTATCTTGAAAGACTGTTAGCAACGTCTATTTATTAAACACTTAATGTTTGTCGACTGACTGCTTGATATTGAACAGTGGTAGCACCCTACAGAAAAAAGTATTGTGTGATTCAGAACTGTGCCAGTATATTCATGACCACTGTAGGTGCTATGAATATCATGTTGCTACTACAGATGCTCACATACAATTGACTAGATATGAATTTAAATCAGATTAAAGCTGTCATGAATTCAGTTACACACAACGGCTATATTTCCAGGCACAAACAATTTTAAAAATTTATTTCGATAGATGAAAATTAAGAAGTGGATACAACCTGATGATTCTTAACTTTCCTTCTCTTACATTTATTTTATTTCATTTTTCTTTCTCACTGCTCTCTTCCATCCTATTCTATTCTCTGAATTAATTTTAAAAGCATTTATTCATGCTTATATATAAAAAATGAGTATGGAAGTAGCTAAGTGGTGCAGTAGATAGATCACCAGCCAGGGGGTCAGGAGCACTTGAGTTTAAATCCAGCATCAGGTATTTACTAGCTCTATGACCTCGAGAAGTTCACTTAACCTGATTGCCTCAAAAGAATGATTATACCTTGAATATGATGACTGCAGAGATGCACAGGAAGATCTATATGAAAGGACGAAAAGCAGAAGTAAGTAGAACCAGGAAAATGATACTCACAATGACTATAATAATGTAAAATGAAAGAACAACAAAACGAGTGAAAAAAGAATGCTAAAGGATAGTGGCCAAGAATTGCCCCAAGTGAGAGACATGAGCATATACAACTTCAGTGCAAAGGTATAGGATCATGGTTATAGAACTGTGAATATGTTCACTAGTTTTGCTGAAAGATTTCCCCCCCTTTTTATTCTTTCTCAGCAGGAGTAGCTATCTGTGAGTTAGAGCTGGAGTACATTGGAATGGAAGAAAAACCAGAAGCAATACAGCATGCTAAAATGAATAAATGAATGTTTAAAAACACCCCTTCTTATGCATGGCAGAGCCAGAGTTCTCTCTTCAGTGCTTAGGTTTGAAAAAAAATGTTTCAGGTCATAAAAATGTAAAATCATTTTAATAACAATATGAAACTTTTATGTCAAAGAAATTTTAAAAAGTTACCTTATAAGTAGGACCTCATTTCTCCTTCTTGTGTCCATGCAGAGACAGTCAAAAAAAGGTATTCCAATTTTAGAATATGAGGAAAGATTTGTAGATGGACTTTTCTAATTCCACTCCAATACTACTAAGCAAACCATAAGGCAATCTGGGAATAGATCCCAAGTTTTGTCACCTCCAGATTAGTTCAATAACCCATGCTATCTTAGTTGTAAAATGAGATCCAAGGAATCCAAGGATGAATGAAAAGAACAATTCTCTACATACCAAGGAAGACTGAAAAATGAAGAAAGTTTATATGCTTGGGCTTAGCATGAAGTTACAGTGTTTTGATCTTCAATCAAAATATTATTTAAACAACTCATCCTTTTAATTAATTTTGAATAATGGAGCCAAAATTGTTGCCAGGGAGGATAAAGGTTCCTTTTGGGAATGTATTCCAGAGTAGAGCTAGAAGATAGCTGTGCTTTTCACAAGATCTGGTGCCAATATTGTCAGCTAAGGATAAACTGGAAAATTAACAATTTACCTTTTTTTTTATTAAGGCATACTTCCCCTGTCATGTTCTTTGTTTATATTAACATAATTTCAAAATGTTCATCTACTGAAAACTCCATTATTCAAGACCATTTGATTTTTCTTCTTGTACGTAACAATAAACATCTTGTTTATTATGATAATTTATTACTATTATTATTATTAGTTATTAGGTAATAATAATGAATCATTTTATATGGCAACTTAAGATTTGCACAGTGTTTTCAGTATGATGAAGTGGTTATTTTAAACTTTAATGAGTTAGATAATAATTTTATCTCCATCCTATAAATGAAGAAACTGAGGCTTGGAGAGGATGAGTAACTTGCCCAGAGGTGTACAGGTAATAAGTACATGAGCTTTCATTCTAACTTATATCTTCTAATATTTCAACAAATATTCTTTCATTTTTTTTCCTGCTAGTAGCTCTGGGTAAAATACACCTATATATGTGCATATATGAATACATGTGTATACATATATGTGTGTATATGTGCATAGACATGTACTTATGCCACAGAACACTAAGAAAATGGCTTAATGAGGAAAAAGGTTGAAACCATTAATTAAAATAAGCTTACAGGGTTATCTCTGGATTTCATTTATCCTCTCTGCTCTTGTGCTCCAGGATCATTGATAATTAAGATATAACTATCGTTAAAGATTTTTTTTTGGAAACGTTAAAATCATCTTTTTCTTTCCTTCTAGGCACAATATTTTAAAAAGGTAAGTCAAATATCACAACTGGATACAGAATTGGCTTCTGGCTAAGTTAGGATTGAAGTCCATGGTCCTTCTTGATGAAGACTCCTTTTTACCATGTTGGGATGAGTATAATAAAGGACAAACCAGAAAAATCACAAGAAAAGTAGGCTCTGGCCATGCATACTTACATTTCCTGGTGAGCCAATAAATAAAACCAATTTATCACTATTAAATACTGGTTGAACATCTATAATGTGTTAGGAGCTCTACATAATGAGCTGGATAAATTCCAAATTTTGTTTGCACAGTATGCTGGGTATACATATGGTAAGTGTTTATCATACTTAATAATTTGGGTCAAGTTTAACCACTGGAAACTGAAGAGCTGTCATTTGTTATATGAAAGGAAGGAAAGTCTCTAGAGAAATATGGCAGCCCTATAAGCCCTCAGCCCTAAAAGACCCCAGTGACTGGTACTCTTCCAAATTTGGAATAGAAAATGGACAATTAATAGGGTGAAGAAAATGCTGGGGTCAGGAGAAATGGGGAAGTGAGAAAATATGACCTTTTTGGCAGAGAGACCTCAGAGTCTGGGAAGTTTGTGGTCGTCCTGCCAAAAGACAGCAAGTAGTGTTGGCCAAGTGCACTGTTTACAGCCCTGCATTCGTTTAAATAATCAGTATTCCAAGGCAGCCACCATATGCTCTACTCTGGGAAAGCTCAATTCATGAATGAGAACTTAACTGAGCACTGAGAACCCACCAAGGGGTGCGGTAATTCTAAATTTAGAGAAAAATGCCTTAACAAACAGATGTAGTTTTTAAAGCTCAGAATCTACTTCTTCTGGCAAGGTCCTTAAAAACTGAAAACTTGGTAAATCCTAGAAAAGTTAAGGATAAATTATAGGTAGTCCAGTGGAAAGGAATGTTTCTAAGGAAAGTGATTTCTAAATCTAATTTTGTCAAATATTACTAAGTACTATATTTAGCCTTTACTGATCAATTGCCTAAATACCAAAAGGTGGAGATGCAATATAGTGGGAGTTCCCTTGGAAGAAAAAAAAGATCAATGCTGTCCTAGTGGAATACACATTCAATATCACGCAAAGAAATTACATAGCAGACCCCCAAAAAGCTAATTTACTGTGAGGCTGCAAAAACAGGTGTGTTCAGAAATTTGGAGGGGATTACAGACTGTACTCCATACTAGTCAGATGATATATGGGACATTCTGTATAATTCTGGGAATCAGACTTTAGGAAGGAGATGGATTGAAAAACTGGAGAATGTCACAAGGAAGGAGATGATCAGGCTGACAATGAGACTAAAGACCATGTGTATAAAGGAACAATTGAAGAAATTGGGATCATTTAGCCTGGGCGGGGGTTGGGGGGAACGGGAGTTAGAGGAAACTTAGGATATATTTTGAGGGCTGTCAAATGAACAAAGGACCAGAATTCTCCTGCTAAGTCACAGAAAGTTCATACTGAGAAGGTTGGATAGAAATTTTAGGGAGGATCATTTAGACTGGATATAGGAAAATTTTTCTTAACAATTGAATTACTTAATGTAGAATTCAATGTATTAGCAAAAAATAAATTCTCTATCCTAAGAGGTCTTTAAGAATCACTTTTAGGATGTATTGTAATAAGGATTCTTGAACAGTTAGGAGTTAGAATGGATGGTACCTGAAACACTATCTAAATCAAACATTTTATGATTGCATTCCTGATTACCTCAAGGAAAACAACCAAATACTTTATTTGGTGAAAAATAAATCCCATGTTAAATAGTAACATACAAGAGGATTCACAGCTTAAGAAAGGATGTAAGTCCTGGTCTTATGGTTTCTATTGGGAAAGTAGGTATTAAATTTAATAATGATTGATTTATAAAAATAACTTTAAACTTCACAAAATATTTAGGTTATCTCTTCTGAGCACCACAACCTCTGAAGTAGACACGAGAAGTGTTGTTATCCTCATTTTATAGACGAAGAAACAAGTTCAAAGAGGTTGTTACCTGTTCATAACTGTAAGTCAAGGAAAAGATTTGAATCTAGAACATCCAAAATCGAAGCCTAGCATTCTCTCCCTTAAACCATGCTAATGTCTGAGTGGTAAGAGCAGGCTGTGAAAGTAGAGCATTTCTCGCTTGCCTTTGTGCTCCTGTTGTGTATCCTTCACATTTTTCTTTATTCCCTTCCTTCTGTTTCTACCTGGAACAAAGTTTAGAAGGTAAGCATCACTGATTCAATTCCTGGCATCAACATCAGCTATGGTAGCTGGACAGCTTGTAACTGTAAAAAGTGACAGATCACTCAGATCTCCTATAGCATGGTCAGAGAGAAGCATCTAACATGACTGCTAGCATTTGAGAGCCTGGGATTTGTTAAAGAGCAGAAGAGAAGAAACCATTCCTGAGGAGAAAAAAAATACTCGAAGGAACTAGAAAAGCCTAAATTCAAAACCTTAGGTCATGAAGCAGAAAAATGGAGATTCTTATCTGATATCTGTTTCACATGACTGAAAACATAAAACAATACAAAATAGGACTGTTTTAAACTTTTGAAGTTCCCACTCTATCTCTCTTTTGTTCATTCTTTTGAGTCGTATCTGACTCTTCATGACCCCATTTGGGGTTTTCTTGGCAAAGATGTGGAGGGATTAACCATTTCCTTCTCCAGCTCATTTTTCAGATGAGGAAACTGAGGTAAACAGGATTAAGTGACTTGCCCAGGCTAATGCAGCTAGTAAGTATGTGAGGCTGGATTTGAACTGAAGGTCTTCCTGACTCCAGGCCTGGTACTCTAAGCACTGTACCACGTGGTTGCCCCGCTGCTCTTCCATTCTAGGCACATGGGTATTATTGGCAGCATTTTCCAGCATAGAAAAGATTTTCAAGCCAGTAAGAATCGAAAACAGAAGATGAAAAAAAAATATTCGCTAATAAAAAATCCTGGATATGAAAATTACTAAAAAAAATTATATGCAAATTTAATATTTCTGCAAAAGTGCTAGTATCAGTCTTCAACCCATCAACAATCATGATATTTAACATATATGATAATGATTCTGGAGCTCACATATAACTAGATTTTAAGGTTTTTTTAGCCATAACACCCCTGTAAGATAGGTAATAGAGGTTTTATTGTCTCCATTTTAGCAATGCAAAAGATGGTTTTCAGAAAGAATATTAATCAGAATTAAGACTGGAACCCAGGTCACCTATCCCCAACTCTTTCCTATAAACCATTCTGCCATGAAAAGAAAGTTCAGCTACAAAATAGTTTCCAACAATGTTCTCTTCCCATTGAATCTTATTCTTACCTAGAGTCAAATAGATCTGACTAGAGATAGAGAAAAAAATAGGGCCTAGATCTTTAATGTCTTTGCTATAAACCACTCCCAAGTGAGGAAAACTGCCTCTATTACTGCAAGTCAGAAACTTCTCAGTCAGCTTTCAGTCAACAAGCATTCATTAAGCACTTACAAATGTCAGGTATCCTCTTAGTAACCTCTAAATGCTAAACTCTCGAAAACAAAAAAGGAAACACACTTTATGTTCAAGTAAAAGTCTTGCCTAAATCACTTCACTGAGGAGGTGAAAAGACTTACCCAAGGTCACTTGGCCAATATGTGTCACCAGCTGGACTTGAACCCAAGTCCTTCAAATATCCTTACACTACTTCATGATCACAAATTGTAACACCTCTCTGTGGGACGTCTGTACCATGCCTACATTATCAGCTAATTCATAGAGCTAAGAGATTAGGGGAAAGGAAGGTGAGTGAAAGGGGAGCTCTTTGTAGGAGATTACATGACAGGTCAAAAAGGGCATTGCCAGTGGCTATCTAAGTTGAACCTATTTTGCATTTCTTCTTCTTACTGATCTTAATTTTGGAATCTGGAGTAAAATATAGTTTCTTTACTTAATATTGTTTCTTGTAAGCTATCCTAATGGAATAGTTTTATTTATTTCTTTGTTTGCTTATCAATTTGCTTCTTTGTTTACTAATTTATTTATTTTTGCCATTCTGTAGCATTGACTTATTTCTGATAGGTTTTGACATTCCACTTGGTAAGTGGACCAGTATCATGCCTCCTCCTTTCTGTAGTTCTGACAGACTCCCATACTACTTGAAGAAAGGAATAGCTGAGTCTCTCATCCAGAACCACTATCACCCTTAATTAATGTCCGGAGGATGAGAAAAGCAGTTAGCACTTTACCATGGAAATCTTGACACCAAACCCAATGGAATGCATTTCTAATGGTGGAATTTCAGAAAGTGTGACCCAAGTGGGAGAAATTAACTTGGTCCTTAGGTCCTGTTATATGTCTGAAACCTGAAGTTTGCCCCACCTCAATTTCCTTCTTCATAAAATAGGGGTAATAAAATCAGCATTCTTAACTCACAAATTTGTTGTAAATATCAAATAAGATAATGCCTGTAAAGTGCTTTGTAAACCTTGAAGCACCGTGTCAGCTTCTATTACAGCCCACAATAATCAATATACATGGGAAAAAACCAAATAGATAATAAGCTCTAGCTCTGTTTTGCCGTTATAGTCCTCTCCATTTTTTACAATACCAAACCACTAGAGGTTATATATAATGAACTCCAGGAAAGAATCAAATGGTATCAGGAAAACACAATATAAAGTCTTCAGAACATCAGGATTCTGTCTAGTGTAAAGGAGACAGACCATTAAGTGAAGATATTCTATTATAGCATCCCATTTGCTAGCAGCCAAATGCACAACATGCAATCAGGCACTGAATGAAGAGGTCACTGAAAGCAACAATGGAAAGCAAAGACAACACACCCCAGAAGTCCAAGTATTTTGTGATGAATGTGATAAAAGAAAAATTGCAATGGAGAAGAGCTTCTTTGTAATTTATTGGAAACCACAAAAAATGAATTTTTTTCAGGTCTCAAGACCTAAGGAGCTTTCTACTTAATTAGAGAAAGAAGAAAACTGAGTGTGTCTAAGTGTTTATGTGTGTGTCTATATGTATAACAGGATGAAAGGGACAGTTTGGAAAACAAAAAAACCAAAAATGATTTGCTAGTTCTGACAGTGATGAAGTGTCCAGTCCAGGGAAATAAGGAGCCTTCAAACCCAGACATATTATAATGAGAGCCTTAGCTTTTTGGTGATGTAGACCCATTCATATGTAAAATGTGCTGGACACTATAGTGGCTTAGGCAAAATACAGGCCAATAATTTGCTTGAGATTGAATAACTGAATGTGAAATAATAACAACGAATTTGAAATAGAGAGCGATACATAGATAGATAGATAGATGATAGATAGATGGATAAATGAACTAGAAGAGGAAAAAAGAGAAAGGTTTTCTATATTATGAAAGAATAATGCTCAAACTACAGCCATATAGTTATTTGGGGGCTTTTTTAATCTATAGGAGTATGGCAAGCATTAAAAACTAAGTTTTTTTTTTTTCACAGTTTTTCAAGGTTTTCAGAAAAGGGTTTTCAAATGAAAAAAGTCTTAACATCAAAAAGGACCTCTGGTCATCTAATTTATCCTCCTACTTCCATCCTAAACACCATACAAAGTCATGCAATTAAAAAAAAAAAAGCGCTGTCTACACTATTTCTAAAATCTCTAGAGAAGGAAACAACATAGCCTTCCTGAGCAACATGTCGATAGACTTATTTTAGCCAAAAGTTAGTCTGTTATGTGTGTGGATCCTTTCCAGACGAGTGAAGTTATATTTTCTGATCCACTACATTGCCCTGAGCCAAACAGATGGCAACACCATTCAATTCTGGACACCTGGACATCATGGAATGCCCCTAATTCTATACCTTCCACCCTGCCTGAGGCATGCTCATCCCACATATAGATGTCCCAGGTAGGCACACATAGAACAGACTACACTTTCAAAATCAGTCCTGGGTTGACATAAAATAAATCACTACAGATTATTCACTGAAATTAAAGTGGCAGATAATTCAGAATTGAACAATATGAAATTCAATAAACAAAATATAGACAAATTCACCAGAGTTTATAATCCCTATTCCATTGCTTAAGAAGGCTATTAGGAATTAGAGGTGCTAACCAACTATATATAGCTACCATGTCTTTTCTAAAATGTTGTGTTTAAGTTAGGTCTGCTGAATGAAAGAACAAAGCCTCGAAGAAGCAACACTTGTTAGAAAACCTTTCTTTCAATGTCTGTGTGATAACATGTGCCTTTTAATCGAAATGAATCTGCCAAGTATCTAATAAAGCTTAGATACGTCATGAAACAAATTATGGTGAAACAACTTCTGATTTGATGAAATTAGAGCCACCTCAATAATTTTTAAAATTCGAGAAACTGTTAAAGAAACCCTTCTTGCTGAAGAGGATACTACTGACTAGAAAACAAATCAAAGTTGAAATAGGAATCATTTGCTCATATTGCTGCCAGTTGGGGTTTGTGGAGTGGGACAGGGTAAAGATGAATGTAGGCATCTGGCACATTTTATCATTAGGAAACTAGTAGAATAGGGGAAAAAAAGAAATCCTTTAAATATTAACAAAACAGCATCTTTTGGCACCAAAAGATAGCTTTGTAAACAATTGTGTTGTTGTTTCGTCTTTCAGTTGTGTCTCTTTGTGACCTCATTGGGGTTTTCTTGGCAAAGATGGTGGAGTGATTTGCCATTTCCTTCTCTAGCTCATTGAATCAGTAAACACCCCATCATACACAGAGGGATTTGCTACCACAGGTTTTTAGATCTGCATTCATAAAAGGGGTTAACAATCACTTTAATCAAGCACAGGCTTCAGAGAAAAGATAGAAATCAAAATCCAACAGACATGCTTCCTGTTGGGTGATTCTTTTTTTTTAAATAAAATTCAAGACATGTACCAAACAATTAAACTTCAAGGAATGCCAGTTAATTGGTTTCCCTTTGCCTTGATCTTTCTGAGTTGATGGCACCTCTGTTTAAAAAAAAAAGCTCACATAAAAGAAGTTCGTATATACCAGATACAACAAAGGAGAACAAAACCAACCAGTTACATTAATAAATAAGGCATCATGAGCTTTCACATTCATGTAGATCTATTATACTTAATTGCTTTTAAAGTGAAATCCCTTATAAAATAATGGGAGCTAGTATCAAATGTTGAACCTCCATGGGCTCCCAAAATGTAACAGTATGTAAACAGTAAACATTTCCAAGCACATGACAGTTCTGAAGCCAAGCATCTGTTTATTTAAATGGAGCTTCACCATGGGTGACAAATACTCATTAAAACAACATTGCTTATGAATTTAAGTGCTTTGAGTCCACTACTATACATCCGTGGTTAAGTTCTTCATGGTAAGAGGAAAATAGCTAGAAAGAAATAATCTGACAAGAAAAAATTAAGCATAATGAAAAGATTTGGGCTAGATGGTAGAGGGAAGGGTCTAGGAAAGATTTACTCCCTGCCACTATTACTGGTTCAGTACTTTTATAACTATCTCAAGTAGCCAAGTATCTAGAAATGGTGTAGTGTGGAAAGTGCTCTGGGTTCTGATTAAGAAAACCTGGGTTTAAATCCTGGTTCAGCCACTGTGTGATCTTGGACAAATCAATTGAAGTCTCTGTGCCTAAATTTCCTCATCTATAAAAGAGAGTATTGGGCTCTGGCCTGTAAGATCCCTACAAGCTCTATGATCTCTTGATCTTAAATGGAACTATCCTCAAATAGGCCCTGAAGGCACACTCTTCTTCCTTTCAACTTTAAGGCCTTCTAAACTATGTATCTAACTTTCCAGTGATGCATCTCCATACATCCTAGGTCACTTAACTCAAGTCCCGATTGGGTTTTTAGGAACTATTTACCAGCTACTAAGGGAAGTGAAAAACATTTGATTGTGTGTATGTATAGAAATTTTGCTAGCAATGTCAAGTGCTTACACACATCCACATACACCATATTCATATTGTGCACATGTACATACATGCACACATGTATATAAAAGTGCATGTATGTGTATATCATACATTATATATATGCATTATACATTTATATGTATACACATGCACATCTATATTTACATTATGGAATGTTACATTCGTAACCTAAAGCATAATTCAGAGTCAAGGACTCTATCGTAACACAGATAATACCAAACTTCTTTTGAGTTAACCATCAACTCTTATCTATATCTGGTAGTACGTTTAAAAAAAAAATCTCCATGTATGCTGTATCTTGAACAAGCTGTCCTGGAAATAATGTGTGTGGTCCTTAGACGGCATTCAATTCTACTCAAAGTCTGGTGGAGAGCCAGTGTCCTCCTTATTAGCATGCTCTGCTCAGATGACTATGCCAAGATTTATCACAGGACACTAGACATAACGATACGCATGTGGCGTATAGCTCTATTCATGACTATATTCAATAGTCCTCATTTCTTGCTCCTCTCCCCTCCCACAAAAAAAGCGTTGTTTCTTTATTCCAGGAATAATGGAAATATTAGAGTTAAAAGAAATGTCTTTTGCCCTTGTCACTGACTAGTTGCTGCTGTACTTAACTGCCCTATATGCCCAAATCTCCTAATCAAATTAGGGAATTGAACTAGATAGCTTTTAAATTTCTTTCTGTCACTAACAAATCTGTGGTTGAGTTGTTTAAATACAGATCAATTGTGATCTACTGTCTAAGGATTCTATCCTGATCCCCATTGAACAATGATTGAAGGGTTTAGGGTACACACAAAAAATGTTCTGTATAACTGAAGCTGTCAGCTAGTATTGGGTATTACTTAGAAATAAGTTAATTTCACAGTTTGGGGCTATGAACTGCTTACAGGAGGTAAAGTAAGACAAAAGGGAAATGAGAGAAAGGGGCAGCCAATCAAAGCAAGGAGACAGTATGGAGAAAATAGACAGTCAAATCCTAATACTTGTTCATGAAAAAGAGAGTTTACCATGAACAACTGACTCTGGAATAACACAGACTCACATAGCAGATGTTGGTGTAGTTTCCTAAACAGAATAGTAAGTCCTTCTTTACTTTTTGAGAGAAACATTCTAAATGCATGGCATTGCTAAAACTAGCATTTCTGTGCTTTAAAATAAAGATAATGACCTCATAAGAAAAAGAAAATGAATTTTTTTAACAGTTTGAATGTGTCTAAAATTAACATAATGCCTTTCTCACTAAATTACTTTCAGATGTTCTGTTAAGTGGAAAAGAGAGAAATCCTGCTGCTAGATAATCTTTCATACAAACTTAATTCCTCTGAATAGGCAGTGATATTTCTGTAAACAAGAGAAACTTTCTGGAAATCACAATAAGTAATGGCTAATACAAGGAGGGATAATGTTTTATAATTATGTTCCAATTTTAACTTCAAACTGAATTTCCTGATTTATAAATTGGGGGCTAAAAAACATCACCAGTATCTTTTAACATCGTTACTCATGATCTGAATTCAGAGTGAATTATTCATACTTAGATAAGAATCTGTCTTACAGTAACCAAGGCCCATTACCTCATCAAAGCCTCTGGATTCCTTTGGATTTGGTTGATTTCTTTTCCGGCTTGACTCACATGCTGTCCCATGATCCACTAAGGTTACCTTCTATCTACCCTGTATTTATTCATGTATGTTCTGCTTTATATGTTATTCCTACCCCAATAGAATGGAAGTTCCTTGGGGACAGGGACAGCTGTTGTTTCTTCCTTGTATCTTTAATGCTTTGAACGATGCCAGGCATATAGTAACTCACATACTAATTACTTATTGATAAATTTATTTTTTTCCTCTCATTTGCCTATTGTCCTCACTTGGACTCCTTCCAGAAAATCTCTAAAATGATGTGTGATAGAAAATGCCTATTAAAAACAATAGTTAGCATTTAAAGAACATTTTAGGGTTATAAATGCTTAAGATATTTTAACTCATTTGATCCTCAAAGCATCCCTGTTAGTGTCATTATTATCACCATTTTACAGATAAGGAAACCAAGACACAGAAAGTTTAAGTGGCATACTAGGTTAACATAGACAGTAAATATCTGAGGCGAGACTCAGACTCAGGTCTTCATGACTATAGCATTCTAGCCTCTGACACATTTAGCAGCCTAATTTTTCCCCACATATGGTAACAGGGTTCCACAACTCAGTGCTGATACTCAGTATACCAAATGGACATTATATATAAATTCTTCACACCAGAAAATGCATAAATGCAGCCCTTTTCGTTTTTCTGTTGCATTATGCATGGTTTCTGGAAGGGATTTTGCCCAGTGGATTTTAACAGCAATACAGTGTGATCAGTTTGAAAGCCTTCTTCATTTCATGTCAGGTTTTCTTATTCTCTGGCATGTTTTCCTGAGATTAAACTCCATTTCCCAGATATCTCTGTCTCTGAAACAACTACTGGCCAATTGTTGTTGAGTTTAGTTATGTCTGAGTCTTTGTGACCTCACCTGAGGTTTTCTTGGCAGAGAAACTAAAGTGGTTTGCCATTTCCTTCTCTCAGCTCACTTTATACATGAGGAAACTGAGGCAAACAGGGTTGCCCAGGATCACATAGCTAGTAAGAGTCTAAGACCAGACTTGCACTCAGAAGGATGAGTCTTTCTGACTCCTAGCCCAGCACTTTATGCACCCTACCATCTAGCTCTCCTAAATAAGAAAACAGGCACATCTCCTTCCCTGTTTTAATTCACTTGTGTTCAACTCTTCATGGCCCCACTTGTGGTTTTCTTGTCAAAAATACTGGAGGGGTTTGTTATTTCCTTCTCAGTTCATTTTACATTTGGGGAAACTGAGACAAACACAGTTAAATGACTTGCCCATGACTCTCAAACCAGATTTGAACTCAGAAAGATGAGTGCTCTTGACACTAGGCCTACTATTTTATCCACTGTGCCACCTAGATGACCCTTAAATACCACTGTCTTTCAATCTTTTAAAAAAAAACAAGAAAAATGCAAGGGAATCAGGCCATGATAATCTAGGACTTCAGAAACCCTGCTTTGTGACACGAGCCTTTATTGTTTTCTGTATGATCCGTGACAGAAAAGAAAATCTACTCATTCTTGGTCTACAATGCCTAGATTTCAGGAGAAACAGATTGTTGCAAAGACTTTTAATAAGCATTCACATAAAGTATTTGCTGTTCCAGCTAATTGAGACCAAATCAGTCTTTCGGCCCCAATTCTGAAAGCCTGAGATTCACTAAGCTACAGCTAACATCAGGAACAGAAAATTGAATTGCATAATTAGAAAAACACAATTTCACAACAATATTGGTTTGTTTACCAAAAAAAAAAAAAAAAAAAAAAAAAGCAATGAAGCAGAGATTTAGGGGAATATGCAAACATCTATGGAATTAACATAGCCTAGCCTGTGTTCCTGCCAAACTACTCTTAGAAAGCAGCCTGGTTTGAAAGAAATGTCATTAAACTGAATATTTATATCCTGCATGTTACCATTAAATATCTGAAGTCCTGGATGACAATGGATCCAGAGGGATAAAGTGACAGGTACCATATTGCAACAGTCACTGAAGGGTACTAGCAGTGTACCTTGAAATAAACGTACAGTAGCTGGGGTCCCTTGTGCATAAGACAGACTGGGAAACACTTAGGATTTCCTTCACATTAAATGGTTGCCTAGGACACCAAGTGGTCCAGACTTTCAGAAATATCACAGCACAATGGGACCAGATGGGGATCATCTTCTTAGTCAAATAAAAGAAAATTTTAAATACAAGACCCATAGCACGGAATTTCCCTGCATTATGATATATCTTCATGCAAGAGATGATCCCACCTTCCCATTAGCATTTACAAAGTAGACTAGTTTTATTAAGCCATGAATAGCTGTGTTTGAACATGAAGAAAGTTAATTGAGTTAAATTTTTAATGAGCCTGAAATGAAGTGAAGCAACCAGTCATTAAAACTTTTATCTCCACAAGTACTATTTCATTGGTCACTAATTACTAACCAAATAAAATCTAACTAGACTCATTTTCTTACATTCCATTTTCCTCTAGATTTGTTACTTGCTAAAGGCAAAGCAAAAACATCTTTTACACCATTTATCTCATGCGTTCAAAATCTCACCAAGTCCACTACTCATATATCTAAGAAAAGGGAGAATTTAGACATTAGTTTAGACTCCCCACTGATCATAAATCAGATTAGAACTAATAAAAGCAATTTCACTGCCACAGATGCCATGCAAATTATTTGAGTCTATACATATATCACATATTCCAAACTAAATTTTCTCTTGAAGTGCAACTTATTCATACATCAGTCAGATGGATGATACACGCATTTGACCCAAAGACCTGAGTTCATTTATCAGCACAAACACAGCATAAGTATGACCTGGGTGAAGCCACTTTGTCTATTTGGGCCTTAGTTTCCTCATTTGTAAAATGGAGTACATGACAAAATAATCTAATTTTAAGGTCTTTTCTATCTTTAAAACTATGCACTCTTACTCAGACAAAAAAAAATTCCCCATGTGTTAGATCCCAAATTTGAGATTTTATGTTAATTACAGAAGGATGATATGTCAAGTAGCATTGTGCATATTATCGAGGGGTCTCCTTACCTATAAGAATATTCAATCAGAATTTGGGAGTGGGAGAATGAAGAGAACAGTTATTCTGCTATACAGAGGCAGCTTTATGGCCATATAAAAACACTAGGAATTCTTAAATGAAAGTCACCATATCAAAACTAGTAAAGATTAGCGCTTTTGACCTCTTTCCCATTTCTATCCTATCTTTACACTGGTTAAAGACTTAAAGTAAGAGACCATTTTTTATCCTACTATTTATTGTGATGCAACTACAGGGGAGTCATGGAATCAGAATTTTAAGCAATGTGGTGAGCTCATTTTCCCCCTTAATTTCCTCCCCTCCTCCTCCCTTTATTATCCTTTCTCACTTTACATACTCCAAATTGTTGCTAGCCCACATAAAACAAGATATCCATAAAACAATAATCCTTTCTTCTGAAAGACTTTCTCTTCCAAGACATTTTTCTCCAATTTTCATGCATTACTAGTATTCACCAGCTCAAACTACAACTGATTGGTTCTGCTTACAAATATATTATAATTATATTACTATTCTAGGTGGTGTAGTATATAGAGTACTAGACTCACTGTAGGACCCGAATTCAAATCTTGTCTTAGATACTTGACGTTGTGACCCTCATTTAGTCATTTCATTTCTTTTGTCCTCAGTTTCTTCATATGTAAAATGGTGATTATAACAATGTCTACTTCACAAGTTAGTTATTAGGATCAAGTGAGGTAACCATACACAAAGCATTTTGCAAACTTTAAGGCACTATATGAATACTCACTGTTATTATAAATAAACAGATCTACAAATTGTAACATTTTTGTCACTTCCAATGTATATTCTCTCTAAAATAGAATATTTCAAAGAACTCAAATAATAAGTATATAGTTTTGTTTTTAGCTTAAAACTACCTTAGGAATCATCATCTAGCTCAAATTCTTCATCAAATTCTTCTTTAAAGATGAATAAACCAAGACCCAGATTTGATTTCACTGGTAGTGACAGGCCTAAGACAAAATTATAGTTCTCCTGACACAAAATTCACTATCTTTCCACTATCTTTCCTCACCATGTGAGGACTCCCCTTTTCCTTAATTCAACTAGATTAGGGAAAATTAGATGTGCAAAGAAACCAGGGAAAAAACGTAATCTCTTAAAACTTAACCAAATAAACTTTTCTGCAAGGAGATGGAATTCTACAATACACTGAGGACTATATGTATTACTGTATGATATGGCATATTTAGAATTATAGATTGTTATATAGATGTCAAGTTATAGTATAACCTATTAGTACAATATGTCTTTTTTTCTATCTCAAAGCGCAGTAGTGCCAATTGAAAAAGCAATGAACTGGTATGATATTGAACCTAGACTCACAAATATACAAGGGAGTCAAATTTTTCCATTAATTTGAGGTTTGCAGCAGCATCTAGACTGATAATAAAATTCTACTTGGAATCTTCAAGGTTACTTAAGAACACCAAACAATAACTATGTTTGATGGTATATAATATGAGAGAGAAGCCTAACTTATGAAAAATTTCATCTCTCTCAGAAAAAAAAAGAATACTGAAACTAAACAGAGCACATGAGCCAGAAGTTTTATTTAACACAACACTCATTTACTAATGTCCTTGTGTAATTCCTCTTACTTTTGCTGAAAATATTAAAATACGAGTCGCTGGTTTTGTACCTTAGGACTATATTTATCCAATACTCAATCATTGGGGATATTTATCTCACCATTTATTTTGATTATCAATTTAAATATATATATATATACATACACACACACACACACACATATATATATATGGTATTTTGTGTTCTGCTTTGTCTGTGGAAATACTCTTTGTGGGTATTTACTAAATTCAGAATTTTTAAAATGAGTTTTTGCCTACATGTCTACATGTTGGATGAGGGAGTAAAGAAAAGGGGATTGGTGATCTTTATTCAAGCTGTTTTTAATGGCAACAGCTGCCATATTGGATGCTATTCAATAGGTGTTAATGTGTTGATAAAGGCTACAAAACTGTTTGTATTTTCTTTTTAGTCTTTGCCATGTGTTGTCAGAGATCTTTTACTAAATGCTCTGTGGGGTGTGAGTGATGGCATTTCATTCAAAAGGTGGACCACATGCAAGCTATGTAAATTCCCTAATTACTGCTGTTCTCTTGGGTTCATATATGTGTCCAAGTGTGTATATATATAGATTATGTATATATGTATGCATATACACACATGTATGTATACACATAGGCATGTATGTATAGATCTATACATATATTGTATATAGATATCTGTATACATTCACACATCTATAGAGCTATCTATATCTATCTGCTTATTTATATGTCTATCTAGAAAATAAAGGTTGATGCTGCAGGAAAGAATAGTCCATAAAAATGAAAGAACAGTGATGAAGTCCCAGTTGAGATATCACATATTTATACATAACTTTAAACTTCAGGAAGCACTTCCCTCAACTCAGCCCAGTGAATGTAAATATTATAATCACAGATAAATAAACTGAGGCTCAGAGAGCTTAAGTGTTTTGCATGATGAGTCAGAGGCAGGATTTGAACCTAGATCTTGGTCTCTACTCCATTTCATCTTATGAGAATCAACTCATCATTCTACCATGTCAAAATCATTGAATCTTGACTCTCATCCAAAATGTTAGTTATTGCTTTCCGCTTTTTGTCAACTAGCAGATCTGGTAAGCATGCAATCCGTGTCTTCATCAAAGCCATTGGTAAAAATGTTAAATAGTTCAGGACCCAGGACAGATCCATGGGGAACCTAATTAGAGGTTTTCTTCCAACTTGAAATTGAGTTGTTAATGACCAATCTTTGTGCCTAATTATTCAGTGGATCTGCAAAATCATCTGGCATATGTCTTTTCTTTTTGTCCATAAGGACAGCATGGCAGATTTGGTCAAATATTTTTGCTGAAACATATACACATGGAATTGACAACATTTTTGTTATATATTCTAGGACCTCTGTCTGCAAATGAAATTAAGTTATTCTAGATTCTCTTTATTTTCTTTTTAAAGCTATGCTGACTTTTAAGGAACACAAACTTTTCTCAAAGTTGCTAAACTATCCATTAATTATACATTCTAAAAGGTTTCCAGGAATTGAAGTCAAATTCATTGGCCAAGATTTGCCAGAATCTACTTCATTCCTTTTTTTTTTTTTTTTTTAAGATCAGCACATATGCCTTTTGTCTAGCCTGCTTTGCTTCTTCTGTTCTACAAGGTCTTTCAAAGATCACATTGGCTTATTCTTCCCATCTCCTAGGATATAATTTTAGCCTTGTGACATGAACTCACTCTTACTTTGTCCTTATTTATCTCAGTTATCAATGCCCTATTAAATAAATTTTATTTTGAACTTGCAAATTCACTGTGACAAAAAAATAGGAAAATAAATAAATCCTTTTTTGTGAAGAACATAGATAATCTGACATACAGATATGATGAGCAATAACCTGTTTTCAATGATTTGAAGGTTATTGGAGAGTCCTTAAATATGCCTTCCTTACCCAAATACTATAGCATCTGAAATTCTATCATTTGTGCTTATATAAAGAAATATCTATCCTTTCATCTTCTTTCACAATATACATGTATAATCTTGGGCAAGATTCGTAACTTCTCTGAGCCTCAGTTTCCTTATCTCTAAAAATAAGATGATTGAAGTCATTTCCAGTTGTAAGTTCTACAATGGAATCAATCCTTCCTTTTGGTTTGCCTTTAGAAACAGAGCATCCAAGGTTTATAACCAGATAGATATCATTTGATATCAGGTCTGATACTTTCTTAGAGAAGTCATGAGAGAAATATTGTGCTAGCAGGAGGGAGGAATGAAACAACCTGTGGACCTGACATTATTTTATTGCTTCTAATATTTTAGAATATGTGCTTTATAATGTTTTATTCATGTGGTATTTTCTCTTTTTATTAAGAAAGGACTCTATAAGTGACATTACATCCAATAAATCACATAGTTCTCTCTTACTTGTGCTAGTACAAGTCTCTCTTTGCAGCACAGAGTAGGGTAAATTGAAGGTTGTTTTTAAATTATATTTTTATTTATTTTGTTAAATACTTCATAGTTATATGTAAAAAGATTTTAACATTCATTTTTTTTAAAATTCTGGCTTAAAAATTTTCACCTACCCTTCCATCTTTAACCTACTACTTGAGAAGGCAGGTATATCATATAAACTTTATATATATATATATATATATATATATGTGTGTGTGTGTGTGAAATCAGTCCAAATATTTCCATAATAGCCAATTGCAAAAGAAAACACACAATAATGAAGTAAGGGAACTATGGAAAGTAAAAAAATATACATTGCAATCTGCACTCTGCATACCTTTTGACCTAGTATTATTTGATCTATTTGACCTAGTGTTATTGCTACTAGGTTTGTATGCCAAACAGATAAAAGACATTTATAATGGATCTTTTTTGGTGGCAAAGAATTGGAAATGAAAGGGATACAGATCAATTAGGGAATGGCTGAACAAGTTGTGTATATGATTGTGAATTCTATTTTGCTATATGAAATGATGATCAGGATAATTTCAGAAAAACCTGTGATGATTTATGAGAACTGATGAAAAATGAAATGAGCAGAACCAAGAGAATATTGTATAAAATAAGAGCACTATTGTAACAATGACCAAGACAATGATCCAAGACAATTCCAAAGCAGCCATGCTGAAAAATGCTAAAAACTGATGAACCTTCAGTATAGACAGCAACATACTTCATGAAGTCACTAGAAAGCAGTACAGCTGTGCCTAGAACCCAAAACATCTGCACCTAGTCCAATATTCTCCCAATAATCTACATTGCACATATGGGCTATGTCTGGCTGCTCTCAAATGCTTCTAGATATGATTCCTTGGGATGTCTAGGTTCTGTTATATATATATATATATATATATATATATATATATATATATACATATATATATATATATATATATATATATATATATATATATATATATATATATATATATATATATATATATAAGAGTTGCATATCACTGCCACAAATACTAAATCAGTGGTTCTTAAATGTGACTTGGGGATTGTGAGGGAAAAAATAATATTCAAATACCTCTGACTATGGGTCCCTTGTAACTCTCCACTTATGTTTTCTCAAATATATAGGAGATGGCCAGACACAAAACACCCATGTCTTCCTTTAAGACAGAAACAGACCTTCAGAATTCACTATCCCAAATTGAGTACTCCATTGTCTTGGGATGTTATCTCAAAAAACAGAAACTATAAGTGAGTAACCTAAGAAATACAGGGGATTTGAGTTTTTTAAAATTGTCTACAGAGGGAATGATCAAGCATGGATGTGTGTATGGTTGTTTTTTTGTGTGTGTGTAAACCTGTCATTAGACTCTAAGTATTAATTAGCCTGGCAATAAAATTTAACTAGATATGCTGTCCTTATAAATGCTTGGCCTTTCTTTCTGCAACTCTAAAATTATGATTCTTGAACTTTGATATCTAACTACAATATCAGCCAAAAGTCATCCATGAAAGTCCATAAAGTAGTCGCAAGACTAATTTTTAATTACATTCATGTTTGCATACAAAAATGTCTACTTTCTTCTACATGATTTCTAAATGATAATATATGACGTGATTCCACTGTTACCTATTAATAGCATTTCAAAAGCAATATCATTTGTCTTATTTATGTTTTCTAAGTGTTATTATTGGGATGGATAAAAATGGGGGCTGGTCTATGCCAAATTCATGTCTCGGAACCAAAATGCCAGAAAATGTGATAAAGGACACTATGGATTAATAGATTTCAGTGAAGACAAGAGGGTCAGTTGACACAGCAAAAAATCAAAGGCATCCATTGGCTATCCACACTAGTCAAAGTATCAGTATCAACGAACAAAGGTGAATATAAGCTTATGTTGAAAAGCTTTTGGAATCAAATAGAAATGCTACAATTTTGTTTGGCAGAAAATATCAGTACTGCAGTTTTGCATTTAATAATGACAGTTTATAGAAATATAAACAATGTAAACCAATAATTTCTATAGAACATAAAACTCTACCATAGGCAATGATTCTTCCTCATTACAGTTGGACTAAACAACAGAGAAAAAATAAAAAAAAAAAAAACATGGAAATGCAACTGGAAACTCTGAATAAGCCAAGGAAAAATGATGAATGTACAACATCAGTATTGTACTGAGAACTTCTTTTCCCCCTTCCATAAAGCTATGTCGATTCATCATTGATTTATTTTGGTTACCACTGATTCAGCTTTAGGAATGAATGAAAATTCACATTTAGAAATTTATCAGGAATCACTATGAAGAAGCACACATCATCTCTTTTCCCCTTCCACTATAAAGGATTTAAACATATTTTGTGAAACTGTATATTCAAGTTGACATGTCTTAAATTGACCAAGATTTTCTCTCCATGAAAACAGAAGTCCATACAATTTTGTAGCTGTCAAGTTAAATTCCCCATAGAGGATTCTAGGGAAGGGAAAAGCTGAAAAGATGCCCAAGTTATTTTTGTATTGTTTCTCAGAAAAGGACATGCAAAGTGGTGTGATTTCTCAAGCTGCATTCTGATAGTTAACAGTGATGGCAAGAGAATTCCCCAATGAGACATCTAAATGTCAGTTTTTAAAGGCTGACTTTTCTCATGCCCTCTTCTCTTTTTTTATTAATTTTTACTTTTGTGGGAAAATTGAACATATGTTGATCTTCTATCAAAAGAGGTAAAAGCCCCTAAAGGTTCAATTTGTTTTCCTGAGTCTATTTTTTTCTGCAGCCCATAATCAAAAAAAAATAATAATAACCTGAAACTTTGAAAGTTCAGGGTCAACTATTATATGAAAGAACCAAGCAGCTGGATAGTGCAATGAATAGAATTGTTCAGATCGGACCCCAGAATTCTTCCAAGATGTACTGTATGATCCTTGGCAACTCCCTTAACCTCTGTTTGTCTCAATTTCTTTAACTGTAAAATGGGGATAATAATAGCACATAGCTCCCAGGATTGTTATGGATCAGCTGAGGTAATATTTATTAAGTGCCCAGCACAGTGCTTTGAACATTGGAAGTGCTATCTAAATGCTATCTTTTATCATCATCATCATCATCATCATCATCATCATCATCATCATCATCATCTTCACTACTACTATTAATATTATTATAGACACAGTTGACTACTAATTGATGCAAATCATCAAGAGGATCCTCTAGTTAAGTATTATCATCAGAATATCAATTAACTTGTGACCCCAGGAAATCTCAACACACACACAATTCTGGTTCTAGCCACTGAGAAAACAAAGCAAAAAGACATTTGGCAAACAGGTGTTAGCTTCTGAAATAAAGTTACTTCTAACAATGAAAGAAAATAAGAATATTTTATCATTACTGGAATACAGTAAATTTCAGTTTGGAAAGTGGTATAATTTTAGTAATCCTACAAAAGTTAGAACACTATGGAAATTATCATTGAAACTGCTATGGGGAAATTTTGCCTGATCGGCTGTTTTTATATTATCTGAACGATGCTGTTCTAGAAGCTAAAATTTTCACACTACATCCAGAATTAGAACAAGAGATCTCTTTGCTCATCCTGGGCAAAAGTTAAAAACTTCATCCTTGACATATTACTGTCCAATAAGAAACCCTGAAGTTTCATTATAACACAGTAACTTGACATGGTAAAATAAAATACCTATATGCCATGTAGAATCATGAAGAGAAAACTTTTTTTTGACATTGTAATACAGAGTCAAGTTTATCTGCAATTTGGAAACTCCTTCCAAAGGTATAGAGCTCAACCCCTCTACTCATGCTGGTACTGTGTGGTTTTTTCATTTGTTTTCCCAAAAGTTTGTCACAAAGGGTTCACACAATGATCTGGAATCTTTTCTTCCTTTCTTCTGAAAACATAAGCTTATCAGAAGTGTTGCTCTAGTATTAAAAACATGAATTTATTGAAAAAGTAATAATAAATGTAACCTTATCTGCATTTCTTTTCATGCTAAAGCTCAAATGGTAGCCTACTGCATCTATTCTCAGTCATTCCCAGCTCTTATTGTACTGACTATATCTTAGCCAAGGGGATAGTTTCAGTGTTTATAAGTAAGTAGAGGGTAAGAACATTCTGAGAAATACTTTTCTCTGTACTGCTAGCTGAAATGAAAGAGAACTCAGTTAAAGACAGTCCAAATAATTAAAAAAAAGTATTGTTTTCCTGGATGGAGCATGCATTTAATAGATTCAGGCTCCAATGGCAATGTTGGAAGAACATTGCTCAGTTCAGGCCAATTTTGGTGCTTATCCATTGTTGGCACTTTTAAATCTCAGCTAATCAGCTAACTTACAAGAGCTCAACAGATCAGAAATGGAATATTCAAAACCAGCGGAACACACTTCCTGACCCCTAAAGAGTGACTGATGCAATGGAAGAGATAGAAAGAGAATGGGAAAGAAAGGGAAGATGGGAAAGGATAGAAGGAAGTGCCTAGAAAATGGTTCACTAGAGAGAGCAATGGAAAAAGAAAAGGTGGGGGAAATAAGAGGGATTATGCTATGGCAGCTTAAGACAGAAAAACAAGGAAAAGGTGGTTTTTGAAATGCTATCTCTTGGCTAAATTCCTTTACAAGCAAAAAAGGAAAGTCAAAATTCTTGTGATATTCAGTATGTTTCACTACCATACTGGAGGTAAGTCTAGATTGCTGACTTTACTATAGAGATCCAACTCAAAGTAGAATTATGAAATGTTATTCTTAGTGGAAAGAGCGCTAGCCCTGGAATCAGAAGGCTTGTGTTTGAGCCCCAGTTCCCAGAATTACTCTATGTATCCTTTACTATACATGAAAATTATAGTTGTCCTACTCAGTTGATAGGCTTATCATGAAGAAAGGATTTATAAACCTCAAAATACAATGAGAATGCAAAGTGTTGCTTTTTTCTATTCCCTTCTCCCTACTCTGTAGTGACCCTGACACTCCTTCAGGTATGCTTTATCACTCTCCTCTTTTTGCATTTTCTTATTTTCACCTATATTCGCATTCATCAAAAGTGCCACCCCCAAGGCAAAATGACTACCAGAAGAATTAATTTCAACAAATTAGAGCACTTCTCTGAGTGTGAACAGTTTGTTGCTAACTTAGAGGGAAAGTTGAGCCAACACATAGTTGGCAACAGTGGAACAGAAAAGGAGTGGGCAGCTCTCAGAGATTTGATGTACAGCACAACATTTGCTCATTTGGGTCAGAACACTTACAAACACCAAGACTGGTTTCATGAAAATGATGGGGAAATTCAGAAACTGTTAAACAAAAAATGAGAACTCCACAGGATATACCAGCAGGATAGTTCATCCACCTCTAAGAAGGCAGCATTTAGTATCATCAAAAGGAAAGTACAAGCAAAGCTTAGAGAGATGACGTATTCCTGGCTCACTAAGAAGGTAGATGAAGTTCAATTTTATGCTGACAGTAACAATTCAAAGTGCTTTTATGATTCCCTGAAAGCTATTTATGGACCAAAAACTTATGGTGCATCACAACTACTCAGTGCTGATGGAGCCATATTGATTAGTGATAAGCATATGATCCTACAGATCCTAGAGGGTTGAACACCTTCATAGTGTTCTCAACAGACCATCATCAATCAGTGCTGAGGTCATTGACCTTTTACCTCATGTTGAAGTCAATCCCTCCTTAGCTGAACTGAAGAAGAGGTTTTGAGGGCCATTAGGGTCCCTTCATGTGGCAAAGCACCTGGTGCTGATTCTATTCCAGCTGAGATTTACAAGGTAGGGGGACCATTGCTTATACAAAAGTTGACTGAAATTTTCCAAGTTATATGGCAAGAAGAGGTTATCCCCCAGGAGTTCAAGGATGCCTCCATTGTCCATCTCTATAAAGGTAAAGGGAATAGATTGTCCTGTGACAATCACAGGGGGATCTCTCTCTTCATCATTGCTGGCAAAAAATTCTTGCTAGAGTCCTCCTTCGTAGGCTAATCTTTCACCTGGAAGATGGGCATATACCTGTGTTCGGCCTAGAGGCCGATGGACTACCCAAGTTTTACCTTTCGCAGGTCTTCTGTGGCCAACCAGATAAACGTATTGAGAGAAGAGACTTTCCAGAGTCAAACAAGGGTTAGGCTTTATTCAGGGTCTTGGTTACATGTGCAGGGTGAATTCTTCCTCAGGAGAGAGGAATCCTCTTCTTCCCAAGGGGCAAGGATCATACATCAAGAGGATGGAAGCAGAAGAGGGGGGGACCCTCTTCCCTCCAAGGGTCCCTCAGCACGAAGAGCCCCCAGAGGGGACTCCGCATCCAGAAGAGGGCCTTCAGGCTTTCCTGTCCCTACATAAGCTGTCCTGCCACATAGTTTGCACGTGAATACCATGCGTGCTCTCAGCCCTTAGCTAGTCAACAACAGGTGTGCTCAGACCACGGGCCAATCTCAAGGGTGGGATGCTCTCCCCAGCAAGTTTCCCACTGAGAAGAGGCGGAAATGCACGAGATAGCCCATGTTTCACGCCTCAATTCCCAGCTGTTCCCTGGGGGGCCTCATGAGAACTCTGAGGTTTAGAAGCCCTCACCTTTACCTGCCCAAGACTGTCCACGTGAAAACTGAGCTTACACCCCCAACATATCTGAGAGCCAGTGTGGCTTCAGAAAGGGCCAAAGAACAGTCAGTATGGTATTTGCTGCCCTACAACTTCAGGAGAACTGCCAGGAGCAGAATAGAGGTCTGTACACAATGTTTATGGATCTGACCAAGGCCTCTGACACTGTTAGTCAAGGGGGCTTATGGAAATTATGTCAAAATTTGGTTACCCAGAGAAGTTCATCAATATTGTATGTGAATTTCATGAGGGCATGTTTGCCTGCATTCTAGATAAAGCTCTCATGCCTTCCCAGTCACCAGTGGAATTAAACAGGGCTGTGTGCTTGCTCCAATGCTTTTTAGCATAATGTTTTCAGCCATGTTGACAAATGTTTTCAATGAGGATGAACATGACATCAAGGTCAACTACCAAACTGATGGTAAGTTCTTCAATTTGAAAAGGTTACAAGCCAAGACCAAAGTGGAGGGAGGGTTGGTACATGATTTTCTGTTTGCAGATGATTGCTCACTCAGTGCAGCCTCTGGAGCTGAGATGCAACTAAGTATGGATCAATTCTCTGCTGCCTGTGCTAATTTTGGCCTAATAATTAACACCAAAAAAAACACAGGTGCTCCATCAGCCACCACCACACCATCCATACATGGAACCATCAGTTACAACAAATGGAGAAGTTTTGAATGCTGTGGATAGTGCTTGGTAGTATACTTTCCAGGGATGTACACATTGACAATGAGGTTGATGCGTACATTGCCAGAGCTGGCTCAGTGTTTGGGAGGCTCCAAAGAAAGGTTTGGGAGAAAAGAGGTATTATACTGACTACCAAACTTAAGGTCTACAGGGCTGTTATGCTGACCTCATTGTTATATGCTGGTGAAACATAGATAGTCTACCAGAGCCATGTCAGGAAACTGAATTGCTTCCATTTGAACTGTCTTAGGAAGATTCTGAGGATCACCTGGTATGATAAGGTACCAGACACGGAAGTCCTTGCTTGATCTGAACTGCCGAGTATTCAAACTATGCTTCAGAGAGTGCAACTCTGATGGGCTGGCCATGTTGCTTGAATGCAAAATGTATGCTTTGCCAAAAAGACTATTTTATGGGGAAGGCAATCACATGGTGGCCAGAAGAAACGTTACAAGGACATTCTCAAGGTCTCTCTCAAGAACTTTGAATTTGACTGTGCAACATGGGAGACACTAGCACAGGACTGCTCAGCATGGTGTGCCCACATAAGAAACATTGCTGTGCTCTTTGAGCAAAGCAGAATTGAAACAGCACAAAGTAAACACAGGATGTGCAGATTTGGGATATCCACCCCAAATATTCAAACGGACTATCTGTGCCCAACCTGTGGTAGAGCATTCTGAACTCATATTGGTTTGATCAACCACAGTCAGACACACTGAAATTTCGCTTTACAATGCTGATGTCATTTTGGTCATCCAACCAACCAATCACTCTCCTTACCATTTTACTAGTCCTACCCCACATTACCCCCAACATTATCAAGTCCTCCTCTAAGGAAAGGAAATAGTATTCAGATTGATTCCTTAATTTGATAAGAATATATTTCCTAGGGGTGCTTATCTTTTCACCTACATTTTTAAGGGTACAATGAAAAGCTACCAGTATTAAAAACTATCAGCAAGTTAATTGAAGCAGTATTTTACAGAACAAAAAAGGCAATTCTCTTCCACTAACCTAGATGGTCCCTCTATTAACCTATGCATTAGGCCCACAAAGTAAAATCACACACACACACACACACACACACACACACACACATGCACACACACTTGCAGGGTCCCTTTCACAGGTATGTGATACCTCCTCAAGAAAGTTAAATTTCCTGGTTTAGAATCAGACAATCTGCTATGCCTTGGCTATTCCAATTAGAATTGATTTTTCATGGTTGAAGAGTACCACAAATTCAGATTAAACAACATCTTCTCCCCAATACAAAGTGATAGGAAAGCCCATAAGAAGGTGACTTTTCTTCCCCTGGAAGAAATATCTCGCATTGGGCAGAGCCAAGATGGTGGAGTAGATAGACACACATACGCTAGCTCTGAACCCACCATCCATAAAATATCTGTAAAAAAGAACTTCCAACAAATTCTGGAGCAGCAGAAGCCACAAAACAATGAAGCGGAGGAGATTTCTGTTCCAGAGAGACCTGAAAACCTCTCGCAAAAGGTCCTCACACTGCGGACCCAGAGCCCAGCCCTGCCTTGGCCGAGTGGCATGGCATAGACAGGACTGGAACAGGCTTCACGGCATGGAATCATAGGTAGCAGCTGCAGTTCCCAGATTTATCAACCCACAAATAACAAAGACAGCTTCAAAGGTCAGTAAGAAAGCCCTTTCACCTAGGTGACAGGGGTGTGTGATGTACCCTCATTCTCAGTCCCAGGATGGCAGCAACCACTGCAGCAGCAGCATCCACTTTTGGAGCACCCAGCATAAAGACCCTTGGGGAATCAAATGGCTAATCTAGAGCTCGGCCCTGAGTGGCAGTCCTGACGTGAAGAGGAGTACTGGTGTGGTGAAGCTGGTGGCAGCTGTGGAGAGGGAATCCTACTCACAGATCCTGGACAGATAAGAGTGCTTGTGGTTGCTCACAGATCATAGTGTAGGCCAGAAGAGAAGTCAACTTCTCACCCTTGATTGTGACACTTTGGAGGAACTGAGAACATACAGGTCCCTAGAGCATACTCTCCACTTGACAAAGGACTCAAAAGTCAAATACCTGGCTGGGAAAATGCCCCCAAAAATAAGACTAAAAAGGTTACTTTCTTGGTGAAAAGAGAGTTTCTTCAATTCTTTCAGGAGAGGAAGAACAAAGCATACCACCAGAGGAAGACATAAAAGTCAAGACTTCTACATCCAAAACCTCCAAAAATATGCAATGATTTCAGGCTATAGAAGAGCTCAAAAAGGATTTTGAAAATCAATAAGAAAGGTGGAGCAAAACTTGGGAAGAGAAATGAGAGCGATGCAAGAAAATCTTAAAAAGTGAGTCAACAGCTTGCTAAAGGAGACCCAAAAAAATACTGAAGAAAATAACACCTTTAAAAAGGAAATAACTCCATCAAAAAGAAAATAACCCAAATAGTAAAAGATGTTCAAAAAGCCAATGAGGAGACGAATGCTTTAAAAAGCAGAATTAACTAAATGGAAAAGGAGGTTCAAAAGCTTACTGAAGACAATAGTTCTTTAAAAAGTAGAATGGAGCAGATGGAAGCTAATGACTTTATGAGAAACCAAGAAATTATAAAACAAAATGAAAAGAATGAAAAAATAGA
Organism: Notamacropus eugenii; assembly: GCF_028372415.1. Lineage (NCBI taxonomy): Eukaryota > Metazoa > Chordata > Mammalia > Diprotodontia > Macropodidae > Notamacropus > Notamacropus eugenii. The sequence goes on from NC_092876.1 coordinate 402,556,684, forward strand.
AGACAATGTGAAATATCTCATTGGAAAAACCACTGACCTGGAAAAGAGATTCAGGAGAAATAATTTTAAAACTATTGGTCTATCTGAAAACCATGATCAAAAAAAGAGCCTAGACATCATCTTCCAAGAAACCGTCAAGGAAAACTGCCATGATATTCTAGAACCAAAGGATAAAATACAAATGGAAAGAATTCACCAATCACCTCCTGAAAGAGATCCCCAAAGGAAAACTTCTAGGAATATTGTAGCCAAATCCCGGAGTTCCCAGATCAAGAAGAAAATATTGCAAGCATCCAGAAAGAAACAATTCAAGTATTGTGGAAATACAATTAGCATAACACAGGATTTAGCAGCTTCTACACTAAAGGATCAAAGGACTTGGAATATGATATTCCAGAGATCAAAGGAGATATGACTAAAACCAAGAATCACCTACCTAACAAAGCTCAGCATAATACTTCCTGGAAAATAAATTGAATTTCAATGAAATAGAGGACTTCCAAATATTTTTGTTGGAAAGACCAGAGCTGAATAGAAAATCTGACTTAAACATACAAGAATCAAGAGAAACATGAAAAGGTAAACAGGAAAGAGAAGCCTTAAGGAACTCATTAAAGTTGAACTGTTTACATTTCCTACATGGAAAGATGTTATTTGTAACTCGTGAGACCTTTTTCAGTATTAGGGTAGTTAGAGGGAATATATATGTAGTTGTCTATGGGTATATATGTATGTGTATATTATATATGTGTAGGTATGTGTGTGTATGTATGTATGTATATGCATGTGTGAATGTATATATATATGTGTGTGTATGTAGGACAGAGGGAAATATGGTTAGTCTTTTATAACATAAATATTATGGAAGTGATTTGCATTGTTACACATGTATGATCTACATTGAATTACTTGTTTTCTCAATGAGGGTGGGTGGGGAGGGAGGGAGAGAATATGGAACTCAACGCTTTAAGACAATGGAGTTTAGAAATCTATTTTGCCCTACAGGAAATTAGATGGTAAGGGGGATGGAAGAAGGGTGGGTAATAGAAGGGAGTACAGACTGGAGGAAAGGGTGGATGAGGTGCATGCTCTCCTGGGGTGGAGGATGGGGAGAGATAAGGATAAAATTTTGAATTCAAATTTTGTGGAAGTGAATGATAAGAACTAAAAAATAAATAAATTTTATATATATATATATATATATATATATATATATATATATATATATATATATATATATATATATATATATATATATATATATATATATATATATATAAGCAGATCTAAGATCCTGTACAGTAGGCCCTCCTGTGTACACTGGGTTGCTTGCTGTTACAAGTGTCCAGCCTAGGCCTTTGTATACAGAATAGACTTAATATATTGAATTAAATTAGTTAAATGGGGACCAACTTCACCTGACAAGCAATTTTGTGTAAAGTCAATTGTGCAAATAAAATTTACCTTTCTAATGTATGGTTTCTCAAGTCATGCCATTATTCAAAGCCAAGAGATTGCTCAAAGTCTACATGGCAGCAGTGAAAAGGAAAGTCTTACACTGAACCAAGTTACAACTTTCATAGTTTCATGAAACTTTTGTTTTTTGTTTATTTTTTCTTAGTGCAAGACTCCTCCCAGGTCCTTCCAACAACAAAGCATCTGCATATATCGATTTCCTATCACAAAGAAATATTCTTCCACACATCTATATGTAATCTTCTGTGTGTGGTTGACAGATATTATTTCAAAATTAAGTACAAATATAGAAAATAGTTGCCCACACATTACGCTTTTGCATTTGCTACATACCAGTTTAGTTAAGCACAGGGAAATGAATAACTAGTAAAAGAGGGTTCATCCCCCTGAGACTTCTTCAATGGAAAATGATATTTTGTGTGCAAGATGCCACCCTCTGTTCCCTTTTTACAGTACAATATGAGTTCACTTAAAATGCTAGTGTTGGAAATACATTTCTTTCATCTTTTCCTACTGTATCTTGACTTGAATATTAAAAATATAATAATAATGCAAAAAATATTATTTAAGCAAGTCTAGTCATTAAGGAAAACTTTGATTGATTGGAATGCATTCTGAAAACTCTGAAGTCATTTTTTCTTTTTCTTTCTTTTTTTAAGCTAGATATGATTTCATCAGTGTATGGAGTTCCCAATGAGCAATATTTGAGCTAATGCAGATCTCCAAATGCTCTGCAGCTTCTGGTATGAGAAGCAGTTTGAGTCCCAGTGAGGTCAAATGACTTGTTTAGGGCCTCTCAAGCACTACATGTCAAGGCTGGGACTTGAATCAATGTTTTCCTATGGCTATGATCTGCAGCCTGTCCTCTCTCTCTCCCTCCCTCTCTCCCTCTCTCTCCTTGTCTCTCTTTCTCTCTCTCCCTCTCTCTCTCTGAATTCACTTTCGTTAAACAGTGGTAAAGTCAGGATTCAGAGGTGTCTGAGCATTTCTTTGTATCAGCACCTTCTCTAACAGTCCTTGAGAGGTGATCTAAGCCAATTAGAACACCACTTATTCATTTACAGTTTTTCAAAGATCCTCTTAGAAGTCTTCTGAGACAAGAACTTTTAAATATAGTTTCTCAAAAGAACATAATAATACTAAATTAGTAATAATTACAATTTATCTTTGAACATATTTTATCATTTTTCCCCATTGTATTGCTTTACCATACCAGAGAAACATTACTTGAAGTGATAAGGGTACTGCCTGGATCTGTGATTTCATTGGCAAAGGAAACTTCCAGGTAAGAAAATTTTATTTACCAATTCAGGTTGTCACCTTGTCTGCAACTGATAGTTTTAGAGAATTGCCTAAAACACTGAGAGGTAATAACTTAACTAGTTATGTTGGTCACACAGCTAGTGTAAGACTTGTACTTAGGCCCTCCTAACTTCAAGGAACCCTGATCATTTGTACAGATATTAGAGTCTACATCTGACCTATGAGAAAGAATAATTGAAGCTCAGGGAGATTAAATGGGTTGACCAGAGTAACAAAACTAAAATATGTCAAAGGAAGAACTTCTATGCTCTACTCAAGGTCATCAAATAAGTTATCTCCAAAACTGAAAGGTCACAGTTAGAATGATGTGTCAGTACAGCTTTACTGGAGAAGCCACATTCTCAAATTCATTTCAATCATTTATTAACTAGGTGTTTTGAGTATATGCATAGTAGGAAAACGTGATTGATTGAGTAGCTAGAACATTAGTAATATGAACTTTTGGGTAGTGGTATGATTTAATAGGAAAACACTGACTCTGAAATCAGAAGTTCTGTGCTTGAATTCAAAGTAATCTCTATGACCATAGGTATGTCATTTAATATCTCATAGTCTAGGTTCCTGAGATAAAAAAGAAAGAAGTCTAAATAGATGATCTTTTACATTCTTTCCAGCTATACATCTATGACCTTTATATGATTTACTCAGTAGACATTCTGCTGATACAATGTGGTGGAATATCACCAATCTTACTGAATAGTTCATTTTACAGATGTAGTACAAAAAAAATAACCTTGACAGTTTAACAAGTGAAGATTAGTCCGTATTGGAAAAGTTACCCTGTTCCCTTTCTTGCAATTGATTTCAATTCATCATGCTTTTATTAAGTGTGGCACTTAGCCAGGCACTGAGATACAAAGAACTGTACCAGGTGTTAAGATACAAGAATAGCAAAAATTGAACCAGTCATTTCCCTCCAAGAGCTCTTATTCTTCTAGCATTGTAGGGAAGGATGACTGTAACATGTAAGGAGAAAGTTTAATATAGGATGGGTGTGATGAACCAAAGTCCAAACAAAGAGTTCAGAGATGGAAAAGGCAGGTATCATTTGAGCTTGGGGCATTGGAGAAGGCATTTGTAAAGGAAGTGAATTGAACTCTGAAGAAACAGAGAGACTCTGTATGATGAAGCTGAGAAGTTTGTGCATTCTAAGCATGATAAAAGACCTGCACTGAAGTAAGACACAGTACTTTGACTTTAGAAAAATGTTAAGCTTTTTTAACCTATTGGCTGTAATAGAGTCATGTAAAGTAGTGCTAGAAAAGAAGATTTTAGCAATTTATGGAAGGCTGGAAATATCAAACTAAGGAATTTATATTTTAATCCCAAAGGAGAGATACCGAATTTTTTTAAGCCAGGGACTGCCATGATGGAGAATAGTTTTAGGTGTGTTCATGGAAAGACAAATAATTATCAGAAATGAGAATTTGAGAAGCCAATATTAATTATCCTTATTGCCATGATTATTGAGATCTCCATGGATGATGGGAAGTATTTAGCTAGATAGGAAGATGATGAACTAATTATTGAAAGAAATGATGGAATTGAGAGATAACAATAAGATTCTAGATATGTTTGGATAGATGGACAGAGCAAACTTCAGTGGAGGCAATGTTTAAGGAGTGTGCCAGTTCTTCCACATTGCCTTATGAGCAAAACAGGATACCGCTAATAATAGATAATCTAATGAGAGATTTAGTATCCTTAGGAACAAATTTCAGGATTTAGTGAACACCAGAAGGTGGAAAGAGTATGAAAGGAAGAAGTTGGGAATCATGTAGATGTGTATATACATACATACGTACATACATACATACATACATACATACATACATATATATATATTATAGATGATATAGATGTAACAGGAATTATTGAAGTATTTAATAAAACAGTTCTTGGGGCAATTCAAATTCATTAAATTGAACTAAAATGAAACATTGCCATGTGAAGATGTTCCACATGCAAAACATTCTCAAAATCCTATCTTCTGTGGTCCAAATGGAAGACTTTCTGTTGTGTAGCCAGAGAAGAAAAGGCTGTATTTGATAAATATGATAATTCTTCAGTATCTGAAGGGTTAACATGTAAAAGAGAGATCAGCCCTGTTATGTTTTAGCAGAACTAGGATGAAATGGGTAAAAGTTAGAGAGTGACTTTTGGTACAACATAAAGGAAAGTTCTAACATTACAAAAGAATTACTCTAAAGCAAAATAAGTCCATTTAGTAGATAGTGAGTTTTGTATCACTGAAAGTCTTTATACAGCAGAAGCTGAAGGAATCTTTGTTGTAGATTTTGGAAACAGATCTCAGAGGTCCCTTCTATCTCTGAGATTCTATGATCTATAATCTTATTATTTCATTTACCAGATTTTAAGAGAATATGAAATATTATGCTTTTTTACAATTCATCACTCAGTTTCCTTGAAGGATTAATGAAATTATTCAACTCACTTCATCAACAACATAGAGCAAGTTTGGTTCCTACTCTACTAATCCCTCTCAAAAATCACACGAGCAAATGATCACGCCATGAAGTATTACATAGGCTTGATAGCAGAGGTCATTAGGACTTCTTTATCAAAGCTGTCTTTCAAATTGGACCGATATAGACAGGTCACCTGATACAATGATCATAATTGGCTGGGGTGGAGGAGCACAAAAAACATTCTTAATATAGTTTTATCATATTCATCTGGACTTAATCTTCTAGATTTGAAATGATCTGTGTACAGTGTACAGTATACAGCCTTCCAGAGGAATCTTCTGGATTTGAGCATTTTCTATTGTTTTTTTTTAATGAAAGTGTATAAAATATATCAACATTTCAAAATATATGTGATGTCACTTTTATAGATGCTCCATGAGCACTAATATCCCTTCACACCTTAGCAAATATTTTTTATTATGGGTTTCTATGGTTAAAAACATTCAACAACTTGTGACTAAGCCTTTGTGATAAGACTTCAGGTAACGAACTCTTAGTCCACCACTGCCAAATTATTAATATTTGAACCCTGCCAAGTTTGTTAAGGACTTACGAGAATTCCATTCTGCTGTCATAGCTTTGAGAACCCAGGGTTCTCATCATGGCATAGTAAGACTTCAGTGGACCTATTCAATGTTTGTGAATTGAACACTACTTTAATTGTAAAATCAGGATCCTCTAGGAGAATCTTGAAAAATACAGTGGAGTCCACACTACCTAAGTAGTACTGACAAATATTGAGCAGTGGTAAAGAAAATATGTCAGCCATAAAATGGCATTAGCCAAGTAGAAAAGTTAATTTTGATAGCTTCAATAAAATTAAGATACGAAACAAAAATATTCTAGCTGTCAAATTCCTCTGTTCTCAAGCCAAGGGTATGGGCAAAATGTCTGGTGGAGGTAAACCTATGATTCTTTTCTCCAAGTCACCCTATTAATATAATGTATTCTGTCCCTTCAAGTGAACACCAGATAGACCACGATTCTTCTTGGGAGCAGTGAATGTTTTACAGCATATGGAAATGGTATGCTCTATCAGTTGAAAGATTCCTGCCAGATGTTTATATCTGAGCAATATCCAACCCCATTCAAAATATAGGTCAGCCAATGAATCCTCATGACTGAAATGTCTGTATGATCACTTTCACACTTAAGTTTGTAATGGTTATCATCAAGGAGGAAAGGGGCAATTTCTCAGCCAGGTTTGATGTTTGAAGAAAATAAAGACTCATTTTATATAAGTTTTCATATTCATTACAATAAAAATTCCAACTGATATCTTTGGTCATTTCTGGGCCAGTAATATAAATTTAGACTTCAACTGAACTTCAGTCATCATTAATGCTAATAATGGTATAAACTAATTTATATATTAAAATTGTCCCATAGCTATTCACATTCATACTTGATTGACGGTTGCCTTAAGCTGTATCATGGTTTTGAATTGACCAGTATTGAAAAAAAGGCTGCAATTAGTAAATCTTGATATGTTTCCATAGGTACTTTTAGGAAATAATTACAGTGAGATTAGTGCTTCTCTGTTTTCTGAAAGGTACACTAGTATGAAACAAGACATACATCACCTTGAAAATGATAGATAGGTATTAAGAGAACTGGGAGCTTTTGCAAGGTCTGAATGCCTGCCCAAAAGAAACATTTACATTCTCTGTAGTGCCATCTTATGGTTCAATAATCTAACTGCACGTGGTGGTCAAAGAGGTTATTTAAAGTGCAAATCAAGAAGAGAAGGCATATGAAAGAGCTCAGTGAACACATAAAATGTCATAAAGGAAAGCCCATTCTCCCAAAATTGCTGATTACAGTCCAAATTTGGTCCTTTGGCATAATTTATCTCAAGTTTCACCCCTTCTCAGACAACAAACTAGTGGTGGTAAATTTGATATTTCTATGGGTTGAGCTTTTTAAAGAGCTATTATACTCAAATAGTATGAAGGCTGGGGTTAATCTTTAATATATTTTTTCCCTTAGGATTCTTGTTATACAAAAATTTCTGGAACAGTAAGAAGGGTTTCCAGATTTGTTTAAGTCAACCAGTAAACTAGTATTTATTAAGCACCTACTGCGTGCCAGGCATTGTGGTAAGTACTGGAAATAAACCTAGATCTAAAAGAACTCACAGTCTTTTGAAAAAAAAAACTGAATATTTATTTTTGACATCAGTTAATGACCTGAAAAGCATCAGTTACCACAGCACAACCACCACCACACACACATACACTTTACGTGAGAAAGAACTGGGAAATATTGTAGAGGAAAATAATGAAGATAAATTTATTCATGGTTAGGTGAGCTGGATCAGCTTGTATACAATCACTCCGTCACTATGCAGAAGTCAATGGGAAAGGTCACTGAAATTATTTGAAAGAGAAGCCAACTGTCAGTCCTCTTTTTTAGAAATGTTCATTAAACTATGGAGCAAATAAAATTTGGGGATATGGGTTTTCCGGTTTAAGTAAGTTTCTTGATATTTTCTTTATCCCAAACTTATAGTGATCAGATTTGTACAAGGAAAAAGACAAGGCTCACTTTCATTAAAAATAATTGAGGAATGGGGTGGTTGGTTATTATGGATTTCCAAAAATGATTACATGTCCTATATGTTTATCACTTTCATGGTATATATGCTTAAGGATATATTTTATTATTTCTTCTGTTACATTTAAGCTCATTGAGGCTGGGAACTGAGCCTAGCATAGTGGCCCCCACATTGCAAGTGCTTAATAAATGTCCATGATGCTTTCAATACTATGTTATACCACATACACTCAAACATAAACCATCAATTTTCAAAGAATTAGAACATTTAATGATATCCCTGATATTGAAACAAAATGACCAAAAAACTACTTTTGATGATGATTCAGAAGTCACTGAAAGGTCTTGTAGTGTTTTGTCCTCAACGTTATAATCATCAGGTATAATTTTGCCAGAATGAGTATATATGAAATTCAAGAGATTTGACTAAATCTGTAGTGAGCCTGTTATAACTTCAAACTTTTTTGTTTGAATAAACCCTAAACACAAGCTAGTTTATTTGCCATTTATCTTTTTCCCATAAAAAGTACAGAAAATATAGTTTCATTATCTGTACTTCCTAAGTTGCTTAAATTTCAGAGAAAGCACAGTTAAATGATATCAATTTAGAAAGAATTCTTGGGTTCTAAAGTTCAAGTAGTTAAATTGAACAATTTAATCCTTACAGTAAATTGTAAGACTCTATAAGTCTTTGACTTCTAGACACTGTAGTTCAAATGACCCAGATCATAAAGATGTGGACCTGAAGAAACATGGCAGAATTCATCACATGGATTTTTTCTTAAAAATACAAACCATTTGAGTATAGTTGTCTTTTCCCATATACTCTATATTCTTTGTTTCACCTATGATTAAAAATGAGGGAATATTCTCCAAAGAAAATAAGGTAAAAATCTTCCATTATAAAACTTCAGCTTATTTTTTAAATTTTGGTCGTTTATACGTGGTTTGTTTTTCTATGCAAACATCGAACATGGATTGAATCATTTGCATTGGAAAAAGTACAGTCTAGATTCTCATTTGTAATTCTCAGCCCTGTATTTTCAATAAGGAAGATTTTCCTAAAAGATCTCTGATGCACCAGCTAAGCCATTGAGCTTCCGGGATCTCTATGATGTCAACTCATGGGAAGCTTATACAACTTTCCCCCAGATGGAGAATGAGAATACTTGCTGTTCTTGTTCCAACATTTATAAAAGGAAGGCAATTTTCTGACTTGAGGAAAATCCTTAGCTCATATGCATATTATTTAAAAGATAGGGTAGAGTAAGGTGTCATATGCCTTTTTTTTCGGCAAAAACTCAATGTTAATACCCATGAAAAGTTAAATTGAGCAAATTAAGATTTTTCTATAGAATGAAATATTCAGATTTCAAGCCCACACTTGGAGATGAAAATGAGCTTATAGAATGCATCCAAACACTGCAGCTTAGTGGTTCAGCTCTGTTGCTAGAAACCTGATCTTTATATAATGCAAGCAACCTAGTTTTGAAAATTAGAATGCTTTCCCCTTCAAAATAGCCTGATCCAAAGTACATAAGTGTTGAAAGTGTTTTTCTAGAAAGGGTGAATGACTGCTAGATTACAAGGGAGAAGACAATTACCTCTTATTCCTACCAGAAATTAACATTGGTGCCTCAATCTTAAAATGTAATGACTGAAGTAGAAAATGGCTAGAGGTATGAGTTCTTGAGAACTCAAAAATTGTGAAAAGAAGAAATTGGAAGGGTGATCAACATAGATACTGATGTTTTTAATGATAAAGACTAGAGAGGGGGTAGAAAATCAGATAGTAAATAAGATTTCAAAGTTAGGAAGGAAAAGAGAAAATAAACAGGCTCTATATACATCACAGCAAAATCAATTAGAAGAGAGTAGTAAAGTCAGATGGCATAAATTTCAAAGTAGAAGCTGGTGAGTGATGGTGGTCCAAGAACAATAGCCTGAAGGTGGCAAGAGGAAGGAAACTGCATGATAACATTGCATACAAACCCTGGAAAGTAGAAGGTAGTATGAAAAGGAAGCAGAGAAAGTATGGGCCAGTATTAAAGATAGAGAGCTTTTGCTCAGGGAAGAGGCAGATTTCATTTAGTTGGATAGGAAATGTAGGTAAGAAGACAAAGGGGAATTTCTGGATCACTTAATGGTTATTCCATAGAGCACAGCATTTAGAATTAGCAGAGAAATTTAAAAATAAGGGAAACATAGACTAGAGTGAATAGAAATAAAAATATGGGGGAAAGTAGTTGTGGGATGAGGCATGTCTGTAGGGCCATAAGCCAATGTGTCAAGGATTGAGAATTCAGAAAGAAGACAGTATTTTAAGTCAGAAGACCTGAATTTAAATCCTAGTCCCAGTTACTTACTACTTGAAGTGACTTAGAACAAATTCATTAATCTCTAGGTCTTGTTTTCCTAACTTGTAAAATAAGGAGGTTAAACTAGAGGACCTCTAAGGCCCCTTCTACCTTTAAGTCCATGATCTTAAACTGGAAACTAGAAAAATGTACTAATTAAAGGAAAAAGAAATACCAAGTCAGCAGACAAAATTATTAGAGAATCACATAAGATTTAGTAGCCCAAAGTTCCATGTAGCATATTGGTGTTTCCACAGTTTAGCCCTTTATTCTTGAAAGTTTCCTACCGATTTCCCAGGCGGTCTCGCTGTAATAGAGCTTTTGGGGTTGGTACAACAATATGACATTCTAACAAATAAGTATTAAACAGATTTCTCTATATCAAAGAAGGAAAAGTGAGTGAACTCTCTTTTACAGGAGATAAAGAACTCTTCCAAGGTGGTAGGTAAAAAGACAATGAATGAAAGACAGTTGAGAGGAGGTGGTTATTCTATGTCCACATGAAGAGTGAGTTTGAAATATACAACTATGTAGGTGGTATGAGAAGAAGACATGAATATCAAAAAACAGTTTGAATCACTCTATAATGCAGAATATTAAATAGTATATATAATCTTGTCATAAAATTATCTATGGACATATTCCTCAGGGGAAAATTAGTGTTATTCTGATTTATAGATACACTCATTTTGTTTATTGTAATGAAGAGGAATTAATCTTATGCAAGGCATTGTATCTGAAATAAAGTTATTAGAACTCATGTAAACATTTTTTTTAAAAAAAGCTATTCCTTTGTGATCCTCTGCAAAAGAAGTCAGATAATATATACCTAGAATAATTTTTTTATATTAAACCTTTACATTTACATTAAATTTTAATTTAAATAGATGCCATGAAGTAAAAAACAATGTCAGTCAGTAAGTCAAAAAGCATTCACCAACTGCCTACTAAGTACCACACACTGGGGATAAACACCGGAGATAACAAAGAGAGCTAAAAAGAGTTCATGCTATCAAGGAGCTCAGAGTCTAATGGGGAGAGAAAATGCAAACAATTGTGTAGAAATTATTTATAAATAGGATAAATTGGAAATATGCAAGAGAGGGAAGGCACAACAACTAAGGGAGATTGGAAAATATTCTTGCAAGATGTCATCAGCCATTGACTTTAAAGTCTTTACTGACTGTGCATTTAAAGTAATAGGTATTAAGGGATTTGGGGGAAAACGAATCACTCTAAAGGATAAAAAGTGTCCAGTGAATACACTGATTCAAATCTGATCATTTTTCAGAATGAAATATGCACACTAATTTCAAAATGTTTAGGTGCCAGATTCAATAAATTTTTAACTCCTTTAAGAAAGTTTTTAAGCAGTCTAAAGATGGAAGCAAAACACATAGAAGTTATCTTTAGCTTTCTATTATTTTATAGCTTGAATAGACAAATTTCAAGGTTGTGTTCTCAAGTACAACAAGGAATGAAGTCCAGTCTTTTTCACAAGAGAGGTGACCTTATAATTTCACATGTTTCATGCTTTTGCTGAGCAAAATTGAAAAAATAAGGGAAAAGGGAGGGAAGAAGGAAGGGAAGGAAGAAAAGAAGGAAGGAAGGAAGGAAGGAAGGAAGGAAGGGAGGAAGGAAGGAAGGAAGGAAGGAAGGAAGGAAGGAAGGGAGGGAGGGAGGGAGGAAGGAAGGAAGGAAGGAAGGAAGGAAGGAAGGAAGGAAGGAAGGAAGGAAGGAAGGAAGGAAGGAAGGAATGGAAGGAAGGAAGGAAGAGGGAGGAAGAGAGGTAGGAAGGAAGAAAATAAAGGAAAGTTTAAAAACCCCTGTGACAGAGCATGGAGACTTTACGACTTGTTCTCTTTCCAAGGATTCAACACACACAATTAGTTCCTAAAGAGGGTGCTCCATTTTTCTGTTCAATACATCAATCAGTGTTTACTAAGTACTTATTAAAAACAGTTCGTCTGCTAGGTGCTGAGGGACATCCCAAAAAAGATTTGACAGGTCATTAAAATCTAGAGGCTGTATCACCATATTTGAGAGAAAGTCTTTGGCCACAGTGTTGTCTGGAGGAAAGAACATTTAAGTTGGCAATATAAGTCAGAAGAGTGACCTGTTAATCCTGAATATGCCCTTCATAAACTATGCAACCTTGAGAAAGTCATTTAAGTTCTCTGCATCTTATAAAAAAATACGCTGAAACAATAGACATGAAAACATTTTGAATCATTTTTGGAAAAGCACCATAGAAATACAAGATATTCTTTCATTATTGTTATTCATAGGTAGAGTCCTTTTAACATAGCAGTACTCTTCTAAAGATTCATTTTCAGTTCCGAAGAACTTGAGACATGTTTCCAGCAGAAACAATGGAAGTTTTAAGTTCTCAGGGTACCCCCCTGAAATTCTATTTACCCAAAATTTCTGATTTATAGTGCCATATAGTGGACTAATTTTGTGTCTCAGGGTCAGGGGTGAACACAATACAAGAGAAAAAGAAGATAAAATGCTTCTTCATCTTTTCATGAGTATATGATCAATACTTGACAAAGATTTAAATTAGTCAGGTTTGATACTCTCAAACTTTCTGTTTCATTCTCCTCCCCAACTAGCCCATGTGCATAAGTGCCTAGGACCTAAGGCCAATCATCTAATGGTATCCTACTCAAGTATACAAATTACTTATCTCCTCCTCTCTACCAGACAAAATTCTTGTGCAATGAAGAGTTAAATTAAAATCAAACTGATTGAATTAATTGCAAATTTCTGAAATATTTACTTACTGAAAGTATTTACATTTTTCTTAAATGGTTACTTCATAACCCAATTTAATCTTCAATTTATAAAAGCCCAGGGAATTTTAAAGGGAAATTTAAAGCAATAATAGTGTTCAGCAGAACAATTTGCTCACTGATTAGGTAAGCCAGATGTGTCTAAGGGTCTCCAGGGTTAGCTCCCATAATTTTTACCTGAATCAGCAGCGTTCTGTATTTCCTTTTTGAAACCAAAATCTCTAAATGTTTTGATTTGTTTGCACAAGAGTAACAAAGGCAGGTAATGATTCAGGAGAGTGAGACAGGTCAAAACCTTTAAAAAATATTTGGAGGGGAGGGATGATTTGTGAATCATCTATAACTTGGGTTATGTGATTATATTCTCCTGTAAACTAATCTATGATAAACCTTTATCATTCATGGAGCACAAAGCAACATGAAGAAAGAAAAAATATTGCTAGATTATGTGAATTTTTAGGCATTCAGGTATATAGAATATTAGATTACATAATTCAGTGCTATGCATGAAAGTAATGTTTGGCACCTGACTTCAACTCTGTAAGTGTTTTGTGATGGGAGGATACTATACTAACTAATGTTTTGAAATGTAAATGAAATATGATTTTCACATCCCTGGTGTGGCAATGAAACAAATCAAGTAAAAAAAAAAAGATAACTGATGCAGCCAATGCATAATCTAAGCAGCTCTTTCATCACTGGGTTTATTTTGAGGTCAAAAGAAATGGTAAATTTTTAAGTTAATTAAGTAAAAACAAGATTAAAGGGATGGCCTAATGACTTCAACTCTAAAAATCTCTGATAAGAAATGAATATATATATACATATATATATAAAATTGAAGAAAGTCATTTAAGGGTTAGAAAACAATCCTCATATATAGGAGAAATAAGATATTTGTCAGAAAATTACTGATCATGTAGTCTGCTAGAGGATTGAATGATTATCTAAAATAAAAGTAATCAATAATTTTGCCTCTTGTTTCCAAGATTCAAAAAGATTACTTATATCATGATGACAACCACTGAGATACTGCAGGAAAGGCTAAGGGAAGACATGACCACCAATACACCCAAAGAGTCTAGAAATTAAAGTCACTCATCTACCACTGATTGCTGGAAGCTAATCTAATTATTTAATCAGATGTATATTTAATATTTATTTTGGCAACAAAATTATTGGCCACTTCTATATACTCTAAAATCCTTAATAAGCTGTTAACAAAATTCCTTATTTATTCCCTGTGCTAGATGGGGGCTTTTATACCAATCCCTTTCCCTTCATTCTCAGTTTCTTGTTTTCATTGACCTTCTCAGTTGAATCCAGACACTGAATCAACTCCTCCACGCTCACTCTGGCACAAGTTCTCATTACTTCCCACTTCAGTTATTGCAATAGCCTGCCAGTGAGTCTACCTGACTCAAGTCTTTCCCCACTCCTTCATTCTGCCATTAAAGTGACTTTCCTAATCCATAAATCTGATAATGTCACCCCTTTACTCAACAAATTCCAGTTGTTCCCTAATGACTCTAGGACCAAATACAAAATGTTTGACATTTGACATCCCTTATAACCTAACCCCCCTTAAACTTTCCAGTCCTCTTACACCTTACACCATGACACATATTCTTTAACCCAGTGACACTGGTCTCCTGACAGTCCCACAAAAGGGATTCTCAAGATACTCTATATCTTGGCATTTTCTCAGATTTTCCCTCATCCTTGGAACACTCTCTTTCCTCCTTTCTGACTATTGACATCTCTGGTTTCCTTTAAGTCCCAACTAATACCCCATCTTCTATAAGAACTCTTCCCTAACCCATCTTAATTTTACTTCCTTCTGCTATTTTTTTTTCCTATTTGTCCTGTACATAGCTTGCTTTGCACACATTTGTTTACATGTTGTCTCCCCCATTAGATTGCAAGCTCTTTGAAGGCAGGAACTGTCTTTTTTCTCTTCTTGGATCCTTAGCTTTAGCACAATGTCTGGTACATAGTAAGCACTTAATGTTTACCACTTGATTGATTGATGCCAAAAAGTTGGCCACATGATCAGTTACTTCTGTCTGAGACATCATCATGGCACCATGGAAAGAATATTAGATTTGGGATTGGGGACATAGCTTTTAACTGTTTTGTTTTGTTTTGTTTTGTTTTTACAAACTATGTCAACTTAGGCAAGTTACTTCAAACTTTTCCATCGCTATTTCATTTGTAAAATGAGCAGGGATAGAAGGTTAGTTAATAACATTAATTGTTACAGCTTTAAACTTAATTTTTCATGAATTTCCATAAATGTAAAATTGGTTTCTAACCTCTAAATTACATTCTTCAATTAGATCTTCATATCACCTCAGAGGTTGTGGGAGTTAATTTTTTTTTTTATTTAGGCAGTCACATTTAACTGTTTTCACTTAGTTGACTTGAAAACATACCATCTGTTTCTCTTGTTGACCTCAATATAAATAAAATCTAGGGATAAAAGTGTCCTTTAGATTATTCACATGAGATAATTCCCCCAGCTTCATCAAATGTTTTTGCTTGATTTATCTCATTGCCACACCAGTGGAAAAATTATATGTCATTTGATCTATTTAAGGTTAGGCAGAGCATCTATTATTAGTTTCAAAGAAATAGAAACTGAGCAGCCCAGTAGCTTGTCCAAGGTCACATAGAACATGCTAGTTCTTTGCATACCTGAGAATAAAGTCACGCTCTGGGCCAATTCCCCAACAGCAGCTACCATCATTATATCACACGATCGTCTTCTTCTACCAATTCAAATCTCTTCCACAGAAAGTTATTCCTTGAGGTAGCCATCCTGGTGCCATGTGTAATCCCATTGGTGCAAAGCCCTACCAAAAGCAAGGAAACTTACATACAACCCCTGCCTTGCCAGAAGTGAAGAGATGTATAAGCCACCAAGGCCTAAACATATACATCTGCCATTCCAGAGAAATGCTTTCAGTTTTGACAGAAACAAGAAAGCCTGACTAAAAGGGCTCCTCAAAAGCCACCATTTCCTGCTTTTCTTCATGCTTAGAGGATTTAGAGCTTGGGGGGGACTTAAAAATCATCTAGTACAATGACTTCATTTTCAACACATGAGGAAAATGAAACTCATAGAGTTACAATCATATGACTAAGGAGGGAGTTCTTCAGTGAAATAATCCCAGGGATCAATTCTTCTACCTATGCTGTTTGACCATGTTTTTTATCAATTCAATTTGTTGGATAAGATTGTAGATGATAAACTAAACAAATTTTCAGTTGATATTAAGAAAAATAGGGAGGAATATTTAAGACAATGGATGCACAGAATTTGTAAGAGAGAAAGAGAAAGAGAGAGACAGAGAGAGAGGATAGAGCATTAGATGAATCTAATAAGATAAAATTCAACAGGCTTGAATACAAATGTTCTGAATATTGAATGACCATGTAGATCTGGATTTTATATCTGTAATATCTGCTTGGACCATTCAAGTGAATCATGATCATTACACTATGAAGAGACACATGACCCTATGCTAATTCTAATAGTATAAGAAATAAATTATTTTTGAATGACTACGATAAACAGAATTGAGTGATCACAGAGAATTTGTAAAAATTAGAAGCAGGTATATAAGCCATTTGAATTCTTCTGTGCTGTCTATGTGTAACCTTAGATAGTCATTTGACCTCTTTGGGCTACAGTATAATCCTCTGTAAAATGAAAGACCTGTACTAAATGACATTTAAGCCCGCTTCCAGTTTCAATCATTGATATTAATAGTCACATCAAGAGATTTGGGAAAATATCAAGTATATTTCTTTTCTGTGCCATATTTAGGGCAGTGGCATACATTCTTAGTACAAAAAAGTATTCAAAGGATTGGGCATAGTTTGTTTGGTTATTTTTTTTTTCCTTCACTGACTGACAGCTTTTGATTTTCTAAAGTTCAAATTCTACCCAAGTGATATGTAGTTGTTTCTAAGGTCAGTAGAGTTGCTGATTTTTATTTGAGTTCTGTTCACCTTAGAAACTGTTCTTCTTCCAATTCACTTGCCCAGTCATCAGTATTTGACAATTTTCTTAATTATATTTCCAGGCTTTAAATTTTGAGAAATTGTCACCTATGAAGTATAAGCTTCTTGAAATGCCCTTAATCCTTATAGCCAGAGAAAAGGCTCATTTTATGAACACTTTTCAAGCAAGGTCATGTTTAAGTTAGATTTTTTTTGTAATATCATATTGATTTACCGCATTGATTTATCCTATTGTTTTATTAGATATCAGCAAACAGAAAAAGGTCAGCCACGACACTAATACACCTGGTTTTATTTCTGGCAGACAATTCTGGAATTCAGCAGAACAGCCACCAGAGGAATTAAAAATCTAATATAACTAAAGAACTCAAAAAGAGTGTGATTTCTCCATGGCACATTTTTCCCACCGACACATTTATCAGGTTTTCCTTATCCTTCCTTATTTAAACCAATATAATCATCTGATAAGTATGAAGGCACACTTTTGTTGTGTTAATGACCAAAAATTTGAGTGAATATATTTCTGCATTTTTAATGGCCAGATAAGAGTGATTGATTATTTCTTTTTTTATTGGTGAGTTCTCAGTTGTTAGGGTCTAAACATCAGTTCTAAATGACAGGTGGAGACCACTGTTATTTGATTCTGTGTAATTCAGTTAAAGTATTAAACATTGACTGAACTTTATATAAGGTACTGTGCTAGACATACATAAAAGCAAATATAATATAACCTGTGCCCTTGAGAAATTTGCATTCTGCTGTCTTATGTCATTTTAATGTTGCCTTCTAAAGTTGATTATCATTGTGTAATGCCACACAGGCTGCTTGCAATCCTCAGCTCATATAACCTCAGTTTTACTGGCAGGAACACATCTTACTCAAACTATTAATTCCTAGGAAAAAATTAACTTTCTGGTTAAAATGAGGAAAGGATAGATGCAGACAGAGACACAAGCAGAACACATTCATGTTTGTGTTGTAAGTTCTCTAAAAAATGATACAAAGAAAGTAGAAATGTTTTGATATGTCATCCCATTAGTAATTCTGCAGAGCTGACTCTCTTATATAAGTAGCAACACAGTCAACACTGAACTCATTAAACAATGAGAAATCTTGTTGGATATATTCCTTCGCACTATCCCCCAGCCAGACTGAACAATTTTTATCTGGCCATTTGGATCAACTGTTTCTAGTATACAAAGGTTTAGCTTGAAATTCAAATGGTGCCTTGAAGAAATAGAAAGCCAGAGGCACAGTAATCAGCTAAGAACATATGCTGAGTAGAAATCTACAGGACTCTGAATCAGTTGTTGGTACAGTGGACATTTGAGACAACTCCATCCACTCAAGGAAGGAGTCAAATCAAAATCAGTTATCAGATGAAAAGGTGCATCAAGATCAATCTATACATATACAAAATCAACAAGAAGGGTGAAGTAAAAAAAAAAAGAGAATGGTAGACTGGTAGTAAAGGAATAGTGCTCATCAAACTCAGTTGAGATAAGTCTGAAATCACAGGCAGGAAGATCGAAATTACCTAAGGTGTTGTAACCCAGAGTTAGACAAAACTAGAGGGTATTCAATATTTGAAACTAAGGTCAGGATACACAGTATGCCAAGAATTGTCTTATAGAAAACAAAATCAGGAAAAATTCAAAAGTCATGGAAAAGTTGATTCCACATTGTCTGAGGTGATTTTGTTCCTTCTGAAGCTTTCATGGGAGCCTGTTCAATATGAACACCCAAAATTTAAGGGAAGTTGTGTGAGAACATCACAGTGAGGCAAACCACGAGAAGTCCAGATAAGTTCTGGGCTATGATTTCCTTAAAATCAAGACCACTTTCAGAAATGACAATGCCTGGTTATACATGCTGTGCAAAAAAATGGACTAGAGCTATTTTTGCTGGATCCAAGAACTGAAACAGAGCTCAGAACATTTGAAGGCTTTTAAAGCAGAACTTGTTTACTAGTAAGAAGTTCTTAAGGCTCAGATTCAATCTAGCTCAAACTCTGTCTAGCTGCGATTCTATCTGGCTTGCTTGTAAATACAAGCATTACAAATACTTAGTCTCCTTAAGAGTCAACCCAATATGGTGAATCTTTAATAAACTTTGTTTTTCTTTTATTTTAAGAAGGCTGGAGTTGAATTCATTTGAGCAAGACCCAGCATGTCAATATTTTGGGGTCTCCAGCGCCCCTGAACCCCAACATTTTGGTTTCCTAATGAGGAAGAACTGCTAATCTCAAGTTCTTCTGCCTAGATTGAAAGAGTACAAGCCATCAACTTCCAGATGACTGCTCAGGCTACATACCCCTTGAACAGGATCCATCAAAGCAACGACATCTCTACACCCCTTGTCAGCAGGAAGCAGTTTCAGAAGCTGAGACCTTTGCTCTTTACCCCAAAATAATTTGGGTCCAGTCTCTTTGAGGGGGAAATGATGGGGTACAGACTCTTGGAACCTCCTTGAATTCTCCTTGAATCTCCCCACTTAACCTGGCCTTTCATACTCAAATCTGTTGCCATTATCTGTGACCTCTTGATTGCCCCACCTACATACCACTCAAGTCCTGCATTGTCTAATACCTCCCAATTGCTTCCAGCTGTTCTTCACCCTGGATTACATCATTAGTTACCCCAATCCCATCAAGATCCTCTTCAGACCCTCCTCCCAGACCACTAGACGATCTCTAGATCCTTCCCATGGACTTTCTGTACATAAGCTCCATCTCACCTCCATGAAGCACTCAGATTCAATCCAGTTCAGATTCTGTCTAGCTGAGATTCTATCTGGCCTGTTTGTGAATACAAGTATTACAAATGCTTAGGCTCCTTAAGAGTCAACCCAATGTGGCGAATCTTTAATAAACTTTATTTTTCTTTGTCTTTAAAAAAAACAAAAAGAACTTCTTAAGAAGTTTACTATTAAGTTTCCCCTGGAACGGTTCTGCATTACAATATGAATCTTTGAGCAAGATTTCATGATCTCCTCCCAAGGAAAAATTAGTATCTTTGGTAGGTTTTTACAAGTAGGTTAATATGTATTTACTTGCTCTGTGTGTGTGTGTGTGTGTGTGTGTGTGTGTGTGTGTGTGTAAGTACACTGTAAAGGAGAGATAGATTAGATTAGATGACAGATCTCATTTACATTCTCATTGATAAAATAATCAAGTATAGGTCATTAGATACATAGTCTAAGAATGCTCCCTAGAGCATTTAGAGTTTAAGTGACTTGCTTAGGGTCACAGACAATAGGTATCAAAGGCAAGACTTGCAACTCAAGACAGGCTTGACTCCCCTTCTGATATCCTATCCACTAAGTCAGCAGTTTTCAAAGTATGGTCCAAGTACCTCTGGGGGGTCCAAAGATATTTTCAGAGGATCCATGACATAAAAATTATTTTTTATAATAATACAAAGAAGTTTAAATTTCCAATATGGTAAAAAGATATAAAACTCAGATCAAAAACTCTTCAGAGGGGTCTTCAATAATTTTTAGTTTTGTAAAGGCATCCTGAGAACAAAAAGTTTGAGAACCACTGCACTATGTCAGAGTTGATAAAATATTCTTAGCTCCTGAGCAAAAATGACAAATTATGAGGCAGAAGTTGAAAAAATTAGAATTTCTTATCAAATAAAGCTATTCAAAATAAGAATAGCTATGATGGCGATAGTGATGACAATGATGATGGTGGTGGTGGTGGTCGGATGGATGGATGGATGGTCAATAAAGATAATAGCTAACATTTATTTGTCACTTACTATGTGCCAAGTACTGTGCTAAGTAATTTACAATTATTATCACATTTTATCCTTACTGCAACCCTGGGAAATAAATGCTATTATTAACACCATTATTCAGATTTAGAAACTGAGGCAAACAGGGGCTAAATGACTTGCCCGGGGTGACACAGCTAATAAGTATCTGTGACTAGATTTAAACTCAGATCTTCTTGAGATCTGAGTCACTGTTCCATCTGCCCTACCACCAAAATCAATAAAGACTTTCAAATAAAAGTTGAATGATCACATCCAAGATCTTAGTAAAGCAATTTCTGTTCATGTAGAAAGTATTTCTTATTGTAGACAGGCATTCAGACTTGTCCAAATGTAAGATTCAGTGATCATGAGTTGGACAGCTTCCCCTGTGGATGCCCAAAGTGCTAAAATTTCCAAATATTCATATATGGGACCAAGTCCTGAACTTTGTCTCAAGCCCAGTAACCAGGAGTCATTTTGACTAAAATAGGTATCAGAACTTAAAGAATTAAAAGGTCATAGCAACTCAGATTAACAGACACTTGGAAGACAAAATGACCTAGATATCAAGTTGGATGGGTCAGACTGATATTTGTCTGTGACCAGTTTTGTTTTGTTTTATTCCTCCCAGAACTCTTAGGAATTCTTCACAGAATCACTATGCTTCAAGAAATGATGCAATATTTTTTTATTCAGGAATCTGCCATGCAACAACTACAGGAATTCAAAAAGTAGCAATCACTAATGAGCTAGATTGAAAATTTTATTCCATTGTGCTAATGATGAGTATATCTACAATAGTCACTCAATTTCCTTAAATTCTTAGTGAAACCAGACTGGCAAAGTATCTTATTATGGCATATGTTTAGGTTCTATTGACTGGAGCATGGCATTCTGTTTTCGAAAATCTCATTTAAACTTATTTCAAAATAAATAACAAATCTTTTTACATGAAATCATAGAAAATAATATCTATAATTCTATAGTGTGTTATTGTTTCCAAAGCATTCTATAGGTTATCTCATTTGATCTTTATAATAATTCTGCTAAGTTAACACTATTATTCCCATTTTACAGATATTTGTTGAAATAAATTTGAGTAGCTAAATGATTTGTTAAGGGTTACATAGCAGAAAAGTGTCTGAGGAAGAATTTTAATAAGAACTGCCCCACTGATACAAAATTCTTTAATATTTCCACAATCAGCCCTTTACAAAATAGTGGTTCTGTCTAGGATCAAGTTAGAATCTCTATTTAATGGATTGTGGGAATATGTAGTTTCAGGATGACCTGAGAATAAATAGTATTTAATAGAAATAATCACCATATGGATGCAGGAAGTAGACCTTCATTATAACTAAATTTTATTGAAACAAAATTATTCAAGAATTTCCTGTAGAATCAACTGCCAAATATTACAAACAGTAAATGGCTCAAAGGGATGAATTAACACATTGGACCAACATGCCCCCTAATATAATTGTATTAACATATATCCTTCAGTATTTGGTGATTTTTATCAGTATGAGAATTCCTTCAACAAACATGCACATCAGTTCCTACACTGCTGTACAAATTGCTTGGAGCAAGAAAAAAAATTGTTACGATCTCATTTTATGACAGCATTGGTTATCATGTATAGTTCTACTGAAACAAAACTGATTCAGAACATTCACCCTTGACCAGATGCAAACATATTCACTTGGCTTCCCTACCTTTAGTTAGTTTTCTTGTCAGTTGAGTGATAGATTCTGTGTCATACACATTTCATTTTCTATTGTGTTTTAATTCTATGATTTTAAGAATGAATATTACTCATAGGAAATATGTAGAAGGAGTAATTCATAACACACAAGGCAACTCCTGGTATGTGAATCAATGATTTGAAGAATTATTTAAGCCCGCTACAAAGCAGGATCAAGTCACACCATAACACCAAACTGCAATATTCATAATTGAGATGTTAATGTTTACTAAGAAAACTCTCTTTTTCATTCAAGGTTGTACCAAAACTCTTGTCAGAAGAGATAAATCTAACAGATCTGAACATCATCACATCATACCGTTAAGAATTCACTTAAAAATATTTTGAGGATTTTAACTTTCATGGTGCCTGGAAGCCTTATCTCAAAGTGAGGTAATAATGAACTATGAAAAATATATTTATATATTTGGAAGCAATATTCTTTCAGAATTACAGAATTTCCAAATGGGAGTGGAATATTATAGCATAATTTTGCACCATGATATGGATCTTCAAAAGTTTAGACATTTAACCAATAGGTGGAGATAGACATGCTTCAATGACCCTGTCCATAGAAGACTTATAGACTATGATCAAGAGTAGTAGACTTAGATAAATGGATTCTTTGTAAGGAGTGTGTCTGACACTGATCGTAATAAAAGTATAGTTTAACAATAAAGAATGCAAGAATATATTCAATAAGTTCTATGTTTTATGGTATGCCAATATAATTATTTTACTTTTGTTCCAATTAATATGTTCATCACTGCATAGTCAGTTCTTCTATAATGGGACATATACATTAAAAAATAGCATTAGGCAAAATTACTCAATTAAAAAGCACAGCTTTTGAAAAAATGGGGTAAGGAGCAAAAATCTCAAAAACTTCATCAGTGTGGCATATAAAATAAAGGAAAGGAACCTAATTAAAATGGTAGTTCCATAGACATGTTAATTAATTAAGAAACACAAAAATATTTCAATCATAACAGGTCTCATCTAAGCCCCAGCTGCAAGAACAAATTGGGCAGGCTTTGGGCAAGAGGTCATGGCAGAATGGAGTAGGGAAAGGATTATGTATGGAATTGGACAGGACCAGCCCCTTTCTATTAGCAGCTCTTCTGTACCAGAAGGTACTCAACAAATGTGGCTCCTTATCTTCACAAAGACCTGACTCATTCTCAATTTATTTTATCCTGTTAGGTCATGCTGGAACTTGGAGACAACTGACATGAAAGACAGATTTGCTCAAAAGACAAGTTTACATATTCTTTATCTTAACCTCTGAGATCAAAGGAATGGATACATTTGGTTAATCCAGATAAATTAATCCAAATGATCATAATGATCATAGCTAGTACTTATATAGAGGCAGTTAGGTATACCACTGGATCAAATGCTAAATCTGAAGTCAGGAAACCCTGAGTCCAAATCAGGATTCAGACACTTACTAACTGTGGCAACTTGAGTAAGTTACCTAATCTCTGCCTGCTCTATGTCCTTATTTGTAAAACAAGGATCATATTACCACCTACCTCACTCAGTTGTTAAGATGGAATGAGACATTAGTAAAACGCTGTAAACTTTAAGCTGCTAATAGTTAATAGGACTTTTAAGTTATAAAAGTAATTTACACATGCTATCTCATTTGATCATGACAATTACTCTGTGAGGTAAGTACTACTGTTATCTACATTTCAAAGATTGGAAGACTGAGGCTGAAGAGGATAAATGACATCTGAGAAGTGCCTAAGGTAGAATTTGATCTCTAGTCATCTAAAGCCCAACTCTAACAAGTACATGCCCTTCTCTGTAACAAATTTTCCTCATCTTCCATGTATTTTTAAATAAATAACGCCTACGTAGAGATGAAAGGAGGACAGTTAGGTGCAAGATCGTGTACAAGTTGGATCTGCAAGAAACTGTATTAAAAAAAGATTTAAATTACAGAGAAGATAGCAAGTCCTAAGTAGAGTATGGCTCTGAAATTGTGTTCCAAAGCTCTGCAAACCACAGTGTAGGTGCTTATGTTTTGTTTGGTTGTTTTTTCTTGGTTTTTTAGTATTGGATCCAGCAGGTTTATACATGAATGAATTTATGTCATCTCTGGCAAGAATAATGCAACTGAGAAAACTTAATAATAAGCTGTTGGGCAAACAATTGGCACCATATGTTCCTACTGTAGAAATTACATTATTCTCTATAATCTTCGAATATCAAGAAAAAAAATCCATAAAAGATGAATGTTTAAATAAATTACGAAATATAAGAAAAAAAAGCATAGCCCTCGTAACAAATTGATTTGGATAGTTTTGCCTGAAAACATCAAATTATTTTAATGGTCTTTTGGACATGGAGATGTATCTGATTATATTCCAGTTTCAGAGGAAAAAGCTTGAAGACAAAAAAAAAAAATGTAATGAATGCTAGTTTCCATTCCAAGACTGGGATCATATTTTAAAAGTATGTGCCTATTTTCAGAGTGCTTAAAAAATACACCTCACACATCCAACAGCAATGAAAAATGAGCATGCGGTGACTTTGAAATAGGAGTTCAAAGAAGTTCCTATCAATATATTAGAGGGCAAAAAAAAGTATAAAGCAATGGCTTTCTTCTGTAACACTGACCTGTGAATAAAAGATTGAAGAGGAAATAGAGCATACATAAAAATACTGGAGGAAGCTCACCATGCCATGGACACAAAAGGAGGATTGATTTTTTTTTTAAAGTCCAAAAGAGAATCCCAAGGATTTTACTTTCAAACTGATTTCCAAAAAAAAAAAAAAAAAAAAAGTTAAAGACTGGGGACATCATGTAAGTAACAATGAATTATGTTAAGGAAAGATATAAGGGTTGAAATATATTCTTTCTCTATTCCTCATCTTATGAGCAGTGAACTTATCCCATGTTTCTTCAGAGATTTAGAATGTTTGTTTAAAATATTATCAGTTCAGACAGCAATGAAGGAAGTCTCACAAGACAGGCAGGGCAAGGAGAGGTGATATTTGAATTTTGGAAACTGCCACACTGATGGTTTCTTGTTTGATTAGTCACTCTCTCAAGATTTCTTTTTTGGAACATTGGGAGGCATTGTGAAAATGGAGCTCAAGTACCCCTTTTGTCCAAATATTATTGTCCACTTTTGAAGAAGATGAGTATTGCTAACCCTGGCATCCTGGAAGGTTTTTGCAACTTCAATAGATTTTTAGTTTGTTCTTTAGCCCAGAGGTTCCCAAATTGATTGCTGCCTGGCTGCACATCATTTCATTCACCTAAAATAACTTACATTGCTGGGGGTACTGGGTGTTTTGCAGGAAAAAAAAGATAATGAGAGCACCAAAAGGGTAAACTATTGGTCCACATGTGGGTGAAGAGGGACAGAAAACTAAGGGTAAAAAGAAGATTAATGTGTCATCTGGAGAAAAAGGATAATTTAGACACCCCAATGATAGCTGAGCAGATCAGGTTTTAAAAAAAAAAAAAAAGGAAATGAATGATTTTCACATGAATACTGTAGTATCCTTGAGCCAAAAATAAATTATGAATGAGACATCCTTAATGTGGCATCCATATTTTTTTAATGTTTGGTAGCTATCTCAGTATAATTAGTCTCCTTTTCTTTATAATCCTATGCATTTTATGGATTTAAAAGCATTATCTTGGAGAGGGGATGGGCTTATGTATGTGCATACCTGCACACACACACACACACACACACACACACACACACACGGTTTTAAGAAACCTTGCTCGAGACAATAAGATATTAGAGAACTATACATGTATATATCCGATAAAAAGAATTATTTTTATTTAGAACTTTGATCAAAATTTTTTCATAAATTCCTGGTAATTTTTAGCTGAATATATTACAATTTATTGTTGTCTGTCCTTTATTCTCAAAGAGAATGACAATGACAAGTGGAAGGTGATGTCCTGACTTGCAAGTGCATTGGATTCAAGTGAGGCAGAGCTATGCAAAGTCATCAGCCTCACTCTCTCCTCCAGAGTCACTGGAGTCCAGTGGCAAGACATAGGTCAGGATGACTGATGACAGCTGCCACTGTGATTTAATAGATGTTCTCTAAGAACCTACACCATCAAGGGAATTTGCTAAGGACTAGGGATAGAAGAAAATTGTTATAGTGTTTGTCCTCATGAAGCTCACAATCTAGAAAGGAGGATAAGATGGAGAGATTGGTAGTAGGAGAGAATAATTCTAGGTTTGTATGTGATGGCAGAAGGGAGGGAGAAATCCAGGAATATTTCATGAGGGAGGCAACACAAACTATGCCACCTTTCCCTAAATGAATCATGGAGCTATAGAATATTTTAGAGCCGAAGGAAATCTTAGACATTGCATGAAATCTTCTCATTCCCTTTTCCTAATTCTATATGTATGTATGTAAGGTTAATGGTGGGTGGGGGGAAGAGTTAAAGATCTTCCCTATCCATTAATAGACCTCACACAGGGTCACAGGGGTGGTGCCCTCTAGCCCTGAAAAGAGTATACATATTCTGAAGCAAGGTTTTTTGTTTTGGGGCTTATTTTTTGGAAGAAGGGTGGTGTGCCAGATGAGACTCTGGGAAGGGGCTGAGGAGCCCCCTGGCTTTTGAAAAGCCAAATATTGGTACTTCTCTCTCTGTTAATGATGAACATGTTGTCTCTGATCAGACAGTTGGAAGCCCTGTCTGTTGGTCTTTCTATAATTTCTGCTTGTAATTTCTGTTTGTATTTTCTCTGAAGTTCAGAGTGCTGACTTTTCCCCCTGAACTAAGTGAATGATATATGTGCATGATTAAAACAGATTGTTGATCCCCCAAAAGCTGCATTCATTTTAGAAATGCAGATCTAAGAACCTGTACAGCAGGCCCTATATATGCCAGAGTCCTTGCTGTTACAGTATAAATAAATAAATGAACACCCACACATATACATATCCATACACATACATATATACATGCATTGAAGTTGTGGAACTGGAAGGTGAATATTCTTACTATAGTCTGAAAGTGTGTTTAAAAGATTTGAATATTATTTTTCAAATCTGAAATGGAATTTCTCATAATACTACTTCAGTTATATCAAGATAAGGCAGATGATGTCCTCTCATCTAGATCCCTCAGGTATTTCTCATCTATCCAATTTATGGCTCACCAGATGAGAGAAGATTGGTAATTTCAGCATATATTTTTAAAGCCAGTCCTCTCCAAATATCCAAGTGCATATAGTTCTCTTCATTTAAAAGAAATTTTAAATCAGGAAGCTGTTCCTTTTTAGAAGAAAAAGAATACTAAAGCTTTCTTTGGCAACTCATACAAG
This sequence comes from Notamacropus eugenii, assembly GCF_028372415.1. Lineage (NCBI taxonomy): Eukaryota > Metazoa > Chordata > Mammalia > Diprotodontia > Macropodidae > Notamacropus > Notamacropus eugenii. The sequence continues at coordinate 402,584,538 of NC_092876.1, forward strand.
TTTCTTTCTTATATGAGTTTGAGGACAAATTCATTCTGAAACAGCAATCTTGTGAAATAGAAGAATGAGATACTTTTCGGATTAGAAAGGATAGAAAAAGAAAGGAATGGACAGAGAACTTTTTTTTTTCTAATAAGGGCATGGGTAGGTTCCCCCCAAAAACCTTCCCTGATCAATTTTGACTATAAATGACTCCTGGACTTTTGCACATAATTATAATCCCTTGTACTTAAAAAGATGCTTCTTTCTGAAAAGGAAACTAAAAGACCTAGGGTTTCTGTGCATTATTTGTGAAGAAACTAGCTCCATTTTTAAATTAGGTATTGTATTGCCCAAATACCAAATATGTAGCTTGGGCCAAATACTGAGGCAAATGAAAAAGAAATGTAAATTATTTCTATTTCTCTTGAGTTTGCAATCTTTAGATGTGAAATTCATTTAGGGCAAGGACTGTCTTTCTTTTTTATTAATTGAATCATCAGCAGTTAGCACAGTGTCAGTCATATTATAAGCACTTAATAAATATTTATTGGAATGGATTATAGGATTTGATGTGTCTGGGAAAAAAAAGTCATGTTCAGGAGGAAATTAAGCATCAAGGTGAGAGAATACATAATTATATACTCCAATGAATAATGTACACAATTAATTCTATGGATTCAGAATGGGAGTGTGATCACTGCTCGCTAAAGTAATCACAAGATGCCTATAAAGGTAATATGGATTAAGCTGAATCTGGAGAGATGGGATAGATGAAATGATTGTATCATGTGCAGGAGATAAAAGACTGTCCTCTCCAAAACAGACAGAACCCCTGAAGATGAGGCTGGTTAAGGGGATGGTGTTTGGCTATTGCAGAATCAGAAATGAAACAAGATCCTATACTGAAGAAGAAAGATGAACACAAGGAGATAGGAATAAAAACACATCAGACCAAAGAGAATGCAATATAACTATTCTGTTATAAGGCTAATTATATTGTCTGACTGATAAATCTCATATAAAAGCAATTCAAAAATTAGTTCTAAGAAATGTTTTGTTTGTTTGTTGCTTTCCCCTAAGACAGCCAATATTTTTGGAATATTGTGTAGATTCTAATAAGAGCCACTAGTTAGTACAATCTATAGATAAGAAGTGAGGTCTCTTTGAAAAGAAAAATAGAAATAGATGGAAGATAAATGATAGACTTATTAAAGATAGTCAATATATATTAACTATGTGTATACATATACGTGCTAAAAACAATTACAGAAAAAATATGAAATGGTACCTGTGTTATTTTTGAATTTCTAAATTAATTATGCTACTTTTTAAATTTTTATTTTGATTCCTCTCTTTGTCATCTCTTTTGTTATTTTTTATTTGATCTTTTTGTAATTCATTATTTTCTCTAACATTTTTTGCTTTTGAAATGCATTTTTTTGAATACACTAATGATAGTAGATTCAAGAGTTAGTCTTTCCTGTCCAGTTAAAATCTAGAAGCACAGAAAACAAACTAATGACTTTTGTTTTTCTTTCTAGTGAATATTATCTTGAAAAAAGTTAATTCAAATATTGCTTTCAAAATCCTTGATTGACTTATTCTTGGTTATAGTTTTAGCACAGCTAAAAAATATGAGTATAAAAATTTGTGTCTTCGTTATGTATGAACCCCTAACACCACTGTGGTTTATATGTATATAACCCATATATTTACAATCTAAATGACAATATGAAATGTCTATACCAATCTCACAATGAAAAACTCATCAAACTACCATTTGAAAAAGGTAAGTGATCTAATTTTTAGTGAAAACCACTTTCCACATGGTTATCAAAATATCATTTCATTTTGATATGTGGATTCTCTAAATGTTGGGTGTAGAGAATCTGATCTGTCTTTTTCTTTGCAACAGCTGTCTAAGAAGTTCATATTTTCAGGAACACCTTCACTGATTTGATTTTTACTAACTCTGGTCATGTCTCCACTATGATATAATTGTGTAACTGAGTTTTGGAATTTAAATACAGTTCTTTATACTTATTCCTTTTAACTTTCACATTTTTGATTTGGGTCTATTATTCAGCATAGTAAAATCTCTTTGAATCAATCCAAATGTCTACTCATATTTGTTATGATTTACAGACTCTAAGTTTGAACCATATGAAAAATTGACAAGTATGCTTTTTATGGTTGTGTTTGTTATTGATTTAAAAAGCTTAATAGTATAGTAGCTAAGTGGTAGATTATTGGATCTGAAGCAGCAAGATATAAATTCAAGTTCCACCTTAGACAGTTACTAGATGGGCAAGTCACTCAATCTGACTCAGTTACCTCATTTGCAGAAATGGAAATAATTAAAGTACCTAACATTCTAGAATTGTTAGGGGGATAAAATGAGATATTTGTAAAAGTGCTTTGCATAACATAAAACACCATGTAAATTGTTTGGCAATATTAATATCACAGGAAAGATTGAACCAGTAATGCACTATATAGATCCCTCTTGGGACTGAACTTAATACACTTACTCTATGATTTACACTAAGTGGAAATAAAAGCTGTTCCGTTAGCTATGAATCTATCTTATACATTTCTCCTTTTTTTGTTCATGACGATACCATTGGAGACCTTGTCAAACACTCATAATGAAATAAAAATATGCCTGCAATGGTCCTCTGTGTGCTATCTGCCAATTAAAGAAATTGGCCAATTAAAGAAAATGAAATATGGTTAGTTTGGCACAATTTGGTTTTAGCAAACCCATATTGGCCCCTAGTGATCACTGCAGTTTCAAAAAATGCTAACACATCATCTGTGTAGTTGTCCATTATAAAATTAGCCCAAGTATTACTCTCAAGTGGCTAGGATTACTATGTAGTTTTTGAAGTCTACCATTTATTTTCCTTTTTAAAAAAAAACAAAACCATTAGAACAATACTTGCCTGTTTCCAATCACTAATCATTCTCTATGATTTCTGAAAGATTACTCACAGTGATTTTGCTATCATAGCTGCTTTTTTTCCCAATCAGTAATCTTGGGTGTAATTTATACATGCTTAAAGACTTGTATTTACAAACTCTTAGGCTGGGGTCCTCTACTTCTTGCCAGGGCACAGCTGGATGTAAGTCTCTGGTCAAGTATACTAGAAAATATTGAGGGTAGAGAACAACGGAGTAAATTCAAAATTAATCGATGGATGGATGGATGGATAGACAGAGAGAGAGAGAGAGAGAGAGATATGACCTTTATTAAGCACTTATTATGTGCCAGTGATTATGTTGAGTGCTAAGGAAACAAAAATCAGCAAGACAGTTCCTAATTTCAAAGAGCTTACTATGTTCTAAGCAGAGAAATAATACACAAAAGTGAAGGTTACAAGGAAGCACAGATGACTACAGAAGAAGCCCATGGGGCTTACTGGGGAAGTGGGATGAGGCATAAAAGTCCTACTGTCAGAGTTGGGGGGAAGCAAAGTTAAAACTTGAGGAAGAGTATAACGAGACTATAAAGTCAGGAGATTCTTTTTCTTGTGTTACTGATATACTGCATCCAAAGCAAAGTGTTGTGGTTTTTTTTTTTCAGGTAGGGTTCATGAATGTGTTTCTTTAAACAATATTATACCTGTATTTTTATATAACTGATTTCATTTGTAATACTATATATTTTATTTCATGCATTTAAAAAAATATACTGAGAAAGGGTCCATATTAATAAATTAGCAACTTCTGATGTAAAGGCAATTCCCAGAGTATTTGCATGAAATATGAACAAAGTGACACAGAATGTACACAAATCTGAGGAAGAAAAAAGAACAGAGAAAGGGCCATGAGGTAATGGTAGGAGTAAGTTCAGTGCATTTCTCTCTACTGTTGGATAGATGGGGCTGAATAATCCGAGTGATTCCTTCTCCAGGGATACCAACAGCTACAATCAGGAGCTGGTAAGGACTTCAAGTATTTCCACAACCATGACTATAGTTCAGTGGTCAGTGTTGTTGCTTTCTTGCAGCAATTGGAGAAAGAAGTTCTGATATGAACATCTATAACTCCTGGTTTGGGGGAGCTATAGGCTAAAAAGTTTTGAATGGTCTTAGTCTAAGAGGGGCAATGCCCAGTCTTCATAGCAATGCTTTAAACTTTGCTTTATTCAAGTCAAGAATCATTTATTAAGCAGTTACCATGTGCTAACAACTGTTCTAAGTACTATGGATAAAAAGAAAGGCAAAAATGGTCCTGGCTTTCATGGAGCTTACTGTCTAATGTGGGAGCTATCATGCAAACAACTACATATGAACAAAAAACTGACAATACAAATTGTTGGCAATCCCAGAAGACGTTAAGATTAGACAGGATCAAGAAAGGCTTTTGGAAATGGGATTTAGCTGGAATTTGAAGGAATCCGGGAGTAAATGAGGAGGGACAGAAGCCCAGGCAAGGGAGAGAGCCAGTGAAAATACCAGAAATGGGAAATGGAGTGTCTTCTGTGAGGAACAGCAAGGAGGCCTGTGTCACTGAATCAAAGAGTGCTTGGAAGGGAATAAAATATAAAAAGACTGTCAAGGTGGAAAAAGGTCTGGCTATAATTCTGTGGTCATGAGAATTATATGCAGTTAAAGGTTGATATACAGTTAAAACATGTTAGTGCAATTAATTCCATTGAAATTTAAGAGAGAATTTAAAAGAATGTTATTTCCTAGTCATGAGGGTAGCAAAAATCATGATTCTAATTAGATAATGAATTGTCTCATACACACACACACACACACACACACACACACACATACACATACAACATGCCCATATGTGCACACAGATATACAGACTCCACACCCTTAGACAAACCAGAGGAATGTTATCATCCACAAAAGGGTCAGATCTAGGAAACAGGAACACACAGTTTCCTGTAGAGAAGAATTTTGTTGTTTCCCTGGAGCATCCTCTGGTTTTCAGGGGTAAGTGTAGAACCTCAGGTGAACATGGAACTACTAGACCCTAGCCCTCATCAACAAACAGGGTCAGGCACTTGACCCACAAATATTTTACTACCTCCTGGTAGCAAAATATTCATTGAAGACTGTAGAACCCTTGGAATTATTCATGATTTATAGTAACAATTTTTTAAGAGCTTCTCTTCTCCCTTCAGCAATATCTGTTTTTAAAGTAGACTTAATTTTTTATTATGAATATGACATAGTCACTTTCCCCCAAGGTTTTATCACTTTTGCATCACCAGAAAGTTTTTCTTCTTTGGTAAAAAAATCTATCCAGAGCAGCATTTTGGCTGCCTTTCATGACTAAGCTTTGAGGGGTGTTTTTATTTTGTTTTGTTTTTGTTGATATTATGAAGCAGCAATATGGTTAGGGACCAAGGGATGGCAACTCCAGATGAAGTAAAGACAGTTTCATAAATGTAAAAGACAGGTATGATTTATGTAACATCAGAAGAAAAGATGGAACTTCTAGGGCTCCAGAAAGAGAATGCAAAATCAATAAGTATTGTGAAAAAGAAGACTGCAAAATAATACTTTGTAGATAATACTTTGTAGACCAATTTCTCAGAGCTCTCAAGGGACCCTGTTTACCCAAAAGGATTTTCAAAAGTAGTCTGAAAGTCTCTCCCAAAGAATTCTTGACAAATTCCATGATCCCCGATGGTGCCTTTTGACCTTTTGATTTGTTTTAGTAAAAAAAACTGCAGGAATTCAGACACTCGTCTTAGAGCTACCCTTTACTCTTGATTCAACCTCACTCTACGTCATCAATCAGTTGCCAAGTCTTGTTTAAACTTCCTCCACAGTAACTCTCACATCTGTCCTTTTTCTTCTGTGTGTGCTCATCTTTCATTGCTGAAGAAGACCATGCCATCCGAGAAATAATGACATAACTTGCACTTGACTTTGTTTTGAGTGAGGGAGGGCTGTGCAAGTCACCAGCCTCACTTCTCCTCCAGAGCCATCTGAATCCAGTGACCAGATACTCATCAGGATGACTGGAGATGACCCAGGATGAGGCAATTGGGATTAAGTGACTTGCCCAAGGTCACTCAGCTAGTGCGTGTCAAGTGTCTGAGGTGAGATTTGAACTCAGGTCCTCCTGATTCCTGCACTGGTGCTCTATCCTCTGTATCACCTAGCTGTCTCTGCATTCATATATATCAGAAACAAAAAATAATTTGCAAAATCATGTTATCTTCTTAGTTACTTAGTTGTCTTTTTGACTACTATATATATACATATATCTATATATTATATTAATTATATATTATGTACACATATATGATATGTATGTGCACATGTGTTAAATTTTGATAGCTTTATATTGTATGTATACAGGTTTAAGCAATAATAATACCTCTTATTTATGACCTCATTTTATAGATAACATAGATAATATAGATAACATAACCTCCCTCACAAGAGAAGTTTGTAGCTCACTTTTACTGTCCCAATTTTACTGAAAAGTTAAATAATTGGTCCAAGGTTCCATTAATTTTAAATGACACAGTGAGGATTCTGACTCAAGTCTACAGACACCAAGTCTGAGCTCTTTCCATTATACTGAAAGCAAATAATTTATGTCTGCCTAAATATAATGACCAACATTTATAAAGTGGTATAAAATGTGCAAGTATTTTATATATGTTATTTTTTGAGCTTCGCAGCAATCTAGTGAAATAGATAATATTATCTCCATTTTATAAAAGATTAAATGAAGACTAAGAATGTTCAAATGACTAATCAGTCATCAGAAAGCTAACTTACAAGGGTCAGAATTTCTTCATTTATTCAATAGGAAGATTGGACAACATGGCTTATATGGTCCCGGCTAACTATGGAATTATGGTTTTGTGATTGCTTCTCTGATCTCAAACTAACATCAAATATGCAATTTGAACTCAAGACTCCTTAACTTCGATTCCAACATCTTGTCTATGACATCATTGTCACCTCTGACAATGACTCCATCTTGACCTCATACCTTTCCTATTGCAGTAGCCTTCTGGTTGATCTCCCTGCTTCCTCTCTCCCTATTCCAATCTACTCTGTACACAGCTCACAAATTGAACTTTCTAAAGTAAAGGTTTGACTTTATTAATCTTCTGTTCAATAATCTCCAGGTGTTCCCTACAGCACCTAGGATCTAATATAAAATCTTCTGTTTGCCTTTTAAATCCCTTTCACAATCTTGTACCTTCCCACCTTTCAAGTTTTCTTATACCCTACTTCCTTCTACCTACTCTAAGATCCCAAAACACTATCCTGTCCTATTCCTCACATATCCCACTCCATCTATCAATTCTGTACATTTTAACTAACTTTTCCCCCATCCCTAGAATTTTTCCCTCCTCACTTCTACTGCTTGGTTTCTCTGACTTCCTTCAATTCTCAACTAAAGTTTCATCTTCTGTAAGAAAGATTTCCTGGTTCCAGTTAAGGTTAGTTCCTTCCTTCTGAATTTATCTCCCAGTTTATCTTGTACATAGCTTGTTTGTGCAGAATTACTTGCAAGTTTTCTCCTCCATTAGATTGTGAAAAAACTGAGGGCGGGACTATTTGGTTTTTCCTCCTTTCTCTTTATCACCAGCGTTTAGGACTACCTGACACACAGCAGGCAGTTAGCAAAAGCTAACTGACAGACCGATTGTGAAGGCATCTGTATAAATCCTCTGAACATGGTATTTGGATAATATTTTTAAAAAGGTTAGTCACCATGTTCTCAATCAAGCACATGCTGTATGTTATATGTATATTTCCACATTCTCTGCATGTAAAATTAGATTCCACTTACAGTATCTTTCACGTTAAAAAAAGTCATAATGGTAGACAACAATACTACTACAATTCATTCTTTCTCTCTCTTTCTCTCACACACATACACACACACATACACACACATCTTATTCACTGAAGCAAATCATGCATTCATCATAACTAAGTACTCAAGTAATTTATGTGAAGAGACAACCCACAGAAAGCAGCACACACACTAAAGTCTCTTTAGAATACTAAATTTAGTCATTAAAAGCAGAAAAAAGCAACTGTTTGGGAAAAAAATATCCATCTGAAACTGTATAAGCCCAATGATCCAGTTTCCCCAAGGGAAACCCTTCCTTCCTATAAATGGCTGCCAACAGATTTCTTCCACTCACTAAAGAGTACCTTAGTGGCTTGAAAGAGTTGGTAGTTTACTCCCTTACTTACAGACAACAGTTTACCTCTGAGAAGTGCTTGACTTCATTTCCTGCCATACCACTCTTAAAAGGCAATGTGACTTAAATTAAGAGTCTGGAGTTGGAATGACCAATTCTAGAGTTCAAATTTCATCTCTGAACATTTATTGATGCCATAACTATTGTCATCATTTAATTTCTCTTCGCTTTATACTGTAAAATTAATATAATATTACTTACTTCCCAGGGTTATTGTGAGGTTGAAATGAAATAAAGTGTACATAGACATTTTGCAAATATTATAAAACTATGTAAATATCGGCTCCATGATAAATTCTACCCCTCGGCAAAGTTCTAAGATTGAATTCAATTTACCAAATGTTTATTGAAATAAGGGACTTTTTATGTATAACAATGGGGAAACAAAGGCAAAAATAAAAACAGCCTTTGCATTCAAGGAGGTTGCAAAGGATATATGTAATCACATGTGTTCATTCCAAATACTTTGAAGAAATAGAGGACATTCATGACTAAGGGAGCTGGGAAAGGCCTCAGAGTAAATACGTTCCCCTGAGTGGAATCTAAGGATTCTGAAATGCAGAAGTGAGAAAGAACTGTGTCCCAGAGATGGAACATGCCTTGTACAAAGGCATACAAGCAGGAGGTAGAATGCTCCAAGAACAGCAAGAAGGACTCTTTCAATGGAACATAGAAGTCATTCAAAATTTGAAATGTCTGGAAAGCCAATTATCTGGAAAGCCATGGGAAAAATCAGGAACCAGATTGTGAAGAATTGTTAATGCACAGGGGAGAAATTAGCATTCTATCCTAAAGTAGCAATAGCTGCTTTACAAACATAAGAGTAACATGGTAAGCTCTGTACTTTAGGCAGATTATTTTGGCAGTTATGTGGAGGGTTGATTGGGGTGGGAAGATAATAAAAGCCCTATTTAAGGGAGCATAGTAATAATAGAGAAAAGATGAATTAAGGGCCTGAATGACAGTAATGTTTATATGCATAGGGAGATAGCTACTATGAAAGGAAAATTATAATAATTGTCAACTAGTTTGATACAGGGTTCAAAAAAAGAGGGAAAACCCAAGGAGGAATTTGAAGTTGCAGTCTGGATGACTGGTAGGATAGTGGCATCCTCCTCTATGATTAGTTCTGTTAGGGGCCAATGGCAGCTGTTCCATTACATTACCTCCTTCTCAACACCAAGAACAGATCAACAGACCAACTATTTGTCCTGTTTCCAAGACCACACCCCTTTCTTGGAACTCATACTAAAATTCCTTTTCCAATCTATGAACTGTTTCTTTTTCTCAGTTCATTTGATAAAATGAAAAGACTGATATACTCTGATCTCAATAGATGACATGCCTTCCTCAGATCAGCTACCCACTCCTTCTAATGTTTTTCCTGGAATAAATGAGCTTTCATCATATATCTTTTATTTTCCAAACTGTTTCATCTTCTGTCTCTCACTGAGACCTGGCTCTCTCTCCCAAAGACACCACCTCTCTGACCACCCTTTCCAATAGAATGCACTTTCACTCATTCCTTCTGACTAGTAGATTCAGAAGGGGGAGTTGGAATACTCCTTATTCCCAATCTCTACTTCTGAATTTTTACCCTCCCTTAACCACTCAGTAACTCCTGAGGTTGATCCAAATAATATATGCCATCCAATCAATACCATGGTCACTTTATTTGTTTAATGACCTCAAAGACACTCCCCTTCTCCCTTCAATAAATTCAGCACCTGACTTGCAGTCTTTCTTTTCCAACTCCTGCCTTCACACTATAGAACTGCAACTTACATATTGATATTTCTCTCAAACACTTTAACATCACAGTCAACTAATTCATTTCCTGTACCATCTCCACTTTCACACTTATTTTCAATTTCTCACCATCTACTTATTGTTTCCCTGTTGATTAAAGATATTCCCACATCTTCACCATTCTGAAATAAACTCTCACTTGACCCATCCATTCCTACGAGTTATCATCTTATATTTCACCTCAATTTTTGTGGCTAAACTCCTCAAGAAGCATATCTACAATGTGTACCTCCACTTCCTTTAATTTCTTTTTTCATAACTCTATAATATGACATCTGAACTGAAAATTTAACTAAAATTCTACTCTCAAGAGTTACCAATGATCTCTTAACTGACAAATCTAATAACCTTTTCTCAGTCCTCATCCTTCTTGCCTTATCTGGTCTTTGACACTGTCAATCACCCTCTTCTTGGCACTTTCTTCTCTCTGGAATTTCATGACATTACTAATTTCTAATTCTATTACTTTTCTGGTTATTCCTTCTCAGTTTCCTTGCCTGAATCATTATTCCTCCTCACTAACATTAGAGCACTCCTAATTTATATCATATTATTACATCTAGACTTCTATGTAAAGTAAGGTAAAGTCAAGTAAGAATTTGATATCAGTTTCTACTATTTCAAATTCTTCCAATAGCTAAATGTAACCATGTCTATGCATGGAAACGAAAGTTCTGTGGCAATTTGGCCACCTTTTTCAGCTAAAAATGCTTTATTTCATAGACACTATAGAGCTGTGAAATATATTCTATGCTGAGTCCCAACAAAACTATGTTGAAGAAAAATGAAGAAGGTCCAGACTATGGTATGCAACTGACTGTACAATGGATTGAATCAGCCTGTTAATATGCAGACCTTTGACAGATGCTGCAGATGAAAAATGGCTTAGAATGAGAGCTCAGGAGCCAATCAAACTGACTCACATTTAGGAAATTGCATAGTATGCTTGATGATACAAATGCTATTGATATCAGAATTTATTTATTTTATGCCAGTATTCTCCGAGTAATGCTCTGCATCCATTAACCATGAGATACCATGATCTTCAAAGAATAAAAAAGTTTTGTCTAACTGAAGGAGCAATGGAAAGAAGTATGGAACATTTAAGTAGATTGTAACACATTACCAATGATTATTTCATGCAAAAAATAGAAAATGTATTAACAAGGAAATCTATAATCAGAAAGAGATGTGGAGTAGTCATGCAGCCAAGAATGACAGATAACAGGTCAACAATCCAAAAATTAATGGTGCCAATGAGATATAAGAAGAATTGGAGAAATGTTTTTAAAGTGTTATATGGATCCACTAAGATGCAGAAGAAGATATGTATGGATAAGAATAACAGGACGAAAAGTCATAGTAATACAGAGAGGTAGCAATCACATCAGCTGAAAGAATACTTACTTCAGTGATATCACAGATCTTAGCCAACTAAGTAAATAGTCAGAAACATATAATGAATTTTACATAGCAACACATTGAAAAAAATGTCTTTAAATATCATAAAAAGAAGTTCAAGATAAAAAACAAAAGAAAAAAGTTACTCAGAAGTATAAGAAAATAGGTATGCATAACTCTTGCTAACAGAAGACAGTCATCTTTATCATTATTATTACAGGTATTTCAGTGTTCTTAAATGAATGAAGAAGTCATATATTTTCATAACATACATCAATGCTACATCTTGCATGCTAAAAAACCTTAAGGCATTTTATAATAAAATGGCAGGAAGTAGTTTTCAGGAGCTCTTTCCCAGAGACACTAGAGAAACAAAGAAGAGATGACATATGGCACAAGTTTAAAATTCCATAGTTTTACATTTAATACATGCCCTTTAGCAGAGCTTACATTGCTTCCCTTTTTATTTTTGGCATGAAAGCTGTCAGAATGTTTATCGACACCTCTTTTTCTAAAGCAGAAATACAGCACTTCATCTTCAAATGGGAAATGAAGATTCAATGTTTCCATATTCAGCTTACTTCACCTCCATTTTACCTGCTTTTCTGAGAAATGTTATCTTAATGTGATTGAGTCTAAAAGAATAGGTTCATAAGTTTTCACATGTAAAGCTAGAAAGGATCTAAGATATCTATTTCAATTCTTCCCCTCTTTTTACAGGTGTAAAAACATGTAAAAACAGAGAGATTGTGATTTGTCTAGTCACATGTCTTAAGAATAAGAAATAAGATTTTAACCCATGTCTCATGATTCTAAATCTGGCACTATTCATTAAACCACAATGGGGAAATTAAATGGTCATTGAAATGTTTCATAATAAGTCCTGGACACCACTAAAGGGACAAATAAACATCGTGACCAGTTCTAAAAACTGCTACTATGTACCAGGACCAGAAACAATTGGCCACTCTAGGGTAGAGTCAACACACGCTTAACCACTAGAATTGTTATCTAGGAAGAACCAAGATATAAAGCTGTCAACGAATATTCACTTAGTACCTTCTACGTCCAAAAAAATGAGACAGACCTCTGAATTATTTTATGTAGCCAATTCATACCTTCTAAATAATAGTCAAATATATTTGGATAGGCATCCATAAAACAAAAAACCTGCAATCAAATACATACATATATATACACACATATATATGTATGTATGCATATATGTATATGCACACACATGCATGTGCATGACATAATTGTGGGTATGTACAGGTTATATACATTTGAATGTGTGTAGCATTGTTTTCATGGGAAATGAACATTTCTTTATAAAACTCTCCTTTTTCCATTAAATCAAACCTGGTACACGTAGATATTCTAGGGCTTGAAGCACTATTTTTATTTCTAAATCTTATCTATTGATAAAGTCATGACAAGTAATCTAAGGGATTAAGGGATTTCCAAGAGACATGTAAACTGTAAGAAAGAAAAACCCAAAACATAGATCATTGATCCTAAAATCATAGATTAAATGGTACAAGGGATCTTAGAGGTCCTCTAGTCCAACATCCTCATTCTGCAGATCAGAAAATTATGAGACCAAAAGACATTACATGACTTACCCAGGATCACAGATCCATGTTATAGGAGTCTCTTTACCAAATAGTCCTTTACAAATAAGTTTAGCTGCTCAATATTTGACACAGGGAAAGAGTGTTAGATTTAATGCCACAAGTCCAGGGTACAAATTCGATATTTGCCACTTTCTATAGGCAATTCATTTAATCTCATCAGGCCTCAGTTTCCTGATTTATAAAATAAGAGAGTTGTGTTGGATCAATGGAGTCAAATTCAAGTAAAAATGAATGTCTGCTGGTTGTATACTGACTTAGAAAACTACAAATTAATTATATATATATGTATATTATATATAGCATTGTATTATTACTTATTTTCTTAAATAATTTCCATTTACATTTTATTCTGGTTCAGGGAGCTACATACCATTCACCATTGAAATCTGTAAGATCATTTCACATGTGAATTTATGATATTGCTTTCTTATTCATCTTTAAAGGAGTAAAATCATTATGTAGCAGGGGTATATTTTGCTGTCTCAGTGATAGAACAATATCCTACTTGAGGTCATGTGTCTTTGCTTAGGAAGGCCTGAAGTACATCAAAAAGACTTGGTGTTTTACTGGATTAAGAAATGGAGCTGCCACTTACTTCAAAGCTAACAGATGCCATGGCTGCCTATTTCCATGTAATCTCTTTCCACCACTCTATAAACATTTCTAGTCTTCTATATTATTCATTTAAATTATCCCCAGCATCTTGTAAATTGAAACTGATTGATGGAACCATCAAGTTTCAGTTCTATCCCCAAATAGAAGGCCATTCTTTGTGGGAAGAGATTGTTCTCTTTTTTTGTTTTTGTCTTTGTATACTCAAGGCCTATAGCATTGTGCCTGGTACATAGCAGGCACTTAACATATGTCTTTTTGATATCAATAAACATCACTTCATTTGATGATTCAAGAATTTGCAGTGCTTTGAGATCAATGTTCTAAGAATCAATTCTGATTGTACAGTATTATAGATAAAAATCTATAGGATGCTGGAGATCAAACTAAATTTATATTGACATAAAGAAAATCTTGAGATCATTTTTATTGAACCATTTCTTATTATAAATAGTCATCAGTAGTTTCATTCTCCTAAAAGTTTAACCCAGGGGTGAAAATATGTTTGGTTCAGGGCTCAGATTAGGTGGAGTTTGGTTAGCTAAGGTTTTACTAGATTAAAAAAAAAAAAACAAAAAAACCTCCAAATGCTGCTTGTATTTTTCTCAGATCAGTACTCTCAAATAAGAGATAGAATCATGACACTCCACTAAGGAATAAGAAAGCTATAGGACAATCTTTCCTTTTAACAGAAACATACTTGCTAACACTTTCTAAATACAGGGATCATCAAAGTTGCATAAGCCTGCGATATTAAACTCCTCAATTATTCAACAAATAAATTGGGAAATGGTCATTCACTTTACAAAATATTCAAGTCATTTTTTCCTTTAAACTCTTCAAATAAATAAATATTCACGCAGCTTTTAAAAGAAAATACCTGCTATTATATAAAGAAAAGTATACCTTTTGTGATTATAACACTCGTTTTCTGTTGATGTCACAGATTGTTTAGAGGATTTTACCCACAGGTCACAGTTACAATGCAAATATGTACCAATATGAATCAGTATGCAAGAAAAACAAAGCTGTAGTGTTGAACGTCATGTCCCTTTTCTTATGAAATAGTTTTCCTGAAGGAACTTTTTGATTGCTACATCTGAGGGAGGGAATTTATATGTATTATCAGAGAAGAGGACACTTCATAATAGTAGAATAATATTGCAAAGGCACTTAAAATTCAATACGTTGACAATTTCTATTCCTCGTATCCATTACATTTCTTAGAAAAAACTCAATAGTGAAACTACAGAGTTCACATGAGCCCAAGTGAGCAACTAGGTATGCAAATACAATTATCTATTTTAGCAGAATATAAGTGTAATCAATATCCGATGAGATATCAATGTCCAATCTGTACATACATCCAATGAAACATCCAGATTCCAATTAAAGTTTCATAAAAGCTTGTTTCCTTAAGATGAGAGCACAAAAATACTTTATGGCAACCCCATTGCAATCAATAGGAATTGATTACTAGATATTGTGTTTGTAGGTCAATGGGTATTGCATGCCATCAGATATGACATAATTCCTTCCATTACTGTATCAGAGACAGACTGAAAGCTGAAACATGATTACCTACAGGAAAAATCTAAAGATGTCCCTCCATATCATAACCAGGACATTCTAGAAAGCTATAATATGAGTTAGTAAAATGTCTGTACCAAGTTGAAAAGTCAAAATACAACAAATGCCTGAAGAATTACTAATGATCACACTTTGCATATGCAGCTACTGCACTGGAGAAAACCTCTCCTAGTTATATTACTTATTTACCAGACTAACATTAAGGACAATCTTTCAGAAACACATAGAACCTTTTTCATTCCCAGCTTCACTTGCATGGCACTCTACTATTTTTTTTCAACATCCATCCTAATATTGCTACTATCAGATGATACTCTCCATCTATATATGTTTCAAGAAAGAAATAATAAATTTCACAGTAGTAGGATGAGCCTCTAAACAACATTATAGAACACTAACAAAAGCATCTTTTTATTTTTCTCAAGACATTTATCACATTTTGAAAAGCAGAGATCATCACCAACAGAGGCAGGTAATAAAATTTTAAAAATCATTAACATGACACTTACCATATTGATTGATGACACAGGTCCAATGCTGTTAACGTAAATGTCAACGTCAATAACTGTTGGTTTTACTGTGGAAAAAAAATGCAACATTTAGCTTACTGTGTAGGGTAGAGATATTACAATCAGGCCAAACTTTCCAATAACACCTGAAATTTCCCATTTCAATGTCAAGTGTAGTCATGAAAGAGGGTGTATTCAATAGGAACAAGATTGCAATCATAATCCAAATTTTACATGATACAATTTTAAGAGTCTGCTTAGAGAAATAAGTAGCACTTTTAGTTCAAGAAGACAAATTAAGTGAAACCAAGTAATATCTGGTATGTTATTTGAGGAATAAAGGAAATGAAATTTACTTATGCCAGGGTTGAGGAGGAAAATAGTATTAAGATTTCATCCTGTGATTTAGAATCAAGTCTTCCAGAAACAACTTTATTTCTCCAAAATCTAATGTCATACTCTAGTTTTGTGAGAGAGATGTCCAAACTCTTACTCTCCATTTAGTCCTCTGCCATGACTTTCTGTCCCCAAGAAAATTTCTGCTAACTTTTATAGGTATCTTGAACAAGGAACCATAAACTACATTGGGCACCCAAATCACTATCCTTCTGGACCTAAAGTCCTGAAGTAAAATTGAAAAGGGTGTTTTTAAAGTGTTTTCTATCAATTTTCCAGGTGTTATAGAAATAATGACTGTCTGAGCTGCAAGGTGCCACAGAAGTCCTCTTAACTGTACCCAAATCCCTTTCCCCTAAAAATATCCCTGACAGCTTGATATCCAGCCACCACTTGAAGGCTTCTAATGATAGGGAACATACTGTTTCCCAAGGCAAAATATTTTACTTTGAACACCATTCTAATCATTAGGAAGTTTTAAATTTACATCATTCTGAAATCCCATCCCCCGCTTTGCAACTTTACTCTGTTTCTGATGAATTTAGTTTTTTTAGAGGCATCTAGGTGATATGGGGATACAGCCTATGCCTGGAGCCAGGAAGTCCTAAGTTCAAATCCAGTCTCAGACACTTACTAGCTGTGTCCCTGATTAAGTAACTTAATTTCTATTTGCTTCACTTTCCTCAATAGTAAAATAAATAGTAACATCATTCTACTTCAGAGTTTTTAGGAGGATTAAACAAAATTATATTTGTAAAACACTTAGCATAGTGCCTGCTGTACAGTATGGTATATATATATATATATACATATATATATATATGTATATATATGTATATATATATGTATATGTATATATATGTATATATATATGTATATATATGTATATATGTATATATATGTATGTATATATATTTTTTTATTTCTTTCTCTCTCCTTCCCCCTCTAGAAGCAAAATAAGCCTAATGCTTCAAATGTTTAAAGGCAGACATCATACTTCCACCACCACCAATACAAACAAGTTTCTCTTCTCTAGGCTAAACATTCCTCACTCCTTCATATAATCTTCATAGGACATGGCCAATAACAATGGCCTTCGTATTTTTTCACACATCCCTATTATTAAAACAAACAAAAAAGAAGTTTCATCAGTTGCTGTATTATCCCAAAATCACTGATCAAGTGAGGTTAGAAAATTTTCCCACCTGGGAGTGAATGGGATACTGTTGGGTGATAATTGATGAAGGGTTGAGTTGCTTACACTGGAGAAAAACACAGGCTTGGCTATCACAAAGGCTCAAATGCAGGGGTGTTCTGGAACCAACTCATACGAACCCAAGAAAATCAACCGTTACATTTTCAGTGTGAGAAATTTACACTTCAGAAATCAACAAACACTACAAATTCGGGCTTGTTTTATTATTTTGTTGATTATCTGAAATTAAAGTGACGAAGAAAATCTTAACACAGATTAAAAATAAAAGTATCTTCAGCATACGTTCTCCACCACACTCCCTTCAGACAGCTAGTTATCAAACGTTTACAAGCACACCTCTGGCCAAACAGAACCTTTTCTCACACTCCCTAAATGGTTAATCACTCACACATTGCAATCATGCCACAAATCTCCAGGTGGAGGAACCTCATGCTGGAGACCAGGGTCCACAGTATTTTCATAATTTCAGCTATCCATCTCTATATGCTCTCTTTTAATACATGAATTTATGGTTTCACTGATGAAGTTAATCTCTTCAATGATATAGATTGCAACCCATTCATGCCTGTTCACCTTGTACTATTCTTGCCCATGTCCTTTCATAATTCCATGCCATGAGGTCCATACAACATCCTGGGTGATTTTCTTGAATTCTATTATCTAGGAGATACTATTGAAATATACAGATGTTACAGGGGTCATCCTTTGCCTTTGCCACATGACTAGTCCATCACTTTTTTCCTATCATATATTTTTTGAGGACATGCTTTATATCAAATCTTCATAATTCCATATTTCTACTTTGCTGTACCCTGTTTATGTCCAATATAGATCCCTCTGTTGCTTTTTGGGTTATTCATTATTCAGGGATGTTCTGTTAAGTGTAACCCCCAAGGAACGTTAAACTAAAATACTTATGAATGGGCAAATTTTCATTGCAAATTCTGAAAGCAAATGGCTGTCCAGACAATTAGTTCAGTCAATAAATTATGATTATTCACAATGCAACTTGCAATACATCCTTAACTAAATACCTCAATGAAAAAAGTAACCTAGCTAGCATGTTTTCAATTAATCTATACCAAAATCTATGTAGTGCAAAATAAATGAAAATATTACTATTAAAATAGTTTTTAAAAATCCTAGCAAATCTTTTATCTGGAACTCTGAGGATATAAAATTCATTTTCCACATTTTTGGCTACGCTTAAAGAGAACAGGAAATTCATAACAGGTTGTTCCTTTAGATGTGCAAAAAGATGTAATTCATTCATAGGGTCTTAGAAAAATCCTGCAGATCTTGTGTTTCATTGACAGAACCAGATGGAGGAAAAAGTCCTTACTTAGGTGTAAGCCAGGTTTTAGATTTGTTGAGATAGTGGGAGTCTAAGTAAGAACAGCTGATCACCATCTGAAATGAAGTATTCAAAGATTATTTCCTGATATAAAGAACTCTTAGCATTTGACAGTCAATAAGAGGCAAGTGTCCATCACATAATTTTCTGCTCAGAACGGGGACAAACAGTTCCCTTTAATACCTTTTTTCCTTTAAAGGATTATTTTTGTGGAAGTAAAATGATCTAATGGATGCATTAGCAATTATTTCAATAAGCACACTGCAATTTTGCTAAATAACGGATTGCTCACAAATGTACATCTTAATTGAATTTTTCTTGCATAGAAGTGTTAAACTAGTCATGGAAATTTCTCATATTAAATTCTGTCCCTTCCAGTCCAGAATTTCAAGACCTCACTGAAAAGTGACAGAAAATTACCAATTAATGCCCACACTTTCACTATGATTTTGTCAGTGGACCTGAGTATGTGCACTTTAAAGCTGTCAGCATCTTAGAAAACATACTGACAATGAATCTTTTTTGTAACTTGTACATGGCTATGATTAAACATTGCCAAAAGAAACTATTTTAGACTAAGTTTTGTGAGTCACATCTGATGAGTCTTTCTTCCATCCAATTCAGAAGTATTATAATCTTGACTGGTATTTAGAACCAATTACTCGCTATCAATGAGTCAATCATTAAATGTTTTTCTGAATACGATGGTGTGTTGTGTCCTTATGAAAGAGCCAGAAATCTTCCCATCCTACACACTATGCAATAGTTAGGCAGAAAAGATGCTTTCTTATGTGTAAAATGATCAGATTGAACTCAAAGGTCTCACCTAATACTAAACCTATGGCTCTATAAACATAATCACAAAATTATAGAATTTAAGAAATGGAAGGGAACTCAGAAGCTATGGAACCTAATCTACATTTGAAAAGAATTCCTACTGACATACAAGATGTGGTCATGGAGTCTCTACTTTAAGACCTACAAGGAAGTGAGAAGAACCATCTCAATGGATTTCATTATTAAGAAGTTTTGTTGATGTTTGTCCTTGAGACCATTTTATCCCCTGTGAAATGGTCTTCTCCATGGAGTTTTAGGCCAAGAGATTTTTTTTTTAATTTCAATTCTTTCATTAACTCTGAAATGTGTACTCTAGGGTTCAGGTCAATCAATTCCTTGTTTTCTCTCCTTATGTCACAAACTCCAAGATGTACTGGTCAATTCCCCTCAAACTTTTAGTTTTTCCTACAGGTTTGTCCATACTTTTGATAAGGAGAATGTCCAGAATGACAATTGTCTTCATTGCCCCCTAAGCTTTAAAAATAATTAATTTAATTAAAAAGAATTAAAGTCAAAATTTATCTGCCATCTTCTATTTATCAGAGAGGGACAGTAAATTTCAGTGTAATGATAGTCCCTCATCTCTATTACACCATGTTTCAATGACAGTTTTGTCATCTGTTTGGCAAACATATTATTTGTTTCTTTCTCTTTGCCCAGTGGTTTGTAATATACTTACATTGCCTCCCTTTCTTGATTTTTCCAGTTCACAGATTTTTCTCCCTTGAGGATGTCTTCTTATTATAAAACTCTAACTGCTTCTTTTGTCTAATATGTTCTACATGAATACCTTTGTACTGTCATATTCTAATGATGAAGCTCATTTCAACAAGCCTCAATGATACCTAAAAAAGTTGCATTTTTGTCCTTGAATAAAGGTTTCACCTTAATCTCTCCTATTATTAGTATTTTGTGGATGTGTATGTAAACATCTTATTCCAAGAGTTTTATAACTACCCCTTTTCTTGACTAGTAATTCCTGTGAATTACTGATGTCATTCAGTCATGCCCAACTGTTTGTGACCACTTTTGAGTTTTTTTTAAAGATATTAGAGTGTTTGACATTTCCTTCTCCAGTTCATTTTACAGATGAGGAAACAGAGTTTAGTGACTTGCCCAGGGACACACAGATAGTAAATGTCTGAGACCAGGCTTGAAGGCAGGAAGATAAATCCTCCTCATTCAAGCCCCAGTACTCTATCCATTGTACCACTTAGCTGCCCTATGAATGACTATTTATGCACTGATATTCTTACTTTGTAATCTGGTTTAGTGGAGGCATATTAACAGTCTTCTCTCTCTTGCTTCTCTTTCAGTTAATTTGTTTCCAGGCAAAACACTCTGAACTGCCTTCATTAAATCTAATCTATCCATGGACACACAATTCCTATAATTATATAAAGCCCATAATTCTACTCTTTTAACCCTTAGTTTAGATATCCAAATCTCATTCTCAGACATGATCTTCTTAAATCACTTCTCACTTGCCAGATTTACTTTTTTCTAGCTTATGTGTGAAGCAGAGATATTCTTCAAGACCTTGGTGATACAAAGTAAAAAAAAAAATATGCAAACCCAGTGCTTGGACTTATATTCAACCAAGGAAATGAGTGTATACTGTGCAAAATGAGTACAATGTCATTTTGGAGAGGGAGAATATTAGTAGCTGGGACCATCATGATAGGCTTTGTACAGAAATTGGTGCTTGAGCTGAGTTAGGATAATACACAAAAGCACAGCTATTGGAGTTGGAGTGGTGTTGTGTGTTAAGAATAGCATGAAAGCTAGGTACTCTACACCATACAAAGTATGAGGAGGAGAATAATAAGGTAGACTGAGGTCAGGTTGTGAAAGTTTTTAAAAGTAAGAGGGATTTATATTAGATTCCAGAGTCAATGGTGAGCCATTGGGATTTTTTTAACTAAGAGAATGATGTGGTCAAAATTATACTTTAGGAAAATTCCATTAACAGCTCTGTTGGAGACAGGCTAGAGTGAGGTGCCTCTCTCCAAATACTTATGTTGTATATTCAGTAAGTACAGGAAAAAGAAAACTGAAAGAACCTGCTAATTCTTACAGATTGAAGACCAACTCATCAGTCACTTGTTTCAGGCACTATTTACCTACCATCCCCCAATCACCAGTTATACCACAGCATAGCCATAAACCACCATCTAGACCCTGTGGCCTCTCTGACTTGGGAATAATTTTTAATTCCTTTCTGACTTTTGCAATTTTAGATATTGACTTTTGGAGTTAATGATTTAATTCCTTGGCAGTGTTCCAAAAGATCCCTGTTTCCAATTCAGGAGGAGGCTCTACCTTTCCTACCCTGCCCCTTCGTCCCACAATTCATGACTAGTAACTGTGAAGGCTGATTGTCCCCTTGTGGCAGCTTCAGTATTAGTAATCTACCTTTAGAATTAACCTCCTAGTGGAAATCCTGTGCCCCTCCTCCTTCCCTTAAGAGGTAACAAAGCCTGTGGCTTCTTAAATTCTTATTTTTTAAATTTTTTTCAATTGACAAGCTTTTGCTTTTTCTCACTCACACAACCTCCCTCTATGAAGGAAGGAAGGAAGGAAGGAAGGAAGGAAGGAAGGAAGGAAGGAAGGAAGGAAGGAAGGAAGGAAGGAAGGAAGGAAGGAAGGAAGGAAGTTGGGAGGATAGAAGATGGGAGGAAGGGAGAGAGGGAAGAAAACTTAAAAAGGTATTTTCTAATTAAAACAAATATGCATAGACAAGCAAAACAAATTCTTCCAACAGACATGACACCACAACTTCAAATAAGGTAGGTTCAAACTCAGAGTTGCCCTTGCTTGACCTACATATAGAGAAATCTTCATATCTGGGATTAAGGTCCGGGAAAAGGAAAGAGGGTAGTCATGAAGGACAATAGATCTCAGGAGTTGAAAGTTTGGAGAAGAGATGGGGAACAACAATTCAGATAGGTTTTTAAAATCTTAATACTCTACAGGAGTAAATAGGCAGCTAGCAGCAGTGAAATCAAGATGGCAAAGAAATCCAATTTACTGTAAAAGCTACTCAGAGAACTTCCCCTTCACCTATAATAGCCAAAATGTCATTGTGTGAATCCCTTCACAATCAATATCAAGAGAAGAAGGTGCCAGGAGAGTAAGATTTAAAAAGTTAAAAATTGTCCTAACTACAATATCCTTACATTAAGGTCACAATTCAACCCACTCATTTCTTGAAGTTTACAGACCTCATCCTATCCCAGTGGTTTGCAGAAGATAGGACATGTTACAAAAGCTAGGAGAGGATAGCAACTGAGGTAGATCTTCAGAAAGGACAAGATTGATGGTAAGAGGTACACATTTCCCAAGGACATCTCAGGGAATAAAACAGCAGAAGTTGATAAAGTTGGACAAAACTTGACTAAAGAGGAAAAACGGATAAACAGTTCAAGAAAAGAGTCATCTCAGTGGAACTGCACTTTTACCTGAGTTAGGAAAAGGAAAACTAAGACAAATAAATGAGAAGAAAAAATAACGATAAAAACAAATAAAGAATATAGGGTTAGGCATGGTCATTAAAAGAAGGATAAGGACATATGAAGGAAGATACTATCTACATTCAGATAAAAAACTGATAAACAGAAGTATGTATAGAATGGTTTTACATACATGGTAACTGTGGTATTACTGGTAGCTGTCTATAGATGGGAGAAGGTGAGAAGAAAAAAGTTACAATATATTTATTATATATTTAAAATAAATAGAAAGTTGTACATAATACATTTGTAGTTATGCATGAAATCATCTTTTTTTCCATTCTACTACGTTATGTAAATACTTGTTTATTTCTGAGTTCCAAATAAGATAAATGAAATCACCCAAAATACGGATAGTTGGGGGAAGTGACAGGCAATCAGCTTTAGATAATTATAAACGAAATGATCCATAGTGACTAAGTGCTTATTGAAAGGAGACGGAATATGTGTATGTGTAGATACATAATTTGTAGAAGAAAATACAAACAATAGTTATAATGTGAAATATAAATGGAATAAGTTCTCTAATAAAGTAAAATATAAAGGAGGGGTGGAATAAATAAGCAAAAAGCCCCAAAATAGTAGTATATAAATTTGTTTTGAAGCATTCAAAGTGAAAATGAGGGAATGAATCCAAATATATTATAATTCAAACAACCACATAAATGTAGGATTTACAATTGTGATGTTGGAGGAGACAACAAAGATTTGATGACAAAAATTGATCAAATTTACCATAGGCAATAAAAATAAGAATATTAAATCTATATGCATCAAAAGGGATAAGGACTAAGAACTTAATAGAAGTCAGATAAATGATAAAAATAGATTAATAACAAAATAATGATACAAAACTTTGATATTCACTCTAAGTCAGACAATTCTAAAGGAAAGATAAACCAAAAGGAAAATACAAGCTTCAATGAATTTTGGGAAATAATAGACTTTTTTTATTTTCAGTCCCAAATTCTCTACTTCTCTCCATTACCCATTGAGAAGGCAAAAAATGTGATACCAATTATACATAAAGTCAAGCAAAACATATTTCCACATTATTCGTGTTATAAAATAAAAACAAGGAAAAAAAGAAACCAAAAAAAACATGCTTCAATCTGCACTCTGAGTTCATTAATTTTCTGAAAGTGAGAAGCATTTTTCATCATTAATTCTCTGGAATTCTCTGATAAGAGTAGCTAGAATCTTTCACAGTTGTGTATCACAATATTGCAGTTACTACATATGTGTTCTCATCCTTCTAACTTCACATTGCATCAGTTCATATAAGTCTTCCCAGTTTTTTCTCTTCATAATTTCTTACATCACATTAGTATTTCATCATAAGCATATACCACAACTTGCTTAGTCAAATATTTTTGTATACAAGCATCCTTCTTTATCTGTAATCTCTTTGGAGTACAGACCTAGTTGTAGTATTGTTAGGTCAAAGGCTACATGCAGTTTTATAGTCCTTTGGGTATAATTCCAAATTGCTTTTTGGACCAATTCGCATCTCCAGCGACACCAATACCCTTGACTACTTTTTCATATCCCCCTCCCTAGCATTTGCCATTTTGCTTTTCTATGATTTTAGTCAATCTGATATGGGTGAAGTAATACCTCAGAGTTGCCGTAGTTTGCATTTCTCTCACTACTAGTGATTTAAAGCATTGATAGCTTTGATTTCTTCTTCTGAAAACTATCTGTTCATATCTTTTGACCATTTACCAATTTTTGGATGGCTCTTATTTTATCAGTTTGGCTCAAGATGAGCCAGATCTTTGAGAAATGGGGCCATTATCAGAAAAACTTGTTGTATATAATTTCCCCAGTTTTCTGCTTTCCTTTTAATTTGGGATGCATTGGGTTGTTTGTGCAATTTTTAAAAATTTCTTATCATTACAATTATCCATTTTACCTCCTTTGATCCTCTCTGCCTCATATTTGGTCTTATCCATAGATCTGAGAGGTATTTTTTTTTCTACACTCCCCTCATTTGCTTATGATATGAGATTTTATGTGTAAGTAGTGTGGCCATTATCTTGGTTAACAATATGAGATATTGCAACATCCATGCCTACTTTTTACCAGACAATGGGAACTTCTAAATGGGAATAATGAAGAATATATATACTTAATGTTAGAAAGAATAATGACATCATTTGCTAACCATAAAATAATAAAAAGAACAGTATGGAATAAAGGAAATCTGATCAAAAGATACAAACCTAAAAAAAGAGACAATGTAATGACATCTTGAATAACTAATGGCTCAAAGAACAAATATATAAAAATATATTATTAGGTTAAAATAAAGACAAAAATGAGAAAGAACATCAAAACTCAAAGGGAGTCAGCTAAGGAAGGGGTGGGGAACCTGTGACCTCAAGGTCACATATGGCCTCTAAGCCCTCAAGTGTGATCCATTGACCAAATCCAAACAAATTCAGGAGAATTTGTTCTGTGAAGTTTGGATTCAGTCAAAGGGTGTCACTTCAGGACCTAGAGGGCCACATGTGGTCTCAAGGCTGCAGGTTCCCCACCCCTGAGCTAAAGCCATTCTCAGAGGTAATTGTATATCTTGAAAAAATAGAAAAAAGGATCAATGAGCAAGCTTGCAATTAGTAAGATTAAAAATAATTCGATTATTAAACAACCACATAAGAAAAAGTTCTTGAAATTCAGAGAGAAAAGGAGAAACATGAATTGGAGGGTGATAGAGATCACTAACAAACAAAATTAAGAGCCTTTTTCTTTAACAAAATTAACAAAATCAATAAGCCATTAACTAACCTGTCCAAGGAAAAAAGAAATAAAAAACAACAACAAAAAAGAACAAGGCAAATTAACAATAGCCTAACTGAAATAGAATTATCATAAATAATGATACAAAATATATGTCCAGAAATCTATGTTTTATGTTGATGAACATCTATAAAATCTATAAAAAATACCTAAAGTCACACATTAAAACATAAGATATCTTAAGCAAATCTTAGAAAAAATATGTTAAGAAAGTCATGATTGGACTGCCAAAATTTAAAACAAATAAATTGGGGAAAATAATATCCTGACCTAAATGAATTGACAAAATGTATTCTAGAAAACATTTAAATAGTAACTGATACCTGTGCTACAAAAATTAGTTTTAGTAAATAGAGAAACAAAGCACTCTATAAAATTGCTTTTATGATAAAATCATAATCCTGATATAGAAACAGTGAAATACAAAATAGAGAAAGTGTTGTAGACAAGTCTTATTAATAACTATTGATGCAAACACTTTTAATAAGATCTGTTCAAGGAAACTATAGGAACATATCGCCAAGTCATATTCACAAAATAAGACAAAAAGAACAACATTAAGAAAAAATTAGAATAATTAATCATATAAATAGCAAACATTAAATTCTCACAGTATTTTTAATTCATGTGGGGAAAAAAATCTTTTAACAAAAATGTAATGCTCATTTTTTTAAAATTGCCCTAAAAAGAATATGCATGGAAGAGTTTCTTATTCTAATCAAAAGTAAAAATACAGACCCAAGCACTAGTTTTGTTTGCAACGGAAAGACACTAAAGTTTTCTCAGAACAAAGAGGAGTAAACTAAGAATTCCCCCCCCCTTTAATATTACTGTTTAGCATGATTTTAGAAATGCTACAGCAAAAAGGCAATAGAATAAATTGAAAGTATAGAATCTATCAAAGAAGAAACAAAAATCATCACTGATTTTCCAAGTACATGATGGTATGCTTACAAAACAGACAGCAGACCAGTGATGTAACTAATTGGGATGATCAATGACTTCAGTAAGGAATCAGGACACAGAATAAATCCAGTGAAGCAGTTAAAGAAGGCTTATCAATCAGTTGAATAACTCGTTTAAAAACGAAAATTAGTTTAGTCTACTAGGATCTGTCCTTGGTGAAGTGATATTTTATTTGACATATTTTTTCTTCCCCTTTTCTAGATATTCCCTAATCATCTTTTAAATACTGTGTCTTAAAATTTTTCTAAGATCTAAAGTCAAAAGCACTGGCTGTTAACTATTATTGTATTGGAGACCTGACTAAGGTATATTTTTAAAAGTTATCTGAATTCACTGTGTCCTGAAAAAAACTGCTGAAATCAAGACACTGACATTCAGATAGCAAAGTTTTCTTTTTCCAACATCCATCTAATTCATTTTCTTTCCTAAAGGGGTTTATATTTCCTTCTCAAAATAGGTCAGATGAATTCCTATGATTGTCAGATGACTAGGAAGGGCAGTAATAAGGATAAAATCATGATAATGCTTCAATTTCTTAAGTCTGGTTATTTTGTAGGTAACTGGGCAAACATTCTTTGCTACAGCCCTATCCTGCTGGCAATAAAACTGAAAAGCCCTCTGGAAGTCTCATTCTAGAATATTGTTTTGGGAAGAGGGAGCTTATATGTGGTCTACAAAAATAACAGAATTTGAATTTACGTAGCATTTGATCATTTGAGTCTCACAACCTTTACTGAATGTAAGGTAGTAAAAATATTATTTTTTATTACTTCCATTATGACACTTAGGCTCAAGTTCAGTTACTTCCTGAAATTGTCACATTGATGTAACTACATCATGAAACAAGATGACAAGCATTCTTCCTGTATTTGGAATGAATGACAAATAATCCAATCTATGTGATTTTTCTATGTGCTCCTTGCAAAGAACCAAGCTTTGCATAAAGCTAAGTACTTAATAAATACTTTATTCCTTAATTCATTTTTTCATGGAAGCAAAGAAATTCATAAGGCAGCCTATATTTACTCCTTAAAACATGTTAGCAATGTTTTGTGGAAGAGTCATGAATAGATATAAAAAAATGTGTATAAATATATGCATATGTATTCCATGTCTTAAACCATTGGAGAAGGGATATAATTATATGTGTGTGTATATATCTTTTTGTACATGTGTATGTATATGTGTATATACATATATAGTTATACATATAATTGTATATAATTATATATTTATTTATGGCAGAAATGTTACAATAATATCTTCTCTAGTAATTTATCATTGTGCTATTTTATTTTATTACACAAATTAACAGAATAAGAAGGAAAAAGTTAATAATAATTGGTCTCTGGAAATTTCCACATGTGGAAAAATTGAAGGCAAGGTTCCATAGTGTTCCTACAATAAAGTAGCATAGTTATCCTTCTACAGAAGGCTTTTCCTTCTTCCCAATGAGATAGCATTCTCTCCTCTAAGACCGTTTTCCATTTATTCTATATCTTATGTGTACTTACTTATGTACATTTTGTCACCCTCCCTTGAATGTAAGCTCTTTGAGGATAGAGATTTTTTTTTCCCTTTTTTTCATTCTAACTCCAGTACTTAGCATAGTGCCTTTCATATAGCAAAAGATCCACAAATGTGGGTGAAACAATTAATTAGCTTGGAAATTAGGTCTGACCCTGACAGAATGGATGAGGCGACAAGAAGGCAAGCCTTGGAGAACAACATTGCCAAAACAGTACAATGACTTGTGAGCAGAGGCTTCTGAGCTTTTAGTATGAAGTGAGAAGTAGTAACAGGAGAAGCCTGTGTGCCTCCAAGGCTGGTGATTCATTGTTTGTAACACATAATGTGCTTGTACGTTAATGAGATGAATCAACATCTGGGTATAGAGTCATTCACTTATTTTGGCTAAGAGAATCATATGTACATGCTTACAGGACAATTTCAAGCTAATGATAACACATCAATGTCCTCAATTACACTTCCTCCTTAGGCATATGAAAAGGAAGGATGATCCAAGGTACCTAGAAATCATTCTTGTGCATATAGCCTCAGGAATATAGCACAGCTCCTCACTCCACCCCATCTTCACTTCATTTCCTATACGCCAGGTAAAATTATCAAATAGAATTTGCAACTGGTGGCCCTCAGATCTATTCACCATCCCTTTTTGTCTTGGGATCTCAACACCACCAAAAGTCCTGTCTCCATTATAATGTATAAGCAGTGTAATCAATAAATGCATCAAGAAACATTTATTAAACAGCTAGCATGTGCCAGGGACTGTTCTAGGTCTTTAGGATACAAAAAAAATGAAATAATTCTTAATCTCAAAGATCTTACATTTGGCCCAGGCACCAGGCAAATCAGGTTTCCATTTATCTCTCTCTAACTTGGTTTGTAATATTGGCAAAATCATGCATTCTCCTTGAACCTGTTTCTGTACATGCTGAAAGCATCAGTCAATCAATCAGCAAGTATTCATTAGGCTTGTATTAGGTGCCGAATACTGTACTAACCACTGGGGATAGAAAAAAAATACAAACAAACAAACAAACAAACAAACAAAAACACAACAAAACACCACAATAGTCCCTACTCTCAGGAATCTTCCAGTCTAACTGGAACATGCAAAGAGTTACTTGATTCACTCAGGATCACATAAGTATACATTACTGGAGGTAATGAATACAAGTATTCCTAACTCCAATGATAACTCTCCATCAATTGCCAAATTTCCTCTCCCTCAGGTTCTAAGACATTAACCTTTTTTCTCCCTCTTTCCTTCAGTCTCCTGTTCCCTAATTCAAATTCCTAGATTTTTCTCTTTATATTTTTAATCAATCCAGATTTATTCAGCATCATCACAATATATTCAGTCAAGGCTTGGTTATCTAATAACAATTAAGCACTATCACATCAGTATTTCAGTATTGCCATATGTGAGGCCTCGAACTTGTCCTTAAAATGATAGTGTAAATTTAGATAATGTCTTTGTCAGAGATATAACCAAGGCTAAGAATGGCTTTACTTAAATGAAATACCTGAGGAATTAATACATATACTCAAGAACTTCTCCACAAGTTGGACCAAGCTTATATCAAGATTGCCTCCCAGCATCCCTAGACCATAAAACCATAATCACCTCAAACAATGAAGGTACTTGGTTCTCAGTCTGTCGACAGTCAAAATTTCCTTGTTGAGCCAAAGTTGGGCCACCTAATTATCCACCTGTGACCATTAACAGCCCTTCTTGTTCCTTAAATATTCCTTCTTACAAAGTCTCTCACCAACAGTATTAGCAGTACAATGCAACACACTGATGGCTGGCTCTGTCGCTGTCCCAGACATATATTTCACTTTGCTAGCTACTGCAAGCTCCAACCACTTAAACTGGGCATGCTACTGATTATTACTGTCACCTGTAAGTTATTCCACCTTTCTAGGTTTTAGTTCCCTCAACTGGCAAATAGATATAATTTTATTTGTATTACCTATGTGACAAAATTATTCTGTGCTTCAAAAGAAATCTTTGTAAAGCACTTTGCAAAATTTAGAGCCTTATATCAATGCTAACCTTTACTATTACAGTTTCAATGAATAAATAACAACAAGTAAAGGAAGCTAGTTTTCATCAGAAGTTTTAACAGAGCAATGGGAATTTTTTTAACATAGCTATAATTAAGGATAGTATAAATGATTTTTAGTTAATTAACCACAGAATTATCATCAGAGAGACCAAAGAATCCATCTAGTTTAGCTCTTTTCCCACTTTATGAAAGAGGAAAGAGAGTCACAAAGAAATTAAATAATTTGACCACATTCAAACAGACACTAATTACCAGAGCTGTATTCAAACCCAGCTCCTCTGGCAGAAAATTTAGGGTTCTTTCCTATATACCATGGTACCATGAAATAAAGATTTATATATAGGATCAGATACACTGCAGAAGATTGGAAGACAGCAGTGTTTCACAGGTTTCATCTGGCATTTTCAAGTATGAGGAAGTTCCTATAAATGGAGTGATTCCATGTGTAATGCTTTGAACACTGGGAAAGCTCCTTACCACAAATATTTCTTCCCACTGATTTCTGAAATTTCACCACAGGGTTTGATTCTTTTGGCTTCGGCATGTCAGATAAAGTCAGTAAACATTTATCATAATCTATTCTATGCAAGGCAATGTACTTGGAACTAGAGATTCAAAGACAAAAGGAGAGAAAACCATTCCTTCTTGAAAGAAGAATTACATTTTACTAGAGGCTAAACATTATTCTCTCAAGGCTCTTTTATAAAAATGCAAATACTTCTCAAGTGGTAGTATCAAAAATCATTAACTATATTACTGGGAATCAATTTATCAGGTATTTTTCTCTAGGAGAAGAGCAAGCTGAAGTGAGCTGGAAGGTGTGTTGAGAGCTCAAAATCCAGATATGACTGATATCTCCATTTTCCCTAGAGGCCTGTACATGCGTGAAAAATTTTATGTCGTTAGTTCAGTTGAACTAATGAGGTCATAATCACTGGTTCCATCCCCAAGTGGTCCAATTAGATTTGCTCTCTTCCATGGCCACAGGCTGCATTCTTAATCCTCCACCTTCCCCCACCCTGGAAGATACTGCACCCCCAACTGACCTAGACATTTTTGCAAATCCTCATTGATTCCAAGATGGACCAAGTAAAAAAGTTTGAAAGCTTTGATTAAAATTAATTCCTACTATTAGAAAAAACAATGCATGGTGTCATACGGTTATATGTAAAGAAATATAGCATAATGCATGGCGAAATGTAATCTTTGACTTAACATACTATCACTGACAGTAATTCATAGGCTATCACATTTTTAAAAACCATAAAAATGTCTCAAAAAAATGTCACATACCCAAATAAAGGGAACATTTTACCTTCAGAATGAAGTTTCAGAATTCAGATCTCAAGAAGAATGAAAAAATACTAGTGTGAAATGATATACTGCATATGTCACTTTAAGTCTTTCAGAGACCTGACACTAATTTTTAACAAAGCAGTCTTCTGCTATTCCTTCAGAAGAAGGTAGTTTTTAAAAGCTCCCACTTTTCTCCTGCTTTTCTGGGGCTATCCCTTGAACTACATTTCCCAAACAACATTTCATCAAAGAACTATCTCTTTATAGGGCAGACATGTGGGCTAGTTACGTTACTCTGAAAAAATAAATGTTAAGTATTTAAAAATCCTTGGCATTTGAAAAACAAAAGTTTACCTGAAAATATAACAAAATTCAAGGTAACATATAAAGCAATAATTCAACCAATATTTATTAAAAACCTGTCACTTATGATCATAGAAGAGTGTGGCCCATAAAAGGGCAGGGAAGGAGGGAAGGAAGGAGTAAGAGGAAGATCAGTGGCTAACTTTGATGATGAAGTGATCAAAGTAACTTTTTTCAAATTACCGCTTTAATTTTTTTTTTCTCATTCTTATATATTGAGCATGAACTCATCATCATAATGTGGTTAATTTTGTCATGGACAAAGGATGCCTAATGTCCAAATTCCAATAGGGAATTGGATGGACAGTGCATAGAGCTAGTTCATCTGTACATATTTTCTTAAATAGAATCTCTGAATGTCAGTGAGTTGATCCCAGAAGGAAAGCAGGCCAGATCATCTTTGGGTAATTGTGCAATGCTTTTAATGACCCTAGGCTTTTCCCTGATTGAAAAACAAAGATCATATTTTAATCACTGATATTCTTCTCTTGATGGTATATCAAGATACTTGATGGTATATACAAGGCATGAAGTAGCGTAGTCTCCAAAGAATTAAAATATCTAGCCATTATAAGGCAACATAGAAGCACAATGTGACTCAGAATAGGATGCAACATATTTCCAATAAAGAAATGAAAGAGATGCAGCCTAAAAGCAACCATCAAAGAAAATAATTACTAGAAAAGGATCATAGATTTAGAGCTAGAAGGAACCTTGGAGATCATTTTGTTCCAACTCTTCATTTTACTGATGAAGAAAATGAAGCTTAGAGAGGAAAAATTGTGACCACACAAATAAGAAGAGGCTGAGGCAGTGTTTGGACCCAGGTCATCACCACTTCAAGTCCAGCGCTTGAGAAAATACACTATAATGTAGTGTATTACCTGTAATGACTACATGAACTGGCCATATAGGAAGAGAACGACAGTCTGAATGTTCAGTTGATCTCCATACAACATCAAGTGGTCCAGAGGAAGGGTACCAAGAAAATAGGGTAGGCTCCCTTGGAGATTTATTCAAGAGTTGCATAAATTGAGGTGTGGAATTGTTGAAAATCTGTTATCAGAGAAGATATCTAAAAGACTGAGATAAAAGATATATGTTTACTAGTAAAGTAAGCAAACCTCCATACAAAAAGATGTCATGAAGTATGTTTTCCAATTCACTTCCCAAGCAGGAAAGATAGCTGAGGCTATTGGAAGATCACTTGGTTGGATGCAATGAATGGACATAATGAAATGGATTCTTGAATGATACAGGATAATTATGGCCATATACTACATACGGAATGAGTAAGGAAACAATAAAAATGTGGTATTTTTCA
Organism: Notamacropus eugenii; assembly: GCF_028372415.1. Lineage (NCBI taxonomy): Eukaryota > Metazoa > Chordata > Mammalia > Diprotodontia > Macropodidae > Notamacropus > Notamacropus eugenii. The sequence goes on from NC_092876.1 coordinate 402,617,952, forward strand.
TTATCTCTGGGGTAAAGGTGGATCAAAGTTATATAGATAAGTAAATGATAACTAACAATGGAGAGAAGGCAGAACTACTTATTTCCTTTTGCTTCTGTTTGTTTCTGCCAAGGACAATGATTGTTGAACTTAAAAAGATGGATCCAAAACATTTTATAATTGTGAGTCAAAACCCTCTATCAATAGGAAAAATATAAGAGAACAATTTATAATCCTTGATGAGTTCAAGTCATCAGATGCAAATTAATTATAACATAGAATAATGAAATAACTGGCTGAGTCCTGTCCAGTAATTTCTGGGGGGAAAATCTCCAATGGTACTTCATGATTAGAGTTTTTTAATACTATAGTGATATAAAAAAAATAAAAGTAAGGTGATAGAGTCTGTAAAGTAGAAGACACTGATCTTGACTTAAATGGCTAGTAAAAAATCTCAATGTGTATAATGCAATTATGCATTTAAACTAAAGGAATAGTTAATGATTTTTTAAAAAGAAATAGTCATTGTACTTTATTAAGGCTATGTGTATCGTAAGTACACTTATGGTTAGAGTGAGTGTATATATAAATCTGTGTCAGAATAACCCTCTTCCCCCTTCACAGGACAACTGAGCTAGTATTAGAGGTTTCAGTTATATGCCTCCTGAGTATTTTCTTTTTCAGTTCCATATCTAGCTCCTTCAATAGATTCTAAGATGTCAATAGATTCTAGAACCCTCATCATTCTTTTAACCATGCTGTGTATTCCTTCCAGCTTGTCTCCTTATAAAATGATGCCCAGAATTGGACATGAGAGGTATCATTTAACTAAAACAGTTTAATTTTAGAACAGGTAGCCTCTGTCTTCTTTTATGTACTCTTCTCTTGCCCTACCAATGCATAATATTATTAGGAAGTCAGAGGTCTGTAATTGTGTTCTGTTCCCAAATGGAAAAGAGACATTCAAGTTCAAGTCCTCATCATATCTAACTTGAGCTATTGCAATAGCTTCCCAATTTATCTTCTTGAACCCACTTCCTCCCCCTTTCTAATACACCTGACAAATTGATATACCTAAAAGACAGGTCTGACAATCTTAGTCTACTCTTCAAGAAAAGTCAGTTTCTCTTTATTATGTCAAAGACAAAATATGAATTCTTTGATTTAGCATTTAAAGCCCTTCATAATTTGGCTCTACACTATATTTCCAGAGCATGACCTGACCTCTCCTCTCTCTCTCTCTCTCTCTCTCTCTCTCTCTCTCTCTCTCTCTCTCTCTCCCTCTCTCTCTCTCCTTAAGAATCGGTAGTTACCCTCACATCTCAGCTAAGTTTCATCTCCTTCATGGGACCCTAGATGTTGGTATCACTCTAATTTATTTATTTTATTTTGTATGCAACTTTTTATTACCTATTTATTAACATATCATAAATCCCAAGTAGATTAAAATTCCTTGGGGACTGCACTTTTTTTGTATTTATAGCCCCACTACCTGGCACATAAGAGGCACTTCAAATGTATATTGATTTATCATCTTAATATGATTAATGATTTTAAGAAACCCCAAAATAAAGGAGCCAAGATGGCAGAGTAGAAAGACACATATATATGCTAGCTGTTACCCCACAGCCCATAAAATACCTGTAAAGAAGTCTCAACAAATTCTAGAGCAGCAGAAGCCACAGAACAATGGAGTGGAGGAGATTTATATCCCAGAGAGATCTGAAAGACCGACGGGAAAGGTCTGTCATGCATGGGATGTGGAGCAGAGCCCAGCCCTGCCTTGGTCACATGGCACTGAAAGGAGAATATCTGAGCAGGTTTCAGGGACAGAATCTCCAGCAGCAGAACAGATCCCTCAACCCACAGGTGTCAAAGGTCAGTGAGAGGGTCATTTTGACTGACCAAGAGGGGAGCGGGGTGTCCCTTATAACTCAGGCTTCCTCAGGAGGCAGCAGTAGAGGCAGCAGTGGACAGGGGCTCCCAAAGCAAGCAGTAGCCCACATCCATTGTTGAAGGTCTGTGGTAAACCCCTGAGGGAACTGAGCCCTGTGTGGAGCCCCTGCCCTGACCTGAGCAGCTGATCTTAATCTCACATTGAATAGCAGCCCTGCCCCTGCCTAAAACCCCTAAGGATTTGGAGCAGCTCATCTGAATCTCAGCCCCCAGTGCTAGCTTGGCAGAACTGGAGGCAAGGTGGTTGTGCAGAGGAAACTCAGAAGTCAAGTAACTGGCTGGGAAAATGCCCAAAAAAGGGAAAAAAAATAAGACCCTAGAAGGTTACTTTCTTGGGGAACAGGTGTCTCCCCCCATCCTTTCAGATGAGGAGGAACAAGGCATACTGTCAGAGGAAGTCAAGGCCTCTGCCTCTAGGGTCTCCAAAGGGAACTTAAACTCAGCTCAGGCAATAGATGACCTTAAAAAACAAGTTAGCAATTTACTAAAGAAGAACCAAAAAAATGCTGAGGAGAATAACAGGTTTAAAAAGAGGATAACTCAATTGGAAAAAGAGGTCCAAAAAGCCAATGGGGAGAAGGAGGTTTTAAAAAGCAGAATTAGCCAAATGGAGGAGAAGGTTCAAAAGCTCACTGAACAAAATAATTCACTGAAAGAGAGAATTGAGTTCAGGGAATGAATGACTATGAGTTAAAACAAGCAGTTAGTAAACAAAACCAAAAATTTGAAAAAATAGAAGATATTGTGAAACATCTCATTGGAAAAACAACTGACCTGGAAAACAGATCCAGGAGAAACAATTTAAAACTTATAGGACTACCTGAAAGCCATGATCAAAAAGAGAGCCTAGGCATTATCTTCCATGAAATTATCAAGGAAAACTGCCCTGACGTTCTAGAATCAGAAGGCAAAATAAATATTGAAAGAATTCACCGATCACCTCCTCAAAGAGACCTGAGGAGAGAAACCCCAAAATAGAGGGACACCGTATATGATTCCTCCATGACATTTTCTTTCCAATCAAAATTTTCTCTGGCAGCTATGTTTTTGTAGGACATTGCTAATTCCAGAGCTAAGAAATGCTATAAAATTTCCTTTGCATTACATACATAGATTATTCATTAACCAGTTGAAAAATACTCAGCATTATCATTTACCCACCGTGTGTTGTGTGTGTGTATGTATGTGTATGTGTGTTTAATTGTGTGTACCTTTCTTATCCAGATAATAATGGACACAGAAGTTTTGACCTGCTTTGTTTTTCCTACCTTGGCTGATTGAACCCTCCATAGGAAGTCTGACGTTCTGATTCCAGGGCCTCCTAATATTAGTGTCAGTCTGAATGTAGCCACCTGATTGACGTTAGTCTTACTGTAGGGCAGAATTCCTGAATTCAAGCAATGCACCATCTTTAGCCTCCCCAGTAGCAGAGATTATAGCTGTGACCCATCACTTTGAACTGACATTATTATTCTTAAATTTTCTGTATAGCAGCCCAAACCCTGATGTATTAATTCTGACCACTACATATAATAATAAACAAGAATCAGGTCAGAGGAGTGAAAGACAAAGACCTTTTTAGGACTTTAGTTTTATTTCAATTTCATTGACATGCCTAACTGTGTGCATGTTGGGAATGTCTAAGATAATTATCTGGGACAAAGTAGAATAATTCAACCCTAGCAACAAGAAGTTGAAATAAAATACTCCAGAGGTACTCTGCTGACTTTTGTTCAGCAACATCCTTTGCTAGCTGTGGTAGTTCATAATTTGACTACGTCTAAAAAGATCTTATTAGCCTTCTCTTATCATACAGAGATTTTCTAGTCACTATACCTACTATACAAGGTGAGATAACCAGTAGGTGCTATTAGAGGTGCCAGCTAAAGTCCAGAAACTGGTAGCAAAGGGAAGCTCTGCAACCATGTGGCCAGAAGAACAATGACTAGGAGCAGCAATGACTTCAAAAGAGCAATGAACATGAGACCAGTAGAATATTAACAGGGTTGACATTTTACCCCATCATGGATGATGACATTAACAGAAAATATTTTTGTGCCTGCTACATGCCCCTCCATGCATTTTCCCTAGTCATGTGTCCTTTTTTCCACTAATGGATTGTGCATTTGTTGAACATTATCATTTTTATAGATGAGATAATGATATAAAATACCTTGAAGAAAAAGTTACAAATTAATTAAAACAATGAAAAATTTTAGCAAACTTGCAGGTTATAAAATACAAATCATCAAGATTCCTACATAATACCAATAAAACCAGCAGGAAATGATATGAAGAGAATCAATTCAAAATTATTGCATTATGTATAAAACAAGTCTGTCTTTGAATATATGCTTGTTGGGAAACATATGCATATGTGTGTGTTTGTATGTATGTATGTATATATATATATGTGTGTACATACATAATAAATAATAAACACAATTATAAAGTGGCTAAATACAAAGTAATTTGAGATAGAAAGCTCTAACAAATGAGAAGGAGCAAGAAAAGTTCTATGCAGAAGTTGGTGTTTGAATGATGATAAGAATTCTGTGAGGTGATAAAGAGTTGGACTTGAGGCATAGAGGATTTTCAGTCTAAAAGTATGAAGACTGGAAATGGAGTATCCAATGTAAGGAACTGTGAGAATGGATACATAGAATAGTGAGGAATCAACAAAAAGAGGATACATAAACTCATGGGAGAAGATCAAATCACCAAGAGAGAAAGTGCAGAGAGAAGAGGAGGATACCTAGGTCAGGGCCTATGGTTAAACCTAGAACTGAGGTGCATCATAGCAAACTAATGAACCAGTGAAATAAACTGAAGAGAACTGATTAAACAGGTAGGAGGAGAATCCCAAAGAGAGTAATGTCACAAAATCCCAGAGAAGACAGTGTCCAGGACCTGAGGGTGATGAACGTTGTAAGATGAAGTAGATATTCATACAAGGATAAAAACTGGAAAAAGACCACTACATCAATTAAGAAATCTTTTCTAACTTCAGAGAGTTTCAGGTGAATGATGAAGCCAGATTGCAAGGAGGTGAGAAGCAAGTAAAGGAAGAGAAAATGACAACAGCATGGACATTTTTACTATTTTGTTTTTCCCTAAGGATTTGACTGAGAAAGGAAAGTAAAATACAGCATGAGCCCCTGGGGAGGTGAGAAGGGCTAAGGAAGATTTTTGTTTGTTTGTTTTCATTTGTTCTTTCATTTTAAGATGAGGTGTTCTTGGCATATTTTTAGGCAGTAAAGAAGCAGCTAAGGAAAAATTAAAGAACAGGAGTGTGAGGGGTTGGAGGGAGGATACTTGTGATTGAAATCAGTTATAGAATGAGAGGAAATAAAAACAAAGTAAAGGAGTTGGAACTTCTGAGAGACAAGAAAGCCTAGTAAGTAGAAATCACCTTAAGTCTCCCATATTCATCTTCAAGCAACCATAAAATAGTGCCCCAAAACAAATCTTGGAAGAGCAGAACCAGCAAAAAGGCAGGAGGAAATGATCTTTCAGGCCCAGAAACTTAGATAAGCAAGAAAGTTCTATCTCACTCAGATAAAAGGAGAGCACAGTCCAGGACAGAAAGTGTCTCAGTCAGTCCACCTCAACAAACCAGTGGTAGATCCTGAACACTGTTGTGGTAGAGCAGGCAAATGTCATCACCAGGACCCCTCAGATGCCTTAAGATAGACAAGGGAATGAGCAGACTCCAGCTCTAAGAACCTTCACATGCTTCAGCATGGCCTTGGGCAAAGAGGGATTCTCTAGGGGTCAGACTTCACCCTGGGCAAACAGGTGGATGACAACCCTATGGGTACTCAAGCAAACGGGCAGCTACTGGGCCTCTGCCAAGTACATCAAGCATAACCCTAGGCAAACAGGACATCACCAGCTCATTGCTTTAGTGTAGTCCTGTGAAATGCAAAAATATCTACCAGTCTCAACACATGCCAGATAACACCACTAGGATCCTGGATCAGCACCAGGTAAACTGCCAGACCCCTGTGGCCTCAAGCACCACCAGCCACCCCTCTCAACCCACCTCCTCAGCACAGCATCAGACACAAGGGTACGCCATGAGCCTGAGGACCACATCAGTACAGTTACAGGTGAATACTCAGTGCCTGCAACTCTTGGCCCAAGATGCCAGAGGTAATACCCCTTCCCCTGGGAGTAGAGTTCAAATATAGAAAGAAAGGAAAAAGGCACAAAAAATGAGCAAACAGGAGCAAAATAGAATCTGATCATAGTTATTATGGTGACAGGGAAGATCAATACAAAAACTCAGAAGAGGACAGCAAAATCAAAACACTAATGGCCAAAATCCCAAAGAAAAATGGCAAGTGATCTCAAGCTTAGAAATAACTCATGGAAGAGATCAAAAAGGAAATTAAAAATCAAATAGGAAAGGTAGAAGAAAAATTGGGAAAAGAAATGTGAGTAATGCAAGAGAATTATGAAAAAAAAAGAGTCAACAGCTTAGAAAAAGAGAACAATTGCTTAAAAAGTAGAATTGACCAAATGGAAAAGGAAATACAAAAATCTACTGAAGAAAATAACTCCTTAAAAATACAATTGGTCAAATGGAAAAGAAAGTACAAAAGTTAATTGAGGAAAAAACTTAAAAGTTAGAATTCAACAAGTGGAAGCTAATGACTCTATAAGATATCATGAATCACTCAAATTTAAAACAATGAAAACATGGAAGAAAATGTGAAAAATTTCATGGGATAAACAACTGACCAGGAAAATAGGTGCAGAAGAAGTAATATCAGAATCACTGGACTGCATGAAAGTCATAATCAAAAGAACTAGCATAACATCTTTTAAGAAACTGTCAAAGAAAACTTTCCCGATATTCTGGAACCAGAAGGCAGAATAGGCAATAAAAGAACCCACCTATCACATAAGGAAAGAATTCTCCCAAAAGAACTCCAAGAAACATTATAGGCTAATTTCAGAAGCATCAGGTCAAGGCAATAATAGTACAAAAATACAGAAACAAATAATTCAAATATCAGGAAGCCACAATCATGATTGCCTAGGACTTGGCAGCTGCAACATTAAAGTAGCAGAGTTCATGGAAGATGATAATCTAGAAGGCAAAAGAGTAAGAACTATAACCAATAATCACTTACCCAGCAGAATCTAGCATCATATATCAAGGGGAAAAATGGTTATTCAATGAAATAGAAGGTTTTCAAGTTTTCATAAGAGGAGAAGAATTGAACCAAAAATTGTATCTCCAATATCAAAACCCAAGAGAGACATAAATAAGTAAAAAGGGAAAAGAAAACAAAAGGGATTCAATAGAGCTCAACTGCTTACATCACTACATGGGAAGATGATACTTGTAATTCTTAAAATGTATATTACTAATAGTGCAGGTAGACGGAATATATATATATATATGCATATATATATATATATGCATATATATATACATATAGGTAGAATATAGGGTATATGGGTATAAGATAAATTTGAGTAAATGACATAAAAATTAACAGATGAGAAAGGGGAGTACACTGGATACAGAAGGGAGGGAGAGGTAGAATGGGGTAGATTATTTCACAGGAAGAGGTGCAAAAGACCCATTACAGTGGAGGGGAAGATGGGAGGGTGGGCAATGGGCATCACTTGAACTTTACTCTCATGACTGCTGTCTCAAAGAAGGAATAATATACAAAATCGGTTGAATATAGAAATTTAACTTACCCAACAGGGAAGTAGAAGGGGAGGTGATAAAGTAAAAAGGGTGGGAGCTGACAGAAAGGAAGGCAGATCAGAAAGGTGGTAGACAAAAACAAAACTTAGGTGAGTAAGGAAAGGTTGAAAGGAGAGAAAGGACAAACAGGAGGAAGAATAGGATGAAAGGAAATACACAGTAATTATGAATATGAATGTGAATGTGATGAACTCTCCCATAAAACAGAAATGGATAGCAAGCTTGTTTATAAGAAACACCCTGGAAGCAGAGAGACATACAGAGGAAAGGTAAGGGGCTGGAACAGAATCAATTATACAGAAGCAAAAAAAAAAAAAAAAATAGCAGGGGCAGCAATCATGATATGAGACAAAATAATAACAAAAATAGACCTAATTAAAAGAGATAAGGAAGGAAACTACTTCTTGCTAAAAGATACATAGATAATGAAACAATGTCAGTACCAAATATATATACATCAAGTGGCATAGCATCAAAATTTTAAAGGAGAAGTTAAGTGAGTTACCGGAAGGAATTCAAAGAAAAACTATACTACTAGAGTATCTCAACTGTCCCCTCTCAGAATTCAATAAACCCAATCAAAAAATAAACCAGAAGGAAACTAAGGAGACAAATAGAATATTAGAAAAGGTAGATATGAAAGACCTTTGGAGAAAACAGAATGGAAACAGAAAGGAATATAACATTTTCCGAAGCAGCACATGGCACCTACACAAAAATTAACCATGTAATAGGGCATAAAAACCTCAAAATCAAATATTGAAAGGAAGAAATATTTAATGTGTTCTTTTCAGACCATAATGCAATAAAAATTACATTCAACAAAGGACAGTATAAGGACAGATAAAAACTTAATTGGAGACTAAATAACCTAATCCTAAAGAATAAGTGAATCAAAGAACAAATCATAAAAATAATCAATAATATCATTAAAGAGAATGACAAGAAAGAGACAACATATCATACTTTATGGGATGTAACCAAAGTGGTACTTAGGTGAAATTTTATTTCTCCAAATTGTTACATCAGCAAAATGGGAAAAAAAAGATCAATGAATTGGGCATGTAGTTTTTAAAAATCTAGAGAAAAGAACAAATTAAAAATCCCTAAATGAACACCAAATTGGAAATCCTGATAGTCAAAGGTAAGATTAGTAAGACTGAAAGTTAAAAACAAAACAAAACAAAAAAAACTATTGAGGTAAGAAATTTATCATATTGTTTTATGGGGGAAAATAAGATAGATAAACTATGGGTTAATTTAAGTAAAAAGAAAAGAAAGTAAAAAACCAAATATCCACTATCAAAAAGGAAAAGGGTGAAGTCATTAACAATGAAGAAGATATTAAAGCAATCTTTAGGATATATTTTGCCCAATTATTGCCAAGAAATCTGATAATCTGAATGAAATCAATGAACAACTACAAAAATATAAATTACCTAGATTAACAAATCAAAAAATAGAATGCCTAAATAATTCCATCTTAGAAAAGAAATTAAACAAGCTGTTAATGAACTCTATAGGAAAAAATTCCAGGGTCAGATGGATTTACAAGTAAATTGTACCAAACATTTAAAGAACAATTAATTCCAATACTATATCAACTACTTGGGGGAAAAAAAGGTGAAGGAGTCCTACCTAACTTTTATGACACATATATGGTACTGATAACTAAATCAGGAAGACCTAAACCAGAGGAAGAAAATTGTAGGCCAATTTCCCTAATAAATATTGATGTAAAAACTTAAACAAAATATTAGCAAGGTTATTCCAGCAATATATCACAAGGATTATACACTATGACCAGGTGAGATTTATACCAGGAATACAGGGTTCATTCAATATGAGGAAAACTGTCAGCTTAACTGACTTTATCAATAGTAAAACCAACAGAAATCACACAATTAAATAGATACAGAAAAGAGGTTTTTTTGGAGGAGGGGGCAGAGCTAACATGACAGAGTAGAAAGATGGACGTGCTCTAGTTTTCCACCCATAGCCTATAAAATTCCTGTAAAAAAATGACCCTAAAGAAATTCTAGAGCAGCAGAAGCCACAAAACAATGGAGTGAAAGAGATTTCCAGCTCAAGGTAGCCTGGAAGGCCAACAGGAAACGTCTATCACATCAGGCTTGGAGCAGAGTGCAGCACAGCCTTGGCTGCATGGTGTGGCAGGGACAGAACTGCTTCAAAAATCAGTGACAAAGCTCTTTCACCTGGTTGAGAAGGGAGCAGGGTCTGGCCCTAGTCTTGGTCCCAGGGCTGCAGCAGCTGCTGTTGCAGCAACTTCCATTTTTGGAGCCCTCAGTCTAAAGAGCCTGGGGGAAAAGAGCAGTTGACTTAAGTCTCAGTTCTAAATGGTGACCCTGGGGTGAGGAAGAGCTCTGGTGTGGTAAAGTTGGTGGGGTCCCTGGAGAGGATCCTGGGCAGAAACAATTGTGGTTGCTTCCAGAGCACAGGCCAGGAGAGGAGTAAACTCTTCATACTTGATTGTGCCACCTTGGAGGAACGTACAGGTCCCTAAAGTATACCCTCCATAGGGTAAAGGATTCAAAAGTCAAGTAACAGACTGGGAAAATGCCCATAAAAGGGAAAAAATAAGATGATAGAAAGTTACTTTCATGGAGAACAGGTAGTTTCTTCCATCCTTTTGGATGAGGAAGAACAAAGCATACTATCAGAGGAAGACATAATAGTGAAGGTTTCTGTATCTAAAGCCTCCAAAATAAATATACAATGGTCTCAGGCCATGGAAGAGCTCAAAAAGGATTTTGAAAATCAAGTAAGAGAGATGGAGGAAAAATTGGGAAGAGAAATGAGAGCAATGAAAGAAAATCAGGAAAAGAGTGTCAACAGCTTGCTAAAGGAGACCTCCAAAAATGCTGAAGAAAATAACACCTTTAGAGATAGACTAACCTAAATCACAAAAGAGGCCCAAAAGCCAATGAAGAGAAGAATGCTTTAAAAAGCAGAATTAGTCAAATAGAAAAGTAGGTTCAAAAGCTCCCTGAAGAAAAATAGTTATTTAAAAATAAGAATCGAGCAGTTGGAAGCTACTGACTTGAGGAGAAACCAAGAAATTACAAAACAAAACCAAAAGAATGAAAAAATAGAAGACAATGTGAAATAGCTCGTTGGAAAAACAGCTGACCTGGAAAATAGATCCAAGAGAGACAATTTTAAAATATCTGAAAGCCATGATCAAAAAAAGAGCCTAGATATCATCTTTCATGAAATTTATCAAGGAAAACTGCCCTGATATTCTAGAACCAGAGGGCAAAATAAATATTGAAAGAATTCAACGATCACCTCATGAAAGAGATCTGAAAAGAAAAACTCCTAGAAATATTATAGACAAATTCCAGAGTTCCCAGGTCAAGAAAAAAATATTGCAAGCAGCCAGAATTAAACAATATGAGCATTGTAGAAATACAAACAGGATAACACAAGATCTAGTAGCTTCTACATTAAAGCGTTAAACAGCTTGGAATATGATGTTCCAGAAGTAAAAGAATCTAGGATTAAAACCAAGAATCACCTACCCAGGAAGAATTTTTGACCAAAGAGATAGAAAGCATCACGAAGTGGAAAATGGATAATTTTGATTACATTGAACTGAAAAGTTTTTGCACAACCAAAGCCAATGCAACCAAGATCAGGAGGGAAGCATAAAACTGGGAAAGAATTTTTGCAACTAGTATCTGTGATAAAGGCCTCATTTCTAAAATATACAGAGAACTGAGTCAAATGTACTAGAATACAAATCATTCCCCAACTGATAAATGGTCAAAGGATATGAACAGACAGTTTTCAGAGGAAGAAATTAAAAATATCTAAAATCATATAAAAAATGTTCTAAATCACTATTGATTAAAGAGACGCAGATCTAAACAACTCTGAGATACCACATCACACCTATCAGATTGACTAACATGACAGAACAGTTAGATGATAAATGTTAGAAAAGATGTGGAAGAGTTGCAACACTAATTTGTTGTTGGTGGAGCTGTAAGCTGATCCAACCATTGTGGCGAAGAAATTTGGAACTATGCCCAAAGGGTTACAAAAATGTGCATACCCTTTAACCTAGCAATATTGCTTCTAGGACTGTATCCCCAAGAGATCATATAAATGGAAAAGTGTCCCACATGTACAAAAATATTTATAGCAGCCCTTTTTGTAGTGGCCAAAATCTGGAAATCAAGGGGATGCCCATCAATTGGGGAATGGTTGAATAAATTATGGTATATGAATGCAATGGAATACTATTGTGCTATAAGAAATGATGAATAGAAAGACTTCAGAGAGGCCTGGAAAGACTTATATGAACTGATGCTGAGTGAAAGGAGCAGAACCAGGAGAACTTTGTGCACAGCAATGGCTACAGTGTGTGAGTGTTTTCTGGTAGACTTGGAACTTCATTGCAATGCAAGGACTTAAAAAAATTCCCAATGGTCTTTTAAGGCAAAATGCCTTCCATGCCCAGAGAAAGAACTTTGGAATTCAGTCTCAGAATGTAGCAGATCATTTTCTTTTGTATTACTCTTTGGTTTGTTATACTATTTCTCCCATTCATTTTAATTCTTCTACATAACATGACTATAGTGAAAGTGTATTGAATATGAATGTATGAACAGAACCTATATAAAATTGTATGCTGTCTCAATGAAGGAGGGGAAAGGGAGGGGGGAGGGAGGGGAAAATAATCTAAGTTATATGGTAGTGATTATAGAACACTTAAAACAAATAAAATTAATAAAATAAAAATCACCTACCCAGAAAAACTGAGTATAATACTTCAGGGAGAAAACATGGTCATTCAATGTAATGGAAGACTTTCAAGCTTTCTGGGTGAAAAGACCAGAGTTGAATTGAAAATTTCACTTTCAAAGACAAGAATCAAGAGAAGCATGATAAATTAAAGAGGAAAGAGAAATCATAAGGGACTTACTAAAGTTGGACTGTTTACATTCCTACATGAAAAGATAATATTTGTAACTCTTGCAACTTTTCTCAGTATTGGGGAGTTGGAGGGATTATATATGTATACATAGATAGATAGATAGATAGATAGATAGATAGATAGATAGATAGATAGATAGATAGATATAGACAGAGGGCACAGAGTAAGTTGAATAGGAAGGCATGATATCTAAAAAATAAAATTAAAGGGTGAAAGAGGAATATATTGGGAGAAGAAAGGGAGAAATGAATGGGGCAAATTATCACTCATAAAACAGGCAATAAAAAGCTTTTTCAGTGGTGAGGAAAGGGAGGAGGTGAGAGGGAAAAAGTCATGCTTACTCTCATCACATTTGACTTAAGGAGAGAATAACAAACACTCAATTTGGTATGAAAATCTATCTTACACTACAGGAATATAGGGGAGAAGGGAACAAGTGGGGTATGGGGGTGATGATAGAAGAGAGGGCAAATGGGAGGAGGGAGCATTTAGAAGTAAACACTTTTGGGGAGGGACAAGGTGAAAAGAGAGAATAAAATAAATGGGGGACAGTATAGGATGGAGGGAACTATACTTAGTCTTCCACAACATGACTATTATGGAAGTCTTTTGCATAACTACACATGTATAACCTATATTGAATTGCTTGCCTTCTCAGTGGGGATGGGTGGGGAGAGAGGAAGGGAGAGAAGTTGTAACTCAAAGTTTTAAAAACAAATGTTAAAAATTGTTTTGGCATGCAACTGGGAAATAAGAAATACAGGTAATGGGGTATAGAAATCTATCTTGCCCTACAAGAAAAGAGAGAAGATGGGAATAAGGGAAGGGAGGGGTGTGATAGAAGGGAGGACAGATTGGGGGAAAGGGTAATCAGAACGCATGGTGTCTTGAGGTGGGGGACAGGAGAGATGGGGAGAAAATTTGGAACTCAAAATCTTGTGGGAATAAATGTTGAAAACTAAAAATAAATGTTAATTTAAAAAAGAAAAACAAAAAGAAAAAAGAAGTTTTGGCAAAATACAGCATCCATTCCTATTAAAAAATGCTAGAGAGCATAGGAAAAAAAAGAAGCATTCCTTAAAATGAGAAGCACTATCTATCTAAAACCATCAGCAAGCATTATGTGTAATGGGTATATGCTGGAAACCTTCCCAGTAAGATCAGAGATGAAACAATGATGCCCATCATCACTACTATTATTCAATATAGTACTAGAAATGTTAGCTATAGCAATAAAATAAGAACAACTAATCAAATGAATTAGAGTCCACAATGAGGAAACAAAACTATTACACTTTGTAGATGATATGATGGTATACTTGGAAAACCCTAGTGAGTCAAATAAAAAAATTACTTGAAAGAATTAAAAATTTTAAGGAAGTTACAGGATATAAGATATACATAAATCATTAGCATTTCTATATATGACCAACAAAGCCAGTAGCAAGAGGTAGAAAGGGAAATTCCATTTAAAATAATTGTAAACAATATAAAATGGTTGGGAGTCTACTTGCTAAGACAATTCCAGAAACTGTATAAACACAATTACAAAACACTTTTCATACAATAAAATCAAATCTAAACAACTGGAAAAATATCAATTGTTCATGTGTAGGGCAAGCCAATATAATAAAAATGACAATTCTGCCTAATTTGCTTATTCAGTGCCATACCAATCAAACTACCAAAACCTAATTTGATCGTTAGAAAAAAATAACAACAAAATTCATCAAGAATATCAAAGGAAAGAAATGAAAAAAAGGAGGTGGACTAGCAATACTAGATCTCAAAATATAAAGCAGTAATCATCAAAACTATCCAGTATTGGCTAGGAAAGAGTGATGGATCACTGGAATAGAAAAAAAATCAGTTATAATTCAGGTTAGTGAACTATGTTGCAAACCGAAAAAGCACCTTGAATCTATCACAACTTTTCTGAGTACCATACATTTGAGAGTTAATTCCCCAAAATACTATACTCCTAAAGGGGCTTTGTGCTCTCCTCCTACCCTACCCCAACCTCTAAAACAGAATTTGAATATGATAGAATATTTCTTAAATTCAGAAACAAAGCTTTTTTCTCCCATGTCCTTTAGGTATAGCAAAGAATAGAATTCTGATTTAAATGGCATGTGCTTCCTTTAAATTCGAAGATGACATTGCCAGGCTACTGTTCTTTGCATGCACATTTTGACATTTCCTGAGAACATTGATAAATATGCCTTTTGTAAATATCTAACCATTATACAGATGTAGCAACAGTAATAACAATAATAATAGCTACTATTTTATAGTGTTTACTTTGTGTCAGATATACAATGTAACAATAGTAATAACAGTAGCAACAGTAATAGCAATAATAATAACTACTATTTTACAATGTTTACCTTGTGTCAGATACTGTGCTAAGCACTTTGCAATCATTACCTCATTTGACCCTAACAGGAGTCCTGGGAGGCGGGTGCTATTAGTATCCCTATTTTACAGTTGAGAAAAATGTACAACAAGATAATACTAATAATAATATCCTTCTCTATTTGCAAGATGTCTACCCAGGGTACAATCTGTGGTTGTTGAGTAAAATTTTGTATACATATACATACACACACATATAATATGTACATATAATATGCATATACACATTCATATGTATATATACATATATGTGAGCATATATAATATATATGCGTGTATACACATGTGTGTATACATGTATACACACGCATGACTATTTGGGGTTTTCTTGGCAAAGATACTGGAGTGGTTTGCCATTTCCTTCTCCCAATTCATTTTACAGGTGAAGAACGGAGGCAAACAGGGTTAAGCGACTTACCCAAGATCACTCAGCTACATAGGGTCTGAGAATGGATTGGAACTCAGGAAGATGAATCTTCCTGATTCCAAGTCCAGTCCTCTATTCACTGCACCACCTAGCTGGCATTTGTCTCCTAACTAATTAAGCTGACCAACTATAAACAACAAAATGAGTGATATAAAAGCAGTTCTCATTGCAGGCAGTGGAAAAATAGCAACACTGTTCTGTCCAAGGAGTTATAAGCTTGTCCTGTGCTGAGCTTGTCTTGGAAATCTTCATGACAGTAGGTCACAAATGCCACTAACCATATAGCTTATAGCTCTCTGAAGTTGTCTACTGTTCAGTATATGTGACAGAATAAAAAAAAAACATGTTAGTACTAGATTGGAAGCCCCATTCTCTAGTGTCTGCTTGGACCCCGTTATGAAACTAAGTTAAGCATTTTAATCCTAAAAGCACTACTGGTAGAACACCCACAGTGATCCTGATTTCCCATAATAGAGATTTATATTCCTAAACATAGTCTGGAATGGAGTGATTGGAAATATCTTCCCATTTCATCACCGGTAACTGCAGAGCTTTAGTTGAATACAAGCTCTGATTACTTACACAAAAAACGGTTAGGCAAATCGGCAGGAAGACAGGCAGTAAGGGAGAGATGCCAGGGGTAGAAAGCCACTATTGCTCCCTTCGTGACATTATAAAGTACAAAACGTACAGTTTACCACCCGCACCTTTGAGGCAATGGCCAATTATCCCAAAGTTATTGATCCTGTAATGCCAGTTTATGCCCTTGGAAAGATTAGTTTTAAAAGGAAAGAGTGGGCAAATACTTTAATGATAAAATCTGTACCATTAGAAAGTCAATTTCTTCCCCAAACCCAAAACTCCCCTTTCCCTATCTAGCTTAAAATTCCACTGCTAAAGGTTACTTTACTTGGATTTTGGAGGTCTCAGATTGTCAATTTCTTCAAATATCCTTTAGATGAGGAATGTCTTATGCTTTATTAGGTGCTATTACATTTACCGAACAGTTAGCATAATCATTTGCATCTATGTCAATTCTGTAACTGGTAGAACTGTTTCAGGATGGAATAAATAATAATAGCATATTTTTATGTACTATCTTTTCAGAGGGCA
Organism: Notamacropus eugenii; assembly: GCF_028372415.1. Taxonomy (NCBI): domain Eukaryota; kingdom Metazoa; phylum Chordata; class Mammalia; order Diprotodontia; family Macropodidae; genus Notamacropus; species Notamacropus eugenii. Next base: position 402,634,536 of record NC_092876.1, read on the forward strand.
AAGCATTTTCTTAACCACAGTCCTGTGAGATAGGTAATATATATGTCATTATAATCATTTATTCAGGTATGGAAACAAGTTCAGAGAATTCTATTCAACAAATACAGGGTGTCCCCAAAGACTTTGCACAGTCTTAGGCTTTAATAATTTAAAACTTTTGGGATACTCTATTTACCGAGTCGCTACTATATTCAAAGTGTGCAGGAATGAAGGGCACACATTACATAGTTTCTGCCTTTAATCAATCATTCTATCTCTTTCTGGGGTATGTGAACTTACAAAAAATAAACAAAAACTTTTCAACTATCTTTCTATATAAGTGACATCTTCTGTAATCTGATATATTTTATGCATCAAATCACATTGTTCTGAAGACTGGACCATAGATCTTCACCTGAATAACCAGGGGGCAGGCACACACACACACACACACACACACACACACAAGAGCCACTAGATTAGAGGGATACAATATGTACATGTTTAAGGAAATACAAACTTATTTGAAAAGAGAGAGCACTAGCAACTGGGGGGATAGAGGAAAGCTTAATTGGTACCAAAGGATTTAATTGTTTTTCCCACAGTCATACCTTTAAGGGTCAGAGTCTGGACTCAAGCCATATATTGTGATGACATGGCTTGTTCTCTTTTTTGTCTCTCCTCAAAGTCCTGCCATGAATTCTATATCAGACAGATAGTAGAAAGGAGGAGTACTCCCAAAACACACCAATTATTTCTGAATTTTGCTTGGGTCCATCCTTAGATTTAGATTCTCTTATTACTTCCGATGGTTTTTGGTTAATGGGCAAACCACATGTTTCTCCAAATCAGTGCTGTCCTTGATCTTAAGTGTAAACAATCCATCCTGGGATTCAAAGCAACTATTGGTATCAGAACCTTTGAACATCATTTTGGGCATGAGAATGATAAAAAATCAGAACCATTATCTTTGGAAAGAGCTCCCTCTTTACCCATCCTACACTGGTTTGTGGAAGTGAAGGGAAGTGAAGAAGATGTAAATATTATAAGGAAGACAAAGGCAGAAATACCATACCTAAATAAAGCTTGATTTTGGTTGGATTAGCCCTTTTAAATGATTTGACTTATTAAGTACAGTTACAGCTAGACTTTAACTTATTGTAATTTCCAAGTATCAAGGAGGTAGGTGATATTACTAGATTCATCTATTATAATAGAATTCCATTTCTTCAATCTTCCTTTTTCTCTGTTCCCCTTACAGAAAAGTAAGAAAAGGGGAAAATTTGATGAGAGAGGTTACAAATAAAATGCCACTATTCCATTCTACTTTCATTTCCTCTCTCTGCTTTTGGAAACAGCTGCCAAAATCCAATGCCTAGGCAAGCAATTTGAGAATTAAACAAAAAAGCTAGATCAAGTAGTTTTATTTATAGAGATTGTGCATGTGTGCCAACCCAGGAAAAGTGGAAACATAGCAGAATGCAGGCCACTTGTACCCCTGATTCCACTTTTGACTAACTCTCTGTCATCACGCAATAGATCCCTTCTCCTGTTTATAGTAGTTACCAGCAAGAATTATCTCATTTTCAGACTGTAGGAATTAGAATAAGGTTATGTTTCCATTTCTAGAGTAATGAGTGTACTTTACCAAGATGTCCAAGCAAATATTCTGAATATGAAACTCATCTTTACACAGAATTCAACGTTTGTGCTTTTCATGTTTATTTTAAGCCCTTCTTACCCTGGCTCCCATGGGTGCAAGTATTTCTGCTAAATTTTCAGTGCTTGTCTCCAATCTATATTTATTGCTGATTATTTCTCTTTTCAACTCTTTTGCTGGGGTTGAATTATTTCTATTTAAATTTTTAAGGGTAGTTTTTAAATGAGTCATTTGACAGAATTTTAAAACGAATCTTACCTATTTTTTGGGTCCAGTAAAAATGTTATCAATTCCATTGAGCATTTGCTACCCTTATCCCTGTCACTTTATTCCAGATTCCATTTTTCTATTGGATGTCAGCCCTTCTTCCTTTGAATACTGCTCATTCATTATTTATCTCTTTTATTCATTTTTGTTGCTGTTCCGTTGTTTCAGATGTGTCCAACTCTTTGTGATCCCATTTGGGTTCTCTTGGCAAAAATACTGGAATGCTTTGCCATTTCCTTCTCCAGATCATTTTATAGATGAGGAATGGAGGCAAACAGGGTTAAGTGACTTGCATGTCACACAGCTCGTAAATGTCTGAGGTCCAATTTGAACTCAGGAAGATAACTTCCTGATTGCAGATCCAGCATTCTATCCACTACTCCACCTAGGTCCCCACTGCATTCACTCCCTGGTTTGTGGACCATTTATTTATATACATGGCATTGTCTCTCTTTACATTCCATAAGGTCAAAGACCTTGTCTTATTCATCTTTGGTTTTCCTTCAAGCCAAACAATCTAGGATGCACTCAGTAATTATTTGCTGGGTAAAAATATTTATTTCATGGATTGAAATGATCTGTCTCCACTGGACATGGGAATTAATACTTAAAGGAGCATTATGGATCATCTATTCCAACCCTACTCCTTCCTCATTGTAGATGAAAAAACTGATAACAAGAGATTAAGCAACTTATCAAAGGTCCCATAAGGAATAAGCAAAGGCTTGGACTTAAACCCAATCCTCAAACATAATATTCACCACCCTTCCTACTATACCACACTTCCTTTATTTCAAGGTTTTTATAACATTATTCATATGTAAAGTTACCTAGAAAATACTTCATAGTTATATCTATAACTTGCTCAAAATAACAGAATAAACCTAACAAGAATTAGTGGGGAAATTTTTTATATAACAGCTTTCTTCTGAGTGACCTTTTCCATATAAATATATGACCTTGTACAGCCCTCACTCACTCAAAACAAAATCAACTGCAAGTCATGTCATCATTTCTTTGATGTCATGGTCTTCTTCAGAAACACAGGAGGACCACAACAGAAATATGCATAGAAGGAAAAAGTAGTCAAAACATCCTCGTATCTAGCCCAGATGACAGTGAACAATTGTATCCCTAAGAAGTTAAAAATGACTAGAATAACTTGTAAAGGACTAAAGTATTTTTGGAAATTTGGAGGTTACATATGTGTCCATTTGAATTATACTCTTTTTGAAGTCACAGTAATCCCAGCGTCCACTTAATCCTTTATATTTCCTTGTGTATCTCTTCAACAGAGAAAAGGATGTTTTGGTAATTAGTGCTACTGTGGCTGAAGCATCTCAAATTCATTGCACATTCAGGAGGCTTCTTGATTAGTTGTGACAACACATTTTGAGATGTGGCACATGGATCAATAGTTCCAGGTGGGGAAATGCCAAAATGTATCTGCAAAGTGTGTTCTGGAGGATTCCATTCTCTTTTGGAGACACTGGAGAGATCCTCATTGCACAGAGATATGAGCCTAAAGAAGACGCTATCCCCAAATAGACCTTTTATTGTTGTTCAGTCGCCATTCATCTATGTGCAACCCTTCAGGACCCCATGGGCCATACTGTCCTTGGGCTTTTGTTGGCAAAGATACTGCAGTGGTTTGCCATTTCTTTCTCTAACTGAGGCTATATTATTTGCCCAAGGTCACACAGCCAGTAAGTGTCTGAGGCTGGATTTGAACACAGGTTTTCCTGACTCCAGACCTCACTGAATCATCTAGCTTGCAACTAAAATACAATTTAAAAACAAGGACTTTTAAAAAACCATGTTGTTCTGTCATGTCCAACTTTTCATGGTCATTTGGACCATAGCGCTCCAGTGTTTGTCTGTGGACAAAGATACTGGAGAAGTCTGCCATTTCCTTTTCTAGTATATTAAGGCAAACAGAGGTTAAGTGACCTGTCCAGGGTCACACAGTTAATGTATGAGGTCATATTTGAACTCAGGTCTTTCTGACTCAAGGCCCAAAACTATCCAGTGAGCTCCCCAGATGCTTCTAAGAATATGTATGAGGGATCTTGATTAAGAATTACATTAGGAAACTTGCGTATCCCAGTCTTAAACTAGGCAGATTTCTTTTGTGCATAAATTTAAATATTTTACTTTGTATTCTTGCTTCATAAAAATATACATAAAATGTTTACATATATGTCATACATGTATGCATATAAACATGTACAGGGATATTTGTATTATATGTGTGTTACATGTGTGTCCATATACAGGCACACATATTGAATATATGTGTATATTATATTATTACACACAAAAAAAACCTCAAAGGAAAAACATTTGTGGTCTGGAATGTGCAGAGACAGGAGACTGAAGGGAACTAGAAAAGTAGATAGGAGTACTGGGCTAAGAATGCAAACACAGTAACAGCAGAAGAAGAAGACAGAGTCAGGTAATAATAATGATTCATGCTCATATAAGCCATTTGAAGTGCATTCCTTGCAATAACTCCTGTCAGGTAACAAGTACAAGTATTATTGCTCTCATTTTTCAAACCTTTCCAAAATTCATCTTCAGAATAAGGTTAAACTAGGTCACGTAGCTCAGTAAGAGAGAAAGTGGAGATTAGAACTCTGTTCTTATGACTCCAAACCCATTGTTCTTTTTCTACTATGTTACATCTTCCATCTAGAGGTAATTGGGTGTGACACCTTGGAACTCAAGGAGCCAAGGTAGTGAGACCCAGAATAAAACCAGTGTTCTTGGATGCTTGGGGTGACATTCTGTGACAAGGGGAATTTAGGTATTATTTAATTTAGGTATCCCTGAAGCCTGAAGGTGAAGTACCCTGAACAAATCCCAAGCTGAGGAGCTGGTACCCTGATCAGTAAGGTGTAGGGCCCATGTCCAGGTCATTCACAAATAGGTCTCCATTCCCTTTTCTCTTGCTAATTCAGAGCTAGAAAAATATCCCTGGAGGAGGAAAAGGAGGAATGGGAAAGGAAGAATTTTTTACACAGACATAGATCAGAAATAGTGTCTAGTCAGGTAGTTATGCTGTAATGCTGAGAAGAAATACTCAACAAGCTCACCAAGATAGCAATGTCATATATAGCCATATTTGGCTAAGATTTTACAGAATAGTCCTCAATTGAGCATTAAGCGAGTGAATAATGGGTTATTACATTGGAGCCTAAATGTGGATTGGAGGATGTGCTTGAAAAGTCTCTTTTAGGTGCACTGGGATAGTCAATAATCTAAAAATATTTATTAAGCTTGTAATATGTACCAGGCACTGTGCTAAGCACTGGAACTACAAAAAAGAAAGGGTTCCAGCATCCAAGGAGTTTATAATCTGATGAAAGAACATAATAAAAAAGAATTATAGTCTTGATTAAAAATAAATAAATATAGCCCATCAGAAGAAAGACATTATTGCCTGATAAACCTAATAAAGCAATGGAGATTACTCATATTCCTAAAGTAGAAACATCCCCAAAATATAGTATGCTATATAGTAGAGGTCTAGTAGAGAAATGGGAATAAATTTAAAAATCGTATCATATTAAAGTCAATCATCTTTTTTACCTGGGTGTGGGGAAATATTCCACAACTATTGAAGGAAGTAATATCTCATTTTACTGTGCCATAATTTCGAATGTCAAATGCAGTCAATAGGTATTAGGTCTGCACATCTATTTGTAATCAGAGATTAATATCTACAACAGATGATTTTAAAGCACATTTTGAATGTCTGTGCTTTCAAAACTATAGATCAGTTTTTTATAAGGAGGTGCTTTTGCATTCTTAAAAAATGAAGTCCAGTTGGATGGATTCCAAGATGACCCTTAATGGGATTTATACTAAACTCAACTCTGGAGCAAAAAGTTCTTTTGGTTTCCAATGTGAACATCTGTGACAAATACCAAAGAGCTTTGTTACCTAAAATGATGAGAAATCTTGAGAGCAAGCTCATCTTTACCAAGGCATATTCAGCCAAGGCAATGTGTCTTAACATGCGGTCCTTCAGGTACATAATTAGTCTCTCATAGATATGACAGATATAATTTCTGCACAAGATTGCTTCTCTGCCTTACTTATGCACTTGAATTAACTTTGTAAGAAAATCAGTTAACTAACTCCACAGTAATAGCTTTTTTTTTTCAAGTAGAGCAGTTAAGATGTCTGTTTCCTCTCCTCCTACATCTGTTCTGATAGTCTACTGAATATATTTGAATTATTTTAAGGATACACAATTAATTGACAGGCCACAAAAATCACCTGAAAGTATTGTGAACTCTAATTTTGAAGTTGGATCTACATAATAAAAGAGAAGTGAAAATTTCATACACTTATGCAGATCATTTCATAATTACAGAAAATAATGGCTTGTACTGAACCAGCTGTTTTGGCTGTCCATTATCAGGACCATTACTCCTGTATGTACTCCTTTGTTGCTCAGTTGTTTCAGTCAGGTCTGACTCTTCATGACTACATTTGGGGTTTTCTGGGCAAAGATACTGGAGTTGTTTGCCATTTTCTTTGCCAGCTCATTTTACAGTTGAGTAACTGAGGCAAACAGGGTTGAATGACTTGCCCAAGGTCACACAGTTAGAAAGTGTCTGAGTCTGCATTTGAACACAGAAAGATAAGTCTTCCTGACTGCAGGCCAAGCATTTTATTCACTTTGCTACCTAGCTGCCCTTATGTACTCCTATGAACATACAAAATGTAAGGAGATTATCTGACCAGTGTGATTTTAGGGGTACTGAAACTGACAAACATAACTCCTTAGTGACCCATTTTTTTGGAGAAAAACAAGGAGAAAGAATGGTACAGTGGAATGGAGCATCAACTCTTGAGTCAGGAAACCTGGATTCAAAGCTTTGGCATGTCATTTATCATCAGTTTCTTCAACTGTGAAATGTGGGAGATGGACTAGGTGACCTATAAAATCCTTCTGTCTATGATTCTACCTCTAAGAGTTGGAGAGGGCAAGGAAGGAGTAAAGAGAAAATGCATATTCATCCTTGAATGGAAAAATATAATTCACAATTTTTAATGAATTTATTGCTAGCAGGGACCTGGTGTAGAAATCCATTATTATTCATAAACATTTGAGTAGAGATTTTGATTCTTCTGGTAGGTATCTCTTATCTTTGAAGACCAAAAGGAGAGCCCTAAGAGAATAAGAAATGGTCTGGAATGAAGGTAATGGGGCAGGAGAGAATGAAGTTCTAATGGTTCAAGTTGGGCAATCTGGTGCATGGAGGGCCACGAACAAGCATTAAACATTATTAGGATACTAGACACCAATGAGAAAGCCAACAACATTTTAGAGAAGGGGAGGTCAGGGAAATGAATCAAAATGAATGTATACTTCATAATTTAAACTCAGACTAGCTCTGCCTATAATGATCATTTTCACTGTATATTTTTTCTTAGCTTTAGCTTGACTACATGGACCCAGACAGGGAATCACTGAAAAATTTTCCCCTTTTTACTGGCAGCAGAAAGATAATTAGTAGTATTTAAGAATGTGTATAGTAGCAATCCTAATAATTTCCCTCTGTGCTTATATATTATACCACCTTTTATCCTAAGATATAAAATAACTCAAAATAAAAGTTAGTTCTAAAGATCTTATTTTAGGGCTACTGGTTTTGTCCTTTTTGCCTTTCAATTTATAAACATTTATTAAATATTCACTTTGCATAGAAAGCTGTGCACATTCTAAAAGATATACAAAAGTATTGATAAGATGTCTTATAGAGTTTATAAAATCAATTCTATCCTAATAAGAGAAGAAATAAGTAATGTTCATAGGACATGAATTTTTCATCATGGGGAAGAGACTTCTATGGAAAAGGCATATGCAGCCCCAACAATATCTGACCTTCTACTACCCACAGGGCAGGCAATCCTGGGTGCTGAAGCAGCAAGGTACCTTGATGGAGAAACAAGGAGGAGGCATGTGTAAGGTAAGTAAAATCATCATCACCATCTCCCCTTATTACTTGATCGAGGTGGCCTATATCCCTATACCCAAAATCCTTGGGAATAGGAGTGTCCTAATGATTACCAATCCTGCTTCTAGTGTGGCCCTGTAGCCATCACTGAAGAAAAAAAATCACTTTGGGGAAGAGGTCCAACTATTTCAGACACCAAGTGCTGACCAGCAGGCACTGATGGACAGGTAAGTCCAAGAATCCTGAGTAGCATAACACTCCCTAGGCCATGGATCCTCCTTCAAGCAATATCTTTCAAATCAACACCCTGGCAAGCAACCCCCATGGAGATACCACCTGGCAATTGCTTCTAAAGTTGATGTAGCCATAGCTCCTGAAAATTTGGAAAAGAAAATCTATACCACCAGATCCCCTAGAACTATCCCAATATTCAATGAAAGAAACTCATAGGATTTTATCCATAGACATGACTTTAAAGATGATGATCTTCCTTTATTTTGTCCCTGTACCCTAAAGATAAGCAGATTTTTCCAAATAATTTGCAGTTGAAACCACCTGTGTATATTATCTTCCCCATTAGAATTTAAGCTCCTTGAGATCTTTGAGTCTTATCTTTCTATTTTCTCCCCAGAACACAGCAGAGTGCTTTGCATATATTAACTACTTCATAAATGCCTTTTCATTTCTTCGTTCCTTCTTTTCTGGACTTGTACAATTACCCACAACAATACAGCCAACACCATAGTAAGGAGACAACAGTCACTGCTGCCCTTTATGGAGAATGATCTCAACTAATCACAGAAAATCCAGAAGTAGATTGACTCTTCTTTGTGCCTTTGTTTTGCACAGGGCCTTTGGAATTGTGTCTACTCATTTTTTACCTGGCAAGCAGACTCACAGAATATTCCTTCTGTGGGGAATGCATGGATCACATGAACATAATTTCTAAGTGACACATAATGGAATCAGATAACTTATGTGAATTAATTTTTTATGATGGTTTCTTCTTTTAAATTGGGGAGAATACAAGATGGTGGAGTAGAAGGACAGACCGCCTTTAGTTCTCCCTCCATAGCGCACAAAATGTAAAAATGATTAAACAAATTCTAGAGCAGCAGAAGCCACAAAATGCCAGAGGGAAACAGATTTCCAGCCCAACACAGCTTGGAAGGCTGATAGGAAGTGCTCACCAGACTCAGAGCAGAGCATAGCCCATCATGGGCCATGCTGCACAGACAAGACTAGAATAGGCTTCAGGGTGCAGAATCATGGATAACAGGTGCAGTTCCCAGATTTCTCAACCCACAAATACCAAAGACAGCTTCAAAGGGCAGTAAGAAAGATCTTTCACCTGGGTGAGAGGGGAGTAAGGTCTGGACCCAGTCCCATTCCCAGGGCAGGATCAGTCACTGAAGCAGCAGTTTCTACTTTTAGAGACCTCAGTCTAAAGACCCTGGGGAAACTTAGCAGCTGATATGGGTTTCAGTCCTGAATGGCATCCTGGGATGAGGAGGAATATGAACATGGCAGAACTGATAGCTTCTGTAGAGAGGGAATCCTACTCACAGTTGCAGGGCAGAAAAGAGTGCTTCTGGTTACTCACAGAGCAGAGAACAGGCCAGGAGAGAAGTAAACTCCTCTCCCTTGATTGTGCCACCTTGGAGGAACTGAGAACTTGCAGGTCCCTAGAGGTATCTCAGAGAACAGCTGCACAAAACTTCTGAAGCCCAGGGTAATATACCCTCCACTTGACAAATGACTCAAAAGTCAAGTTACTGATTGGGAAAATGCCCAAAAAGGGAAAAATAAGACCATAGAAGGTTACTTTGTTGGTGAAAAGGTATTTTATCCCATCCTTTTGGACGAAGAAGAGCAAAGCATACCATCAGAGGAAGATAGTAAGGTAAATTCTTCTTCATCCCAAGCCTCCAAAAAATATGCAATGGTCTCAGGTCATGGAAGAGCTCAAAAAGGATTTCGAAAATCAAGTAAGACAGGTGGGGGAAAAATTAGGAAGAGAAATGAGAGTAATGCAAGAAAATCATGAAAAGCGAGTCAACAGCTTGCTAAAGGAGACCCAAAAAATGCTGAAGAAAATGACACCTTTAAAAACAGACTAGCCCAGATGGAAAAAGAGGTCCAAAAAGCCCATGAAGAGAACAATGCTTTAAAAAGAATAATTGCCCAAATGGAAAAGGATGTTCAAAAGCTCATTGAAGAAATTAGTTCTTTAAAACTTAGAGTGGAACAGATGGAAGATAATGACTTTATGAGAAACCAAGAAATTATGAAACAAAACCAAAAGAATGAAAAATAGAAGACAATGTGAAATATCTTACTGGAAAAACAACTGAACTGGAAAATAAGTCCAGGAGAGATAATTTCAAAATTATTGGTCTACCTGAAAACCATGATTAAAAAAAGAGCCTAGACATCATCTTCCAAAAATTATCAAGGAAAAATGACCTGATATTCTAGAACCAGAGGATAAAATAGACATGGAAAAAGTTCACTGATAACCTCCTGAAATAGATCCCAAAAGGAAAACTCTTAGGAATAGTTTAGCCAAATTCCAAAGTTCCTAAATCAAGGAGAAAATATTATAAGCAGTCAGAAAGAAACATTCAAGTATTGTGGAAATACAATCAGGATAACACAGGACTTAGCAGCTTCTACACTAAGGAATCAAAGGACTTGGAATATGATATTCAGAGGTCAGAGGAGATAGAATTAAAACTAAGAATCACCTACCCAGCAAAACTGACTATAACACTTCAGGGGAAAAAAAGAATTTCAATGAAATAGAGGACTTCCATGCATTCTTGTTGAAAAGACCAGAAATGAATAGAAAAATTTGACTTTCAAATGCAAGAATCAAAAGAAACATGAAAAGAGAGACAGTAAAGAGAACCTTAAGGAACTCATTAAAGTTGAACTGTTTACATTCCTAAGTGGAATGATTTTATTTGCAACTCATTAGTCCTTTCTCAATATTAGGGTAGTTAAAGGAAATATATGTATGTGTCTGTGTATGTATGTTTATATTATTATATATTTGTAGGTTTGCATGTGTATATGGGTCTATGTATATAAATATAGAAAGAGACAGATAGTGCAAGGTGAGATGAATATGAAGGAAGAATATCTAAAAAATAAAATTTACTATCGAGTGGTATGTATTAGGAGTAAGCAAAAGAGAGAGGTAAAATGTAGCAAATCTCACATAAAAGAGGCAAGAAAGAGCCTTTACAATGGAGTGGAAGAGGGGTGAGAAGAAAGGAAATTGATCCTTACTCTCATGGGATTTGGCCTAAGGAGGGAATAACACACACTCAATTGGATATGGAAATCTATTTTAGCCTATGGGAAGGCAAGGGGGAAGTGGATAGGAGAGGGAAGATAACAGAAGGAGAAGCAAATTGGGGAAAGGGATAATCAGAAGCAAACACTATTGTGGGAGGACAGGTCAAGGGAGAGAATGGAATAAAATGGAGGGCAGGACAGGACAGGGAAATATGGTCAATCTTTTACAACACAACTATTATGGAAGTGTTTTGCATTGTCACACATGTATGACCTATATTGAATTGATTGTTTTCTCAATGAGGGTGGGTGGGGAGTGAGGAAAGGAGAGAATATGGAATTCAAAGCTTTAATAATGAATGTCAAAAATTGTTTTAACATGCAACTGGAAAAGAAGACATATATGCAATGGGGTATAGAAATCTATTTTGCACTACAGGAAAATAGAGGGAAAGGGGATGACAGGAGGGGGGATAATAGAAGGGAAGAAAGATTGGAGAAATGGGTGAATAGGGTTCATGTTGTCCTGGGGTGGGGGGTGGGGAGAGATGGGGAGAAAATTTTGAATTCAAATTCTTGTAGAAGTAAATGTTGAGAACTGAAAAATAAATAAACTACATATTTAAAAATAAATGAATACATAACTAGATTTGGGAAAACATTGCTTATCAGATAAAATACCAGTCATTTATTTTAAGAATCAAGGTCTTCAATGATACAGTATCAACCTGCCCTTACAGATTTATTTCATTCTTCTCACCTTTACCCACCTAATTTTCTAGGTAAAATGGAGTACTGACTATTCCCTAATCTTAACCTTGCTCCCTTTCCTGTTCATCTTTCTACAAGTGAACGTCTGTACAACTATTAGTTTATCAATAAGTCAGTCACTGTGTTTAGTACTGGCATGAAAACACAAAATAGCAGTGTCTACCTTCAAGGCACTCACATTCTACTAATGAAGTCACGTACGGATACCATTATACAGAGAATAAATACAAAATGAATACAAAGAGATAGCATTTCTTCCACATCTCCACTCATTGAAATCATCAGATCATAGGATCACAGGTGGAGAGCTTGATAGGACTTTCAGTGGTCATTTAGTACAACTCTTTAATTGTACAGATTAGGGAAGTAAGACCCACACAATCCATTGAGGATCAAATCTGCTGACTGACAGCTGTTATACCAATCCTCTTAAAGTGATCTTCACTCATATAAGATGAGAAGATCATGGCTGGGAGGTCTCTAAGAGGTCATTTAATCCAATGCCATACTGCAGATAAGGAAACTGAGATACATAGAGATAAAGCAAGTTTCTCAAGGTCATGCAGTAAGTAGCTGAGGCTGGATTTGCATTTACTTACCATAATACTTTGTTGAGAACCCTCTATTTTTCTCATTGCACTCTACCTCATATCCTTATAACAGTATATGTGTTTAATCCTTCTAATTTAGATATAATTTCCTTGAATATAAGGGTAGTGAAATGGAAGGAAGAACAAATTTTGAGGTAGAAAACTTGGGTTCAAATTCCAGTTCTGTAAATTGTCATGTGTGTAAACTTGACAGTCACAACCTCTCTGGAGTTACAAGATAAAGTGATTGGACTTGATAACTTTAAAGACTAAAGTTATGATTATGAGATCATGTTATTTTTCTTCATTGTGCCCCAAATGCCTTGAACGTACTAAATGCTTAATCCATGCTAGTGGAATTAAACTGATTTGGATTGAATTCATTAATCTGTGAATGGATACCACAGTAAATTAAGAATAATTAGAACATATTATCCAGAGACCCCTCTGGACCTTCTCTCTAAGGAAAGTGGATAGAAATTGGACTCTTTAACAATTGTGTATGCTTCCAAAACACTCATATAGAGTATGAATGACGTAGTTATATACTTATTTTGTTGACTTCAATAAATCTAAGAGTTGGTTTCATGTTTAATAATAGTAATGTCAAGAGCAACGACTAACTCTATATTAATTACCATATTTCACGCATTTGGTAAGCACTTTTCAATTATTATCTCATTTGATCCTCAGAACCATCATGAAAGGTACGTGCTTTTAGTCTTCTCATTACACAGATGAGGAAGCTCAGGTAAACAGATATGAAATGACTTGCCAAGGATCACTCAGCTAGTAGGGATCTGGGTTCATATCTGAACTTCATTTCCTGAGTCCAGGACAAGTACTTCAACACAGTATTTAATCTTTAAATGTCCATACTAACCTTTGATTTTAGTTCAATCATGATTTTCTTGACAAGAAATTGTTCAGATAAAGGAATATACATCCTTACATTTTATAGACACACTTTCCCTGAAATCATTAATTTTTTTCTATGAAAACATTGCACTAGGCAAACCAAATCATGGGAATCAGGAGGCAGTTGCTTAGAAGTAAAGGAATGATGTCAAAAATGGATAATTAACTGATCAACCTTGCCAAAGGGTTTTACAGTGTTACAGGGGAATTTTATAATAATATATTGATGATCTTTGATAAACACCATGACTCAAGGTCAAATTCTATGCAGGGTATGTGTATATTTCTAGGAAATACATTCATATCTCTTAAAACCCTTAAAGGAGATAAAAAAGCTCTTAATTTTGCTTAGCTCTCAAACTGTTTGTTAGATGCTTTATCCTTTTCCAGCCTCATTCAGCCACATATGACAAGATCTCTTTCCAAGATAAATGATAGCCTATGTAACCCTGATTTGGTAAAGGACACATCTGAGGTATTACTTCGGATGATGGATAGTTAAAAACTTTACACTAAAAACAGATACATACATAATGGAGAAGTTATTTAAGAATAGATGATAAGTGGGAAATATCCAGTACTTCATAAATATTATGATCACAATTCATAGTATGAAAACTCATTAGTGGATTTCATGTGAATATATTACCCCCACACACCATGAAGGAGTGTTCCATTTCATTCTACTTAGTGTTGACAACAATAGTAATATGACATTTTACATTTCTCTGTTGAATCTCAGTGGCTTCAGCAGGGTCACATATTTGTAAGGATGGCCATTTGACTAAGGCATCTTTATAGTCATCATGATGATGATGATGATATTAACTCATTTTTCATTCATGTCCAACTCTTCATGACCCCTTTGGGGTTTTCTTGGCAAAGGTAGTGGAGTAGTTTGCCATTTCCTTCTCTGAGGATGGATTTGAAATAACTCTAGGCTCAGCACTTTATCCACTGAACCACCCAGTCACTCCTACGGTCACTAAGACAAAATCAGAAAAATTGCTGGGCTTGGAGTCCAAGGGCCTAACTTCAAGTCCCAGCTCTGTCACTTAATACCTTTATGAACTAGGGAAAGTCACTTAACTTTTCTGGGACTGTTGCCTCATCTGTAAAATAAGAAGGGATGTTCTAGATCATTTCTAAGGCACTTTGTAGCTTCCTATCTATGATCCTATGATCCTAGGAGCTATGGGAACTGTCACTGAAAAGGAAATCAACTTTTTTGATTGTCATCCTGCCAGCATTATCTAAAGCGGTATAGAGGAGCATCACCAAAGACAAACTGGGTTAGGTTTGAAACACTCTTAAGAAAGGAAGACAGATCTTAATATTTGGCAGGGAAGACTTTGATGAAGCAACATCAGCACCTTTAACTCCTTATCACATAACAAAAATAATGTAGAAAAGTAGTGCCTTCTAGTAAAGCAATTCACTGTGCTACTGACTCTTTAATCCTGAATGAATATAAGTTATAGCCACATCCTGGAAGAGTCAAATAATGACTGCTCTCAATATAAATTAAGCAGACATATGAGTCATTGGCACCAAAGTCATAATAGAGTTCAATCAGATCACTCTGCCATTCAAGAATGGAACTACATATAAAGTGAGACTATAAGAATGAGTCCAAGAGTCAATGAAAGCTAAGTCTCATTCTACATCTTTCCAGTATAATGTTTTTGTTTACTGTTTATATTTGGAAGAAACATGTCATTTGTTTGCTTTATTTTTGTTCGTTCTTGTATACGTCCTGGAATTTGCCTCACTTTCAAAATATCTATGCTAGTTCTTTATAGTAGGTTTATGATGTATAGCCACAAAGAGAAATGGAGCATTAGGATAAATAATCCAGATAAATCCTATCATAGTAATTATTTACTTGGAATGTCAAGAGAATTGAAGCAAAAGACTATTTGGATTTGCATAATCCAGGAAATCCCATTAGTTTTTAACTCATTAATTAAAATACTTTGTGGAACAAGGTTTGGAAGGGATCATCGAAAAGCAACCTATGTCATCTTCCCTTGTCTCTGAAAGGAGTAAGAAACAATTCCAAATCAATAGTTATCCACTATTTTAAAATAAATTCTAGAGATTTCTGAGCTTTCCCATTTTTGTAGCCCTTAAAAGAATTCCTTTTTAGATTTCACCTAAATCACACCTAATTCATCTTTATTTCATGGCCTAATAGGCTTCTTTCCACAGATATGAAGAAAGGTTGCTCCACTTGATCTAATCAATAGGACAATGCTTTCCACTTTGTTTCTTCAATACTGTTGTTGTTACTGTTCAATAATTTCAGGAGCGTCCAACTCTTTATTTGGAGTTTTCTTGGCAAAGATCCTGGAGCAGTTTGCCATTTCTTTCTCTAACTCATGGTCACATAGCTAATGTCTGAGGTGGAATTGGAATTCAAGTCTTCCTGACTCCAGGTCTGGTGCTTTATCCAGTGCACCACTTAGCTGCCCTTTCATCAATACTAACAATGGCCAAACTGGATAGTTGTTGTTGCTCTGTATCCTTCATTTTGGAAGAGGACCAGTGACATCGTGGGGTGATCTTGACTCACTCATGATTTGTATTTAAGTGGGGCAGAGTTGCACAAAGTCATCAGCTTCCCTTTGTTCCAGAGTCATTGAAGTCCACTGAGAAGACAGAAGTCAAGACGACTGGCAATGGTTCAGCATAAAGGTCTCTCAATGCATCCTGGACCATCTCCAGTAATCCTGAAGAATATCTGGTCACTGGATTCAAATGGCTCTGGAGGAAAAGTGAGGCTGGTGACCTGCACAGCCCTCCCTCACTCAAAACAAAGTCAAGTGCAAGTCATGTCATCATTTCTCTAATGGCATGGTCTTCGGCAACGAAGGACCAATGCAAAATGACCTTAGCATCTTTGATGTCTAATCAAGCTCTAAGCACTCCAGCAGATTTTGTACAGAACATGGTCCTTGTACAAAAGTAAATTGCCACTAAATTGCCTTCATCATCATCATCATCACCATCACCATTACCATCACAACTACAATATATCACAATATATAGCATTTTAAGTTTTGCAAAACACTTTATTTCATTAATGCTTGTTGTAATACTGTGAGGGATGTAAGTACTCATAACAGGAGGTAAATGTTACAGAATGTCATAGATGGAAAAATAACTTAGGAACTATCTAATCCATCTCATTATGCAGATAAGGAAACAGAAACACAAAAAAGTCCAGTAATTTGAACAAAGTTATGCAAATCATTAGTGAGAGAGCCACAACTAGAAATCACTTTTCTATTTTGTTATTTCAATATTCCTATCCTTATACAAACAACCGTTGTAGTAGCTTGTAGTGCTACAAAGACCAGTATCAAGTAGAACATGATAATCTAAGGGCAAAAAAGACATGGTTTGTGTAGTGACTTCCTTTATACCTTGAGTTCAGTTATTCAAGCCACCCTATCTCCAGTTGAAAAGTTACATCATAAGATTTACATGAACTGATTCAAAGTGAAGTAAGCAGAGCCAAGAAAAGAATGCAAACAATGATTACAACAAAGAAAATAGAAACCACAACAAAATAAAAGAAATTTAATGTCCTGAAATTGTAAAATGTTTGCTTAGCTCCAAAGAAGAGATAATGGAAACTACCTTTCTCTAACTCCTTTCAGAAGTGAGAGGTCCGGAATATTACATATAATAGACTTTTTTGATGAATAATCAATCCTCCTAATTTTTTCCCCATATTCCACTTTAAAAAAGTTTTTACTGTGAGGGAGGCCCCTCTAAAAGGAGAAGAGGAGGGATATCGGGGAAATTATAAAAGCAAAATATATTAACAAAATTTATTCTTAGAAAAGTTATATCATATGGCCAAATCAACTCACTCCATATTAGAAACCATATCTTGAAATATCTCTTGGGATTTTTTTTCTAAGACACCCTACTTACGGAGTCCTCTTCTATTTGAATAGTAAATAACAACAACTCACATCCAATATCTGGCCTCAGCTTTTTGTCGTATTCTCTTAGCAACTTGTTGAGTATAAGAGTCACATCAGTGTCTTGAGTTTTTGGAGCCAGGACCCACTTTTGGTTATAAGACAGATCTTCATATTCATCATCTTCAATCTTTCTAGACCTGTAATGAAAATTTAAATGAGGCATATAAATAGAATATAGCTGTTTCTTTCCCTGTTGATAGGTCTTACATTTTCTAGCCTATGAACTATTTGAGGGGATAAGTAGAAGAAAAGAGAAAAGTGAACCATGGGTACAATTAATTCCAGCTGCTGCTGCTTTCCAGTCAATGAGAGAGGGAGGACCTCACAGGAGACATGGAAAGAATGGGACTGCTCATAATGTTTCTATCTCCTTTTAGTGAATTATTTTATGTAAATAAGGATCACCTGACCAGAACAGAACTATGGGAGAAATCCTGTTCTAAAGATGACCACTAAAACATCCAGCCCATAGAATACTTTAGGATTACTAACCACCAGTTTTTTTCTGCACCACACTTTGAAAGCCAATGTTTGAGAATTCAATCTGACTAAAGTGAGCTCTGGAGGAATAACCATTTCTAAGAGTTTTTTTTTTTTTGCAAGGTTTCTCAGCTATAATTTTCATTGTTTTTCCCCCAAAGACAACATTTATTGCTGAAGCTAAGAATAGTCTGCTCAGGCTTTACCAATTGAAAATAATTGGGTAAACAGTTTCACTCCATTACTTCTCCCTGCAACTGGAATCAGAGAATTTATGCAGATATACTTGTGTTATAGGATTGGCATTTTTTTCCCCTCCCAGTCTTTCTCATAATAGCTAACTTGTAATAGAGTTCTTGGGGAGGAAGAATCTTCTGGAAGCATTACTTGGTCCTTCCAACACACAAACTGATTCATCTCTTGCACAGCAGGCTAATAAGGATATTAAAAATTTAACCATTTTAATACATTTTGATCATTTGGGTCCATTAATAAATGAATATATCCTCAAAAGAAGACTGCACTAGACTTTGAGAATACATTGTACTCTGTAGGTTAGTACTGTGAAGCAGCTAGATACATATTCGATCTAACCCAATGCAGTCGTGTCCATAAATTGACTATTATGTCCAGGCCCTGGCCAGGCAGTATGGATACAAAGATGAAAATAAGATAGTCCCTGCCCTAAAAAAGCTGAATTTCTAGGGAGTAAAAGTGAGCATGAGAGCCAACATATACACAGATCCAAATACAAGAAAATGTGAAAGGAGCTGAGACTGCTGATAAAAGGAGGGGGGGGACACAAAAGGCTTCCTACAAGTTGAAGGAACCCAAGTACATAAGGAAAATTATCTCAGAGTAAGTAATTTATTTTCTGTGTACTTGTCTATTAAAAAATGTAACAATGTAGGGCTTTAAAAAGAATAGATTTTGCTGTCATCTTAAAGTGGATGTTTTCAAATGGATTTCCATTTAGCATGCACAAATAGATAGAAAAAATAAATATTAAATAAATTATTTAATTGGACCTGATTTTTCTTTTCCTTCCCAGCACCTACATGCGTGTGTGCATGTGTGTGTGCATGTGCATGTATGTGTGTGTGCATGTATATGTCTGTGTGTGTGTGATCCTTACACAGCATGGCATTAGAAATAATAGTAGGAGCCCTGGTGGATTTGTCTTGAGTTACAGTTCTCGAATGTCATTTTGTTTAGATTTTGTCTGTGGAAGATTTCATAGCTTCCTCACCTCAAGATATGTATTCATATGGCTGGGGTTTTTTTAAATTTTTTTTTAGTTTTTAACACTCACTTCCATAAATTTTTTTGAGTTTTAAGTTTTCTCTGCCAGCCTCCCCTCTCCCCTCCCAAGATGGCAAGCATTCTGATATGTTGTACATATATGTTCTTATTAAACATAATTTCATATTAGCATATGACTGTTCTTGCTAGATACATGTTAATAAACACAATTATTATTGACTGAATTATCCATATATACAGAGAGTGGAAATGTCACACCATGTGACTAATAAGAAAGGGTGTATATATGTATGTCTATGTGTGTGTGTACGTGTGTGTGTAGATGTATATAAACATGGAAATAAAATTCCATTTGCTTTTGCTTTAAAAATACAACATATGACATTCTAAAATCTTGTATTTTGTATATTATATATTAAAGCAATAATCATTTTCCTAATTTAAGCTTACTTAGGTGAATATTTAAAACAATATTTATTCCTTGACCTCATATTTACCAAACGTTGGTGACAGGATGTCAAATACTTGGTGGAAGGTTTGAGGAATTTGACCAAGGACTGAAAAAAATGGCTATGCATGAGACAAAATGTATAATATTCAAATAAAGTACATAATTTAAAGTTTACTATTATACTAAATAATTTATGCAACCTTTCTACATATTTTAAGTAATGGTATTAAATTTATAAGTATGTTTCACCTTTAAAAGAAAATTGTCCCTGTTATTGAGGGATATTAAATTTACTGTCTCATAGAAATCAACAGGGTACATGGTATAGTGGTTGGGTAAGTATAGTGATTTGGGATGCCATTAACCCTTGAAGAGCTTAGAAGATCCTGAAAGGATTATAGGTTCATAGAACCATCCAGTTCAGGGGTGAGGAATCTGCAGCCTCGGGGCAACATATGATCCTCTAAGTCCTCAAGTGTAACCCTTTGACTAAATCCAAACTTCACAAAATAAATCTTCTTAATAAAAGAATTTGTTCTGTAAAACTTGTACTCTTCAAAAAGTCACACCCAATGACTTAGAAGACCACATGTGGCCTCAAGTCTGCAGGTTTACCACCTCTGATTCTAGTCCAATACCTTTATATTATGAAGGAAGAAACTAATGCCCAGAGAGGCTAGTTGACTTAGCTAATATGGCTTAGTAAGAATCAGAATTTGAGGTGAGGTTTAAATCCAGGTTTCCTTTCTTCAGAGTCAAGTCTCTTTCCATTGCACCAAAGGACAAGAACATTTCTCAGATGTTTGACTGGAAGAATGAGAGTTCTATTTGTCCTCTCTCCCCCAACCTTCTCTCTTCTCCCTCATTTATAATTGTGAACACAAGCATGTCTGTGTATCATATATATTAGTCAAAATAAATTTATATTTAACTATCTCTTTGGTGAGTTTTAGATGGATTAATGAGGTTTATAGTTATATATTCTATTATGACTTTTTTAGAAATTATATAGACATGGTTTTAGTCTCTTAAAAATTCTACTCAGATAGTACTTATAGTAAGCCTAATTCTCCCTCTGGTGGTAAGGAGAAAGAGTAGGTTATCATAAAACTTTGGAGAGTGATTCTCCAAGTGTTTGTGTTTGTATTTGTGTATGAGTGTGTGTGTGTGTGTGGGGGGGGGGATGACAAAGAGATTGAGGCAGTGTAGAAAGAAGCAAGAATAATGCTTTCCTTCCAAATCCACAATCACATATACAATTATCATATGGCATTGATAAATTGTAATTAAATCTGTATAGCTCTACATGATGGCAGTCTATGTACTTGATTTTCCTGCCACAAGATCAGTCAGAACTGTTTCTCTCCCTGTCCCGGTTGCCCATGACAATTGCATTGGCTATTTTAGAAGGTAAGGTTTAAGGACTGTTTGATCCAAAGTCAAAGGAATTATTCTCCCCTTGAGGAAAGACTGAGATTGGTGGGAGGGAAGAAACTAGAGGATGAAATATAGGTAAAGAGGATGTGTTCCCTGGAAGGCAGTTACCAGGTTTTCTGACTTGGGCTTTGCCAGGAACAGGGGAGAAAATCATTCTTGCTATGCACGGCTAGGATTTTCTTACAGTCTTGCTCTAGTAAAATTTTGCAAGAAATTTCAAAGGATGGCTGTTGCTGGCCATAGGTGGGAGTGAAAGTAAGGAAATAGAGTAACCTTTTAATTCTAGTCAGTCAGGTTATGTACATTATTAAATTGTGTTTTATTACTTGTCTTACTGGCTACTAAACATCATTTGTGTAATTTATGGTCTTAAAAATAAGTAAATGATTAAAAATTAGTAATATGCTATCAGTTGACTGTTTAACAGAATTTGTTTTAATATCTTATACATCAACTGTAAGACTAAAGACGATAATGAAGCATCATTCCTGAAAACTTTTTTTAAAAGCCTTCAAAAGCAGATTGTCTTGGCTTTTCCAAACTATAACCAAGGTGTTTGAGATTGTGGTTACTTTCTTTATGATGGTCAAGCTACTTTATTTCAAGATGTCAAGGGTCCATCTTCCCTGTCCCCAGTCCCAAGATATAAATGCAGAGAACTACAACTGTAGACATCTTTTCCAGGGAATTTCTAAGAGAGACAAGTATTCTGAGGTGACCACTAGGAAGTGCGAAAAAAGAAGCAGATGGGTGTGATAACAGTTATAAAAGAGAACCTAAATTCATCTGCTTTTATTTGACCATCATACTAACTCCAAAAGATTGTAAATCACTTTCAAGAGGAATATATAAAGTGCTAATCATCCTGATAGGATGTAAAGCATAAACCGAAGACTAACACATGAGACTCAAGCAGAAGAACAATGCCTTAACTGCAGGACCTTGGAAAAAATTCTTCCCCTTCCCCATATACAAGGTGACATGTTGGTTTTCTCAAAGACATAGAAACATTTGAAAGCTCAGTTTTAAATTAGACAAAAATGAAAATTGTCATTCTGTATAGGACCTCTATTTTAATGATCTTATTCAAGGAACCTATACAAAATTTAGTCAAGTAAATTTTATAGTAATCAGTTTGTCTTAGAAGGGTGGTAATGTGGAAAGACCCAAGGAATCCATGGTTTAAGTCAGATATATATGGGTGGAGAAAGTGTTGAGGAAAGTTTTTATAGAGGGAGGTAGAGATAATAACCCATGTTTTCCAGTCTTTTCATCAGGGTGTCAAAAGAAATTGAGGAAATGCCTCACCAAGGTAGAACTCTCCCTCCTACATAGCCCCAGTGGTGTACTTATAAGAAGACATGGAAAAGATTCCTATAAGATAGGTAATTATTGTCCTGGAGGAAATATTCTCATTACTGAACTCATAGAACTAGGTGATTAGTTATAAAAAAAAAAGTATATAAATGCTGTATACATCCAAAGAGCAGAGAGCAAGGAAAACATAGGAAAATACAATATTCAATATAATGAGTTCCATGAATACAACATTCAACATAAATTATATGACAATCACAGGAGGATCTAGCTAAATATGCTTTCCTAATAGATTTTACTTCAGAATCTCAGATTGAAATGTAACAAGCAAATATCTGTCTGTTTCCCTGTCTCTGCCTCCACAAAAGTAAATGCTGATGTACGGTCTCAGACACTCTTCTTTCACAGCCATCACTTGGCTTTAGTGGAAAGACAGAAAAGAGACATATGTCTCAATGATAAAGTTTTCTGTGAGTCACTGGTTGAATATTCCTTTTTAGGAACAGCATATGAAATTGGTATTACACCTGGACTTCTGGGAAGAAAGGGAAACAGGGATTTTTTTTTTCTTTTGGGAAAGCTAAATCTTTGGTTTCTGTGGTAGATACAAAAAGAGAGCAACTTTAGTCCTCAGATTTTTTTTGTTTGTTTTCAAATAATTTTTTGAGTAAGGATTCTTATGTTAAAATTTTATAGACAGAAATTAAGAATAATAGAAATCAGTTTTTGTCAATAAAAGATAATTTTAGTGCTTTTTCCAAGTTATTCCATTTCTGCAAATGAAATTCAGAATATCAGAAAGTGACAAGTTAAACACATATGTTTGGTGTGGAGGAGTAGCTAAACAGAAATATTTCCTGGGAAGGAGATTCTAGCATCTCCATGTTTGGCTTTGAAATTGTATCCTAAAGGAGGCTATTTCATCAGGAATTCTAGCCAAATAATTAAATGTTGGAATATGCACAGAAGTCAGAGGGAAGAAAACACCCTTGGAGGTCATAAAAGGGTTGCCCTGCAGACCCCATTTGTGGTGGAAGCAAGACTTTCTTTTTTTTCCCTGATTTATAACCAAATCTGTTGTCATTACTGCAGCCTGAATTTAACTCTTCTGCTACTCTCCAGTTTATTGGGAAGAACTTATTTAGTTAGCTTCACAATGTAGTCAGATTAGGGCACACAGTTCTATGAAGGAAACACAGAAAATGTTTACACTTGGAACCCTATCGCTTCCTTGGCAAATGTAATAGCATCCTTCCCAGAATAGGAAAAGAGGGAGCAGGGAGGTGAGAGGACTGAAGGAAGTGTGGTGAGTGTATTTGGGGACAACTGGTGAGGGGAATACCTCAGAAAAAGGCTGACTCAACTGTGTCTCTCCTTTCCCTTGTCACTCAAAATGGGACAGAGTTCTTCATCCGTTTTCCCCCTCTAGGGTGGTAATACAGATTCAGAGCAACTGATACGACCCAGGATGAGGAAAGAATGTGGGGGGAGAGCAGCAGACTTTTCCTTCCGACCTCTGAGAAGGAAAATCAAGTATTTGCTGCCAATCTTGGGTTGTTCAAACCCCTAAATTCCTTCTCCATTTTTGGAAGAGTCAAGTAATTCAGGAGTCAGCAACATTGTGGGCCAAGGTTGCAGCTGACTCCCTTGGAGAAGAAGGTACTGAGCTAGAAAGGGGGTGATGGAGCGATGAAAAGGTTTGTTTTTTTTTTAATTGTTTCCAAAGTGGAGATTTGATCTCCTTACGCTCACAGTCAGCGAGCAAGCTTACAAGGCTAACTAAGATCAGAAAAGCCCGACAAAAAGCACTAATGTGGGACAGCAGAGCCGGGGATTCCAACCAGGATTTCCCTCTGCTTCCACCATCAGCCCCTGCCCCAAACCCTCCACACTCTCCTTCTAGGGACAGTCCTCATAGATTCCCGACGCCCAGAAAAGATCCCCCCTCTGGAAAACCCGGAAAGAATCCCCCGGAGCAGGCTTACCGTGCGTGGAGCTCGGAGAGGAGACAGAAGAGCACCAGCAGCTTAGGGGCCATGGTTTAAGAAGCGGTGCTTTCCAGGTAGATGGAGCTGGGTGCGAGAAATGCGGCAGAACTGAACTGAGAGATAGTGAGGAGATAAGGGGAGGGGCAGTGAGGTGATAATCGGAGTGGGGGAAAGAGGTGAAGTGAGTCCGGTGTTGCGGGGAGTCTGTGCACACCCCCTATTTCTTCTCTGCAGCTCTCTTCACCTTGCTTGACAAGATCAGCACTCAGCTTTCCCGATGCAAGTGTAGACAGGGCTTCCTTGGATCTGACAGGTGTGAAGGGTCTACTGGGGCTTTAGCCTTTTCCTTCCAATGCTCCCAGCCCCCCCACCCCCACCCCCTCTGCTTCTCTCACCTCCCCACTGCCCCTCAACAGTCAGCCAATTGTATGCAAAGCCGTTCCTGTTTATCCGCGAGGCGTGAACCCTGAGCCCAGATCCCAGCCCGAAGGAGATTCCCGAGGCTCTGGGGAGTCGGGCAACTGGGGCGCCGAGCCCCTAGGTGAAGCACCTGTTCTCCACCCAGGAGGAGAGGCAACTGGGACTGCGGGAGCCGAAGAGAAGACAGCAGCAGCGGCTGCGGTGGTAACAGCAGCAAGGCACCAGTATCGAAAATCAGCAAGGGGAGCCCCCCACAGACCCACGCGCAACCGAGTTCCCAGTAGCACTTGGCTCGGAGCCCGGGCCAACAGGTATTCCCTGATCGAGTGGAACTGCTGCCGGGTGGACTTGCCTTTAGAAGTGAGGACTCTGACAGGCACGCGCGCGCAAGCACACACACACACACACACACACACACACACACACACTTAATAATAACGAAAAAGACTCTCCTGCTAGCCACGCTCCCAAACCAAAATATAGGCACCTCCCCCACTGCGATTCAATCAGTATTAATGTGCCAGTCTCCTAAGGAAGGAAGGCAGCAGCAGCCTCGATTGCTGGGTTCACCAGGTTGGTACCATCCTAAGCGACCCAGCGGATGGAGTTAGCTCTCAGCTGCAAGAGATTTTTGAAAGAATTGCTTGCTCATTCATAATCCCCCCTGAGGCGGGCACCGGTGCAGTGTATGATTTGAGTACTTGGGTGAGGAGGGGGGTCAGTAAATATCAGTAAAGGGAACCTCCTTGTAAACTCTGTAAGATCCAATTCTGCCTCCAGCATTTCGAGTTTGATGTGGGTCGAGAAGGGGAAGAGGACGAGGGACTGTAAGGAAGAGGAGAACTGGAAATCAGCGGAGAAGAAAAAGAGGACGACAAGTAGGGCTTTTACTTTCTCCTGAAAAGCTGGTGTGCCAGTTGGATTTGTTTTTCTGATTATTGTCACTGAAGTGTCTACGATGGTGACATTTCTTCATATGTCCCATGGCTATTCTCATGTGTTTCCCCTCCCTTCTTTTCTCTACCTCGTTCCCCAAATCCCATCCTCATTCATAAATACTATTCCGAAATTTACCCAGTTTGCCTCTTCTAGATGAAAAGACTAGTTTACCTGTATGTTCCTCCATGTCTACAACACCTTGGTGACAAAATAAGCATCCACTAGGCTCTCTTCCCTAACACCCCATCCCCTTGCACCCCAGTGTATTTAGCTGTCTTTTCTCCGTTTGCAAATATCTTCTTTACTAGGAAGCTGAGTAACACAGTTTGTTTGGGGATGCACCCAAAGTGATGATTTGCTGACAGCAGAGGCAGCAGGGATTAGTGACACATGTCTCAAAAGTCTCCCTAGGTTTGATTGACTCTATATAGGAAACTAATACTCTACTTTTTGCCCAAGTGACTGGGATGGCCCCAAGGTTTTAAAACAGGGTCTTTAAGAAGTGTTTTGGGAAGACAACCTAAAAGATGTGCCTTAGATAAAAGAAAGATGAATGTATATTTTTAGGACATGGGATCATTTGACCTTGGGGATGAATATTGAAGGAAGGTTAGCAAGGGAAAGGGAAAGGAAAGAGAGATGCAGAAACGAAGGAAACATATCTGAAAGATGGGTTTAGTGGTTAAAAAAAAAAAAGATAATCCTTAAAACATTTTTTATAAGAAGAAATGTACTAATTACTCATATACTAAAATGTAATTCTATATATAAAGACAGGACATTGAATTTTAAAAAGTTGCTTTATGATGACACATCAGAAAGTTAGTGTTCTCTGCTACTAGAGTAGTTGTCTTCAACTTTATTATGATCTTGAAATTTAAGCTCTGGTAATACATAATTCTTTGAGCCTCATATTTAAGGCACTCTGCTCCATGGAACTGTATGGATTGAAAATATATAACATTCCCACCCTAAAAACACTGTCCACATCTTCTTGAAAGAGAATTTAAATTTGAAAGAATTGGGAAAAAAAGTTCAAGTTGAAAGATTTAAGGATTATTTTCCTTTTGCTTTGCCCCTGAATTATCTGCAATGATATTCGAAACAAGAACAGTGTAAAAGTGAAACCTGAAGTTTTGTTTAAAGTTTTTGTTTTGTCTTATCCTACTTTGTACTTTAGTTAGATAAATGGAGTTGTTAACCTTCCAATGCATTTCTGCTAGCTCCCTCCTCCAAACATTTGCTCGTGCTACACACATACACACACACACACACACACACATACACACACTACTTTCTGCCTTATACACACACATATACACATACACATTATACACACATATATCTATGTGTATCTATGTGTGTATGCATATGTATGTATATATGTATATGTATGTATATATATACACACACACATACATATATGCCTTTTTGTTGCTGTTGAGTCATTTTCAGATGTCTGACATTTTGTGATCCCATTTAAAGTTTTCTTGGCAGAGATACTGGAGTGGTTTGCCATTTCCTTCTCCAGCTAACTTTATATATTAGGAAACTTAGGCAAATGGAATTAAGTGACTTGCTTTCAGGACAGCTAAGCTGTGCAGTCCATGGAGTGCTGAGCATGGAGTCAGGAAGACTCCTCTTCCATATTCAGAGACTTATTAGCTGTGTGACCTTGGGCAAGTCATTTGACCCTGAACTGGAGAAGGAGACGGCCAACCACTCCAGTATCTCTGCCTAGAAAACTCCAAATGGGGTTACTAAGAGTTGCACAGGCCTGAACAACAACAAAATGTATGCTTTATTTTGTAAGCATATAGTGATGTTTTCATAAAATCTTTTTTCTTCGTTCATCAGTTCCAGGGTCCATTAATAGAATGTAAGCTCTATGAAGTCAGGGACTGAACCATTATTTGTATTCTCTACATAATGCAATAGTGTTTTGTACATTGTAGACATAGAATGAATATTTGTTCAATAAACTAACAAATGCTGTTTCTACAAACTAGAGTGTAAGGATAATTGCTCCTCCACCATCACTATAATGCTAGCACATTAGAAGAACCTCATTTCTCCCCAGCTAAACTAAGCAATTTGCTGTCCCTGGTCTCCTGCCTCTGTGAAGTTCTCTGGAGCCTTTTGCTCTGGCTCCTCATGTTTAGTGAATCTTGAACTTCTTTCTCATCTCAATTCAGATATCTTACAAAATAAGACTATTCTGATTCCCTTGTTACTCAAATTGTATTAACTTACCTTCCCTAACATTCATAGAAAGTTAGCTTCCTGTAAGTAGGGCTTTTCTTTGAATCCCTAAGTGACTATCAAAATTATTTGTATACAGCTGGTGCTTAAATGTTGACTGTTTGACATTTTAGGCTTTACAAATGTTCATCCAGTTGGAAACTCATAAATACTTGGGTCTAATTCTTCATATTGACAATTAGATGGAGGCAGAAATTGCATTTTTCTTCTAGAAAATTCATTAATTCCACGAATCATGTTAGCTTGATTTCCCTCCCCTCTCCCCTTCTGCAATTGATTTGTGTATAATTCATAAATCTTAGAGTCCCTTCCCAGGAGCTCTTCAAAATCATCGTTCCTTTGCAGAAGACAGGAATGTGACTTTTCAATTTCCAATAAGTACCTGATCAGCTTCATAGGAATGAATATTCCCTGCCACTTATAAGTTTGATCAAATAATTCGAGAATTAAAGAGAGATCCTAGCCAAGCTCCTCTAGAGACATCAGTGTGACAGTCAAGAAATGTCCAAACAGGAGCTGTCAGACTTTGATTCATTGTCTTCCTTGACCAGCTGTATTTTTTTTCCCCTTGAGCATGCGCGGCTGTAATTTCCTCTCCCCTTCCTGAGCATCCCCCCCACCTTCACTCGTGGAGACACAGCAAGGCCTCGGGTACCTTAAATGCACGAGTGATTGCTGTGCACTGAGTCCTTATTTTAACTCTGTAAGAGAGGACAATGAGTGGGATTTCAATTTTTTTCATTGCTATGGAACTAATCACAGATGTATTTAATCAGAATGGAGCTGGGGACTATGGGGGAGGGGAGACAGTGGAGGTATTACACCCGTTTGTACAAAGACAACATATAAACATCCTCACACTGACGTGCATACCCTTTAAAATGTTTGAAATTCAGCCCTGCAAAGAACACTTCTCCCACGATGTTTATGCTCTGAGTTTTGCCCCAAAGCAGAGCCCAGCTGCATAGTTCCTGAACCAACATCTGCCTGCACTGAGGAGGCTTCCTGTCCTAGATCTGGACTGCCCCGAACGCACCAGCGTGGGTGGCTCTGGGTTTGGCAGGAGGAGGGAAAGCATGAGAGGAGGACGGGAGATTCAGACTCGCTTGGCAGGAATTCTCTTCCTTGGCTACAGGATCCTCTTGCGGCTGCATTGAGAAATTATTCTCTGGATCTCTTGGCAGCCTTGTTTCTCTTCGCGCCCGGAGTGGAGGATGAAAGAAGGGCACCCCCAGCTACCCATGATCAATTTGTCATTGATCTTTTGGACAAAGGGTCACTGCTTCCTGCAGCTTTCTGAACAGTGGCATTTTTTAATAGCAGAACCGCCCGTCGGGGTGCAGTGTTGATGACAGCATGGCAGGTTGCCTGGTGCCTAATACAGGGCTGTTTGCCCCCTGGACTCTCAATATTGGAAATATTAATTGATGATGATGAATGGTGAATGCAGGTGAGGGGATAATCCTATGAATCATGCAGTCCAAACTGCCATAATAAGCAGCCAAAGAATACTTAACATTCATATCTCTTCCCTCTTATCTCATTCAGAATCAAAAGTCCCCCCATGAACAACTCAGATAATCTAGGTTTAGGCACAGATAATATTATTCATATCACATTTCACAATTACTGTGTAAAACCTGGGACTGGAAACTACTAACTCTTCCAATAGTTCTCTTCTGTCATACTCCGTATCCTAGAACTAACAGGAAACATAGGTGAAATAAATGATTGCCTTTATAGAATAAAGACTCTGTCTGTCTGTCTCTGTCTGTCTGTTTGTCTCTGTCTCTGTCTCTCTCTCTCTGCCTCTCTCTCTCTCCGTCTCTCTCTGTCTCGGTCTCTGTCTTTGTCTCTCTGTCTCTCTCTCTGTCTTTCTCTGTCTGTCTCTCTCTCTCTCCGTCTCTCTCTGTCTACCTGTCTCTCTGTCTCTCTCTCTGTCTCTCTCTCTGTCTCTGTCTCTGTCTCTGTCTCTGTCTCTCTGTCTCTGTCTCTGTCTCTCTGTCTCTCTGTCTCTGTCTCTCTGTCTCTCTCTGTCTCTGTCTCTGTCTCTCTCTGTGTCTCTGTCTCTGTCTCTGTCTCTCTCTCTCTGTCTCTGTCTCTCTCTGTCTCTGTCTCTGTCTCTCTCTGTGTCTCTGTCTCTGTCTCTGTCTCTCTCTCTCTGTCTCTCTCTCTGTGTGTCTCTGTCTCTGTCTGTCTCTCTCTGTCTCTGTCTCTCTCTGTGTCTCTGTCTCTGTCTCTGTCTCTCTCTCTCTCTCTCTCTCTCTCTCTCTCTCTCTCTCTCTCTCTCTCTCTCTCTCTCTCTCTCTCTCTCTCTCCAGCAGTTCTTAAAATGTGATCCAGAGACCCCTGAGGTCACAAAAACTCCTTCAACATGTCCAAGAGTTCAAAACAGTTTCATAATGATATTAAAATGTTTCATTTCAGTATGGTGAACATCAATATGTCCAATCTATGGAAGACTCATAGCTATAGAGTTAGATAGAGACCTCAAATATTTCCTACAACTCTTTCATCATACTGATGAGAATACTGAGACTGAAGAAGGACACACAGGTGGTAAGTAGCAGAATGAAGCTAGAAGGCAAGGTAACATACTGAGAGGCAGAGGGGTGGTAACCATCGTTTCCGAACATGGTTTTCTTTGTTGAGCCTGAGTTTATGCCAATAGTGGCACATTGCTTAACATTTACCTCTGCTGGTTATTTATTAAAATGTAAACAAACTAGGGAAGAGTTAACAGTGATAATAAGTTCACAAGTTGATTTTCCTCCCTGAAGAACAAGAAATGTTAGGATGGTAGGAGAAGCCTGGGAGGCACTGAACCGAAATAGAAAGTAGGGGACAAAAACAAACAAAGAATATGGCAAAGTTGGCCTAGGATTATCTGAAATGTGTTTAACAAATATGAGAGGTATAGAAGAAGAAGGTCAGGGAAAAAGGTACACTTAAATATTTGCATTATTGGCAGCATATGATTTGTCAGTCACATCCCAGAGGTTAATATATAGGATTTCTTCATTTTTTTTTTTAAGATATACACTTTATTCTTAGGATTTGGTTTAGTATAAATTATACATATAAACCTAAGAATATAAAACAATGAAGAAATAATTCATTACGAAAAAATCAGTAGAGAACATTGTCTAGCAATATGGGAGAAGATGAAATTAGTTCTAAATTTTTACACCACATGCCACAACAAATCCCAGTTAGATCCATATTCTAAATTAGTTCTCAAACTTTTTTGTTCTTAGGACCCTTTTGCGCTCTTAAAAATTACTGAAGAAATGAAAGAGCTTTTGCTTAAGTAGACTGGACATATTGAAGTTTACAATATTGCAATAAATTTTTTAATATCATTGTGAAAGTATTTTTAGCTCTTAGAAATGCTGAAGGAGTTTTTGCGATCTTAGGGGGTCCCTGAATCACACTTTAAGAACTGTTGGAGCAAGAGAGGGGGAGAGAGAGAGAGAGAGAGAGAGAGAGAGAGAGAGAGAGAGACAGAGAGAGAGAGAGAGAGAGAGAGAGAGAGAGAGAGAGAGAGAGAGAGAGAGAGAGAGAGAGAGAGAGATTAATGAATATAATTGAATACTATACCTATTTCAATGTTGGAAAGGGCAAAAATCTTAGCTGTTCAGTAAATAGAATGAACTATTTGAATCGATAGATAGTTTTGATCACTGAGCAGTGCGTTGAGCAGTGTGAACTACTGCTCAACAACAACAACAAAAAAATTACATCCAGAATAAAGCAGAAAAAAGGATGGGATAATTCCTTTTATGATAAATGCTGACATCCAAAGGAAAAAATTCACAAAAATGTATAAGAATATGGTTAAAGAACATCATATCAAATAGTTCTTGAAAGAAAGTACATAAATTATTGGTAACCACATGAAAATATTCAAACTCTGTCAAGTGAAGGAAATTAAAATTAAAACAACTTTTCAATATAGGTTTACATCTATAAAATTATCAAAGATGGTTTAAAATACTAAAGTTCTATGCTGATATGGCTGTGAAAATGGCATACTCTTCCAGTGTGGCTGAAGATGTATATTGTTGTAAACTTTTTGGAAAGTAATATAGAATAATTCAGTAAAAGCCACAAAAATTTTCCTATTATTTGAGCAGATGATTCTATGACAAAGACTGCACAACTAAATGCATGCTCTAAGATGTTTTTGACATGAAAAATAGCAATCTGTTTAAAATATTCCTAGCATAATTACTGATAATGATTTATAATACCAAAACAGACAGTTGGGGAAAAACTTCATATCCAACAATTGGAAAATAGCTAAATAATTCCACCACAAGACCACAAAATTATAGTGCTAGAAGGGTTCTCGGAAACCATCTAGTCCAATGTACTCATTTCGCATGTGAGGAGAGTAAGACCACAGGATTTTAGATTTTTGCCAGGATCTCATATACAGTATGCACCAGAGAAAAGAATGGAACCAGGTTCTCTTGACTTGAGAGTCAATGTTCTTTTGGGGGGAGATTATGCTATTTCCTCAAAATAAAAAAAATATGTAGAATACAAAGAAATATTTAGACGTGAAGTGACAGTAAGAGGAAAGCAGAAAAAAAGAATGATATGTGTGTGTAATAATATGTACACATGCATCTATGAAATATGCACATTACCTACAAGTATGTAAATAATAACACCAATAAAACCAGACAATTTCACAAAAAAGTTCAGAAAGGAAAAAAGAAAATGATAGGATGGTTTTGTTGCTATCTTATTAAAATTAATGTATTTTTTTTTAAATTATGATGATGAGGAGGAGTTTATAGTTTCATGTGCAATTCCCCTTTCTTTTGTTATAATTTTGCAAATTGGAATTTTTGTGTTTGTTGACAGAATACATTTCCAAGGAACCCAAGATAAAACCCCCAATTTTTTATTACAATTTAAGTGTCATAAACCCTAGAAAATACAACAGATTCTAATAAATTTTAAAATTGACATAAATATTAATAAAGAAAAGTGACCCATTGCATTGTATTTTTGGAGAATATGTTAGCAAAGTTAACATTACAGAGTCTGCACTTGCTTGAACATTTTCATGCTGTTCAATCTCTTTTTTTAATATTATCCTATTTTTCCCAATTACATGTAAAAACAATATTAACATTGGTTTTTCTTCATTTTTGAGTTCCAAATTCTCTCACTCCTTCCTCTTCCCCTCCCTAAAATGACAAGCAATTTGATATGTGATTATTCATGTGTAATCATGCAAAGCATATTTCCATATTAGTCATGCTGTGAAAGAAAAAAAAAGACTGAAAAACAAAAAAACCAATCTTACAAAAATAAAAGAAATATTATACTTTTATCTACATTCAGAATTCAACAACTCTTTCTCCGCAGGTAGATAGCATATTTTCATAAAGAATCTTTTGGAATTTTCTTGTATCCTTGCAATGTTAAGAAGTGCACTTCCAACATTCCACTATAAACAATTTTAAAATAATAACTTGAATCAAATTTTGGAGTAGCAGAGACAACAAAAGATCAAAGTGAGACATTCTTCTAGTCCAAGACAACTTAGGAAGTCAGAAAAAGAGTTTTGTGACCTAGAGCTCATGCAGATAAAACACCAGTGATGGGTCTAGGTAGTGGTGACAAAAGTAGAGCTCCTTCTGGAATTCTCAAGCCAGATGCAATAAGGACACCTGGCAAATGATCAGAAACAGTGTGCAGGGGACTGCTATGCAAAGACTGTATAGTAATCTAGTGTCCAATAATCATAAAGATCAAGCTTTGGAGATAAGAATTTAATATATGACAAAAATTGTTTCAAAAACTGGAAAGTAATGTGGCAGAAACTATACCACATACCAAGGCAAGATCAGAAGGATTAATTTATTTAGACATAAATGATGGTATCATAAGTAAATTGAGAGCATAGAAATTTGTGTTCCTTTTAAAAGTATGGATAAGAGATTTTATCAAAACTGAGAGGTTTATTATACATAAAATAGAGCATTATGGAACTGAAAGGCTTTCACACAAACAAAACTAATGCAACCAAAAATAGAAGGAAAACAGAAAACTGGGTGAAATTTTATAGTAAATTTCTTTGATAAAGTCCTCATTTCTCAAATATATAAGGATCTTGATAAACAGTCAAAGGATATGAACAAACACTTTTCAGAAGAAGAAACTAAAGCTATCATTAGTCACATAAAAAAATGCTGCAGATCACTAGTAATTCCATTTCTCAATGTGTGTGTGTTTTATATACATACACATGGACAACTAATAGTACTAAAGCCATTCACCAATATACCAATAATCAAGGCACAGTACATGAAAAAAGACAAGTATCAAAATACCAGTTACAAATTGTTAACAATTATGTGAAAGAATGCTCCAAATCACAAATAATAAGAGGAATGAAAATCGTTAGAAGAAGCAAAAGAGAGGGATACAGGAGGGAAACTAGGTAATGCAAAGATAAGAGATATCAATAAAATCTATTTTAAATAATATTTGTTTTTATGGCAGTATCCTCTGCAATTAATTTCTTACTCTTGCTTTTCCTATGAAGCTTCTAATCATACTCCCATTTTTGTTTCTAATTTTCTTTAAATAATATTTTAAATAATTAATCTTGAAATATATATTTTTTTACTTCATATCATCCCTCAGTTTGATTCTTAGCTAGAGCCATTGGTATTTCAAGGTTTTTGTATTTGGTGAATGCATGTGTCATTTCACTTTGGAAGGAAAGTGACCTTATGTTTCTACATACTGCAATCACTAGAACCCATGAACTTACTTTGTGGCCCCACTTTCTCCTTCTTTCTTTATTTGTAATCCTATCTTTTTTTTCCTATACTTTATCCTTCTCTGCTATCAAACTTCTTAATCAATTTATCAGATTTTAGACTAGTTTAGTCATAATCAGTTTTTAAAGCACAAAGCAAAAGTTGGGAAGACAAAGCAAAACAAGGAAAAGGTAGGACTAACTTTTTTTCCTGAAGTTAAATATCCCTCTGATAAAAGCCCAAGTATTATAAAGAAAGTGCTTTCTAAATATTAGCTCTTAGGAAGAAGTCAGTGTAACTGGTTTAAAGGGAGAAAAAATGATCACATTCCTTCCCCTTATTTGGAGAGTTGATTTGATTTCTTACTTTTGTCAAAGGAGGGGAACAGAGTCATGAATTCCCCAACAATCATTTGTATTTGGAATGTGATTTACTAATTTTGTTGAATACAGTTATGAAAATTGATGAGAAATTCACAAAATTTCATGGACATCATAAAAGGTACATGGGACACTCAGTTCAGGCCGATTTAAAAGCAATCCACATTCCCCATTCTCTTCAAAGTCACCCTTTCAACTCCCTCATTCCATGTTGGAAATTGACAGCAGTACCTCTCAGGTTGAAGTAAAGCAATACTTAAAGCAAGACTTGTGGTCCCCTCTCTAAATTTTTTCTCTCTCTCCCTGAATGGAGAGCTGTCCTAATCTAGGTCTAGGTCCTGATTAGTGGGAATAATAAAGTGATCACATGTATTTGAATTCACACTATCCAAAGTTATAATTGTGCAAACTATGGTCATTAGCTCCAGCCCAATGGAAAGATATGCTGCAATTTGAATAATGGTGCCATTTTTAACGCCACCACTTCAGGAATTCATTATTCCTACTAAAGAAGATCTTGCTGCTTCAGCTAGTAACTTTCCTTGCTAAACTGAAGACTTTGAAGGAAGCAGGGCAAACAAATATGATAAGAACAACAAAAATATCATGAAAAGCTGAAAATGAAATTTTCTAGGTGACAATGGATTGATGCATTTTTGGTGGCTAAAATGTTAATGGCCTTAAAATCACAAAGCATAGAATCACAAAATGTCAAAGGATCTTTAGGAATTATTCTAATTCTGGCCAATGGTTGAATCTCTTCTACCATAACCTGGACTAGAAGTTATTTATATTCAAGGAATGAGTAATTAACTTCCTTTTCATTAATAAGAAAAAGGTCTCCTAATATAGAAGAGAACAGTAAAGATAAGGGGGCTATTAAATGTGTTATTAAGTATTAATATGTTTAATAATAAAATATTAGTTATTATAATTATGCCAAACATTCCAAGGAAACCAGTTTTCCCATGGCTTATTATTGTGGAATTTTGGAGATGTAGACATTTAAAATACATTTTCAATATGATTCAATCTTTCTTTAGAAAATAAGGCATAGGAAATTTGAGTTGGAAACTTAGACATTCTATTGAAAGCTCAAATGTACCCAAACATAATCGTGTAAATCCTCAGAAATGAATACTTTCATGTACTTCCCAAATAGAGTTATCTTACCTCTTCACTGCAAACTAGGAAAACCCCAAATGCTTCCCAACTAATTCATATTCAGAAATGCATTGCATTTGCTCATGACACTGATTGCCCCAGATGTGCTATTATTGTAAAAAGACATTAAGTCTAATTTTTAAATATTTAAACTGCTGTTTTCTCTGAAAGATCCATGGTATTTCCAATTTGGTTGAAAATATCTCATTGATTAGAAGCTACTTTTCACAATGCAAGATAATGCTGATTGAATACTCACTATGTCCTCCAAAGTTGTGCTCTCCACTCAAGGTGTACCACGCATGAATAAACTGGCTATAACTGGAATCAATCATTTCTCTTAGGAAGGTGCAATCACATTCATTTACTGGCACTACAGTTGATCACTGATGCTACTTCATTTTGGGATGATGTTTTTTTTCACAATGCCCTCGGAGTAAGGTTGATTCTGTGAGATTTTCATTTTAGATTCATGGTACATAGGACTGTAAGACATCCTAAAGATTAGGTAAGAATATATTTCCATTTCTTTATCCAAAACATTGAATAGTAACAAGAGCACTGTATTCAGAGCAACAAAACCTTATTTTAAAGTCCACTTCCAATTATCTTATCATCATCATCATCATCGTTATCATTGTCATCATCAATCATCCACATTCACATCCCTTTCATCACATCAAAACTACCCCAAGGTTTTAGCTATGTGACTGAGACAAGTCAATTATCAATGTTGTATTCAATTTTCATCACGTATAAAAAAAGACAATGATGATACTTGCCATCTTTACTTTACAAAGCTGGTACAAGAAAGCATGGTGTCAATTGTAAAATGCTATATAAATGTGAGATATTATTAACCATGTGGTTATCTTTCAGTTGAGAAAATTGAAGTCTAAAGTGTATTTAATACACTTTAATGTATTTTTTTGCATAATGGGAAGATTTTTCCCATTCAATACTAGGCTCATGTGACCTACTTGAGTCACATGGAAATCTGAGTCACATGAATCTGTTGTGGGAAGAGCTTGTGGAGAAGGAAGGGAGGGAGCAGAGCAGCGAGGAAGTTGGACACAGCAGTTAGAGCTGAGGGAAAGAGGTAGCAGACAGCAAGTTGTGAGTGTTCCTTGGTGGGAAGACCCTAGCTGGGGATGACTTGGGAATGGTAGTGCCCCCTACATTGTTATTGTGTATAGATTTCTTTGTTGCTATGATGGATTTGGTTTTCTGGTATTGGGATTTGGCTTTCTGACGTTTAAATAAATGTTTTGGATCTGTTTTCCATGTGGAGAGTCTGTTATATTTTGTGACTCAGAATTACACTGGCATATTGATAGTGGCAGTGGGCACTGTTAATATTGTGTTGGTGCTACAAGTGGCTAAGTGACTTAAGGAACATATAGTAACAGTTAATAAATAAAGTTGATAGCTACTGAGTGTCAAAGGATAATGTGGTAAATGGAAATAGTACAGACACAAGGAGTAAGATGACCTGTATTATACACCTGGTTTAACAGTGGAATTGCTGTGTGACTTTGGGGAAATTTTTAAATCTCATTTTACCTTAGTTTCCTCATCTATAAAATGGGTATAATACTAACTAGAGATTTTTGTGAAGCATTACATAAGAAAATGTAATTCATATTTTTAAATTAAAAGATTAAACAAAGGCAAAATACTGTTGTTATACAATATTTCATCAAATATCATCAAGTGACCAGTTTATAATGATAAGGAAAGGAAGTCCTCTGACATTCACTCAATGGATCATTTCCCATTCTGCATTATATTTTCTTTCATGCCTAATCAAGAACCATTATGGAAAATTGATCAATCATACATACTCATTTTAGGCAATGCCATCTAAAGCTTGCCTTAAATAGAAATATCATGGAGAAGTGCCATTTTATCAATGATGGCTCACATCACAATCTTCAGAAAAGAGAAAACCACTAGAAGCCAATGAGAATAATATGTCATTTTCTTGGTTACAGATCATAGATCAAATAATATAATATATGTAAAACTCTTTGAAAACCTTAAAGACCTATATAAATGCTGACTATTATTATTATCATCATCAACAAATTGAACTGAAAGGGACTTTAGAGACTACTACCTATTCTAATGCCTCATATTACAAATGAGGCTAGGCAAAATACATTAATTTGCCCAGTCATATAGGTAGGAAATGGAAGCAGCAAGGTTCGAATACAATTCTTCTGACTTCAAAGTCCATGAACTTTCCACTGAAAAACACAGGAATACTATGGAGATAATATCCATAGATTGAATCATAAATTTGGCCAAGTCTCATCCAATAACCTAGAGTAAGAAGAAAAAAATGTGGACCAGCTGGTTGACAAAATGAGGATGTTTCAAAACTGCTTGAATGTTCAAAATCCAAAAACTAATGATTAATGGAATTTTTTTTTCAATGAGAGGCATGTTTCTATTGGAATGCCCCTGAAGAAAATTTCTAAACAATTAGAGTTGTTCAAAGATAAAATTGTGTTCCTTGAGAAGTAATGAGTTCCCTGTTACTAACTGTCTTCCAAAATATGCTAAATGATGACTTGCTGAGGATGCTTTGAGGTATTAAAGCTTCATTTAAAGATTTGACTATATAAGATGTTCAAAGAAGTCTTAAACTGCACTAAGACTATTGAAGGTTGCAAAAGTGGATGCTCTCAGAGATCTCTATCATCTATAAGATTCAATTATTCCATGAAAGACTTGGCCTGAGAGTAAAGTTTCTATAATAAATCAGTATTAAAACTGACTACTTAGTTTGGAACTATTCTTTTAATTAAAAGAAATACTATCACAATGTACATTTTAAGCCCCTATTGATTTCTAGCATTGGCATATTCTACTAATTTACACATTTTTTTTTTTTGTTTCTTGTCGTGTTATCAGTTTCCCTAAGGTTACTCTTTATTATGAGCTCATTAAAATAACAAAATTGCCATATGTTCAAGCAGGAGCTCAGAGAGCTAGAAAAGCTATTTAATTTTACTAAATATATGTAAAGTTTAAATCTCAACAATGAGTAAATGCAGTGGGTTTATAATCAATGTTGGACTAGCTCAGCAGGACTGAGACTATGCTGAATGTGACTAACAAACAGGTGGAAAGCTGACCTCTCAGCATGTGCAAGAATCAACCCAGAGCAGTATATATGTTTTCTTTAGTGATGTTAGTAATAAAATATTTCTCTACAAACTACTTTATCAAGATAATATGGAAAGAATGAACCCTATAAGGGTTGGAAATCAAGGAGAAAAAACAAAGAATATCTTTTAATTGAGATATAGAAAATTTTAAATAGTTTTCCTTTGGGGACACGGGCAAGTTGCATGAAAAAATAGGAAGTGGTATAATTGTCAACATACAGATTATTGTAAAACAACTTTCATATTGCAATGATTCTGATTGAATTGGGATTTAAAATAGCACCTTTTGGGGAACTTTATTATTTCCCTCTTTCATAGAAAGTGGTATGGTTACTGATGACTGCAGGGTACTGTTGAATCTCACTTACAGAAGATATAAAAGTTGCCTAAGGACAGTCATTTGGGAAGACAGATTGTTTGCCCTCTCAAGAGCTTTACCAACTTTGTGTATCTTTCACAATGCTCTGGCATGGTGAGGAGCAGGATTTGGAACGTGCTATTTAAATACTGTCCAAAGACTGAAGTTTGCTAGACTCAGTGGCTAGATAAAAATTATTTTCTCATGAATAAGAATGTTTCTATGGGTTGAAATACCTTAATCCTGCAAATACTTACATATTTATACATGTAAAAATATATTAAACTGAATGAAAAATATAGCATGAATGTAATGGCTGAACAAATTATGGCACATACATATAAAGAAATATATTGCATTATAAGGAATGAGAGGATGGTTTCAGACACATCTGGAAAGAAAACTATGGAATGATTTTGAATAAAAATGAGCAAAGACAGGAGAACAGTATATACAATTAAAATATATGCTGCAAAGAACAATTTTTGTAGAAGACTAAAGAATGCTGATCAATTCAGTGACCAAATATGATAACAGAGGACCAATGATGAAAAATTCCACCCTCCTCCTAAAAGACAAGTGGTGGACTCAAACTGCACAATGAGGCTGACATTTTTAACATAGCCAATGTGGAAATTTGTTTTGTATAACTATCCTTATTTTTGCAAGTAATTTGTTTTCCTTCCTTGAATATTTTCAATGGAATAAGAGATAGCAGAATGAGGATGGTCATTGATAGGGTTGCCAAAAAGAAAAAGATCAGTGAAGCAAATATGTGTGTATATGTGAGTATAATGCACACATATGTAAATATAGATATATGTGCATATATGCACATGTGTATATATGTCTATTTGCATACATATATACATACGTATCTTCAGAAGAGAATAATAGGTAGACCAGAACGTGACACACAAGCAGGATATTTTTGAGAGTCACATACTGAATTTATTATGTACTTAAAATTAAAAAAGCAAGCTATGCACATTAATAATCTGTAGTTTTATATATAATCCTCTTTGTCTCTCATACTTTGTATATGCATGAGGATATCAGACTGGCCAATGAGTACCCAGTCCTTAGAGAATTCACAACGTATTCTATCTTATATATTGATGTAGAATCTTGGTGTTCCTTCTTCAGGCAATCTGTCATGGAGGGGCTTTCTCTCTACAACAAAGGATACACAGGTGTTCCCTAGCTGTTTCCAATTGGTTTACAGAATAGTGACAAATAATCTCTTAATTAGTTCCTTTGCCAGAACTGAGTGGGCATACAAGAGCTGAACAAAGGCATTTTCTGTTCTGAGAGGTTTTGAAGTTAGGGGGAAGTGCGGATTAGCTTCCAGGTAGAAGAGGTAGCAGCTGTGACCACCATTAGCAAGTGCACTTGCTGCTCTTTCTTTTTGTCTCTTTGTCTCTTTATGTCTATTCTGTTCTGATCTCAAGAGAATAAGGACATAAAAGGACCATACCATGAGCTTGTGAGCTTCAAAATATGGCAAGAACCATAGAGGACCACCAACTGAAGCCAATAGAAGAGTATGGCTTATAGCATAGCAGCCGAAGGCTCGTGAGAAGCCACTCCTGAGGAGCAGCCTGTTTAACTTAGCCCATCTGACCTGACCTGGTAACAGAGATGACATGCCAGTTAACAAAGGGAATGACTCATCCATTGGCTATACCAAACTCAGAAATGAACGTGGTGGGAGTAATTGTTTGGTAATCACTACTATACATGTAATTCCACTCTCCCAAGGACAGAAGTGGTAGAAAAGTATATTCCTGGTTTAGAAGGTTACTGTATTTCAGCTCTTGGTCAATGCAATCTGTGCCACAGAATATGTACATAATTCAGTTCGCAAACTCTGATGTGAAATAAAGGCTTCTTGAAAGTTCTCCTTCTGTCTTCTATAAGTTAATAATATTGCTTCTTATTCACTCCCCACAACAGAATATTGACCACATTCAAAATAACTTTTTTAAAAAGATTTTTAAAAAGTAATTATAAAATATTTCATTGGTATCTTCTGTTTTTAATATCACCTAAATTTCCCCTGTAACTCTCCTCATTCTTCATGTCAGAGAGTCATATGTTGTAACAAAAGATTGTTTTATTAAGTAATTAAAAGAATAGAAAAAAATCAGGAAAACCAATCGAAAAATCCAAAATTATTTGTAATATCCCAAACTAATTGGCTCTGTCCTTTTTAAAGGAGTAGGGGAATAGATAAAACTTCTCATATCTTTGTAGCCAAGCTGGATCTTCATAATTTCAAGAGGATTTGGTTTCAATTGTTTTCTAGTTGTGGCTTTTTTCATTAATGTTAACATAGTCTTTGTATAAGTTGTTTTCCTAATTCTACTTACTTCACTTTGCTTGAGTTCATGTAAGTCTTTCCATACTACTTTATATTCATAATACTCTTTTTTTCCTACACCAATATAATGGATTCATGTGCCACAGTTCTTTAATCAATAAGCATCTACTTTGTTTCCATTTCTTTGTTACACAAGAAAAAAATGCTACTATAAATATTTTGCTGTATAAGCAGCCTTTCTTTTTCTCAATGAAACCCTTGGGATTATATACCTGTCAGTGGAATCCTAAAGAGAATTTTCTGAAACTCTCTAACAATTCTAACGATGAAACTCAAGGCATTTAAAGCTAGGAAGAACCTTAGATATAATATAGTCTGGCTAATTACTCAATTCGGGAAACTGAGACCTTGACAGAGAAAATGGTTTACCCAAAATCACACAACAAATGACAAAGAAAGGATGTGAAACAGCTTTTGTTAACTCCATCTCAGCACTCTTTTCAATATGCTTTCCTGTCTCTCTGTTAAACATTGCTGCTTCTATTTGGCAAATAAAAATAAATTTGATTTAAAAATTTTAATTATCTCTCATGCTTCATGCATGTAACTCCTTGGTGTTGAATAAAGTATTGAAAATTATAGCTGGGTCCATAGTAACACCAATAAATTTCACTTTTTGTTTGATTAAAAAGTTATTAATCTGCAAGTCTCAGTAACTATTCAATTAGGAAAAAAAAACTTTTAAATCTACTAGTATGTGTTTATATGCTCCACATGTTTGTGAGTCAATTTATTGTAAGAAT
This sequence comes from Notamacropus eugenii, assembly GCF_028372415.1. Classification (NCBI taxonomy): domain Eukaryota; kingdom Metazoa; phylum Chordata; class Mammalia; order Diprotodontia; family Macropodidae; genus Notamacropus; species Notamacropus eugenii. Next base: position 402,677,543 of record NC_092876.1, read on the forward strand.
AGAACCATGTAAGATTCAAATTTGGTTTTAATTTTAATTTTTTTTTACTTTCCAAATATAATGGATGCTGATGGGAAATAATATTATTAACTTATTTATTCAGTGAATATTATTTGAAATTTGTTTACAAGCTTAGAAAAAACACTAATGTTAGTCTTAGGATATACATTAAGTTGAATATTTTGATGAATATAGCAACTGACTTGATCTCACAACTAAAAGTAATCTGAGCAGCTGAGTGACACAGTGGATAGAATGCAAGGCCCGGAGTCAGGAAGACACATCTTCCTGAGTCTAAATCTGGCCTGAGATACTTATTAACTGTGATCCTGAGCAAATCACTTAATCCTATTTGCCTCAATTTCCTCATCTGTAAAACGATCTGGAGACGGAAATGACAAAGCACTCCAGTATCTTTGCCACTCAGACAATACTGAAATATGACTTAACAGCAAACACATAAAAGGAAGCTGGGAATATATGTGGAGCTGGTGGGGAGTGAGGCAAAAAAGGATGAAAGGGAAATCATTGTGCTATGGTGTGTGTGGTGGGAGGGTGTGGGTGATGCTAGCAAAGATTAGAATAAAGTGATGCTGAGCTGGGTCCTTCCTCAATATGTCAGTTTCAGGAGGAACTCATTAGTGAGAGAAGGGGATTTCAGGAAAAGAGAGAGAAAGCAGATGAAACATGTTGGCAAAGTCCAGCAAATATGTCAATAATGCAGCACACTCTAACCTCCTCCAGTGTGGCATAACTAATACAATAAGTGATTTGGATTGTCTAAATCTCCAGGAGATAGAAGTCCTCTGGAAGGATAGAGAGAGGTTCTTAATACAAATTTGAATGCGAATCTTTTCTGTTTCTTTTACTTTGTAATTACAATGGTTGCTAGGTTTTCATTCTTTGTAAGCCAAGGCATTTCTAAAGTTATCGTTGTTGTTCAGTCATCTTTAGTTGTGTCTGGCTCTTTATGACCCCATTTTGGGGGAGGTAAAGATACTAGAGTGATTTGTCATTTCTTTCATCAATTCATTTTACAGATGAAGAAATTGAGGCAAACAGGGTTAAATTACTTGCCCAGGGTCTGAAAGCTAACCTTAGAGAAGTGCCAGAAAATAAATTTCCCAAGATCCACTTGGCAGGGAAGATAAGACATAATTAAGAAGGCTCCAAAGTATATCCAGGCCATCTTTGAATACTGAGTTCCCCATTCTCAGAGGTACACAGAATTCCAAAATGAAAGTGAAAAAAGAACTTAGAGGTCATTTAATTAACCTTTTAACTTTACAGCTTTTTAAATTAGAAAATACTTAGTATGTATAATATGCAAGGAATAAAAACTCCTAGAATTAAAATGACTCAGACAAGTCTTCCAACTTTTGTGTCCAATGTTCTTTTCACTGCTGGAAACTAAGCAAAGGCTGGCTGATCACTTGTTGGCATTGTTGTCGAGACTCTCTAATGAAGGTGTCCAGACTGAACCAGATTAAAAGTGGAAAATATTTAACAATATAAATAAATACATCAAAACAAAGATAATACTAAAATGTTGTTTTCTAGAACAATATGTATCCCATAGGGGTCTTATGTAGGTTTAGTGACCTCCCTTCCCACCCTTTTCTGTTTGAGATTGAAACCAATTTCCTTGGGGATTTTTGATCAGGTACAGATTATACTAAGTGATTTCTAAGATCCCTTATGACTTTCAGATTCCCTAATTATTCTTGAAGTCTTTGTTGTAATTATGTTCATAGGAGTTTGAACAAAGAAAGTGTTCATTTGTTAAAACTATAGGCAAAAAAACTCCCTCAAAAACATCATTAAAAAGAAAATAGCAAAGAAAGAGCATATGTTAAAATATGAGGAATTTTTGAAATCTAGAATATGTGATATATTACAAAATGAGATTTTACCTGATAGCTTCTGCTGATTGTGTTTTAAATTTTTCACTACTTTTCAAAATATATCTGCATCTAAAGACATCTAAAGTGTCGAGCTTAAGTAGAACAGAGGCCACTATAAGTAAAGATCTCTATGGGTTGCATATTGACTAAGACATATACTTTACATATGTTTATATATTTCTCTTTTATTATTAGATCAACATATTAAAATCAGATAGGACCTACCTTTTAATCTACTTCAGCACTCTTGTGTGATGCATGAACTACATGTTTGACCCCTCTACAATAAAGCATAGGAAGTGAAATATAGAACAAGCTACTCCTCCTTCAGGATTTTAAAACTGATTTTAAATCTTTAAGAAAGGATGGGAATTATTTGCTTCAATGATACAAGTTCATCCTTCTCATTGACACAGAAAACTGAGAGTTAATTGTTCCACAGTATTGCACAAAGCACAATTGTATTTTTAGAAGAAGGGTCAAAGATTGCAATGACTATAGTTCAGGTAGTAAACCCCACTATAAATTGTCTCTTTATAAGATGGATTTAGCTATAATGTTCAAACTACACTTTTGAAGTACACACAGGGATATAAGTTGTTTTCATTTACAAGAGGAGACTATAAACACCAGTCTGATTTTAGTCCCAAGTAATTGAATATTTGAAAAATCTGTGACTTCATCAGTCTGGACAGTCTTTACCTATTCAGATTGCAGTTTTTTAAACTTAACTATTCCTTGTTCTCAAGAGTTTCTAGGACCTAAATATTGACCTTGTGACCTAATTGATGAGTGTCTCTAGTTTATCTAGGTTGTGACTCAAACAGAAGACATGAATATTCCATGACTTGGCCCATGGGCTTTTGTCCAACATGAGTATTTAAATGGGGATTTATAGGAATATTAACTTTAATTTCTTCATTAATTTTTACACCACCAGTTAAAAATGTTTGGTTCTCCTGTGCTGTTTGTAAAACAAATGGAGGCAGACCCAACATATGTCCTGACTTTCTCTTTTATCTTATTCAAGTTATGTGGAACCAAAAGTCAAAAAGTAGAAGATAACTTTTCATCAATATCTCACCTGAAAGCTTCCCCCAGACAGTGTTTTCCTATCTGTAATAATTTTATTATATTAATGTGAAAAGAAAACAAACTAAGGGTGACAGAATGTCTCCTCCTTCAGGGAATTCTCAAAAAGAAGACTGCATAATCCAGGGAATGAATGAGAGAAGTTACGTACATACTATTTAACTCAAGCAGATGGTGAAAACAATCTTTCATTTCTTGACTTTTGGTGAGTTTATATGAAGTTAACCCCAACTTTGGAAAACTATACTTGTTACCCGGCATCATGATTGATTAAATAAAAACATGACCCAAAGAAATAAAGATGGCCTGACAACAATTTGTCAAGCTATTTATTGGATGAATTTTCTTCATGGATTTGTTTAAAAAATAACTCCAGCAAAATCTTAATGTTTGCTATAAAAGATGACATTTTACCCACAAGAGTAGAGTTTTTTATTTAATAAACATTTAAGATTAATTTACAAAAGCTACTAGAGCAATGAATCAGTCATGAATTACTTACAAGGCAATAAAATTGAAAATAACTAATTACAGATTCTCACCACTGAAGCAAAACACACTGGCAGTAGCGAGGAGATGGTACGCCTCAGATACATTTAATACATGGGCCAAGTTTCCAAAATTGTCTTTGAACCATTTCTCTATACCTGTGTTTCACTTCCTTTCTGTGCTACTTATTTTGGTTAATGGGGAGAAATATGACTTTTTTCCCTAGAGAAATTTATCCAGAGTTGTTTGTTTTTAGGGAGAATATTGTTAGTCTAACATATGGTCTATTTCTGTCATTAAAGTTTGCCTGCATAAATATTTTCTTATTTTGTTTCTTAATATAAGCTCATGCAGTACTTTTTAAATTTTGGAACAAAGTGAAAATTAATGAAGGTAATTTATTCTGTATGTGAAAGCTCATAGTTTCTTTAAAATGAGAATTATATTCTTTACAATCTTTATGACCTGGATTTTTGGTCAAGTAATAGTCATGGAACAATTCCCAAAATATTTTTATCAGCTGGGAAAATTAGTATGAATTGACATTTGAAGTATAAAAATCATTGGTATGTAACACTTGGAGCAGTTAAAAAATATAACTTGTCTTGTTTGTAAACTAGCAATGTTAGACCCTGAACAGTTGGGTGCTATTCAGCATCTTCTGACCTTCCAGAATGTTGTGTAGCCACCATTGTCAATGTCACTTTTTTGAAATATCTGAGGTTACATGTAAAAACAATCAAGGCAATATAATTTGTACATATCATTAAACATGCAAAAATTTCCTGAAAGATGTTGCCCAAATATCAAAAGTCTTGTAGAGCTCAAATTTCTCCTTGGTATCCCTTTTGCTGGAAGTATGGCTCTCATAGGGTTAGGGAGTCCTGAAACTTATTTTGGAGGAGTGGCTCCTTTAATAACCGGTTCCCTATTCAAATATGTCGCCCAGTAGACTAAGTTGAAAGTGCCAAACAGGACTGGGAAAACAATTCGGGACATTTTGTCAATCTTGCTGATGCTATTGTAAGTCTTTTTACTTTCAGGAGGCTTCTCCTCTGCAGGTTTTACTGGAACAGGAGTTGCATTTGAGATCCCTGAGGCGGTTGGATCCTTTGGGATGTTTGGAGGATGGGTCATCTTTCCAGTATTGTAAGCATTTGTTGATTTATTTATTAATATCTCACGCTCTTTTTTCTGCAAAATATAGTAAATATAATAAAAAGGTAAACAGATTGGTGCTTATAACCTATTTGAAAGCACAGGGGAAGAAAAGTGTAGCAGATGCAATTATCTCCTTTTTCTCACTGTCACTTTAGTTAAGACATGTCTCCAGTACCACCAGATGGAGTTGGAATTGTATTTTTTTAAGATGTTTGCAGAATGATTAAATTGATAGACTATCACACACACACACACACACACACACACACACACACACACAGAGGCACTCGTCAGTATTTACTAGTGACTCCAGTTTTAATTCCTTAGAAGCCATATAGTTATCTCGTAATTCATTGGAACATAATGTAATCCTCATAAATGTTACAAAAAGGTAAGATATTATTGAGAGTAAGAAAAAGGAAGGAAGGAAGCAAGGAAGGAAGGAAGGAAGCAAGGAAGGAAGGAAGGAAACAAGGAAGGAAGGAAGGAAGGAAGGAAGGAAGGAAGGAAGGAAGGAAGGAAGGAAGGAAGGAAGGAAGGAAGGAAGTCAGCTTGGCTACATGAGCAAATAATCCCCAGGTTGGCTGTCAAGCCCATGGCCCCATTACTACTTGCCAAGTTAAATGGCAAGAGATAGAGTCCTCTTAATTGTTTCTATTTTTTGCCTAACATCAAGCACAGATCACTGCATTGTAGAGGTCAAGTTAGAAGAAAATTTAGAGTTTATAAAGTTCAATCCTCTTATTTTATAGAAAAGAAACAGGGCTAGAAAGGCAGTTATTAAACTCAAGATTCATAACTTCTGAAGCCCTACCATAGATTGACTCTCCATTGTGGATCAGTTTTTTTTCTAAGTAGATAGACACAGAATATTAATTATTTACTATGTGTCAAGCTAATTTCTGGAGATATAGGGATAAAAAAAACACTACTCCTAAGGAACTTACATTCTAATGAGAAAATTTGTAACAGATTATAACATTATGACTTACTACAAAATTAACTTTGTACTATCATGAGTTTACTTGGTATTATTCTACACAACCATTAGAAATGCAAAATCTCATAAAATAATCTTCTTGATTGTTGGTATAAAATTCTTTCTAGAGAAGTAAAATATCATTTTGTGATTCATCATTATTCAAAGGATGAAGGGCAGTCTACTTCCAAAAGCTTTTATGTAACAGATATATATATATATATATATATATATATATATATATATATATGTATTTTTGTTCATTTGTGCAATCCAAAAATAAATACTACACTCACTGTCATCCAGGGATTTTTTTTTTGGGTGTGCGTGTGTGCCCTTCACTTATCATCTTTGTCTCTCAAGTCATGTGTTACTTTAGCATGTGAAGTTCTTCTTCCCGCAAATGGATAGGATTGCTATTATTATAGACTACCTTTGAATCTTAGTAACTATATGCAACCCATTAGATATTTCATTAGTGTGATGTTGCATGCTACATAAATACATTAATTCAAGAAAATATGGAGTTTTATGAAATTTGTACCATCTGTAAAGTTAAAAGTGGAAATTTAATGACAAGAACTAAAGAATCTTCCCAAGGCTATTATGTCACTCTTGATTATACAAAAAAGGTGATGTGTGAATATGTGAGATCCACATCTTTATCCATAAACTTTATTTTGTCCATTAATTTGAATCTCCTTTGCTAGCAAATCTCTGTTCAGAGTTGTATCAAGTAGCAGCACTGGCTTAAGCTCTATCTAAACACAATTTTTGATTGTCGAATCTGCCATTTTCGTTTGCCTCTAAGATTTATTTCTGATTTCTCACTGTCATTCAACTAGTAAGGACCCATTGCTTCTCAAACCTGGGTTAATGTAACAGTTCATTTATCAGTTTTATTGATTCATCTTCACCTTCCTCTAGGACATTTTCATGCCATTACTAGCTTAATATTCTACATTGTTCTCATCATATCATTTCTGTTTAAAAATCCTCAGTGCATCCCAATGCCCAGAGACCTTGCCTTCGAGTATGCCAAATTCCTTACTATCCTCTTCCCCACACATGCAATATGTTCATACTCACTGGGATGTCCTCCATGTCCGTCCTTAACTTATTGTATGTGTATATACACATATATACCTCTGCCTGACTCCATCTCCATCTCCATCTCCCTCCCTCCCACCCTCCCTGCCTGCCTCCCTCCCTTTCTCTCTCTCTCTCTCTCTCTCTCTCTCTCTCTCTCTCTCTCTCTCTCTGTATCTCTCTCTCTGTATCTCTGCTTCTCTCTGTCTGTCTTTCTCTCCCCCCTACCTTTCTTTTGAGGCATCCTTCATTCTTAAGTCTTCTCTAATAAATAAACCCTGATCTGGTATTTCTAGTCATAAGGGGTCAAATGATCCAAAATCAGAAGAAGGGAGGAGAGTGAGTGGGCCTGGATAATCCATAAATTAGTGAATCAATCTCTAAATCATTTCAATTCAAAGTAGATAAAACATGTTCTTAGTAATGAAAAGGAAAAAATCAAAATAAGCACCTTGTTTTTGGCTGCTTCCTGAGCTTTTTTGCCATCCCATGCCCAGCTTCTCTTTGTGAAATAGTTCACTGTCGCAAATTCAATCAATGCAGAAAATACAAAGGCATAGCACACAGCTATGAACCAGTCCATTGCTGTCGCATAAGCAACTTTGGGCAGAGAATTTCGGGCACTGATGCTCAAGGTCGTCATTGTCAGCACTGTAGTTACTCCTTTGGTCCAAAATAACCAGGCAATGAAGGTGGGAGGAAAGGAAACAGATTAGTATCAACACTTTGAGCCCTCTGGAGAAAAAAGTAAAATCTAACTACTATTAATTAAATCAATTAATGAATTAATGTGATCCACCTCCCTTTGTTGCCCTGGTACCATGTTTACTTAGTGCTGTATAAAGCTTAGAGGATGATAAAAATTTCAAAAGATTATCATCAATACAACATACATACAGAGTAAAAAGTTCAGCTTCCCCTATATAAAGTGGGACAAATTAATGGTCAGTGTAACAACACAGGTGCATTTTATTTTTAAATACCTTAAATTCTAGTTAAATCTGCATATCTATGAGACAAAATTGGAGAGGCTTTCATCTTCCCTGGACCTTCATTTCCCCCAAAATTAGAATGCTAATCTTTCATAAGGTTGCATTAAAATTGATTTCTTAAATTCAGAATAAAATAAATTTTAATAAGTAAGGTTGCAAAAAGTGATGCATGACACTCCTCTGTGGTATTGGAGGAGTATGGGTATTCAGCTGCAGGGACACTATGATACTTACTGACAAGTGTTATGTCTAAGATTTTTAGATTATATGAAAATGGATAGTATCCCAATTAATAGCTTTTGAAAGTTACAGGTATTGTTGTTGACCATGAAGGGTACAAGTTCTGACTGAAATAACCCTGCCTTTATACATTTTTCTCTAATAGTTCCATTAAATCTAATTATATAAGAGGATTGGAAGGCATATGGCAGAAAAAGAAGCACATTGCTTGAACTTTCCAAAACATGGAGGAGAAAATGTCCCATGCCACTAGAACAAAGGGCATCCTAATAAGCATAACCAATAATATTAAATCCCTATAAGATAAAGCAGACAAGAAAAATTCCTGGGAATTCACTTATCTTTACAAATATCTTGAAAGAGAAAGCAGGCTAGAAAAATTAAGTAGAACTTCATAGTCAGGAAAATAGAGATACATAGAAGACTTCCTTCCCTGTAGCAATAGCATGAAAGAATAGCCATGTATAAACTATATTCATTTATTTGACTTTGAAGCATTGTATTAAGCTATTCAAATATAGCATATGTTAATATTTTAATATCCTATAGTATGCAGAACAAGATGGGACTTTTAAAAAATTGATGTGTTGCCTAGGTATGTCAAATTATGCATCTTAGGTTTCCATTACAGTATTTCATTTATTTTATTGATGAATATTTAAATAGAAAGCATTTTAGAACTGAAAAGACCTTTCAGGAACATGTAATCCAAGAACTTCATTTTACATATAAAGAAACCAAGGGCCCAGAGTAGAAAGGGGCTTACCTAAAGTTCCCTGAGCTAGTTTGTGGCAGAACTAAGTCTAGACTCAAAGTATTGATTCCAAATCCATTGATTATTTTTCTACTCTTAAACTATGTTACTTCTCGTTTATGAATTATGTTGATTTGGGCAGAAGGAAGGGTACCAGTTTGAAGACACAATTCTTCAAACTGTGTCATTGTTTCATTGATTAGTCATTGCTGACTCTTCCTAACCCCATTTGGCAGAGATACTGAAGTGGTTTGCAATTTCCTTCTCCAAAAAAATTAAATAAGTAAAAGTAATGTTTTACTGTTGCTAGTTCCTTTCCATGTTGATCAAGAGATTAGATTTCCAACTAACTCAAACCTGTAGAACATAGCTAAAAGCTCAGTATGTAGCATAGTGATGGCACATATAAATAAGTTTATAAATGTTTACTGGATTTAATTTATTGCTGAATTTCACAACTAAATGGAAAAGATCTGTGGGATCTTCAAATAACTTTCAGGAAGCCTCACCACATAAGTCTCTCCACTTTCCTAAGAAGTTTCCAGAGGTCCCCAATTAAGTCCTAATTGTGGAATGGAAAGAGTGTTAGATTTAGAGTCAGAAGACCTAGACTTCAGTCCTAGATGTGTGTCTAACTACCCATCTGACCTTGGATGAGTTAACCTCTCTAAGTTTCAAGTTCTCATCTATAAAATGGAGGTTGAATAGATGATATTTAAGATATTTAAGATTCCTCCCAGCACTAAAGGAAGTTAAGTGGTTAAGAGCATAGAGTACTGAGCATGACGTCAGGAAGACTCCTCTTTCTGAGTTCAATTCTGGCCTTAGATACTTACTAGCTATGTGACTCTGGGCAAATCACTTAGCCCTGTTTACCTCAGTTCCTCATCTGTAAAATGAGTTGGAGAAGGAAATCGCAAACCACTCTAGTATCTTTGCCAAGAAAACCCCGAATGGGGTCATGAAAAAGTTGTACATGACAGAAAAAATATTTTTTTTAAAAAGCAGCACTGAATCTATGATCCCACGATTTTCCGTTAAAAAAAAAATGCTGCTAAATTGGATCAAATGGCATTTTATTCTAAAGAACAGTAAAAAAAAAAAAAAAGGCAATAAGTCAAAAACAAAATGGGAGATTACTAATAGGAAGAACAATCACAAAAATGAAACTAGTTAATGGCCAGCCTCAGCGGAGCACATCAAAACGGAAAAAAGAAGAAAGCATATGCAAAATTGTGCTGTATATTATGCGTAGTAGAATAGTGAAGCTCTATAATGATCACCTTGAATGAATGAGAAAAAAAAGCTCAACTGTGTTCAATTATACCCAGTGTCCTCTTTTTAAACTTGTATGAAATATTTTTAAAAAAGGGGAAATGGCATTCCCAGAGGTATACTTTAGTTATCTGGTTAGTTTTCCACAAATGTATCTTTTTTGCAGTTGCATAGAATTGTTTTTTGGATTTTTTTTCAGTTTATCAATTCCTATAGAGGGTAACTTCCCTTGATTGTCCTAAGTCCGGTTTTTATATGAGAAACTAGAAGGGTTGTATAGGGAAACCCCAATTATTTCAGGGATTTGCTTGAGGGCTCAAAGTGATTTCAGAACTCTGCTGTGGAAGGGACCTTATACTTGTCACTTTACATTTCCATTCCCCAACAGTTCTGGATAAAGAAAGCATTTGTTATATTGTGTTAAAAGCTTATGATAATATTATTTCTTGAACATGTCAAATCTACATCCTCAATTTTCCAAAAATAACCCAGCAGTATATATCTGAAGACATTCAGATTTAAATTTAAATTTTCTATATATATCATTAAGACATCCAAGTCAAAATTGAAAATTTATAATAAATAAAATCCACTTCAAAATTTCACAAATTTATGTATTTCATTACTGTTATATTCAATTTATTCTTCCATGTTCTTAATTGCATACTATAAAGAAATATTCTTCACCTTAAAACATACTTCTCATTACAGTTATCCCTTCCATATCATGGCTTTCCCCATAGAGGTTTCAGTATATCTCAGACTGGCATAAGAAATTAAATGGGAATTTTTGGGGAGTTTTGTGGAAGTTGCATATGACATGCAAAGGCATACACACAACACAGAGGCTATGATCAAATACTTAATCTAAATTTTACAAGATACTGTAAATACCCCATAAAAGAAAAAGAAGAAATTCAGACCTTTAGTACAAAAGGTGGTCAAAAAATTTGATGAGAATTTTCCAGATGTAAGGTATGACTGAATTTTGTTTCCACCAAACTTATATAAAGACAAAAATTGCAATTCATACTGATGGCTAATGTCAGAGACAAAATTGCTTGTATAAGAAAGTGGGTGAGGAATGCTGGAGCCTGGAAATTAGCATATCTACTACTTTTCTTTGTTCTGAAAAGGTTTTATTCCTGTATATCAAAGACAACTGTCAGGCCAGATCTCATTCACAAAAGATGAGGAGGAGGTCCATAAACCCTGACCTGGTCTCAAGATATGGGACTATTCACCATTGATATCCTGGGTAGCTTCAAACTCACAGTTTTTGTCAATTCCCTTAGCAATTGAAAATTCCTCTCTATTTGTCTGCTATCTGATGCAGACAAACAGGCTAAAATTATAAACTATAAGTATATGAGAAGATGTAATCAAGGTTTGGGATTTAGTGAAGCCTGGAATGCTGGCCAATGGGAGGCAGGTGGGAAATTTGAATTGAAAGCAGAGCATTTAAAGCTGGCAGTTGTCTGAAGCAAATGTACTCTGTATTTGTGCAGGACCCATTCACTAGGAATGTAAAATAAAATGAGACTTTCCTGATTTCACAAGTATTGTTCTATGTTTAAAGTGAGCATGTTTTTCACACAGATTATGGGAGTGCCATGCCACTAAGCCCCATGATGTGGAAGGGATAACTGTAATAGTTAAAGAACACTAGAATTGTTGATATCTTAAAATTAGGTGGTCCCTCAGGGGCCTTCTGATGCTTAAAATGTATATTCCACTAGCCTAATCTCCCAAACTAAGCAATAGTCCTTTCTACAAGCATTTTGATTCTGCTAACAAAATAGTCAAAGACAACATGGTACAGTCAGTATGTTGTGAATCTTGAAGGAAGAAAGACCTAGAAGAATCCACAACCAGTCCTTGACACATTATGACAATGCTCATGGGCTAGTCACCTAATCACTCAATGCCCCAGACAAATTTCTAAGAATTTATAATAGAAGATTGGGAGGCGGCGTCTGGAAAGACATTATATCACATTATGCTAGCTATATAATATTGTATTAAATTCATATATACATATACATATACATGAAGACATATATAACTTTATATGTATGTATACGTAAAGTTTTCATTGTGAAAATTAGTAAATGCATATTTGTATGTGCTTCATATCTGTGTCATTTATGGTTTTGTGTGTGTGTGTGTGTGTGTGTGTGTGTGTGTGTGTGACTGACCAGCTTAAAACTATAGGTCTTTTAGGGGAAGCTAGGTGGTGCAGTGGATACTTACCCTAGAGTTAGGAGGACCCTGAGTTCAAATACGGCCTCTGACATTTGCTAGCTGCATAACTCTGGACAAGTCTCTCAACCCCAATTGCCTCCAAAAATACAAACTAAAGTTCTTTTTTAAAGATAACTTTCTGGCAAAGATAAAAATGAGAACTCTATTAACTTACCTTTTTTTAACCTTAATAATTTTATATGTTAACAGTTTGCTAAGATAAAATATAGCTATCATCAGTATGGAAGGAGAAAGTGAGGCTGGTGACTTTGCACAGCCCTCCCTCACTCAAATCAAATTCAATTGAAAGTCATGTCATTACGTCCTTGATGTCATGGTCCTCTTTCAGAATGAAGGACAAACCACAGCATGTGATAATCTGAGCTGCCCAAATGGGCGCTCAGTTGGCTATTTCTAGTTGGACAACTCAGTTCCTCCTCTCCTCTTCTCTTCTATGTTCTCCTCTCTTCACATGGGGTATTAAGACTTTACCTGAGATTGTTCTGCCCAAAGGAAGATAAATATTGATGGTCAAAACCTCCCTAGTTCATTTGGGGGTTTACTGACTAGATTTCTTTCTCAAAGACTGTGCCTTATAGCCAATTCATTCTGGATTTCCTTGATAAGACAATAGGTCCCTGCCCAAGCACCACTTAAGGTTTATGCTATGAGCTTTCCAGGCTCAGGGCTAATGTTAATAGTAACGTTTCTTTTTTGGCCAGCAATCCTGAGGGTTTTTCCCTCCCAGTCTGATTTTTTAAAGAGGTCTATTCAGGGAATAGGCTTGCCTCACTGAAAGTGAGAACCTAAAAAGACCTTAGCTTAAAAAGGCCAAGGTCTCCCACTGTATCCTGGGTCATGGAGATGGTCTTCCTGAACGATAACTGGCCACTGGACCCAGATAGCTTTGGAGGGTAAAGTGAAACTGGTGCACAGCCTTCCCTCCCTCAAATCCAATTCAATTACAAGTCATGTCATCATCTCTCTGAGATGAAGGGACAAACCACAAAACCATCAGTATAAAATGACAAGGTGGCTGTCTATCACAGGTAATGAAATTTGACAATTGAAAGCAATATAAATTTATTAATCATCCATTATGTGCAGAGATTTATTATGTTGAAAATAATGATAAATGAACTCTAGTTAATAAAATAGAGGACTAAAATTTAAGTTAATGCTTAGAGATGGTCTAAGAAGTACATCATTGTAGCATGCACTACCTCTTTTTATTTCCACTATGCCACCTTTACTGCAGAGGTGTTCTACAGGCTAGAGGACCATTTTTCATCTGTTTCCTAGCCCAAGGAATTCATCATGTAGTAGCCATACTCTTGGGGATGCCTTCTGAGAAAGATATAGACAGTGATGGCATCATGTAAATCATTCAATAGTACTTAGGTTGATAATCCTGAAACAGATATAGGTTGCCCTTGGATAGTGGACCAAGATTTTCCAACATGGCAGAACTAGTCAGGATATATCAAGGCTCAAGTTCATTTGTACCAGACTCTCTTTGTTAATAGAAGGATTCATTAATTGATATCCCACTTCTCATAGAGGTAATGAGGAAGAGCCTTACACAAATAGAATTCAGTATTTGGATGGCACCAGAGCTTGCTGAAGTAACGCAGAAATACTAAACATATTCTTAAGGAAATAATCTTGAATTGAATATGTTATCACAAGTGCAATAAAGTCCCTATTAGAACAAAATCCATATTTGCCCCATTTTTCTTTGTTTCTTTGATCATTAACTAACTGGAGGAAATTTTCAATAGAGAAAAATCCCGAGAGAAGGAAATGTGTCCATTGCTGATTAAGAATGCAGCATAAAACCTGTGAAAATTTAGATGAGGGAAGATGGGCAAGAAATAACTAGTCAAGGAAATGCTGCCCAGTACCTTATAAAAACATAGATATGTAAATGTCTAAACAAGTAAGAAGTTCTGTTTTCATAGAGTTGTGACCTAGTACAGTCAGATTAAAAGTCAGACAGTGGCGCTCAGGCTTGACAAGGTATTTGAGGGAAAGCCTATCAGAGAGAAGAACGTGAAGTCACATGGCCAGTGGACAGTGTGGAGCGGAGTCCAAAATTCAGAACAGTATAAACGGCTTACGTTGGTCTGAAGAAATTGTAGTCTTCCTGTAGCCTTACTTGGAAGCTACCCATTCATTCAAAAGGAATGAAAGTAGAAGACACTTCCTCCTCCTGAAGAGGGGTAGAATCAGCTTTGGCCAAAATGTTCAATTCCTCTGAATTCTAATAAATTTTCCATGATACTTTTTTGTTTGTCAAGTGTGTTTCTAACAGTAAACTTACCAAAAACAGTTCTAGCAGGGACAGATTCTCTGTTCAGCCAAAATGACACCTGGGATAATATCACTGTCATTATACAGGGGAGGTAAGTCTGAATGACAAAGTAACCAATCTTTCTTTTCAAATGGAAATGTGCCGTCATTATTGTGTATTCACCTAAAAAATAAAAAAAAAATAAACATGAAATTAGTAATTCACTTATGGAGAAGACTGGGAACTTTAGAAAGCCTACAATTTCTTTAGCTAGAGTCTTAGTGTGAATGACAATGGAGGTGTTTATAGGAGCTATTAATAAGCAAAGCAAAGTTCATTTCATAGCTTTTTGGTTTCATATTAAATTTTTTTTAAAGGATAGTGGGGAAAAGGAGGCATATCACAAAAAAGTCAGAGGATAATCAAAGGTTATATAAAAATTTGCAACTGTGAATAATGGAAAAATTCATGGCCAGAAGAGTTTATAAAAGACAGAATAGATAACTTCAATTACATGAGTCTTTTATAACAGTGAATAGATTGAGGTCCTCAGAATTAGAAATACCTAATTATGTGATTCTGGCCAAGGCACTTAACCTCTCAGTGCCCTCAGCAACTCTCTAAAACTATGAGTTTCAGGACTTTCAGATCAGTATTGATGATGGGGGAGGAGAGGGAAGGGCCTGGAAGTCAATTTTTCTACACTAACAGTCACAGATTGGTTGTAGAGAAAATTAAATAAAAATATTTTGCAAATCATTGCTACTGTAACTAGAAAAATATTTTAATATTAATATTTTAAACTGTAAATGTATAATTATAAGAAATTGGGGGAAAATCTTGCATAGTTGATAAAAGTCTGACATGTAAGTGGTTAAGCATATAAATAAATGGTTTTCAAAAGAAGAAGTAGAAACAATAAAAAGTCAACTAATAAAATCTTAAATGTTATATATCATCAAAGAAATACAAATCTATAAATATGGGAACATTTGTCTGATGCTTTGAGGGCTTTCATAAAATAAGCATAGAACTATTAAAAAATCAGGTTAGCCTCAGAAACAATTTGGTATTATAAAAAAGAAGTTACTAAATTATTTGCATCTTTTGACTGCAGAGTCTTATACTGGACTTATATTCTAGGTCAGAGATTCTATACATATATACAAATATGTGTATGTATGTACACATGTGTTTATACACAAATATGTATATATCATGAATATACCATTCATTACTAAATATATATGTGTGAATATGTTTGAATATGCATGTGTATGTATGTGTGTGTGTGTGTGTGTGTGTGTGTGTGAGAGAGAGAGAGAGACAGAGATAGAGACAGAGAGACAGAGAAAGAAAGAGGAGGTGGAGAGAGAGAAAGAAAGAGGGGGTGGAGAGAGAAAGAAAGAGAGGGAGAGAGAAAAAGAGAGAGAGAGACACTTTTTTGGAAGACTGGTGAAGCCTTATCAGAACAATCTTTTAAATGCATAAAATAAAACATATAGTGTTACAAAGGAAGCCAGTTATATTGGAAAAAAAATTCAAAAAAAATTTTAAGTTGACAAAACTTTAAGAATTCCTGCTCTGTGGAGTTTAATGATGTCAAGAAAAGACCTAAATTATTTATACAAATTAGTTATATCACTATCATTTATGACAACAATAAGCAAGAAACAATGCTTCAATGTTTGGAGAATGACTAAATAAAATTTTGAATAAAAGTAATGGTATATTATATGGCATATTATTGTGATAAAGGCAATGAGGAAAATGAAGAAAATAGGAGACAGAGAAAGGGAAAGACTTGAACAAAGTGATTTAAACTGTAGAAAGCACAGCCATAAGGACAATATATACAAAGGCTCCAACAACACATATGAAGATAGGGCAATAAAATTCATTTTATATACATTGAACAATTTAAGTTAAAACATTCATCCTTTCTGTTTCTTGGCACATAGTAAGTGCTTAATAAATACTTGTTGAATGCCAAAAGATCAGAGATGAAAAATGCCATCCACCTCTAGATAACGAAATCTGAATGCAGATTGAAGTACACTTGTTTACTTTATTTTTTTCGCTTTATTTTGTATCTGTTTTCTTTTGCAACATGGCTAGTATGGAAATATGTTTTCTGTGACCTCACATGCATAGTCGATATCAAATTTTTTGCCTTTTTAAGAAGAGGATAAGAGGCAAAAGGGAGGGACAGAATTTAGAAATGAAAGTTTTTAAAACTTAATATTAAAGCATTTACATGTAGTTGGAAAATATTTAACAAGGTCCATAAAATGCATTAAAAATAAATGCTTCTTGATTGGCTTATTGACTGTTACTGTTACTAAATTACAAAAGTAGAAAATGACATACTTTCTGTCATAATCATTCAACTAAGTAGGTTTGCATAATTACGGGAATATAGTGGAGGGAATTTATCTTTGTGTTCTTTCCTTTGAGTATTTATCGGAATATGTTGGTTTTATCCAAACAAAATTCATTTATTTAAAAAAAAAATAAAGAGTTAGGGGAGAGAGGAGAATAAATGGAATTTCTTAGACCATATTTTCCAAGTGACCCTGATTCCCAGCTTCTGGAGAGCTTGATGAAGACTGCCAAATCCATTGCTGAATGAGGCTTTCTCTGAGTAAAATCGGATTTCTGCTTTTTACTAATCCCTGGTTACAATCTGTGTCTTGCTCTCTGAGCCATCCACCCTGCAATCAGAATACAGACTGCCCAGATGTAACTCAGGGCATCACACAAAACTGATGAATGTGAATGCTTCCTCTTTAGTCTAAATCCAAAGACAAGAAACTGTATTTGCTTCTAAGGGTGGTAAGCACGGAGACTGTGAGTGCAAGTTTTCAAGGATCCTACCTAAAATTCCAATATTCTTCACTAGTGTGGAAGAAGAGGAAGAGAAAGAAAACGGAAGAAGAAACAATCTTCAAGGGAAGAGATTTCTTGCTGTCAGTGGGGGTGGGGATCTGTTTCTTCCCCATTCTGCTTCTAGTAAAGTTTCCTTGGAGATGCACCAATATCTTCTCTGGATCTTCCTTGTTTTGTGGGATGCAAGAGGTGAACTTCCATTCATTGCTGAGAATAATGCTGTCCTCATGGTGAACTGGTAAGGAATGGGATTTGTGGATACTTAAGGGATGGTGGATGCAATAATGTATTCTTAACTGTAGGAGGGGTTCAGTTTCCAAATTGTATTGCAACTTTACTGGAGTATCAGGAGAGATATGTGTGTGTGTGTGTGTGTGTGTGTGTGTGTGTGTGTGCATGCATATGTGTATTTTAGTGCTGGAATTGTGGAGGGGTAATGGATAAAGAAAAAATAGGACCTATAATAGAAAGGAAACCAGTACGTCTTTTTCAGGAGATAATTAAGAACTGATGTGAGTGAAGACTATAGAGAATTTCTAGAAAAGAGGTGTGTGCTCTAGCACCATTCACAAATGGATTCTTAATAAAAAGTGATGAAAATGTTTGATCAAGTGCGACAGTAGAGCTTGGTGGAAAGAACTATTGATTCAAAGCCTGATGGTTAATACTAACCATGCAACTTATTATAATTATATCCTCAGGTTAATCATTTAACTCATCTGAACCTCAGTTCCCGATTTGTGAAATAAAGCATTTGGATTAGATGTTATCTAATTAGATGTCTCTTTCAGCTTTGGATTCCTAAAAGCTTTTTGGGGAGAACAGGGAAAGACAATTTTTCACATCTTTTTTTTTTTCCTGATTGCTTTGATATCATAGTCAGAGATGCAGTATTTTCAATCAGGAAATAAAATAACAAATTAGAAAATGTTGATCTACAATAGTGTAGCACACGAGATCTTGTTTGTGTTCTCGTGCCTACAACATCATAGAATCTTTGAATCCTATGGTTCAAATTCCTCGATAAGAAAAGTGAGGCCCAGAAAGATGACATGTGAAAGGTAGGATTTGAGTATGATTCTTCCCGATTCTAGGGCCAGAACTCTATCTGCTTTGTCATGCTGCCTAAGAGTATCAAATTCGTATCCCTGTTTGGATACTAATTGACTGTGTAACTTTGGGTGAATCATTTAAACTCTTAAAGTTTCTTCCATTTTAAAATCTCTGCTCCTTTCTTGAAATTCCTCTCTGATGTTTTCTAATAGAAATTGCTTAGTTACTTAAATTTAATTTTGAAGGCAGTCTTAAAGCATCCTTGCTTCAAATCCCACAGTTGAAAAAACCATAACTAATGTCCTTATGCCCGATTCAAAACTCAGTCCTTTTCCCAGGACACTCTGCTGCCACCTTTCTAATACATTTGAGAGAAGAAAAAAAATAGAAGATTAATCTGGTTAAACTTGATAAAAAGAGGTTATGTGATACAGGTTGTGAAATTATGTGATTGTAGAGAAGAGATAAAGGGTTATAGGACTGGGAGTAGAAAGGATATAAGATAATGAAAAGTGTATGTTTGGAAGAAGTATAGGGTAATGTATTCAATATAGTATCACGAATTTTGAGAAGTGATGTAGAAAATGCAGCTGATAATTGATAGGAAGGACTAAAATCATCTTGATATATATTTTTTAAAATAGTTACCTGTATTATTTCACTTCCTCATTTCTGATGAAAATATACTTCCCTGTATTTTCTCACCTTCAAGCTAATATCCTTATCAAATAATGAAACTGCTACTATGGAGGTACTCATACTTGGCTAGACCATTTAACAAATAGGTTCTTGTTGGTAGGTGAACTACAAACTAGAAACAAAAGTGCTGTTTCATCCATGGACACAAAAGGAGTATACACATATTGCTCATTCATTTTTAAAAATCAAACCTCCATTCTAAATATAGGACTTAACCCATCAATCAGTTAACCTTTCTCTTCCTCTTCTCTGTCCAAAGTAGAACAGTGGAAATATATTTTTTAAAATGGGGGATATGACCTGAATCTGTAACTTCATTGATATAGGGAATTCCCAGGTGAGGAAAATCTTTCTACAAGAGCAGATTGGCAGCTTCCCTTGAATGAAATAATAACAATAATAATAAATGAGAAGAAGAAGAAGATTTATAGTCTCAGGGAGTCTAAATCATTTTTCCAAGGTCATACAGGTATTATGTTCAGAGGAAAGACTTGACCCCATGTCTTCTTGGCTAGCTCTCTCTGCAGTACTAACTGGATAGAGACAACTTTAAAAAATGCCATTTTGTGGTCCTTTTAAAATTTGTCAAGAACTTGATGTACATTATTTCATCTAAGCCTTAGAAGTATTCTGTGAAGTAGGCCTTATTTTCCAGATAAGGAGGATAAGACTTGGAGATGTTAAGTGCCTTGTTTCTGGTCACACATGTAATAAGTGTTGGAGGTAGGATTTGAACATGAGCTTTCCTGATTCTAGGTATGTCCTATGTCATGCTGCCCAAGAGTATATGATTCAGATTCTTGCTTTGTCACTAATTAACTGTGTAACCTTGGATAAATCACTTAAATTCCTTGGACCTCCTTTTTCTTCATCTTAAAAATGTGGGGCTTGGACCAAACGATCTCTAAAGTCCTTTCAATTTTAAAATTTCTATTCCTTCACCTGATGGTTTCTAATAGAAATTACTTAGGTACTTACACTTAATTTTAAAGGCAGTCTCAAAGACACTCATGTTCAGTGAATAGGAAGGCTGTTTGGTCACAAATGGCTGCAAATTTTAGAGAATTCACGACTTTTTACCTTTCTTTAATCCTCATTTTTTATATTCTTATGCTTACTGTGATTAACAACTCTTCCAGTAACTTACAGCTTGTTATTATTTTACAAATGAGGCAGGTAACAACTTTCCTTCCATAAATTAACACATTATCTTGCCCCTCCTCCTAATAATGTTCCCATTTCTATTGAGGGCACCATCACCAGACATCTAGGATGGAAGGCTCAGAATCACTCTTGAATTTTTGACTCTTACCACATTCTCTCAATTTTCAATCATTGCCAAATTCTGTTAATTTCATATCTGTAGATTATTGTGTCTCATATTGGCTCTTTTCTGCCCACTTTCATAGCCACGGTGCTATCTCAGGTGCACATGAACTCCTCCCTGGACTATTATAGTAGTATCTTTTCTTTTGAAAACCAAGTGTTTTATTAGAAATAACTTTAAACACCAATATGAAGAATAATAATTGTTCAAAATTATTTCCATTTGAATTAACTTCAAGACAAACATATCCATTTTTTCCAGTCCTGTCCCCCTTACATCAACATGATTATTCTTGGTTCATTCATTCTTACTCACTTTCTATAACTAACAGGGTTCTTAACTAATCCTCTGTCTCTAGTATTTTCCTTCTACAAATCAAATTTCACACAACTGCAAAAATAAATAAATAAAATTCTTTCTAAACCACAAGTATGATCAAAGCAATTCCCTATTTAAAAAAAATCTTTCTGGGCTCCCCATTTTCATCAGGATAAAATAATAGCTCGTTAATTGGGCATTCAACATGTCTGATAATATATTTCCAGGTTACCTTTCCAAACTTTTTTCATAACAATCACTTTAACTTTTTAGAATAAAGCATCAAAACCTGTCTATAATTCATTCTTGTCCTGTACCCTCAGCCTCAGGCACCATATCACCTCTTAACACACCTTCTAGGGTACCCTGTCCTCTATAAAGTATTCCTTAATTTTCTAGATGGAATCTTTCCTTTTCTAAAATCCTTAGGCCACTCTTCCTCTTCCTCAACTCTTAACAAACAAGCAGCCCACTGGCCTTATGTCACTACCCCTACATTCTCCCTGACAAAACAAGGCTTTCCCTAAATCCTCTCCTCACTATTAAATGCCTGTGTGAATCAATGTGCAACTGTTCACATTGCAGACTGATGTTTCCTGTGATCCTGCTATATGTGGTTAACTTGGTTTCCTTCTGAACAGAATAGGAATCCTGAAGGTCAGTGCATTCTTGCTGGCCAATAATCTATGGCTAGGAATGCTCTTACATTTTGCTTCTCTATTTTCACTAGCTTGATTTGTCCAACAAATCAATGTAATTCATGTATTCATGTAAATTCATTCGTGTATATGTAATTCATGTAAATCATGTAATTCAAACATGGGTTGTAGAGACTTTCTCCTGACATCCTCCATTAAAAAGGGAAATGAGCTCTGAAGGCTAGTGTCAGGAATATTTCCAAGGCTTAACCATACTAGTGATCATATGTCTCAGTCTTTATGTTTTAAGAATAACTGCCAGTCTATGAGTCATATTCTCTGCAATGATGCCATATGTTTGCTCCCTATTTCTAATATAAAGGAATGTAGATCTTGTGAGAAGGGCAGATCCTATAAGAAGGACTGAAATTAATTTAAATGCAAATAGTGCTTTTTCTCATACCTGTGCTGGTACTGATGTTTTCTGTTCCCACGGTTTGCCCCATCAGATGGTATTGGTTTAGTCGGGATCCATCTTCTGCTACCACCACAGATTTAGCAGTACCATTTGTCCAGATGTAAATCACTTCAGAATTAGGGTATGCATCTGTAAAGAATGTCAAAAGTAACCCTTTAAAAGATAGTTTAATTTCCTCTTTATCAGAATATAGGATATTTTAGCAACAAATCAGAATAATAATATGAGTTATCAGGTCTAGCTCTAAAGTTATTAGGTCAGAGCTCTGTGATTTAATAAATGTGTCGAGTGGTCAGAACAGACCAGATGTCAATCTATAATCCTTCAGTAACCTTTTAGTTTAGATAGATTAGACTACTCAGAAACAAGTGCTTTGTGATGACCTTATAAAGATATTATCATGGTATTTATTCATTTATATATCCATCTATCTATACATCCATCTATCAATCTAGCATCCGTCTAGATCTATCTATCATCTATCTGTCTATCTATCTATCTATCTACCTATCTATCTATCTATCTATCATCTATCTGTCTGTCTGTCTGTCTATCTATCAGTACAACTGGGTCCATTTATAAAAAGTATTGAATTTAGAGGTTTGGAATCTTCCATTCTAATTTCAAGTTCTTTGTGTCACTTTCTGGTAATTATTTCACTTCCTCATTATTCACAGAATTATGAAATCAGACAATTATAAATTTGAAAATGACCTCAGTGATCATCTAATCTAATTTTGCAGATGAGGAAACTGAGACCTAAAGAATAAGAGTCCATATTCATATAGCTAGTATGCAGCAGAGTTAAGATTTTAATCCAAGCCTTCTGACTTCAAATTTAGGGGCTCTTTATACTGCATTGTGAATAAAAATAAGAATGTACCACATGAACTAGATTCTGAGTCAATATAAAGATAACTATGAAAGGACCTTCAATAACTCTAGAAGAAAGCCATTATACTGTTTCTGTGTGTCATGGAACCTCTTACATCCAAATTTCATGGGACCAAACACTATCAGATATTCCAAAGCAATGTTTTAGGATCTATCTTTTATATGAGATCTAGGCAGGAAATGTCTTATATAATATAATGGTTTCTGGTTGTACAAACTGACATGCAGCTTCTCCTGAAGCTATATGACTAAAAGATAGCAAGCCATCTTCTCTGATAGAGAGATTGGAGAAAGTCCCTTTGTGCAAAATAACTGTTTTTGCCAAATGGCCCTGTTGCTCAAGATAGGCAGAAACCATATAAATGAGGTACAGGGCACCAAAAATATAGAAATTCCATTGTTTAGTGTGTGTCTCCACATTAAACTTTACAGTGTATGAGGGATTTAAGAGCACTGTGAGCCTGCTGTACTCCCACTAAACCATTTTGTTCTTTGGTAGGACAAATTGTAACCTAAAACCATATGTATTTATATATTCTAAAACATAACTGGTACTTCAGATCTAGAGGTAAATAGGGGGATGTACTCAAGGGGGCGGTATGATAAAGGGGTGCTATAGAAGGCCTGAGGAACAAGCCTGGTTAATGAGCTAAAGAAATCTGACATCTTTAGAGCTCCACTCAAAGGCACAAACTGTGATTTTGCTCCTGAGGGGAATGGAAAGTACACAGTGCCACATGCTTTAAAAAGAATTATGATGATGATGCCAATTATCTTTGTTAAGAGGTTCTGTGAAACCCTGGAGACTTTTGTCACTTCCAATTGAATTCTTTCATGAAATAGTCATGGCCTAATGTTATTTTTGTAGGGTAGCGGTCATTCCTTTGAATGTTGCTTTTGTCAACACATTATAGAGGTTCAATAACTTTTCAGAGATGATTGTTAAAATGGTCTCCAGTAAATTGTTCTTCGCCTAAAGTGTTTTTTTTTGTAAAGCAAACAGAAAAATACAGAAGTACAAAAGGGCTTTGACAAGCTTGTTTGCCAGGTTGTCAGGGTTCATTTTTAAAGATGATTAATAGTATGCTAAGAAGGTTATACCATTATCAACTTACATCTAGGTCAGTAGGAGAGAATTTTTCTAGGCTTTTGATTTTGTTTTTAGACATTATATCCAAATGGCATTAGGGTTGATTGACTCATTTGTTTGGATTATGATGTTAATGAGGAAAACAGAGATGGAACCAAGAGTTAGCATAGTTAGCATTACTATGAAAAAATTGTGTTCCCTGAGTACATATTGTACCCTGATTCTTAGTCAACCATCTTTGAATGCATACCAGAGTCACAAAGAAGCCTAGATAATAGCATGAACATGACAAAAAAAAAATGATACCAAATGCATGGACTGCTCAAAATGAAAGGAAGTCAATAAACTGTTTTCTAACACGTTATATTATATCTGCCCCCATCAGAATGTGAGCTTCTTCAAGGGAAGAACTTTCCCCCACACACTTTACTATATGTCCAGTTATGGCCCATAATAAATACTTAATAAAGGCAATAATAATACACAGCACTTTCAGGTTTGTAAAACATTTCACAAATA
Source organism: Notamacropus eugenii (assembly GCF_028372415.1). Lineage (NCBI taxonomy): Eukaryota > Metazoa > Chordata > Mammalia > Diprotodontia > Macropodidae > Notamacropus > Notamacropus eugenii. Next base: position 402,701,960 of record NC_092876.1, read on the forward strand.
CTTTTATCCTCACAACAACCCTGGGAGAAAGGTGCTAATAAGCAACTAAGGCCAGATTCAAATTCAGGTTTTTCTAACTCCAAATGTAGCACATAATCCATTGTGTGGCCTAGTTGCCTGTTCTTACTCAAGATCAAGCCTTGAACCCAATTCACTCTGGAGCTCATAGATGGAGCAATAGGTCCCTGCCCTCTTAGTACAGAGTGAACATAAATACTAAGGAGTAACTGTTGCTCTTTTGCCCAGAACCCTGAGAGCCTTTCCCTCTCAGTTTGATTTTTTTTTTTATTAAAGGGGCCATCCCTTGAGTAACTACTTAAAGAGGCCTATTCCCTGAATGGGCATTACCTCATGCAAAGTGAGAACCTGAAAAAGCCTTAGCTTCAAAGGGCAAGGGTTTCATCCTGGGTCATTTCCAGTTGTCCTATTAGCCATTGGACCCAGATGACTCTGGAGAAGAAAGTGAGACTGGTGACCTTGTACAGCCCTCCCTCACTCCGATCAAAACCAACTACAAGTCATGTCCTCATCACCCTGATGTCATGGTCCTCTTTGAAAATGGAGGACACACACAACGACAACAACCTCCCTGTTGCAACTATTGTTGATCCTATATCTCTTCCAATCATGGAAGATAACAAGCATGCAAACATAGACATTAAAAGGAACTACAATGTAATGCTACAAGCTAAGCATAGTTATGCGGCATCACATTCCCAGCGGTTATTTGCACATGCCAAGTTACTGAAGATTTGCTAGGCGTTCTATTTGATAGAGACCTGGAACTGGACTCAGAAAGACTTGAGTTCAAATCCTAGCTTGGACATTAGCTGTGTGACCCTGTGGAAGTCACTTAACAGTTATCTGCCTCAGTTTCCTCATCTGTAAAATGGGAAAGATATTAGCATATACCAAACTGGATTGTTGTGAGGATCAGAGATAATATATAGAAAGCTCTTTGCAAAACTTTGAGTAATATATTTAGGCATCATCATCATCATTTATATATATATACACATATATATGTATTAGTCCTGAAGAGGTACAGTAGCTTTCTTTCTTTGCATTGGATCCTGCTAGATTTTCTAAATCCTGGTTTCACAATTATCAATATAATTTCTTTGTGAAATATTACAAGGGATGGCTTGGCAGGTCAGATATAAATGACACCACATACTCCTGAACAAGATTTGTGTCCTTTACACTTTATGCAAATTTTACAGCACTCTGAATAATGTAAGGCAAAGATATAGAGATATGAATTGCTTCCTGTCCAAAGTAAATATACCAAATTCTGTCCAAAGACATTAATAAGAGCTGAGACAGCGGGTGATAATGAAGCCACGCTGCTTCTCTATGGCTAAAGATGAGCTCCTTCAGCTTTTGATTTCTTTCTTGACCTGCTGAATGACCCATGTGGTCACGCTTCTGTGACCCTGTCCACCTGCTGTCCTATGTTTTTTCTCTTCCCAGTTCATCTGCTCAATAACATTGACACTCAATGAAACCTATTTTAGAACTCCTCCTGTGAAACAAGCCAATCCTAAATAGCAGTTATTTGTATTCACAGAATGCCTTTCAGCTACAGACAGACTTCCCTGCAAATAGGGAAAGCATTAAAGCATCAGGTGCTGCAAAATTCTTCCTCCATTCCTCCAGAAATCAGACAGGGAATCAATCTAACCTGTTGGCAAAAATCTAACTGAACATCTTGCTTCTACTGGAGTCTCAGAAGGTAAATGAGGAAAAGAAAACAAATTTCAGAGGTGAGAAGAGAATTTAAACCCAAGCGCTATAGATCAAAGCTCTTCTATAGACCTGAGCAGCCACTTTATAGACCTCAGGAACTATTAGGACCTCTAGGGAAAATGCATTCCTTCTGAGGCAAATAGTGGCCAATACCATCTTTAATTAAAAGCAAACCACGTGTCTATAGCCAGCCAGGATCTAAGGACTGACAATGGAGGGAGTAGGGAAAGAGTGGGGTTTTTGCCTTCAGAAATGCAGTGGAGGTGTGGACAAGAGAAATGTCCTATATGGTTCTGCCCCTCTGTTTCTCCAACAAAAAAAGAAAGCAAGTTTAATGTCAACAAGGGGGAAAGGAGCATCTAGGGATGCCGAGAATGAAAAACAAATAAAGCTTCTTAAGTGCCCAAAAGTTCTTCTCCAATCCATTTTCCTTGCTCTAGGTGTGTACAGCTACTTTCTTTCTGATTTAACACCTTAAATTACAGGATAAATCATAGCTAATCAAAGCAGAACCTTGCTCTTTGTGGTACTGACATGTCTAGTTAACTGAGTCGGCCCCTTATTACTCTAGTCTATCAGTTCTGGTTTTGGTTCCCCTAGACTGCCTCTTACACATCTGGAATTTCAGGACAGTGATTTTAAAGAATATTCTTTTCGGAACCCCAAATTTCCTAATCCCTTTGACCTGTTGGACATTTCTTCCAATCTTCAACATTGAGGAAATCTCTCCTTCAGTTTCTGCACCCCACCCCATTGGCATTCCTGAGATGGAAAAGGTTTCTAGACAAGGAATGCTATGGCCACTTAGTTTCATTCCAGATTCTACCAAAACCATAGCAGGATCTTCAATGCTGCTCAGAAATCCTTTAATTCATCCCTATTTAACTACCTATTATTGTATGCCTCACAAGTGTTCCAAACTCTTTCCATTTCCAAGCTTGCAAAGGTACCTCTTCCCCATCAGTAGTAAATGATTTCATCTCCTTCATGGAGAACACCAGTCATTTACTCTCAAATATCTTCCATTTCACTGAAATACTGCTTTTCATCTCTACTTCTCCTCTTCCCCTTCAGTGTTGTTGAGGAGATGTAATGCCCCCTTACTATACTCTCTCTCTCTCTGATCCTAGCATCTTCACTTTCCTCTAGGAGTTGGAGTTCCTCCTCTTCTGTCATGGCTTTAAACATTCCTTCAGTGGCTCTTTCCCTCAAAACAGTCTTAAGTCCTAAACCCTGATACTCTTGAATGGATGAAGCTTAGCCTCCTACTTCATAATCAATGATACCACCTTGCTTGGCAACAATCAGACCCCAGGGAGTCATGAAGAGAACTGAGTCCTGAAGGATCCATCACATCAAAAGTATAGTTGGAACCTTAGGACTGATTTGTTCTATCAGCTCCTTGCAGCTCAGTAGTCTTCCTGTTTGGTTGCTAGCAAAACCCTCCATTTTGCCTCTGAAGTACCTAAAACCACATTCATGTCACCTGAAAACATTGATGAATGAGTCAAGAACCCATTACCATGTCATCATCCTAAAACATCTCTGCCCTATCCCACCATGGTTCATCCTCCCCTCTATGGATTCCGTCTTCCACTATCAAACCTGGAAACTTCATTCTATTGCTAAAAAAGAAAAATCTCCCCCTTCATCCTTAGTTTCTTTTACTCACATGTCTTCTCATTCTTAGAGTTATGTATTTCCCCTCAGTAGGATACAATCTTTACCACCCTTACTACTGCTGGCTATCCCTCTCATTCTCTTTGACTGAAAAGAAAAGATAAAATAGAATACTTGTTGTCCCATACATACACTTCTAGTCCCTTAATCCTACAACCTTAATTCAATAACTTCTCTTCCTTTGAATTTCATTGCCATTGAGTTCCATAAACTATTCAAGTGCTGATTTTGTCACAAAACTAAGTCACACTCAACTGTCCTATGGTTAAAATATTCAATTTTCTATCTTTCAAAAAATAGGATAGGAAAGGCATTTGGCCTTCTGTCCTGCAGTGTCTTTCAAGCTGTATAGTCTTTCAAATACTATTTGTGAGTTACTCAGCAATCCTATTTATCAGTTTTTTTCAGTCCTGCAGGATGTATTTTCCTCTTTGCCTGATGACTTCTCAAACTTAGCATATTCATCACTTTCCCCTGAAACACTCAATTTCCCTATTTCTGTTGATATAAAATCCTCGGTTTGACTTTTACAATCCTTCATAAGTCTGGCCTCTTTCTATTTTTCTAGTCTTCTAATACCTTCCTTCTCTCCCAGTGTTCTGTAATCCAGTGACACTGGCCTCCTTGTTATCCCTTTCAAAAGAGACTCCATCTTCCAGCTCCAAGCATTTTCATTGGTTGTTCTCATCTCTATCCTAGATTCCCTAGAATCCTTTAACTACTATCCCACCTTCTACAGAAAGCATTTTCCAGGCCACTTTAATCTTATTGCCTTCCTTCCGAGACTACTATCAATACAGACATATATGTGTGTATATGTATGTATACGCATGTGTATGTATGTGTGTATATATACATTTTTATACATGCACATGTCTATATATGTGTGTATATGAATACATATGTGTACATACAAGTACATATGCATGTAAAATAAATGTATTTATATGTGTGATCATGTATACATGTGTTTTATTTGCATAGAATTGTCTGCAATTTGTCTTCCTATTAGATTTTAAGCCCCTTTTAGAGAAGGTCTTTTTTTTTTCTTTCATTTTTTTATCCCCAGTACTTAGCACAGTGCCTGGGACATAATAGCATTTTTAAAATGCTAGTTACCTGCCTGTCTGTTAAGGATATCACCATTTCAGATTCTCAACCTTGGAATCCTCTTTTCTCCTCTAAATTTTCCCAGATCATATCCAATCAGTTCTCAAATTGTTTCAATTTTGCTCCTTCAATAAATCTCAAATCTGGGCCTTCTTTCTGCTGACATTGTTCAGCCCCTCATCACCTCTAGCATGGATGTCCATCATCACATTACTAATTACATGCTGCTCTCTCTCCTTGACAATTCATCCCCCAAACTGTTACTAAAGTCATCTGACTAATGTGACAGAGAGATGAATTCATTCCCCAGTTCCCTCTCTACAAGGCAGCTAGGTAATGTAGTACATGGACACAGGTCCTGCAGTCAGAAGGATCTGAGTTCCAACCTGACTTCAGAGCTATGTGACCCTGGGCAAATCACTCAACCCTATTTTGCCTCAGTTTCCTCATCTGTGAAAGGAGCTGGAGAAGGAAATGGCAAACCACTCAAGTATCTTCACCAAGAAAACCCCAAATAGGGCCAAGAAGATTACGATATGACTAAATCACCACCACCACAACAAAATTCATACTAAAATAAAAAGAAAACAAAACCCTCTCCTCCCGAAATGATCTTGTAGCCTGACTTTCAATGTGTTCCACAATCTGGCTCCAAACTATCATTTTATCCTTATTCTGTATTAGTTCTTTTCATTCATTCTAAGATTCAGAAAAATTGAACTGTACATTATCTGACCTCTTATTCTGCCATCTCCTGATTCAGTTATTTACATATGCTATTCCCAATGCCTGGACTGAATCTCTCTCACTTTTCTGCCTATTAATATGCTTGCCTTCCTTCAGTCAGTCTCAGTGTTACAAGGAAAAAATCTGCCTTGAAGATTTCTTTCATCAGCCTAACTAGAAATTATCCTTCAATCTTGAATCACCAATACGACTCTACTTGACCTTTTCAATGTACTTATTCATATTCTAATTTGTATTTTAACTATCCTTCTGCTCATCTTATTCTTCCTCTAAGACTATAATGTCCCTAAGAGCTGCAAAAATACAATTTTTCACTTTTCTTTCATCAGATCCTAGCAAGTGCCTTGCACACAGTAAGTGCTTGATTAATGGCTGTATAATTGAACTACTGTCCTATTTCTCTCTATAGAGTGCTCGTCATTTGGTGCCTCTAATTCTTCATCATCGACTTACTCCTCAGTCATTTCCAAACTGTCTTTGTTGCCATCACAGATGAAAGTGCTCCCTGAAAGGTTATTATTGACTTTCTAATGACCAAAACCTGTGTTAATGTTTTAGCACCCATTCCTTCCTCTTAAAACTCTCTATTTTCCTTTAGCTTCTAAAACACCATACATCCTCATTCTTTTAAAGATCTTAATGCTATTCTCAATTTTTTAAGATCCCTCTTTCCACTATAATACTATTACTTTCAGCATTCTCTGAAATTTGTGTTTATACTTATGGTCAAGGAAATGTTGGTATTATATAAGAGAAAAAGAAAAAAATCAAAATCTTCTCCCCAAAATGTATAAATGGAAAAGAAAGGAATCACCTTTATCTTTTACAACATTCATGGAACCAATGATATAAATGTGTTATTCTACATGTAATTGATACATTAAAAATATGTGTTTTAAATTGTTTTCCCCTAGTACTCTAGATGTTGGAAAGACATATTCAAATATTTTTTTAAAAGTTAAGAGTAAAGGGAGGGAGAGAAAAAAATTCAGAACTCAAAATCTTGTAGAAGTGAATGTTGAAAACTAAAAACAAATAAATAAATGAAATTATAAAAAGTAAAATATTTCATAAAAATAAATTTTCTAAAAACAAAAGTGAAGAACCTATGGCCTTGTATTGCACATAGGAAATCAGCCTGAGAGGGATGATATTCTTTTGAAATACTAAATTTTGAAAACAACATAACAAATAACTGGTGAAAAGCAAATTATGGGAAGTCATCTGAAGGTGATGATTCTCTAAGGTCTGCTCAGTTTTACACACATTATCTTGTTTGATACCAGCGCAACTGCTTAGGAATCTCATTAACAAACAGATTTCTAAAGGACCACCTGGGCAAGTAATTAATGAGTGGATAAATTTTCCATGACCCAGTATAAATGGAAGAAATGCTAAAGCTCTAAATGACTTGAGAATTTTGTTACTAAAGACAACAACAGCAAGAGTTTATGTAACAGGAGGATAACGCAAATACCAAGTAAGGGACAAGATTGCTTCTTGGGGTAGATAAATTATGATTAAAATCCTCCTGTGTAATATAAAGATCTCTTCTCTAGAACATTAAATGGTGTTTGGTCTTTTTCCATAGAATACTAAGTAATCTTATCAGCATATTTCAAGTAGCCTGACATAGGCTACAAATCTTTACACTTTCTTTAATATTAAATTCAGTTTGGGAACACTATGCATAATCTTTAGTCAATTAAAATAATATTGCATTTGTAATGCTCAAAAATATCCAATAGCAGTGGGAAATGAATCCATACTGATTATATATATGCCATAATTGAAGTTGATTAACATTTTAAATTAACATGTGGCCCTCTAGGTCCTCAACATTTCACAGATCAAATCCCCTTAATAAAAGGATTTCTTCTGTAAAACTTAGACTCAGTCAAAAGGCTGCCCCCGTGGACCTAGAAGGCCATGGTGTGCCCTTGAGGCCACAGGTTTCCCTCCCCTGTGAAGCATCCTAACATTGTTGAACCTCTAATCACTTTTGAATTCTAGAATTTTCCTATCATATAAAAATTCTCAAGATCAACTTATATCAGGTAATAGAACTTGCTATAAAGTTGGTTTTTTTTCTGAGCTTCTTTCTGACTTATTTTAAAAAGCATATTGTCTTGTCCTTTCTTTCAGAATCTGAATTCTACGTCTTTGAGTCTTTAAGCAACTAATGGGTGGTATATTACACAGTCTCAATAGGAGTTGGGTAGATTAAAATTGACCTCCAGATATTGAAAAGCATGTAATCCCCATATTTTGCTGACACTATTGCCAAGAGTATCTCTATAAATTCCAGGGAGAGTTTGACAAAAGCTTTTCCTTACTTTTTTTTTATATGATGGAAATGTGGGAATGCAGTCACATTTACCCAGAGCCTTCTCTTGGGCCTTTAAAAATGTCAATTACGTTTCTGCCATGAGGTATTATATAACAGCGTTACTGTGAACTGCTAAAAAGTGATTCCACAATATATCTTCTCAGACAGTACTCAAATGTGGTATTGGGTTAGATGATTTAATACTTTCACCAAGAATTTGATTCCAGGTATGAAATTTAAAAAAATGAGAAGTTACTGATAATGTTGATATTTTTAAATGCTTCTGCAAGTTCATAAAATGTCTTTTTTCATAGAAAGTAGAAGTGAGAGATTTTATTAAGGTATGTGTTTAGTGTATAACAAGTATAAGGAGCATACTAATAATCTGTTAATGGCATTATATTTTGTTTACTTCAAGGGGCAGAAATTTTTCATAAGAATTCCAAGATGCTGGCTAAATGATGTTAAGTTTTTCAATACGTCCCAAAACAAACATTTAAAGTGGAATTCTTCTCAGGTTCTATGATGGAGTATACAGTCAGTTGCTTACCAACTGTAATTGAATTTGGAGTTCTGATGCCCATTTTTTCCCACATTAATAGGACATGATTCTAGAATCCAGAAGAACTATCATTTGGGGGGTATTAGTAGACAGGAAAAGGAAAAGCATTGGATCAATATGATTTCTCCTTTATCTGCAGAAACTACTTGAGAAATCAATGTATTAAAAACTTTGGGAACTCAAAAGATAATATATACAAAAGAACTCAACATGATACCATAAAAAAGGCTGAATTTGGAGTGAGAGGTCCTGTGATTCCATCTTAGTTTTGCCACTTGCTATATGTATGATTCTTAGCAGACCATTCTCAGTCTCTCTAGACCGGAATTTTCTCATTTATAAAATAAAGGGATTGGAGTCAATAATCTCTAACCACTGGCCTCTTTGTTCCCCATCCAAGAAACTTTATCTTCTAACTTCAAGAATTTTGACTCTCTGTCTCCTCATTCCAGTAAACTTCTCCTTCCTAAGCCCTATATTTTGGCAGTCTTTGTTTCCTACAAGTGCCATCTAAAATTCTCCTTTCGCTGAGAAGACTTTCCTGATCTCCAGGCCTGTGGTGAGGTTCAAATGTGATAATGGATTTAAGTACTTTTTAAAACTTAAAGCACTATGTGTTACGATGATGATGGTGATGATGATGATGAGGATGATGAGGACTGGTCTCCCATCACTAGACCTCCAGTCTGGTGATGTTTTCATTTCCTGAGCTTCCTGTTGAATTCAATATTCATAGAACAACCCAAGAGTGCTCTGGTAAATGTTTAACAACCCAGCAATCCAGAAACAAAAATAGCTGTATACACATACACAAAAACACACAAACTTTTAATTCTAATCTGCATTATTAACAATTTCTAAAGCCTAGGCAATTAACACGACAATAAATTTAGCTCCGATCTACAGCACTACCCATTTTTGAGGTGTAAATGCTCATATTGGAAATTTAGCAATCTCTGTTAGAGCTGGCCTGATCTGCCTTAATGTAATTTCTTTGCTTTATTGATTATCTCCAATTTAACCTGTATTGTACATAGTTGTTTTCCCAGTTACCTCTCCCATCAGACTGTGAGCACCTCAAGAGCAGGGAATGTCTTTTGCCTTTTTTTTTTGTATCTCTGATGCTTAGCACAACGCTAGGCATTAAGTAAATGATTAAAGAAAGCTTATTCACTGACTTCTAGCTCTAAGTCTCCAAACTCACAGATTAGAAAACACTATTCTACCATCAGTCTCCCTAGCATATGTACATGATTCCCCTTCTACAGAAAGATGAGTTTATTTGAATTTTCTCACTCCTAAGTGAACTTGAACTTATATAAAGATTCAGAGTGATAATGTTCTTGGGAACAACTGGGCACAGGCACTATGTTAATAAAATTAATGGCACTTATATTTAGACATGCCAATATCCAAATCAAATCAGCACTCAAAATGCCAATTTGAATATTAAATAAAAGGAAACCTAGCATAATATTTGAAACAAAATATATAGTTTTGTCTCCACTGAATATATGAAATGAAGAGATAGAGAAGTAAATTCTGATTTTTGTTTTGACTCATGAAAAGTGGTAACACATAGATATGTGGCACAAATGAGACAATATGGCAATCATGTAAATCATATTATATAAAAGAATACCTAGCATTAATGCCTAATGTAAAAGTGAGTGCCTTTGTACATGAAAGTAGCCATAAATCTAGGGTGTATGGATGGAAGAATATAAATCTCAGTTTTTCACAGATAGAATCTATCCTTCTATGATGTTCTTTGTTGCTAAGCATTTACTGGGATATATTACTACTGGCATAATCAGAGGCATCTTTGAGTTAGCAGGAGGTCTGTATGGGGAGAAGGCAATTTGACCAAAATACATGAACCTGAGATCACAGATCAGGCATTAGAGTAGAATTCAGAAGAATGTAGGCTCCAAAAGATGTAATTCTAGACTTGAACAATATTCAGCAATATAGAAGGCAAAAAGCATGCTACTATTAAAAAATGGAAGAAAAACATGGTACAAGGCACTTCACATACATGCCAAAAGACAGGAGTTAGAATTGTTGTGACTACTCAAAATTCCATAGTACTTCTAAAGGCAAAAACAAAAGATGTGAACACAGTGTCATTTATGGGTGATCTGCAAAGATGCTATGTAAAAATTGAATGGAGGTTACCCTAGCTCTGGTTTAATGGATAATAAAATTAGGGTTTTACCTGGGATAAAATTAAAACTTAAAAAAATGCTAATTGTATTTGAAAATAATTGATTTCCTTTAGATTTCTGCACATTTAATATACTTTGTTCTGTGAAGCATTCCACAGGCTTCACCAGACTAAAAAGTATCCCTGACACACACAGAAAATGGTGAAGAACTCTTGTACTAGAATAGGATGAATCAGTCTAGAATTTAGTAATGTGAGAACACATAGAGGTAAGATCTTTCTAAAAAAATTTTGAGACTTTTTAGTTTAACATGTTGGTGGCACAATGGATAGGATACTGGATCTGGAATCAGAAAGACCTGAGCTCAAATATGGTTTCAGATACTTTCTAGCTGGGCAAGTTATTTAACCCTGGTTGCCTCAGTTTCCTGATCTGTAAGATGAGTTGGAAAAGGAAAGGGAAAACCACTGTAGTATCTTTACCAAGAAAACTTCAATTGATATCAGAGTCACACATGACTGAACAACAAAAATAATATATTTTTAAAAATTATTGCTTGCTGCAGTCAAGTAGTTAGCAGATACTATTGTGTCCATCCTTTGTTTTCAAAGAAGACCATGACATCAGAGAAATGATGATGAGACTTGCACTTGACTTTGTTTTAAGTGAGGGAGGGCTATGCAAGGTCACCAGCCTCACTTTTTCCTCCTGAGCCATCTGGATCCAGTGACCAGATATTCATCAGGATGACTGGAGGTGGCCCAGAATGCAATGGGAGACCCTGGTCTTTTTAGGCTGGGCCTTTTCAGGTAGTCTTTTAGAGGGAGATAATGCTCATTCAGTGAATAGGCCTCTTTAAGAAGTAGTCAGGGAATGGCTCCTTTAATGAGCAAAAGAAAAAATAACTAAGTCAAGCTGAGAGGGAAAGAGAAACTGTTACTATTGATCATCACTAAGCCAACCAAGCCATTAAATGGAGCTTGGGTAGGGACCTGTTGTCCAATCTATGGGCTTCAGAGTGCACTGGGTTTAAGTTTTTGGGAAAAGATGGCTGGCAGTCAGAAGGCATTTAACAAGAAGCTTAGTGATGAGCTGGGGGCCCCAGGAGCCAGCAAGTGTACCTCTGGGGCCTCAGACAGGGAGGATGGGGCAAGAAGAGAGAGGTCTGAAGGAAAGAAAGAGAAAAAGAAAGAAAGAAAGAAAGAAAGAAAGAAAGAAAGAAAGAAAGAAAGAAAGAAAGAAAGAAAGAAAGAAAGAAAGAGAGAGAGAGAAGAAAGAAAGACAGACAGACAGACAAAGAAAGAAAGAAAGAAAGAGAGAGAGAAAGAAAGACAGACAGACAAAGAAAGAAAGAAAGAAAGAAAGGAAGAAAGAAAGAAAGAAGGAGAGAGAAAGAAAGAAAGAAAGAAAGAAAGAAAGAAAGAAAGAAAGGAAGGAAGGAAGGAAGGAAGGAAGGAAGGAAGGAAGGAAGGAAGGAAGGAAGGAAGGAAGGAAGGAAGGAAGGAAGGAAGAAAGAAAGAAAGGAAGAAAGGAAGAAAGAAAGAAAGATACTATTAGATAGCCATAGAATTGTGCAGAGGATTTCAGTTTCAATTAACAAAATAAGAGATATTTATTTCAGTAGTGGATCTCATATTCTGAGTAAGAGATTTGTACATTAAAATAATCACTAATCCCTTTAGATTGTTTTTAAAATGAATTTGTTGGCCAAGCAATTTTCACTTTATTCCAGAAACTAAGTTTTGAGCAACAACTAAAAAAATCTTCTCTCTATATCCATCTTAAACTGCAGTTTATTATATCCAACATGCGTAGTATGGATATCTATATTTTCCTTGACTTTGTATCCTGAATATTCAAAGTTTCTATGTCACATCTAGTAGAGTTCAGTGGGATTGTGTAGTAAGGATAAGTTACAGAGGGATTCTGATATAGAAAGAATAAACCGGGGCTGGGAGGCAGGAAGATTTCCTCTGTGCTACTTTTTGGTATGCCTAATCTGTAAAATAAAGGGGTTGGACTCGGTGATTTCTCAAGTACTTTTTAAATAGAAAACCAATGTAATAATAATTTAACCTACTGGGTTATTATTTAGTTTTTCATAAAGCAGCATGAAGATTGCATTTATCAATTTATTATTCTATTTTTCTTAAATATCTAGTACAGTTATTTTTAAATGTTGAATGGAACAAAGGATGAGATGCAGTATTTAAAGAAAACTTTCATTTTCAAATCAATTTCATTTTATTGAGTATCAAATAGATATTGCATATCATGAAAGTGATATAGCTGATTCTAGGTTAAATGAATTTAAATTTTTCTAAAATATGACAGAAAACAGATTTAGATATATTCACTGGTGTCGTGGAGGGAGCTTTTTGATTGGGATCAGGATGTATAGAATATATTCCTAGTTGTGTTGATGCCTTACTTTATGAGAGTCTACAAAAACACAGTAATGTCTGTCCAGGTAATTATTTAGTAATGATAACATAACTATTTGGAAGTAACATTCGTGATGTGTAGTAGTGTATTTTTCTACCACGTTGTAACTTTAATTACATTTAAAATGTGCTCCACAAATCTTATTAGAAATTTCCCATTGGCCTGCATATTAAGATAAGCTTATTAAGAATAAAATAGAAATCTTTGGTCCATTGAAAAAATTAATTACATTTGAGTGTATTGCTTTGGAAAACTTTGTAAGTGGTAATATTTTAAAGCTTTATTGTACAAGTAAATCTAGATAATTTCAAGTTTTGAACATAGAGAATAAGTTAAAAGGCAAGGATGGACTTGCAATATGAAAGAGGAGTTAAAGTAATGAGTCTTATAGAGTACCATTCTTTGTAAACACAGAAAACATTTTCAGTTATTGAGACATCAGAGAGCTACTTATGGCATGCACCTGATTGACTACAAAATAAGTGAATTATGATCCTCCGGTGGTTTCTTTATATGTGGAATATTAAAGCATGGTATACCAGAAATACTCATAGATGAAGAATGCAGGAAGATGAGAGTTCAAATTCCATCTCTGATACATAAATAACTATTGGATGATGGACAAGTCATTCAATTTTTCTATACCCTAGTTTCCACATCTGGAAAACGGGGGAAATACTTACATTACTTGTAACAACGTAATTCTAAAGATCAAATGAGATCATATTTGTAAAGCACTTGGCAAATCTTACAATTCCTATGAGAAAATAAGTTATTAGCATCATTATTATTATTATAATGCTGTCCATTTGATGTAAGGTTATGACCATTTCCAAATAAGGGGAAGTTTCAATGTAGCAATAAGACTAAACCACAGACAGACTTAGAGTGGGGGAAAAAGTGTGTGTTCATCCTTCATTGCCAAAGAAGACCATGCCATCAGAGAAATAATGACTCGACTTGCTCGTGACTGTTTTGAGTGAGGGAGGGCTGTACAGGTCACCAGCTTCACTTCTCCTCCAGAGCCATCTGAATCCAGTGACCAGCTATTCATCAGGATGACTGGAGATGACCCAGGATAGGCATTTGGGGTTAAGTGACTTGCCCAAGGTCACACAGCTAATGCGTAACAAGTGTCTGAGGTGAGATTTGAACTCAAGTTCTCCTGACTCCTGCATTGGTGTCAACTGCACCACCTAACTGCCCCAGGGGGAAAAGTAGGAGTAGAGAGGACATGAGTTACAAAAAATGAGTGTCCTAAGGCAACTCACTAAAGGTAGGAAGAGAAAATACCAATCTTGGTTGATAGGAAATTCCTCCTAACAATAAAATCATATATGTAGTCTTTCTCCTTGTCCTTTATATCTGGTAGAGTCCTTTGCATATAATAGATACTTAATACAAATTTGTTAATTTAATGGATCAATCATTTCATCCCCTTCCCTGTACCTACCATGATGAATTGCATATACGGAGTAACTGAAAAAGAAATATTGGTTGACATTGAATAGGTGCCTAAATTTGAGAGATGTCTATTTTGGTTCAACCCTAGGAATTGATCCTAAAAATCTATGCTAGTCCTTAGGTCTTCCTGACTATGGAAAAGACAAGGCAGGCAAAGACAATCCCAAGAATGGCCTGGAGTTTTTAATTCAATGTAAGGTGGACCACAATTGGTCCCTGAAGTTTCTGAAGTTAGCTCCCTCAGTGATCAAGCCTACATATAGTACTTACAGTAATGATGACAGTAACATAAAAAACAAAACTAAATTCCCAAGAGGTGCTTATATTGTTTTGAAATAAGAGGTGACTTCTCGATTCTGAGAGATGTCACAGGGCTGCTCCAAACTTTGTAGACCTTTCACTGGTTTACTTTTAAAACATTAAAAAAGCAGCAAGGAATAACAGAAAGAGCATTGAACTTAAAATCCAAATACCTGAGTCCAGGACCCAGTTCTGTTATTTATCACATGTGAATTAGGACTGCACATTTAACCAGTTGTCTTCTATGACATGAGGGTGATCTTCCCTACCTACCTTTTTAGGTTATTTTAACATAGGATTGTATGAAAATATTTTGTCAAAGTAGAAGGCAGATTTAGCTTACAATACCTTGCACATTAAAGACGCTCAGCCAAATGTCTTCTGAATGAATAAATGAGACTGCAAATATGTGAAGGAGAAGGTAAGAGTGAGCAAAAGTGCTTGCTGAAGACTCCTTATTCATGTTCTGCCATATATAGGGGTAAAAATCAAGTCCATCTAAATGATCTAGGAAGCTCACTGAAATTATAGCCATAGTTCTTACTTGCAAAATGAACTTACAGCTTCCAAATTTCAGAGGACACGCATGTGCGTCCATTGGGAAGTCTTCAAGTTGCATGGGACATTCAGCAGAGATGGTCAACCTAAAAAAAAAAAAAAAACAAGAAGGAAAAAATAACTTTATTTGGTTACCTGCTAGTGTTTAGCAATTGTTCTCTCTAGGTTTTGTAGAGAGATCTTAACTCATTCACAACTTCTACAATAATCACCTTTAAACAATATTTTCCAAATGTTTTGGTGGTAATGCTTCATGTACTTGGAAGTCTGTGAAACTGAGAAATTAGGGTCAGAAGACCTGATTTGCACTTGCATTACCAACTAACTATGTGACTTTGGCCATGTTGCTTAGTCTTCGTAACCTCATCTGTAAAATGATAATAGTCCCACTTTATGCATTTTCTCTGATTGTCTCCCCTGCCTCTCTATCATTTTTGCCTTGTGTTTTTGCTGAATTCCTTCAAGACCCAGTTGAAATTCTACCTTCTGCAGGAGGCCTTTTATTGCCCCCCTTAATGTTAGTGGCTTTCCCTCTAATATCTGCAATCAATACTTTATATAACTTGTTCGTACATCGGTTCTTGCATATTGTCTATCCCTATTAGATTGTGTTTCTTGGAAAAAAAATTATTGTTTTTGTATTTCTTTATACATCCAGCACTTAGCATTGTGCCCGGAATGTTGTGGGCGATTATCAAATGTCTATTGACGTGATACTGTCTCAGTGTAGTTGGAGGGATTAAATGAGATTATCTATGTTAACTTTTAAAATGTTGAATGAATATTAATTATTTTAAAGTAATTTATGATACCTTTACTGCTCATGCTGTTTCTTCCACCCATACCACCACCAAAATTGTCTAAGACACTTTATTTGGAAAGGGATGAACATATGTAAGTTTGTATTTTTAAAATTAAAAATATATCATGTATATGATATATTTTAATTAAAAATATATCATATGTATATGATATGTTTTCAATAATAAATAGATACATATATACATATTAAAATACAAAAACCAGATTCATTTTAGAATAAATTTTGTGCTAGCTTTTGTTTTTAAATCATCTAAACATCCCAGTATATTACACCACTTTCCCATCCTAAAATACCATTCCTCATAATAAAGAAAAAGAACACATTCCAGCAAAATTAATCAATACATCAAAAGGTCTCACATTAAATAGAGTATACCAATTTATCACACCCTTAGATCACCACCCCACAGTGAAAGGTGTAGATGTCCTCTTGTGTCTTCTTTGGACCCAACCTTAATCATTAAATTGTATGACATTCAGTTTTGATTTTCCTATTTAAAAAAACTTATAATTTTATGTATATTTGTTTCCTGATTATATTTGCTGTACTTTGAAGCAATTCATATGCCTGCCTATCCTTTCTGTATGCCTCATTCATTATTTCTTATTACAAAATTAATATTCATACACTACAATCTGTTTAGCCATCCTATAGTTGATTGACATCTACCTTAGTTCCTGCTATAAAAATGTTAGTGCATATGATCCCTTTCCTTTTATCACTGATTTGCTTGGCATACATGCCTAACAGTGGAATCTCTGGATCAACAGGTACCTATATTTTAGTCACTTTATTAGTATAATTACAAATTCCTTACCAGAATGGTTGGACCCATTCATAGCTCCACCAATTACACATTTAAGTGCCTATCTCAACACATCCCTTCTCACATTAGCTATTCTCATCTTTGTTATTTTGTCAGTTTTCTAAGACTATGGAAATATCTGAAGGTTATTTTGATTTCTATTGATACTATTATTAGTGCTTTGGAACACTGTCTCATGATTATCAGCAATTTGCATTTTTTTGAGAGCTATTCATAATCTTTGACTCCTTTACTGTTGGGGAATGGCTCTTGGTTTTGATCTTAACATTTTTCCATTTGTTGCCCACATATTTTGGAGAGCAGAACCTTATCAGATGTGATTGACAAAGGTCATATTTCCACCTACTCTTTTGATTTTTCCTTAATAAATTTTGTTATTACATCTTACCTACCAAATTCAGTGCTGGGGTAGGTCATGTTCCAGCAAATTTCGAGTGCAGTTAAGAGTTGTTAATATAGATTTGCATAGTGATTCTTCCATGGAGTTATATATATGGAAACTGATTCTGCTTCTTAAAAAATTATTAATTTGCTATAAATGTATTTTTAAAATTCCTTTTCCTTAGTCCTTAAAAGCAAAGGAAATTAAACGCAATAAGTTCACAGAGGAAGTTTTGAATTTAAATAGACAATAGAATTCTAATAGCAGCTTAAGTTTTGCAACAGGGTAGATTCTCAAATTGCTCATTCTATGTCAGATTCTTGTGTCTCAATGTGAATATGCTGTATATGTGCCAAAATGAATAATGTACTGTTGACACAAAACCTTTGATATTTGCATGTCATGACTTCATTATAACCAAATGTATTTGCTTTATGAAGTTGGAACAGAGTTCAAACACTTAGAGAGTTAATGAATGATCAGATATATACATATATATGTGTGTGTATCTGTTTTTTTGAATCACTGCTATTTTGTTTTTACAATAAAAGAAAAAACAAGCTGAAACATTCTATCCCGTGAAAGAAAACAACTAAATGAAAACAGTGACTTTTTTTTGACCAATGCTGCTTCTATTCTGCCCTATGAGTTTCTTAGGGTTTTGTTTCTTTGTTTTTTCTTTGAGCGAGAAAGGGAAAATATATCATCTCTTCTAAAGAACCAATTTTTATTTTTTTATCATATGACTTCTTTTTCATGATGTTTTGATTCACATTGCTATAGCCTATATATGTATATATGGATATTTGCACATCCATATATACAAATGTGTGTATATACATATTCTCTTTCTTTATTTTGATCTGCATCAGTTCATTCAAATCGCCCTATATTTCTCTGTATTTCTCTATTTATGACTTCATACTTTACAATAATATTCAATGACACTGATTCACCACAGTTATTTTTAGTCATTTCCCTGTTACTGAGATTTTTTCCAGTTGTTTTCAACATTAAGAATGTGGTTTTGAATATGTTGCTATATATTGGACATTCTTTTTCTGTCTTTTATGCCTTTGGAACAAAACCCAGTAGCTAGACTGTCTGATCAAAGAATGTTAATTGTTTCTCTCTGTCTGTCTGTCTGTCTCTCTGTGTCCTTTGTTTTTGAAGAAGATCATGCCATCGGAGAAACGATAGCATGACTTGCACTTGACTTTGTTTTGAGTGAGGGAGGGCTGTGCAAGGTCACTAGCCTCACTTTCCCCTCCTGAGCCATATGGATGCAGTGACCAAATATTCATCAAGATGACTGGAAAAGGTGCAGGATGCAATGGGAGACCTTGGCCTATTCAGTGAGATAGCTGTTTAGTTAATCAATCAATCAACAGTTTTATTAAGCGCTTACTTATGATCCAGGCACTATTCTGGTCATTGAAAATAAAAATACATTGAATGAAATTTTCTTTATTTGAATTAATTTGCAGAAAAATTTTTGTATATTTTCAATTTGCTATAGAAACAATCACGCCAGTTCAGTGTCTTAAACATGCCTGTTTCCCTGTAGTTTTGCCAACATTGACTCTTTCCGGATTTTTTAATTTGAGGTACTTAATTTGTGTTTTTCTTACTATTAATTATTTTGAGCATTTTTCAGTGGTAGTTTTATTTTGTAATGCTTTTAAAGCTTTATTTATATTCTTTGATCATTTACCTATTAGAGACTGTCTCTAGGTTTTATATTTTTGTGTCTTGGATGTAGCAATCTCATCACTAATATTTGCTGTATCTGTTTTTTGCTACTTGAAAGTTTTTCTTCTTAGTTTATCTCCATTTTTATGTAAAAATTTTTAATACTTCTAATATGGAGAAAAGAACATTTGAAGACAAAGGAAGAAGGTAAAGTATCTACAGCCCTGGAAAAATAATCTAGTGTTGCTTTCAAGTTACATACTATAGTGAATGACTCCTGGATTAAAAATTGGACTTTGACTGTTTCTCCTAATTACTATTTTTATGGAACTAGGAACAGAATATATCTGTAAGCCTTTGAAAAAAATATGCCTCAACATACCTATTCATCAAAAGGATAATGGTGGTAATAATAATTGCCTTTTTCACTCTGCTTTTGTGAGGATGAAATTATATATGTTAAACCATATCGAAAACTATGAGGTACTGAATCCATGTAAGCTAGTATTCTTTTCATTATAACAAATGTTTAGGAAGGAAATAAAAATGTATTAAGCATATTATATATAACAGGCATTATAATAAGTACTTTACAAGTATTATCTCATTTGATTCTTATAATAACCATGGGTGGTTGTTATTTTACATTTTACACTTGAAGAAACAGAGGCAAAAAAGATTAAATTATTTTCCCAGTCATACACCTAGTAAGTACCTGAGGCCAGACATAAACTCAGGTCTTTCTGACTTCAGGTCCAGCACTTTCTCCATTATACCACTTAGATTCACCAATTTACACATGAAGATAGACTTTTACAAAAGGTCAGAGAGCTTCTGGATGAGACAGCTATTTGCTTTTTTTTTTTTTTTAAACCAAGATGGAAAAGTCTAGAAAGACAAAAGCTCAGGAGGAAGTTTTTTTTTTTTAAATCTAATCATAATTGGATAAGGCATCCACCACAATTTTAAATACCTTTATAGTCATAGCTCATTTATTAAGTGCCTTCAGATTTACAGTGTTTTCCCGACAACTCTATGAAGTAGACAGTATAAATTTTATTATCAGTATCAAGAAGGAAAACTTAAGCTCAGAAAGACATATTGAGATCTATGGCTGCATAGTGAAAAAATGTTATAACTGTTTGAAAACAAGTTTCCTGAACTAGTGTTGCTTCCACTCAAAATGCTGCATTTCTTAGAACTAAAGATACCCTTGAATCTTGAAATAATAATGACAGCTAACATTCATAAAATATTTTGATATTTACAAAGTGTTTTACACATATTATCTCATTTTAACTTCGTAACATTGCACTGTGGGACAGATACTTATTATCATCTCTGATATATATATATGATGAAACTGAGGCCAGGAAAAGGTGAATTACTCAGGGTACAATGAGTGTGAAACAGGATATGAACTCAAGTCCTTCATACTCTAAGACCAGTATTCTATAGATAACTTGGAAGAGGTTCCATGCCACAAAAACATGGAGTTAGAAAAGTTTGGAAAATGACAATAGAAAGAAATAGGCAGAACAATTGGAGGAGGATGAGGAAAAGGAAGGCATACAGAAAGGAAGATGCACAGAAAGAGGAGGAGGCAGGAAAAAAGTAAGGACTATTTGTTACCTTAAGGAGTGGCACAAATGAAAGCCTATAAAGCTTACTGTGAGTAGGGGTCCTTCAAACTAGAACTATTAATAAGTAAAACAGATATTTAAACAAGTTAATTGATGAGAGATCCACAACAATCAGGTATTTGGATAAACTAGAATGTGTGACCTCCTTCCAAACACTGCAATTTCATATTATCCTTTCCCTTCTTTGTCAGAGGTAGAACTAAAAAGCAGTAAGGCCTCTTCAAGAGATGTCACAGATAATTTTCCTATTTTCTTATGTAGCATCTAGCAACTAGTGCCACATATGGGAGGTGATGCTTCATATATAATGGCTTCATATTTGGTAATCTGTTTTTTAAATCTGCCCAACAAGAAACAGAAGCATGACCTGATAATAGGTGTATTGGGAATGGGCAAATAAAGGACTGATTTAGCATTAAAAAGGGTAAAGAGACTCAAATCCCAATCTCTTTAATGGCTTAATTAGTTTCTGACAAGTAGAATTAACAAGTTTGTTTGCTATTAGCAAAACAAGAGGTAGGAATTATGGAGAAACCATATAATAATCCAGCTGGATGTAAAAACAATGAAACTTATATGGGAAAAATTGGCATAGAAAAAAGAAATTAACCTATATACATACACACATGCATGCACACATACACACATGCATGCGCGCATGCACACACACACACACACACTCATACTTTCAATTCTTAGTAGCTCAAAAGTGCACTAAGATTTTTGGGACACCCGCATTTATTTTCTCAAAGTGCTGTCATATTGAAAGCATTATGAGACAAATTCTCTCATCTTTCTCTGTTTCTCCTTGTAGATTTAGTATTTCATCATATCAAAAGACATTTTTTGTAATTTTTTTTTTTTCTGAATGAACCCTTATATTCAAGGACATCTTCTAATTTAAATATGTTCATCCTAGTGATGTGGGAAATTTAGATTTTAGGTTGTTAAAAAAAGAATTTCATAAAGGACCCCTTTTAAATGAAAAAAAATTAATATCAGAAAAATCCATTTTCATACAACTAAGCTCCCTTATTGTAGAAAAATGAGCAAAGTACTACATGAAGACGTGAATATAAACTTTTCATCGCTACTTCCATTTCCCACTATGATATTAAACTCTGTTTTTATTGTACATATGTGTTATTATTTGTGAATGACAGTCATATTTTTTATTTTGTGAAAAATAAATAATAAAATTTAAAAATATTAAAATATTGAAGTATTTATCTAAAAAATATTTAAGGGGCCATTGCATTGGTTATTGCTAATTACTTCACTGAGGGTTTGCAGGTGCAAGTGGTAGACAAATTATTTTCTCATTTCTGAAAACATTGCATGATATTCTTTCTTCTGGGGGGCAAAGTAATCTTGTGGAGGGGACACTCTATTTGGAATATAGGAAATCTGAGCCATAGGCCTAGCTCTGATGATATATGGCCTCTGGCAGGTAGCCTAAAATCACTATGTTTTACCACCTATAAAATAGGGATAATAATAGCTGTTTCTGTCTCAGGGATCTTCAAGAGATAAAATTAGATATTGGATACCATGTGGAGTTAAATGCATTAGTTTTACTGGCAAAGCTAAGACTAACCCCTCCTGACTTATTGTCTAATATTTATTTTGTGGGATAATATTTTCTTTCTCCTATAAATGTTGGATTTTGTAAAAAAAAAAAATATTGTTAATTTTAACTTGCATTAAAATGAGTATACAAAGAAGGATTACTTGTAATTTAGTCACATGCTTGTCATCCAATTTTCCTCTTCGGTCTATATTAGACAAGTGTCTTAACAGAACACATTCACTGAATGAACATAATTATGTAGATAAAATGTAGTATTAAAATTATTTCAGATAACAGAAAACTATATATATATTTCAATTTATTTTAAACTGACATGATAGCTTTTCATAGACAAAAGATATATATGTTTTAGATAAATGTATATGTATATACACATGTGTTTAGATGAATATACATATATGCATATATATATTTAGAGAAATACATATGTATATACACATGCATTTATATACATAAATATGTATGTACATTTATGTTTATATGCATATACATGTACAATTGTAGGTATGTGAATCAGAGATGAAAGATTGTGCAGTATTCTTGAAATTTTTTTAATCACACTTTTATCAGTAAAAAAGTGTTCATACTCATAATGTATCTAATTACTCCTTTATAAATTATGTAAATATTCTACTCTACTGTAAATTACACACACTATAAAAGTTATGCAAAATATAAATTTTAAAAGGATGAGATAAAGATAAAATAATATTTGATTTTAGTGTCTATGGGGAGTTTCTGGTGTTTATTAAATAACAACCTGGGCATGAAAATTATTTTGCCAACAATGTGAGGATGTATTAATAGAAAGACAGATGGGTTTCCTGGGGCAGAGCCAAGACTGTAGAGTAGAGAAAGCATTCGGCTGAGCTTTCCCAATATTCCCCTCCAAACAACTTTAAAATAATGCCTCAAATTGAATTCTGGAGTAGCAGAGCTAGCAAAAGGTCTGTGAGACATATTTTAAGCTCAGGACAACTGGAGGGGGATGTTAAAGAGAAAACTGTGACATAGGAGTGGAGGATGATTCAAAGTCCATGCGAATGAAATAAAAATGGTGGGATCATTTCCGGAACAGTGGTTTCAGGAGCTTTCAAGATAGAAGTCACAAGGGGATCTGGGAATTATTCAGAAAGTGATAATAGGCAAACACTGTGTTGGCAGGATTCAGGACCAGATGCTTTTTCCCAGCTCCATTGTGTATATTCACTTTTGAGTCACAGTTCAAGATGAAGAGGAGTGCTTTAAGTCAAGAGGGAGAAGAAGCTCTGAGAGGTAATATTGCTTTTGATCACAAGGCATCAAGGACCCTGAGGAGCAGAATTATTTCCAGTCCCATGAGGACAAACAGTAATGTTCCCATTTCAAAGGGAGCAAAGACCCTAAGGAGCATTATTGATTGCAGTCCCTTCCTAGATAAAGATAAGAGTGCAGACAAGAAGGGCAGTGACCACACATCTCCCCAGATCACACAACCTTAGAAGCACCAAAAACATCCCAAACCCCTAGAACCAGCTCTGAAAATAGCAGTGCAAAAAAGCCTGAAGCTTGAGACAGTGCCCCTCATTGCCACTACCTCCAAGATGGGAACAGAATCCAAATTGAATATAAAGTTCAAAATCAAGAAATAGGTTGCAAAAAATGTACAAACAAATAAACAAAAAATCTGACCATAAAAAGCTAGTATGGTTACAACGAAGATCAAGACACAAACTCATAAGAAGACAGTGAAGTCAAAACAGCTACAAGCAAAGCCTCAAAGAAAGAAAAAAGGCAATTGGATAAAAGTACAATAAGAATTCCTGGAAGAGCTATTTTTTTTTTTCAAAATCAAATAAGTGTGATAGGAGACAATTAGGTAAGGAAATTAACATAAGAAAGAAAATTATGGGGGGAAAACAATTAGAAACTTGGTAACAAGAAGCATAAAACCTGCTGAAGGAAATAACTTCTTAAAAAGCTGAATTGGCCAAATGAAAAAAGAGATACAAGAAATCATTGAAGAACATAATTCCTTAAAAATTAGAATTGGACAAGTGAAAGCTAATTACTCCATGAGACCTCAAGAAACAATAAAACAAAATAAAAAAGAATGAAAAATAGAAGAAAATGTGAAATATATTACTGGAAAAAGTACTTAACTGGAAATAAATCAAGGAGAGATGATTTAAGAATTATTGAACTATCTGAAAGCCATGATAAAAAAGAAACATCATATTTCAATAAAGTATCAAGAAGAACTGTTCTGATGTCTTACACTGATCATGAAAAAGTTCTCAAAATGAAATTTCCAGAAATTTTGTTGTGTTTGTCCTTACTTGCTGAAGAAGACCATGCCATCAGAGAAATGATGACATGACTGGCACTTTTGTGAAAGTTGTTTTGACTTTGTTTTGAGTGAGAGAACACTATGCAAGATCACCAGCTTCACTTCTCTTGCAGAGTCATCTGAGTCTGGTTACCAGATATTCATTAGAATGACTGGAGATGACCCAGGATGCAATAGGAGACCTTGGCCCCTTTAGCCCAGGTTCTATTCAGGAACTCACTTAGGGTGAGATAATACCCATTCAGTGAATAGGTCTTTAGCTGAGTAATTCAACTCTAGAAATACTATATCCAAGTTTTGGAGCTCCCAAGTCAAAGATAAAATAATTCAAGCAGCCAGAAAGAAACTGTGCAAATTTCATGGAGTCACAGTCAAAGTCACAAAAGTTTTAGCAACTACCACATGAAAGGGGCAAAAGTCTTGGAATATAACATTATGGGAAGCAAAAGATCTGGGATTACAATCAAGAACAACCACCCAGCAAAAAAAAAAAAACCAAAACAGGATAATCCTTCAAGGGAAAATGAATGCTTGATGAAGTAGAGGAGTTTCAAGCATTCCTGATGAAAAAAAAAACAGAGCTGGACAGAAAATTTGGCTCCTAAATACAGCACTCAAGGGAAACATTTAAAAAAGTAAAGAAGAAAAATAAATCATAAGGGACTCAGTAAGGTTGAACTATTTATTTTACTTTTTGAGAATATAATACATGAAACTTCTAGTAACTTTATCATTATTAAGGCAATTAGAAGGATTCCACATAGAAAGAAGGTACAAAAGTGAGTTGATTGGGTTGAGATGATATTAAAAAAAAAAAGCATAGGTGTAAAAGATGAATGCTCTGAGAAAAGGGTTAAGGGAAAAGAAGAGTGGGGAAAATTATCTCACATAAAAGAAATGCAAAGAAGAGCTTTTAAGTAGAGAGCAAAATGATAGGGTCAGGACAGACAGTACTTGAACCTCACTTACATCTAAATTGATTCAAAGAGGGAATACACACACACACACACACACATATATATATATGTATATACACAAGTATATATATACAAGTATATATATATATATATGCATGTACATGTGCATACATATCAAGCAAACTACCAAAGAATTATGTTATAGAGCTAAAAACAAAAACAAAATTCATGTGGAAGAACACGTCAAGAATATCAAGGGAATCAATGAAAAAAATGTGAAGGTCTAGCATTAACATATTTGAAACTACATTACAAATCAGTAATCTTCAAAATGATCTGGTATTGGATAAGAAATAAAGTGATGGCTCAGTGGAATAGATCAGGTATAAAATACACAGTATTAAATGACCAAAATAAGCTAGTGTTGATAAATCAAAAGATACAAGTTTTTGAGGTAAGAACTCACCATTTGACAAAAATTACTGGGAAAACTGAAAAGTAATTTGGCAGAGAATAGGCATATGCCAACATCTCAGAAAGTATGCTAAGATAAGGTCAAAATGAATAAATGGTTTAGTTATAAAGGATGATATTAAGTAAGTTAAGGGAGCTTGGGAAAATGTATGGATCTATGGATGAGAGAAGTTTATCATCAACAAAAGACTGAGATGATATGGGAAGCAAAATAAATAGCTCTGCATGAAATTAAAATGATTTTGTACAAACTAAGTGCATGTAGCTAAAACTGGAAGGAAACAGAAAACTGAGGAAAATTTCATAACAAATTTCTCTAATAAAGACCTCAGTTCTTAAATAAATAGAAAACTGAGCCAAAATACAAAACTAAGAGCCATTCCCCAATTGATAAATGGTCAAAGAAAATGAACAATCAGTTTTCAGAAGAAGAAATCAAAGCTATCAACAGTCACATAAAGAGTGTTCTAAATTGGTATTGATTAGAAAAATGGAAATTAAAACAACTTAGAGTTACCACCTCTCACCTAACATCTGTTATGGCTAACATTACAGAAAAAGAACATGACAAATGCTAGAGGGGATGAGTTAAAATTGGGTTACTAATATACTGTTGGTAGAATTGTGAACTAGTCCCACCTTCTGTAGAAAAATTTGGAATTATTTCTAAAGAGCTATAAAACTGTCCATACCCTTTGACCCAGAAATACTGGTGCTAGCTCTGTACTCCCAAAAGATCAAAGAAAAAGGGGAAATTATCTATTTGCAAAAGTAGTTATGGCAGTTCTTTTTTGTGGAGGCAAAGAATTGGAAATCAAGGAGATGCCCATCAAGTGAGGAATGACTGAACAAGTTGTGCCATACGATTGTGATGGAATACTATTTTGCTTTAAGAAATGATGAACAGGAATATTTCAAAAATATCCATGAGGTTTTAGATGAACTGATGTGAAGTGAAGTGATCAGAAGGAGAACATTGTATACTTTTAACACCAATATTATACTGATGATCAACTGTAAAAGATTTAGATGATGCAATAAAGACAATGGATTCATGACAATTCCAAAGGATCCATTATGAAAATTGCTATCCACCACCAGAGGAGAAACCTGAATGCAGGAAACTGGAAGGTTATTAATTACAGGCGACCTCAACAGAAATAAGAAATTCTTGAGGATGAGTTTGAGGCAAAAAATAATGTAATGAGATATGAGACTTGAGAGCCTATCCATGTCTTTGAGATTACCCTATTCCACTCACAGCAATAATTAATGAAGGAAGGGATTTTTACTCACTGGTTATTGCTCTAAACCCAGACTTTGCCCTGTCCTATAACAGCTACAAGGTGATTTGGAGACAAAGGCAGAATATTGGGGAGAAGAGGGAATAGAAATTCCCAGTGGCACCTGTGAAACTGCTGTTGTTGGTTACAGGACATTGATTAAGTTATAACTACCTTGAGTGTTGGGTAAGTAACTCGTAAGGGGTAGACAGGTGGGAGAATAGGGGAGTGTTGAGGGTTGAGTAAGGACATGTATGGTTACACTGGAAACAAATCCCCAGGTTGACTATTATGGGGAGAATTCAATGTCATCTATTTTCTCGCCATCAGATTGGTAAGGCAGCTAGATGACTCAGAGAACAGAGATCTGGACCTGGAGTCAGGGAGTCTTAGGTTCTAATCCAGCCTCAGATCCTTAATAGCTTGGTGACCCTGGATAAGTTGCTTAACCTCTGTTTGCCTTTGGAAAAGGAAATGGCAACCACTCTAGTGTCTTTGCCAAGAAAACACCATGGACAGTATTGGTGTGATATAGTCCATGGGGTCACAAAGAGTAGGACAGGACTGAGCAACCAGTCACTGACCTCTTAGGGTATGGCTATAGCGAGACTTACCCCTACTTTGGAGAACATTTGGCATAGTGGATAGAGAGATGAACTTGGGAGTCAAGTGAATGATCAAGCTTCTAGTTCTGAAACTGAAATGTACTAGCTCTGTGATTATGTGACAAAAAGTCACCTGACCTCTCAATATCTCAGGTATTCTTCATTACTCAAAGTTACAGCCATATTTCTAATCAACTTTGGTGAAGATACTTTTGACGTTTAAAGTTTCTTTTTCCTCTGAAATCTTTTATCTGAACAAAAACACAATATTTTCTACATATACACATGGCACACATTTAAATGTGTCATATGCTATGGCAGCCACCAGATATGACTAAATTGCCATAATAAATGAAAAGCTAAATATACAGCATAAAGATATGCCCACAGATGACACAATATGGTTATAATATGAGAAATTTTATAGTTTTACCACAGCTCAGGAACCTTCAGTGACTTTTAATTGACTGCCAAAAAGTCCATACATTTTCTCTTGGCATGAAGACCTTCCATATTCTAGTTCCAATCTACATCTCTTCCTCTCATATACCTCTTTACAACATAACCTTCAATCCAATCAAATTCATCTGGCCATGAACTTGCAAATATATTCTAATATTTTCTGCCTTTGTGCCATTTTAATTTGTGATCTTCTTTCCTCCTGCTGCCCACACTCTGCCTTTTGCCATGATACCTCATCCTTTAAGGTCATACACAAATGTCAGATTTTCCCTTATCTTCCTGGCTAGAGGTGATCTCTATTGGACAGGATCTCATAGTGATTTGCATTCATGAATTTATCATCTTGCAGTTTGCATTGTATTTGTATGTATATATTTGTATTACAATAGCAGAGATCCTGCATAATTCATCTTGCACATCAAGCATAGAGGTTTACCTATAGCAGTCACTTAACCAATGTGTGTTGAATGAATGAACATATGGTAGATGAATAAAGGATTTTTTAATGTACATTTATAAAACTGACAAGGGACTTAGTTTTTTTTGACCACTTTATAAATAAGTTCCCAAACTTGCATCTCAACACAAGTATGAGCCCACTTATTGGAGTAAACTGACCTCCCAAATGAGGTGTGTGGTTTGGTTAATTATTAATATGTGGACTTAGAATATTTAAAAACTTGGGTGTTCCTTAGTGGTTCTACAAGAAAATATCAGGTAACATGAAAATTCTGTTTTGGAAGATTTGAGAGTCTTTTCACTGTGGGAGGATCTAGTGAGTAGTTATCCTTAGAAGAAAAACAGTGTCTATGTTGTTGTGGTACAATATTGTGAGCTCCTGGAGGGTAGAATCTGTTTTCTCTCCCTACATCTCCCCTGTCCCTATCACAATACCTTACATGTTCTGGGTAAGATCCATACATTTATGGTTATAACAGATTCCCAGCAAGGAAACTTTCTACTGACACATAGTGGTATCTACCCTATAATTAATAATTTTATAAAGTTGTTTGGGGCACTAAGAAGGTAAGTGACTTGCTAGGGTCAAATAGCTAGTGTCAGAGGTTCAAAAGTGGGATTTGAACAAAGATCTTTCTGACTCTCACACAGGTTCTCAATCCACTGTGCCAGGTTGCCTCTGTCCTTGATACATGAAAATTAAGGTTTTTAATCCATGATTATTGATTTGAATTGAATAAGATCATGAAAGATCAGGTAATGGTTAATTTAGATGATTATTTACTGATGAATCCTTCCGAAAATTCATTGGCCTCTGGGTTCCACACCCAGCATATTACTTGATTGGATCCCCTACATTATTCTCTTTTGAGTTTTGAGATTAAAGGCTGAAAAACATAGAGTTAGAAGAGATCTTATAGGTCATTGAGACTAAGGTCCTCAAAAACTAAGGAATTCAAGATGAAATTAATAGAGACAGAATTCACACCCAGTCCATTTGACTGCAAAGACAACATTCTTTACAAGCTGGGTTTATTAAGTAGAGTGCTACATAGCAGTCCAGAACAGAGTCAATAATGCCTGGATTCAAATTCCATCTCTGGCATGTCTGAGCCATGTGGAACTCAGCAAGTCACTTAACTTCATAAGGCCTCAGTTATTTTCTCTGATAAATAAGGATAACAATGTCTACAAGGCTTCTATCATAGAGCTGCATTGGGAGACTCAAATGGGAGAACTTGTGTAAGGTATTCTGAAAACCTTAAAATGCTGTAGAAATGTAAGTTATTATTGTTAATTGCACATACTCTAAAGTCTTCAGCCCTGGACATGACAAACATGTTCTTGGTAAAACCATGAAGAAGGCATACTCCTTCCCCTTAACATATACTCATATGCATAAGTGGTGGTTACTGTGTCTAAGTGGTCATGGGAATCTAGGAGGTGTTATGGGAAGACTAGTACTTTGGCTATGAAAGTTTACCAAGCCCCTTTTAGGACTGTTCTTCCACCTTTGGTGTGCACCTGATTCACCATACTCTCACCTGTGGCTCTAAGAAGCTGCAGATGGGCTAAACCAGGTTAAGGGTAACGAACAGACCTCAAACCTTTCAGTGAGTTAGAGGAATCTACCCCAAATATGTGAAGACTTACCCCAGTGGAATGGGCAGATGAAAACAATTTGTTCCACTGACGGAGACAGCTGAAGCAGTCACTGGGAATATTTAAAGCTTATCGGGAACCAAAGATACTAAGGTCATTCACTGCATCCTGGGCCATCACTAGTTATCCTGACTTTTGTCCTGCCACTGAAATTCAGTAACTTAGGCTGAAGATTTTACATAACTCTGTCTCAGTTAAATCCAATTCATGTTCAAGTCAAGATATCATCCATGATGTCACTGGCTGTCTTGGAGAAAGAAGGACAATCAAATGGTCCAGCTGATAGAAGAAGCAAGGGTCTCTTAAATATCACATTACATTCTTAGATGATAGCTCTAGAACTGGAAGGGGCCTCAGAGGTCACTTAATCCAACTTTCTCATTTTTAAAATAAGGAAACTAAGACCTATGGAAATCAATTGACTTGTCCAAGATCACACAGAAATAAGTGTTGGAGAGGAGATTTGAACACAGATCCTCTGGAACCAATGTGCTCTTTCCACTGTAAGATGCTACAATAGCATTCATGTCTACCTAGGCCCTCTCCTAGATCAATTCAAGCAAGTGTTCTTTAGCTCAAACTTAGAGAATTATTCAGTGAATATAGGGACACTCATACAGTTAAAAATATCTTATGTAGCTGAGTGGCATAACGGATAGAGCACTGGTCCTGAAATCAGGAACATTTAAGCTCAAATTCAACCTCAAACACGTACTAAAAGTGTAACCCTGGTCAAATCATTTGACTTCTGCCTTTCCCTGTTTCCTCATCTGTAAAATGGGGATAATAATAGCCATTGCCTTCATGATCTCTTAGGATAAAATGACATATGTGTAAAATGCTTTAAAAACCTTCACACACTACATAAATGCCACTAATGCAGCTGATGCTAATAACAAGCAGCTTGTGCAAAGAGTAGTCAGGGAGTCTTCATTCCTGTCTTCCTACTTACTGGGACCTATTCTCAATTCTGAATACAGGGAATGATTGGCAGTCACTGGCCTAGAGAGGTAGGTATCTTCTCTGAAAATAGGTCTTTTATGTATATCTTGAAAATTCAATTCAACATTCATTGAGTACTTAGTAGGTATTTAAAATTGAGTAAAGCAATGTCCTTACCTTTAGGAAGCTTACATTGTAATAGCAACATTATCTTTGCAGTAAACCTTAGACATGTACAGTGAGCAAATTATCTCCACTTTACAGGTGGGGAATTCAATTCAATAAACATTTATCGTATGCCTACTACGTGCCAGGTGCTGTGCTAAGTGCTGAGGTTACAGAAAGAGACAAAAGAAAATCCTGTCCTCAGAATTTATAATCTGTCCATTCTTCAGATTTAGAAACATGCCTTATTATTTCAATAATAATAACTCACTTGTTTAGGATTTTGTTTTCACAAAGTAATTCTTTCACAATATTTCAGTTCAGTTGAATATATTTGTTTGCCAGCTGTGAGTCAGGTACTATATGGCCTACCTTATGAAATAATAATAATAAAAATAATACCTAGTATTCACATAACATTTTAGGACTTACAAAACACTTCACAAATATTATCATATTTTAATCTTAAAACAAATCATGGGAGGTAAATGCTATTATTATCCTTATTTAACAGTTGAGGAAACTGAAATACATAGGGGTTAAGTGGCTTGCTTTGAGTCACAAGATTCAGGTCTTCCTGATCCAGGTCCAAAACTCTATTTATTCCCTGTTTGCTGCCTCTATACCACCAGCTGCCTCTGTAAGTTAATGGATATATATAAGATTTGACCCCATTTTCCTTTTCCAAAAGTGAGAGAAAAGCTTCTGTACATATCTAAGAATAAATGTACAATGAATGAACTTTCTCATTTAGATAACAGTGGTTAGAGCTGTAATAATACAATCAATACAAAAAATTTGTTATGTGATGGGTTAAATAGAGTGATCTGGGAACCGTTCATTTATACAATTATTTCCATAGGAAAATACATTCTAATTTCCAAGCAAATAACAATATTAACCCCATAATTTAGACTTGCTTCTGTAGACACATATGATTGGACTAGATGTACTGTAAGATCTTATTTGTACGTATTTGTTTGCATGTGATCTCTTGCATCAGACTTTGAGCTCCTCGTGAGCAAGGACTACAGAGGTATGGGGGTGGAGGAGAGATATATGAGACAGCTCGGTGGCTCGGTGAAGAAAGCACTGGGCTTGGAGTCAGGAAGACCTGAGATTAAATCCAGGCTCAGACACTTACTGGCTGTATGACTCTGGGCAAGTCACTTTATCTCTGTTTGCCCTAATGCCCTAGAGAAGGAAATGGCAAACTATTCCAGTACCTTTGCAAGAAAACTCCATGGACAGTATGGTTCATAGAATCATGAGTACACAACTGAATGACTGAATAACAACAACAAAAGAGATGGGTAATTTATTTTTTTTTCCTTTCCTTTGTATCCCTAGTACTTAGCATGGTGTTTCACACATAGTAATTTGACAGCTTTTTAATATGTGCTAATTGACTGACTGTATGATCATTAATAACTATTATTTTATTCTATGAGCCTGTAAATCTCATAGGTTATCTACTCTAATTTTTGCCCATGTAATCCTTATGATGTGGTTAAAAATATTAGAGTGTTAGAAGAATGAAGTTCAATCCCAGAAGGGCAGATAATGCTTAATTTAGGGAAAAAAATATAACTACGTATCTGTCCATAGTCTTTTTTATTTTATGTCTTACCTAACTTCTTTTGAGACTCAGCCAAATCAAAAAAAAATTGAATTCAGCAAACAAAAATATATTTTATGACTGTGTTGTTAGAGAGCACAGGAAGAGGCCAAGAGGTGGGGTAGAAGGGTATTCTAAGCTTAAATAAGATGGGTTGCCTGCCCTCATGAACATTTCAATTTACTGATCATAGGTCCTTTATACAAGATCCTTCTCTCTGCTATAAACCCTATCATGGGTAAAATAAAGTTTGCTTCAAAGAAAGAGATGCAATAAATCCATTGTGATGAGCACCTAGAAAAGAGAGTTAGGAAAGAAAGAAGAGGAGAGAGATTCATGAAAGGAGACAAATAGGCAATAGAAAAAAATAGGCAGGAGACAACCTAAGCTGGAAAAGTAAGAAAAAAATGAAGTGATTTGCTTTATTGTGTAACCAATTATTCCTCCAAGGATATAACATAACATGTGTTAGAAGAAGAACTAGAGTAACACATGCTTTCAAGACGTGCTGCTTAGATTTGGCTTCTTTTCTGAATTGCTATCTTGAAGTTTCTAGACTTAATCATGATATTCTTCCCCTTCCACCTCAATCGAATCTTATAAATAGATTAGAATTCAAGCTCAGTGAAATGAAAAGCTTGTAGAAAACAGAACTTGAGTCACATCTACATCTTTCTGCATTTCATCATTTTTTTGTATGATGAAGTGGCTCCCAAAGAAAGTGCTGAGAGGCAGAATGATAGAATGGATAGAGAATTACTCTCAAAAACATGAAGAGCTGAGTTCAAACCCTGCCTCTGACATACGAAGATGGATCTCAATTTGTAGAAATAATGAATGACGCAAAGTAGTTCTATTATCCAAATTCACTGTGCATATTTCCATTGGGCTTGAACAAATTACAATATTTTAAATAATTATAAACTCGAAGTGTGAAATCAAATACATGTCACCAGTTCAGGAGATTAATTATTTTCACTCATTGAGATCTACCTTTGTTGGCTGTGTATCTAGGCAAATCACGTGCCCTCAATTCTCCAAGAATATAAATTATGGCAACGTTGCCAACTTGCATTGATTGGGGAATTGCCTACTTAGTATTTTCCAGTGAAATCCCAATTCTAGTCCCTAAGCTCAAAAAAAGGTGTAGGGAACATATGCTATGTTAAAATCTTGCAAATTCTATCACCCTCAAATGAGACTTTCTGGCCTACACACATCTAGTCTTCTCAATGTCTATCCATACACACACACACACACACACATACACACACACACACACACACACACACACACACACATATATATGTAGGAAATGACCTAATGAATATCATCTTCTAACAAAGTAGTCAAAGTATGTGACCCAATTTCAGCATGAGTTATAGTCTCCATAAATGAGTCCCGAATTAATGGATTAATTTTGTGCCTCTCTATGTAATCAGCTTGTCCACATGTCTATCCTCAGTAGACACACTTGGGCTAAAAAATTACTGGAGAGCAAATATTCCATTTTTAATAGTCTCGCTGCATTTGTGTTATTACAGAAGGGTACTGGAAATTCTTGTTAGTCAGGGAGAGATCAGCCTAGGTTTCATAATTTTGTTTAATTGTCAAGTGAATATTTTTCTTATTGGGTAAAGGGTTACAATCATAGTAGCTCTGCTTTGCTAGGTGGCTGGTTTTTACCTGGACAGGTGCTAAGTTCCATGAGCAAATGAGTGGGGCAACTGACAAAGTAGATATTTGTAGCTCAATCGTAGAAGTGAAGCTAGAAGGGACCTGAGGGGCCATGTAGTTTGTCCCCTACTTTGAAAATAAGGAAACTGAGACCAAGCTTGGGAATTTAAATGACATCTCCAACATCACAGAGTAATCATCAGAACCTGGCTTTGAAAACACTTTGTCTTACACAGAGTCAATGTCCCTTCCACTCTACTATGCCACTTCCTAAGTTTTCATTTCTTTGTGTTGTGTATGTGTACCCCAAATTACAGGAAATAAGCCTCCTTCATAAATAAATCCAGGACAGATGCACTGAAGTGAAAATTAAAGAAATGACTTCAAGTGAGAAACAGTGCCAATACACCACAGACTTTACTCCATAAGGAAACAACAATTCACATTTCCAGAGTCTAGGGTTTTTCTACGAGGTAGGTGGTGAAAGCCTTTATCCTCATTTTACAGATGAATAAATTTAGGCCTAGAGACATCAAATGACTTCTCTAAATCTCACGGAATATGGCAGAAGCAATACTCAAAAAGCCAAATCTCCTGATTATAATATTCTCTCTACTATTACCCATTGATTCTACCTCAAAAGTGTACCTGTACTAACCAGTAAATCTAATAACAGTACTTCATACAACACAGTTAGCTTTCACCTCTATTCTATTGTTTAATTCTTATAACTGCTTTGTGAAAAAAGTAGAACACTTAGCATTTTGCCCATTTCCCAACTAAAGAAACTGAGGCATAGAGAAAATAACTGACTTGTTCAGTGTCATAGAATAATTTCACGAGAGAACAGGGGGTAGAAACAAGTCCTAGTTTTTTCTTCTATAAGAACCCATTGCCTCTCTAAATGAGAGATGAAAGTTCAACATAGAAACTGTTTATCAAATGTTTCCTACCATAAGTCTGTTAATAAGGACAACAAAAAGTCAGCCTTGGTAAAATGAATAGAGAACTGACCTCAGAGTCAATAATAATAATGAATATTGTAATAATTTCATGTAGTACATTATTTGCAAATCTTTATATAATATATATTGTATGCATATTATATATATATGCATATGTATAATGTATGTAGTTTGCCCCCTACCTTGAAAATATATGTGTGTGTGTGTAAATATATATGTGTGTGTGTGTTATCTCATTTGATCTTCACAGCAACTGAGGGAGGAAAATCCAAAAAGAGAGATGGATAGATAGATAGATAGATAGATGATAGATAGATAGGTAGATAGATAGATAGATAGATAGATAGATAGATAGATAGATAGATAAAACAATTAATAAGCATGTAGAATCTTCCAGGCACTATGCTAAGCACTGAATATACAAATCCAAGCAACCAAACAGTCCCTACCCTCAAGGCATTTACATTCTGATTGGGGAAAATAACATGCAAACAAGTATGGGAAGTACTTGTGGCAGCATGTTGTGCAGATGGCTGGGAAGTACCACAGAGGCTTGGTTCTGGGTAATTCAAAGATCACCTCTCAGAAGCAGAGGATGCAGAGGCAGAGTTCAATGTTCCACTGATGAGAAAGGGATGAGAACGATAACTAGAGAATAGGCTTACATGGTAAAGAGATGGCCAGAAAGACAAATGTTATTAATATCTGTATTTTATAAAGGAAGAATCTGAGATTGTGAGTTTAAGTGACTTATCCAGGGCCTCATGTATTTTAAGTTTCTGATGCAGATTCAAACTCAGTTCTTTCTGACTTGAAAATCAATCACTCTATCAATTGTATCACTTAGATTTTATCTAGACTTTCTGTCCTCTGATATACACTGGCTATGTGACTCAGGGCATAACCCTTAACCTCTCAGTCATTCATGAAACCTCCAAGACACTTACGGTGCAAAGTAAGCAGTGATTTACATTTGGTAAAAAGAATTTTCTCATAAGGATTGCACTGAAATATCAAAGGAAATGTGAGAACAGGGTGGGTTGTGACTTTTCTTAAGTACGTGGGTCTAGACTTGAAATTATCCATGTTAGCATTTTCAGAAAAAAATGTATTCTTTTAAGTTCTGTAGTACCATTTGGAATGTGTGGTGACATCACTGGAACCACTGCCATCTACTGCCAAACATTGACAAAGATGGAAAAAGAGACTATGGTTTTTTAAAGTGGAAAGGGATTATAAGGTATGTAGAGAAAATGAGTAAGGAGGGTTCTCTAATGAATCTGCATCTTTGCTACTCCTCAATGGTGGCATTATGTATTTAACAGAGAAAACTCAAGGTTTGCTATGTTACTTGTGATACTGTGGGGTTTTTTTTGCCATATGTAGAAGTATAGATTTAGAAATGAAAGGGAATTTACAAGCTATCTCATCTAATACCATCATTTAATAAATAAGAAAACTGATGCTCAGAGGAATAAGGTAATTCATGTAGGGTCAAATAGCAAGTGGAAGGCAGGATTTGAAACCAGATCTCTAACTCTAAACCTCTTCATTGTATCAAGCTGCCTTCTCAACTATATTGATCTTTTAAATTATCATATTCAGATGTTGGGATTGGTTAATACCTAAGGAGATATTGGCTTCTTACATCACTAATTGATACTATTTTTGTCTGGCTTAAATTCATGCTACTAACACTTCTTGCTACCTAATATTATAAAATATTCACAGGATTTCAAGCTTCAGGGATCTTTAGAAGTCAATGGGCCCAACTCTTCATTTTACAAATGAAGTCAAGGTAGTAAAGGCAATTGGTTGAGGTCATACTACATTTAAGTGGCAAAATTAGGATTTAAACCAGGTTTTCCAATTCCATAATTAGTGTTTTTTTCCCCTAGTCTACTATGCTGCCATCCCAAATGCTTCTGATCTCTAGAAGAGCAACTAATTTCATCACTGATTTATCATTTAATGTCACTATGTGTTCAAGCTAGTGCTTTGTAACTATCATAGATAAGTGCTTGTGAACCAGATCTTAAATAGGGAAGGACTATTTTTGTTGTAATTTAATAATTACCAAAGATAGCTCTCTTAATGCCTAAATAACTTCATGTTGACACAACAGGGAGAAGCAGCATGCCTTAAAACCTAGGGGCAGGAAGGATTTTTTGGAAGGAATGCTGCAATCAGCCAGCCTGTTAAAACAACAGGGAGCTATCCAAAGAATTAGTGCTGATCCTTTGATCACACTAACACTTAGTGATTACCTATAGGAAGAAAGGGACAGAGCCTAGAGCACTGTAGCTTCAGTAGTCTAAATTTCATATCCATTTCCCTTTTGTATATCTGTGAACTGTGCTGCTAAAATGACCCCTTTGGAAATGTGTTCAAAACTGTGACTGGTATTTGTATATATCTGTGTAAGGGTGTGTGTGTGTCTGTGTGTGTGTGTGTGTGTGTGCATGTATCTGTGTGTATCATTTTTGTACCATTCATATTACCTTTGTTTCTGAATCTGGATATTGTCACAGAATGGGTGGAATTTGGGATGTGCCTGAGAATTAGGTATAATTGAAGCCGTATATTTGATCAAGCAGTCTGAGATTTCTTCCTAATTGTTATGAGCATACTTAGTCAAGGATAATGATGTGGAAGCAACACTAGCAATAAAACAAAGGTAAATAAACCTGCAAATAACATTATAAGAGTGTATGCAAATAATATACAGTCTGATTAATAAGGCTCTGATATTATCTTTGTGACCTTTGGCAGGTCAAATTAACTTCTTTAGTTTCTTCAGCTGTGAAAATGAGAGCATTGGTTTAGATGACCTCTGAGGTCCTTTCCAGTTCTTAGTCTAAAAGCCTATGATATATAATATAAATGTGGTAATTGTAGAAAACAGCTATGAAAATGGCAGTATAGAAGGGGAAGCATATTAGCAAACCACCCATTTTGTAGGAATAAAGGCCCCAGTAGCACTGATACCACCTCATCTCATCATAGTCTGAGTCCCAGGTCTACCACATGCTACCTGTGTGACTTGGAACAAGTTATTTAAGAATTCTGGACCTCAGTTTCCTCATTTGTAAAAAAGAGAAAGTTGGAGTAGATGAGCTAAGTAATTAGGGGGCACAGTGGGTAGAGACTGGCCTACAGTCAGAATGAGCTAAGTTCAAATCTAGCCTTAGATACTTTACCAGCTTTATGAATGAGCAAATCACCTCTGTCTACCTCAGTTTCTTCAACTATAAAATAAGGATAATAATAGTACCTACCTCCCAGAGTTGCTATAAGGAGCAAATGAAATATTTGTAAACTGCTTAAAAGAGTACCTGGTACATAATGGGTACTTAATATATGGTTCTTTCTTTACTTCTTTGAGTTCCCAATCTCATTCTACATCTACAGCGTGACCTCATGATTCTATGACCTTCCTCATTCCAAGAGTAGTAGGATCATGTACTGTATTTCCCAGTCCTCTGTAGTTTAGGGTCTAAAGATCAACTCCATATAGTTTTGATATAAAAAATAGCTTTTACTTATATTTCTTTATTGAGTAACTGAAGGAATGAGTAGAGAAGGAGGTACTTAGGGAACTGGAATGTGAATTTCCTTTGATGCTAGAAAGACAGTTTGTCAAATCATGAAGAAATCATGGCAAAATTTCTACTCTTTATACAGTCCTACTACAAATGGAATGTTGCTGTTTCCATGCTAGGTATAGCATAGTGGACATTCTTTTCCAGAGAATACACTAATGTATTATATCAACTCAGAAGCTAAAGTGCTAGTTTAATTCTTTAAAAGAGGATTCAGTAAGTACAGCTAGCATATATACTGCACTTTAAGGTTTGCAAAATAATTCACATACGTTATTTCGTTC
Source organism: Notamacropus eugenii (assembly GCF_028372415.1). Lineage (NCBI taxonomy): Eukaryota > Metazoa > Chordata > Mammalia > Diprotodontia > Macropodidae > Notamacropus > Notamacropus eugenii. The sequence continues at coordinate 402,741,473 of NC_092876.1, forward strand.
CATTTTCAAAATAGCCCCATGAAGTAAGTGCTATTATTATCCTCATTATACAGATGAGGAAGCTGAATCTGAACAGAAGTTGAGTGATTTTCTCAGGGTCATACAACTGGTAAGTATTAGAAGCAAAGGTTGAACTTGGGTAGTTCTAATTTCAAGTCCAAATCTGTATCCACTGTAACACCTAGCTGATGACGTAGTTGGTTATATCCCTGGATTTAGAATTAGGAATCCCTGAGTATAAATCCTACTTCAGACACTTAATGACTATAGACCAAAAGAAGTGAAGGACTAGTTGATGGGCAGCCCTTTCTAGGTAATTTATGGTGGATATACTGATACAATTTAAGTCTGAAGAAGAAAATGAGTGATCATAGAATCATGGATTTATAGCTGAAAAGAACATCAGAGGCCATCGTTATACAGATGAGGAAATTGAGACAGGTATTTTAAATGACTCAATAAGGGTCACAAAGAGAATAGGTATCTGAGGAAGGATTCAAACTCAGATTTTCCTGATTCCATGGCTAGCTATATATTCACCTTGTGACCTGGCGGAGGTTCAGGGTTATAAAGAGAGTAGAGGGCCATTGGGGAGGGAGGAGAAATCTTAATCCCTGAAGCTGGAAGCTAGTAGAAGGCCTTGGTCTACTCAGTGTTACAGTGATCGGTGCTGCTGTATAATGTTCCCAGACACTGGCCCTGACAAGATAGAAACAAACAAACAAAAAACTGAGGAAAAAGCATGGTCAAAGAAAGATGACAAGAGTTCTTATATGACATCCAGCAATTCATCTCTTGCATTAGGACTTACCTGATCCTAGGGTCAAGTGAAGACGAAATGGGCCTGAGCAATATCAAGGACACCAGGTGCTACTTTACTAGTAATATTCTACCTGTATGGAGTTGCATGATACTTCAATTAAAGATGTTTTTGGAACAGGTGCTTATACTTCAGGAAAGATATGAGTTTAATAATATATCAAGGTACTGACTCACTACCCTGCCAAATATGACAACCACCAAATTTTGGTAATTGTAATCTTAAAAATAGTTGTTACTATTGTAATAGAGATTGTGAATTATGGAACTGTGGTAGGAAAGGCAGCAACCTTCAGGTATACAGGGTATTTCAATATAAGCAATAATAACCTAAAACTTTGCTGATGGAAAATATTGTTAACATAGCCTAGCTATGCACACACTCTCCAAACATGACTCTCGTAGTTGTGACCCACATTCCTAAGTCTTTCTAAGACTCCTTACATCTTTCTAAATGGCTTAGCAGTCATTACTTCTTCAGGGGAAAGAATCCTGGGACCCTCAGGAAAATATATCAGTAATATTAGTAACAAATAAACAAACAACACTATCTAGTCTTTGTATAGAGCTGTAAGGTTTATAAAGTTTTATAAACAATATCCTTGTAATACAACTTAGAAGTAGATATTATTATGCCATTTTACAGATAAGAAAACTGAGGCAAAGAGGTTCAGTGACTTGTTCAGCATCACAAAGCTAATAAATGTTTGAGGAAGGATTTGAATTTAGGTTTTCCTGACTCCAGGTATAGCTCTCAATCCACTGTACCACCTAGCTCCTCTAATAAAAAGCAACCAATTGGTTTCCTTAATAGCAAAATTGATAGTGTTAGAAACCATCGTTCCTTATGTAAAGAATTTGTGTTCTTTGTGTAAAACCCAGAGCTGGGAGTTTTTAAAGTATTTTATTCAATTGGTTTTCAGTCATGTCTGACTCTTCATGATCACATTTTTGGGGTATTTTTTGGCAAAGATTCTGGAGTGGTTTGCCATTTCCTTCTCCAGATCACTTTACAGACAAGGAAACTGAGGCAAGCAAGGGTTAAATGACTTGCCCAGGGTCACAGTGATAGTAAGTACTTGAGGTCAAATTTGAACATAAGAAGATGAGTCTGTTTGACTCCAAGCCAGACACTATTCACTGTACCACCTAGCTACCCAATATACCTTAAAGTGTAGCATTAGCTATGGTTCCTAAAGTTCTAAGAGCCACCAAAATTCTTGAATTTTGTGGATTCTGAGATCCAGAAGTGGGTTGAAGTATTTTTGGGTTTACTTTTGTCTTAATTCAGTACACAGGAAGAGAAAATACGAAAAAAAAAGACTAAGGGGAGAAGAGAATTTGTTTAAGGAGATTGATCTGATACACTGAGCAGACATACTATATCTCATACACACATACACATACATACATATTTATATACATGCACATTTAGAATTTGTGGTAAATAGTAATGAGTTTCATAGACCAACCAACATACAGCTAAGTTGTTAAGCAAAAAGGGACTCTCCCACTTCATTGGGAAAGATCAGGACCTCAGTCATGAATCTGGCCATACTGTGGTCTTGAGACTGGAATAGGGGGAATACATCCATATCAAGTTACCCATCAGCTAAGTTTCCTATGGATATGCAGAGAATCTTAAATCATCCTCTAAAATGGTTAGAAATGGGTGAAGGAGGAAGGGCCTTGCTAGGTAAATATTAAATAGGAGGGTAAGGAAGAAATTGGGGACATTCCTCAGCAGTTTTATTTGTCTGAAAGAAGCAAATATATTTAAGCTTCAAGGAGAAATTCCCAGAGTTAGTGTCAATTATTTGATCATGGAGATTAGCCCATGCATCTTAGGGGTTACTGGGGGATTAACCCTATGGAAACATTGAGCGACAGTGTAAACTATAAAGAGACTAGACTGGGTACAGTGATTTAGGGTTCCTAGATATTTTCCTTCTGTCTGCTAATGTGCATTTTTATTTGGGCCATGGTATTAAAAAATGAGTAAATTGTGTGTATATTCTTAAAGTTGCTTTGTTTGTCCATTGCCATGAGTATGAGACTGGTAGGAAGCCTGGGGGGCAAGGTACCACAGAGGAATACCTATAACAATTTATTTCTCAAGTTCATCAGATGCTTCATGTCTGATGGAACAGTCTAAAATTCCTTCCCTCTCCTTTAAAGGCAGACTATAATACTACATGCAGGTAATGAACATGCATTAGCTGTATGGAAATTCCATACTAAATGATGCTGATGGACTGATCCGGTATTTAACATAGTGCTCAGGACACAGAAGGAGATCCCAAACAGGTGGTGACTCATTTCTACTTTCTAGTGTACTAAGATAAAAGCAACAAGCCCAGGAAGCATCAGACTTTCTAAGTGCCCCAAATGGGACTGGTGCCCATTTTATACCTGAGAAGCACTGTGAGAAGTGCTTATAGAAAGTCTGTAAGATTAGAAAGATGAAGCAAAGCTTATGCATTTTCCTCCCTTACCATTAAAGTCCCATAGATCATGGAGTTTTAGAGCTGCAAGGCACTGTTAAAATAATCTAGCCTAGTCTTTGTCTTTTACAGGAAGTTAATGCAACTTTTTCAGAATGACAGATCTACTTAATAAGAGAGCTAGGACTATGCTGCTGAAACTCTGAAACCTCACCATTCCTTCATTTAGTCTTTCACCAAATGGCCAAAACAGAAGGGATAAACCTATTATGAAAATTAAATTTATCCAGTAGCTTTTATTGTGTTAAAAATACCTATATTACTTTTACAGCATCACTATTTTTATATGTAATTTTATGCTACCTTCACCAAATTCATTTTGGAGCCAGGGTACTCCTATCTCCAATGACCTTAAAACCTATTTAGGAACCAGATGAAACATTTACATGGAAATATTTCATTTTGGGAAACACAATTCAATATATTTAGTTGATCCCAGTACCGATCATGGACCGGTTTGCTCCAATTTTTTTTTAATTCTACTTGAATTTTGTTTCTAAGGTCAGTAATGCCATTCATCCATCAATGAAGATTTACTTAACACTTACTATGTCCTCAACTTCATGATAGATTTCAACTGAAAATCGCCACCATAGCAGAAGATTTGAGCATTGTTCAGAGGTAGCTTACTATCTAGATGGATTCACCACACTAAATGCTGTGAAATGATTAGTGATGTATACAATCATGTCATTAAATACATAATTGACTAAAATTAACCTAAGAGTTCCAAGAAGAGGGAGATCAGTTAGGAATACAGTCTTTAGATAAAGCTTCACAGAGAAATGAAACAGCTGACAAAAATAAGGCTAAAAGGCACTTTTCAGATCAAATAGTATTTGACTAGATGGAAGGGAGAGAAGAGTATATGTCAAGTAAAGGCAAGAGCATAAAATGTGGTAATTTGCATTGAAAAAAAGACAAACATCCTGGCAAGTCCATTGAGGATGCATTTGGAAGCAGATATAAACCTGAACAGAAGAAGAAAGTATAATTCTAGGATGGCCAAATAAAGAAATTTGAAATTGATGAAAATAGGCAACCATTTTCCCATTCAGTTCACTAAGTCTTTTAAAGCACTTACTTTATACTAAGTACTGTGTTGGTTCTAAGAACATAAAGATGAAAAATTACACAATGCCTTCCCTCTACATCCTTCTTGTGTAAGTTGGACTGCTATGAGAACAAAGATGAGATCCAGACAAAGTGCTCAAAGAAAATTTGAGGAAGAAAAAAATACTTTCTGTTGTGGGGAAGGTCACAGAGTCAAGACTCTGTAGTCTGAACTAAGCCTCCTCTCTTCTCCTCTCCTCTCCCCTCCTTTCCCCTCCTCTCTCCTTCTCTTCTCTCCTCTCCTTTTCTCTCCTCTCCTTTCCTCAGGTGCTCTACCTAGGGGAAGGTACACATCCATGACCAAAAACCGCCTTTTCTCCTTTGGGTTTACTGCCTACATTTCTTGCTCTAGGAACAAACTTTAAGCTCAATTTACTCTGGAGCTCATAGATTGGACACTAGGTCCCTGCCCACCTAACAGAGAGTGAATGTATGAATGTGTTTGTCCTTCATTGTCAAAGAAGACCATGGCATCAGAGAAATGATGACATGATTTGCTCTTGACTTTGTTTTGAGTAAGGGAGGGCTGGGCAAGGTCACCAGCCTCACTTCTCCTCCACAGTCATCTGAACCCAGTGACCTGATATTCCTCAGGATTATTGGAGATGACCCAGGATGCATTGGGAGACATTGGCCCCTTTAGGCCAAGGTCTATGCAGGTACTCACTTAAGGTGAGGTAATGCCCATTCATTGAAGTTTGTCTTAGCAAAGATACAATGAATGGACAGGCAAATAAAGAGAGGGAAGGCAGTGACTCTCACCAGGTGACTCCTACAACAAGTAGTTACAGAGTGATGAAGGTCTGAAGGAAGGTAGGGAAGAGGAAAAGCTTTGTTAACAGAAAGGAATTGGTCATTTTAAGACATTAGTGGACAGTGCTGGCTATCAGATGACAAAAAAATGACTGACAACAATGACAACGAATTCTACTAGTATTTATTACTACTTCCACTACTACTACTACCTGACATTTATATAGTGTGTATCTATCTACCTACTTTTCTATCTGCCTGCCTGTCTTTCATATATCCATCCATCTACCCATCCATCTCTATGAAAATGTAAGGAGAAAATATAATCCATGTAGAATTTGGGCAATCATGAAAATGACCAAATTGTTTTGTGTCAACTTAATTTTTAATTAACTTGAGTGTGTACACAGTCATAGTTATGATATATATGTCAAAAAGAACAAGTTCTCTTCCTTTTTGGCATTAAGCATTGATTTAAATCAATTCAACCATTGCTCTTGACATAAAACCTGTATCCTCAGAGAAACTCATTATCAAAACAAAATCATTCCCTTATCCTCCCACATTAACTTTAACATGTCCCCTCAGGGTGCTGAAATTTTCTATGGTAATAAGAATAAATGAAAGAAATGAGGAAACAAAAGTCAATTTGATTCCATCATCTCTGGAATCTTCTTTTGCAGGCTGACAGTTCTATATAACTCAGGTTCTTTGCAAAACACCGTAGAGTTTATAACTAAGCAAGCTCAAGAGAATAGAAGTCACTCAAAATCCATGCCAAAAAAAACTGTGGCATTTGTTATCCTTTTGTGTATAACCAAAAGAAAAAGAAAAGTGAGGTCACCCAGACACCTGCTTTGCAGCTGTGTCTTGCTGCTGCTACTCTAACTTATGTTGCTAGATACAGTATGACAGATCAAGTGCTTCAACATTCAGAGGACAGTGGAGTAGAGCTTCCTTTTGTTGTGAGTCATATACAGTCATAGACTTGGAGCTTCCCGTTAACCAAGCGTTTGACTCTTCTGCCAACCCGAGCAGATAAGTATGCTAAATATTGTTGCTTCTAGGTTTGCTGGATATAAATCACATGAGTTCTTAATAATGTACAGGCCACTAGGATCATCCTTGGGTGGGGGAGGGGATGGATGGTGGAAAAAAATAGCCTAATTTGCACTTGGGTACAAAAAAAAAAAGAATTGGGGTAATTTCTATGTCCATAAAAAGTAATCATGATAACAGGTTATCTTTCCTCTTCAAGGGTATAAGACCTCTACAGACTTCTGTCATGTCTAACAATATAGGATAACCCATTATCTATGAGGCAAATATCCACTTTCTAAGTTTAACACAGCTTATCTTAGAATGAATATTGGTCTCATCATATACTTATGCTTTCAAATAACTTTTTTGGTTGAAATAGTTACACTAATATTTCTATGCTGATATTTATGTGGCAGACCATGAGGTTATATGCCATCTATTTTACCCCTGCCTTCTAAAATCTCTGATTTTTTTCAAGATGCAGCTGTTTCTAGCAGAGTACCTGGCACTCAGTAGGCCCTCAGTAATTACTTGCTATTAATAGATTAATTGTAGTTCCCCAGAAGACTAAAATATACTTGGCAGTAGTGACTATTTTTCATTTGGTCTTTGTCTCCCTAGCACCTAGCACATGGCCAGTTGGACCAGTTTAGAAAATTTAAATTCTATCGTGAACATTATAACATATGCTAGGGTAAGTGCATTCTGAAGCTAAACTACACATTCCTTTCACAGAATGAAATTATGTCAAATATTAGGTGAAATCACAAATACTATATCACATATTGATACCATTCCCCAGCAGATACCACCAAACTCCCACACTGGTTAGGAAAATCAGAATAACTGCAGTCCAAGGCATCCTGAGAAAGATAGGCAGCAGCATGAAACAGGCAAATCAAATCACCACTTGACCACCATCTCCCTTCAGACACTAATGGGGACAGCCCAGGACTCTGAATGGAAGAACCTTTGGAATAGCAGTACCTCCAATATCACTAAATCTGCTTCTATCCCAACTCCTACAACCATCATCAAAGTGAGAAATCATTGTGAAGAGGTTCACCTTTTTCATGATCTCTTTTTGTCCCACTTGCCATAAAGAGTCTTGTAGGCATAGGAGCCCAGAAAGTGGAAGTGCCTCTCAGATCACAGACCCTCTCTACAATCCAGCCATCACTGCTATTATCCATGGAGAAGAACCAGCCACTCTCATCAATTTCCAACCACCTGCAACACACAGGACAAGCTAGCAAAACAGCAAGTCATCCAGACAGAGAAACATACAAGTCAAATGATCACCATCACCATGACAACTATCTACATTCATTTCATGATGGATCTGAACCCAAGACCTTTGGGAACAGTAATGCTTCTAGCTCAGTCCCCTCAAGCATCATTCTGTGAAGAAATTCCTTACGGAGGCACACATTAGAAATTGCCCCTGTATGTACTATAGCCAAAGTCACTTAAAAAGGAAAATTCTTTCACCCACAGTAATTGGAATTGCAAATGGTTTAACATCAGAAACTGCTATCATTTTTTACCAGTAGAAATAACATTTTAAAAGAAGCATTAACATCTGCTTCTCTACCTTACCCTAAGGACTGTGGGATTTTTCCACATCTGCATATGAAACCTGTCATATGTTATATCCCTCAGAAGAACATGAGATCCTTGACAGCAGGGATTGCCTTACTTTTCTGTGTGTATCCCCAGAGCTTAGAATGGTGTTTTGCATATAATAAGCACTTAATAAATACTTTATTCATCATGCATTCATTCAGGCCAAGTTTTTCTCAAAAATTGCCAGTAGAATTATCCATTCATAATCTTTTCTACATACTGCCATTTGAAATACCTAAGTGAATTTACTATAGATCAAGTTCTTAAACTGAAGTATTTCAACTTTAAAAAATACTTTGATAGCTCTATTTCAATATATTTTCCCTTTGTAATTCTATGTATTTTATTTTATGCATTTAATGTTTTCTTCAGAAGTTGCATTGGATTCATAAGCTGCCAAGGAGTTCTTGAAATTAAAAAAAAGTGGTTAGGAATACCTGTTCTAGATGCATTGTCTACATTAATTCTTGTGATACATGTTTTCCTGTACTTTCAGTTTTCAGTATTTGCTACCACAAGATTTGTTTGCTATAGAGTGTCCCTAGCAGGGATTTTGATATCTTAGAAGACAGACTTCTATTATGTGACTTTAGAGTGGTACATATTTTAGCTACGTATAATAATTATCTCTTACTATTCATGTCCTCATACGCAAATGTTTTAGAAGTATTTTATTCTCATTAAAAGCTTTTTGCCATAGCCAATTATATAGATGTGAAATAATGGTGACATGTTTGAAAACTATTTTCTCATTTTCAGTGGAAAGAGTGCATCCATGTGGAAAAGATTTTCACAAATTTTGGTTGGTTGAAAAAAGTTTGTATTAAAAATACAATAACAACTCTGGCATTTGGATCCACCAGACTTGATGGTTTATATAATTTTCTTTTCTAAGAATAAACTACAGAAGTCATCTATAGAGGCAAGAGATATCAAATATGAGGGAGGCCTTATTGCAGCCTATAATACTACCCATTTCAGTCAAACTAAATTAAAATACAATTGATAAATATTTAACAAAATAAAAATTAAATAGAATACAGATAAAATGAATATGTAGTTTTCTAAGCCAAAATACAGCCATAGGAATGTTTATGTATGGTTTAGTGGCCACATTTTTATTTGTTTGACATCACTGATCCAGTCTGTCTCCTCACATTAAAATAAATAAATCAAGACCCAGAATAGACAAGAAAATTTTCAAAAGGCATTTGAAAAGCAAGTAACCAAACTGAGACTTGAGCCCAGATTAAAAATTTGCATTCTTCCTGGTGCATAAAAGTAGAATTATTGGCTGTTTTCTACCTCCTTCACTTTCCTAAGCAGACAAGAGTCATAATCAATAAATATTTTTAAGGACCTACTACGTACCAGGTATGATGCTGACTATTGGAGTTACAAAGAAAGGCAAGAAAAATAAAAACAATCCCTGTCTCTAGGAGCTCACATGACAAGCAATTCATCAATGATGAATGAAACATGGCACTAGTCTCTGCTTAACCATTAAAGTGTGTCCTGATGATAAAATAAGAGAAGCCCAATGTGATGTTGGAGATTACTTCTCCAGGGCTCTACATTTCTCCTTCCTTTCCTTTGACTATTCCAACATTTTTTAAGTTCCATTTCTATGAAATAACAAATGGTACAGGGGAGGGAGATAAGAGAAGGAAGGGTGAGAGGATGGAGGACAGACTGGGGGAAGGGGTGGATGGGGTGAAAGTTGTTCTGGGGTGGGGGCGGGAAGAGATGGGGAGAAAATTTGGAATTCAAATTCTTGTAGAAGTAAATGTTGAATACTGAAAAATAAATGAATAACGTATATGTACGTATATGTTTATATATGTATATACATATATATGTGTGTATATACATATATGTGTATACATATGTACATATACATATATTTATATTTTAAAAAGAGTAGTTTGTCCCCCTAACTGAAAGGTTTTGGGAAGTACCTTTCCAAAAGATAGATTTATCTCACAGGTACAAAAAAAAAAAAAAAATGAGAACACTGATGGAAAAAAAAAAAAAGGAAAGGACATAAGAAACATCATCAAGGGTTGGAGCTAAGATGGCAGAGCGCATGAGTCTGCTTGAACTCTTCCCCAAAAATCCTTCAAAATACCTGTAAAAATGACTCTAAACAAATTCAAGCACAGCAGAAATCACAAAATGACAGAGTGAAACAGATTTCCAGCTCAAAACAATCTGGAATTTTAGCAGGAAGGGTGTATTGAACCACTCAGGTAGTAGAGCATGGACCACATTGCACTGGCACATACTGGAGCACGTCTCAGGGTACAGCTACAGTTTCTAGACTTCGCAACCCACAAATGCCAAAGACAGATTCAAAGGTCAGTGTGAAAACTCTCTTACATGGGTGAGAGGGGAGCATGACCTGGTCCTAGCCCCAGCCCCATGGCAGTAGCTGTTTCTGCAGCTCACAACCTACAGACAGCAGGGGAATTGATCAGCTGATCTGGGTCACAGTCCTGGGGTGAGGAGGAGCATTGGAGAGGCAGAGTTGGTGATGGCTGTGGAGAGGGAATCCTATTCACAGTTAAAGGGCGGAAAAGAGTGTTTGTGGTTGTTCACAGACCAGAGTGCAGGCCAAGACAGGAGCCAACAACTCTCCCCTTACTATACCACTTTGGAGAAACTGAGAACTTACAGGTCCCTAGAGATATCTGTTAAAACAGCTGCAAAAACCTCTGAAACTGGGAATAACACACTCTCAACAAAGAGCTTAAAAGTTAAGAAATGGTTGGGAAATTGTCCAAAAAGGGGAAAATAAGACTATAGAAGGTTACTTTTTGGTGAAAAGGTATATTTTTCTGTCCTTCTGCATGAGAAAGATCAAAGCATACAACTGGAGGAAGATCAAAGCACACAGCTGGAGGAAGATAGCAAAGTTAAGGCTCCTACATCCAAAGATTTCAATGAAATGAAATGGTCTCAAGTCATGAAAGAGCTCAAAAAGGATTTGGAAAGAAAGTAAGAGAAGTAGAGGAAAAATTGGGAAAAGAAATAAGAGCAATGCAAGAAAATCATGAAAAATGAGTCAACAGCTTGCTAAAGGAGACCCCAAAAAATGCTGAGGAAAATAACAACTTTAAAAATAGACTGAGCCAAATGGCAAAAGATGTCGAGAAAGCCAAAGAAGAGAAGAATGCCTTAAATAGCAGAACTGGCCAAACAGAAAAGGAATTTCAAAAGCTCACCGAAGAAGATAATTCCTTCAAAATTAGAATGGAGAAAATGGAAGCTAATCATTTTATGAGAAATCAGGAAATTACAAAATGAAACCAAAATAATGAAAAAATAGAAGACAATGTGAAATATCTCGTTAGGAAAAAAACTGACATGGAAAATAGAACCAAGAGAGATCATTTAAAAAGTATTGGTCTACCCGAAAACCATGACCAAAAAAAGAGCATAGAAATCATCTTCCAAGAAATTATCAAAGAAAACTGTTCTGATATTCTAGAATCAGAGGGTAAAATAGAAATGGAAAGAATATGCCAATTACCTCCTGAAAGAGATCCCACAACAAAAACTTCTTGGAATACTGTAGCCAAATTCCAGAGCTCCCAGATCAAGGGGAAAATATTACAAGCAATCAGAAAGAAACAATTCAAGTATTGAGGAAATACAATCAGGATAACACAGGATATAGCAGCTTCTACACTATGGAATCAGAGGGCTTGGAATATGATATTCCAGAAGCCAAAACAGATAGGATTAAAGACAAGAATCACCTACCCAGCAAAACTGAGTATAATACTTCAGTGGAAAAAAATGGAACTTCAATGAAATAGAGGACTTCTAAGCATTCTTTTTGAAAAGACCAATTTGAGTTTCAAATACGATAATCAAGAGAAACATGAAAAGGTAAACAGGAAAGAAAAGCCATAAGGGACTCTAAAGTTGTACTGTTAACATTCCTACATGGAAAGATGACATTTGTAACTCATGAGACCTTTCTCAGTATTAGTGTAGTTAGAGGAAATACACACACATACACATGTATGTAAGTATATATGTATGTATATATGTATATACATGTGTATATTATGTATATAGGTATGAATTGTGTATGTGTGTGCACATATATATACATGCATGTATATATGTATGTGTGTGTATACACACACAGAAGGCACCAGTTGAACTGAATATGAAGGGAGAATGCCAAAAAAAAAAAACAAACTAAAATTAACTGCTGAGAGGAATGTACTAGGAGAGAGAAAAAAGGAGAAGCAGAATGTAGTAAATCATCTCACATAAAAGAGGTAAGAAAGAACTTTTGCAATGGAGGGGAACAGGGGGGAAGTGAAAGGGTATAAGTGACCCTTATTCTCATTGGCTTTGGCTTAAGGAAATAATAACATGTTCACTTGAGTATGGAAATCTGTCTTAATAGAAGGGATGGCAGATTGGGGGAAGGGGTAATCAGAAGCAAACACTATTATGGAGGTAAGGGTCAAGGGAGAGAAAGAAATAAATGTAGGGCAGGACAAGACTGAGGGAAATATGGCTAGTCTTTTTTTGCAACATGACTGTTATGAAAGTGTTTTACATGGGTATACATGTATGACCTATATCAAATTGCTTGCTTTCTCAGTGAGGGTGGGTGGGGAGGGAGGAAGGGAGAGAATGCAGAACTCAAAGCTTTAAAAATAGATGCTAAAATTGTTTTTGCATACAATCAGGAAATTAGATATACAGGCAATCACATATAGAAATCTATCTTGCCCTACAGGAAAATGAAGGGGAGGAAAATGGGAGGGGGCGATGGAAAGGAGGACAGATTGGGGGAAGGGGTGGATGGAGTGTACACTGTCTTGGAGTGAGGGTGGGGAGAGATAGGGAGAAAAGTTGAAATTCAAAATCTTGTGGAAGTGAATGTTGTAAATTGAAAATAAATTATATATTAAAAACAGAAACATCATCAAGTAAATACAGAATTTGAAAAGGAGATGAACAAGTCTGGAAGTATTAGTGAAGAATACCAACTAAAAATTCCCAAGGCACAGAAACTAAAAAGACTTAAAGACCTCCAGCATGTTGGGTAGATACCCTCTGCGCAGACTTTCTAGAACATGAATAATGTTCATAATGAATAGGGTGCAGATACAATTTAAGTTTGTACAAACTGAAGGCAATATCCACATTGGTGGATAGCAGATGAAAGCAGAAATCGAGATAGCAGATCAACTGAAGTATGAAAGTTGATACAACTAACCTTCTATTCCAAAACCCAATATTCAATGAGTATAATGATAATGTCAATGATTATAATAACATTAATGATAATTAACATTCATATAGTATTTTAAGTTTTGTAAAATGCTTTACAAATATTAGCTCATTTGATTCTTACTACAGCCCTGAGAAATAGGTTATATCACCTCCATTTTATAGATGCGAAAATTGAGTCAGATTGTGGTTAAGTGGCTTGGCCATCCTTGGTTAGTAAATTTTTGTGGCAGGATTTCTGTTTGGGTCTTATTGACTTCATTTCCAAAAACTCATCCACTGCATCACCTAACTGCCAAATACACACACACACACACACACACACACACACGCAGCTGTTCAGTCATATCTGTCTCATGGCCCTATTTTATACTTGCGCATATATGTTCATATGCACACATATATATATATATATATATATCTACACATACTTAGGTGCATTGTACATCTAAGTGTGTATGTCTATGTAAATATATTGCATACATGGTATGTGTGTATACACATATATACTTTCTTTTTTACTCATAAGGAATTTTGACAGTAGACAAGTTCACAGTTGCTCTGTTTTCTTATCCTTTCCCCTTACCTTATACTTAGAAGCTGTTATTATTATGACTTCCGTATTCTAGATATGGCAATTGCCACTAGAATCATGTATGTGAATACTTTTACATATGCCAACAATTTAACTCTGTTTCCTATACTGCTGGAAACGATTAGAATCTTCTTCACCTCTTTGCTAATAAATTCTCTACAAGCTAATGAGAGGTAACAAGATAACACTGCTAGATTTCTTTTTAAACATCATTATATCCATGATGGTATTATAAGTTTACCTTAAATATTTAAAAAACATCTTCCCCTAAGTAGAATCTGGAAGAGGAAAGTGGGAGCAAGTTGGATTCTGATTATCCCACCGTGATCAATCAGAGATGTGTAATTAAGTGAAAGTGTAACCAGTATTGAAAAGAGTGGCCATGGATGCAGTGTCATCAGCCAGATCTCAATGAGTGCAAGTTAGGAGTGAGAAAGGAAAAGATTTAAAATGAAAGCAAGTTTGTTATCTATGGATTGGTGAAGCCCTACTTGAAAACTAGTCTCTTAGTTCAAATATGATTTGATGGCTATGTCCATGCAGCAAAAACAAAGCATCCAACTATCTGGAGAATATAAGAATATTTCTACACCAATTATTTTACTAAATGATCAAAAACAGTGGTGTCGTCTCCATCACTAAAGATCTTTATCAATACATTAAATATAGGCACAACCTATGCCTGGGTCATGTCCACAGGCTTAAGGAATCCTGGAGATCAACCTAGAAGTATCAATAGTCTGTCCATTGCATAGTCTTCTGCTAATTCAACAAACCACATTGATTGAGTGTTATTAATTAAGGCTCCACAGTGCACTTAGATTATGTTCAATACTATCTTCAGTTAAGAGAAATTGACCTGTTGAATTCATAGTATTGAGCTTGATGAGGCTGAATTACAAGTTCTGGTCTGCATGGGAAAACCATAATGGGTAAGGAAAATAAGTTGGAGGAAAAGAAAGAATCCCAATTAATTACACACACATGTGTATACATACATGCATATATGTACATGCATATACATGTATACAGATACATGCACGTATGCACATACATTTGTGTGTATTTGTTTCCTTAGTACTTGATGGTATAAAAGGAAGCCATTGTGCCATTAACAAAAGGTAATGTGGCCTTCTATAAAGTTTTAACTTAAGATTCTCAAGTTAAGAAGTATGCCATTGCTTAGGTTATGACAAAGTCTAAACTGCCCCCCAATGGCTAAGGCCTGATCCTAGAGCAAGAAATAAACAAGATTCCTTTTATTACTGTAAGTCATGTAAAGACCAATTTTCCTCTGCCCCCCACAATTGTAAAATCATGCACACCAAATAAATGAAAAATCTCATGTTTGTTGTTACTATTAAAATGAGCCACTGAATTTCAGTTAATGAGATTAAATTAAAGCATCTTTTTTTTTTAATCTCCCAGGGTTAATCAAATTCTATGAAAGAAGAAAAATTTTTAGTTGTCCTAAAACTGATGAACAGGATATTAAACACCGAACTTGTGTTTTAAATGTAGATCTCTGGGCAAGGCCTCCAAGCTCAGGCTCTGGGCAGTATGATGGATCTTTCTGAATGGATGGCTATGCTGGTTCTGTTCGTTAGACACAAAATCTATTCCACATTAATTAAGGCAGGGTTCATTTGGGATTCTTTTCCAAAGGGAATAGTCAGAATTTCATTAAACAATTTTATTTTTACATGAATGAATCCCACAATTAACCATTCTTCATTATACTCTGAATGAGTTTAGAGCTAATTACATGGTATCTGGATTAATTTACTCATTTATTATTTTCCTTTAAAGTTATTACACTGTTAACAAAATGCACTAAAGTATATGTCTAACCCCTAAATAAGCTCCCTTTTCAATACAAAAGCATAATGAATTTTGAACTCTAAATTAAGGTACTGAATGGTTTCCATACACCAAACATGGTTATGCTGCCATCTAGTGGTTCATCCAACAATATGCACACTCCATCTATTTTTAAATTCTTTTAAGGTTTTCTTCACTAAATATATATTTCAGTTTTCCACCATGATGTGCAATGACCTCACCTTCTTTAAATTTATACCAGTGTAGTACTTGTACATTATTGCAGGTCATATCAACTTGGAAAGGCTTCATTTAGGATTCAGTCTAGCTAATTTTGAATAGCCTTATCATCGCCAAGTGATTTATTATTTGGTTCCAGTGATCTATGAAAATCACTTCTCAGGATCATAGATATACACCTGAAGGGGATCTCAGAGTCCATACAAATTATCTTACATATGAGAAGCCTGAGACACAAGGAAGTTTAGTTCTTTGTTCCCATATACGCAGTAAACATCAAAGATAAGATTTGAACTTAGGTCCTCTAACTCAGTCTTCCACTCTACCAAGCTATCAAGACCAGAAAGTTTGTCACAGACATGAGTGAATGGAGTTCTTACACCAATGAAATCATTGGTTATTTGAAGGATGGAAGATTGGAAAAAATATTAACAAATTAAAGTATACTGAATTAGGATAAGATAACAGCAATGCCATATCATCTGAGATTTATCTTTCTCAGGCACCTGAACAGACTACCTTTATGTAAGCAGTCAGCCAGAATTTCTCTTAATTTTTATAGATACTGTGCTTCACTGGAAAAAAGGTTTGTTTTTTAGCTAAGAAAAGATTTTTTTCTTTAAGACTACCAAATCTGTCTCTGCTCTAGTTGCATATTGCATTATATCTTTAAGTAAACACCCCTCCGCCCTTCTTATATTTTCCATATTAGAAATCAGTCTTTTCAGTTATTAACAGAATGACCCAGACATCTATGCTTGGCCCTATACTGTTTAGCATCTTTATCAATCATTTGAATTAAGGTGAAAGTGTTGAACTTAACAAAATTTCAGATAACATAAAGATGGGACAGCTAACACTGAATGTCACAATAAGTATCCAAAAAGAATTTGTCAGATTAAAATGATGGAACAAAACAAATGATGATGAATTTTAATAGTGATAAAAATAAGATACCAGATCTGGGTTAAAAAGAAATTAGTTCAGAATGAAGTAGATGTGGCTAAACAATGGTTTACATGAAAAAAGACCTGGATGTTTAGAAGATTCCAATGACCATGAATCAATAATGTGGCAGGAGAATCCAAATAGCTAATTCACCTTACATGGCTTGAATAGAGGAAGGTGTCTTTAGGTGATAGCATTACCACTGAACGCAGCCCTGGGAGAGAATAAATCTGAAATGTGTTTGGTTCTGGAAGAAACATTTTAATGAGCACATTGACAAATTGCTTGGCAGCTGGAGAAGTGAAAAAAATGATTATGATGGGATGGAGATGTTGAGTCTGGAAGGAATGAAAAGGTGTCTTCAAGTGCTTGAAGTACCATCATGTGAAAGTGATTCTAGATGTTTGATTGGCCCAAGAGAGTAATTTTGAAGAATAGGTGAAAATTCCACATAGGTAGATTTAGATTTGATTTGAGAGGGAAAAAATTTGTATAATGATTAGATATGTCCAAAAGTGGAAAGAGCTTCCTTGTTAAGTAGTGGATTGACTTCAGTAGGGGTTCTTAAGGAAAGATTAGGTGATTGCCAATCAAGGATTTTATAAATATGATTCTTTTTTCACACGTGTGTTGTAAAAAAAGATCTCTGAGATCTTTTCCAACTCTGGGATTTTTTTAAAAAATCACTTTGCTGAAAGAAATATGTTATATTGATCTCTACTGCCTCCATGACAAATGTTTGCCTGAATCTTTCTATTAAATTAAGAAGCAACAGGTTGTAGAATACATGTCAAGGTGGAACACAAATTGATGAGGTGTAAGAAAACCAGAATGGGGGAATTCTGGGTAAGAGAAATAGCGAGACAAAAACAGAGAAATAGAGACAAAGAGATAGAAGAAGACAAAGAGAATGTGTCTGTTTGTTATGGTAAACATCTCTCCATTTTCTACTTTCCCTTCCTAATTCTGCCTTCTCTTCCTGGACGAGCTAGAATAAAGAATTGAATTGTTCTGATGCTCAGAATATTAAAAAACTGGGACCCCTAAAGGGTCCCTAATCATATATTTCTGATGAGGGGTTTTAATGACTTCATGTAGGAGGTGTTTAGCTTAGTTATTCACAGCAGCTTTGGAAGGGAGTGAGGAGAAGACAGACATAGTGGGACCACTGCTCTCTATCTCCAATTTTTGGGGAAAAAGGCTCCTATTTCTCCTTTACTTACTTGTGAAAAAATAAGTGAATAATTCAGCCTTCCACTAAGGAAAGCATTCATAATCCCTTCTTGTATATCAGCATCTCAAATCTCATGCTTGAAAGGAAGACCAGAGACAATCTATCACAACCCATACCTGAGCAGAAACAGTTTTGTAACATCCTCTGTGTTTTCAAAGGGAAGTTGGATGAATGAGGTCCACCACCTTTATGCCCATTCCACTTAGAGAAGACTGTAATTATTAGGAAATGGAACAAAAATCTGCTTCTCCACAATTTCCACGACATTGTTCCCAGTTGTCACCCTGGGAGAAAGCATGGTGAATCTAATCCTTCTTTATGGCCTTTCAATATTTGACAATCACTATCATGCTTCTTCTACCTCTTGCCTCAATGTTCTCTCTAAACTAAGAATTTCCATTTCCTTCAAAGGATCCATATATGTTGTGCTCTCCATTCTTCTCAACCTCCATTTAAGAAAAATTCCTATTTTACTCCCTGATAAAACAGTGTGTCTTCTTCCTTCATTTCTCACATCTATGACTATTCTGTGTTGAATGTATCATGAGTTTTAATTTATTCTACATTTCCAGGTTTCACCATTTTAATTTGGTCTAACACATATGAAAAAATACTACAGACCAAAGACCTCAACAATCTGGTTGGTTATGATCAAGCAATAATGGTTATAGAGGAAGTGATGACTAGCTAATGGTTTGTTGTTATCATTTTGTGATGTTTGCATGTATAGATTCATTAGACTAGTGAGTAGAACTGAGATTTCATTAATGTATGGTAGAGATATCACACATTGCAGACCATAGGACATAAACTGAGGTATTCCCAAGTGCAGCCAAAGCAGATTAAAATATAAATAGAAAATATTTAACTAAATAAATAAAAACACAATAAAAATAGGTTATGTTAACAGATGATTTTCTATGCCAAAATGCACCCACTGTAATACATTCCCTTTCATGGCTTCTGTCTCAATTTGAGTTTGATACAATTGCAATAGGGAAGGTGTGGGTAAGGAAACTAAATCAATGGAGATCAGTAATTATTTTGAAGCTTACAGACTTACTACACTACCTTTTCAGCACTACTTTCATTTGTAAGAAGTCTAAAGAGTATTGGGTTAATGTTTTTTAACTGATTGATAACTGGAAAATACATTTGAAATTTGAAGACTTTGTGAATTCTGAGTTATGGCATAGCCCTCTTTCTATATCCCTTTAGAAAGCACTTGACACAATTGGATGACCTTGAAATCCTAATTAGTTACTTAGCATTACCTGTAGTTATTCACATAAAGAAAATTTCCTGATAAATTACTAATCTAAATAGAAAAGAAATTATTTATATTTCTCAAAGCTTTTCAGTTGACACTGCTGTAGAAATTCCATTTTTAAGTGTTTTGAATAGAAATTTAGAAAATGAAGTTCTTTTTAAAAAGAAAGTCACAGGGAGGAGCCAAGATGGCAGAGTAGAGAAAACTCTCAGCAGAGCTCTCCCAATATTCCTCTCTACATAACTTTAAAATAATGCATCAAATCAAAATTCTGGAGTAGTAGAATCAACAAAAGTTGAGAGCAAGCCATTGTTCCAGCCCAAGACAACTTAGGAGGTCCAAAAAAGAGATCTGTGACACATGATTGAAACACCAGTGATGGGACTAGGTGGAGGCACCAAAAGCAGCAGTAGCTTAAGAAACTCTCAAGCCAAAATTGATAAGAGGACCTGTGACCTGGTCAGAAAGAGATTATAGAGGAAGCCTGCACTAGGATTGGATTCAGGAAAAAACCCCATTGCCTATACCTACTTCTGGGTTATATAGGGTTCAAGGATAGAGAGGAGCATTTTTATTCTAGTGGGAGCAGAAGCTGTGATGAGCAGTATCACTTTTTCTCACGTGGGATCAAGGACCTTGAGTAACAGTATCACTTCCAGTCCCAAGGGAACAGGGTTCTGAGGAGCAATATGAATTGCAATCCCAAGGGATCAGGAGCCCTTTTGGGTAAGGTCCAGAGTGAAGACCAAGAGAGCAGTGACCAGATCTCTCCCTAGATAATAACACTTTGGAAGCACCAAAAATTTCAAACTCCCAGAAGTAGCTCCAAAAACAACTGGGGGAAAAAAACAAACAAACAAACAAACCTGAGCTTGAGACGTCATCCACCTCCAACATGAGGAATGGAGTCTGATTTTTATATGAAGTTCAAAATCAAGAATTAAGGTGAGAAAATGAACAAATGTCAACAACACACAACCAAAAAACCCCTGAGAATTAAAGCAACTATAGTGACAGGGAAAAATCAATACACAAATCAAAAGACACTGAAATCAAAACAGCTATTATCAAAGCTTCAAAAGAAAAAAAAATGAAATGGACACAAGCCCAACAAGAATTCCCAGAAGAAATAAAAAGAAATATTTTCAAAATCAAATAAGAGTGGTAGAGGAAAAATTAGGTAAAGAAATGAGAGAAGAGCAAGAAAATTATTAGAAAATAATTAAGTTTGGTAAAAGAGAGACAAAACATACTGAAGAAAACACTACTTTAAAAATCACAATTGGTCAAATAGAAAAAGCTACAAAAAAAATCACTAATGAAAAGTACTCCTTAAAAAAAACAGAATTGAGGCACAGCCCAGGAAGTACATAGCACAACCTGATGTGGCAGGTACAGGATCCTGAACAGACTTCAGGGAGCCACCAGCACCAGTTCCAAGATGGCTCAACCCCAAAATGCCACAGAGAGCTTCAAAGGTCAGTGGGAGGGCTCTGTCACCCAGGAGAGGGGCACAGTCTGGATGCACCAGGCACCAGCCACTGCAGTGGTAGCTTCCATTTTTGGAGCACTCCACCTGGAGTAATTGAGCAACTGATCTAAATCTGATCTAAATCTCATCCCTGGGTTCAGCCCTGACAAAGAACTCAAAAGTCAAGTAACTGGCTGGGAAAATGCTCAAAAAATGGAAAAAGAATAAGACAATAGAAGATTAATTTCTTGGCAAACAGGCATTTTCTTCCATCCTTTTGAATGAGAAGGAACAATTTAGGTCTTCAGAGGAAGGCTTCTGCATGTGAAACCTCAAAAATAAATACGTAATGATCTCAGGCCGTGGAAGAGCTCAAAAAGGATTTTGAAAATCAAGTAAGAGAAGTGGAGGAAAAATTAAGAAGAGAAATGAGAGCAATGCAAGAAAACCATGAAAAACAAGTCAAGAACTTGCTAAAGGAGACCCAAAAAATTGCTGAAGAAACAAACACCTCAAAAAATAGACTACCTCAAATGGCAAAAGAGGTCCAAAAAGCCAAAGAGGAGAAGAATGCTTTAAAAAGCAAAATTAGTCAAGTGGAAAAGGAAGTTCAAAAGTTCACTGAAGAAAATAGTTCTTTAAAAATTAATGTGGAGTAGATGGAAGCTAATGACCTTAAGAGAAAGCAAGAAATTACAGAAAAAACCAAAAGAATGAAACAATAGAAGACAATGTGAAATATCTCATTGGAAAAACAACTGACCTGGAAAATAGATCTAAGAGAGACAATTTAAAAATTCTGGGACTACCTGAAAGCCATGATCAAAAACAGAGCCTAGACATCATCTTTCATGAAATTATTGAAGAAAACTGTCCTGATATTTTAGAACTAGAGGGTAAAATTAATATTGAAAGAATCCACCAATCACCTCCTGAAAGAGATCCAAAAAGAGAAACTACTAGGAATATTGTAGCCAAATTCCAGAGTTCCCAGGTTAATGAGAAAATATTGCAAGCATCTAGAAAGAAACAATTCCAGTGCTGTGGAAATACAATCAGGATAACACAGGATGTGGCAGCTTCTACATCAAGGGATCGAAGGGCTTAGAATATGATATTCCAGAAGTCAAAGGAGCTAGGATTAAAACCAAGAATCACCTACTCAACAAAACTGAGTATAATACTTCAGGGGAAGAAATGGTCATTCAATGATATACAATTGATGAAAAGACCAGATCTGAAAAGAAAATTTGACTTTCAAACACAAGAAGCAAGAGAAGCATGAAAAGGTATACAGGAAAGAGAAATTGTGAAGGACTTTCTAAAGTTGAACTGTTTACATTCCTACATGGAAAGATAATATTTGTAACTCTTGATACTTTTCTCAGTATTTTGGTAGTTGAAGGGATTATGCACACACACAAACATATATATATATACATATATACATATGTCATACATATATGTGTGTGTGTATACACACACAGAGAACAGGGTGAGTTGAATAAGAAGGGATGATATCTAAAAAAATAAAATTAAGAGGTGAGAGAGGAATATATTGGGAGGAGAAAGGGGGAAATGGAATGGGGCAAACTCTCACTCATAAAAGAGGCAAGAATAAGCTTAGTCAACGGAGGGGAAAAGGGAGGAGGGGAGAGGGAAAAAGCGAAGCTTACCGTCTTCACATTTGGCTTAAGGAGGGAACAACATGCTAACTAAATTTGGTATTAAAATCTATATTACACTACAGGAAAGTAGGGGAGAAGGGGACAAGAAAGGTGAGGGGGATGATGGAAGGGCAAATGGGAGGAGGGAGTATTTAGAAGTAAATACTTTTGTGGAGGGACAAGGTCAAAAGAGAGAATAGAATAAATGGGAGGCAGGAGAGGATGTAGGGAAATATGATTAGTCTTATACAACATGACTATTGTGGAAGTCTTTTGCAAAACTACCCATATATAACCTATACTGAATTGCTTGCCTTCTCAGGGACTATGGGCGGGTAGGGAGAAAGAGGGAGAAGTTGGAATTCAAAGTATTAGGAATAAATGTTGAGAAATGTTTTTGCAAACAACTGAGAAATGAGAAATATGGGTAATGGGGTATAGAAATCTTTTTTGCCCTACAAGAAAAGAGAGAAGATGGGGATAAGGGAAGGCAGGGGTGTGATAGAAGGGAGGGGATATTGAGGGAAAGGGTGATCAGAATGCATGGTGTTATGGCATAGGGGGAGGGGAGGGATGGGGAGAAAATTTGGAAATCAAAATTTTGTGGAAATGAATGTTGAAAACCAAAAATAAATAAATAAACATTTAAAATTTAAAAATAGTAGCAGAATTGGTCCAATGGACTACTCTGATATCCTAGAGCCAGAGGATCAAACAGAAATTAAAGAATCTGCCAAACATCATATGAAAGATATCTCTAAATGAAAAGTCCAAGGAATATTAAAGATCAATTCCAGAGCCTCTGAGTTAAAGAGAAAAAACTACAAGCAGTCAACAAGAGATTATTGAAATACCAGAGAGCCACAATCAGGATCACATAATATATAGCAGCTACTATATTATTAAAGGAATGGAGGTCTTAGAATATGAGATTCCATAAGGCAAAAGAGTTAGGATTACAACACAGAATAAACTATCCCCCCCAAAAATGGAGTATAATCCTTGAAGGGAAAAAATAGATATTTAATGAAATAGAGAACTTTCAAGCATTCCTAATAAAAAGAACAGAGTTGAATTGAAAATCTGGCTTTCAAATACAAAACTCAAGGGAAGCATAAAAAGGTAGAGATGTGAGAGAAACCACAAGAGATGCAATAAGGTTAAACTTTCTATATGAGAAGATGATATATGATACCTCTAATAGCTTTATCATTATTAGGATAGTTAGAAGAATTTTACTGAAAAGAGGTCATGGAAAGAGAGCAGTTGTGTTGAGATTATGTGAAAAAAGGAATAGATAAGAAAGAAGGATGAACTGGGAGAAGGGGAAGAGAGAGGAAGAATGGGAAAAATTATCTCACATAAAAGACATGCAAATAAGAACTTTAACAGTAGAGGGGAAAATGGTGGGGGGAATGGGAACACACTTGAATTTCATTCACATCTAAATTGGTTCAAAGAGGGATATATATGTATATATTCACATACACATACACATACATACATACATATTCAATTAGTCATGGAAATCTATTTTACCAAACAGGGAAGTAGGAGGAAAAGGTGATAAAGTAAAGGGATGAGGTGATAAAAGGGAAATCTGATAAAAGAAGTCAGTGGTTAGAAACAAAACAGACTTTAGAGGAGGAAGAGGAGGAGGAGAAGGAGTGAGAGAGAGTGTATGTGTGTGTGTGTGTGTGTGTGTGTGAGAGAGAGAGAGAGAGAGAGAGAGAGAGAGAGAGAGAGAGAGAGAAGACCAATAGAAATATACACAGTTATCAAAACTGTAAATGAAATGAATTCCAAAAAATGGAAGTAGATAACACAGTAGATTAGAAACCAGAATCTGACAACAAGGCCTAAGTTAATTTGCTTATTCATTGCCACACCAATCAAAATGCCAAATAATTGTTTTGTAGAGCTAGAAAATATAGTAAACAAATTCTTCTGGAAAAACAAGTGTCGAACATATCAAGGGGATCGATGAAAAAAATGTGAAAGAAAGTGGTCTTGCAAGTCCAGATTTCAAACAATACTACAGAGTGATAATAATCAAAACAATAGTGATGACCCAGTGGAATGAATTAGGTTTATAATACAGTAGTAAATGACCATAGTAATGCAATGTTTGATAAATCAAAAGATCTAAGGTTTTGGGATAAGAACTCACCATTTGACAAAAAATTCCTGGGAAAATTGGAAAGCAGTTGGCAGAGACTAGACGTAGACAAACATCTCATACTGTATACCTGGATGATGCCAAAAAT
The DNA here is from genome assembly GCF_028372415.1 of Notamacropus eugenii. Lineage (NCBI taxonomy): Eukaryota > Metazoa > Chordata > Mammalia > Diprotodontia > Macropodidae > Notamacropus > Notamacropus eugenii. The sequence continues at coordinate 402,766,104 of NC_092876.1, forward strand.
GATAAATGATTTAGACATAAAGGGTGATATCATATGTAAATTAGGAGAGCATGGAAAATTGTATGATCTATGGATCAGATCTATGGATAATGGAAAAGTTTATGACAAACAAGACATACAGAGGAACACAGCAAATAAAATAGATAATTTTGATTACATGAAATTAAAAACCTTTTGCACAAACAAAACTAATACAGGCAAAGATAGAAATAAAATAGGAAACGAAAAAAGTTATAGGAAGTTTCTCTGATAAAAGCTTCATTTCTTAAATATATATATATATATGGAACTAAATCAAATGAGTAAAAAATAAGTGCAATTTTCTAGTTGATAAATAGTAAAAGAATATGTACAGGCAGTTTCCAGAAGAAAAAAATCAAAGCTATCAATAGACATATGAAAAATGCTCTAAATCAGTATTGATTAAAGAAATGAAAATTAAAGCAACTCTGAAAAACCAATTTATATCTATCATGTTGGCTAACATTACAGAAGGGAAAAATGGCAAATTCTGGAGGGGATGTGGAAAAATTGGACACTAATGCAACTATGAATGGAATTATGAATAGTCCAACCATTCTGGAGAACAATTTGGCAAAGAGCTATAAAACTGCACATTCTCTTTAACACAGCAATGCCACTGCTAGGTCTATATCCCAAAGAGATCAAAGAAAATGGAAAATGACCTATTTGTACAAAAATATTTATAGCAATTATTTTTGTGGTGGCAAAGAATTGGAAGTTGACGGGATGCCCATCAATTGATGAATGGCTGAACAAATTGTGGTATATGATTGTGATGGGATGCTACTGTGCTATAAGAAATGAAAAGCAAGTTGGTGTCAGAAAAGCTCAGGAAGACTTATGAACTGATAAAAACTGAAGTGAGCAGAACCAGGAGAACATTCTGCCCAGCAACAGAATATTACAAGGATGATCAGCTTTGAAAGACTTAGCTACTCTGATGAAGTCAATGATCTAAGCTAATTTCAAAGGATTCATGATGAAAAATGTTACCCACCTCCAGAAAGAAAACAATCTGAATGCAGATTGAAGCATTCTTTTTTTAAACTTTCTGCTTTTTTTTCCTTCTGTTTTCATTTGCAAGATGGCTAATTAGATGATATGTTTTGGATAACTTCACATGTACAATTAATATCAAATTGTTTGCCTTCTCAAAGAATAGAGAGGGGTGGGAAGAAGGAAGAGAATTTGGATCTCATAATTTTTTTAAAAAATATTATTTTTAAGTATAATTATGAAATACTTAAATGAACAAATAAAACTACATTTTGAAAAACAAAAGGACATAGAGATACACTAGCCTTCACAAATATGCCCATTTTTCAAAGATGAAACCATTTTTTTCCATGTTAAGCTTTTTTGGAAATATGCCTACCATCTTGTGTCAAAGATTCTGTTGTGGTTCAGTCTTTTCAGTTGTGTCTGTCTCTTCACGACCTCATTTGGGGTTTTCCTGGTAATGATATTGGAGTGGTTTTGCCATTTCCTTCTCCAGCTCATTTTATAGATAAGGAACTGAGGCAAACAGGGTTAAGTGACTTGCCCAGGGTCACACAGTATCTGAGACCAATAATGGTAAGGGTCTGAGGCCAGATTTGAACTCAGAGAGATGAGTCTTCTTAACTTCAGACCCTGCACCATATCCACTGTGCCACCTAGCTACCCCAGTAGCTACAGAAAATTCTGTGGATGAATTATGTTTCAGACAACGCAACTCTAGAATAAGTGACCTCTTTAGCGTGCTTGAAGTTCCAACTAAAATCATACCTTCTACAGGAAGCCTTCTCCAACCCCTCTTAATTCTAGTGCCTTCGCTCTGTTAATCATCTTTTATTTTACCTATATATAGCTGTTTTGTAGAGGCATTCCTCAGAGATATTATGAGTTTAGTTGCAGACCACTACATTAAAGGGAATTACAAAATAATGCGTCACATTTTTTTGGTTACCCAGTGCATATAAAAGTTATATTTACATTATATTGTAGTCTATTAAGTGTGCAACAGTATTATGTTTAAAAAATACAATTTACATACCTTAATAAAAAATACTTTATTGCTAAAAAATGCTAACCATCATCTGAGCCATCAGAGAGTCATAATCTCTTTTGCTGTTGAAGGGTCTTGCTTTGATGTTGATGGCTGCTGAATGATCAAGGTTGTGGTTGCTGAAGGTTGGGGTGACTGTGGCAATTTCTTGAAATAAGAAAACAATGAAGTTTGCCACATCAATTGACTTTTTCTTTCATTTGAACCCAGAGGCCATTGGTATTAATTTCAATATTGTTATGTCTCAGGGAGTAGAGAAAGAGAGATAAGGAATAACTCAGTTGGTTAAATAGTCAGAAGACACACACTATTTATCAATTAAGTTCACTGTCTTATATGTGTGCAATTCATGGTGTCCCAAAACAATTACAATATTAACATCAGAGACCACTGACTATAGACCACTGTAAAGATTAAAATAACAATTAAAAAGTCTGAAATATTGTGTAAATTACCAGAATCTGACACAAAATTTTGATGTAAGCACATTGGTAAAATGGCCACCAATAGACTTGCTCAATCCAGGGTGGTTGCAAACCTTGAGTTTGTTAAAAAATGCAATATCTAAGAAGCAGAATAAAGTGAAAAGTAATAAAGCAAGGTCTGCCACCTGTAGATATGCATTTGAATGTTATTTCCTCCATGTGGTTGTAAGTTTCTTCAGAGCAGAGACTATCCTTTACCTCATTTTGTATCCCCAGTGCCAGACACATAATTGGCACTTAATAAATGTTTATTGTTTGATGGAAATTGGGAGAAGCAGTGAATTAATAGTGTTTATTCAACAAACATTTATTAAGCTACCACTTTTGCTAAGCACTAAGAATGCAAAGGCAGGATAATTCAGTAACTGTCCTAATGGGATGTATATAGAATCTATCTATTCATGACCAGAGTGGGTGGGGGCAGGAAAAAGAGGATTGTGTGGAGGTTTTTCATAACCATTTGATTGGAGATTCCTGACCCTGAGTGCTTATGACCTTCAGGGATAGGCTTCAACCTCATTCACAGTTCTAGTGCATTTCTAGAGTCTAAATCCACATGCACTCCTAGGCAAGGGGATTATAAATACATATAGGCCAATGAATTCAAATTTTTTTATAGTAAAATCTTGTTTAGAAAATCAAAGCACTAATTTCATGCTATTGCTCTGCCTATCTCTTAATATAATAGTTATGGTCCCAGGAGAAAAATACTTTTTTATATATAATTTGAGTATCAAGCTCATATTTCACTCACTTTTTTTTTAACAGTTGTCCACATTTACGGATTTGTCAGGTATCACTTACGGCAGAGAAGTCAGAATTTAAAGAATATTTGGTGTCAGTGGGAGCTCTGAGCTCTATTCAAATGCTCTTACTAAACAAAGGAAGATAGATAGTTAGACCTGGAGATGGATAGTGATCTGCCTGGGATAACATAGCTTTCTAATGGGAGAAGTAAGAAGGTAGCAGTAAAATCTAGAGCTTTTGAAAATGCCCCTTTTTCTTTGTAACTAAACCACATTTCCTTTCTCTGGGCGAGAAAGGTAAATTAAAAATCTAAGACAATGGAAATGTAATAGAGAAAATCAAAATCTCCTTGAGGTATTGGTTATTTAATATTCTTTTTGTACTATAATTCTTTTTTCAAAAGATCAAGTATCCATTTTAAAAGATTCTCATCCTTTTGTGTGAGATTATGAGATAAAGGGCAGGAATTCAACAGCTTCCAATTTTAAGTGTATAAAGTATCTTCTCAGGTCATAGGTTTTTCATTTACTTTTCTTACACTTTTTCTCCTTCTCTTCGTAAAAATCTTGTTAAAAATCTTGTTAATCTTGTAATCTCTCTGTTCAATTGATTGATTTTGATGTAGTGATAGATGTACTCAGTCAGTGAACAATTCACAGTATTAAATTAAGTTTGATCATTTCAGATTCGAAATAATCAGATTTATATCTAGTATGAAAATATTATCAGATCATAGAAGTAAGATGTTAAAAATTCTCTTTGGAAAACAAATTTAAGTTGGTTCCTATAGTCTTAAAAGCAGGCATAATTAATGACATATGCCTTTTCTATTTAATCTAGGTCATCTTTTTAATGTTAGTCTTGTAACTAAAGAAATAAATACACACACCAAGAATACTGAATCTGTAATAACTCAAGAAAACTTAACTTATTGATCTTGTAATATTTCCTTATTAAAATATAATAATAATTATATTTATATAATATATATTTATATAGTGTTTATTATTTGCCAGGCATTGTGCTAAATGCTTTACAATTGCTATTTTGTTTGATCCTTACAACAACCCTCTGAAAAGGTCGGTGCTTCTATTATCCTTTTTTATAGATGAGAAAACAAAGGCAAATGGAGATTGTGTAGGTGCCATTATTATCCCCATTTTACATATGAGAAAACTTGGATAAATAAGGCTAAATGACTTGCCCGGCATCACATAGTAAATATCTGAGGTCAAATTTGAACTCAGGTCTTCCTGACTCCAGGCCAGGCACTCTATCCACTGCACTACCTACCCGACTTAGAAAACCCATGAAAACTATTGTGATGGCAATAGGAAAAGCACTAGAATGTGAGTGGTGAGTTCCATCTAATAATTATTCAATTGATAAATTTTTCTCTTTCCTAAATGCCCTGGGTGTAGGTGTAAGTAAGAGCAAGCAAACTTAGGGAAGTTACCTACTTTTTCTGGGCTCAGTTTTCTCATGTATAAAATGAGAATAAATTGGATGAGGTCTAAATTTCTTTCTGTTTTGAATCTTTCATTTCTATAATTCCATAAAAGTCTAAGGTCTTTCCAGTTCTAAGATTCTATGAGAAGTATATATGAGTAAAAATGGAATCTTTAAACTAAATTCAGCTTGATCTAGGATGTAAGAGACTTGAAAGAAGAGGACCTGACTGACTGTGCATTCATAGTAGTTACTAACAGGGTTGTATGCCCAGTGGTCATCCCACATATAATTAACAATAATAATTATTATTATCCAGTGTTTTAAAGTTTTCAAAGATCTTTACACATGTTATCTTTTTTTTATCCTTGTAGCAACCCTACAAAGTAGGTGCTATTACTATCACCACTTAGGAAACTAAAACTGAAAGAGATTAACATGACTTTTTCAGGGTCATACAACTGTTATACAGGTCATACAGTTAGTGTCTGAGGGAGAATTTTGAATTCAGGTTTTCTGACTCAAAGTCTAGTACTCCCTTCTCTCTGATACCCAACTGCCTCTCTATATTTACTTCTCATGGAAAGGCTTTATAGGAGATGCTGCATTTATTGAGTGATACTCACTATTCAATCTTAAAGAAACTCAAAACACAAAAATAATGAGAAATTAGTCTGCTTTCCCTGGAGGAGAAACAAAGGGCTCCAGAGATGAGTGATGTTAAGAAGGAACTCTCCAAAATGTCAGCATCTAAAGAGATACATAAACGAGCTTTTACCTCATGGTGTACAGCAGGGTACCATCATCCTCTAGCCTTAAGAGCTTGTTAGGTGTGGTCATGTTGTGAGCTATAGACTTCTTTCCATTGTGAAAGAATGTGTCTGGAGTCCAAATCTTGCTAGCAAGAAGGTTGTTGAGAGGGAGCCGCTGCATTGGTCCTTTGAAACGAAGCCTTTCATCTTTCCAGCTTTGTCGGAAAAATACATCAATGGTATACTCCTAAGCCAAAGAAAGTGAATTAGGGTTATTATATTGCAATTAATCTTTCCCCTGGAGATATTATAATTTAACATTTGACTGTAGTTTGGGGCTTGGTAAGGTCCATGCCCCGTAACCTACCATTTCTGTGTCAGACACTGGACCAAAGCTGGTAACATAGATGTCTGTTCTCACCTGAGTTATTCTCTCTGAAATATAGAAACATGAACCCTAATTTAGTCATTAGCATAAGGACGAACAGTTAAATAATGAAGACATATTTTATTTTCCCATCAACAAATAACTCATCTTCTAACTTCCAGGAGTATCATAATTTATTTTAATCCCTTGTATTTCTTTTCCAAACTGAAATGTGTACTAACCCTAGTACTTGTCATTTTCTGAGTTGAAATATAGAAAGTATATATTTCAACTCAGAAAATGACAAGTTGTCAATATATCAAGGGTCAGTTATATCACAGGACTGGGGAATCCTTCCATTTATACAATGCTTTCCATAACTTAGTGTGTGTATATATATATATATATACATATATATATGTATATATGTATATACATATCTTAAAGAATTGCCTTAAAAGCAGAGTGATTCATTTACTTGCTGATGGTGTTAGCCAGTGATAAAGATAGGATGCAAATCCAGATCTCCCTTGTTCCAAGTCCTATACTGTATCTACATACTATAATATGGTACTATTGTATCTGTAATAAAAAGGAAAGTTTATACAATTTCTTATATGTAATGTTACATTGTACATTTCATGATACAATCACTATGTACTAAGAAATAGAGACTTGAATGATGGTCAATGATAAAAACATTTTAGGTTGGTACTTTCACACAATGAAGGGCATTCTGCTTCAACCCCTGCTGGGTTTATAGCTCCCATGATTATTGTTAGGAAGTGTATTCTGGGGTTACCTTAGAAAACTAGAAGGTTTCCTGCAAAAGACTTAGATTTGGGCCCTCCATCAGAAGTTCTGATATAATTGTAGACATCTCTCCTGAAACTTGAATTTCCCCTGGAAAACTTTGGGAAAACTCAAATCTCACAGCGATAAGTAAATTCAGTAGGTTCCTGATGGTGACTCTTATGTTTAGATGCAAAGCTCAACAAATATCCCAGATGTCCTCTGACCATAATTAATACTGGCTAATTGTGTCCTGGGCCCTATTTCTGTCTGTTAATGCAAGTAATATCATACAGGAGGTCAAGAAGTCCCATCCCTATTTGGTTTACCCAGCTGATCTAGTAAAGATATAAACATTTCAGCCTGGGAGTTTTAGAATTCAATGGTATATATCTTAATACATTAGGAAGAAGGAAATATCATCAAAGATCATATTTAAATTCTTCCTAGTATGAATGAGGAGAATGGCAGTCAATTCCCCAAGGTACATCTTACTCTTTAAAATGCTAATGCTGAATAAGATGTAAACTTCATCTTAAGAGAAAAACATTTTCCTGAAAGCATCTACATTTTTCACTGGAGCAAGTTAAAATGTGCTGTATTTGAATTTTCTCTGGTCAAGTACTTTGTCCATGCTTAGACATGTTTAGATCTTAGACCATAATTCACTCAGTGAAATTGTTGCTGGAAATACACATACTATTTTTGTATCACAATCATTTCTATAGTGAATTTAATAGAAAAAAGAGAAAGGAAAGAAGGAAGGAATGGGGGAAAAGACAAAGAAAGAGAAGGCAAGAGGGAATGAATGCAAGAGAAAGACAGAAAAATAGTGACAGGCAGATGGAGACAGACATAGATAAGGAGAAAGATCAAGAGAGACAGGGAGTTTCCATATACAAAGTAGAGTAGAAAAGGGGGTTTACATGTGAAAACATAACATTCTTATTTTTTCTCATTAACTGTCACCCAGTTAATGTGAATATTAAAGAAACATTGAAGGGTTAATCACAAAAGATAGCTTGGTGTAGTGGAAAGAACACTACATTTGGAATCAAAAGATCTGGGTGTATGCTGTATACTGTATAAACTGTGTGACCTTGGTCAAGTTACTTAATCTCTCTGAACATCAGTTTCTAAATTTGTCTAGTAGGGATAACCACATCTGTACTTCCTATCTCTTAAGAACAGTAGCAAACAAATAGAATAATGAATATAAAGGTGTTTTGAAAGCTATGAAACTGTTATCAGATAGGTTGTGAAATATTTCATTACTTCCAGGATCTGTAATTCTGTCAGTGTGGGTCCATGTTCCAACAATTGCAGGTTGTGACTTCTTTACAACTCATTGAACAGTCTTTCAGAGTAGTTTTGATCAAAAAGTCACCACCATCCCAAGTCTTACCAGTGATAAGTCTCTGCAAACCCTGACCTTTTGTCAACGAACATGCTGCATGCTCAAAACAAACAGTCTTGACCCTGGTTAACGTAGTCCCTGAGAACCCAGAATTAGCCACCAAGCATAATAAACATAGGAGTACAATTATAGTGGAGGCAAATGTGATTTTTTAAAAGATTCAATAGTATTGAAAGTAATATCAAATAATCAGTTCACATCTGTTAAGACCCTACTATGTGCAAGACGTTGTGTTAAACTCTGGGGATACAAAAAGAGACAAAACATAGTCTCTGCCTTCAAATAGCTTGCAATCAAATGAGGAAGACAATACACAGACACACAGACACACAGACACACAGACACACAGACACACAGACACACACACACACACACACACACACACACACACACACCTTTCAGTTAAGGAGTATCTTTTGTGGAGCAAGATGTAAGAAGACTGGAAAAACAGTAGGAAGCTAGTCCTGAGAGCAATAGGAAGTCACTGGGGTTTTCTGTTGGGGGAGGGACTTGCACTTTAGGAAAATCACTTCAGTAGCTGAATGCAGTAGAGTGAGGAGTGACTTGAGGCAGGCAAATTCACCAGCAGGCTATTGTAATAATAAAGGCAAGGAGTGGGAAAACCATGCCTCAGAGTTGTGGCAGAGTCAAAGGAGAGAAGGATGTGTATATGAGAAATGTTGCCGAAGTGAAATTAATAGGTTCTAGCAACATACTGGATATGGGAGGTGAGAGATAGTGCAGAATCCAGAATAACTCCTAGGTTGGGAGTCTGAGGGATTGAGAGGATGACATTGCCCTCTATGGTAACAGAGAAAGTAGGAGAGCGGGAGGTTTATAGGGGAAAGATAATGAGTTCTATTTTAGACATAGTGAGTTTAAAATGTCTACTGGGTAGCCAGTTTGAGATGTCTGAAAGACAGTTGGAAATTTAAAATTGCTCTATGTCTCAAAATGCAATTCTCTAATAGTTTTGCACTTTTAAAAAAAGTACTGTGTTTTAAAAGAAGCTCCCAGGATCATACAGTTTATAAACTGTAATTTGATATAATTTTTCTCAATCAGACCCAAGTTTATATTACTACTGAAGCAGCAATAGGAGCTTACTTTAAGGAACTATATTATAGGAAGATTTCGGTGTAATTCCATTTACTTGGAACACATTTGGTACTCCTTAAAAATATCTTAAAATATTCTGTGTCATATACTTAGGGAGAGAATCATGTCTGATCATTTTGTTCCCCATACCCTTTGTAACTCCTTGCCTAAATCTTGCCCATGTTTGATGGCACAGTTCTAATCCCACTCCCTCCATATGCTTTTTCCTTCATTATCATTTACTGAGCACCTATTAGGTAAAGAATACATTATTACTGTATTCCAACCTAAAATAAGGTCTCTCAAATCTAAACTCTGGTAGCATTTATGGGTTATGTACAACACTTACTACTCATCATATTTTATCTGATATTGTTATATTGTTAATTCTCCACATGTGCATTTCTTATTTCCTCAAGTAGATTTCATTCTCCTTAGAAGCAGGAATAATGTTTTAACCATATTCCACATAGGGCCTAACATAATGCTTTACACAAAACACAAACATATGCATATATGCATATGTGTATATACATATATGTTATATGTGTGTTTGTATGCAATTCATTGATATTATACTCAGAGATAATTCAGTAATTTTTGCATCCTTAAATCTTTTAGATCAGTGGTTTTATTGAGAATGCTAATTGGGGTGCCCTCTTTCTAATAATCTCACCTCATATCAATTCTTTCCCACTAGAATTTCTCATTTTGTGTGTTTTATAAGTTGGCACAATATCTGAATGGTAAATGACCACTTTGTAAACAAAAACCAAACCACACAAAAGGAAATTAAGATTCCTTTCACTTTTTTCTTAGTTTCTTAGTAAACCACTTTTCATCATTAGTGCTAGATGATATTAAGGAATATCACAACCTTTCCTGTTCTACAGAAAATTTATTTTTCCCCTACTAGTCATTCACTTAATACTGAATTATTTCTGAGTAAATCTTCAAAGAAATGAGAGTGTGAAGTTGATCTGTAAAAAATCCCTCTATATAGGGTTGACCTAATCATTTGTTCTTCTTTAAGTGCTCAAGAAAAAGGGATTTTGTCTGGGCAAGAATACTTCTTAGGCACAATTCTCTTCCAGAAAAAAAAATTTTCTCTAAAACAATTAAGACCTAGAAAATGGAAAGCAAGTCATATGTATCCCTGGAATATTACAGTATAATGTCAAGATCAATGTATTTGAGTCCTAGCTAATCCATTAATTATCTGTATGATCTTAGGCTAGTAACTTCACTAACCTTAGTGACCCTCAGTTTCCATAATACTTTTCACTGTGCACTGCATAGCTGGTTGTAAGAATGAAAGCAGTCAACACAAATACCATGAATTTTTGTAACATTAAAGCATGGTAAATGGCCATTTTTATTGAGTATCTTTGCCTGTTTCTAGTCCTAACATGTCTTATTATGTTAGTTTGTCTGAGAAAATGGGGCTAGGAGGTTGTTTAGGAATGTAAAAGAAGTCACTCCATAGGGTATCTTGCATTAAAGAAATGTCCTCATTGTGTCCAGTATTCACTTCACTTCAGGAAAGGAGCATATACCCACCTCCAAGTCCTGGGCGCAGTCTATTGTCATATCCATCCAAGAGACCATCCAGGATCCTGGTAAATATCGTAATATTATCATTGGTCTCATCCTTCACTGAACTTGTTGGCATCTGTGAATAGCTGTTTAAGAATAAGAATTTTTTTTAAACTCAAGGTCCACTAAAATTAGAAAAGTAAATTCCTATGAGTTCTCTTGCAAATGTCACAACAAGTAAGAAGGTAACATATAATCCCTGGTGAGATCATTCCAAAAAGGGAGAGTAAAGTGACTTGTTTTAGGAAATCTTAGAATCCATACTACTTTGAATGGTCAAATTGAAAGGGAGACCTTGGATAACTTCATCTTCCATAGCCCGATATTATCTATTTCTTTAAGAAGTCTGTTCTGAGATTTCCATGGTCCAACTACAAGACAAATGTTTCGGAAATGTTCTTGACAACTTATTAGAGAAGAAATACCATTTTAATGAACTAGATTTCACTTCCTGGTAACTACAGACAAAGTAAACATGAGTAAATACTGCTTAAAGTTCTCATGGCCCATGTTGTTTGAAACTCTGAGTCTTTCAGACTATGTCCAATTTTCTGATGTAGTCAGTTATCCAACTGTTTCATCTTTTTCTTTGAATACAGAGGTTGGAATAGTCATACTATGATTTAAAACCCCCTAAATATAACTTCATTGTTATATTTATATTTTAATATTATTTTATAATTATAATATTTTAATTGCCACAAAATGGCATATTATTGAAATGACTTTAAATGCTTAAATAGAATGTGAATAGTTTTGACAACTGAAGAACGGAGATTTAATGTTAAGAATTAACCATTTTTAATACTCAGAATGCCTTGAATATATACAAAGTAATGTGATACCTCTAGTATCTCCACTTCCTTATTCTTTGTTAAGAGTTAAGGTGTGTATGGATGTGAGGGAGAGATGGCAATGGAATGGTAGATCTCTAATGAGAATTTTCTTTGCAAGTCACCAAATGATTTGAAAGGCCATAGAGGTCTTAAGAATTTCAAAGGTCACAAGAAAAGTTTCCTAATTCCTAAAATAGTTAAATCAAGTTTAGGAGTCTCTTTGATTCTACTTTTGTATTTTTGTTAATCAGTTTCCTAAATATACAAGAAGCATAACAACCTTTGTAAATAGCAGTAATTCCATTAAGCTTCAAAAAAAAAAAAAAAAGATGATTTTCAGTGATATCTCTTGCCTTTTAAATTTCAAACTAATTAAGAGATTCATCTTATGTAGTTTAACCTTTTTTTTCTTTTTCAAATAGGAAGTGCACATTCTTTTTCTCTTGCTTTTTCTGACTCATTGTTCAATCGATTGCCAGATGAAGCTGGCAGATAGAGACGTAACTTCATTCCCTTAGTGTCACGCTGAGTAGTTGTCATGCTATGTTTAACTAACTGCCTATTGACATGAAGAATGTTCCTAACTTCTTCTTGATAAGGCATACACTTAGGAATTATTTTCTTTCATTAGTTTTATTGTTTTCCTAATTATTAACTCTGTAGGATGGATTATGCTTTAAATTAGGTGGTTTTTTTTTTTTCTTAAGTGCACAGAGATGACTCAGGTTGACAGACTGACTACACTTTTTTTCTGTGCTGTTTCCCTTTATTTTATTTTTAATTTTCATGACAAAGCTTCAAATTATACCAATCCTCCAAATTTATGACAGTCTTCTACCCCACTCCCCCTTTTTTCAATTTAACTTTCTTAGACTTGATGTCTTGGTGAAAGCTTTTCTCTGTGTGTGTGCACATATTTGTGCATGCACACACATGTGTATGCATGTACTTATGTAACATATTCATACAACAATAAGCTCAAAAACTGAAATTCTTAGGTACTGCTTGGCTAAAGGTAGCAAAGTAACGTTATATAGTCTAAAGAAAACTCAAACATCTACCAAATAAATTAAGGATTTTTTAAAAAACTTAAGGTCTGTTCCAGGAACAGAAATAGATTTGGAATTTATAGGGTGATGAAAAGGTAGGAGAAATCACAGCTGTCATCACATCTCTTACTTTATCATCATATTGCTTTTTGACATTTTCTTGTATTTTTCATATTTCCAATCCTTTTCCCAAGAACAAAAAATAAATTTCTACACATATTTCACATTGACTTTTTCTAAACATAAGATTTTTAAAAGTTCATTGGTTTCCTTCATCCTGTTTCTCCCTCCTTATTTCTATAATGCTTTTCTCTCTTTTAACTAGTTTTCTTAATTTTTTTTCTAGAAGTGTGAGTTTCAGCATTTTTGTTATTTGGAAGGAAATCTTTATTCTTAGATGGACAGCCAGTCTTTGTCCTTCCTCATTCTCTCTTAATTTTAATAAGAAAATGCAATATCCTTCTTTGTGACCGCATCTTGTCACTTTTTTCCAACCCCTTCCCTCCATGATCATCTAAATCAAGTAGCTCCAAAAGTCTTTTTCTAAAAGTGATTCATTCAGACACTAGGTGGTTCCATATTTTTTTGTCCCACATTCAGTACTTGTGATGTTGAAATGACAAGAATTATCTTCCACATTTTACAAATTAACAAAAAATACTGAATCACAGGAACATAAAATGACTTTTTCCAGGATCTTATAGTTAGACCAGTACAGCGATCAGAAACCAGATTACTTGACTATTCAGTTCCTGCTTTTTCCACAGAACTATACTGTTTTCCAAATTATGCAGATACTTTCATTGTGCAATAAAGGTGATATTCAGAGTTATGAGCACTCTCACTGTAGCATAAACTTGGCCTGATAAAGTAATGACATAATTGAATATAACCCTGAAAAGCTCTAAGACACTTGTAGAACTCATTTTATTCAAGATATAACTTAACTGAGAAAATTACTCAACATTTAAGTGAGGAATGTCAGTTCCCTACATTCAGATTCAAAAGTTTCATTATTAAAGTTCCTCAAACTTCTTTTCTAGTGGATGAAAAAGATGACCTGCCATTTTTACTGCATTAACTTCTTTTAAAAAAGAAATAATACTTGTATGCCATTCTATATGTAGGAATATATAGCAATGCTTTCCAATACTTCTAGATTCCTTCATGTCTTTGATGTGTGTTCCTCCCACCAAGGCAAACTACAGTTACTAGATTTGACTTAGTAGGCTATTTTTAGACCATTTCTGTAGCATAAAAAATTTTACCTCATGACCAAACTTCTGGGGATGTCCCACTCAGAATTTTGCTAGGTTAATGACTGGACCAAAGACAACAATGCTGCTTAGTATCCTATATATTTTTTTCCTTCTAGCTGAGATTAAAACAAGCTCTAGTTCCCAGAATTTCATATTAATGTATCTTAGATTTGTGTGTACTAGAAACCCCATTTTGAACTTACAAAATACACATATGAAATAATACAGCTAATCCTTGCATTAGCTTCTAAACCCTTTGTAAAAACAGAAAGATAAAAGGAATGAAAGTTTCTATTCTTATGGAAGAAGCCCCTAAAGCAATGAGGGGAAGAAGGCTGTGGAAATATTAATAGTGGGAAATAGTGGATAGAATCTCAGGTCATCTTAGACCTGCTTATTCTTCTTTGAAATATGAAAACAGAAGAAACTAAAGAATATGACTGGTGTGATTGATGAAGATGCTGAAGATGAGCATTTTATAATGGGAAAAAAATCAGATATGAACCCTAAACTGGCTAATTTTGTGTTTAGACAATCTCCCAAACAAAGAAATAACTGAGGACCAAGAATGCTTCAAGGAAAAGATAGTTTCCTAACCCTCACTATAAAGCTCACCACTAGAATGATAATTTCCTAAATACTTTTTAATCATCAGCCAATCAATCAAATTAATTGAGCTTGACATTAATTATATATTAAAATGAGTAGGTGCATATACTGGTGGATGTGTGTGTGTAAAATTAGCATATGTTTATGTATATATGCATAATACCTATATGCATCCAGTAAGGTATCTATACATTTCCCAAATATACCCACGTATTATTTTAGCTACAAAATGAGTAGGTGTTTGGTATTTGTTGCATTGGATATATGCATTACAATATGTCAACACATAAACTCTTAGTCTTTTGATTCTGGGGTTTGGAACATTTCCCTAATGACTAATTGACTACTAGTTTAATTGCTCATCTAAATAAATGAATATACTAGTCTTGTTTAAGAACTCAAAGTGCTTTTCCAAAAGAGAGGAAAATAAACTGAAATTTGTGATGTTGAACAAGTTAAAGAATTTCCTTGGCTATTAGAAGTATATCAGAAAAGATCTATTCTTGTGATATATTTCTTGTACCAAAGACTCATGGCAAGACAGACTAGTATAAAGAATTCAGTAAACATGCCTACTAATTTAATCTCTGCCATTAATTAGCTTTATGGTGTTTGACAAGGCACTACACTATCATATGGCTCAGTGTCATCCTCTATAAAGGGAAAAAATTCTGTCTGGTTTATAGAGTCTATATGAAGAGCAGAGGTTGACAGAACCACATTCATTTTAATTTAGAACTGGAAGAAATCTTAAAGATTCTTGAATTCAATTCTTTTACACATGAGAGAACTAAGATTCACAAATTTTAAGTGACTTGTCCAAGATCGAAAATATAGTCAGTGGCAGAGCCCAATGTAGAGCCCAGATGTCACACTTTGCAAGGCAAAATCATTGAAATGATAAATGTACTATATAAAGTAGGTAATATTACCAACTGTGTGTCATATATATCTTCTCCCTCCTTCCAAACTGGTATTTAAAGTTTGGCATTTAAGCCTTGTATTTAAAACTTCCCTATCTCTGATGATGGCACCACCATCTCCTAACTTTGGAATTAGTTTTGAATCTTCCATATCCTTATCCTAAAACATGACATCAAAACAACTAGAAAACCCTGTGTCTTCTATCCTCACAATGTAGAGAGAATTTGTCTTCATCTTTTGACTCACGCAGGCATCACCCTAGTTCCAACTCACTTGCTCTCCTAATTGGCTTTTCTGTCAGATGTCTCTACCATTTTCCATCCATCCTTTATACTGCTACCAAAAGAAGCTGCCTAATGTAGAGGGTCTAGGTGGCTCAATAGATAGAGCACCAGACCTGGACTCAGGAAAATTCATCTTCATGAATTCAGTTTAGGCCTCAGACTAGCTGTGTGATCCTGGGCAAATCACTTAACCTTGTTTGCCTCAGTTTCTTCATGTGTAAAATGAGCTGGAAAGAGAAATGCCAAGCCACTCCAAGATCTTTGCCCAGAAAGCCCCAAATGGAGTCATGAAGAGCCATGTACAACTGGAAAACATTTCAACAATAACAAAAGTGTAGAGAGTCATTTTCCCCTTTTATTTAAAAGGCTCCTTTGGTTCTGAATTGGTTAAAGGGAATGATGAAATTCCTTAGCCTGGTATTTAAGAATCACCAGGATCTGGTTAAAATATATTTCTACCTTTATTTTACATGAATCTTCTTCATCCAGGCTATATTCTAGCTACAATGAACTACTATTTGTTCCCTGCTCCCCTAGTATGGACTTAGTGTCTCTGTGCTCACAAGGGTAATGCCCCTATAGAACTCATTCCCTCCTTATCTCTCTCTGTTGAAATTCTCTTTTTCTTTCAAAGCCCAGCTTGAGTATAGTCTCCCCCATGGAGCTTTCCTTTTCTGAGTCTCTCAGGTATAAGTGATCACTCCCTCCTCAGATTTTCCTGGAGCACTATGCCTAGATCTCTGATTTTCTCTCCATTATCCACTCTCCATCTCTACTCTCAAAGCTTCACATTGTATTCTAGATCATATTTCTTTTTGTAGATGTCATCCATCTATAATTAAGCTGTATGTTCCTTAATGTACAAGATAGCAATTTTTTACCTCTACATCTTCAAGGCTTAACAGTGCCTTGTATATAATAGGCACTTAATGAATGAATGAATTGCTTGAATTAATCTAATATCACATTAAGGGAATGATGGATAATAAAATAAAATGGGAAAAAGACTACTGGATTCAGAATTGGAGGCCTTCAGTCCAAATGTGGACTCTACCAGTTACTATACACACACCCTTAGACAAGCTATATGTTTATTAACTTTCAGTCTTCTCATCCAGTGGATAATAACAATAGCAAAAACAATAGTATTTATGTAGCACTTTAAGATATGCAAAGTGCTTTACAAATAGTATCTAATTTTATCCTCACAGAAACACTGGCAAGTAGGTACTGTTATTAGCCACATTTTACACTGAAGAAAGTATGATGAAGATGAAATGGCATGCCCAGGGTAACACAGCTTCTAAGTGTCTGATGAGGAAGGATTTGAGCTAAGGTATTCTTGCCTCTAGGTCTAGCACTCTAGCTAGGTAGTTCTGTAAAATGATGGGATTGGACTAAATGCACCCAAGGTCCCTTCCACTTTTAAATCTATGCTCATGTGTTGATACTTAAACCTTACTAGAGATGACTACTCTTGCTTAAGCTCTTCCCTGAAGAAAACTAAAGAGTAAATATTAAGTGTATTTTTTCTTCATTAATTGGGTATCAATTCTTCCCATATTGTTTGGCTGTCTGGGAAATTACAAGATTTTCAACTGGCTCATGGTACATACAACTAAAACTCCTGATGTCTATTTAGTGATGGGACCCCCTGTAGTATAAAAAATGAATTTAGGATTTTAAAAATACTTTTGAGGGGTGATATTTCAGCTATGGTGGTATATTCTCTGGGGATATCCAAGGGGAGTAATGTGAAAAAAAAAGAAAAAACAGGTTGAAAAACTGAGAGCTACTGCTATAAATAACTTCTGTGACATCAATTAAGATGTATATGACTCTCACAGAATAATTATTTGCAGTAAATTCTAAAAAACATTGGTATGTATTCCAAAAGCCTATTGCAAGTTTCTGAGGAATGTTAATTTGTTGAACTGAAAGCAAGGTGAATTTTAGGATGCTAGGCTATAAGTAGAGTAGATTAGTAGATATTGGGGAAAATATGTATCATTGCAGTAAGGGTCAGAGGCAAAAGAATAATTTCCTAACCAAAGGTTCTCCATTTCTCTGTCCATTTCAGTTTTAAAAGTGTTCACCTCAAAACATGGTGTGATAGCTCTAAAGCTTTGGAAGCTTTCCATGATACTCTCTTTAATTTCTTCATTTTAATTTTATCTCATCAGTGTTAATAAATATTCCCCTTATTGGTCTGAACAATGCAAAGAGGGTGTAGAGGTCTCTGTGAAAAAAATAAGTTTCCTGGAATGATGAAAATGTAATTTTTGGGAAAGGGATCATCTAAAATGCCCATGATGTTGATACCAAAAATCATAGAAAAGATCATAACAGAGATAACAAAGCAAAAAATCCTGCAAGGCTTCAAGGTGACTTTTCAGACAATCAAAGTAGACACAAATCCAAGGTTATCGAGTAGATTTAGTGGAACTTTTCAATGTCATAAGCAGTCAGTCACTATCTTCAAATGACACCACATGTTTCGTAAACTATTCTGAATGAGAGAACAATAGCTATCAAATTCTATGAACCATATTTTCTAACAAAAAATTGTGCAAATAAGGATTAAATCTTGAATATAACTTTTAACCTGAATAGGAAGAAGCACTGCTGATTTTGAACCAAATTGCTTCCATTTTTAAGGTTATAAATTCACAATACTCTCTACCCTAATCCTCTTTTCTCCATCTCACTTCAGAAACTACACTTCAGGTGGTCAATCTATCAAAGAAAAGTTTCATTTAAGGCTGTTTCTAGCCACTAGAACACTGAGGGTTCAGGGATATCTAGGTGGGCAAAGAACTACTGATCAGTCCTTCGGTGCATTGAATTTGAAGTCAGAGAACATGGGTTCAAATCTCAACTCTGCCCCCAGAAGACTTTTAATAAGTCACTTGATTTATCTAGAATTCATTTTTCTCCTCAGTAAAACCAGAAGGCTAGGTTAGAGGACCCATAAGATCCCTTCTGGTTCTATATCTATGATCCATTGAACACATTCTTTAACTGAATATGTTTTTTTGCTGTTATAAAACATAAAAATTTGAAAAACCAGGTGACTTACCCAAAATGACTGGCTAAATTCATGGAAATGCAAAAGAGGAGGAGGTTTTTGATCATGACAAAGTTAGAAAACATTCCATTGTCCATTCCCAATAAGAATAATAAGTGAAGTGGTTGAATTTTGGGGGAAAATGCTCCTTTCCACCTTGATCCTTAGGCTGGAATGAATAAAAAGAAAAGAACATATGCCCATGAATGTCTCGGTGATAAACAGCTTGGAACCAACCACACTGCAAAGACTCATTTTTTAACTCTTCATAAATAAAGAAACATTAGGATACATTTTGGTGTCATCATACAAGTACAGTTCCATATTCCCTCCCTCATGACTTTCATTTTCAGAAGGCAATAAAATACAGTACAAAGAAATTAGCATAATGCTTTATGTTTTTCACTTAAATATAAAATAAAATGCAGAATCATGCTTTTGATTTTTTTTAAACCATTAACCCAAAATAGTTCATTTTAATGTCTTACTCTTTGTTCAAGTAATAATTATCTAAATGATCCTCACATTAAATTCGGGGTATTTTCTGAAAAAGTGATCTATGCATCTATTAGTATCTGAATTTTTCCTTTCAAAAAATAACCTCCCTAAGCCAGCTTACTCCTTTTACTGCAAGGTGTCATGAGAAATTTTGGGGAAAAAGGACAAAGGTCACTTTTTTTGGAACAATCTAAGGAGAAAGATTGCTCTAATATAATAACTGCTTATTAGAAAGGTTGCCACTTTCTTGGATGGCTGCCTCAATGCCTAAATAACCTAATAATTATTATATTTTGGAGAAATCTACTCCTCGGCTCTGTTCTGATCCCTAATTAACTTGTTAAAGAATCGGAGGCTATAGTTCTCTCCTTTTTCTTGATTAAGGACTCTGATCCAGGCAATGTGCTTTTCTTCGTGCAATCCAAATCAACACACATCTGCACATACATGCAGCCTGCCTGTTTTATTGTACTTTGTTCCTGAGAACCGCTGATGCCAATTCCCCCAAGTGAGGGGCCACAATAAAGACGTTAAACCTAAAATGCTAAAAATACTTCCTCAAGCGCCTACCTCAAGGCAGATTTAAATGCAGAAGGTCTCCAGAGTCAGAGATCACCTATACCCTGCCTTTTCGCCTTTGGGTCCCCCTGTAACTGGCGTAAAACCAGGCATATAACAGCCAGGGAAGGGGAGGTGATGAGAAGGAGCAGAAAAAGGGGAGAACGGGGGCTTCTTTCTCTTCCAGCATCCTCTGCACTAGGTGTTGGAGGAAAGAGGTAAGGCGCCCCAGGGGGTCTCCAGATCGCTGCGTAAGCTCTCTAGCCGGGAACACCATCCTCGTGTGAGCCAGGGTGTGTGGAGGTGGGAGGGGAGCGGGAGGAGGATTGCGGAGTGGGAGCACTGTATGCACTCCAGCCTTCTCTTTTTGCTAACTCGACCCTTGCTTCTCCCTCCTAGGGAAATTTCACTGATCTTCAGATAATCTGCCCCACCTTTGGATTCTCCCTCACCTTGGCTTTCTTTTCTCACTTCCCTTCCCGGTTCCCTACCTCTTTCCAGGTCTCCCTTTTCTTCTGCATCTCATTGACTTACTCAATGTTATTTTATTCATAGGCTTCCCTCCTAGCAAATCTCGGGTCTCACCAATGTGCAAAGGGCGGGTAGAGGCTCCACAGCCAAAGCCTCTGCCAATTGATCCGTGGTTAGCTGCCCCTTTGGAATCGCACTGCAATACACCAGGCTGCACCTAGTCCCAGCCTCCCAACCTCAACTCTTAAAAAGCAAGCAAGCCAAAAAAGGGAAAACTTACCCAGATTCCCCGAAGGGAGGGCAAGGGAAGGGAAAGAGAGAGGTAGACAAATTCAATAAGCACATACTATGGGCTAAGCGCTGGGAGAAATACAAAAGATCAAATAGGCAGTTCTTGGCCATAGCCCTTAGCGCGCTAAATACACCTCTACCCCCAGCACTTTAAACATCAAGGGCACTGGAGGCGGGATGGGGGTAGGGGTGAAGGGGGAGGCGAGAAAAGATTAGTATTTTCAAGATCGACGACCCCTTCTAACAGTACCCCTCCCATCCTTTTCTCCCTCTGCAGCTGCGGTCTCTGGGTTGGGGGAGGTGGGCAAAACAACCCCTTTGGAAGCGGCTCCGCACCTCGGGTAGCAATCCTACAGCTTTATACTCCTCATTCAGGGCAGGCTGCGCTGTCCCCTGTTCTATCGCTCTTCCATGCCTACCCTCCCATCTCAGGGATGTGATTTGCCCCATGGAGTCTGGCTAGGCAAAGTTTGCTCTCTTCTCGGGCCCTCCCTGGCACCGGGTTCCTTCCTTCCGTCAATTCCCTTCTCCCTCGACCAGATACTGCTCTGCTCCAGGCTCTGGGCACTTCCCGGTAGAAAAGGCGACACACTGTTTGTTCCCTCTGTCTGGGGTCTGTCTCTCCCCTATTCAAAAACACTTCAGCCAGCAGTGGCCAGGCTCTCTCTGTCCCAAAGGGTCATTTGTTCCCGTGAGAAGGAGGCTGAGAATCCCCTTCCATCCCGTGCCCTTCCCCATCCTCTCCACCCCGTTCGTCTCCTCCCCATAGGGTCGAATCGTGTCCCACCCCCGCCCCCCTTCAAAATCTCCCCCACACTGAGTCCCCCACCCTCCCGCCCCGCTTACCAACTGCGCTGGACATGGGAAGAGAGGTTAGTAGATGTTCTGCAAATTCCTTTCTCTCCCGTTCCCCGCCCCGTACCCTTTTGCTCCCCAACTCGAGGTGCCTGGTGCAGATATCTCAGTTGTCACCAACACATACTGAATCTCTTGAAGTTCCCACCGCTTCCCCAAGTGGAACGGGATGGAGGGAGGGTACGCTCACCCGCTCTCTGCCTTGGATCCCAAAGGCTCCCTCCTCAGCTCCTCCTTCCAGGATGCACTGCTTCCCTCTTGCAGATTTCTCTCTCTCCCTCCCCCCCCCCCCCCCCCATATACACACATTCTTTTCTCTTTCTCTCCCTTACCTCTCCTAAGCATCCACATGTCGTCTTCTTAGGGTAGCGTAACGTTTGGATGCAGCTGTATCCCAGCAGAGGCCGCCACACACTCAACAAATGAGCTGGCAGGCCAAAACTGTATAAAGAGTCAGATCTCTTTATTAGAGGAGGAGCCAGGAGTGTCACCAGTAAGTGCTCTTTGGGAAGGGTTCGGGTACCTCTTTTTAAGTGAACTGATTGTCTTGAGTAACATTTTTGACTAAGTCTTCTTATGATAACAAGTAGTGGATATATGTAGGAATGAAGGAAAGGAAATTCACTAGTTGTGAACTGAAGCTGTCACCCAGTCAGACACTGCAAAGATCTTACTAGTAGCAGAGGCCAGAAGGAGGCCATTGCGACATGACAGGATGCTTGCCCAAGACTTCCCTAAAATTTAAACTATCTTTTTTTCTCAGATTCTACTACCTTCTTACAGACACTATTCTGTACTTCTGAATCTGAGTCAATAAAATACAAGTTAATAAACACTTTTTCTGCTCCTTAAATAGTAGTATTTTATTAACTCCAAGACAGGTAATAAAGTTGACCTGAAATAGAATCCTTAGTAGTCGGTGGTCATTTTATGTGATTTGTGGTTTCCTTACTTTCCTGTCTCATAAAACTGAGATTTCTACAGTAAGAGGATGCATGAAAGTAACCCTTTCATCAACATTGGGGTTCAGGGCACCAAAAGGTCATGAGTCATAGCAGCTTTTGCTGCTAACATGTTATAAAATTAAACAAGCTATTTAATCACCTTTTGCCTCAGTGTTCTGACCTATAAAATGGGAATGCTAAATGAGTAATGCTTGCCTCCTGCCTAGAAAATGATGGACAAAGGGAAGCATACTAAGAATGATGTGATAAAAGGGAATATCAAATGAATATAAAAGATTCTTCTCAAGAAATTGATTTAAAGTGCTCCCATATATGATCAAAGCCCTCAGAGTTATGAAAGCAAAAATGGACACCCTTTGGCTCTACAAACACTTGGTAAAAATGCAAACAACATGAAAAAATGTTCCAAGATTATGCACGACTCTTCAGCATTTTTATATGAGTTTTGTGAGGAAAATGTTTTTGTCCATTGCCGACATTACAAGTGTAGCTTATGTTATAGAAAGGCAGGGTTTTTATTTTTGTTTTGTTTTGTTTTATTTCAATGTGAAACAGCAGTAGATCTTTTATTGTATGTTTAATAATCTATATACATAAAGCAGTGCACTTATCAATGTAATTACATATTCAAATAAAATCCTGTAATACTTCAGTGGCCTTATTAGAAATGCATGCCAAGAGCAGAGTGTACAAATATTAATGTCTAAAATGCACAATCAGTGCCTTTTAAGTTTACATGTATTTACAGTATGCAATAATTAATATGTATTAATGCCATATTAAATTACTTTGTAACCAATGATGGCTTTGAAGGCCTCCCAGTTCTAAAATTGGCAAATAGAACAGTTGTTACTTTCTTCTCCTTTTAAATAATTTTGGGAGTGGGTAATAGAGGGAATTTCCTTGCCAGGACTTTACTAAGCAAAACACAGGTCTGGACCAAAAAGAAGAAGAAAAAAAAAGAGTAGACCTGTGTGTATGTGGAATGGGGGTGGTGAATGAAAGAATGAATGAAAAAGGATTTTTTAAGTGTTTAACACATGTTAGGCACTGCTAAATGCAGGTACTGTTAATACAAAAAGCAATGCCATTCCTGCTCCCAAGAGTTTGTATTCTAATAGCTAAAGATAATACATTTGAGCATTGGTGGCCTAGTTTTGGTCAAGGAAGTTATAGGGATGTTCGATGCAGTCATAGGGCATTTAGAATATCACCTTTTCCAGGAATGGTAGTATTGACCTGACTGTTGTTTGCAGAGCTGAATATGGATTGTGTGTGTGTGTGTGTGTGTGTGTGTGTGTGTGTGTGTGTGTCTGTGCATGCATGCACACACACGGGCATGTGTGCCTGTGTGTTTGGGAGCAAGGGGGATAGGTGTTTTCATGGCATGGTGTAAAGTCTGTCAGGGAGTAAACACATTAGGGGAATACTGGAATAAAAATGGTAAAATATCATGAATTATAAAACCAGGCATCCAAGAAGATCCATGATTAAGATAAAGGTTTCACTGACAGTCACAGACAGAAAAACAAGAAAACACAGGATATATAATAATATTTACTCATCTTAAACCTAAACAACCTCATTTTCCTCATCAATGTAATGAAGATGTAGACTAGATCAAATCAAGTCAACAAACACCTATCCAGTATCTACTATGTGACAGGCACTGCCCTTGGTGCTCGGGAAAACTACCAGCCCCACAAGGAGTTCGCAGTCTGAGGGGAGAAGACAACATGCAAAAAACTATTTACAAATATGATGTTTATTGGATAAATTGAAAATAAGCAACAGAGTAAAGGCTCTAACGTTAAGGAGTACTGGAAAAGGCTTCTTGCAGACTGTGTGATTATTGAGGTCATTTTGAGTTTTAAATTCTAATATCCTATGATCTACAAAGCCTGATATTTCAAGATTTTCAATTACCAGTGTATTGAAAATCAAGTCTAAGTACCATAAAAAGGAAAGAACACTGGATTTGAAAGTGAAGGACTGGGTTCAAATCCTGACTATTTTCATTGCTTCCCGTATGTATATGGCTGTCGTTTAACATCTTCAAATCTGTTTTGTCTTCTATAAAATGAGGAAGTTAGACAAGATGAATCTAAGGTATCTTGCCATCCTAAATACAGTGAAATGGAGCTTCAGGTAGTTTGGAAATTTGTGCTGTAATAGTGTCAAAACACAGATTTTGTTTTAAAAAACTTAATTTATCCTGATTTATGGCTTGTTCCAATAGTAAGGGGAAGGATATAAGAACAAGTGATTTATACTTATATCAGTGGGAAGATCTCAGATTAATTCTAAGCAACATGAACTTTAAACAAAGACACAGAAGGGAGGGAAGAAAATAAAATTTGAATGCTAGTTGTGATTATTTTTTAGGTAAAGCTTTTCTTTGTGTTTTATGTATTTTATTTGGACAATATTTATAAAGGAAATGAAATAAAAATGGGTCTTTAATAAGTAAAAGAAAAATGTACTAACTTTGATAATAAGTATGCAATCTCAGTATATCAGCTTCATGGTAAACAATTCTATCTCCACAATCTTTTTAATATTAATAAATGTAAATACAATTTTGCTAAAGTTATTTCTAAGTCAGATATGATTCTGATGAATATGTATCTAGCCAACTAAGGGAAATACATTTTTGTCTGGGAAACCCAGTTAAATTTTGGCATTAAGTCAAACTTTGGACCTTATAGTAACTTCCACTTTTTGAAAGCAATTTATAGTTATTTACTTAATGTTACTGTTCGATAAATATCTATTTATTTTGGATTGCATTTCTTACAACGAGTAAGCTTATCAGCACCACTCCAATTTGATACTAGCACTTCCCTCTCAAATTCACTGTACAGAAAGGTGTATATTTTAAATAGACCATTAGAGGGCATCATAGTTCCATATAACTCTAGCAGTATAGCTGACTTCTTTACTGAAAAAACTTCCACTGTGAGTTTTAAAATAATGAGCTGGAGTTGGATGCTTGGTGCTGTGGGTGGAGCACTTGCCCTAGAACATCCATTGTTTGCATTCTTCAGGAGGTGATCAGGCTAGTATCTTTGGTTACAGTCTGGGGAAGAATGAATAACATGCAAAAAATATTTTATTTTTTGCCAAAAATGTAAGTTGCACATGGTTATCAACCAAAGCCATTTTAGCATCTAGCCATTCTTAATAATCCAAGGTGTCTGCCATGTTTCTTCTCTCTAGGACCCTCTTGGTCTAGATTTGACTTTCAAGAAAAATATATAGCCAAAAGAAAATTTGTCAAGGGGAAATTTATACACAATAGAACCCTTAATGTGATGCAGGCAGCCCTCTTTATACAGGATTCTCCCCATGCTTTGGTGTGAGCCTAACATAATTTTCATGAAACCATACTACTCTGACTCCCTCACTTCTCTACATACCCTACCTACTCCTCATCTTCCCCCTTTCTTGATACCACTTATTAGAATAGCAATTCTATATCATCCCAGCATCATCAGATCCAGACATACAGACCTTTATCAGGAGTTATGAGATTGTTAATGAATAATCAGCTAACATGGACAAAGCAGAGGAAGGGAACAAACCCTCAGTAAAGTCTCTCTAATATAATACAATAGACCAAAAGTGAATGAGGATAATAGTAATTATGATAACTGACATTTTTGTGGTACATTACACTTTGACAAACACCTTATGTATGTTATTTCATGTAATCCACCCAATAACCTTCTGAGGTTAGTGCTATTATTTTCTACATTCTATAGATAAAGAAACTGTATCTTAGAGGGGTTAAGTGACACATTTAGGGTCACCGTCAATCAATCAACAAGTATCTATTGTCTAAGTTTATTGTCTGCTAATGTGTGAGACACTATACTAAGTAAAGGACAATATAATTATAAAGAATGAAATAATGCTTATATTCTATTGGGGAGACAACTACAAATATAAATATGTACAGAATAAATACACAGAAGAGAATAACTAAATAAATACAAAGGCTTTAAATATAAGATGGTTTGGTAGGAAAGACTAGCAATTTGGGGGTGAGGAAAAGGAAAGGGTTCATGTGGAAGGTCATTCTTAAGCTGTACCTTGCAGGAAATATTTCTATGAAGCAGAAAGGAGGTGGGATTGTATTACAGACATGGGGGAAAATTAGTGCAAAGGCTTGGATTTTATAGATGAATTTCCTTTTTCTAGGAACAGAAAGAATGACAGTTTGGCTAGATTCCAAAGTGGAGAGGGGGAATAATGTATGAGTCTTTAAAGATGCGTTAGGGACAAGATGTGAACATTTTTTGAAACTTAAACTGTGAGGCAATAGAGAGACATAGCAGTTTATGGAGTAGGGGAGTTTCATGGACAAATCTTGCTTAAGGAAAATCATTTTAATAGTAGTATAGACTTGTTTGCTGTTTGTTCTTCATTCACAGAAAGGACCAATGATATCAGGAGAGTGATGTCTTGACTTGTAAGTGAATTGGATTTAAGTGAGACAGGGCTGTACAGATTCATCAGTTTCATTCTCTCCTCCAGAATCATTGAAGTCAAGAGAATTGGCAATGGCCCTGGATGCAGTGAGACATCTGGGCCTTTTTAAGCTAAGATCTTTCCCAAGTCTCAGTTTGTCTGAGGTAATAATCATTCAGTGATAAAAGGCTAGGTAGGAATTGAGGCAAAAGATGGATTGCCTTATCAAAGGAATTAACCTGGAAGGGAAAGATCTCCAGTGTTTCTGGCTAGAATAGAAAGATTTACTCTTTACATCATTCTGAGAAATCAAAATCCAAAGAATGAGCAAATGAGGTTTAAGGTGGGACCTGTTATTAGCCAATCAGTGAGAGCCAGAGTGATTTAGATTTAAAGGCATAATCAAGTGGCTCCATTTGAATCCCAACGGGCTTTATCAAAGCCTGGTTTTTCAAAGCTGTATTTCAAGAAATCATAAATGAAAAACCACATGAAACAAAAGAGTTAATTGTCCAAGTATTTAGGAAAAAAACAACGATAGAATAAATAAGGGAGAAAATAATCTAGCCCCTAAACCCCAAGATATCTTGTGAAGTTTAAGTAATCAAAATTTGAAGAGGGAAGGATGGAAGGAAGGAAGCAGTGGAGCATCTACTACTACTTACAGATTGTGGTTTGTCCTTTGTTAGAGAACTTGAATGGGAATGAGGAGAAATTTAAGGCAGGAAAATCTATTAGGAGTCAAATGAAGCATAAGTTATATAAGAGTTGATGCAGCATGAACTAGTATGGTGGCTGTGTGAGGAGAGAAAAGGATTGGATAGAGATGTGAGTGATAAAAAAAAATGGCAAGATTTGGAAATTGATTTTCTGTGTGGTACGAAGAAATGTGAGAAGTTGAGGATAATGCTGAAATTATAAAACTTGGAGACTAGAAAGATGATGGTACCTTGGAAAGATATAGAGAAGTCTGAGAGAAAGAAGGGTTGGAGGGTAAAGATGAGTTCATTTTTGGTTATATTAAGTTTGAGATATCTCCAGGAGTCCAGTTTTAAATGTCTAATAGGCAATCTGAGGTGTAGTACTGAAATTCAAGGGAGGAACTGGGAATGGATATATAGATTTAGTGAGTCATCTGCATAGAAATCATAATTAAACCTATGGAAACTGATAAGGTAACCAAGAAAAAAAAGTTGAGAAAATATGAGAAGAGGGCACAGGACCCATTGTAACTTTGGAAACACCCATAATTAGAAGGTGTGATGTAGATGATGAGCTAGCTAAGCAGATGGAGAATGCGTGGTCGGACTATTAAGATGTATTAAGTGTCTGATTATGGTTCAAACTCAGGGCTTTTTGACTCCCACTCTCTATCCACCTTGAAAAGGACAGACAGAGGTAGTGCTCAAAAACACACTTGAAGAATCTCAATTACATTGAAGTGTATGCTCAGAATAAAGAAAGGAAAGAATCCTACTGGTAGTGATATATAGCTTCATTATTGGCACTACTTAGGATAGTGTCAAGAACGGCACTTACAAGGACATGACTCAGAAGTCTCAAAGAATCAATAGGTATATTTACATTTGGAAGGGAAAAAATGGGATTCATGTAGGTCTTCTGGGGAAAAATGACATTTCCCTATAAGTAATCCTTCCTAGAGGCTTGTATCATATGTCTTATATGGTCATGCCCTGAATATTCTCTTAGATTTTTTTTTCCCTTTAGTGTAGACAGTACATGTCTCTTAATCCAACATTTGTTTTTGTTCATGTTTACCACCACTTCTCCTTTGGCTACTTGCAAGTTTGTTTTTTGTTTGTTTTCAATCTCATCTCTCTAGCTCCCAGTAGATGGAAGGATTATCATCACTACCCCATTCCCATAGTGGGCTCCTTTTTTGTCCATCACAGAGTGGCCTACATTTCTCCAACCAACGATAATATTCCTCTTTTGCTAGCCTCAGCCAATAATGTTACTGTCAGAAAACAGTCTCAGAGTTATAGGCCATATTCCAAAATTCTCTTATCTTGATTTTCCTGTGACCAGCTATCAAGCATGTCAAATAAAGGGTATTTTTTTCATCCTATTCTCATGTTCTACAGTTTGCCAATCTTTGTTCTCATACAGGTTTACCCAGTGGTCAAGAACACACTGTCCATCTCAACTCCTAAGTGGGTTTCCATCTCTAATATCATGTTGATGAAGGGTGATTCCATAAACACTGAATTATAAATTTAGAGATGAAAGGGAATTTACAAGTCAGTATCATAAAACTAGAAGGCACCTTGTAAGACAACTAGTCCAGCTCCCTTTTTGTGAATAAATCAGCACTTTCTATTGGACTTGAGACTTGGCAGAGTACCCATCCATCAATTTCCCTTCCACACAATGTTTTTTGTACCAGAATCGCTCTACAAAAGGCTACTATCCTCGATTGGATGAACCAACTGGAGGAGAAGCCAAGTACTTGCCATCATTGTTGTGCACAAGAAAAAGAGAATTTTCAATCCTCATTATATGCATAAAATATGACATTTACTACTACGATGGGGCAATAGAAAGAAAAGTAGGATAAATATTTTTTCATTAAACAATGAGAAATACACATTGTAGCATCTAAAATTGTATTTGTATCTCCAAGGCAAAGTAAAGTGGAATATTGATACAATATACTAGAAAATTCAGGACTAAAAACATTGTTACAATGTTTAGAAAACTCACTAATCGGCTTAGGGCCTAAGCCTGAGTTATTCAAATTGACTTTAAGGTTTTGTTATTTTGTTGATATGGGAACAACACTCCATAGCCATGTATTGAAATCCTGTTAAACTGTCGGGGGCTTTGTGACCCCCGACCCTGGGGTCCGTGAGACCCCAGACCCCCAAGGTGCTCTTGTCCAGCAAGAGATCTTGTTCTGTGAGTAATGAATGAGGCGGGAGGCGGGATGGCAATCAACTCTGTTTATTTAGCTGAGAATCAGGGTTTATAAAGGCTGTAACCACAATCACGTGCAGGCTGAGCTCATCCCATTACTTCACCATCTCATGACTAACCCACATCCTTGTGCCCAAAGCAAGTAATGAAGCTTATCTTGCTCCTGAAGCTAGTTCCTGAGTTCCCAGACCCAATTGCAATTTTTCTGCAAAGAACATCAGTATCTGCAGGAACATCAGGTTCTAGGGTTGTGGAGAGCTTCTGCCAGTATTTGAGTAAGCACAAGTCCCATGGGAACAGGCTGTGCCTCAGCTATGGCTTTGATCACAGGACTCACACTCTCCTGAGCCCGTTACATCTCCCCCCTTTTTAAATAGAGGAAACCCAAATCTGCTGGGGTAAGGGATGAAGGTCTCAGTTTCTGCAATTTCTTCCTGCTGGGAGTGGACTTAGAGCTGTCCTGGCCCCACAGGGTCCCAATAGTGGAGAGGTCATAGCCAGCGGGACACCAGGTCCAGAGGGTGATGGGTCATGGACAGTGGGTCACATACACCCAGATCAGTCATCTGCAAAGCTGAAGACACTAAACCTAGAGAAGACAAATCTGGCAAGGAAGTTAAGCAAACAAAGGCCAAAAGAATGACCAGAAAGGGTTAAAAATGGTAGTTACATCATTTTGCCATCTGCTGAAAATGCTTCCCCACACTTTCTCGACATACTTAAACCCCCTGAGACTGGCACAAAAGTATCTAGAGCAACAGTCTGGGGGTAGGAGATAGTTTCAATCAAACCTTTTATGTACCCAAATCCTGTGAACCCATCACACGGACTGCTTCACCTTCCCTAGTCTTCCTACCATAGATAGGATAGCTCGTAAAAATGAAGTTGCAAATACATGCACACAGGAATTTCAATTGGTGCTGATCAAAACAGCAAGATCTTCTCCACTTCATAATACCTTATCCTGAAAAATGAAAATTTTAGTTGGTTTGGTCGGAAACACTTCTTCCAGAAATATGTCTTCATCCTTTAAAACAGTGTAAATTTTATCCCAATTTTGAGAGTCACTAAACATATAAAAAGAAAATTAGTTGAAACCTTGTACAATGATAGTGGTCTTTTCACTTTGAAACAAAAATAACCCTTGTAAAATTAAAATTCATTAAAATTTAGTCGGTACAACAATGTCCTCAAGTAATAAGAATTCCTAAAGTATGCAAACAATCCAAAGTCTTAATTATTACACAATTCCTAGATACCACAAAATGCTTTAGTAAAAATGTATAATGGAATCTCATGTTGGTAACAGTAAGAGACTGATTACAGAGAAACATAACTGCTTTTAAAATCCTTTTAAACAATGGGGATATCTTAAAGTCAGTCTTAAGTAATTTACAGAAATTCTGGAACATAAAAATAATATTAGGTTTCCCAGTACAAAAGGGCTCACATATATTTCTGGTCACTTGCTATTGAGCATAGAAAGTTGCTGTGTAAGGAAAAAGTAGGGACATGTGACATACCAAATATGACAGGATAAAACATCCTTGACTTTGTTTGAATTTAGATAAAAGCAAAATTCTCCAATCATTTTTTTTTATAATTTTAAGATCATTGGCCAGTTTTTCTTTTATATCCTTCTTCAGATGTTCCAGGTAATCTAGTTGTGCTTGCGAGAAATTCATAGTCCCATCTGAGGTTTCAGATGGAAGTACAGTCTCAGCTCTGACCTCTTTGGTGTTTGTGTTTTGGTCGTTATCCCCATAGAAAGATTCTATGGTTTTTTCACTTTTCGTCTGCTTTTTCCGATTCATGATGTGGACTGAGTGTTGTAGCTTCTGGTTCTTTCAGTCAGAAGGTACAGATCTTTAAATTGAGCTGATGTGTCTAGGCTAAAAGCAGGCTTTTGTTCCCCCCCCCCCCCCCATCAACCCTGGGGTTAGCTTGTTAGGTGTGTGGGAGGGGTGGTCTGGTCTCAGGAGATCTCCTCAGCTGACCTGAGGCAAAGGCAAGGTCAGGGGATGGTGATCCCAGCTTCCCTATTGTCTTCCCTTTTCCCCTGGAGGGCTGGGGCACGCCTAGAAGCTAATGCGTGTTCCCGCCCCTCCTGGGGCTTGTCTCCCGGCTCTGAGGCTTGCCTGGGTCTCAGTGCGAATTTTCTCTGCCCTGGGTCATCTGTCCTTCCGGATCGCCTCCGCCACAATAGGAAGAATCCCCCTTTGCTATTTTTCTAGCCTCTGGTGTTATGAGACTATTTGCCCCCTTCTGCTGTTCCCGCTGATCCAGGATTTATCTGGAGAAGAATTTTATGGTTCTTTCACGGTCATCAGGGGGGAGGAGAGAGCATTTACTGATCACTCTGCCATCCTAGCTCCCAGAAGTTCCAATAGGTGACTTACCAAAGTTTAGTCTTCAGGCTGAAGGTTACAAGGGCTGCTGCGCTGATATCTGGCACTCAGCAGCTCTCACCGGCTTGGTTTGGCTTGTCTCCTGCTCCGCTGGTTTCGCCCGCCACTCTTGGGTTTCTCAGGTCCCTTCCGCCCTGCTGTGCTGACCACGCTGCGCTGTGCGCTGGGGGCTTACCCCCGCGGAACAGATCCTTCCCGTGGACCTTCCAGTCCAACCTGGGCTCCGAATCTGTTAACGCTGTCACCCACTGGATTCTACACCTCCAAAGTCTGGTCAGATTCTCCTTTCAGAGATATCCAGAGGAGTTTGTCCAGGAGCTTAGGTGAGTCGTTGCTTTCACTCCGCCATCTTGGCTCCGCCCCAAAATTCTCCAATCATGCAGTGCCCCATGTCCAGCTGGTGGTCACCCACTTCCCCCAAACTCCAGGAAGAAAACAAGGGCAGTGGTCCTGCCTCAGGCACATCAGTTCCAGGCACCTACAATTCCCCTATCGTGTTTTTGGTGAAGTGGGCTTTCCACATGGCATGGCAAACATTGGTCAATGCATTGCTTAGAGCCTTGAAAAGCATTTTTAAAATAAAGGGTAAAAGGTACAATAGCAATAACAAAGCAAGAAAACTAGAAACAATGGTAGAGAGTATCATTTCCACCCAAGAGGTGAGATTAAGATTTTTAAATAAATCAATAATATCTTGAGCCATCTTATCAGGCATCAAATCCATTTTTGCAGCACCATTAGTTTCATTGGCTAGAGGAAACAAATCACCAATAGTTAGTGGAAGATTTGAGGAGAGTGCAGAAACACATTCCCTCTGAATAACTTGTGGCAATTCCCTCAGATACTAATTTAATGCAAACAACTATACCCAAAAAATAACTATGGTCCCAAGTACCTTACACAGCAAGTTTTGCCAAACATAGCTTAGAGTTGCAATACGCAATAAAGATTTACCAGTACTCACATACATAAGGGATTCCATTTCACATTTTTCTTCCTCAAATTTAAAACTTGTCCTGCTGTAAAAGCCAATTGGTAAAAAATCCTTTCTATCTATTACAACTTTTTAAGCAAGTCCCATTCATATATTTTATGAATTATGTAAACCAAACAAATTTCCTTCTTAGGAATGAAGACCTTGCTCACATGGATGGTTTCCAGGGTCCTCATTAGCTATACAACATAAAAGGAATTGGCACAGATCCCATGCCTGGCAACCCCCAAACATACAGGAGGACTGTTCTGAATGGGCAGAACCAGTCTAAATAAAGTTTCTACTCAATTTCTTTCTTTCCACATGCAATGAGCCATTGACAATGGCTGGTTTTAGCATTAAAACAGTAACTCCAAAAATTTAGTTAACAATCTTACTTACAACTTTTATAAATGATAGCCAAATTGTTTTAGCTGTAACTCCTTTAACAGCCAAGGATGAAAATGCCTGGTTTTCTAAGTGGCAATTACAAAACATAAGACAAGATTGCAAGACTGATAAAATATAAAACAACATAACTTGTGTTATACAATTTTTCCAGCATCTTTAGTTTCAACAAACTTCAGATTTAGAATTGCTTTTTCTAACACCATTTCTGGATTACCATGGTCACTCAATTTTTACAATACAAGAAAATTTCATTACAATTTAGAAACACAATAGCAACCCAAACAGTGAACTTTAGGTGCTCTTAGTTACATATCCAATACAAAAATTACTAATAGAAGATGGTTTACTAAATGTGGAGTCTAGTTGGCTTGTGATCTCATACTGCCCTGGTCCATCCCCTACTCCCAGAGAGGATGATTTAAATTCCCTACTATCATTTAGCACTCTCTTCCCTAGAATTAATCCAGAATGAGAGGAGTTAACAGAATATACTAAAATGTTTTTAACTATCCTGAGTATTCACTGCAGTCCTAGCTCAATAATGGGAGTTGGGACTACAGGGTAAAAAATCTTAATGGTTCTAAAATTTTCTCAAGTAAATTTCACTTCTGTGTCCACTCCTTAAAAACTTTTTAGAAAGAGATAGCTGTGAATCTGCCAGTGGAAGTGAGGGAGACTCTGGAACAAGATCCAGTGGCACCTAGTCCCCTCCTTTCTACTGTGGAGTTCAAAGCTTTATTTCTGAGGTGTCTTTTTTCATATTCCCAATTTGCCTTAGTGCCAAATAATATAACAATTGCTGACTTGTCTTAAACATCCAATTAAGAGTGACATCATTCACTTAAAATATGAACAAAACAACTACCTTTGGTTGTTTCCCATTAAAGAAAAACTTTTCTCTTTTTGGTGAGGCATGAGATAATTAAAACGCTAGTCAGTTTGCCTCTTTAATATGGGGGGAAAGTTCCTCAGATTTCTTGTCTGTCTCCCCACCTTCACAACCTGGCCAGGGTTAGAAAGTAGAAAGAGAGAGAGAATTTTACCAACAACTTTCCAACAATTTTCAAAACTGTTATGCTTACCCTTAAGGTAGTACCTATGTTGTTCTCCTAGTGGGCTTTGATTATAGCCCCTCTTAAAACTGCACATATATTGTTTCTTAGTAAAATGTTTCTAACCTGAAACTGACTTTAGCAGTCATATAAACCAAACAATACAAGACATGTTCCTCTCTTTTTCTCTCCCATTCTCTTCCCTGATGCTTCAGCCATCAGAGAGAGACAGAGATACAGAGGGGGAGGGAAAGAGATAACTGCATTCCAACCAATGGCACCGTCCATATTAACACACAAACAGAGGCACACAAAATATATAAAGACAATACACATATACAGACAATAAAAAATCTGAAAACTGAGGAAAGGTTGTCAAAAATCGTATATACAAATTAAATCTTTGGCTTGCTTTCTTTCACTGTGTTCCAAACATCTTTCATATATTCAGATTTCCAAACTAAGTAATCTCATCCTTCAAGAGTGGTTTAGCTATATTGCACCAATCAGTGGGACCTAGGGCTGTCTGAGAAATGCTGTCTAGAAGGGATTGAATGTAAAGAGTACCTGATACATAATTGGGTAATTTCTTTAAGAATTGACAATCTAGAGGGGTGTGGGCTCCATCTTTACTACTGGAACGTGCTTCTCCCATCTTTACTTTCGTTTCACCAAATGTTCTTGAATTAAAGCTGCTTTTTGTTCAACTGGCCTTGAGACTGCTATCCAGCTCAATTCAGCCAACTGGCCTTGAGATTGCTAGCCAGCTCAATTCAGCCTGGTGAGATCTACAACTGATGAAGTATTACAACAAAAATCGCCCTTATTGAGATTCTTGATCCTTTTCCTGGAATTGTGTTTGTCCCCTGTTTCTGGGGCTTTGGAGATGCTTTTGCTTTCTCCAGAACACTAACACACCTCCCAGTAAGCCTGCTGAAATGAGTTGCTAGTGTCTGAATGAAACTCGAGTGAGGGTGAAAGGAAAGTGTGGCTCCAGTCTTCCCCTTACCTTGACGCTGTCTCAGCGAAAAGGTACAAGGTTGCCAACTACTTCCTCCCTGTTCTTCCTCTAACCCCGTCTTGATAAGATTATACATAAAAAAGGTTCCTAGATCAACCTTCCAGGGGTTAGAGAGGTCATATTCTGTCAATTGCTCTCCTCTCCAAGCCTCCAATGTTACTGGAGGTCTCTGGCTGACCCAGGGGAATGCCACTTGTATTGCATCTATAAACTGTCTTATCTTTGTAAGGTGGACCTTGCAACCTTGCTTCTTAAGGATCTTATATATGATCTGCACGAAAGTATCCATATCGGATATTTTGGTGACAGAAGCTGTCAGCCCCATGATAAGAAAACCTCTTCTTACCTCACTGAAGGATACTTACCCCTTCAGGTTGCTTCTGGAGACTCACAATCAGTGAGCTGATTTCTTCTCTTGTGATTGGTCCAGTTGCACTCCTCCAGATCTGTCTTCCCTTGTTCGATTGATGAGAGGCCTCACAAGGTTCACAAGGTATGAGGGGTCTTCTTGGATGAGGATTCCTTTCACCTAGGAACTCCTTGGGTAGAGGGTCTTTGTTCTCCCACTATTTTTCAAGACTCTGCAGAGACTGGGGGTCTCTTGGTCATCCAAGGACAAACCTTTTCTACCAGCACTAAAAATTTTTGAATCACTTTCAATTCCACAGTGACTCCTTGTGTTTTTGTGGCCTTGTAAATAACTCTCACAAGAGTTTCTATGTCACTCGGCTCCTTTATGGATTCAGCTTGCCCCATGATAAATTTTACTTTATGTTCTTGTCTTAGGCTGATTACTCACAGTTTGCTGCTTTGTCCTTTGTCTTCCTGAGGTTGAGACACCAATACTTCTCCACACTTCTCTGACTGGTTCGCCCAGAGGCTCCTCAGGGATGTAGGCTACTTCTTTTCTCCACTAAGAGACTACACTTTTGACCGTACACTAAACACGATCAGAGATTGGTATTTCTAATTTCCTGGCCCCACGTTGGGCACCAAATTGTCGGGGGCTGTGTGCCCCCCAACCCTGGGGTCCCTGAGATCCCAGACCCCCAAGGTGCTCTTGTCCAGCAAGAGACCTTGTTCTGTGAGTAATGAATGAGGCGGGAGGCAGGATGGCAATCAACTCCGTTTTTTAGCTGAGAATCAGGGTTTATAAAGGCTGTAACCACAACCATGTGCAGGCTGAGCTCATCCCATTACTTCACCATCTCATGACTAACCCACATCCTTGTGCCCAAAGCAAGTAATGAAGCTTATCTTGCTCCTGAAGCTAGTTCCTGAGTTCCCAGACCCAACTGCAACTTTTCTGCAAAGAACATCAGTATCTGCAGGAACATCATGTTCCAGGGTCTTGGAGAGTTTCTGCCAGGGCTTGAGTAAGCAAAGTCCCATGAGAACAGGCTTTGCTTCAGCTATGGCTTTGATCACAGGACTTGCACTCCCCTGAGCCCATTACATTAAACCTATTACATCTTTGAGAATTGCTCAATAAGAGCAACTTTATGGCCAGTCTTTGATAAGTATACGGGTCTTTGAATTTTGCACACACACACATGTGTGTGTGCACACATGCATACATACATACAATATACATATATATTTACATATATTTGTATGTATAAATAAAATATGTACCCATATTCAAAGTCGATTCAGCTTTGGCAGTGTTGGTAGTGTAGCTATTAAAATCAAATGTTACTGCCATACCATGAAGAAGCATCAGAGTTAAGACTTGTCAAGAATTAAATCTGATTATTCTTCAGTCATTTTCAGTCATGTCTAACTGTATGTGAGCCCTTTTGGGGTGTTCTTAGCAAAGATACTGAAGTAGTTTGCCATTTCCTTTTCCAGCTCATTTTACAGATGGGAAAGCCGAGAAAAATACGGTTAAGTGACATATCCAGGGTTATACAGCTGGTAAGTGTCTGAGGCCAGATGTGAACTCAAATCTTCATGCTTCAGGCCTGGCACTCTATCCACTGTGCCACCTAGCTGCACTAGAAATAATAGGGAACTATTAAAGATTTTACAGTAGGGCATGGGCATGTTTTACATCTATGACATAAGAATAATATTTTAGTAGTAATGTGAATGATGAAAACAGAGCAGTGTAGGAGTTGAGAAACCTAAGTTTTAGATTAGAGAATACCATATATTTCTACCCTACTTACTTGATCTATACCAAAGTAGGCAGATGGTGTAAAGGATGGAGTGCTGGCACTCAATTAAGGAAGAACAAAGTTTAAATCCAGCCTCTTAGATAGTTAGTAGCTATAAGAAGTCATGTAATTGGAATGCCTCAGTTTCTCCATCTATTAATAGAATAGAATCTATTTCCCAGGATGATTATTGTGAGTAAGAAATGAGACTTCTGTAAAGTGCTTGCAAACCTGAAATTATTCTTAAATGGTAATAGTAGTAGTAGTAGTAGTAGTAGCAGAAGTAGCAGTAGTAGTAGTAGCAGCAGCAGCAGCAGCAGCAGCAGCAGCAGCAGTAGTAGTAGTAGTAGTAGTAGTAGTAGTAGTAGTAGTAGTAGTAGAATTCAGAGGGCTGCTGTGATGACAAGAGCTAAGAGATGTGAAAATACTTGGAAAAGTATAAAGCACTGGCTATGTTTACATATTTTTCACTATAGTCCTCTTCAGATTCCTCATCATTGCATGGAAGTGATGCTGATTTCTCAATGGTTATCTCAAAGGAATGTGAGTTCTGGCAGATCCCACAAAACTGGAAAGTTAATAATAATATTAGAAGTTAACCTTTATATAGTCTCTGTGCACTGTGCTAAGCACTTTACAATGTTATCTCTTCCCAACAACCCTGCAAGGTAGGTGCTATTATTATCCCCATTTTACACATTAAGAAATTGAGGCAAACAGAGATTAAGGAACTTTCCTAGAGTCACACAGCTAGTAAATGTCTAAGACCAAATTTGAACTCAGTTCTTTCTGACACCTAGGCCAGTGTTTTAGACACTACGCCACCTAACATAGGCCTAGAAATGGGATTCTTGTCTGAGATTCTTCCTGGCTACCTTCCCAAAGTTACATAAATGAAAATTGGTCTAATAGATGGTGATTTTTCTGATCACAACAGTAAATGAAAATGTTTATGAAGACTTGGAGGGACAGTGGACCACACTGAAAGACAGAGTACATGTGTTGATGATGCTATAAATCTCTTGAAAATATTTCAAAATATATATGGCATTATTATGGTAATAAAATGGAAACTAGGCTTTAAGTACATTTTTTTAGTCTGTGTATTTCCTTCATCTAAAAACTTGAGCATCAAATCACCAAATTATTGTTCAAAACAATTGCTTCTAAATTTTTTCTGTAGATGAGTAGTTTGTATGTAAGACACATGGACCCATGTAAAACTGTGGAGTTCTTATTAGATCTACTTTTGCACCAAATGTTGTCATTTTTATCACTCTTCAATTCCAAGAAAAAGTGTAGAATAAGTGATCATATTTTCCTTAGAATGAATAAGTAGAATGATACACATATATTCATAAACATTCATACATATGCATTAATCTTGGTCAAATTATATAGGTGCACTTATGATTGATAAAATACACAATAATTTAAAAGTGTTACTGATTCACAATATTTTAATGAGATAGAAGGTTTTTCCTTGATTAATATATAGCATCAAAGGTAGGGGAAGAATTTTGCTTCTGATAGATATTTACAATGAACCTGGAAGTGTAGGTTATTTTTTCTTTGCAATAATTCATTTGCGTTAGAAGTCAAAGAAGATCATAGCAATTTCTTACTCTAAATCTGATACAAAGACTATACTCAGGATTAAATATAAGGGTTAAAAGAAAAGAAAAAATATTGTCTTAGAAGAGAGGTACTCTCTTTGACTTGTAGTACATGAGTATGGTGGATCATAGCCTCTGCTTCTGATTAAAGAGCTGTCATTACCATGGAGATATTTTCTAATCACCTTATCCAAGAAGAAATGAGCTGAGACAGCCAGGAGGTGGCCGTGAAGAAATGAAGTCCAAAAGCTGGTCATGGGAAATAAAAAATAGCAATAACTATGAGACCATAGGAATCAAAAACACAGTGCAGTGCAGAGAAGACTGAAAACAGTAAAAGAGATTGAGAACAGTAGATTCATGTGCAGGAAGCTAGTAGAGTGTCCACTGGGCAATAAAGAGATACAATACTCTGTTAAGGTTACAGTGGAGACTTTACATCTCTCAAGTGCAAGCATAACAGGAAGCAATGCCAAAAAATGGAGCAGTAAAAGAGTACTGGGACTGTTAGAAGATAAAGACAACTTGAATCATCAGAAGTTTGAATTATCCCTATATACTGAATTATCACTACATACTTAAACTTCATACTCTATGTGTGTGTCCCCACCATGAGTAAGCTTTGACCACAAAGGTTGCCTACAAAAATACCCCTTTGTGTGATTTCAGTAAGTTTGATTCTTTCTGTCTGTGATTTGTATATTTTTGGAAAGTAATATCTCAGATTACTGTTACTTATTTTCATATGTGACTTCATTAAATGCTTTTTTGTTTTGAATTAAGTGTTTTCCTTGACTTACTCGTAAATGCATAAACATCAATAGAGGTTTGTGAACTACGATCCTCGGTGATATCAAATGGTCTTTCTGTCAGCCTTTCTAGCAGTTCTGCCCTGCTCATTTTGGCTGTATTTGTAATAAAATTAATTTAGCAGAAGTATTTAATAATTTAATAAAATTAATAGCAGCAATATTTAATAGAAGACAGGAGACTTTGAAGTCAGGATAGCTTTTCTGGTTTCTATACATGTAAAAGGGGATGTTCTACATGATAACAGTAGCTTTTTCTCAAAATGAATTTTTAATCAATAGATACCACCAGCACAATTATTATCATGGATCTAGTTATCATAGACATTTTTGTATATTATTCTATTTGAAAGGCTATAGACCATTGTTTTTGACAAGAGGATGTTAAGATATGAAGTGGATTTTCTATTGATTCATGATTTTGTCATTTGCACATTTTTCTAATTAAAAATACATTATCAAGCTGAGCAAGTATAGGAATGAACTCATCATTGTCTCTAAAATGTAGTGATCATCTGTTAAACTTCTGAGCTGAAATGACAAGCTTTTCTCTGTTAATAATAAATGAATCTTATGACAAGACTTTTAGTCAAAATCTATTTTGTGACTTTTAGCTTGTTTAACAATAAAAAGTGAGGAGGATGCTTCCCTGGATTTACTGAAAGAAAAAGGTACTAAAGACTTACTACTTCTCTAAGTTTCTAAAGAAACAATTATCCAAAGATAACATGCTTTTGGTACGACAGGAGTAAAACCCTTCTGTCTGGGCCACTGTCAAGGAATGGTAAGTGAGTGCTTTCACCAAATGCTTTAGATGGTATCTATTCAGAAGCTAGTAATGTTTTAAGACTGATTGGAGAATTCCAATTACTACTTTTTTTAGGATCAAATAAGTTAATATTTATAAAATGCTTAGCACATTGTCTTACATGTAGTAGAGAGTGAATAAATGGTTGTACAATTCCCTTTTTTCTTCTCTTTGTTCCTTATATTTTTATTTCTCAAACACTTTGATGTAGGCATGTCAAAATATTTCAGTTACTAACTTCCCTGAGAGAAAACTATTCCACAGAAGCCCTACTCCAAACGACCTACTATGGAGTGGAGTAAGTCTGAGTTTTGCTTTTGGGCAAAATCATTCTCAGCTTACCCCAAGCTGGAAAGATTAACGTCCAGGCCTGATGACAATACATGTTCCGGCCGTCTAGGGAACCAGGCTACGTTAGTTTGCAGAACCTTATCAATAACATAGCTGCTTCTGGCTTCTATGGGAAGAAATTGTAGAAGAAGAGGAAGATCTGAGTTGAATAAGATAGAATTTGCCTAGGTGGCTGGAAAAATTCAAACTGGTAAATTAGATAAGAGATGGAATTTAAAAAGAAGAATTTTGTGAAATTTGGATTAAATTGAAGAAAATTTGAAAATAAAAACAATATCCAGGCTAAAAAATGGGTCCAGGTTCTACTTTGAGGTTGAAAGAGGAAGACAGTCAAGGACTGTTAAAGAG
Organism: Notamacropus eugenii; assembly: GCF_028372415.1. NCBI lineage: Eukaryota > Metazoa > Chordata > Mammalia > Diprotodontia > Macropodidae > Notamacropus > Notamacropus eugenii. The sequence continues at coordinate 402,807,910 of NC_092876.1, forward strand.
ATTATGAAAGGAATAAGCATGATAAATAAAAAGAAATCAGTTAAATGCTGACTATGTTCCAAGCACAGTGGTAGACATGGAGACAAAGTAGACAAAGAACTTAGATTCTAATTATCAAAAGGAAAACAGTGATAGAGAGTGAAATGGTGGCAAGGGTATTACCAGGATAAGGACAATATTCAAAATGATTGTCTATCTTGGTATATTTAGGAATTGTTATGTTGACTTATTCATTGTTCTGTAACCTACAGATGGGAAGGAAAGAAAGGAGAAATAATGAGATTTTCATAGAAGTATCATATGAATATGTCCAAGGAGCATCTTGTTTTGTCTAGGTCAGGCTAGATATGGTGAACTCTCAATAATAAACTCAGGGACTATGATCAAAAATGAAATACAGAGTTGGAAATGTAACTTGAGCACAGGAGTATTGCATAAAGATAGTTGGGTAAGAATGAGTGAGCTGGGCTGTCTATTGCAAATTTTCACCAACCAGCAGCTCAGAGCTCATGGATGATTAGGGAGAACCTTAAGTAGAAGGCTCAAATAGGAAAATGAGAAGGTGGGTGGCAAAGGAAAGAAAGAAAAGGAAAGTGGAACAATTAGAAGATAGACCAAATTAACAGAGTGGATTTATGGGAGTGACAAATAGATCAGACAAATACTCCAAGAGAGCAGTTATTTGCCCTGCTCCATATGAAGTATATCTTGAATATTGAAAGAAATGAACAATATAATTTTCGGAAAGACCATTGAAAAAATGAGAGGTATCACAGGATTGGAGATGAGCAAATGTTTTTCTGATTTAAAAAAAAAATAAAACAAAGAGAACAATATGTGGAAGCTATAGACTAGTAAGTCTTTCATTCCTGGGAAAATTCTAGTGTGGATGATAGAGAAGCTTGACTATTTTGTAGAATGGGGAGTGCTTGATTACATGGAGTCATGCTTTCAAGAACAGTTCATGCTAGACTAGCCTCATTCCTTTTACTTTAAAACTTTACTTTAAAATAGGATTACTAAAGTAGTAGACTAGAGAAATGCCATACATATAGTTTGCCTAGATTTTAGCAAAACATTTGATGAACTATCTCATACTATTATTGTGGAGAATTTAAACATATGGCATACCCATTAAACTAATTTATTACTATGTGCGTGGCATGGTATGACAAAAATACTAAATCAGACTTACACTCATAAGTGTATGCAATCAAACTTTATTACTCTATGGTGTGTGATTATCTATTTGACAATACAAACACCAACCCCTCTAGGAACAAGTCCCTCATTTGAATCCTAGAAGGCCTGACAAAGTGTCCCATAGCAGTGCTCAAAATAAGATTTCCTCACTGCCTGGCCAAAGGCCTTGTGTTCTATGTAACATAGTCTTCTTACAAATTTTCATCTATCATTACTTCCTTGAGCTAAAACAGAGTACACTAGTATAAAGTGTAGGGAATACAGAAGTCTGTCCTTATCATAACTCAGGAGCAAGCTAATGGCCAGGACATCCATTTGTAATTCTAGGGAGAGGCATTAGGTGAAACATTCAAATTCTGATTCTTCCAATTTGTTTGTTACATAGCCTACCAGGTAATCTTGCTATGGGATGATGGACACTTTAATCAAAATGGAGCTGATTATACCAACTTAACATATTTAGTCTTGCTGTGAGATGATGGAGAATTTAAGTATATAAAATATTTAAAGAACTTGTTAAATGACCAAATTCAAAGAGACGTTAATGGCTTCATGTTAATATGTCAGGAGATAATCCTGTGGAGTACTCTAGGGTTCTGATCTTATCCCTATGCTAGCTAACATTTTATCAATGATTTGATAAAGTTACAGATAGTATGCTGATCAAATTTACAGATGATATAAAACTGCAGGAAATAGCTTACATAGAAGAATCACGATCCAAGTAGCTTACGATAGAGTTGGGGTCCAAATGAAAGGAACTGTATCTCAAAAGACTAGACTGTGGGACTATATCTAATACAATGATATTAAAAAGAAATATACAGGCAACTAGGTAGCACCTTAGATAGAGGGCTAGGTCTAGAGTCAAGAAGATCTGAATTCAAATCTAGCCTCAGATTCTTATTAGCTGTGTGACCCAGGGCAATCCACTTAACCTTGTTTACCTCAGTTTCCTCATCTGTAAAATGAAATGCAGAAGAAAATGAGAAACTACTTCAGTTTCTTTGCCAAGAAAACCCCAAATGTGGTCACAAAGAGTTGGAAACAACTGAAATGATTGATCAACAATAAAAAGAAATATAAAGCTTTACACTTGATAACAAAAAAAATAAACTTCCTAAGTTGTAGAAGAGTGATTAGACAACAATTGTGCTAGAAAAATTTGGGATAGACTGGACTGTAAGTTCAATATCAGTAATGTAATGAAGCAGCAAAAAAAAAAATAATAATAACTAATGATATCTTGGGCAATATTAAGAGAAGCATAGCTTCCAGGAATAAGGAGGTGACAGCACAACTATACTCTACCTTGACAGTCCTTATCCAGAATACCGTGTTCTAGGCACCATAGCTTAATATGGATGATAATAAACCAGAAGGTGTCCAAAGGATGGTAAGTAGGTTGGTGAATAATCTTGAGTTCCTATCATATGAGAATTAAATGAAGTCATAGACTATGTTTACCTTACAGAAGAGAAGATTCAGAGGGGCATAATAGCCATATTCAACTATTTGAAGGGTGGTCATGTGGAACGAGGATTAAGCTCATTTTATTTGGATGAGAAGGCAGTACCTACAACAATGGGTAGAAGTTACAAAAAGCAAATTTGGGCCTGATATCAGGGAGAACTACTTCAAAATTGGAAATGTCCAAAACTTGAGTGGGATGCTTCAAGATGCATCATTATTCATCTTCAGGAAGAAACTGGCTGACCGTTAGTTGGAAAAGTTATAGTTGGAATTTTTTTCGTAAACGTGTTGTACAAGGGGTTCCTTTTAAATCTTAAATTTTGTGATTCTGTGATGAATTGTTCTGACAAAATGATTCAAAAATACCAGAAATTAAGCCCCTGAGGGGTGAATATCTGTAATTATGAAGAGAGGACCCACAAAGGTGGAATAATAGAGCTTCAAAATAGTGATGTTAAACAAAAGCTATACATATACATACACAGACATGCAAACATATATGACAAAAAATGAAGGATTTTGCATAGGAACAAGGCTTATTATATTCTGCTTATCTTTTCATTTAAAAATTTAGGCAATGACTATTAAACTATGTTCTTCTTTGTTATTTATATCACATTTTAACTATTTGTTCCAATTAAAGCAAACAACAAATTTTTTAAAGCACCTTCTGTGTGTCAAGTTCTGAGCTAAAGCCTGATGATACAAAGACAAAAGTCAGACAATTCCCTAAGAGCTTGCATTCTAGTAGGGGAGAAAACATACCCAATAAAAGTGTAAATACAATGTAGCTATATCTAGCTATGTGTGTATGTGTATATCTACATATATGTGTGTGTGTGTGTGTACAGGTATATAACAAATTAAGACTTTGAGGACTATATGTGTGTGTGTGCATGTGTAAAGTTATGTGTAGTTATATACCAAATTAAAACTTTTGGGACCATATATGTGTATATAAACATATGTGGGTATGTATACACACATACACATGTATAACTTGGAAATAGATATTAACTACAGGATAGCAATTGCTTTACACATATTATATATGTATGCATATACATACATATACATGGGTGTATGTGTATGCACACATGTGTGTATGCATATATGTATTCCCCAAGATCTTAATTCAGAAGCAATAACACAGAGCTGCACTAGCACTTTTGGGACACCTTCTGAAAAGTAAATACAAGGTAGGTTCAGGAATACACAAGAATGTGGATTCTGGGAGAATGGGTGTCAGGAAAAGGCATAATGTACACGGAAAGTGGTTCTTGGATTAAATCTTTCAAGAATTCTATGATTCTAAGATGAAGAGATGAGAAAAAAGTGTATTCCAAGCACAGAAATGGGAGGTCAATTGTATGAAGTAGAAAGAAGGTTAGGGTTATTGGATTGACGAGTAATATGATAGAAGTAAGCAGAACAGAAAGGTGGGAAGGGGCTAAGTGGTAAAGGACTTTAATGATAAACAGAAAATTTTAAATTTCATCCTGAAGGTAACTGAGCAAGAAGCAGGAGAGCTATGATGTGGTTAGATGTGCATTTTCAGAAAATTATTTTGAGCAACTATGTGGAAGATGTGTGTGTGTGTGTGTGTGTGTGTGTGTGTGTGTTCAGCCTTCATTGCCAAAGAAGACCATGCCATCAGAGAAATAATGACATGACTTTCACTTGACTTTGTTTTGAGTGAGGGAGGTCTGTGCAGGTCACCAGTCTCTCTTCTCCTCCAGAGCCATCTGAATCCAGTGACCAGATATTCATCAGGATGACTGGAGATGATCCAGGATGAGGCACTTGGGGTTAAGTGACTTGCCCAAGGTCACACAGCTAGTGAGTATCAAGTGTCTGAGGTGAGATTTGGACTCAGGTTCTCCTGACTCCTGAACTGGTGCTCTATCCACTGTCCCACCTAGCTGCCCCATGTGGAAGATAAGGAAACTTTTGAAAGAGGGAGAATAAATGTGTTCCTGCAGTAGCCTAGTGGAGAGGTGAAAAGGGACTGAAGTATGGTTGAGTCCATTTAAATAAAAAATAAGAAATATTTGAGATATTACTTTAGACATAGGAATAAAAATATTTAACAACAAACTGTATATGTGGGGTGAGTGACAGCCATGAGTCATGGATAACTGAGATTTTTGAGCCTCAGTGACTTGAAAGATGGCTATGTCTTTGACAGTAATAGTCAAACTTGGAAAATGGTTGGGTTTGAGGGGCCAGAAAAGTAGTTCTGTTCCATATAGGATGAATTTGAATTTTCTATGTAATATCCAAGTGAAAATTATTAACAGTCAGTTCATGATTGGAGATCTGGAGCTCAGAAGATGGACTAAGGCTAAATAGATAAATTTGGGAGTCATCTGAATAAAGAACATAATTGAACCTGGCGAAGCAGACGAGGTCAGCAAGAGAGATTGTATAGAGAAAAGAAAAGAGGACCTGGGAAAGAGCATGAGCATACACTTACAGTTAGTGAGCATGAAAAAGATGATGAATAACCAAAAGAGTCTGAGAATGAATTGTCATACAAGAAGGAAGGGAACCAGGAGAGAGGAACATCATGAAAACTCAGAGAAGAGATCCAAAAGAAGTTAGACAACAAAAATGATCAAAAAGGGTGAGGATTGAGAAGAGACAATTTGATGTGATAATTAGGAGATTACTGATACCTTTGTAGAGAGCACATTTGGTTGAGAAAGTGAAGAAAAAGTGAGAGAAGAGGAGGTTGCACCTACTACAGATTGATAGAGTGAGTTTGAGAAAGGAAAGAAAGATATAGGAAAAAATAGAAAGGATGGGAGAGGAGGCAGCTAGGCAGCATAGTTGATAGTGTGCGGGGCCTGAAGTCAGGAGGACTCAGATTTCTGAGTTCAAATCTAGCCTCAGACACTTACTGACCATGTGACCCTTGGGCAAGTCACGTAAGCCTGTTTGTCTCATCTTTCTCATCTGTAAAATGAGCTGGAGGAGGAAATGGCAAAGTTTTCCAGTATCTTTGCTAAGAAAACCTCAAATGAGGGATTGAAGAGTCAGACACAACTGAGGGAACAACCACAATGAAATGATGGTAGAATCTAGTGAAGAGTGTATATGTGTGTGTGTTTATAGATAGCAATGATGGAACCATTCGTTCAGGAGACAAATTTGCTTATTTCTCTGTCCTGTTTAAAGCAGGCATAATTTGAACTTCAGATAATTTTTGTGTCTAAATTGGAAAATCAGCAAGCCTGACCAAGTAAATGTTGTCCTTAATGGACCCATGAAAGTGAGCTAGATTGTAGTTCATTTCATATAACCCACTTGTTGTTCTTTGAATACGCTTAGTTATGAGAAAGTTGAGATGGTGTTAATAAAACTTTATACAATTCTTAAATGGAAGTGTGACTGAAAGGTCTGAAAATTAGCTTAAGATTCTTTCTCATTTACTGGATGTGATACCAGTGCACATAATATTCCATTGTAGGTGGCTAGATGGCACAGTGAACAGAGCACTAGATGTAGAGTTAAGAAGATCTGAATACAAATCTGACCTCAGACACTTATTAACTATGTGACCCTGGGCAAGTCACTGAAAACTGTCTGCTTCCATTTTCTCATCTGCAAAATGAGGATGATAATACTAGAACCTGTCTTTCTGTGATGTTATAAAAATAAGATGAGATAATATTTGTAAAGCACTTTGTTGACTTTAAAGTGCCATATAAATACCAGCTATTGTTGGAAAGTCTTATTCTTTTGGGTAGTGAATGTACTTAGTCCTTGCTGCTATATTTGGTCCTTTCCTTTTGTTTGTCCTTTAGATGTCCACTCCTCTTACCCTTTGGAAAAATGCATCATTTTTAAACATGTAGAAATGAAAGGAATTATCTGTTGTGAGTTTGGGAATTAGGCTTGTGTCAAGTTTAATTATTATGATATTATTAATTACTATGATTTAAAGTAGAGAGAAAACTTGTCTTTACTTCTGTAGTGAAGTTATTCCTCACATATGGCAGAGGATGTCATATGTGTGGTTCACATAAAAGACAGAATAGATACATTCTCAGTGTCCCCTTCCTTTCATGCTTCATCAAGGGAGATTAATTCCTATCAAGAGGAGAAGGTAAGGGACAGAGGCTGCCTATTTTGCTCTCCTCAGAGATAGGGGTTAATAAAGTGGAATTAAAATTATGGGGGATATACTTGTAGAAGATACAATACTTAGGTGTGTGTGTGTGTATGTATGTATGTATGTATATGAGTTTTAGGCTATACTCCTGAACACTATTGCTCAACAGAGAAAAGACCCTAAGCTTTATATCAAAAGCATGACTTCTTTCTTTCCACATAAAAGTTTCACAATGAACATACAGAGCAAAGAAACACATGTATTCCAGTCAATAGAAAAATAGAAATCACAGAAAATATACATTGGAGAATATATAGCAGATGATAGAATAAAGGTGCTCTCCCATTAAGAGTGTGGTAACTCAGGATAACAGAGAGAGAGAGACAGAGACAGAGACAGAGACAGAGACAGAGAGACAGAGATAGAGACAGAGAGAGATTCAGATCTCACCAAGGGAATATTCTTTAAAGTCTTAGAAAATGGAATCCTACACATATTAATATATTCTATCTCAACATGGAAAGCTAAAAGCATTCAAAAAGACTAAAGAACCTAAATTTCTCCTTTTTTTCCCCTTCTCAACAACTTCATCTCATCCCTTTGGCAAGGACAGGACACCAGTCTCCACTAATGAAGAAACAGTATCATGAGCTTTGTGCTTAGATTATAATTGTTTTTTATTTATTATTGCTAATTTGATTGGGGGAGGGGAATTAGATAGCTAGTAATTGGGAATAAATGCGGCTTGTATACAAAGAAGATTCCCAAATATGACATCATACTGTTCTGGGGTTTCATTATATAATGTCATTTTATGGAGATCATAGAAGGGAAAAAATTCAAGAGAAAAATAGTTGGGGATGGCATTAAGGGAGAAATATTTGAGGCCAAAAAGAAAGCTCAACTGGATCTAATCCAAGAAGAAACTGATGCCTTGGTTAACTGAAGTGATTCATCAAGATCTAAAACCTGGGGTTTGATTATATGGCTCACACATGCATCATCACTTTGTAGGTCAATATAAATATCAATGTAATGATCTTATGAAGACTAACAAACAGTTTCAAGGTTTCTTTATATTAAGATGGAAAATATTTATTAGTCATTATCATCATCACCCATCTAATGGCAATAATTTCAAGAAAATGTGGCCATGAGTAGAGTTTTTAGCAAAGATTTATTATTTATATACAGACTATTGATTTTCTAATCATATTTCAAGAAAAAATCTTATGTCAATGAAGCAGATAATTTGCTTCAATAATATGTTGATCTGTTATTTAATTGTTGTGGATCGTTTTCAAGTATATATTATAAGCCCTCCAAACCTGAGTAGACCATTTTTGTGAGTTACTCTTGCAAAAAAATAATTAATAATCAACTGAGGGTCAAACTTTAAATGATGAGCTCCTTTAAATTTGAGTTGGTCATTGGATAACAGAAGTTACAAGTCTTAGACCTAAAAAATATCTAATGATGAGAGTTGTTAAAGTTTGTGATCCCACGATCTTGATCTATATACTATAACTCTTGAGATTGTTATAGTATGATTAGATATCAGAGTAAGTCTATCCTGTGGAAAAAATGAGATATACTAACCTATAAATATGACCATTAGATTTTTTTAAAAATTATATCCTGATAGTAAAAATAATGTTATACATTTCTGAGATGTGAGAAAAATTAAGTAATAAATATTTATGAACAAAGAAATTCCAATATAAAATATCATTTTGGAAATTATTCTTTGTAATCTTCCCACCAAGGGAAAATTTTGAAAATGAATATCTACATAGGTGAAGTTGCCCAACATTAAAATATCATGAATCTCTGACATGCTTGTGATCTGTTTTCTTCATTATCCATTTTCTTCTTCTCTGCAGAATGCATGTATTAGAACCCAACAATAATATTAGTTCTGAATCTCTAGCTGTTTTTTCCTCTACTAAATTCCCTCCATGTGGTTCTCTTTTTTCCCTTAGATTTGCTCCCATGAGTATCTACTTCTGCTACTACTATCTCCTATCCCTTCATTTTATTTATTCTGTTCCCTTGAATAAGGTATATCTTTAACAAATCATAAACTATTAAAGAATCCCATACCATCAAATCTCAATGATCCCGAAATATGAAATTTGCCACATTATACTTTGATTTCCATTTCTTCATATAGTTTAATCATGTTTTATTCATTTATACTTAGACATCTGAGGCCACGGATTTTATTGTTGGCTCCATGCTTGAGAACTAAGATATGAATTACTAGTCATCTCTTGTGTTAGTCTTCTTTCAATTTATTCCATTTGAGAAGAATTAATCAAATGTTTATTATATGTAATGGATTGTGCTATGCATCAGGGACACAAAAGCAAAAATAAGATAGCCTCTGTTCTCAATGAACTTATATTTTACTTGTCATGTGGGACAAGATGTACCTGCTAAGACTTAGAGTGATGTTTATAGCTAGCTACCCCCATCTGCCACTCTTTTCATTTTAAAATCCTCTCTATCTGATTCTTAAAAAAACGACTTAGAGAAGCATATTTTTATTACCCTTCAAAAGCTGAGTTCCATTTCTAAAGAAGAGCCAGTATTATATTTTAAGCTAAAGTCTAGAAATTGGAATTACTTTCTTTGAAATCATCTGCATATTGAGCTTTCCATTTCCCAAATCTGCTTTTTTCCAGTGAAGTCTTGGATCTGCAATTGGCATCAGTGACTGCAAAGCCTTCTCTAACCTGAAGGTCACTAACTGATATTGTTGTGGTTTTTGTTGCTTTGCCCAGGGTTGCAATAATACTTAGCAATATCCCAAGTCCCTTCTCATGGAATCATATGTCTCAATATAAATTGCCAAAGGTGGATAATAATTGTGATTTGGAGATTCTAAAAAGGTTTTCCAATATGATTCAAATAAGGGTTGTAGGAAGATAGCAGATCTCCCCACTATATATCTCAGATTGACAGATTAGTTAGGTATTTGTCACCAGGAGGTTAACCACTGCTACAGTTATTTGTTCTTTCTCTGAGTGTTTCAGAATTGCAAAATTAGATACTTTCTGACTGACTAGGAAAGCCAACTCATGACAACAAAATAAGTCTTTTTGAAGTACTGGTATTAGGGCATAAAAACCTCACGTACCAAGTCAGAAAAGCAGAAATATTAAATGCACCCTTCTCATACCATAATGCAATAAAATTACATTTAATAAAGAGTTGTTGAAGCACGTATTAAAAATTAACTGGAAACTAAATAATCTAATCCTAAAGACTGAACAGTTTAAAGAACAAATCATACAAGCAATCAATAATTTCATTAAAGACAATGAAAAGAGTGAGAAAATATACAGAAATTTGCACAATGCAACCAAAGCAGTATTTAGCGGACATTTTATATTTCTAAGTGGGTTCATCAGAAGAAACAAAGAAACAAAGAAAGAAAGAAGGAAGGAAGGAAGGGAGGAAGGAAGGAAGGAAGGAAGGAAGGAAGGAAGGAAGGAAGGAAGGAAGGAAGAAAGAAAGAAAGAAAGAAAGAAAGAAAGAAAGAAAGAAAGAAAGAGCGAGCAGCTAAATGGATTAAGCATAAAACCAAAAGAGAAAAGCTAGAAAAATATTAAATTTTAAATCTCCAATTAAAGACCAAGATGGAAATCTAGAAAATCAAATAAGCAATTAATAAAAATTGAAAATTAAATAAATAAAACCATGAGCTGGTTTTATGGAAAAATACATAAACCATTGATTAATTTGATTTAAAAAAGGAAATAAGAAAACAAAATTACTAGTATCAAAAATGAAAAGAATGAATGCATCCTCAATGAAGATGAAATTAAATGTATTATTAGGAGATATTTTTCCAATTATATGACAGTAAAACTGACTGTCTAAGTGAGGTATATAAATGTTTATAAAATTATCAACAGCCCAGATTAACAGAAAAGGAAATGGAATGCCTAAATAGCCCTATCGTAGAAAAATAAATGGACAAGTTATTAATGAGCTCCCTAAAGAAAAAAAAAACCCTTGCACCAGATGGATTTCTAATTGAATTCTATCAAACATTTAAGTAACAATTAATTCCAATATTGTAGAAACTATTTGGAAAAAATAGGCAAAGAAGGAGTTCTGCCAAATTAGTTTTATGGCACAAATATGTTTTAATATCTAAACCAGGGAGAGCAAAACCAAAGAAAACAATGGAACAATTTTCTTTATGAATATTGATGCAAAAAATTAAATAAAATACTAGCAGGGAGATTACAAAAATATGTCACAAAAATAATGTAGCATGACCAGGTAGGATTTATACAAAGAGTGGAGAGATGATTTAATATTGGGTAAACAATCATCACATCACAAAGTAAAACCATGAAAAACATATGATTATAGCAATAGATAAAGTAAAAAGCTTTTGACAAAATACAGTACCCATGCCTATTACAAACACTAGAATAAAAAGGGAATAAATTGAGTTTTCCTTTAAATGAGTAATATCTATCTAAAAATAAGAGCAAACATTATCTGTAATAAGGATATACTTGAAGTCTTTCCAATATGCTCAAGGGTAAAACAAGGAAGCCCATCATCACCACTATTATTCAATATAATGCTGGAACCCCAGTTATAGAGGTAATACAAGAAAAAGAAATTGGAGGAATAAAAATAGGCAACAAGGAAGTAATCACTCTTTGCAGATTGTATTAATGTATACTTAGAGGACCCTAGAGAATCAACTAAAAAGCTAGTTGAAACAATTAAGAACTTTAGTAAAGCTGTAGGATATAGAATAAATCCACATAAATCATTGACATTTCTATATTCAAAACACAGAAGGAAGAGATAGAAAGGAAAATTCCATTAAAAACAGCTGCAAACAATATAAATTATTTGGGTCTCTATCTGTCAAGACAAACCCAGAGACTTTATGAAAATAATTACAAAATATTTTCCACACAAATAAAGATCTAATTAATTGAAGAAATATTAATTGCTTATGGGTAGGCTCAGCCAGTTTAATAAAAGTGACAATTTCAGCTAAGTTAATTTACTTATTAAGTGCTATAGTAATCAAATTACTAAAGAATTATTTTATATAGCTAAAAAACAACAAAATTAATCTAAATGAACAAAAGGTCAAGAATGTCAAGGTTATCGATAAAAAAATAAGAAAAGTTATCTAGTAGAATAAGATTTCAAATTATATTACAAAGGGGTAATCATGAAAACAGTCTGCTGCTAGCTAAGAAACAGAATGATGTATCAGTGGAATAGATTAAATGCACAATAAATAGTAGTACATGAACATAATTATGTGGTGCTTGATAAACCCAGATTCAAACTTTTAGGGTAAAAACTCACCATTTGACAAAAATTGCTGTGCAAACTGGAAAAAAAGTTTGGCAGAGATAAGACATAGACCATGATCTCACTCTGTATTCCAAGTAAAAATCAAATGGATAAATGATTTAGACATAAATGGTAATAACATAACCAATTTAGTGAGAATGGGAAAAGGTACCTGTTAGATCTATGGATAAGGAAAGAGTTTATGACCAAAGATGAAATAAAGTGGGTCATAGGGAATATAGTGGATAATTTTGATTCCATGAAATTCAAAAGCTTTGGGATAAACAAAACTAATTGCAGCCAAAATTAAAAGGAAAACAGAAAACTGGAGAGGGAAGAGACTTTACATCATTTCTCTGATAAAGGTCTCCTTTCTGAAATATATAGGGAATACAGTCAAATGTATAAACATAGAAGCCATTCCCCCATCAATAAATGGTCAAAGGATATACACAAGCAGTTTTCAGATAAAAAAAATATAAATCAAGAGCCAAGATGGCAGAGTGATTATTAATGTTATCTCCCTCCCCTTGTTGACCTTGAGGAGGAGCCCAGAGAATATCTCCCCAGTGAAAACCCTGGAGCAATGGGACCAGCAGAAGGGGTGAACAAACTCTCATCCCATGAGGCTAGAGAGATTGCTAAGGAGGGTACCTCTTGCTGTCACTGAAGGTGATTGGTGCAGGATCAGCTGTCAGATAGCACCACCTCAAGAAACCAGGAGAAGATGGTGAACCCCAGGGGGGTGAAGAAAGTGACTGCCAACACCAGAACCCTATGTGTGCCTCAGCACCCCAGTGGAATCAGGAAGACACTAGCAAAGACAGCTGAGCTTGCTGTGCTCTAGCACAGCAGAGGAGCCTCCAGTGTCCAGAAACCTCTCCCTGACCCTTAATGAGCTAGCTCCAGGGTAACTTCAGGGAAAACCCAAGAAGATCTCACCTCACCTTTGCTTTCAAACACCAGCCAGCTTAGTACTAGGTAAGCTGCAGCATTTTAATTTCTAACTGAAAGAACCAGAGGTCACAACACATAAAGCCTCAAGTTTCAAGCACAAGAAATGTGGAACAGAGCTCCCTGTGCCACAGATGCAGAGATCTGCTTTAAAAGCCAGGAAAAGGACTATTATCATGAGTAAAAAGCAAGCAGAAAAGATCATAGAATCTTTCTGTGGGAACAAGGACCAAAACATACATACCAAAGAGGTCAGCATTGATATTGCACTACCATCTGAAAGTTCAGAAGGGAATATGAACTAATCTGAAGCACAAAGAGCCTTCTTGGAAGAGCTGTGGAAGAATTTTAAAACCTAAATTATAGAAATAGAAGAAAAACTGGCCAATGATTTCAAAAATATGAGGAAACAATCCACTGAAGAGAAAGACCCCTTAAAAAGGAAAATTGGAGAAATGGAAAAGGAAGTACAAAATCTAACTGGTGAAAATAATTCCTTAAAAGGAACAATGGGACAGATGGAAAGGGAGATGCAAAAGTTAACTGAAGAAAACAATCTGATAAAAAATAGAATCAGGCAAGTAGAAGCTAATTAATCTATGAGACATCAAGAATCAGTCAAGCAGAACCTAAAGAAGGAAAAGAAACAAGAAAATGTAAAATATCTAATTGGAAAAACAACTGACCTGGAAAATAGATCCAGGAGAGAAAAATCTAAGTATTGGTCTACCAGAAAGCCATGATGAAAAAATGAGCCTGGACAATATCATCCAAGAAATCATCAAGGAAAATTGCCCAGAAGTCCTAGACCCAGAGGGGAAAATAGTCATTGAAAGAATCCATCATTGACCTCCTGAAAGGGACCCCAAACTAAAAATACAAAGGAATATCTTTGCCAAAGTCCAGAACTATCAAGTGAAGGAGAAAATGTTTCGGGCAGCTAGAAAGAAACAATTCAAAAATTGAGGAGCTACAGTCAGGATCACACAGGACTTTGCAGTTTCTACATTAAAAGACTGATGGAATTGGAATAAGATATACCATAAGGCAAAGGAGCTAGGACTACAAACAAGGATTAATTACCCAGCAAAGTTGATCATAATATTTCAGTCAAGGAGGTGGATATTCAATGAACTAAGGGATTTCCACACCTTCCTGATGAAAAGGCCAGAACCCAATAGAAAATTTGATCTTCAAATTCAGGTCTCAAGAGAGCACAGAAAGGTAAACAGGGGATAAAAAAGAAACTTGTTACACAATATGGGCAAAGTGTTTACATTCCTGTGAGGAAAGATGATGCTTGTTAATCTTGAGAATTAGACATTTATTATGAAATGTAAAAGGGACATACATAGATAGAGGAAGTGGATATAAATTAAATGATGGGATAACAAACAAGATTTAAGAGTGCAAAGGAATTGAAATGAGAGATGTGAAAAGGAGGTAGAAAAAAATAAATTCCATCACAAGAAGAGGCACAAAAATATATTACAGTAGAGGGAAAGAGGGGAGGGAGATGAGTATTGCTTCAGAGGTACTCTCATCTGATTGAATTCAAGGAGGGCACAACAAACTCAGTTAAATATAGAAATACAACTAGCTCTATAGGCAATAGGAGAGGAAGGAGGAAAGAAAAGGAAGGGGAGGTTAAAAGGGAGGGAAGAAGTAGTAAGTGAAAAGGGGGTTAAAAGGGAGGGGGCAGAAAGAAGGGAGGGAAGGCTAAGGGAGGAGGTGGTCAAAAATTAAAACTCTATTGCAGAGAGGAAGGGAGAAGGGAGAACTAAAAGCATAAACAAGGGTAAAGGGGATGGAGGGAAAGACACAGATAGTAATCATAACTGTGAATGAGAATGGGATGAACTCTCCCATAAAAAGGAGATAAAGAGCAGAATGGATTAAAAACCATAATCCAATAATATCTTGTTTACAAGAAACACATTTGAAATGGGGGCATACACATAAGGTAAAGGTAAAAACTTGGAGTAGAATATATTGTGCTTCATCTGATATAAAAGAGAAGGGGTAGCAATGCAAAGTAGACAATGCAAAAGTAGAAATAGATCTAATCAAAAGAGATAGTGAAGGAAACTATATCTTGCTAAAAGGCACCATAGAAAAAGAAGCAATTTCATTACTAAACATATATGCTCCAAGTGGTATAGTATCCAAATTCTTATAGGAGAAGTAAAGGGAGTCACAGAGAGAAATAAAGAGCAAACTATACTAGTGGGGGACTTCAACCTCCCCCTCTCTGAACTTGATAAATCTAACCTCAAAATAAACAAGAAAAAAATAAGAAGGTGAATAGAACTCTGGATCCCTGGAGAAAATTGAATGGGAATAGAAAGAAATATACATTTTTCTCAGTGGTACATGGCACAAATAAAAAACTGACCATGTACTAGGCCATAAAAACCTCAAAATTCAGTGCAGAAAGGCAGAGATAATCCTTCTCAGATCATAATGCAATAAAACTGATATGCAATCAAAGGCCATGGAAACATAAAGCAAAAACTAATTGGAAACTAAACAATCTAATTAATCCTAAAGAATGAGTTGGTTAAACAACAAATTATAGAAACAATCAGCAACTTCATTCAAAAGAAAGATAATCATGAGATAACCTACCAAATTTTTTGGGATACTGCAAAAGCAGTTCTTAGGGGTTTTATATCTTTGAGTGCCTACATGAATAAAATAGAGAAAGAGTAGATCAGTAAATTGAGCATGCAGTTAAAAAAGCTCAAAAAGAACAAATTGAAAATCACCATGTAAATACCAAATAAGAAATACTGAAAACCAAAAGAGAGATTAATAAAAATTGAAATTAAGAAAACTATTGAACTAATAAATAAAATTTGGAGTTGGCTTTATGAAAAAAAACTAATAAAATTGATAAATCTTTCATCAATTTGATTTAAAAAAAGAAAGAATAAAACCAAATTACCAACATCAAAAATGAGAAGAGTGAACTCACCTCCAATGATGAGGAAATTAAAATAATAAGAAATTACTTTTGCCCAACTGTGTGCCCATAAATTCGACAATCTAAATGAGATGGATGATTATTTTAAAAGATAGAAATTGCCTAGATTAACAGAAGAGGAAGTTGAACACTTATATAACCCCACTGCAGGAAAAGAAATTGAACAAGCCATCAATGAACTCCCTAGGAAAATATCTCCAGGTCCAGATAGATTCACAAGTGAATTCTATCAAACATTTAAAGAACAGTTAATTCCAATACTGTATAGACTATTTGGGAAAATTGGGGGATAAGGAATCCTCCCAAATTCTTTTTATTACACAAATATGGTTCTGTTACCTAAACCAGGAAGAGCCAAAACAGAGAAAGAAAATTATAGACCGATTTCCCCAATAAATATAGATGCAAAAATTTTAAATAAGATTTTAGCAAAAAGAATACAACAAGTTATCATGAGAATAATACATTATGATCAGGTAGTATTATACCAGGAATGCAGGGCTGGTTCAATATTAGAAAAACTATTAACATTATTGATCATATCAACAAGAAAACTAACAGAAACAAAATTATCTCAATAGATGCAGAAAAAGCTTTCGACAAAATACAACATCCATTCCTATTGAAAACACTGGAAAACATAGGAATAAAAGAAACTTTCCATAAAATAATAAGCAATATGTATCTAAGACCTTCAGCAAGCATTATATGCAAAGGGAATAAGCTGGATGCATTTCCAATAAGATCAGGGGTGAAACAAGGATGTCCATTATCAACACTATTATTCAATATGGTACTAGAAATGTTAGCTGTAGCAATAAGAGAAGAAAAAGAAATTGAAGGAATTGGAATAGGCAAGGAAGAAATGAAGTTATCACTCTGGAGATGATATGATGATATACTTAGAGAAACCCAGAGAATCAAATGAAAAACTCCTTCAAATAATAAACAACTTTGTCAAAGTTGCAGGTTACAAAATAAACCCATACAAATCCTCTGCATTTCTATATATTACTAACAAAATCCAACAGCAAGAGACAGCAAGAGAAATCTCAGTTAAAGCTGCGGGAGACATTATGAAATATTTGGGAGTCTACCTGCCAAAACAAACCAGGGACTATATGAACACAATTACAAAACACTTTTCACACAAATAAAGTCAGATCTAAGTAAGTGGAAAAATATTAGTTGCTTGTGGGTGGGCTGAGCCAATATAATAAAAATGAGAATTCTACCTAAATTAATTTGTTTATTCAATGCCATACCAATCAAACTGCTGGGTAATTGTATTGTAGAGCTAGAAAAAAATAATATCAAAATTCATCTGGAAGAACAAAAGATCCAGAATATCCAGGGAATTAATGAAAAGAATTTCTAGGGAAGGTTGTCCAGCTCTACCAGATCTCAAAATGGATTATAAAGCAGCAATTATCAAAACCACTTAGTACAGGCTAAGAAACAGAAGTATAGACCAGTGGAATAGGTTAGGTACCCAAGACACAGTAGTCAATGAATATAGCAACCTACTGTTTGATAAACCCAAGGACCCCAACTTCTGGGATAAGAACTCACTGTTTGACAAAAATTTCTGGGAAAACTGGATTACAGTGTGGTAGAAACTAGGCATAGACCAATGACTGACACTGTATACAAGAATAAAGTCCAACTGGGTACATGATCTAGGTATAAAGATTGATATTATAAACAAATTAGTGGAGCAAGGAATAGTATATTTATCAGATTTATGAAGAAGGGAAGAATTTTTGACTAAAAAAGGGATGGAAAACATTATGAAATGCAAAATGGATAATTTTGATTACATTAAATTGAAAAGTTCTTGCACAAACAAATCCAATGCAACCAGATTAGGAGGGAAGCAGGAAATTGGGAAAGAAATTTTGCAACTAGTGTTTGTGATAAAGGTCTCATTTCTAAAATATATAGAGAACGGAGTCAAATATACAAGATTAAAAGTCACTCTCCAATTGGTAAATCATCAAATGATATGAACAGGCAGTTTTCAGAGGAAAAAATCAAAGCTATCTATAGTCATATGAAGAAGTACTCTAAATCACTATTGATTAGAGAGATGCAAATCAAAACAACTCTGAGGTACCACATCACACCTATCAGATTGGCTAGCATGACAAAACAGGATGATGATAAATGTTAGAGAAGTTGTGAGAGAGCTGGAACACTAATTTCCTTGTTGGTGGAGCTGTGAATTGATTCAGCCATTCTGGAGAGCAATTTGTAACTATGCCCAAAGGATTACAGAAATGTGCATACCCTTTGACCCAGCAATGCTGCTTCTAGGACTGTATCCCCAAAAGATCATAAAAATGGGAAAGAGTCCCACATGTACAAAAATATTTATAGTAGCACTCTTTGTGGTGGTCAAAATCTGGAAATCAAAGGGTTGCCCATTAACTGGGGAATGGCTGAATAATTTGTGTTATTTGAATGTAGTGGAATACTACTGTGTTACAAGAAATGAGGAACAAGAAGACTTCAAAGAGGCCTGGAAAGACTTATATGAACTGATGCTGAGCAAAAGGAGTAGAACCAGGAGAACTTTATACACAGCTGCAACCACAATGTGTGAGGATTTTTTCTGGTAGACTTAGAACTTCATTGCAATGCAAGGACTTAAAAAATTCCCAATGGTCTGTTAAGGCACTATACCTTCCACATCCAGAGAAAGAATTATGGAATTTGATCACAGAATGTCACAGATCATTTTCTTTTGTTATTATGTTTTGGTTTGTTTTATGATTTCTCGCATTCATTTTAATTCTTCTATGCAACATGACTAAGGTGAAAATGTACTTAATAAGAATGTATGTGTAGAACCTATATAATATTGCATACTGTCTCAGGGAAGGAGGGAAAGGGAGGGGAAAAAATCTAAATTATATGGAAGTGATTGCAGAAGACTGAAAACAAGTAAAATAATAATAATAAAATGATGGAAAAAATAAAGTTATCAATAGTTACATAAAACTGCTTCAGGGCTTCTTAAACTTTTTCCACTTATGCCCCCATCCAATTTTTCTTAAATATGACACCATGACCCATTGTTTGAGAAGTTTAAATCACTACTGGTTAGAGAAATAAAAATGACAATTGCAATGGAGCTATGATGCTAACAACCTCCAGAGGGAGGACTGATGAATGCTGGGTACTTGTTGAAGCATTCTTTACTACTTTCTATTTTCTTCTTCTTCTTTGTCTGTATATGTGTTTTCTTTTGTAAAAGGCAAATATGGAAATATGCTTTGTATGACTTCACTTGTTTGATATCATAATACTTGCCTTCTCAATAGGTGGGAGAGGTATGGGACAAAAAGAGAACATCTGTATCTCAAAATTTTCAAAAATGAATTTTAAAGGTTTATTTTTTTACATTTAATTGGAAATTAGTTAATGAAATAAATATTTTTTTATAAAAGTATACCTGACAGTGGGTTAATCAACCTTTACTTGCAGATCTTCAATGCTGAGGGCATATTAAATCCTGAAACAGCCTATTCCACTTGTCATTAGTTTTAATTGTAGTAAGGATTCCTGCATCAAGTCTGCTTCTTTGAAATACTTTATTGGGCGTCATTATCACTCCTAATTTGAGCTTCTTTGTCTCATTCTTCCTTGAAACAGTCCTTTAAATATTTTAGTAGACTTATCATGATCCCTTAAGTATCCTCTGCATTTTAACCACTCCCAGTTGATTAAGTGGATTCTCATATAAAATTCATTCAAATGCAACAGAGTTTCATTGTTTATCTCTACTAATATTTTGAAGTTTTTATTGTATGATAATATGTATTACAACTGCCTTTTGTTTTATTTTCTTTTTTTAAATTTGTCTGATGCCTTTTAAATTCAGTTCCAATTTCTCATTTTCATCTGACATTTTATTTTATAGGTATATTTCTTGTGTATAGATTTTTGAATTTTACTTTCCTCTCCATCTGTCATTTTGTTTCATAGTATTAGATGATTTAATTGAATTACATTTAAATGTGACTGTTAAACTTGTATTTTCTTCTATTGGTTTCTTTTGTATTACTTTAAAAAAAAATCCTTCCTCTTTTAATTTAGTTCTTTATCCTTGTGATTAGTTTCATATAACATGGATTTCAAATTCTTCATCATTCTCATCATCTTGGTCTCTATATAATTTATTAATATCCTTTTTAAAATGTGGCATGAAGAACTGAATAAAATATTCCAGATGTGGTATTACCAGAAGAATAAAATATAGGTACTTTAGTGCTATCTTCAGATCTCATTATATTTTTTCTCTTTTTCTCATTATGGACTGAAATTGAGCTTTATGTCCCCTACAAGTCCCAGATATTTTCTCCCAAGAACTATTTTCAATTAGAGTTCCAATTTAGGTGATGTTGGGAAAAGTTATTTATGGGCCATGCTACCTCACATATGCCCTGAAAAATATCTGAAATAACTTCTAATAGAGAAATGATTAAGAAAATAAAAGAAAATGGAGGCAAGGAAGATGCTTTATCTAGTTCAGTATTGAACCCCCCCCAAAAAATTGCCAGAAGTCAATATAATCTGGAAGAGTAGTCATATCAAGAAAGTCAATATGAACTCTTGCAAATAAACTTGAAGCCTTTGGGTTCAAAGAGATGACTTACTCTGAAAAATAGACTTATGAGCATTGATAAGGACCTACACTGGAGAAGCAAGTGTGAGCTTCAGTAATTAGATACCTGAAGCTAGATCCTATCCCTCAACAATGAAAGAGAGAGAGAGAGAGAGAGAGAGAGAGAGAGAGAGAGAGAGAGAGAGAGAGAGAGAGAGAGAGAGAGAGGAAGTGAGGGCCAGAGCTTACAGTCATACTTCACTACAGCAGAATAAACATGCCTGGTTATTCACACTGAGGGACTCTCACTAAGTCATGAGGCCAGTACTATCTCCAGCATCCAAATAGGGCCTGTAAGGGTTACAGCATAAGATGGGATCAACTAACAATAAATGATGGTGAAAGTACAGGAAGACAGACATAGGTCAAAATAAACATCTCTAGTTGGCAACCATGAGACTGAGAAAGAAGCCAGGTACTGAGGCAGAGAGAGAGTACTCACTCCATTCAGAATGTTAATGGCAGCAGTGACCAGACAACAGAGGGGGTAAAACCAAACAGAATTTTGACTGTAAATAAATTCCAAACAGGTTTATTCAGAAGAATAGTAGAGTTGAACCTGACTCTGATATATACTCCTAATTTAAAACTGAGAGTAGAAACATGATTAAGTGAAGAAAACAGTGAACATAATGATATGCTAAAGGGTAAGATTGGCCTAGAAGTAAATTCAAAAGAAGAATGTAATTTTCTGACAAGCAAAGGCAAAGATAATGGAGGGTGGAAAAAAAAAGGTCAACACAAGACTACAAGAAGAGCTGGGAAAAATAGAGCAACAAAAGACTCATTGGAGTCCTGAAAGCCAAATAACTATGTTGATGCAATATTTCAAGAAATAATAATATAAAACTTCCTATAAACATGAGACTCATAAATCAGAATGAAAATGGAAAGAATTCACTGATCACATTTAGAATGAAATATCAAACTGTAAAGAAAAAAACCCTGAATGCCATAAGTAAAATTCCCAGCTTCTAAGTAAAAAGGGGAAAAAGTACAACAACCAGCCAGAACAGAATTTAACCTCAAGGAATCAAAAACTCAAACAAAACTGAGCAATAATTATAAAAAAGAGATACACTATCCCAAAATAAAAGCATAAAACCTTATGGCCAGGAAAAATTTACTCTGCAAAACTGAATATTAATGTGCAGGTACGAAAGGAAAAAAAAAGAATCATTAATAAAATACTTTCAAATGTTTTGATAAAAATACAAGAGCAAGGAAATAAATTTGAAGTACAAACATAGGAATCAAGAGATACCTCGAAAGATTAATAAATTTGAGCAATTAAAAGTGATTAAAATGATGAAATGCTTACATTCTAATAATGGAAGTAGAGGACAATGTCACTTAAGGATATCTATGTCTTCAAGGGAGTTGTGATTGGATATAAAGGTTTGGATGTGATTTTTATTCTTTTTAATGAGTTTTAAGAGATGAAAAAAGTGAGGGAAAGAAGAATGTATTGGTGGAAATGAAGAAAATTGGAGTGAAGAATTCATATTTTTTAATTGCCATATATGAGAAGAATATACAAACATAGAGATCAGCTAGGGAAGTAGCAGTCTCATGAATCTCAATATTATTTGTACTTAACAAAAGAAATTTGAACATACAACAATTTAGTAGAGAAATAATTTAGTATAGAAAAAATATTAGCATAAAAATACATTAACCTCAGCAGTAGCAGTAATAGTTAACATATATAGTGTTTTAAGGTTTGCAAAAACTTTACTAATATTATAACATTTTATCCTTGGAATAAGCCTGTAAGTTGTAATATCACCTCCATTGTACAGATGAACAAAGTGAGACACTAAAAGGTTAAGAGACTTGCCTAGGTCAACATAGCTGGTGTCTGAAGCAAGATTCAGACTCATTTCTTCCTAACTAGAGGTCCAGCATTTATCTGCTGTACCTCCAGCTTTGTAGGCAGATAAGGGGAAGAAGGGATTGAAGATGAAATCCACGTCCAGAGAAAGAACTATGGAATCAGAGCACAGAATGAAGCAGAATATTTTCTCTTGAGTTATGTTTTGTTTTGTTTTGGTTTTTCTCATGGTTTCTCCCATTCATTTTAATTTTTCTAGGTGAAAATGTGTTTAATAAGAATATATGTGTGGAACCTATATAAGATTGTAGGCTGTCTCTGGGAGGAAGGGGGAGAAAATCTAAGACTTCAGGAAGTGATCATAGAAAACTGAAAACACATAAATTGACAAAAATAAATAAATTTTTAAAAGATGAGAAGCAGAATCAAGGAATGCATAGTATCAATTAAAACAAGTTTCATCTTTCAGGATTGAATTATAAAAGAGATATAAATAAAAAAGAAGTAAATATAAGAACAAGAGAATAAGATCTCACCTTGGTGGAGAAACAGGGGTTGTATTTTGGTATATGATTGCCATGGAATGTTATTGTGCCATAAAATATTATGAAGGAGATGATTTTGTAAAACCTGGGAAGACTTCTATAAATTAATGCAGAGTAAAATGAGCAGAACCAGGGAAAAAAATCTGTAATAGTAGTAATATCATAAACAAAATCAACTTTGAAAAACAGCCATTCTGATTAACAAAATAACCAACAATAATTCCAAAGAAATTAGGATGACACATCTTATCCACCTCCAGAGAGTGAGCTGCTAAACTCAGAGTGCAGATTGAAGTTCGTTTTCTTCTTTCTTTTTTTTTAAACTTTTCAGACATAGCTAAGACAGAAATTTGTCTTTTGCATTTGTAATAGGTTTAGTTAATTTTTGCCTTCTCAATGTGTTTAGTAAGTATACAGGGAGGAAGAGAATTTGAAATTGAAAATAAAATAAAATTGAATTAAAATAATGAATCAGAAGAGAACATTTCAAGTACAGATTTCTACTATCAGTGAGATTCCTTCTCTTCATCTGCTTCTTCTTTCCAAAAGAAAAGAAAGGAAAAATATACAAGGATCTGATAGAGGGAAATACACAATCAATAGCACTGTGAATGTGAATGGGATTAATTTACCTTCCAAAAAATGAAAAGTGTAATATAGCACATTAGAGACAGTATAATCCAATAGTATGATATTTAGAAAAAAAGCATTAACAAATTAAAATCAGACACTAGAGTAGATTTTATTATGGTTAAGGTGAATTTCAAAAGATCATGGACAGTAATCATGATGTTCAATATTAAAAAATGTCCATACCAAATTCTCTTCCTCCCTGTATGCTTACCAAACACATTGAGAAGGCAAGAAAAAGAAAATTTATCACAAATACAAAAGACAAATATCTGTCTTAACAGTGTCCAAAATGTTTTTTTTTTAAAAAAGAAGAAAATGAACTTCAATCTGCACTCTGAGTTTAGCAGCTCACTCTCTAGAGGTGGATAGCATTGTCTCCTTCTAATTCCTTTGGAATAATTGTTGGTCTTTTTGTTTATCAGAATCGCTATTTTACAAAGTTGATTATGTTTCTGAGACACTTCACTGTGATGTTTAAATACACCATAGACTTGAAATAATAAATAATGTATGCACTAAATGATGTAGTACCTAAGTACTTAAAGAAAACTTTATTTGAAATGTAAGGAGAAACAGATTGTAAATTTGTAATATTTGGGAATCTTGGCCTTTTCCAACCTAGACAAATCTTTTGTTTTTTTTTTTTAAATTAAATTATTTCATTTGTTTTCAGTGTTCAACAATCACTTCCCTATACCTTAGATATTTTTCCCTTCCCTTTCCCTCATTATCCCCTCCCTCTCCACTCTCTCCCTGAGACGGCATCCAATCTTATACAGGTTCAACACATATATTCCTATCAAATACATGTTACATAGAAGAATTAAAATTAATGGGAGAAACCATAAAACAAAACAAAACATAATACAAAAGAAAATAGTCTGTTTCTGTCTGCAATCCAATTTCATAGTCATTTCTCTGGATATGGAAGGTATTTTGTCTCAAGAGTGCACTGGAAAATTTTTAAGTCCATGCATTGCAATGAAATAGTCAGTCTGCCAGAAAAATTCCTCTCACAATGCCATTGGTGCTGTGTACAAAGTTCTCCTGGTTCTGCTCCTTTTGCTCAGTATCAGTTCATATAAGTTTCCAAACTTCTCTGGAGTTGTCCTGTTTATCACTTCTCCTAGCACAATAGTATCCCATTACATTCATATACCACAACTTGTTCAGCCATTCTTCAATTGATGGGCATCCCCTTGATTTCTAGTTTTTGCCACCACAAAGAGAGCTGTTATAAATATTTTTATACATGTGGTGCTCTTTCCCATTTCTGTGGTCTCTTTGGGATACAGTGCTAGAAGCAATATTGCTGGGTCAAGGGGTATGCACATTTTTGTAGGCTCTTGGGCACAGTTCCAAGTTGCTCTCCAGAATGGTTGGATCAGTTCATAGCTCCACCAACCATGAATTAGTGTTCCAAATATTTCACATCTTCTCCAACATTTATCATCTTCCTGTTTCGTCATGTTAATCAAATTGATAGGTGTGATATGGTGCCTCTCAGTTGTTTTGATTTCCATCGCTCTAATCAATAGTGATTTAGAGCATTTTTTCATATGACTATAGATATCTTGAATTTCTTCCTCTGAAAACTCCCTGTTCATATCTTTTGACCATTTATCAATTGGAGAATGACTTTTATTCTTGTACATTTTACTCAGTTCTCTATATATTTTAGAAATGAGACCTTTATCACAGACACTAGTTGAAAAAGTTATTTCCTAGTTTTCTGCTTCCCTCCTAATCTTGGTTGCATTGGGTTTGTTTGTGCAAAAACTTTTCAATTTAATGTAATCAAAATTATCCATTTTGCACTTCATAATGTTCTCTATCTCTTTTTTATTATAAATTTCTCCATTCTCCATAAATCTGACAAATACACTATTTCTTACTACCCTAATTTGTTTATAGTATCAATCTTTATACTTAGATCATGTGTCCAGACCTACACAAATCTTGCAAAAAAAAAAGAAAGAAAGAAAAGTAAGAAGACAAGGATATAAATCAAAAAGATTAAATTGTTATATATGCTAACATTCTAGTGATTGTGAATGGGAATAATAAGAAAAATACTTTTGTCATTTGTGCATGGCATCTTTACAAAAATTAGCCATATGGAAAGGCATAAAAACTTTATAGACAAATGAAGAAAACCAGTAATATCAGACATGTTATTTATTGGCTATAATATAATAAATATTAAAATCAATAAGTAACATTTGAAAAGAGTAGACAAGCTCAACCGAAGACTAAGTAATTGGATCAATACAAATATTTGGATAAATGAACAAATTAAATAAACTGTGAAAAGTTTCATCAAAGAAAATGAAAACATTTAAACAATATGCTAAAACTTTTGTAATAGAGTCAAATAAGTTCTTAGCAGAAATGTGTTTTTCCACACACTTTCATCAAGAAGAGAATGGATACAACAACAAATTGAATATTAGGTTGAAAAAAATTGAAAAAGAACAAACCAAAAAATAACCAGCTAAATGGAGAAATTTTAATTCTAAGAATTAGAGAAGAGATTTAAATTCACTAATCTGCTGAAAAGAAGAGTAAAATAAAATAACCAATATGAAAATATGGAAAAGAAACTCACAAGAAACATAAAATAAAACAAATGATCAAAAGTCATTCTGTTGAGTTTATAACAGCAAAAATGACAATGTAAATAATGCAGGTGGATACTTACACAAACATAAAATATCGGGAATTGAACAGATAAAGAAATAAAAAAAATTACTGACCCAATCTCAGAAAAAGAAATTGAATAAGCCACAAATTGACTTCCTGGGAGTGGTGATGGAGGGAATCAGGATCAGATGCATTTGCAAGAAAATTCTGTTAAATTTTCAGGGGATAATTATTCCAATATTCACTAAATTGTTTGCAAAAATAGAAAAGGGATCATGAAAAACTCTTCCTATGAGACAAATATGATCCTTATACCCAAACCTAGAAGAGATAAAGCAAAAAAAAATTATAGTGTAGACCAATGGCAAACTTAGATTTTGCCAATGATAATGGTTACTGAATAAACTTGTATTTATCCTTCAGAATCAATTATTTGAAATTAATATAGGAAAAATATTCATTAACCAAAAATGACGTTTCCTATCACTATACCTGAAAAGGTAGGGAAATATTCCTATAAAGGACATAGGTTTCACTGCTAAGTAGTAGATTCTTCACATTCAGTTTATTTCTTAAGGGAATTTTCAAACCCAAAAGCACAAACTGTTCAAAGAACAAAGATGTGCATACATTAACAGAGGAACAGCTACATGAAATATGCTCTTCATGAGCTTTCCCCAGATGAATTACCAGAGAAGAACAAAAGTATAAAATAACAGTATGAGATATACTCAATCTTGCTACATGAGGATTATAATTAGGAATCGGTTTGTACTTGCTTGCAAGAGCCAAATATTTAATTTTCAGTTTGAACACTTACATTTCAGACATCCATAAGCACTACAAATGGGAACGTGATTTAGTATTTCATTGATGGTCTAACTTTAAGAAAGTGGGAGAGAAAAAAGAAAATGGGGGGTTGGGGGTGAGTCAAGATGGCAGAGAAGAAAGACACACATATGCTAGATCTTCCCCCACAGCCCATAAAACACCTGTAAAAAATGGCTCTCAACAAATTATAGAGAAGCAGAAGCCACAGAACGACACAATGAAAGAGATTTCCAGCCAAAGGTAACCTGGAAGGCCAACACGAAAGGTCTATCCCATGGGATGCTGAGTGGAGAAGAGACCAGCCCTGGCTGTGTGACACTGGGAGAAACAGAACCAGAATAGGCCTCTAGGTCAGAATTCCCAGCAGGGATGGTCTCAGATCCCTCAACCCACAAGTGGCAAAGAAAGCTTCAAAGGTCAGTAAGGGGGCTTTCACAACTGGGTGAGAAGGGACAAAGGTCCTCCCCAACACTGGCCCCAGGCGGTGGTCCTGTAGTGCGGCATCAGCAGGAGGGGTGGCAGCAGCAGTGCTTGTCCATTTGTGAAGCACTAGGCCTAAAGCCCCTGAGGGACCCGAGCAGCTGATCTGAACTTCAGCCATAAGCACAGTCTTGGGGTGAGGAGGAGCACTAGGACCCTCCTCTTGATAAAAAATTCAGAAGTCAAGTAACTGACTGGGAAAATGCTCAAAAAAGGGAAAAAAAAAAGACCATAGGTTACTTTCTTGATGAGCAGGTATTTCCTTCCATCCTTTCAGATGAGGAAGAACAATGCATACTATCAGAGGAAGTCAAGGCTTCTGCATCTAGTACCTCCAAAATGAATATACAATGGGCTCAGTCCATAGAAGAGCTTGAAAAGTGAGTCAGTAGCTTGCTAAAGGAGACCCAAAAAATGCTGAGTAAAATAACACCTTTTAAAATAGGGTAACTCAATTGGAAAAAGAGATGCAAAAAACCAGTGAGGAAAAGAAGTCTTTAAAAAGCAGAATTAGTCAAATGGTTCAAAAGCTCACTGAAGAAAATAGTTCTTTAAAAATAAGAGTGGAGTTCAGGGAAGGTACTGACTATATGATAAACCAAGAAGTTACAAAACAAAACCAAAGGACTGAAAAAAAGAGAAGATAATGTGAAATATCTCATTGGAAAAACAACTGACCTGGAAAATAGATTCAGGAGAGACAATTTAAAAATTATGAGACTACCTGAAAGCCATGATCCAAAAAAAGAGCCTAGACATTATCTTTCATGAAATTATCAAGGAAAACTGCCCTGATATTCTAGAACCAAGGAGCAAAATAAATATTGAAAGAATCCACCAATCCTTTCCTGAAAGAGACCCAAAAAGAGAAACTCTTAGGAACATTGTGGCCAAATTTTGGAGTTCCCAGGTCAAGGAGAAAATATTGCAAGCAGCTAGAAAGAAATAATTTGAGTATTGTGGAAATATAATTAAGATAACATAGGATCTGGCAGCTTCTACATGAAGGGATCAAAGGGTTTGGAACAGGATATTCCAGAAGTCAAAGGAACTGGAATTAAAACCAAGAATCATCTACCCAGCAAAACTGAGTATGCTACTTCAGGGTAAAAATGGTCATTCAGTGATATAGAGGACTTTCATTCTTGATGAAAAGACAGAACTGAAGAGAATATTAGACTTTAAAACACAAGAATCAAGACAAGCATGAAAAGGTAAACAGGAAAGAGTAACCATAAAGGACTTTCTAAAGCTAAACTGTTTACATTTCTACATGGAAAGATATTATTTGCAACTCTTGATACTTTTCTCAGTTTTTGGGTAGGTGGAGGGATTACACACACACACACAGACACACACACACACACACAGAGTACAGGTTGAGTTGAATCAGAAGGAATGATATCTTTAAAAAATAAAATTAATAAGTGAGAGAGGACTATATTAGGAGGAGAAAGGGAGAAATGGAATGGGGCAAATTATCCCTCATAAAAGAGATTTTTCAATGGAGGAGAAAAGGGAGGAGGTGAGAGGGGAAAAGTGAAATTTACTCTCTTCAGCTATGGCTTAAGGAGGGAATAACGTTCTAACTCAACTTAGTAAGAAAATCTATCTTCCACCACAGGGTAGTAGGGGAGAAGGAGACAAGTGGGTTGAGGAGGATGATAGAAGGGAGGGCAAATGGGAGAAGGGAGTAATTAGAAGTAAACACTTTTGGGAAGGGACAAGGTCAAATGAGAGAATAGAATAAATGGGGGACAGGGTAGGATGGAGGGAAATATAGTTAGTCTTGCACAATGTGGCTATTATGGAAGTCTTTTGCAAAACATATATACAGCCTGTACTGAATTGCTTGCCTTCTCAGTGGGGATGGGTGGGGAAGGAGGATGGGAGAGAAGCTGGAATTTGAAGTATTGTTAGAAACGTATGTTGAGAATTGTTATTGCATATAACTGGGAAATAAGAAATACAGGTAATGAGGTATAGAAATCTATCTTGCCCTACAAGAAAAGAGAAAAAATGGGGATAAGGGAAGGATGGGGTGTGATAGAAGGGAGGGCACATTAAAGGAAGGGGTAATCAGAATTCAAGGTGTTATGGGGTTGGGAGAGGGGAAAGAAGAGGAGAAAAATTGAAACTCAAAATTTTGTGGAAATGAATGTCAAAATCTAAAAATAAATAAAATAAAAAAGAAAAAGAAAAAAGAAAATTGCATAATATTTTATGTTTAAAAGAAATAGCAAGTTGTACATGACAGATTTGAAGTTTCATCTTTTTTTATTTTACTATGTTATAGAAACCCATGTTTTACTCCATAAATTAAAATAAGAATTATAAAAAAATATTAAAAATGCTTATTAAACTTAAAAGTATGTTATGAGTACCTTTTTTCAGAGATCTAGTTGCAAAACATTTACCACTGCAATACCAGAATATCACTTTGCAAATCTGTGAAACTGTGGGAGCTAATACCAGTATTCAAGGACCAAAAACAGCATCATGCATTATTCTCAGTAAATGATTGAAGTCATTAAAAAGCATTGTGAATTTTTAATTCTCAAGACTTACTCATTTCCATAATGATCATACTATATACTGCACTTCTTTTCATGTTGTGCTAATAGCCTAATTTTCTCAGTCATGAAAAGAAAAACTTTTTGTTCATTTTTGGCTATGAATTGTATACATGATGTCAAAAATATTCAAGAAACATTATAAGCATGATCTCTGTGTGTGTGACTTGCTCTGTTTCTATCCTTACCTCTCCTATATCTCTCTGTTACTCTCTGACTTTCTCTCTGTATCTCTCATCTAATTGTGTATTTATATTAAAGGCCCAAACTGCAAATTACTAAAGAAAGACAAATTGAAAAATGTGTACGTGAAGGGGACCAAAGTCCCATCATCTTGTTGATCTTAGAGCTAAAAAAAAATAAATGAATGAATGGAAGTAAATAGATACAGTTTTCCTTTTTATATGATACAAATGAATTAATGCTAGAGTGTTGAGTGATCTCTCTCTCTCTCTCTCTCTCTCTCTCTCTCTCTCTCTCTCTCTCTCTCTCTCTCTCTCTCTTACTCATTTTAAGACCTTGGACAAATAATTTCAGCTGCCTTTGCCTTGCTTTCCTTATCTATGAAATAGAAATCATGCTACTTGCAGTATCTACTTCCTAGAGTTGTTTTAAAGAAAGTGCTTTATGAAGCATAAAGTGCTATATGAATGTGAATTGTGATACAGTGAGAAATGATTTAAAATAAATTTGAGAAAAGACCTTCCAGAAATATCTGTGATTTAAAAAAAATAATTCTTCATGTCATTATGCATGTCACATAAAGGAAACGGTTTTCTTTTTGTCTATTGAATACAAGCACTTTTGAAAACATTTAATCCATATTTAGAGAATGCCAGGCAGAAGTGATAGATTTCCAAGTTGAATTTTTAAAATTGTCACATAGAGGAGGAATAGATCTTTTCTTTGGCAATAGCTCTGATAAGGTGAATGAGATTCATTTTCTCATAAAAGGAATCTCATTCCCCTGAAATTATTCATCTTCCCAGGTAATTTTTCCCTTGATTTGTCCTTTGTATTGCTTGTCTAGTATAGATCAAAAGCCTTGATGACAAGTAATAAATGAGAAGGTTCTGGGAGAAAGGACTGGTTATCTCATTTTACCTATAACATTGGCATACTAGTGTTATAACAGAATTTTTACAATTGTGTCCAGATCTCATTTTACTCTACTTTTTCTCCATAAAACAAGTATTTGACTTTAAAGAAAAAGAATATGTTCCTTTGCTTTCTTTTTATATTATATTTTGGTTATTATTAGCATCTCATTGACTCTAGGATGTACATTATTATGTTAGTGTATAGTGGTGAGATTTCAATTCATTCCCAGGATATCTGACCCTTTTGGCTTCTTCATACAGAGTTCTCATGATGCAATGTATTCTAAAGGATAGAAAGCTGAACTTAGAGTCAGAAACATCTGGGTTAAATCCTGATACCGACAAGTGGTATCTATGTGATCCTGTGTGAATTACATAATTTCTTTGGGCTTCAGTTTTTTAATATGTAAAATGAGGGATTGATTTCTGTGATCTGTATGTCTCTTTTAGTTCTCCATTTATGACTGTATGAGAGAGAGAGCGAGACAGATAGACAGACAGACAGACAGAGACAGAGACAGAGAGAGACAGAGACAGAGAGGTACAAAAAGTGTTGTCAACAATGGATGTTGCAGACTGTCAGTTGAGACATTGATATGAACCCTATTATATTTTCTAGGCCCATTATCTCATAGTAATTAAAAAACATTCCAGAATATATAACTAACTCAGATACATAAAATATAGTGTATCAAAAATAATCACATGGGGAATGCTACCCAGGAACACTATAATCCTGTATTCAGTATATTACTTTGAATTGGAGAGGTTTTATCTATTAATACTTTGAAGAGAGTCAGTTTAGCAAACACAATATAACGAGACATTATATTTCTAAACATAAATGGTTCTAATCTTTTCTTTTTTTCTAATGATGATATATTATCAGAGGGCTATGGGTAGATCTCTCCTATTTCACGTCTATTTGTTGCCCTTTTTAATTTCATTTAAACGTGATTTGGAGTTAGCATAGTTTGGCTTAATTGAGTAACTAACCAAGCTTCAAATGAGGTCATTCCCCTCCTTCTCTGTCCTGCAGCTTCTTATTATTGTCTGGTGAGGTAATAGTTCTCATAATCTTCCACCATTCAAACTTTTGATGTTTTGTAAATGAGCTAATGTTCCAAAACAGATTAATGTTGACCACATGATCACTATTTATCTTCCCTTGCAGTGCTTGTTACCTGAAGTAATTTCTGGGCTTTTTTGGCTTCTTTGTTGGGTCAATTGTTTTGTTTTTTTTAAACTGGCTAAATTTTTAAAAAATGTTAATAGTCTTTAATTTTGTCATTTTCAATTTTGCAGAATTGACACCTTGTATAAATAGGTCTGGCTATCATACCTGTAATTGTACACTTATTATCTTCTCATCTTTACCCTTTGGCATATTTTGTATTGATTTTAATCTTTTGTTTAAAATCAGTTAAGGATCTTACTGCACACAAATCCTGAAACTATTGTATTGTCAGTAGCTAGTCATGTTTTGCCCTTTGACAAAAAGTCATCTTGTTTGCTTTACTTAAATTTTTGTGCTATGAATGTTTTTTTTTTTTTTTAATGATTCAAAATTTTCTAATCTATTGCTTGGAGAAAGTATTCATATGATACACAGTTGGCACTAGTCCTAGAGCCAAGAAGACCTGATTTCAAATTAGTCCTTAGATATGTACTAATTGCCTGATCTTAGGAAAGTTACTTAACATCTGCCTACGTTAGTATCCTCTTTTGGGAAATGAGGATAATGATGCCACCTACCTCCCAGAGATGCATAAGAATAAAATGAGTTCAGATTGATAAATCATGTAGCACGGTGCCTGACACATAATAGGTGCTTACTAATTGTTTGTTCCCATCCCATAAACTTTTGATTTTCCTCATTTCTTGATACTGTACTATATTTTGAAGCCTAGTTCTTGCCATCCTTCTCTGTGTCCACATATGTTTTGAAGTTACTTTCATGGTAAGTACTGTGTTTCTTAGAAGGAGCCTTGTGAAGTATTTCATAGACTTGGATTAGTGTTTTGTCAATTACAACAGATATTGAGACTTAAGTTGCATTACCTTTGTATTCATTATAGTTATGGTCATCATGAAAATTCTAAATGAAATTTGAGTGTCCTATGAAATGATTTTTTGGCTCTCTTTAAGCAGGAAGTCATGTCTCATTCTTCAATTCTTCTCCAAGGAGAAAGTGTGGGCTATAATCCCATTTATTCACAACACCTTCCAACAAGCATCTGCTTTCATTTGTAATGAAAATATCAATGTGGATATTCCTTCTTTAATCATTGGACAGAGAGAACACTTTTAGAGTACAATCATTAAATCATTGTCCATCAAAGTTCTAAAAATTATGTGAATATCAATAATCCCTTTCCTATTTTCCACCATTATTTCACTTGATACCTTCTGTGTTTGCCTCCACCTCCTCACAAAGTCATAACTAAAAGCTGACACCTGTTGGTTCTTTGAATTTATAAAGGAAGTATGTAAATGTAAATGAATACTAATATCTCATAAGACTTGACAAGTGATGTGTTTAGAGAAACCTCAAAAGGTATGTATGAGTTGATTTAGAGTGAAATGAATAGAATAAGAAAAATTTATTCAACAACATTGTTTAGAAAAGTTTGATTTAATAACTTTTATCAGTGCAGTGATCAACCGTGATTTCAAAGGGCTAATGATGATATAATCTGTGATACCTAAGTTCTGAACAGGGAGAGTACAGATTCAAGATGCAAAACAGTGTGGGCATTCTTGACCACATGTACCTGACAGAAAAGTGTTGATTCCCTTTTAAATTATGGGGAAGTGGGAGTAAGCAAATAACAATGCTTGCTCATTGAAAATTTCAGAAAGAAAAAAATGCAAAGCCTTCCCCTCATCCATCCTAATTTCTGCAAGTACAGAAATATTCTCTAATTGGTCACAGATTATATGGGTAACATACTATCATTGGCATAGGATGGGATTTTTTGATGTAATACTCTAAACTGAGGAGATTTTACATATACACATATGTGTGTATGTGTGCTTATGTGAATGCTGATGTGTGTGCATGTGTGTGTGCATATGCATGTGTGTATGTGTGTGTGTATGTGTGTGTGTGTGTGTGTGTGAGAGAGAGAGAGAGAGAGAGAGAGAGAGAGAGAGAGAGAGAGAGAGAGAGAGAAAGTACATATATGTGTGTATACTCATAAAGGACTTTTAGACTACCTTCCAAACTGAATACTGCTGCCATGGAGATAATATAAGGCAACTAGGCTGGGTCTGAAGTCAGGAAGACTCATCTTTCTGAATTCAAATCTGGTCTCAGATATTTACTAGCTGTGTGACCCTGGGCAAGTCACTTAACCCTATTTGCCTCAGTTTCTCATTTGTAAAATCAGCTGGAGAAGGAAATGGTGAGCCACTCCAGTATCTTTGCCAAAAATCCCCAAACAGAGTCATGAAAAGTTGGACACGACTGAAAACGACTGCACAACAACAGCGATAAAATAGATACGTAAATAAACATAATCTAGCTGTCTATATATTTGCTCATAAAAGGCTGTCAGACTGCCTTCCAAACTGAATTCTGCTGGCATGGTTTTCAATATGTCTAGGCATTGCATCACCTCTTGCAATAAACTTGGTAATTGATCTCTCTCCATCAAGACTCTTTTCTTTCCAACCTATCCTTCACCTAGTTGCCAAAGTGATATTCCTCATGCACAAATCTGACCATGTTACATTCTAGCTCAAATAACTCTAGTGGTCACCAGAAGAAAGTGCAAAATTCTTCATTTGACCTTGAAAATACTTCAAAATATGTCTCCAGACATATAATAAGCCTTCCTAGGCTTATTACACAATAATCCCACTTAAATATACTTTGTTTCAGCCATAATGGATGCTTGTTCTTCATACAGGTCATTCCCACCTCGACCCTCCACCGCCATGTTTGTGCCATTGTACAGGTTGTTCATTATGTCTCAAATGTACTTCCTCCTCAACTCCATCTCAGATTCCCTACCTTCTTCTCCTACTTGAAGCCTTTTCTATGAGATCCATGCTTTAATTTTCTTTGCTTTGAGAGGCAAGTGGAATTAAATGACTTGCCTAGAGTCACATAGCTAGTAAGTGTCTGAGACTGGATTTGAACTCAGGTC
Source organism: Notamacropus eugenii (assembly GCF_028372415.1). NCBI lineage: Eukaryota > Metazoa > Chordata > Mammalia > Diprotodontia > Macropodidae > Notamacropus > Notamacropus eugenii. Next base: position 402,843,451 of record NC_092876.1, read on the forward strand.
CTCCTGACTCCAGAGCCAGTGCTCTATCCACTGAGTCACCTGGCTTCCTCATCAAAGCCTACTCTAATTTTCTCAGCTGCTAGTTCCCCTTTCAACCAAAATTGCTTTTTATTTACTTTGCATACATTTTGTTTACACTTATATTTTGCATGATTCCACACAGTGGAATGTAATCTACTTTAGGGCAGGGAATTTCATTTTCTCTTTGTATCCCTATTGCCTGATACATAATAGGACTTTAAGAAAAGTTTAGGAATTCATCAACTGGTTGATATAAAATGGAAACTGTGAGAATTGAATCATTTTGTAAATGTTCACATGTTGCCATGGCCAGTGAATTCATTGTTTCATAGCTAGGCTACTAGTGATGATATTTTTACATGTAACTTAATGTAAGATGTGGTCCGTCACCAATATAGCACTCAAAGCCTTTCCAGTTTGATAGAAACTACAAGAATTTGTGTTCTGTTAACATAGTCTCAAAGAACTAAAGCTTTCCTCCAAACGCTGATGCTATGTTTTAATGCTTCTTTTTTCAGTATAATGAATTACTAAATTGTGTGCCACTGGCAATTAGAGACAGAGAGTATATTATACAGACTTAATGCTATTATATTGCCAAGGACATGAAAGATATGAGAAAAGATAAAACTGTATACTAAAAAAGACAACTAAAGAAGTGAGCCTGGGAGGGGGGAAGGGAATAAACAATTATGGTGCCTACTATGTGTCAGGTACTATATGAAGCACTTTAAAAATATTATCGCATGTAAAACTCACAAAAATCCTGGGGAGTAGGTGCTATTATTATCTTATTTTATAGCTGAGGAAACTGAAGGAAACAGAGGTTAAGTGATTTGCTCAGGGTGACACATCTAGCAATTGTCTAAGGTAAAATTTGAATTGGGGACTTCCCAGTGCTCTATCCACTGTGCCACCTAGATGCCTCTAATCCTTAAGATGTACAGTGCTTTACCTTTTATAAAAGTCTTTATTTACAACAACCATATGAATTTAATGCATATATCAATAGTTACATTTTGTAGATGAGAAAGGGAGGTTTAGTGGCTGGTCATGGTCAAACAGTTAAGTAAAACTTAAGATAAGGGGAGGTTCTGTCTCCTACGTAATACCTTCATGTAACTGCATTCTTTCCCTCCCAGCATTATTTTGGTTTTGCATACCTTTGTGCCACTTGTTTATCAAGTCGAATATAAGCTCCTTGAGGATAAGGAGAGGTGTTTTTTTGTTTTTGTTTTTGTTTTTGTTTTATCTTTTTATTCTCTGGACTTAGGTTTGGATATAATAGATGTTTATGAATGTTTGTTGAGTTGAGGTCTTCTGAATCCAGGTCTTCTGAATATAAATGTACACTTAGGTTCACTTAGGTAACTGAAATGAGCATCCTTGCATTGAACACAGGAACAGAAAAACTCATGATTCAGGGGACGGCATCCTCCCTATAACAGTAAACAATGGATTGTCATAATACCTAGCCTATATCAAATTCCTAGCCTGTATGGAATCATATACCTACAAATGTTTGTCCAATGTGGGTAAATATCCCCCGCCCCCCCAGTGAATTACCCACAGGCACATTGAGGGAAGTTGGAAATGCCGCGATGAGTTTTTCACCAGTCTCTTTAATACCTTTCTATGAAAACCATTTCAAGAAAATTGATCTGTACCTTTAGAGTAGAGATCTCAAGGGTGCTTCTATTTGTCTGTGGTTATTTCTGGGGCTTGTGAGAAGGAATTGAAAATATGTCCCAAGTCAGAGAGGTCATAATGGGAATTTGCTTCTAAGGGTGATATAATAGGTCCTCTGTAAAAGTCTCTATACCTGACAACTTATTCTAAGGCAGATGTTTTTCCTGGGCTAGATAATTAGATACTAGGGCATGATAACTGATATATCCTGATTCTTAGGATAATAAGGATAAAGAAAAAGTAATTTCCTACAATGGTAACAAAATGATCCAGACCCAATTTTTGATATTTGACTTACCATCTTCTGTTCTTTTAAGTAAAGACCTAGACGTGATGTCATTTATGCCTGTAGTTGTTAAGAGGCAACTTGGCATTAAATGCTTTTGCTAGCAATATTCTAAATGGCTATGGAATGAACATGTTAATCCATGCAAGGAAATCTGTTGCTTTGTAAAAATTGTGAAACTTTAGGATGAGAAATCCACTCAGAAAAACACAAGAACAGAGTTGACATTAATGTTACCTATGGTCAGAAAATTTAGATGAGAATTTAAATATTTTGTTCAAATTCTGATGCTTACTTTTTAAGCTATTTTTTTTCATTTTTAAACATGACAATATTAATGAATCAATTTATTTTTTCTTACTGCTTTGTAGCTAACAAGATTTCTCCAGCTCTCCCAACCTCTCAATTGGCCACGTATAAGAGGATTCTGAAATGCACATTTTTATTATTTTCCGTATTTACTGAATAGATTTATTTTCCATATTTTTACTTTGAAAGGAGAATGAGTTGAATAGGTGTTTTTTTTTAATTTTTCTTTCATAAAACAATGATGATAGCATAATGAGGGCACAAGATTCTGCCAGTTTCATAGTTCTCCTTGTTTTGGTCATTTTTTTGTTATTTTAGTTTTCTCCCCACCAAATATAATGGAGGGAACGGAGGCTTTAAGGTTTCTCCACGTTTCAAGACAATTTGTGTGATCTGGCCTTGGTCACTGATAAGGACCGCAGAATGAGGCATTTAGTTGGAATGGTCAAGTAGGGCAATTTTTTAGTATCTTCCAGGTAGAAATATGGGTCTAACAAAAAGTGGAAATGTACTTTCTGGTCCTGTTGTATATTGGCCTAGGCTGACTAATTTCAAAAGAACTATAATACTTTGCTGAAGAAGCAGTAGCAGTAGAGATTTGTGCAACCAAACTACCCTTTTTACAGCTCATCAGGAGCTGATAATATTCCATTTCCTGTTTATATACTTTTGGATTGTGTCTTTTTTTCTCCATGCATGGAATGCATTCCTTTCCTAACCATCTCCTAGAATCACTATTTGACTTTAACACTCAGCTACAGGGGCATCTTCTACATCAGATATTTCCTTAACACCTCCTACCATGATAATGCGCTTAATACAAAATTGCCTAGTATCAATTGTGAATCTGTTTTACACACACACACATACAAACTTCCCCCAACAGAACATAAGGTCCTTGATGCCACAGAATGATCGTTGTATCCTCAGCACCAACACAACATAGTAGGTGCCTAAAAGCCAGTCAACTAGCATTAGCTTTTACGTCTGGGCTTTTTTTAAAGGCAAATTATATTTCAGTTCCTGCCATCAAGGACTTCAAGGTCTAAAAGGGGAGACAATAACTATACAACTATGTAGCAATAAGATATATAGGATAAATTGGGTGTAGTCTCAGAAGAAAGTCACAAAGATTAAGAAGGGCTAGGAAAAGACTCTTGTAGAAGGTGGGACTCCAGTTGGAAATTGAAGGAAGCCAGGAAAACTAGGAAGCAAAAATGAGAAATGAGTTGGCTGAAATAGACAGTGGGTTCAGATTCCTCAAGGAAGGAGAGATACCTGGAGTGTTGAGGACCACAATGGTTACTAACCTTGCAAGGGAAATTACAGGGGTGGGAATGATTGGGCTTAGCAGGACAGACACACACATACTTGCATTAGTTGTAATCAAGGGGATGGATGGGATGGTCAGCGTAGGAGGACAGAGAGTATTCATCCCTACTGAGTCACAAGGAGCCTTCCTCCCAAGCACCTTCAGCATTGGACCATCTCTAGGTGAAGAGTGACTCTGTGCTATTGGAATCTGGGCATTTTATTCCCTCATAAGGGCTCATCAGGAGAGGGGCAGCCCCCAGAGCTCCCACCAACAGGTTTTTCAAACGATGCCAATGTTGCCACCTACTCCTTTACTGCTAGGGGTGAGAGTCCAGATGGTTAGTCGAAATCTAAGGTGTGCTCCCTGCTCAAGGAGGAAGACAATTGCACAAATGGAAGACAGGCAGTAAAAACACTTAAGAAATGACATGTTTTGTTCAAAGAAAAGCAAAGGAGGACTGTGTCATAGATTTACCGGGTACACAGAGGAGAATAAAGTATAACACTGGAAAGGTAGGAAGGGGCCAGATTATGAAGGGCTTGATTGAGGAAGAAAGACAAAACTGAATCTTGTCCTCACCAGTACTTTAAGCCATGTGGGCTTTATGAATATGATAAATACTGGAGTGACCTTGAGTTATTTCCCTTCATAAAGTTCATAACACTAGCGTGGTGCTATAGGTGTGGAATGTATGTATAAGTTCCTGGGGAAAACAAACTTCACCAGAGGTGTCGCTTGCCCTCTATAGCAAATCTGAATTATTTTTTTGCTTGGTTGAACTTAAAACTCAAAGCAGTCTTAGAAATCTATATATAATGTTTATATAGGTGACTGGTGAGATAGAATCACTGGTGGGAATACTTTTCTGCACTGTGTGGCATCACATTTGATCCCTTTACGCATTCACTGCGTAATACAATTATCCTATGTTTCATGATCTTTTTTCAGTTTGATGCTTGCAAGGGAAGGCAAGGATGAGGGCTAGAGATTAGTCAAATTCAGTTCCCCCCATCCCAGAACCGAGTAGTGTCAAACATGAGTGAAAGGAAATTAATCATTGAGAAGTCTCCAAAATAATAACCATTGACATTTTCATAGCATTTTAAATTTTGCAAAGCACTTTCTATACATTATCCTATTTGAATTTTAGAACAGTCTTGAAAGGTAGGAATGACGAGTATTATCCCCATTTTAAATTGATAACCACTCTCTGGGAAGTTCCATGCTCCACTTAGCATTTAGTGCATGTCCTACTGAGCAGAAGTAGTGAATAAGTGACATCTCCTATATGGTATTCAGAGTCTCTAATATTTTATCCCTCATCTCTACCTCCCTTTGTGGGACATAGCCATCTGATTTTTAAGGGATATGTAGATTTATTTATCTATCCAATTAAAATTTAGCTCTGAGCCCCTACCCATTTTTGAACCTGGACCTCTTTTGTTGAACTCATTCTATTTCAGTAAATGCTAGTGATGTGACTGTGGCAAAAACATGCTGCTTCTCCAAGGAAGACACCATGCTTAAATACTCTGTGTAGCATTTCTACTAATTGTATAAAATCAGGAGAACATAGATATTAAATGATTAGAAGTGTACCATGTAAAATATAGTTATACCACACCTAGAAAGCAGTTATGAATCTAGTGCTCTTTAAAATTCCATAAATCCCTCAGACATAAGATTGGTATAAACCGAAGTGTTTTAAGAAATGTACAGTTGAGTGAGCAATGGGATATGGCAAGCATTCTCAGATGATACTTGATTTCAAATTGGAATGACTATTAGTTACTGACACAGGCCCTCTGGAGGAACTCAACCTTGTACTCACAGCTCAGGTGATGTACTTGGTATCTCGATTAACTCAGGATCTAGGCTCATCCTGGGATTTGTAATTTGTTCTTAGCTCTCTTGTCACAGACACAGTTATTCAATCCCTCTGCAAGGTGAATGTACTAAGGAGACATCCCTCTCAAGGAGAAGTATAGGGCAGCCATGGGCCTTAACCTTTACGAAGGGACATCTCTGCGGCAACTCCATTGTCCTCATTCCCTATTGTTACCTCAGGACAAATTCCCATTGCTCCTCATAGCAATAGTGAAGGTTTGATAGACAAAATGAGAAAGGCACTACCTCTGATTTTCCTGTGTAAACGTAATGCAGTGACATGGAAAGACAGTGGACTTAGAATCAAAAGGCTACAGATTTTGAATTCCAGTTCTGCAACTTACTAGCTGTGTCACTTTGGGCACATCACTTATCAATCAATCAATAAGCATTTATTAAGCACAGTGCAAAAAGAGGCAAAAGACAGTCCCTGCCTTCAAGGAGCTTACTGTCTAATGGGGGAATCCCACAAATAATTATATTCAAAGCAATAAATAGAAAATAATAGAAGGAAGGCACTAAAATTTAGAAAAGATGGGAATGGCTTCCTGTAAAAGATAGGATTTTATCTTGGACATAAATGAAGCCAGGGGAGTCAGTAGACAGAATTGGGGAGGAAAAGCATTCCAGGTGTGTAGGATAACCACAGAAAATGCCTGGAGTTTTTTGATCCTAGTACAACCAGGAGACCAGTGTCACTGAACCAAAGACTATGTGACAGATAGTAAGGTGTAACGAGACTGGAAAGGTAGGAAGGGGAGAGGTTATGAAGGGCTTTAAACTCCAGTCGGAGCATTTTGCATTCGATCCTAGAGGTGACAGGGAGCCACTGGAGTACATTGAGTAGGGGAGTGACATGGTCAGATCTGCACTTTAGAAAAATCATTTTGGTGTCTGAATGAAGGGTGAATTGGAGGCAGGCAGCCCCATAGGCAGGCTATCACAGTAGTCTGGTGATGACAACCTGAGCTATAGTAGTGACAATGTCAGAGAAGAGAGGGGTCACACACAAAATAAGTTATGGAAGTGGAATTGAAAGGATTTGGCAACAGCTTCTATATGGGAGATGGGTGATAGTGAGGAATTGAGGACAACTCCTAGCTTAACTGGGAGGATGGTGATTATATATACACATGTGTGTGCATGTGTATACATATATCTATATATGTGTGTATATGTATATATGTATACATATATATGTATATATGTGTGTGTGTATATGTGTACATGTGTATATATATATATATATATATATATATATATATATATATATATATATATATGCAAAGAGAGAGAGATTTGGACAAAATTATCTCTATCATTCCTTCTAACTCCTGTATTGTAATCTTATGAGGTATTTTAACTTAATTCTTCCTTATTTTATCACTCTATTCAGTATTCTAAGCTTCCATTTTCCTCTCTTGGGGTCACATGAGCTCAGAACTGTGAGTTTTGAGCCACAGATTACAACAGAAGCTAGACTAAGTTTCTTTTTTATTAGTGGTTTCTGGTTGTATGTTTCTTAGTTATTGTCCTCATTGGATGTGTGGCCTCTGATGGAATATAACTTGTTTAATCTATACTTTTAAATGTGGAGATGAGTATTATTTGTCTTACGTACTTCAGTTGAGGCACATAAAAGGATTATGCAGGGGATAGTTAATCTCTTGGCTATACTATCACATTAATACATTTTTAAATAGACAAATAACACTTTGTTTGAAATTAGAGGACCTGAATTTAAACTCCAGGTTCTATGGGACCTTGCACAAAGCTCTGGGGCTCCAACTTCTTCACATCAAAAATGAGGTAGTTCAACAAGGCACTCTATGGCCACATCCATCTCTAATGTATGTTGCACACTAATTATACAAAGTATTTCATAACTTCTGAAGGAAATTATTATTACGTTAATAACTAATTAATTTGTGATTCAGGCTTTTCTTCTTTTACTTCCTCATTAAGGCCCAGCTATTGTTAAAGTTAGTCTCTGAAGGACATGACTAAGATTGCTCCTAGCCCTCAAGGAACATGCCCCTCAATCTTGGGCAAGACCCCACTCAACTAGGAGACCTAATTTCTGTTTAGAGTATTAACAAAATCTAGTGTGGGCAAGGCTGAGGGAAGAAACCTCTGTTTTTGGTCCCTTCCATTAGAGTTCTGGGTGGCCTAGCTTATGAAGGAGAAAACTAACCAGACAGGTCTGGATGGAGATAGATTACCCCTGTTCAGATTACTGGAGGCTCATGGCTGCACCAAGTTCTCTGCAGAAGGAGCTGAAGACTTTTAGCCCATCTCACTAAATGTCCACCAATCAAGGTTGATTTGCACTTGTCCAGGGAATTCCCTTTCAGAAGGTGATATAGGGATTGATATAGAGAAATGGATAGATATAAATATATGTGTGTATACATATATATGTGTTTGTATATCTATGCACACATATAAATATGTGTGTGCATGCATATGCCTATACATGTGAGCATATATACATATGCATACACACATGTAGTCTCAGGGTCTCCCTTGGCATCTTTGATTACTGAGAGGAGCCGCTGACCATCAATTTATTGATAGCTAACTAGTCTAATTATTAAATCAATTGATTATTAATTACCCAGAAACTCTCTGCCTTGGGTATTTTCATTCCTCTTACTTCACATTTATGTCCCCTCCCTAGGTCACCCCACCCCGCAGGCATCCTCCTTGTAATAATGATTATAGGAGTGTGTACTCTACCTAGATTTTCATTGGCATAGAGAACACCCAGGTACGGAAACTGCTTTTACCAATGAAGCTCAATATCTTCTTTGCAACTTGTAGACTTAGAGAGTTGCCCTGATCATTGGAGAAATTCAGTGACTTGCCCAATGTGCGCCCCAGAGGTAAGACTTGAACTCAGGTCCTCCTAGCTCTAAGGCCAGAACTCTAGCTGCCATTGAATAGCTTCTTCTTTGCTAACAAGTATTAGCAAAAATATGAGATAACAGCAAAAATTAAATATAGCACAGAGCAGCCAATCACCACAGTAGTGGCTGCCTAAATGCAACATTTCATATTCACAATCTCTCATCATTTTAGTGATGGGAGAAGCAGTGCACTTTCTCATCTCTTCTCTGTGATCAAATTTAGAAATTATAATTAGTCTTCAGTTTCATTTTATTATTTCTGTTTATATTACTGTAGTCCTTAAGCATATTATTTTCTTGATTCTATTAACTTTAATAATTTATTAACATTCTTTTGAGAGGTTAGAGTGCTAGGCTTGGAGGAAGGAAAGCCTGAGTTCACATATAGCCTCAGACAATTACTAATTACGTGACCCTGAGCAAGACATCTAACCTCTCTCAGTCTCAGTTTCATCATATGTAAAATAGGGGTAGTATTAGCATCTACCTTCCAGGATTGCTGTGAAGATAAAAATATACTTGTAAAGTGATTAGCCAACCTTACAAAGTCACATAAATGCTAGCTATCATTGCTCATATTATTAGTTGTTTTTATTGTTGCAATACAGTACTTTTCTATTATGTTCATATATCACAATTTGAATTCAGGTCTTCCTGACTCAGGACTTCCATCTCTTGGAATCCCTTTTCCCCTTCAAGACTCAGGTCAATTATCATCTTCATCCTGAAGTCTTTCCTCATCCCACTTCTCTCTACCCTCAAGAGTTGTTAGTACCTTCATTTGCCAAATTATCTTATATTTCTTTTGTTTACAATATACATATACTTAAATCCATAAATATAATTTCCTCTACAATGCAAGCTCATTGATGACAGGATTTGCTTCATTTTGTTTCCATGAGTAATTTTTTGGCTTCCAATTTTTGTTGAAAAAGGAGATCTGACATTGTGGTTTGTGCTCAGGATATGCATTTACCTAAGGGTGATCCTAGAAATAGGTAGGGGAGAATTACATATAACAAATTTTTAAAAGAACCTTTATTTACATGTCTGATACCTCTGTTGTAGGCAAAAGTGAGACATTATAGCCAATCGAACACTAGATTAATTGTTCAGACATAAGCCTTTTTACTAGGTTTTATCAATTGAATATAGTCAAATTGTGAGGGGGCTTGACTTATCACATAGTATAATAATAATGTATAATAGCACTTATATAGCACTCATTATGTGCCAGACACTGTGCTAAATACTCTGCAATTATTATCTTATTTGATTTTCATGATATCCCTGGGAGGTAAGTGCTACTATTATCCCCATTTTACAGATGAGGAAAGTGAGGCATAGGACAGTTATGTGACTTGCACATGATCACAAAATTGGAAAGTATGTAAGGTCAGATTTGAACTCAGGTCTTCTTGACTTTTGGCCCAGTGGTCTATTCATTACCTTGCTAAATACTTATTTATTGATGAATGATTGATTGATTAAAAGTCTATACTACGTAAAGTGCAGAAACAAAAGACTGGAGCAATGGATAATTGTTATTCAGTTGTAATATCACGATGAATGGGTCATATCTCTGATTTCATCAACTACTTTTATCGCAAACACTTAAGCATTTAGCAAAATGATTCAGAAAGTACACAGCCTATAGAAATGTACTATATAATGCTACCTTGGACTTGCATCAGATACTTCATTCTTTCCATTATTTTCATTTATGGTCAATAAACAGGATAGTCAATACCTCCTCAAATGGTATTGGGTGTTGCATGATATCTTGCAAGTCTGTTTCAGTTAGTCAATACTTAGATTTCTGTAGTCTTTACCTTAAAGGAGACACGTTTCTTTATGGATATAGATGGATTAATTCTAATATATCTATATAAGTCAGAAATATATGTGTCTTTTCATTATAGTACATGTGGAAAAGGTAAAGTATGGAAATACATGACTTGTCTCGTCATATCCCCAACCTAAATTCACAACATGATGAAATCTGAGGTCTCATGTCTAACTAGGCTGTATATTATAATATTTCTTTGCTTGTTTGTCAAATGTATGGTTGATATAATTTATTCCTTTAACTTTTTTTGCCTTTCCTTTTATCTTCAGTGTTTATTATATGGTCTGACACATAGTAAGATCTTAATAAATGCTTGTTGATTGACTGGGTGACCATATTCAGAAGAGGTCCAAATTGTATGCTCTTTGCCTACCCAGAATTTTCATAAAATGCTTTTCTGCGTGATTTCTCCACACTCAAAGGGAGATAAGTATGTACTTAGTCTCAGGTAACTGAAGCTGTCTAGGGGCTCTGGACAGGAGGAGGCAGCAGTGAGCCATCAACACAACAGAAGACAATTAAACACAGTTGATAGGCAAATAAACAAGCCTTCCTCTTTAGACTGTCAGCATAGTAAAACAGTCAGAGTTTGCTTTCTACTTCCTTGTAAGTAGCCCCAGAACCTCAAAACCTTTTGAACATAGTTTCCTTTAACGTCCATCATAAAAAAAGAAGGAAGGATGACCTTAGCTATAATTACAGGAAATTTATAAGAAATGAAATGAAAAAAGAATCTTTCTTGATGTAGTTGTCTGATAGTTCTATGGTAAGGAAAAGTTAGAGGTTCCATTTAGGGGAAAAAGCACTAGACTAGTTGCTTGGAGGCATGACCCTTCATTCTAGTTGTGTCAATGATTTTCTTGTGAATATAGCCAAATTGTTTAACCTTCTGGTTCTTTTTTCTTTATTTGCCAAATAGGCTGAAAAATCTTTAACCTCCATTTGACAGTAGTGTCTGAAGATTAGTGAGAGAATGTCTGAAGAATACCTTGACCTCAGAGGAAAGGTGCTTAAAAAAAACATTATTTACTTTTAAAAAAATTTTTGTTTGGGTGCTTTTGAGCCTTTAACATTCTAAATCATCCCCGTCTTTTGAAATAATGCCATCCTAATATGAATGCTAGCATAAATTTCTGGTACTACCTCAGTAAACACTCAAAATCTTTTGACTGCTTAGGAGAAATTTATATTAAAGATTATTTTTTAAACTAGACAATTTTATATCAAATTCAATTATCAAAATACCTCCCAAGACACTTGCAATTTCTACAAAGTTGGACTTAAATACCTATGAGAGTTTGGGGTCTAAGATGTTTAAACAAGGGGTTACTACCCTTTGCTCTTAATTAATTTCTTAGACAACCTTGTATTACAATAACAAATAATATAAATAGGGAACAAAAGATAGGAGCATCAAAAGGGACTGATATGTTGTGTTTTTCTTTAATAAGGAATTCTCAGATGAGCTTAGCTTGGACAAGGAATGTATACAAAAAGTTAGAAGTGGGGTAAAATAGTCAAGGAGCAATATAAAAGATTGGAACAGAGTTAAAAATAGTGTGAGGAGTATTACTGAAGACAAGAAAATGCTAAAGATTATATAACAACAAAGAATTTTTAGTTATGGAGTAGGAATAAGAAAGCAGTTCTATACCACTGTTTGAGAACTAGAGCACAATATTAACAGATCAAAGACAGGATGCTCAGCTATTTAATTTCTATTTTGCTACTGTTTTCTTCCAAGAATGACCTATAGATATTAAAGAGAAGACTATCTATGATTAAGAGGTTTCAATTCTAGTCATTTTTTGGAGGTGGAGGAATCCAGGCCTGTAATTCCATCAATATTAGAGAATTTCCCACTATGGAAACTCCTTCCACCCATGAAGATAGATAACTAAATTGTAAATTATTACTTTAGAGAATTGTCTGGAACACATTCTCATGGTCTCATAGTATTTTTCTATCAGAAATGGTACTTGAACAAGTTCTTCCTGAGCCTAAGCATGAACCCCTATCCAGTACACAATTTTTTAATAAAATTTCAAATATATATCCCCCCTCCCCAAATTTTTATAAACAACTCCTTTTTACTTCCATATTTTCCTTGTGCAACCATGACTCAGAGACTTTTCCTCCTCTGAGGTTTATGCTATCAATCTATGCCACCAAATTTAGAGAGAAGGTGACTGTTGTCATCTGGTGCCCCTCTAGTAATTCTTCCTCTTTTCTTAGTGAGTTCAGCAACTTGTTTAAATTTTCCCGAATTTAACCTCTACCTTCATATTTGGTGATTTTGATATACATGTTATTACCTCCTCAAACATTCTAGTCTCCCAAATCACCAACCTCTTTTGTTCCCTTGATTTTGTACTTTTGCTGCTCATACTTTTGATTTCATCATCACTTTTGTATCATTCCATGATACAAAACTTTGAAATTCCTTTCTCAGATACCTTTTATCCATTTCACCTCTACCTCATACCTACTAAATCTGTTCTTCATCTTCATCATTGCATCCAGTCATCTGCCCCCACCCCTTTCTTCTCCAGTCTGTAAGCCCTCTGATCTCAATTTTTTTCCTTTTACCCTGTTGAAGCTAAAGTTAATCATTTCAGTCTTAGAATATATTGTGCACTTGGTTGATTATAGTTCATACCTTTCCAAATATCAGTCTTTGACTAAAATCATCCTTATTCTCTTTGCTCATAGTTGCATGTTAAATATTGAAGAAATTTCATGACCTGGCTGACTTACTAACAAGTGTATAAGATCTAACCTCAGCTGAACCCTCACTGCTGCATGGCAATTTATTCCTCCATTCCACACAGCATCTGTTCCAAATATTTTCTCCTCAAGTCACTCTTATTCCATACTCTTTGTCAGCAAATTAAAACACTTCACATTTTTTCAAGAAAATAGACTCTACCTGAGCCAAGTTTCCTTTTGTTTCCCTAATTCTATGCCTTAAATCCTCTCATCATGGAACAATTATTTTCTACTTTGCTATAGTCACAAATGAAGAGGCAACATTTTTTTATCAAGGCCAACCCATCTAAGTGTGGCCTTGAGTTCATTCATTTCTTGTTTTAGGAGTTTATACCTTCAATCAACAATTACTTTTTTTTTTCTTTATTTTCATTCTTTATTCATTTTTTTTGTACACTGGCTTCCCTGTTGCCTAAAAAACAAATCTAAATTTTCCATGACAGATTTTTCACTTAGCCTTTCCATCTTCTGATCTATTGTCCTACTGTGTACCTCTCCTTTCTTATGAGTTAAACTTTCCCCAAAAGCTGTCTGTTTGGAGCTATCAATGGCTTTTCATCCTCATTTCCCACTTATTCTCATAACCTGACTTTTGGGATCATCATTTGATGGAAATGGTTTTACCCAAGGTTGCCAATGATCTCTTAATTGCTAAATTTGTTTCCCAATCTTCTTTCTTCCCTACTTTTTAGGAGTTAGCACTACTGCTCTCCCTCTCCTTGATTTTTTCACCTTCATAGATTTTTGTGATGCTGATTTTTCCTGGTTTTCCTTATTACCTGTCCACTTGGATCCAGTCTCCTTTGTAGGATCATCATCCATATCCTATTTCTCTTGTATGGAGATACTATAGGGTTTTCTGTTGTGGTCTCCTCTGCCTTCTCTTTTTCTCATTCTCATTCCTTTAAATCAATGACTTAGTAATGACTCATTGATCCTTAAGATAGATAAAGGCAGAGACAAGATGGCAGAATAGAAGCAGAGATTTGCTAGAGCTCTCCCCACAAACACAGACAAATACCTGTTAAAAATGACTCTAAACAAATTGTGAAGCTATAAAACCCACAGAATGATGAGTGAAGCAAATGTCCAGCAGAACACAGTCTGGGAGGCTGATGAGAAGTATATGGGACCTGAGCAGGCCTGGTGGGAGGGATTGAATTTCTGGCCCCTGTGGCAGTTTCCAGAGTTCACAACCCCAAAACACCAAGGTGAAATTGGAAGGTTAGTGGAAAAATACTGTCAGACCTGTATGAGAAAATAGAGTGGTCAGAGCCGAGTTCCAGGACAATGGAAGGGGGTAGAGGAACCCACAGCAGCCACAACAGCAGCAGCAGGGGCAGCAACAGGGGCTGTTTCTGGAGCTCTAGGCCCACAGATTGTGGAAGGATCGAGTGGCTGACAGTGCACCCCCCACCCTTACTGGAAGCAGAGACCTACCTTGACAATGAGCTCAAAAGTCAAGTAAATGGCTGGGGAAATAAGTAAAAACAGGAAAAAGAATCAAACTATAGAATCTTACTTGGTGACAAGACAGACCAAAATATACAAACAGATAAAGGCGATAGATTCAAAGCTCCAACATTCAAAGCCTCCAAGAAAATATAAATTGATCTCAGACCATGGAAGAGCTCTAAAATGATTTTGAAAATCAAGTAAAAGAAGAGAGGAAAAATTGGGAAGGGAAATGAAAGTGATGCAAGAAATCATATAAGCCAAACCAACTTCTTGCTAAAGGGGACCCAAAAAATGCTGAAGAAAATAACATCTTAAAAAATACACTAACACAAATGGCAAAAGAGATCCAAAAAGCCAATGAGAAGAAGAATGTCTCTAAAAGCAGAATTGGGCAGATGGAAATGGAGGTCCAAAAGCTCACTGAGGAACATAATCCCTTAAAGATTACAATGGAGCAGATGGAAACTAATGACTTTATGAAAAATTGTGAAATTACAAAACAAAACCAAAGGAATGAAAAAATAACAGATGATGTGAAATATCTCATTGGAAAACAACTGACCTGAAAAATAGATCCAGAAGAGAAAATTTAAAAATTGTTGCATTACCTGAAAGCCATAATCAAAAAAAAAAAAGAGCCTGGCCATTATCTTTCAAGAAATTATCAAGAATAACTTCCCTGATATACTAGAATCAGTGGATAAAATAAATACTGAAAGAATACACTGGTCACCTCCTGAAAGAGATCCCAAAAGGAAAACTCCTAGGAATATTGTAGCCAAATTCCATAGCTCCCAGGTCAAGGAGAAAATATTGCAAGCAGCCAGAAAGAAATAATTTAAATATGATGGAAACACAATCAGGATAACACAAGATCAAGCAGCTTTTACATTAAGGAATCAGAGTGCTTGGAATATGATATTTAAGACATCAAATGATCTAGAATTAAAACTAAGGATCACCTGTCTAGCAAACTGAGTATAATACTTCAGGGGGAAAAATGGTCATTCAATGAAATAGAGGACTTTCAAGCATTCTTGATGGAAAGACCAGAGCTGAAGAGAAAAATTGACTTTCAAACAGAAGAATCAAGAGAAGCATGAAAAAGTAAACAGGAAAGAGAAATCGTAAGGGACTTACTAAAATTGAACTGTTTACTTTCCTACATGGAAAGATAATATTTGTAATTCTTGAGATTTTACTCAGTAGTAGGGTAGTTGGAGGGATTATGCACATATAGACAGAGGGCACAGGGTGAGTTGAATATGAAGGGATGATATCTAAATAATAAAATTAAGGAGTAAGAGAGAAATATATTGGGAGGAGAAAGTGAGGAATGGAATGTGGTAAATTATTTCTCACATAAAAGAGGCAAGAAAAAGATTTTTCAATGGGGGAAGAAAGGGGAGGTAAGAGGGAAAGAGTGAACCTTACTCTCATCAGCAATGGCTTAAGGAAGGAATAACATGCATATTCAATGTGATATGAAAATCTCTTACATTACAGGAAAGTAAGGGGGAAGGTGATAAGGACAGGGTGGGGGAAGATAGAAGGGAGGGCAAATGGGAGGAGACAGTAATTAGAAGTAAATACTTTTGAGGTGGGACAGGATCAAAAGAAAGCATAAAATAAATGGGGGAGCAGGATAGGATGGAGGAATATGTAGTTAGTCTTTCACATCATAAACTGTTATAGAAGTGTTTTGCATGACTACACAAGTATAACCTAGATCAAATTGCTTGCCTACTCAGTGGAGATGAGTGGGGAGGGAGGAAGGGAGAGAAATTAGAATGCAAAGTTTTAAAAATGAATGTTAAAAATTATCTTTACATGCAACTAGGAAATAAGACATACAGGCAATCCAGTATAGAAGTCTATATTGCCTTACAAGAAAATAGAAGGGAAGGGGATGAGAGAAGGGAGAAGGGAGATAGAAGGGAGGGCAGATTTGGGGAAGGGGTAATTGGAATGCATGATGACTTGGGGTGTGAGGAGGGGAAAGATGGGGAGAAAATTTGAAACTCAAAATCTTGTGGGAGTGAATGTTGAAAACTAAAACTTAATTAATTAATTTAAAAAAGACAGATGCAGTTGATTCCCAGACCTAAATATCTAGCCCTCATCTCTGTTCTGTACAAGGTTCTTCAGCCACTGCTCATTGAAAATCTCAATCCCAGCACAATTAAAACCAAATCCTATGAAATCTCTGAATGTTCTAAATTCCCAGTTTCCATCAAGTTCTCCACAGTCTTTCTAGTCACATGGTTTATGATCTTGAAATCATCCTCAACTCTTTCTCTTCCTTAATCCACACCTCCCCACAAGTATCCATTTTCCAAATCTTATCACTTCTTTCTCCACAATATTTATTACAACTCTCCCATTGTTTCTTTATTTTATTTTATTTTTTTAATTATTTATTTATTTAACTTTTAACATTCATTTTCACAAAATTTTGGGTTCCACATTTTCTCCCCTTTTGTCTCCTCCCCCCACCCCAAAACACCGAGCGTTCTAATTGCCCCTATCACCAATCTGCTCTCTCTTCTATCATCCCTCTCTGCCTTTGTCTCCATCTTCTCTTTTGTCCTGTAGGGCCAAATAACTTTCTATACCCCTTTCCCTGTATTTCTTATTTCCTAGTGGCAAGAACAGTACTTGACAGTTG
The DNA here is from genome assembly GCF_028372415.1 of Notamacropus eugenii. Taxonomy (NCBI): domain Eukaryota; kingdom Metazoa; phylum Chordata; class Mammalia; order Diprotodontia; family Macropodidae; genus Notamacropus; species Notamacropus eugenii. The sequence continues at coordinate 402,860,611 of NC_092876.1, forward strand.
TTCCTAAAACTTTGAGTTCCAACTTCTCTTCCTCCCTCCCTCCTCCCCACCCCCTCCCTTTGGAAGGCAAGCAATTCAATATAGGCTAAATCTATGTAGTTTTGCAAATGACTTCCATAATAGTCGTGTTGTACAAGACTAACTATATTTCCCTCCATCCTATCCTGGCCCCATTACTTCTATTCTGTCTTTCGATCCTGTCCCTCCCCATGAGTGTCGACCTCAGATTGCTCCCTCCTCCCCATGCCCTCCCTTCCATTATCCCCCTCACCCTGCTTATCTCCTTATCCCCCACTTTCCTGTATTGTAAGATAGGTTTTCATACCAAAATGAGTGTGCATTTTATTGCTTCCTTTAATGGAATGTGATGAGAGTAAACTTCATGTTTTTCTCTCACCTCCCCTCTTTATCCCTCCCCTAATAAGTCTTTTGCTTGCCTCTTTTATGAGAGATAATTTACCCCATTCCATTTCTCCCTTTCTCCTCCCATATATTTCTCTCTCACTGCTTGATTTCATTTTTTTAAGATATGATCCCATCCTCTTCAATTCACTCTGTACACTCTGTCTCTATGTGTGCGTGCGTGTGCATGTGTGTGTGTGTAATCCCACCCAGTACCCAGATACTGAATAGTTTCAAGAGTTACAAATATTGTCTTTCCATGTAGGAATGTAAACAGTTCATCTTTTGTAAGTCCCTTATGACTTCTCTTTGCTGTTTACCTTTTCATGCTTCTCTTCATTCTTGTGTTTGAAAGTCAAATTTTCTTTTCAGCTCTGGTCTTTTCATCAAGAATGCTTCAAAGTCCTCTATTTCATTGAAAGACCAATTTTTCCCCTGAAGTATTATACTCAGTTTTGCTGGGTAGGTGATTCTTGGTTTTAGTCCTAGTTCCTTTGACTTCTGGAATATCCTATTCCATGCCCTTTGATCCATTAATGTAGAAGCTGCTAGATTTTGTGTTATCCTGATTGTACTTCCACAATACTTGAATTGTTTCTTTCTAGCTGCTTGCAATATTTTCTCCTTGACCTGGGAACTCTGGAATTTGGCCACAGTGTTCCTAGGAGTTTCTCTTTTTGGATCTCTTTCAGGCGGTAATCTGTGGATTCCTTGAGTACTTATTTTGCCCTCTGGTTCTAGAATCTCAGGGCAGTTTTCCTTGATAATTTCATGAAAGATGATGTCTAGGCTCTTTTTCTGATCATGGCTTTCAGGTAGGCCCATAATTTTTAAATTGTCTCTCCTGCATCTATTTTCCAGGCCAGTTGTTTTTTCAATGAGATATTTCCATTATCTTCCATTTTTTCATTCTTTTGGTTTGGTTTTGTGATTTCTTGGTTTCTCATAAAGTCATTAGCCTCCATCTGTTCCATTCTAATTTTGAAAGAACTATTTTCTTCAGTGAGCTTTTGAATCTCCTTTTCCATTTGACTAATTCTGTTTTTGAAAGCATTCTTCTCCTCATTGGCTTTTTGAACCTCTTTTGTCAATTGAGTTAGCCTATTTTTCAAGGTGTTATTTTCTTCAGCATGTTTTTGGGTCTCCTTTAGCAGGGTATTTAATTGTTTTTCGTGCTTTGCTTGCATGTGTCTCATTTCTCTTCCCAGTTTTTCCTCCACCTCTCTAACTTGATTTTCTAAATCCTTTTTGAGCTCTTCCATGGCCTGAGCCCACTGAGTGGGCTGGGATACAGAAGCCTTGATTTCTGTGTCTTTGCCTGATGGTAAGCATTGTTCTTCCTCATCAGAAAGGAAGGGAGGAAATATCTGTTCACCAAAAAAGTAACCTTCTATAGTCTTATTTTTTTTCCCTTTTCTGGGCATTTTCCCAGCCAGTGACTTGACTTCTGAATATTCTCTTCACACCCACTTGGCCTGCAGATCCTCCCAGCCAGCACTTGGGGTCTGAGATTCAAATGCTGCTTCCCAGCCTCAGGGCTTTTGGCAGGGGTGGGGCTGCTATTCAGTGTGAGATTAAGTTCAGGTGCTCAGGTGGGGGCAGGCAGCCTCATGGGCTCATTTCCCTCAGGGGGTTTATGCAGAGACCTTCAACAATGGATCCAGGCTCCTGCCTGCTTGGGGAGCCTTGGTCTGCTCCCGCCTCTGCTGCTGCCTCCCTAGGGGGCCTGAGTTATGGGGGCACCCCACTCCCCTCTCGACCCGCCAAAGAGATTCTCTCACTGACTCTTGTCACCTGTGGGTGGAGGGACCCACGTGGCTGCTGGAGATCCCGTCCCTGAAGCCTGCTCGGATCCGCTCCTCTCGGCACCATGTGGTCAAAGCAGAGCTAGGCTCCAGGTCCATAGCACGAGGACCTTATGCTAGAGGTTTTCAGGCTCTCTGGAACAGAAATCTGGTCCGCTCTGTTGTTCTGTGGCTTCTGCTACTCCAGAATTTGTTGGAAGTTCTTTTTCACAGATATTTTATGGGTGGTGGGTTAGGAGCTAGTGTATGTGTGTCTATCTACTCCGCCATCTTGGTTCTGCCCCCTCCCATTGTTTCTTTTAAAAAACACTTTAACTCACATGTGTGTGTACAGATAGATGGATAGACATAGGCTTATACATCACCAGAATTCCTCCCAGTATACCTGACCCTTCCTCTGCAAGAAAGACATTACATATAAAAAAATTAAGCAAAACTATAAGAAGATATAAAGCAGCAAAACTAGTCAATTCACCTAAAAGTCTTAAAATATAAGCTATTTCCCTCCAGTGGACCTCTAAACTCTTCAAAGTAGAAAAGTAGAAGTAATTTCTTATGTCTCTTCCTTGGGGTCATATTTGTTTTTATAAATGTGCACCAGTCACTTTTGATTGCTTTGTGTTTGTTCTTTCCATTTAAGTTGCTGTAGTTATTAATAATAGCAGTAATAATAATTATAGCTAACACTTATATGGTGCTTTCTGTATACCAGGCACTATGTTAAGTGCTTTACAATTAATATCTTATTTGATCCTCATGAAAACTCTAAGAGGTCAGTGCTGTTATTATCTCCATTTTACAGATGATAAAACTGAGGCAGACAGAAGTTAAGTCATTTATTCAGGATCACTCTGGTAGTCAGTGTCTGAGGTCAGATTTGAACTCAGGTCTTCCTGACTCCAGGTCTGGAACTCCACTGCACTACCTAGCTGTGTAGATTTGTATAGAGTATATACTGTGTATATTTTTTCATGACTGCTTTATTTCATGTTGCATCAGATCATGTAAATCTTTCCATACAATTCCATATTAATTATATTCACTGTTTCTTACAGCACATTGCACTCATTTACCACCAATTGTTTAACTATTCCCCAATCCATGGTAATCTTACTTGTTTCCAGTTCTTTGCTACCACTAAAAGTGCTACTATAAACATATTGGTGTTTATTCCCCTTTTTTCAATCCCCTACCTTTGTTACCTCATCCATTCTTCCATAGTTCCTCTTCTTCTGGAGATACCACAGAAGTCATTTTCCCCCTCCTTGTTTGCTATTGACCTGAGTAAGGTACATTACATATTCCTCTCTGCATGTTTCATCTTTTGCATCCTCCCATTTTGCAGGTTAGTTCCCCCCGCAAAAAAGACTTACCTATTGGTGGGGTATTGTGAAGTTTATCTAATGGTTTATTTCATGGTGTTTCATGCCTATTCCTCCACCACCACTTCTACTAAACCTCACCTTTCAACCTTTTCTCCATAAGTACATTTAAGTTCTACATTCCTTTTATCTCCATGTATACTTAAAGAAAGAAATCTATTAAAGGTTTTGGTGTTGTTTGTTATTTTAACCTTATGGGTCTCTTTCTATTGTTATTTTTTCTGGGGCAATTTCTTTGGGTCTGCATTTTCCTTTTTTTTCCTTTTTTCTAATCTTGATTGTATTTCTGTTTTCTGCAGTGTTTGCAAAGCATATAACCTGTATTGTCCATTGGTTATTGTTTTTATGCTTCAAATGCCTCTTATTGGAGTCCATCATTTTTCTTTCATGATAGGACTCAACTTTGAAGAATACTTCACTTTTGGTTGTATCATCAACACTTTCACTTTTTGAATACATTATACTCTCCCTTCTGTAGTTTCATATGGGTGCAAAATAGTTTTGAGTTATTTGAATTTACTTTGCTTAATATTTGAGGTTGCTTCTGTTAGTCACTTGCAGATTTTATCATTTCTCTTTGGAAATGTTTATGTCTCTTTAATCATTATATCTCTTTGAGTCTACAGTAAAGAGTTGTTTCTTACCCCTCCCATGTTCTCCTGGTAATCCTCATAGTTTTCCACCTCATTAAGATTAATTTCTTTTCTTTTGATTCACAATATCATCTTTACCTTTGATTCGTATTCTTGTGCTTAAGGTTTTTAACTTATTTTCTTCCTATTGAAGTTTTTGGTAGTTTCAGACTTTTTCATTATGCTCCCTTATCGCTCATTTTTTGACTCATTTCCCAATGATAGGAGATTCCACAAAGGTTGATCTCAAAGTTGTTTCAATATCCTTCCATGCTTCCATTCTTAACTTTATGGCTAGCCTTGGTTCTTGTCCCAAATCACCTCTAGAAGGACAGAATTGGCTCCTGCTATATTGTAGTCCTATTTTATTTACGCCTTATGGAGCACCCACATGTGTAGGTGCCCTGCCCCAATTCCCTCTGTTCTTTAATTGTCTAAGAGGCACTGCCGCACACTGTCCCACCACTGGCCTTGGGCAGAGCACACTAAACCTCCATTCCCTTTAGTTAATTATTTTCCTAGAATGGTAGAGGGAGGGCAAGCAGGATAGATTGGCAGACCAAAGCAGCAGCAGCAAGGGAAATGCTGAGTACATCTCACAGCTCAAGCTCATGAATCCCATTGTCTCCCCATACTAGATCCAACCAGAATTTAAAGGGAAGAGATGCTAAGGATTAGGGATTAGTTTTATCTATTAGTTTTATCTAATATGTTAATTTATCCAACATATTGTCTTGTTAGAGTTCTTGGTATCTTAGCCTGTGGAGACAAAATTAGTTACTCTTGTGTTTAATTCTTATTTTGGAGAGTTTTGAAAGCTTATGAGGATTGGAGAAAATATCAAATCCTTATCTTGTTAGTGACACAGTCTAGGAGGGTTATTTCTTGCTTTACACCAACAGAGGTGATAGTCAATAGCCAATAAACTTTTTTTAAGTACCTATTATGTGCCAAGCATTGAATAAGTGCTTGCAAAACAAATAAGAAAAAGAAAACCCATAAAAAAGCTTTATAATCTAATGGGGAAAGACAATAAATAAAAAAAAATCTGGACAGATTGTTGGTTTGCTGTTTTTGTTTTGGTGGAGGTGCTACCAAAAGGTAGAGAGATAGGGAGCATGACATTGATAAAACTGAAACCAAGCAGAGCAGCTGGTGGGAAATGGAGAGTTGGCTGGAAATTCTAAGCCCTCTGAAAAGGGAGGCTTTGGGAGGAGTGATTCTGTTTTGCAGTCTCATCCACCAATCAGAGTGGAGCATGCTGAGGAGGTGCCTCGTACCAAAGCTAGAGCAAACTCCATGGTAATGAGCTTATCTTAGGGGAAACATGATGTTCATGGAATATAAATGGAGTAGAGTCCCTGATGAGACATGAAAAGATGGCTGCCCCCTATTTCAGTTTGTCATTACTTCTCATTTGGACCACTTGTATATCCTGCTTGATAGTTTCCCTGCCTCTAGGATCTCTGCCCTCCATTCCAACATCCTCACAGCTACCAAACTCATATTTCTAAAATATAATTCTGACCACCTTACTCATTTATTCAAGAAGATTCAGTGGCTCCTACCTTGTGCAAAACAAAATAAACCACATTTGGCTCTTAAATTCCTGATTGTAAATAATTTGTTTCCAACCTCTCTTTAAGCGCTGATTTCATATTACTCTACTTCATTCAATTTCTGTTCCAGAAAAAGAGGTCTTCTTTCTGTTCCTCAAATACGACATTCTATTTTCTTCGTCCATACCTTGAGGCTGCTCTCTGTATCTTGAAATCTCTAATTTCCTTCAAAGCTTAGCTCAAGTGCCACTCCCTGTAGGCTTTTATTTTTCTGTCTTTTTACTACTCTTCCCCCCAACACAAAAAATTTTTTTAATTCACTTTGCATGTGTGTATGTGTACACATGACATATATACATATACACACAAATGTACAATTTTGTACAAAGTAAATACAAAGGCACCTTTGTCTTAAGTCATTTATTCCCAAATGAGTTAACCATATATGTGTGTGTGTGTGTATATAGATAGATAGATAGATAGATAGATAGATAGATAGATAGATAGATATAGATATAGATAGATATATGTTTATGTGTATCTAAATACAGACATGTACATACACATACCTACACATATACATGCATACATATATACTTATATGTATGGCACAGTGAATAGAGTGTTGGTCTTGGAGTGAAGAAGACTCTACTTCCTGAGTTCAACTCTGGTCTCAGATACTTACTAGCTATGTGACCCTGGGTGAGTCTTTTAACCCTGTTTACTTCTATCTGTAAAAATGAACTGGAGAAGAAAATGGCAAAGCCCTCCAAGAGTTGGACATGACTGAAAACTGACTGAACAATAACTTATAATTACATGTATACTAATACATATGTGTGTATATTTAATTCATTTGTGTATGTTTTAGAGAAAAAGGAGAGTTCATGGACTGCTTTTTTTTTTTAATATTCCCTTAAGGCTAATACATGTACAATGTTTTTCATAAATACATGTTGAATTGAATTGTAGAGCCAACATGTTACAGTGGAAAGAATGATAGCTTTTGAATCATAGAACTAAGTTTCAAATCTCACCTTTCCTACTGGCTACCTGTGTCAACTTTGGCAAAATGCATGACTTCTTGGACCTCAGTTTGCTCATCTGTAAAATGACACAATTAGAATAGGTAGCGTAGGCTTACGGAAAAGAAAAACAGTTGAATTTGTTTCTTGTGTTTTGAGTTACTGTGGGAAGGCATAATTTAGACCTGAGCTACTTGAAGACTGAATGCCTATAAAATGACCAATACTTTTGGAAGACTTTCATTTATGCAGAATTTCATAAAAGCAGCACATTGACTCCAAAATTTTTTTCATTATAATGGAAACTCAGTTTCATAGCTGTGCATCTTCTGTTTTTATTCACTGAGGAAGTAATTTTTCATGTGAAAAATTTCCATGTGCATGTTGTGTTAGTTTCATACTGCCAGCTAAAAACTAGAATTTTTTCAGTGCATTGAGGACAACACTCAAACCCTGAAGAAAAAGAGGAAGGAGAATCAATCCATCGTATTCACCATGATGTAAATGGATTGTGCTAAATAATTTATTCATACCACATATTGTAGGAACATAAAATATAAGTACTAATTATTAGACTCCTTGTGGTTTGAGGAACTTCTTGGTAATTCTTGCATTGCCAGAGAAACTTGTCTTTATTCTCAAACTAACTACTCAGTAAAAAAGGAAGGGGAATGAGGTCATAAATAAAATTAGAGCTGGAAGTTTGCCAATTAGTCAGAAACCTCTTCAGTCTAAATTTAGATACTTAAGAAGGAAGAATGAATTTTAAAAGTATGACTTAGCTAGAGGGTTTGGCAAATCCAGAGATCTAAAGAAAATAGAAGTTCAATTCATAAATAGCCACTCCAGAGAATGTTAGGTGCAGACATAAAAGCATTTCTAATAGCCCTGGAGAATTTTTGGCTCAGAACTCATTCAATAGCATGTTCCCTTAGAAAGAGAGATAACTAGATATTAAGGAATAGGGTTTCTTTTTTACTGCTTCTTTTTTTAAATAGGGTGAGTGCAATAGATAAAAACTGGCACAAGATGCATGCAAAGTGAATGAAGAGTGCAGCTATTTTGGTGAACGGCATTTACCAAACGCTAGTATAGATCATTTATCTATGTCATTTAAACATCTGTAATGGTACGCTTTAAAAGGTGCATTTATGTTTAATTTTAATATTACATGGTAATTTGATGTATAACCTTCTCTCTTTCCAAAGAGTTTAATGGCATTCAAAGTAAGGAATGCTGTGTGCTGCCTTGAGGAACCTAGATCCCAAAGATCTTATTGAATAATTAACCACAGGTATGCTACTAACCATTCAGTGCCTTAGCTTCCTCAACTATAAAAGAAATACTGAAGAGGAACAAAACTACTAAGTCACATTTATACAATGCTTTAAGACTCATACAGTTCTTTCCTCCAAAGAACCTCTAGAGTTAAGGCAATATTACCATTATTACCTTCAACATGAGGCTCAGAAAGATTATATGACTTGTCAAGGGTCGTGGTTAGTACATGTTAAAGTGTAGGCTCTAACTCTAAGACTGGTATTCTTTTGACAATAACAAAATATCTCTCCTATATATGTGAGGAGAGGGAGTATTAGGACAAAATATAGTGGAGATAAAGTATTTTTAATGCTTAGAAGGAAATTATGAAAAAGTTCAACTCTCTAAATTTGGGGGAATCCAATTTATCATCGCTTATTATAAGCTTTCCAAGTACTCAGAACAGGCTAATTACTATAGTCATCTCATTTTTATTTCAGTGTTTTGGTTCTTAATCTGAATATTACAGATTCTTGTAAATGCAATTGACAGTCATTTAAGAGAATAGTTGAAAAAGTGGGTGATGGATACTTGTCTAGAAAATGGTATGTTGTTGAAGGGACAAGCTATAGAGGTTATCCATCATTATTTTCCCGTCAATTTCTCTTTCTTTCTCTCTCTTTCTTTTTTCTTTCTTCTTTCACTTCTTCCTTCCTCCTTCCCCCTCTTCCTTCATTCCTGGCTTTCTTCCTTCTGCCCTATCTCCTTTCCTTCTTCCCTCTCTTCCTTTCAGATCTTAGAAAAACATTCCAGATGTACAATAAATTTGATAGAGAATTGAAAAGAGATCACATTTGTTGACTTTGGGACATAGTAAAGTTTTTTGATGAACCCATCCTTCACCCTAAAAAAATAAAAGCTTGTACACACTTCCCTGATGGTGTCTGGCCTTAGTGGGAAAGAGATCATATTCTGGAAGTGATTGCATTGTTGATGAGATGTTATTTATACATCTACCTCCCAGCAATCCCAAATGTCTCATTTGGTTCTGTCCTGTAAAATCACCTCACCACAGTCTCATCAACTCTCTTGTAGTTCCTACTCCAACACTTCAGGTAATGCTTTTCCACTTAGCTGCATATGCTATCAACTTGAACTGTCTTCTGTTATTGTTTTAGATACCAAACTGCTGCCATTCTTTTTGTAAAGCTGACCTAGAAGAGCAGTCAAGATGGCGCAGTAGGAGGAAGCACACCTAGCCATCTTCCTCCAACCTCAATTATTCCTACAAAATTCTAGGAAGAGAAACAGACTGAGTTTAAAGGAGAATCAAGAGTATGCCACTTTTTTTATAGCCTAAAGTCACACTTTTGACCCAAAGATAAGTAATCAAAGCAGGAAATTGTGGGACACGAGTGAGTTCAGACTTGGGCAAAAGAACAGGACCATAGTTCTATTGCTCACACTCCAGACTGGGCACTGCAGAATCAGCCCCAGCTCACAACTGTCAAAACATGGCCTCAGAACTACTCCTCTGACCCAGAAAGATAATTATATACTCAATTTCTGGTCAAAAGACTAGGCTACAGCACTGTCATTCTAACTATAGAAAGGGAGTTGCAGATTTGCATTGGAATTCAAAGCAAAACATGTAGGAATAAGACCTCAGATAAGACCATACTATACAGTCCTATGAGAAACATATAGAGTCTGGGCCTAATACAAAATCCCAATCCAAGAAATAAGGTGGAAGCCATAAGTAAACTTAAAAAAAAATAAAAAACAAAACTAAAGAGGATAATGTCATGGATACCCAAGACACAAACCCATAAGAGGAGAATAATTTTTAAATCTCTACAAGAAAAACCTTAAGAAAGCACAGCTTGACCATAAGAGCAGCAAGAATTCTTAGATTGAATGAATGAATTGAGAGAATGAATGAGTAAATGAATCAAAATTTTAAATAAAATACTAGTAAAGAGGCTACAAGTGCTAAAAATGTCATTAAAATGAGAGTAATGGAGGAAAAAAATACAAAAAAAATAATTTAAAGCTTTAGGAGGAAAGACTTGGAAAAGGAAGGGATAGTTAGCACAAAAGCTACAAAACCTTGTCCTTGAAAACTGGGAGAGGGATGGGGATGAAGGGTTTACAAGGAAAGAAAGAAATGTCAAGAAACTGTGTTGGCTAACTTCATGAAGGAGAGAGAAGAGGGACAGTGGGAAGAAGCTGATTATATCAAGCATAAAGCATTAGTGCTGAGCAGACTCCTGTTCAAATAACGCTTTCTTCTGTTTAAAAAAGGAGGTAAGAAGCAAAGAGAGGGGAAGTATAAGAATGGAATGGAAGCAAATATCTGATTGATGAGCATAATTAAATATGAATGAAATGGACTCACCCATTAAGCAGAAGATAGTTGAAGGGATTAGAACTTAGAATAAAACAATATTTTTCGTGGTTATCAGAAACACAAAGCATCACAAATTCCTGCAAAGTTAAAAATGAAAGCACAGAGAAAAATATATCATACCTCTGTTAAACTTTAAAAAGTAAGAAGGTAGTCATAATCGCAGACAAGAAACAATAAAATAGATTATTTGAAATATAAAGGAAACTACGTTGTTTTAAATTTTATTTATTTATTTTAAGTTTTCAACATTTGCGTTTATAAAATTTTGAGTTCTAAATTTTCCTCCTTCTTTCTACTCCTCCTGTCTTAGATGGCATGCGGTCTGATGTAGGTTGTACATGTATTATCGTATTAAACATATTTTGACATTAGTCATGTTACGGAAGAAGAATCAGAACAAAGGGGAAAAACCAAAAGAAAGAAAAAAAAGCCCAAAGAAATAACAAAAAGAAGAGAAAATAGTATGCTTTGATCTGCATTCAAACACCATAGTTCTTTCTATGGATTATAACACTAATCACAGCAGCACACACTGCTGCTGTGAATAATTTCAAGGGTCTAATCTCATAGTATAATGAACTCTCAATTTATTCCGCAATAAACTAAGCATTGTTCAATAAAGTAAAACATAGCATTCATAGCAACGTCCTTAGTCGATACCAAGTGTCCAAGTAAAGTCCACACCATCCACCCCTAAGCGACAATAAGAACAATCTTTTTAATCAATACCAAGTGTTCAAGTAAAGTCCTCTTCCATCTAAACTCAAAGTTGATTTCCAAGTCCAATGGCTTTTCCTCTGTGGGCTAACCACTCCTGACTCTCTTGCCTGAATTCCTATGTAGGCAGTTCTCTGCTCCAGTTCTGTGTCTCAGCTCAGGGAGACTGCTTCACTCCACAGTGTCTGCCTCTAGGAAAACAAAGCTCATCAGTAGTGACACACACCACCAACACTGTCATCTCAATTCACTTCCAAAGTCCAGAGGCTCTGTGTTAACAGCTCAGTTCACTTTAACAGCTTTCAAAGGGGGCTAAGTCTCATGGGCCTAGTTCTGCCTTACAGCTCTATTTGCTTTCCAAGTCTGGAGGCTCCTTCAGCAAGTCTTTGCCATCACAGGTCTCCTCCTCTGCTTGGAGGTCTCCTCCCAGGCTCAGAGGTTTAATATTGGCTCACCCCTTCCAGGCTGGCTCTCTTCAGGTCTGCTTTCTCAATACCAGCTCTCTTTATATACAGTTCTACTCAGTATTTGATTAGCTAGAGCCCACATGCACACATTTGATTGGTTAAAACTCAATCCAGAAAAACAGCACAGATCCTACTTTGTTTACTGCTATATGGATGTGGGTAGCATTTTCCATAGTGAGTCTTTTGGAGATGTCTTAGATCATTGCATTACTCAGAAGAGCTAAGTCTAACAAGGTTGGTTCATCACACAAGTGAAAACTACATCATGATGAAAGATAGCAGAGTCAGTGAATTTCAATATTTATAATAGAGTCACTTCATTGCCCAGGATCTTAATCCTAAATGGCTGGATTAAAGAGCAATTAGAAAAAAATAGATAATTTCGCTAAAATAATGACAGCTGTGAGACCGCATACAGAAATGTTATCTGTAAACATTTTCAAACATAAAAGAGAAAGAGTAGATCAAAAAACTGCAACAATGGCAAAAGAACACATGCTACCCAATTTCTTCTATAATACAAGTAGTGTTTTGATAATCCAGAGCTTAGTTCAGTGCTTGGTACATAGAAGGTGCTTACTACATATGTATTAACTGATTAAACCGGTGAGTCAAAACATAGAAAAAAGACAATAAGTTAAAATCTCTAATGAATATTTAAAATTTTAAATAGAACATTAGGAAAGAGGCCACATCAATGTATCACCAAAAAAAGTATATACTTCAATGGGAAAGAATATTTCATTTAATTTTAGAAAAACTACAAAAATTGATACTATTGCTTAACTAAAATCAAATGATTTTAACTAAAAACATCACTACAAATATATTATAAATATAATTGTTTAAGAACACAAAATCATATAATTATGTCAGTAGATGGAGAAATTTTTTTTTGACAAAATACAACTCCCATTTCTATTAAAAATAATAGAAAACATGGGAATAAATTGTCATTTCCTTAAATTGATATGTCATTTGTTTTCAAAAAAAGAGCTGGCATTCTATGTAATGGGAATAAAGCAGAGTCTTTTCTATTACTATTGTTTCTTAGAGTGCTAGAAATCCTAGTTATAGTTAGAAGACAAGAAAGAGAAATTTATGGAATTGACAGATTAAATGAAATAATTATTGCTTTTTACAAATGGTATATAAAAAGAAACTTAAAAAGTTAATCAAAAAATTAAGTGAAACAATAATTTTAGTGAAGTTGAAAAGAATAAAACAATTCCACATAAATCACCAGAACTTCTCTATAGGACTAACAAAACCTAATAGGAAGAGATGGAAAGAGAAATTACATTTAAAATAACTATAGAATGTGTAAAGTACTTGGGAGTCTACCTGTCAAGATACATTCAGGAAATGTACAAATACAACTGAAAAACACTTTGTGGAAATAAAAACAGACCTAAATAATTAGATCAATATTAATTTTGCATCAGCTAGCTGAGACAACGTAACAACAATGACAATTACGACCGAAATTAAATTACTTTGTGCCATAACAAACTACCAAAAGTTTCTTTATAGAATTAAATAGAAAAAAAAAGATAATGAATTAATCTAGAAAAATAAAAGGTCATGAATGACAAGGGGAATAATAAAAAAATAAAAATTAAGATGGTTTAGCTGTTCAAACATACTAAAAAAGCAGTAATAATTAAAATAATTTGATACAGTTTAAAAAATAGCTATGCCAGTTGGTGGAACAGATTAGGTACATAACACACTAAAACAAATAAACTTACTAGACCAGAGAAAATAGTGACTTGGGTAGTGACTCACTTTCTGACAAAATCTACTTAGGCAACTGAAAAGAAATCTACAGAAATTAGGTTTATATTAAAAATGTACAAAATATACCAAGACTGCCTCCACATGATACATGATATAAATATAAAATATTATATCATAAATAATTTAGAGAACAAGGAAGAAATTAACAGAGGTCAATTCATAACTAATAAAGGATTTAAGGATGACATAAGGCAATACAGATAATTTTGATTACAAATTTGATTTTCTTTTTGTTTTAAGGTAGTATCATTATTTTTATTATATTAGCACAGTCCAATTGGGAGCAATCATTCTCTCTGCTCTTATCTAAACATTTTTCCATTAAAAGAATATTTTAAACCATTATTTACACCGGAGTTTGGATCATAAATTTTAAGAAAATGTACAAATCTAATGTGGCTGAGATAGGAAAACAAATTTTGCAGCAATTTTTTGTTTTATAGGAATAAGAGCTCTTCCTTAGTTCTTCCAATATTTGTAATTTCTTAGTCATTTTCCTTTTTTAAAAAATAAATGAATGTCTATGTATATATAACATGCATATGTAAACATAAATATAACATGCATATACATATAAATACATGTATATACATATGTACATGTATGTATAAATATGTGTGTATAATATCACAAAAAGAATAGTGAGTGGAACCATAGCAGAATGCATTAACATACCTCACAGTTGATTTTACCTTGCTTCCACAACTAGAAGCTTCAAAGGAGGGAAAGCACCGAAATAACATCACTATGGTTGGTGGAAACTGATTTGGGAATAAGGTGGTTGGAAAGTGGGAGTGAAGAGAAGCACAGGTGAAATCTTCCTGCCTGAAACATGAGGCCAAGTGAAAACAATCAGCCCCAAAGAAGAGATGCTGGGGATGAAAGGGTTAAAACCTTCAGGGTAGTCTGTCTTTCTATCAGACTATCTGGAAAGGATTTCCTGAAGATAGATAGTATTAGCAAGTGAGAAATTAAGGAAACTGATATTTTTTAATTAGAATATCATATTAATTCACCAAAATACATTAGTATGGAAAAGTACTTTTGAAAACACCAAGGTAATATTATTCACTTTAACAAAAGATGTTCTCATAAATACAGTTCTGCATAGAATGTTTAAAAAGTTTGAATTCTCTAAAACAATGCAGGTTAAAAAGCTTTCAATTTAGACTTAAATTTCTATTTTTCTTGAACTATTTCCTTATTGTCTCATATTTAAGACTATATCCCAGTGTTAAGCATATTTTTTTTGGTTATTTAGAAGAGTCTAAACTCTATATACACAAGATGTTAATATCTTTTTTAAAAAACATTACAACTCCTCACAACATTTTTCAATAACATGGAATTTTAATCAAAAGATATAAAATTGATATTTAAATCTTCATAAAACAAAACACTTGCTTTAAAGAACTAAAACCGTCTTATTGAATCCCTTGAGTTCAATGAATTGGTTTCCCAATTAATCAGTGATTAATATCTTTTAAAATCCTCCCCCATATTGTCACCATTTAATTATTTTATTTGCTGTGTATAACCACTCTTGTACCCTTTCAAGTCCATTTCCCTTGATATCATTTGAATTGTATTTGATCTGCATATGTAAATGATAGATTGATGTACATATCATTTTATTGTTTGCAAAGTGTTTTACTGTATCTCCACTGACTCTCATTTCCCTTAGGTGGTTTCTATTATCATATTTATTTAATAGGGGGAAAACTAAGACTCAAAGAGATTAATAAATTTACCTGAGACTCATAACTAACATGTATCAGTTGTTTTTACAGGTCACTTCTCTAAACTACCAAGTGTAGCACCTTAAAGCATGTGATTTGCACAAGCTCTTCAATAGAAATTTCACTCTCCTTCAACCTGTAGCATTTTAAACATTCCTTCCTTCATTCCTTTGTTCCTTCCTTTTTTCTTTTCTCTTTCTCTATCAAAATATGAGTAGAAAAGTATATTTGAGGTGGGGTTTAACATTGTTGATTGAACTTTAAACATCTTTTACCCAACATTATCATGTCATAGATAAATTTAAAGTTTGACAAAGGTTATATTTTTTTCAGATGACGGATAATATATTCTTATTTTTCTTAAAGCATAAGGAGATGATAAGTAGTGAAGATGTTCTCAATAATGACACTTCACAGATGTAATAACATTCAAAGCAAACTTATACTAATATACAGTGTGTGGCAGTAAGAGCCACAAATGTTTACCAGGAGGAATAACTTCTTTGGCAATCTTCTACACTTTGTGTTTTCAGCAAATTGCCTAACTTTTATAGATTTCTAAAAGTGAAAGAGCTCATGATAGTAAACCTTCAAATGTAATTTCCAATGACATTAAAAGTGATTATGTTTTTTTGTTTATTTTTAGTTAATTTAATTTTTAATTTATGAAATCAAATATTTTTATAACAGTGTAATAAAAAAGATAATTGCATCTGAAACTGTAAATCCATTATGTACAATTTGCTATTCCCTTTAAATATATAATAAAGTTTGTGAGGTGAAATTTGTTGAGGTGCAGAATGAGGTGACAGTTGAGATGAAAGTTTTTGAGACCTAGTAAGTTTTCTGACAGAGCCGTCTCAGGACTTGTTGTTTCTTGATTCAGTTGAGTCAGAGTTGTCCTAGAGGTGTCCTCACTTCACTGAGGCCAAACCTCAGCCCTGGAGGTCTTTTTCTGATGTCCTCTAAAGTTGTTTTAGGAGGACAACTGCTTTACTCCTTTATTTTTGCTCCTCCATGTTCATTTTGTGGTGATTTTCTGTTTGTGAAGGAAATCTGGAGAGACTGGAAATTTTTCACCTGCTCCACCATCTTCCCAGAATTAAATTTGCTGGTTGTTCACATTGATGACATATTCTTTGCAAAGAGCTGAAGGATTAACATCATTGGGCAGATTGAGAGAATTTTATGATACTTGAATCATGCTGCACAAAGAGTCAAAAAGAATTTTACAAAGGCATAATTCTGTTCTAGTGTGTGAAAATGGCATCAGTAATCCAAACAGACTTTTTGATATCTAGTTTCTTTGATTTTGTGATATTCCTGGGAATGCTTTCATTTTTAAGAAAGATAAAGTATAGTTAAATGCCTCTATTCTAAATAAAATATTCATTCTAAAATAGAACATTCATTAAATAAAATGTGACTTTATTAATTTCAGTGATAGCTGCAGTTTCACTCTACTTTTCCATTATGTGTAACAGTTCCAAATTTATATCCTTCTCAAAAGTAAATAGTTTGTATTTTCTTTAACTGTAAAAGAATGATATCACTTCACGAAATATTTTTTAAAAGAGATAATTCATGTTTTTGTGGTTAGAGCAGCAAATTGACATTGACCTTAAGGAGAATGTGTTAGAACTTGGTCTATCCCCATGTTCCAAAAAGCGTTTATAGACATTATCACGTTTTCCAGTGCAATATCTTGCAAAGAGAAAAGTAATGTTATAGATTACATATTGAGAGCAAGAGAACACCTTAAAGGCCATTTAATTCCCTCCTTTTACAAATGAGGAAACAGGGACTCAGAAGAGTTAAGTTACTAAACCAACATCAGTAAGAAAAGGCAGAGCTGAGATATTAACTATGGTCCCTGAAATACAAGTCTTGAATTCTTTAAAAGTACCATGCTGACTCAAAATAGAACCCAAGGTAAAACTTTTTATTACCTATTTAAAACCAGAGAAGCTGGACAAGTTGAATATAGTTTGGGCAATTTAGACTGAACCATAATAGCATAAAATGAATCCCTACTTTCCCATCAGAGAAACAATAACTCCGAATACCTTTTGACTGCTGCAATCATGGTCTCCTGAGAGCCCTATACTACTAGTTCTTTCACTTCTCTAATAGTTACCTTGAAGATTTCCCACATGTCACTTATGAATCTGTGAGTCATTCAGTCCTGGTTTCCAAATTACTGATCCTACACATTGGACCACATACTAGTCTCACCTTGTTATGTTTAATCCCTCATGGATAGACTTTTGCTCAGGGCTTGGTAGCCATCAACTGATATATTAGACCAACTGATCCTGAGTGAAGAATTAGTATTTTGGGAGTAGTAAATGTTTTGTGCAATAGTATTATCATTATGTTTTCTATTGCACCAGATGAAGGTATATGTGGATAACCACTAGGTGGTACTGTGAGAGTATCCAATCATCTGGGTTATTTCTATAAAAGTATCAGTCAATCACCCACTGGCCCTACCAATCTACTGGCAATCAATCATTCAATGGTCCTACACTTTATATCACGTCTCTCAAATGATCTAGAAGTATACACATCATCCTCATTTCTCTATGTCCATTAGCTATATATTTCATTTCTAGGATGTGATTCCCAATTATTCAATACCGTTATGCATCATTAGAAGAAAAATTAAATTATATTAATAGAAGCACATCAAAATAGTATGAATAAGAGTTGGGACCGACTATCATTTGACTATTAAAATAAACACAAGACATTATTTCTCATGCCAAGCTATCTAGTTTCATCCAACTTGGAAATAAGAGAATGTGAATAAATTCAGAATTTTTGAGACATCATCACCATAGGAAATGCAGCATGCATAGAATATGAGAATTTCTTTAGTTCGTTCATAAGAACTCTATTCACTGTGGTTTCTGATCCAGTCTAAATGCTACCATGGCATGCAGTGTCGTGCCTATTGTCTCCTGAGTTGGTTTATTCTTTAAAATACCTTCCAGGATTTTATTCCTGTATGTACATGCTGTTCAAATCAAAAAATGAATTTTTGAATATAAAAGTCATAGCACATGTTGGCTCCATGATGACAACCATACTCCTTGTTCCTCATATTCATCTTCAAAAATGCCTATACTGAGTGAATTCTGGGAAGATGATGGAAAGAATGATGCCCTAGGAATAGTTCTCCCCTTCATCACAATAAATAATACAAAAGCCCCCCAAATACTCAGTAATGTCAGACTTGTTAGTGAAAAATCCTACTACAAGGACATTCTTAAAGAAAGAAAGCAACAAAAATCATCATTAAAATATTAACTCACCTAATCACATCCTTGGGTATTTCATTTCAGCTTTAATAAACTCAATGTGATCTTATCCCATTATCTGGTTTGGGGCAGCTCTATGATTCCCATGATTGTTTTAATTTTAGGCACTGACTATAAGAATTATTTCCCTTTTCCATCTCCTGGGGTTAAGAAGGAAGTAGTGAATCCCAGTTAGGGCAACTTGATGACCCTGTACTTCTAGAACATCTTTCCTGAGGCTTTATCCCTTTCTTCCTGCCAAAATGTTTGTCTACAGAAGTATAACAATCCCAATGACCTTTGCAATTTAAGTTTTTATAGTTTATACGCCCTTCACAGTTAACTTATCATTATTATCCTGAGTGGAACCTTGGTCGTAGTGTAGAATGAGGCCTATGAATCAACCCTTCTATGAGTGAGACAAAAAGGAAAAGGAAATCATATGGAGGAAAAATTGATCACTGAGCAGAAGATAATAGAAGAAGAAATAGAGCATAAGTGTAGCCTTAGTCACAACTCTTTAATACTGTGCAAAAGGAAACAGTCAATGAAAGAAATGTGATAAAGATGGACAAGAAACCCATGTGCAATTGCATTATATTGCTCTCAGGATTGTCTTTTGGATTATCTCCAACCTAACTCAATCACTTGGAAACAGCTTAGGGACTCTCAGTTATAGAAGAGAAGTTGAATTTTAGGAGATTTGGAGTGATAAAAGAGGAGAATAAGACCAATTACAGGGATTATTAAGAGTCTCTTTACAAGAATTCTCCTGTTGGTCAACCTCCAATTTTGAGAGACAAAAAGACTTCAGTTAAGAATGGTCTATAACAGAACAGAGAAAATAAATCAAGAATTAGGGAGATGCAAAATAGTGTTGATTTATAGACAGGAAAGGAGAAAGATATTTTTGTTGTTTTTAAAAAGACACCATTTAACAAATCAGCAAAAGGAATGAAACAGACAAAAGTGTATCATAGAGTAGAAATGAATAAACATTCATCCATTTTCTTAAAGAATAATCTTTACTTTCAAACAACAAAATGAACCAAAATTCAATAAGGGAGGTGAAGATATCAAAGTAATTGTCACATGGTCTTATAAAATTAGAGGGATGTATCCAAGACCCTCGGTAGATAAACTAATTAGTTAAAGTAGTAAAGTAATAAGGACAGAGATTAGAACTCTTAAGAAATATGTTGGTAAATCTAATCAAAGACAGAGATTTTGGGAAAACAGAGAAATAACCATTCTCTATAATAAAAAAATCTGACAAAAGAGCCTCAAAATTATAATTTTAAGAGATAAAAGAAGTAGGAAAAATAACAAAGCAAAATGAACAAGCAATAAAATTATGAGAACATGTAACACCACAAAATAACAATGCTATTTAAAGATGGTATTACAAAGACAACTTAAGCATTATACTTCTTACAGAAAAGTAACACTAAGCAGAGAACATAAATACTATATTTCAAGTAATCACAAACAAATATTTCCCAGAAATATTAGAAACAGATGGCAAAGTATAAACTGTGAATATCCAGAGAACACATACAGAAAGAATCTCCAAGTTTAACTCGCCAAGAAATATCAGACTCAAGCTTCAGAGCTGCAACATCAAGCAGCACATTTTTTAAAGAAATAAGAAGAAAGAAAATTCTTCATATTTGAAGAGAGAACTAATCAGAATAACAAAGTTAACTACAAAAGGAACTGAAATCATGATGTTAGGTAATACAATAAAAAATTGTGGAATTCAATTTTTGTACAATGATGGCAAAATGTAAATGAAAAATCACTTTTTTTAAAAGTCAAACTCAGTATATTTGAGAAAGCAATCAATATCCTTGAGAACACATTATATAAAATATTTTTACCCCATCAAGGCAAATGGACCAATAGAATATTGAACACTGAGTCAATTGTCATCAGTGCATTGGACTTATTACCTACTTTTTTTCTTTGTCATACTCTATGACATAAGAAAATTGAAATTGCTATAATCTAAAGAGAAATACATCAATAAAATATTTTTGCCCACATTATTCAGATGACCTCCCTGCAACATCTGGCTTTTTATGGGTGAAAACCAGATAAATTAATTTCATAATGACATATAGGTGGTGCTAGTAGAAATAATGCCTATGTTTAATAAACACCATTAAAATCATTAATCTGTGAATAATTTATTTTATTGGTATTATTCGTAAATTTTGTTCCTGTTGTTCAGTCATTTCATTTCTGTCCCAATCTTTATAAAGGTTTGCAGTTTTCTTGGCAAAGATATTGGAGTGGTTTGCCATTTTCTTCTCTAGCTTGTTTTACAAATGAAGTAAGTGAGGCAAACAGTGTTAAGTGCCTTGCCCAAGGACATACAGCTAGGAAGTGTCTGACATCAGATTGGAATTCAGGTCATTCTGACTCCAGACCCAGCATTCTATCTACCTAAGTTCCCTAAATTTAGATTAAACCCCTTCAGAACTGTACCTATCTTGTTTCTTTCATATTCTAATTAGGCACTTCCCTTACCAATCATATCCCAGGCTACTTATATAAATAATCTTCATTTCACTGAATTAAAAAAAAAAATTGGAGACTTTGCAAATTCTATTTCAGACTTCCCAAAATACATTCCCAGTTCCTAGTTCCCTCCTTCCTCCTGTCATTGTGAATATCTATCCCCATTATCCACAACAGAGATTAGGAACTTAATTGAGTACTTTAGTTAAAACTATATTGTTAGTCTTTTGTTTGGTGGCTGATTCATTGCTCAAAGGTCTTTGGTATCATTGAAGTTATTTGGGAATTGAAGAACTAAACTTTGAACTTTGTAGTTGGTGAATGTTGTTAGGGCATAGAAATTACATATTCATAATGTCATAAAACTTTTTTGTGGTTTCTAATTTAATTTTAAAATTATAGGCAACACCAGCTTTCTAACCTCCCCCTGTTCCTGCTGCCATTCTAGAGCTGCCATGGGCAAAACAATGGGAAGAAAATGGTATTTTTAGAGAACCTGTCATTTCAGAATTTAAGGAAACAAAGAATCTGTGAATAGGAAAGACACCTTAAGAGGGTTTTCTGAACAGAATTGTCTGTTTATCCAAGAACCTTTTATGTTCCCTCCTCTCTCCTTCAAAAATATGCATTCCTTCTTTGCCTGACTTGTTTCACCTTGGTAATGGGCCTAGAGAAAAGGGAGGGAAAGTTAGCTGATTTCAGAGACATGAAGCATTTGGCAGGATAATGTTAGGACTGAGGGTGTTGCCATCGTGATATGACTCAAAGCAAAATAAAAGCATTCTGCAATCAAAATCCCAATGATTTCCACCTGAGGAAAGGGATGGAGCTGAGAAAACTGATATAAAAACAAGTGAGAGTGAATCAAAAACAAATTTTACCCATTTAAATAATGTTACTGTACTAGGAAACTCTTCCACCAGGGTGGAAGGAAGCTGATTTTTTTCCCCATTTTTCCTCCTATATTTCATAACCTATTGTTCCCAGAACTTTTAACTAACGTTTCTTCTACCACCACATTTCAGACATATCATAGAATGAGTTAGTTTTTCTGATTAGATCATAACTAGGATTTGCCGAACTATTTTTTAGGGGGGAGGATGAATTTAAGATTCGCAGTAGCTGACTTCAAAAAGAATTCTTGAATGAACACATTATAAATTTAAGGGCTGTATTATCAGGAATTGAACTGAGTTGGAGTTTTTCATATAGTCATATATTGTTGTTTGTCCTTCATTCTTGAAGAGGACCATGACATCAGGAAGGTGATGCCATGACATGCAAGCAAATTGCATTTAAGTGAGGGAGGGTTGTGCAATGTTATCAGCCTGACTTTTTCATCCAAAGCCATCCAAGTCCAGTGGCCAGATAGAGAACAGGATGACTGGAGATGGCCCTGGATGCAGTGAGAGACCTTGGCCTTTTTAAGCTAAGGTCTTTAACAAGTCTTGGTTTGACTGAGGCAATACCTCATTCAGTGATTAAGGCTAAGTAAGAAATGAGGCACAGAATGGCTTCTTTTAGATCTGGGAGGGGGAAACCTTCAGGTTTTCTGGTTAAAACAGAAAGAGTTGCCATCTACATTCATACTGAGCCAATTTGAGTCTAAACAATGACCAAGTGGGGCTTGACCTGGAACTGATTGTTAGACAGTTAATGAGAGCCAGAGTGATTTAGGTTGAAGGCATGATCCTTAAGGAAAAAAAAAAAAACTCTAGCCCATAAATTCCCAGATATCTTGCAAAGTTTCAACTATCATCTTGACAGAACACGCACAGGAAAGGGTATGATACCCTATGTGGTCAGAGGGAAGGAAAAAAGAAAAGGAGAGAGAGGGAAGAAAGAAAGAAAGAAAGAAAGAAAGAAAGAAAGAAAGAAAGAAAGAAAGAAAGAAAGAAAGAAAGAAAGAAAGAAAGAAAGAAAGAAAGAGAGAGAAAGAAAGAAAGAGAAAGAAAGAAAGAAAGAAAGAAAGAAAGAAAGAAAGAAAGAAAGAAAGAAAGAGAGAAAGAAAGAAAGAGAGAGAGAGAGAAAGAAAGAAAGGAAGGAAGGAAGGAAGGAAGGAAGGAAGGAAGGAAGGAAGAAAGAAAGAAAGAAGGAAAGAAAGAAGGAAAGAAAGAAGGAAAGAAAGAAAGGAAAGAAGGAAGGAAGAAAGAACGAAAGAAAGAACGAAAGAAAGAACGAAAGAGAAAGAAAGAAAGAAAGAAGGAGGAAGAAGGAAGAAAGAAAAAAGGAAGGAAGGAAGAAGAAAGGAGGAAGGAAGAAGAAAGGAAGAAAGAAAGGAAGGAAGGAAGGAAGAGGGAAAGAAGGAAAGAAAGAGGGAAAGAAGCAAAAAAGGAAAAAAAGAAAGAAGTTGTAATGAGGAGAAGTAGGAGCTACCTATGGGGAACCCACCTGGAACTGGCCATTTGGGGAACATAGTCATATATATATATATGTATATATATATATATATATATATAGAGAGAGAGAGAGAGAGAGAGATCTATATAGATATATATACATATATATACACACACATATATACATACACATATATAGATATTTTATGTATATATATATTTTATATAAACATATATAAACAAACATACAATCACTAAAAATGAGATAAATGCTAATTAAACATTCTCTGAGGTTTTAATGAAAATCTGTTAGATTGGCAAAGATGACAAAAAGGAAACATCATAGTTGTTGGAGGTAGATATAGAAAAATAGCCAAAGCAATGCACCATCGATGGAATTATGAATTGTTCTAGACATTTGAGAAAATAATTTAGAACTTTGCATTAAAAGTCACTAAACTGTGCATACCCTTTAACCTAGTCAAGTATTTTTAGTCCCAAACCCCCAAAAGGTCAAAGAAAGAGGAAAAAGATTCACATATAAAAATTTGTATAGCAACATTTTATTATAGCAAAAAACTATAAAGTAAGGAGATGCCCATCCATTGTGTAAGTGGCTAAACAATTTGTGGCATATTAATATAATAGATTGTTTTTGCTCCATAAGAAATGAAAAGAAATAGGTTGAGAGAAACCTGGAAAGATGTGTATAAAATACTGTAGGGTGAAATAGAGTCAGGATCAAAATACCGCTATTTTCTATGATATCTGACTGGGAAAGATCCTTTCTCCCTGGTCAATTCCTTGGAAAAATAATAAAACTATTTCTTTACCATATCTTGAGATTTCAAATCACAATTTGGACACTCCTTAGAAAGATATTCAAATTCTTCTTTATCTAGTTCCAAACAACTTTCATATCATCTCATAGGATTATCCCTTACACACTCTACACTCCAAACAAACCATACTTCTCAGCATTTCCCCTACTCATTTTTTTTTCTTCTGTCTCTTCATTCTTGCCCATCACGTTCCCTAAGCTTAGAACACCCTTCTTCCTGTACCTACCTCTTGATATTTTACTCATATTCCATGTCCTACCTCAAATCCCTCTTCATGGTGTAAACCTTATCTAATCCTCTCAACTAGAATTCCCTTTCACCAAACCCCCAGGCACTTCAGCTCCAAGTATTCACTTAATCCAAGTGTATTGTATTTATGTGTTCACATTATCTCCATTCAACTGTAAACTCCTTGAGGAGAAAGAACATGTTTTAAATTCACATTTGTATCTCCTGGAACAGTACCTTGCCTGGAGTACACAAAAATGTTGGTTGAATAATTGTTTAATCCTCTCGGGTCCCTCATGAGCAAATATACTACTTCAGCTATAGAATTTAGCAAATAAATCTACGCAGACAGTTGA
The DNA here is from genome assembly GCF_028372415.1 of Notamacropus eugenii. Lineage (NCBI taxonomy): Eukaryota > Metazoa > Chordata > Mammalia > Diprotodontia > Macropodidae > Notamacropus > Notamacropus eugenii. Next base: position 402,885,399 of record NC_092876.1, read on the forward strand.
ATTTAGGTGGTAATAACTAAGCTCAAATCTTGGGTTGGTGTAGATTTTCATTCCATCTAAACTTTGGGGAGGAATTTAAAGTTTTTGCCTTCTCATCAGATCTTTCTAGGTTGGGAAATTGAAGCACGCTGTAGCACATGAAATTCTATAGTTAATATTCTCTTGCATTTTTCTTTTATCATTAACTTGTCATGCCTGTGGAGAAAGTGAACTGAGCTTTATGAATAGCATGCTTCACTTTGTCAGTTGGTTCAGTATCAGAATATAGAATTCGCATTCTGTATACAGGATGCATAGTAACTGCCTACTACTTAAGCAGAAATATCTCTGTCAGCGTCCATGGACTTGCTCCATAAATCTTTAGGGCTGGCAAGCCCCAGGGCTGAGATTCATATTATGCAACAATCTTTAAGGTAAAGCCATTGCAACAATAGATAATGTAACTATAGGTCTCTGTGAAAGTTTGTCAGGCCAGCAGAATCAGTAACATTTCTAAGTGTTATCTTTGAATGCAAAGGACTCGAAAGTTTAGATAGGCAAGGTTCCTCTCATCATTAAATAGAAGAGTTTGGTCATAGATTAGTAAGATTCTATTAGCCTAGCTAAGGCTCCATAGACATTTAAAAGGTAGTAAATGTGAATATGTTTCAGACCTTGGAAATAACATAAACAGATATAAGCAATGATCTTACTACTGACATCTCTATTTTAATTTTCCTGAGAGCATTTAAATAAGACTAATACACTGTTTCAAAATCATTTTACTTCTTTCTTTATATCATTGTTTATCATTCCCTTTTTTAGGGATTTGAAAAGAGTAAGTTATTCTTATTCATTGTAGGCATTTTTCTTTTGGTCATTAATGGATGTTTCTCTCTCCCTTGTCAATTCAAGTCAACAAACATTTATTAAAGTGCTAACATGTGCTAAGCCCTGGGGATATATAGAAAAAAAAATAGTCCCTGGCCTCAAGGAGCTTATAGTCTAATGGGAAAGACAACATGTATGCATATAGCTATGTTTGTGACTAACAGTTTGGGTTTAACAATCTTAGTTGATAATATCTGGTAATTTGACAAATAGCCTTACCCTTTGCTTTATTGCTTTGAACAAAAAATATGCTGATCATTATTAGTCCACAGGTGTTTGTGTTTGTTTTTTTTCTCTTATAGTACGTAGAGAGCCAGTTTGGGAGCCATGAAGACCTGGGTTCAAATACTGACTGAAACATACTAGTCATGTGACTAGTCACCTGGGCATGTCACTTTTTTTCTCCGTGCTCTATGAAACTCCGTAAAACTGTAAATTTCAGAAAACTGTAAATTGGTAGGAAGTTTCCTCATCTGAGAGATATCTAAACTCTGAGGATCATGTGGAAACCTTACACCTAAAAGCCAGATGTGTGGCATAACAGGCAGAATTGTGGACTTGGTGTATTAGACCTGAATAATTATTATTTCAAGAATACTTGAATTCAAATCTTGCCTTGATGTCTCTATCCCTATAACCAATCTAACCAAAAAAAAAAAAAAAAAACTAGAAGAAAAGGAAGTTTGTTAGTTACCTGTCCAAGGTTTATGACAATTGCTAAAACAATAAATAAACAAACAAGAAATATCTTGATTCTTCAAGTGTAATGTTAAGAGAATAGAATAAAGTTCTATGGTTTATTTTCTCCTAAATTTTAAGAATCTTGAATTTATTAATGTGCGAAAAACAATCTAGCTTTAGTCTGTACCATCTAAGATTACAAAATGCAAATTATTTGACAGTATAACACATTTTTAATGAGCTTTTCCACTAAAATCTATATTTTTAGTGTTGATTTTTAGGTAAGTACTCACCAAAATTAATGCATTCTTTGCAACTGTACTTGAATATGTATTGGCAAAAATCATTGTATAAAAGCACAGTGATGTTTTATTGTCTATTTCAAAAGCCAAGTTTTGTACAGCATTAGTGACCTTTGAGTGTATTTCAGCATGGATGGTGTAGTTTGTATTGAGGAGTCTTGTAATCTATACACATTCTTATAAAATACACATTGTGGAAAATTTGGGTTGATAAAAGGCTAATGGACATATTCTATAAATGTAACAATTTAATTCTCTGCTTATTGCAAGACTGAGTATTTATTAAGGTTTTTAAAGTTTATATTCTTTCTCTTTATTTTAGGAATGCAGTTCAAGAGAACAAAAAACTTTATGCCATTTATGATACCAGGTGAGTTTGCAATACCCACTAATTGGCAATTAAAAACTTCCCATTGTTGCTGACACCACCGAAAGCTAATGGCTTTTGTATAAATAGGACCATTTTTCATCTTGCTCCATGCCCTTTCTTTAAAATGTTTTCTATTATCATTACCATAAGTTATTTTTCAATACTTTAAGCATCTATAAATTTGTTAGTGTACCATTTCCTCCAGAGTGGAAGATTGCAACTCCTCTACTGCTTAGTATATAGTGCTGGTGAGTTGATATGGCCAAAAATGCATTTCCCAGAAGCCATTTTTGGTAATGACCCTCTCTGAAATTCATTAGGTTGGCACTTGAATGACTGGTATATAGTTTGCTGCTGGGCACATGTTTGGAATATTTCTATTTTGGTAGGATTTATCAGAGCATATACTCTGCTCACATAGCCTTAAATAAGTTATATGGCAGAAAAGGATTTCAGTGTAGAAGTATGGGTTTCAAATAAAAATCACAATGGTGTTAGAGTGGCACATAATTCTAAATTAATACCTCCATGGATCCAAATTTTAAGAACTGTGGCATCTTAGAGTTGGAAGAAATCTTAGATGTTGTCTAGTCTAATTAATTGATAATATCCCTGAAAAATGAAGATCTAGCCTCGGCTTGGGTTCCTCCATTGCTAAGAAACCCAAGACTTCATAAGCTAACAGATTCAACCTTAGAAATTCTAATTCTTTGAAAAATATCTTCATATTTAACAGAAATCTGTATTTTTGCAACATCCATGAGGGTGGGATTCTGGAGGCCTTCAAGAAAAGACTACCATGTTGTTACTCTAAGCAATCAAAAGAACATGAGAGGCCAAAGTCATAGTGAGGACTACATTGATACCTCAGTTTCCTCATGAAATGAAGAAATATAGAAAAATAATAACATTTACCTCACAGAGTTGTTGAGAAGATCAAATGAGATAGCATACACACTTAGCAAAACTTAAAGGTCTGTACAAATGCTAACTAATCATCATCATCATCATCAGCCTTCATCATCATCATCATCCTCCTTCATCATCATCATCATCATCATCATCATCATCATCATCATCATCATCATCATCATCATCAGCCTTCCTTCATCAGCAGAGCTTCTCCCACCCATAGATACTCTGCTTGGACTTACTTCCTACTGGTTACCACGCTCCCATTTTGTCGTCATTCTCTCAAACCAGTGATACTGCGTTCCAGTGACTGAATGATAAACAGCTCTCTCTAATATGTGTTAAACCCTTTCTCATTCATATTCATCACAATATTACCATTCCCGGTGTCTGGTTTCTGATTTACCTGCCCATTCCACTCTAGCCTCTGTTTTTGTTAAACTTCATTTTTAACTGATTTATAATTAAAGTATTATTAAAATTTATTATTGAACTTGATTTTACACCTGTAACTGTTATGTTCTTTCTATCTGTTGGCACTTAATGAGACCTGGTTTCTCCCAGATGACCCTAGGCCTTTCCTTCTATCATTGGTTGAATTTTCTCTATTACTTGCTCATTAACTGATACTGGTGAAGAAACTGTTCCTTTCTATGCTGCTTATTGTCACTTTAACACTGTCCTTTTACTGATCTCACTCAGCAAGCTTTTCTTTAGTAGTTCCTCCTTCCAGATTTATCACTTAAACCACAAATGGAATGGTTATATAACAACACCCAAGACATTCACTCTCTTTTCTCAATGAATTCATTGCCTGTTTCACAGTCTCCCTCTTCATCCAAATTCCTGCCCTCATTATAGGGGACTTCAACACACATATTTATATCCCCTAGAATATCCTTTGAAGTTTCTCAATCTAGTTAAATCCTATGTTCTATTCCTTATCTGTACCTCAGCTACACAGATATTTGACCCTACCCGTAATCTTGACATTATGCAAAGTATTACACTTCCATGTTCAGGAACTTTTGAATTCCTTTAGCTAATTGTAATCTTTTACCATTCTGTCTCTCCCTAAAGCTTACTTCCTCTATACTTGTTCTCATTTGTAGTGTCAGTCCCTCTGTTTATTCCTAGATAGTTCTCTGTCCTACTCACCCCTGCAGATGTTGCAATCCTGCCTTTTTTCTGCCATGGCCTTATTTCCCTTACCTTTTCATCCGAGTTCCTCACAGCCTACTTTATGGAGAAACTACAGGCTATTTAACATGAGCTCCCTTTTTTCCCTCTCATCATTTCACATCTCTGTGACTTTATCACCCATTGTCTCTTCCTTTACTTTAGTCTATGATTTTAAAAATGGTCATTTTCTTGCCAAGGCACACTCCTTAACAGGAACCCTGAATCCCATCCATACCTCTCCCTTCTTCTACATTAGACTGTGCCCATGTTGTCCTCTACATAATATTTAATCTTTCTCTATACCTTTCATACTTCCTATAAACACACCATTTTCTACCATTCTTAAAAAAAAAACAAAACTATTCTGACATCCCCACTTACTACTTCCCCATATCTTTCCTGCCCTTCTTAGCTAAACCACTTAAAAAATCCATCAATAGGGGCATCTAGGTTGTGCAGTGGATATAGAAAGAATGCTGGAGTCAGAAGGACTTAAGTTCAGATCTGGCCTCAGACACTTGAGACTTTCTAGCAGTGTGACCCTGCATGAGTCACTTAACTCCAATTGCTCACCAAAAATAAAAAGCCATCAATACTAGGTGGTTCCACTTCCCTCTCACACTTTTCTACATCCTCACCAATCAGGCTTCTGAACTCATGTAAATTAAACTGTATTTTCCAATTTTACCAGAGATCACTTAATTGTCCAGTCTTATAGTCTTATTTTCATCTTCATTTTGATATCTTTACAGCATTTAATACCGATTTAGATAGTTTTTTCCTGTTTGTTTTTTTCATGAAAAAGTCTAAATTTTCATGAGAATTCAATTTTAACATGTTTTCAGTTCCAAATTCCCATTTCCCTCATCCATTGAGAAGTCATATATATATATACATATGTATATATATATATACATATATATATATACACACACACATACATATAGACATATATAGACATGAAAAAACATATTTCTACATTTGCCATGTTTCAAGAAAGAAATCTGAAAAATGTCCAATCTGCATTCTAATTGCATCATTTTTCTTCCTGGAAGTGGATATCATTTTTCCTCATGAGTCCTTTGGGAGTGTGGCTGGTTATTACTAAATTTTTCAGAGTGGATTATCATTACTATTATTTTACAATGCTGCTGTTACTGTATGAATTATTTTTCTGCTTCTGCTCATATTGTTTTGCATCGGTTGATACAAGTTTTTTCTTTGTTTTAAACTTATGTCCTTCATCATTTCTTACAGCAAAACATTCTTCCATCATATTCACATAGTATAACTTTTTCAGCCATTCCCCAAATAAGGAACATACCCTTCCAATTATTGCTAGTACTACTACAAAAAAGAGTTCCTATAAATATTTTAGCACAGACCTTTTTCCACTTCTTATGATCTCTTTGGGGTATAGACTTAGTACTGATAATACTGGGTCAAAAGGTATGAACAGTTACATAGCTTTTCCTTGCAGAATAAATAGTTGGACTAGTTTGAAACTTCACCAACAGTTGTTCATCAGTGTACCTATTTTCCCATATTGCCCCAAGCTTTTCTTTTCCTTTTTCATCATCTTAGCCAATCTGAGGGTGCGAGGTAGTATCCGAGGGTTGCTTTAATTTCTATTTCTTTAATTATTAGTAATTTAAGTATTTTTTCATACATCTTTGATTTCTATAGACTTTATTTCTTCCTCTGAAAACTGCCTATTTTTATTCTTTGGTGACTCATGAATTTGAGAATGGTTCTTATTCCTATAAATATGACTCAGTTTCCTATATATTTTAGAAATGAGACCTTAATTAGATAAACTTTTTGCTAAGATTCTCCCCTCGCCACTTTCCTCCTTTCCCTCTAATTTTAGGCACATTAGTTTGATTTTTACAATTTTAAAAACTGAATGTAATCAAAATTATCCATTTTACTTTCCATGAAACTTACTGTCTCTTGAGTTTTTGTATTAATTCTTCCCATATCTATTGATCTGATCAATAATTTCATTACTGTTTTACAAACATGTTTTTGATATCACCCTTTATGTCTAACTCATGTACCCATTTTGAGCTTATCTTGGTATACAGTATGAGAGGTTGATCTATGCCTAGTTTCAGTCAAATTACTTTCTAGTTTTTTCCAGTAATTTTTTTTTGTCAAATATCAGATTATTCCATTAGCTAGGGACTTGGGTTTATTAATCAGTAGGCTTGTAGGCTCATTTATGTCTCTATGTTATGTGCCTTATCTTTTCCTGATTATCCATTCTATATCTTGTTGTGTTGTTCTGCTGGTTAGTCATATGCAACTATGCAGGATCCCATTTGGGATTTTCTTTACAAAGATTCTAGAGTGGTTTTGTCACTTCCTTCCCCAGCTTATTTTATGGATGAGAAAAGTGAGGCAAACAGAGTTAAGTGACTTGCCTAGAGTTACACAACTATTAAGTTTCTGAGGTCAGATTTGAACTTGAGTTCTCCTGACTCTAGGACTGGCACTTTATTCACTGCACCATCTACCTGGCTGCTCCATTTCTTATCCGGTACCAAATTATTTTGATGATTATAGATTTGCAATATATGTTGAGATCTAGTACTGCTGAACCCTTTCTAATTTCACCTCAAGTCTCCTTCTATCACCAAGTCACCAATAGTCAATGCTCTCTTGCACCACTCCACACCACCAGCCTTATGACACCATAACCTTTACAGAAATCTTAGTAAGAAACCTATTTGTGAAGAAGAGGCCTACCTTTCAACCATCACCATATGTCAACGAAATGCCAAAGATAAGGCTAGCAAGCTAAATGAAATAATAAGTCATCTAGATGGAGAGAGAAGAAATGGAATATGTCCACTGAGTCAAATCATCTCAACCACTTACTCATCTTGGACCTTAGTGATGACAACCCAGGATTCAGATCCCAGCATCCAAGAAGAAGTTATCCTATTTCCAGCCTGGTCCATGCACCTATCATCAAAGGGTGCAACTTTTGTGAAGAAGAGGTCAACTGTCCCTACTACTCCCCATCAACCACTGCCACCAAGCAGGCATGACCAAGAACCTTTGAAAGTGTGGCAACATCACTCCAGGACCACTCATCCTACTTCCAGCCTGTTTCCCATGGTTCTAAAGCAATTAGAGACAACTGAGTGGTGCAGTAGATGAAATGTTGGAACTGGAGTCACAAGACCTGAGTTCAAATCTGGAATCAGACCAGGTTATTGACCAGTTGTGTGACCCAGGGCAACTTACTCAATCTCTCTTTGCCTCAACTATAAAATGAGCATAACCAGGTGGCTGTGAGAATTAACTAGAATAGTATTTATAGGGGGCGGAGCCAAGATGGCAGACTGAAAGCAACGACTCACCTAAGCTCCTGGACAAACTTCTCTGGATATCTCTGAAAGGAGAATCTGACCAAACTTTGGAGGTGTGGAATCCAGTGGGTGACAGACTTTGACAGATTCGGAGCCCAGGTTAGACTGGAAGGTCCACGGGAAGGATCTGTTCCACGGGTGTGAGCCCCCAGCGCACAGCTCAGCGTGGTCAGCGCAGCAGGGTGGAAGGGACCTGAGAAGCCCGAGAGTGGCGGGCGAAACCAGCGGAGCAGGAGACAAGCCAAACCGAGCTGGTGAGAGCCGCTGAGCGCCAGATATCAGCGCAGCAGCCCTTGAAACCTTCAGCCTGAAGACTAAACTTCGGTAAGTCACCTACTTGAACTTCCGGGAGCCAGGATGGCGGAGTGATCAGTAAATGCTTTCTCCTCCCCCCTGATGACTGTGAAAGAACCATAAAATATTTTCCCAGAAAAATCCTGGATCAGCGGGAACAGCAGAAGGGGGCAAATAGTCTCATAACACCAGAGGCTAGGAAAATAGCAAAGGGGGATTCTTCCTACTGTGGCGGAGGCGATCCGGAAGGACAGAGGACCCAGGGCAGAGAAAATTTGCACTGAGACCCAGGCAAGCCTCAGCGCCGGGAGAGGAGCCCCAGGATAGGTGGGAACACGCATTAGCATCTAGGCGTGCCCCAGCCCTCCAGGGGAAAAGGGAAGACAATAGGGAAGCTGGGATCACCATCCCCTGACCTTGCCTTTGCCTCAGGTCAGCTGAGGAGATCTCCTGTGACCAGACCACCCCTTCCACACACCTAATAAGCTAACCCCAGGGTTGATCTGGGAAACAAAAAACAAAAACCTGCTTTTAGCTTCTACATACATCAGCTCAACACAAAGTTCTGTACCTTCTGACTGAAAGAACCAGAAGCTACAACACTCAGCCAACATCATGAATTGGAAAAAGCAGACGAAAACTGAAAAAACCATAGAATCTTTCTATGGGGATAAGGACCAAAACACAAACACCAAAGAGGTCAGAGCTGAGACTGTACTTCCATCTGAAACTTCAGAAGGGACTACGAATTTCTTGCAAGCACAACTAGATTACCTGGAACAGCTGAAGAAGGAAATAGAAAAAAAACTGGCCAATGATTTTAAAATTATAAAAAAAGAATTCACTGATGAGAACATCACTTTGAAAAGGAAAATTGAACAAATGGAAAAGGAAGTTCAAAAATTAACTGGAGAAAATAATTCCCTAAAAGGAAGAGTTAATCAAACGGAAAAGGAAACCCAAAACCTAATTGAGAAAATTGATCAAATGGAAAAGGAAACACAAAACCCAACTGGCAAAATTGGTCAAATGGAAAAAGAAGTACAAAAATTAAATGGAGAAAATAGCTCCTTAAAGGGAAAAATTGGTCAGATGGAAAAGGAGATGCAAAAGTTAACTGAAGAAAACAATACGATGAAGATTAGAATTGGGCAAGTAGAAACTAATGACTCAATGAGGCAACAAGAATCAGTCAAACAAAATCTAAAGAATGAAAAGATAGAAGAAAATGTAAAATATTTAATTGGAGAAACAACTGACCTGGAAAATAGATCCAGGAGAGAAAATTTAAGAATTATTGGCCTGCCAGAAACCCATGATGAAGAAAAGAGTCTGGACAATATCTTCCAGGAAATCATCAAGGAAAACTGCCCAGAAGTACTAGACTCAGAGGGCAAAATAGTCATCGAAAGAATCCACCGTTTCCCTCCCGAAAGGGATCCCAAACTCAAAACCCCAAGAAATATTGTTGCCAAATTCCAGAGCTATCAAGTGAAGGAGAAAATACTACAAGCAGCTAGAAAGAAACAATTAAAATATCAAGGACATACAGTCAGGATCACACAGGACCTTGCAGCTTCTACATTAAAAGATCGAAAGAATTGGAACCCAATATTGCATAATGCAAAGGAGTTGGGACTTCAACCAAGGATTAACTACCCAGCAAAGTTCAGCATGACATTTCAGGCAAGGAGAAAGTCATTCAACAAAATAAGGGATTTCCAGAGCTTCCTGACCAAAACACCAGAACTCAATAGACAATTTGATCTTCAAATGCAGGTCTCCAGAGAATCATAAAAAGGTAAACAGGGGGGAAAAACAAAAACAAAAACTTGCTACTCAATTAGGGCAAACTGTTTACCTCCCTATAAGGGAAGATGATACCTGTTAATCTTGAGAACTGTGCAGCTATTATGATAAAAGGGATATATATAGAGGGAACGGGTATAAAGTAAATGATGTCATGTCAAAAATATGATTTAAGTATGAGAAGAGATTGTAATAGGAGGTGTGAAAAGGAGGAAGCAGAAAATGGCAAATTACATCACAGGAAGAAGTACAAAACTATAGTAGAGGGAAGGAGGGGAGGGAGATGAGCATTGTTTGAGAGGTACTCTCATCTGATTTGTTTAAAGGAGGGAACAATAATCTTAAGTAGATAATCCTAACTAGCTCTATAGGTAGTAGGAGGAGAAGGGGGAAGAAAGGGGAGGGTGGCTAAAAGGGAGGGAAGAAGCAATAAGAGTAAAGGGGAGTAAAAGGGAGGGGGGCTAAAAGAAGGAGGGGAAGGCTGCAGGAGGAGGGGGAGAAAAGTGAATACTATTGAGGAGGGGAAGGGAGACGGGAGAGCTAAAAGCACAAATGGTGGGAAAGAGGATGGAGGGAAATACACAGATTGTAATCAAAACTGTGAATGTGAATGGAATGAACTCTCCCATAAAACGGAGACGGATAGCAGAATGGATTAAAAGCCATAATCCAACAATATGCTGCTTACAAGAAACACATTAGAAATGGGGGGATACACATAGGATAAAGGTCAAAGGATGGAGCAGAATATATTGTGCTTCAGCTCATGTAAGAAAGGCAGGAGTAGCAATCCTAATCTTAGAATAGTATTTATAAAGTGCTTAGCACAAAACCTGGATCAGAGTAGGCACTTAATAAAGTCTTCTTGCCTGTTTCCCTCTTTCCTTTCTCTTTTTTCCTTCCATCATCCAGAGAAACAAACCTTCTGAGGATATGACTTGGCAAGTTCCTTTTCAAGTGCTGGAACCCCTACTTCCTCAAAAAAGACAGCTACAGAAGAAGCAGAAAAGAAAGTTCTCACCGCCAAAGTCCTTGGCATTGTCAAATGATTCAAAATCATAAACCAATATCATTTTATCAATGGAAATGGAATAGAATAAAATGTAGTACTTTCTAAATTGCCGCTCACTCAAAGGACCATATTGTCTTTTCATCTGAATTGCAAGTGAAATCTCCTATCTATGTTGTCATCCCTTATTTGAATATGAGCAGGACTGTCTTGCTTTTCTATCTGTATCCCAATGCATAGACAATAGTAAACCCTTAATAAGTGCTTTTAATATTCACTCATATTCCATTTCATTCTCCACTCAACTGCCAAAGTGATTTTCCTAACACACACATCTTACTAAAACATTGTCCTAAAAGTGACAGTAGTTTCCAGTTACTTCTCAGATCAAAAATCCACTCCTCTATTTGAAATACAAAGTTCTTTACAGATTGGCCCCCTTCCTACCACTCCAGTCTTCTTATGCATTCCTTCCCTTCAAACACAGTGATCCAGCCATTCTGGCTCCCTTGCTATCCCTCAAATACAGTATTTTATCTCTCCTGCCTTTGTAGTGGCTCTCCCCCATTGAGGACTACTCTCCTTCTTTCTCTCCATTTCTTGATATCTTATGTTTTCTTCGAAATTAAATTCAACCAGGTTTTCTGGTTCTATTTCTCCTACCATTTTTGTCTTAACCTCTAAGTTAACCTTGTATCTTCTTAGTATAGATGATATTTATACCTGTTTATCTTTGTGTTGTTTCCTCCATATGATTAAAAGGTCCTTGAATATCTACACAATATCCTCACCTCCCAACCTAATAATTCTATTAAAAAAGAAAATGAAATAAATTGATTAATACAAGAATTTCTTCCCTCGGTACGGATTGAATCTTTCTCAGCTTGTGTGATTCTTGTTCCTGTCATTCCAGAAATTTTTCACAGAGGAGCTTCTGAATATACTACAAACTTTCTTCTGACTTCTTAAAAATATTTTATGGGTAGCCATACAGTTTTGGACTATTCATCTATTATTTCTATTTTCCTAAGTGATTAACTGCCTTCCCTTTCCAAGAATAAATTTAAGTACATTCAAGATAATAAGCATATACTAAATTCCTTCTCAATACAAAACACTGGATTATGAGCTGGAGTTACACTCAAATACTGAAATTGATTCATGATTATATCACTGCAGGTATTTCCTTCAGAGATTCAGGCAGCCAGGTATCAACCCCTCCATACCTTCCTATCCTAAGTGACTCTTGTCTATATCCTAAAAACAGGAAAGGAGAAGCATAAAATATACCCCTGAACCTCCCTTGAGATCTCCTGAGTAGCCCAGGAAACCAATCAATACCCTGCATATTCACTTTGTGAAAAGAAAAGAAAAGAAAAGGAAAGAAAAGGAAAGAAAAGAAAAGAAAAGAAAAGAAGAGAAAAGAAAAGAAAAGAGAAGAAGAGAGGAGAGGAGAGGAGAGAAGACAAGAGAAGAGAGAGGGAAAGGAAGAGAATAAGTGGAAAGGAAAATGAAAAGAAACAACTATTTTTGTCCCTATGATTTCAGGTCCTTCTACAAGACTATATTCTCTGGCAATGCTTTTTTAGGCTTCTTTTTGCAAAGGAAAATCATGTGTGCCCAAGTGAATCACCAGATGTGGGTTGAAGTCACCTTTAAAAAAAAAAGTCTTGGAAGATGCTCTGTTATGTCTTGCATATACACCCTCGGAAGATAACAAACCTCTCTATTTCAGCTATCAGGTCAACACCTCTAATGGCTTTGCAGGCACATCCAACTTCCTTTTCCTTCTCTCACTTTAATTCTTGCCAACTCAGAACAATTTGTTTTAGTAAGTACACTTCCCTATCTTGGCTTTCCAGCATATCTTCCTGTTGTATTTTTCCTAAATCATTTTACTCCTTGGAAATGAGCACTTTTTCATCAGTTTCTTCTAGCATTTGTATTCAACATTTTCCTGAAGTTCTCCAAAATTTCTTTTCCTTGAATTCAATTATTGGCCAAAGAAGCAAAAAAAAAAAAAAAAAAAAAAAAAGTAGCCTGGAAATTATAGACTTGGAAATTTTTCTCCTTTGGTATTTCCTCACGTGTTTTGAAAACTGATCCCAAAGTCTTTTGCTCATATTCAATATCTAGCCTTCTTGACATGTCTAAAGTTTGCCAAATCACTGTCATTTTCTCTTTAATGAGATCAATTTTTTTCATCCTAATTTTGTCCCCTACACTTTATATCAACAACCCTCCTAAACAGTTTGTTTTTTTTTTCATTTTTAAAGAGCAGTTTCTTAGGTCAATTAATTTCTAGAGAATGTAGAAGGAAAACGCTATTTCTTTTAGTGGACATTGGAGCTTCCTGGTGGCCTACATAATCCCCCCAATACCCTACACAATAGAAAAAGAGAAGTCTACAACTTGACATGTTCTTTCTTCCATTTTTTCTTTCTCTTTTCCTTTCTCTCTCTTCCATTCTCTCTCTTCCATTCTCTGTCTCTGTCTCTCTGTCTCTATCTTTCTCTGTGTGTCTGTCTGTGTGTCTGTCTGTGTCTGTGTCTGTGTCTGTCTGTCTGTCTGTCTGTCTGTCTCTCTCTCTCTCTCTTTCTCTCTCTCTCTCTCTTTCCCATTTTCACCAAGGCTAAAATTCAGTGGAATATAAAAGCTTTATCCAGCACCATTTCTGCCTGGTTGGGTACACACTTCCTTAGGCAGACTGATACCCCGTCACCCCAGCACCGAGGGGCTCACCATGTTGGTTGCATACTTATTGTGGATAATTGATCAGTTTTAGACTCCTGTAGCTCAGAAATTTGAAACTGAAATGATCCACCTGTCAGCCCCACCCCTGGCAGCAGCAACTATGGGATTTACAGGAGTTCACCACCATTTCCAAGATGTTCAGCTTGACATCTTGTTTCTTAGAGATGATAATATTAATCTCTTGTTCTAGAAAAGGTCCTCTTCTTTCCACTTGGTCACTTCTCAGTCTCCTGATCATAAAGGAATAGGTTTTATATTATTTAAATAGCTTTTATTTTTATTTCATTTAGTACCTTGGAAATAAAGTATATCTCTTCTAAGCTGTTCACAGAATATATGCTTCTAGTTTGTTATACCTAAAAACAATTTAATTACATGACAGGTATACACAGAAAAAAAGAAAAGAATGCACTCAGTAGATAATTGAATCATACATATGGCTTTATTTTAAAAGAAAGTAGCTTAGTACTTAAAATAAAAGAATTAACACTTGTTAAATTTAGAGCACTGGGGAAAAAAGTTTTATAGAAGAATGTTCTTTAGTCATGGACCCATAACATTTTTATTTGGTTGTAAAGTGGCTTAACTGTCATTCACTTTACACCGTTCTCTCTCTGTTGTTTGGAGACAGGCAATTATTGCCACTGATATTAGCCCTGGGAGTACTAAATTCCTTATTTAAATCATTTATTTCTTTTTGGGTTATTGCCTTGTCATTTAAAGGTGGTTTTGTACTGAGATGTCAAATTTGTCAAATGATTATATGGGAAATGTTGATGTTTTCTTACTCTCAGGATTTTTTTTTTTCAACAGCAGCTTGGACCATATAACCCTATCCCAATTCCTTTCCTTTGAAGACATTTAGGAAAGTAAAGGGTCCTAGGTAATAGAGTATCTTGCTGCTTATAATTCTGAATTGTTTAGGGGTCTACCCATTGTTTGCATACTCCTGTTTCTAAGCAGACATCTGATTCCAGATCTTGGCATTGCTTTGTTGCCTAGCAACCACCCACTGTCTTCACCTTTTAGGTTGAAACATCCTCTAGCTTTGCCTAGCAATACTAGTCATGCTACTGCTGACCACCCACTCTCTCTAATTCCATTGACCACCTGTTACACTCAAGCTGGTGCTCAGCTCTTGGTGGCAACAAACAGAAATCTGGACTACCTGGCAACACAGAAAGTCTCAAGTGTAGAGCTTTGTGCCAGATTTATGACACTGTCTTCTATTTCCCTTATTCCATAGATGACTTGCCCAGGGAAATCAATACTAAAATCTTGACTAAGTACATGTGAATGCATCGTTCATTACCAATAAGTTCAACTATTCTTTGCTTAAAGGATAAACACATATAGAAGCTTGTGTGACAGTAGAAAAATCACTGAAATTAGAAGCAGAAGGGTTGGGTTGAAATCTGAGCTCTGCCATTTGCTTCCTATCTCTGAGTCCAAATGTCCCTACTTGTATATAATAACTTCTATTTCCTCACTTATGGGATTGTTCTGAGGTCCAAATAGATGTAAAAGTATTTGGAAACTCTAGGGTCTTTGTAAATTTTACAAATTTTTTCATTTTCTAAAGATTTCCTATAACAGTATAGGCTAAGAATGGTATTAATTGCTTTTAGGATAATATAATATTCTAGTTAACTACAATTTTAGTATTGTTCATTAGTGTGATATGAGTGCTTTAAGAGTGGAATAATTCTAGGCATCATTAAAATATAGGATTTGAATTACAAGTTATAATAATTCTGCATACTGTAGAAGTATGTACACTACATACACATCATACTTGGAGTATTGAATTCAAGGCATTTTAAGAGAGACCTTGTCAAACCAGAATACATTCAGAAGATAAACAAGAAGGAAAATGAATAACATAAAAAGCATACTGTTAGATGGTGCAATAGACAGCTAAACTTATAGTAAAGAAGACCTGAGTCCCAGTTCTGCATCAGAAACTTAATATTTAGTGGCAAATCCAAATGTGTGTGCCTAGATATACTATTTAACCACTCTTAGCCTCAGGTTTCCTTATCTGTAAATTATGGATAATAATAACACCTAATAACAGGGTTGTCGAGAAGATCAGAGGAGATTACAAATATAAAGTTCTTGACAAACCTTAAAGAGTTCTATAAATACTAGATATTATTAAAGAGTTGAGGGGATTTGAGATGATTATTGTAGATGAGATCTGTTAGCTAACTTCAGATATTTGAGTATAGGACCTGTAATAGATGAGAAAAGATTTATTCTACGTTCCTTGAAAAGGCATGCTTATGGTTTTTGGGAGGGTCAAGTGAAATGATTGTTCTTGAAATCAGGTTGAAAATCATAAAGAGTCAAAGTTGTAACATGTTATTGAGTTACTTTACATAAATTTTGGCTTAGTAAAAAAGCATTTTCTAATAACTGAAACTATCTAACAACAGGATAACTTGCCTCATCAGTCAGTGAGCTCCCCAGCTCCCAATAAAACCCATGAGTGATTTGTGGGCCATCAATCAGATATACTATAGAAAATATTCCAAAACATAATGGGAAGTTGAACTAGATGTTTTCAAATGTCTCTTCTGATTAAATCATTAAATGATTTAAGGCAGTAGAGACATTTGATATTTAATCAAAAATTGTTTTACATTGTTTAACATTTCATGTGAGAGAGTCAGCTTGGTGTAGAGAAAACAGCATAGAATTTGGAACCAAAAGACCAAGTTTGAAACATAATTCCGTTACATGTTGCTCATGTGACATTTGGACAAACTACCCCTGCCATAGACCTCAATTTATTTATGCATAGCATGAAGGATTTGTACTAAATGCTCTATAAAACCATTCCATCTATGAATTCTATAATCTTATCATGAATCAGAAGTTGAAGGTACAAATCCTGACTACTTCTTTGATTAGATGCAGGTTGATCTAGCTCCCTGAGCCACTCTTTCTTCTATCTCACAAGCCTGTTTTAAGGAAAGGTATTCTCCACCTTCGCATACAATGGAAATCAAAGGAATTTAACATTTGGGCTTGTTAAAGTCTCACTATTTATCTATGAAAGCTCTTTGAAGGTATGCAGTACCAATGTGATATTCATGGTGCCTACGGTAGCCATAAACATCCTGGTGCAATTCTGAATCACAAAATGCAACCGACTCTCCACATGGAAAACAGAACCAAAACATGTATTCAGAACTCAGAAAGCCAAATCCATCATAATAACAAAAATCTATAGACAATAACAATACAGAGGACAACACCATCCCTAAACCTTCTCTCTGCTAGGCTTCCCACAAACTGACTCCATTAAACAAAATTACAAACAAGCCCTTTCACTTATGACAGCCGGCATCATTCCTAGCTCTGATTGCTCTGTCTCCAAATTTTTCTCAGCTCTGCTCTAGCTCTGCCTCTTCCTGTTCCACCCCTGCAACAAGCTCTTCCCACCACAGACTCCAAGTGACTCAGAGCCATGTGACTCAGGCTTCCATGTGACCCAGGCAAGTCCCATGGGCCTATTAATGGATGAGAAAGATCTTCCCATTAAGAAACAAAATTCCATTAATTGTAAGCAAAAATACATTATCAGTACACTCAGCCCCAAGATCTTTCTTATGCATTATATAGGTCAGTGGGGCAACTGGTATCAACAGAACTTTAACAGGGATAACAGAAAATAAGAATATAAAATAATATCTTAGGCAACTGGTGTCAACAGAATTTTACAACAATATAACAAGGATCACACAAAATAAGCACATAAAACAGCATATCAGGGTGGGGCTTCAGCATAAGCACACAATCATTCCCCCATTGAATGAATGGGACCCCAAATCTTGGGGTAAGGGGTGAAGGTCTCTTCTTCCATAGCTGTTTCCTGCTGAGATTGGACATAGCACTTTCCCTGCCCCAAAAGGTTCCATTTGAGGTGTCAGTTCTTTAATTGGTAGTCAGAGCACCAGGTCTAGGGGTGACATTGCACATTGGAAAGGGAGTGACATTCAACTTAAACAATCTATAGGAGGAGGGTTCTAGGCCTGCAGAAAACAAATCTGGCAAACAAAGTGAACAGACAAAAAGCCAAAAAGAAACAAGGAGACAGTAATGAGAAGCAGGTTAGTTAGGGTCAGTCATGTTTCTGGAGTCCATGAACCCACCATCACAACCTCATTCACTATTGTTTACTGTTTTCCAACTCGCAGTCCTGGGGGCATCATATTGGCTAGAGGTACATCCTCTTTGATCTGAGCTAGTGGCTGGCCAACCTCCCATTCTCCCTACATGTGTGATGAACCTAGATACAATCTGTCAGGAGGATCTGTAAGTGCAGCTTCTACCTCCCTGCACAGTCCAATATCAAGCCTCTTTCCTTGATACATTTTATATAGTTCATTAGATGAAATGCCATCTATTCTTCCAAAATTCATCCCTGTTCTCAACAGAGCAGTAAACAATTCTTTTCTTGTCAATCTATTCTGACTTTCAATCCGTTGGCTGTTAACTCTTCTCTCTTGAAGAAATTTATCTTTTTTCACTGATTTTCACCATCAAAGATACCAACAATTCTCTCAGCCTTTGGATGAATCAATTCAAAAGATCTCTGACCTCCTGTAGAGTAAAATCTTCAGTTGACTCCCTTGGGGCCCCTGATTCTCCTGCTTCCTTCTTAGTACTGGACTAACCTCAGCTTCCTCATTTATTTCATTCTCCTCCCACACATCCTCCTGGACTGTGTTTAGATCTGAATCAAACCCAGCCTGTGCAAGGGCTGCATTCACTTCCTATTGTTAACTTTTCACTTCCTGTGAGCCAAACCAACAACAGTTTTTTCTCTTACCACCTGAGACCCTCCAGCTTGCTCTGCTAAAGGAGAGTTTGAAAGCTACTGCATAAAAAGCCTCTCATGCAAATTATTCAACTCCCTTTCCATCTGAACTTTCTCCTCCAATAGCTTGTCTCTACTTTTACATATAATTCAATAGCTTGCTAGCAAGGCCTAGCCTCGCCTACACACCCCTGCCATTTCTTTCTCTGGTTCTATTGGTATTCCTTGCAAACATCCTTCTAAGTTTCTGGGTTCTCCCTTCTGTAGCCTTGGTTCCCAGTTTTCACATATACTATGCCTTTAGTCCATTTTCTTCTCGGTGAGGAATAAGGCAAATCCTCCCACCCTGTGACATCCATTTCTTCCTCTGTCTCCTCTGTTTTTCTGTCCTGAAATAGGGGTCTGATATTTCAGGATCCCATCCTTGTTGTCATTTGTAGCACCAATGTGATATTCATAGCGCGAACAGAGGCTATGAATATCCCAGTGCAATTCTGAATCGCAAAATACAACAAACTCCATAAGAAAGACAGAACCAAAACATTTATTCAGACACAAAAAAGCCAAATCCATCATAGCAACAAAAATTTATACACAATAACAATGCAGAGGACAACACCATCTCCAAGCATTGCCCCTGCTAGGTTTCCCACGAACCAGATCCATTAAACAAAACCACAAACAAGCTCTTTCACTCATGCTAGTTACCTGCCTGCATCTGTCCTACCTCTGCTTTCCCTTCAAATTTTTTTCTCAGTTCTGATTTAGCTCTGCCTCTTCCTGTTCTACCCCTTCAGCAAGCTCTTCCCACCACAGGCTCCATGTGACTCAGGCTTCCATGTTACTCAGGCAGGTCACACAGGCCTATTTAATGGGCCTACTTTTTTCTGAAACAATCTACACTCATAATTTAGAGCACAATAGTATTCTATCATAAGTATAAACCACAACTTATTCAGGCATTCCCTAATTAATGCGCTACTATAAATATTTTTGTACACATAAGTACTTTTTGATTTTCTTTTATCTCTTTAGGCTACAAACCTAGTAGTGGTATTGTTGGGTCAAATGGTATGCACAGTTTGACATCTTTTTGGGCATAGTGTCAAATTGTTCTCTAAAATTGTTGGACTAGTTTGCAATAGTTCCTTAGTGTCCCAATATTTCCACTTCCCTTGAGCATTATTCATTTTCCTTTTCTGTCATGTCAGCTGAACTGACGGATGTGAGGTGGTGTTGCAGAGTTGTCTTAATTTGCATTTCTCTAATCAGTAATAGTTTTTTCATGTGATTATTGACAGCTTTGATTCCTACTTCTGAAAACTCCCTGTTCATATCCTTTGACAGCTTATCAATTGGGGAATGGTTCCTATTTATATACATTTGGCTCAGTTCCCTATATGTATATATATATATATATATATATATATATATATATATATATATATATATATATATACATATATATTCAAGAAATGAGGACATTGTCAGAGAAATTTATAAAAATTTTCTGTTTCCTGATTTTATTTTAATTTTGACTTCATTAGTTTGTTTGTGCAAAAACTTTTCAATTAAATGTAATCAAAATTATCCATTTTACTTCCTGTAACTCTATTTCTTTTTTTGGTCACAAATTCTTCCCCATTACGGATAATGTTTGCTTTTGGTTTTAGATAGATCCTACTCATGATTTTAAGAAAAGCTTTATTGATGCCTCAACTTTCTAATGTTTTAATAATAATGGATGTATTTTGTCAAAAGCTTTTTTCTGCATCTATTGATATAATTATATGATTTTTGTTGTTTTTTGCTATTGATATGGTCCCATATATTTATAGTTTTCCTAATATTTAACCAATCCTGGATTCCTGGTATAAATCTTACCTGATCATAGTTATGATTTTGTGATGTATTGATTTAATCTTCTTGCATGTATTTTATTTAAAAGTAAATTTTTTTATAGTTTTCTTTCTTTTTGTCTTTGTTTTACCTGGTTTAGGTGTCAGCAACATAGTTGTGTGATAAAAAGAATTTGGTATGACTCTTTACCTCTTTTTTCAAATAGTTTATACAGTTTGGAAATTAATTGCTCCTTGAATATTTGGTAGAATTCGCTTGTAAATACATTTGTTTCTTGGAGATTTTTTCTTAGGGAGCCCATTGATGGCTTGTTCAATTTCTTATGATAGAATTATTTAAGTATTCTACTTAATCTGTAAATCTGAGCAATTCATATTTTTGTAAGCATTCATCCATTTCACTAAGACTGTCAGTTTTATTGCCATGTAATCAGGCAAAATAACTTCTAGTAACTGCTTTAATTTCATCTCCATTGGTGGTGCATTCATCCTTTGCATTTTAATACTAGTAATTTGCTTTTCCTCCTTTCTTTTTTTAAATCAAATTAACCAATGGTTTATTTATTTTAGTTTCTTTTTTTCATGAAATCATCTCCTTGCTTTATTTATTAGTTCAAGAATTTTTGTACTATCAATTTTATTAAACTCTGTTTTGATTTTCAGGATTTTGACTTTGGTGTTTACTTGAGATTTTGAATTTGTTATAGTTGCAAGCCCAATTCATCTGTCTGTTCTTTCTCTCTTTAATTGATGTACACATTTAGAGATAAAAACATTTTCCTTAAGTACTGCATGAATTTTGGAATGTTGTCTCATTTTTGTTATTCTCCTTAATGAAATTATTGATTGTTTCTATGGTTTATTCTTTGACTCACTAATTCTTTAGAATTAGATTATTTAGTTTCCAATTGGCTTTTAATCTGTGCTTCTATGACCTTTTATTAAAAGTAATTTTTACTGCATTAAAGTCTGAAAAGAGTACATTTACTATTTCTGTATTTCTGCATTTGCTTATGAGGTTTTATGCTCTTTTGTGAAGGGACCCTGTAGAACTGAGAAAAAAGTATACTTACTCTTCCCATTTAATTTTCTCTAGAGGTCTATCATACCTAAATTTTCTAAGATTTCATTCACTTTTTAACTTTGTTTTATGTATTTTGTGGTTAAATATTTCTAGCTTTCAGAGAGGAAAGTTGCATTCCCCCACTACTATAATTTAGTCTCTAGTTCCTCTTGTACTTCATTTAACTTTTCCTTTATGAATTTGTTTGCTATTCTGTTTAGTGCATGGATATTTTGTATTGATATTACTTCATTTTCTACATTGCCTTTAAGCAAGATGTAGCTTCCCAGTTTATCCCTTTTAATTAGGTCTATTTTTGCTTTTGTTTTCTCTGAGATCTTTATTGTTATCCCTGTCTTTTTTTTTTACTTCAGTTGAAGCATAATTGATTGTATTCTAGATCCTTATTTTAACTTTGTGTGTATTTCCCCGTTTCAAATGTGTTTCTTATAAACAATATATTGTTAGAGTCTGATTTCTAATCCATTCTTCTGTCTGCTTCAGCTCTATGGATAAGTTCATTTCATTCACATCCACATTTATGATTACTAATTGTACATTTCTCCTATCTTATTTTGTTCTGTTTATCCTTCTTTTTCTCTCTTTCATATTCTTGTGCAAAATCTGTTTTGCTCCTGACCACTGCCATTTTTAACTGCCCTCCCTTTTATCATCCTTCTTTTTCCAGTCCCCTTACTATCCTATTTTCCTGTTGAGTAAAATATTTATACCTAATAAAGTCTGCATGTCTTTGAACCAATTTAGAGGAGAGTAAGGTTTAAGGATAGCTCCCCCATCCACCCATTTTCCTGTCCACTATAAAAGTTCTACCTTGCACATCTTTTTAATGCAAGGTAATTTCCCCTATTATTCATCTCCCTTCCCCTTTCTACTAGAGTATCTCTGTTTCTTGCTTATCCATTTTCTCTTACATCACCCCAACATAATCAGCACCCTCCTGTACCGTGTGTATAGAATCCTTCTAACTGTGCTAATAATGATGAAGTTCTAAGAGGTTGCATCATCATTTTCCCATACAGCAATGTGAACAGTTTAATCTTAATAGATTGTCATGACTTGTCTTTAATGTTTACCTTTTTATGCTTCTCGTGAATCTTGTATTTGAAAGTTAAATTTCCTATTCAACTCTGGTCTTTTCTTCAGGAATTCTTGAAAGTCCTCTATTTCATTAAATATACATTTTTCCTTTGGAGGATTACACTCAGTTTTGCTGAGTAGTTTATTCTTGGTTGTAATCCCATATTTTCCTTCCAGAATATCATTTTTCAAGCCCTCTGCTCTTATAGTTGCTAAATCTTATATGACCCTGATAGTGGCTTCACAATATTTGAAT
Source organism: Notamacropus eugenii (assembly GCF_028372415.1). NCBI lineage: Eukaryota > Metazoa > Chordata > Mammalia > Diprotodontia > Macropodidae > Notamacropus > Notamacropus eugenii. The sequence goes on from NC_092876.1 coordinate 402,908,066, forward strand.
GGTTTCTTTCTGGTGGCTTGAAAAATTTTGTCTTTGACCTGGGAGTTCTAGAATTTGTCTATAATATTCCTGTGAGTTTTCATTTTGGGAACTGTTTCAGGTAGTGATGGTTGGATTCTTCAAATTTCTATTTTACCTTCTGATTCTAGGATATTGGGATAGTTTTCCTTGTCTTGAAATATGGTATCTAGACTCTTTCTTTGATCATGATTTTTAATTTATCCATTAATTCTTAAATTATGTCTCCTTGATCTATTTTTCATGTTATTTGTCTTTCCAATGAGATAGGTCACAGTTTCTTCAATTTTTCATTATTTTGATTCTGTTTTGTTATTTCTTGATGTGTCATGGAGTCATTAACTTCCACTAGCCTAATTCTAATTTTTAAGGAATTATTTCCTTCAGTGAACTTGTATACCTCTTTCCATTTAGACAATTCTGGTTTTTAAGTATTACTTTCTTCAGTATGTTTTGTGCCCCTTTTACAAAATTGTTAATTGTCTTTTCATAATTCTCTGTTTTTACTTGTCTTCTTCTGAGTTTGTGTTAATCTTCCTTGTCATCATAGGGACATTTTATGGTTAGGCTCTTTTTAGTTGTTGTTTGTTCACTATCTCTTCACTTTAAATTTATGTAAAAGTGGACTCTGTCCCTCTCATTGGAGTGGGGTTGGTCACTATCCCAAGTTTCAGACTTTATGGCACTGCTATTTTCAGAAGTAGTTCTGGGGATTTTAATGCTTTTAATCCTTCCAAGTTGGTGAGATCTGGGAAGAAGCATGGTCTTTGCTATCCTGTTCTGTGTTGTTATCCTTACCCATGAAGGGCCCTTGATGTCTTGGGATTGTAATCAATACTGCTACTCAGGATCCCTTAGGGCCAAAAGTAACACTGCTCTTCAGAGCTTCTGTTCCCTTGGAACAGAAGTAATATGACTTCTCAGGAGCTCTGATCTCTCTTGGCTAAAAGTACTCCTCCCTAACTTTGAACTGGGACCCTGAAGTAGAAAGGATGGAGTTGCCAAACAACCTCAAGTCCTGTATCCAGCACTAGCACAGGGGTCCCCTGAAATTATTAGCTTGGTCCTCTGAAATCTTGATCTAAGCATTTGCCAATTCCCTTTATCATCTCTTGCTTGAAAGTTCCTGAAGCTGCTTCTGCTGCCACCACTTACTCCCACCACTGGTGTTGCATCCAGGTCAACGTGTGCACCTGGTCAGCCTCCACCTCCATATCATAAATCTCTGCTTCTAACCTCTTAAGTTATGTTGGACTGGAAGAATGTCTCACCCTGACATTTTGTTGGCTCTGCTTCTTTAGAATTTGATTTGAGGTGTTATTTTAAATTTTCTTGGAGGGGAATTGAAATAGGTTGACCGAGTGTTTTCTCTACTCTGCCATCTTAGCTCCAATCCCTGAAGTTGAGCCTTAGACTTCTTAATGCCCATTCCACTACTTAGAACATATTTGATAATAAAGAAAAGATTGTTGAATGAATTAAGGAGACAAAAAAGAATATTTAATAAAGTAAGGAAGTTGCCTTTATGGATATTGTTAAGGTTTTGGACTTTGACAACCACACTGAAATAGGATAATGAATGGAACTGCCAATATTAGTTAATACTGTAGTTCTAGTGTGTTTTAGTGGGAGTTGCCTAATATCTTGCACATCATGAACAATAAGAATGATATGAATAATAACTAGAGCATAAAGGGAAATAGTTTTTTCCCTTTGACCATGTGCAGAATTTTGAATCAGGCTTCACTGTAGGTGCAGAGGTCATCAAAGATTCCCAGAAAATATTAATGAGGCTAGGTGCTCTTTTGTACATTGCCACTTTGGTTCTTTCACCCAAATGAAGATTTCTGGAACTTATTTATTAATATCATCTCTCTGAAAGACTGACATTACTGAAAACTCTGGCAAGAGAACACCTATAGTTATCCTTTGCACAAGTATAACCTGAACAGGGGCCAAATGAACTTTTTCCCACTCTTCTACAATGACTAATCCAGAAGACAGTTTAACCTCCATGTTATTGATCTTTGATTCCCAGTATTTTTTTTTTTTTGCTGAGCCTGGTAAAGCAGACATTAGTAAATTTTAAATAGTAATAGTAAATAAGTAATCGTAAAATTAGTGTTGGTAATTACTCTTAGTTATTACTACTAAAATTACTCTTAATAATAGTAAAATGTTAACAGTAAATTAAGTAAATAAGGACATTTCAAGTAAAATTGTCCCTGATTCTTTTGTCCCCTGCCTCTCATTCTTTACCATATGCCATCTATTTTGCAGCACTGGATTGATACTAGCTTACCACTCAAATAACTAAAATCCAATTTAACAAACATTTATGAAGCACTTACTATGTATATGGATGGTTCTGTACTGCACTAGACTAGAAATATGAAATCAATATGAAATATTAATTGCTTTCAAGGAACGTATAATTTAATGGGACATAGAGAGAGAGATGTACAAAAATAATTATGATATCAATGAGAATTTGGTCAATGTAGTGGTGAGTCAAAGTGCTCTTAGAAATTTGAAGAGGGAAGGGTCACTTCCAGCTATATGTTTGTGTGTATGTGGGTTGGAGGTAGGATGGGAAGGAAAGAGTTGGCATCTAAGCTGACCTTGACAGAAAAGAGTCAATTCCAAAAGATAGAGTTTGAGAGATTCTATTCCAGGAAAAAGTCAGCATGAAAAAAAGCATGGAGACAGTAAAAGGGACAAGAACAAGGAACATTGTTGAATGTTGAACATGTGAAGGAGATTAGTATGTCAATTAATTGGATGGACATTCAAGTCAAGTAGGGGGAGAATCGAAAATTATTCTAAGATCAGAAACTTAGGTAAATGGGAAGATGGTGATTCCATACAAGTAAATAGATCAGTTTATAGACTTTAAGTTTGAAATGAACCCAACCTAGAATCATCTAGTCCAGTCTTCTGAAATCTAAAGAGGCTAAACAACTTCTATATTTTTGTCCAACTAGTAAGCAATAGAATTGGGATTTGAACCAACGCCCTTTATGCTAAAATCCAAGTTTCTTTCAACTTCAGAGGGTAATTGAGTTTGTTTGTTTGATTGCTTTTTTATGTGAAAATGGTAATTTTAGTTTTTGATATGTTGAAGTACCCATGGAAATACCCAGGTGGAAATACCCAGCAAGTAGTTGGAAATAAGGGCCTTTAACTCTACAGTGTGGTGGTGGTGGGGGGGGGGGGGGGTGATAAATATTTAAGAATCAACATCCTACATATGATCATTGATGCCACAGGACTTGATGAGATCACCAAAAGAGATTACACAGAGTGAAAAGAAAAGAGAGCTAAAGATAGCACCTTGGGGAAAAGGTACATTAAAAAGATTAAAAGAGGCTTGGAGTCAGTAAAACAGAAATAAAAGAGTAGTAATAGAGATGGAAAAATAGTCAAGAAATTGCAATGTCATATGAACTTTGCCCTATAGAGGCATCAAGAGGGAGTGGTCAATATTGTTGCTACAAAGAAGTTAGAAGGATGAGAACATTAAAAAGTCTATTGGTGATGAGATCATTAGTGTCTTTGGAGAGAACAATTTCAATTAAGTGTTTAAGCTGGAAATGAGATTTCAAGGGATTAGGGAGTTAGAGAGTAGTATAAGGAAATAGAATTAGTAGATATAGACTACTTTTTCTAAAAATTTGGCAATGAATGAGGATGAGAGTACTAGGATTTGTGGTTGTAGTAGGGTCAAGAGATAGGTTTTAACAAACATGGTTTTAGATTGATGGGAAGGAATCAATAGAGGAAACAACATAGGTCATTGAAGAGAGGAAAAGATTGTATCAAGGGAGGAGAGATTAACCTTGGAAATGAAGAAGCAGTGTGGAATGGTGCAAAGAGCCCTGTAATTGGAGACCTAGCTTTAAATCTTATTTCTTACTTTGCCAGCTATATAATGATGAACAAGATGCCTAATCCCTTTGAGCTTCAATTTCCTATTTGTGAAATGGGGATAATAACTGTACTACCATCACACAGGGGTGTTGTGAGGATCAAATAAAACAATGTTTATAAAGCACTTTAAGTGCAGCACAAATGTTAGTTATTCCTCTGAGGATAAAGAGAAGAATTGGTGAAGGAGTAAAGACATTCAAACCTTTAGAAGAACGTTAGGGGAGCTCTCAACTAGATTGTTCAGATTATCTCAGTATTCTCACTAAAATATAAGGGAGGAAATCTGTCGAGGCTGAAGGGTTGGAGGCTAATGCTAGAGGATAGAAAAGCGTTTGGGATATCCATTATGGAAAATCTTACAGTAAACAAAATGTGGCTACAATTTTATTGTGCCACTGTGAGAGTCCACCTGAAGGCCTGTCTTCCCTACAGAGTTATTAAGGGGGTAAGAGATACATGCTTTTAACAAATTCATAACACTGTAAAAAATGAATGTCAGAATATGATGGGTGTTTTTTGACAATATCGTAGACCAAAAAATGAAAATTCATAGAAAATATTAATATGACTGAGAATTATAAACAAAAGAAGGCTTACTAATTCTTCTGTCTGCTCTCCATGCATCAATACCAGTTATACTTAATTACTTGGAGGGATACAGTATTTATTAAGTATTTATTTTGTGTCAGGTGCTGTGATAAGCACTGAGATTTCAAATGCAATCAAGCAAGAAATCTGCTGTTCTCATGGAGTTTACGTCTTAATGAAGAAAAAGAAACTGGAAAGGGGAAGAGGTTCTCAGTGAATTAACTAGCATTTCTTAAGCAAGTGTCGATGCATACCTACTATGTGTTAGTCATAGGGTGACATATGATACGTTCATAGAAGATGGTCAACAAGTGAAATAAAAGCCAGTTATTGGCAAGATAAGGCTAAAGATTACCTTATCAGAGTTGGGGGACCATTGCAAAGGGAGTGAAAAGAGAGAAAGAGGTTAATGTTCAGAATGAGATAGCATAATGATGAGATGACCAGGAAGTGACATAATGGAAAAAATATTGCATTTGAAATCAGAGAGTTTGACTTTAAGTCCAAGATCTGAAAAACACCATTTGTGTGACCCTACACAGGTCATTTAAGTTTTCCAGACCTTTGTTTCCTTATCTGTAAAGTGAGGAGGTAGACTAGCTAAAGTTAATATTACATCCAACTACATTTCTATGGTCTTATGTTTCTAAGGTTCTAAGCCTTCCAACTAACCACCTCAATTTTGCAATAAAAATTTGAGATAAAATTAGAATTAACTGGGAATATAGGAGTAGCTGATGACCCAGAAAGAACTCCAACCTTTGAGTTTATATGAACTGGCTGCAATTTTAGAGGCTTCTCAAAAATCTCTCTTTAGTCCATTCCTTCGTTCAGTGTTTTCCTTTGAATGTGAAAATTTGGTTCATTGTCTTTCTATGTAAGGTCTACCTAAGGAAAAGGAAAATACATCTCATATTTAGTTTACTACACTTGTGGGGACAAAAAAATCTCTCAGCCTCCATATAAGTTCTCTAGCAAACAATACAAACTATGGCTGCTTGCAGGCATCTGAATGTACTGTTGGTAGAATTGTAATTGGTCTAGCCATTCTAGAGAAGAATTTGGAGCTATAACTAAACAGCTGAAAAACTCTTCATACTTTGTGCCCCTATTGTTAGGTCTATGCCTCAAAGAAAACAAAGAAAGATGAATTTATAACAGTTCTTTTTCTCTAGTGGCAAGGAATTGGAAATTCCCTTAGTTTATACACATTTTAGTCATAGCTCCAAATTGTTTTCTGGAATGCCTGGATCAGCTATATTTCATGTATTGTTTGCTTGAGAGTTATATGAAAACTGAGGGATTTTTGTACTCAATATTAATGATATTTCATCAATTGTTCTCTATAATTTGGTATAATAATGTAATGGATTGCTATAATATAATAAATGATGTATGTGATAGTTTCAGAAAAGATCTTGGAAGAGTTGTATGAACTGATGCAGAATGAAGTAAGCAGTCAGGAGAACAAATGATACAATAGCAAAAAGATTGTCCAGACAAAGATCTTTGAAAGACTTAAACTCAATCAGCAAATATGATTCTGGAGGAGTGATGATCAGGTGTGCTACTCACCACAGAGAATTAATGGACTCAAGGTGAGGAAGAACTATTTTTTTAACATGGTCAAGGGGAAAATCTGTTTTGCTTGGCTATATGTATGTGTTGCAAAGATTTGGTTTTCCTTTTTTCTTTTCAAATGTGATTTTTGGTAGGAAGGATAGAAAATAAATGTTTGTTGAATGAAAAAAATTAAAAAGACAGTTACTAAAAAGAAAAAAAAAAGATGTTTCTGCTGCTATACAACATACATATGTCTGGCCTTTGTGTGTCAAAGATAGATAGTATCTGGGGATCTGAACTATTCTATCTCTAAGAGAGATCACTAGTTCCAATTTTATGAAGATCAGTACTAGTTCTGTGGCTAAGATCTTGCTCTTTCACATGCCTATCTCCCAGAAGGATATTAGGCTAAAATTATAACGATTTCCAACACTTCAGATTTTTGTAGTCTTGAGGTGGGAGTATTCAGAATGAAAGACACTATCATTAATCACCAAAGGGTATTAAGCCAATAACACTTGGCTTTCTACTTGAAGTTTAGTTCCTTCTCGTCAACTGCTAATTATATAAAAGAACATCACAAAATAGCTAGTAAAGCTCTTTATCAAAGAAAGCAGCAGACAGAAAAATGAGAATTTATACAGGTTAGAACAGACTAAAGATTACAGAAGAATAAATAAGTTCTCTGGATGGTTGTGCAATAAGGTCTTAGCTCTTAGGTCTTAGTGGTGTAGAGAACTACAGCACTGGAGCATATCCACTCTATAGTCTTATTTTAAGCACTTGGAATCACAGAATAAGGTATGGAACAGCTTTCCCACATTACTGTGGCTTCAGAGAGATCTCGAATCTATCCTTCAAAACTTCAGGCTTATCTTTTTTTTGACTTCCTTTCTCTAAATCCTCCAAACATCTCTGAAGTTTTCACCATTCAAATATTCAGCATTACAGAGTCAGAGGTCTCTCAGACAATCAGGAGTTATGTCTCATTCATATGGTGCTCAATATCCCAGTCTTGTCCATAGGAAAAATGCCCCAGGTTTTTGGGGAAGAAGGGTTGCACATAACAAATCTCTCTCTCTCTCTCTCTCTCTCTCTCTCTCTCTCTCTCTCTCTCTCTCTCTCTCTCTCTCTCTCTCTCACACACACACACACACACACACACACACACACACAATTCCCCTTCCCTTTTTGCTGAGTACCACACATTCTCAGAGAATAGATCACGTCTGCTTGAAACTCTTTAATCATTAGTTTTAGTGGGGGAAAATGCATTATATCTTTAATATGTGACTAGTTCTCAGCACCAGATATTTGAGTAAAGTGGTAACATTCATATTGCCTTGAAGTGCAAATGCATTTATTTTTAAACAGAGAAAACTGTGGCTTTCATTTTCATCAAAAAAAAAAAAATTCTAAATGCTGTGTGAGAATTAGTTCTGGTTAATAAGATTCAAATAATGTTGAAAGTAAAATGTACAACCTTACCACACAGACTGGTATGTCTCATGTTATTTCTTTCTTGTAAATAGCTTCCCAAAGAATATATATCTCATAAAGCTGCTACAATGGTTTCATAGATACTAGCCTTTGAATGAGACTCCTCTGGAAGAGAAATATACCTGGGACAAATATGGAAATGACCATTCATCATTCAGTGAGCCTTCCCCTCTCCCAGTGACTCATGTAGTTCTTTAGTTTATAATACTATGCTAAATTTTGGCCCCGAGACTCATCAGAGAGTTAATATGCCTTCATAAGAGACCTGATCAGCTCATGTAGCTCATAGTAGTTAACAGCAAAGACGATGTCATCACCCTCTAAATTGTGAACGGAAAGCAAAACACTTGGCAAATGCTAAAGTTTTAGGGAATTGTAAGCTACTATTATTCCTCCAGATCATGTTCACAAGCTTGCTAGTTTTTGTTCTAGAAAAATGAAGTGGGAACTTCAGGTTACCCCCTTTTCTCTGACAAGTTTTGTCTAGGAACTCAAGCAGAGCTCACCCTCTCCTGTCAGTGAGACTAAGTCTAAGATTTTAGTTGCTTCACACTTGTTACTGTTTCTTAATGTTCTACATATCATGCTTACTTCAACCTTTGTGATTTGTTCAATTTGATACCCTCCTTTGAACTGCCTTCCCCACTCCTCCCCACCTATGTTATCCCACCTTCAAGATTCAACTCCAGTGCCCTACTTTTTTCATGAAAGCTTCCCTAGTGATATCCTCTATCTCCTGTTACAAGGGCTATCTATACAAAGCAATCAAAAATTTACCAAGCTAGGCACTGTACTAATGAGGATATAAAAAGAAGAGCAAAACATTGTCTGTAGGGGCTTACATTTTAACAGGGGAAATAATATGTACATGGGGGCAACTAGGTGGTGCAGTGAATAGAGCACCAGTGCAGGAGTCAGGAGGATCTGAGTTCAAATCTCACCTCAGACACTTGACACTCACTTAGGCAAGTCACTTAACCCTAATTGCCACATTCTGGGTCATGTCCAGTCATCCTGGTGAATATCTGATCACTAGATTCAGATGGCTCAGGAGCAAAAAGTGAGGCTGGTGACCTGCACAGCCCTCCCTCACTCAAAACAGTCAAGTGCAAGTCATGTCATCATTTCTCTGATGGCGTGGTCTTCTTCAGCAATGAAGGATGAACACACACAATATTTACATATATAGAGTATATGCATAATAAGTACAAAACAGATGATTTTAAAAGGGAAGGCACCAGCAGCTAGAGGGAAAATGGATGGACCACTGCAGAAGGTAGTGGTTGAACTGAGTTTTGAAGTAAATCAGAGATTTGAAGATATGGAAGTGTGGAGTGAGAGGAATACAGGCAAGGAGGACATATCCTGTGCCTCAATGAAAACTCATCAAGATGAGAAATGGAGGAAAATCCTGTAAGGAAAAGCAAGTAGATTAGTATCACTAAATCATAGAAAGTACAGAGGATGAGATACATATAAGAAGACCTGAAAGGTAGGAAGGGACTGGATTTAATCCTAGAAGTGATAGAGAATTACTGGAAGTGGGGAGGGAGTGATATATTCAGACGTCCCTTAGAAAACTCGTTGAACGCTATGTGGGGATTACACTGGAGTGAGGCAGATTTGAAGCAGGGAGATCAAAAAGGAGGCTGTTGTGACATTTCACTTAACAAGGTCTGAAATGGAGTTACAGTTGTGTGATTGGGGAGAAGGAAAGGGATGTTGTGGAAATCAAAATGACAAAATTTGACAACTGACTGGATTTATGGAAAAAGAGTGGAGAGTAGATTGTGACACCGAGGTTAAGAATTTGGCTGACTAGAAGGATGATGGTGCCTTTGAGAGTAATAAGGAAGTTCAGTAAGATAGTTTGGGGCAGGCAGGAGTAAATGAGTTCTATTTTTGCCATGTTGAGTTTGAGATATCTAAGGAACAACTAGCATTTTTACACCAAGACAGATGTATACTACTTTATACATATAATACTAATTCAATATCTATCCAGACAATTTTTAAGCTCCCTTGAGGCAAGATGCATGTTTTAGAGCATGAGAAACAGTATGATACAATGCAAAGAAGACTGGTTTGACCCATTGGGTTTCTGAATGTAAGAAACAAAACTAACATTTCTGTGCCTCAGTTTCCTTACTTAAAAAATCAGAATAATACAGTAGACCTTCTTTATTGGAGAAGAGAGTGAATGCTCAATTCCCCATGCCTGTGTGAAGGATCAAATTGGCCATCACTTGGGAGAGACGTGTTTTTCTTTTGGTTTCCATCTTTCAGATTTCATAATCTTTCAGATTATTTTGTTTGCTGCCTTCTTCTGGAGAGGCTACAGAGGGAGAGAAAGACAGAGAAGAAGCCCCAACATGGAACATATCCCTGATTTCCAGTTTGCTGAAATAAAGACTTTGGGAAAATGTTTTAAGGGTGGGAAGGGGGACACTGTCTCTCTCTTAATTTCCCTCTCTACTTCTTTCTCTCCCTCTCCCTTCCCTCCCTTTAATAAAAGGATTTGTTCTGTGAAGTTTGTATACAGACAAAGAGCTGCACTTGAGGACCTAGAGGGCCACAGGTAGCCTCTTGGCTAAACATTCCCTAGTTCTGGATAGTTTTTAGTGCCCCTACAGTCTAGGTTATTCCCTTCCCTATAAGCTCCAGGTCTCAATAGTGTTCCCAAAATATAGATGCACAAAACAAAAAAGAAATTTCAAGACATTTTCTCTAAGATCATCTATTGAGTTTTATTTCCTGTTGAAAATAGTATTTGATATTTCTATTTGATAGAATATGTATGCATATCACATTTTTTCTGAGAAATGTTTAAAGAATGCCATTTTGTATTCTGTGGAGAATATATAAGCAGCACATATTCCAGAAATTTGGATACTTCTATATATAATTTGCTATATAATCCAATATTTAAAACTCTAAAAGTAGATATCTATATTTAATTTTTAAAATATACTTGCTCATGTACAAATGTCTCCTCTGATAAACTACAGCCTTCTTGAAGACAGAAGATATTTTCTTTCTGTTTTTGCCTCGCCAGTGTCCAGCCCATTGTCTGGCTCATATGAAGAGCTTAATAAATGCTTGTTGATTTATTGGATCATAATATGTTCCTCAAATCCCTTTCCAGCTATTATTTCAGTAATTAGAGAAAATGAGAATTGAGGAAAGGATAAATTAGCTAATATTTTCATGTCTGATTTGGTAAACAAGAAAACAAACTTAAAAATTTAAGTCCTGCACCAAGCCAAAAAGACAGCTGTTAACATATGTCAAGTTCTTGCTTATTTGTTGAAAGTGTATATCTAATGTACTTTAGAGGTCATCTCATTTAAACCTCTCATTTCATAGCTGACAAAACTAGGAGCCATAGAGATTATCAATTTTTATCAGAGACAAGGAAAATGAATATAAATGGAAGTAAAAATAGCGTTACTGAAAACAAGGTGTATTTTACAATTGAAGTTTAGTATCATGATGAAAATTTCACTTTTTTACATTGTCATTATTATCTGAAGTTAATCATCAGTATTTGGTAATTCTGCTCTTGACTGAAGCAGATGTTTGAAATACAAATCAATAGATCCATATTTTCAATTATAACTTCATTGAATTTGTCAGTGCAAAATATATAGTGTTCTCTATGGCGGGGTTAATTATCCATTCTGTTGTGAAAAATTTTGATCTTCATTTATAAGGGATTTAAAAACCTTTTTAATGAGAATTACTGACCCATGGAATACTGACCCATGGAGAGAAATGGATGAGTGCTTTCCATATTCCTGTAGGTAATTCAGGCAGTTTAATATGTAGCAATACTTTAAAATTTAAAAAAAGTGAATTTTCTCAAGGAAAAATAAGAGGGATAGGGGAGCCAGATAATTGTTTTTGGTTTAAAAATCTGCAACAAAATGAAATAAAGACTGATATAATTGAAAAATCCTTCTTCTGCTTACCCTCTATTATTTCTTGAATTGGGGTATTTACATTTTAAATTAGGAAAACTTCTAAATTGAGCACTATCATAAACAGACTGATAAAAAATTGGTCTAGACTATTCATTTTCTTTTTTCCCCTAAATCTTAACCCTTCTTCAAGAGTTTATTGGATAGGACAAGCACCCGTTAAGCCACTACAATCACAATGGTCAGGTGACAAAGCATCTCTTCATTTCTGGCAGTAAGTAGCTCCTTTTCTTGAATGGAGCAGTCACTTTTCAAGAAGTGACCTTCAAAAATGAACAACTACCTTTTTAGTTGAATTTATGTCATCTCTACTCAGAAAGATGTCTTAATGGGTTAGTATTCTATGAAAGTAAAACCTCTTCTTTCCAAGCATCTTCCTGCAGACTTTTGCCACCTACAAAAAAACATGAAAAATAGAAAAGCATCTAAGAAGTCTAGATAGTCACTTCATTTCTTGTACTTTACAACAGTTAAGTTGAGAATAGAAGGTTTTTTTCTCAGGCTTGATTTAGAGAGGGCTAGAGGAATTTCCTCAAATGAAATAGACTGATCCTCTTTTGTCTTCCAACCTCTCCACCATTTTGTTCAAAAGGTGTTATCAATCATACTTTATAGGATTAAAATTATATTGGAAAGTCTATTACCTAAATCAAACTGTTCTAGGCAAATGAAAATTTATTTGAACTTCTCCAGAGAAAGAAATTCCACGAACTTCCTTGATAATAAATCTCTATGTCTAACAACTAAGCCTCAGTACTCTTTTCCTGTTCTCATATCAGTGAAAGGTGACTTCTCCATGCCTATGAACCTCATGTTACATTTCGGTTGAACACTTTATGGTATTTATTATCAGCTGACTTGTGTTATAATTGTGCATAAAACTTACCTCCTCTGCTCGACTATAAGCTCTGTTGCTACAGGGATCATTTATGATATATCTGTGTATCTCCTATAGCCTCTAGCACAATTACATAAATTATATAGCCTTAATACTCTTAGAATAAATCTCTAACTTCAGCCCCTTTATTTCACTTTGTAATTTTTTTCCTCAGTAATACTCACAACTATCATATTAAGACTTTAAAAAACATTTTCCCCAAAAATGTGTTTTTTCTTACTCCATGTACAGGAAAAGATGCTGTCCTGCTGCATAGCCCGTATGTTGGCCTTCTTCCAAACTAAATGGACCGGAAAGTTGCAGATACCACAAAGAAGGGATAGGGCCAAAAGAATTTAATAGGAAGAAAAGTTCTAACTTCTAATATTTCAGTAATATTTAATTGACTGTTACTATCAATGTGAAATGGTACAGCCATTAACATTCGAGGTTGGGCCAATTCTTAATGGCATTTTTTAACACATGGCAATTGATTTTTCCTTGCAAGAAAAATGTGAGTAGTTGAAAAGTTTTGCTGCATTTCCATATATTATATTGGCTTGAAAAATACTTTGGTTTTAATGTTTTCCAGTGAAAATGTTTCTTTTAAATAAAATATTATCTGGTGTGTTATATTTTGCCTTTTAGAACCTTTATCCTTCAGTACTTTTATTTCATCAACGACAAAAGCAAAAACAAAAAATGAACAGAACACAATTCACCAGGCTATTTAGCTTTAGATTCGTAATACCTCGAACATAGATATGGAATGGATCTTTGAGGCTATTGAATCCAGTCCTCACTTTTTCTAGATCAGAAAAATGAGCCCTGGAGAAGTTAAGTAATTTATCCAAAGGTCACAGAGCTAATAAGTTTCTCAGGTGAGATGTGAATCCAGGAACTTACTAGCTTCATGACCCTTGGTTAGATCAGTATGAAAACAAGGTCATTTTGTGGAGTTCATAAATCATTTATAATGTTTGTGTGATACTTCCTTTATCCTTTACCATTGTCTTAATACTAATGCTATTTTATTTTCAGTGTTTTGAAATAATGTCATATTTACTTTGACTTCTGTATATATGCACATATATATTACATATTTATAGAATTATAATATATTATAGATATGTTCTGCATTGTATCCATCCCTGTCCCAAATGTTGGAAATAAATATGACTTACTTTTATGTAATTTCCCTCCAGTGGACTGCCATTATGAACACACTGGAGATGTTAATTACCTACTATGTGCCAGGTACCATACTGAGATTATAAAGACAAAAATGAAACATTTTTTCCTGATGAAACACATATTTAATACTTAAACCAACATGCGTATATCACCCTGCTGGTCTATAGTGGGGAAATGGGACTGCATACTAGGAACCATAGCACAGCATTATGGAAGAAACAAAGAATCTGGTACTGGCACAAAGTTACAATCCAGGAAATTGGGCCAAATATATGATTAAATAGAATATATATATTATATATATAATTATATATATCATATGTTATATGATATATATTATATATGCATGATTAAGGAATATTGTGGGTAAAGAAAATTCAATATAAAAATTCAGAAGAAAAAATCAATACTATTATAGGCAAAAGAAAAATCAGAGAGGTGAGAGAGGACAGAATAGGTCAACCATAAGCATAGCAAGAATGAATAAAAGAAATGAAAGAAAATATAGAACAACCAAAGAAACAGCTAATTTTGAGCAATTAGAAGGAAAATAAACATCTTCCAGGAAAAAGTTTAAACAAAAGATAATAAAAAATCAAGTAAACAAAAGAGAATTCAATAATTCAATGAATTATTAGATCAAGGTTAAAAGAATATAAAATACTTGAGATATATAATGTCAAAAATGACTGAACTAGAAAAAATAGGTAAGGAAGAAGTAGATATGCAAAAAACTTGGATATCACATTAAAAATAATGATCAAATAAAACTGTATGAAACTACTAGAACATGAGGGCAAAACAGAAAATAGAAAAAAAAATCCAAATCCTAATATTTGTATGCCTAGGCACACTCTAGAACTTTCAGGTAAAGAAGATACACTACTATAAGCAGTAATGAAGAAAGAGATCCAGGATGAAGGAATCACAATCAGGATCACATAAGATTATATAGCAATTTCTATAAAAGCCAGAAGACCTTACAATGGGATATTCCAAGAGGAATTAACGAATGATGACCAAGAATATTTGAATCCTGAAAAACTGAGTCTAATCATACAGGAGAAAATGTAAACATTTCATGGAATGAATAACTTTCAAGCATTTGTGTTCAGAAAATCACATTTGCCTAAAACCTTTGAAACACAAATATAATAGATAACAGAAACCTAGGACTTGGGTTCATGACATTTATGTGTATGGAATCCACACTAAAGTGCAACCCCTCACATGGGGTTTGGGCCACCAACTCAACCACTAGGCTGGTTATTCACTCTTATCTGCTTTTGACAGGTCTAGTTCCCAGAGAAAACAACTAACAATATGAAGGTATACTCAGGGTCTCTCAGGATCCTAGGGTTAACTCTGGGGTAAGGGAAGAGCTACTCATCATTGGGTCTCTGAGACCTAATTTGTACACTTTCAATTATACATAACTAACCTCTCACAATAATGACATTAGTAGATCTTAAAACTAAGCATTTACTTTAAAAAACAAGGCAAAAACATTTATAATTAATACAACATGAGAATTCTTATCAGCAAACGTAAAAAGAAATAGTACATCACTGTCAACACATAAGCCTACGTCACATTTTCTTACAAACGCATTCCATATCTAAAGTGGATATGAACTTTTATAAGTCCATAGTTTATATGAACATAAGTTCATAGATTTTTATAAATCTAACACGCGGTCACGTGAATGAGAAAACCTTATACACTCAGGGTAAGTAAAGATTCTGACCTCTATTCCTTGACGTAATTGGTTCATTCAAGAACATTGGCACCGCTGAAGTAATTTCCCGTGCAAGTATCTCTCTCTGATGAGCTTTCCGATATAACAAGTCCTTTTCTTTGTTAACCACCATTAAACATATTGAGAAAATATTAAGTTATTATATTGGATAATATTCATTTGAAGACAAAAAAAATTGCAATGCTCATAAAGCTGGCTTTCTCTGAGCAAAACAAAGAGGGCAAACTTTTCACTCAGCACTAATCTATACACTCTCATTGAGTGTTAGCCAGCCAATTCAATAGCAAATCAACTGCAAACCTAGTTTCCCTTTCTGTTTTTTTTTTTTTTATTCTCCTTTCACATCAGAGAAGGCAGCAGAAAGTATCAAGCCCCTCTGAAAGGATTCAACTTTCTCATATTGTAGGTAGTACAAATGAGTAATTCATCCTTATTTCAGTGTTAGCTAGTCTTTCATTGGGCAACCAGAAATACACAACTGAATATGTAACTGAAGTCTTTTCCCTACTCTTGCTACTAATTTCACTACTCTTGCTACTAATTTCTTCACTAATTTCTTCTGGCTTTTATAGAAATTGCTATATAATCTTATGTGATCCTGATTGTGATTCCTTCATCCTGGATCTCTTTCTTCATGACTGCTTATAGTAGTGTATCTTCTTTACCTGAAAGTTCTAGAGTGTGCCTAGGTATACAAATATTAGGATTTGGATTTTTTTTTCTATTTTCTGTTTTGCCCTCATGTTCTAGTAGTTTCATACAGTTTTATTTGATGATTATTTTTAATGTGATATCCAAGTTTTTTGCATATCTACTTCTTCCTTACCTATTTTTTCTAGTTCAGTCATTTTTGACATTATATATGCTCAAAATTCTTCTCAGTGCTGCCTTTTCCACTGATTACCACAGCTTTCTTTACCTGCCCATACTTGACAACTCTAGCCAGGTTCTTCACTAATTTCAATGGCTGAAGTCAGTAACTCAGTTTTCATCATAATGTAGAAAGAACTCATAAGCTCCGTTTTTGTTTGTAGTTATAAATAGTTCTTATTCAGCCATCCACAGTCTTCACAAAAGTAGGTATTCCATATCTCTCTCTCTCTCTCTCTCTCTCTCTCTCTCTCTCTCTCTCTCTCTCTCTCTCTGTCTATCTGTCTAGCCATCCACCCATCCATCCATCTGTCTATCTGTCTAGCTATCTATCATCTACATATCTGTCATCTATCTTAAGAGTTTTAAACTTTTTAAGCCTTAACCTAAAACTGACCTTACAGATCACAATGCAGTCTCAGGCTTTTCTCAGTCCTCAAACTGACCTTAAAAAAGTTTTTGAAAACTATTTCTTCTCATTTGAATTTTATAATTTTTAATGATTTGTAATTTCTTTTACAAAAATTACATTTGTAATTTTTCTTTCTTTTTCAGCCACAAAACTAATTGCATATAAAAATAAAATTGCTGTACATCCTTTATATTTAAACAAAAGTCTACTTTCTTCCACTTTTGACAATTCAAGGATTCACATTCTATCAGAAAAGTGTTTCTCTTTATGTATGGATGTTTAACATTTTTTTTTTTAAACTTAGAGGATAGAATTGAGTGGAGTCATTTTACTTTCTTCTTCATTAATTTCTTTTTTTCTTTTGATCCTGAGTGTCCCTATCTTATCTATACTGGAAGTGCAGCAACCATGGACCATGATTCCACTGCTGATTGGCACAGAAGCTCTGACTTGCTTCTCTTCCAAACTAATCCGCTTCCACCCTCCTTATGCAGTCTAATGCAACCCTAAGAGATGGAATTCACCATTTTGGTGTGAGACTTAGTGTGGAAACTTATTCAGCTTTCACCTTTCTTCAACTGGAACCTCCTGAGTTCAAGTGATCCACTGATTTCAGCCTTTTCAGTAGCAGGAATTACAGGCAGATGACACCATGTCACAGGCTAGTTAGTTATAACCTAAGTAGAAGAGAAGGTAGAATTGTCCTTTCTAGGCTAAAATTTTAAAAGGGGAACAAAGAAAGAGAAGTTCAGAACTCAGATGTAATTTTATTCTGTTTTGTTTTAAGAGAGAAAGAAAAAGGTAGGGGAAAACAAAATGCTATGGAAAAATGAAGAAAAGGGAGAAACTCATCATATCTCATGATTGGGGCATGTTTGAATTAGCATTAACAAGAATGGAGTTTTGGGTGAGCAAAGTAGGTATCCCATTTATCACACAGGAAATTGAATGTGCCCATTTCAGAATTAGACAATTCAAAGGAAAAAAGATAAGAAAGAAATTAAGGAAAAAAAATTAAGAAAATTAGATAGTATAATTCTTAGTCAGGCCTAACTCAGACTAGTTCAAT
The DNA here is from genome assembly GCF_028372415.1 of Notamacropus eugenii. Classification (NCBI taxonomy): domain Eukaryota; kingdom Metazoa; phylum Chordata; class Mammalia; order Diprotodontia; family Macropodidae; genus Notamacropus; species Notamacropus eugenii. The sequence goes on from NC_092876.1 coordinate 402,925,826, forward strand.
GACAAATATTTAGTATTGGAACAAAATGAAATTAGTGGCAATAAAATGTAATAAACAACTTTATTTATGATAAAATTCTAAATGGCCATAATTCATGATATTCAGATAAAATGTTACTTCTCTACCTCTGCATTCACCATGGTAATCATTATATTAGCTGAGAATATAGTTGCCATTGAGCAGTGGGGATTCTTCAAGAACAAATCGTCATGCTTCCCTGTATGGCAGGAGTTTTATCTTCCAGGAAACATGGCAGCAAAAGTAATGATTCATCCCTAGATCAGTCAAATGCTGCCACTGATATCTCTTCACTCTTAACGCTTTTTGAAAATTAACTTAATTCTAAAGAATCAATGAATCAAAGAATAAATCATAAAAATCATACCTAATTTTATTAAGAAAATGACAAAAATTAGACAATAAATCTAAACTTGTGAAATAAAATCAAAGAAATTCTTTGGTGGTTAAGGCATAGAGGTGTTGTGATTTATATCTCTCAGTGTTTTTAGCAATAGACTAAGAAAAAAGATATTAATAAGGAAGACATAAAGCTATATAAACATGTTATTGTGTGGTGTGCTCAAAATAGAGTATCTGTGCTGAAATCCCCCCTCTGAAACTTATCAATCTGGTGATATTGGACAATCCACTTAACTTCCCTATGCCTCAGTTTCCTCATCCATAAAATTGATTGGAGTAGATGGCAACTGAAACAAATCCAAAATGGAGAAGTTAATGCAAGAACTAAAATTCTGAAAATCAAAGAAGAAATAAACCAATTTTTTAAAGGAACAATTAACTTGATAAATAAAACTAGGAGCTATTTTTAAGAGAACAACACAAGAGACAATTCACTAGCTAATTTGATATCCTTTAAAAGGAAAGCAAAATGACCCGAGGCAAAACTGAAAAATGACAATTCACAAAAAGTAGAAAAATATTAAAAGAAATTTTTATAAAATATTTTATTAATTATAATCTACCAAGCTGAAAATTATATTAAGTGAATGATTATTTACAAACTATAAATATTCAGATTAAAAGGATAAATTATAGAGCATTTAAACAATCTACTCACAGAAACTAAAACTGAATGTCATAAATGCATACTCAAAATAAAAAGACCCATTTAGAATTTAAAGTAAATTATATAAAATGTAACAAGAAGGACGTAATCAAATAGTGTAGTTATACAACAGAGAAAGAAGGCGTCTTCTCAAATTCTTTCTATGAGAAAATTAGTGTCTGGTTTTACAAACTAGAGAAAGGTAAAACTGGAAAAGAAACATATTAATTGCTCTCTCTACTGTGCATTATATAAAAATATTTAATGAAATATCAGCAAAGAGGTCAAAACATTAAATATCTTTTTTTTTAAAACTATGACTACTTTGAATTTAGTCCAGTTGTTCATGTTTCTTTCAACAATAAGGAAAGGGGAAAATAGAAAATAGAGTATAATAATGATAAAATAATAATAATGTTATTGTATCAATAGTGAAAAGTTTTTGAGGAAATACAACACTCATTTATAATATCATCACTGAAAAAGTGTAGGAGTAAATAGGCCATTTCTTAATATGATAAACAATGTCTCTATAAAAAAAAGAGCCCAAATTATATGTAATAGAAGAAACACTAGAGACCTTTTAATAGTCAAAAGCAAATCAAGATTGTCCATTATTATGTCTTACTTGATGATATTCAAATTAAGGAAATGAACATGGGTAAATGGAAAACAAAGTTTTTGCTATTTTCAGATGATATTATGTTTTATTTTGAGAACCCTAGAAAATAGCAGCTTCAGTAAAGTATCATGGTACAAAGTAGAGGCAAAACTCATTAACATCTCTATATGTTAGTAATAAAATCTAACAGATACAGATAGACAAAAATCCATTCAAAATAAGTATAAAATTTTTAAAACATTCAATAGTCATAATGCCAAGGCACAATAGAAATTTCATGAATTAAATTACAAAACACTTCTTACAGAAACAATTAGAAAGAAATTGTCATATTTGATTTATATCAATACAATAAAATAAGGATACTATCTAAATTAATTTTCAGACTACTGCCATGTCAATCAACAAAGAGTTACTTTTACAATTAGACAAAATAATAGCAAAATTTGTCTGAAGGAACAAAAGATAAATATTCTTAAGGGAAAATAGTGGCAAAGAAAAAAAAAACCTGGAGATGATCTATCTTTTTGGAAGTGGTTAAAGAAAGAAGCAAGCTGATCAATGTAACAGATTAAATAAACAAATTCCAGAAGTGATCAAGCCTAATAACACTGTGCTACTGACTCTTTCCTGGAGGAAAGCACTTTGTATTTGAAAAACAAAAACCTAAGAAAACTCAAAAGTTTCCTGGAAAAGATATTTTTTAATGCAGCTTCTTATACCACATGCCACAAGAATCTCTAAATGAGCACAAGCTCTAAAAGTAAAATATCACATCATTAAAAAATACAGAAGGGAAAGTGATATCTTAACTACACATGTAACTAAGAGAAAATAACTTATTAAGCAAGGGTAAGAGGTGATCAGGGAAAATAAAATGGACCATTTTAATACCATGAAATTGAAAAGAACCTTAACACAAGCAAAAACAATGCAGCTACATTTAGAAGAGGAGCACTTAATCAAGGAAACGCTTTGAAGCAAATATGTTCAAGAAAGATCTCATATCCATGATTTATAGATAGTTAAGACATATGTGGGCAAGAGGTATTTTTCAAATTATGAGGGATGAAAGCATGTGAACAACAGGAAATGAAAGCTATGAGAGTTTTCATGCGGAAGAAGGTGAAGGAATGGTCTAAATAGCTAAGAAGAGAAGATGCAAATAAAAACAACTGATATTTCAACTTAAATCTATCAAATTGATAAAGAACACAAAAGATGAAAACATCAAATGGTAGAAATTTTGTGGGAGATCACTAATGCAATGCTGCTGGCAATTTGAAGTAGTCTAAGCTTTCTGGGAAATGATTTGAAATTATTCCCCAAAAGATACTAATTTTTGACCCAAGATAATACTCTTAAGTATATATCATAAAGGTGTCAAAGATATGGGGGAAAGGACCACATATTTAATACTAGTAGCAGCAGTAGTAGTAGTGGGAGTAGTAGTGTTTTGTGTTTGAGCAAAGACCTGGAAATAAAGTATGTGACCATCACGTAAAGAATGGTAGAATAAGTCACACTAAATGCATATAATATAATATCATTACACTCTAAAATAATGAATGTGAAGGATTCAGAAAAATAATGGATGAGGGAAATTCATGAGCAAGTGAGTGAAACAAGCATAAATGATTTCCTCTATGGCTACAACAATGTAATGGAAAACAAATATGAAAGATTTCAGAAGTCTTCTAAAGAATTTTAATGAAGTATTCTACACTTCACACTAAAGCTGGACTGAGAATATTTTAGTCTTCCATTGATGATTCAGAGGGGGCTTTAGTTACCTGGGTGTTGTCATTTTATTCAGAGATTATTTTCCACCACCAATATGATACTATCATTCAGGAAAGCAATTGGTACATATCAAAGACCTTGTCCAAAGTCATTTGTCTACTAGAAAATGCTGGTGAGTATGATCAGTACTGGGAAGGTAAATGAGAGGGATGCTAAAATGAAAGAGAGACAGACAGAGACAGAGACAGAGACAGAGACAGACAGAGACAGACAGAGTGAAAGGATGGAATGGGAGGGAGGGAGGAAGACAGAGGAGCAACAGTCAGAGACAGAGGCAGAGAGACAGATGAAGAGACAGAGAGATAGAGACAGAGAAACAGAGATAGAAAGACAAAAAGAACAGGGGAGAGTGAAGCAATATTAACAGTGGGAGTGTCCCACAAGTTAGTGGTGATAGTAGTAATGTTAATGACCTGACAGTTTTGCAGATTCTACAGGACACCATCCTGGCTTTCTTGTTATATCCCAGATGGCATTTGGAGATTCTTTGCTTCCTCCCCTATCCTTTTCCTGTCCCTTTCCCTAAGGGTTTTCTAAAAGTGGCAAAAGTGAATGTCTATAGTATGGAATCTAGCTTGTGCTTAAATTATCTTAAATTTCTTTATAAGGGTGATCCCAGTAAAATGACTACCATTAAGAGTCCCATGACCATCTGTACAGCAGAGTATGAAGTCTGAGAGCTGGTGGTACAGAATGTTCAGAGCTATCAGTATGGGGCTCCTCTTTACCACTTCCTTCCTTTCTTTCCATTCACCATCCACTACTCCTAGCTACATGTGACTCTGCTCCCTCTTTTTTCAGCCACTTTATGCTTTCTCCTAGTATGAAGGAGTCTTCCTCTTTGGGTACATATAGATGAATATTCGAGGCAGTTGACTATTTCAAATTGAAGTCATGTTAAAAATCATTCATAATGAGAGAGTTTACAATTTCAGCATTTAAAAAAAAAAAAACACTTAGCTTTTTTCTCTTTTTACTTCTGATAGCCAGAGGCAATTGAGAAAGAAAAGTAAAAGCTGTGGAGTATTACTTCATCATCAGCTGATTGTGAAACAGCAGTCATACAAGTGATTCTCCAATCTGATTGACATATGCTCAATAACAGAAACTGCAAAGGGTTTTGATGGCAAGTTGTCCAGAAGCACAGATTTGTTCACATCTCAAAAGAAGTTTTACTCCAAAAATGGAAATCTGCTTGATATATAAAGGAGAGTTTGAATCAGCACTTCAGAATAAGACTGCCTTGGCTATATTCAAATGTGATGGATAATAGCTAAGGACTTTCTAAAAATACTGATTTATTATGAGGTATTAATCTTTCCTCTGAACTATGATTGAATAGCTTGCTTATTTAGCTATTCTAATATTAGAGCCCTTTGTTTTGAGTGATAAAACTATAACCTAAAATGATAGTAATAATAATTATCTATATAATATAGAATATAATTATATGTGCATATATGTTATAAGAATATAACTAATAGAATACACTTAAGACAGTTGTTATAACAAGTTTTCTCATCCACTATAGAGGAATCATTACATGTATAAATAATAAAGTTATCAAATAGCTGGATGGCTGTCAGTTCTCTGAAATTCTGATTAGACAGATAATTGATGACTGATATCTACATGACCTTCTTTAAGGAAATCATTTTTAGGTGCTTGAGGAAAATGACCACCAAATTCTTCATGTTCTTTGAAATAATAAAGGAACCAGGTGAAAGTTATTCTCATAGATATTTCTTAAAGAGGAAATAGAATTTAGGTCAGTTACTGCTGATATCTTCTTGATTGAATTTTTAGGAGGAATACTGTCCAAAATGTCTCTTCCATATAATTACTTACTTTTCCCTCTTTTAGATAACTTGAAAATTGGTACCCTAATGCTTTCAAAATTATGTCACTTGTAGCACAGATTTCCTTTGCGTGTTCTTGGGGTGGCCCAAGTCTTTTTCTTATCATCTCCTTAAGTGTCATTTCCACCTCCTTATATAGCATATTGGAGGCTGAGGTGTTAGAGTCCAAATGTGACAATTCCTCTGTAATTGACGATAAAACCTGTTATAGCAATTTTCTTAGGTATATTCTTTTTTTGGATTGTTATCCTACTTCCAGTTTCATCTATATACCTATAGATTACTTTGGGATGATCTGAATTAGTAAAACCTCCCACCAAAATCTTCAGTTTTGTTTTCCCCTCACTATTCATTTTGTTGAGTGAATAAATGAACGAATGAAAAAAAATATTGATGACTTATTATGTGCAAATAACTATGGTAACTACCAGGGGTGCAAGTAAATAAGGAAGACCATTCCTCCTCTCAAGTAGCTCACATTCTTTTTTAACTTATGAAATAAATCAACTATTTCCATAACATGGTACACAATAAAAAAGATGACTGAACATGAAACTGCAAGTCTACTATGCACAACTTACTGTTCCTTTCAAATATATGACAAAATTATAATGTAAATTTCTTTTTTTTCCTTCTCTCCCCCCATCCTCCCCACCTAGAGATGGCTACCATTACACACAAATAGGTATACATACATATATATGCATGTACATTTATATATGTATGCATATATGTCAATAAATATATATGTGCATGTATGTATATGTATGCATGTGTGTGTATGTATATATATAATTATTCTATACATACTTCTGTTTATCAGTTCTTTCTCTGGAGGCAGATAGAATGTTTCTTCCTATGTCCGTTACAGTTAATTTGGATATAAGTAGCTCAAATTCATATATATACTCACATTCTAATTGAAGAGAAAACACATATGGAAGAATTCACCTGGAAGTCAGATAGAAAGGGTCTCATGGTTCTTAAGGTGCAGTGACAAAGGAAGTGGTAAGGTCTTTTGTTTAATGTCATTTTATGTCACTGATAAAAATGAAATCATTTTCTAATGTTGAACTATTCGTTAGGGCCAAGGACTTTGTTAGCAAGAACTTTCTTTTATGAGTTTCCAGGGACTGTGGTTGTAGCATCTATAAGAAAAAATGGTAGGCTGTGTCTCCATGGAAATTGCTTCCCAGGATAATGGCTAAGGGAACTGGGCTGGTAGTTTTGCTATCCCAAAGGCTCCTGGATTAAAAGTCTTGATCTATTACCAATGAGTTTTCATGTGAGATGGCCAATGTGGTGGTGGTAGTTTAATTTTCCTACCACTTTCTGCTTTCTGCCTCTCCCTCAGGAAGCCTTGATATTTCATCTAGGCTGGTGTGCCTGCCCTATGAGTGGCAGTTGTTTGGCAGTTGGCAGCAATGACAGGCCTTTCACCATAGGAGTTGCTTCCCCAGATGATGACTATGTAGCCTGGGTTGCAAACAGGTTGCATGATTCATAGGTGCTGTCATTCCCAGGGCTCCTGTGTTTGTCTGCATTGTTTTTTATCTTCTGCCATTTCCTTCAACGATGCTTTGAAAATAACTTTTTATTACCATTAATTATTATTATTAAACAGGTGGGGCTCTTGAAAGTTATATGTTTTTCTCTGTTTGGCAAGGGAATTAAGAGTTTGAAGGTTAAGCAAACCCTGAATACCCTGATCAGTTGCATCATGTTTTATGTTGGTTAAACTTCTATAGAGAAGGTTGATAATGAGAGATCTCTTTCTCTCAATTTTTCAGCATCAATAGTATTATTTAAAAGTCAAATCTTAATCCTTATCATATTCTGAGATATCTTCCTCTTTCACTGTCATTTCTTCTGATTTGATGTCATTTTTCACCTTTGCTCTGACTTGTTGATAACCTGAATGCACCCTAATTTATTTTCACTGAAAATCAGGAAATCTTATTAAATATCTATTGTATGTCAGACAATATGTGAAGCACTAGAGACAAGGGAATTAAATTTGTGCTGTATCACATTAACCGATTCTACTCTGTTATCAACCCTATTTCGCATTTTGTCAACCCCAGTTTCTCAGTTAAGCCCAAAAATGCAGTCCTTCTCAGTCTACAATTAAAAGTGAGGGTTGAATAATGTCCTCATGCCTAGGCCTCTGGGACATTTGCTTGCTAACCAATTTAGCCTGGGACCCCTGGTTTGTTTATCTTTATAGGGGAAATAATTTACACCAAGCCTCTCCCCAAGAGATTGTTGTTCTGCCCTATGGTCCTCTTTGAAAATGAATGACAAACACAACAACATTTCTCCTTATAAAACTAAGGGTAGTTTGATTCCTCCCATGGGGATGGCTAACCAGGTGGTCCTGAATGGGGGGGTTCAGATTTTTTAACCAAGATTCATAGAGGCAGCTGTACCCCATAAAGCAATTAACATTTCTTAATTGTCAGAGGGGCATAATCATTTATGCCTGAAGGACAACCCCCCTTGTCCAGCTGTAGCCTATTGTGACATTCTTCAACAAACCAGAATCCCTCCTTTCCTGCACCTCAATAAAGGTAGAAATGCTTGGCTATCAATGTTAAATTAAAATTTGTTTCCAGCTGGAGAGCCTAAAAATACAGAGTATAGTGCTAGTATTAATATTTCTTCTACATTACATACAATAAACTCCAAGACGGTAGGAATTGTCTTATTTAAATTTGACACTCCATTACAGTCTAGCCTAGTATATAGTACACAGTATAAAATGGTTGAATAAATTAATGAAAGGAATGAATAAAGTGAATAATAATTATACAACTGAAGGAAATAAAGAGTTCAGAGAGACAAAGTCATACAAATTGGCAACCAAACCCAAATTTTCTAACTCCTGGTCTAGAGCTCTTTCCACTACATGCTACAATCCAATGTCTATTTACCAAGAGTGTCTAAAGCAACAGGGAGTCTACTAAGCATTTCTGGAAAAAAAAAGAAAAAGATTAGAACCAAGGAAGAACTTCCTAGAGAATATTTAAAACCTCAAATTTGTTAAATTTCTTATAGCTAATGTACTATGTAGTTAGTCAGTAAACATGCACTAGCACCTATTATGTGCCAGGTGTTGTGCTAAGCCCTGGCCTCTAACTTTTGTGCTGCACAGCTGCCCTAGGAGACTAAGAGGATGGAAACTTCCTCAGTAACAGGACAGTTTAGAAGGGGGGAAGGGTGGAGGGTGGGGGTGAGAAATGAGTTTAGTTTTTGACATGTTGAATTTAAGATATCTAGACAAGTAAATCCACTTTGACATGTCTGCTAGGTATTGGTAGATGTGAAACTGGGAGGTTAAGGAAGGATGGACTTGAGATGCTATTGGAAGCATTTCTAGCTTGGAGAAAGTTGGCTAAATTGACACAGTACTCCTATGCCCTGGGACATGCTCTAGGTCCCAAAATGATTTCAGACAACAACAAGAAAAAGTTCACAATATGTAAAAATACAGTTTGATTCATATTCAAGAGGAATTGACTACTCCCCTCACCTGGAGTAAATAAAGAAACCTCTTCCTTGTTATCTATTCATAGGTTTCTAAAGCGGGCTATACTGTCCCTGGGAGGTGTGGAAGTAATCCAGTGGGGTGGTAGTAGCCTTGGGTACAATTGGGGAGGGGGTATTGAATAAAATAAAGGGGCAATGGAAGCATTAAAAAAAGAAGAAAAAAGAAGAAAAATTTGAAAAACCATTCATACACGTTTCATCTGTGGTATAATAGTTAAAGGTGCAGTAATTACATTATTTTCCAAATAAATATACAAAATACAAGTTATAACCAATCAGTGGTCAAGTCCACCAACAGATGTTAACAAACAAGTGTTGATAGACAAGTATGTTGCACATTGTCAGGAAGTCCAGCACTCATCAGTAGGAATTTATCCATGTTTATGATACTATTAATTGTACTCTGAAGCCCATGGATTGAATAGGGAAGGGTCCCTGCCCAACCTCCACTCAGTGGCTGGTTTTGGACCATCCCTTAGGTCAATAGTAAACAAATTCTCTTCCAAACAACCCCTCCCAGAGTGATTTATCTATTTATTGTCATTTCTATTAAAGGGGCCATCCTCCTGACTACCTTTTAAAGAGGCTTATTCACTGAATGGGCATTATCTCACTTTAAGTGAGTACCTAAAAAGGCCTTAGCCTAAAAGGCCAAGGTCTCCCTTTGCATCCTGGACTGTTTCCAGCCATCCTGATGAATATTTGGTCACTGGATCCAGATGGCGCAGGAGGAGAAAGTGAGGCTGATGACTTTGCACAGCCTTCCCTCACTCAAAACAAAGTCAAGTGCAAGTCACGTCATCATTTCTCTGATATCATGGTCCTCTTCAAAAATGAAGGATGAACACAACAACCTGATCAAATACTGTGTCATCAAAATTTCAATACAGAAAAAAACATACAAATTTACAACAAAATATTAAATGCAAGATGTGCCATTTAATAAACACATAAGTATGTGTGTGTGTGTGTGTGTGTGTGTGTGTGTGTGTACAGAGAGAGAGGGAGAAATGATGCAAAATCAAAAAAAAAAAACTGTTAGAGAATAAAGAAAGCAGTTTTCCAGGAGGACACTGAGTATTTTATTTTTGAAAAGGGGGTAGTAGGCCAAATAAGTTTGGGAACCTTTGGCTAAATCCTGTTTTCTATGGAGAAGGGTGGGTCACCACTGTAAGTGGGAAGGTAAAAGTGAGAGAAAGTCTAAATTACTCTTAGTTAAAAGGTTTTGCACCATCCTTAATATTTTCCCTTAAGAAAAGTCTTTTTATTACTCACTTTTCCTAGGGACTTTTCCAAGGATTTCATAAAGTGTGCATTTAGAGCAGAGAAAGGTTATTTCTTTATATTTCTACAAAAATTTAACAGGGCCATACCCAGCTGTCCTGATATTGCTACTAGACCCAGATGGCCCTGGAAGAGAAAGTGAGGCTGGTGACTTTGCACAGTCCTCCCTCACTTAAATCCAATTCACTTATGTGTCATGATCATTTCCCTGATGTCATGTTTCTCTTCAAGAAGGAAAGACATATAGCCACGTTAACATCTCAGTGAAGAGGATTCTTCCCTTCCCTTCCTGGTCAAAGAAGTCTTTCTTTCAACTCCGACCTTTGACTCATACTGACTGTGTCATCCAACCTTTCAGTGGTCTAGGTAGATTTCTCAGACTATAAATTGCAGAGAGAATGTTCATTTGCTTTGGGTGAGGAAGTTTTATTAACTCAGGAGTTCTCTATTCCAAATGAAATCCCAGATTTGATACTTATCCACAGCCCTTCATTACCATTACAATTGTGTAGTCAATAATACCAAATGCTACATCAAGGTCAGGGGGATGGGAATTAATTTAAAAAATCACTAGATTTAGTGATTTTGATATCAAAAATTTCCCTAACTGTGGAAGCCGGTCTGACCCACTTTATTAACACATCACTGTTGATAAACTATTATCTTGCTAGTAGAAAACATGCTTCAGGTTGCCTCAGTTTAATTTTACTTTCCATAAGAAACAAAAATGAAACAGTACTCATCCTCCTCTCAATTCAGGATGCAATGAGACACTGATAAATATATTGAAAATATATACACAGTAATTTTAAGAAACAAGGAGAGCACTGCTAACTAGAGTAAATCAGGATGTGGCTCATGTTGGAGCTAGAAATTTATTTGAACCATGAAGGGAGATTCTAGTGATTTCAAGAGTGAAGGTAAAAGGGGTAAATTCTAGGCATGTGTGCAAAGGTAGAGGGGCAGGAGGTGGGATGCCATGTATGTATAGCAATTGGATCAATTGGTTCAAGCTAAGAGTGCATGCAGTTGGGAAATAAGTCAAAAAATGTACATTGGAATCAGATGGTAAAAGGCTTTAAATTTTAAAGAGAAAAATTTGCAATTTATCTAAGAGACCATGGGGAGCCTACTGACACTTAAGTAGAAGAGCAAAATGTTTAGACTTATTGTGTAGGAGTAACAGGATTGGGAGCTATAGGAAGCACAGATTATAGAAGGAGGGGATTAGAGAGAGAGAGAACAGTTAGGAGGATACTACAATAGTATAGGTGAGAGACGATGGGGTCCTGAAATATGATAGTGGGGACAGATTAAAGAGATGTAGGGAAAGAATCAAAAAGACAGTAACACTGTATGTAAAGGAGAAAGAAGAGCTGAAATGATCTTGAAGTTCTGAACCTGAGAGACTGAGGTGAATGGTGGTGCCCTCGATAGAAATGACAAAGTTAGGAAGAGTTTGGGATTTAAGGAGAAAAAGGGTGAGTTCATTTTTGCTCGTGTTGATTTAGAGATGTCTCTGAGATATCTTGGTGCATTATGTAACTGGCACATTATCTAATAAGTAATGTAGCACTGAAGGTGAAGAAGGAGATAAAGATTAAACAAGTATAAAGAAGTCATGGGCCCTGCTGTCCCTGAGAACCAAGCAGTCTTTGTTTCAACTTCCACCTTTGATATAAGAGGCAGCTAGGTGGTTCAGTGGATAGAGCACCAGTGCAGGAGTCGGGAGGACCTGAGTTCAAATCTCACCTCAAACACTTGACATTCACTAGCTGTGTGACCTTGGTCAAGTCACTTAACCCTAATTATCTCATCCTGGGTCATCTCCAGTCATCGTGATGAATATCTGGTCACTGGATTCAGATGACTCTGGAGGAGAAGTGAGTCTGGTGACCTGCACAGTCCTCCCTCACTCAAAATAAAGTAAAGTACAAGTCATGTCATTATTGCTCTGATGGCATGGTCTTCTTTGGCAACGAAGGATGAACACACACCTTTGACACATGTTGACTGTGTGTCATCTAACCTTTCAGTGGTCTAGGTAGATTTCTAAGACTATAAATTACAGAAAGAAAGTTCATTTGCTTTGGGTGAGGAAGTTCTATCAACTCAGGAGTTCTCTATTCCTAATGAAATCCCAGGTTTGATGCTTACCCATAGCCCTTCATTACCATTACAGTTGTGCAGTCAATAACACCAAATGCTACATCAAGGTCAGGAGGATGGGAACCAATAAAAAAAAATCACTAGATTTGGTGATTTTGATATCAAAAATTACCTTTAAGATGCTGTTTTACTGAAACCGAGTATGTTCTCAGAACTAAGAACTGAGAACAGAACTGAGTCTGTTCTTAAGAACAGAAGGTAGATCATAGTTGAGAGAATTGGTAGTAAGAAAGTAGAGCCTTTGATGTAACATTTTCCCCATGAGAAGCTTGGCAGTGAAGATATGCAGGAGGAGGGGGTAAAAGGCTCAAGGAAAGCTTGTCTGTTTAGGGTTAAAGAGATCTGGACATGTTTGAAGACATCTGTAAAGGAGTCAATAGGAATGGAAAGACTGAAGGAAGAGTCAATATGAGAAAAAAAGTGAAAATTGCTAGTTCAGGGCCATGGGAAAGGTCTAGAACAAATAAGATCAGGAATAGAAGGTAGAGGTTCTAGTCCCCTCTTAGGTAGGAAGTAAGAGTCAAGAATTTTTGAAGAAAGTAACTGAAGACATTCCTGTCAAATGGCCTAAGTCATGTGTGTAGAGTAAGAGACTAAGTTAGAATGGTTTGAGGCATTCTCTATGGGGAATATACTAAGGAGTCAAGAAAACAAAATTAAAAAGTTTGCCAAGTGGCAATTAATTTCCAGCTGAGTTTAAGAATCATCAATTATACTGAGTGAAATCAATTGAATTTTGCTACCACTCCTAGGACTGTTAGCAAATTGGAATTAAATACAGAGGAATCAAATAGTAGGGGTTATCTAAAATTGAGGATTATCAGATCAAGAACTGAAAGATGACAGATTCTAGATTGGTGTTTATTGAGTCATTAAAGAAGCAGAATACCAGTACAAGAGTATCAAAGTAAGTGAAACATTATTGAATAAGAAGTACCAGGAAAATTTAGAAGGGTCAGGTTTCACAAAGATAGTAAAGAGACGGTTAATGTGAATGAGAAAGAGGGGAAAAGAATAAATGAAAGGCAACATCTTTCAGTAAATAAGCTTGCCTCTTATTTTACCAAGATCTGACCCACTTGTCATGAGCTTCTTTGTTTTCCTTATTTTACCACCAAAATCTTTCCAAATCTTTATGAATCTTCTCTTAGACTTTTGCTACAGTCTCTTCTGAAAACAAATGCCTTGTAATCTTGATCCCACTCTACTATTTCTTTTCTGGCAGCTTGATTTATCAATCAGTTCACCTCTCACTCTCATTTCTTTTTCCCCTATTACTCATTCTTTCCAACTACTTGCAAATGTAACCAGATCATTCCTTTTTAAAAAACCTTAATTTCACCCTTCTATCCCACAGCTATAATCCTATTATCTCTCCTTCTTTTCACTGCCAAACTTCTAAGAATGCCCTACCTCCAATTTTTAAATAATCCACTCATTTCTGATAGATGCTTATCAGACATCTGACCCAAACTCTCTAGTAAAATTGTTCTCTCCAAGACTACTAATGATCAAACTTAATTGTTAAATCTAATGGATTTTTCTTATTCTTTATTTTTCTCAGTCTCTCTATAGTGTCTGTTGGCTACTCCCACTCCTGTATAGTCTCTTTTTTCTAGGTTTTCATGACACTTTTTTTTTCCTGATTCTCCTCCTACCACTAATTCTGTCTCCTTTCTTATGTCCTTTATGAGTACACCCCAGAGGTCTTTCTTGAATCCCATTTGCTTCAGTTTCCGCCTTTCATATTTTGGTGATCTCATGAGCTCTCATGGTTTCAATAATCTCCACAGATGAATCTGAAATCTCTATATCCAGACATACTCTCTTACTTAGCTCTAACACAGCTTTGACAATTATTGTATGGACATATCCACTTGGCAATGCAAAAAATAACAGATATCTTCCTCAATCAATCTGTCCCTTCTTCAAATTTTCCAATCTCTGTCAAGGACACTTCCATTCTTTGAATCATCCAGGTCTACAATCTAAGAGTAATCTTCAATTCTTCCCTTTCTTTCCATCATCATCTTCATATCTAATAAGTGGTCAAAGCTCATCAGTTCTACTTCCTTACCATCTTTGCCAGCTGTCTCTGCCTCCTTCCTCATATAATCACCTTCCTCATTCTGGTCATCATCCATTCTTACAGCCAAACTTTTCAGTGGCTCCTTAATTTCTTCTCAGGTAAAATATAAACTCCTTAGCCTGAAGATTAGATTTATCACACCTGATTCCAATCTATTTCTCTATCTTTGTTTCAAATTTCTTACTTTTATATGTTTCAATGTTCAGAAAAAAAAATAAACTAAGAGCTGTTTCCCAAAGTCAGCAGTCTATTTCCTGGAAGCAGGAAAAGCAGTCTATTTCCTGCTTCCACACATCTACACAAATCAGTATACATGTCTTCACCTTGAATTTACTCAGCCATCTGATTACTTATCATCTAAGATTCAGTTCAGGTTTCATATCCTCTTTTAAGCCTTCTTTGGTCTTTTCGTTTATCAACACCCTCCATCTTTTCATAGAACAACTTCACTAATCTGAGTATATAATATATCCCTCCTAGTGAAATGTAAACTCCTTGAGGGTAGGAACTGTTTTTATTTTTTATTTTTACTGTATTTCTAGTAGTTAGTGCAATGTCTTAAGAATAGTGACATTGGGAAGGCAATGGGAGCCTGATGAAAACGGAGAAAGTTAAGAAGAGTTGCTCTAGGGAATGAAGGGGGTGAAAGATGAAATGACCAAAAAAAAAAAAAAGAACACATACAAAGTTATGAGCTTTGGAGCATATCAGTTTATTAAGTTAATGTGTAATTAATTGGGACAAGCCCTCCTCAGCTTTGGATGCTAAATATAAGGAGAGACATTTTCAATGCATTAAAAACAATTAGTCAAGTAAGACTAATTAATTAAATCAATTAACAAGGTAAAAACCAGAATTCAAAATAAGGTAATCTGATTTCTAATTGGAGGAAAGATTAGGAACTTTCCAAGCTGGGAGGGAGAGAGTGAAGAAGTGTGATTCCCTGAAATCAGGAAAAAGAGATTTCCCATTCCTTAGGGTCTATATTCAATCAAAGAACATGGAGAAAATTACTGATTGACCATTTTTAGTTTTCAGATAAGATATGTGGCTTTCTTGAGATGTACAATAGTAAGAAAACTCCTTGCATCAATCTTTGTATCTGATTGGGTTTCTCACTAGCATAATCTAAGTCTTTAATCAAGAATCTCAAAGCAATAAGTAGAGGTGGTTCAGCTTCCCAATCATACAAGGCTAGGTTCAAACAATGCAATAAAGTTTTCTGATATTTCCTATAAAAGTTTTCTCACTGAGATAGAAATTGGACTAGCCTCATAATTGAATAGAAAGAGAAATGAACTAGAATTGAATCACAAGATAGAGTCAATGTGGTTGGCTCAATTCCCACAAGTCCCTCATGACAACAGCATTGGAGTAGGAGCAAAAAATTCAGATAATGACCCAGAGTTTAAGATATCAGGACATGAATAATTATGAGATTAGGTTTAAGGAATTCTAGGGTGGAGAGCAGTGTATATTTGAAATAGTCAACCGCAGGGTGAAGATTGTGAGGAAACGAAAGTGAGGGCAGAATGGAAGGTGGTGAGTTGGAAGAACTGAGAGAGAAGGAATGTAACTAGGTAGTTGGTGAGTCAAACTGACTATTGGTATCACTCCCCCCACCTTCAAATTGACGTGTTCTTCATGACCAGGGCACAAATTGCCTTAGTAATGCAGTTGGCTAGAGAGAGAAGCTACAGAGCCCCAGTAGAAGGCAGTCATTTTCTCTCCTATTGTTCTTAAATTGAAAAATTATCCTTTTAAAATCATTTATGGCATTATCTTTCTATATTATCCTTAACTGGACTTTCATGAAGCTTTATGCGCAGGGCACAGCATTACATGTAGACAGAGAAGATTATTTTAGTATCTCAATCTAAATGACCCAGTGACAATCCAAATACAGAATGTCCCCAAACAGAATGTTGCAATTTCTGTTACTGGCACCACTATTCCTATTTTGGTATGAGAGACACATTTTCTGCATAATTTTCACTCTTGCTAATGAATTACTATATATGCTTCTGTGCACACCATTATCCATGAAATAGACATTGTTTTGAAAAAATATATAATGCAAAATTGATCATGTATTAGATTTAGTTTTGCTTTTCATTTCCATGATAAAAGTATCTAGCAGCTAAATAGTGCTCTAAAGTTTACAAATAACTTCATATCTATTATTTCATTTAGTCCTTAGAGATGCGCTCTTACAAAAGATAAGCCACTCCAAATATACAAGAAAATAGAGACCTGGAACTAGAGGAGGCCTAGTTATCAATCTGTCCAAACCCCACCTCCCTTACTCAGTTTACCTGATGATCTCTTTTTTCTTTTCTTTTTCTACATTTGTTAATTTATTTCTTTTCAGTCTTCAACAATCACCCTTCCTTACCAAGGTGGCATGCAATCTTTCCCCCTCTAAAATTTATTAATTTATTTGCTTTCGTTTTCTACAATCACTTATATAAGTTCCAAACTTTCTTCCCCCCTCTCTCCAAGATGGAGTGCAATCTTACATGGGTTCTACACATACATTCCTATTAAACACATTTTCACATTAGTCATGTTGCATAGAAGAATTAAAATGAATGGGAAAAACCATGAGAAAACCAAAACATAACAAAAGGGAAAATAATCTGCTTCATTCAGACACCATAGTTCTTATTCTGGATGTGGATGGCATTTTGCATCATGAGTCCTTTGGAAATGTTTTAGGTCCTTACATTGCTGTGAAGGGCCAGGTCTATCAAAAACAGTCCTTGCAAACTGTGGCTGTTACTGTGTATAGTGTTCTCCTGGTTCTGCTCACTTCACTCAGCATCAGTTCATATAAGTCCTTCCAGGTTTTTCTGAAGTTTGCCTGTTCATTATTTCTTATAGAATAATAGTATTCCGTTACATTCACAAACCACAATTTGTTTAGCCATTCCTCAATTGATGGGCACCCCTTGATGTCCACTTCTTGGCCACCACAAAAATAACTTCTATTAATATTTATGTACATGTGGGTGATCTCTTTAAAAAAGAAAAAGAATAGTTATTACACAAGATCTGAGTTAAACCTGTTACATACGACATCCTATCTGTGATTAACATATGGAAGTTCATTGAGGTAGTCACCTACTTTTGGATGCTCAATTTTCAAATGACTCATTCCTAAGAACTGTGTCATTGCCGCTCCTTGTGTTCAGAGATACTGTTTGCTACTGATTGTCCTGCTGGAGATCTTTCGTGAGTTATGATATGAGAATTATTAGGTCCTCTCTAGAGCACAACTCTTTTCCATCTCCTTACTGCTTCCCACTATACTGTCATGGTAATTTTCACACTCCTATATTCCCAATGCAGAAACAATCACTTGAGGATGGCATTGTCACCATGGATAAAGCACTGGGCATGAATCAGGAAGACTCATCTTCCTAAGTTCAAATATGGTTTCAGACACTTACAAGCTGTGTGACCCTGGAAGTCACTTAACACTGTTTGCCTTGGTTTCCTCACCTCTAAAATGACCTGGAAAAGGAAATGGCAAATCACTTCAGTATCTTTCCCAAGAAAACCCTAAATGGAGTCACAAAGAGTCAGACATGATTGAAATGACTGAACAACGATTTAAAAAAATCTTTTGTTTTCTTTACATTTCTGACGTTAGCCATAGATACAGATGTAGATATGCAGATACAGATATACGTAGATATATAGATATGTTTATATCTTTAAATGAATATAGACATCTCTATATATTTATAGCTATATTTATCTATATCTATAACTATATCTATCTGTCTGTCCCGTCCATCCATCCATCCATCCATCCATCCATCCATCCATCCATCCATCCATCCATCCATCTTTCTATCCATCCATTCATCTTTCTATCCATCCATCTTTCTTTCTTTCTATCTATCTATCTATCTATCTATCTATCTATCTATCTATCTATCTATCTATCTATCTATCTATCTATCTACCCCAGTTGTCTATGGGATTGCCTTGTGGAAATTGCTGACTTTATCCTCCATGGGATATGTTATTCATTTGGGGATGGGTTTTCTTTTTACTCCCTATCTCTTTTCTTTTCTGACTCCAATTCCAGAAAAGAACCTTCTTTCCTAAAAAGACTTTGCTCCTGTGGGCTTAAATGCCTTTTAAAAAAGACTTTAGCAAAGGGGAAATCTTTTAAATATAAAGTCAAGATAACATGCACTAAATTCACTACCAATTTTTTAAGTCTCTTATTAGTGAAGTTCTATATTTGGACATGTTGTATACATATATTATGGATCTTTAGAAAGGCAGTTAGAGATTATGTAATATGATAAATAAGGAAATGTTGAAGGATGTTTCTAAAATTTCCTCTGCTATTCTGACACAGATCAAAGAAAACTCCATAAACTAATAATGAAATCTACAAGAATTCAAAGTAAATATTCGTTCCTTTCAATATTCAAGGATCTTTTATTTCATTTCGAGGTGTTTTTTTTTAATTTTCCTCATTTGCATCTTTTGTTAAGACACATTCTGTCCTTGTGAAAAGAGCTTTAAAAATCAGTTTCTTATTTTTATGGCCATAGTAATAAAAACAGGTTGTACTTTTACCTCTCACCCACAAACAAATGTGACCTAGGATTGACTCTCAATTATTTTTGCTTATGTGTGTCATCAACAGCTACAAGTTATCAGGGAATAGGCAGAAAGCATACCCCATACAATTTGAATCCAGTCCCTAGGACCATATGGTCATAAATTTAGAGCTAGAAGAAGCTTTAGAGTTCATCAAATTCAGTGCCCTCATTTTACAAATAAGGAAACTAAGGGAAAGAGTGGTTAAGTGATCTCTATAAGGTCAGGAAAAAGAGGCAGAGACAGGAGTTAAACCAATCTTTAATTAATGCTCTTTACTACTCTTCTAGTGCCTTATTCTGGCTCAAACATTATGCCAGAAAAGCGTAAGGTCTAAAAAGTTTTCAAATGTAGGGTTGGTGATGGATTTTATTTCATCAGAGGGACAGACAGCACTTCATTTCATATAGAATCATTACAGCAACTCATGAAACAGTGTAGTTCAGAGCACCTGCTCAGGCCAAATAAAGAAATTATCCTTGAAGCAATAAATTTATTTTGTATTCATGTGAGTGTTTGTCTTTCGTTGCTAAAGAAGACCATGCCATCAAGAGAGAAATAATGACATTGCTTGCACTTGACTTTGTTTTGAGTGAGGGAGGGCTGTGCAGCTCACCAGCCTCACTTCTCCTCCAGAGCCATCTGAATCCAGTGACCAGATATTCATCAGGATGACTGGAGATGACCCAGGATGAGGCAATTGGGGTTAAGTGACTTGCCCATGGTCACACAGCTGGTGAGTGCCAAGTGTCTGAGGTGAGATTTGAACTCAGGTCCTCCTGACTCCTGCACTGGTGCTCTATCCACTGCACCACCTAGCTGCCCCTGCATTTATATAATCAGAAACAACAAATAATTTGCAAAATCATGTTACTTATAATTTTTTTTCTACTCTCTCTTTTGACCCTGTCCCACCCCAAAAGGGTTTTACATGCAAAAACAATTCTCAACATTCATTCCTAAAACTTTGAGACCCAACTTATCTCCCTTCTTCTCTCCCCACCCATTGCCACTGAGAAGGCAAGCAATTCAATATAGGCTATACATGTGTAGTTATGCAAAAGACTTCCATAATAGTCATGCTGTGAAAGATGAACTATATCTCCCTCCATCCTATCCTGCCCCCCATTTATTCTGTTTTCTCTTTTGACCTTGTCCCTTCCCAAAAGTGTTTACTTCTAATTATTCCTTCCTCCCATTTACCCTCCTTTCTATTATCCCCTCATACCCCACTTATCCCCTTCTCCCCTACTTTCCTGTACTGTAAGATAGATTTTCATACCAAATTGAGTATACATGTTATTCCTTCCTTAAGCCAAATGTGATGAGACTAAACTTCACTTTTTCCCTCTCATCTCCCCCTTTTCCCCTCCATTGACAAAGCTTTTTCTTGCCTCTTTCATGAGAAATAATCTGCCCCATTCTATTTCTCCCTTTCTCCTCCCAATATACTCCTCTCCAATCCCTTGATTTTATTTTTTTAGATATCATTCTTTTGTATTCAACTCACCTTGCACTCTCTCTCTCTTTCTCTCTCTCTCTCTCTCTCTCTCTCTCTCTCTCTCTCTCTCTCTCTCTCTCTCTCTCTCTCTCTCTACATATATATATATATATATATATATATGTGTGTATGTGTGTGTGTGTGTGTGTGTGTGTGTGTGTGTGTATAATCCCTGAACTACCCAAATACTGAGAAAGTTTCAAGAGTTACAAATATTATCTTTCCATGTAGGAATGTAAACAGTTCAACTTTAGTAAGACACTTACGATTTCTCTTTCCTGTTTACCTTTTCATGCTTCTCTTGATTCTTGTGTTTGAAAGTCAAATTTTCTATTTAGTTCTGATCTTTTCATCAAGATTGCTTGAAAGTCCTCTATTTCTTTGAACGACCATTTTTTCCCCGGAAGTATTATACTAAGTTTTGCTGAGGAGGTGTTTCTTGGTTTTAATCCTAGTTCCTTTGACTTCTGGAATATTATATTCTAAGACCTTCAGTCCCTTTATGTAGAAGCTGCTAGATCTTGTGTTATCTTGATTATATTTCTACAATACTAGAATTGTTTCTTTCTAACTGCTTGTGATATTTTCTCCTTGAACTTGGAACTCTGGAATTTGGCTACAATATTCCTAGGAGTTTCACTTGTAGGATCTCTTTCAGGAGGTGATTGCCCTCTGGTTCTAGAATATCAGGGCAGTTTTCCTTAATAATTTCATGAAAGATGATGTCTAGGCTCTTTTTTTGATCATGGTTTTCAGGTAGTCCTATAATTTTTAAATTGTCTTTCCTGGATCTATGTTCCAGGTCAGTTGTTTTTCCAATGAGATATATCACATTGTCTTCTATTTTTCATTCTTTTGGTTTTGTTTTGTAATTTCTTGGTTTCTCATTAGCTTCCATCTCCTCCATTCTAATTTTGAAAGAACTATTTTCTTCAGTGAGCTTTTGACCCTCCTTTTCCATTTGGCTAATTCTGCTTTTTCAAGCATTCTTCTCCTCATTGACTTTTTGGACTTCTTTTGCCAATTGAGTTATCCTATTTTTCGAGGTGTTATTTTCTTCAGCATTTTTTTGGGTCTCCTTTAGCAAGCTGTTGACTCACTTTTCATGATTTTCTCACATTGCTCCCATTTCTCTGCCCAATTTTTCCTCCACCTCTCTTATTGATTTTCAAAATACTTTTTGAGTTCTTCCATGGCCTAACACCACTGCATATTTATTTTGGAGGTTTTGGATGCAGAAGCCATGACTTTTAGATCTTCCTCTGATGGTATGCATTGTTCTTTCTCATTCTAAAGGATGGAAGACAATACCATCCAAGAAAGTAGCCTTGTATAGTCTTATTTTCTTCCCTTTTTTGGGCATTTTCCCCATCCAATTGTTTGTCTTTTGAGTCCTTTGTCAAGAGGAGGGCACACTCTGGGGACCTGTATGTTCTCAGTTCCTCCAAAATGGCACAATCAAGGGAGAGGCGTTTACTCCTCTCATGGCCTGTGTTCTTGTCTGTGAGCAACCACAAGCACTCTGTTCTGCCCTGTATCTGTGAGTACAATTCCCTCTTCACAACTGCCTCAAACTCCACCACACTAGCACTCTTCCTCAACCCAGGAGAGCCATTCAGGACTGAGAATCAGATCAACCACTCAATTTCCCCAGAGACTTTATGCTGAGGGCTCAAAAAATGGATGCTGCCACTCCAGAAGGGGTCAGATCCTGTTCCCTTCTCACACATGTGAAAGAGCTTTCTTACTGACCTTTGAAACTGTATTTGGCATTTGTGGGTGGAGCAATCTGGGAACCACACTTGCTGCCAGGGATTCCCCCTGAAGCCTGTTCTAGTCCTGTTCCTGCCGTGCTGTGGCCAAGGCTAGAATGCACTCTGTTCCACACCCAGTATGATAGATCCTTCCTGTCAGTCTTCCCAGGGCGCATTGTGCTAGAAATCTCTTTTACTGTTTTGTGGCTTCCGCTGCTCTAGAATTTGTTTAGAGTTATTTTTTTCAGGTACTTTATGGGCTGTGGAGGGGAGATTCTACAGGTCCATCCTTCTATTCTGCCATCTTGGCTCTGCCCCATTACTTATAATTTTTAATGCAATAGGATACAGCATAGTATATAGAAACCATTTCAAAATTTCAATGATGTATTTGCAAAAAATTATGCATTGATATTTCCTACATACTGTTGGTAATGTTAGACTACTTTTAGCTATTAATCATTAAAAAGGATTTCTAGAATGAAATGATTTTAAAATTATTAGCTCAAATAAAGTTTTTGGACTTTCATTGGATGCCAATTATCTGTACTATTTCTGTCCCATTTCTCCAGCTAATTGAAAATTGATTGCATCAAGTTCCTTTTGTTCTGAGACTACTTTTTACACTAATATTTTTAGTTTACTGGCATCTGAAAAATGACTCTTGTAGCAATATTTTAAAACTATTATTTTTTATGCTTTCAAGTATAGATGTACTATTAGAATGAGTAAGATTTCTTAGCTAGTAAAGTCATTGTGGATTCAGTGAAACATTAAAACTTTGATATTGTCTTCATACTGATTCCTGCACCTTTTGAGTAAATAATAAAAATTTAATTCCCTAATATTAGTTCATTTTAGCAAATATTGATTAATCACCTCTTGTATGCAAGGCATAATAAATTTAGAGAGACATAAAAGTGATAAATAGCATAGCCTCTACTCCCAAAGAGCTTAAATATAGGGAGTGATGAGCATTGGTAATGATCTGGACCTGCAAGGAACCTCTTAGACCATTTAATGCAACACTCTT
Source organism: Notamacropus eugenii (assembly GCF_028372415.1). NCBI lineage: Eukaryota > Metazoa > Chordata > Mammalia > Diprotodontia > Macropodidae > Notamacropus > Notamacropus eugenii. The sequence goes on from NC_092876.1 coordinate 402,949,181, forward strand.
ACTTTACAGATAAGGAAACTGAGGTTTAGGAAGGATAAAGGATTTCTTCAAGGTTACATAGGTAATATTAGCAGTGTTATATGAACCATTGTCCTCTGATGCAAGAACTAGTGATCTTTCCTTGGAGAGATACTGAAAGACTCCAGAAAGGCAAATTTTTTAAAGACTAAGTATACTTATTTCACCCTGGATGGAAGTATTGGGACTGATCACAGGCTCAGTTCTCCTCTGGTTGTCACTGGAGCTTTGACCAGAAATTTTCTCTTGGGGATAGTTCACCCTTTTTTAGGCAGTCTGATGGCCCATGGTCCCCAGCAACTCACTATGTTAATTTAAAACACAGTTTGGATGATTTAGCTCAGAATTTGGGAGTTTAAGAGACCTCAGCCTCAGCCTCCCTAGTACTGGGACATCAGGGACATTCAACATTGCAACCAATGATCTAATTTTCAAATGGGTGAAAACAACAGTTTTCAAAATATAAGTCAAAATGCTAGATTTCAATTCCTGGAGAAATTTCAGGGCATGTCATTAATGACAGAATTACCGAATATCTACAAAAGGAAAGATTGACAGAGATGCAATGTGGTTTCATTCAGAATGGGTCATTCCAGACAATCCAAAGTCACACCCTTCCCCTTCTTTTTTTTTTTAAGTCAGATTGATACATGAGTTGATCAGGGCAATATTACAGAAAGAGTTCACTTAGTTTTAAGGAAGTATTTTGGAAAGTTCTTCATACTATGATTGTGGAAAACATGGAGAGACATGAACTAGATGACAATGAAATTAAATTGTTTCAGAGATGTTTGAATAACCAGAGTAAGAGAATTGTTTTGAATAGTTCCATATTGATTTAACAGGATATCTCCAGTGGAGAATTCTGAGGAGCTCCAGGAATAGGTCCTTCACCCTGTGTTGTTTACTATTTTAACAATCTTTTGTGTAGTATTTCATCTGAGATGGTCTCCCAACTTGAACCTGCAATACTGAAATGTGTCTACAGAGGTTGGATACTATGTCAAGTTTGAGGGGGTATCTTATGGGACTATATAAGTTTTTGTTGTTTTGTTTTTTTTTTTTGTTTTTTGTTTTTTTTTGCAGAGGGACTATATACTCTTCGAATTATAGCTTAAAAACTTTACTGGTGTGCTCCCATTAATAATTACCCAGTAAACACAATAACCTCTTATAAAAATAATTTACTAAGAAAGTATAATAGAAACAATAGCTACAAAATTTCTCTCCCAAATACCTGGGGTATGGTCTCTCACATATAGATTCATAACATCTGTGAGAAGAATGGACACAGTGCATAAGGTTTCTACACCTTGTGTTTGCTAAGGTAACTCAAAAATGGGTATACAGGGACTGAAAGGCCTCCTTCTCTTTACAGAGTTCTCATAAAGCTTCCCTTAGGATGCAATATCTCTGCTGGACATTTGTTCAGCTGTATTCCCAGGAGCTACCTGACTTTAAAAATTAACTCTCTGTTGCCAGGGCTGACTTATTTTTGAGTCCATAGCTGCTTGATCACTCAAATGAATACCTTTATATTTGTGTCTGTCTGGAGTGCTCATCTTTGTTCCATCAGTTGTGCTTTGAATTCTCTTGAATCCAAAATGATGAATGTAGTATCTACCTTTGTGCAAGTCACTGCTAGAGGTGCTTGATGAAGAAGGGAGATAAATCTCTTATTTTTCCCCATACTGAAGTCTCTTCCACAAAGATTGAACTATTAGAACAATTAGCTGTATAGAACAATTAATTAGATCAAACTCCAGCAAACTCTTTAGGGTTTATCTATGAAAAGCGCCCAAGGGAATGATTAATTTGTTTCAGATTCAGATGTTTATAACTTCTAAAAGGATCACCAAGTATGATTGTGATTTTATAGCTAAAAAACTTGTTACCATATTAAAACTACATCATCTTTGACTAAGTCCTATCACTACATCAATTGAGTTGGGGGAAGGAAAGTTTGTATCCACCTCCCTTACACTTAGCTGAAAGTATAAATTGCATATTATAGTTGATGCAAATATGGGAGAGCCAGGTAATGTACTGTGTGACAATTCATGACTTTGGGCTGCATGCTCTTGTACTTGAGTTCAAAAAAATCATCTTCACAAATGGAAAATCAGAGAAACATGGCTTAGACAACACTTTCTCTGAAAAAAAGATCAATGAATCTTGGATTATAGCGAGACATAGGTACCAGGATTAATGTAATACCCCTGACTTGACGCTGGTCAGACTGTACCTGACATATTGTGTTTAATTTAAGAAACCCATCCAGGGTAGGTCAACTGTGATGATAAAGTGCCCTTTTAGCTTGTTCCATATAAGAAAATACTCAAGATTTTTTTTAAAAAAACATCTTCATGTTTTTGAAAGATTAAAAATTAAAAGAAGGAAGAAAAATTTTTGACCTCTAAGAATAGAACCATGAATATTGATGGAATTTCTAAAGATGAAAATTTTATCTTGATATGGGGGAAAAATAACAATTAGAACTTTGTTGTTGTTGTTGTTTTAAATTTATTTATTTTTAGTTTTCAATTAGAATTTTTGAAAGTGTGGGCTGGCTCAGATGGTGATAGTTTGCAATCCAATACACATAATCAAGCAAATAGTGGATGACCACTTGTTGGATATATTACAGTGGGGATTCCTTTTAGGTACAGGTTGAACTATAAAACTGTAGAGATTATGACAAACTTTTAGAACCTGTGATTCTGAAAATTCAGTGAAGCTATAACAACTTATGACTGCCTAGCAACTACTTCTACAGTGCCACTTTCTATCCTACAATTCTATCAAAAGATAAACTACCTTGTGCTTCCTATGAGTCAACTATCAATGATTATAGGAATCAGATAACACAACCTCTTCATAGGTGCTAACAAATTAAGCACTCCTTTCTTATAAGGTGATGTAATAGGTGAATGGGGTTATTTAATTTGATAGTAATTTCAGTAAACTTGGGAGAGCAGTTGGACAGGATGTTTTCAGTTCATTGCCTTTTAAATCTTCTGCTGCTAAATCTACACAGGTCAATGGAAGATTTGTCTTAATTTGGAGTAGACTCTGAAGAATTGCACTTGTATATGACTTAGCACAACATAAATGCAAGGAGAACATGGGTGATCCCTAATCAATGTAGCAGCATACTTGGAGAGCCTTACCTGCAGGGAATGTAACACTGTAATGCTATTGCTACCTTTAAATCTCTGTATCTTGGTGGAATTTTTCCATATCATCTAATTTTTTTTATCTTTAATTTCAAATAACAGATGTTTGTGTGGATTCTCATGAAATCATATACATACTTGTGCATATGTGTACATTTTGGTAAACATAACTAATAGTAATATTAATTATTTTACTTATATTTTGTATTTTCCTGAAGCCTGAGATGTAATTTTCTTGAAAGCATGCATATATAAATAAAACAAATGGATGAAATAATGAATCTAGATAATGTAATTAGATGCATTGGAATTTTAAAAATAAATATTGCTGTGGAGTAGTTGTGAGAATGCCACTTCCTCTCCACTCAGTAAATAATTAAAGGAATGCATTTACCTATCTCCATCCATTTAAATGTGACCCTTTCAGTTTGTGTGGTTACATTTCCTGTTTCAGATATGCAATTGTTGATTTCAGTCAGTAAGGTTCAAAATTAATGTACAGAGAAGCGCCAACATAAGAACAAGATCCCAAATTTAGATTCTTTGCTTATAATAGTCTCAAAAAGTAAAGTTTAAGCTTTATAAGAAAAGAGAGTCAATACTGAGGAAAGCGGGGTGGGATTGCTATAATCTATTATTAAACATTCATTGACTAGCTGCATTGCCCTAGGGCTACATAGACCAGAGAGAATCAGACAAGGTTTCTACTTGGCAACAAGAAAATTGTACAATCTTTTCCCTCGGTATTTGGAAAAAGATTCACGTTAATGTCGGTAGGTGAATCTTGGCATCACTTAAGATCTTTTGGTTCATTGGCTAAACAGGAAGAAGGGAGAAGGCACTAATTTTGGATGAGGGGTCTGGGGGAAGGGAAGACAGTGATAATGGTTTCATTATCTTATTGCCCCACAGACTTTTTTTTTTTTTTTGACGGGGTAAGGGAGGGTTTGAGGAAAGGACTAAGTGTAGACTGGTCTGTGTGGGGTAGAGGGTCTATGATGTTCCATGTACTCTATACTTATCCTCCCAATGAGCTGACTGATTTTCTTCCCACTTGCGATCTAGAGACTTTGCATGGATCGGGTGGGGATGGGGATTCCCTCCTGGACAGTAGTCCACTTCCGGAAGCTCCAATGGGGGATGGGGAAGGGGAGTAGCTCCCTGTCCCCCAACCCCCAATGTATGGGCGGCTACTAGCTTCAAGGCTCCTTTGTGATTGGGGCGGGAGAAAGACTAGGGAAGAATGAGACAATAGGGCTTCCCTGTAGCTTCAGAGCAGCTTGCCCACTGGGACTATGGTTCTCGTTGCCTAGTGAGCTTGAGAAGGCGGAGTTGATACTGTTGTGGGGACCCGGAACGCTGAACGTAGTGGAGGGGGTCTTAGAATCAAGGAGCTTAGAGACCAGCGAGGAAGAAGGAGAGGAAAAGGTTAGGGGAGAACGAGCTTAGAAAACAGATTTGAAGCTTTATTTATTTATTTTATGTATGAGACTCTTTGTCCAGAATCTACCAGAGGTGGGCATGGGATACAGGGGCTAGGAAGCAAGCTACTGAGTTGGTCACGACTTGATATCAATGGCTGCTGCGGCGGCGGCGGTCGCAACCACTGGGCAGAAGAGGTGAAAGGGGGACACTCTCTCTTTCCAAGGCGAAGCCAGATGTGCAGCAGCAGAGGCAACCGCCCTTGCCTCCTCCGTTGAGAGGATGAAAATGCTTTTGCTGAGCCCGTAGTGACCAGATTTCGTTACTGAAGCCCCTGAGCAGTTGTAGGGACACGAAGCTCTAGAAAGGCTACAGCTAGTCTCAGCCCCTCCCGCACCCTAGAGCTACAGATAGTCTTTTTTTTTCCCACCCTCTTCCTTCCTCTTCCACTCCCCCTGGGGAGCAACGGCCAAGCTGGGGGCGGGGTTGGAGAATAAGGAAGAGAGGGCGACTGGGTTCGTGTAGCCGCGGTGCCTGCGGGGGGGAGGGGAGGAGGATTGAGAGGAGGGGGGAGAGCAGGGTGCGTGGTGCAGCCGTCTTGTCCTCCTCCCCCTTTCCCTCCTCCTCCTCCTCCTGCTCCTCCTCCTCCTCCGCTCTCGGTCAGCGGCGGCGGCGACGGCGGCAGCAGCAGCACCAGCAGCGGGGTCGCGGCGGCGACGGGGCCCCCCCTCCCCCCTTCCGGGGAGCGGCGGAGGGATGTGGGGCTTTGCGGGAGGAAGGCTTTTCGGCATCTTTTCGGCCCCTGTGCTGGTGGCGGTGGTTTGCTGCGCTCAAAGGTAAGCGCCCGGGATCGAAGGAGAACTGAAGCCCGTGTGTATGGCAGGCAATGTGTGTTGTGTCTTGGGGTGGGATGGGAATTTGGGGTGTTGGTAGATGACAGCTGCAGCCTGACCCGGGATCTTTGTGTCTCTACTCTCCTATGAAACACCCCCTATCCCCCTACCCCGACTCCGTAGTGTGAACGATCCTGGAAACATGTCCTTCGTGAAGGAGACGGTGGACAAGCTATTGAAAGGCTACGACATTCGCCTAAGACCTGACTTTGGGGGTAAGTGGTACTTGCGCCGCTACTGCGGGATTAACCAACCATCCTTAGGTACTGAAGTGTTATGAGAGTGGAGATGGAATGTGTGTGTGTGTGTGTGTGTGTGTGAGTGTGTGTGAGTGTGTGTGTGTGTAAGGTGTCAGTTAACTCCACTGGGAAACAGGGTTTATGGTGGGAATTGATAGATTCCATTCTTCATATTCCTACTCCCCTGCCCCCATCCCAAGGCACAGACCAATACCGTCCTGCAATACCATCGGTTTTCTTTTTTCACTTTGTCCTGGTTTTCTGCAGGTCCCCCAGTCTGTGTTGGGATGAACATTGATATCGCGAGTATCGATATGGTATCGGAAGTCAACATGGTGAGTACCTTCCCCACTCTAGTCGTTTCCTCAACAAACGCATCCCTGGCAACAATGTGCTGGAGGCCTCTGCTACCACTTTTTTTTTTTCTGGGTCGACTGAGAGGGTCCACAGCGGAGCTTTGGCTCTGTTTGGTATATTCTTTGTTGTTTGACTCTTTCCCCGTACCTTTCTTTGCCGGGTGACTGATCTGTGTGAGTTGCTTTTGAATGCATAGGGTAGGTGGGGTTAGGACGAGGCTTTGTGCTGAAGCTTCACTTTTCAAGCAGATAATGCTCTAAGTTGGAAGGGACTCCAGGTCCTAAAAATCACCTTCCAACTACTGTATTCCACTGTCTACTTGAAATTCTGGTGAAACCCTTCTAGGTTATGTGATAGTTTTAGTTTGTCTTAATTAGCTATCTTAGGGGCTTTCGATCATAGAGGACAGAGGAAACTGGAATGTGGGGAGATGGTTCCCAATGTTCTCTTCAAGTCGGGCATCTTGATTCTCTGTTGTTCCTGAAGGCCAGAGTTCAAGAAATGGGGTCTACGTTGAAATCCATGGAACGAAACTTGTAGCTCGGACAGTCGCTGTCCGAAGTGCTGATAGTCACCCACCTGCTTCAAAACAGGAAAGCTAATGCTGCAGAACGAGTTTTCTGAAAGAGCAGCTGCTGCCAGGAGGGAAGCCAAAGGCGAATTAGGCGAAGTGTCACTTTAGGTTTATGTTCATGCTAACAGGGGTTTGAAGGGAAAAAAAAAATCTTTCAATGTCTTGACCTGTGGAAAGAGGGAGCTTCTTGCTGCTGATCTCAGCTGCCTGTGTGGAGTTGATCAAATGGTCTTCCATTTGGAATACTTTGGAAAAGCAAGGCAAGGAAAAATTCCCCCCGCCTCCCTTTTGATTTAAAAAGTATCGTAGTCTTTAGGAAAAGGTTAAATCTTTGTATCTGAGCCTCTTTTTCCCCCTTAAATCTGAATGAGATGTCTTTTGTCAGAATCAATTTAGTCAATGTGGAAACTTTTCTTGCAGGCATCCAAAACATTGAGCTACTTCTTTGGAAATATCTATTGTATTCTAGCAATGAGAATGTGTGCAATTAATTAAAATATTTGGTCCTGTAGGTAAACTACTTAACTTCATAGTGTAATGAGTTTCTAAGAAATGTTAGCATGAGATTTTCAGGAAGAGTTGAATAGGCCAAGATTCACCACATTTTTGTTTGCTTGATTGGAAGAAGTTTAAGTTATGATTTCTGATATTTGAAAAATATATCTATTTACTTTAGAAATGGCTATAAATAGAACTTGGAATTTAAAATTGAAGTACAATGAACATGCTAGAGAAAGAATCAAAGGAACAGCATGAAATTTTTATTTCAATTAAAAAGGCTGCATGTATGTTTTTGCTTTTAAAAACGATTTTGAATAGCACCCATATGTAATTTAGAGTTACATTTCAAATAACAAATTAATGTATTCTTCATTTCTATTCTATGGTGTGCTTTTTAAATTGACATTTCCTATTCTCTAGAGATTTGAGTTTCATAGATAATGTTATTTTGTGCTTATTGATGAATAAACAAAGTGTATTATTACCTTAAGGTCAAAGAAAAGCAGAAGTGATTTACTACTTTAAAATAATATACAATATTAACTATTAGGAAATGAAGAATCTTTATCTATATAGCTCCTTTGATGAATTTCAAAAATTGATCAATATTTTTGCACCAAGTTGCAAAGCATGGAACTCAAATGTTCCAAGTTTTCCAGGAACACATGAGGCAAAGACAAAAATAGTTACGTACCATTAAACATGACAAAAGACTTTTAGTTGATCTTTATTTTCCTTAAGCCAATTAATATCTTTTCCAAATTTTCATGTATGCAACTTTTGCAAGATCAGCATAACTGCAATATGATATACTATACCCTAAATGCAATTTTAAGGTACTTGCCACATCTTCCTACTTAAATATTTAAGTAAATATTTCATTCCCAAATGATAGGAAGACAGTAGTACTGAAGACTGATAGCCATTGCCATAGGGCAGTTCCAGCAGAGCTATGGCATCTTCTTTTAAACCTCTGATTGAGTCATATACTCTAGATGAATTACTTTTTTCTTAACCTTATTTGCTTGTGATAGTAACTTCTGTATCTGACCCATCAACAAATATACTTAGTACAAATCACAACTGAACATGCATTACATGATAATTACCTTTTGGTGTAATCAGCATAGATGAATATGTATAAATGAAATGCAAGCAAAGGTTTCCTGTCTACTTAATTAATGGCAAGAATTTTTCAAAGGCTATTGTTGTTTGTGATGGTATACAAATGATAGGGGGGAATTTAGAATTTAGAAAAGACATTAGGTGGTGAAGCCCATGGAAGGTTAACTGTCTTAGCAAAAGATCACTTCTCCTTTCAGCTCAGTTTTGATGAAATTGACTAAATTTGAGCTAAAGTGACAGAAAATTCATCTATGCTTATGGGATTTAAGGAGCTGGAAATGAGAAGCTAGGACTTTTAATTGTGATGGATGAGTTTGGAGTAGAATTCAAATATTCTATATAGAAATAACCCAGATTTTCAAAATCATACATCAGCATTTCAACAGTAATTCATCATATTTATCTTAGAGTTTGTGAGAATATTCCTCTCTGATGCCAAGACAAGAACTTCAAAATGAAAAAAAGAAGTTGCTGTGTCTAAATAATGTCAAAAGAAAAGGATGATATAATCATAAATCTTAAGTGAGAAGGCATCTTTGAGGTCATATAAACTGCAAACTCAGGCAGGAATCTCATCCATAACACCAGTGACAAATGTTTGTTCATTTTCTGTTTGAACACATCCATTGTCAAGGACCTCACTACTTTACAAAGCAGTCCATTTCCATCCCACTCTTGGAAGGCACTAATTGTTAGAAATATCATGTATGTATTTGGGGCAGGGAGTTCAAACCTGTGATTCCATCACTGCAAGTAATATCTAGTATGGAAATCTCCCCATCATTGAATTTTGATTAGTCAACCACAAATTATTATATTAGAGAGTGACCTGGACGCATTGAGAAGTCAAATGACTTGTCTACAGAGCTAATATGTATCAGTCAGAATTGTAACTGAGGTCTTCTTGACTAGAGTTGACTCTCTATCCACCACGCCATGCTGTTTCTCTGCTTTATGTAGAGGAAGACCTAAATGAATGTTTGTGAAGTTCAATCAGATATATTTTTGTTATATTAAGTTGCATTTTACTGTAGTTTTAGCTACTTGATTTAATATAACCAGTTGATAACCATTTTGACCTCTTTGACTAGACATAATAAGTCAATTCTTTTCCAATAGCAGTCATTCAAATATTTAAAGATAGCAATCACATCTCCTGTGGCCATGAAAACCCCACTCTGATGTCTCATTGTGTCATGGACATTTCTGTGGGTTGTTAAAGGTTACACCTGTGGAACACAGGTTTTACAAATCCTACTAAAGTAGAAAGCCTTCAAACATGAACCTTGGTGACATACAACAGTACAAAGATACTATGGCTAAGTTTGCAAAGGATTGCCTACAAGGTAATGTGTACATCATATGTAGTAACACTTGAAAACTATCCACTATATTTTAGAGGACTTGTTATCTGCAACAATGGAGGGAATATCACATTCACACCAATGATATCATGGATACAAGAAATATTGGTGGATTGTCATATATTTTTTTAATTTCCTGAATAAAAGTCTCCCAGTTTATTCAAGTATTCTTCATGTGATATGCCCTTCAAATAATTCAGTATACTGATCATCAGTCCCTTAAAATGTAGTACCCAGAGCTGAAGCCAATACTCCTGATGATACAATTGCAATAGTTCAGTGTGCTAAGATGGCATTCCAATAGTGAACAACCTCAGTTGTTCAGTAGTATAGTATCACTCTTAGTACTTCCCAGAATTAATGTGAGACCCTTTGGCAGCTCTGGCACATTGTAGATTCCTATTGACCATACAGTCAAATAAAATTTATAGTTCTTTTTCATGAGGATTGATATAAAGAAATTATTCTTCTATCATGTACTTAGGCATTTGATTTGTTGAAGTTAACTGAAGGACTTATACCTGGCCATCTTGCATTTTTATATTATCATAATAAACATAAAATTAAGTAAGAGCACAAGCAATCAAACTTTTACATTTAAATAAATTAATTATAATACATCAAATGTCATTTCTCCTCAATTGCTTCCTTGAATCTTTACCAGAATTCTTTGTCCATTCATTTCCATCCTGATTTTCTCTGATACAGTCATAGTGTACTTTCTGTGTTGGTTCTGCTGAGTTTTTTTAGTTGTTATTATTTCTCAAATATTTTTTCCATACCACTTTATATCATTCATATTTGTCTATATTGACTACATTATAATATTCCATTTTTAATATACCACAAGGTATTTAAACATTTTTATTTTGTGGGCGTTGAGATTATAATTTCATAAATATTCATATAAATTCATATGTATTCATATAAATAATGGTGCTATGAAGATTACTGAAAAGCCAATTTTTTTGTGGTTTTTATAACAATTTCAGGGTGTACTCCCAACAATGGAATTATTTTGTCAAAGGGTTTGATTATCATAGTAGTGTTTGATAAGCAGTTTGAGGTGACTCTCCAAAATAATTCTGCAAGTTTGTAATTTTTCTAGTTTGTAATTTTTCTAATGAATGAGTATACCTATTTCTCCAGTTCTTTACCTGCAATATGCTGTATTGCTTTTCTTTTTCTATTTTGTTTTATTTAGCCAGTGTAATGGATATGAGACACTATCTCAAAGCTGCTTTAATTCACATCTCTTTGAATATTAGCAAGAAATTCTTATTTGAGTATTTTGCTCCAGTTATTAATAATTTTGCTACTCTTTTTAAAATTCTGTGGTTATATGCTTTGATCACTTAAAGATTAAGTACTAGTTATTGTTATTGTGACTCACAAAAGCACCTGTTTAGTGACAAAATTATGAAGATAATTATAAACACTAAAAAGGAAAAATTAATTGCATTTAAAATAACATGAAGTTTAGCACCAGACTTAAACATAAAGGAAAAACATTGAAATTGGATATGAATATGTGAAATCTTTTTAAAAATGAATTAATTCTCTCAATATTATCTACAGATTAATTTTTCTTTATATTAGATATTCTTTTTTACTGAATGCTTTATTACAAATATTATAAATCTAGTATTTCATGAATGTTTCGCACATGTGTTCTGCTATTTAAAACATTACTTTTCCTTCCCAGTTTTATGTCATCTGTATATTTGACAAGCACGTTTTCCAAGTCTTCCTCTAAATTGTTGATCAAACCACTAAATAGAACCAAGTTGATGGCATTCCAATAGTGACCTCCCTTCATGTCTTTGTTCATGAATAGATAGGTACAGTTTTATATAATCTAGAAAAATATATAAGTATGCTATTATGCAGGGTTTTGGGGGTTTTTTTGTTTGTTTTTTTTTAATAAATTATCCAACAAGTTGTCATGGGAAACTTTGTCACATACATTGCCAAAATTTCTACCTATGGCATTCTACTTTTATGTGAGTGTTTTTTTTTCTTTTGGTCTGTTTCTGCAATTTGGGTGGTTTCAGGAATTCCTAATGTGAAAATTCCATTTACTGATTCAGATTGGTGATTTAACTATAATTTGTAGGTTTAGGGAGTTGTTTGGGGGCATTGAGAGTTGAATGGGCTTACACAACTATATGAGTCAGAGGCCGGATTTGAATTCAGGTTTTCCTGATTCCAAGGCTGACCTTCTTTTCCCTAAACCATGTTTCCTATTTTTGTCTCTCACACTTGAATGATACTATTTAAAATAAAATGTGATTCATTTGGCCTGGCATCTTGACATATTTATCAATGTTATCTTTTCTGTGTGTTCCAAAATTAGCTATTCAGATCATTATAAAACTTTGATGGTCTCTTTTGTTTCTGAAATCTACCTTTTCCATCTTTGAAAATTGGGGCAACAAAACAGTAAATATTTATTACAAAAACACATGTCCTAGGTGCTGGTTAAAAAAAATGTAGTCAGTGCCTTTGTGAGGCATATAGTGTGGAAGGAAAATGAGTCAACACAACTAGACTATAAATTAAAATATGATTAAGTACATCAGGGTTGTCCAAATAAAATATCATGAGGGACAAATTATATTAATCTTTTCAAGCTTTCTGGCATCTCTCCTGTTCTCCAAAGGAGTTGACTTTTTTTAATTCAATAAACTGATCACTTATTTTGGTGTTATGTAGCTATTATCTAAGAAACATTAAAAAAAATATTTAACCATTCCAGGCTACCTACTACAAATAATTCCCCAGAATATGATAGTTTTTAGGAAAGAGCTGAAATTTGAAAATTGAAATTATATTTATTTTTAATTGAGTAGTTGATCCTTGAATATTCTTGTAACTGTTCATTCTAAGCAGAAACTGATTGTGATAACTCTTTACTTAATTAAGTATAAAGTCCTCAAATATTACATGAAATATAATTTGTAGTAATATTGACACCTAATTTCTGCTATTAATCAAGACTTCATTAATGTACATTATATGGTTAGACCACAAAAATTCAGCTTTACATCAATGACAAAACATGAGAAGGATTTCGTTTTTTAATGAAAGGAATAAATTAGAAAGTATCGTTTTTTTTTTTTAATTGTGAAGCTTCAAATATCCACGTAATATAGTTCTTAACATGCTTTGAAGTTGATGTAGCCATTTTTGACTATTCCTTTTCAATTTATTGTGTTTGTTTCCTTTATAAGAGATCATTCTCTCTCTCTGTGTAGGTATAAATTATGTATGGTATTACAGAATGTAATTTTATATATCAGTTTAAAACAGTGAAAGGAAAGAATTTAAAGAATATTATATGCAAAGAATGGTATCACTATGAGGTGGAACTTCTTGGCATAATGTTAAAAGTACAGAAATGAAGTGCAGGAACCTTAATATGACTGTCGGACTGGTGCTTGTTTTGTACCCAAAGAATGAAAAAGGGGATAAAGAAATCCTAGAAAGGGAGATGAAGGAACTCCTAAAAATGAACCAACCACATGACTTTTCATTTGAAAAGATAAAAATTGAAAAAAATGCGATCTCACTGAACATTGAGGCATGGAGTAGAGTGAACTCAGACTAAACTAAGGCCCTCTCCTTCAAATGAGTAGCTTTATAACATGTAAAAGGAAAAAAAAATATTCCCACAGCAAGTGCAGATTCCAAAAAAGAAATACACCTGAAACCATCCTATAATTCCATGGGAGATGGATACACAATGGATTATTAAATGAAGACAGAGTTTGTTGTTAGAATAACCCTAACCTTTTGACATCAGCATACAGTAGAGCAACCTGCCTCTTTTGTGTTCAGATAAGATGCCAGTTTGGAGTCATTCTCTGTCAGAGACAGGATAGAAGACTGGATATATCCAGTATGTCTGACCCAATAAGTCAGTCCTTCCATTTACTTTACAACATCAGTGTTTATCCTAGTGAATTACAAAGCAAATAGTTGTTTTTGTTTTTGTCTCAAAAGAGGAAAATCTTCCGGTTTAGCTCACTTTTAGTCCATTTTTCACACAAATGCCAAAATAATCTTTCCAAGTACACAGGTCTGACCTATCAATTCCGGAGTTTGAAATTTCCTGTAGGATTAAATGCATGTTCCTCCTTAGCCTGACTTTTAATTCCCTTTACCTTCTGGCTTCGACTTGATCTTTTCATTTTTTATTTCACCTTATGTAGATTTAATCTAGCTTCTATCCAAACTTCCTACTGGCTATTGTCTGATTTAAGCCTGCACTGTCCTGCCTCTGGATTTGGGCAGGTTTCCACTCCTGTGTGGAACATAATCCCTTTTCATTTTATTAAAAATACTTTTTGTTTGAGGCATGACACCACTGTCATCTCTACCATCAAGCATTGCTTGTTCATTCCAGAAGAAAGCCAACTTTCTTCCCATATTTTCTGATATCTCAGTTTTCCTTGATCCTTTCATTCACCATCACATTCTACTTTACATTTTAATTGTCTACTGTAACTTAAAATATTTAAAAGACTTAATGTAGGATAAATTTAGGTTTCTAATGTGTATAAAGTTAATGCCTTTATTTGACTATAATCATATTTACTCCTGTTATACTTCCCTTCACATACACTGAGACTGTTTATTCTTTCCTCTCCACCATTTGTGCTCTCCCAGAGGCTTTTTTTTTTTTTTTTGGTAGATTGATGGGGATAAGGGAGAGGATGAATGAATATAAGAAAGATGTAGGGAAGAAGAAGATTGAAGAGTTGAATCAGTCATCTTTCCCTGGAACCAAAGGAACCTGGTGTCAGCGTAGATTTTTGAAATATATGCCTTTGGTGAAGATTGATTTCAGAAACTTACCCATGCAAGTACGTTTCAGTCAATAGTCATCATTTAGTGTGTACTAAGTCTACTATGTGCCTAGTACTGTGTAAATTAATCTCTGTACCAAGAGGAGCTGAATTCCCCCAAAAATCTCATGGCAGGAACAGTAATGAACCAAATGGAATGAGGAGCCCACAGTTTCTGTTTCCAGATCTGCTGGGAACTTATTTACTGCCTAGCTTCAGGCAAGTCACTTAATGCTTGGTGCTTCACTTTCCATCTTTGGAAAATAGGGATAATAACACAAGATTTGCAAATACTTCCTAACCCATTGTGAGGATTGATAACATAATGATATCATAAAGTGCTGAGCTTTACAGACAAGATCTTATAAATACAAACAGAAAAAAAAAATTAACATTTTTGTTTTAGAAAAATATTTCTTAGCACACTTCTGCCAGATAGGCATGAGCCAGATGCATAGAGGCTGACCATGAATTATTATGAGCATTTTAAAGGTGGAAAATTTAATTAGTTCTCTTGTTATGGGGAATAACTCTAGGATGACTCAGCAGCCTTCTAGAAAACTGTTCCTGACCCAGCTGTGCTTAGAAACTGCTTACACAGAAGGTATTTTAGTGATTGGGGGGGTGGGGGATACAGGGAGGTGTAGAAATGCATTGGTATGTAGAACTTCTAAGATGTTGAACTGAGGAGCTGAGACAGTGGGTGGTTTATTGAGGGCATTACTTTTTCACTGGAAGTATGTTTCATGCATAAGTTATGATCATACATCAATGTTTGTGCATTGATAAGAAAGCTTATAATGAACTTCAGAGATGGATGAGTATAATACCTTATGTAATAGGCTCTTTATGGAGAGAGGTTTAGGTTTAATATTAGAAAGGAGAGAATGGGAGAGCATGAAGAGAAAGCTTTTTGCCTTTCCCCTCAGGGATGTTACAAAGCTTATGCTGCTGTATCTCTTTGAAGATGAAACCCTCATAGATATTCAATAAATATTTGTTGAGCTGATTTGGTGGTATAAATTTTGCTTATTTGCATATAATTAAGAGACATGGTTTTGGGTAAATAATTTAGTTTTCTATTTTAAATTACATGATTTTTTTTTGGAATTACATCTATTTTCTTCCCAAGGCCAAATAGTTTATTCTTGTTTGGGGATAGTATACAAAATGAGGTCATGTAAACAGTGCTTGTCTCTTGAGAAACTTGTCAGATGAGGTACTCTATAAAGCAGTTACTTTCTTTTAAAAACAGTATGATTTGTTATACTCTACAATTCTTTTTCATGACTTTCTCCTCCTTTAGAATGTTACCTTCTTGAGTCCAAGGACCATGCTTTAGCCTGTTTGTAGCCCCAGTGCTTTGCATAGCACTCAGCCTATTGAAGATGCTGATTATTTGTAGTATTCTACTAGTTAAGACAGTGTTTGGAAAATGAACAAAAGGGTTTTTTCTACGACAAGCGTAGAATTTAGCCTCTCAGGTCTATATTTCATAGTTTTGATAACCAATTAAAAAGTTAGTCTATTAACTCCTATTGTTTCACTAATATCCAGTGCATATTCACTTCATTCCTTGATTTACACAGATGAAGAAATGTGAAGACAAACTTAGATTGTTTGAAATTAAATATGTGTCATTCGTAGGATCATAGAATTTTGTGATTTGGAGTTGGAGAAGACTTTCAAGACCATCTATTCAAACCTCCTCATTGTTACAGGTGAGGAAACTGAGCTTCAGAAAGTTTAAGTGACTTCCCTTCCATACACATAGATCTAGTAAATATTAATAAATTGTATAGAGTAGAATGGTATAGCATAGCACAGAATAGAATAGACTGGTATAGTATTTAGAGCAAATATTAGAAATGAGATTTCAACCAAGATCTTCCTGCTTAAGTTCATCACCACTCTAGTCACTGCACCATACTTTCTCTTCTCTCTTAGCTGAACTCCCATTTCTGCTTCCTTTTTCCATTTTGAAATTCACGCATGGATGGGAATAAAAGTTAATAGCTGAAAGGTATTCTGAAATAGCAACAATTTCCTATCATTTGTTGACAAGTATGCTGACTGTTGATAGTAGAGGCAATGTGGCCGTAGTCGAAAGAGTGCTGGTCTTAAAGTCAGGAAGCCATGGGAACAAATCCTGCCTCTTAACCCTTAATAGCAATATAACCTTAGACAAATCATAAGATCACAAATCTAATTCTGGAAGGGAACTTAAAGGCCATCTAATCCAAAATTCATAGTTTCCAGATGAGGAAATGAGGTAGCAAGGAGTTTAAGTGATTTAAGGTTGACTCCAAGTTCCCATTACTCCAACTTAGCATTCCAATTTTATTGCTTTCAGCTTCACTACAACCACTGTGTGACTTAACTCCCGAGGATTTATCCTACAAACTCATTGACAAGGTTCATGTTTGTAATATGAGGAATATACTCTGGTAATATATATAATGCCTATTCACAAATGCAGCAGATTCCTTTTCTTTGTTGGAGTTGAGTGGCAGGACCAAAATCTTCCTTATAGGCTAACTGTTTTATGTTAACATTTTCATGGATATTGTTGTTGGCATAGGGTAAGATGCTTTGACCAAGGGCATATTTTATTTTGCATGATAATGAGACATTATAAGAAGATTCTTTAGAATTCTGCGTGTTAGTATTTTAGTAGTTAACCCACTTTTGTCTTTTAATGCTTAAAGCATTTTCACTGTTATGTACATTGAATTCAATAGGAAAGCCTGAAGCATTTGCAACACTGTGCAATTTATGTTGCTATTTTCAAAAGGGAGTGTAGATACTCAAGTTTACTCTAAATGGTAGACTTTTGTTCCTGCTTTACACTCAGCACATTCTGTAGACAAGTGGAAAATCTCTCCATTAGAAAAGTTTATTTTTAGACCTATAGATAAGTCCATCTCTCATAGAGAGGGATCCTTCAATATAATTAAAGCTGTATACATAAGTTATCATTTATGCATACTGTATAATGGAAAGGTTAACCATGAATCTGTTAAATTACCTGTTTACTGATGAGGCTTTAAATAGATTTGCTGATATTTAATGTCAGGAGAACAAAGCTGGAACAGATTTTTTTTCACTTTACAATAATTTGATTAATTAATTAACCCTAACAAAACTAAAGCAAGAAAACCTCTTTTTTCAAGGATGGATATTTGAATGGTAGTGATCTTGATTGTCAATAGATTATGTTAAGAGGATGTAGAATATTTATTCATACAAATATACCTACTTTTTTAAAAGAGTGCTGCATTCTCCATGTCCCTAAGAATCACAGCAGGATATGGTGAGAATACTAATAACTTTAAGGGAAAAAATACAACCCTTTACAATATGATATAATGTCATAAAAATTTGTTATGTGGTCACTATGCTAAGTGACACCGTGCTAAGCACCAATGATACAAATGAGAAAAAGACAGACTTTTTGTTCAAGGTGCTTACTATCTAGTGGGAGAAGACAGTACACAAACAGGAACCTAAAAGGGGGTGAGATGATGATGATAATGATGGTGGTGATGGTGGTGTAGGAATAAAACAAACTAGCAGAAGAGATTTAGTTTCTAACATAAAGGGATAGTGACTGAATTTTAACTTAAACTCAGAAAATCCAGGGCAGCTCAGTATCCTGCAGTCCTGGAGGGATTAAAATTAAATTTCTGACAAGCTATGTTTTTTCAAAACTTAAATTGGTGCTTGTCCATGGCATGGATAGAGGGTAAACAGTTTTATGGATCATTTCATTCAAAACATTAATTTAGCTTCAAAACTCAAATAACTTTTTACACGTAAAGTGTACACTTTGAGTTGTGCTTCTTGGAATGAGATATACCTAGAATTCATCATGCATTGATACTGAAAGATAGAGATAAGTTTGTTACATATGTATACCTATATGCATCATATATATGAGTGTATACACATATAATATGTATGTTAAGTAACTTAATTGCTAGACTTGAGAATTATGTATTTCTCACATATTTTCAGGAGAATGATATTTTTTTTTTTGCTGTGTAATTTATACATGCATTGTTTTTTCAGTTCAATATTGCATCTCCTTGATTTTTTATTCTATTTCTTGAATAACTCAACTTGAAAAATGCTCATAATAGTGATCAATTCCTGGCACAGTCTTTGCTTAATATAAATTTGATGGTTGGATTTATTGAATAGAGCAGAAAGTTGCCTGGGTCTTGGATTGTTTTTTTTTTTTTTCAAATTGCATGAATGCTTTTTGTTTCTTGTTCATAGTTAGTTCTTCCATTTTATGAAATCACATGATATAAAAGATTTTACAAAGAAAATATTTGTGAAAATGTGTTATTACATTATTTTAAACATGTATATTCATACCCAGTTACAAATATTCTTCAGAAGTAGTAGTATATGTGGAAAGCTGAAAGCATTGTAAAAATCTGTGATGCTCTTATGGGAATCCATGACTTAGTACTACCTTCTTGATTTTATACACACACACACACACACACACACACACACACACTCTCTATATATGCATGTGTGTGTGTATGTGTGTGTGTATATATATATATATATATATATATATATATATATATATATATATATATATATATATATATATATATATATATATATATATATATATACACACACACACACATAATAAAATTGTGTTAGAGAAACTCTAATTCTAAGGTTGTCTTAGCCATGAATCTCATCAGATGGAGTCCACAATAGATTTAGATCTCTTTTAGTTCATTCACCCCAAATTTGAAAGAGTTGCTTCCCTCCTTTGTGGCTACACATAATCTGTCAATGAGCAATCAGCTAAAAAAGCATGTCAATGGAAGATGGAAAGGACACTGGAGACAGAGGACCTGGGTTCAAATCCCACCTTTGACACATGTCTATGTGACCTTGGATATAACATTTTCCCTCCTTGGTCCTTGTTGTCCTAATCTATAAAAAGGATACCATGACCTCCAGCCCTTTTACAATTCTAGATCTATGATTATGAGTGGGACTTTAGTAATTCTACTCCTTAAGAATATGGGAATCCATAAATCTTTAGTTTCTTTGTCAATTGGCCACCCAAAATTCCTATGACAATTTTTGTACTATTTTCTGGTATGAAAATATCCCAAACACTGACTATATACAGTGAAAAATACTATCACAAATGAGCTGGTGCTGTGCTTGATTAAGCCCACTTATACTGATTAAAAACACAAATTTACATAATGATGGCCAGACTTTAGTGAAAGTATAAAGTCATTCTGTGAGCAGGAATATTATATCTTTCCTCTAAAATCTATCTCTCCCTCCAACTTCCCCATCTATGTTGCTGACAATTCCCACAACTCACAGTCACCTGAGATGGAATTCTTAAAACCATCATTGACATCATTTCTTATTCTTTTATCTCCTGTTATCTCCATTTAGTCACCAGTATCTTCTACGTGTCCTTCTTTCAGCTCACTTTTTTTCACTCTTGAATTTATCTTAGCTTAAAACTGTCCCACTCACCTCGAATCTCACAACATTATCTCTTTCCTTCTTGGCATGCAATCATTTCCTTAATTGAATTATAATTATTTGTATACATTGCATCCTCCTGCTAAATTATAAGCCATTTGGGAATTAGCCTTTACATAACTATCAGTGTCAATATGTTAATGACCTGTGAGTTTCTCCATGTGGAATTTACCCAGTGTGGGAACTCCTATATCTTGATCTATCTATAATTTTTAGTTCTACAGTCTTATTTGAGATATGGAGAGATTAATTGACTTGCCCAAGGTCACATCTGCCTAGTAAGTGTCTAGAGGTGGTTTATGAACTAGGTTTTCCTGATACTAAGTCAAGCCCTCTATCTATTACACTCGACTCTCTTGCATAAAAGGGGTGATGTTTGGTTGAATTTCTTTCCAGCTCTAAATCTGTCTGTTACTATGTTCTTGTATGAAGTCCAAACTAGATAAACCTCAGTAAAATTCCCTGAAATTTCTGGTCTAAGGTCTGTGTATCTGATAGTTTGATAGGAAAGTGATTTATACAAATGCCCTCATTTTCTCCAAAGTTCTTTAAAGAAAAATATTCTGGAGACAAGAAGCCCTCAAATGGGGGCTAACAATACAGTGTTACTTTTAAATGATTCCATCTTATGGACAGACCTTGATGGAGGGATGTATTTGCCAGCAAAATAATAATAATTTAATTACCAAGTCTAAGTTTCTTAAGGGTTTGTGATTAGATCATTTTAGAATTCCTCCTAGATATAAAATTCTGGAATCCTTGAAATTTTTTTGGACTTTTAATATGCTCAATTTTAAGTAGGGTCAGTAAAGATCTTCTCAGGAATATGAATAAATTCTGGATTGTTCCATCAGCCTTGCCTTCTCCAGAGATGACAATCAAGGGAAACATTTTTATTCCATTAATATCTATTTTTGTCTGCTCCGTACGAGAGTGAAAGTTGCTGATATTAGCTAACTAAAATGCAGCTTAAAAACTCACCTAGAAATGAAAAAATTTGTATGAAAAAAATTTCAAGATGAGAATGATGATTATAATGCAATTTTTAAAAAATCTGAATGACAAAAAACAGGTTTATAATGATATATAGTATTAAATAAGAGAACTTCAAAAGTAATCTCCATTGTCCACCTATTGCAGCTCTTGAAAATATGGTAATGTACTCTCTGAAGTCAACAAAAGAAGAAAACTCTCCATATCTTTTTCTCTTGTGCTGAGTGAACTTAATTTGTCATCCTTGTCCAGACATGCACAAAGTATCTCCTTGAGAATTTAGACCACAACAATCTCCTATATAGAAATATGTCCAGAGAAAAGAACATAATTTGGAGTTCAGAGAATTGGGTTCAAATTTTATTTCAGACATTTACTAATTATGTAACTAGGGGCAAGTCATTTTTTCCTTTAGAATATCACTTTCTCTTTCTCTCTCTCTCTCTCAAAATAATAATAATAAATAATAATGATATCAAGTTTATAGGTTTCTTTTGAGGATCAAATGAGATGAATCTATATAAAGTGCTTTGTAAACCTTAAACTGATTTATGTGCCAGTTATTATTGTTTTGAATTTTGATGACAATTCCAAGCACAGAGAGTGGATATTAGAATTATTTATTCACTTAATATTTTGTCCTAGAGACAGAGAGAGGGAGGGAAATTATTTTATTTTATACATACAGCAGTATTCTGCACAATATTGGTGAAGAGTTCATTATGCAGTGAATTTATATCAATATACAGGCAATTTATATTATTTTGTTCTCTAAATATGTTTTCACCTAAAGGGTAGGAGATTTACACTTGAATTATCTGAATAATTGCTTCAACTTTCCACCATTCATCTTTTCTATAGACTTTGAGAATAATATAGATTAAGTACCACGGAGAAAATACATCAGAGTGGCAATAATATTTTATCATTTAGTCATCGTTACTTTGCCATTAATTTGTTGTGTGACTCTGGACAAATGACAACTCATCTGGACTTCAGTTTATTCAATTGTCAATTGAGGAAGCCGATCCCCATTATCTCTAGGATATCTTCATGTTCTGATTTTATAATTTTAAGTAAATTGCATGGATTATACAGTAAAAGGAAGGATTGCAAGTTAGGCCTCCTAATAGTTTAAGCCCAGACCACAAACATATTATCCATTTATTTGAAACAGAATTTGCAACATTAGTTGCACTGAAGCTGTACATCCTTGAGGCCTACAACCCTGTGGCCACTGATAGGTATTTGAAAGATGTCTATCCAGGATTGGGAGTACAGCTGGTGGTTATGGAATAGCATTTCTGTTCTATCTACCTACAGTGCCTACTGCTGCGAAGGCTGTAAACATTCCATTATTGTGAATGTAATTGAGTTAATGGTCTTTGCAAAAATACCTTATTCTCAGTAGTTGAGAACAAGCTGTACATTTCTTTGTTAATTTAACCTATCCTATGATCTCAAAGGTTTGTTACAGAAAAAAATAAGACAAACAACTGGGCCCAAAAGTCTGCATTGGTGCTGGAAAATTGTCTTCTCCCCAGTGGTTTAGCATTACATGCTAGTGCACGTGCGTGCATGCATGTGTGTGTGTGTGTGTGTGTGTGTGTGTGTGTGTGTGTGTAGAGGGTCAAAATTGAGGTTCATTTATTTATGTCTAAAATCTGAAATGGAATATCAAAATTCTTCTGATGTAATGGTAATATCACCATTTCAATTAAACTGTGAAAGAAATTGATTTATCAGGAAGTATATTTGTCTTTGGGGCACTACATGGTGTGAGAGTCTGTATGTTTCTGCTTGTTTGCGCTTGATGTCATTTAAAATTCTGGATTTCTGTCTGGTATTAGACCAACATTATTCTATTCTGTTATTATTTCAAATTCAATGGAATTAAATAGAGGATATACATAAACATCTCTAAAGTGAGGTGGAGAAGGAAATGGCAAACCACTCCCGTATCTTCACCAAAAACAAAAGCAAAAAAAACAAACAAAATCCAAATGAGGTAATAAAGAGACAGCTACAACTACACAACAACAACATCTTTCCTTTTTGATTTTGCTTCCTAGTACTGGAGTTGTCATTTGGTAGCAAACATGGAAAAAATGAGCAAAATCCATGGTGCAATGAATTTTCCCTATTACATTGAAGAGACTTTCCCTCGTTACATTTTACTCCAAATCCCTAGTTTCTTATAGACTGAATTACAGTATAATTCAAGTAGTGCATTTAAATAGTTTTTGGGAAAGGTTGAGAACTGAGAAAGGAGGGGAGGATTTGTATATCGGGTTATTTTGGGTTTTTTTTGACTTTATGAGTGATTTTTCTCATAGTTAGATATGCAAAATCTTTCTAGTTCATTGGGGTGGAATTATTTCCACCATAACTTCATAACTTGGAGATGATATATTTATGGTTTTATAAATCAAAGTAAATACCAATCTTATCAGGAACAAAAAATCATGGAAAAAATGTTATGAAATAAATTTTGGAGTGCTTAAATGATGCTTATTCCATTTAGTGAAAATTCTGTTAGAAATAAGGTTTTTTACGCTAAGGTAAATTGCATGTTGTCTTAGTAAACGTAAATAATTACTATTTTTTTAGTTTGATTTATTTGATGGAATTATTCCAGTGG
The DNA here is from genome assembly GCF_028372415.1 of Notamacropus eugenii. NCBI lineage: Eukaryota > Metazoa > Chordata > Mammalia > Diprotodontia > Macropodidae > Notamacropus > Notamacropus eugenii. The sequence goes on from NC_092876.1 coordinate 402,972,878, forward strand.
TTTTTAAGTCTGTTCAGTCACTTAGGTTGGAGCCCATGGCAAAGTTCATATATCAAAGAAAAGGTGACACTTTGTCCTGAATCTGGCTTAAATAGAAAGCCCTAGGGCAGAGCTACCACCTGAGAACCAAGTGGGAGTTGTGGAATGGAAAATATGACTAGTTTGCTAATGTTAAGGAGAAAGGGTCAATAAGTCCCATCAACTAAAGAAGCAGAAATGTCCTGGGTTGTTTCTCAGCTGCCTATCTGAATGACATTTATCTCCTTGTATAAGATAGGTAATGACAGTTCTACCTACCAACTTCTCTCCTCATTTATCTTTCTTTGCTTTTGAATGGGGAGGATGGAGACCTCAAAAATCAACATGGCTCAGTATTTTTTTTTCTCTCTTTTATCATTTCCCTCAGGAGAATAGTGTCTGAAAGAGGAAATTATTTTTCTATTTTAGAAACCATTAGGAAAACAGAAAACAAATTTGCTCAACTAAGGCACACAGTAATATAAGCACCTATTAATTAACATTCAATCACTGATTTCCTGACCTTTTCCCAGAACTGAACATGATTATTCAATACCTGTGCAAATAGAAAAATTAACAACTTTGCTAAGCTATAGTATTAATAGAGATTGTCAGTTACCTAAAGAGAGAAGTACATCTCACACCTAATGAACCTGGTTTTCTGGGCCCATCATCACTGAAATCTCTCCCTCTCCCTCTCTCTCTCTCTCTCTCTCTCTCTCTCTCTCTCTCTTTCTCTCTCTCTCTCTCTCTCTCTCTCTCTCTCTCTTTCTCTCTCTATATATATGTATATATATGCATATATACATTTTTTGGGGGGGAACTGTGTTTGTGTGTATATATGAGCATGACTATCTACAGAGTAACTAAAAGTGAACAGTAAAACAGAAGCATAAAAAGCAAACACTCCATGAATGCCAGGTAACTTCTGAAAAAAATCAATTATATCCAAACCATGGACATGATGCATGGAAATAATTGATTTTGCAAAAAAAAAAATAATGAAACACTGTATTTGATGCTTCAGAGTGAAATGTTATGACTCTTTTACACTTACTGTAACAAATTCGTTCAAAATAGAATGTGTCATATGGATAAAGAAATCAAAGGATTAAAAAAGTACCTTGTTATTTTACAGTTTATCACTGTTTTAATCATGTGTCATTTGTCACTCTATTTCCCTCTGACCTGGAAAAATAGAAGGTGTAAGGATGCAAAAAAAGGACCATTTCCTTCCAGATCTACTAATGTTCTAACCATTCAATTACCTATTTTGTAGATTTTCTAAGTCCAATTGACTCCCCCATAGCAACCAGTACAGAGCATACCAGCTTAAGGATACCAGCTTAAGGGTTTAGGCATGTTAAAATATTTTTAGAGTTAGCTTAAATAAAGCATAACTGGAAAGAAAGAATTTCTAAAAGAAAATGCATGCAGTGCATTTTAAAGACAAATGGTTTGATATTTTCTATACCAATTTCCTACAACCATTGTATAGATTATGCTCGAGTTTATTCCATTAATATTCACTTGAAGTATTCATCTTCATCCTCCTCTAAATGCTTAAGAACTCCTAAAAGGGCAATTGAACTAAATAAATTCATGGGCACTCCTTCATCTCTCCTTAAACAACCCACACCCCCGCTCTCTTAGCTTAGAACCTTGTCTCAGATTTTACAGAAAAAAAAAATTGAGGCCATTTTCCATGGGCTCTCTCTTTTTCTCTCTTCCTCATAACTCAGAAACCTTCTGCTACTATCACTTCCTTCACCCCTATTTCACATGATAAAGTGACTTTACTCACTACCAAGGCTAATCTCTGTATTTGGTGAAGTGATCTCATGCCATCCCTTTTCCACCAATATATTGTCCTCTATCCCAATGCTGTTACTTTTCAATCTCTCCCTGTCTGCTGATTTGTTCTCTTCTCCTTACAAACTTTCCTATACCTCCCTCATCCTAAAAAATATCCTCACTTGATCCTTCCATCCCTGATAACTATTATCCTATACCTCTTCTGTTCTTTATAGCTAAACTCCTGGAAAGGGTCATCTATAATAGATACCTCTACTTTTTCTCCTCCTACTTTCCTCTTAACACTTAACAATTCAGCTTCTGACTTCATTGTTCTATAAGAACTGTTCTCTCCAAAATTACTAATGATATCTTAGTTGCCAAACCCAATGGCTTTTTCTCTATCCTTATTCTCCTAGACTGGGGACCACCTCCAGTCATCATGATCTATATCTGGCTACTGGACTGATGGTTCTGGAGGAGAAAGTGAGACTGGTTACTTCGCACAGCTCTCCTTCACTTAAATCCAACTTCCTTGTAAATCATGGCATCACATTCCTGATGTGAGGGGTTTCTTTGAGAACAAAGGAGAAACAATAATTTTCCTTGACCTCACTATAGCCTTTAACACTTTTGATTACATTTTCCTTCTTGATACCCTCTTCTCTCTAGGTTTTCTGAACCCTACACTGTCCTGGTTCTCATTCTACCAATCTGACCTCTCTTCTTTCTTCTTTGCTGGATCCTCTTCCAGATCAAGTTTTCTAACTGTAGGTGGCCCTAAGGTTTCTGTCCTGGGCCCTCTTTTCCCTCTATACTACTATACTTGGTAATCTCATTATCTCCCATGTATTTAATTACCATCTCTATGCTGGTGACTCTCAAATCTAATTTTCTTACCCAGAATTCTCTGCTGATCTCTAATCTTGCATCTCCAGCTGTCTTCAGGACACCTGGAACTGGATGTCCAGCAATCATCTTAAGTTCAGTATGTCCAAAATGGAACTCATGTTTCCCCTAAATCCTCTTTAGCTTTACTTCTTTATTATCTTAGAGGCAATATCTTCCAAGTCCCTCTGGATCCCTAACTAGGAGACATCCTGGACTCCTCATGTGTCTCACTTCCCATAACCAATCTGTCAGTGAAACATGTCAATTTTATCTTGGCAACATTAGATTGCAACAAATACACTCCCTTCTATCTTCTGACACTGACACTGACACCATTCTAATGCAGATCTTCATCATCTCATGCATGGATTATCACAACATCCTGCTGGGGGGGGGGGGGGGTCAGCCTGCCTCAAATCTCTCCCCATTCCAGTCTATTCTCCATTTAACCACAGACCTGATTTTATGTTACTCCTGCCTCTAATCAGTAAACTGCAATGGTTTCCTATTGCCACCACAATCAAATACAAAATACTCTGTTTGGCTGTCAAAAACTTTCACCACCTAGCCCTATTCCTGCCTTTCCCATCTTCTTTCATCTGACTCTTTGACATATGCTCTTTGATTCAGTGACACTGGCTTCCTGGCTGTTCCAAAAACAAGGCACTCCAGCTCTTGGCTCTAGGCCTTTTCTCTGGCCCCCTATGCCTTTAATGATCTCTCTCCCCTACCCCACCTACTGACCTCCTTAGCTTCCTTTAAGTCTAAATTAAAATTCTTCTTTGTTATCCCTTCTTAGTTCTAGTATCTCTCCTCTGTTGCTTCCTTTATGCAGCTTATCTTGTATATATTTGTTAACATGTTGCCTTCTCCAACAAGACTGTAAGCTCCTTAAGGAGCATCTTTTGCCTTTTTTTGCATCATCAGTGCTCATCACAGTAACTGGCACATATCAGATGATTAATAAATACTTATTGATTTGGTTGATTGATTCTTATTAAATGGAGACAGCATTGATAAAACTTCTATTCCCTTAAAAATTTTTACAGATGTGTGAAGAAATCTTTTGCCTCCTGTTTTTTGCTTTTGTTTTGCTTTCTTTGCTTGCTTACAAATGGTCCAAGAAAACAGGATTTTTTCAGTGTAACCTATGCTACTATCTCAAAATTTGATGTAGAACAAAATGTAGCAGTAAATGAAAGCTGTACACTCAGGTTTTTTTTTCCTTTCAAATTAATTTCTTTTGGTTGAGGGTTGCAAACAATAAATATAAACATCTCAGAGCAAATAGTTTCATTACTGAATTAAAAATACAAAACAAAAAAGGCAGTGTGGCATAATGAAAAGACTGTGAAATCTGAAATCAGGATACTTGGGTTGAAATCCTGGCTCTGTGATACTGAACAAGTCATTGCCCCTACCTTACCCTCATTTTCCTCATCTACAAACCGAGGGCACTGGACTGCATAATAGTAGCTGGCATTTATGTGATGTTTTGATTTTCACAAATCATTAATATCAATGGTCATATCAGATCTTAACAATAATCCTGGAAATTAGCTATTGCAAATATCATCATCCATGATAAAGATACTGAGGTTTATAAATACAGAATGCATTGGGCATTTTCATGCATCTACTTAGTGGCAGAAGCAAAATTCAAACTCAGGTCCCAGTTGTCTCTAGATCAATATTCTTTTAGTTATACCACGTTATTCTAAAGTCCTTTCTAGATCTAAATTCTTTGTTCTTATGATGCTAACTGGTTGTCACTTTTGCAAAGTCAGCTGATGAAATAATTGGAATTATTCTGGAGAGTTAAGTTAGGAATGGAAACAACTGGAGGCAGATGTGTGCCATTTTTGAATTAATTGCTTTATTGGCATTGTTGACAAAGGAGAATTTCTAGCAGACCTTGCTTATAACGATGCTTGCATTTTGTTGTGCAGGTGGAATGGAAAGTATAAGTGGCTATCATATAAGCCCAAAGTCTGGGAGAAAGGTGAAATCAGATAAATAGTCATCTTTTCTTGCATATTCTGTGTCTTGTCTCCTTATCTAATACTCACTTTCTGCCCTGAATTTGTTTCTCAGCCTGATTATTCTGTGCCTCAGCCCCATGTATTCTGACACTGAAAACGAAGTCTGATACTAACCCAGCTGGGAGACTTTGGTATATGCGCACTTGTTTCCTCATTCAAATCCATCTCATTTCCCTAGGGAGTAATCTTCCTTTCTTCACCATAGTGCTTGCCAAGTTACCAGCATAGGTTGGCTCTTGCCCAGGTAGTATATGATGTGCTTCTTTTATAAAGGAACTTGTGAGTCATCTGGAACATAAGGAGAAAAAAGAGGTAAGAAAGAGATAGGTTAGGTGGGAGATAATTAAGAATCATATAGTGGTAAAAATTAATATAGAAGAAAAGTAGCAAGGAGGAGACAAATATCTACATTCTAAATAGCAACTGAATGCCTGCTAGAAAAGTGGAATCAGAAGCCTTGAAAAAGACTTACATAAAAATAACAGTAATTCATATTTATTTTGAGGAGTTCAAAGGTTTCCCTTTGTGTATATATATATATATACACACATATATAAAACTATATCATTGGTAGGCCTGATAGATTTCTCAGATCTTTAGCCAAAATATTTCATTCTTCATTCTTCCTACCTTCTAAACTCCTATTGAAAGTGATGTTACACAATATGTATGGAAATTAGTAATAGAAAATATATTTACTGGTCCATAAATATATAGCTACAAAAGCTTATCTCTTCTTTGGAAAAGCTCATTTCCAAGGTGGAAAAGCAAAAGGAAAGAAATTACAAATAGAATATTCAGCCCAGTGCTGTAGAAGTGTTGAATTAAGCTACATTCTAGGAATACAAGACTAAAAATGAAATAATACTTCCCGAAGAAGCTTGCATTTTCCATTGGGATGCGATAAATAAACAGATTAGTATACACATGGTGACTTGAAGAGGAGGAAATAGTCACTGACAACTTGAAGGGGATCATGAAAGGCTTTCCATAGGAGCTGGCCCAGGAACTGAGGCTCAAAGGTTTATCAAAGGATTCTAAGAGGTGGAGGTGAAGAGGGAGTTCATCCAAACCATTTGGGGAAAGAATAAATAAAGACAGAGATATAGGAAATGAGTTTGAAGAACAGAAAAGGGACCAATTTGGCTGGAACATAGAATGTGTGAGACTCATAAACCTAGAAATAAAGCTAGAAATGTAGGCTGGAGTCCGAAAGTGATGAAGTTCACAATGCCAAAATGAGGAAGTGATATTTTATACTAGAGGCAATAGGGAGTCATTAAATGTTTGTGCGAAGGGGAAAGAGATTGTCAGATGCCCTTTAAGAGGATTTCTTTTTGGCAGTTATGCAGATCATGAAAGAGAGAAGGGGACAGAATAGAAACCTAGAAAGCCCACTGTTTCAGTCTTGGAAATATTACTATTCTACATAATGATTTTCTCCTTCTCAAGTTCAACCTATTAATAATACTGGATGTGAGGAGCTTTTGTATGCTTTTACTACTAAGACTCATTTTAAATATCCATACTGCACATTTTATTTTGTATTAGAGTACATTGACAGATTTATTATAACTAAAATTGCCCCATGATGACTAATATTAGAAGGGATCATGTTATGGGCAAGGAAGACCAGGGGAAGGAAAAAAACATGAACTAATTAAGGACTTACTCTGTGCTAAGTACTGTGCTGAAGTACTTTATAACTATTATGTCATTTGATCCTCAAAATAACCCTAGAAGTAGATGTTATTATTATTACTCCCACTTTAAAATTGAGGAATAAGTGACCTGCCTAGGGTCACCCAGCTAGTAAGTGTCTAAAGCCAAGTCTTTGTGGTTCCAGATTCTGCAGTCTATCTATTGCACCACCTAGACGCCTTTATATTACTTCTGCACGGAGACCTAAAGTATATGGGTATGTCAGTGATAGGATTCTGTAAAGTCACTTCTTTGGACATATTTAAGCTCTTAAATTTTTAGGGACTACAGTAAAGAAATGAGATTGATCTCAAATGTATTGATATCTGGTCTCTGCTCATCTCCACTTTGCCAAAGAACTGAGAGCTGGAGGTATTTCTCATTAATTAAATAGGATCTTGGTGGGTAGGTCACAAAGGGCCCAATGTTTCAAAACAGAAAGGAAATCTATTACTGCTTATTAGAGGGGACTGAGGCTGTTTTGAAGTGTTTCACAGAGATCATGCGTGACTCTTAGAAAGATAATCTGACTGGAAAAAAACAAACAAACAAACAAACAACCACAGGTCTAGAACCATAGGTGAAGAATCAAAGGGGGAAAAAGAGAGAGCAGGAACATTACTACAGAAAAGGGAAAATAGTAATGCAGTAGTGCAAATAGACAATTCCAAAAACAGAAAAAAAGTTGAAGTGTCACTAGGGTTTTTAGGCAAACAATTAATATAAAAGTTTAGGGATTGAGGACATGAAATAAAAAGGTCACCAAAAATAAAATACAAGAAAAAGACGGACATGAAACCTGTTTTAAAGAACTTTTATTTCATGACATTCCAGATCTAGAGTTTTTAATTGTTTTATTATTATCGTTATTTTGTGTTCAGTCATTTCAGTCATATCTGATTCTTTGTGACACCATTTGAGGTTTTCTTGGCAGAGATACTGGAGCAGTTTGCCATTTCATTCTCCAGCTCATTTTATAGATGAAGAACCGAGGCAAATAAGGTGAAGTGACTTGGCCAGGGTCACACAACTAGCAAGTGTCTGAGGCCAAATTTGAACTTAGGAAAATGAATCTTTCTGATTCTCAGCCTAGTTCCATATCCACTGTGCTACCTAGCTGCCCTATTATTTTATTTTAATCCAAAGCTAATCTGAAATCTAATCATTGTTCTATTATTGTTAGACCTTGATCCAAGAGTTGGTTGGTTGTTGTCCTTAGTTCTCGAAGAGGATTAAAATGACATCACCATGATAAAGTGAAATTTCAATGTGTCCAACTGTGACTGATCAGACCAATATGAGCTTGGAATGCTCTACCGCAGGTTGGCACAGAGAGTCCGTATGAATATTTGGGGTGGATACTCCAAATTTGTGCATCCTGTGTTTACTTTGTGCTGTCTCAATTCTGCTTTGCTCATAGAACACAGCACCCTTTCTGATGGGGGCAAGCTATGCTGAGCAGTCCTGTGCCACTGTCTCCCATGTTGCACAGTCAAATTCAAAGTTCTTGAAGGAGACTTTGAGAGTGAACTTGTAACATTTCTTCTGACCACCATGTGATCTCCTGCCCCATGCAAGTTCTCCATAAAATAGTCTTTTTGGCAAGCATACATTTTGCATTCGAATAACATGGCCAGCCCATTGGAGTTGCACTCTCTAAAGCATAATTTGAATGCTTAGCAGTTCAGCTTGGGCAAGGACTTCAGTATGTTTTACCTTATCCTGCCAGGTGATCCTCAGAATTTTCCTAAGGCAGTTCAAATGGAAGCAATTCAGCTTCCTGGCATGGAGCTGGTAGACTGTCCATGTTTCCAGGAAGCAGACTTTTGAACAATGAAAATTCACTTCAGTGAATTCTGAACACGCCAGCTGAATTTGATAATGAACATAATCTGATATCAAACCTAGAATTCAGAAAATCAAACTTCAATATTCAGAGAAAGAACAGATAGGTTCTTAGATTCTTGAGGAAATTCTAGAAAGTCATGATTTTAATCATCTAGAAACAGAAGTAGTGGTTACAATGAAGTAGTGGTTACGACAAATTTGCATGACTGTTGAAAAGTAATCATCCTAGATTAACCTCACTTTCTTTTTATCAGGATTATAAACTGAATAGATGAGAGAAACAAAGTCTTTCTTAAAGCACACTGTGCTATAATTGTGGAGAAAAATAGAGAGATATGAATTAGATGGTGAAATCATTTGATGGACTGAGAACTGTTTATATGGCTAGATTCAGAGTAGTTGTTAATGATTCAATGTTATGACAACAGGGCTTCAGTGGGATAGGCTAGGAATCTATTCTATTTAACCTTTTTTATCAATGATTTGGATAAAGGCATAGAAGATGTATTCATGCAATTTTAAGATAACCTGTAGCAAAAAAGGGGTAGACAATATAATGGATGCCAAAATTAGTATCTAAAAACATCTTCACAGGCTAGAACATCAGGGTGAATATAAAAAGATGAAAATCAGTAGGTATAAATATAAAGTCTCGCATATGGGTACAAAAATTCAAGTTCACAAAAATAGGATGGGGGAGACATGGTTAAGAGCAGTTGTTCTGTAAAAGATCTGTGGATTTTAGTTCATCACAAGCTCAATGAGTCAACAGTGTGAAGCAGTGGCCAAGAAAACTAATGTGATATTGGGCTGCATTTAGAATAGTATATCTTCTAGGAATATGAAGATGATGGTTTCTCTGTAATTCACCCACATCAAGCATCATTCAGAATATTGTATTTAGTTATTGGAACCAAGATCACTGATTAGTTTCAACCAGGTTAGTGAATAACTTCTATTCCTTGTCTTCTGAGAATTGTTTGAAGGGACTGGAGATGTTTAGCCTATAGAAGACTCAGGGACATGATAGTTCATTTCAAGTATTTCAAAGGATGTGATATGGAAAAGGAATTAAGAGTTGTTCTCTTAAGCCCCAGAGGGCAGAACAAGGAGTAATGAATGGGAGGTACAAAGAGGGAAATTTAATCTTAATTTGAAGAAAAAAATCCTTGCAATTAGAATTGTCCAAAAGTGAAGTAGGCTGCCTCAGTAGGTGATGGTTTTATCCTGAGGAAGTCTTCAAGGGAAGGATAGATGATTGTTTGTCTAATATCCTATAGAGAAGATTCCATTTCTTTATGAATTGGGTTAGATGACTGCTTAGGTCCCTTCAACTTTAGAATTCTCATTTTATGAAATATATGGTTGGAAAAGAAGAGAGGCTCATTATGTAGTGAAATTAAGGGGAAAAAAAGTAGAGTCCTTGTACCATACTGGAATTTAAAAAATCTAGAAGATCTAATAGAATAAGTATAAATATCATGTGGAATAAGAATGCATGGATGGGTTAGAATGTTTATCAGTGGGCAGTAGTAATTACATGAGTAAGATCACAGATCTATTGAAATATACATTTCTGAGTATATCTGTGCATGTCTATGTGTGTACTCCTTATTCATTTTTATTCTCTACTCGGGATATATAGAAATCACTAAATAAAATATACCTATATTTATAATGTTACATATATAATAATGTATGTCTACATATAAATGATATATATATATTCATATACATTCTCTATAATCTTTCTCTGTCTCTTTCTATCTGTCTCTCTCTCTGTGTCTCCCTGTCTATCTGTCTGTCTCTCAATAGATCTGTGATTCTACTTATGTGAATGCCACCATATACTCACCTATTGGTAAATATTCAAACAACTTATCCATGTTTTCTCATCCTGTGTAATTTTTGGTTATATTCTCCCATAAATCCTCCAAGGATGATCCATTTCAGAGTTATGAATTGATAAGCCTGGTTGGTGCACATACATACAAATATGCAAATTGTGTGGGCATATATGTATATACAGATATGTGTATTGCATATGTTTGTGTGTATATATATATGCACGTATGCATGACCAACCATTTATCATTCACCTATTATTTCCAAGACTCAGACTAAATGTCTTACAGACATTATCTTATTTTATGGTTGAAGAAATTGAGACAGAAAGATGGAGGTTACGTGATTTGCCCCAGATCATATAGCTGGTAAATGTCTAAGGCTAGCATAGAACTCAGGACTTCCTGACTCCAGACCTAGTAATCTATCCACTATAGCAACTACATGCCACACACATACATATGGATTCCAATCCACATTTCATACTTGTGAGATACAAAAAAAATTTTTTAGTAACTTTATGTGAAGGATGAGAAGAGACTGGAAGCCAGGAAACTAGCTAGAATGATATTACAATGGTTCAGATGGATAATGGTAACTGAAATGATAGCCATGTTTGTAGAAATAGGGGGGAAAGATATGTGATATAATGGAGGATATGATAGGTTTTAACAACTAAAAATATGGGGGAGAATGAAGGAGAGGGTAGTGTCTAAAATGGGCTCAAGATTATGAGCCTGCGAGGATAGTGAAGGTATCCACAAAAATTAGGAGACTGAGAGGAAAGAAGGGTAGAAAATAATGAGTTCCTTTTGGACATATTGAATTTGAGATGTAGATAGCACATCCAGGTGGAGATGCCCATTAGCTGGTTGATAATGTTGGGTTGGAGTTCAGGAGATAAAAATGTTGACTACTGACTTGATAGCATTCCATGCAATGATTGTAACCATGGGAGATGATGAAGTCATTCAGGAAGAAAATAGAGCAAGAAGAAAACATCACATGATAGTAATTTAGGAGGTAATCACAACATGGAAGTGTATAGTAATCCAGAAAAAGAATTGGATTAGCAGTTAAAAGCAGAGTTAAGAGAGGAGCGTCATAGAATTGAAAGAAAGGGGGATTATTGAGAAAGAAAGGATAATTAATAGCAGTAGACAGAGTAGAGAAATCAAGAAATATCTGGGTACAAAAGTAACTTTCCTACCTAAACATCATGGGATCCCCAGTAACCTTGAAAAACTCATATTTAATAGAATGATGGATCAAAAACAAGATTACAAGTAAGCAGGGAGTGAGGGAATTGAGGCAGGTAACTATTTCTAGGAGTTTGGCATTGAATGGGACAGGAGTTATGAAAGTATCCTGAGGAGATGGCAGAGTTGAATGAATGTTTTTAAGAATGAGAAAGACAGTTTATGTCGTTAGCTTTCTCTCTCCTTCTTTGTGTTACTTTCTTCATATATACATGCATCACATGTATATAAACATTAAAACAATTATTAAATCTCGGAGTTTGGATACGTCATGAAAAAACCCTTAAGATTATTTTCAATATTAGTAATTTATGAATTTTCACATTCAAAGGATGTTATTGCTAAGAGATGGTAAATTATTATGCTGCAAAAAGTAGTCCTAGACCAGGTATGATGTCGTATTCTAAAATGCCCTGAGGCTTGTGGATTTCTTGAGATTGAGAGTTCTGGGTATAGTAGGATAAACAGATTGGATATCCATATGTAATCTGGCAAAAATATGGTGAAATCCTGGGAACAGGGGGCTATTAGGCTACCCAAGTTGGATGTGGGGGTTAAGCCAATAAAAGAAATAGAGCAGGTGAAAGATGCTGTGTCAGTCAGTAGTGGTATCAGGCCCTTGAGTGGGCACTGCATTTCTAGCCTGAAATAGGAATGAATGAGACAGGGAAAACTGCAGCTAGGTGGTGCAATGGATAGAGTGCCAGGTCTGGAGTCAGAAAGAACTGAGATCAAATTTGATCTGAGATACTTACAAAGCTGTGTCATTTTGGACAAATCACTTGACCCTATTTGCCTCAGTTTCCTCATATGTCAAATGAACTAAGAAGGAAATGGAAAGCTGCTTCTACATCTTTACCAAGCAAATCCCAAGTGGGATCACAAGGAATGGAACACAACTTTAACAACAACAACAGCAAATCTTAGAAGGAAAAGAGGACAAAAATTCTGTTTTGACAGTAAGAAATAATTATCACACTAACAATTAATTCAATTAATCCTGAAAATGTGTAAGTTTTGGAAAACTTTCATGATTTCTGAGATGTTTTTAAAAGTTAGTTCCAAATGAATTATAAATATAAAATGCTATCTATCTGTAAAGGTTTAGATGATCTAGAATTCAGTTTGATTACTTTTTATCCCTTCTCATTTCCTACCATCCACCTATATCGTGTAATTTTCTGGAGCATAGTCTTTTCTTAGAAACTTTCTACATTCCATCGTTAAAATAGTTCCTGAAATTTCAGTTAATGCAGGAAACCTTCCTGACTAGCTTGGTCAGTCTGTTTTCTCAATAGTTGATCCCATGTATAATTCCCCCTGTTCATTTCTAGTAGTTCTTTTATTGGAATAAAAAATACAAAAAACTCACACAGGACTTATTCCTTTAGACATTTTATTAATGTCTGCAGCTGTCTTATATATCATTAATATTTCTGTCCATATTCATATAAGTTTTTGCTCAAATATCAATTGTCACAGGATTAAGACAATGTCTTCTAGCTCCCTTTAAGTGTTAGCATGCTAATTTTAACAACCCACATTTATTTGGCATTTTAACATTTACAAAGCATCTGGCTCAAATTGTGTAAAATATGTATCTCTCTTTTCCTCTCTCCCTTTCACTTTCACCCCCCCCTTCCTTCCTCCCCCCTTTCCACATGTACGTGTGTATATATTTACATATATAATATATGTGTATATGTTTGTATATGTATACGCATACATATTGAATATAGATATACATACATATACCTATTTGCATACATACATATGTGATCAGTGGGTATATATTAATGTATCAATGGGTATATGTGTATTATGCATATTGCCATTAATGTTTTCATTTTGTTATACAGTTTCACTACTAGGTTTTAAATACTCCGTGTAACATTTACAAATTTAAAAGTATGTGAAAGGCAATAACTAGGTAGTGAATGGTGCTTAAGTTTAATACTTCAGTCAACTCTTGATTATCCACGCTAACTGGAGTCTTAGATAGTACAGATAATTAGCACCCACAGATAATTGAAAAACCTCATTTTAGCAAGTAGTTTCAACCTCTTCCCCTCACTGAACCTTTTTACCAGTCACTAATGAATAACAAAATTGACTAGTTTGAGTTCTATCTCTTTTCCTTCACCTTCCTTTGTATGGTAGCATTATTGGGTAGCAAAATTATCAGGGAGTTGAGGAGTAGGGAAGCATTGATCTAAACTAAAAAGTCCCTACATAATTAAGAATTTCTATATTCATATGAAATGATCCTTGAGAATATACTTTGGAAATTACCAGTGTGAGTTTCAAAGTTGTGAGTTGGTGATACCGACTAATTCTATTGAAAGTAGACTTTTCTATTATGGTTGCAAGGCTTATGTTATAATTCCCAAGGCAGTCATTGAAAACACTGATAACTGAATTGGTGTATGAATGGTGTATGAATAACATAGTAGTAAAGTGGTTTAAAAAAAAAAAAAGGTTTTGAAAAGTTAGTAAATGTCCATGTGGTATATCTAATTTTCAAAGAGAACTGTCTTAGAATTTCAATGGCTTGAATGTGTTACTAAATATAATTAGAGAACCTATGAGGCATTGAATGTGACAAAATGTATTCCTTTTGTGCTTTTTAAAATATCCATCTTTTTGAAAACACCACTCTAAGTAACATGATTTCTTTTTAGATCATGCTTTGGTTTTAGAGGTTTTGGCTTACTCCATCACCAAGGAAACATGAATGGGAGTGAGGAGCTAAGGGATCTTGTAGGTCTCACTCTGTGAATTGGCTGTTGCATATAGTTTTTCATCTGTAAACTATTTGCTTAACAAGGAACCCCAAAAGCCGTAATCAAAAAAGAAATTATTTTTAAATATAACTCCAACTTTCTTAGAATCAAACACACCACATCTACACGGTTTTGTGGATATTTACATATGATAAAATCAATCCAATAATTTTTCTGTCAGTTCTTCATTAAGCTGGCCAGAATGTTAAAAAAAAAAAAAAAGATGGAAATAATTTGTCGTGGTCAGTAGATTGGTAAGTGGAACTGTGGATAGAAATAAAATAGCCTAATCTAGAAGAATGCAGCCATGTACGCAATATTTCATCCTTTAAAGGCCTGAAAATCATTCATTTGGCCTGAGGACTATTGCTTTGGACCATTACTTTGGATTTACCTTGCCCTGGTGAAGAACATTCATTAATAAATTGCCTCCTAGTAAATGGCAGAGAAATCTAGATCTGTTGTGACCTTGTTCTTTGACAATCAGTTGCTGCATGCTTACTGAGTGCAAAGTAGAGCACTAGTTAGAAAATATGAGGGAGAGAAAGTAGAGACAGACAATGAAATTATGTCTCTTACGAGGCTTTCTGATACAGACAATTGTTAAGCAACTAAAGATAATGAAATAACAGGCAATGGTATTTGAACTCATATCGTTAAACAGCTGGTAATGAAGTTGGAACTTGCACCTAAGTATCTAATTGATTCTTCATTTTCCTTCTCTGCTGAGAATATAAAGAAATCACTAAAAGAAATGACTAAATTGTGCTGTAAGAACATCTTTCATAATAGTTTCCTTCTTCAGAAGTATCTGAGAAATGAAAAATCTTTTGAAAATAAATGTACCCTTTAAAGTTATATAAATGCATTGCCAGTTTTTCTTGTTCCTTTCCATATAAATTTTCAATTATCACATTCCTGACTATCTTCTTGAAAACTCTTTGAATGCCATTAGGTATAACCTTTAAAGGGAAGGAAAGAAGAAAGGGAGGGCAAAAAGGGAGGGAGAGAGGGAGAGATTAAAAAAAGGATGGAGGGAGGAAGGGATGTAAAAGGAAAGAAAGAGGGAAGGAAAGGAGGGAAGAAAAAAGGAACAGGAAGGAGAAAGGAAAGAAGGAAGGAAGGAGAAAGCAAGGAAGAAAGGAAGGGAAGGAGGAAAGAAGGAAAGGGAGGAAGAAAGGAAGGAAGGAATGGAGGAAAGAAAGAATAAAAGGAGAAAGGAAGGGAGGGAGGAAAAAAGGAAACATCCTTTTTGTGGGAGAAGATTGCATGGTTTACTAAGGCCATTTCTATTTAGTAGAGTGAGAGTTTTAAACATTAAATATGATGGTTTGAATTTTTCATGATGCCAAACCTGTGGAAAATTTTCTTTTTTGGTGGTAGAAAAATACTATCATCTCTCTGGTAAACCACTTATAATAGCAAAAACATATTGGACTTGGAGCTGGAAGTCCTGGGTTCTAATTACATTCTGGCTATTTTGTACTTTTTGTGATTTGGGAAGACAAGTCACTTAGCCTCTCTGAAACTCAGTTTTCTCATGTATAAACATAAAAAGTTAGACTAGGGTCCCTCTTAGGTCCCTTCTGACTCTAAATACATGACACTATGATAATCTAATCTAAATCCTTATTTAAACATTTTTGACAAGCAAATGGAAACATAGATTTATAGCTGGAGGGACTATTGTGGCCATCTCATCCTCATCCCCTACTCTCATTTTACAAATGAAAAAACTGGATCTGTGTTTATTGATCATTTCCTGTCAAGAGTTCTACATTTCTCTTCAGAGATGATGCTTACTGGATTTGTAACTCTACTTCACAGTTGTTTCCGGCTGATGCTCAAGATAGTGAAGCAGGCGTGACACAGGAAACTTACAAACCCAGCCCCATGTAAAGTATTGGTGTGATCCAAGGACATCAAAAGAGCGGATTCTGTTCAGGCAGCCCTTTCATGTAGGCTTTCACAGAAAAACTGCACAACGAAACAGGAGCACTCCTTAATGAAATAGTGAAGTTGGCAGCTTTTCTTCGTACTTGCCACTCCTTCATGGAATTTCCCCCCTCCCTCTCCCATCCCACCATCCCCCCCTCCCCCCCGACCCCAGTAGCTATAAGCACTTGGTGCCCTATTGTTCTCTCTGTCTATCAAAACCTATCAGTCATTCTAAGGTGAAAATGAGTCAATACCAGGTTAAAAGGCTGCTTCTTCCAAATATATTAGTCTGTTAATGGAGCTCAAAGTCTTAAAATTTAATGTATTAGAAGCTCACCTTGTGAAACTACAAACCTTATCCTTTGTGAAAAGAAAAGCTTTCTAGGCTATAGTATCCTATTTTTACCTCACAACACTGGAGGGTAATGATTTTTTTTCATAAAAATTATTACATGTCCTCCAATTTTTATATTTTTAGGGAAAGTTCAGTTTTCCAAAATAAAAGGCAAAAGAATAGGACATAAAATATAATTAGAATGAGAAGACCTAGAAGATTACATCAATCATTTGCCATGATTTACATAAGAACTATCTTCTTCCTCTCTCCCTCCCTCCCTTTTTCCTTCCTTCCTTCCTCTTTCCTTCCTTTTCCCTCCTTCTCCTCCCCTCTCTTACTCTGTCTCTGTCACTGTTTCTTTCTGTCTTTCTGTGTGTGTCTGTCTTTCCTAAGAAAGTCACCAGTCTCAATCAATCCTGTAACTGAGAACACAATCATTCACAACAATGCCAATGTTAAACCTCTTTTCCTAAATAGATTTTCTTCTAGAAGACAAAAAAAGCCTACTTTTACACTTTAGGAATGTCTCCTTTCAGGTTAAGTGTTCAATCATATGAGGACCAGTGTCTGCCTGCTAGGAGATTGCAAATTATCTACATTTCTTTTTTTGCAAACTATCTACATTTCTTTCCCAGGCACAGAACTTGGGGACTGGACAGCAATTAACTTTGGGTCGTATCTTCACATCATCAGCTTTTCTAATCTCTAAACAGGGGATATATAATGTCTATCCTGGCTAACTAGCAAAGTTGTCTGTGAAGATTGAGTGTTATAATCAATAGGAAAATTCTTTGTAAACTAAGATGTTACACAAATATAAGATAATATTAATAGTAATATAATTAAAGTATGAGGATGAAGACAAAGTTGAAGAAACAAAAGATATGAATTGTGAGCTTGATGTTTTCCTTTTAGGAAAAATAATCACTCTATTTTTCCTTATCAACCTTTTACAAACCCATGTACGTTTAAAACCAGTCTGCACTAATGAGAGAGCACTGGAGGCTGAAAGCTAGTTACTTGTCAATAGAAACCCTCACAGTGAAAGGTGGAAAGCTAGTTTATAGCCCAGTAAGGGGCTAGGAATGGAATTGAGTTTGTAATAAGGAACCCCATAATTCAGTTTACTTTAATCAAAACGAGAGATAATCTGGGAGGTTACCATGTTGTTTAGAGCAATATACTCCAAAAAACAAATTTCCCTTTGTTGGCATATTTGGCTGTTCTGTTTAGGATATTATTTTTCAGTTCAATTCAGTTCAATCCATCAATTTAATGTAAGTAGCTACATTATAAGCCTACTATGTTAAAAACTTTAGGCTGGTTGCTGGAGAAGATAGCTTATTTATGACGATGGTGAAGGCTTACTAAGCACAGTTGTAGAAGTCAACTCATTAATCCTTACATATTTTTCCCCCTTGAAATTTTATGGTTATTTGGTTCCCAGTGGGCTCTAATAGGTACACAGATGATTTGATTTTTAAGAGGCTCAGAGGAAGAAAATGAGTTATAATTCTAAACCCCACCTTTGGAGGGAGTGTCAACATCCATGAAATCATAGATCCATCGAAGGATCAAAGTAATGTAACCTTAGGGCATTCAGGGAATGAGGAATCCCGAATCTCTTAAAATAAATCAATCTAAAAGCTTTTGGGAAATGGCAGAGAGACTTCAATGATAGCTAGGAAATTGACCCATACTTTTGAGATCTCAAGGTCAGGATCTCTCTTTTTTTTTCATAAGTATGGAAAAATTTCAGAATTTAATAAGGGGAAAAATATTAATTCAACACAGCAACATTGTGCAAGTACAAGAGATACACAGAAAACATTTCTTCTATATTCTTGGAAGGGCTAGTGGTTGTGGAACATGTCAGTTAAAAGCCTATACAAGATTATAAAAGAGGAATTTCAGGAGCTACATAATACTCTCAAACAGATGAGCTATGCTTTTAAGGAAGGTAGGCAGAGGTGAGGAGAGAGTGCATTTTAGCTGTATTGGGTGTGGTGGTGGTGGGGTAACTGTGTAAGACCTAAATGCTTTACTAAATTTCAGAACTTCTCTTTGTAGCTTACTTTATATTTCCCCAATCATACTTCATCCTGGGCACCTTGCTGTCATGTGTTATATTGGTCCTTTCCACACATTTTCCACCTCTTGTTCAGAGAACAATGATGAATTCAATCCTACCATTGCTTCTGGAGAAAGTGGTCCTGCCTTAAGGCTCCATTCACCATTCTAATGTTTGCCATGCTCAAAATATCATTCCTTACTCAATAAAGCCCTTTATGTGATTTTCTTTCTATTAGAATATAAATTCCCTAAGGACAAGAATAGTGTCTTGTATCCCAGGATTTAGACAAATAACTCTCATGTAGTAAGCACTTTCATGTATTCAATCATCCATTCACTTATTTAGGAGATTTATTTTCATGTCAAGAGAAATTCTAGCAGGTCACTTGGTCTTGGAATGGAGTCTATATGAAAGTTGTTGTGTTTGTCCTTAGTTCTCGAAGAAGACCATGATCAAGATGATGACATGACTTGAAATTCACTTTGATTTGAGTGATGGAGGGCTGTGCAAGGTCACCAATCTCACTTTCTTCTCCTGAGCCATCTGGGTCCAGTGGCCTGATATTTATCAGGATGACTGGAGATGGCCCAGGATGCAATGTGAGGCCCTCGTCCTAAGGTCTTATCACATTGTCACTTTGAGTGAGATATGCTCATTCAATGAAGAGGCTTCTTTAAGTAGGTACTGAAGGGATGGCCCCTTTAATAAAAAAAAATAAATAAATAAAACTCAAACCGGGAGGGGAGACCCTCAGGGTTCCTGGCTAAAAGAGAAATAACTCCTATTTACTAATTACATTCACTCTGTGTTAGGTGGGTGGGGACTTGTTGTCCAGTGTATGAGCTCCAGAGTGAATTGAATTGGGTTTAAGGCTTGATCTTTGAACAAGAAATGTAGGCAGCAAACTCAGAGGAAAAAAGGCAGCTTTTGGCCATAGAGTTTACCTTCCCTTGTGTAGAATACCAGAGGATAGGAAAGGGGAAGGAGGAGGAGGAAGAGGAGAGCTACTACTTACAGTCTGTGTTTGTCTTTCGCTCTCAAAGAGGATCATGACATCAGATGATAACATGACTTGCAGTTGACTTTGATTTGAGTGAGGGAGGGCTATGCAAAGTCACCAACCTCACTTTCTTTTCCTGAGACATCTGAGTCCAGTGGCCGGATATTTATCAGTATGACTGAAGATGGCCAAGATTGTATAAAAGCGAATAATATGAAATGGCTAGAAACATAGATGGCAATCATGTCATTGAAAGCATTATATTATAGACAGAGGAGTTTATATCATATAGTAGAGGCTAATGGGATCCACTGATGATCTTTGAGCAAGGGAGTAACATATGCAGATCTCTCTTTTTAAAAATATAAATTAGGCAGATTTACGGAGGTTGTGTTGGAGAGAGGAGAAATTAGAAATTAGAAAGGCAAGTTGGGATATTAATTTAGTAGTCCAAGAGACAATCAGACTCTGAACTAAGGTAGCTGCTGAATTAGAGACAAAAAGGGGGCAGATGGAAAAGTAGTTGTAGAAACAGAAAAACAAATGGAATCTGGCCACTGATAAGCTATAGAGGCAGGCAAAGGAAAGAAACAATTTATGAACAATGATTAATAAGAAGTGACATTTGAATAAGCAATGAACCATGATAAAATGGCCAGAGAACCAACCATAATCAAAGCCATGAAGAGCTGGGTTTGTTTGTTGATCCTGGGCAACTCATAAGATCCTAGATTTAGAGAAGGAAGGAAAGTAGAGGTCATGTAGTCTGACTCTTCATTTTTTAAAGAAACTGAGACTGGGAAAGGTTAAGCAGTTTGCTGAGTTTACTCAGATTGTAAGTAGTAGAGCCAAATTTGAACCAAGATATTCTGACTTCAAACCCTGCCTTTTGGGAATGATAGAAGAGTGATATGTAAGGGAATGAAATCAATACATTTAGATAACGTGGTTTTTTTTTTAGGACTTTAGTTCTAAAAGAGAAAAGACAAAACTGGAGATAGGTGAATATTTAAAAATCTTCTACCTAAAACATTTTAAAAGGGTGGAGATAATGTACCATAAATTAAGTAGAAGAGTTTTTATCAGAAAAGATGAGTTTGAATATTAATTCTGCCTCTTGCTCCCAGTTTTTCCTAGGTCAGATTTTCTAAGGAGAAATTTCACATTTTCTTCTATTTGTTTTTACTTTTTTGATTTTGTTTTGTTGTATCTTGATGTCTCATAGACATTCATAATTCAAAAGTTAAGCCTATCTGCAAATATATTGATAGCTCATCAAACTTCAAAAGCACTGTGATAGTTTCATTATAATCTATAAGATTTATGACAAGGTGAGTATCGTTTAAGCTATGAATGACATAAATTACTGAGGTTAAAGTTTTCTAAAAAGTTAAATTATTAAAAAAATGTTACAGACCTCAGAGCTTATCTAGTTCAACTCTTTCATTTTCTGAGGTAGGAAAATGAGGACCTGAGGGGTTTGGTCATTTGGCCGATAAGTATAGGAAGAATAATTGTAACTCAACCAATAAAGACTGCTTTCAATCTAAAACTGCATGCATCATACCATGTTGCCTCCCAAACCTGTATGGCAACATAATAGCATTGTCTGAATCTCTTAGTTTATGGAGATGATTTCAGGTCTTCCCAGGTATTAGAATGCTGAATGAGATATTTTCCCACTTGGTATCTAATCTTTTGGTGTTAGTTGCATTGATTTTATTTGTGAAAACACACAAGACTGTCATTTTTGCCTTTTATGATCTCTTTAGTGTTATGTTTAATTAAAAATTATTCCTACATCCACTAATTGTGAAAGATAATTTTATGGAAAATTTTTGTATTTAGAATATTTATCCATTCTGAAAGTACTGTAAGGTGTGACATAAAATGCTAATGTAGGCCTAATGAGCCAAAATTCTTCCTCTACATTTCTTGATTACAGGGATGGCAATGGAACTGGAGGGCTCTCCATCACTTCTCCTTTAAGAACTACATGACTGACTCATTCATTCTTTTCCATTCATGCAGGTCTCTAAAGGTATTCTTTATATCATTTCTCCTGTGTTGTACTACACTGGCAATATTTTATGTTCTACACATTGAATTTATTTGTGTTAACATGTGTGCATTATTAATTAATACTTTAGCTATAACAGTTGAAGACATATTCTCCTGGTGTGAGTTTTCGTGGTTAGATCGTATAACAATTACCCTTTTTAAAAACTGTGAGATAGTGTAAGATGGTGATACAACCTTTTTTTAGGAGACAATTTTTGAATTTTGCCAGGAGTTTTTGTAAAAGAGAGATCCTCTTTCCCATTAGTATGTGCCATTTTGCTTATCATTCTCAAGAATATTATGTCTTTGTGCTCCTAGTTCTTGCTTGTATTTAAAGAGTTTTATGACTACATTAAGTGTAATTTATTTTCTTTTCATTCCTTGGCCTTTGTCAGTACCTCACAGGAAAGCTGAAATTTTGTATCTTGCTGATACACTGATATATTAATGGTCATAATATTTTTTGTTAATTTTCTGGGATTCTTTAAATAAACTGTCATATCATCCACAAGTAAAGATAAATTTTCATGATTATTATTTTATCCATTTATTTTTCTTTTTTTTTGCTACCCCTACCCTTCTTAGCAATATTTCAAATATTGAATTACAATTAACTTTGAATTACAATTGGCCTTATTGAGAAAGTTTCCAGTGCATTTCACAAATGTTTGTGTGTGCACACTCATTTTTGCATTAGTGTGTGTGTGTGTGTGTATGTGTAATTGATGAGTCCTTTTATTCCTTGTGTGTGAGATTGATGGATCCTTTTATTTCTAGGTACTTTAACATTTTAAATTTAAATGAACATTGTATTTTGTCAGAGTTATTTTTTTTTCCTTCCTATATGAGTCAGCTAAATGGTACAATGGATAGATCACTCGGGTTGGAGTCAGGAAGACTTTCAAGTTCAAATCTTGTCTCAGATACTAACTAGTTATGTGTTTCTTGGAAAGTCACTTCAAACTTATGAACCTCAGTTTCCTCTTCTGTTAAATGAAAGGCTTGAGTTAATGCCCTCTAAATTCCTTCTAATGATAAACTTATGTGATATGAATTTTTTGATTCTTGTTTTTATTATGATTGATTTTAATTAACACTGTGTCCAGCATCCTTAGATATTTAGAATCATGAATTTGTACACACTATGCATTTACATGCACATATATGTATATATTAACATAATGTGATAAGTGTACACATGAGTGCATGTATATATGTGTATGTGCATATGTATGTATATATTTGGTGATGGCATTAATTAGTGATATTGACCTGTATTGGACCTTTTGTTTTGTTTTGTTTTCTCTGCTTTGTATCTTCCTGTTTTGGGATTTAGAAAACTATCTCATAGAAAGAATCTAGCAATATATTTTCCTATTTTTGTAAGCTATGTAATGCAGGAGATATTTGTTCTTTAAGTACAATTCTGTATTTATTAGAATTCATTTTAAGATTCACCTGGTCCATGGTTTCTTCACCACTTGAGAGATCATTTATCACATGCCAAAGTGTCTTTAAAAAAATGAGGCTTGCTGAAATTTTTTGTTTCCTTATTCATGATTTTGGTAATATATTTGATAGTCATCTATTCATTTTTTTCCAATTTGTACATAATTGTCTATAGCAGCTTTTGATGATTTTCTTTATTTCCCACCATTCATTATTTAAAATAACATTTATATTTTTTTATTTTCACAATGTATCTTTTTTTAATTAGTACTTATTTAATGGCCTATCAACTTTATTTTTCTTTAAAACAATCCTTATTTTGATTATCATTTCAGAAGTCTTTTTTTTTGTTCACTTTGATTCTCAAAATTTTTACTTTCCCTATTTGTTGCTCAACTTGAAGAAATGCTGTTGCCTCATTTCTATTAAGCTTGGATCTCAGTTTCTTTAACCACTCCAAACCAACTGATAGTCATATCTTTCCCTTCAAGTTTGTAATTACAGAATTGTTTTCTTACCTTTTAAATCTAGGCAAACTTCTTTTGTTTTCTGTTTCAGCATTTTAGACTCCTTTTAGCTGATTTTCTCAAAAAAAAAAATTTAGAAGTCATCAATTCTGTTAACATTTCATTTATCCTCTGATATAAAATTATACTCAAATATACTTGATTACATACCCTTGAGGAATATATTTTTCATTGCATTTCAGCATGTCATATTCCAATTTTCCTTTGCTTTCACATTGATGTTGAATAGTCCTTAGAAGTATAATAAATTGTTTTTTGTTCATTATCAGTCCCTTCCTGGTCACTTAATATTTTTTTTTCCCTTATCTGGTGTGCTTGGAAATTTGACAATCAAATTGTTGGGTGAGTTCTTTTGGGGGCTCTTTTTGAATGCTATACTATGGGTTGTATATAGCTATTCTGTGCTCTCCAGTTCCAACACTTCTGGATCTTGTTACAATATTTTGTGACTAAGCCATTTTTTTAACTTTAAGCCTTTGCTTTTAGTTGCTTTTAAATTGTTTTCTTTCTCTGGATTAATGTGTGGGGAATCGCTAGAGCTATAGTGTTAATTAATTGTTTTATGTAATATTCTATTCTAGTCACTCACATCCAGCCTCAGTTCCTTTACAGGACTTCAGGCAAAGAAAAGGTTTTATCTCCTTCTATCCTCCTGAATTGGATAGCCAGATCCTATTCCTATCCCTGAATTGTGCCATTTTATGTCTTTTCTAGAATTGTAATCTGATTTGAAGATCAAATATCTCTGTTCCTACTTAAGGTGTCTTTTTCTGAGTATTAGCTTCAACCATATTAACTTCCATGTCTATCGCCATGAGAACATGGCCTACCTTTGTTCCTTGTTTTGTAAAGAATAAATTTTCTTTGGTACATAATCTGGTATTTACAAGACATTCATAACCCTGAGCAGAACCTTTATGGTTTCTTCCAGGTAATACATTTAGAAACAATTTATCCCCCTTACTAGACTTACTTAATAGCTAACATTACAAAATTATTTTTTTATGTCCTATACTATCAAGTTTAGGGATAAAGATTTTTATCCTGGAGTTATAAATCCACTTTACGAAGAAATATCAATTGTTATAGAACAAAGCATCATTCCTTTAGCTCTTTAAGGTGCCTTAGATGTTATCTGGGTCAATCTCCTCATTTTCCAGATAAGGAATCAAGCCCAGAGAGGTGAGGTTATTTTTCCAAGGTCATACAAAGAGTAAGTTACATGGCTATGTTTTTATACCAGTTGCTGTGACTTCATATCCATTTTTTTTCCCCACTGCAACGTTTCACGCCCCAAATCCTCTTTTCCTCACTTATTTTTAAAGAGAATTTGTAGGAACAACTAAATTTTCCCATGTCAATGCCTTCATTAGTTCTTTTAATTTGATATAATACCTAGGTCTACAAGGGATAAAATACGTGCATACACTGACATAGCAGACATCATTTTTATCTGAAAGCATTGACTCCACCTAATGAGACCAGAGTTTCTTAAGAGAAAGCAGAAGGAGATACGTTGAAGAATAGACTTCAGAATAGTTTTTTTAACATAACCGACATCCAGACATTCATATTTAATATTATGTTTCTCATATGCCATGTGACAGACTTCATTTTCCAAGTTGAATTTTAAAGGTTTCTATCCAGCAGATCAGAAATTGGGTCAGTGAACCTAGAAGGACTCAGAGAAATCATCTGAACAGTGAGTTTCCTCAAAATAAATTCAAAAGACCTTCTGGATGCTTTAGAAGCAGAGGAAGAACTTTTAGACATAACTTAGTCTAAACCCTTAACATGATGGATGAAGGAACTGAAACCTGGAGAAAGTCACTTCTCTAAGATCACAGAGATATCAAGGAGCAGAGAGGGGATCCTAATCCACTTCCTCAGATTGCAGATCTTGTGCTTTGACTGCTCATTCTCTTTGTAAGTCTCTGCAGAAGTCTAAAGATGGAAATGTAGTAGTGGCGGCAGCAGCAATAATAGTATTGTGGTGGTAATGGTAGTGACAAAAATATTGAGATGATTGATGATGATGATGATGATGATGATAAAGAGGAAAATAAGGAGGAGAAGGTGGTGGTGCTGGTGGGAGGGAAAGAAAATAGATTTTCGTTCATTGAACAAAAGTTTATTTAAGCACATATCTTTGAGTAACAAATTTCTTGGTCTTTCTTGGCAAAAATGTTGTGCTTAGAACTTGTTACTGTGAAATGAGTTGAACTGGACTTTAGAGGACTTGTGTGATCTTGAACAGATCACTTCACCTTCACTGGATTAATTTTCAAGCTTTTACCAGTTCTGTTACTAGCTAGTGATAGGGACCTATCAATAACTATTTTCTCTCTGTACCTTATTTTCCACACATGCAAAATGAGTAATTTAGAGTGGATGACTTTGAGAATCCCTTCCGGTTTTAAAATTATATAAGATAATAAAGAACTTAAGTTCTCATTTTTGTCTACAGAAAAAAAAAATTATGAAAACAAAGGTTTGTATTGAGTTGTGCATTTCATATAAAGGAATGTCTATTTTTTCCTTCTTACATATAAAATCTGAAAATAAACTATGTCATCCTGTTTTTGCAATAGTGCAGATTTGATTTGAATAGACTTATCTTTGTCTGAGGTGGAGGTGGGAGTAGGGAAGGAAGGGGAGGAATTAATGTCAGTGAAAATTTTCAGATGGGAAGTCATAAGGTGTTCTCAAACAATGGTTGCAGACCAAATTGTTAGAACTTGAAACTTTGTATGGAAGAATAGGGGAAATAAAATGGAAAAATTAGCCTTATTCTCAGGTGGGTGCTACAAAGTTGTCTTAGATAAGGACTGAGACCTAGCAGTCAGAGTAAGGTTGGTTTTTTGTTAGTAATAGTGCAAACTCAAGTAGGAAATATGTAAAAATGGTTTAAGAAAGGCTTCGGCTGGGATGAGGGCTGTTGGGTGACTTGAATAGGCTGAGTGAAGAGAAATGATGAGAAAAATATTTGCGTGTGTGTGTATGTGTGTGTGTGTATGTGTGTGTGTGTGTGTATGAAGAGTTTCTTTACCTTTTCATCATTTCAAGCCCCCTTCTTCCTGCTCCACATCCAATTTGAATTTTTGCTTCTTCTGTTCTGTTAACTTGTATCTTACTTTCACTTTATATTTCCTGACTTTTTGTTTTGCTAGAATGTGGAGTTTCTTATAACATCTTTCTGAGAAAATAAAGCAAATGGACTCTTTGGGATTTTAAAATTAATAAGGCTCTTTGAAATAATTTTTAAATATCATATTTAGATTTTTCCCTCTTCATTTTGGTGTTTTGTTTCATTTTAAAATGAAAGTAGATTTTTTACTTACTATATGAAGATATTTATCCTGGTATGTATATAAAAAAGTAGTCCATAGTTTATATCTCATAGCTACAGATTTTATAAGTCTAGCACCTGTAATAGAGAAGAATGACAAATACAATTTTAATAAAGATTCCTGCAGTAGATCCCAAATTCTCTGTTTTAGGTTCCCCTTTGAGATCTTTAATATTTATTTGCAATAGGTTGCTTTTCTTGGAGACATAAATTCTCCTCCAGTTTGTCATTTCCAACTTGCCCCTTTTCTGGACCTTTCCAGATCATAAAGCTTCCCTGAAAGAAACTTACAATGTCATAGTATGTTGTGTTGGACCTTCTTGGCTGTTTCTTTGCTTCTTTCAGACCGTTATACCAGAAGTGTAAAGCTAAGTAGACTTGGCAGGTATTAGATTCTCCCTCCCTCCCTATAAAACTCCTGGTCCTTTCCTGTCCAATGAGGCTGCTGTCATGTGTGAAGGTCGGAAGCCAGGAACTCCTCTGAAAACAATCAGGTAGAACAAAAGCTTGGAATTAACTGTGATCATTATGGGGATCTTTTTGTAGGACCCTCTTCCCTTTCTATTCCCAAAATTAGTGTAGTTGAAAATTGGCAACACTCTGTAAGAAATCTAGTTCTATACTCTCCCTTCTTGTAAAGTGAGACTTGGAGTGTTCAACCCATTCCACTCACTTTTGCTCCCTCTTTCCCCTTACATAAGTTAAAATTTGTCTGAGTTAAAGGACTCTTGCTTTTTAGTATCAATGGCCAGTCTACCTCTGTGAAAACTACTTAATTCTATACTGTTAGTGAACTAGACCATGTCTTATCTATTTTTTTCTCTGGACTGCAGCAGTACAAGAACAAGTCCTGGACCTAGAATCAGAAAACATGAGGTCAAGTCCTAACTCTAATATTTGATAGTGCTGTGATCCTGGATCAGTTGCTTTAGCTCTGAGCTTCAGTTTTATCATCTGTGAAATGGGAATAATATTTACTATGCCCAGCTCACAGGACTGACATGAAGATCAAATGAAAGAATTCCTGAGACACCTTGCAGACATTTATAAATCTTCATTTTTATTTGAACAAAAATGATTATGAGCTTTAATCAATGCTTTGCTGACAGCTTTTATTTTGTATAAATACTAACCACAAAAGAATGTACAATGATTATATTAGTTCTATTTGTCATTCTTGTTAATTGATACAATGTATCCAAGTAGGCTTAAATATTTTAAGGATCATGACTTCATCAATATGGGTACTATCTTCAGTGCAGATGTCCATGCCTTAATTGCTATGGCTAAAAAAAAAAAATCTTCTTAATTTTTGTAGCTAAAAAAAAAAACCAACCTCATCATATGGTAGTCAGCATTCTCTTTAAAATTAATAGGCCTGGTCCTCTAAGGTGAACATAAAGTCTCCCATCAGATGCATATTATGCCAACCCAGATTCATAACATCTGCCAGAGCTAAATCTATGCTATGGTCAGCCTTGAAGTTGTATTAGAATAGGAAGTTAGCCTATATACACTGACCTTTTAACAACTGCTATATGGTGGAGTGTATGTCAAACTTTTAAGGTTAAAAACAGATCTAAATCAAAATTGAAGTCAACACATTGGCAAAAGCTGCATGGCCACATTATTAATAGATCTCGTGTGACTTTTCTTAGGAAACAAAGCAAAATTCATTCAATTAATGATTTCTTTGCCCATTATTCAGAAGAGAATGGTGAGTAATGGTGATGGGTACCCAGTATGACAATTTTGTTTTTCATGTAACTACCTCTAATATTGCAAAATACTTTATTTTTACTACTGGAACATATGGGATGTTCAAAAAGTACTAACTCTTCTAGTATGAAGGCTTGCAGAGCCCTTCTCATGACTGCTCATGAGCTAAACAAAGTTGAGGGTAACTGATAGGGCCTCATACCCATCAGTGACCTACAGGGACATCTATGCTAAGCGTGTGTAGATGTCCCCTCATGGAATGAGTGGATGAAACCAATTTATTCCAACAGCCATGAAGGTAGCCAAAGTAGGTGCGATTGAGCACTTAGTGCTTGCTCAGAAGACACTAAGGTCATCCACTGCATCCCAGGCCATTGCCGGTCTCCTTGACTTGTCTTGTCACTGAACTTTGATGGCTCTAGAAGAGAGAATGAGGCTGACAACTTTCTGCAACTGTTTTTCACTTAAATCTAAATCATGCACAAGTCAAGACGTTATCCTGTGATGTCATTGGTCCTCTTAGAAAATAAAGGATAAATAACACTTTTCACTACTCTTCATGTTAAACCTATTTGAATTTGTTCTAAGTTAATAATGTATTGATATGAGATTCTGTTGAGTATTCTCAGACTTTGGGTAATGTCACTTGTGCTTACTTACCTATAAGAATCACCACTTACATACTGACATCTCCCTGTTTGTGCTTTTAAGGCCCTAAAGGCATATCAGCTCAAAGTCAGGGAAGTTTGCAGAAGCTATTGGAGAATACCCCTCTTCAAAAAATCCCTGTTTAGGATTTCACCAAATATTTCACCTTACCCTAAAACTGAAGAGTACTTCATTGAGTATGGTGATCTGGGATGAGACTGTATTGTCAGCACCCTGCCTGAGATTTGCAGAGAGCATGGCAATTGTGATAAATCAACAAAAGACACGTGTTTTGGGAATGGATATGCCAGAGAGACAGGATGGATTGGAGCCAGGCAGAGAAATCCGATAGAAGTTGCGGTGGTTGCTGAGACCAAGGAAGAAGGTGACAGGGATTCTGACAGGGATTAATAATGGTGCATCAGCATTGGGATTCCATTTTAGGCCTGAGAGTAGGAATGACCCTTCTGTTTTGTTTCCAGCCTTTATACAGTCTAGCTCTTCTTCTTCTATGTCTTTCCCTTACCTTTGCCTTTTCTTTGTTCTGTCTCGCCTTCTCTTAACTGAGCATTTTCATTAACTCCTACCAGGTATATCATTATCATAAGATTAAGAACTATCTATATAATAATTTGCAGTTTGCAAAATGTTGATCTCAAAGTGACGCTGTGTGAGCATTCCACATCTTAAGAATCAGTGTAGCATAGTGAATAGAGAACAATCCTTGAATCTAAATAAACCTGAGATCAATTCCTGCCTATCGTATATCCTGGCTATGTGTCCCTGGGCAAGTCATTTAGCTTTGGGACACTTTAGACATCACTCTAAAATCGTGAGTTGCAGAAAAAGTGACAACCTGCATTGGAAGAATGCATGCCCATACCAATGAAATCACAGGATTAACCCCTATCTTTTCACAGATGAAGAAAACTGAGAATTTAAGTAATTTGCCCACAAACTCTGAATTGAGTTTTGTAGACTTCGTTTCTTTGTATGGCCCTCAAATATTTTTTTTTTCTATAAATCAGAGCTCCAGATAGAATCGAGTTATTACCTGGCTATACCCACCCTGGGACCAGGTCAAAGATAGTGCAACACAAGTAATCAGGTAATCAGATATGTGTGTGTGTGTGTGTGTGTGTGTGTGTGTGTGTTGTGTGTGTGTGTGTGTGTGTGATTCAGGAAGACATTTGCAGCTAAGCCTTCTTGAATAATTTAAGATGAAGAATGGGTTTTCTTTTTCTTTTCTCAATGATCTCAATCATTATAGAATGTAAACCCCTTTGAGACAGATAATGTCATTTTTTCTCTGTATTTCTAACTCCTGAGACAATACTTTGCACACAGATGGAATTTGATACATTTGAGTTGTTGTTGCATTATATCACCTCTTTGTGTAATAGTATCTTGCAATCTTGAATCTCTGTAACTCCATGAACTATTTTGTGTGATGTATTACATATATGACTTGACCAGGACAGAGGGCAGAAGGACTACCACTTCTCTCATTCTGAACATCCTTCCTTCTAATTCAGCACAAAGTCATTGCCATGTCAAACTAATTGGTTTGTTTGGAGCCCGCATCCCACTGCCACTAAAATATCTTCAGATTTTTTTTCACACAATCTAAACCACATACAAAGTAAAAAGTATAAGTGTAATTTTTGCTGCTGAGAAATTGACTATGTCTTTAGTTTTCAATTACAGACATAATAAGAAAAAAGTAATGATAATGGTGATGATAATAACACTTTTATGAAGGAGAAGAAGAAAAGTAAGGAAAGGAGACAGAAAGAAAGAAAGAAGTAGGAAGAAAAGCTAGCATTATATAATGTCAAGGTTTACAAAATGCTTTATGATTATTACCTCATTTTATCCTCACAGCAGCTTTGGGAGTTAGGTACTAACATTAGCCCCATTTATGAGACTGAGTTAGACAGAGGTGACATGATTTGTTCAGGGTCACATAGCTAGTAGGTATCTGAAACAAGATTGAGCCTAGTTTTAGCACTCTGCCCACTGTTCCAGAGGTCAAAGACAATTTCAAATATGTATAAATTTATCACTGTTATTAAAAATATGCATACATTTAGGTGCATGAGTGAGCATACACATAAACATATTATTTAAGCATTCCAGTAGATATGTGATGATGTATATTTTTAATGAGAAATTGAATTACATTTTCAGTACCTCTGATATTCTTGTCTATATTAAGATGTTCCTGATATCATTTTATTTTAATTAACATTTTTCTCAAGTATATATGTTTCATATAAAATCAAATTATTATATGTACTTAGGTTACAAATATATTTATATGACTATATATAATACAAATTAAGATATATGCTTATATTATATATGTAGATTTGTTATGTATATATTTCTTGTGAAGTTAAATTTCCCCCCCTTGTACATTTCTACTTCCAAATCCATCCTTTTTTTATTTTTCCCTTTCTAATTTTTCCTACTACTTTATTTAGTTAACTTAATAAATGGTTATTAAAGCCCGGAACACTTTCCTAAGCTCTAGAGGTTAAAAAAATAAAGATTTTTTTAAAGTATGCCATTCATCCTCTTAAGAAATTCCAGATCTAGTAAGAAAAAGAAGTCATGTGTGCAAATAATAATGATATGAATTTGAATATAAGTGCAAAGAGGAGGTTCTTAGTGACATGAAAGATCTGTAAGGAATGCAAAACACTATGCATATATTATCTTTTACTAACTTTCCTAACTTCTATGCCTACAGTTAGTGTAGTCTCTTTCCAATGGCTATGACACATTATATATGTATATATATATGTGTGTGTGTGTGTGTGTGTGTGTGTGTGTGTGTGTGTGTATGCACATATGTATATGCATTTATATATAAGTGGAAATATCATAATCAAGCAAATATAAGAACATAAAATACTGTAAAAATAAACAAATACACATATTAGAAACTTACATATATGAGCATGTCATTACTCTGTTAAAAAAAATACTAGTTCCTAATTACCTTTAAAATAACATATAAAATCCTTAGTCTTCTGTTTAAGTTCCTCCAAGATTTGGTTTCACCCTACCTTTCCAGACTTCATTAACTCAAATCCCAGTCACATAGCTCTATATCTCAGCCATAGCACACTGCTTTTTGAACGCCACTCTTGTTGGCCTGCATCATCCACTTTTATGCATGTGATCAAACTCATCCCTAATACCTTGAATACATTTCCTTCATCTCTCTTTCTCTATTTGTCTCTATCTCTCTCTCCCTTTTTTCCTTTTAATTCTAGGAAGAAACTTCCCATGAAGCATTATTTGATCTCTGAATCTAAATATGATAGCATCTTGCTCAAATTTTCCTTAGCCCTCTGTTTAAATTTTTCCTTTCACATTCTGTTGGGAAGTAGAACACTGAAAAGAAGTATGGGCTCTCTAGCCAAACGACATGGCTTCAAACTCTGCTACCCTGATGTGTGTGTGTGTGTGTGTGTGTGTGTGTGTGTGTGTGTGTGTGTACACTCACACACATTTAAATAGGTATATCTTTGTATATATCTTTATGTATACAGATATCTGTATATCTTGCCTGTGTGACCTTTGGCAAGCCATTTTATTTGACCAGATTCTAAGGACCCTTCCAGTTACAAATCTGTAACCCTATCTTTTATATCATACTTATCCATATGTTTCTTGTTGTGTTAAATTCCTTGAGGGAAAAGACCATATTTTTTCATCATTTTATCTATACTACCTACTAAATACATATGGGCTACATAACAAATGTTGTATTTAAAGAGGAAATGGAACTTGTGTCTTACCCTAGGACATAGAACTGTTAAGTGGTAGAGCTTTGTCTCCAAATTCACCTCTCTTTCTCTGAAAATTGAACAAAACCAGAAACTCTAGCCTTTAGTTTTATAAGAAAGACAAAAGGTACTTCCTTGAGGTAAAATATGATTCAAAATGGTTAAAGCTCCCTAGAGAGATTATAGTATTTTAGAATCATGTAATCAAATAATGTTGAAGCCAGAAGGAATCTTGAGGATGAAGTAATCATTTCCCTTATTTTAGAGATGAAAAAACCTGAAGATCAGGAAGATTAAATGATTTACCCATGATCACACATCTAAAAGGCATAAAAGAGGCAGAATTATAACTCAGGCCTTATTGACTCCAGGTGTAACACCTAATCTTCTATGCCATATGGATTCTTCAGCTAGTGTCTTTCAGAATATTTAGGCTTAATCTATGTTCTGCTTAGCTAGCCCATGGTCTTGGGCAGATCATTTAACTCCTCTAATCATCTGTTATTACATTTATAAATGGAGGATGAGGCCGTTGGTGGTGGAATTTTGACTAACACTTAGTGTTATGTATATAGATGTTACCATTATTTCTGGTACAACTTTAAAGACAACAGCTACCATTCTTGAATACTTTATATGTGCAGTCTTGACTTAAAGCAAAATTTTGATTAAAAAAATGGAAGAACAAAAAAAAAGGGGGAGAATTCTACTTAGTATATAATTTTCATGAATAGAGAGAAGCTGGGATATTGGTGAAAAAGGGAAAAACCCTGAGGGGAAATGAATACTATCTCTTATAATTAGTGATACAGGTGAGGAAAACCAGTCTTAATTTGATATATATCCTATATGTGGTCTGAGTAGAATTCAGAAGAACAAGAAGGTTCCTATAGAATAAAATTTTGTAGGAGTAAATCAGGCTACAAAGAATGCAAAAGACTTAAGAATGAAATTCTGCAGACATAAAATGTCTTTAATGAGGAAAAACAGAAATTTCTGAAGACACTCATGTGGATGCACAGGAAATCAGCAAACAATATATGTACATACATAAAAATACCAACGTTAAAAATCAGGAAAAATAACAGGATGGATATGACAGACTTGGATCTGCAAGAAGTGTCAGGAATACTAAAGCTCATAATGAGTTGAGGCTGATTAGGAGATCTAGGACAGCAAAAAATGACTTTGTTTATTTTAAATAATACTAGGTAAAAAGAAGATGGAAGAAATGAAGTAGACGAATGAAGTCGATGGGATAGTGATCACTGGCAATGACTAGATGGAAGAGTCATTCAATTTTCATTTTGTTCCTGACTTTCATTTAGCATTTGGCTGTGTACAAGCCACCGCAAAGGACAGAATAAAAAATGGCTAACAGATAGCTGATACCTAAGATAAGTAAGGAGACAACCAGGCGACCACCTAGCTGCTCTTGGTGAATTCACATCTCCTGGCCCAGATGAATTATACTATTGGGTCCTACAGGCCCATAGAACACTGTTTGGAGTAATTTTCTGATTTGCCACAGTCATGAAGGAGGGCTTAGAAATGAAAGAGGGTTTCCCTAAAGTTGATGAGGCACTCTTGCTTGAAGATGACATTATGCCAATTGTCCCAGAACCTAGACTATAACAAGACTTTCTCATTCAGAACAGTGAAAACTCAAAATAATCTATCAAGCAAAGGCTAAAAGAATGAAAATGTTCAATTGTTGCTCAGGCTATGATATACAGTTCGAGGGTCAGCCTGCTGAATTAGCAGATCATTATGTATATCTAACACAGACACTACTGATAGAAAATGAATTGGATAGGAAATTGGAGTGCATTTACAAAAGGATGTAATGTTTCTAATAATGCCAAATTACACCCAAAGAAAATCATCATTTAAGACAAATGTTCTCCTAGTGATTCTGTATGACTGGGAATATTTGAACACCACAAATTAAATGTCTCTAGTCACTGAAAGGCCAAGGGAGAGATTCAGAATAGTTGAAAGTAGACTGTAGCATAATTCTGAATATAAGCAATTCACACAAAAAATAGTGCAAGGGATTTCTTTTTACACTAGATATGTGATTTCATTTGTATGGGCAAATCTTTATGAAAACAGTTCCCATTAATGCAGATTAGTAACTTTCTACAATTTATAGCCTTAAAGAGTTGCCTGGAGCACTGAGAGGTTAAATAGCTTTTCTAGCATGACAAGTCATATGTTAGAAGTGTGTTTGAACCCAGGCCTTCCTGTCTTTAAGAACTGCTCTTTGTCCACTACTCCATGTCCTCATGGAAAGGAATGTCAGTTTCCTGCTTCTTCCTGCCCACTCTCCATTTCCCAAAGGACATGAGCCAGGCCCCTTAAGTATCCTAAACTTTGGGATAGACACAGCATAATAATAAGGGAGACGCAGCCTCTTCTGCCACTTGGATTAGCAGTAATTCAACCACTGTGGTCTTTGTCTGTATTCTTTCTTCGTTTTAGAAGAAGACCATGACATCAGACCAATGATGACATGACTTGCACTTGACTTTGGTTTGAGTGAGGGAGGGCTGTGCAGGTCACCAACCTCACTTTCCCTTCCTGAGCCATCAGGATTCAGTGACCAGATATTCATCAGGATGACTGGAAAAGGCCCAGAATGCAATGGGAGACCTTGGCCTATTCAGATATTCACTTAGAGAGAGGTAAGGACATTCAGTGAATAAGCCTCTCTAAGAAGTAATCAGGGAATGGCCCCTTTAATGAGCAAAAGAAAAAATAAGTAAATAAAACTGGGAGGGAAAGGGCAGCTTTTACTACTGATAATCACTCTGAAGCCAGGAAGGTCCAGAAAACATCTATTAAGTGGAGTTTGGCCAGGGACTTATTGGTATGCAATCTGTTAAAATAAGATGGAAAACCACAACATCTACCAAGCTGTTCTATAACTACTCCCTATAGATTCCTGGAAATTATCACCCACCCTGACAACTCCTTTGGAGTGGAAATAGAAGCCTAGTTTTTTTTTTTTTGTTTGTCTGTTTGTTTTTTTGCATATAGAAATAAAAATCATAACATTTAGAGCTAGAAAGGTCTTGCTATCAATTCTGCCACTTAGCCCTAAATATCACTGAGTCTTTCCATCAGCCCTTGCAGCTGACCCCAAATTAGAATGTCAGTTCCTTTAGAGTGGTTTCTGCCTTGTTTTCTATTTTATCTCCAGCACTTAGCACAGGACTTGGCACATTGCAAACACTTAATAAATCCTTTTTTTTTTTTTTTAAATATATGCCTTCATTCATTTCTGTGGTTTTTGTGCCTTTGGTAGTATTAACTGAATGACCATGGAGAATAGAAAAAGTA
Source organism: Notamacropus eugenii (assembly GCF_028372415.1). Lineage (NCBI taxonomy): Eukaryota > Metazoa > Chordata > Mammalia > Diprotodontia > Macropodidae > Notamacropus > Notamacropus eugenii. The sequence continues at coordinate 403,009,306 of NC_092876.1, forward strand.
CTGAAGGATCAGCCAAGTGAAAGAATTCCTGTTTTCAAAAAGGGAGAATAGAGCCTTTAAATTATAGACCAGTAAACTCGACTCCCATATGTGTGAAAGGCTAGAAGAAATCATTAAAGAAATGGTTATTGAACATTAGGGAAAAGAAGTTCTGATTATAAAGAGTAAGTATGGCTTCATCAAGAACAGATCATGCCAGACTGGCCTTATTTCAATTTTTGACAAGATTATTTAACTAGTAGATTAAGGTACTGCTGAAAATATTGGTGATATATACATATATATAATATATACATATATAATATATACATATAAGCATATATGCATATATACACACATATATACATTTATTATTAGCAAAATGTTTGCTAGTATCTCATACTATTGTGAAAATGATGGAAAATATGGGCTAAGTAATAATATAATAAGACGAATTCAGACTTATTTGCACAACTAGACTTAATGAGTAGTCATTAATGGTTTACTTTCAACCTTGAAGGATACTTTCAATAGAAGTATTTGTGGTTATGCACAGGGCAGCTAGATGATGAGGTAAATAGAATGCTGGTCCTGGAGTCAGGATGACCTAAGTTCAAATCTGATCTCAAATACTAGCTGTGTGACTGCTAGGTATGGGCAAGTGACTTAACTTCTGTTTGCCTTAGTTTCCCAATCTATGAAATAAGTTTTAAATTAATAGCCCCTACCTCCCAAGGTTGTTGTGAGGATCAAATGTTAACAACTGTAAAGCATTTAACATAATGCCTAGCATATAGTAAGCACCATATAAATGTTAGCTGCTATTACTATTATCAATTGCCTCTGTCAAGGCATGGATGGCATTCTTATCAAATTTGCAGATGATACGAAGATAACAGGGAGAGGTAACACAAAGTTCTTGATGGGCTTGAGTATTGGACGAAAGGAGGTAAGAAGTTCAGTAGGATTAACTATAAAGCCATATGGGGATGTAGGGGAAGATGGTCAGACAACAATTCAACTATAAATGTCTGAGGACTTTAACGTACTACAAGTGCAGTATGTCAGCACCATGACATGCCTGAGAGTGGATTCAATCTTTTATAGCTTTCATAGGCAATGTGTTTTGATAAGCTACTGGAATAGCTCCTCCATACTCTGCCCTAATCAGATAACATCTGCAGGCAACTCATTTTAAAAATATTGAAAAAGTGGTCAGCTTTTAGAAGTGGACAACCAAGAAGGTAAAAAACTTCGTGTATCCCAGTTGCATGAATATTGATCGAAGGATCTGGGGGGGTTTATCACAGAGAAGAGAAGAATGATTCGATGTTTTCAAGCACAGTCTCGATTACCCCAAGTTGTGTATGTATTTTATGGGGGTAGATTCCTTTTGGGGACTATGTTGGACTAGGATGATCATTGAGGTCTTTACCAACTCTAATATTCTATGAAATGAATTTGAGGAAATTTATACTTTAAGGGTAGAGGAGGCTGAGTGACAAAACAGCTGGAGAGCTGGCCTCAGAATCAAAATCTGGGTTCAAGTTCTGCCTTTAATACATATGATCTGTATGATCACAGGAAAATTATTCAATCTTTCAATGCCTTACACAACTCCGTCAAATTAAAAGCAGATGAAGAGGTACTGAACTATGTTGGCAGAGGGAATTATAAAAGTGGGAATTCCTTACACTAATGTAAATGCAGTTCCAAAGCAGCAACACCAAAATACAAAATATCATAATCATATAATTTCTTTTCATATAATCATGTATATAATCATATATTTTCTTTATTCTTAAAGGTCTCAAATACTGTGCTACATATTCTATCCCCCCGTAGATAGAGTTCTCTCTCCCTCTCCCTCCCTTCATCCCTCCCTCCCTCGCTCTCTGTCTTTCTCTCTCTCTCATAAAAATGAGAGGATCAGCATGTGTTCAGTTGCTGAAAGCTATTTTGCAATTTGTACCCTCTGAGCCCTTAGGGAGAAAATCAATCACAATATTACATTTTTAAGATGAGATTTTCTGTTTCCTTTTGTGAGTTTAGATATTGATCTGCTCATGTGAAGTCTGTGTTAAGAATATTTGTTATACAAGAATGTGGTGAATTCTGGCATGCTGCACTTTTCCACCTTAATTGAAAAGCAGCCTCTGTTTTCAGTGTATTTTTATGTTCTCATAATCGCTTGAATGAGGATGAAGATTTCCTTTCTTTAAAAAAAAAAATTGTACATTTATTCTATTTGCCCAGGTAATATGATTTTAAAATGTAATGTGAAATGTAATTTTGGAATTTTGAAAGTAGTTTATATAGAACATAATTTTTATGTTTTGTAAGCTAGCTCTGTAAATTGAGAAAATAACCTATGAGCCTACAAATATCTTCATCAGTTCATTAACATTGGAAATAGTTTAAACAGGTAAATAGCCATTATTAGGATAAACCTAATGAAGAGAGCAGCGCTGTATAATAATATGCCTTGGGGATTACTATCAGCAAATAGTCTTGCAAGAAAAATGTAACCCCGTGCTTTAATAGATAAAACAGTGATTTCCCCCTAAGCCATCCCACCACCTAGATATTGTTAGACCAAAAATATTTTCTGTTCTTTTGGAAACAGTGATACAGTAGCCTAATTAAGCTGGGACTTACAGGAAACTTGGAGGGCAGATGTTGTAGGAAGCAGTATGATTTTTGACTTAGAATTAGAATGAATCTCCTACTTAGAGCTTTCAAAAATAGAACAGACTACTTTATAAAGTAGTGAGCTCCCCAGAACTGGATGTCATCAGGTAGAGATTAGATCATTAATTTGCCATTTCATGTGACAGAGTTAAAAGAGCACTGGATTTGGAATGAGAATCCTTGGATTTAACTTTTTCCTCAAGTACACTAAGTGGCACAGTTGATAGAGCACTGGCCCTAGAGTTAGGAGAACCTGGTGTCAAATCTGGCCTCAGCTGCTTACTAGTTGTGTAACCATGGGCAAGTCACTGAACCCTGATTGCCTTAAACACACACACACAAACACAAAACCTCTTTGCTCAGCCACTTTCTACTACCTTTATCTCCCTGAGCAATTAATTTCCCCTCTCTTAGCATTAGTTCCCTCCTCTATAAAATCCCCTCCCTACATAGCAGGCTTACTGTTAAGATCAAGTGAAATACTATGCATTACATAGTATGCAGTGTAAGTAGCAGTGATTATCATCATGGATATTTTAGCACTGATTCATGCTTAATGTATCATATGGAGTAGATCCCCTCCAAGATACTCTCAAATGCTATAATTCTATGAGACTTATCTATAAGATTGTTAAAATTCGTTCAATTTGATGATCCTCTGGAGTACTGGCATTTGACTCAGCACTTCGAGATTTATATACTTCATTATTAGGACTTTTGCTAAATATAACATGCATTGTGCTGATTTCTCTGGCTCTGAATGTTCTCTCTTCTGATCCATCCTACACACAGCTGCCAGGGTAATCTTTTTTGTTTTTGTTTTTTATATTTTTATTATTTATTTATTTTTAGCTTTCTTTTAAAATTTTGAGTTCCATATTCTCTTCCTTCCATCACCTCCCCCACTCACTGAGAAGGCAAGCAAAAATGGTAGAAATTATACATGTGAAATCATGCAAAATACCTTTCCATATTAGCCATATTTAAAAAAAAAACAGGAAAAAGAATGAGGAAATTATACTTCAGTTTTCACTTAGAGATCATCAGTTTTCTCTCTGGAGGTGAATAGCATTTTTTTCTTCATGAATTCTTTAGAATTGTCTTGGATCATTGTTTGGATGAGAAACCAAATCTTTCACAGTTGGTCATCATTATAACGTTGCTGTTAACCCTGTACGTGTAATCTCTCGGTTCTTCTCACTTCTCCTTGCTTCAGTTCATATACGTCTTGCCATGTTTTTCTAAAACCACACCACTTATCATTTCTCAATAGCACATTTACCCATGACAATTATATGGCACAACTTGATTAGTCATGCCCCAATTAATGAGCATCTCCCTCCATCTCCAGTTCTTGGCACCACAAAAAACAGCTGCCATAAATATTTTTGTAAATGTAAGTCGTTGTTCTTTTTCCTTGATCTTCGTGAGGTACAGACCCAGTAGTCATATTGCTGGATCAGTTTTATAGCTCTGTGGGCCTAGTTCCAAATTGTTCTGCAGAATGGTTGGACCAGTTCACTGTTCCACCAACAATTCATTAATGTACCTATTTTTGCCTGATCCTGTCCAGCACTTATCATTCCTGCTAAGTGTGAGGTGGTACCTCAGAATTATTTTAATTTGCCTTTCCCTAATCAATAATGATTTAGCATATTTTTCATATGTCTATAGATAGCTTTGGTATCTTCTGAAAACTGCATGTTTATATCTTTTGACAGTTGGGGAAATGACTTATTTTTATGAATTTGACTCAGTTCTATATGCAACATGTATTTGAAAAATAAGGCCTCTATGAGAAATTTGCTATAAAAATTTTAACATTACCTCATTGTCTATGTGTTTTAGCAAAATATCATGTCCCTGATTATCCCTAATTAGGTCTATTTTTGCTTTTGCTTTGTCTGAGATCATGATTACTGTCCTTTGTGTTGTGTTTCTTCCCCCTCTCCCACTTTAGCTGAAGCTTATCAGATTCTGCTCCACCCCTTAATTCTAATTCTATGTGTGTCTTTCAGTTTCAAGTGTGTCTCTTGTAAATGACATATGGTTGGATTCTGGTTTCTAATCCATTATGCTTCACTTCCATTTTATGGGTGACCTCATCCTCTCATACTTTTCATATTCACAGCTATGATTACTAACTACTTCCCTCTCTCTCCCTCCCCTCCCTCCCTCCTTCTCTCTCTCTCTCTCTCTCTCTCTCTCTCTCCTGTCCCTCCTCAAGACTGTTTTGCTACTAATCACTGCCTCCCTTAGTATGTCCTTCCTTTTATCATTCCACTCCATTTCTCTTATCCTCTTTCCCTTCTGTTTACCTATTGGATAAGTTAAATTTCTGTACACACCTGAGTTGTGTATGTGTGCGTGTGTGTGTGTGTGTCTATTTTTCCTTTTTTGAACCAGTTCTGATGAGAGTGAGGTTCAGTCATTGCCTGCCACACCCCAATCTACCCCTACTTTCCCCTCCACTGTAAAAGCCCTTGCTAGGGCAATATATTATCAACAGGATTTTCCTCATGCCATTTTTCTGCTCAAGAACCTAGATTAATTTCATATTATCTAAAATATCACATCTACACACAAAAAAAACCTCAGTCTAGTAATCACACTCTTCTTTTTACTGTTTTGCTCTTAGCAGACCTCTCCCAATCCAATTCATTTTTTCTATATGATCCCAAAATGCTTGCTATTTCCTTTCCCAACCTTATTCAATTCTATGCCTTACTATTTCTCTAATGCTAGAATGTCATCCCTTTGCTCATCCCCTAAGCCATGTCCTCTAATGTAGAGAATCCTCCCTAACTTACTCTATCTCTGCTCTCAATCCTTTCTTTTGAATCTCTTAAGCACCTATGTATTTCCTTGAATCATATTGAATGTGCTTGTGTGTCCTGCTTAATATTTCTTCTACTGTTGCTTTTTATGCATGTTTTCTCCTATGACTTGGATTGCAAAAATCTTACCTTTCCTAAGATCTGAGTGATTTATCTTCATTAATTAACGAATTCATAAAGTGAGGTTGAGATGAAAGCTTAACAGGTTCTCATTATTAATTTGTAAGCAGTTGGTGGCTGGAAATTGATTTTACTAGATGCTCAGGTAGATGTCTTTTTGGAAGTGAAGTTGTCTTCCATGAGCCCAATAAGTATCATAGATTTAGATTCAGAAAGGACATGAGAAACCATCTAGGCCAACTCTCTCATTGTACAGATGAGGCATCTGTTCCAGAAAGCCTTTTCTGACTCATGCCACCTCATTATTCCTTTTTTTTTTTTTGATGCCTATTCTGTCAGTACTTAGTATTAATTTTTAAACATGCTTCATGCATTTTTCTTTGTTTTGTGGCTGATTCATGTATGTATAATGCATCCGTAATTATAATGTAAATTCCACAAGAGATATGGTGTTATCTTTTGCATCCTAAGCATCACCAAATACAGTGTCGTACATGGAATGGGGGCTCAGTGAAAGCTTGCTGAATGAATGAATAAATGAATGAATGAATGAATGGGCAGTAGCAGACTATGCCATACCACAAATAAATCTAAAAATAAACTGAATAATAAAATAAACAGTTTACTGGCTAGTATTCTCTGGCTTATTGAAAATACTTCTAACAATGAATTTCACAATATGACATCCCTACCTTTTGTTAAAATTGTATTTCTACTTGAAGAATTCATAAGTATTTTTGTAATGTCTCAACTGTTTCTCCTCACAGAGGTTGATTTTGCCTCAGGGGAACTGCCCTGCTTCTCACTATGTCTTCTGTGGATCTAATTAACATTTTGTAAAAGGTAAAGCTTGAGTTATGTATAACCCAAGTAGAGTGATTGAGAGGGAGGTAGGAGCCTTGTACTCTGCCTATTTTCTTAGAAATAGCATTTGGTTGAAACTCAATCACAATGTAATGGTTCAAATGAGATTCTTTGTTTCACATATTTTCCCCACTTATTGGTGAATCCAACGAATTTATTTCCTAGTCATGAAAAATGTCCCTGCAAGTGTTTATATTCCTGTTTCTCAACTGATAGATGTTTTCATTTTGACAGAGAGTGTTCCTTTCCCCCAGTGGCTACTAGAAATATTTTCTTCCTCATACATTAAGAGAATATAAACCAAATGCATGGGTGCTGTGTGGGAGGATTCATATATTCCCTTTTGTAGCTCTATTATGGATTTAGAAATGAGTCCAAATCCAGCAATTATGTCACTATTGTAGATGTAGAATATAACTCACTAAAAATAAATATTTTGAGTGTTTTGTTGTGCGTTGGATCAGATTTGCTATATCAACTCTCTTTCTCCAGTTCTGGATATTAACATTTTAACAGATGAAGTTTCTGACAGCTGAAAAGAGGAAAAAATAAACATGATTCTCCTGAGCTAGAAACACATGGTAGAATATAGGTTGAGCTCAGATGGAGGAGGACAGTTTGGCCTCTTGAATATTATTCATCTCATGTCCTGACTCTTTTCTCCCTCCAGTGTATTGTATCCCTTATTCTCTGGTGTCTTTTATCACCTGCTCTGTTTCCTTTCCTTTTTTTATGTTCTCTATTTTCTTCCTTTCTGCCCTATTTTTGTAGGCTCTCCTCCTATTTCTGCATAGTGGTCCCTTGTCACTGAATTGTTTGCATTCAGAATGCAGGTAGCAATGAAACTTGTTAGAATTATGATTCTTGCCAGATTGTCAGACAGAGACTGCTTGGATGCTAATAAATTTCATTCTGGTATTCATATCCAGAATATAAAACAAAGGAAAGCATGTGCAATAAAGAAATAGACACGTTTCCCTTCCAACAGGAGATATACCAAAGGGTTTCCCTAAATTGTATTTTAGTGAAATCTTTGCGGAAATACCTTGGGGCTTGTTTGTGGTGTAGTTTTTCTCCTTGTCACCCCACCCCCATCCACCCTTAGCCTTGTTCCCAGTGCAGAATAACAGGCCAGTAGCATTAGTCATGTCTGTCCATCTGTCTCCTCCTTTTCCCTCCTGTGATGCAAATGCTTGACAATTATTTGGCAAGCATAGAGCTAACTTTGGAGCTTTGCGGCTCCTACGCTTTATATTGTGGGTGGGCTGTTTATTAGACACCTTGGTTCCACAAAGAGGCTTCATTAGTTACCTTGCTTTCTTTATGGGTTTACTTGTACATATGTAGAAGGACACAGTTCACTTCATGGTGGAACTGAGGTGAGACAAAAGGAGAAGAAATGATCACTATGTCCTACCATTAGATTAAGTCGGATTGTCTCCCACCCACAGTTTACATAATTGGACCAAGTGAAATCCATGGAGGAGGCTTTTTGTGAGTTTATCTTGGGTAAGGAGATGAAATTTCAATCCTCCCTTTTCCCTGAGAGCAGAATGGGCCTCCTCTTCTTACAAACCCTTTCTCAATTTTAGGAGTACAGAATTCTTTCAGGCTATGTGTATTCTGGGATATTTCCTTAGAAGTATAACAATATCCTGTAAATGGTTGTTTCTATCTCACTTTTCTACATGCCTTTAAGTGGAGGAGGTTGTAGCCAGAGGCCCAAATGAATGTGGTACAGACGAGTGAGTAATGGACAGAGGGAGTGTGTGTGTCTGTATGTGTGTATCAATTTTTTTTTTAAAGGTTTGTTCTCATTGCAAAGTACATTCTCCCTAAGGCTCTAAAGACAATAGAATCAACTCAGTCACTGATGAAATAGATCCCTAGACACCATTAGTTTCCAAAAAGTCCCAGCATAGCAAGCAAGATAAGTTTTTGGTTCAGAGGCATTTTCTCTCTATTCATGGATTAAATAATTGAATCTAAAAAAGTGTACTTTCTTTCCATTTTTCACTAAAGTTAACTAACATATTTCTATCACCATAGCACTCTGATGAAGGCTGAATGGAGATTTAATATAAATTAGAATATAAATGTGTTTGAAGCAACAAGATTTCTTATATAACCTTTAATAAATCTTGGAATTTCTTTTCATCCCTTATATCATTAAAATAAAAAAGTCATTACATTTTCACTCTCTTTTCTCAATGAAGTGATAGTAGGACATGACCACTTAAAACAATGTGAATGTTGTAGGTGTGATACCAAAGCCAGTACTTTCTTAGTTCCATGTTGGGACAAAATGTGAGACTCACAAATTGCTGAACATTTAGCAAAGCAGGAGGATTATTTTTCCGTAACAAAGCAAGAATATACACGTCGATACAGTAGCACTTAGCTTTACTGGGATGTGAAGGTGCTTCTAGGTTCTATATGGAAATGTATCTGGTCATTCAGGCATTGTAATATAGTAACTTGCATGATCTCAGGTTCCTAACAAGTCTGAGAGGCAGGGACTTACAAGGTTGGTACCTTTTATGTTCCTAGATCAGAAAGCTACATCAGGGATGCTGGGGACAATCAGGTTACATGCAGGAAGGAAGCTGTGTCTTGGTCAGGGAAACTGTATCAGGAAACCCCTGATCCTACCATAAGGGGATTTCTCACTAACACTCGTGAATGCCCAAAGCTATCTATACAGATCCATTTAGTAGTAAAAATCCTTCATATACCTTGATCTCCTTAGAACCCCATGGATTCTGCCTGCTGGGCTGTGAGACCTCTCAGGAATGATAACGATTGTGCTCTCCCAATGTGTGTTATCTGACTATAGTATTATTCAGCAGGCAGTTGATGAAGCTTTTCAGGTTGTTGATGGACTAAGTGAAGAAGGGACAGCTGTGAAAATAATGCTTAGTGCCTCATCTCAGCCTCCAGTCACCTTTCCTGAATTAGGGTGGATGTGCAACAAATATATGCTTGATTGTGAGTGAGTGTGCATGGGCCACATACACACACGCACACACACACACACACACACACACACAAAGGCACTTGCACATGGAGACAGAGGGAGCACTAAACACACAATCCTCTCTCCACGGTTTCTGTCTGAGAGATTAGGAGACAAATCAATTTTGACTTGAGTAAATTTAAAATATGCATATGGATTTCTCATCTACTCCCTAGGGAAGCATTGGTGCTGGGAGCCATTTGGGTTACAATTCTACTCAAGTACAAGTGAAAAAACAATTAGATATACTCTCTCTCCTACCAAGGGTCAGGGTGAGGAAAAGGGTGCTTATTGTGATCTGAATGAATTCTTGGAGGGAATAGAGAGAGGCCATTTGCTGCAGAGTATCCTTGCTGTAATTAGCTGCTTGATTTCTTTAGGAACCGTGTTCATCTGCAGTCTTTGAAGATACACACTCACATGTGCTATGTATATGTACACATGTATATACATATATGTCTATATATACACATAATATGCATACATGCATACATATACATGCATATACATACATGTGTGTATACATACACACGCATACATATGTACACATACAGACACACACATATATACTAGAATTCATATGCTAGAAGGAGAATCTGTTGTGGATAATAAAAAAGGAACTTTAGTAGCATAGAACTAGATAGGGGCCTTCAAATGATAATCTCAGCCTCCCAACTACTAGTAGCTAAGATTTTTTTTTTAATCTCATTTAATAAAGGAGGCCACCTGCCACATTGAAAGCTTAAGGACTTGCCCAAGCTCATGAAGATAATAGGTGGCACAGGAAGGGAGGTAGGACCTTGGTGTCCTAACTTTTTCTTTCATCTTCTTTCCATTACAGCATAGGAGGAGCTTAACACCCAGCTAAGAAATATGGAGCACTGTAGTTCTTTCTTACCCTTATGACGTGATCTTGATTAATATATTACTAGTTGAATAAATGTCAAAAATATAGCTCAGGAGGAGTGAATCAGAGAATGTTATTTTATGGTGTGATTTCTTTTCAGTTGTCATGAAAATATTTCCTCAAACACTAGTAAAAATGCTTCAGTTACATTTCCTCATAGTAAACTTATCTTGGGAATACAATGCCCCTGAAGGTTTTCAGCTTCTAAGAATAGAAATCAATTCTATTCTGTAATCTTCAAGAAAAGAAATTTAATTACTTATTATTACCTTTCTTCCTGCAATAGATTCACTTAATCTTTCTGCTTTTTGAGATTGGGACCTATTTTCTGCTGTTGCTATTTGTGCTGCCTACTATGAGCCAGTATTGTAAAAGAATTGCTGAGAGAGAAAAAAATCTCAATTGTATAAGTTGGATTTTTTGGTTTTTTTTTTTTAGAACATCAGGGATCATCTCTTTTCAAAACACAGAGTATTTATTACTTCTTGAACTTCCTATCACTGGTGGTATTCAGACATGAAATTCCCCATGAAACCTTTCTTATTCTGCCGGGCTTCTGGTGGCTTTCTACCCCAAATTACCTTACGTTCATTTTATATATTCATACATGTTCATACTATCTTCCTTAATAGTATGTAAACACTTAGGAGGCTGGGACTTTTTTTCATTTTTACTTTAATAATCCCATGACATACCATAGTGCGCAGCACACAGTAGGTGCTTAATAAACGTATGTTGTTTGATTTATCTTTGTTGAATATAGGATGTGATTGGAGGGATTCCAGTATTCAACAGAACATTGATCTAAAATATGATCTCTCACGCAACTCTAAAATCTTTTGATTTCCCCTGTAACCCTAGGATTCGAGGATTTTGTCGCTATTTAGTCAACTAATAGTGATATGATTTGAACAATTCATTGTCCATGTTATATCATGTGTCCATCTTTAAAACACTGTGAAAGGGGTTTAATAAAAATTATTATCCTCATTTTATATATGAGAAAACAGGTTCAAAGAAATGGTTCAATAAGTGGTCAAGGTTATTTTCATTGTGACTAAAATTTAAGTCTTGTGATGGCATGGTGAGTATTCTTTTTTATTCCAAATCTAACACTTCCTCTAGAGGGGTCTGAACATGCTTAGACTTTGGGGATTTGAAGGATTTTTTTTTGTAGTTGTTCATCTCAAAGCAAAGAATGTCACATAATTTGGGCTGGGGTGGAACTAAAAGAAGAACCCAGAAAAAAGGAAGTGGAGAGAATATAGACAGAAGAGGGATGTGTGAAAGCTCCCTTGGGCTCTACTGAGACATTGGCAACTCTCTTCCTCTCCCTTGTGTTGTTAGCAAAGTGTCTGGCACATTGCATTTGATTAATAGTTGTACAGGAAGAAACTGAGAGCCAGAAAAGTAACTCTGTGCATGTGTGTGTGTGTGTGTGTGTGTGTGTGTGTGTGTGAGAGAGAGAGAGAGAGAGAGAGAGAGAGAGAGAGAGAGAGAGAGAGAGAGAGAGAGAGAGAGTTGTTGTTGTGTTCAACTCTCTGTGACTCTCTGAGGTTGTCTTGGCTTGGTTTGTCATTTCCTTCTCCAGATTGCTTTACAAATGGGGAAACTGAGGTAAACAGAGTTAAGTTACTTGCCCAGGTTCACACAGCTAGTAAATGTCTAAGGCCATATTTGAATTCAAGTCTTCCTGATTCCAGGTCTAGTGCTCTATATACTGCACCACCTGTTAACAGTCATTCATTTTCCCCAGAGAAACAATAATTTCTTTGATACATATCCATAAGAAGTATTCATTTTTCCTATAAACTTTTCCTTTAATAAATTTTTATTTATTTGGAGCTAACTTCATTTTAGAATTTCAATTTATTCAGTCATTTAGCAGATTTGGATAAACTTTTAAAAACTATATGCAGTCATATATCTGATATTTTATTTGGGCTTAAAGGTTTTATAACTATCAACTTAGGATCAATTATGCAAAGCCTCTCCATTTATCAATCTGATGGTCATTTTCAAAAGTAGCACAGAGTATTTTATTGCCATTCCTGTCGTTTGTATGTACCATTTGCTTAGAGAAAGTCAAGTTCTCTCCTTGGTGTAGAAGTTTTACTATACCATAGAAATTGTAGGTAGCAGAGTTTAGAAGAAACTCTCATGGATAGAGAGTTCTGATACTTAGGTTCTAGTGTTGGCCACTTTTTACTAATATAACCCAATCACTTTCTGAAGTCTACAAACTTTGAAGTGGGGATAATGGAATTATGAGGGTAGCTAGTGGTACAGTGGATAGAGTACTGCTCTTGGAATCAGGAGGACTCTTCTTTATCACTTCAAATCTGGCATCAGTCACTGAAACAGTCCAACAAAATTAGGATCATAGGATTTAGAACTAGAAGAGACCAGACAGTTATCTGAAAGTTCCTCTTTATTTTATAGATGAGTGAATTGAGGCTCCTATAAGTGAACTGGAATATCCTGAGTTCTTGAAAGTATAATTATTCAAAGCAGTTTTCAAACCAAGCCTCCAACTCGAAATAGAATTACCTATTTGTACCCATAACACAGGCATGTACTTGGGACATAGACACAGATTTTAAATTGGACAAAGATGCCATTGGATATTTTTATTACTATTTGAAAAGTGGTGCACAATAGAGATTTTTAACAAATACATATGAAATTACATTTGAATTTTGTTCTCATGCAGTTGCAGTCATGAAAATTAATTTCCTCTGGCATATGCTGAACTACTGTACATTATCACCATTGTAAAACTGATCTGGATGTAGAAATATTTTTAGTACTCTCTCAGGGATAAAACATAATTCAGTGACCTAAAAGAATTAGTTACTCCAATAGTTACTTGTATTCCAACCCAAATGGTAAATACAAGGAACTTATTTTAATTGACTTTTGGCCAAATACAGAAGTAGAACCAAGAAAATAAAAAGAAAAAAAAAAACAGTACTATAAGGAATCTGCTCTAAAATATCAATGAAGTGCTGTGATGCCATTTTATTAAAATCATAGACAGCTCCTGCTGGGAACTGGGGAACACAAAAAAATACATCTTAGGAGGAGACATAAGGAATTAAAAAAAAAAAGATTGACTATGTTGTCACAGAGTTGAAAGGGACCTTAGAGAGATAATCTGTTCCAATTTCTTCATTCTGTAAGTGTAATTTAAAATAGATAAAATATTCACACGTTATAGATGCTATAATATACTTATTTGCAGAATACAAAATCATGCCAATAACTTGGCATGATTTATTATTCAATAAATGTATTTAGGTATTTTATAAAAATGCTCAGGCATCAATAGTAATATTGTTTTAAGACCTAAGTGACTAAGTCACTACCAACTTAGGATCAATTATGCAAAGTGACGAAGTCATTTTGAGTGGTACAAATATTCAAATTAATTCTAAAGGACATATAAAGAAAGACACTATCTGTATCCAGAGAAAGAACTGACAAATAGAAATAGGTACAAACTAGTTTTACATATATATACATATATACATGTGTGTGTATATATATTATATGTAAATATAACACACACACACACACATATATATATGTTAATATATATATTTACTCATTTGTTTCTAGTAGTAACCATCTCTAGGCAAGAGGTGGGGGTGAGGGAAAAAATAAATTTATATGATAACTTTCTTGTATATTTAAAAGGAATATCAGGTTGTATTCACAGTTTCCGGTGAAATCATTTTTATTGTATAATATTATAGAAATGCTTGTTTCCTTCCATAAATTAAAAGCAAAATAAATAACTGTGTGTGTTGTGTGTGTGTGTGTGTGTGTGTGTGTGTGTGTGTGTGTGTGTGTGTGTGTGTAGTAGTAGTAGTAGTAGTAGTAGTAGTAGTAGTAGTAGTAGTAGTAGGGCAGCTAGGTGGTGTAGGGGATAAAGCAGCAGACCTGGAGTCCAGAAGACCTGAGTTCAAATCTGGCCTGAGACACGTACTAGCTGTGTGACCCTAAGCAAGACACTTAGTACTGTTTGCCTCAATTTCCTCTTCTGTAACAGGAAATAGCAAACCACTCCAGTATCCTTGTCAAGAAAACCCAAAATGAGGTCTATAATGTAAGGTTAATGGTGGGTGGGGGAAAGAATTAAAGATCTTTTCCACCCATTAATAGGCCTCAGTACCTTTTGTTAATTTCTATTGAGGCATTGGGTCAGAGGGTCATGCCCTCTATTATACACTGAAAAGTGTATAAGTACTCTGAGGTGAGGTTTTACTTTGGGGCTTATGCATTGGGAGTGTTTGTTTGGCCAGATGAGACTCTGGGTAGTCACTAAGGAGCTCCACTCTGACTTTGAAAACCCAGATGTTGGTACTTCTCTCTCTGGTAATTATGTATTGCTTATGGACAGACAGTTGGAAACCCTGTTTGTTGGTCTTTATTTCTCTATATTTTCTCTGAAGTTCAGGGTGCTGACATTTTCTCCTGAACTAAGAGAATAATATACGTGCTTGATTAAAGTAGATTGTTGAGCCCTCAGAAGTTGCTTTCCTTTTAGAAAAGCAGATCTAAGAACCTGTACAGAAAGCTCTCCTGTATGTGCCAAGGTCCTTGCAGTTACAGGGACACAACATGAGTCAGACATCATCAGCATCAAAAGTACTATTAAGATAACCCCAAATTTTACATTTGCTTCTAAGCATTGTTTCTTTTAGTTTCCATTTCTAAATAATGTAAAAAAGACCATTCATTATGTAGCGAATGATTATTAACATTCTTAGCCAGTGGTTGAAATTGAACAGTCCCAGGCATCATAGAAGACAAGTGGCATCTGAAGTCACACACACAGACACACAGACACACAAGTGCAAGACATGGAAAATGCTTGCTTTTGTCATTTAATCATTGCTAAAATTAAAATATGAATCAAGAATTTAATGTTCTGTAACCATATGAGATAAAGTTCTTTATCCAAAGCATAATTTTATAGTATTGGAAGCATTATCTTTAAGCAGAGGCAGACACATGACACGGTGGATAGTGCTCTGGGCATTGAGTCAGGATGATCTGAGTTCGAATCCAGTCTTAGACACTAGATTTATCCCTTCCACATCGTGACATTCCCCCTCAAAGTTTTGATACTTTGCAGGTTGGCATAAGAAATTTAATGGCAATTTGGGAGGAGTTTTGCAAAGGCCACAGTCAACATGCACAAGTTAGCAGATGACACAGAAAAAATTTAGAAACTCAGAAATGCCTAAAATATATGTATGGTATGGTATAATATCAATATATCTTATCTTTTAATACCATAATAATTCAGACTTCTCTGGTATGAAGGGAGGGTCAAAAAATCTTACATGAATTTTCTAGATTGCAGGGGTACCGCACCCCCTACCCCCCACACATTCCCCCCACATCCCCCCATGATGTGGAAGGAATAGCTATAATTAACAGTGTGATCCTGCACAACTCATTTCACCTGTGTCTGCTTTAGTTTTCTCACCTGTAAAATGGATAATAATAATATTCACTTCCCATATTTGCAAAGTGTTTAGCAGAATTCTTGGTTCTGTGCATGATAAATGCTCATTCCCTTTTACCCAGTTTTAGATTTTGAGTTTTAATAATCGGTCTGTGTATTTCCAGAATGGGTAGTTTCTTGGATTGTGCTACTACTGCTACCTCATCTGCACTCTATGGATAGCCTTGATTCTTTAGCAAGGCAGAACATACATGTCTGATGCTTGAAGCAAGGAACCGAGTTGGATTTTGATCTGACCTTTGCTGGTGCTTTATGGTTTGCAGGGTGTTACTTAATCTTTTAACACTAAAATTGTCTTTTATCTGTAAGTAGATGTAATGAATGGCTTTACAAACAGGATATGTGAATGAATGAATGAAGACATAAGATACTTTAAAAAATTAGTGCTCACACATAAATAGTTTGGAGCATTCAAAAGATCACTGAATTGTAAAAATACATGAAACATCCTTATTTTTTTTTAAAAAAGGAAATCAAGACAACCAGTTTTCAGGCTGAAAAAAATTAAGACAGAATATGTTAAGCTTGACTTATCAGCAGAGACAGCAAATGCTGATTGCCTTGAGAATGACTTAATCTGGGATCTGAGAGAAGACTAGAGAATGAAAAGCAAAAGAGAGCTCAGTATAATGAAGTTGCCTAACAATGGAATACTGATAATATTCCTAGATTGTGTGATCTTTCTACCAGCCAGAAATTTCTGTATTTCTGCGTGCTCTCTGCTGGGTACCTAAAGAAAATATAGATGCATTTTCAACAAGGTCCACAGATAATTGCTCAGTTATCAGACATAGACGTCTTTTGCTTAGGTGGCACAACCTCAGCACTTTTCCAAATAAAGCTACTCTTGATATAAGAGCTGTGGCTTGAATAAGGAAACATAAATTCCTATATATTTTGTTTTGTTTTGTTTTTATTAAACATAGTGCTTCCAATAGTATATTTCGCTGGTTAGTTATTCACTGATCAGTACTACCATAAGCAAAGCAGCTTCCCTCATTGAGTAATATAAAATGTGTTAATGTCATAAGAATTCTGGTTGCCATGCTGTTTCAGCATCCTTTTGGGAAACAAGCCAGTAGAATATAGAAAAGCATTGCTGACGTTATCTTGGAGAATTGTATGAAAATCCCTTTGATCTCTGGTGTATTTCCACAGACTATTAAGCATAACCTTATCATTGAGCACCATGTTAATGCCAGAATGTAGCTATCTGAATACCTTTAACATGTGAACAATGATAATGTCTGCCAGCAGTGAGAGTAAATATGGAATATTTAGGGTCTTTAAAATCTTCACTATGTTAGTGTGTTTCACATGTCATTTTTCCCATTCATAAATCTTTATTAGTCGTACTAGAAGACTTTCAGTTATGAAATCAACATAATACAACTGGGGGAATCAAAGTTCATTTGCATATGACCCTCTTCATTGGTTGTGGTTGTTGTTGTTTAGTCATTTCAGTTGGATCTGACTCTTCCTGACCCCATTTGGAATTTTCTTGGCTTTGCCATTTCTTTCTCCAGCTCATTTTACAGATGAGGAAACTAAAGCAAATAGGGTTAAGTGATTTGCCTAGGGTCACCCCATCTAGTAAGTGTCTGAGGCCAAATTTGAACTCAGGAAGATGACTCTTTCAGCACTCTATCAAATGTGACACCTTGATGCTCTCCATTTTTGAAAACTGATTATTTAATCCTCCCTGCCTGCATAAGGGGCAGTGGTGGTGAGAATTTGAGAGAAAGAGATCCTAGACTTCTGGGTTACAGCTTCTAGAGAGCAGTCATACCAGTCCAGATTCTTTATAAGGACTAAAGTAGAAAGATTCTGGGAGGAAGCTGACATTTACTGAAGAGTGCAAGAATACAAAACTGGAAGCCAGGAGGTCAGGATGTCTCTTCTCTCAATCTTCTACAGGCATAGATAATTAAACAACTGATCTCCATCAATGAGGAGAGTCTTAGGCAAATGGCCTTTGAGCTACCTCTTACTTTCTAAACCACCTTGAATTCCCAAGTCATTTAAGATAGACAGAGGTGTGGGGGTAAATTTAACCATGTTGATTCGACACATGTTGAGCTGGAGGTGCTAATGGGACATCTGGAAAGAGCTATATATCCAGAAACTATAATTGTGTTTCAGGGACTTGGGTGAGATGATCAGTCCAGGTATTTATTGAGGAGACAGATACCTTTATATGGAGAAATGATAATTAAAGATTCTTGAGGCAAAGGACTGTTTCATTTTTGTCTTTGTCTCCTGGCCACAGACTCATATAGTAGGCATTTTGTATATATTTATAGCTTGATTAATTATTTGCTTGATGACCTCGAGAGTTTAAGAAAGGAAAACAAGAGGACTATTGGCTGAATATTGGGGAGAAATTGCTTACATTTGCAAGAAAAAAGTGAAAGAGGAAAGGATCTATGAAAGTGTTAGAAGAACCATTATAATGCAAGAAATAGATGACCAACAATGGCAAATGCTAGAGATAGGTCAAGGAAGATGAAAGCGTTCTTTTACTCTGCTGCATTTTTTTTCTAGTTCTGCTTATTTACTCTGTATCAGTTCACATAATTCTTCATGGGGACAACATTTCTTTTGTTTGTTTTATTAATTTATTTTTTGATTTTCAACATTTACTTCCACAAAATTTTGAGTTCAAAAATTTTTACGTCTCCCTTTCCCCTACTCCAAGATAGCATACATTCTGATTTATGCTGATGTGAGATGTTTTTTATTTCTGTTTTTCTTCTTTTAGTAATAAAAAGATTACTAATAATAGTAATACAAAATAATAGCTGACAGTTTACAAAGCATGTCATACATATTGTCACTTTTTATTTTTATGACATTCTTGTAAGGTAAGGAGGGTAACTGTGATTATTCCCATTTTATAGATGAGGAACATCAGACTCAATGAGTAAATAATTTGCTCAAGGTTACGTAGCATTTGAACTCACGACTTTTGATTATAAATGCAGTGTTCTTTCTGGTGTTTATTGTTGGCTTTACTTGTGGTATTCTTACATGTCACAAGTAGATTTTGTTTCTTGTTTTTAGCTTATTTATTTTGTGTGCTTTGATTTTACTACAAAAGACACTGGGAATCTATTTTTTTTACCTGCCCTTAGAAGTTTAAGGATGTTACCAGAAATTCAATCTCATTTTATATTATACCAGTTTGCAATTTGACAACACACACACACACACACACACACACACACACACACACAAATCTCCTGGTGCTGTGACATATAAGGAAGTATTGATTTCTGTATTGTCAACAAAATCCGATCTTCAATTGCTTAAAATGTCCATCTTATGTAATGAATCTGTATCAATTCCTGAGGTCACTATCATTGATCTTTCTTAGTTGAATAGATCTGTATTTTGCAAAGCCACACACATGTACATGTTTCATTTGATGCTTTGTTCCACTCATTGCAATACTAATATCATACTTTGTAGAAATGTAAATTGTACATAATATGGTGTAGTGAAATGAACACTAGATAGAAGATTGGGAAACTTGGACTCTCGTCTTATGTGTCAATTTCTCTGAGTCTCATTTTACCACATCTGTAAATTATATGTATTGGATAATATGGTTTCAGGTTCTTGCCAGGTCTGAATTCCAATTTCTACTCTTTTGTGACTTTTTTTTTAAATTAGAAGGATCTTATATATTCATCATGAATTATTCAAAAAATTCCAAAAACAAAACCCCACCATTAAATGTCTATTCTGTGTATTCAGAGTACCAGGAGAGGTATCTTTTATCTTTCTTTTTTTGCTATTATCACTGTCACATGCTGTTTTACATGACTTCTTATTAGATGGTGAACAGGTATGACCTTAGTCAACATCTAACCTCAAAAACATAGGAAAGAAGACATTTCCTTTGCTTTTCATGCCTTAGGCAATCTCTCCTGAAGATGGATGAGTAAACCTCTTCTTAGGAATGCCTTTTCTCTAATTTCCTTCTGTGATGAATAAAGGACCTTAACATCTGCTCTTTGGGGAATTTCTGGATGTATTTGTTAATGCATTAGGATAACCCATTCTTCATCCTTTCCATATAGTGCCTATATTATTTCACTTATTTGCAAAAGCACTTGCATCAGAGCCTAAATATTTTTTCCAGCTGCAGAGTTTCTGTGCAACTCATTTGGAAAGGTTTTATATAAAGCAATTAAAGTACATTTTAAAAGGTTTATCATATTTTTGAACTCAATTAATTTTTTAAAAAATATTGCATGTCTGCTATGTGGTAAGAACTGCGTAGAGCATTGTCACTTAATGTTAATATTGAAAAGTGTATATTAGAGGGAAAATGATATCTGAAAACTCCCACCCTTAAGGTATTAAAACAGGACTTTATTTAGAACATTGGAAATATTAAAGTTGATGTGGGTTTTAATATACTACAGATGAGTCATTGCTATCCCAGCAGCATAATCCAGAGAAATTGAAATCTAAAGGCTAGATAGTAACACCACGTTAGTTAACGACAAGATAAAAGAGAAAAATACATTAGAATCAATGATTAGTTGAGAACACTGAAAAACAACAATTATACCCAGTGTATAGTTAAAAAGAATTCTCTAAGTATCAGAGAAAAAGGTTAGCACTCCTTCTATGTCTTCTTTACTGCCTGGGGAAATATGTCAATATTTTACCTCCCCTGAAATAGCTTCCTGAATTACTAGGCATTTATGTGTGGCATCAGTTTGGGTGTGAATTGGCTGCAAAAGATAACAAGTATAAATTTTCAAAGCAGAAGAGGAATTAAATATGTCATTGAGAAATGTATAGTTGAAAGAGAAGAGGTTGGTCACATGGCCAGAGTGAGGACTATGAGATGTGCTGCCCAAGTGGTCCACTATTATCTCTGTGACATCAGGAAAAGCAAGGAAAGCATTTGTCATTTAGAATTGTCATCAACCCCACTTTGAACTTATGCAGGCATCAGTCAGCCACCAAGTATCTATTAACTCAGGTACAGTGAAAAGCAATGGGAACACAAAGAAAAAGCAAAGACAGACCCTCACCTTAAGTAGTTTACATTCCACCGAGGGAGACCATTTAGACATAAATCAGTGCATATGTGATAAATGCAGAGTAGATCACCTGTAAGGGGAAGGCATTAGCAGATCTGAAACTTGTGAAAGGCTCTAATAGGAGCTATTTTTTGGGCTGAGTCTTAAAGGAATTTAAAGAGTTAAGAGGGAGGACATTCTCAGTATGTGGGACAATGTTTGCAAGGCATAAAGACATGAGAGAGATTGTGATGAGTGAGGAGCAACGATTAGTTCAATGAGACTGAACTAAAGAGACCATGGATGGGACATAAAGAGTTAAAAGGCTAGAAAGATAGAAAGAATTTTAAATGACAAACATAAGTTATATTCAACCCTAAAATTAGCAAGGAGACATTATGGTTTACTAGATAGGTAGGGTGACATGGTCAAGCCTGTCCTTTAGAAAAAATGTATTGGAAGGCTGTATGGATGATGGATTAAATTGGGAAAAGATTTGGAATCCAGTTAGAAGACTACTGTAATAGACCAGGTGAAAACAGGTGATGTCAGGAATTAGGGAAGTGGTGGTATGAGTGGAGAGACAGTAAAATGATCAAAAAATGGTGGAGGGAAATAGATGGCAAGATTTGACAACTAATTGGATGGGTTGGATGAACTAGAAAATGGAGTTGAGAATGACAACAAAGTTGCAAACCTAAGGGACTGTAAGGATGATGGTTCCCCTGATAGTTCTATGCAACTTGAGATGAGAGGTGGATTTGAGGGGAAAGTTAATGAAGTTTGTTTTGCCTTGTTGAGTTTGAGGTGCCTATAGGACCCCTATTTAGAAATATACAATAGGTAGTTTGTGAAACAAGATTGGAGTTCAGAGAGAGGCTAGGATTCAATAGATAGAGATCTGGAAATCATGAGCATAGAGATGATAATTGAATACATGGGAACTGATGAGATTTGTAAGTGAGAGTATATAGAGAAAAGGGATCCTAGACTAGAGACTTGAGGAACTCCCAAAATGGTGGGCTTCAGGGATGAAGATCCTACAAAGGTAAATGAGAAAGAGTAGTCATATATGTAGGAGGAGAACAAAGGAAAAAGCAGTCATAAAACCCCAGAGAGGACATAGTGCCCAGGAAGAGAAAGTGGTTCACAATGTCAATGTTGTTTCAAAGAGATTGAGAAAAACCACTTTTAAAGGAAGGCTAATGGACATGTTTGTAGGCAGCTGGCAAGGGATCAGTAGATCAGTAGACAGGAAGAAATCTGAGAGGAAGAGAAGAGATATAAAATGATAGCTGAGGTCTAGAGTAAGAATAACATATTTAGGCATGTTTGTAAGTGACAGACAAAGGACTAATAGATTGGGGGGGGGAGAGAGACAGAGAAACAGAGAGACAGAGACAGACAGACAGACAGACAGAGGAGACAGAGAAACAGAGAGACAGAGACAGACAGAGACAGAGACAGAGAGGCAGAGACAGAGAGATACAGAGATACAGAGACAAGGAGATCCTGGAGTTGCATAGGATAGTACTAGCACTGATGGTTTTGATCTGCATTATGAGCAGCAACATCCAAATCCATGAATCCATAAGATCACAGATGTATCTAAGTGTCAGTTTGAATAGAAGTAAGTTAATTTTTTTCCTTCAGTAATATGACAGGCTGATATTGTGCATAACAAAAAGAAAAGTAGGGATCTTGAAACATCTACTGCCATTTTCAATGCATAATTCAGTGCTTGGCATACAGTAGGTATTTAATGAATGTTTATTAACTAAGTCATAAGTGAAAAGGATGTTTCTTCCCTGCTTTGGACTTCAACTGTACTTACCATGTCTATATCCAACTTATATTACTTTAGCAAGGAACTGACTTCCAAAGATTTGGTTATAACATGGGGAATTCCCTTCTTAGTAGATAATGCATTTGATTTTTTTTTTCTGCACACACACACACACACACACACACACACACAGAGTAAGTAACTTGCACTAATATTTTATGATAATAGTGATGATTTTGATGCTTATTTGTATTATTTCTGCATTTTGCACTTATCCCATAGCTTTGAGTCTAGCTTGTGGTCTAGTTTCTGTCCCACTACTGTACTGAAACAGCTTTTACTAAGGTCAAAAATTAATTTCTTATTGCTGAAATCAATGACTTGTTTTCCAAATTCATCTCCCTTTATCTTTCTGTGATAGCTGATACTATGGACCATTTCTTCACTCTGGATACTTTTTTGAATTGACTTCTATGACATTGCATTTTCATGGTTTTCCTATGTCTCTAACCACTACTTTGTTTCTTTTCCTGCCATCATTGTCATCTTGATCCTGAAAAATGGGTATCTCTCCAAGGTTTTGTCATTGATCCTTCTCTTTTATTCATCTTCACCCTTTCTCTTGGGTATTTTCTCAACTCTTCTGGTTTTAATGATCACTTTTATGCAGATGATTTCCAAGTCCACATCTCTCATGCATACATAACTGTTATCAGGGTGCCTGTCCATATTCCTCCCTGTTGAAATATCCTACTTGCATCTTAATAGCAAAATGTTCAAAACTGAATTTTTCATTTGTCCCACAAAACTTGCATCTTAAATTCTCATTTACTTCCATTTACTCACATAACAACTTTTGACTCTTTCGCTGCATTCACCCTATGTAATCAGTTGTTTGTTCAATCTTGTGGATTATGTCTCCAAAGCATCTCTGGCATTTGTCCCTTCTTTTCTATTTCCACTTCAGTTGGCACATTTCAGGTTCTCATCTTTTCTTGCCTAAACTGTTATGGTCTTCAGCATATTCACTAACTCCAGTCTATCCTTCATATCACAACCTGGTGTGAAACACATTAGGTGGCTCTTTCTGATGTGCTACTGTAAACAGAGCATTGCATCACTAAAGCAAGAAAACAAATAAAAAAATGTAATGGCTTCTTATTGACTACTAAGTAAATTAAAAATTGGTGCTAACATTCAAGCCCCCTCCCCCCAAATATAGGTACAATATTCCTTTTCAAACCTATCATATGTTATCTATCCATCTTCACATGCTCTATATTCCAGTTAAACTGATCTTTTATCCTCCATTCACTTAAATTCCTCTTTTCTACATGTCCGTGCTAATCCTTCCCCCTCAATTCTACAATGGACTTGTCTCCAACCCAGATCTAGCTAAGAAAGTCTTTACCTCCTTCCAAAAGCCTACTCAGGTACCATTACCTCCTGGTAGATGTAAGTGCTGAGCTGCTGTCAGTGATACGTGAAAGACTAGGAAAGTGAGCTGGCAAATGGGCTTGACTTTGATTCTTTAGAAAATTCTAGAACAGATCATTAAAGAAATGGTTTATAAATATCTATGAAAATAAGTAATTGCAAAGAGGCAGGATTTCATGCAGAATAGGACATATCTAAATATGATTACTAAATGTTAATTTATCAAGTGTATACTATAGATACAATTCTTTTAGAATTTAGCAAAGCATTGGCTATTGTCCTTCATGGTATTTTGGTGAGAAAGATGAACAGTTTGGACCTGATGTTAATAAAATTAGATATTTTTAGAACTACTTGGATTCCTAGATTCAAAATGTAGTTATTAACAGTTCAGTGTCAGCATGCTAGAGTACCTCAGTAGGGTGCTCCAGACATCTCTGGCTCTGTGATATTTAAACTTTGTTTTCAATGACTTGAAAAACCACAAATGATATGCTCACTAATTTTTAGATAACGTAAACATTGGATGGATGACAAACATTTTGAATAACAGGTACAGAATAAAAAGTTTCTTCGTAAGCTTGAATATTGAGATGAATCTAATAGAAAGAAATTCGATAAAGATAAATGGAAGTCTTAAACATGGGTTCAAAAATCAACTCCACAAGTAAAAGAGTGTGGGAATGTGCATGTTTAGACACCAATTTGTCAGAAAAGGACCTCGTTAGAGGTATGAGTATACTACAAATTCACTATAAGTTGGCTTTTTTGTTGCAACATTCCCCCCAAAAAAAAAAAATTAATATGATTATAGCCTTCATGAGAGTCTTCAGGTTTTTGAAAAGCTATTTTGCCAAAGTAAAATCAAGCTTGTTCTGTTTTGCAGATGGCAGAAACTACCAATGGGTGAAAATTACAGAGAAGCACATTTTAGTTCAATACAAGGAATACTTTCTAACAGTTAGAACTAATCCATAAATAGAATGGGCTGACTTGGAATATAGTGAATGCCACATCATTGTAAGTTTTTGTCCAGTGACTTAATAGTCATCTGTTAGAAATATTGTAAAAGGGACCATACAAAGTCTAAGGTCTTTTCTAACTCTACAATTCTGAAATTGTCCTTTTGTATCTTGTCATATTTATTTTATCTTTCAGAGATTTTTTTAATAAATCCCAAGTGATATTATAATATCTTACAGCTTTCTGAGGGTGAAATATTTGCTCTTCTTATTGCAAATTTCCAAGTATATATTTTTTAAATAATCTTAGTTCCTCCTAATTACAACAAAAAACAGAGGAACACTGAGTTGAAAGAAAATAAAATTTTAATTTATTATCCAACCTCTAATAAATCAATAGTGAGACATCTATAGCGATTTAAAACATTTAACTGCATCACAGAGAGTAATCTATTTTAATATTTCCTTTACAAGTGGAAGATTTTTATACCTCTTACAGATTTTAACTATGGAATCAGCAAATGAATGCATAACACAAATGAGTTGGGTGTTAATGTGGCTAATAAACATTTTTCTTCATTTATTTTTTAACCTTCCACTCCCTTTACCCCCTACAACACTGATTTATGAAGAGGATTGAACATAGTATTAATTTTTAAAGCAGCTTTGATGAACCAACATCAAAGTAAATGAGAAAGAAGTTAAAGCAGGGCAATAGCTCAGAAAACATGGTGCTTATTACATATTAATGTACAGTAGCTATTTCTGTTCACTTTATCGTAAAGAGTATTCATTCCCATTGGAATAGGTAAGGTTAATGTTCTCCCTTTGGCAAAAGTTTCTTCCACTAACATTCTCTTTTGCATCTCAAATAATTTTGATGGTGTGTTGACTTTTATTGTTTAGACTTAGAAATGTTACACTTACAAATAATTTGGATCAGAAGGGGAAAAATTAGAATGTTCATTGGCCTACATGCAGAGCTGCCTCTAGGCAAAGCTGTGAATTAGACTAAGTTTATCTTCTTTGTCCCCTGCTCTAGGCTCCCATTTCTGAGTCATGCTTTCTCTGGGGATACCACTTTCCTTCTACCCTAAGCCCCTAGTGCTCTCCTGCTTATTTCCTCTATCTCCTACTTCAACATGAAAGAATTTGAGAATCTAACTAAGTAGTAAATGGCTAAAAATGATGAATGATTTATTAATAATCAACCAAATTACCTGTCCTACAACCTATGGGTTTTTACGATGTGGGAGAGGGGAAATCTCCTTTGCTTAGCTTAAGTTAAATGAATGACATTTTAATTAGGGAATTCCAAACAACTAGGTGGAAAAGACTCTTTTAAAAAATTTTGCAATAAGACTTTATAATCCCATTATATCACATCAAGCACTTGGTTGTCTTTTCTTGACTTGCTTTCATGGATTAAAATTTCTGTTGTAGTTTATGCTGGATGAAAAAAAATTTATCTACCCAGAGAACCTGTCAGGCAAAATAAATGCCCTTTTTTTTTCTTTCTGAGGAGGCTTATGACTGAAGATGTTATAATGAAATTAGGTGTTATCATCTCCTAAGCATATGACCTAGAGTGCTGCACTAAGTGTTTGAGGTGTTTCTTCAAATGAGTAAAACTGAGACTGATGCAATGTGATTCATGTCCTTGATTTGACTTTCCCCCCCAAAATAAAATGATGCTCTTTGTTTAAAAACAAGAACTTAAATTGTTTAAATTAGATTTATAAGAGATGAGTTATGTAGAAATTCCACAAAGAATAAGATTTAAAGAAAATATAAGACCCACTATAATGGGGCACCTCGATAAGTAATTAACAGTTATCTAAATAAGGTTATAATCCCTTCAGTGAGTATATAGAAAAGGGATACCATAATAGGAATAAAAGGCACTCATTTTAGAAAAATCACTAGGTCCCTATGCGAGAATTTTCTATGTGGAGTAAGTTAGTAGGCCAGAAGAATGGTGCTATGATATAGCATTGTAGAGGGAAAAATATTGCATAATTTAGAGTAAGTTTAGTTTTATTAAGAAATTTAATATAATGCACTCATCATGAATATGTATTTTCCCTACTACAGAGTACTTATTTTATACATATTGACTAGAGTGTTCGGCTATATAAATTCATTGACAAAACAGTAATTTTACTTAGCTCTATTTTGCTTAAGGTATATTACCTGAAAATTATTTTGTGTTAAAGAACTGTGTCATAAATCTGTCCGTATCAAAAAAGGTTCTGTTTGTACCTCATTAGATAGCAAGGCTGTATAGATGATTCATTGTCCTTCACTGTTGTGGTCTTGCCAGAGTAGGCAATAAATATTATGTTAGTATACAAACATGGGGATTTTTTCGTGGAGCTTTATTCAGAATCAAGCATTGAGTAGACATAGGTCAAATTATTTGAACAGAAATACTTGGCAATGTGTGCCACAAAATGGAAGCTATCAGCCTAATACTTATGATCAAACTATTTCTTCTTCTGTGAAATGCAAACATCATGAAACAGGTGGTTCCAGAAGATCCATGGAAATTTTTTAATCTAATTATTTGACTTAATTCTTTTCAAACAGATGGTTTCCTTAGTCTTATTTTCTTACCCATGTGAGATAATAAAAAGAAATGGAAAAAATGAGAATGTTCCAAAATCTGCTAAATATTAAATTATTCTCCTGTTATTTAGGCCCACTGAAAAGCTACCCTGAATTTGAAATGGAGCCCAAGGGGGAAAAACAAACAAAACAAAACATGTACTATTCATATGTTGAATCAATACATCCAAATCATTTCCAGAATTTTACATTTTGATATCCTCAGTTGCAGTTTATGCTTGCAGAATATCATATATATATGTTTTTTTTCCCCCAGACAATCAGTGAAAGGAATAGCAAAGGTTAAAAGTTTTATAGATGAAGACTTTTTGGACATCATGTAGTCTACCTCTTTCATTACATCCAAGGAAAAGTATATTATACAAGGTCATCTAAATTATTAGTAACTGAGCAAAAGATTCAAAATGAAGTCTCCCAAGTATGAGTTCAACATTCTTTCCACTACTCAGTGTTGCTTCTGAAGCATCTGAAAGGAATTGTACATCTCACCTAAAATCAATAAACCCTAGATGGAATTAAGATTCTAGTTCTTTTTGACCTCAAGAAATCTTCTCGCTAAAAGACATGGATTTCTTTGTTGTTATTTAATTCATCTTCTGGTACCAAGAGGGTGGGGTGAGGAAGGGACCCTTTGGAGACTTCCCAAATTCTCCTCTAAACAACTAGAAAACAGCTTCCAAATTGATTTAGGACCAGGGATGCAGCTTAACAGTCCAGTAAGATAAGTCTTTCTCACTGGGGTATCCAAGAGCAAGTACAGCAGCCAGCTTCACAGTAGAGAACCTGCAGCAAGGCTCCAAGCTTGGAGCAATCCACCTATGAGGCCTCACTCTCCTACAAGTCAGCAGCCCCCTAGGCAGAAGAGCAGCCTGTGCTGCACAGCATGGCTCCACTCCAGTGACCTCATCTCCAACACTAGCCACCGGGAAAGCCTTGACCCCACTGCTGACCAGTAGCAAAACTCCACCCTTGAGCTGGCCAACAGCAAGATCCCACCCCTGGAGCAGACCGGGGGTAAGCCCCACACCCAAGGGAGGCCTACATGGAGGCCCCACCCCCAGAATAAACCAAAAGGAACCCTCCAGAGAAAGCAAGGAGGTAAACCTTGAAGCCCAGTAAAAACCAGTAGTAAAACCTAGAGTCCCTGAACACAAAGCTTGTAATAGCATAGGGCCAGAGCCCAACTGTCACATTTAAACATCATGTCACAAAAAAGGCAGAAAAAAATAAAAATAAGACAAAAGAAAGCAAAAAAAAACCTTGACTATAGAAAGTTACTATGGTGATAGAGAGGATCAAGGCATAAACTTAGAGAGGACAGTAGTGTCAAAATGGCTACATATGCAGCCTCAAAGAAAAATGTAATTTCTCCTTGGGCCCAAAAAGAATACCTGGAAGAGCTTTTAAAGGATTTTAAAAACCAAATTAAAGAAGTAGAAGAAATTTTAGGGAAAAAAAACAGTAATGCAAGAGCATCATGAAAAAAGAATCAGCAGTGTGGGAAAAGGTATTCAAAAATTTACCAAGGAAAATTTATCTCCCTAAAAACTAGAATTGGCCAAACAGAAAAGGAAATATAAAAGCTCACTGAAGAAACTAATTCTTTAAAAATTAGAATTGAACAAATTGAAACTAATGACTCTATGAAATATCAACATACAATAAAACAAACTCAAAAAAGTAAAAAAAAAAATTAAAAATGTGAAATTTCTCATTGGAAAAACTGACCTACAAATTAGATCCAGGAAAGATAAGATAAGAATTATTGGACTTCCTGAAAGCCAGATTAAAAAAAAAAAAGGCAGGACAACATCTTACAAGAAGTTATCAAAGAAAAATAGCCAGAGCAAAATAAAAATTGAAAGAATCCACCAATCACTCCATGACAGAGATCTCAACTTCAAAACTCCTAGGAACACCATAGCCAAATTCCAGAGCTCACAGATCAAGGAGAAAGTATTGCAAGGAGCCCAAAAGAAGCAATTCAAATATTGTGCAGCTACTATCAGGATTACACAGGATTTGGCAACTTCCACAATAAAGGACTAGATGGCCTGGAATATGATATGCCAGAAGGCAAAAGTGTTAGGATTGCAACCAAAAATCACTTACCCAGCAAAACTGAATATAATCCTTGGGGGTCAGGGGATATATTTTAAAAAAATAGAGGACTTTCAAATATTTCAAATTAAAAGACCAGAGCTAAATAAAACATTTGACCTCTAAGGCCCAAAGAAAACATTAAAAAAGGCAAAAAAAAAAAAAAAGCAAGAAAAAGACAATATAATGAATTCAATTAAATTGTTTATATTTCTACATGGCAAGAAAATATTTGTAACTCTTAACAACTTTATTAGTATCAATCAGAAGGAGTATATGTAGACAGAGAATGTGGATAAAAATTAACTTTGACAGGATTATATTCAAAAAAACAAAAATATGAGCATAAGAAAGAATATTGCTGGAAGAAGGAGGGTGGGATTTAATGGCGTAAATTATTTCACAAAAAGAGGCATCAAAGAGCTATCGTACTGGAGGAGAAGAGGTGGTGGTGGTAGCAGGCAAAGCTTAAACCTTACTCTAATCAAAATTGGCTCAAAGAGGGAATAACACATTCAGTTGGATATTGGAATCTATCTTACCCTATAAGAAAGTAAAATGGGGAAGGGATAATAGAAGAAGGAGGGGTAACTGATAAAAGGGGAGGTATAGTAGGAAAGGTGGTTATTGAAAGTAAAACACTTGTGAGGGGGCAAAGGGTGGGTGGTAAGAGATGGTGGGAATAAAGAAGAGAAAATAACATGGAGGGAAATACAGAGTTAGTTATCATAACTGTAAATGTGAATGGGATAAACTCATCCATAAAATGGAAGCAGATAGTAGAATGAATTAAAAACCAGAATCTTACCGTATGTCATTTACAAGAAACATATTTGAAGCAGTGAGATACACACCAGGTAAACGTAAAGGGCTAGAGAGCAGAATCCATTATGCTTCTGCTGAAACAAAGGAAACAGGGGTAGCAATCATGATCTCAGACAAAGTAAAAACAAAAATAGATTTAATTAAAAGTCATAAGTGATTAAAAGGGAAGCTATATCTTGCTAAAAGGTATCATAGACAATGAAGTCATATTAATACTCAACGCATATACATCAAATAGTATAGCATCTAAATTTTTGAGGGAGAAGCTCAATGATTTACAAGAGAAAAAATTTCCCTCTCAGAAATAGATAAATTGAACCCCCCCAAAAAAAACAACAAAGAAGTTAGGGAGGTGAATAAAATTCTGGGAAAGAGATATGACAGATCTTTGAAGAAAACTAAATGGGAATAGAAAGGAATGTGTCTTTTTCTCAATAGCATATGACACCTACACAAAAATTAACCGCATATTAGGACATAAACACCTCACAACCAAATGCAGAAAAATTAAAAAGTAAACTCATCCATTTTAGATCACAATGCAATAAAATTGCATTAAATAATGGACAGTGGAAAGAGAGATTCTAAATTAATTGTAAAGTTGAATGATCTAATCCAAAAAACAAGTGGGTCAAAGAACAACTCATAGAAACAATTGAAAATTTAATTAATGAAAATGACAGCAGTGAAACAACATACCAGAATTTGTGGGATGCAGCCAAAGTGGTGATTAGGGGAAAATTTATATCTTTAATTGCTTTCATCAGTAAAATAGAGGAAAAGGAGATCAATGAAGTGAGCTTGCAACTAAAAAAAAAAAATTAGAACAAATTAAAAGTCCCCAATTAAGCACCAAATTAGAAATCCTGAAATCAAAGGAGAGATTAATAAAAATTAAATGTAAAAAGCTACTGAACTAATAAATAAAACTAGAAGTTGATTTTATGAAACTGAAATAAAATAAATAAATCATTGTTTAATTTGATTACAAAAGGAAAGAAGAAAACCAAATTACTAGTATCAGAATTAAAGGGTTGAATTCACCATCACCAATGAAGAGGAAATCAAAGACAATTGTTAGGAGCTATTTTGCCCGATTATATGCCAATGAATTTGACGATCTAAATAAAATGGATGAATATCTGCAAAAATATAAATTACCCAGATTAACAGAAGAACAAATAAAATATTTAAATAACCCAGTCTTTGAAAAAAAAATTGAAAAAAACCATCAATGAACTTTCTAAGAAAAAATCCCCAATACTAGATGGATCCACAAGACAATTGTCTTACAATATTAAATTAAATTAAATTAAATACAATATTACAATATAATTTAATACAATGCAAATTTAAAGACAATCCCAAACCTATGTAAACCAGGTGTGAGGAACCTGTGGTCTCATGGCCACATGTGAATGGCCCTCCAGGTCCTTAAGTGGGTAGGCCAAGCCAACATAATAAAAATAACAATTCTTCCTAAAATAATCTATTTATTCTGTGCTATACCAACCAAACTACCAAAGAATTATTTTATAGAACTAGAAAACATAGTAACAAAATTCATCTGGAAGAACAAAAACTCAAGGATATCAAAGGAATCAATTTTTAAAGATGCAAAAAAAAAAAAAAATAAGGTGGTCTACCCATCCCAGATCTCAAACTGTGTTATTAAGTGCTAATTATCAACATAGTTTGATACAGGCTAAGAAATAAATTGGTGGATCAGTGGACAAAGAAATCAAAGCTACCTGTAGTTATACAAAAAGAAGTGCTCTTAGGATGTGCTGAAGGGGTTGTGAGTTTAAAAAACTTAAGAAGCTCTGCTCAGAATCACTATTGATCAGATAAATGCAAGTCAAAGCAACTCTGAGGTACCACCTCACTCGATCAGAGTGAACAAGAAAAAAAGTAAAATGTTGTATGTTGGAGGAGATGTGGGAAAACTAGGACATTAATACACTGTTGGTGGAATTGTGAACTGACCCAACCATTCTGGAGAGCATTTTGAAACTAAGCCCAAAGGACTATAGAATTGTGTGTACCCTTTGATTTAGCACTACCACTGCTAGGTCTATATCCCAAAGACACCCAAAAAAGGAAAAGGACCTATTTGTACAAAAAAATATTTATAGTCGCTCTTTTTGTGGTGGCTAATAATTGGAAATAAAAGGGATGCCAATCAATTTGGGGATGGCTAAAAAACCTGTGGCATATGATTGTAATGGAATATTACTTTGCTGTAAGAAATGATAAGCAGAATGATTTTAAAACACTGTAAAGACTTGCATGAACTGATACATTATGAAGTGAACAGAACCAGGAGAATACTGCACAGTAGCAGCAATATTGTTTGATGAAAATCTGTGAATGATTCAGCAATACATTGATCCACGACAATCCCAAAGGTCTCATGATACATACTATCCACCTCCAGAGAAAGAACTGACATGATATTCTTCACTTTTTCCTTTTATTGAAGTCTACTTGCACAAAATGACTAATATGGAAATGTTTTATATAATTTCATATGTATAACCTATATCTGATTGCTTGCTATCTTAGTGTGGGGAGAGGAGAGAGAGATGGATAGAATTTGGAGCTCAAAACGTTAAATAAAATATTAAAAAAAAAACTTCAAAACAAATTTTTAAGTCATATTCATTTTTTTAATTTACCCTTGCTCATCTCCTATCCAGAGAGCCTTCCTTAAAAGCAAATATTTAAAATGAAAGAGAAAAAAAGTTAGAAAAAACAACTAATACCTAACCATCTTGGAAAGCACAGACAATATCACGTATTCATCATCCATCATGGATGCAAAGACAGAAGTACATTTTGCTCAACTCTCATTGATGAATAAGTTCATATGGTTTATCAATTAGACCATTAGGCAGATATTAATATCTTCCAGATTCTGCCTTATGTTTAGGACAACTCTTGGGTTTGACTTGGGCATCCTATCCTAAGATATCATCTAGGAAATAATACCCTAATGACATTTTATGATCATTGCTTTTTCATTACTTATTAACTAATCCTGAGTTTAAGATATTTTGGTCCAATGAAATTTTAGCTCAGTCTTCAGTTATGGAGCTCCTAGCTTACTTGTACAGCAACAAAAATATATTGAATGTCTTTTGGCTAGAAGGCACTAAGCACTGACTGATACTTTTCCTCTTTTTTCAACGTCTGCCTGACATCTGTTGTTGGATTGTTTTTAATTTACTTAATTTTATTAATTTAATTTAACTGCTTAAGCCAATATTTCAGAGGTTAGAGCCGCTCCACAAGATACCTTCTGTTCTTTTTCAGGATGTGTAGTCAATTTCTAGATCATTTTTTAAAAAGAATCTATAATGTTTTTATTGATCACCTGCTGCTTTCTTATCCCTGGTATATTTCATAGAGAGTATAGTATATAAAATAAGCTTCATCCAATATTAAGAAGTAAGAACCAGAAAAATAGCTTTGACAGTCATTCATGTCATTTGAAGTCACAAGTACCGGTTGACTTTTTAAGGAAGAGAGTGCAAAGGAAGAAATGCAAAGAAGTTGATAGCTCTTTGTAGATAAC
Source organism: Notamacropus eugenii (assembly GCF_028372415.1). Taxonomy (NCBI): domain Eukaryota; kingdom Metazoa; phylum Chordata; class Mammalia; order Diprotodontia; family Macropodidae; genus Notamacropus; species Notamacropus eugenii. The sequence continues at coordinate 403,043,616 of NC_092876.1, forward strand.
TTCATAGATGGCTCTTCAGGGGATAGCTAGGTGGTACAGTAAAGTATTGGTTTTGGAGTCAGAAAGACTCTTCTTTATGAGTTCAAATCCAGCCTCCAATGCTAGCTGTGTAACCCTGGGCAAGATACTTAATTTTGTTTGCTCAGTTTCCTCATCTGTAAAATAAACTGAAGAAGGAAATAGTCAAGACTTCCCATATCTTTGCCAAGAAAACCCCCAGTGGAGTCACAACTGTATGACAACAAAGATAGCTCCTTAAGGCTTGAGAAGTGCTTTTCAAATATCTCATTTTACTCTCACAATAACCCTGTGAGCAAGGTGTTCCCATTGTACAGATGAGGAAAGTCAGGTAAACAGAGATTTTGTGACTAAGGATCACACTGCTAAGCTATTACATGCCCAGGGCTCTGTCCACTGAACCACCTAGCAGCTTAGGATAAAAATGATCATTTTTGCTGTTTTGCACATGGTTGGCCCCCCAAAAAATAATTTCATAGCCACTTTCAAATGCTGGTTTTTTAAGAGATCTTGAATTCCCCATCTCTTCATGGGGCAAATATATCTCTATTTCCAACTTCTGAGCCCAGTGCAGTTTTAAAAGCTGTTTTTTTGACATTACGAAATGTTCCAAAAGGAAATCACTCAAATATTAACTGCAATAAGAAGTAGGAATTGTTGATTAGCATTATGTTAGAAAACCTAGTTCTACTTATAAAGATTATGGGAAAAGTGATGGTTACAATTTGATTTATTTTTACTTGAAATTTTTGGTTGCAGAGTAATAGTTGAAGTATATTGGTTAATGGTGTTTTCTCGCTGTGACTTCCCTATATTAATGAAATAATACCCCAAACAAAGAACAATTTGAAAAAATACCTAACCCCTAACATCTAGTATTCATTGAAAGGACTTTATCATTTTAAAGCTCAGAAAAATTATCTGTTCTTTTTTATTTTTCTCTCTTTTATTTCATTCTGTCTCTTTTTTCCTCCACTAATCACAAACATCATATCTTCCTTCTGTTCATTTTCTTCTGATACACAACACCCCTCCCACCCACTCTCAACTTCAGTATCATTTGGCAATGGGAAGTAGAAACCAATTCCAACATTAAACTAAATTAGATCAGTTGGAAGGTAGCAGTAAGAAAAGCTGGCTTACAAAGTCCAAAAACGTATTTAAAAATCCTTAGAAAATTCAGAGAAAGGTGAAGGAAAGCTTTAATCCTAAGTAGAATGACATATAACCATAAATAATCTTTCCTATCAAATATATAGTTGTCATCCTGATATCACAAAATGAAACTTTGCTTATAACTGCAGTAGAAAGGCTTTTTGTCGATACATATCAAAGCAAAGTAGTCAATTCCTTGGTAGAGGCAGGGAAGGAGGAACTTTTCCCTCAGGAAAAAAAAAATACATAACTGTTCTTGAAATTAACTGTGAATAAATAGAGTTAGTCATTTATAGGAGCTCAATAATATTAAAACATTAACCACACTGTCTCTTAGGAATATAACACTTGCCTATGCCCTATTGTAGTTTTAAAAAAAAGCACTGAATAGCTATTTCTTAAAATTCTCATTTAAAATTTTTTAATAGTTCAGAATAAATTAAAAATATGTCAGCCTTAAAACTGATGAAATGCTGTGAAATCATACTGAGATTCCAGCAGTAACATCAACCCAGAATCATCAAATAATAAATTTCTAGTTCTCTAACACTATTCATCCAGAAAGTACCTACAGCATTTTCTAGACCATGTACATACACTCTACTAAAAATTCTCTAGGTTTCCTGACAAATGTTTGAGGCACTCTAAAAGAATCTAAGACAACCTCACTGAGCTTCTTTTTTCAAAGACTTGCATTTCACCTCATAATTCTTAAGTCATTGTTCTTCACTCCTCTTTATTTTGTCTTCTTGCCTTTTTCAGATATAGTAAATAGCTGGCTACCGAGGCTTACTGAATGGAACTTTCCCATAGACCTTTTGAAAGTGAATTTAGATTTCATTATGTATTTATAAGCTATTTGGACATCAGGAGGGTTTGTTTTTCTTGTAAACCACTTAGGGCTAAAAAGAAAATGCATTTCTTCATCATTTTTTCTGACTTTATGAAATTTAGCAAAGAATATTAAAGACATTAGCAAAAATATTCAAATTTCTATTTTCTCATTGTACTAGGATATTCTTGGGACATATGTTCTTGCTTTTCCTTCCCTGCTTATAGTTAGGAAATTTTGCATTCTGTTTTCTTTTTATTCTCTTTCTTCCTTCCCTTCCCCCTATCTTTAATCGTTTCCTATCTTGGAATATTACCTGGACTTCACCTTGGTAAACTCTGTAAAACAATTAGCAAAAGGAAAATTCTTAAAGATTTAGAATAACAAAGACTATGAAAGTGAAAGATGCACAGACATAAGGTGTATGGAATGGAAGAAATGCATGGTCTTTAGGTATTTTTTTTTCAGTTTTTGTGAATAAATTATTTTATCTTTATTTATAGAAACTTTAGGTCCCCTTTTTTCAGATTTCAGTAACCATATTTTTAATTCTTAAATTTTCTTTCATACATTGAGTTATCTATGCCCCAACATCAGTTGTCCTCCTCTTCAAAAAAGAATGTAGAACCTATAAAGAGAGATGTGGGGACACCTCCACTCACTATTTTGCAGAGATGGAAGTTCTCTGTGTTTGTGATAGTGAATAAATTTTATTTTTATGGATTGATTGCTTTTTGATGATGTTTCTCTTTTTTTATTATTAAATCTTCTTTGTTATATAGGAAGACTTTCCAGAGGGTACAAGGGTATTACAGGAAATTTAGGTAATGTAAAGAAATATATCAATAAAAATTATTAAAAAGTGAAATATAGAAAGTTACCTCCTTGAGGGAAGGAGCTATTTTTACTTTTTGCTTAATATTATGTAATTTTTAAGAAGACTGAAACCTTGCAGGGTTTTATGAACAAGAACCACAAAGTTCATTCATATAGACTGTTTTCTAGGTGGTTGTTTTTAAGCTGATATAATATATTTCATCTCAGCAGATGTAGCCTTACTTTTTGGATCCTGTAGGATATGAAGTTTTAAATAGTCTCTTGATTGCAATAAATAATTTTGGCAAGAGATTTTTCTCATGGTTTTTTCCCCACAAAGTATCTGAAATACCATTCCTTACAAAATATGTCATCCAAAAGTCTCAGCATACCAGTATATTCTGAGAACCCACTTCATTCCAACCATTGCAGTAGGTATTGTGAAGAAAAAAAATCAAGTAGAAGGCATGATTTTAGCATTACAAGCACACAACATTCTTGAAATAGTCTCCTGGTGTCTTTGGAAACAAGTATAAGAAACATGTTCAACCCACCCCCACCTTTTTTTGCACCAGACCTGTGATATTATTTCTATGGGAAACTCTCATTAATGCAGATTGGTAAATTATCTACAATTGATCTTGGAGAGCTAACAGATTAGAGGACTTGGCCAGGTGCACATAATCAGCATATGTCAGAGTTGAGCCTTGCCACCCTTCAGTCCTGATTCCAAGGTTTACCTTCAGGTCCTACTGATGGCTCTGGAAATCCCCTGAACTCTCCTTGAACTTACCCAAATGGCCAAATCTCTGTAGTTGGCCTGAGGTATCTATTCATTCTAGTAATTCTCTCAACTGGCCTTTCATTGAAGTCCTATGCCCAATCTCTGTCTTCAGCCCTCCCTTCTTTGTTACCTCCCTACTCTCTACCCTTGATCCTACGTAGACCTCATTCTCCCTTGACTATGTGATGCAGGTCCATGGCATTTTTGGCCCTTCTCTGTTACCTCACAGTCACCCCAGCCCATTGACCATTCCCATCAAGATTCTCTCTAGACCCCTCTTCCTCAGGCTACTTGGTCACTCCTAGATCCCTCCCATAGTCTTCTGTATGAAAGATCCATCCTACCTCCATGAAAATGCTCAGATTCCTTAAAAGTCTAGCCAGTGTTGAGATCCTTAAGAGTATAGCCAATACGGCAAAATTTTGGAATCTCACTGATCTTGGACAGTGTTTAATAAAGCTTGTTTTTCTTTGTCTGAAAGAAGGCTTGGGTTGAATTCATTTAGGCAGGACCTGGATGTCACTATTTCAGGGTTCCACCACCCCTAAATCAACACTATGTCTATCTTCTTTCCCTATATACACATTTATCTTCTCAAAAGCATGACCTCTTCCACCCTAGAAAACTCAAAATCATATTTTTATAGGATTTAAAAGTTAATTTATAGTTGATATCTGGTAGTTTTATTTAATACTATTCTTTGTTGTTTCAAAAATAAATGTTCAAAGTTCTGTTTGTAAATTTATTTTTTCCAACCACTCTATGAGGTGGGTTAATATGGTTTGTACAGTCATTTTTGTCATATCTGACTTTTTGTGTCCCCATTTGGGGCTTTCTTGGCAAAGATACTGGAGTGAGTCACCATTTTTTTCTCCAACTCATTTTACAGATGAGGAAACTGAGACAAACAAGATTAAGTGACACAGCTAATAAGTGTCTGAGGGCATGTCTTCTTTACTCCAGGCCTGGTGTTCTATCCACTCCTCCATCTAGCTGCCAATGATTGCTGCACCTTTATTATTGGAAAAAAAAATTCGTAAATTAAACTTTTAAGATAAAAAGAAAAAACCATAAACTCTGCTCTATCAATTTGCACCTGAGTGATGTTGTATTATATGAGAAGTTTTCCTAATTAGTTTTGTGATGGATTAGCATAGATAAAATTAAATGGTTAGCATTTAGCTGTCAGTTGACAACTTAAGTCATATCCATGTCTTTGTAGGAGTTCTCTCACTCAGAATGCGTGATGAATAAAGCTATTGCATGGTCTTTTCAGAAAAATATTTGAATTATGAACTTTATTCTTTCTTTTTAATGGTAAAAGAAATGGTGTATAAGCTGAACTGCCAAGTATTCGAACTATGCTTCAGAGAGCGCAACTCCAATGGGCTGGCCATGATGTTCAAATGCAAAATGTACGCTTGCCAAAAAGACTATTTTATGGAGAACTTGCATGGGGCAGGCCATGACATGGTGGCCAGAAGAAACGATACAAGGACACTCTCAAGGTCTCCTTCAAGAACTTTGGATTTGACTGTGCAACATGGGAGACACTGGCACAGGACTACTCAGCATGGCATGCCCACGTAAGAAAAAGTGCTGTGTTTTTTGAGCAAAACCGAATTGAGACAGCACAAAGTAAATGCAGGATGCGCAAATTTGGAATATCCACCCCAAATATTCATATGGAGTATCTGTGCCCAACCTGTGGTAGAGCATTCCTAGCTCCTATTGGTCTGATCAGCCACAGTCAGACACACTGAAATTTCACTTTACAGCAGTGATGTCATTTTAGTCTTCTTCAAAGATGAAGGATAATGACTAACCACTTCATATGCATGTCTCTGTAGGAGTCCTCTCACTCAGAATGCATAATGAATAAAGCCATTGCATGGTCTTTTTAGAAAAATATTTGAATTATGAACTTTATTCTTTCTTTTTAATGGTAAAACAAATGGTGTATAAGCATGTGAACAAAAATTAAAAGACATTCCATTGAGAACATAGTCCACAAATGATAGATGACTGAGGCCAAAGGAATGGAATGATGGAGGACTGGGAAATTCTTTAAAAGATTTTTGCTAAAACAATAATTAGCATTTATCTAGCACTTTAAAATTTATAAAGCTCTTTAGGGTTAACATCTATTTTTATCTCACAACAACTCGTCTCTTAAGTGAGATTGCCCCATTTAAAAGATGAGTAAACTGAGACAGACCAAGATTAAGTTCCCAGGATCATACATCTAATAACTATCTGAGACCCTATTTGAACTTTCTCACTCCATATCTAGCCTTCTCTCCACTACACCACTAGGCTGCCACTATAAAGATATGATATATTATGGAATATTGTTTTAACAATGATGCCTCAATACATATGAAAATAATTTTTAAAAAGAATTTATGGAGTTTGGAAAGTATATATATATATATATATATATATATATATATATATATATATATATATATATATATATATATATATATATATATACATATGTATGTGTGTATATATATACATATATATACACACATATATATGTATATATATATGGGTTTGTATTTATTCACATTCTTTTGATTCCTTTTAGTTGACATGTAACCTAGTTTAATGGGCTCTTTCCCAGAAACTCTTTTTTCCTGCATTACTTTTGCTATTTTATAAGGTTATATTGCTTACAATCTCCCACTGTCTTCCCCTATAAGATGGTAAACATGATTTTGTAACTCATTTTTTCTCACAATGTCTTATATGTGACTCTTTGGTAGTGACATTGTATTTACTACTTGAAGTGCTTCTTATACTTCCTGGGTCTCCTCACTGTGACTTTTGCTTTACATTGAAATTTCCTAGGAATTAGTGAGAGAAATTATTATATTCTATTATAATCAATTATTAAATTAGTATTGATTTTTTTCCTCCTTATTTCCTCATTTAGGAACTAATCCTTATATGTCAATCAGTGGAATTTCAGCCCTCCTCCTTTTCCTCCCCCTCATTAATTGTAAACCAATCACAGTTAATCTCTACAGGGTACTCAATTTTCCAATGATATTTAAGTGTTCCATGATCTCCATGATTTTCTCTTTGGCTGTCTAGAAAGATTACTAACCATCATTTATTGATTTTTTGGTGGTCTAATGAATAAAATCATTAATTACCCAGAAATTCTGTTTTTGGGGGCTTTTCATTTATCTCAGTGGTACTAATCTGTATTGATTTCTAGCCTTTTACCTATTTATTATATTTCAGCTTGTTTGCCTCAATTTCATGCCACAGCTGCCTCTTATCATTATTCCATCTTTTTTTGTTATGATTTTTATATGTATTTTAACTTGCTAATGATCTGATAATACACAGACAACTCATTTGGAAATGAATAACAGTAACCAGTTGTTTGCTGCCTGTTAAAATGTGATCAATTGTACTTTTTAAAAAAATGCTTATGTGATCAACTTATCTAGCACCTCACATTCTCTTCTTGAAAAAAGCATGATACATAGGCAAGAAACCAACATGGATAGCTTACAAGTCTTATAAGTATTATTAGAGAGCCATATATAACAACATTTTTGTCAATAATTTCGTAACCAGGTATTTATGTATAATTCAAGCATGTGCCGACGTAATTTGGAGAGTCTTATCACATTTTTCATAGAATTTCTCCACTTCTTCCTCATTGATGGATGTTGACCTATAAATTGCAATTATTAATCAATGTGAGGAAATTGTGTCCCATGAAACCTATTCCACCAACTTTTTGTTTGCCTCTCCAAGGAGAATCTATGAGATCCTTCCAACAGCCTAAATCCTTTTGTCCTTTAGTTTAAGTTATGATGAAAATATCAAGAATGATAGATTTTAGTGCCTTCAGTATCTATGTCCACATATTGATCACTAAACAACGTTCTCATATGTAGTGTACCAAGAGTTGTTAGTGTTTATAGACGATTTTTAAAAACTGTGTGATTCTCAATACCTTCTGCCCACCACCCTTTCCCACCACTCTGCCACCATTACTGCAGAAGAGGGTCATATAGTCCTGAGGGCCACTTTGCTTTTTTTCTTTGTTTGAAGGTTTGCCATAGTCAAAGGATTCCTCTTCAAGGAACTAGCCTCCTTTTGGCAAGCTTCGTTGTATTTAGCTAGTCTGGTCATCAAAAAGCAGACATGATTTCTAATGAGGACAGTACTTGGAGCCTTTCCAACATAATAGATCCTATGATGTCATATGTTCCTAAACTTGGAGTATCACAGTGAAGGCTAAGGGCAGGAATATGGAGAGAAGCAAATAATAACAATAACAATATATTTTAGATGTTTGAAGAATGAAAAATGGAAGGAAGGGAGGAAGGAAGAAAAGGAGGGAAGGAGTGAAAAAGGAAGGGAGGATAAATACAAATATTTATTCCAATATTATTTTTTAATTAATTTGCTTTTAGTTTTCAAGATTCAGTTCCACAAGATTTTGAGTTCCAAATTTTCTCCCCATCTCTCCCCTCTGGCCACCCCAAAACAATGTGCATTCTGATTACCCCTTCCCCCAATCTGCCCACCCTTCTATCACACCCCTCCCTTCCCTTATCCCCATTTCCTCCATTTTCTTGTAGAGCAAGATAGATTTCTATACCACATTACCTGTATATCTTATTTCCCAGTTGCTAGATTTCATTTTGTTTCTTCCTTCCTTCCTTCCTTCCTTCCTTCCTTCCTTCCTTCCTTCCTTCCTTCCTTCCTTCCTTCCTTCCTTCCTTCCTTCCTTCCTTCCTTCCTTCCTTTCTTCCTTCCTTCCTTCCTTTCTTCCTTCCTTCCTTCCTTCCTTCTTTTTTCTTTCTTTCTCCTTCCTTCCTTTCTTTATCTCCCTCTCTCTCTTTTTTCCTTTCTTTCTTTTCTTTCCTAAAATCTTAGATACAGTGCACTCTGAAGTCCATAGATTGAACCACAATGGGACCCTGCCCAAGCTCCTCTCAGTGGCTGTTTTTGAACCCTTCTGGCTTAAAGTGAATGTCAGCACTAGGTTTCTGGTTGAAACAACAACCCTCAGGCTCCTGCCCCTCCCAGAGTGATTCTTTCATTAATTCATTCATTTAATTTTCCACTTAAAGGGGCCATCCCCTGACTACTTTTTACAGAGGCATATTCACTGAATGGGCATTACCTCACTTTAAATGAGTACCTGAAAGTTCTTAGCCTAAAAGGCCAAGGTTTCCCATTGCATCCTGGGTCATCTCTAGTCATCCTGATGAATATCTGGTCACTGGATCCAGATGGCTCAGGAGGAGAACGTGAAGTTGGTGACCTTTCACAGCCCTCCCTCACTCAAAATAAGGTCAAGTGCAAGTCATGTCATCATTTCTCTGATGTCATGGTCCTCTTAGAAAACAAAGTATAAACAGAACAACTCATATTTCCCAGTAGCATGTAAAAACAATTTTTAACATTCAGTTCTAAAACTTTGAGTTCCAACTGCTGTCCCTTCTTTCCTCCCCACCCATCCCCACTGAGAAGACAATTAATTCAATATAGGCTATACATGTATAGTTATGCAAAAGACTACCATAAAAGTCATATTGTGAAAGACTAACTATATTTCCCTCCATTCTATCCTGCCCCTCATTTATTCTGTTCTTTCTTTTGTCCTTATCCCTCCTCAAAAGTGTTTACTTCTAATTACCCCATTCTCCCATTTGCCCTCACTTCTATCATCCCCCACACCCCATTTATCCCCTTCTCCCCTACTTTTTTTGTAGTGTAAGATAGATTTTTGTAGCAGATTGAGTGTGCAAGTTATTCTTTCCTTAAACCAAATGTGATTAGAGTAAGTTACACTTTTCTCCTCTCACCTCCTCCCTCTTCCCCTCCATTGAAAAGGCTTTTTCTTGCCTTTTATTTTGTGAGAGATAATTTGCTCCATTCTATTTTCCCTTTCTCCTCCCAATATATTCCTCTCTCATCCCTTAATTTTATTTTTTGAGATATCACCCCTTCCTATTCAATTCACCCTGCACCCTCTATCAATATGTATATAATCTGTCCAACTATCCTAATACTGAGAGAAGTCTTGAATTACAAATATTATCTTTCCATGTAGGAATGTAAATAGTTCAACTTTATTGAGTCCCTTGTGATTTCTCTTTTCCTTTTGCCTTTTCATTCTTCTTTTGATTCTTGTGTATGAAAATCAAATTTTCTTTTCAGCTCTAGTCCTTTTATCAAGTATGCTTGAAAGTCCTCTACTTCATTGAATGACCATTTCTCCCTCTGAAGTATTATACTCAGTTTTGCTGGGTAGGTGATTCTTGGTTTTAATCCTAGCTCCTTTGACTTCTGGAATATCATATTCCAAGCCCTGTGATCCCTTAATGTAGAAGTTGTTAGATCTTGTATTATCCTGATTGTATTTCCATAATACTTGAATTCTTTCTTTCTGACTGCTTGCAATATTTTCTCCTTGACCTGGGAGCTCTAGAATTTGGCTACAATATTCCTAGGAATTTTCCTTTTGTGATCCCTTTCAGGAGGCTATCAGTGGATTGTTTCAATATTTACTTTATCTTCAGGTTCTAGAATATCAAGGTAGTTTTCCTTAATAATTTCTTGAAAGATGATACTTAGCCTCTTTTTTTGATCATGACTTTCAGGTAGTCCCATAATTTTTAAATTGTCTCTCCTGGATCTATTTTACAGGTCAGTTGTAGTACCAATGAGAAACTTCACTATTTTTTCATTGCTTTCATTTTGTTTTATACTTTCTTGATTTTTCATAAAGTCATTAGTTTTCTTCTGCTCCATTCTAATCTTTAAGGAATTATTTTCTTCAGTGAACTTTTGGATCACCTTTTCCATCTGATCAGTTCTGCTTTTTAGTGTATTCTTCTCCTCATTGACTTTTGGGATCTCTTTTGTCATTTGGGTTAGTCTATTTTTTAAAGTGTTATTTTCTTCAACATTTGTTTTAGGTCTCCTTTAGCATTTTTTCATGATTTTCTTGCATCACTCTCATTTCTCTTCCCACTTTTTACTCTACTTCTCTTACTTGATTTTCAAAATCCTTTTTGAGCTCTTCCATGGCCTGAGACCAATTCACATTTTTCTTTGAGGCTTTGAATGGAGAAGCTTTGACTTTGTTGTCTACCGTTTGCATGTTTTGATCTTCCTTGTCACCAAAGTAAGATTCTATAGTCTGATTCTTTTTCTGGTTTTTGCTCATTCCCCCAGTTATTTACTTGACTTTTGAGCTCTTTGTCAAGGTAGTTCCTTGCTTCCAGTGGGAGTGGGGAATTTACTGTCAGCTGCTCCATTCCCCTATACTCCATTGGATTAGAGCTTCAGAACAGTAGCTTCAGCTGCCCCTGCTGCAGGTTCCTCTGCTCCCTTCCCTCTTTGCCACTGGGGGCTCAGGTTAGACCACTGTCTTCTCTCATATAGGTCCCACAGGATTTTTTCCACTGACCTTCTAATTTTGGGGTGGTGAAGCCTGAAAACTGCCACAGGTACCTGAGGTTTAGTACCCCCCCCCAGTCCTACTCGGGTCCTGTCTGTGCTGGCATGACTGTCTGTTTCCAGTTGGTGCAACAGACACTTCCCTGTGACCTTTCAGGCTGTCTTGGCCTGGAGATGTGCTTCACTCTGTTATTCTGTGGGTTCTACAGCTCCAGAATTTGTTAGAGTAATTTTTTGCAGGTATTTGGCTGGGGGTCAGGGAAGTACTCTAGAAAGTCCATGCTATTACTCCTTCATTTTCTTCAGTAATATCCTAATGCAGTTTATTTTCAAGTCCTTGTCCACACCCTGGGAAGTCCTGTCAAGGATGGGGAATCTGGCCACAAGTGGCCCTCTAGGTCCTTAAGTACAACCCTTTGACTGAATTCAAACTTCACAGGACAAATCTCTCTCTCTCTCTCTCTCTTTTTTAATTAATTAATTATTTTAATGTTCTACAATCACTACCAAAAAACTTAGATTTTTACCCCCTCACCTACCTCCCACCCCCCCCCTCCCCTAGATACCATACAATTCTATATAGGATCTACATATACTTTCCTATTGAATACATTTCACTATAGTCATGCTATGTAGACGAACTAAAATAAATGGAAGAAATCATATAACAAATCAAAACATAATACACACACATATATAAACATGATCTGCTACATTCTGCAGATGAATTTCATATTTCTTTCTCTGAGGGTGGAAGGCATTTTGTCTTAAAAAACCATTGGGAATTATTATTTTTTTAAAGTTCTTGCATTATTATGAAGTTTCAAGTCCACCAGAAAAAACTCTCACATACTGTGGTTGTTGCTGTGCACAAAGTTCTCCTGGTTCTGCTCCTTTCTCTCAGCATCAGATCATATAAGTCCTTACAGGCCTCTCTGAAGTCTTCTTGTTCATCATTTCTTATGGCACAATAGTACTCCATTACATTCATATACCACAACTTATTCAGCCATTCCCCAACTGATGGGCATCTTCTTGATTTCCAGTTTTTGACAACTACAAAGAATGCTACTATAGTTTTGTACATGTGGGACCCTTTCCCATTTTTATGATCTCTTGGGGATACTATTCTAGTAGCGATATTGCTGGGTCAAAGGGTATGCACATTTTTGTAGCCCTTTGGGCATAGTTCTAAACTGCTCTCCAGAATGGTTGGATGAGGTCACAGCTCCACCAACAATGAATTAGTGTTCCAACTCTCCCACATCTTCTCCAACATTTATCATTTTCCTGTTCTGTCATGTTTGTCAATCTTATAGGTGTGGTGTGGTATCTCAGAGTTGTTTTGATTTGCATCTCTCTAATCAAAAGTGATTTAGAGCATTTTTTCATATGATTATAGATATTTTAAATTTCTTCCTCTGAAAATTGCCTATTCATATCCTTTGACCATTTATCAATTGGAAAATGACTTGTATTGCTTTACATTTGACTGAGTTCTCTATATATTCCAGAATTGAGGCCTTTATCCCCGAGATTAGCTTTAAAAGTTCTTTCCCAATTTACTACATCCCTCTGAATTTTAGTTGCATTGGGTTTGGTTGTGCAAAAACTTTTCAGTTTAAGGTAATCAACGTTATCCATCTTGCATTTCATAATTCTTTCTGTCTCTTCTTTAGTCAAAAATTCTTCCCTTCTCCATAAATCTGATAAATACACTATTCCTTGCTCCTCCAGTTTGTCCATGGTATCAGTCTTTATACCTAGATGACAAATCTCTTTACTAAAAGGATTTTTTTCTGTAGAACTTGGACTCATTCAAAAGGCTGCAAGTTCCCACCCCTGAAAGAAACCGATCAACGTTTACCAGGGCCAGGTGACTGCAGTAGACAGACCTTAGAATCCAAATTCAGGGTCCTTTTCCGCTTAGCTTCTGATAAATGCAGATGCTCTATCTATAGTATCCTGGTGCCATGGAAGGCACCTTGGATTTGTATTCAGAAGACCTACTTTCAAATTCTAACTATGCCATTTACTACTTGGATAGGTGACTCCCAAATTATATCACCCCTTTGGACTTCCATTTTCTCATCTGTTAGATAAGGGGTCTTAGATGACTTTTAAAGTCCATTCACACTAGAAATTTGAGTTTCTATGCTACTTTGATTCTGAGCTTCCTTTCATGGTGTGTGTGTGTGTGTGTGTGTGTGTGTGTGTGAAATTATTGCATTAATCCTTTCTTTCCCTTGTTGCCTAAAGGAGAGTCAGGCTCTAGAAGGCATCTTTGGTAATGTTGACAAAGTGTACACCATAGCTCTTGAGTTACTTTTTATTAGTAACTTTTGAACTTAAAGGGAGAAAACAACTTAAACTTCTTAACCTTCTTAATAAATGCACTAAATTATAGATGAGAACCTGAGAGAATGAGTACACTTCAATAAGCATCTGACTTTGTTGTAATAAATGTTTTTATCCATGAAAATAGTTGAGCTTCGTGTTGTTGGTGAAAGGAATCTACATTACCTTTATTAATTTACTTTATAGAAAGTGTAGTAGGAAAACTAATCAATCCTCAGTTTCAATTGGCCAAAGGGTAGAAACAAAATATTCAGTTTGTGCCATAAGTAACATGGTACTTGAGTATAATGGAGGAGTGATACTTTCAGTCTAATAATTCATTTTTCCCCAAATCCTAAAAATAGCATCATCTTCAAATAGATTATTGAGCAATATCATAGATGCCATTTTTTCCTATTCTATTGGACATATGTATGTGTTCTTGCTCCTAGACAGTGGCTCTAAGATTAATAGTATAGTTGTGGGTTTATTTGTTTGTTTTATGTATATGTTTCAGTTATTGTGTGAAATTAACAGATTAAGATCTCAGAATTTCAACTCTGCATGTTCTGCAATAGAGCAAAAGTCATGTGCTGCCAAATACATTTTTCATTCTTTTTTTTTTACAGGCAATTTTGTGATATGATTTGTAACTTTTCCACATTTATTATTTTTCTTTTTTACGGTTCTTTCAACCGCCTCATAAGGTAAACAGGCCTAGCATTATAATCTCAATTTTACAGATGAAGTTCACAGGGAAGTAACTTCAATGAGTTTATGTAGCTAACACATATTAGAACTTGGATCTAATTATTTGTCTCTTGACTCTGAGTTGTGTGTGTGTGTGTATCTTTTCCATTTTATCTCATACTTGTTTTCCAAGAAATTGAATAATTACGTTGTATTCACTGATATTTCCAACTGTGTCCAATTCATTTGTTATGGTATGGATAAAGGACTTGTGTATTATTGGGGTTTATTATACTAGGAAGACATTTGACATCTGTTTTGGAAGGATTCTCACCTCTCCTGTAACCTCATATTCTAATTTATATTCTTTCTTCAAACCTCTCCAGATACCTCTTCTACTTCTGTTCTATTCATCAAGGATTTTGCCTCCTGCTCTGATAATAAAATAAGTATCCATCCATTATATGCTTCCTGTTTTTCCAAATTGAACACCTCAAAATTCCTCTACATCACAGGTGTCAAACACACAGCTGAGAGGCTACATGAGAGCCCCAGAAGTCCCAAGTACCCCCAATCCAGATTAAAAATGTAACAGAAATATTAAAAAAAATTAATAACATCACAGTAAAATTATTCCTCCCCTAAACCTCCCAGTTTCCAGTGAAAATACTTTTAGTGACCGAGCTTTTCATAACCTGAGTCAATTTTGATTCTTCCCTCTTGCTCAAAACCCCCCAAATTGAATCAGTTGCCAAAGCTTGTGAAATTTATCTCCATAACCTTTCACATTCATCACCTCTTCTCCATTCACACTACAATCACCTTCTTTTTAGTCCCCTCATCACTTCTTACCTAGACTATTGCAATATTCTGTCAGTTGCTCTCCTTGCTTCTAGCATTCCCCTTCTCCAAACCATCCTTCAAATGACTCCTAAAATAATACTCTATTTTGAATGTATTTTTCCCTTGCTCATGAATCTTTATTGGCTCCCCATTGCCTGTAGGATAAAATAAAAATTGCTCAGTCTGTCATTTAAAATTCTGCCTAACCTGACCCCAGTCTAATTTTTTAGAGCTGCTTCATATGATGCCCCTTTAAGCATGCAGTGTTCCAGTCAAAATGACCTTGCAGATGACTACACTTGACATTCCATCTTCTATTACAATGTCTGTCTCCCAAACCCGGAATATGCTCTCTCCTTTCACTTAAGCCTCATAGAATCCTTCATTTACCTCAAGACAACTCAGATGCTCCATCCCAAGAAAATTTTTCCTTATCTCTCAAGTTGTTTTGCTTATATTTATTTATCTCTTCTACATGTTAAATTACTTTATTTCTTATTTATTTCCATTCTTCCTTTGGACACACACTATCTGGGCGAGTTACTTGTATTCTCACTGCACCCATCAATACTATAAATCTTTTTGATCCTCCTTAATTCTAATGCCTTGTCTCAATTGACTATTTCCAATTTGTCCTATATATAGGTTGTATGTGGATGTCTGCATGTTGTCCCACTCATTAGACTGAGTTTCTCAAAACAATTACTGTCTTTTGTCTTTCTTTGTATCCCAGAACTTAACATAGTGCCTGGCACATAGTAGGAGTTTAATAAATGTCTTTTTACATAGCTACTTGAAAAGCAGGTGCAAACCTCCATCAGAGGGGAAAGGTTTTGTTATTGTTTTTGTTTTTAGTTGGGAGTTCCCCATGCTAAGAAAAGTATACAGCTAGGAAAAAGTAAATATATAAGTGAATGAACAAACAAATGGGCTTAGCCCCTATCACTGTGTCTTATACAAAATAAATGTTTGTTGAATGTTGAATTATTTTAATACCATTCTAACTCCTCCAAATTTCAAGCCCCACTAAACAATAAGTGCCTTAAAAACAAGAATCGTTTCGTTCTTCACAATACCTGACCCATAGTAAATACTGAGTCACTAGTATTGAATTGAATTAGAATTTCAATCAACCTGAAGAAGGAAGATGTTTTCATGACTACTGCTGATGAAATTCACCAAACTTGAAAAGTAACATGGTTAATTGCTTCATCTCAATGACAGTTGCTTTCCTTCTTCAACAGTGGAAGAGATGCCATGGAAATATTGCTGCATGCAGCTATTACGTGTAATTATTGTGGTGTTCTAGCCTAAGTTCTCTTTAACAGAAATATCTATAGCCAAAAATAGGCCCATTTGTTTTCTGATGCAGGTGTAACATCTGTGGAAATGCTCCTGGCTGTGTAAAGTGCAGCAGCAACATAGTGATTAAGAAAATTTGTGGTTGGACCCATCTATTGATGGAGATGTATTGTAGTTGAGCATTTTCACTTCAACAGGCATTCTCATTAGCCCAACTCAAAAGAAAGGCAACAGTCTAGGTCTGACATACTCACTTTATAGTTCAATGAAAAAAGATCAAATGCTTAATATGTTTAAAGATTGGGGCTCTGAAATACAATTTTCCTTTGTTCAAAAATATGGATGATGATGAAGGGACACAGATAAGACTGGCAGGTAATCTACATTTCTAGAGAGTGTACTGGCTTTCATTCTGTTCTATATCTTCAAGTCAGCTAAAGAGATAGTTTTCTGATAATTACCCCTGCCTGCATTTATGCACACAAAAGTAAAGGAGATATTTGAAGCAATTCTCCAAATAATTCAAATTTTAAAAAACCTTATCACAGGAAATAATGGGATAAATTAGCCAATTAGGCTGTCTACATTGGTTAGGTTCTCTGAATAATTGCTCAGATCTTCATCTCTCCTTTCTTCATAAATACAATGAAGTAAGTAACAAGCCTGATTTTGGTTTATGGATATAGAAAACTGTCTTATTACTTTAAAGTAATTTCCATATTTTAAGAAACTGTGATGAAAGTGAATTGTTTTTTTCACATGAGGAAAATTTATGCATAAGTACAGAAAAGGAGACAAAAGTGTCGTGTAATTTTGGTTTTTGGTCCTACTTTAGACTAAGCAAAAGATATAAACAATTAAGGACTGTATAAAGATAAAGCAAAAGCTGTTATAGTTTCAGAGCACATTAAAAACTAATTCTTAATCTCAATTTTAGGAAGGGAGAACTATGGGTTCTTTATATGTGGATACTCTGAATTCAATTTATCAAGTATTTATTAAGCACCTACTATATGAAAGACACTATGCTAAGTACTGGAGATTCTATCATCTATCTATCTATCTATCTATCTATCTATCTATCTATCTATCTATCTATCTATCTATCTATCTATCTATCTACCTACCTACCTACCTATCTGTCTATCTGAATATCTATCTATCTATCTATCTATCTATCTATCTATCTATCTATCTATCTATCTATCTATCTATATTACAAAACCAGCTCTGCCCTCCAGAAGTTTATGTTCCACTTTTCTCCATTTCTGAGGTTATCAACTAAATCAGGTCATCCAATATCACCAAAATAATAATAAAAAACTCCCTCAAATTCTTCCAGTTTACCTATCTTTTTTTACCTAGACTGTATAGATTATAATGACTTTGGACGCTAGCTTCTCCATTGCCAACGGTATTTTTTCCTTAACCTGACCTATTACAGGTTTTTGTTTAGACTTCTCATTACTAAAGCATTCTGGGCATTGATGAGCGCCTGGATTAATAAAGGAAAGCATCCATATAGATCTGCCACTGTGTTTGCCAGAATGGCTCAAGGACCACTGTGAGGGATTAGGAGTTATATGTGTAACCTCTGAGTTAGTTCTTAATCCTCATTCTTTCCACATCATTTAATTTTAATATTCCACACCTCTTCCTTTATATTATGGCTAGGATCAGCTTTTTTAGAATTCCCATTGCCATGGCTGTAATCTAGGTACTAATAATATTATGCTTAGACTGCTAACCCAAAGTCTTCATTGCTTTCCTATCTCTAGTTTTCCCTTCTTGCTCTGCATATTTTTGTACAAATATTTTTCTTTAGAATTATTCTAAAACTTTCATTCTCACTAATATTAATTGGGTCTGTATTATCTCTTGTATCAAGTCTAAACTTTTGATGATTTTCCTTAAAACTTCTTTCCATGGTTTCTAATTGTTCTCAGTCTCCTGTTTTGGATCTTCATCCAGAACACACCCTGTAATGGCATGTGTCCCACAAAGTGGTGTTCTAGATCCTCTCATCTTCTTTCTCTCTATTATTTCACTTCATGATCTCATCAACTCCCATGTATTTAATACCTTCTCTATTCTAATGATTCTCATATTTACCTAGTCTTTCTTAGCCTCTCTACTGATATCCAATCTTACATCTCCAAAGGCCTCTCAGAGATCTCAAATTGGAAGTCCAGTAGTCATCTTAAACTCAACGTGCCCAAAACAGAATTCATTATTTTTCAACCCCTAAACCCTTCTCATTTCCTACCTTTCCTATTAGTATAGCAGGCAACACCAACCTCCCAGTCCTTCAGACTCATAACCTACATTTTATTCTCAATTCCTCATTATAATTCACACTCTCATCTGTTGATTTTACGTTTCTTTTTTTTTTATTTTGTAATGTTTAACAATCACTGCCATACAATTGTGATTTTATCCCCCCCACCTACCCCCCACTCCCCCACTCCCTCCCCACGACTGCATACAATTCTGTATAGATTCTACATATACTTTCCTATTGAGTATATTTTCACTATAGTCATGCTATGTAGTCAGACTAAGATAAATGAAAGAAATCGTATAACAAATCAGAACATGATACACAAACACATACACATACACAAACATGATCTGCTACAATATGTGAGTGACTTGCATATTTCTCTCTCTGAGTGTGGCAGGCATTTTGCCTTGAGATCCTCCATTGGGATTTTTTTTTTTTTTTTTGGTAAGAAGTTCTTGTGTTATTACAAAAATCTAAGTCTACCAGAAAAAACTCTCACACACTGTGGTTGTTGCTGTGCATAAAGTTCTCCTGGTTCTGCTCCTTTCACTCAGCATCAGGTCATATAAGTCCTTCCAGGCCTCTCTGAAGTCTTCTTGTTCATCATTTCTTATGGCACAATAGTACTCCATTACATTCATATACCATAATTTATTCAGCCATTCCCCAATTAATGGACATCCCCTTGACTTCCAGTTTTTGGCAACTACATAGAGTGCTGCTATAAATATTTTTGTACATGTGGGACCCTTTCCCATTTTTATGATCTCTTGGGGATATAGTCCTAGTAGCGATATTGCTGGGTCAAAGGGTATGCACATTTTTGTAGCCCTTTGGGCAGAGTTCCAAATTGCTCTCCAGAATGGTTGGATGCGCTCGCAGCTCCACCAACAATGAATTAGTGTTCCAACTTTCCCACATCCTCTCCAGCATTTATCATTTTCTTGTTCTGTCATGTTTGCCAATCTTATAGGTGTGATGTGGTACCTCAGAGTTGTTTTGATTTGCATCTCTCTAACCAATAGTGATTTAGAGCATTTTTTCATATGATTATAGATAGCCTTAACCTCTTCCTCTGAAAATTGCCTGTTCATATCCTTTGACCATTTATCAATTGGGGAATGACTTGTATGATTATACATTTGGATCAGTTCTCTATATATTCTAGAAATGAGGCCTTTATCCCCGAGCTTAGCTGTAAAAATTCTTTCCCAATTTACTACATCCCTCCGGATTTTGGTTGCATTGGGTTTGGTTGTGCAAAAACTTCTCAGTTTAATGTAATCAAAGTTATCCATTTTGCATTTCATAATGCATTCTATCTCTCCTTTAGTAAAGAATTCTTCCCTTCTCCATAGATCTGATAAATACACTATTCCTTGCTTCTCCAGTTTATTCATGGTATCAATCTTTATACCTAAATCATGTACCCATTTGGACTTTATTCTTGTGTACGGTGTCAGGTATGGGTCTATGCCTAATTTCCGCCACACTGTTATCCAGTTTTCCCAGCAATTTTTGTCAAACAATGAGTTCTTATCCCAGAAGCTGGGGTGATTTTACCTTTCTTACATCTCTCTAATATGTCCCCTTCTCTCCTCTGATGCTGCTACCTCTCTGGGGTAGGCATCATTATCTCATGCCTGGACCATTGAAACAGCCTACTCTTGGATCTACTTGCCTCAAGTCTTTCCTCATTCCAATCCATCCTCCATTTAGGCATCAGTGTTATTTTCCTTAAATACAGATCTGAACATGTTATTCCTCTACTGAATAAATTCCAGTGGTTCCCTATATCTCCAGGATTAAATACAAAATCTCCTGTTTGCCATACAAAGCTCTTTGTAATATATCCCCTTTCTACCTTTCCCATCTTCTTACACTTTGTTCTAGGCTGCATACTCTTTGATCTGATGACAAAGGCCTCCATGAGTAAATACTCTATCCTGTGACTTAGAGCACTTTCTTTTTCTGCCTTCTGTTCTTGAAAAAGGTTCTTCCTCTTCATCTTAGCCTTCTAACTTCTCTAGCTTCCTTTAATTCCCAACTAAAATCCAATCTATGTGAAACTTTTGCCAAACCTGCTTAATTCTAATGTCTTCTCTCTCTTGTTGTGTCATTTTTATTTTAATATAAACAATTGAACAGAAAAAAAAAAAACATGCCTAAACTATAGTATCTCCCTAATAACAATGGACAACTTTTTTTTAAAATAACAATTTAAATTTTTAATAAAGATGACACTTTTATTAATGTCCTTGGATTTTTTTTTTTTTACCAGCAAGATTTCCCCTAGTATTCTTCCCTCATGGCCCTCCCAAAGTGTGGTTCTATACAAGGAATAATGTGTCTTGAAGAAAAATAAATAGGAGAGAAAAATCAGCAGGGGTTTCCTTGGCAAAACTTCAGGAGTGGTTTGCCATTTCCACCTCCAGTTCATTTTACAGATGAGGAAGCAGAGGCAAATAGGGTTAAGTGATTTGCTTAGGATCACACATCTAAGAAATGTCTGGGGCCAGATTTGAACTCAGGAAGATAAGTCTTCCACTGTACCACTTCACTGTCCCCCTTCTCTCTTATTTGTTTCTATTTTTCCTGTATATATCTTATTTGTACATATGTTTACTTGTTGTCTCCCGCATTAGATTGTGGGCTCCTTGAGGGCAGGAATTGTCTTTTTCTCCCTTACATATCACCATCTCTTAGCAAAATGTCAAACACATAGCCCTCAATAAATGTTTATTACCTATTTATTGAATGACTATCTTAACATTCCATTTTAGTCCTGTTTATTTACTTTCTTTTTCCCACTTCTAGCTGATCCCAAGTTATATTGCTTCTAATCAGATGCTTGCTTTCTCCATATCCTCAAACAAAGACAGAAACAGACAGATGCATCTGAAATCTCATTTCTTTCAAAGTGTCTCAGTGGTACTAATATGGAAATATGTTCTGCCTGTCTTAACATACCCTAATGCTTGCTTGGGAGAGTGGTGAGACAGAGGGAGAGAATTAAGAACTCAAAATCTTAAAATATAAATGTTAAAAAGAACACTAATGTAATTGGGAAATATTCAATTAAATAATATAAAATATGATTTTTTAAAAGTGTTCCTCACACTAACCTTTTTTTCAAAATTTCTGAAGATGAGGGTACACTGGCCTAGAAAAACAGGCTTTAAAATGAACTATAAATGATAACTAATATCACGTAAGAAGGACGAAGGGGCAGCTGGGTGTCACACCTGGTCAGAGTGCCAGGCCTAAAGTCAGGAGGACTCATCCTCCAGAGTTCAGATCTGGCCCCACACACTTAGTAAGCAGTGTGACTGGGCAAGTCACTTAACCCTGTTTAACTTGGTTTCTTCATCTATAAAACAAGAAGGAAATGACAATCCACTACAATTTCTTTGCTAAGAAAACCCTAAAAGAGGTCATAAAGAATTGGACATGACTGAAAAAACAACCCAACACAAAGAAGGATAAAGCTCCTAAGGGTATCTTTTTTCACCAAAAATGCAATGGTAAGTTAATGTTAATAGTATGTTAATACCCATGACTATTTCTAAGAGTGACAACAACAATAAAAATAATAAATAATGTAGCAGACAAATGGTAACAGATAACTAACGGTTTTTAAATATAGGTCACCATCTGGGCTAAATGTGTAGGGCTTCTCTCACATTTGAAAGCCATGAGGGTTTGGTATTCCTCTTTCCCTATAAGGTAGCTTGTGTGGTGAGAAGCAACCGGGCCCACTGTCACAAAGAACAAGACTTGGGAGCAGAAGCTTTTGGTTTAAATTAAGTTGTTTTAGCCTTTTAAATCTGGTTTCCTAAACCTGGAATAATTATACCTATTTTACTTATTTCCCCAAGTTGTACTGAGGAAAGAAATACTAGACTAGACCAGGGGTGGGGAACCTGTGGCCTGGCATTGAGGTGGCCTTAAGGATGTAGGTTCTCCACTCCTGGACTAGATGTATCATTTCATTAGTGTAAGGTCAGAAATTTCTCTGCAGTTTGTTGTCTAGAGAAGTGGTGTCTAATTTAAATCAAAACAAGGTCACTGAAACATACATAAGGATCCCTATGGGCTGCATATTGATTTAGAACATCACATATCAATATTGCCAATGTTTTATCGTATTTTTATTTATTTTGGCAAATATTTCCCAATTACATTTTGATATAGTTCATTGGTAGCGAAGAGTGTTCAGGGTGCACATGAGAGTGTTGTGGGCCTCATGCTGGTCATAATGGGCCATGTGTTTGACATACCTGACCCAAAGGTTCAGTGACTTGTTCAGGTTATGTACCTAGTAGGAATCAGAGGCAGGACATAAACACAAATCTTTTTGCCTTCAAGAGTATTTCTCTATATAGGTTACCTTCTAATAAGGAAGGTACAATCTAAATTGTGGAATATTCTGCAATTTAGAACATTACTACATGCTTGCAAACTATTATCAAATAACAGCAGAAGAAAAAGAAATTAATACCTTCAAAAGTTCTTTTGATCTATGATTATTTATTCCATTCCACTTATCTTTAGACAGTGTGGTATTGTAGTAATTAAAATTCCAGGCCCAGAGTTCTGATATTTGCTGTCATTGCTACCTGACTTTAGTTAATTTCCTCTTGGGCTCTTAGTGCCTGCATCTGTAAAAGAAGAGATTCAATCAGAAGACTGATAAGTTCCCTTTTAGCTCCAAACCTGTGGTATTCAATGCATGAATCACTAATAATATTTTCATCTCTTTCATTGCCACAACATACCTCCCTAACTCCCAGGGCAGAGGTAAAAGAACCCTTGCCAAATTAATTGTTGAGCTAAATTAAAGACATATTTATAACTTACACATATAAATGCTCTTTTGTTAAAAAAGAATACAGGTAATATAAATAATTAAACAGAAAAAAAAAAACAGATGCGTAAACTATAGTATCTTCCTAATAACAATGGACAACTTTTTTTTTTAAATAACAATTTAAGTTTTTAATAAAGATGGAACTTTTATTAATGTCCTTGGATTTTTTTTTTATCAACAAGATTTCTCCTAGTATTCTTCCCTCATGGCCTTCCCAAAGTGTGATTCTATACAAGGAATAATGTGTCTTGAAGAAAAATAAATAGAAGAGAAAAATCAGCAGTACCTATCAGTAATCCCTAAAGTCTGGAAATAGAGGCCAGTCACGATCTTTCCACCTCTCCAAAGGAGTAGGGGTCATTTCATATCTAATGTGAGGCTCTGCTTATTCTTTGTCATTTCACAACATTCATTTTTTATTTAATGTTTTTCTGATGGCTATTCTTTCCATTTATACTGTTAAAGTCATTGTGTGGGCAACTGTGTCAGACCTGGAGTCAGGAAGTTCATCTTCCTGAGTTCAAACCTAGCCTCAGACCAATACTAGCTGTATGCTCCTGGGCAAGTCACTTAACCCTGTTTGCCTCAGTGTCCTCATTTGTGAAATGCGCGAGAGATGGAAATGGCAAGCCATTCCAGTATCTTTGCCAAGAAAACCCCAAATGGGGACACAAAAAATGAGACATTTCAGAAGAGATTGAACAATAAATAGTTATTGGGGAGGGGATCTTCGGCTTACTTTGTTCTGCATCAGATCATGTAAACTCAATGGGCAAATATTACATTGATTCAGACACGCTATTGGCCAGCTCTCCAGAAAAACTAAATACATACAGTAAAGACTAATAAATACATCACTCCTATTCTAAAAATGTGAGGTCTATACTTAGAAAGGCTAATCCGGCCTTTGTAACAGGGTTCACTTGTCTTTCTTGGTTATTCTTTAGTGAGAAGGGTTTAAAATCATTTCTATCCCTTGACTTTCTAGCTGAGCCTATTACCATGGTGATCTCAAAACTGCAGCGTGAAATTTTCAGTATCAATGGCACTTTACTTCAGGGAGAATTCCCTGTTATTTTTAGAGGTCAACAGTTATTTGCTGACGAACTTTTTTTCTTGACAAACAATATTTATCTTCTCGTTCACCCCTGTGGCTTACATTCTCTCTCTCTCTCTCTCTCTCTCTCTCTCTCTCTCCCCCCAAATGTGGAAGATTGGAAGTTTACAAATAAGTACACACCTAACACTTGGGAAAATTTTACTTTTACGTATAAAAATAAGTAATCATCTGCCATTGTCAAAATTCTCAAGCCACTGATAATTCATTCCTTTATTTTAAAAAAGAAAAGGAACTCACATTCTTGAATAAGTGGAAAAAAATTCTATTATCTGGATTCTCTGTAAGTTAATGACAGCCAAGTATCCAACTCTATGTTTGTTTCTTCTCCTTTCCTTTCTATTCTCATCACACTTTATTTTGGTTTTAGGTGCTACTTTATTCTGAGCTAAAGCCCTCTGGTGTGACCAATTAAGGTCCATGTAAAAATAAAATAAAAAATGTTTATTTCATTTCCAGAGCATATTAAAGTTCTTGTTTAATCTGAATTTTAGGAAGGGAGAATGATGGATTTCATTGAATGAGGACACTCATTTCAATTCAGCAGGCCCTGACCACAAACAAAAGAAAGGAGAATTAAATGAATGAATAATTAAAACAATTCTCTTAGCACTATTTCTTTTCAGCTATATACGATCAAAGGAAACAATCCTTGTGAGTTTCTTCTTTCATTGAATTTGTTTAATAGTCTTTACACCTAAACTGGGTCTTTCTCTCAACTTCATTTTATAATCCAATATTTAAAACTTAATTCATCTCTTTTCTCCCCTCTTACTTTATTTAGTAGTTGCCAAATCCTGTAAATTTTACCACAAATAGCTTTCCCATATCGTTGAATAAGTCAACAAGCATTTAAGTGCCTACTATGTGCCAAGCACTGTGTTAAGAACTCAGTGTATGTGCCCTCTCCTTTCCCTTTCCACTGAAACTGTCTAATTTGAGAATTTCATTTCTCCCTTGTTTAGATGGTTGAAAGCTCTCTGATTTCACTTCTCCCCCTTCTCCAGTTCCTACTTTAAAATTTTGTCAAAATAAACTTCTTAATACATAGATTTGCCCATTCAAAACCTTTCATAATTCCTGATTGCCTCCTAAACAAAATAAAAATTTCTTCATCTTACATTTGACTCTGAAGTACTTCTCCATCCTTATTTCTCATTCTTCTCTTTTATGCATTCTACATTATACTCAAAGTGATGCATCCCCTTCTCTCACTATATATATATATATATGTATATATATGTATATGTGTGTGTTATATGTATATATATATGTTGTAGTAATACTACTTTGGAGGTTACGTGGAGGATGAATTGAAGAATACAGAGCTTAGAGGCTGGGAAATAAATTAGAAGTTTGTGTTGGAAGTACAAGTGAGAAGTGATGAGGGCTTTCATTAGGTTGGTGGTTCTGTGAATAAAGGGCATAGTTGTGAAAGATATTGTGTAAATGCTTGTTATTGATTGGTAGAATAGACGAACTTGACAACTGATTGACTATACGGGATGAGTGTGAGGAGATTAGAAAAACCTAAGTGCCTAGAAAGATGGCAGTATCCTTAGCTGAAAAAGGGAAGTTCAGAAAATGAGTTCAGTGTTTTTGGAAAGATATTGAGTTTTCTTTTGGAAATGTTGAGCTGACAGTCTTTAACATCTTTATTCCCCAAATATCCATGAAGTTAGCTTGCCAGTCAAACGTTGTACATCATGTCTTAGACTCTTCTAGAGCACTGAACCTGGAGTCAAAAGACTTGTGTTCAAATTCTGTGTGATCTTCAGTAATTCAGTAATTTAATCTCTCGGAGATTCAATTTCTTCCTCTATAAAATGAGGATGATGCTTGTACTACCTGTCTCTGAAGATGAATATGAAATTGGTATGTAAATGAGAAGTAGTAGTCATCACTGGGAGTAGCTATCATTATAATTATGTCAGTCAGTAAATATTTTTTAAGTATATACTATATGTCAGACACTAGGCTTACCACTAGAGATACCAAGAAAGACACAAAATAGTGCCTATCCTCAAGAAACTCACAATGTAATGGGGGAGACAACATGCAAATAATTTTGCATAAAAAGATAAAAAGGAGACAATCAATAGATGGAAGGTACTAGAATTAAGTCACTTTACCTCTTAGTTTCTAATAAATTCACTGTGGGTATAATATTTAGAAGACAGCAACATGAATTGGTAATAAGGGGTTTCCTCATGCAGGTTTTTGCAGCATCAGTACAATTGCTGATCCAGTTCATTTCTCTCACCTTACTTCAGAGCACTATATTAGGTTCTGAGGAGAGAGGGAGATCAAAATGAAAAAAGTACCTATTTTCTCAAAGCTTTTATTCTAGTAAGAAACCTCTGAACCATGAACTCTCTGTTTAACATGTCCTCTCTCCATACTAGATTATATGCTCCTTGAGGTCAGAAACTGATTTTTATTTTGCCTTTCATCCCCAGTCTCCAGCTTTATCCTTTGCATACGTTCAGTGCTTCCTAAATGTAATGCTGAATTTCTATCTATCTAACCTTTCCATACTTATGTATATGTCTATGGTTATATTTCTATCTATATTTCTGTGTATCTATATCTATCTGTCTTTCTAGCTGTATTTCTATCTAGTTGCTACACAATCTACAATTTTATATAAAATTCACTTAGGGATGCTGTACCATCCTATTTCTATAAACAAAACATTTTTGAACTGAAGAATATGATAGTATGTTAAATTATCAGTGTTTAAATTGAGATTTGTATACAGACAAATCTAACCATCTAACTTGATGCCAGTGTTCATAGTTCAGTAGTCATCAGTTTCAACTGACCTCATTTAGAATGCTGAAATAGTTATCTAAAAATGAATGATGTATGTAATCTTACTTCAAATCCCCAAGGAAAGAAAAACCTACTCTAAAAAAGCCAAACTATACATCTGCCCACACGGACAAATGGTTAACCATAAGCAAGTCAAACACTATTGCTCCTGCTCATGAAACACAGTTGAGGGAAATAAATGGGAAGGTAAATATCAATGCTCTTAGATGTGGTAGGTAAAATGCAAAAGAGTGCAAAAAGAAACAAAGGATTGCCCACCGATGTCTTAGGTTGCAACATTTTTGACATGGAAATCTATACTTCATTATTTCATTATTTGTTTAATGAGAATTCCCTCTTTCCTGTCTTCTGAACTGATACAGACAATATCAGTAGTTCTATAGTACCCATATTTAGTTCTGGGGAAAAAAGCATTCTTGGATAAATAATAGCAAGTTAGAGAACATCCAGAAATAGGCAGCCAGAAAGGTATTTGATTGACTAACTGATTAATTGAAAGACTTAGGAGAGACATGGTAGCTGAACTTGAAAGTCTGTCACATGGAAGAAGTAATATATTTACTCTCTCCTCGTAAAATTAGAAGCAGCTGTTGTAAGTTTCAGAGAGGAAGATATTGGCTAATATGAGTGAAAATTGCTATCCCTTAAATCTGTCCAGAAATTGAATGAGCAACTTCAAGAGATTATGAGTTTCCCTCATAGGTCTTAAAGAGAAATATTTCAAGTATTCTAGGTACAGATTGGACTATGTATAGAACCATGAGATCCCTTTCAGTGAGATGCTGTGATTCTCTAAATCAGTGAGAAACTTTCTACATTTTTATGATGTATTTATACCACTGTTATAAGCCATATTTTTAGACCTCAAAATATTGTGATTGCTAACCCAATCAAAAATCATATATTGACCAATTTACCTGAAGGTTAAACAAATTTCTAGGAGTTCTAGATCTATTTGTATATTTCAGACAAAAGTAACTGGCTCTTTTGACTTTTTCTGAGGTTTTGGTAGTTGAAGTGTTCATCTCATAAGGAGGCAAAAGAGGTAAAAGAACCCCAAAGATCAAGTTAAACCCCCTAATTTTATATGAAGAAACAGAACCATGGGATGGTATAGTCACTTGTTCAGAATCACACAGCTCTGAAGTTTGATTCAAACCCAAGTCTTCCTTACTCTTAGATTGATTAGTCTATTAGTAAACACTGCTTCTGAAAGTCATAGGCAGCTACAAAGAAATAGGTCTTAAATAGTCATGTTTTATAACAAATATTCTTGCTATAAAGGTTTAATAAATAACTTTCCTAAAAACTAATTCAGTATGACTGATAATCACTAGTAAGTATATCAGTGAGGACTCATGAGTAATATTTTCAGAACCCTTAGCCACTTGGCAGCACCCCTAGAAAACTGAAAGATAGAGGAGTGGTAGTAGCAGATACCCTATGAGAACCACCATGGCCAGTTAGAGTGAGAGATGAGGAAGTAGTCTCAGAGGCGACACTCTTCTGTAGTTCTACATATGAGGTTTTGCCTGAACAAACAAGGATTAATGGGATACTATACCTTGTGTTAAACAGAATAATGGATTTAAAGCCAAAAAGAATGTTCTAAGTCATCTACTACCTTTTTTTTTAGTAATGAGGAAACTGAAGCCACATTAGGTTAAGTGACTTATAAAACAAACAAACAAAAAAGAATAGAAAATAGGCGACAGAGACAGTACATGATCCCAAGTTCTCTAGATATAGATAGATAGATGGATGGATGGATAGATAGATAGATAGATAGATAGATAGATAGATAGATAGATAGATAGATAGATAGGTAGATAGGTAGATAGATAGACAGACAGACAGAGAGACAGAGAGGAGAGAGAGAGAGACAGACAGACAGATAGATAGATAGATAGATAGATAGATAGATAGATAGATAGATAGATAGATAGATAGATGGATGGATGGATGGATGGATGGATAGATAGATAGATAGATAGATAGATAGATAGATAGATAGATAGATAGATAGATAGATAGATAGGTAGATAGGTAGATAGATAGACAGACAGACAGAGAGACAGAGAGGAGAGAGAGAGAGACAGACAGACAGATAGATAGATAGATAGATAGATAGATAGATAGATAGATAGATAGATAGATAGATAGATAGATAGATAGATAGATGGATGGATGGATGGATAGATAGATAGATAGATAGATAGATAGATAGATAGATAGATAGATAGATAGACAGACAGACAGAGAGACAGAGAGAGAGACAGACAGACATACAGACAGATAGATAGATAGATAGATAGACAGACAGAGAGACAGAGAGACAGAGAGAGACAGACAGACAGACAGACAGACAGACAGACAGACAGATAGATAGATAGATAGATAGATAGAAAGATAGGAAACAAAGACCTAGAAAGTAACACAGTTTATGATAAGGCTAGGGTATAGAATCAGAATCTCTATAATCTTAGCTTAGAACTCTTTTCATGATGTTATATTGATTCTTTTAAATTTTTACCTAATCAGGTTATGTTGTAACCTCACTATAGATCACCTTGTTTTACTATTCATTTAAATATTTGTTTATTTTTCAGTCAAGTCTATTTCTTTGTGACTTACTCATTTAAATATATTTTGGGTCAAAGCCTGCCCCCAGTGAACACATTTATATTTATATCATCTCTCTATGTCTCTATTTCTCTCCACAGGAAAAAGAAAACATGACATATTTTGTCCCTTGACACCATAATTATAAGTTCATTCTATTGTGTCCAAGAACAATTCATCTTGGAATTGATTTTGGTGGTAAATGGATTCCATATTCTTAGCATTTCAGACACATTTGAATAAAAGGTTCACCTCAGAATCAGGAAAATGTGATCTGGAAGTTAGTATCATTAATCATCTTTTGCATTTTTGGCTTATTAGAGTGTTATAGTGCAGGTTGTGTTTATTAATCAT
The DNA here is from genome assembly GCF_028372415.1 of Notamacropus eugenii. Classification (NCBI taxonomy): domain Eukaryota; kingdom Metazoa; phylum Chordata; class Mammalia; order Diprotodontia; family Macropodidae; genus Notamacropus; species Notamacropus eugenii. The sequence goes on from NC_092876.1 coordinate 403,073,921, forward strand.
AATAAACATTATGTAATCATAACCAATTGCATGGCTTTCCAAGCTGCTAAATCTACCCAAACCCCTTGAAAATTGCTACTGACCTGGATTTTTAAATCTGCATTTAAAGCATTGATTAAATTAATGATACATTTCATTAGTGGGAATTTCTCTCACTTTCCTTACTTTTCCTATCACCTTCTTCCTGTCTTTTAATAAGACTTCCTGTGCATCATAGTCCTTCCTATCCTCTGTCTTCTGTGTCTTTGAATTTCCCATTCTTGTCTCCTACTTGTTCATCTTCAGTAGAACTGGACTAGGTTGATGGAATTGTCCAGATCAACATTTTTATTTTAGTTTTATTTGGAATACTATTGTACCAACATGTAGGTTTAAACTGCATTTGGTTTTATCTGTAAGGCCAAGGAAGTTGCAAAGATCCTCTGAATCTGGTGAGAACATGTATTATATTCCTTGGTATCATTCACACACCCACACCTTTAACAAGGCCAGCTGGGTCTTCAGATATATCCATTTGCGTGATGTCCTGAGCACTCTAAACCAAAGATGGCAGACCCACAAATGAGAAATCATATTCCATTCCAGAAATGGCTCACATGTGTTTTTCTCCTCTGGTCCTTCTGGTTGTACATATTTCACTGATTACCAGTAAATCCATTTCTATTTTAGTCTACTCCCCATTTGCTTCCAATTCTGATGACTTCTTTCTATTGATATTAATTATCTCCTGTGTTCTTGGGGAATTATATGGCCATTAAAGCATTAACAATGCTTTATGTATGAGAATTATTTCTACTTACAGTCTACTCACATTTTCTCACTCAATATTTATGAATACTCTCTTATTAGTGTTATCCAATTTGAGTTTGGGGAATTTCTTAAAACAAAATTCCTTGAAGTCAAAGACTTATAGCATGCAGACATTTCTAATGGTTCCTAAGTTCAACCTATTTTCTAATTTTTACCACAAAAATACCTGAATGCATGATGTGAACCTGGCATTCATATTAAGAAAATATATCACTTTTTTGCAAATGAATAAGAGATTCATCTAAATCTTAAATAGATTTATTTTATTGTCTTGATTGCCAGCACATGTGTAATAATTATTACTTTTAAAATTACTATTACCTATATTTAAACAGTGCTTTCAACGTTTACAAAATGATTTATTTATGCTATCTTATTTGATCTATTTACTTTACAGATTATAATAAAATGTGCTCATAGTGACTCTCAAGGAACCATAAAAAAATCAAAAAGACTTGGTAATTACTAATGAAATATCCTAGCCCCTTTGCTTCCCCCTGGTTTCTAAGAATCATACCTTTGCTTATCTCAAAGAAACCACAATGTCCTAAGTAAATATAGAATTTCTTATAAACTTGATTATAGGATTAGCTTTACACATCAGTGGAGGAGCCAGTTATTATTTGAGGCCTCTAGAAAGATTTCCTCACTCTTGTTAATTTTCTTATTGTTGCCTGAAATTCGAAACTCTGTTGTTATATTCCATCCTTCATATCTAGAATAATCTTTTCTAGTGGTGGTCGTTAGAAATTCACTTTAGTATGAATACATCAAATTACCAACATACCAATGGAAAGAAATTATTAGGTCACATTCCCTTATAACTGTGTGTCTGTATGTGCATGAGAAAAAGATAGAGAAAAAGAGATGGGGAGATGGAGAGGAGAGGAACGAAGGAAGCAAGAAAGGGAGGGAGGAAGGAAGGAAGGAAGGAAGGAAGGAAGGAAGGAAGGAAGGAAGGAAGGAAGGAAGGAAGGAAGGAAGAAACTTTTTTCACAGTTTTCAGAGGATTGTGGATTTAGGGTGGAATGGAAACTTAAGAGCACTTAGGTTGGTGTAGTAGATAGAGCATTAGACTTGGAATTAGAAACATTTGTATTTGAATCCTTCCTCAAATACTTATTAGCTGCAAGACTCTAACCAGTTACTGAAACTTTTTATGTCTGTTTTTCCTCACTTGCAAAATAAATTAGATGACTTCCGAGGTCCCTTCCATCTTTATTCTATGATTCTATGAGGTAATGAGCCTAATTTTACTTCTGAAGAAACTGAGGACCTGGAAAGTTTAAATAATTTCTCCAGATTTACACAGTTAGTAAATAGCAGAGCCAGTTGTAGAACTTGAGTCTTCTGACTCCAAATCTATCGCTCTCCCTCTGCCACTGAATCTAACTCACTGCCTAGGTCAGAGAATCAGGGGAAAAAAATAGAGGGGGAACCAAACTGGGTGGGTTGTTGTTGGTGGCACTGTTGTTTGGAAGGAACTTCGGTTTTTGCAGCACAGAGACAGAAGAAAAGCAGACTATTTACAGACTGGGAAAGGGTCTCATTTTTGAAGTGCACTTCGTCTAGTGCCTGGCACATTGTTCTTTGTCCTTTGTATTCAAAGAGAATGAATGACATCATGATGTTGGGGTCAGGGTACAGTGTGTTCATCTGCGGCTAATCAGTCCAACATGAGATCAGAAGGCTCTATCATAGGTGAGGCACAAGTAGTCTGTTAGAACATTTGGGGTGGAGATGTCTCCAAATTTGCACATCTCACAGTTTCTTTCATGCTACTCTAATTCTGCACATATTTGGTAATTAATAGATATTCAACTGACTATATGTTTTCATTCTTTGCAATTCTTTGCAAAATGCCATGGAAATATTTGGTATTTTTTTTTCTAATTACCATTTTTGCCTTCCCTTCCCAATTTCCTTTCTTATTAAAATTTGGGATGTCCACCCCAAATAGTCACAGGGACTATCTGTGCCCACCCTGTGGTAGAGCATTCCGAGCTCTTATTGGTCAGATCAGCCACAATCAGATGCAATGAAATTTCACTTTATCATGGTGATGTCATTTTGGTGTTTTCTAAGTTTAAGGACAACAACCAACCAGGTAGAGTGGGGAAAAGAGGAAAACTCCCTTCTAACTGAATCATATCATGTACTCACTGATGAGTGAAGGGAAGGAAGGATGGTTGGTTGTGGACAAGACAAAAATTTTCATGGATTCAGAACTGGGCTGATGAAAACTAATACCATATTTCCCCAGCCACTGCTTTGTCAGATGATTCTAGGTCTGCTGAAACATGAGGATTGCTTTATTCTCCTTTGCCAGTTTTTGGTTTTTTGTTTTTACCAGAAGATTCACTAAACCTCACTTGCCTCATCTCTAAAATGGCAGTTTTGGACCATATGATTGTTAAGCTTCTTTCTTTTTTTTTTTTTCAAAAATATTGTTTTTAACTTATTTTTTATTTTATTTTTTTATTGTTCTACATAACTATTGGCAAAGATGATATCTAAAGAGGCTATTTGATGGAAGAGTTCACCTTGTAGTACATCTGTATTTACTATGGTTGGAGATGGGAGTGCTGATAAGTCAAATATATCTATAGGCAGGCCACTGAATGGCTCTTTGGGGAATGGTGGATGAAGGTGGAGAAGGAATAGTTGAAAGCCTCTTCTCTCATCCATGCTTTCCTCCAGGTGTAGTTTAATTGCTCTGGGTTAGTTCAAAGGATGCTGAAAGCTCATAGCTAGGAGGGATATATTTTTTTCTGTGTACATGAATCCTCATTGCCTAACACAGTACTTGGCCTACAGTAGGTATTTAAAACTTAATGGCTATAAAGAACCAAGGAAAACTCAATTCAAAAATACAAGAGGCCAAAAAAATAAAAAGCCTAGATGAAACAGTAAAGATCAAAAGGAAATAAGAGGTGAGGGGAGTATTTCTTTTTTGACTAGTCTGTGATTTTATATGCTTGAAATATGAACAGGAGACTTATTTCACATAGATTGGAACATTCTCTGCAACTTGCAGTTAACCTTGACACTAAGAGTTTAAATCATTTCCATAGGGTCACTCAGCCAATCTGTCTTGTTTTTCTGATTTCAAGACATACTCTCCATCCATCATGCCAGGATGCATCTCTCCATATTTGGAAACAGCATTTAAAATATATATATATATATATATATATATATATATATATATATATACATATATATGTATATATATACATGCATATTATATATATGTACATATATATATGCATATTACATATGCATATATATACTTGATGTTATATCAGAACATCTTAAAAACCATACTTTTTAATGTTATTTGTCAATTTTTAAGTTTCAGGGAAATGGTTCTGTTTTGTCTAAACCTTAAGGAATAATATGGAAAGTCCTATACTTTTACAAAATGAAGTATATAAAATGTTTTCTTTATATCTTTATTGATTTTTATTATTATTTCATAGGATATGGTGGTGGTGGATGTGTGTGTTTATTTCTAAAAAGGGTAGTCATTACATTGAGAGAGGTTTGTTTTTTAAAAAATCACATTATAAGAAAATAGATTTAAGGTAAGAAAGACCTTTAGAAGTTAAATAGCCTAATTGTTCTCCAAAAAAATGTTTAATGTAAAAGGTATCACTCTCCATTTTTCACTTTAATTTCTTTTTGAAGTTATTGAACATGACTTTTCCTTTTGAACTCTGATTTCCTTAAAGGCACTTGATTAACTCAGAAATGTTTCTGTTAATTATTAAAGTTTAAAAAAAATTTCTAAAAACTTTAGGGACACAAGAAACTTAATTTATTAAAAATTAAAGAATATAAAAGCCATTGGATCTGCTGATTGTAACTTCATTACTAACCAGCAGATCTCTGAGGTCTCTTCCATCTTCAACTTCCCATTAATTTTTGCCTCTAAAATAGTGCTGCTTCCCGTTGTCTAAGAAAATCATATCATCTTTCCAATCATATAAAGAGACTAATAGTAAAGAAGAGAATATTAATTCATGAATAAAATGGCTTATTGACTCATTTTCACTTCTTGTCACTCGTTCCTCAAATTTTCTCCCTCTGCTTGATTTTCTCCTGCTGCCTCCTGCATTTCTTGGCTTCCTTCCTATATTAGCTAAAATCTCATCTCCTTCAAGAAGCCTTTTTTAACTTCCCTTAATGCTAATACTTTCCCTTTGTTCATCATTTCCATTTATATTGTATAGATTTTATTTGTGCATTGTGGTTTGCATATTTTTGCTCCCATTAGACCATAGACTTCTTGCAAGCAGGGACTGTCTGTTTTCTTTTCCTTATCCCTGGTGTTTAGCATAGTGCCTGGTACATAGTACATGATCAGTAAATGCTTATTGCCTGACAAGGATCATAGATTCTCAGGGAAGGAAGCAATTGTACCACCTCTACCTGGAGTATAAATTCTACCGTATTTAGGGGTTATTAACCTGGGGCACAAAAACTTTAAGGAAAGAGTGATAAATATATTTTAATACAATTGGTTTCCTTTATAATTTTATGCGTTTTATGCATTTAAATACATTATTCTAACAAGAAGTCCATAGGTTTCAACATACTGCTGAAAGGGTCCATCATGTTTTTTGAACTCCCATCCACATCGTGTCTGACAAGTAGTGCAGCAACCTCTGCTAAAAAGATTTCTAGTTTTAGAGGACTCACTGGCATGTAAAACATCAATTCCATTTTTTATTCATTTATTTTGTGTGTATAAGTACTGTCCCAAAGCCCACTGATATGGGACATTCTCCTTATTGATAGTTATGAAGGTCCTGCCCTGCCTGAGCGCAGGACATAATTGGTGAAAGTTTCAGTTCTTAGGCAGTGCCACCTTCTCCCTCCAAATGACAAATCAATCAAAAGTTCTGTGGAACCTGATCATATACACTAGTCTAATAATATTCAAGGGAACAGATAGACGTACTTCTAGCCTAGTATTCCCTTTCTCTGAACAAAGCAGAATGGCCTCCTGCCCCAACCTCCTGCTTCTTCTCCTGGCAAGAAGAGAAATCTCTTTTGGGGAAGGGAGTTGGCTCGGAGTGGTTAGAAGAGTCTAGAGATATCAACTCTGCTCTCCTTGAAGCCACACACAGTGAAAAGACCCTAGTCATATATGGATCTCTCTACACATGGCAGGGCCTGTTTCCTTACATTTGTAATGCTTAATTTTATTGAGTTATTTGAACTGAAAACTAGTTCCTCATAACTTCCACTCTGCCATCTCAGGTTATGAAGGATAAATATTCTCTTTTAAATATTACATTATGCAATAAATTGATAGTGCCCTCCTTTTAGTATCCTGCTAAATGACCTTAATCCCTTCATTTACTTAATCTCCAACACCTAGCCCTACTACTCAAACTGCATGAAGTACAGTATAAAAAGCATCCTAGTATAGCAGATAAAGACAGAAAGACTTGGGTCTAATATTCTGCCCCTGACATCTACTATGTGACCCTGGGCAAGTCACTTAACTTTTCTGATCCTCAGTTTTCTCATTTATAAAATGACATAGTTGAATTACATGCCATCTGATTGTCCCTTCCTGCTCTCTATCTATGATGCCATGATTTCTATACAAACTTCAAAAGTAACATGGGGCAGCTAGGTAGCACAGTGGATAGAGTACTAAGCCTGGAATCAGGCAGACTCATCTTCCTAAGTTCAAATCCAGCTTCAGACACTTACTAGCTGTGAGACCCTGGGCAAATCACTTAATCCTATTTGCCTTAGTTTCCTCATCTGTAAAAATGAACTAGAGCAGGAAGTGATAAATCATTCCAGTATTTTTGTCAAGAAAACTCCAAATGGGATCACAAAGAGTTGGACACAACTGAAAAAATCGAACAGCAAAGCAATTCAATTTTCTTTTCTCCTACTTGTCCTGCTTCTGCTTCTGATTTTCCTATTTTTGAAAGGATTACTAAATTGTCAGAATGGAAAAATGCTGTAGATTGTCATTAATCTAGACTTAGTAAAGTCTACTGTCATGGAAAATATAGAAATATTGAATAATATAATTAATTTTATTTGGAGCTGATAAAAATCTGAGAAGCAAAAATAATCTTTAACAGCTTGATGTCTATTTGGAAGAAAGTCCATAAGGAAACAGCCTTGGGATCTGCGTGCAAATCTGTGATAGTCAACATCAAAATAAAACTATAACTTGAATAAATATATAGATAACACATTAATGGAATTTGCAGTTGACATGAAGCTGGAAGTAGTAAGAGATAAGATGAAAAAATATTTTGACACACTAAAACATCATATAAATCTGATTAGAAGAAATTTAATAGGAATAAATTTTGGCTTACTTACTTGAGTTAAAAAGATCAACTTTATAAGTATAAAAAGAGCATTGTACTGTGAACATTATTTGTTTTATAATTTGAGATTGCATTGGCAGGCCTTCTTGGCTTCAGTGTCACACCATTGACTCATAGACTCATGAAATCCATTCAAATCCCAGGTCTTTTTAAATAAACTATTGTCAAGCCACAACTATCTAATCTTCTTTTTATTCAGCTTATTTTTCTAAACCTTAAGTGTCAGACTGTACCTTCATCTATAAAATTTCATCTTATTAGATTTTTAATCTTTCAAGATCCTGTTAGATCCTGATTCTGTCACCCAATGATTTAACTGTACTTCTGACATTCTAGTCATTTGAAAATCTGAGCTACACTTTCCCTCAAATTCAACAATAAAAAATATTGAACACTGTGGGACCAAGATCAGTGATTTGGAGAACTCTATCAGAGACTCCTAGTAGATAATGAACCATTCATAACAATTCTTTGCCTCCACCTGATCTATTATTAAATTTTCATCTCCATCTTGTCGATGCAGAAGATTATCATGGGAATCTGTATTAGTGGAAAATATATTACTGGAATCTAGCTATGTTTCAAGCATTTCACTGAGGTAATAATTTAATAATCCCATCAAAAAAGAAAATTCAAGTAACATTACTTTGACCATATCGTTTTCTTAAGAGTGAAAAGAACTCTGAACCTGAAGTCAGGAAAGGACTGGGTTCAAATTCTAATTCAGATACTCAATAGCTTTGTTTCTGTAGTAAAATTTGAAGTTAGGTTTCAACACCTGTAAAACTGAGATAATATCTATAGTGCCAATGTCATATAGACTGGTTTTGATGATCAAGGAAGATAAAATATATAAAGGTATTTGAAAATCTCAAAGCAAATTATAAATGTTCACTCTTAATGGCATCACAGCTTCCCTAAATCCTCACAAGTCATGTCTTTAATAAGATATTCTTGTGGTTTTCCAGGATGAGAAAGGAATCATACCAGTCTATAGTTTCCAGAATTCATCTTCTTCTTCAAAAATTATGTCAAAATTTGTATCTCTCCTATATTCTGTTCTCTATGATACCTCACAGATGTTCAAAAACTGAGATTCTTTAAAACTCTTAGATAAGCTAGGTGCTTGTAACTCAAGGAGAGGAGAGTGAAGGAGAGGGGAGGAAGGAGGGAGAGAGAAATGGGAGAGAGAGACAGAGAGAGACTATCTCTTCATTAATCTGGGTTTCAATTCACTTGCAATTATTTTTGTCCCCCCTTTTTTATTTTTGACTCTGGCGCTCATACTCCCCCAAAACAACAAAATGGAGGGAGTACTTCTGCATCCTTTCTGGGACTATCATTTTCTCATCCAACAATGAACAGTAGGTCTTTATCTCCTTATTCCCTAGACATAGCATAAAAATCGCTTTTTAATAGCAAATATTTTCCACAAGTTTTTAGCTCTTTTGATATTCTTCTTTTAGGACTATTCCACTTTTTGTTGTGTACCTTTAATTTCATCTTTTGAACATGACCTTTTAAAATCATAGTCACTCAAGCCATTTTCATGTTTTTGGTCCTCACCTTCCATTTTTAATTCTTCATCAGAATGATTTATAATTTGGTAATCAGAAGTTCTTTCTTGAAAGTGTCTTATTCCTATTCAGACAGTTTTACTTTTAGAACCCAAGACCATTGACTTGTATCTCTATTTGCCTTAACATTTTTGAATCTATGATCTTGAAGTCTAATGTGTATGTCAGATTTCCCTCTTTATCATGAACTAGAAGGTGATTGGATCACTTCCAAGACTCTCATCATTTCTACTTCATTAATCATTTTTTCACTGATCCAGAATAGCTGCCCCTTTCTTTATTCTCTTTAAATTCAGAAAGTTAAGTATTCAGAAAAACAAAGTAGTATTTTGTCAGATTATCTAACATCCAGCAATTGTACAGATAGTTGAAGCATCTCATCATAGCTATATTCTTGTCATACTAGTTTGGTCATCTGTGCCAGGAATTCCTCATCACATGCAAGGAATTGGGAGATATAGCATCTCCCTTGTGTGAAGAAATCAGAGAGGTCCCTATCTCTGTATTATAGAGAAGGTGGATTTGTAGACATCAGGAGACATTTCCTTTATCCCTTTTAAGCCCTGCTCAAGTCTTATCTCTTGTAAAGACTGGAAAGGTGGGGAGGGGATCAGGTTACAAAGGGTTTTAAAACTTAACCTGAGAGTTTTATATATGCTTCTTGAAGTAATAGGATGCCACTGGAGCTCATTGAACAGTGGGGATGATGTGATCAGATTGGCACATTCGGAAGATCACTTTGATAGTGGACTGGAAATTTAACTGGAAAAGGGAGAGACTTGAGTCAGGGAAGCTGTAATGATTCAGTTCTGAGGTGATCATTTCTGTTTCTACTTCCATTTATATTTACCCGGATTCTTTTGACTTTTTACCAATTCTAGGTTCATGAATCTATACAGACAAATATTACCTTAACACAGAATAATATTCTGTAGTCCATTTTATCTCATCTGATCTTGAATATTTTTTTTCTTAAAACAGGCTTAATTTTCATAACAATATCATGAATGAGATCAAGAAAAGATTCCCCAATTAAATAGAGAATACACAAATGTTTGTTATTGAGGTCATCTTAATATATTATCTCAATTTTTAAATCTTTGTGATATTGTCAATATTTTGATTCTTCAATATTGTCCTTTGGCAGTGAAGTGAACTGGTTGGAATAATTTTTAAGATGACATTAAAAGATTGAACTCTTTGACGAGCTCCACGTAAGTAGGGTCTGTAGTTTTGTTCAGTTTTCCATCTCTTCATTCCTAGTGTATTGATCTGCATATAATCTCTTTAATTTATATTCTTAAATATTTAAAGTAAAATGTCAGCAATGACAATGTACCTGAATTGGATCATAGGGTCATAAATATAATAGTGGAAGGGTCCTTCTAGACACTTTAGTCCAAAGTTCTCTTTTTACAGGTGAGAAAACTAGGCCCCAGAAAGGTCAAGTTATTTTTTTAAAGCCAAAGAAAAACAAACTTCATTAAAGATTCACCATACTGGGTTGACTCTTAGGGAGCCTAGGTGTTTGTAACACTTGTATTAGCAAAGTGAGCCAAATAGAATCTCAGCTAGACAGAGTCTGAGCTGTATTAAACCTGAGCACCTCCATGGAGGGGAGATGGAACTTAAATATAGAAAAACAATGAGGGAAGAATCCAGGTGTCATCAAGTGGTCTGGGGCCTCAGGGATGGTCTTGATAGGGGAGGTCAGCCCGGAATCAAGGTTAAGTTTTTTTGTCCAGCATCACACAGCTAGTTAGAGTCTGAGGTAGGATTTGAGCCCATGGCTTCCTGACTCTACTGCAATGAATTGTCCAAAGAAGAAAAATGAAACATTTTGCTGAATGAATGGAAGGCCAAGGATACCAACTACTGAAAATGACTCCTAGAATCTACCCTTTTGGGCAGATAGAAGTGGTGGGCATGTATTCAGAGGTGAAAAAGGTATTAGGGGATGGATGTTGGGCAGGTAAAGTAGTACAGTGGAAAGGAGTTGAGAGATCCATATTCTTCTGACAGCTAGTAACTAGATTGTGACCAAGGCTGGGCTAGTCATGTAAATTTTGTGTGCCTCTGATCCAAAAAGAAGGAGGAGGAGGAGAAAAAGGGTGAGAAGGAGAAGGAATTAGATCATTTTAAGGGTTCCTTCCAGCTCCTTGCTTCTGTGCTGACTCTGCATCACATTGAACTTGATATAGAGTCAGAAAGCTAGGAAGTGAAATTGGTAGACATCAAGAGAGATTTCCTTTATCCCTTTTAAGCCCTGCTCAAGTCCTATCTCTTGCATCAAGCCTTTCCCAAATATTAAAACTATAATAATTGTTTTTGTTTTAATGGTTTCCCTAAGTATTATCTTTAAAAATGGATTTTATCCCCCCAATTACATGTAAAAACATTTTTAAAATTCTTTAAAAATTCTTTTAAGTTCCAAATTATCTCTCTCCCTTCTTTCCCTCTGTCCTCATTGAGAAGAAAGCAAATTGATAATGTTATACATGTGCAGCCATGCCATACATTTCCGTGTTAGTCATGTTTTGAAAGAAAACAGACAAAAATGAGAAGAATTTAAAAAAATAAAGAAAAATTATGCTTTGATCTGCATTCAGACTCCATCACCTTCTTTGGAGATGGACAACATTTTTCATCATAAATTCTGTTGAATTGTCTTGGATCATTGTACTACTGAGAATAGCTAAGTCATTCACAGTTGATCATCATACAATGTTGATGTTCCTGAATGTTACCTTTCCATGATTCAAGTGCATATGACTAGTCTCCACATCAAGATTATAAACATCTCCTTGAGAAGAGAGAACAACATCTTATGTTTCATTGGTGTTCCATTGTTGAACTGGTTTTTAACTTTCACTCTAAAGGTGGACAACCATGATAGGGTCTGTTTTGGCAGAGAAAGTATAAAATAATCCAAAGAATTCTTAGAGGTTGGGATACTTTTAGCCTACTAATATTTTTATACCAATGCCTAATATGGCCAAATGGATAAAATTATGAAAAGACAAAAAGTGAGTGTTAATAACAAAAGTTATGAAGAGGAAACTCATTGGAGTACTAAATTCAGGATAAAGAGGTTATTCCAATAAGAGGGCAAGGTCCTATCTGAATTTACTTGCTACTGATTGAGCTGACTTAGAAGCTCCAGACTTCTAATTTCATCTGTGTGGAGGAAGAGCTCCTGCCATAGAAACTCCCTTACATTGGCAAGTCCTTCTTTCCTCTATAATTTATAATCTTAGAGTTTCTTGGGGACTCTGGGGAGATAAATAGCTTGACCAGGACCAAACACCTTAATTTTACAGACGAGATTTAAAACCTAGAGCCTCCTGACTCCAGTCTGCCTTTCTTGAAATTACCCTACAGTATTTTTGGCAGCATGCTATGTTACTATAACTGTTTTTAAGTATTACCATGGTGCATTTGATAGAATGCTGGGTCTGGAGTCAGGAAGACCTCAGTTCAGATGCAGACTTACTAGCTATGTGACCCTGGTCAGGTCACTCATTCTCTTTTTTGCTTCAGTTTCCTCGCCTGTGAAATGGAGATGAACATGGCATCTACATCCTATTGTAAGGATCAAATGAGATGATGTGCAAAGTGCTTAGCACAGTTGTTTAGTCATTTCTTAATTGTGTCTAACTCTTCATGACTGCTCTTGGGGTTTTCTTGGTAAAGATTCTTGGGTAGTTTGCTATTTCCCTCTCCAGCTCATTTTACAGATGAGGAAACTGAGATAGTCATAAGTAAATCGCCCAGTAGGTTTCTGAGGTCAGATTTGAACTCACCACAAGGAGTCTTCCTGACTCCAGGGCTGGCATATAGTACGTACCTCATAAATATTTAATGATTGATTAATCAAACAAAATTACAAAGCTAGTTTAAGCACAAAAAGTCATTTAGCACTACATAGAGAACTTAAGACAAAACTCTTACAAAATTTTAAGCAAAATATTGTGATTAAGACAGTCCCCTCCAATGCAGTAATTTATTGGTTCATTAGGTGGTTATTTAATTATTTGTGTATATGATTTTAGTTTATTTGTTTGCGCATTTGATTATTTGTTGCCACATTCATAATTGCTTTGGTGTCCTGAGCTCTGGGTGAAGAAACTACTGATGCAGGTTAATATCTCCTTTCCAATTTATAGTCTTAGAGAACTGCTCAAAGGCAACAGTAATAATGACAACAGCTAATATTTGCATAACTGTGAAGTTTACAAAGCACTATAGTTCCTCACTTGATGCTCTTAACAATCCTGGCAGGAAGATGCTAATATTATTCTCATTTTACACATTAGGAACCTGAGAATGAGAAAAGTGATTTGATTGGGGCCATACAGGCAACATTTTTCACAATCAGGGCATGAACCTAGATTTTTCTGGTTCGGAGGCAGAACTCTATATTTTTTGTGATCTATGTAAATGAATGGGAAATGGAAACTGTTGTGTGAAGTCTCCACAACTTACCAGGTGACTTAGCACAACCCTGTGTGGGATAAAAAGACCCTTACTCAAAATCTGAAATAAATCAAGAGGCTTCTCAATAAGAACAGAAAGAAAAAGATTTGTTACAATTCTTGAGAAAGGGACATCCTTCCACCAGGTTGGGGATTCTGGTGGAGGGAGGCAACTTACAGAAATTGAAGCACAATTTTTATACCCTAACATAGACAATCCCACCTCCCCACTATCCCACCTCTTCATTGCTGGGAGGTGGGCTCACAATCTAAGCACGAAAAACTAGGCAAACCCCGGGAAATCTTCAAACAAAGGGGAGATTTGAGTACCTTCCAAGTTTCGGCTATAGCCCACAACACTTTCACAAAGAGAGCTGGTAGCTGGTGGTGGAGGGGAGGGGGACCAACTGACAGTCCACAAGCCCTGGATACCTGAAATTCAGGTATCCAAAGACAGAGGCCATATGGGAGAGAAATTTTATTTTTTTTATTATTCATTTATTTATTTATTTTTAACTCTGTAGTAGCACTTTATTTCTGATAGGATAAAATGCAAACTCCTTGGCCTGGAATTTAAGGACTTCTATCTTCTGACTCCGTTCTACCTTTTCAGCCTTTTTTTTTCTTTTGTTTCTTTTATTAAATTTATTTATTTAACTTTTAACATTCATTTCCACAAAATTTTGGGTTCCAAATTTTCTACCCATTTCTACCCTTCCCCCAACCCAAAACATCGAGCATTCTAATTGCTCCTGTCACCAATCTGCCCTCTCTTCTAACAACCCTCCCTTCCCTTGTCCCCATCTTCTCTTTTGTCCTGTAGGGCCAGATAACTTTCTATACCCCACTATCTGTATTTCTTATTTCCTAGTAGCAAGAACAATACTTGGCAGTTGTTCCTAAAACTTTGACTTCCAGCTTCTCTTCATCCCTCCCTCCCCACACATTCCCTTTGGGAAGGCAAGCAATTCAATATAGGCCATATCTCTGTAGTTTTGCAAATGACTTCCATAATAGTCGTGTTGTATAAGACGAACTATATTTTCCTCCATCCTATCCTGCTCCCCATTGCTTCTATTCTCTCTTTTGATGCTGTCCCTCCCCAAGAGTGTTGACTTCAAATTGCTCCCTCCTCCCTTTGCCCTCCCTTCCATCATCCCCCCACCCTGCTTATCCCCTTCTCCCCCACTTTCCTGTATTGTAAGGTAGTTTTTCATACCAAAATGAGTGTGCATTTTATTCCTTCCTTTAGTGGAATGTGATGAGAGTAAGCTTCATGTTTTTCTCTCACCTCCCCTCTTTTTCCCTCCACTGAAAAGTCTTTTGCTTGCCTCTTTTATGAGAGATAATTGGCCCCATTCCATTTCTCTCTTTCTCCTCCCAATATATTTCTCTCTCACTGCTTAAATTCATTTTTTTAAGATATGATCCCTTCCTATTCAATTCACTTTGTGCTCTCTGTCTCTGTGTGCATGTGTGTATGTGTGTGTGTGTGTGTGTGTGTGTGTGTGTGTGTGTGTAATCCCACCAACTACCCCGATACTGAGAAGTTTCATGAGTTACAAATATTGTCTTTCCATGTAGGAATGTAAACAGTTCAACTTTAGTAAGTCCCTTATGACTTCTCTTTGCTATTTACCTTTTCATGCTTCTCTTCATTCTTGTGTTTGAAAGTCAAATTTTCTTTTCAGCTCTGCTCTTTTTATCAAGAATGCTTGAAAGTCCTCTATTTCATTGAAAGACCATTTTTTCCCCTGAAGTATTATACTCAGTTTTGTTGTGTAGGTGATTCTTGGTTTTAGTCCTAGTTCCCTTGACTTCTGGAATATCATATTCCACTCCCTTCAATCCCTTAATGTAGAAGCTGCTAGATCTTGTGT
This sequence comes from Notamacropus eugenii, assembly GCF_028372415.1. Lineage (NCBI taxonomy): Eukaryota > Metazoa > Chordata > Mammalia > Diprotodontia > Macropodidae > Notamacropus > Notamacropus eugenii. The sequence goes on from NC_092876.1 coordinate 403,089,034, forward strand.
TATCCTGATTGTATTTCCACAATACTTGAATTGTTTCTCTCTAGCTGCTTGCAATATTTTCTCCTTGACCAGGGAACTCTGGAATTTGGCCACAATGTTCCTAGGAGTTTCTCTTTTTGGATTCTTTTAGGAAGTGATTGGTAGATTCTTTCAATAATTATTTTGCCCTCTGGTTCTAGAATATTATTTTCCTTGAATATCAATTTCCTTGATAATTTCATGAAAGATGATATCCAGGCTCTTTTTTTGATCATGGCTTTCAGGTAGTCCCATAATTTTTAAATTGTCTCTCCTGGATCTATTTTCCAGGTCAGTTGTTTTTCCAATGAGATATTTCCCATTATCATCCATTTTTTCATTCTTTGGGTTTTGTTTTGTGATTTCTTGGTTTCTCATAAAGTCATTAGCCTCCATCTGTTCCATTCTAATTTTGAAAGAACTATTTTCTTCAGTGAGCTTTTGGACCTCCTTTCCATTTGGCTAATTCTGCTTTTTAAAGCATTCTGCTCTTCATTGGCTTTTTGAACCTCTTTTGCCAATTGAGTTAGCCTATTTTTCAAGGTGTTATTTTCTTCAGCATTTTTTTGGGTCTCCTTTAGCAAGGTGTTGACCTGCTTTTCACACTTTTCTTGCATCTTTCTCATTTCCCTTCCCAGTTTTTCCTCCACCTCTCTAACTTGATTTTCAAAATCCTTTTTGAGGTCTTCCATGGCCTAAGCCCACTGAATATTTGTTTTGGATGTTTGGGATACAGAAGCCTTGACTTCTATGTCTTTCCCTGATGGTAAGCATTGTTCTTCCTCATCTGAAAGGATGGGAGGAGATATCTGTTCACCAAGAAAGTAACCTTCTATGGTCTTATTTTTTTTCCCTTTTTTGGGCATTTTCCCAACTAGTTACTTGACTTTTGGGTCCTTTGTCAAGAGTAGGGTATACTCTGGGAATCTGTGAGATCTCAGTTCCTCCAAGGTGCACAATCAGGAGTGTACTGGTCTGGATGTAGAGAGGGATTTTTGTGCCCAGAATCTTAGCAGATACCTCTTCATAGCCACCTGGCCTCCATTTCCGCCAGGCCAGCGCTAGGGGGGCTGGGATTCAGTCAAACTGTGGGGGCAGGGCCACCATTCAGTACATGACAATGACCAGCTCTCCCAGGGCCTCCACCCAGGGATGAGGTAAGACTCAGCTCTTCAGTGCCCCCAGGAGTTTTTATGTTCCAACAATGGAGCAGTCAGTACGGCTACTGTGCAGCCTGTGTGGCCACTGCCTGCTGCCGGAGCTATGGGAAAGCCCTTCTCTCTTCCTGGCCAGCTGATAAAACCCTTTCACTGACCTTTGGTGCCTGTGGGTTGAGGGATCTGAGGGCCCACTGCTGAGACTGGAGATTCCACCTCCTAGGTGTCCTACTCCCAGAGTCTCATTGCGCTGCCCCACGAGGCCAGGGCTGGGCTGGGCTCTGCACTCAGCTCTGTGTCCAGCGCAACTGACATTTCCGTGGGCCTTTCAGGTCACTGTGGACGGGATATCTCCACCACTCTGTTGTTCTCCACTTCTGCTGCTCCAGAATTTGTTGAGAGTCCCTCTCTACAGGTATTTTGTGGGCTGTGTGGGGAGACCCTATGTAAGTGTGTCTTTCTAGTCCACCATCTTAGCTCTGCCTCCCCCGAGAAATTTTATTTAGAAAATTCAGTATTGCCCATATTCACAATCTCCTCATCTCACTCAACCATAATTATTCCTAGTAATAAAACAGATTTATAACAAGTGGCCCCATCTTTCTCATTAAAGCTATATGGAGTGAAATTGATCAGAACTTTTTTTAATTCAGCCTTATGGTATCTGGTTCCATTAGTAGCCAAGAAAGAAAGACAGAAGGAGGAGGGTGAAGGGAGGAACAGAAGATGGGGAAAGAGAAGAGAAAGATTATTTTACTGTTATCATGAGTATTATCATTATTTTTTAATTGCAAGGGTTGCATAGAAATATTTAAAGTTAGAAGCTTCCATCACTGCTCTTCCTTTTAAGAAGCACTGACCTGAGGGATTCCCTACAATTTCCAAGTATCATTGTATCACAAGATACAAAGGAGAACATTGCATTGAGAGTCCTTTACTCACATAAGGGACAAGCTTGGAACAATCAGAACAGTACATCCAATTCCAGGCAAGCTCAAAAAAGAAGCTGTGCCCTTTGGAAATGCTTTTTGTTTTGAGTTTTTGAACACATCATGCTTTAGATTAAAGCAGCTTCCTTTGTTCATTCATCCTATCTCCTTACTGGTAAAGAGGCTGGTCTTAAATGCAAATGTATTTCTCATTATGGGCTCTTTAGACTTTTCATTGGAACAATGTTTGAACTTCTATTTAAGGCTCTGAGTGGTGATGATCTGAGCTTTCTGTAGAACTGTAGAATTGGGGAGTTTCTTTGTCTTGTGGAAAATTAAGTAGGGCTGGTCATTATAATGCAAGCTCCTCCATCCTCCTGAAGGGTAGGTGATCAGGGTTATACCAATGTACCTTAAGCAAAAAAGAAACAAAAGAAAAGAGAATAGTACATATTTTTCCTTTCTCTTTCCTTTCTCATCTACATAAGGAGGGAGAAGGGTCTGTCTGTGTCTAGGTGATTAAATTATTAAGGGAATCTAGTTTTACTTCCCCTATAATGAATTATATCCAATATATTTCCACCCTTTTAGAAAACATTCTTATCTCCATTATTTTTGTGATTCAGAAAATTGTAAGGACAGCCACTATTTACTCATCAGTTTTTAAATGACAGAGTTTTCTAGAAAAGTACACTATCAAGAGTGAGATCTGGATGCCTTTAGAGAGTGAGTGAACATTTATTATGATTGACAATTATACAAGCCCTAGGGAAGTCATGGGATTTTGGATCTAATGCCAGCAAAGACTGTGCATCTAATAATAATAACTAGCATTTACATAGTGCCTTCTATGTGCTAGGCACTATGCTGAGTGCCTACAATTATTCTCTCATTTGATCCTCACAACAACCTTTGTCACTCTACCCACTGCCCCAGCTCCCAGTCTGTGGCAACCCCTTTGTTTTTGGGAGAGAGCTGGATGTCACAGTAGACAAGCACTGGACCTGGAATTAAGAGGGGAAGCTAGATGGTAAAGTGGATAGAGTGTCAGATCCGGAGTTAGGGAAACTCCTCTTTCTGAGTTCAAACCTGGCCTCTGACACTGACTTAGCTGTATGTCCCTGGGTAAGTCATTTAACCCTGTTTGCCTCAGTTTCTTTACCTATAAAATGAATTGGAGAAGGAAATGGCAAGCTATTCCAGTATCTCTGCCAAGGAAACCCCAAATGGGGTCACAAAGAGTTGGATATGTCTGAAGCAACTGAACAAGAAAGTTCAAATTTAGTCTTAGACACTTACTAGCAGTGTGATCCTGGCAAGTCACTTAACCTCCACTTGCCTAAGTTTTATTACCTGTAAAATGCAGATTATAATCGTATCTACTTCCAAAGGTTTCTGTGGGGAATAAATGAGATAATCCTAGCAAAGTGCTTAGCTTGGTGCCTGACATATAGCAGGCCCTTAATAAATGCTTATTTCCTTCCTTCTATACTGTCTCAAGTTGAAAGGAAATTTTCCCCAAGAAAATCCTCCAATACCAAATGTTTCTGTTTTATGTTATATTATTGAAAGATTGGCCAATAATGAACATCTGTACTGACGGGGGTAGCATGAAACACCAACCAAGAGACCCTAAGATTTTTTTCTAATCATTCACATCTCTGTGATTTGGCCAGAAAATATCCTGGCAAAGAATAATAAAGCAGACAGATCATATCCCCAGGGAATGGTTACTAGATGATATTGAGTTCAGAGAGCAGAGGATGCTTTCCCTGTCCAGATATGTAATATATCTTACCTTTTCTCTCTGGTGTCTTTGGGCTTCCCTTAGCTGTGCTATGTGAAATTCTGATGTAGACATATAAGTATGGCTCTTTTCAAAACACATCATAAGTGAAGAAAATTCTGTGCCATCTTCCCTTGATGTAGAAAAGTTCAGGGTTATGTTCTTATCAGAGGAGCAAGATCATGTGACTTCTTCATTCATTATCCCATTTCCTAAGGAGAGTTTGGGTGGGGAGGAAATAAGCATTCATATAGTGCCTACTATGTGCCAGGCTTTTGAAAATGTTATCTGATTTGATCTTCACAAGCCTTGGAGGTAGGTGCTATTAACATCTTCATTTTATAGTAGAAGAAATTGAGAGAAACAGAGTTTAAAATTGCTTACCCAGAGTCATACAACTAGTAAGTATTTGTGGATAAAATTGAACTCAAGTTTTCCTGGTTTCAGGCCCAATAATCTGTCTACTGTATTCACAGTTTTCTCTTTCTATGTCACTAAAATAGTCCATTCTAGCCAATTGAGGTAGAGAAGAGGAGAACAAGAAAAAAATCCAAGCTTCCCAATATATCTTGAGTTAGAAAGAAACCATTCCTGCCCATTTCATCATTTGGTTTCAAAACTAAACTTTTTTTTAAGGCAATCAGGGTTAAGTGATGCCTAAGGTTATACAGCTTTTAAGTGTCTGAAGCTGAATTTGAACTCAGGGTCTCCTGAATCCAGGGCTGGTGTTCTATCCACTGCACCATCTAACTGCCCGAGAACAAGACTTCTTATAGACACTCTTCTGACCCACTTTAATTCATTTTTTGCAAGCATTGTTATTTATACTCAGATATTGGTCACTTGATAAGGATAGACATGACCAACATGGATTAACAATTGCTTTGTGATTACCTGAAGGAGAGTGAGCTGGGCAAGGACACATTGGAGCATCATTTGAAGTAATGTTTCTTTGGTGCTACAAGATAACAGCATACACATGAGGGCAGACGGTGATGATCAAAGATGGAAAGGTTCATCATGAGCACAACTGTTATATTAATATGGTAGAGATGGATTGCAGCTGCAAAAGGCACCGGGCAATAGTAATCCAAGAAGCCATGCATTAGTAGTTAGATATCTGCTGTTTTATCCATATCTATGCCCTAGGAAGGAAATGCCTCATTAGCAACTTTGAATACAAAGGAAAACAATGTTCAGTTGGATACAAGTAGGGACAGGAACCGTCTATCCCTACCCTTTAGTTGAATATTACCACAACAGTTTCCCCCAAAATATGCAGCAATGAAGTGATTGTCCTTCCTAAGGAAATTTTTTTTAAGCCACTATTGTTTTAACTCTTTCCATGCTTTAGGGGCAATATGACATAATGTCTAGAGAGAGCCTGAATTCCAGTCCTGATTGACATGGAACTTGATGTATGACCCTGGGAAAGTAACATTTCTGTTTCCAATGGAACTCTCTAAGACATGAGTTCTTAAACCTTTATAATTTCATGAACACCTTTAGGAATCTCATGAAGACTATGGACCATCTTTCAGAATGTTTTTAAATGCATTAAATCATATTTACAAGATTATCTATAAGATAATCTATTTCACATCATCATCATTTTCATCATCTACTTACCTGTACTAACAAGTTCACAGCACCCAGGTTGAGAACCCCTGCTCCAACTGCAGCTTAGGCACTAAAGCTCTTGTTAGTAGAGGGAATCTCCTCATCAGAAAGTGCCTATATTTTCTATCCCTCCTAACCCCCTTTTGAAGCTATTTTTCTCTTTAGGGCAAAAGCTATAAACATTTGCACAGCTTTGTTTTTTAATTTGATCGCTTTCTTGCTTTGAAATATCAATGTACATGTTTTGAGATTTTGTTTGGATATTGTTTTTCTTTTGGTTATTTATATGAAAATAATTTATCAAAAGGAAAATAAGGAAAAGCTAGCCTGTCTTGAAATTGGTTTACCTTGAATTTACTGGAATCTCAGTATTTGAAAATATTGAAGGACAAATATATATCCTATCTATATCTGTTCTGTACTAAAGCATTCAAGTCTATGAAATAAAAATAAAAGTCTATGAAATGAAAAAATAATAAAAATTCTATTCAGGGTGGAAAAAAAGAACTGTACTATAACAAAATCACAGATCTGTTTACACAGACACACATAGACACATGTGTGTTTGTCTCTGTGTATATGCAAGGTTGTTGGATATTCTATATATGCAGCCCAGCTCAAATCCTGCTTCTGTCATGAGCTCTTCCCCGACCACCCCAGTATATACTGATTTGTTTCCTCCTTGAAAATATCTTTAGTTATTCCCTGTCTTACTTATTACTCCAGTACTTCAGAGACCTTTAATTTTGTCTTGTGTTATCTGAAACAGGTGGTAATTCCTTCAATAACTATATAAAATCTTTGGCCTTAGCTTTCTCAAGGAACTAGAATCGCTCCTAACTCATGATGAGCTACCAGGGAAGGAATTCCTGGGAGTTATTGCTAACTATGCTATTTGAAATTATACTGTCTTATATTGTTATCTCAGGCAGCTACATGGCTCAGTGGGTAGAGTGCTAGATCTGAGTTCAAATCCAGCCTCAGATACTAATTAGCCATGTGACCCTGCTCAAGTCACTTAACTTTTGTTTGCTTTCATCCAGTGGAGAAGAAAGTAGCAAACCATTCTGGTATCTTTGCCAGGAAAACCCCATGGACAGTATTGGTGTGCTAGGGTCCACAGGATCATGAAGAGTCACACATGACAAAACAACAATATTGTTATCTAGTGTGAGTTACCTGTGTTCCAATATAATTTTAAATTTTTTGAGAAGGTCCCAAATTGATATATGTGTATCCTGATGATTTTAGTGCCTTTACTTAGTGTCTTTACCTCTATGACAAACTTCTGCTTACATATCTGACTTCATTATTCACATTGGTGACAGTCTTATCAACCTATATTCCTGCATTCACATAACTAACCTCTCCATTCCATCTTTTACCCACATGGGTGATCACACCTCAGACCTCACCATCACCTGAAACTGTTCTACCTGTGAAATCCTGATATCTGAAATTCCTGGCTCTGACCCAGCATCTTTTCACCCACTGGTTGAATCATTCTGAATCCCCTCTTCAATGGTATAATGATCTCCAGTTCCTCTTTGTCCTCTTAGCCCATTATACCTGTTAAAACTTTATTCACCTTTCTTCCCATCTTTGCCTCTATATTAGAGATTTCATCAAGATGCTTTTCTTTACCTGTATTCTTTGTGTCTCTTTCCTTTTACTCCCCTATACTTAAGTCTCCAAATGCTGCTGGAGGAAATCATGAAAAATTTTCTAGTATAAAAATTGGTTCTAGTATAAAAATTACACGAACTCCAACCAGGTTCTCATCATTTCATAGCAGTTTTCTAACTTACCTCTGATTGATTCTGTGTCATACTCCTAACTTTGGCTATTACAAATCATTCTCCTCAATTTCACCCCAAACTGTCTCTTGCTATATGACTATGCTGCTCAGCTGAAACTATTCTCTCCAAAGTCATGAATGACTATTTAATAGCAATAGCCCTTTTTCTTCAGGATTTTTTTAAGTATTGATTATTTTTCATCTTTTCTTTCGATACTCCTCCCACCCTTATTTTCCCTAGCATTGCTTTTGCCTTGGTTCTTACTTAAGTGGACATTACCTCCTAGTCTCTTTTGCTATCTCATCATGATCTCCTACCCCCTAAAAATGAGTATCCCTAAAGGTTCTGATCTGGGCCTGTTTTTCCTTATACTGTCTCTCTTATCTAACTCATTGGCTTCCATGATACCATTTATCAATTTTGTTGAGACTCGAAAATTTATATATCTTTCCCTAAATGCTCCTGCATTTTGATGTCTCTGCTATATATTTCTACCTGAGTATTCTGGTCTCACTCTAAGCACAATATGTCCAAAACTCAGTTATTCATCTCTTAACCTAAATCCACCCGTCCACAGACTACCTTTGCTAGGAGTCGGCAGTGCTGATGAACTGAGATAGACAGTAATAGTGTAAGGGATTCAGTAGTGGATGGTGCCTTCAGATCCATCTCTTGTTGCCAATAATTTTTTCTCCACACTTCCAGTATATCTGTATACACAGTATATCTGTTATTAGGCCTTTTAACCCTCCCTTTAGTTGTATTAAAAGTCTATATGTCTAAATGTCTAAAAGTCTATATGTCACTTTTAACATAGAATGACTGAACTAATTCTTCTACAAAGTCTTCTTTAAGCCCTAAATGGATAGGTACACTACCTTAAAACATACATTTATCACCTTTTACCTACGTTATTGTAATACTCTCCTATCATCATGTCCCTACCTATAATCTCTTCACTCTTCACATAACAGTCAATATATTCTTCCTAAAGCACATGTTTGACATGTCATTCACCTTATATATTATTGAATATCTCCTAGGCATAAAAGATGTCCAAATATATCAGCAACCAGGAAGATTAAGTCGAAGTTCACCTACTATGAATTATGCATTTTGCAACACAAAGAAAACAGTACCTGATCTAAAGGGACTTACATGTTACTGAAGGAATAAATTATGTACATGGAGGAGTATGGTATCATCAAAATCCAGAGAAGAAGCAATACCAAGAGAGAGAGAAGGCACGTCCAGCAGTGTCAAGTGAAGCAAATAGTTGTAAAAGGATGAAGACTGGGAAAAAAAAAAAACAAAAAACCAAACATCATAAGATTTTGGGACTGAGATTATTGGTAACTTGGAATAATGTACTTTCTGAGTAGCAATATGATAAGAGGCCAGATGGAAGAGTCTAGAAATGAGTTGGAAACCAGATTGCAAAGGGTCAAGGTTTGAGAGGACAGGAAATGGAGGATATGAGTAGAGGTAGGATTTTCTGGGAATTTGGCTAAGAAAGAAAGGAAAGATATAGGAGGTTAGCTTATGGAAACAGGCATGTTTAGAGGCAAGAGGTAAAGGTTAAGGATAAGAGACAAAAGTAGGAGTGAATGAGTTTCAATCTGCTGGAGAAATGGAGGGGGATAAGATTAAGAGAAGATGTGATAGAGTTGGATTTGGCAAGAAGAAGGACTGATTCATTGTAAGAGATACAGGGAAAGGAGGAGTAGTGGAGGATGATGTCAAAAGATATTAAAATAATAAAACAAAAAGTTACTATTGAATAGCTTACATTTTTGCAGAGAAGAATAGATCTAACATGTGTAAGACATGAGGGCAGATATAATGTTAAGAGATTGGGGGACCATCTCTAGTCATCCTAATCTATATCTGGCCACTAGACCCAGATGGCTCTGGAAGAGAAAGTGAGGCTGGCAATTTTGCACAGCCCTCACTTAAACCCAATTCCTTGCAAGTCGTGGCATTACCTACTTAATATCATGGCCCTCTTCAAAAAATTAAGTACAAACAATCACAAATGACAAGGTTAAGAGATAATCGTCACATGTATTCCATACTGTTTCTTCTTGGACTTTCATGACACTGTGCTCTTCCATGTACTTAATTTATTCCTTCAGGAATACATAAATCCACTGTTTTCTTCTTGTCCTTGTGTACTCAGCCTCTGACCAAATGCATTGTACATAGTAGGTGAACTTCTGATTAATAGGTCTGAATTTTGACTGCTAATATATTTGTATCTCTTCTATATTTAGGTCTGATATGTCCAATGGTCGGGGGTTTTTGTTTGTTTTAAAGAAGTAGAACACTTGCAGATAAAGGGTGCAATCCAGTATGGGACCATCCCTATGTATTCTTGAGGTACAGTAAAGAAGTAGGTCCTGGCATTAAGGAGACTGTTGGAATTGGGAGTTTAGGGAGTTGAACACAGCCTCAACAAGGTTATTGAAATCTTTTCATATAAGGGCAGGACTTGAGAGAGAGCAGAAAGTCAGTGAGCCAAACATGACAAAACAGGAAAATGATGTTGGAATAGATGTGGAAGAGTTGGAACACTAATTCATTGTTGGTGGAGCTGTGAGCTGATACAGCTATTCTGGAGAGCAATTTGGAACTATTCCCAAAGGGCTACAAAAGCGCGCATACCCTTTGACCCAGCAATACAGCTTCTAAGACTGTATCCCCAAGAGATCATAAAAATGGGAAAGGACCCCATATGTACAAAAATATTTATAGCAGCTCTCTTTGTTGTGGTCAAAAACTAGAAATCAAGGAGATGCCCGTCAATTGGGGAATAACTGAATAAATTGTGGTATATGAATGCAATGGAATACTATTGTGCTATAAGAAATGAACAGGAATACTTCAGAGGGGCCTGGAAAGACTTATATGAACTGATGCTGAGCGAAAGGAGCAGAACCAGGAGAACTTTGTACATAGTAACAACCACAGTGTGCGACAAATTTTTCTAATAGACTTAGAACTTCATTGCAATACAAGGACTTTAAAAATTCCCAGTGGTCTCCAGGCAAAATGCCTTCTACATCCAGAGAAAGAACTATGGAATGTGATCACAGAATGAAGCAGATCATTTTCTTTTGTATTATGTTTTGTTTGTTTTATCATTTTAACCATTCATTTTAATTCTTCTATGCAACATGACTAAGGTGAAAATGTATTTAATAGGAATGTATGTATGGAAACTACATAAAATTGTATGCCATCTCAGGGAGGGAGTGAGAAGGTAGGGGGAAAGAAGGGGGAAGGAGGGGAAAAATTCTAAAATATGTGGAAGTAATTGTAGATCACTGAAAACAAATAAAATTAAAAAAAAGAAAGTCAGTGAGCTGGTTACTGAATTCCTTGAGAAAGAAGGAGGAATGATCAAGAATCATCATAAAACATCCAATATAATTAGAATTAGGTGGAAATTTTTGATACTGGTACTGAGTAGCATGTAAGTCAGTCTAGTTTTGGCATAAGGTCCGTAAGAGGGAATAGTTTGAAAGATGGCCAGAAATAGAGGCTAAAACCAGATTATTAGAGGCCATACTGTTTCCCTATTAGAAGGTTATACAGGGAACCAAAAACAATTCATATATACATGTTAAAAATATAAAAATAATTTTCTAAAGTGCTGAAAACTTGTAAAAATAGTCCCCTCTCAAACATCATTCCTCCAGGCTTACCATTAGTTTCTATCTCTTCCTATCAGTGCCTTTGTTGGCCATTTTTTCCAGGTTGCTGTTAGGATGTTATGTCAGCTGATCCAGAGGATAATGATTTGGTTATCAAAGGATTAAGACAGGTCCTTATGAACTCTTGTGAAGCCCTTGAATGTTTTTATGACAATGAACTTATTTGATGATCATGCTGTAAAAGTTAACGTGAAGTAATGAATTCTATTTTGTATTATCATACTGTTTCATCCAAAATGTTACTGCTTTTAATTCCCTTTTTTTTAAATTTTATTATTTTTTTTAATTTAACTTTTAACATTTATTTTCACAAAATTTTGGGTAACAAATTTTCTCCCCTTTTATGCCCTCCCCCCCCCCCAAACCCAAGCATTCTAATTGCCCCTGTGACCAATCTGCTCTCTCCTCTATCCTCCCTTCCTGCCCTTGTCTCCGTCTTCTCTTTTGTCCTGTAGGGCCAGATAGCTTTCTTAACCCCTTAACCTGTATTTCTTATTTCCCAGTGGTAAGAACATTACATTTGATCCTAACACTTTGAGTTCCAACTTCTTTAGCTCCCTCCCTCTCCACCCCTTCCCCTTGGAAGACAAGCAATTCAATATAGGCCAAATCTGTGTAGTTTTGCAAATGATTTCCATACTAGTTGTGTTGTATAGGACTAACTATATTTCCCTCCATCCTATCCTGTCCCCCATTACTTCTATTCTCTTATGATCCTTTCCCTCCCCATGACTGTCAACCTCGGATTGCATTCTCCTCCCTATGCCCTCCCCTCCATCCTCCCCCCCACCCTGCTTGTGCTCCTGTCCCCCACTCTCCTGTATTGTGAGATAGGTTTTCCTATCAAAATGAGTGTGCTTTTTATTCTTTCCTGTAGTGGAATGTGATGAGAGTAGGCCTCATGTTTTTCTCTTGCCTCCCCTCTTTATCTCTCCACTAATAAGTCTTTTGCTTGCCTCTTTTATGAGAGATAATTTGCCCCATTCAACTTCTCCCTTTCTCCTCCCAATATTTCTCTCTCACTGCTTGATTTCATTTTTTTTTTAAGATATGATCCCATCCTCTTCAATTCACTCTGTGCACTCTGTCTCTATGTATGTGTGCGTGTGTGCATGTGTGTGTGTGTGTGTGCTCCCACCCAGTACCCAGATACTGAAATGTTTCAAGAGTTACAAATATTGTCTTTCCATGTAGGAATGTAAACAGTTCAACTTTAGTTAAGTCCCTTATGATTTCTCTTTGCTGTTCACTTTTTCATGGTTCTCTTCATTCTTGTGTTTGAAAGTCAAATTTTCTTTTCAGCTCTGGTCTTTTCATCAAGAAAATTTGAAAATCCTCTATTTCATTGAAAGACCATTTTTTCTCCTGAAGTATTATACTCAGTTTTGCTGGGTAGGTGATTCTTGGTTTTAGTCCTAGTTCCTTTGACTTCTGGAATATCCTATTCCATTCCCTTCGATCCCTTAATGTAGAGGGTGCTAGATCTTGTGTTATCCTGATTGTATTTCCACAATACTTGAATTGTTTCTTTCTAGCTGCTTGCAATATTTTCTCTTTCACCTGGGAATTCTGGAATTTGGCCACAATGTTCCTAGGAGTTTCCCTTTTTGGATCTCTTTCATGTGGTGTTCTGCGGATTCCTTGAATATTTATTTTGCCCTCTGGTTCTAGAATCTCAGGGCAGTTTTCCTTGATAATTTCATGGAAGATGATGTCTAGGCTCTTCTTTTGATCATGGTTTTCAGGTAGTCCCAGAATTTTTACATTGTCTCTCCTGATTCTATTTTCCAGGTCAGTTGTTTTTCCAATAAGATGCTTCACGTTATCTTCCATTTTTCCAATCTGCGCGGTATGTTCTGAGATATCTGTCTTTCTCATAAAGTCCTTAGCGTCCATCTGTGCCATTCCAGTTTTGAAAGAACTATTTTCTTCAGTGAGCTTTTGAATCTCGTTTTCCATTTGGCTAATTCTGCTTTTGAAAGCATTCTTCTCCTCATTGGCCTTTTGAACCTCTTTTGCCAATTGAGTTAGGCTAGTTTTCAAGGTGTTAATTTCTTCGACATTTTTTTGGTTCTCCTTTAACAGGGAGCTGATCTGCTTTTCATGCTTCTCTTTCATCCCTCTCATGTCTCTTCCCAGTTTTTCCTCCACCTCTCTAACTTGATTTTCAAAATTCTTTTTGAGCTCTTCCATGGCCTGAGCCCATTGGGTGGGCTGGGACACAGGATCCTTGATTTCTGTGTCTTTGCCTGATGGTAAGCATTGTTCTTCCTCATCAGAAAGGAAGGGAGGAAATGTCTTTTCTCCAAGAAAGTAGCCTTCAATAGTTTTATTTCTTTTCCCTTTTCTGGGCATTCTCCCCAGCCAGTGGCTTGACCTCTGAATATTCTCCTCACTCCCACCTTGCATCCTGGTCCTCCCAGCCAGCGTTTGGGGACTGAGATTCAAATGCTGCTTCCTACCTTAGGGCTTTTGGCGGGGGCAGGGCTGCTATTCAGTGTGAGAATTAATTTCAGGTGGTCAGGTCAGGGCAGGGCCGCCTCTCAGGCTCAGTTCCCTCAGGGGGTTTACGTACAGACCTTCCACAATGGATCCAGGCCCCGCCCACTTGGGAAGCCCCTCTCTGCAGCTGCCTCTCAGCTTCTATCTCCTGGGGGGGCCCGAGCCATGGGGGCACCCCACTCCCCTCTCGACCCGCCAAAGAGACTCTCTCACCGCCCCCCGTCACCTGTGGGTGGAGGGGCTTGTGCTGCCGCTGGAGATCCTCTCCCTGAAGCCTGCTCGGATCTGTACCTCTCGGAGCAGAGGCCGCCGCAGGTCTGGGCTGGGCTCCACGTCTGCAGGGCGACGGACCTTTTGCGAGAGGTTTGCAGGTCCCTCTGTGGGTGGAGGGACCCGCGTGGCCGCAGGATATCCCGTCCCCGTAGCCCGCTCGGATCTTTTCCTCACGGTGTTGCGGCCGCTGCAGGGCTGCACTCAGCTCCCAGTCCCGGCGCCCAGTCCACAGCGCGAAGGATCCCCCGCGAGAGGTTTGCAGGTCTCTCCAGAACAGAAATCTCCCTCCCTCCAATATTCCGTGGCCTCTGGGTGCAGAATTCACCGTGTGTTGGTCCCCTGTAGCTGTTCTGTGGGTTGTGGGTTCGGAGCTATGTGTATGTGCGTCTTTCTACTCCGCCATCTTGGCTCCGCCCCCCTTAATTCCCTTTTAAAGACAAACAAGGGCAAACCATCAACACTTGATTTTTTTTTTTAGTCCTTATAGCAGCACAATTGAAAATATGACCTAAATATGAACTTATTTTCAAAATTTTAATTTTATCCTTTTCAGGATAAAGCCCCAATCAAATCTCTTTTTTCCCTACTCTTCATTATGAAATGTTGATATATGTTCTATATGGATTCATTCTAAGTATCTTTTTTCTGCTACTAATTAGCCTTTGATAACAAGGATTTCATGTCCAACTTAGAGTGCAAGGCTTTGAATCTGGGCATTCTGTATTGTCTAAGGAATGACTGGGCTAAGTACAGAAAACATCATAAGTAGGAAGTTGTAGATTAGATGTTGAAATTTCCTTTGACTGCAAATGTAGTTCAATGAATAAAGCATTTATTAAGTAACTACCATTTTTAAAAGTGCTGCATTTATTGTTGGAAATACACATAGAAGATTAATAGTCCTTGCTCTCAAGGTACTCACATTCCAATGGAGGAGATAACGTATAGGAAAGGTTTCAGTTAAAAGTCATATGTAAAAAGTCTCATGAAATTTACATCGTAGTAGTGAGTAAGAAAACTTGAAATAGGGCAGCTAGGTAGTACAGTGATCAGAGCACTGGCCCTGGAGTCAGGAGTACCTGCATTCATATTGAGTCTCAGACACTTGACAATTACTAGCTGTGTGATCATGGGTAAGTCACTTAACCCCAATTGCCTTAGCTTGCCCCTCCAAAAAAAACTTGAAATAGTCAAAAATATAAAATGTTCCTCAATCCTTTGTGGTCCCTTTCCTCTTGCTGGAAGAGAGGCAATCAAGTCGTAATAGGGTACTAAGAATAAACATGTCTTAGACAATCTAAAATTTATATGTTGGTACCCTTACTATACAAATTATGTTTAACTACTAGATAATCAAATCAGGTTTATATGGGCATTGTCAATTTAATTAAAACCAGATAACATAAAGCAGTTATTAATTTGAAGGGCAGTTAATAGGCTCTCCCAGAAGAGAAAGTAAGTTAGTGGAGCCCAAAGTCCACAACAAATATGATTTCATGGGATGTTTGGTCATTACCCTTGTGATGCTCATGAGTGAAACAGCAGATTTCAGTTGATATAATTGCATTTTATGTACTACCTTCTGCTGTAGATGATAAAGAAGCATAGTAATTTTATTAATAACTTGACAAGAAGACTCAGTGCCTTCCGTGAGAAGGCTGGCACATGGGAGGACACTGAAACACTTATTGGAAAACATGTTTCCTAATCAATTAACAAAAGATACCAGAGGTTTGTAAACAATTCAGAAGACTTCTCTAAATTTTAAGAAATTTCTTCAAAATTTCACATCAAATAATATATAAATAGAGAAATTGACTATACCCTAACAAATATAAAATGACTACAGAATAAATTGTTTTTGTGAAGTCAAATCATTGACTAGTAGATTGAATGTTACACATTTCAAATCAGACTAAAGGATAAAGATTTGAATATGGTGCATGTGATTATAATGACTTTAACACAAAACTTTTTAAAATCAGGCTTTAGATTCTCCCAAGTAAGAAACAGACAAAAATGAAAACTTTTACTGTTTCACTGTTTCTTACTGAAGTTGATCTGAAACAAAATTGTCACAATGAAGTCAGAAATTGCTGTAACCAAAAGAGAAATACTTTATCTTCAGACAGAGAGACATGGCAGCCAAGGGCAACCCTGGTTTATGGTAGAAGCCCACTGGCATAGAATTATGGAAGAGTCTCCCAGGCTATTCTCCATGAGGCTGCCAATGTGATATTTCTTAAGCAAATCTCACCAAATCATTGCCCTGTTCAGATCTTTTTGGTGATTCCCAAAGGTGGTGCAGTAGATAGAGTGCTGGTATGGTGTGAGAAAAACTCATCTTCCTGAGTTCAAATCTGGCCTCAGACACTTATTAGTTATGTGACCCTGGGCAAGTCATTTAATCTTGTTTTCCTCAGTTTCCTCATCTATAAAATGAGTTAGAGAAGGAAATTGCAAACCACTCCAGTATCTTTGTCAAGAAAACCCCAAATGGGGTCCAAAATTAGATAAGACTGAAAAGCAACTTAATAACAATTTTATCTAAAACTAAATGCAAACATCTGTATTTGATAGTGAAACCCCATCACAATATAACTCCATACCACCTCTCTAGGCTGATTAAACATTATTTTTCTTATTTTATAGCTCACCTGACCTACTTGCTGTTCCTTGAACATAATACATCTCTGATATCCCATTGTACAGACCATCAGTCATATGTGGAGTACATGGAAGTACCCTTTCCTCACCTTTGCATCATTAAACCCATATATTCCTTCAAAGCTCAGCTTAAAAGTCGTCCCATATGTGAAACCTGTATTTAACTGCAGATGTTATTGTCTCATCCTGAAATCATTTCATATCAACAGTAGTATGGCAGGCATTGTGCTAAGTACTAGGGATTCAAATATGAAAATGAAAGATGCACTCTTCCCTCAAGTATCTTATAATCTAAGTGGGGGAAAATAGCTCACAAAAGAATGCAGAAAAGAGGACAGGGAGAGGAGGTACCTACCATAGGGTATGGTAAATAAGCCAAAGAAATACTAACTGAGTTGAGCAAAGGGAAAATGAGAAGATATCTATACTCTGCCCCCCTCCCATTAAATGGAGAATTAAAATAGGATTAAATTAAATTAGGTCTTAAATTAGAGTTTCACCATCAAGTCAGAGAGGCAGAAGATACTGATGTGGCATGAGAATTGAGACTGATTGGATCTTGCAAGATGGCTAGATTGCCCAGTGATATGTTTGTTTGGAGTGTAGTGGAGAAGCCAAAGATGTCCAAAATTTGTGCAGTAACCATATATTTTGCATTTGCTTATATGTTCATGTTGTTTCTTATACAAATTCACGCACATGCTCACACATACACACAGACACGCACAATCACAGAAGCACTCTGAAGGGAACTGGCTCATAGCAACTGATACATAAAAAAGAATTACCAAATGATTACTTATAAATGGTATCATCACAGAATCATGCAAAGTAGTTTTTCAGAAAATGAGAATACAGACAGAGATATGGTGTGAGATATAATTAAACTGGATCATCCCTAGAACATTCATGGATCCAACAAGAGTGAGGACAACACACAAACATGAAACCAAGCAGATCTGCAGCATTTCCGTTATGATCTCTTTTCATCAGTGATGATATTGGAATACATTTGGGCTCTACTACTTCTGTACTTGATGGTCTTGCTAAATGCAGAAATAATATGAATTAGGAAAACTAAGAAGAAGGGATTAGCTTGCACCTGACTAAACCTCCATAGAAGAAATTCATTCTGGAGATGATGCAATTTTAAAGATCCTCAGGAGTGAATTTTCAAAATGTATTAAAGGAAGGAAAATGATAGAAAAGGATGGCAGAGTTCTTAAGCAAAGACAACCCAGGGAACTGAGGCTGATCATGACCAACAACTGCCAACACAACTGTGCTAGAAATACAAAAACTGTATTTTAAGAGGTGAATATAAAGTGATGTATTCTGGTGTCTTTTTTAGGATACATGACATTAAATACAAATCTGAGGTCCGAGAACTTTATCACCTTGCCTGCGCTCAAAGGTCTGATCTGTTATACTTGCAATCGATACATAGTAATTTAAAATGATGCATTTACAATTCCACTGCTAAGGAGGGGAATTAACTTGTGACTTGACTCTTTATGGCAATAGTGCTAGTGGGAATGTTTGCTTGAGTATATATATGTGTGTGTGTGTGTGTGTGTGTGTGTGTGTGTGTGTGTGTGTGTGTAAGGAGATTGGTGGATTGAAAATATCCAAAGTGACCAATCACTTTATTAGTTGGTCTGACAGAGAATTTTTCTTTGTATGGTTGCTCAGGTTTTTGTTTTCCATTTAATGGGAAGTTTAAGAATAGGCAAGGAAGCCAGAGCTTGCTAGCTTCAACGTTGTGTATTGTTCATCTTGTTTTAAGTAAATAGAAATTAATTCAACAAACATCTATTTGAAGATCTACTCTCATCCATGATTATCTCTTGATATTAATTAGATAGATTTAATTAGCTTTTAAAGGGTAGATATTTATTGAGGTGTGATAGAAAGCACTGTGCTGCACATGATTTTATAAAGATAAAAATGAAACAACTGTTTTCCTCAAGTAGTTTACACATGTGTGTATATATACATATAAATACAATAACATGTATATATGTGTATATGGGTGTATATATGTGTGTGCATGCATATATGTATGTATGTGTATATGTGGTTTGTCATTTCCTTCTCTAGCTCATTTTATAGATGAGGAGACTTACACAAACAGCGTTAAGTGACCTGCCCAGGGTCACATAGCTAATAAGTGTCTGAGGCAATATTTGAACTCAAAAAGATGAATTTTCTTAACTCCAAGCCACTGTACTACTGCAGTGCCAATGAGCCTGTGGCGGCTCTGAATATGCCAACACAGTTCAGAATCTCAAAATATAATAGACTCTCGACATGGAAGACAGATCCAAAACATTTATTCAAACACCAGAAAGTCAAATCCCAACACTAGAAAATCAAATTTCACTATAACAACAAAGAAATCTATACACAATAAGAATACAGGGGGCACTACCATCCCCAAACCGTCCCTCTTTTAGGCTTCCCACAAACCAGCTCCAAATTACAAACAGGTTCCCATAAACAAAATCACAAACAAGCTCTCCCACTCAAGGAGAGCTGCCTGCTCTCTCTTTTCAAGCTCTGACTACTCTGACTTACTTTCTGCTCTACCCTTTCCTGCTGTACCTGTTCAGCAAACTCCTCCTACCACAGGCTCTATGTGACTCAGACTTCATGTGACTGGGTCACATGGGCCTATTAATGGATGGGAAAGATCTTCCCATTTAAATTACCATTACAACCACCTAGCTTTCTACACATAGACCTACACACACATACACACACACACACACACACATACACAGTGTGTGCGCATATACTTGTATATATACACACATATACATATACCTATATGTGAGTGTGTATGTATGTGTGTGTGTATTCTAAGGATCTAGCCTTAATATGTATTCATTAATCTAGTGAAAGCATGGGAGAAGAAAATCTTAATTATGACCTAGTTGTTTTGGGAATTATTTTCCTTTCAGATTTGAAATGTTTTCCCCTAAAAGTCTTCCTCCAATGGAACAGAGATAATCCTGAATTCTCAAAGAGTACATCAGTAGATTGCAAGTTCTGTCAGGGCCTTCTAAGGCAGAAAAGTCTTTAGAAAGGTCTGTTAACCTACTGTATGTCTACTACCAAGGGAACAATCTCACTGAGTTCAGATCTCAACAAACAGAAAGATGGGGTTTTTTTGTTTTTTACCATGGCAACTCTTGAAGAACAATAAATAAATTAGAGAGAATATGTGATCTGAATAAAAGTAGTTGCCACAGAATGAAATCGCAGATCCTTGGAAGCACTAAACTGTATGAAAAGCTTTTTCCCCTAACATCAAGTTTTATATACTTACTGCATTTAGAAGATGAACTCTACATTTGGTCAGATGTACCCCAAACACTTAGGTCAATAGCATAGCAATTCTTGAAGACTAATGGGCTGAGGAGAACATCAAATGGCTTTAAAATCAAGAGATGGTATAAATATTAGGACAACTATAAATTTCAAAGGCAATAAATTTCTGGACTTCTGGGCACATAGTAATCCAGCCATTGTAAATCATATGGGAGGTTGGGATAACTCATCTAAACTCTAGTGGAGATAAAACAGCCAAATCATATTGTCTCTACTGAAGAGATTCACAAAATCATACATTGAAACTGAAGGAGAGCAGGTGATGGATAGGAAGAATATTTAACTTATTATCTCCCTTTTTGTGGATGTATTTTACTATAAAAAGTTATTTAATTCATGATGATAAGAAATCACTGACTTTTTCTACTTTCTCCGGTTAATTTTAATTCTCATATTCTTTCTCAACCTGGAGAATTCTCTGCCCTAAGGTACTTTTAAGATCTAGGCTTTGGGTACATAATTATAGGATCAGAGAATCTCAAAATTGATAACAAAACCCCAAATCATCTCTCCTACATCATTACTGAATAGAAATGCCTTCTTTAGTATCCTTGACAAATGAGTATCTGGTTTCTGGCTGAAGAAGTGTAGTGAAAGTCTGATCATATGACATGCTTTCTATTGAATCATCCAGTATAGTGATATAGAGGGAAAAAGCAAATAGTGTTGCCCTAGAGTTAATTGTGAATAGTGATAAACTTTATTCATAGTGTCTCTTAGAGGCCAGGACAAAATAGAGTAAGTTTCTTGAGTTAGCCCTATGTAGAGATCTGTAAATGTCCCAGAAGTTAGTATAATGAAAATTATTTAGTGAAAGGATGATCTAACTTAGGAGTCAGGAAACCTAAGTTGAATCCCACTTCAGACACTTATTAGCTCTCAAAAAAAAGTAAAATCATTTAATTGCTCAAAGTTTCTGTTTCTCATAAATTAAATGGGCAAATTTGTACTTGTTTTACCTACCTCCCAGGGTTGTTTTAAGGGAAAAGGTTTTCAAAGCTAAAAATGCTTTATAAAGAAAAGTTATTTTATTGTTGGTGTTGTGATGGCGGTGTTACTACTACTACTACTACTACTACTACTACTACTACTACTACTACTACTACTACTACTACTACTACATCATAGAAATAGCCCCAGTCAGAAGATGTGTGTGCTAATTCTGAATCTGCCACTGTGTAACTTTGAGACATTGAATTTCTTCTACATGTATCGGTATACTCTCAGGATTAGTAAAATGAAGATATTTTAAAAAACGTTTTAAAAATCACAAAATGGATAAGGCTCTTTTTATATCAGACTATAATAGCCTCTATGGAATTATAGGCTCTCAGAATGCAAATAAGTAAAGAAAATTACAATATTTAATGGTAAATCTGTACCATATGTGAAGGGAAATATTTTTCAGTCACATTGATATATGTGCATATATATGTATATATATATATATGTGTGTGTGTGTATATATATATGTATATATATTTAAAATTTCATGACCACATAATCTCCATGCTGTTTCCAGCAAAGGGATAATTTTAAAATAACATTCTTACATATGTCTAGTGATGACCAAGGCCTTTTGGATATTTATATATGCCTGGTGTCTATTAAGGCCTAAATAAGGTTTTTTTTTATTAAAAAAAAACAACTATTCAATAGAGATTATTTTCACTGTTAACACATTAGGCCATTTCATTAGATTTCTCTGTTATAAAAATATTATTAAATTTGAATATTTATATATGTCTCTGCTCACCCTAATTATTTTTTGTATGTTGGTTGAGGGATTCTTTATCCGCAGAAGACAAAGTCTTGGTTGGTTTTAGTATTGAGTTATAACACTATGTAGGTGCTTGCCTGGTTCTAATTGAAGTGAATGAAATTCTACCCATATCTAATCTCAGTCTGAGAATTTGCTGATACTGTGTCTTGGAAGAAGAGGAAAAGAGTTTTAAGAAAGCTGGATATGTCTAGTAGACTTTCCGTTTTCCTCCTTGGTTTGGGCTTTCATACCGTTTGGGGGCCAAAAGCTTAGCAGTTAAGATATTAAGGAGAAAGAAGTTTGAAAATTTCCCCTGATCGTTCTCCTTATTTATTCAGTACCTTTGCACATCTTGGTCTACTTACCTGCTGGACTGGCTAACAAGATTGGCTAACAAGAGCTTCTCAGTGGTAATGGTTCATAATTTTATTGGACAGGTCACTGCCACCTATCAGTTATGTGATCTTGGCATTGATTCCCCTCTTTAGCTCTCAGTTTTACCACCTGTAATATTGGGGAGTAGGACTTGTTGATCTCTAAGGCTCAGTACTATCTAAATATGCTATGAATTGTCTAAATCAATTTTGAATCAATAGAGTTATTATTTAGTGAAACATGTCCTGTTATAAAGCCTGATTATGTACTTCTTATTTTTTTCTTTCTAGATAGACTCACATGTGTTTAGTGATTAATGGTCTGTTCTTGAATAGAAAAATGGTACTACTCCTCCACTACCAGTTCCTCTCCTTATCTGTATATACAAAATTGTAAACATAGACAAATACAATTCTATATAAATACATATTTACATGTATAAATATATAATAAAACTTTGATTAATTGGCATTTTCAAGAAATGGGATACGGTGGTTAATTTCATTTTGTGACTAACTGGATTTTATGTTAACCAAATAGTCTTTTTTGTTTGATGTTTACTCTTGAAAATATAAGATATATTTCCTTTCCTTTCTAAACTAGAATAATGAAATGATATGTGACATGCGGAATCAAATTTATTATTTTATAGTGATGCATTGTATCAAAAGTATGATTTAATCTTTGAGAATCATTATTCCAAATGTGAGTTCCCATCATAGACTTATATGATCTAAGGGACTAGGTTGTATCTGTACAAATCTTGGAAAGTATTCTTTCTTTAAGAAAAATAAAGAACTTTTTGGTTGATATGTTGGTTGTTGATGCTGGATTTTTTCTTTGTTTTGGTCATTTGCCTCTTGGAAAAAAATAACAATTTGAAACAAGGGCTGCGAATAATGGTACTTTGTATAATTAAATTTTTTGTATTCTGTAGCTATTCCAGACCAAAACCAAAAGCTGTGTAATGGGATGAATTGAGTTTGGGTCAATTATATGCCCCAGGATTTTGGAGGACACTTTTAGCAGTGGTTGGAATGAAGATGTTAAGTCCTTAAGAAAATATCACCTTTGTCTTTGCTAATAATGTCAGCATTTTTCCGGCCTATTTCCCTGAAAAATATATTCTCCTTCAGAGTATCCCTTCTATTGCTTCTTTTCTCAGAGCTCTCTTGATATTACTCACCAGTCTCTCCACATCCATTACCAATTCTTGACACATTCATTATGGCATCATCTGTGTGTGTGTTCTTTAGTGTTGAGTACTTTAGTTAGCTTTTAAAAAACATTTTGGCCTTGGCGCTTCTTTCCTTTAAATATTTAGAATTAGCCAGGTGGTGTGTTGATTAGAATGAGAAAAGAGAAAGTTTAATTAATTAAGTTAGATCAAACTAAGTGGATCCCCACATCAACATGTTGAATGGTGCACTGTACATCACGCTCTTGCTTCCAATGAGTCAGGTTTGTCTTTACCACTAGAGACATGACAAATAAAACAAAGGAGTTTCATATAGTGAGAGAATTAATGCTTGTGAGAATTATTGGTCATTTAAGTACCTGTTTTTCCTGGACCTATCCTTTTCCCTACAAGTTTGGCTCTAGATGCAGAACTTGAAAATAATTTTGTGTTAAAATTTTGTGAATCCATTATCAGTGAAAGACAGGATTATGTATCATTTCACTCTGTAATCATCTCAGTTGAAAAATTAAGAATCTTTCCAGAACATCTAAGCAATACTATTAGATATGTACATTATCTTCTACTCTGTATTTTTCTGTTCTAACGAGCATTTGCATGCATAAGCAAGAGATAGATGTAAATGGGAAGGCTAAGGGAATAGATACAAACATATCATCCCTAGATCACTTCGATGATGATGAAGACCCCTGAGACATTTATCATGATTTACTGACATCAAAAATCATACCAAAATGAACAAGATGACTAGCACAATCTTTTATGAGATGAAGAAAATGTCTGCTCTTTAATCAGACATTTGATGCTGTGCAATGACACATGCTAGACATTGTGAGACATTATAGAAAAATAAAAGCCACAGTACTCAAGAAGCTTAGTCTGGTGGGAAGATATATAAAATGATACTTATAAGGTTCCAAATGAATGCCAACCGTAATTAGTAAAAGGAGTTAATAAAGGCAAAGGAAAAAGAGAAAGAGAAAGGGAGGAAGATCGAGAGATGGAGATAGAGAACAAGTCACAGAAAAATACAGATTAAGACAGAGAGACAGAGTTACAGTGTGTGTGTGTGTGTGTGTGTGTGTGTGTGAGAGAGAGAGAGAGAGAGAGAGAGAGAGAGAGAGAGAGAGAGAGAGAGAGAGAGAGAGAGAGAGAGAGAGAGAGAGAAAGAGGGAGGGAGGGAGGGAGGGAGAGAAAGAGAGAGAGACAGAGACAGAGACAGAGAGACAGAGACAGAGAGAGACAGAGACAGAGAATGGTAGAACTATAGACTGGGAGAGTTAAGGAAAGCTTATAAGACAGCTAGAACTTTAGCTAGAATTTGAACTATAAATAGGTAAGACTTGGATAGGCAGAGGGAGTAGGGAGGGCAATCCCAACAATTGCAGAATAATATATATTAGGAATGGTCAGAAGGCTGACTTGATTAGAATGAAAGATGCATGTTGAGATGCAAACCTGGAAAGATGAAATGTATATAATTTAGAGAGCAATGAAAAAAGGCTAAACTAGGTGTGAGCAGGCCATAACGTATAACAAGCAAGGAAGTAACTAAACCATCAGAATAAAGAATACTACAAAAATGTATCATCAAAAACATATGGTTATGTGATGAGAGAAAATGATAATAAAGTTCAAGAGCTGGATAAGCTAAGTTCTTCCTTGGTATCTTTATGATATCAAGAAAAATCAAGCTAGGATGTCAGCAGAACGGGTCTTGCATTTGTGATGAACTTATGGGAAAATGAGGACAAATGTTACACAAAATGGACAGGCATGGATAAGTTATCATCTATGTCAGTGGTTTCAAACTTAGAAGACCACAAATTAGCATTATCTGTGTTCTGTTGTATTTGAATTTATTTTACTATTTGAGTGACCACATACAATCCATGAGCTTATGCCTGACACTCTGACATTATTAATAGGAACAGCTATAATCATGATATCACAAATCCCTTTGAGTTTTGAGATTGAATAAAGGATTTTGGAGAGCCTTGAAAGATAAATTATGTATGTTTCAACGGATTCACAGTTTCCTTAGTGTGTTTATTTCTTCCACTGGGGCAGATCATTTCTTCTAGCCATTTCTTCTCCTATGTAATTCTTGCCCACCTGTTTGCATTAATCCTCTGTACAGAATCTACACACCATGCTGAAAGTCTTCCTCCAAATCCTGAAATATTTTACAGATACACATTGAACATTTGGGCTGCCTCTTTGTATTTGTCATACCTCAATCCTGTTACAAGATAAGCCTAACTTCTTTTCTTATCATCTATATCCTCAGACAAACTAAGTCCTGGGAAAGACTTTAGCTTAAAAAGGACATCACTTGCTACATACATGCCATTGCTCTCACCTCAGACAGCTGACACTCACTAGCTCTGTGACCTTGGGCAAGTCACTTAACCCCAATTGCCTCATCCTGGCTCATCTCCAGTCATCCTGATGAATATCTGGTCACTGGATTCAGATGGCTCTGGAGGAGAAGTGAAAATGGTGATCTGCACAACCTTCCCTCACTCCAAACAAAGTCAAGTGCAAGTCTTCATTTCTCTGGTGGCAAGGTCTTCTTCGGCAATGAAGAACGAACACACACACGTCATTGTGCTAAATGCAATGCAATCTATACACATCAACCCCTCATCATTCCACTGCCCTTCACTTGACAATCCATGAAAGAAATAAAAATGTTTCTGAACTAATCCTATCAGGAGGATATGAATAATACTGGGAACTGGGAATCATTCTGTACTGGGTAGCCAAGTTAGAGTGTGAATGCTGGCTCTGACAGTTAATGAATGTATCATCATGAGCAAGTTACTTAACTGTTTTAAATATTTCCAGGAATAGGGGTGGATAACTGTGACAGTTGAGTTGCAGAGTCCTAAAAACCAATTCTGAACTAGGTCTGCTATCAATATGGTGAACCCCATAGAGTGCGAAGGCCAGTAGGCTTCCAAAGAGAGGCCAAATTGATCCAGGCTGAAAATATAGGAGGTTATAAGTCCTGTAGCTACTGTACTTCCGGGTTGAGAGAGATAGTGAGACCCAGTCTCAGACAAATAAACAAATAAAAACTTTGTGAAGCTCAATTTGTCCTATAAAATAAGTAGAGGGATAGTAATTGGGTTATTTATCAGAGCTGTTGTGTGGAAAGCATCTCCTAACTCTTAAAGCACTTTATGAATATGAGCTATTATTAATAAATAGAAGACTTTGGAATGCACACTTTAGAATTATTAAAACTTATATGTAAGATATTTCAGTAAAATCACGCAATGAAAGAACCTGTGCTTTCGGATGCATCTGGTCTAAGTCATATATATTTTTACATTCAAGAATGATGCTATTAATGGTGTTGATCTCCATGAGTAAGAATATTGGCAGAGACCAGTATATAAAAAGCATCCTTCTCCAAATTCAATATGTGGGAAGTCTACAGTAGCTGGTGCCTACATCTGCTAGTTTCTAAATGCAATTTTGTCACTTTGCCCTTTAGACTCATTCTGTCTGACAGCTGTACTCAGAAAAAGCTACCCCACCTCTAATTGAGACATATCATTTTTATGCTATTTTCTAGCATCCATAGTTCTATCACATAATTTAAACTAGATTGAAATTTGAACATTCCACCCTCTTTTATAAACAACCTAGTACAAGGCAGGGCTGTGGGTAATCCAAAGAAGTGGCCTATACGTTAGTACCTTAAAATCTACTTATATAGAAATAAGATACAGGGAATGATTAGAAATCATTTATGTAAATAACTTTGGTGTTGACTTTAAGTGTAAGGAATTCAGAAAGGGGAGAGACCAGTGAATGCTAGAGTCATAGGAGAAGATATGATGAAGATGGTGGAGTGGGAAATGAGCCTTGAAGGATAAGTAGACTTTAGCAAGGGAGAGGAAGAGGTTTTAGGTGTAAAAAAGGTATAAGAAAAGTGAGGAGGCAGGAATGAGCATAGATATAAGATGGGACAATGAGGGAATCACCTTATTGGAACACAGGGTGAAAGTTGGAATGCAGTAGGGAAAATGCTAGCTCAAGTAGGGGCAGGTTGTAGATGGTTATTGGAACCAGATAGAGAACTTTAGACTTGATGCAGTAGGATAGGGAATGGAATGCCTACTGGGAATAGCAATTCAGGACTGAGAAAAGGCAGGCAGGTATGCCTACCCAATAGCATTGCTAGAAGGTGACCATCTTTCTCAAGAGAGGTTCCCTATCTTCTCTGGTTCTAAGCAACCTTCCTGACAAGGAAGGGTTCTAAAGATGATGGTGACTGGAGTTAGAACAAATGGATTTAAGGATGGGGGAAAGACAGTTGAACTTGAAACAAGATCAGTAGGGGATAGTTTAAGCATTGATGGCTAGAAGCAATGCATGTTTGTCCTAGTGACGTAGCAAAGACAGTGTAGAAGAAATGACACATTTGAAAGACATTTTAAATCAAGAAATGATGGTGTCATGAGACCATCACTCACAAGTCATATTCAGCCTCCCCTCTCTTCCCCCTTAGCCCTTTCTTCCCCAGACAGCTAGAGATCAGGCAATGCCCCTTTCAGGTAAGTGGCATGAGAACACATCCAACTACCACTAGTTCATCTATATGATATAGAAAGGGGTAGGAATAGGACTTACACTCTTTCACCTTTCACCTCTCTTAGATAGAAGCTGAACTTGAAGTCAAGGCAGCTCCCTATACTTGCAGCCTCAACTTACTATCTTTCTTTCATCCATCCATTTCCTGCATGGATTCCTTTCTCCTCCACTTAATCACTCTCTACTCACTCTTCTTTAGTCCCATACTTACACATCTCTTCTGCCTATCTCCATTTCATGAAGTTTGTGAATGACTCCTCATGTTGAACAGATATAGTCATCCTATTCTTCCCTCAGTTGATACAATATCCACATTGACTTAGTTACTCTCCTGGTATATGCTAGCTCCCATTCCCTATTTCATCCTTTGATACACCTAGGAACAATTTTTTAAAGAATATATGCTGATGTGGTTTATTTTTAGATCACTTTCATTTCCCACCCTCACTTCCTCACTCACAGATTCATTTTTCATTACAAAGAATAAAATGAAAAAGGGGAGGAGGGAGGAAGAAGAGTTAAGAAAAAATTTAGTTCAATCATTTTTCATGTCTGACTCTTGGTAACACTTCTTTTGGGATTTTCTTGGCAAAGATGCTGGAGTGTTTTGCCATTTCCTTCTTTCTATCATTTTATAGGAATGATATATTGAATTGAATGAATTTTAAAGAAATTGAGGCAAACAGGGGTAAGTGACTTACCTAGGGTCACCTTGAGTGTCTAAGGCCAGATTTGAATTTAGGAAAATAAGACTTCCTGACTCTAGGGCCAGCACTCTATCCATTGTGCCACCTAGATGCCCTCAAGGAAAAAGAAAAAGCCTAAGTAATAATAATAAGATTCTGAAGCCCAAAATGCCTAAGTCACTTAGGCAAGGTCACATAGGAAGTCATTATCAAAAGTTTAATTTGGAGTCAGATCCTCAAACTCTAGAATGACTGTACTTTCTGCTGGATGGCAGTGCTTTGAGTTTTTTTTTTTTTCCTGAGAGGAATAAAAAGAATGATATTCCTTATTCCTTACATGGTTGTGTGTGTTGGTCCTTAGTTTTCAAAGAAGACCATGACATCAGAGAAATAATGACATGACTTGCACTTGACTTTGTTTTGAGTGAGGGAGGGCTATGCAGGTCACCAGATTCACTTGCTCCTCCTGTGCCATCTGGATCCAGTGACCAGATATTCATCAGGATTATTGGAAATGGCCCAGGATGCAATGAGAGACCTTGGCCTTTTTAGGGTAGGCCTTTTCACATACTCACTTAGAGGGAGGTACAACCCATTGAATGAATAGGACTCTTTAAGAAGTAGTCAGAGAATGTTTCTTTTAATGAGCAAAAGAAAAATAATAACTAAATCAAACTATTGATAATCACTCTAAGTCAACCATTAAGTAGAACTTGGGCCTATTGTTGTGCAACTTGTGAGCATCAGAGTGCACTGGGTTTAAGGTTTGGGAACAGCAAGAGAGGAAGGAAGGAAGGAAAGAAGGAAGGAAGGAAGGAAGGAAGGAAGGAAGGAAGGAAGGAAGGAAGGAAGGAAGGAAAGAAGGAAGAAAGTAGGAAGGAAGGAAGGAAGGAAGGAAGGAAGGAAGGAAGGAAGGAAGGAAGGAAGGAAAGAAGGAAGGAAGGGAGGAAAGAAAGGAGAAAGGAAGGAAGAACATCTAGCCAGTAAACCCCAAAGGAAGGGGAGAGGGACACAGAATGAAGAGGATAAGCTGGGTCCCTACTCAGGCTTCTCAGTCTACTCACAGGTTGTGTTCATTCTTCGTTTTCAGAGAAGACCATGATCAAATGAGTTCATATATGTAAAATGTGTTATAAACCTTAAAACACTGTTTACATGTAAGCCTTGAAACCACTGAAGGTCTTCCTTATTTCAGGTGCTCAGAATCCGTATTACCTTATTTGCAAACTGAGAGAAAAATAAATCTGGGTGATAAATAATAGAGCATATGGAAAAAAAAAACATTGAATGTGGAGTCAGAGAACGTGTGTTTGAATCCTGGGCCTGCCCCCTTGTTCTCTGACCAACCTTGGACAAGGCACAAAAGCTTAGTGGGTTTGATTCCTGACCAATAAAATGAATAGGTTGGATGCAGTTGCTGAGGAGCTTTCTAGCTCAAAATTCTACAATTCTGTTATACCATAAGTGATTTCTGCACTCTAAGGAAAACAAACTATTACTTGAGCTCTAATATTCTTGGATTTTTGCATTCAGTTACAGAAGCTGGCAATTCATGAAACTTTGTATAGAGAAAGTATTTGTGTGGGCAATTCATTCAATATCCATTTGTTCAACCTTACTTGGGTAATAGACATGTGATACAATGTTGCCACTTTGGATCATAAGGGAAAAATGGAAGTAAGTGCAACACTTGCTTCTGTCAAATCACTCTGTATTTTCAACAGCAACAATTTCACAACTTTAAAGGTGAAAAGAAAATATGCAAGTGAATCGTGAATTTGATCAGATTACTAAATGCTAATTATAACATCAGTTATAAATTATAAACTCTGATTCTGGTTAACACAGAATCTAATTAATTGACATCATTGAGTATGTTGCGGCAGTGTCTGGCATGCACAAAACAAACTTGTGTAGAGGAATAAGTGTTTTTACATGATGGCTAATTAATTCTACAGTAACTGAATTAAATCAGTACTCTTCCTTAAGAAAATCAGTAGAATTGTTTCAAGCGTTAAGAACATTCTGTGTTATTGTCCTCCCCCACTAAAAATAGCCTAGCTGATAGCTATATAAGGCCATTTATACATGAAAACCTATATTTTAATATTTTACATTACTCACAAATTCAAGAAAATCTACAATTAAGTTGATACAAATTGTATGCTAGTCTAGCCATTGCCTGGGTGAAGCAAGACCTTCCTCTGCTTTGTCACCATCTGGATGCTACATAACTGTTGTTTTTAATAGTGTGTATTCTGCCCCATTGTGTGGTCCTCTGAGCCATAATTTATTTGGCTGTGGATAGCATGGAAGAGAATATTGAAGTTTCAAACCACCACAAATCCCAGCTGAGGGAACACACCTGCCTTATTAAAACAATGTTTTCCCTTTTGAATAATTAACTATTTCTTGTTTATTTACCAACTTCCACTACAAAAATTGGGCATTTTAACAATCAAATCATCTTTTCAGGGCTTCTGTTGGCACCATAGACATTTCACCTTCCCTTCATGCAATCCAAAATCTTCCATGTTTATGCATGCTACGCATACACAAGCACTGAAAGGTAATAATTAAGAACATCTGTTTACATTTACTAGGAGCAGATGTTGGATGAATTAAAATGAGAGTAACTATCACTCAACATCATAAAGAAATTGAATTTATAAAAATTTTCCAAACACTGGCAAATGGCTAAATTTTCTATCACAATCTATTTCTGTTCTTTCTGAAAATCTCTTATGCAAAACTCCCTCCTCAAGCCATTGAGAGAGAGAGGAGGGGAATAAACTATGAAAATACTCCCATGGATCATTTGCTACACATTCTATGCAAAGTTATTTTTTAGTCTGAAGTTAACTTTGGGGGTTGGCTCATGAGTAACAATGCTAATTAACAACTTCCTCCATTAGTCAACAAAGTAGGGCTAATTTTAGCTTGTATCAGCTGAATTGCCTGCGCTTACAATTGCTGAAGAAATCTGCATAATTTTGTTGACCTGTATCATCTATTAAGGCTTATAATTTTAGATACTCCATGCATAAAAGCATTTCATCAAACCATCATCTTCCTACAAGTGCTTCTTGAAATCTGCTTGGAGTGATTGGCAACCCAGTGGTATAGCATTCAGGTCAAAATGCCCATTCAATAACTGGAATGGCAGATAAATTCTAAATTACATTCTTATGAATCTTTTCTCATGTAGAAGATACTCCTTACTGCACTTAAAGTGGTAATATCTATAACTGTTGTATTTCACTTTTATACTTGGAACATTCAGAAAATAGAGATTACTAGGAATCACAACCATTTCATTATTTCATTTAGATTCGTAGAGAGTGTTGCTAGAAAAAATATGGTTTATTATCCATTTTTTATATATTCTAAAGTTTCAAGACTGATTTTATCCAATATTCCAAGAAAATGAGTAAACACTAGGGAAAGTTAGTTTACATGACAACTTTTTCTCACCATTATCTTTGAATTCACAGCAAAGATATAGTTGTTGGAAATGTGTGGACTTCTTTTGTTTGATTAAGTTTAGTTGTTTTAAGGATCATGCCTTTCCCTTTATTTGCTGAGGATTTGAGAGAAGGGGCTAATGATAATATTGTCCCCCAAAAGAAGAAAAGAAAAAAATTCATTACAATATCTTTAAAAATGCATAGAAGGGAAAGGAAAGAAGTTGAGAAGAAATCACAGCTAAGTAGGACAGCTTTGAAAATTAATATGATGAATTTATTTTTTTTAAAAAAGCAAGTTCTTTGTAACAGAGATTTGTGGTTTCACACAGAATGTTCTGTTAATATTCTACTGTGTATGTGGAAATATTTTCTTTTTTGAACTCATTAAATATAGAATAAACGTTACATAAAAGTATAACGTTAAAAGAAAAAGTATGAATACAATTATAACTTCCTATATGAAATTTTGCTTCAAGTAGCATGATACTATGGTTGTAGGGCACCAAAGGCTGCTGTTAAGTGTTATTTTAAGGTAAATTTTTGAAATAGAAAATATCAGTGAATCACTTGTGTCTATTGTATCCAAGCTTTGATGTTATTGAAAGATGTGAATATGGTGTAGTATAAGAAGTATTTACCTTGGAGTAAGAAAACATGAGTTTAAATACTGGATCTGCTATTTACTACCCTTGTGACCTTGGGCAAATCACTTACCTTCTCTCTGTTTCAGTTTTCCCATGTGAAAAATGAGGAAGTTATACCATAAGATCACCTATATTACCTATGCACTGATTACATCTGGCATCTGACAACAGTCACTCACTCATTTAACAACCATCTGTTGAACATCCGGTCTGTAGTAGACACTGGAGGAGGACAGAAAAAAACATCCAAAAGTTTGCAGTCTGGTTAGGAGTCAATAAATACACATGTAAAGTTTGGAAGCAATGGATAATGGCACTGTGGATCTGAAATGCCAAAATGAGTCCTATAAGCAATTTGTAGTATAAGTTTAGAGAAAGGGGAGTTGTAAAATAACTGGAAAACATGTGAACAGGCCCTAGAGAATGAGTAGGATTGGGATAGGTGGAAAGGAAAATAATTTTCTTGGCTGGTGTTGGGGATAGAGCATTGGACTTGCAATCCAAAAGACTAGAGTGCAAATCCTTCCACAGAAATTTATAAGCTGTGTGATCCTGGGAAAGTATTGAAACTTATGCTGTCTCATTTTCCTTATCTGTACATGGGAAGAATATTAACTACTTTACAGCTTATTGTTAGGATCAAATAAAATGAATTACATAAAGTATTTGCAAACCTTAAAGTGCAGTATCATTCTCCTCTTCCTCCTGTCATCATCATCATCATTTAGTAGGGAGAATAGCGTTATCATAGGCATGAAGCCAGACTCAAAGAGGGCATGTTCTAGGGCTAATAAAGAGTCTATTATTACTGGAGAAAAAAAATCTACATTGAAAAAGAGGAGGAGATGAAATTGAGTTGGGTAAGATGTACAAAGCTTCTATAGAGCTGTGAATGTTAGGCTTAATAATGTTGGGGAATTCTCTTTAAAATGAAAAAAACTTAATATATCTTCACTTTTTTTAAATTAAGTAATTTATTTGTTTTCAGTTTTTTGCAATTATGTCCATATATCTTAGATTTCCCCCTACCTCCCCTACTTTTCCCCCTCCCCTGCCCATGATGGCGTGCAATCTTATATGGGTTCTACCCATACATGCTTATTAAATACATTTTCATCTTAGTCATGTTGAATAGAAGAATTAAAATGAATGGAAGAAACCATAAAAACAAAACAAAACAAAACATAACACAAAAGAAAATTGTCAGCTTCATTCTGTGATCCAATTCTATAATTCTTTCTCTGGATGTGGAAGGCATTTTGCCTCAAGAGTCCATTGGGAATTTTTTAAGGTCCTTACATTGCTGTGAAGGGCTAAATCTACCAGAAAAATTCCCCTCACACTGTGGTTGTTGCTGTGTACAAAGTACTCCTGGTTCTGTTCCTTTCACTCAGCATCAGTTCATATAGGTCCTTCCAGGCCTCTCTGAAGTTTTCCTGTTTGTCATTTCTTATAACACAATAGTATTCCATTACATTAATATATCACAGCTTGTTCAGCCATTCCCCAGTTGATGGGCATCCCCTTGATTTCTAGTTCTTATGTCTTCACTTTTGAAGTCAGAAACCATGTAGCTTGTAATTTGGAGAAGATGTCAATGAAAATTATAGTTTTATACAACACTGAAGAGTAAAATGTCTGTTTCTTCTTGGATTTAAGCAAGCCCTGAAAATCCATTTCCTCCAAAATCTTTTCCTGACTAATGAGAGGAGATGTTCCCAACTTCAGTTTACTCTTTTGTTGCAGTTGCATCCTTTCAGTCATGTCTGACTCTTCATGACCCCATTTGTGGTTTTCTTGGCAAAGACACTGGAGTGACATGTCATTTCTTTTTCCAACTTATTTTACAGATAAGGAAACTGGGGCAGAGTTAAGTGACTTGCCCAGGGTCACATAGCTAGTCAGTGTCTTAGGTCATATTTGGACTCAGGTCTTCCTAACTCTAGGCCCTGAGCTCTAGTCCTCCACTTAGCTGCCCTCCACTTTACTCTATCCTCTCTAAAATTGAAGGGCATTTGCTTTTTATGCACTCATCACCTCTGACTGTTTTTGTGCTGGCCTGTACTATCTCTATTTCTTTCTGGAGCAAAGCTGCACTGCTTGTATTCTGTGTTCCCAGCAGTAAAGGGCTGTTTTGTAGAATGTCTTGCATAGACAGGCAGCACAATACTCCCTGATGAGAACAGTGCTGATCTGGAGAGTTAATCACTATCCTAAGTTTTATTTTACACTATATGATTACCAATATTGATAATAATGATACTTTAGTGCTCCTAATATGACACCTCTTATTAAAAATATGGAATTAGATATGTTCTTTAATAAAAGGGCTTGCCCTGTCTTCCTTTTCAGACTGAAAGCCCTTGGAAATATAGCATCGTTTGAGTCCTATGACCATTAACAGCAAAGATCAAGATTATAGGGGAACACTCAGAAAACACCATCAAAGACAGAACTGTTGATGATTTGGTAGCTCAGAGTCATCATTACTGTCCCAATGCTTAAGAACTTAAATGACTTTATAGTACAGTTCAATATATTCTTCTCAAGGACTCACATAACAGAGAACATAGACGCATGGGGCAAGCTAACACAATAGCCTGACTTCCCAGAGTTTCTCTCTTCTGCTACAAAGAGGTCTCTTTGGCCACCTGGCTCTCTTTAATTCTCGTTCTAAAGCACGGAGCCCAAACATCTTGGTATAAACACCAACTCAACGGGTCAAAACTTGACCCTTTCAATGTTCCCTACAGGCAGCCAAAGAATGGGAAGGAGGTTGGCACATTTCAATAAGGTAATTGGCAAAAGCTTTTATTTTCTTCCTCAGAGGTAAGCTATATTGCTTTGTTGATCCTGGCAACAGCTTTCACATTTAAAGCCAGTCCTCCTCCTTCATTCTCTTCCAGGAGAAGGCAGAGGTGGCTCTGTTTCACCATGTTCTTTGGTGGGAAACCAGCCAATGTCTATAGAATTCTGTCCTTTTTAAAAAAAATTTTGGTCACACTTGGGTGGTGATTATACACTGATTTCTTCCTCATGAAACACTATAGATACAAAGCCCTTTATGTGTCCCACTTCGGCACTATTTGCTTATCCTTTGACTAGCCTTCCTTTATTCCCCTCTCCTCAAGGATTTATTTGTTAGTGGTCACACCTTTATTTCTTCTACCTCTCTGCATATTGAGAGTACTTCTAGAAGAGATTAATTGCCAGCTTCCACACTCTCTTCTCCTTCTATGATCATGGACCCTGGATAGAGGTTCAACAGCTTTGGGAAAGTTGAAGACTCCCCTGTAAGTCAGGTTTAGCAAGTATACATACTCCAGCTTCTCAATAGATGAATGACCCTGGGGTTCTCATGACACCCTAAAGCTTTCATATAGTATTAGTGGTAGACACAATGATATAGTCAGTAGAACTAACACTGAATTTGCCATAAGGTGAGACTTGGGTTCATTTACTTGTTGGATGACCAAGTAAGTCAGTTGACCTGAGTTTCATTTTCCTTGTCTGTAAAATCATACTTATATTTACATGATACCTTCTAGAGTTGTTGTCCAGAGGGTATTTCTCACATCTTAAGAGATACATAATTGTGAGTCAATATTCTTATTGTTCTTAATCAAACATCATTCCTTAAGAATCAGTGAGTAATCACCAATCCATTGTGATAAACACGAAGAGGATTTTATGGACATTAGCTGGTTCCTCACCAAAGAAACAGGGACAACTGCCTCATCTTGGAAGAGAAAGAAGGAGAAGTGGCTTTATAACCTTATTCCTTAGAGGTAATTAAGTGGGGCAATGAATGGAGTGCTGGGCTGGGAGTCAGGAAGACGTGAGTTCAAAACTGGCCTCAGAAACTTACTAGCTGTGTGAACCTGGGCAAATCATTTAACTGTTGATTGCTTCAATTTCTTCAACAGTAAAATGAGAACAATAAAAGCATATACTTCCCAGGTTTATTATGTAGATCATGTGAAATCTTTGTAAAGCACTTAGCACAGTGCACCATGTTTATTTCCTTTCCACCTCCCCTTCCTCTCTTCAGGCAATCATTCAGCTCTGTAGTTAAAGTAAAACCACCAAGATGCCCTATTAAGTGGCAGTCATCTTAGTCTCTTCTAGGAAGAGGCAGAAGTAGTCCTGTTTCATCATGTACTCTGGTGTTTTTGCTGTTGCTGCTTAGTTGTGTCTGACTCTGTGACTCCCTTTTGGGTTTTCTTGGCAAAGACACTGGAATAGTTTGCGATTTCCTTCTCCAGCTCATTTTACAGATGAGAAAACTGAGACAAACAGGGTTAAGTGACTTGCCAGGGTTGCACAGCCAATAATTGTCTGAGATCAGATTTGAACTCAGAAAAAGGAGTCTTCCTGACTCCAATTCCGGCATTCTATTCACTGCACTACCTACTCTGATGGGGAAGCAGCTAATGTTTATATAGTTTTTCTCCTTGTTTGTTGTGATAGATTGGTGATTGCCCACTGATTGCTTCTGAGCCAATGATTACATAAAAGACATTTATGTATAAACTTTTAAAATAATTTCTTCACTATTGTCCCTTCCTTGTTTAATCATGTTCAATCCAATAAACCTGCCATGCAATAACTGGTAGTATAGAGCAATGGATAGAGTTTTGGGCTTTTAATCAGGAAGGACTAAGCTCAGATTCCAATACTGACATCTGCTTGTTATTTTACTCACTGGACAATTCACTTAACCTTTACCCTTCTCAGGTAACTCTGGTATTTATCTTTGTATTTAGAATGTTTTCTAGACTGAGGAATCTATCATTCGCTTATGAGCATGGTGCCAAAGCAAAACCAATATGGCACCTGCCTACAAGGAACTTACATGCTTTCTTTTAGTAGAATGAATTTATAGAAATATTAAAAAGCACCCTTCTGGTTGTAGTTTAAACACAGTGGATATTATATCCTGCAAGAAAATCTAACGATAAACTACTGGATCCATCATCTTTACCTCCATCAGAACTGCTCGATGGCCGGGTCTTAAAGATTGGATCTAGTTGATCTAGGAAGAAAAGTTTCTGCTTCCTGTATTTTAGAACATTGATTGGGAAACAATGGAAGGCTGAGGCAGCAGCATTGAGTCCACCTCTGAAATAGATAACAGCCATCCACTATGGTCAGTTGTAGGTAGAATATTTCATAAGCAATCATACTCCAAAGTTCCTGAAGACATTTACCCAACCTGCTCACTACAATTATTCATCAGACATCCAAGGCTCACAAGGGAACATATTATGGAGTTACCTCCATAATACATCATTGCTTGTTTAGTTCCTACAACTAATCATTGTCAGCCTGCAATGACCTCTGACATAGGTATCCCAGAAAGACTAGGCAAGGGCTCAGAAGGTGGTATCTAGGACCCAGGTGTCACTGTCTTTGCAACACTGCCCAGTCTTTTGGTGGATTTTATGCCTGGAACCCCAAGCAACTCAAAGCATATATTGATGGCAAAGACTTTCTCTTAAGGATATTATCCAAAGCACAGAACACAGGGAAAGCCTCCCAGGTAATCAGACTGCCTAGATGGCACTTTTGCGTCACAAAAATGTCTTCTATCACTTTTGTTCTCTGTCCTTTTAAAGGATATAACCCAGTCATAATAGTACAATAAGCCAACCTAAACATCATTCCATAAGTGGTTCAATCTCTGTCTTTATATTATCCTCATTGATAATCTCAACATCTCTCTCTCTCTGTGTCTCTGTGTCAGTCTCTGTCTGTCTCTGTCTCTGTGTCTCTCTGTCTTTGTTGCCATTTTCAACAACTGTTACCTTTCTACCCCAGGGATCGAACTGCCCTGCTTTCTTCATTGTGTTAGTGACACTAATTCTCAAAACATATAAGCGAGGTAGAGCAAATCTCTTTGAAGTAAATATTGATTTATAGAACCACATTTCAAATTGAGTGGACAACTGAATTTTCAAGCTATAGGTGAGCCATAAAAGAGAATTAAAGATGTGGGTTCCTTGGTTTCAATAATAATATTTAGTGTTCTTGAATTTTCTTAGGGAAAAAATAAATAGAAAGAATCACATATGATTTAAGAGGAAAAACAGACCTTAGTGTCCATTTACTGCAACCTATACCCAAAATGAATCCACACTATAACATATCTGAAAATTGGCCATGCAGCCTCTGTTTGAGTTCAAATGAAGGGAAACTTCCACCCTCCATGGTAGTACATGTCATTTTTGGATAGCTCTAATTGTTAGGAAGTTTATTTTTTCCACCTTCTTATACACCAATAAATACCAAGGTTAAATTATGTCCCCTTGTTTTTTATTCTGCCCTCTGTGGCCAAAGAGAATATCTAATCCAGGGGTGGGGAA
Source organism: Notamacropus eugenii (assembly GCF_028372415.1). Lineage (NCBI taxonomy): Eukaryota > Metazoa > Chordata > Mammalia > Diprotodontia > Macropodidae > Notamacropus > Notamacropus eugenii. The sequence goes on from NC_092876.1 coordinate 403,127,999, forward strand.
CCTGCAGACTCAAGGCCACATGTAACCCTCTAAATAAAGTGCAGCCCTTTGTTTGTTCTGTGAAGTTTGGATTCTGTCAAAGAGCCACATTTGAGGACCTAGACACCACATGTGGACATGAGGCAGCAGGTTCCCCATCCCTGGAATCCATCTTCTAGTATGTCAGCCATTCAAATTCTCAAAAAAAACTCCCCCATTCCCATCTTCTTCTCTTTAGACTAAACAAGCCTGGTTCCTTCCCTACTTGACATGAACTCTAGCCCCTTCTCATCCTAGTGTCTTTCCCCTTAATGTTGTCCAACTTATCATTGTCCTGCCACCCAATTCCTGTAGTTGGAGTCTGTGAGTTGTGTTGCCTCATTTTTATCAGAAGACTGCCTATGGAGGACAGTATAGAAAGATTGTAAAAGTTTTTATCATTTTTCAGTGTTTATCTCAAATTTTTCTCTCTAGTTGAAGCTTCTGTGTACAAACACAGTGCGTTGTAGTTACCCCAGCTGAACGTTATGAAAGCTGAACTGCATTTATCCAAGCTTCTTCTCAGGGATGAAAGGGCATACATAGTAAAGCTGCCAAATGTGAAAGAAAAATAGTATTACTGGATAGGTGCCAATTGGGTTTCCAGTTGCAACTCTGACAGTTCTCCCAGGTGCTCAAGCATCTTTAGGAAATTAATGCAATGAAATAGAGGGAGTATAACCTGAATATCAGTAATGATTTCTGATATTGTGTTAGTAACCTCCCAGTATGTAAGCTCTGCTCTATCATTACTTTCATAATAATATTTGCAAGAAGATATAATTGGGATTAATTGGAATATATTTCTGTGAAGACCACTAATTTTACTATATCTCTAATTATACTACTTTAAAAAATTTCCATTGCATTATGTGACTTTTGAGTGATTATCAATCTCATTTTGGTGGAGATTTCTAGGGTTACATGCAACCAACGCAATGTCATCCATAATAAGGGGCATCTGGAAGACCTCATTATCTAAGGGGAGTTTTCTTCTTTTCTCTTTTTGCATTTGAAATTGACTGAACATGCTCTATGATGGTAGCAGATTCTATCAGTGGGTATGTCTTCCTGTTTTATGTATCAATGAATATGATAATCAAACAATAGCTGATCAAAGTTATCTTTGTTACATTCTTTTGATGAATTTTGCATGGTTTGATATGTTCTAGGATACACCTTGTTGGAAGAGTCTTTGAGGAGGAATTATATTTGGTCTAACTATCCACATAGAGAAAAAGAAACTGGATGAAGAATGACTGGAAAAATAAGAACAGTATTGTACTCCATATATTTTGCCTTTTTTTAAATATCTACCTTAGATATAACATCTGCTACCACCCCTGGCTCTTCCCTACCTGGACCAGCATCTTATGTAAGAGACACTCAAAGATTAATTGCCCCTTTCACTGAAATTTAATCTACTCATTTATGGAACTGCATCCTAGAGTTAGGCTATCCTCTATACAGGCCAGCTGAGTACAACCTAATTCACTAAAACTAGCAGGCACCAAATTAGGCTACACATGCATTCATCTCAGACACCTTGCTCTTGACTGTAGTACCTCAACCTATTCTCGTCCTCCCTCCTTGGCCTTCCTTTGCTTCTGGGAAAATCATGGTAGCTTGCTGATATATAGCTCCATTTACCTTTCTTATGACACTCCAGACCAGAATTTTTCCCTGACCACCATGTCTTTGTAAATACTTTCTTCCCCCATTAGAATGTAAGCTTCTTGACACCAGAAACTGTGTCACTTTGGTAGCAGAAGACTAGTACATTTGGTGTGACGGCTGCTGAACCTTTTTCAGGGATGCCTTCCATCTTTTTGTTCTATCCAACTCTCACCTGTGGCTACAAGAAGCTGTAATATGTGCAGTGGCCACACCGGGCACACCATTTTGGCAGATGGGCTAAACCAGGTTGAAAGTAACCAAGGAATCTCAAACCCACTGGTAAGTTAGGGGTGTGTCTACTCCAACCATGTGAAGACTTCCCCTGGTGGAATAGGTGGATGAGAACATTTTGTTCCAATGGCCATGAAGGCAGCTGAAGTAGGTGTTGTGGAGCTCTTAGAGCTTGGTCAGATATCAAAGATGCCAAGGTATTCCACTGCATCGTGAGCCATCACCAGTCAGCTTTATTCTGTCCTGCCATTGGACTGTGATTGGACTTAGGAGGAGGCAAAGGGAGGCTGATGAATTCGTGCAACTCTAGCTCACTTAAATCCAATTTATTTGTGAATCAAAAGGCATGATACAAAAAAGAAAAAAAAGGACATCGTAATCGTATAGTTTTTTCATTCTTTCATTTATGATATGAACTTGAATATATAAGCCAAAGAGACGGTCTAAATACAGTGCATGCATTTTCAACCAATATTGCACATTCAAGGAGTTTAAGCTAAAGTAGAAATAGACAGTAACCTGAATTACCTTTCAGAAAGTCTCTTACTCCCACATACCAAACTTATAAACAATAATATTCTGACACTAATGCTATATGTTTGTAAATCATGAAATATCTTAGAATTAAAGTAGAAGTTTACTTAAATGGAGATGTGTGTGGTGTAGGGGATCAGGCCATAAGATATTGTCAGTGAAGAGTTACTCAGGTGAAGTGATCTAAAGGATGGGATCATAAATCCCATCCCATATGATAAATCACATGTAGAAAGGGAAGACTAACCAGCAGCTGACCTCATGCTCTACTTATATCAATGCATTCCTCGAGGACCAGGGGAAGGAACCTGTGTGGAAGATTTACAGGAAGGCATAAGCAAGAATCCCACAGGAAAGGAGGGGCTGTAGTCTGCAGCCACATCAATAGTCTTAGATCAATTTACATATTAAAGTAAAGGAACTTTATATAACAGATATATAGAAATTTAGTTTTTGCCAATCTGGTAGGGTTGAACAGTGCCTAAATAAGCACGTCTGAGTTACCTTGGTAACAATGCTAGACCACATTTGTTAAAAATAAAATGGGTTCTATATTGCATGTGTAAAGATTATGTGTAGGTTCTAATAAAACTCACATTTTATCCCTGAATATCATCATTCAGATGCACACACAGCATGACTGTACTCAGTTGGTCAATTACTATTTATTAAATGCCTACTATGTGCCAAGCACTGTGCTAAGTAGTAGAGATATAAAGCAAAGAAAGCAAATAACAAAAACTCACAAAAAAAAAAGTCATTGGTCTTGGAACAAAGTCTAATAAGTTAGATAACACACAAACAGATATATACAAATAAGATACATATATATTATATAGATACATATACATATATGTATATGCATATATATTGAATAAGATATAATTGAACATTTAAAAATTTAACAGGATATTAATTGGAGGTAGTATCAGGGGGAAAGCATTAGAATTAAGAAGGACTGGGGTTTCTGGCAGAAGATGGGACTTTAACTGTGATGTGACACCTCATCATGAAACTAGTCTTTCTCTACTTTTCTTGAATTGTTAACACAGTGGCTGAGATCCACTGCCTCCTGGGTGAAAGAGTCAAAAGTGATCATTTCACATGGGTAGAAATGTTGGCTCCTGCTGATGAGGGCTGGAAGGGTGGTGTGAGATGCCTACAAAGACCAAGGTACCAGGGTCTGGTCTCCTGGAGAAGAATTCATGGACTCAAGCATTGTTGAGATCAAAGTAAAGATTTATTACACTTCTCAGCAGGCGAGAGTTCTTAGGGAACCTGCAAATTCAGAAGGGTACAGGGAAAGTTTATATAAGATATTCTATAGGAAACATGTGCCAAATATGCTAACTATGTGTTTTGGGGTGGGATTAGGGAGTGATTAAGGAATTAAGATTAAGGTCAGTTCTTAAAGGAACATGCACTTTTGATATCTACTGTGTAGGTATTTTACCCAAAGTTTATCAGGAAATAGCCTAAGGGGGGCTATCTGGAGGTGTGATTTTTGGCCTTAAACATCACTAAGTCAACCAACCATCAGGGCTGACTCAGAAATATCAGGTTGCTCTCATCAGTGTCTTGTTAGACAAGATCAATGTAAGGGAGTATAGATATGTCTAAGTCTAGGATACATATGATTGTTCAGTGAGTAGTAAATGTTGTTATGACCCAGTACACAGCCCATTCAGCCAGTACACAGCTGGTTCAAACTAATGAGTTCTATAGGTGCAACTGGCTACTATAGCAGGAAGGGAGATAACGGTTGTTGCTAGGGCAGGCTATGTCCTTGGGCGGTCTGTGTCCTTGGGAGAAACTGCCTGGGATAGTATTTTGAGGCTAGGGAGAAATGTAATTTTTAAAAAGAAATGTGATTTTTAGAATTGGGGCCCAAGCACATGCACCCAAGTACCCCATCACTGCTCTTGAGGTGTGTTGGCCTTCTTAACATGCACTCATATGATTCAGAGAACTAGGGTTTCTTCTCGCTTATGGTACCATAAAGCTGTGCTGTTTGACCCACAACCTTTTTGCCCCTCGTATTTACATCATTGTTCAAGTGACACTTATGCTGGATTATATAGCTACTTCTACTGCAGGTGAATATCTCATTGTCTGCAGCCTCTTGTAAGAGGAAACAGCCTTGAGGAAAAGCTCCTGGCTCCAGGGCTACCTCTTCCCCTCTCTCATTTTCCCAGTCACATTATGTGTCTCATCTGCTCTCATCACTCTTCTTTTCAAAATCTGTGCTTCTTGTGCACTTGCCTCTTGTGACTTCCAAGGTGATGTCATTTTCTGCTGAAACTTGTGCAGAATTCTGGGTACTGTAGTTCCCAAAAGACAGGGCTATGACTCATAATTATGGTATCTGGGTCAAACAACTGGGGTAAAGGTGGGGATAACAGAAGGATCAGGGAAGAGACTTTAAAAATGGATGTCTAATGGAGAAATTTTGAGACAGAAACTCTTGAGAGGAGAAGCAGGAAAGAGGATACTAAAGTCCTATAAGGGTGCTACAGTACTATAAGGGTGATCACACCTATGGGAGAGAGTAGAGAAAGCCCATGCTAGAGAGAAACATGGCTGCAGTGTAAAAGAACCTCAGGATCTTACCTTAACAGGTAACTTTGTTTTCACTGCAATCATGGTGCAGAGAATAATTATACTGGAGGAGAATTATGAAGCACAGTCACGTGGTAGTATAGGTGGTGGTAGGCTAAAGAACAATATTTGCTTGGATAACCTTTTCAACTTCAGACAGTCTGGGGCAAAGACCCTATCACTCTGCCTTACTATCTCTGCAAAAATAATCTGCCATCATCCCAGGTCACAAACACATTATAAATTAGATTCTGTTGATATTTTACTTGGTTTTAAGTAAAGGTAACCTCATGTCTGCTGTCCTTTGTTTTCTTTTTTTTACAAGTTAGGTTTTAAAAATTAGATTGTATGAGCTTCTCAAAATAATACTCCATCAACAGGAGGGCTATAGCAGAGAACCTAGGACACTAGAAAGATATGTGAGTTTTTTTTTCAAGGAACAAGGTTTTCTTTGAGGTTGTAGACATGTACAATTCACAGCTCAGAGTACAGTACAGAATGGCTATTTCCCAAAATGATAGACACAACATTATATTGGGAATTCACTCTTCAGGTATATTAGATTGTTCCTTTTCATGAACTCTACAAAATAAAGCATGTTCTCTTTTATGATAGGTGCAAGGCAGCCTTTGTTAATGGGAGATAATGGAGGACAGTGTACTAGCTCTTGAGCCAAAGGAGGATGGTGTTCAGATTTCATCTCTGACCTGTGTAACCTTGGAGAGCTCATTGAATTTCCATGAGTGTCATGCCATCACTGGAGGCTTTGTAACACCATCAGAAGAGCAGATGATTGAGATTCAAATACCACACCATTCACAGTTTACTTCCCATGTGACTTTGGACAAATTGCTTACACTCTGCTTTCTCATTTGTAAAATGAGGAGGGGTATGATTTAAGAAAATTTTTTTTCCCAAATTTATTGATTTTTTCCAAATTTACTAATTTATTTGTTTTCAGTTTTCAATACTCCCTTTCATAAGTTTTAAATATTTCTCCCCCTCCCTCTTGTCTCCCTCTCCAAGACGGCATGCAATTTTATACGGGCTTTACACATACATTCTCATTAAACAGATTTTCACATTAGTCATGCTGCATGGAAGAATTATAGGGAATGGGAGAAACCATGAGAAAAATAAAACATAACATAATAAAAAAGAAATAGTCTGCTTCCTTCTATGTTCCTAATTCATTGTTCTTTCTCTGGATGTGAATGACATTTTGTATCATGAGTCCTTTGAATTGTTTTAGATCTTTGTGTTGCTGAAAAGGGCTAAGTCCATCAAAATCGGTCCTCCCACACAATGCCTATTAGTGTGTGTAGTGTTCTGGTTCTGCTCATTTCACTTAGCAATAGTTCATATAAGTCTTTCCAGGTTTTTCTGAAATTCACCTGTTCATCATTTCTTATATCACCATAGTATTCCATTACATTCATATACCACAGCTTATCCAGTCATTCCACAATTGATGGGCATCTCCTCAATTTCTAGTTCCTGGCCACCACAAAAAGAGCTGCTATAAATATGCATGTGGGTGTTTTCCATTTTTATAATCTCTTTGGGATATAGCCCTAGAAGTGATATTGCTGGGTCAAAGAGTATTCATATTTTTATAGCCCTTTGCCTATAAAAATTGTTCCAAATTGCTCTCCAGAATGGATGGATCAGTTCACAGTTCCACCAACAATGAATTAGTGTTCAAACTTCCCCACATCCTCTCCAATATTTATCATTTTCCTGTTTTTTCATGTTAGCCAGTCTAATGTGAGATGTGGTACCTCAGAACTGTTTTAATTTGCATCTCTCTAAACAATAGTGATTTAGAGTACTTTTTCATATGACTATAGATAGCTTTAATTTCGTCCTCTGAAAACTGCCTATTCATATCCTCTGACCACTTATCAATTGGGGAATGACTTGTATTCTTATAAAATTGACTCAGTTCTCTCTATATTTTGCAAATGAGGACTTTATCACAGACACTACCTGTAAAAATTCTTTCTCAATTTTCTACTTCCCAAGGAGGGGTATGATTAGTCACTGAAATGCTTTCTACCTCCAGATCAATGATCCTAACCTAAGGCATAATAGAAGGGCACCACAAAAGAAGAAGATCCTTTTTATCACTAGGTTGTTGTGTATCTTGCAATTTGTGAAGGGCAAGGGCACAAATATTTTTCGTATATAATGTGTGTCAGTTGTTAGGTGGAGCTGAGGGCTCTTCTTGTTTTCAGGAAAGATTGTTTGCACTAAGGTCAAGATTTCAGTTGTCATAAGGTTGATACATGTTGCATTTGTTCCAGGAAAAAAAAAAGCTGTCTTTAGTGATTTTTTTTATCTATCCAACCATCCATCCATCCATCCATCCATCCATCCATCCATCCATCTACCTATCTATCTATCTATCCATCTACCTATCTATCTATCTATCTATCTATCTATCTATCTATCTATCTATCTATCTATCTATCATCTATCTATCATCTATCTATCTCCATGTCTCTCTATCGTTCTCTCTCCATCTCTCTTTATGTTTTTGTTTTTTGCTCTGATCTGTAGTTTCAGTGGTATCAAAGTTCCTATATAGATCAGCAACTGCTGAGCTATTTATATTCTTAGGGAAATACCTATGGCATTGAGAGATTAAATGAATTGTCCAAGGTTATATAGTCTGTATGTGTCTGAAACAAGTCTTGCTGACTCTGAGACCAGTTCTCTATACATTATGCCATTTGGCTTCCACATTTCTTTTTAGATGTTTTTGGTTTTTTTTAATCCTAAAAGCTACTTAGAGACTACCTGAAATGTATAAATACTTCTTCCATCTCTTAAAGCTGATCAGATCATAATTCTTTTGTCAATCCTATCTCATAGTAATTACTCTATATAATTGAAAGTAGTAGGGGAAGAATGGTGAGAATAGTAGAATTTTAAATATTAAAGGGATATTAATAATTATCTATTACAATAGGCTATAGATGACAAAACTGAGGCCCACAAAGACCAAGTGTCTTGTCTAAGTACTAAAGTTACAGAACTATGGGCCTATAGCCTGAATTAATTTAATACTTATTTATATGATTAAGTGGTTGCTGCATTAAGGATCACCTCATCATTTATCAAATAAAAATAGAAAGACCACAGGGGGTATGCTGTAGTAAAGAAATGAGGATATCAGAAAATATTTGTTGAATATGAGTCTCATGGAAGAGTTGGATATCCTAGATTATAAAGTCCATTTTAAACACTGAATATCACTTGCCAGGGTTCCCCAGTATAGCCTTAGTGTCAGCAGTGCCTCTGAAGGAAGTCACCACCACCCAGGGATTGTATACGCTTCTCAGAATAATTCTCCATCAGCCTTACCCTGAGAACAACATACCTGAGACATTTTGCATTATAAAATTGATGAACCAGATGCAAATGAGGGTGTCCTGTGGCTTTCACAGCTGCAGGTAAATATTGAAATTTGGTTTCGAGATTGCATTACTTTCTCAGGACCAAGTTAATTTTTCTTTCTTTGTTTACTTGGGAATCTCTCCAATTATTTAATCATAGAGTAATGAGCACTATTACTACTTTTAAAGAGAATATAGATCCACACACATATTTCATTTTAATGTGGTAAATACTGATGGATTCCCAGAATTTTTTTTATATCTTAGTAAAATATGTGTAAGATTAAATACCTAAGACCTGCTTGAATCCTGAGTATTTAAAACAAAACAAAACAAAAAAACACTAGTTAGCTTTTCAGGAGTTTAGACTTTGAGACTACAGGTCCTTGAATATTTGACCCACAGATGATCTGTTTTTTCTTTTCTTGCTTTCAGAGAGATAGTGTAGTGAATAGGGATCTGTACTTGTAATTAGGAATGCCTGGATCCAGGTCCTGCCACTGACATAAGCTAGTTTGTGAACTTAGACATATAACTTTAAACTTTCTATTGTTCCATGCAGGCAACTGTCTAAGTCTCCCCAGATTGGTGGAGAAAGAATTCATATTGGAAGTTCCTAGAAAGGAGCCTGCACCAAAAAATTGTTTATGCTTCCAGAGCTCTATCCTGTTCCATCTTCCTCCTCCTCAACCGAGGTGGATCCTATTTCTTCATTCTTTCTCCTGGGCCCTGCAACACCTGCCACCAAATCTCTTCCTCCAGAATTATCCAATTAATGAAACCTCTACCAAGGACTCATATGAGAGTCATGGAAACTCAAGGGGAGCAGAGAGAATGAGGATAGGTTCCACACTATGATTTCAAAGGGAATTGATTGGTGCTATTATTAATAACTGAAGTGTGAATAAACAGACCTTTACAAGCTGATCTGAAGTTAACCATTCTTTAAAATGTTATTTCTTTTATTAGCAATATAGACTGAATTGTGTAAATCTAGTATAGAAATATACTATATATGGCATATGTGTGTATATTACATATATATTATATATACACACACATTACACACACATATATGGCATATATATAAATATATAATTATGTTATATGATAAAATAGTGTGTTATATATAATATAAAATATAATATGATATACCTTGAAAATACAGTCCGTTACTAAACTGACAGTTTCATGTATGTGTGTGTGTGTGTGTGTGTGTGTGTGTTCATTTGTAATTTACGAATGCTGGCTTTGGAGTAGTCATAGAAACTGGGTTTAAATCCTTCCTAGATCACTATCTTTGTAACCTTGGATGGGACACTTAACCTCAGTATTCTTATTTTGAAAAAAAAATAGGTGATTAGGTTGGATCACAAATGTCCTTTGAGGTCCCTTACATGTCTAAATTTTTAATTCTAATAAATTTTTGAAAGTCTTAGCATCTTTTCCTGTCATGTATGGGGAAATATGCTAGACAAAACAGGGATAATGTCCTTAAATAGGAAAGAATGGGAATTAAAGAATCAAGAATATAAAATATTGTAAACTTTAGAGCTAGAAATGGCTTTGAAGGCCATTTAGTCCAGTGTCTTCATTTAACAAATGAGGAACATGGGTCTCAGAGAGGTGAAGTGAATAATTAACATCTAAATTAATTATGGCCCTGCACATAGTTCTCTTGTAAAGAAAAGTCATTTTCAGCTTAAGAAAATTCCTTGGCTTTGCATATCACTCTTCGTAATACCTTAGGCTGGCATTCTGTCCTTACTTTTTTCTGATGGCTGTGTCCACTTAACCTCAGCCTGGAGGTTCACCCCTATCCCTAACTTGCGGTACAGTACAGTTGGTTATAAACATGAGGAGGTAATGATACATAGCTCTGGTGGCTTAGCATTAGGCCAGCAATGGTAGTTGTTGCACCATGACCTTGAATTCCAATTCTAACTATTGGTCTGCTGTGTATTCCTTATGAAAAGGACTCTACCTTGTACCTAAGTCCCAGAAAAATGTGTCTCTTTCTTGTTTCCCTGTATTTCATATCTAAGTTGGTACTCTCTCCATTATCTCATTTCCACTAGAATTCAGGTCCTACCTTGCTCTATTCAGGAAATATGAAATAGCAATGTTAGTCTTCCTATACAAGGTATTTGTTGTGAAAGAGCTGATAGCTACATAATATTGCTTTATTATGTACAACTTTGCAATGGGAGGAAAGTCCAGTTGTCTTAATGGTAAGAGATATAACAGTATGGTTAACATTCTACTGTCTACTTGACCCAGTTTCTAAAGCTACTGGTCTAAGAACAAAAAGGCAGAGAATAAATAGATTTTTTAACTTGGTGAGAGATCAAAATATAAAGAGGGTTAGAGATTAAAAAGAAAAACTATGTTGCAAAATTAAGATGAACTGAGCCCTCTGGTGTAAATTGATTCATGAATGTCCATTGGGATTCAGGTGCCTCCACCTGAGCATAGTCACCTTAAGATGGTAAAGTATCTAGCTCATCCTGAAGTGAATGCTGACATCAGTTTTTCTCTATGAGCTATCATAAGGCTGAGTCTTATGGTTTCTGAAGAATTAAAGCTATGAGTCACACGAGAGACAATGGAGGGACCTACTGTGGATCCAAATGCACTGAAATAAATAGCCAACAATGAACTGCATATATAAATCAATTCAACAAGTATTCTAAAACATTCGTCTCCATGTTGTCTCTACATCATACTCTTTGAGGACAGAAACTGACATTTACATTTCTTTTTATCCCAGGTGCTTAGCACAGTGCCTGACAGGCACTTAATAGATACTTCTTGACTAACTGACAAAGCTGCAAAAATAAAAAGACCAAAAAACAAACTGAAAAACAGTCACTGTTCTCAAGGAACTTACATTCTTTTGAGACTATAACAGATGAACAGTAATTAAACATAAGATGACAAGCAGCATGGTATAATGGATCAAGAACTAGTCTCAGAGCCAGGAAGATCTGGGTCCAAATCTTGTTCTTGACCTATAGGAACTGGAGAACCCTGGTCAAGTTACTTAAACTCCTAGTGATGTGGTCAATTCTCTAAGACTATTAGGTATGGAATAGTGGCAGATTTGCACTGGGTGAGGGAATTCCTTATAAGGAAAACCCCATACGAGTGCCATATCTATACATATATGTATTGTGTGTGTGTGTTTGTGTATTAGAAACAGACAGACCAGGGCCACCAATAGAGGAATGTGAGAGATGTCATTTGAGAAAAACCTGAATAAATGTAAGAATTCTAAAAAGTGATGATGAGGAAGGATGGCATTCCAGGTATGAAGGACAGTCTGAACAGGCATGTAAGAGGGAAATGGAATAGCTGATTCAGAGAACAACAAGTAGGACAGTTTGGCTGGCAATTACATAGTGCATGAAGAGAAACAATGTGAAGTATGTCTGGAAAGGTAGGTTGGAGCCAGATTATTAATGCCCTCTCTAAATTATATCATCACAGAAATTTATAACTGGAAAAGTAGGTCATGTAGTAAAAATGGAGGTCAGCAGATGAACAACCCACATGCTTCACTGGTACCACATTTTATCAAATGGTATAGAGACAGGTCTTTGGTGTACTGAGTGGTTACAACAGTACATGGATGAGGGTTATACAATTAGTCAATCAATCAATTAATCAGTAAACATTTAGTAGCCACTTACTATGTGCCAGGTATTGTGCTAAATGCTAGGAATGAAAAAATAGGCAAAAGACAGTTCTTGCACTCAAGGAATTCATACTCTAATGGGGGAGAACACAAATTAACATATACAAACAGACTATACATATAGGATAAATAGAAGATAATTAACAAAGGAAAGTCACTAGAATTAAGAGGGGTTAGGAAAGGCTTCCTGTGGAAGATGGGATTTTGACTGAGACTTAAAGGAAGTCATGGAAAGCAGTAGGTAGAGATTAATAGAGAGAACATTCCAGGTATAAGGAACAGACAGAGGAAACTGCCTTATCTTGTTGGTGGAACAGCAATGAGGCCAGTGTCACTGGATCAAAGAATACACAGGATAAGAAGGTGTGGATGATTTGTAATATAAACCACTGCGGGGAGTACACATTTACAAGAACACAAACAACAACAAGAAAAAAATATTTTAAAATGAACACCAAAAGCATCCATGGAGGAAAAGGAATTTTTGCTTATGCCTTTCTTTGTCAGAAATTCCATCCCTGATTGTCAAAATCCTAGTCATTTGTGAAAATCCAGCTCAGTAATCAACTGTATTCTGAAGCAATCTTTCTCAATCATTACCATTACAACCTTTAGTAATAATAACTTCCCTATGTATAGCACCTCATCCTGTATCACTTTTTATTATAGCTATTTTAGTGTGTTCTACTTCTCCCATTACATTATCAATTCCTGCTGGTCAGGGACCATGCCATTCATCTTCTTCTTCATGAAAAATAATCCACGAAACACTTGTTAACAGAATTAACTAAGAAAGGTACTGTGGCATAGAGGATGATTAACTTCACCTTGGAACCAGGAGCACTTAAGTTCAAGCCTTGCCTATGGTACATACTGGCTATGTGACCTTAATCTCTCTCAATGCTCTAGGTCAGTGTTGTCAAATTCAAGTAGAAATGGGAGCCAATAAGGATCACTGAGGGCCACATATAGAATTAGAAGACTTCATGTGTTTATATATTTGTTTTTTATTCGTATATCAACACATTAAAATCAGATAGGAATTACATTTTCATCTGATTCAGAACACATTCAGGAATATCATGGGTCTGATGGCCATGTTTGAGACTTCTGCTCTAGGCAACTCTCTATGACAATTAATTTGCAGAGAAAATGAAAACAGCATGTTGGTAAAGAGGGGTTTCCTCACCTAGACTTCCATATATTAGTAAAATCACAACTTCATTCCTTACCCCATCCCCTAAATTAAGACAAAACCACAGAAATGTGTGTGTATATGAGTTGGGGAGATGGAAAGTGGATTTCCAATATGGGGAGCATAGTTAGATCTGATTTTCTTTGGTGCTTAATAGTGGCAGCATTATAGGGTCTGTAAATAACTACAGGCCAATAGAGGTTGGAAAACTGCCTCTAAATGTTGTAGAGTTGTTTCTTTATTGGCTCCCCGTATGACTGGAGAAGGAAATGGCAAACCATTGCAATATCCTTGCCAAGAAAACTCCAAGTGGTGTCATGAAGAGTTGGACACAACTGAAATGACTGAACAAAACCAGCCTGGAAATGAATTCAAACAGAGGCATAACTAGCAATTCTAGGACTTGTGGCAAGTGGTGTGTATGTGTGGGAAGGGGGGTGATAGTGTAGGGCTAGATCTTGAGAAGAACCTTCCTAGTGATTAAGGTTCTAGAGAAGATGAGATACCTTATGTATATATTAGTTGGAAAAATAGAGTACAGGTCTACTGACCCTATTTATTGTCTCTTAGGAAATGTATTCCCATTTCTTATAGCCCTGTGCTTTCCCTAACATTACCTCTCTGTCTCATCTTCCTTCACTTCACACAAACATCTTTCCTACACAATTAACCCTTTCCAGAATTTCCCAATTAATGTACGTGGTAGATTGGTAGATTAGGATAGATTGGTTACTAATGAAGTGCAAAGTCATATATTAATTTTAGTACCATAAGTAACTACCAACTCCAGCCTAAAAGTAGGCTGGGAGCTTCAGGCTCTTTCTGAAATCTTATTTGAAAGACTAGTGCCAAGAAACTTCAGGAACAATTGTTATATCCTTAAGATTCCAGATTGAGGATGAGTATGGTGAGAAGATAGAGAGCACATTGTACTTTTTTCAACATTGTAAAGATTACCTGAGACCAGTCTTAAAGAGGGTGAATCTATTCGAAAATGAATCAAATTTATTTTTTGTAAAGAAAGACTAAATTCAGGTTCATTTTTAGGATCAGATTTCTCATTAATTCTCCTCCTTGACATTTACAAAAATAAATGATTAAATTTTGTATTTTAATAGTACTGTTTACTAATATTCTTGTATTTTTTGTCTTAATATATGGTGCTTCATTCTTCAATTATTCTATGACCTCATGGATGTTGGGGCCATTGCAAAGATCAGGGCAAATGGCAACCTACTTGTGACTTCTCATCCTATGTGATTCTTATCCATGCTTTTTCATCAATCCTTCACTAAGGATTCACTCAGTATGTTCTATACTGTACCCTAAGTATTTTTTTTTGCATTTCAGAAATCCTAATGGAGCACTCAGGCTATTTGTGTGAATAGATTGAACAAAAATAGGGAGAGAGGAAATGATTTTATATATAAAAATGTCTTTTTATAAGGACTTATCCTTATCTACAGGTCTGCTATGATTCCTTCCTGAATCAAATCTAAATTTAAGATATGGCTTTCATTGTCTTCCATAATCTGCCCTAACCCACCTTTCCAAATATAGTAGCATGGAATAATAGGAGGAAATCTAGTATCCAATTGAAAGGCCTATGATGGACTCCTGATGGTCTAATTTACAAACCTCAGCTCTGTAACCAGAGACCCCTATATGTAGCCTCATCTACTAAAATGGAGACAGTCATCCTTGCACTGCTTACTTCACAGAATCATTCTAGGAATTGATTGAGACAGTACATGTAATCCTTTGTAAGCTTCTCTAATTATTTCCCACTATTTCAAAAAACATGTGATCCATGGTATTCTGTCTGGTCACATCCTCTAAAAATGTCATGGTCATGTCTATGTACAGAGTATAGCATATGTTGCTTTTTGAGCTCAAGAAATTTTTTGCTCATCCCTCAAGGCCCTACTCAAGCCTTCCATCCTCTATGAAGCCATTCCTAACTACTCCTTCTCTTATAATTTCCATCAGTTTTAGCGCACATACATACTCACACGTGTGTGTATATATATGTACATATAGTATTCCCTTATATTTTTCACTGTTCCATGTATTAATATGAACATGCTGTGTTTTCTCCCATATTAAATAGCAAAGTCCTGGGACATTTAAATATAATATATGTACATGTATGTTCACATATATGTATGCATGCATGTGTGTATATATATGTCATATGTATTCATCTTTCTTGCCAGTGGTGTTTTGTGGTGTATCTATATAATTTCACTAGCATAAGGAAATTTCAGTGTGGAAACTCCCTGTACTGCTACTGTTGACAACTGTCCTCTAACTCATAATCTTAGAGAGTTGCATGGGACAGGGAGAAACTGAGTGACTTACCCATGCTAGCATATCTCAGAGGCAGGACTTCCCAAATCATCTTGACTTGAAGGCCAGCCTTCTAATCCACTAGACCACACTGCCTTTCACATTCGTGGAGAATAAGAACTTTTTTTTTTCCTTATAGTTCAGAACAGTGCTGTAGGTACTTTATATGCACTTGATTCAGTGGTAGGAAACAGTCACTGAGAAATTCAAGTGTTAAAAGTAATAATTTTTCTTCCACAATCTGAGAAGTAATTTTATCTTCTTTGACTTTGGCTTAAGCTCAGATCTCTAGGTGTGATACTCAAAATTCTTTCGGACTTCATTATTATTTAGAGGTAGTATTGGGTGGGATTGTTCAAGTTTAAATCCTGTCTCTTTGACTATGTACATGGTACAAATTTGAGCAAGCTATTTCTGTTTCCTGAGTCTCAGTCTTCTCATTTGCAAAACGGCCAAAACTTAATACTTATTATGTGTATGTTCGTCCTTCATTGCTGAAGAAGACCATACCATCAGAGAAATAATGACTTGCACTTGATTTTGTTTTGAGTGACCCAGGATGAGGAAATTGGGGTTAAGTGACTTGCCTAAGGTCACACAGCTAGTGGGTGTCAAGTGACTGAGGTAAGATTACAGTTGTGAGGAAAGAACTTTTTAGGCTTTAAACCAGTCGATAACATTGAGTTAATATGTGCTATTGGACACATAATTGGGGAAAAATGAAATATTAAACTAAAAAATATATACTATTGGTAAAACAATGGGATAGTTTCTATTTTTTTGTGTAGGTTTTGATTTCCCCTTGCCCTACTTTTTTTCTTACTCTATTAAAAAAAAATCTCAGTAGAAGGTCTTGTACGTGGGGTTCTTTCTGAAGTGGCCAAAAATCTTTTCTCTGGGAAGGTCCCTTTTGATCATATAGCTGAATTTGGATGCTTACAGGCATGCATGCACACACACACAAACACACACACACACACACACACAAACACATACACTGCCTTCTCAGGTCTTCCCATGCCTTCAGCTCATCTCTTTTGATTTCCCATTTATAATGATGTAAACAGACTTTGGAACAACAACAACACAGATGGGAAGACATAGCAGCTATCAAAAGATGGGAGAAATAGGGAGCATTCAAAGGAAAAATCTCAGAGTAATGCTGTATTTGAGGAAAGAACTTGTATTTACAACTTCCACAGAGGACAGAAAAAGATGAAAGGTGTCTGAATATTGAAGTCAGATGTATAAAAGTTTGTCTGCCTTGGATGGTTTAATGCTATGTCTGCCTGAATGTAGGGGTAGGTCCAAGGGGATGTTTTAAATTCCTTCCCAGCTCTTTGTGTTTTGTCGTTGCTTTCTATGGTCTTTATGTTCATACTACTGTTTTTGAAATGTCTATGTTTAGTTAAATATTTATCTTAGTTAGACATAGCATTTATACACCTGGAACACACTTATTAAAAATTGACATTGAAGTGATAATGGTAGTAGATTACACCTACTATGAGTTTGTTACTTTATGCAATAGATTTTTGCTTATTTTTTTTAAATCACAATTTCCTTTAATTTTTTTGATATTTTATAATGATCTATAACCATGATAATGTGTTTTGAATCATACTTCATTTCTTTTGTATATTTTAATTTAAAAATTTCAATAAAAATCTATTTGCTCCCTCATCTTGTTACATCCCCAAGTTGAAAGGAAAAATGAAATTCTTGTAACAATTATGTGTAGTCAAGCAAAACAAATACTCTCATCTTCCATGTCCTATATATATATATATATGTGTGTATATATATATATCTACACACACACACACATATATATGTATATATATATACATTATATATATACATATCAAGCTGTACCTCTTTGTCGGGAGGTGGATAGGATGTTTCGCTAAAGGTCCTCTGACATACTAGATGATCATTGCATTGATTAGAGTTCTTAAGACTTTGAAATTTTGTTTTTTTTTATAATGTTGTATAAATTGTTCTCCTGGTTCTGTTCTCTTTACTCTGCATCAATTCATACAAGTCTTCCCAAGTTTATTTAAAACTGTTAAATTCATATTTCCTGTAAGCACAATAACCATTATATAATATAACCATTATATTCATATACCAAATTTTGTTGAGCCATTCCTCAATTGGTGGACATCCTCTTAGTTTTCAGGTCTTTGCCGTACACAAAAGAATTACTAATAAACTTTTTTTGTACAATTGGGTTTTTGTCCATTTTTTGATCTCTTTCCCACATTCATTTTAAATGACCATGGTGTATATTCACTGTAATGTCAATTTACCTTGAAAATAACTTAAAATTTAGACAAATGTGCTCTTAATTAGAGATGAATTGAAGGCTTTTATTTTTTGTTTCTATTTCAGGATTATACCTTGACCATGTATTTTCAGCAGTACTGGAGAGATAAGAGATTGGCCTATGCTGGGATCCCTCTGAACCTCACACTCGACAACCGAGTGGCTGATCAGCTGTGGGTCCCTGACACGTATTTCCTAAATGACAAGAAATCATTTGTGCATGGAGTAACAGTGAAAAACCGAATGATCCGCCTTCACCCTGATGGAACTGTATTATATGGACTCAGGTCTGTCTGCCATGAGTTAGAATGGCTTCCTCACACTGTTATTGTTTCCTTAAACAAGGTTTTCCTCAATGGGGGAGGTGAAGAGAAAGAGATTTTTCAAATAAACTAAGAAGCTTCGATTATGCATATCTATTAAAGTAGATTTTACACAAATTTAAAACTTTGACTATGATAGTTAGTAGTAGTAACAGTTACAGTAATTGAAAAAACAGGCATCTTTTGGTTAATTTTATTCACTTGAATGACTATCAGGAAAATCATAATCTTCTGGCCTGACTGTTCATAGCATAATTTCTAAAGTTTCTCATTAATGTTCTTGAAGTGTTACTTTCAAAATTAATAGTTTCATCATTGAAAAAATCTGTGAGTTCTCAATGTTGCCTCTAAAAAATTATTTTATGAATTTTTTATGTGAATAGCCAGGTTATTGACCTTCATGTACAGACAACTTTTGTGTCATTTTCTTCTTTCTTTACAGTCTGTAAATCTGTCAAAGCACAAAAAAAACCCTTCAAATAACCAGTTATTTGGAGGAAGACCCCAGATTTATTATTTTATCAGTGTATAGAAATCTTTGGAGAACTCCTTTTATAAAATGGAGTTCAGCAACTCTTCTGTATGTAAAGCACTAAGGGTGCTGAAAGGTTGTGTCTTGCTCGTTAAGCAGACAGATGGCATTTATCAGATTCAGGACTTGAACCGAAGTTTTCCAGAACTAGCTCTCTTTCTAATCAGTTGATATTGCTTTCTGATACACATCTAGCATGGTTTTGATGAACCTTTCCAGGCCTTTCTATTGATTGTGGTTTGAGATTAACTTTTCCTTTATAGATTTCCACAAAGGTGACTTGATTTCTTTAAGTGAAAATCTCCACTGAGGATTACTTGTAGTATACTCAAGTATTATAAACTTTAAAGTTCATAACTTCAAAACCTTTGAGAAGTCACTCAAGAGCTAAGAATCAATATAGTCAATATGTGAAATTCTATTAATATTTATTATTGTTATTAAGTGTTAACTATGTACAGGTTATACAAATGTTAACTTTACCTTTGGGGAGGAAAAGACCAATATGATTTCAGTATTTCTACCTTGACTACTAGGCTAAGATTGGAATTTCCTTGCATGAGGATATATGGCATTACATAATCTATGGTAGAAAGTACACTGAACTTGGAGTCAGTAAACATAGGTTCACACCCTGGCTCTGAAATTTACCTGTAGGATCTTGGACAAGTCACTTAACTAGCACTTAGCACAGTACCTAGCAAATAGAAGTCATTTAATAATAACATCTCACAAACACACAAACACATTTATATATGTATATATATATACACACACATATGTATATATTTTTATATACATATAGATACATTGCACAGAGACAAAGAAAGAGAGAGAGGTTTCTGGAACTATGCACATGTTAAAAGCCATCTGAAATGCTATCTTCCCTGAATGTGGAGATTGAAATCAACTTACAGGCAGGTAGATGAAGTTTACACTGCTTTTGTTGGTGGTTAGCCTAAATTGATCCATGGTAAGATGAAATGGTTACTACATTCTTAGAATGGAGTAAAGCCTTTGTAATCTGTTTTTCTGGACGAGGTATCGATTTGTTGTTTCTGGGTTTTTTGATAGATGTTTCATTTTTAATGTAAAATTACCTAAAAAGCAAGGCTGGCCAGAACTAATCCCAATTTAGTTTATGAACAGACTTGTTGATCCTCTAAGTTGTAAAGGTCTGTTCACATATTGATTGAATGTTGTTCTTTCCTAAGACAGAGTGGCCATTCTTCAAAAACTTCCTTGAGTACTCTACTAGCAGTTTCCTCTTCCCTGTAGATAGCAAAATTGTACTCCACTTCAAATATTGTACTGGAACATGTGGCTTATTGACTCATGCTGGTTTTTGGCTTAATCTTTAATAAAAAAAGTCCCATCTTTGGAGGTTCCTATTTACATAATAAATGTCAGTTGGATGCCAGACTATGCCAGGAAGTCTGTAACAGTGTCTGCAGAATAATTCATTTGTTCATGAAGAGGGCTAAAGGGAACTTTCAAAACCTATATGAATCACTAGTATGAATGGCTATCAGTCAAAAATGTCCCCCAGCAGGATACCTCAACTATGTTATCTGAGTAAGCAAGGTGATGGCTACCCAGAGCTGCTTCATGTAGAGGCACTTAAGAAGTATGGTTTAGAAACCATAGGATGTGGTGACTGCAGGGACAAGTGGACCAAATCAGATTTGAAACCAAGGGCAAAAAGAAGCGCTGACAATATACTGGGTTAATGTACCAAAGAAGTTCAATTCACAAGAAAAATTGGAATAAGTGGTATAGAGAGTTGAGGTTAAATGATGTTAGGATGTTTAATCAAAGCATCAAGGAAGTTCCAACCCCTAGGAAGCAAAGGAAGTAAATGAAATACAGGAATTAATGGAGTTAAAGTCACCTAATTTGGTACTTAATGTGTCTTTCTGAAATGAATGAGTTGAGCTGCTCCCATGACCAACTTTGGGTTTTCTCAGTCTCTTAGCCCTGGTTCTTCCACAGGGATGTGTCTGCACAGCTGTAAATATTGTTGTGACTTTCTGTGTTATAGCTATATGGATCTATCATCGATTTATTTTTAAAAATAGCTCTTTGGATGGTATTGTTCTTTATGTGTGAGTAGAAAAGTGAGATTGGTCACCTTGCACAGCACTCCCTCACTCAACTCAAAGTCATCTGCAAGTCATGTCATCATCTTAATGTCATGGTCCTTTTTGTGAACAAAGGACAAATACAACCTGTGAATGAGTAGCAGCTCCTCTCCTCCCTTCCCCTCCCATGTCCTCCCCTTTCCTCTCTTCTCCTCTCCTCAGGTGTACTGCCCAGTGGAAGGTAAATCCATGGCCAAAAGCTGCCTTTTTTTCTTTGGGTTTACTGGCTACATTTCTTGCTCAGTGATCAAGCCTTAAACCCAATTCACTCAGGAGCTCATAAATTGGACAAGTCCCCACCCACCTAGCACTGAGTGGATAAAATAACTAAATAGTAATTGTTTCTCTTTTATCCAGGAACTCTGAGGGTCTTCCTCTCCCAGTTCAATTTTTTTTTAATTAAAAGGGTCATCCCTTGAGTAACTTAAAGAAGCCTGTTCATTGAATGAGTGTATCTCACTCAAAGTGAGAATGTGATAAGACTTTAGCCTGAAAGGACCAGGGTCTCACATTGCATCCTGGGCCATCTCCAGTCATCTTGATGAATATCAGGTCACTGAACCCAGATGGCTCAGGAGAAGAAAGTGAGGTTGGTGACCTTGCACATCCTCCTCTCACTCAAATCAAAGTCAACTGTAAGTCATGCCATTGTCTTGATGTCATGGTCCTCTTCCAGAGTGAAGGACAAACACAACAACAAGAACAACCTATAGAAGATTTCTCAGCCACTATACGTGAAAATTGTGACTAATGCAAGCTTTTCTGGAATCAATCAATTGCTATGTATATATTTAACACCTACTATTTGCCAGATACTATGCTAAGCACTGGGGATGTAAAAAAAAATCAAAGCAGTCCCTGCCCTCAAGGAACTTACAGGTTAAAGCAGGAGACAAAATGCAAATACATATGCATAAACAAGTTATTTACAGAATAAATAGGACACAATTAATGAAAGGAATGCACTAGAATTACAAGGAATTGGGGAAGAATTTATATGTATACAAAATTCTGTCTCTTTGACTCCCAAGTTTTACATCAGTTTTACACGATGGTGATAGTAATACCCTAGAAACTTACGTTTCTGTCGCACTTTGCATTACTAGCAATTTATTTACATTACCTCGCTTATATAATAAAAACTGCAGCGGTCTATTCTATTTGACTATACTGTAAGTCCTGTATGGAGGAGTAGATAGAATTTTTGACTTAAAAACAGTTGCCTCACTTTTCATTCTCAATTAACAAATGGATGTTGAAAAGTGAACAGAGAAATGGAAAAAGCTAGAGGTAAGAAGAAAGGTCATGAATTAATTTCCAAAGAGTTAAAAGAAGGTGTTATTTTAGGAGATTTTAGGTGAGCTTCAAGATTGTATTGCCATGAAA
Source organism: Notamacropus eugenii (assembly GCF_028372415.1). Taxonomy (NCBI): domain Eukaryota; kingdom Metazoa; phylum Chordata; class Mammalia; order Diprotodontia; family Macropodidae; genus Notamacropus; species Notamacropus eugenii. The sequence goes on from NC_092876.1 coordinate 403,150,409, forward strand.
GGGAAAGTATATGTGTGTGTGTATGTATCTATACACACAAATGCATGTGTGTGTGTATATATCTATATATATCTATATACATCCACACACACATATATTGAAACAATCGACAGCTTTGGACTTGGACAAAGGGGAAAGATCAAATACTAGTGACTGGAAAAACAGTTGTAATTAGAAGAATTTATAGTATTATGAACATATGCTAGCATGAACATGTATTGCTAATTACCAAAACATTATTCATAATCACTTAGAGAATACTAGATACATAGGATAGCTAGAATTCAGAAAAAATATTTAACAAAACTCTTGTAATTCTTATGGAAAAGATGAAGATATAAGCTAGATTAATCAAGTAATAAGCTTTTATTAAGCACTTAATGTGTTATGGGATTTTTTTAACATCCCTGCCCTAAAGGAGCTTATATTCTATTTTAAATATTCATGTACATAAATAGCTACTTAGAATGCATATGGAATAGAAAGATAGCTAGGGGACTAGGAAAGGCCACCTGTAGAAGGTAGCACTTGGGGTAACTCTTGAAAGAAGTCAGGGATTCTAAAATGTGAAGATGATAAGGGAGAGCTCTGGTGGAATGAGGACCAACTATATATGAAGAACTTAAATGGAGAATTATAGGTGAGGAACAGGAAGAAATGAAGTATGGAAGAGGAGTAATATGTTAAAAAGAAAAACCTAATAAATGGACAGCAGTTTGTGAAGAGTTTTAAATGCTAAAGAAACGTTTTTATTTAGTCCTAAAGCAAACAGTTTGCTGTTGGAGTTTATTGAGGTAGACATGGGGTATGTAAAATCTTGTTTAAGAAAATCACTTTAATGTCTTAAGCATGAGTTGGAATAAGGAGAGACTGGAAATAGGGATTTTCATTAGAAATATTTCATTGCTCTAACAAGAGGTGATAAAGACCTGAAATTGGTTGGTGTCTGCTTGAATCAAGAGAAAGGGTTATATTCGAGAGATGCTGTAGAGAAAAGGATGACAAGATTTGGCAACTCATGTTTCATGTGGCTGAAGTCAGAGTGGGGACAAAATGTTGGCACAAAACTTGAGAACCTGGATGATGAAAAGGGAGGTTGTGCCCTTAACAGTAATAAGGAAGCTAGGGAAAAGGGGTAGGTCTTGAGGAAAGGAATGATTTGTCGTGGACATGTTTGGGTTTATGTGCTGCAGTGTCCAATTCAGAATATCCAATATTTGTATGGAAGAGAGGAGCACAGAAAATAGACTGCTGTGGATATGTGTATGTATGTATGTATGTATGTATGTATCTATCTATCTATCTATCTATATCTATAGATATAGATATACATATGTATATATAGACATATATGTATATATACACATATATATTATATATATATCTTATATATGTATATATATACACATGTATATTATATATGTATATCTTATATATAAGACATGCAAATATTGGGCTTATCAGTAGAGAGATGATCACTGCTGATCACCAAGTGAAAGCAAAAAAAAAAAAAAGTGAGGGAACCCAGGACAGGGTCCTGGAGGAAACCCACTAGAAATGGATGAAAGAACGGTGAAAATTAGCAAAAAAGACTGAAAAAGAGCAGACAGACAGAAGGAACAGAATGAACAGAATGCAGGGGGTGGGGAGGAGAAGGAAGAAAACAACAGAGAGTTACACGATAGCTGTATTACATATTTAAAAGAATTGCAAGTTGTATATAGTAGATTTGCAGTTTCATGTACAACCATCTCTTTTTATATTCTACTATGTTATGGAAATGTTTCTTTTATTTCAAAAATTAAAAATTAAATTAAATTGACAAAAACAGAGAAGAGAATATTCAGAAGGAGAAAGTAGCCAGTAGAGGCAAATGCTTCAGAAGGCTGGGGAAGGATAAGCTTGAGAGAAGAACACTAGGTTTGGCATTGGTATTAGGCACTGATCATTGGTAGCAGTGAGGTAGGTTAGGAAGTGATTGATTGGCACGAAAACAGATATCAATGTATCAAGTTCAACTTGAAATGATATCTCTAGAGCAATATGTATTTTTCCTTGTGCTAGCTAATATTTTTCTAAGTAATTTGTGTAAAGTCATACGTAAGAGAATTGCACATGCCAAAAAATGGGGAAGACATCAAGAACATTGAACAACAGATTGAGCTCAATACAAAGACACTAAAAGGCTAGAATCATGGGTCAAAGTCTAAAGAAGACATTTGACGAGAGAAAAGGCAAGGTTTTATATTTGGATACAAAAACTTAACCTTACAAATAAATAATAGGAAAGGCATGGCTAAACAACAATTTATATGAATGACATCTGTCTGGTTTGGAATCCTCCAATTTCAACAAGTAAACAGCAATGACATGGCAGTCAGAAAAGTTAATTTGGAGTTATCCTGAATCAAGGGAAATGTAATATCCAAGATGAGGGAGCTGGTGGTCTGACCGGACTCTGTTCTAATTAACCCACATCCAAATTATCATGTTCATTTCCTGGTGCTTTATTGTTGGAGGAAATTATAATCTAGATAGCAATCAAAGAAGGATAATCTAAAAGGTGAGGGTTCTAGAGACCATGCTATATAAGGCTGGGATGAAAGAAGCAGGAATATTTAGCATAGAGAAGATATAAAGAAGATATTATAGCTTTTAAGTATCAAAAAATAACCATGATAAAAATAGTTGACATTTAGATGGTACTTTTAAGTTAACTAAGTGCTTTACATGACCTGTTTCATTTGATCCTCACAATAATCATGTGCGGTAAGTGCTATTATTATCCCCATTTTACCCATGAGGAAACTCAAGCTGGAAGAGGTTAGTTTACATGCAATCTCCTATTTATCTTTATCACATTCTATTTTCCATTGAACTTATTTGTGCATAGGTAATTTTCTCCCTTCCACTAGACTGTAGGCTCACTTAAAGCAAGGAGAGTATTATTTTTTTTTTACATCTGTATACCAAGGTCTAGCAATAATACATGCTTAACATTTTTTTTTACTTGAACTGGAACACTAAGGCACCAACAAAATGACTCAAGAAGTCGTTCATAGCCTTAGTGGCAGAGCCACATGGTTGGTTTGTGGCTGACGAAGGATTTGAACTCAGTTCCTTCTGACTCCATGTATCAGTAAGCACCCAGACATATATGGCGGAGCCTGTTATCACAGGTTCTTTGATCTGCTTTTCTAAAAGGAAAGGCAACTTTTGAGGGGTCAACAGTCACTTTATTCAAGCACATGTGTCATTCAGTTAGTTCGGGGAAAAAGTCAGCACCCTAAACTTCAGAGAAAATACAGAGAAATCAAAGGTCAATAGATATGCTTCCAAATGTCTGACAGATCAACAGACAGGTCCAACTGTCTGACCATAGTTTCCAGAGAGGGAAGCACCAACAACTGAGTTTTCAAAGCCAAGGTCTCCTTAGTGGCTTCCCAGAGTCTCATCTGGCCAAATAAACCCTTCCATTCAGTAAACCTCAAAGTAAAACCTCACCCTCAGAGGACATATACATTTTTCAGAACCAGAGGGTATCACAACCCTTGAGAACCAATGCCTCCTTAGAAAATTAACAAAACGTGTGGGCCTTCCTATGAATCTTCCCAGGCCCATTAATGAGTGGGGAAGATCTTCTTTAATCACATTAAAATAATTAACAATATAAATACATATACTGTTTCTAGTTAAAGAAATTCTTGTTTTTACACTTTACTTCTAGTAAAGATTCTTGGTTGATAAAGGTAAGATTCAGTCAGAGGCACTTGATTATACTAAAACAAAAACAGCAAAAGATTCTACTTTTCTTGCCCTCACACTCCACAGCCAGTGTTTCATCTACTATGTCACCTAGCTAATTAGGAGAAAGAAAAGTTCAACTTATTCTTCTTGGCCCTGCAGAACAGAACTAGAGGCAATGGGGACGGAACTAGTTGCAGACAGACTGACTGGTTCAATGTATAGCAAATCTTTCTACCAGTTAGAGATGGGCTGCCTCCAGAAGGAGTGGGCTCTTCTTTACATGAGATCTAAAAGCAGAGCTTGTGTGACTACCTAATGGGACTTGTCAAGATCATTTCTTCTGAGGTACTGATTAAATCAGATGGTTACTGAGAGCCTTGTGATTCTGAGAGTCTTTGAATACATTTAAGATAATATACAAATTTAGTAAAATTTTGATTCACCTCTAAATTCTGCATACCTGATTCTGCTTCTCTGGTTTCTCAGCCATCCAGAGCTGCGCCCCATTTTGTGACCTTTCAAGATATTTATTTACCTGGTCTCTGATTTTCTTAATCCAAATGAATCCCTTTAGGCAGTGGTATTAAACTAAGAAACAGGGGCGACTAATCCATACATAAGAATCCCAGCAGACTGATTATTGACAGTGTTAAATTGTATGAAATATTTCCCAATTACAGTTTAATCAGTTTCTGGTCACTCAGGAGTGATGCAGGTCTCTGGACTTGTTTGATGCCTCTCCCGTAAGGGACCTAAGGTTTCCATTCTTCCTTTTGGGTTCTATTCAGCAGAATTCTATTACAGGAGGCAGCATTTCTCTGTTGATGTAGTGAGGCATTTCTCGGAAACCATTCAGTATTTAAAGTGAAAATGGTCTCTTATTCAAACTTTCTTAGACCATATTACCTGGACCACATGTGGGCAATTATCATGCACTTGCTTCCACTAAATTTTGTTCATGTCATATCCTTCCACTCTTCATTAGACCGCAATCTCACTAATGACAGAGGCTGTATTTTATTTTCCTCCTATGTATCCCCAGTATCTAGCACATAATAGATGTGTGATTTTTTAAAAACTGATCCAGAGTACCAATGTACTACTGAAATAACTGAAGAAGACATGCACAGAGTTGGTGGAAGAGATACAACTGGCACAGTAATAACTCCATTTGGGTCTTTATATTTATGCAACTTTGATGTCCACTTGTCCTGCAAAAATCAAGCTCCATCCACAAAAAAATTACTAAGCAGACCTTCATTCAAACTTCCTGCTTCAGCCAAATGTTGCATCCCTGTATATCATCTTTTCTAAGACAAGGACACTGATGATGACTTTCATGTAGGTACTGATAATCAATGGTGGGTGATTGATGACTATGGATCCAGTTCCCTTGGTATGGGATGGTACATTACCTCATACTTGTTCTAGTTAATTGATGTTTTGCAACACTCTGATGATAATGCCAAATCATTGACCTAGGAACCTAGAGTATAACATTGCAAGAAACGCTGGAGATGATCTGGTATAGAATTCAGTGACTTGCTGAAAATCATACAAATAGCCAGTTGTGCAACTGAGACTAGAATCTCCTGATTTTTAATTAAGCATTCTTTCTACTATACCATACAACAACTTAGATGTGCATGTGAATGCACAAGTTATTGTCAATAAAATATATTTGGAAATCTCTTTTAGGTTTTCAAAATTAATCTTACAGACTAAAGAGCTAGGAACTTGATCTATTAAGAGCATCAACATTTTCTGAGTATAGGGATAGAGATGAAACCCGTGATTTCATTGACATTAGGAAATCTTGTATCTGGAAAATTCATTTAATAAAGCAGTTCAGTACTTTCCCAGCAACCTATAGTTTTCAAGAGCTAACTAGATCATTGTGGTCAGACTCACAAAGAAATGGACCATTAAACCTGGCAAGCTGTGCATTGACTTAAAAAACCACATTTAACGTTATCTATGTTCTATTGTGTTTTTATTTTGTCAAATGTTTCCCAATTATATTTTAATCTGGATAAGGCCACACTGGGGAGCGCTGCAGGGTGTGGCCCATCTGGCCTAGTTAGATCATGTAGAAGTTAAGTTATTTGTATGTATCAGAGGTGAGTGCTGAACCCAGGTCTTCTTGACTCAAAGGCTGGTTCTCCAGCTACAACACCCTATTACCTGAGTATGGATTCATAGAATAATTAAACAGATAAAAGTAGGTTATTCTACGAGGGTAGATGATGGGGACTATAGCAATAATAATCTCTTATTTATATAGTGCCTTAATGTTTATAAAATGTATTCCATATAATTCTGTAAATTAATTGATACAAGTTTTTTTTTGTTTTGTTTTGTTTTTCTGGCAGAATGTAAACTCCTGAAGGCAAATATTATATATTTTTTATTTTGTTTCTAGAGTACCTAGCATAGTGCTTAGAACTTAATGAACACTTAATAAATGGTTATTTATTAGAATTGACAGTTTTAGTAGTAAGCACCCCAACATGCATGGGTGGGGGGAGGGGGGAGGCTGCTATCATGGGTTCTTAGATCTGCATTCATAAAAGGAAAGGCAACTTTTGAGGGGTTAGCAATCACTTTAATCAAGCACATGTATCAATCCTTTAACCAAGCACATATATCATTCACTTAACTCAGGGGAATCAGCACCATGAAATTCAAAGAAACTACTGAGAAATCAAAAGAGTCAACAGACATGACTTCCTCTGTCTGAATTCAACAGAGAATTAGACCCCTACTATCTGACCATAGTTACCAGAGAGGAAGCATGACATCTGGGTTCTCAAAGCCAGGGTGCTCCTTTAGCGGCTTCCCAGAATCCTCATCTGGCCAGACAAGCACTTCCAGTCAGTTAGCCGCAAATTAATCAATGTACATGTCTTCCTCTGTCTGACCATAATTCAACAGGCTGGTACAGCTGTCTGACCATCATTACCAGAAAGAGAAGCACAACATCTGGGGTCTCCTTAGCGGCTTCCCAGAGTCCTTGTCTGGTACTCAAACTTTCTTGAAAAAACTATGCACCAGAGTAAAATCTCAACTCAGAGTATTTATACCTTTTTTAGAGCCAGAGGGCATCACAACACTTTGACCCAGTGCCTCAATAGGAAAAACAAAAGGTGCTTGGAACCCTCCTCCTACAATACAACTCCCCTAATCAAGCTTCCCACCATGGGCAGGCCCATCAATGTATAGGAAAGATCTTTAATCACATTAAAATAATTAACAATACAAAAATATATACTGTTTTATATAAATATATATATGCTACTTAAAGAAACTCTTGTTTCTATACTTTACTCCTTGTAAGACTCTTGAAAGAAAAAGGCAAGATTCAATCAGAGACACTTGATTATACTAAAATAAAAACAGCAAAAGATCCTATTTTGATTGCCATCAGAGCAATACACCAGAATTCTTCATAAATTCTTGAAAGGAATCTAGTTGTACTGGTACAATATTGTTTTTTTTTCTTGTATGTGAATATTGATGAAGATGTCTCAAGATTAGTCTATATCCCTTTAATTCTACTTTCTTATAACAAATACTTAAAGTAACTTTTCTCACACTATGTTTAGTAGATTTCACAACATAGTACATCTTTAGAAGAGTGCTTTTGAGGGTTGGTTTTAAATCTTGGTAGTGACTCTACATTGCTTTTGCTTTGGTCCTGGAGATGGTCTAAGAAATATCAAGTGAATTACCTTAGTTAACTTTTATCTATCTATCTATCTACCTATCTATCTATCTATCTATCTATCTATCTATCTATCTATCTATCTATCTATGTACATACATATGCACATATGTGTATACGTGTGTGTGTGTGTATTGAGAGAGAAAGAGAGAGCAGGGCCCTACACCAGCTGGTGGGCCCCCAGAGGTCCTCCACAAAACCTTGGAGAATGCAGTCCTACTGAAGGGGAGGAGAAGGTCTGCAGAACAGTCTACTTATTTTAAGTAAAAACTGACCATATACACACAAACATACACATATGTGTATCTGCATATATATATATATATGTATGTATGTATGTATGTATGTATGTATTGCATTGTGTGCTTTGCAAATCAGTCCAGTTCCTGTGGTTAGTCATTTTTTCCCACCCTCAACCATGGAGCCAGTGTGCTAATATAAGAATACCATAGCTCAGTCCGTTGCTGATTTACTGTCATCTACCTTGACAAAGCTATCTCCTTTGGTCAGTTATATATATGCATTTTTCACGTATCTGATTTTTGTCTTTAACCTCTACCCGATTGACTTCATAGTCAGTGTGTTCCCATGGCTTCTTCAACTTGAATAATAAATACTTGGTTTAGAAGACTCTGCAATATAAACCATTTGGCTTCAAGCCCTCAGCTCCAGCATCTGTTCTCCTGGGCAGTTGGCACACAGTACTGATCAGTACTAGAAACCTCTTCGACCAGGTGGACTTGGCACTTGGGGAAGCAGGAACAAAGATGATTTTGTTACTATTTTTGTGATGAAAACATGACTACAGTTTATTTTTGTTTACCCTTTCTGATGTTGTCATTTGCTATATTTTTATGCCATGACCACTGGCAAATCCATTGCTCAAAGAGCTCCCGAAGTACTGTTGTAGAGTGAATATAGTGCTAGAGCTAGAGTCAGAAAGACCTGGAGTTCAATCCCACCTCAGATACCCATAGTTATGTGGACAAGTCATTTAACCTGTTACTCATTTGGAAAATAAGGAATTTGACTTGATCACCTCTGAAGTACCTATTCTAAATCTGTGAGAGTCCTCTTGAAGGCTTGGGACAGGCGGGGGGGGGGGGGGGGGAGGGGGAAAGGGGAGGGGGCTCAGAGGCTGAATGAAGTCACATAGTTCGTTCCTTTTGTTGAAAATTAAGGAAGAATGACTACAGAACTCTGCAAGACCAGGCCAGGCTTCATGGCACATACTCATTGTACCTGGGACTGGGGAAGTTGAGGCTGCTGGACAGCTTTAGCTCGTAAGTCCTGAGTATGTTAAGGCAATAAGGTGCCTGAAGAATGTCCAGCACCAATATGGTGAGCTCTGGGAGGTGTGGGTGTGTAACCATGTCCCCTAAGAAGGGGTGACCTAGGTGGGAAACAGAAAAGTTAAAGCTCCTTTACTGATCAGCAGTAGAGTGGGACCATGAATAACTGCTATTCTCTGGGTGAGACGGAGAAATCAAGTTTAAAAAAAAAAAATGTTGTGACCTCAGAAAATATTACAATTAACTATCATATCCACCTGTTCCATTTTACCCTTTAGAAATTAACCACTTCCTAAAGATATAAGGATAGCAGTATCTAAGGTTGAATGGGACCTCAAAGATCATCAAGTTCAATTCCTTTACTTCAGGAATTAAGAAACTGAGGCCCAGAGAGGTTAAGTGATAAACCCAGGTCACAACAGGTAAAGAATGCTGAAGATTTAGTACACAAATATCTCATTGGCCTGGGTTTAAATAGAAAAAAAATGAGCTCACAGTTTTGTTGGGGGAAAACTGGCATCCAGTCAATTGCCTCTTTCTTATTTTTCCAGAGATAGCAGGAGCCTTCTCCTTGCCAGAGAAGTGAGGATTTGATTTTCTTTATAGGTCACAGTTGATTCAAAGATTCTTTTTTGGATGCTAACAAAAAAGGAGGCTAGGCTAGACTAGACAGATGTGAGTCTATCTCATGCTTTGTGCCACACTCTAGTAGGGATGCCAATGTCCAGAAGAGCAGGTGGCAAGCAGAAGATTAAGAAGAAGTCTGGAGCCTCACATCTTAGAGATAGTTTCTAAATAAGTAAACTCTTTCCGTAGCCACAAAGCTTGATTTGTTAATACATTCCCTAAAAGGTTTAACAGGAAAATAGAAAGGAACTTTTACTTGACAGTTAAGACATGTTTTTTCCCTCCTATCATTTTTCCATATTTTCTTGGTGAGAGGGAATATAAGGGGAGGGTTTGGGTGAGAGTGGAGTTTAGACCTGTGACTTCAAGTGTGTAGTAAAATCCTTTCTACAAATACCATTAGAAATTAATTTGCAACTAAGACTAGTTGCCTAGGGCATTGAAAAGCTTAAATAACTTACCATGGTCTCATAGTTAGCAATATTCAGAAGTGGAACTTGAACTCAGCCTTTTCTGACTCCAAGACAGGTCCTATAACCACTAAACAACCATGGCTCTCTTTCCCTTTTGAAAATGACTTTTTTTAAAAAGTCACTTTTTTTGAGCTAATGCATAGACAGTTTTCCCCAAACTAAAGCACTAAGTATGAAAAACGCTCCCACAAAAATCAGATAATGAAAATCATAATAACGAAACATGAATTTCAATTAAGACCCCATATAAATATACTTACTTAGGTAATCAATTAATCAGCCAAGTATTCCTTGAATTACTATTATGTACCAAGTACTTTGATAGATGCTGTGGGTACAAAGTTAAAAATGAAATATTTCTTTCCCTCAAGAAGCTTACTTATTTAGTCCACACTCCCACATATGTTTAAGAAGATAGCTTTGTGTGGGAATGTGTGTGTGTGTGTTTAACCATCTTATTTTTCATCCCTTAAAGGTATAGTTGCTGAAGCCCTAAGGTAAAATTTGAAAGGAAAGGAAATCTTAAATGTGAATGTGGATTCTAATTTGTTTTGCAAATTATTTCCCTTTCCCTATACGTCTGTCAGAAACATACATACAACCACATAATTTCAAGACTTACCTCAAGTCATTGGCTAAGATGAGCTCTTTCAAAAGTGTGGGAAATCACTAAAGAAGAAAAAGAGTTTTAAGCCATTAAGGTTCCAACTGACCTTGGTACTGTCCTTTACTATATAGAAATGAGATACTTAGAGATTAATAAAGGTCCCTGTGCATCATTATAATCTGGAGACTCCTTAGTTCTTTCCCAATTGTAGAGTGTAAAAGATCAGGAGAAAATGTACATATATGATTAAAGCACATTTTTATTTGGATTTATATCAGTATGCATTAAAGGAATCTTTTGGAGATGTTTGTTACATTCTTATTCTGCCTGGAATCTGCTAGAATTTAAGATTGAGTGGATTGTACTTGAATGGGATAAAAATCATCTCTATCACTGCAATAAGCCAAAGAGCAATGTATTGATTTTGGATTATGAAAGTAAAAGTATGGTATTGAATGAAAATAGGGGATGTTATGCCACTTACATAATAGCTTAATATCACTTTGAGCATTGCATATTACCGGACATAGTCAATTTGGTATGAATACTATATTTGTATAGAAAAACTAAAGGTTTCAGCTAGACTTTCTGAATAGTTGTATTGTGTCCCACTGGAACTTGAAAAAATAACAACCTATGCCTTGCAGAGATTCCCCAAATCTTCTGTTTGTCCAGGAGGAAGGGGTATGACTTTACCCTCAATTCCTGCTTCTCATTTTAGGTACATACTTTATGAAGGATATGGATGATATACAGTTCATCCAGAGGAAAGAAACTGGTAAATGACTAAGGACTGTGCTATTACAAGTTCAGCTGAAGGAGTGGGGTATATTTATCTGGAATAGAAGACTTGGGAATGCTGGGATAATTTTTCAAGTATTCAAAGAATACTTTACAATACAGAATACTGTAATGGGGAAAAGGCTTATTCTGCCTCTCCTCAGAGGGTTAAGATCAATGGGTAGAAGAGAAGCAGATTCTGGCTAGAACCAATTCCTAACAATTATAGCTAGGTTCCAATTATTGTGAATAGTGAATCAGTCCCCTTAAAAAGTAGCCTTATTCAAACTCAACATAACATTATTTCCAAATTGCTATGCCCTTGTATGATTCACTCTTTAGGGTTATATATAATGATGATGATGATGATGATAATATTAATGAAATACAGTATGGTGAGAGGCATATAGAGGCCAGTCTTAGATTCAGAAAGACCTAGGTTCCAGTGCTATCTTAGATGGGTAACAGCGGGCAAGTCACTAAGCTTCTCATTTCTCCAGGCAAATCTCTAGACCTGTAAATTGGAGAAGAAAGGTTCTGCATTTGTGGAAGGCATCTACACTAGGGATTCCCTAAAAGATGATATCATAGATCCAGACAAAACAACTTCTTTATATGGTATTTTTAAGTTTTTTCTCTTATAGCAAACTTATAAGTGGGTGATTAAAGTAGTTTTTCCATTTTAAAGATGAGGAAACTGAAGATGAGAGGTTAAGAGACTTACATGTGATCATATGGTTGATTATGTATGGAAATAATAGAGAGCGGAGAATCATTGAATATGTGTGTGAGACAAAGAGAAAAGGGAAGGGATTGGTTTTAAATGCATTCAAAAGTAAATATGTTAATAATCACTAGTCATTTAATGAGTTTATGGGTGTTAGCATCCAAATTAGGTCAATTGAGTTACAAATTTTGAATTAGCTAAACTCTGACAGATGGAGCAAATAAGAGAATCACCTAAAATAATTTTGGAAAATAGATATCCCTTAACAGAGAGCCATGCTGGAACATCTGTATTAAATGGTGAATACCAACAACTTCTAAGTCTCAGCATGTGCCTATTCGGCTCTCTTGCCACTGATCTAGAGAAGCAGGAACAAAATACAATTATGAATGACAAACCTCTTTTTAGAACAAAATAGATGACATGGTATTAAAAAGCTGAAACATCTAAGTAGCATTAGAGTCTGAATGTGACTGGTGAGCATCTGGTCAGTGAAATTTATTGAAACAATTACCACTTTGGGGGCAAAAATTGATAATTTAACACACAGTTTGTTTATAAAATGGATCCCTCATGGAGAATTTTGATTAAAACAATTACAAAATGACTAGAAGAATTCCACTAATAATGGAAATCTAATATCATATAGTGAATGAGTATCTTCCCCCCAAATACAAAGCCTTTTATTGGTCAGTCATTTCAGTTGTGTCTGACTTTCTGTGATCCCATTTGAAGCTTTCCTGACAAAGATGTTGGAATGGTTTGTTATTTTATAGATAAGGAAAACTAGGACAAACAGGGTTAAGTGACTTGTCCAGGGTCATGCACCTAGTAAGTGTCTGAGGCAGATTTGAACTCGAGTCCTCCAAACTCCAGACTGGTCCTCTATCCACTATATGGTCTTATAATATGAAGTCAGAAAACCTATTAAATAAGGCAGGGAAGAGGAAGAAGAGGTAAGGACTTTGTTTAAAAACAACAACAACTTTTTACATCTGAAAATTCTAGGGAAGGGATATATACCAATATACTCAGATGAATAAAAATTCCACATTTCTATATTAGCTTGATTATCCTAATTTTCTTCAAGTTTTTCTTTTTAAATTACTTTGAATTTTTAATCTGTTTTGTTCCTATAGTTTAGAACATTATATTTCTGTGGAAGATGTCTCTTACATGAAGCGTATCCTTTGTCTTTCTATAAATAGATTTCACTACAAATAGAAAGATGTGATTGGCCCTGGCAGTAATATTTTCCTTCTCCCTTCTTGTGTTGTAGAATTACAACAACTGCCGCATGTATGATGGATCTGCGAAGATATCCCCTGGATGAACAGAACTGCACTCTGGAAATTGAAAGCTGTGTGTACATATCTGTGTTCCCTTTAGGCTTCTTAAGTGGTTCAGGACAGTTTCCCTTAGTGCTTCCATACTAATTATTTTCCATTCATAGACAGATATAGTTAAGGTCTCAAAGGACCAGAGAAGACTTTAATTTCTCTTGTGGCTATTTCTGGGGGGTAGGAAAATGAGGTTTAGAGGTGGTATTAAGCAGTTCTATATTCCAATCTGATTAGGCAGACTATTCGCTTTTCTGAAACATAAGAAAGCTAATGCTCCCCATCTTAATCCATTCATTTCTATTAGAGCAAACAAAGCAATTTACTTACAAAATGCTGTACCATGCATGAGTTGCTGTGCTTTGGGTACTCCTGGGATTTAGATGGAGAAACTTAAATATATGTATGGTTTCTGTAGCATAGTAATGTATTTCAACTTGAGCATCATTCGGAAACTTTATAATTTATTTTGGAGTGCCTTTGTAAGAGAGACAATAACTGCATTCATTACAGTAATAGGAAAAGAAACTGACCCTCCGCTCTGTATATCCATAGACTGTTTGATCAGCATTATATAATGCCATTTTCCCCTTGAGTGATTCATAGATAAGGCTACGAATTTGTTCAAATTGATTTAGATTTAGAAATATTAATTCTTAATTGAAGTAAGAAGGGATGTGGTATTACACTATAACTCAGTGTGTACCTGATGAGTGGCAAAGTTACATTTCTATACAAAATGGACTGGGAAAATAATTTTTTGACTCATATAGATACCATGGTAATATAATATTTTAATTTATTATGGGTACTATGGGAATATAATATTTTAATTTAAATAAAAGTTGCTTTCCTGTGTGATCTTGAGAAAGTCACTTAACATCTCTGCTTAGGTTATTTGATTTTGTTTTCCTATAAAATAAGAGAGTTTGTACTAGATGTCCACTAAAGCCCCTTCCAAATCTAAATCTAAGACCCTAAGGTCCTAAGATTATAGGACCTACATTACAGGCTTATAAGATTACAGTCATTATAGTGTTTGTATGGATAACATAATAGTCATAAGTTTATAGAGTACAAAAATTAAGTAAAAAACTGCATTAAAAATGTATAGTATCCACAAGGAAAGTGAAAATCTGACCATAATGCAAGGATATTAAATTCATTTTAAGAATTATAGTGGCAAACTGGAGTTTTGGGAGGAAAGTAACCAGGATGACAACGGGTCTCAAAACCACATCATACAATAATAACATGAAGGACAATTGTTTTGTCACTTTTTCAGGCATGAAAAAATTCTTTACAACCCCATTTGGGGTTTTCTTGGCAAAGATAATTGAGTGGTTTGCCATTTTCTTCTCGACCTCATTTTACAGATAAGGAAACTGAGGCAAACAGGTTTAAATTATTTGCCCAGGGTCACACAGCTAGTTAGTGTCTGAGGCCACATTAGAACTCAGGATGAGGAGTACTCCTCACTCCAGGCCCTGCACTCCATGCACTGCGGCACCCCTTAGCTGCCCAAATAGGAAGGACAACTTCTACTTCTGTAGTGTTTTACAATTTGCAAAGATTTTCCTTTGTTTTCTCTACTACCTTATCTCATTTAGAGATAGGTCTAGGGAGTAGACCTGTGATTTCCTAACTACAGCGAAGTCTGTTGATGAAAACTCCCCTGCTGATGGAGTTTGGCACTTTTTCCCCAGTTCAGAGGCTTAAAGAGCCGTCTGCTGGCTGCAACACTCTGGGTGTAGTCAAACCAGATTAAAATGGAACTGGGGAATATTTAACACAATAAATAAACCACACAAGAGATAATGTTAACATGTGGTTTTCTCATTCAATATACTGCTTTGAAGGATCCTTAGGTATGGTTTTGACAACTGTGACAGGTTAAGAGATTTGCCCAGGTTTCCACAGACCTTGTGTGTCTGGGTGTATAGGGGTATGTGGGTGGGGAGGGGAGCAATATTTAAACATAGGAATTCTTGCTTTGGAGACCTGCACCCTAGGCCACATGGACCTATCTCTTTTAAAACTCTACAAATAGCAAAAAAATAAGATTATCTACATTTCAAAAATGTGCTAGATAGAGCTGTGAAATGATTTTCTTAGGACCATTTAACTGACAAATGAGAGAACTGGAAATAGGGTTCCCAGCTCAGGTCTTTCTGACTCTAAATTTGGTATTCTTTCTACTTTTCAGTGGAGAAATAATTAAACTTCTATAGATGTATAATATAGGAAAAGAAAGTTCAGGAGGAAATGGTACTATCTTCAGAAATTTGAAAGGTTGAATGAGGGGAAATCTTCCCCCCCCAAATAATAACAATATTATTTGGTAATATTTGCTAATAATAGCTAAACTGTACCTGACTTTTCTGTTTGGAGAGAAAAGAAGGGAAGGGAAAGTCAGGGAGGAGGGGAGGAAATAAAGATAGGATAATATTTGAATTGTATCAGCCAAGTCATTCTGTCTAGGCACTGCTTACTTTAATTTACAATCATTGTGCTATTTAAAATAAGCCATTATTATCCTTTTGTATGTCATGTTTTTGGTTGTTTTGATTTTTTATCAATTTTTAGCAAAGTTCATTTTGACAATTCCAACTTTATCAGCCCAAAAGTAAGAGAAAGACCCCATTCCCATTAGGGTCCAAGGGTGGTGGGAGTAACAAGTGTCCTGCTTCCTTGGACAAGGAAGAAAAGTTGAGGAGAAAACAGGGAAGATGAGAAACCCAGGTGAAAATTATAATCCAGCAGAGTTGGGATTCAGCAGTAATACTGCTGAAAAGTGAAAATTCCCTTCTGCCAGTCATTTTCCTTCACAGGGTAACACTCAGAAGAGGGGACACCGTTATTCTGTGTTGGTCCATGGAGCTGAATTAAGACCAATGAAATATATTGAAAGTAGTAATAAATATACATATTACATCTCTATAGCATTTTACTGCTCAATAACAGGCATTATTGGACTTAATCCTCGAAATCCATGATATCAAATTCAAATAGGAATAGGATCACTAATCCATACATAGGCATACCTACAAGCTGCATACTGACTTAGTTTTAAAGTATTTTATTTTTTATTTTATTTTTATTTACTTGGCTAACCATTTCTCAACTTCGTTTTAACCTAGTTCTGACAGCATTTTGCTCACAACAACCCTGTTAGGAAAGCTGGGCAGTTTCAATTCTGAAGTCTGTGAACTTAAAAAAATGATAACTATATTTCAATATAATTGGTTCCCGTTGAAATCCCATGTATTTTTCCCCTATACATTAAAATATATGTGCATATATATATATATATATATATGTGTATGTGTGTATGTATTTGTATGTAGGTGTGTATGTGTGTGTGTATATTCTGAGAAGGCATCTATAAACTTCATCAGACTGCCAAAAAGGTCTATGACACAAAAAAGGTTAAGAACCCCTATTTTAATTCAGTACCTCCCTGAGAAACCTCCATATAATTCCTAGATCATTTCATCACCTGTCTCAGGAATGTGCATAAATTCACAAGATTTAGAGCTGGCAAGAACCTTAGAGATAACCAGTCTAATCTCCTTATTTTACAATAAAGGAAAATAGGACCCAGAAACTGAATCAACTTAGCCATGGTCACATACAGTGAGGAGTCAAACTGTGATTCCTGTGATTCTAAATCCAGTGCTTGCCCCATGATACCAAATTCTATTAGAGCACTCAGAGAAAGCTCTCAATCTATTTAATTGTTAATTGCCTCATCCAAGATTTCATACAAAGCAGATAAAAATGATCACAAATCCAAAAGAAAAATGTGCCATGTAAATGAGTATATATTTTAAAACTTGTATTTACAAAGTCTTATATTTAGACAAACTTCATAAACTTTTATTTAAAAAAAAAATTAAGGTGATGCAGTAGAAAGAGTTCTGGCTCTGGAGTTAGGAAGAACTGAGTTCAAATCCAACCGCAGACACTAGCTATATGACCTAGGTAAGTCACTTCACCTTCTTTGTCTCAGTTTCCTCATCTATAAAACAATGCTGGAGAAGGAAATGGCAAACCACTCCAGCATCTTTGCCAAGAAAACTCCAGATGGGGTCCCAGAGTCAGAGATGACTGAACAATAATAACAAATGATAATA
Organism: Notamacropus eugenii; assembly: GCF_028372415.1. NCBI lineage: Eukaryota > Metazoa > Chordata > Mammalia > Diprotodontia > Macropodidae > Notamacropus > Notamacropus eugenii. The sequence continues at coordinate 403,167,862 of NC_092876.1, forward strand.
ATATTGAATTTAAGTAGTATTGATAATAGCATTGATTTTTTTTTTTTAAATTATGTTGGGCTAAACCTTAATGCCTCTATTTTCTTGTTTTCTTGGTAGATGGCTACACAACAGATGACATCGAATTTTATTGGAGAGGTGGGGACAGTGCTGTGACAGGTGTGGAAAGGATTGAGCTTCCCCAGTTCTCCATTGTAGAACACAGACTGGTCTCAAAGAATGTTGTCTTTGCCACAGGTGAGTTCCCCCCACATACACATGAACACTTTCTCTCTTTCATGAAGGTTGATATTGTAGGTCCTGCTCCTGAATGAGAGAGTAATAGGATTGAGACTCATCTGCAGTCAATTGTCAGTTATTTAGGGCATTCTCACACCACTTTGGGGCAACTAGGTGTCTCAGTGGTTAGAGTATTGGGCCTGGAGTTGGGAAGAGGTGAGTTTAAAATCCAGACTCAGACACTTACTAGCTGTGTGACCCTAGGCAAGTCACTTAACCTCTGTTTGCCTTAATCCAGTGGAGAAGGAGATAACAAAGGACTCTAGTATTTTTGCCACAAAAACCCCATGGACAGCATAGTCTATGGGGCCATGATGGACAGCTAGAGGCAACTATGTGGTTTAGTTGATGGAGTATTGGGCCTGGAGTTGAGAGGACTCATCTTCCTGAGTTCAGAAATGATGTCAGACACTTACCAGCTGTGAGACTTTGGGAAAGTCACTTAACCCTGTTTGCCTCAGTCCCTCATTTGGAAAATGAGCTTGAAAAGGAAATGGCAAAGCTCTCTAGCATTTTTGCCAAGAAAACGTCAAATGGGATCACAAAGAGTCAGATAGAGCTGAAAAATGATTTCACAACAATAACACATTATTCACAATTCCTTGCCTACCATTAACCCATAAAACATGGGCATTTGGGGTTAAGCTAATAATTAATGAAATATCAGTTAGTGTCCTTTCTCTTATTTCCTGTTAGAGTTGAAATGTTACCAGCTTTCCTTTTTAAATAATACTTTTATATATGGTGATTTGTATTTTTATAACAGTTTTGATACGTCAGTTCATTAAAGTAAAGGTAAAGCCAGACTTTTAGGGAAAGTTCCTGCAACCTTAAGGGACTTTGAGTATAAATATGGCATATACTGTCAGATATTTTTACTGTTATAGTAGTTTTGTTTCGCTCGACTGTTTTTCTTTTTTATTCCTTTTTTAAAATTATTAGCTAAAATATAGTCTCCAGGGGGCATTTGGAAATGAAGGTTGCATAAAAATAGATTTTAAAAAATTCTGAAAAAAGTGAGGCTAACATATAATAGGCTTACTACTCCATTTCTTTCCTGACAAAGCCTTTTGAATAGGAAAATCAACTGTGCCTCAGTTTTGTTTTTTTTGACAGTTCACATTCCTTTGTCCTTCTCCCTTGTCTTTCTGGACATCAGGTCCTACTCCCAGAAGTATTCAAGTCTTGGGTAATGACCACACATTGACAAACTGGGAAAAGCTTTGCCACTTGTCAATTAATACTGTTCAGAGCATTCAGAGTAAGAAGAGGGCAAGAGAAAAATAGGTTGCCTTTGTGTGATAAGTATGAGGGAAACACTAAATATTTATACTGGCAAATTCATGTAAGCAGAGACTGACCTAGTGTTTCCCAGTTGATTTATATCTTATGGCAGAGCAGAATGAAAATTGCAACTCTCATGTCCTAGCTTTTTAAATAGAAGTTCCCATATTTGCCCAAGTAACCATAAACTATTTTTTAATAAACAATTTTTCCATAGTCAATAAAATCCCTTATGGTTAACTGGAAAAAAATTGTCAGTTATTAAAATGATGGTTTAATCTATTTCATGAACCAAGATGGATCAGTGTAAGGACTGCTGAAAACCCAAGGGGATTCTGGTTGTGAAATGGTCCCAACCCACTCCTGCCTCTGTCTGGAAAATTGCAATCATTAGGTCATTAGAGTACACTCAGGGAAGAATTCTTATAGTTTGTTCATGCGGTGTCACCAGAAATATTTTCTTAGGTGGTTGTAAATGATATGCATTCTTTTAAAGGATGATTGTAACCATGTAGGTTTTCATATATCTCAAAAGTAAACAATCCACTCTTCTTGTACCTTTAATTCCCATCCACTGTCTCCCCAACTTTAAATATCTATCATGGTGAAAGTAAATGTGGTGGGTATAGTAGATTGAATATTGGATTTGGGGTCAGGAAGACTTGATTCAAAGTTGATTTCAGATCCTTTTTTTTTAAAAAAAGTAAATCAGAGATTTAATCAGTGGAGGGAGCCCCTCATGTGAAAATCTCCTTTACCATATCAGCAGATAATATCAGAGAGTTTCCTGGATCATGAAGATGGTAAGTGACACACACTCAGGTCACACAGTTATCATGGAAGAGGCAGGGCTTGAAACCAGGTCTTTCTGGTTCCAAGGCTGGCTCTCTGTCCTTTATGTCTTGCTTCTTAATATGACTCCATAAAATAAGTTAATGAATAAAATCCACCTGTTCCATAGTTGTATTTCACTATTCAGGGAGATGAACTTTACTATGCCATCAAAATCAAAGCTCTTTCGAACATTAGGAAACATTCAGGAGGTATGATAATATATTATATCTATATAGTCCCTTATAATACACATTTTTGTCTACACAACTTAATTTAACTTAATTCAATTTAAGAAACATTTAAGTCTATTACTCACATTGTATTTACTAACAACTAACTAGCTATTTAGAGTAATAAATATTTATTTTTGTAATGTGAATCCAATCTCCATTTTTGTGTCTTCCATTAATTTAGATCAAAATCCATTCATATGTTTTCATTCTTTCCTACAGTTCTCTAGGGCCCTTAATGAGTCCTTACTGATTATCCACCCAACCTACTAGAAGACTTCTAGGCCCCTCCACATAGCATAGATATCAACACAGCACTTCAGCTTTCCAGATATTATTCCTCATGCTTGTTACATGATAGACCTTATGCCTTTTCAGGTCGTACAATACCTTGATGATGATTTGATGCTACTTCTTACATGCAAGTCATCACTGGAATTATGCTGTATTTATAGTGATATTAATGACTACAGTCACCGTGACTACAGTCACTACAGCCCACAGGTACTGTGGCTTGAATTTAAGTCTGACAAATTAGAACAGTTAATTTCCTAACCAATGTCGAAGGCTGTTCCGATTTAATTTCAATGCATAGGAATAAGGCTAAAATCTTACTAATTTAGAATTTGTTGTAATTTATAATGGGCAAGACAAAAAATAGTGTATCTTTCACTTTTCATAAAAACAGAGTTTTCTAATTAAATAGCAGTACAAATAGGTTGGGAGGAATATATAACTCCCTGCGTGGATTTATATGCTCATTACAACTCGTTCTTCATTTGTAGCAAGTTTTCTCAGGATTTTTATCATAGGAGTAGAGACTGTAGACCTAGAACCAGTTGGGACCTAAAAGATCATCTAATACAACTACTTCATTTTACAGATGAGGCAACAAGCATGTTAAGGTTAAGTGACTTGCCAAGATCAAAGAAGCGGTCAGATTCTGAAGAAATATTTAATCCTAAATCCCCTGATTCGGGAACCAATGCACTTTCCATTATAATAAAATACAGTCCTTATTCTATCAGCAGATGTCTACTGAGAATCAATAACCCTTCATGAGGATGCTAAGCCCTTCATGAGATATATTCCCTCCTCTTGAGAGAGTTGGCAGTCTAAAAGTTAATTTTGCACTGGTGTGTGCACATGCATACATGTAGATTCATTTAAGGTAGATAGATGCATTAGACACATTGCACTGTGTTAAAAACAATGAAAATCACACTTTAAAATAATCATTCAAATATTTCTGTGATCCATCTACCCCTAATTAAACTGAATCAGTGAGGATAGTGCACATCAATCTGGATGAGAAAATAGCAAAATATTGAGGTGAGGATCTAGAGAGAGATGAAAATAGAAGCGCTGAAAGAGAAAGGAGAAACCCAGAAAGAGGCCAATGATTCTGGAAGTGGAGCAGGAAGGAGGAGCAACCATTTGACAGAAGTCTCATGTTCCATCTGACTTAGTTCCCTTCTCACTGGAGTTAAGTCTAGGGTCAACAAAAGCTCTAAATGCAAGAAGTTCTTTAGATTGTTTATCAGTAAGCCCTGAACACTGAATTATCTATGAATGACTGTAAATACGACTCTACGGCAAAGTGATTATTATTAATTCTTCGCTAGAATAATACCTATGCTTGGAAACTAATCTGTCTATCTATCATCTGTCTATCTATCATCTATCTATCTATCTATCTATCTATCTATCTATCTATCTATCTATCTATCCATCTTTCTATCCATGTGTCTCCACATATCTGTCTCAAAAAGAATAATAATTGAAATTACTAGTTAGATCCTGGTTGTTGTCCTTTGTTCTTGAAGGGGAACAAAATGACATCACTTTACTAGAGCCAAGTTACAGCGTGTCTGACTGTGGCTGATCAAAACAATACAAGCTCTGACGGCTCTACCCCAGGTTGGGCACAAGAGTTCCGTGTGGACATTTAGGGGGGACCTTCTAAACTTGCACACCTCATGTTTCTTTGGAGTTACTTCAATTCTGCTTTGCTCATAGAACATAGCACCTTCTCTGATGAGGGCATGCCATGCTGGATGATCCTGTTCCAGTGTCTTCCTTGTCACGCAGTCAATTCTAAAGTTCTTAAGAGAGACCTTGAGAGTGTCCTTGTATTCCTTTTTCTGATCACCATGTGAGTGCTTGCCTTGTGTGAGTTCTCCATAAAATAGTCTTTCTGGCAAACTTACATTTGGCATTCGAAGCTAGATCATATGAATCAATGAAATGCATTTCTTAAGTATCTTCTGTGTGCCAGGCATTGTACTAGGCACTGGAGGTACAAGGACAAAATAAAAATAAAAGAAGCAGTCCCTGATTTCAAGAGATTTTCATTCTACTGGGACCGAAGACCCATACCTATCTAAGTACACAAAATAAATACATGGTAGTAAAATCTAAGGTCATTAGAGAAGGAGAATACTAGAATTTTGGGCTTTCTGGAGAATACAGAGCCTAATCTAAGTCTTGAAAGAAGTGAGATATTCTCTGAGGCAGAGAGAAGGAGACAATGCATTTTAAGCACAGAGGGACAGTGATTGCAAAGACAGGGAAATGGGAGACATGAAATGTTCAGTGAGATAATGAAAGAGAAACTCAGTATCACTGACTACAGAGTACAGGAAGGGGAGTCAATTTAAGGGTATGCTGGAGACGGCTCAAATTGGCTCCCAAAGTTGGTTGTTACATGTTCAGCATAAGCATTTACACTTCTGAGATCTGTTGTGTGGATGATTGTCTAGACGGAAGGAAGTGATGGGGGAAATGTTAATAATGCACATTAAGCTTAAAAGTGTGCCCTGCATACATACATATTTGTGTGTGTGTGTGTGTGTGTGTGTGTGTGTATCTATGTAGGTATCTACATATTCCCTTCTGAGGGTCCATTGTTAACTATTTACTAGCATACCCTTGGGAGAAATATATATTTAAGTTGTAAAGACAGTTTAGGGTCAAGCTTGTAAATTGCTTCTAAAGGGAAACAGGAATTTCTGTTTTACCTGAGATGAAATAGGATGCCACAAAAGCAGTCATGAAGCCTAGGAAAGCTAAAATAAAACTAAGTCCTAAGATACTAAGCCTCTCCTGTGAAAGAGTATACAATGAACTACACTGATGGGAGATATATTGTTTCATATGTTTATTCTGTTATTTTTTTTTCAGTGAACATACTGACATATATAGGGAAAACAATTCCTTTTGGGTTTATTTCAAAATGCTTATGTAAGATTTAAAGGGAAAAAAGGGAACCAATGATGAATGATAATGAATAATTCCATTTGCTGTATTAAATTACTATCTTTCAGAGATCAACCCTCACATTTATTTTTATCCCCTATATCAATGAGAAGTCCAAATTGCTATTTTCTATAAATTGGAATATAATAAGCATTGCCTATGGTTAATATGAGCTCTGGCAATTCTCTCGAATCTAATTTGCAAACTCCTTCCAGCTCTAGTTTTCAGTGCAATTAATAAGAAAGAAACATATACCTTAAAGGTTTTGTTACATCTAGCTTAATGGGCTCTTATATACTTTATTTCTCCTAATGCATGCTTTAGAAGAAAAGGGTCATGAAATATCATGAAACTTTGAGATACATGTATTACTGAATATATCTTCTTCTCTAGGTAACAAGTATTTTTTACTATAGTCAGTCCTTAGAAACCACTAAAACCTGAGATTATTTAGCCCACTTTTCCATCCAGACTCAGTAGAAGCAAACTCCTATGCCCAGAGTTAACAGAGATCATGTAGCTTGCCTCTACAAAGGGGCTGCTTGGGTCCAGGGTCCATAAAGGAGCTCAGTTGTCATATCTTCCTGATGTCCTTTTTTGAGGAAACTCTCCTTCCAGGCTCAGAATTTTTTCTTTGGGTACCTGAGGGAAGCTAGATTCCTCTTGGGTTATGATTATTTAACATGTACAGTAAAGAGAGCACCGGCCTAACTCCTCCTTTGTATTTGCATTGAGAGTCTGTGTCACATCCTTTAAAAAACAAATCTCCAATGATGTATAATTTGTCTTTGTGGGATGTACTTGATTCCTGCAAGAGCCAAAAGTTATTCTGAGCCAATCCAGGTGAACAAGATTGGTAAATGATTTAAATAACATTGATTTTGTTTGGCTTTGGGGTTTGGACTATAAAAGTAATGAAAATATTGCTACTTTACCTGTGATTCCTAAGCTAGCTATAAAGATATTTCTGAAGATGATATAACCAGTGATAACATTACTAGAATACATGCATACATTTCCAGTGAGATTATTTTGAAAATCAACACTCATTCAAAGATTAAAATACTATTAGAATTTAAGCTTCTTCAAAGTAGTTTGTTTAATTTTGTCATTTTATCCCAAGTATCTAGAGAAGTGCTAGACACATAACAGGCAGTTATAAAATAATTGTCTATTTAATGATAATATGCCTATTTTAAAAAAAAATCATGGCTAATATAGTCCAGAGTTCAGGAAGAGGGATATGTTAAGCACCTATGGACAAGGAGCTATAGAATTCTTACTGTTCATTTTGTAGAATCACAGATCCTCAGAATTGCAAGGGATTTTCAAGAAATAATCTAAATCAACCCATAAAAAAGAAGAAATGTCCTCTATGCCATGCCCAGCAATCTCCATTCCAATTTGGAACAAACATAATTTTGAAGACTTCCATTAAGCAGTTCATCCTTTCACTGAAGTCTGCCTCTCTGGAACTTCCATCTGATGCATCTAGATATGCCTAAGATATTCTTTTTTCACATTAGTGCTACTAAATTCTGTAAACTATAATTCAAGAAACACCTTAGAGTTTGGGTTTCTTTCTCCCTACCAATGAAGTATCTATGTGGGGGAGATTCCTTGAATGTTGAAACTTCACTTTGGAAATCATCTGGTCCAGGGGTTCTGAACCTTTTTAGTGTCATAGACTCCTGTGACTATTTGGTAAAACTTATGGAATCCTCAGAAATTTTTTCCAAAGTTCATAATTGAAAGAAATGCTAAATTTCAGTTAGAAATTATACATCCTGGTGACCAAAAATCTATTCAGAGACCCAATTTAAGAATACTTGATCTAGTCTAATGCTTTTACTTCACTAGTTAGGAAACCCAGTAAAATTAGCATTCTTGCTGAAAGTATCACCAATAGGTAATAAAAAATGCCACAAAAAGAACCTACATTTTCCAGTTTCTGGTCTAATGTTCTTTCTTTCTACTATTCCAATGTGGGGAGGAGAAGCGGGGGAGGAGGAGGCTATGAATTGCATTATTATATGGAAGGGCTGATGAATGATGACTTAGATGAATGAATGAAGCTTTTATTAAGTACTTAATATGTGCAAAGCACTGTGTTATTTGTTGGGGTTACCCTTAGAAAAGTAAGGCAGTCCTTGCTCTCAAGGAGGTCACATTTCAATAAAAGACATGGAAAGTTTCAGCAAGTCAAATGAAAAACATCCCATGGCACTTCACATGCAGTAGCAAAGCAGATGGTAATGTTTTTCTTGAATGTCATTTCCATCGCTAACATCATATTAATTTCTAATACTGAATCATTTGACAATGTCAATGACTATGGTGACAAGAATTTTATTTTCTGGCACCTGGAGAAGCAGTTACCAGTCTGCATTTCCACAAGGTTTCCTTTCCTGGATGATGGCTCTGGACACTGGATTGGGAGCATTACTATTCTGAAGGTTCTTGTGTTCAGGGTATGGGACTGTGTCCCAGAGTCTAAAGGGAATGGTGATCAAGGTGGTACTGGTGGTTTGACTTGCCTGGTACATGCAGCTTATCATCTCCCCTTTAAGGTCCCCTGCTCCTGAATTCAGCAGGACTGGCTTGCCTGCTCTGTGAGTGGTAGTTGGTTGGCATTTGGTGGTGATGGCCATCCCCTTCTTCACATGAGTTACTTCTTCCCTGGATAATTTCTATTTGGGCTAAGAGAGAAGAGAGAGACTCATTTTTTTTTTTTTATTGGGCAGCTTCCACTGCTAGAGTTCTTGTGTCTATCTGCCTGTTGGTGGTATTTGGTCAGCACTTACTGCTGATGCTGATAAGAAAAGTAGGCTCCTTTTCCACAATAATTTCTCCCCTCAATGATGGCAGCCAGAGCTGGGCCAGAAGCAGGTGTGGAGGCACATATCTTTGATCTGGTCTGGCAGAAGAGCCTAAGAATATATCCAGAATTTTACCTGACTTCATTACCATGCTTCAGCATCTACCTTGGCATCATCAAATATCTGCACTGCCACATTCACATTAGAGCTTCTTCTTGACATTTTGAAACAGCCTTTAATGCACTAATGCACTGCAGTATCAATTTCACAGTATCAGCCTTAACGCATCTCTATCATAGAGCATTAACCTCTGCTAGTGGAAAATTTGCTAGGTTTTCTGTATGGCTTGGGGATGCCTGCATCAATGCCTGACAGTGCTTCTAGGATGTGAGGCTGCTCTAGGATCTGGACTTTTTTTATGTCTCAGGGTACTGAGTTATCGTTAATAAATTCTTTATCATTATCATTATCATTAAACTCTTATTTGTTTAGAACTTGAAAATTGTAAAGCACTTTTCTTGTAATCGCTCTTGGAGGTAGATAATTTAAGTACTATTACTTCCATGTTACAGATGGGGAAACTGAGACCAGGGAGATTAAATGGTATTCTGAAGTCATGCAACTAAACATGCTTCAGTTAAAATGCAAAACCAAGTCTTCTAATTCCAAGGCTGATGTTTTTCCCTATACTACTCTATCTCTCTCTGTCCTAAACTGCTTTTAATTGGTACAAATTTTTGTACTTATTATATTGTTGCCTAAGCAAGAAGCTATTATAACATTTAGATTTCTATTTATGAACATTTTAGGATGCTTGTCACTGGGGTACCCTGAGGAAGGCTCGGAGAAAATACTTTGTTTCAGCACTTATCTGTTAATATACAGAGCTTTTCAGTTCTCAACTATGACACTCACTCTCGCAGGATACAGCTGCAATTTTTTTATTCTTATCACTGTTAGTATTTTTAAGTCTGGCTTAGAAAATTTTCAGGGATGAAGGTATTTTTGAAATGGGAATCATTCTGGGTGACACAAAGTTCAAAATGATTACTCAAATCTCTGGATATAAAACTCAATAGCCAATCACAGTATGATCTCATAATCTAAAAGAACCTACCTTGATCTTCAACTGCATTAATGGGAATATGGTATCCAGACAAAGGAGGTGACAATCTTGCCTTTCTCTAGTGTGGCAATAACCAAGCTGGAGTATTGCATTCACTTCTGCATGCCAAAGTTTAGAAGTACATTGGTTGGAATAGATTTGGAAAAGGGCCAAGAGGATGGGATGATGTGAAAATAAGAGATCGTGTCAAATAAGGATTCATGTGAAAAAAATGGTGATAGTTGAAGATTTATGGGAGGAGCATGTGAGAGCTGCCAACTATGTGATGGGTCATCATGATTAAGAAGGATATGAATGATGATGATGATGATGATGATGATGATGATGATGATGATGATGATGATTTTTTTCCTCAGGAGCCTGATCTAGGATTAATACATAAATCCTGAAAAAAAAAAGCAATCTTGGTAGAAAGTGAAAAAAGAAAAACATTCACAGAACTGTTTAGGAAGATGTTAGGACATGGGTTGTCTTCCTTCAGTGGTGGTCTTTATGTGAAACTATGAATGGCTACTTGTCAGGAATTGTGTAGAAGGCTTTCTAAGTAAGGTTTAGGATGAATCTGATGACCTGTGAAGTTCTTTTCAGCTTTAAAGAGAAGAGGCCAGGCACTATGCTAAACACTTTTTTTATAAATATCTCATTTGATCTTTAGAAAAATCCAAGGAGGAGAAGGGGAAAATAGAAATTATTATTATTATCCTCATTTTATAGTTGAGGTAACTGATGCAAACAGAGGTTATATGACTTGCCTAGCATCACACAGCTAGTAAGTGTCTGAGCCACTTACTCAGGTCTTCCTGACTCCAAAGCAAGCATTCTACCCACTGTACCACCTAATTGCTTTGAGGTTATGTAATTCTGGGGATTCCCCCACTGCTTATCAATAGTACTTACCCCTACAAGAAGGAATAGAGCCTATCATACGTCAGTAGGTGGACACCCATTCATTTATTCTTTCATCATTAAATACATTTATTATAGAGAGCAAGAAATTTGTTAATTGCCTACTTTATATGCAGTTCATTGTGTGAGAATTTGGGGGGTGGGGTTACTATAAACATAAAGTCCTTGATATGAAGGTGTTGACCCTACTGGAATATTTCCCATAAGAAACTGCGTTTCAAAGGAATTCTAAGGCTGATGGCTTAGTTCATGAGAAACTGGAGTAAGTTTTGGATATAAAAGAAGGTTACATCATTCATCCCCTTCTCTGAGCTTGTAATCTAAAGCTCAGAGGAATCATTGGGGATGTAGAAAAGGAAATTAGAGAAATCAAAGACACTGTATATGGTCTCATCTCATGAGTACATAACATAAAATGATATTCATTTATTCATCAGAAGTTTTTTGAGCCCATAGGATGTGTAAGTTGATGTACTAATCACTTGGGGGAAGATGTTAGATTAAAAAAATGAATAAGACCCAATTTCTCAACTCAAGTATTTCATAACACACTAGGGAAGACAGAAAAAGTACAATAAATAAGATACGGGGATGAATAAAATAACACTAGCTCATATTTCTGTGGTATTTTTAGTTTGACAAAAGAAAGACTTTATAAAGATGGATCAATAAACAATTATTAAGTACCTACTATGTTCCAGGCACCATACTAAGCACAGGGGAAATGAAGACAGTCAAAGGACAGTCTCTGTTCTTGAGGACCTCAGAGTCTAATGGGAAAACAATATGCAAACAACTTCTACAAACAAGATAGACAAAAGATAACTTGGAGATAATTAATGGAGGGGAGGTACTAGAATTGAGGAGGGTTTCAAAAAGCTTCTTGAATACTTTGGGATTTTAGTTCATATTTGAAGGAAGGCAGGGAATGCAGAAGAAAGAGATGAAGAGAGAGAATTCCTTGCAAGGAGAACAACCAGTGAAAATGCCTATAGCCAAGAGATGGAGTGACTTGTTCAAGGAATAACAAGGAGGCAAGTGTCAGTGACTCACAGAGGACATGATGGGGCAAGGAAGCCTGGGAGGGGAGAGTTGTATGGTGTAAGAAGGCTGGAATCAAGGGCAGGGTGAGGGACAGGTTATGAAGAGCTTTGAACACCAAGGTTGTTTTTATTTGATCCTAAAGGTGAGTCACTAGATTTTATTGAGGGGTGGGGCTGTGTGTGTGTGTGTGTGTGTGTGTATGTGTGTGTGTGTGTGTGAGTGTGAGTGTGAGATGGTCAGATTTCCACTTCAGGAAAACCATTTTATTAACTGAGTGAAGGGTAGACTAGAGTTGAGTAGGGGAGATTTATGGAAGGCAGACCAACCGTAAGCCACAGTAATAGCCCAGGCATTAAGTGATGGATCTGATATGGTTCTCATGCCTGGGACATATAGTCAAGCACATAATAGTATCTACTTTTTTCAAATGAGGAAATTGAAAATCAGAAAAGTTAAATTACTTACCCATGGTGATACTCAGGTAAGTGACCTTGGCAGGAGTCAAACTCATTCTTCCTGACCCCAAGTTCAGCAACATTTCCATATGGTTAAAGAGAGTTATGAAAAGAATGTTGTTCAAAAACTTCAGATGAAGTTAAAGATTATATCCAGTCGGGGAGATGGAGGAGGTCACCTTTGAACTAATCTTTGAAGGGTTAATAAGTGAATTTGATGTGAAGATTTGGTAGTAGCAAGGCATCTTAGAGTCAGAGGAAATTCCTTAAACAAGTTCAAAGGTAGAAAAGTGAGATGTGTGTTCAGTAAATAGTATTTAGTTTGGTTTATCACAAGGTATATTTAGAAGGTGAGAAATAACTCTGTATAGTAGTGTTGGGACCAGATCACAAAGGGCTTTGACTGTCATACAAACGAATATGGATTCAATTTGGTAAGTTGTAAAGAGTCATAAATGAAGATCACTGAGCAAGTGAACGACATGATTCAAGTTTTGTGTTAGAGAAATTCATCTGGCAATGGGATATAAGAAGGATCAGAGGAGAGAGAAGTAAAGTGTGGAGAGACCAGTTAAGAGTTCATTTTATACTGGCGAGAAAGAAAGCGAGTCTAAACTAAGTTGGTAGTATTAAGAGTAAAGGCAGCTATGAATACCGGAGACATTTTGGAAGTAGAACTTCCAATATGTAGAACATGATGAGGAAGAAGAGTAAGAAATCAAATATTGGCAGTACCATTGATAGAAAATGGAAATTAAAAGAAAACTTGATTCTGGAGAGCATATGAACAATTTAGATATTTAGATACTTAAATTGTCCAGCAAATATTCAGACAGAGGTCTCTAGGATTTTTCTGGAGTCATTTCAAACAGGCTTAAGGGCCAACTGTTAAATTCATGTGAAATTTACACATAGAAAATGGTAAAAATGAAGGCTTGCCTTATTCTTTATCAATAATATAGATTTAACTTTAAATGTTTCATGTAGCCAGTTGTTAAGTGTTTACCAGCATACCCTTGGAAGTGTGACCATTAAGCAGTTTTACTAGATTTTGGGCAAAATGTCAGGTTCACTGGTATAGAAATGAAAATAATTTTCATAGAAGTGACAATAGAATCTGGAAGATGGCAAGGATTGTAGAGATAATCTATTCCATTGGTTTTTTACGTGGGTTCCACGGAGTGACTTTTTCATGATTTTGATAACTATTGCAATACAATTGATTATAGTCTAGATTATTTTATTTTATTTCATGCACTTAAAAGCATTATACGGCAAAGAGATTCTTGTATTTGACTAGGCTGTCAAAGGGCCCCATGTCACAAGAAAAGGTTAAGAACTTCTGGTCGGATAGAACCACTTTTACCGATAAGGAAATTAGAGGACACCTGAGGCTATGGAAGCACATAAAGAGAAAAGGACTAAGGAAAAATCTTTATGAAATGACTACAAGTAGGTAAAAGGAGAAATCGATGTCTATGAATCAAAGTGATAAGTCACAATCAGAATAAAGAGAATGAAACCAGGAGAGTATATGATATACGACTGGGCCTTCATAGATGCTTATTGATTGATTGAGGGACTGTCATGGAAGCCAAGAAGTAAGGAAAAAAGTTTTACAGAGCATAATAGGAAATGTAGACTACTATTTACAATGGAGAAGAGTAAGTGAAAGATTGATTGCTTAGAGTGGGGTTGAAAGGAGAATTATGAGGGAATATTCTTTTAGAATCAGGTTGCATGGAACTTATTTGTAGGACAAGGAAGAGATTCTAATGAAAGTAGGATGAGAAATTGAAGACGATGAACCTTGATATGTTACTTGGGAGAATCACTCTCCCATAGGAAGGAGGAGGGAGTATGATTAAGAGCACAGGTAGAAAGTTATTTCTGAAAAGAAGAGATAGTTTTCCTGGAATAGGAAGGAAAGAGACAATACTGTGAGTGCAAAAAAAGTTTGAGATTAAGGGAGAAAACTGTAAGGGACTCTTGTCAGATGCTTTTGACTCAAAGAATGCCTAGTTGGAAAGATGACTAGTTGGAATAAAAAACATGTTTATTATGCATCTGTGTATTGTAAAGTAATGCTTTTTCAAGTGTGATGTGTAAGAAGAACACATATAAAGATGAAAAGCCAGAGCACTCTTATGATGTGCACACACACACACACACATATATATATATGTGTGTATATATATACATATATACACACACACAAACACACATATATATGTGTGTATACACACACACACACACACACACACACACACATATATATATATATATATATGGAGAGAGAGAGAGATGTTGAGAAATAACAAGATGCATTTTAATGTGAGATAAAAGGACATTTTACTACTGTTAGGTATCTCCCATCTTTATCTCCACCAATTTTATGAGTTTCAAATTTGCAGGATCTTTGTACCTTTGGTAAGTGCCCTCATCCTAGTTACTTTTGCACAGCTGGTTTTGAGCCAAGTGTGTGTGGGTGGCAGCAAAAAACACCCAACCAAACCAAAAAACACCAAAAAACAAAACAACATTTGGCTTGGGGCAGCTCTGGGCCAAATCTATCTGCAGACAGTGAAGAAGCAGAAGAATAGCCATTAATTAAAGGGATAAACAAGACATTTGGCCATCTTTTGCAGCCTTCTTTGTTGAAAGCTTTTCTTTAAGAAAATAAAATTAAAGTTTTCCAGAGGGATATTTCTCAGTTTAGCATTTAGCCTTAGAAGCATTTCCTCATTATTACATTAAAAATAGACTACATAACAGTGTTTTTCTCTCAAGACACTCTGGGTTCCCTGTAAATACCATTTGACAGACAGAAATAAATTGTATGGTTGTGGAGTATTCCATAGTCCCTCTGGCTCCAAAGACATGTTTTAGTCTCCATGGCAACAAAGGCAAACGATTTTGTCTGCCAATCTCTCTCTCTCTCTCTCTCTCTCTCTCTCTCTCTCTCTCTCTCTCTCTCTCTCTCTCTCTCTCTCTCTCTCCTCTCCCCCTCCCCTCTCTCTCTCTCCTTCTCTTTGTTATAAATAGCATTTTTTTTCTGTTTTTCATAGGTGCCTATCCACGACTTTCACTGAGCTTTAGGTTGAAGAGAAATATTGGATACTTCATTCTTCAGACCTACATGCCTTCCATACTGATTACAATTTTATCATGGGTGTCATTCTGGATTAATTATGATGCATCAGCGGCAAGAGTTGCCCTCGGTATGTGATTAAAAAATAGCATTAAAATTTAACTAAATATATCATTATAGTATCAAATGGTTTCAGAGACTATACAGTTCACTTTCAGCATTTTGACATCTCATGACTCTAGCTTTATGGACATGATTCTGTTTTATCTTCAATCTAAAAGCTCACACATGATTCCCTTGATGTGATAACTTAATTAAAAAGGCTTTAATGTGAACCTTCACAAGAGATGATAGGGAGAATATTCCTCTACTATATTTTCATCATAAAATATTTGTTACCGATTTTTATTAGAGTAGGAATTGTTATTTCCTGTTTAAAGCTTTGCCTCCATCCCGGGAAAAAGATGTGATCGGTTCTACATTTTTTTAAGGTGAAATGGAAAATAATTAAATATTATGGTAATATAATTGGAATGATACAATTTAATGAGCATTATAACACACCATTTAATTCTTAGTGCTCCTATCTAGTCCAGCAGCTATTTTGCTCATTTGGTCAATATATTACTTTACAGAAAATATGCATCAGAATTTTATTTATAACATTTTCTTAGAACTTTGAGGGAAAAAATAAAATTATGTTTAACCTATGAAATATAAAATAATTCTCAGTTAATTATAATTGAGATACAACAAACTCATAAGGAAAAGGTATTGATGAAATGACTTTTTAAAGCATTTATCTTAAAGAAATACATAACTGAAATAAAGCTTTAGAGCAATTATCTCTTTCTTCCTCCCTCTCTCTAGGTACCACTGTATTTACAGCTTCCAAATATATAGTTTTTTATACTATTCACTGAGTTAACCAGAAAAGAATAATCCACATTGTCCACCATTCAAATGCATTTGTGCATTCTTGAATGAGTGGTAGTTTGGCATAGTGAAGAGGGCTCTCCTTTGAGTTTGGACAACCTGGGTTCAAATACCTCCTCTGAAAGGCCCTGCCTATGTGATCTTGGGCAAATCACTTAACCTCTCTCTAGCCTAAATGATTCTTTAAGACTGTTGTTATTAAATCATATCCAATTTGTCCTGACCCCATTTGGGGTTTTCTTGTCAAAGATACTGGAGTAGTTTGCCATTTCCTTCTGCAACTCATTTTACAGATGAGGAAACTGAGGTAAGCAAGATGAAGTGACTTGTCATGGGTCACACAGGTAATAAGTGTCTGAGGATAGATTTAAACCCAAGAAAATTAGTATTCCTGACCCAGCACGTTATCTCCTGTACCACCCAACTACAAATGAAGATGTACATTGGTAGAGGGAGTTGTTTTCATGGGAGTTCCCTACATCAATGAATGCATGGGCCTGATTTAAAAAAAGAAAAAGGGAGGAGGGAGGGAGGTAAAAAAGTTTTACATGAAAGTTTTTCTTCCTTTCACTTTTCCACTAGTTCTTCCTCCCCTTCCCTCTCTCTTAGGAGTCAGGAAATTAAGCTGGAAATTCCAAGTTAGTTTTACCATCGTCAAAAGAGCTCCTAACCAAGGCTATTCCTGAGTTCACATCTGGTTGTGTGACCCTGAGTAAGTCACTTAACCCTGTTTGAATCAGTTCCCTCATCTGTAAAATGAGCTAGAGAAGGAAATGACAAACCACTCTGGTATCTCTACCAAGAAAACCCTAAATGGGGTCACAAAGACTTGAACACAACTGAAAACAACTTAACAATAACAAGAAAAAGAGTTGAAGATTAAGCTGAATATAAGTAAAGTGTTTCCATGGCAATGATGCTGATATGTATATATCTACATAACATATGATATTGATGTGTAATATAATTAGATCGTGTATAGTATATAAAATACAGAATGCATAAGGTTTACAAAGTGCCTTACAAATGTTATCTAACTTGATCCTATCAACAACTCTGGAAAGTAAGTACTATTATCATCACCATTTTTCAGATGAAAAAATTGAGACAGGTAGAGGTTAAATGACTTGCTCAACCATTCTCCATATCTGAAATCAGTTTTTCCTTACTCCAGGTCCAGAGCTCTATCCAATGTGACTCTATCTTACCCTCTTAAAACAATTTTAGTTTTGTAAATTGCTTTCACTTATGTGTTGTGTGAAGCATTCCAGTGAAATTTTCATATAAAATAAGAGGTAGATGTGCGTACTTTAAGGATCTGTGATTGATGTGGGAATGTCCTCCAGGGATACAGGTCACAACCCATTTGTGACTTAATAATAATTAGCATTTACATAGCATTTTAAAGTATGCAGATTATTTTGCTTACATCATCTCATATGATCTTCACAACAGTCTAGTGAGGTTAAGAACGTTGATTTTATTTTCCTCATTTTTACAGATGAGGAAACGAAGACAAGGTTTAGGAAATTGACTAAGACTACATAACTAGTAAGTGGCAGAGATAGGTTTCCTACTCAGGTCTTCCTGATTGTGTTTTTTTTTACAATAGGACTGGTTTTTGAAAGTTATTCTGTCCAAAAATATATTATCACCTTGTGGCTGGCACAGTAATGAGGCTATTGAACTTATGTAAGTTGGGCCTTGGGCAACAAAGCTATGCTTCAGGACTGGCATGAATCCTTGCCAAGTGGGTGTTGCCTTCCAGAGTTTATCGTCCACTGTCTTAGCCTCAGAGAACATAGTTCATCGTTGTTGTTTGGTCATTTTTGGTCATGTCCAACTCTTCCTGACCTCATTTGGGGTTTTCTTGGCAGAGATAGTGGAGTGGTTTGCCATTTCCTTCTTCCGCTCATTCTACAGATAAGGATATTGAGGCAAATGGAGTTAAGTGACTTGCCCAGGGTCATACAGCTAGTAAGTCTGAGGCCAGATTTGAACTCAGGAAGACAATTTTCCCCAACTCCAGGCTCAGCGCTCTATCTACTATGTCACCTAGTTGTCCATGGAGAATGTAGGGTCCCTTCCATACTACAATGAGACATCAGAGTAAGATTTAATTTAAAATAGAGCAAAGTCTAAATTCTTTATAAACACTATCAACAATTTTTTTACCAGTTGGACCTGAAATATTTTTTTCTCTATTCTTTATTTCTGTATTTTTAGCAGTGATGCTGAAGGCAGAGGGATAAAGACTGTAACTTCAAAATAGGCTCCATTCCAAAATCTGCAAGTGACTCTGTGGGTGGCCTTGACTCAATTACTCTACTATTACAATCCATGAAACAAGAGACGATGATAATCCTTGCCCTCTCTAAGCAAATATGCAATGAATTATATTGATATACTTAGAAATAGGAAATGTTTTCTTTTCCCTTTAAAATAATAGACTTTATTTTTCACACCTCCTGAATAACTGAAAAAGTGTTCCTTATTGGGAGAGAGGAAATCAGGCTCCATGTTGGTAAATCTTCATAGTGCTGCTGTACCTACTTGCTGAGCCTCTGGCATATGGGCACTGGATGGTTATGGCAATCCTGCCCCACTGTGCCCTTTGTTCTTCTCGCAAACTATTCATGACAACTGTTTTCCACTGCCCAGGTCAATGTATTCATGAGAACATGGCTGTAAATTGTTTTTTTCATTTAGGTTAGTATAAGCCCTGTGTAACAGGTGAACCTGCCAACAAACATGACAAATATGTAAATTTGCCTATATGAAGGCTGAGACTGATGGGTAGGAGAGCTTTCCATTCATTTTTTCCTCATCTATAAGATGGGAATAATATCACTTATATGTACCTCACAGGATTGTTATAAAGAAAGTACTTAACAATCAAGTGCTATATAAAAATGCAAGTTAATATGTTGCTATTTTTAATGCTGTTATTGTGTGCCTGAGAGGAAATATAGACAGATTCTTTCCTAGCTGGCTCCTCAAAAAAAGAAAATTAATCATACTAAGTAAGATTAATCTTACTTGTAAGAAGGAGTAAGCTACTTACTCTTGAAACATATTTCTTGACAATATTACTCTCCAAGATTCTTTTGGAGGGGAGATATGTCCTAGAACTATGATTTCTTCAGTAGAAGGAATTCCCTTTATGCATCCATATCACAAGTCTTCTGTAAATTACACATCTTCCATGAGGCACGTGAAATGAAGTGATCTACCTACCCGTGGTCATACAGCTAGCATGTGTCAGAAGCAGAATTTGAACACAACCTCAAAGCCCTGGTAGCATGCCACCTCTTTCCAAGGTACTTCTTAGACCAAAAAATTATTCTACCATGAAAAACTGAGTGACTTTCCTATCCTTTCACCAGTAATGTTCATTAAATAAGTTCAGGCTTTTCCATTAACCACGTCTGTGACATCAGGCAAATCAATAAACTTCAATTCCTTTATTGGACTAGAACACCTATAAAATCATTTTTATCTTTAAAATTCAATTCTTCTGTGATTCTGTGTGTTCATCCTTCATTGCCAAAGAAGACCATGTCATCAGAGAAATAATGACATGACTTGTACTTGACTTTGTTTTGAATGAGGGAGGGCTGTGCAGATCACCAGCCTCACTTCTCCTCCAGAGTCATCTGACTCCAGTGACCTGATAGTCATCAGATGACTGGAGATGACCCAGGATGAGGCAATTGGGGTTAAGTGATTTGCCCAAGGTCTCACAGCTAGTGAGTGTCAACTGTCTGAGGTGAGATTTGAACTCAGGTCTTCCTGACTCTGGTGCTCTATCCACTGCACCACCTAGGTGCCCCATTCTGTGATTCTAAGCATTTTATGAACACCTATATAATACCTAGTCCTGTGTTTGGTAATGTGCTAACTCTAAAAGATGACTAAAATAAGGTCTCTGCCCCTTTTCTTATAGTTTTCTAGGAAAGATGACTCACATGTATCAAATAATTGTGAAATATTTCACACCAAATTCTTAAAATGAATCTATCGATATTAGATACATACTAAATTATCAATCAGTTCTATTAATACAGAAAATGCTATAGTGTTTGATTTCAAGGAAATTAATTCATTTACCAAATACTTATTGAGGACCTACCATGGGTAAGGCATTGATAGATGCTATATGAGGTACAAAGATAAATGTCTTCCCTTCATGCATTTGAATTAGACTATGTTATTTGCTCTCTTGCTCCCCAATTATCCTGTGCAGTCAAAATTGTTCAGCAGATGATATTTTCAGTGCTTTCATCAAGCAGTTGACTGTCCTTTCTGTTGTTTTCTGATAACCCCATCCAATTCAATAAGCATCTATTAGTCAGTTTCATTTTGCCTTTATTAAACATCTTTGTAAGGTTTGCTCATGCAGCCCCCATAATACAATTCTCCTTCATCAATGTTTTTCCCACTCAGACATTTAGATACTTCTACGAAATCTTCCATTTACTCCCATTTATTTTCATTTTTCCCAACTCTTCATATGCAGCACTTTTCTCTCTAGTACCTTCCACATTTTCATCTCTGTTTTCAGAATTCTGCTCCATTTATTCTAACATACTGCTATTATGGAGCACAGATCTGTGTGCAGTATTCTAAGTGCTATCTTCCCCAGAGTGGAGATGTCATTTCACCACTCCAAATGTGATAGTTCTGCCTACGCAGCTCCAAATGACATATTTTATGCTGTATTGCATTTCAATCTCACCTACTACACATGAGCCCAATAATATCCAATCCATCATTTGAAATGACTCAAGCTATGAGGAAAAAAAAAATTTTAACACATGAAAGATGAAACCCAGTGTGGCAAAACTGCAGGAACTTACTGTCACATTTCTCTTACAGGAATTACAACTGTGCTGACCATGACAACAATCAACACTCACCTTCGAGAGACTTTGCCCAAGATCCCTTATGTGAAAGCCATCGACATGTACCTGATGGGATGTTTTGTTTTTGTTTTCTTGGCTCTCCTTGAATATGCCTTTGTTAATTACATCTTCTTTGGAAGAGGTCCTCAAAGGCAGAAGAAGTTGGCAGAACGGTCTGCAAGGGCAAAGAACGACCGATCAAAAAGTGAAACCAGCCGGGTAAGATATTTTCATTAACTCAGTCTCTGAAACAAGTTAAATGAATCTACACGCTGTCCCTGTTGTGCTCCATAAATTAATCATCCTCACATCCATGGGCTTATGGAAGTATTTATATATTCAATTATCCAATTAGTTCATGTTAGTTTCTTATGAAAATGTTTCCAATTAAGCCACTCAGGAGTTACATTAGATCAAGAGGAAGTTTGTTATAATAGAATCAACCTGGATTTGGAATTAGAGGAGCTGAGTTCAAATCCTAGTTTCTTCAACTCAGTAATTGGGTAACTTAGAGGAAGTTATTTAACTTCTCTAGTGTGTCACTTTTCTCATCTGTAGAGTGAGGGAATTTAGAGCAGGTCCTTTCCTGCTCTAAATTTATGGGAATGCATTGTTTCTGTGAAAAGGAAAGCATCACTAGTATGTGCATCAGGGAAATTTATGACTCATGTGTGGAACCTGAAATAATATGCTTTTTTGCTCAAAAGAATTAAGAATTTAGTTGTAAAGTCATGAATTCATTTCTCTACAAGGAGTCATTACTTGTTTTGCTGTTTGGGTTATAGGGTAATGAAAAGAACAGTTCAGATGACACAAAACTACATATTTTTGTCAATTTGAATATGTTGTAACTAAAAGCCATCAATTCCAGCTGTTTTATTCCTATACAGTCTCAATTATCCCCTTATACAAAAGCGTAGACTGGACTTTTAGTTGATCAAAGAAAGATCCTGTGGTTTCTAGCCACATTTCTCCACAGTGGTGGGAAGATGCTTTCTTTTCCTACTCCTTGGGCACAATCACAGTGAATTTATCTTTGGCAAAATTTGACTTCAGTACTCATAAACAAAAGAGGCAATAAACTTATCTTCCAAGCCCTCTTTATAGATACTTGCTGGCCTGCCCAGCCAACAAACAATGCCTTGCCAAAAGCAACCATGTTTTCTAGCCAAGGTTAGGAGGTTGCAGGCACTATTTTCATTAACATAAACAGAACCATGTATTTCAGAAGTAGCTAGTCTCTCCTCTAGCCTTCTGGAATAAAGGGTCAACTCCTTTTTTATCCCTCGACCCAAAGCAACACATTGTATTCATTTGATTGGGGGTCGGAGATAGGTATGACACTGGACATTGTATTTTATGACATTTTAATGAAAATTTCATGAAAAGCATGACTTGTATTTAAATTTAAATTCAAGATATGGATTAAGATTGACAGAAAAGTCAATAAAAATAAAAAATATAATTTTAAGTATATTTAAGTTATAGTCTTCCTTTTAAATTATAAAAGATTGTTTCATGTGTCTTGTATGAGCAAGACAGATATACACATATATGTACTATATGAATGCTTTTTTGGTACAAAGACAAAAAGATATTCCAAGGACCATCTAACAGTCTTTGGAGAGAGCTAAAATATGTATTTTTCTGTTTTTTAAATAAAAAAACTCCTACCCAAATGGATTCTGATTTAAAGCATGAAAAAGTAAAAAAAAATTAGGTTTTCCTTCTGTTTTTGAAGTTATGATCTTAGTAGCCGTTTGCTACAGTGGTAATGGTAGTAGACAGAGGAGTTTTTGTCAAGTGAATATAAAAAAATTACAAAAAAAACAACTGTAATAGTCATTGACTTTTTTTCCTGTATGATAAATAATTATCTTATTGTCATACTTACCACATCCTGTAAGGGGGGGTTAAGACATTACAAGGTATGAACCTTTGTTTCTGAGGCACGTGAAGGGTCCCTCTTCACGGAGATTTATGGGACACAGAGAGAAGATGATTGCCTTCTAATCGTCCTGGAGTGAGGTGTAGTCTTTGAAAATCATATGGGAATACTCTCAGCAAGCTGCCAGTGGGTATGCCCAAGGTCTCCATGAGAACTCTTACATGCCTCTGGGGAAAACAAAGTGTCTATCCTGTAATATCTTTAGGTTGACTGGAAATCTCATGACATTGGTCACAGAATATTCCTTTAATCATCATCCCTTACATTATAGTATTTTACATATGAATGATAGTGTACATATTTATTTCATATTTGTTGGTAGCATGTTTCCCTATTATTAAAATAAATTCTGCATTTATTGTGTCATTCCTTTTCTGATTATAATTTTTTCTCTTTTATTCATAATTTCTCTTATTTTATTGTAGATTTTTTGTTTCTTCGGTTTTGTCTCTTCAGATGAATTATTTTAATCCAACTACTTGTCAGTTTTATTCTTCATCCTATTGTTATTTTTTAATTTCATCTTTCTCTTTTCATTTCCGTCTGATCATCTCCAATAATCTTGTTCTCATGTTTTTATACTCTTATCCAATAAGGCTACTACCATTATTTTCCATTCTCCTTGAGGAAATATGGTATATTAGAAAGAGTACTTTTAATCCATGGGATTGGGTTCTTGCTATTATACCCAATGATTGTGTGACCTTTGGCTAGTGCCTCCTATGGCTTCAGTTTCCCCTAATAACACTGAGAAAATCTATAAGGTCTCTTCCAGCTCTGTGATTTTTATTTTTTTTCAGTGCCTTTGTTAGATCTTTCCTTTTCCTGCATGGATCAAAGTCCCAAATTCATTCCATTGGAGATGGACAAAGCTCAGTGAACTGTTGGCATTGAAGGCACCAAGCCAGAGCATAATGAAAATGAACAGATGCTCTTGAAGACAGCAGCTTGTACTTTCGTAGTGCTTTACAGCTCACAAAGTGCTTTTCCAATAACAAGCTGGTGAAGCAGACAGTGGCAAAGCATCGATAGCTACATTTTCTAATTGAAAAAAAGTAAGGTCTAGAGAGTTAAACAGCTTGTCCAAGGTCACACAAGGAATGAATGACCACTGACACTCAACTGTTTGTTTTGTGTCCTTTGTCCCTTCTGTCTTTCTCTCCCTTCCTCTCCTCTTTCTCCTCTGCCTGTCTGTCTCTCTGTACCTCTCACTCTCACATACACACACACTCTGTGTATGTGTATCTCTCATCTGCATCCTTCAATTACTACTTCTCTTGCTTCCTCACCAATTCCCCATCATGGTAACATCCACTACTCTTTTACCTTCAAGCTGACCACCAAGTAAAGGTCAGAACAGGCAGTCGTGTTATCCATTACGGCTTCTCTAAGAACCCAGCACAGCTTTGCCAAGTCTTACAACTGCACAGTATTTCAGAAATAACCCAATAATTGTCAGCAGAATAAGTCAGAGAAAAACAAGAATTTGAGCATAGCCAAGTTCAAACTAAATGGAAGCTTCCAAACTCTCTTCTTCCTGCAGTCAATACATGATGGTGCCAAGACACTTTTTTCTTCCTTTCCCTGGAGGCCACTGTGGTTTCCACTTGAACTCAAGTTTACTTGGTGTTGAATTAATTTAGCTGGAGAAAATTCTCTTTGTTTAAGATTTAGTTCTCATTCTTTCATGTCCTCTGCTTCAGAGGAAGGGTCACTTACTTGTGCTGGCTCTGTAGATGAGGCAGTTGGGTTTTGCCACAGGAAAAGACTGGATTAACATGCATTAGTTTTACTTTCTAGGAACTAAAAAAAGAGCAGGCTCCATACTTTCAGCTGTTGTAGCAAATCCCTTCCAAAATCTCACAGCAAGAATTATCCCAAAATAGAAGGAAGCTAAGAAAAAATAAATAATTTGAAGTTATCCACCAAAACAGTGATACAGTGGAGCAGAGAGGACCACAATTGGATTTTCTGATATTTATTTGGAACCCAAGGAATGACCATTTGCAATTCATAACCTTGTGCCAGATTAGACTTGAGATTTCTATTCTGGCTGTGTATTCATAATCAGTCCTATATGGATTATCTAAACTGATTGACATCCAACTGTGGGCACAAAATATCATATTAAATCAAGACATGGTCGTGTTGTTCCCAAGGAAACCAGAAATGATTGGAATAATCCCTGCTTCCTTCATTTTGGACTCCTCTACAGCCTCTTTTATTGTAGCAGATTAAATGTGTGTTTTCTTTCCTCTAAAGATAGGCTATTTAGAATAGGCAAATGCAGCACAATCTGAGTATGAAGCTATAAAAAAAGAGAAAAGATCAGCACTTTTATTGATAATTAGAGTTGTCAAAGATGATTTGAAATTGAAGTGTAAAAGAAATGTACAAGTAAGAAGATACTCGTACTGCCTTTTCCCTATTTTAAAAACAGCTCCTCAACATGTCTGCTTGTTATTTTCATTAAATTACTTAGACTAGCCATACTTTCTTAAGCTTACAGTTGCTGATTAGTCTTAAAGTTTCTAAAATTGAGGCACAAATACATGATTAGCCAATGGCAATTTTATTAGATATACTTCACTTTCCCCAAGTCAGGGGTTTAGAAAACTGAGTGAGGTGGCTACACTTAAGAACTAGGTGATAATTTTTAAACATAAAAGTAAATATACTAATCATTTATCATCCTGATGAAATTTGAAGAAGTTTAGGGAGTGGAAATAGACGCTACAATGATATGACTAAAATATACGTTGGCCAAATATCTTGAGAATTCAGAGTATTTTATAAACATTTACTTATTGATCTTCAAAATACTTCTTTAAGATTAGTTACCAGAATTATTTCTCTTTTTAAAAATGGAGCCAGTTTTATAATAGGAGAATTTTAGAGACATAGGGGACCTTAGGGTTGGTTTAGTATAATACCTACATTTTGCAGATAAGACTAAGGCTGAGAAGATAAGAGATTTAATTCAAGAACATAAGACACGTTCGGTATTGAACCAAGCCTACCACCAAGATCTCTTGATTTTAAATCCTTTGCTTTATAGTACCTTTTTTATTGTCTGCAAAAATCCCCTTTTAGGCAAGAAGGTGAAGGTAGGAGATTTCATGACATTTCTTTTTTCCATAATCTACCTTCCACACTCCTCAGTTTTATTTTATGCCAATACGTAACTGTCCATTTGGAAGCCCTGCGGTGTTCTTAACTTAAAATCAACATCCCTTTGACACAGTAATAATAATGAAAATAATAAAAATTGCTGGAATTTATATAGCTTTTTAAGCTTTTCATCAGATTTTACACACATTATTTCATTTGATTCTCACACCAGTACTGTGAAGGAGGGAGGCACAATTATCTCCATTTTGCAGAAAAGTAAACTGAGACTGAGAGAGGTTCTGGGACTTGCCCAGGGTCACAAAACTAAAAAAAAAGTATCTGTGATAGAATCTGAACCCAGATCTTCCTGATTCCAAATCCAGATATTGATCCACAGTGCCACTTATCTACCCAAATTGCTGAGTGATTATAAAAGTGTTTATGATCCAGTTTTCTAGTATTTAAACATCTTAATTCAAGATGAGATTCATTAATGCTCAAAACTTTTATCTCTGCTGAAGTATGCCAGTAGTAAGAGTCTGTGTTTGGTGTTAGAGTCAGAGCAGGATTCAAGTCTCATATTCTTTGAGTTTATGCTGTTGGATTAGGAGCTCCACAGTTCAAAAGGTTTCCAACAAATTATTGACATCTATTTGTACTTGATTTTTTTTGTCACTTTATGCTCAGGAAGAACTTTAGTTTCATCTGAGCACTTATTGCTAGGGGCATAATTATTGCTTGTTAGCTGAACGTTGTGGGTTTAAACCTCAGTAGATGTCAAGAGGACATCATTCTTATGCAGTGAATCATAGCTTCAAGTAGACCAACGGACACAAGAACCCTGAATTTTATTAACAGAATAGCATGTATAAAGCATTATAGTAATGCCTCAAGGAAGTTGGAAAGTAAGTGGAGGATGAGGAAATAGGTAAATCTGCTCAAGAATTCTGGGAAAACTTGCAGAAAAATATCCTGTGACATAATCTCTACTAGATGCTCTATCATGTCTAATTTTGCTTCCAACAATGTATTCTAAGAGCAGGAGAGGGCAATAACTAAATAATTGATTCTAATAGAAGGAGAAATGAAAATAAAATCCTTGACAATATAAAGTATTGATAAAATAATCCTCAACACTGCATGTCATTTGCATTCCACACAGGGAATTTGAGTCTTATTTTTTCCCATTTGGTTTGTTGTTGTTCAGTTGTTTTCAGTTGTTTCTGACTCTTCATGACCACATTTGGGATTTTCTTGACAAAGACAATGGATTGTCTTTTCCTTTTCCAGATCTTTTTACAGATGAGGAAATGGAGGCAAATAGGGTTAAGTGACTTGCTCAGGGTCACGTAGCTTGTAAGTGCCTGAGGCCAGATTTGAACTCAGGAAGAAGAGTCTTCCTGATTCCAGGCCTGACACTCTGTACACTGAACCATCTAGCTGCCCCCATTGATAGCTTACACCTGTTTACACACCCACACACTCACACACACACACACACACACACACACACACACATACACGCATAGACACACACTCTCCTTTATAGTCAGAACAAGGAAAGTATTTAACTCAAATCTCCACCCCAATAATCTCAGCTACTGATGAGACTGAGGCAAGCAGCTTGTGTGACCTTAGGAATTCTGAGCTGCAAAGGACTCAGCACTAAGTCCACCATTAATATGGTGATTCCCCTGGGAGCTGGGCCACCAAGCTGCTTACAGAAGGAAGATCAGACCCAGGTCAGAAATGAGGCAGATCAAAGCTCCTGAAGCAATGACTGATGAGTGAGAGAGGGAGACCCAGTCTCCAAAAAAGAAAAAATTCAGTACATCAGATGGATGATAGGATCATGGATCGACTCAACAAACATTTATTAAGCAGACATTATGTTCCAGGTGCTGTACTAAGAGTTGGGGATGCATAGGCTAATAAAAGCAAATACAATCTCTGTCTTCAAAGAATTTACAATCTGATAGGGAAAAGACAGCATATTTAGAGCTAAAAGGAACATTAGGGAAGCCTTGGAGTCCAAATCCTTCATTTGACATTTGAGGATACTGAGATCTAGGAAATGCAAGTGTCTTAAGTGAGTCTGATGAATGACTTCAGTATAGGTTGTTCCTAAGATCACAGTTCTACATCTAGAAGGGGCTTCTTTGATCATCTTATCTGTCCCCTTCATTTTTACAGATGAGGAACCTGAGGTCCACTTTCCTTCACTCCCCACCACAGCATCAGATTTAAACACCTTTGGCTATTGCTAGTCAGTCTTCAAATACAATTTTTACATTCACTTCTTGGTCGAAATTTCTCTCTCCTTTCCAAACAGAAGTTCAATGTTCATTTTGAACTTTCCAGAGTATTTGACACTATTGATCACTTCCTGATGAAAACTCTCTTGTCTTTCAGTAGACAGCTCTCTTCTAGTTCTTCTTGCTACATCTAATTAACTTTTTTGTTGACTCGTTGCTTGTCAAGCTCTTGACTTTTCCAACTAGAGACCTGAGCGTCTTCTACTCCCCAAAGTTCTGTTCTTGGTCCTCTTATGTTTTCTTTTTATTTTGTCTCTCAGAAATTTTATTGAAGCTAAAGGTGTTGATTTTCCACTTCTACCCAAATGACTCCCAAATCTCTAACTCCAATTATGATCTTTCTCTGAGCTTTAGACTTGCATCCCTGACCACCTATAACACATTTCTATCTGGACAATCCACTGGTACCTCAAACCCAGCAAGTTCCAAACTCAGCCTAATATCATTATCCCCAACCTAATCTTCTGCCTGACCTCATGCATTAAGGCTACCCATCTCTTCTCTTATTCTCACTGCTAATACCCTAAAAGAGGCTTTCATTATTACATACTTGCATTATTATAGTAGTTACACAACAAGTTTTCCCACTTCTCTTTCCTTTTTCAAATCCATTATATGAGAAAAAAATTATCAGACTATTTTTCTTGAGACATAGTTGGCCAATATGTGTGTGTGTGATAGCTCCTCATTGTCTACTGAGTAAAAAATTCTAAATTTTGTTCAGTAGTCATTACCCTTCACAACCTGTAAATTCAATTCAACAAACATTTATGAAGCACCTGCTATGTTCATGACACTATACATGTTGGAGATTTCTTTTAAAAGACACGAGTTAGTAGTCACTGCCCTAACAAAATTAAGTGTATGTTGATTTGAAAGAACTTATATTTGACTAACCCTATTCTTCCTATTCAACTTTATTTAATACTAACTTTCTACATATGCATGTATTCCAGTCATTCGACCTAGTGTCAGTTCCCCAAAACCCAGCCTTCATAGTTCTGAACCTTTCTTCACAGTAGTTCCTCTTCTTGTAATATTGCCTTCCCCTGTTCCTACCTATCCTTTAAAAACCAAATCAAACGTGCCACTTCTTCATGGAAGTCTTTGACTACCCAGTTGATAATGATCATAGAATTTCGTTTATTCTTTTCCAATATACTTAGCATATATTATTTTGGGTTATGCTTATATGTGTCATAGATTCCTTGAGTCTGAGGGTTAGAGTGAACCTGAGAGTTTATATACTCCAACCATATCTGAATAGGAATATTTTCTACAATTTACCCAATGATTCATCTCCCACATGCCTCTTGAAGTTCTCCATTGACTGAAAAAATCAGTACTCCTAAATGCAATGCATTTTATTTTTGGATACCTCTGATTTTTATAAATTTTTCTCACTATATTTTATGTATTAATTATATTTCTATTATATCATTTGTATTTATTTTATATTATTTACATTTTTCCCTGTTTTGAGTTGAAATCTGTTTGAAATTTCTGCTCATTCTTCGTGATTCCAGCCTATGCAAATAACAAATTTGCTTCTTCTTCTATAACTATATATCAAATATTGGGAGACAGCTAACATGTGCTCTTTTCCAAACAACCGATTTTGAATGGTATGTTCTCTTATCCATTTTGCTCACTCTCCTCTACTTCTATAAGGATAGGAATCAAGTCTTCTAAAGTTTTCTGTCTTCTTGAGGGCCTAGAACTTGACTCTGTACATAGTAACAACTCACAAATTGATTATTAAATTAAATAGTTAACAATATGATCACCTAACAAAACTATGTGGTTAAAGTAATGCACTCATTCAACTTAAAATGAAGTACCTGCCCTATGTAAAGTTGTGTGCTGGGTACATGGTGAGATGGAAATACGATGACCCTTCCTCACATGGAGTTTATAGTATTTTAAGATGGATATGACAAATGTAAATATCACAATTTCAGAGAAGCAATTAAAAGTTCATCCATTAGCTTCATCTTTATCTCTGAAGGGCAACACTTAAACTTTTCAGTGGGGTGACAGAAATAAATTAGAGATGGTAAGCCAAATACTTTTTAGAGACCTGCAGAAGCTATGAATCATTAGAACCATTCACAGATGGCTTGAATAAATAGTCTTGCCAAATATTCCTTTCCTTTGCCTTAGGAAGAGGTTTTGGCTAATTTGGAGCCTCTTTCATAAAACATGCTTTTTATAGTCCATTGAACTATTATTTATAAGGTGGTTTTACTATATAATTGTTATGCACTAGGAAAGAGATAATACCCTTAGCAGAGAGGAATTGTCAATGATGGTATTTCATTTTTCAGGTCTTTTAAGTTGATAGGTGAATAATGAATTCTAGATCTTGTACGGATCTTAGCTTAGGTATTATTAAAGCAAAATCCCTCCTCACTGGAGAAATTCCCTCTATAACATTCCCAAATGGTCATACAATATCTCCTTAAATGTTTTGAGTGTTGACCTACTCATTGCTTCATGACACAATCTATTTTATTTCCTGACTACTCTACCTACGCAAAAGTTATTATAGGGAAGGAAGTTCTTATAGGTTATTTCAAAGCCAAAGTCAGCTTCCCTAATTTGGAACTACTGTTCCTAATTCTCCCATCAAGACTCAGAAGGAATAAATCCAATTTCTCTTCTCCTGAGATTTTTTTTTTAAGACTAAGTCTTCTCATCTTCCCATGCTGAAAGTGAAAGGCATACTTGTAGACTCAGTCTCACTACTGATATGCAGGGGAACTTTGACTTGCTCCGTTTCTAACCTGTGCTCCTTTGCCCTTCTATAGGCAATTCCACTGACCTATGGTCTAGGGTCTCACTATATTAATGTTGAAATTAGCATGGACACACTTTAGAACTCAATAACTCAAGAAATCCATCAGCCTCAGCCTTCCTGAGAGCTGAAGTTACAGAGGTGCAACACAATGTCTGGCTTTTACTTAGCTCTTTAAATATTTTGGCAATTGTCATAAGAAAAGAAGTATATGATACATAATTAAAACAATTTTAACTAGATTTATCACATAAGCTCTTGACACTGAAAAATGCATAAGGGATATAACAACAAAGGATATATTAAAATTGTTGCTCAATTACAACGGAAGTCCTTAAAACTCACCTCTGCCTTCATATAATTGATCTGGTCAATCAGAGGGATATGGCCATGAAGGAAAATGAGTCCAAAAGATAAACTCATTTGTAGAAGAGCAAGAAGCTTTGGAGAGATTAAACAAGTTTATGGAAAGCTTAGCAAGAGATATAATTAAGTTAGACCATATCTAAAACTCAAACTGGAAGAATAATAAGCTTTTAAAAAATAGAAAAGTTCTGTCAAAATTTCTTTAATGAACTTTTTCTCCATCAAGAAGAGTAGAACTACTATATTTGGATTTTATATTACTTTATAATATCCTTAATGTGATGTAGGAAGAGAAATGCCACCAATGATGACAAACAAGAAAAATATCTGGACCAGATCAAATATATGCAGGAAAGGTATGTGCCAAATAAAGTACAGTTTGATGATATCAAGGGATCAGTTCTTAAGATATCATAAATAAAGGAAGATACCAAGTGTTTGTGGGGAGGAAATCATATATCTTATTACCATTGAGAGGGAGAAAGCAGTCTGTCTAATATCATAATCATTAATCTGTTTGGTTCTTTTATTATCTTTACAAAGTCTTTATGAAAACATTCCATTGGAAAGGCAGGATTATGTAGCAGATCTTGCCTTGGAGTCAGAAAGAAGTAACTACTGCCTCCTATTGTCCATCGTAGGGGTAATTAAAGCCTGAACTATAGTAATGATATGTCATTGATTATAAGACTTTAGATTTTAGAACTGGAAGGAACCTGAGAAGCCATCAAGTCCAATTACTTCATTTAACAGACAAGAAAACTGAGACACAGACAGGGCAAATAATTTGTCAAGGGTCATGCAGCTAGTAAACGTTAGAGGTAGAATTTGAACTCAGGTCTTCCTGACTCTTAGTCTATTGGCTGAGTGAGTGAAAAGAATGAGATGTATTTGGGAGACATTACCAAAGTAAAAATGACAAGATATATTAAATTCTTTGAAGTTTTGATAAATATTTAGCAAACTCCATTACATTATGAAGAAGCTACATCTATGATGTTAATTTTTTTGAACTATTCTCAGAGTCATATTTTAACTTACTCTTTAGTAATTCTTTAACCATGGGCAAAGCAGCTTACAGCTTAAATATTTCTATTTAAAATATGGCCTATTTTTGAAAAATCTCATTGATGGCTGCTGTTTATTAAGTCCCCTCACAGTGATAATCCAGTGCTTCACGTTTCTATCTCAAAATAACTCACTCAAGCCCAGAGAAATGGTTTCTTGTAATGTTATTTATAAAGTATCATTTACTTCCATTTTCCTTCTGCTGCCAAAATCCAGGAGTCAATGGAACACATATACATATTCTGCATTCTCCTCCCCATTAAAAGAGCCTGATATCAACATGAACTCACAATCTTTCTTTCTTCTAAAGGTTCCTAATTCTTGCTAGGAATGGAAGGCAGGCAGCCAGACAGTCAACGCCCTTTTCTCTAGCATGCCAGAGAAGAAGGATTGGGAATGTTGGCGCCCTGACTGTTGCTATTTCAAACCCGGCCTGTGGCCACAAGTTAACAACAGATTCATCTTTTTGAGGAAGTTGACCCATCAGTGCTATTGGAATAGAAAAAAAAAAAATCACTGTACCTAGGGACACTGCCTCAATAGTAGCAATTAGAGAAAGAATAATAACAAGTATTTAGATGGCACTTCAAAAACTTTCAAATGAAATAGAATAATTATATGCAAATGAATATAAATAAAGCATTTTACAAACCTTAAACTGCTACATAAATTTGAATTTTTATTATTATCTCATTTGGGCCTTATCATAACATGGTGAGGTAGGATAGAAATAGCTTGAAATGGATTTACGCAAAAATCAAAGCCCATATAACAAAGTATTCATAGTAATATTTTTCAACAACAGAAGACTAGAAGTAAATGAGCATATATTAAACCACAGCATTATTCTCATTTCCTTGTTCTCCTTTATACTATATAATTTAATCAGTTGCCAAATCTTACCATTTCTCTCTATATAGGATCTCTCTCATCTGATCCCTTTTGTCTACTCACATGTAGCCACTACCTTAATTCAAGTCCTCACTATTTCAGTCAATAGTAAATAAACATTTATTGCCCAGTACTAAAGCACTGGGCACTGGGCACTGGGATACAAATATGAATAAAGATGGTCCCTGCCCTCAAGAATCTTCCAATCTAATGTAAGGGGAGACAAAACACAAAAGGGAAGTGAAAAGAAACCACTGAGGGAGAGGTGGGGGTGGGGAAAATATCCAACTCCTGGGTACGGTTGAGAAGTAAGTAAGAAAAGTAAGAAAGTCAGTAAGAAAGTTATTGTATCCATACATCAGAGCATCCAGGTGAGAAATATGGAGATGCCTCTCACTTTAAATGGAGGTTTAGAGTTCATGGTCCTACCCTCCAATCAGAATGCCAGAGGATAGTGATAAGGTAGCATGTCAAAGCTGATAAGATGTTACAGGATGATGAGGTTGTCCCCGTAGTGAGCTTCTTGGGGGCCAATGGAGAAGTCAGTCAGAGAAGTCCTAAAATAGAGTGGCCAGGGTGAAGCCTAAACAATTACAATACGTTGAGTTCCAAATTGAGCTTCCTGCACACCCTGTCCATCTTCCCCACAGCTGCCAAATGGACTTTTCTGAAATCTAGATCTAAATATATCTCTCTTCCATTCAATAAATTCCAGTGGTTCCCTTTTGTCTGGAAGATAAAAATAATAAATTTCTCTTTTAATGTCCTTTACAAGGTGGCCATAGTCTATCTTTTCAGGCTCTTTTACATTGATTCCTCTTATTTCACTTAATGACTCAGTCAAACTAGCCAGTTTGTTTTTCACACATGGCACTTTAACTCCTGTCTCTGTCTTTATACTGCCTTTATCTCATGCCTAGAATGCATTCTCTCCTTCATGAAACCTTTCCCAATCTTTCTCAAATTCTAATGTCCTCCATAATTATCTCATTTTGAATTATATTATATTTATCTGCATATAATTTTATTTTCATTCACTATATATCCATATATATTCATATTCTTCCTCATGGACAGAACATAAACTGTTTAAATAGTTTTTTTGTTTCTTTGTGTTTATATCTACATTGCCTAGCGCAGATCCTGACACTTAAGAAGCGTTTCATAAATGCTTGTTGATTGATTAGGGAATGGCTAATCAAACCAGTATATTGATGTAATGAAATATTATTACACTGGAAGAAAAGACAAATATGAAGAATTTATAGAAACACGAGAAGACGTATATGAATAGATATAGAGCAAAGAAAATAAACCTAAGAGAATTACCCACACAATGACACCAAATAATATGATTGAAAATGACATTAAAAGGTAGCTAAATTCAGATCAAATGCAATGACCAAAGTTGGTTCCAGAGGATAAAGGATGAAAGATGCTTCTCCCTCTCAGTAAAGGGGATAGGCGGGTGCTGTAGATACCAAGGATGGCATACATTGAAAGATATGATCACTAAAATCAATTGATTTTGCTGAACTAGTTTTCTTTGTTACAAAGGAGAGTTCAGGATAGTGGTGTGGTTTATTGGGATATGATTATGTGGTTTGAAGAAAGGAAAACGCATCAGTAGGAATTTTTTTTTTGTAATTCCATTAAAAAAGGTTTTTAGTGGACTTCTTGCTCAGTATGTTTCAATAGCCTGATATGATAGCCAAAAGTACTTAATGCAAGCTTTATAGATGACTAGTATGTAACTAATTACTAGTATAGAACCGGGATTTTTATATGCCCAGGGTATACTGAGAGCACCAACTGCTTGATTTATATTTGTGGATTTCTAAGAATTCTATTTAAACATCATCTGCACTCTTTGCACATTTATCCTCCTCTCCTCTCTCTCTCTCTCTCTCTCTCTCTCTCTCTCTCTCTCTCTCTCTCTCTCTCTCTCTCTCTCTCCTCTCTCCCTCTCTCTCTTTCTTCCTCACCCTGCTACCCACACTACTGCGATCACTATGAAAGTCAATAGGAAGCACAAGAGACTGAGAGATATTCTGTGTTTTTGCCATGAAATATATAGCCTAGAGAGTAAAAAAAAAAAAATGTCTCTAATGATGGTAAGGCCCTCTAAATGCTCTATGGGATATTACATTGTATTCAGATGCTTTTACTGGCATGTCACATTGGTGTATCACATTGATTGCATTAAGACTTATGAAACTATAACATCTTCTTATACAATATATATCAGAAAGGAAGAGATTAGTCTAACCATTTGCATCAAAACAAAGTGGATGGAAAATTCATATTGACTTTGATATGCAGCTGGATTTATGGACCTTTGCAATGTTCTTTCAGTACAAATTGGCATTGTAGATGGAAAGTGAAGTGATTCAAGTAGGAGGAGGTGATAGAACTGGATTTAATTAGATAAAATTAAGCATATTTTCAATAAACTCAGACCACATGACAGTCCGTGAATAAGTGAGTTGGTCAATCAGCATTTATTAAGTGCCTACTAACTGTAAGATACTGCGCTAAGCACTGGTGATACAAAGAAGGGCAAGAGATAGTCCCACTAAAGGAGTTCAAAATATAATGAAAGAGAGAATAAACAGAAAGGAATGTGCCAACAAGCATAGACAGAAAATACTTAATGGGGGAAAGGCACTAGAATTAAGGGGAATAGGAAAAGGCTTCCTATAGGAAGTGAGGTTTTATTTAGGACTTGAAGGAAGCCAGGGAAGTAGGGAGATAAAGAAGAGTAGAGAAAGAAAGCATTCCAGCCATAAGGGGCAATCAAAGAAAATGCCCAGAGCCAAGAGATGGGGTATATTATTAATGGAACCTTAAGCAGGCTAGTGTCTCTGGATCAGAGAGTGTATGGAGGGATATAATAAGGCATTAGAAGATTGGGAAGGTCTGGGGAAGGAAAAGTAATGAAGGGCTTTGAATGCCCAACAGCCTTTTCGTATTTAATCTTGGAGGAGATAGGGAGCCACTTTAACACTAATACTTAATGAATAGTGCTATATAACTATGAATCACAGAGCTCGATGAATGAGCTCAGAAGATTTAAGATGCACATAATTCAAAGTGCAGTAAGACTTATAATGAGTGTAAATGTGCTGCAGCAAGTTTACCAATAATAACTTGCATATGAGACTTTTCATAAAATAAATTCTTACCTACATTTGAGAATAAACAAGCATAAGACCAAGAATGAGTGACCATCAATGACCATCCTAGGAACATTGATGCTCCTAGGATACTAAAAAAACTAGAGCAAGTGTTCTGAGCAGGGGTGTTGTGAAGCTCAAGTGATACAATGGATGTTTGAAAACCTTAAAGAACTACATAAATATAGTTAATGTTATTATTAGCCTCCAGTCCAGTGATAACTTCATTCCCTTAACATTCAATTGCACTCCTGCTGAGTTCAAGCAGTGTTTATAGAGCAAATCAGAGGTGTGTAGAAAATATTTTAAAACCAGACTGGGAATGTATGCACACACACTTTTAAGTACAATCTGCATTATTAATGCTTTCTCAAGTTTAGAAAAACAAGCAAATTATAGATCATACCTAATTTGGAACAACTGTCAATTTCTGAGGTGTAAACGCACACACTGAAAGTTTAGTCGTCAACTCTTACAAGTCATTTTAAACTGACTCCGGCACAACCCTGATGATAAGGATTCTATTGGGTTTTTTAAATTGTATTTATTTTATTCTGAACTTAAGACAAGTATTTCCATACTGGAACAGAAAAAAGATGATTGCACATCAAGCTACATATGTCTCAATTCTGAATGTCATAACTTAGAAGTCACACTCACATAGTAGAATGAGTCTAGAGGAACAATATTGGGGATATAGGGAACTAAAATAAGAAAGAACTGTTAAGGTTTACTTTGGATGATGAAAGTCTGGGTATACTATGAGGTGATTACAGTTTGAAGGTTTGACATATTTGAAATAGACAGCTTTTGTTCGGTCATTTTTCAGTCATTTCTAACTCTTTGTAATCCCATCTGCAATTTTCTTAGCAAAGATTCTAAGGTGATTTGCCATTTCCTTCTCCAGCTCATTTTATAGATGATAAAACTGAGGCAAATGGGATTAAATGACTTACCTAGGGTTAGTAAGTGTCTGAATCCAGATTTGAACTCATGAAGATGAATTTTCCTGACTTCAAACCCAGGACTCTATCTGCTGAGCCACCAAGGTACCCTATTCAAACTAGATTATCCTTGATCTTTTTGCCTTGAGAGTAAAACTGAACCAAATGGTTGTATGTTACAGAAAAGTAGTTTTTTTTTTTCTAAATATAAGAATAACACCCACCATCACAACTACCAAATGATTAAATAAGAATAGGAATAAAGAGTGGAACTGAGATTTCATTGATTGAGTAAATTCCTTCAATCAATGAAAGTTGACACCTTCTCCGCAATTTAGTCTTACTTAAGGTCACACAGCCATTATATATCAGAGGCGCATTTGAATCCAAGTCTTTCAATCTCTGAGACCACTATATCATATTTACTTTTTAATAATTGAAACATTCTGGAAATGAAATGATCTAATATGATGTAATTCTTTCCATCACAGGAAGGCTTCATGGGGTGGGTTGATCTCTGAGATACTATAGATAAGATTCATCCTTAAATCAGGACAGTGGTTGACACTGGATGACCTCTAAAATCCATTCCTACACTATGAAGATAAGAATTTTAATTATTATGCAAGACATAAATTAGTTAATGAGTAAGAAAACATTTTGAAGGCAACATTTGCCTGGTTGCCATAAAAGTTAGGAGAATATTGTCTATGTGTTTTCCCACCACATAAACACATACCAGGGCTTTTGCATGGAGGTATTATAGGATCATATATCTCAGACTGGAAGGGACCTCAGAAGTCATCTGGTCCAACTCCATCATTTTGCAAATGAGGAAGAATGTTGCGACTCAGGGAAATTAATTGACTTACCTGAGGTCACATAAGGAGTTAATACCAGAAGTGGGATCTGCACCCAAGTTTTCTGACTATAGAGCCATTGTTCTTGCCCCTGTACCTTGTGACCTTCCTACCCAAATCTTCAGGAGATTTTCAGGAGAAAATTGCATAGTCTACCCACAATGGTGTGTGACCCACAGTGAAGAGGTGGATTGAGGAACTAGGTTATCTGGACCACTACATTCACCATATCTTCCTTGCTTAGCAGAGGCAATCTATTAACTCTGAGGTTTCTAAAGGGCTTTAGTAATGGCCCCAGAGGGATTAATATTTCTAGACAACCAAGTGATCTGGTTATAATTTCTCCAGGAAATATGTCAATAAATTTGGACCCAGAACAAATAAATGAGTTTCAAAACACACATATCAGTTGTATTCCAGGTAGTTGGAGTGGCGTTATAGTAAAGGAATGGCAGGGTATTTGAGATTCTACCAACACAAAATGAGCTAAGCATTGCAAGAGACTTGTTGAGTTTAAAAGGCTATATCTAGGTTATCGCTGACTTGACAGGTGGCACTTGAATCATTACTTTGAGTATATTCATATCCTCACCATTACTCGGAGAGTGGTTCAACCATTGCCCACACCTAGATACATCCTACATCTTGATTCTGTAGTTAAAAATTATCTCAGTATTCCAAGTAGATTTTTATTTGATAGAACATACTCCTAGTCTGTTTAGAAATGTACTGCCACTCCATAGGCTAGACCAAGTTGCATCCATTACAGTAAGAGAGGCATCTGAAGGAGGAAGCTTCTCTTCCAAAGTAGAACAAAAGAGCATAGTGGTGAGAAAACTGCAATGTTTTAAGTAACCTATCGTGAATGAAATAGCTAAATATTGAAGGATACCTTTCAAAGGAAATTGATAAAAATGAGAAATTTGGCCTTCAGTTTTCTAATAGTGTGTTGCATTCTTATTGTAGAATTTCTATTTTAATAAGTTCTCTTATTTTATTTATTATAATACATAAGGTTTTTTTAAGTCAAGGCAGATAGACATTTCTCAATTAAATGCAGCACTGGATATGACAGATATGTAATTTCCCATGATATGCTCAGAATCAAATAAATTAAATAGCCTGGCCTGTTTAGAATATGAAAATTAAATTTATTGGCACTTGAGTTGTCTGATGATGTGATATCTCTTCCAATTAGGTGGATGCTCATGGAAACATTCTGTTAACGTCACTTGAAATTCACAATGAAGTGAATGAGGTCACAGGAGGCGTTGGGGATTCCAGGAATTCAGCAATATCCTTCGACAACTCAGGAATCCAGTACAGGAAACAAAGCATGCCTCGAGAAGGGCATGGGCGACACATGGGGGACAGAAACATCCCGCACAAGAAGACCCATTTACGGAGGAGGTCTTCACAGCTCAAAATAAAAATCCCCGACTTAACAGATGTCAATGCCATAGACAGATGGTCAAGGATTGTGTTTCCATTTACTTTTTCTCTTTTCAACCTGATTTACTGGCTGTACTATGTTAACTGAGTGACTATACTTGGTTTTTCACAGACTTCATTTAACACTGAGTGAAATATTACTCTGCTTGTCATTTTTATACCTATATATAAATACACACACACTCTCACACATACACACATATATATACATACGCAATTGTATATATATGTGAACTTTCTCAACATATATATATAAATACACATGTATATGAGAATGTATGTGCATATGTTTATATACACAGGTCTATGTAATTATGTGTATGTAATACAAATGCACATACATGTATACATTCAGCAGCTATGGACAATTTAACACAGAATGCATATCAAAGGAAGTGGGTGCATTTTTTTAATTGAAAGGGGCAGATATCATCTAAATATTTCACCCTAAGAATGAGGGAGCATTACATAATATCACCCCTAAATATGTCTTAAGTTATCATAAATTAGACATTTTCAGTACAGGTTTTCAAAACCTTGATTACTTAAAGCTAACATACTCTTCAAAAACCCACCCAGTGGTACTGCTAGTTTAAAATGAGTCACTTCTCTTTCATTTCATGTTTTGTTTTACTGAGCTAAGTTTTCTTTGCTCATTTGGTATATAAGTTTTCTTTTTGTCTTCCATGTGTGTCATTTTTCCGTAACCATCGACTTGGATTAAATAGTCACAGAAAGAAAGCTGTCCTTTTGTTTCAGAAGCTCACATTAATATGTTCAAACACTCATCTTTTCCAAAATCCATCCGTTGTGAAAGGAATCTCATTTGTGAGTATTATAATACACAGTTTTGTGTTGGTTTTTATTTCATTTTTTTGTTGTTTTGGTACATTTGGACTGATTCCAGCTTAGCTGTACTAAGGGGAAAAGTTTAGCACATTTTCACATCACTTTAGTTGACATTTTAATGACTGAGAAATGTCTTCTGCATCTCGTAGATTTCTAAGACTGATATCTAACAGAAAGTATAGAAGTCTCAGGTTATTTGTTACTCAAACATGAAACCATCTAGATTTATTTTTTTTAAATTTTTGTTCACATTATACAACATTCTTAAAACATTGTATGTTACTATAAAATATATTTGCATAATATGCATACATATGTATATTTTATGAAGACTTTCTTTCTTATGCTTGCTACTATGGCAGCATGCTATGTCATATCTTTTCTTCACGTGATGTGACTACTTTTTTATTATCTGGAATAAGACTTAAGCTAAAATGCTTCTACTGTTGAAACACAAAAATCAAGACATATACTCATGGCCTTTATTTCCATGTCCAACATATGCCACGAGGAGCACATCGAAACACTCCTGGTACAACTGGGATGCTGCAATCAATCAGTAAACTAACTAATGCATGGCATTTCATCATCAAATACATGCAGCCAATTTTTTAGGCAAACATTATCAACCTGACAAAACAGCACGCTCATTTTTTTTTAGTTTCTTTCTGAATCCATCTCCTCATCCTATCGACTTTTTAAAGCTAGTAGATACAAGTCAAGGTGCACTCGTTTCATAGATGCAACCTTAACTTGTTATTTAGACAACTAGATCTTTCTAATGAAAAAAAAGATGATATATTTTTTGTAAACAATATTTCTATCACAGACATCCATAAATGGACATGACTACGGTCCTATAAATAGGTGTCAAAGTGGAATTAAGCATTTGGAGAAGAAAAAAAAGCAAAATGTGCAGGAAAGAACTGCTAAATTTCCTTTTGAGATGAAACCAATCCATAGAATTTCTGGCTGCTCTCGTCTCAAAATGTTGCATATGTCCAGCTGCCTCTGTTCCGTCCAACACACAGGAGCAGTTAGCCAGATTCTTTTCCAACTCTCTGACCCTTGGATTTCATTTCAATATTGATAGGACCTATACCACCTGGGATGTTACAAGGATGTACAAGTTGCCCAGTATTACTTCTATGGGAGTTCCCTTCAGTGGTCATTACAACCTTTGATTTGAAGGAGTAGATAACAGCTGCTAGATTCACTCTGGGATTAAATTGAACACAAAAAGTCTAATGCTGAAAGCAATTCCTAATTTTTTTCTTTCCCCTTTCTCTCCTTCATTTCCATCTCTCTCCACTCTTCTTCCTCCTCCCTCCCTCAAAAAAAAAATTAATCAGATTTTCCACAAATTTTAATTTATATGAAGGCTATACAGGTTCTTACAGATATGTGCTCATTAGGGTTTTTCTTTGGCACTCTCAGGATAACAATATGAATTTATAAATTATGAACAGATTGAGAAAATCTTGTGAGTGGCCTTATCCATTGTAAACATTTTAAAGAAAAGAGATGTTACTGAAGATCATATCTTTTTCAACACTTCCACTGTTTTTCTGTGTCCAGTGATTCAAGGTTGGAGCTCCACACATATGAGGGACTCGAAATGCAAAAGGATGTGAAGAAAGCAGCAGTTCATTGTGGACATTTGGAATCTTTAAATGCACAATGCATACTGTTTAGAACTGTTCCACTAATTCTTTCCTGAGGATAGGAGAAGGGGGAAGAGAGGGTGGGGAGAAGTTAAAAATATATACATATGTGAACTTCAAGTTCATGAACAGTAATGGCAGAGAACCTCTAGACCTCAAAAGAGCTCCTGCAATCCACTTTACAAGTTTTCCTTGGTATAAATTTGCATGGTAGGTAATAATAGCTTTTGAGCTTTTTATATGCATTTGGCGATGAGATTGGGATTCACAACTTTGTAGACATTGCAATGAAGTAAATATAATGGCTATACTACATATTGTATTTGTAACTATATATATATACATGCATACATACATATATTAGATAAAAAACTTTTTCAGATCCATGGGCATGTGTTTGCTTTACCCATTTCAGGGGCAAACAATGTTTTTCTTCTGATAAAAAGAATTGTAGAGTCTACCTAAACTTGTTTTTAAAAGCAGCAGAAAATTTGGGAATGAGCATTTTTTACCATCATGACCCAGACTAGTTGAATTCATTTCCCAACTCTTTTCTTTAGATTTCCAGGACAACATGGCCTCTCATGAACCCACAGCAGCTGTTCTAATCACTGAAGGAGCTGTATGGATGAGGCCCAAAGCCAGAACTCTAGAGTTAAAATTTGACTGTTGTAAGGCCTCATCAAGGGTTGTAAAGAAAAGGTTGGTGAAGGGACTTGTGTGATTACTTTTCTGAGAATTTGAAAGGAATTTAAAAAATAATATTCGGATTTCTAGATAGGCTAATATATGTGTCATTTCAAAAATGTTCACAGGTCCTCAAAATATACAGTAGAGTTCTTGTGAAGTATGTCTTCTAATTACCCAGACTCTTCAGTTCTTGAGTCAATTCATAGTCACCCAATTGTATTACATTACTTCAGTGGGTGTGGGTATTCCATTTGATGGTGCAGACCATAAATCACCTATGACTTCTTAGCCTATGTAATTCTCACCTGTGACGTACCATAAATCTTCCATCCATGATCCATAGCATGGTTAGCCTCATAAGTAGGTATTATTCTTGTCGCCCCTAACCAGCATCTTAATGGGGTTTCATTGACTGGATCATATGTGACTTTTGTAAATCTTTTCACTAAAATCCCAGAGCCTAAAATGAAGTTAGGAAATCCCAAATAAAATTAGGAAGTCCTGAAGTTCCAGTCAGTTATGTTAGAAAAGTCATACCCACAATACCCTTTACTTTTAGGCCACTGCCTTACCCTTATGCTGGACTATCTCTGTGTGACAACCTTCACTAGACCCTATTTTGTCAAACTTTGCTTATAAATGTTTTCACCTAGAACACTGCAGAGGTAATGCCAGACTGGCTGGGCACCACTTTGATAGGAGTGAGCATTCTGCAGCTCTAGGTGCACCATTTGGGGCATCCTGAAGCTATTTCTATTTGGTTTTTCTGGGCAATCTGTCCTTGAGACAATGTTTTAAACTGAGGAAATGCCCAATTT
The DNA here is from genome assembly GCF_028372415.1 of Notamacropus eugenii. Taxonomy (NCBI): domain Eukaryota; kingdom Metazoa; phylum Chordata; class Mammalia; order Diprotodontia; family Macropodidae; genus Notamacropus; species Notamacropus eugenii. The sequence continues at coordinate 403,211,977 of NC_092876.1, forward strand.
TGAATATCTTGGCTTGAAAACATAAACTGTGTCACAAGTATTATTTGAATCTGATACTTGATTTATAACACTGAAGCATGATTTAGAACACTTTTAGTAAAAGAATATTGGGCCATCAGTTTGGTTATCCTACTATCCGTTATGAAATTCACTCTTGTTATTTCATCAGACTGGAAAGTAACATCTTTAGAAGTGATTCCTCACTCCCACCCTAACCCCAGGACACTAGGATGCCCACTGAATAATTACCTCTTCTACTGCACTTAGAAGGCAACGTGATGTCTATAAAAAAAATCATATTAACTTGCCTGGACAAGTGGTTTATTCTCAGAGATTAGTTTGCTTATCATGCCTCACCCAGGACTAGCCCCATAAGTGTGCTCTCATTTTCATTTCATATTTTCACTTTACAACTCCATGAGGGCATTCAAGGCAACTACAGGACTATCCTGAGTTACAGCCTGAAGAGTCTGAAGTAGAAATAGGTAACTGTGTTGTGATAGCTAACTCCTATGTTAATGACATCCCATTGTAAAAGATAAATTAAAGCCCAGTTTTGCTTAAGCACATTTATGTATATATTCTTTTGTATTATTTGACATGAAAAAACAAAAAGCAAAACTGAGTGATAGACAAAATCTGAGCAATGTTGATGAATGAATACTAATTTATTAAAAAAAAAGGACTAAATGATGGCTTGTAATGATTCATTTGGGGGTGTCACTACTTTTTAATTTGGTTATTTTTATTCTATTTCACTTTCATATTTAGGTTTGGGGTTTCACTAAGAGCTAGAGGAAAGAAAACGAATCATATACAAATACCGTTTTTCTTCTCACTACATGGCCAATACATGCACAGTGGTCATCCAGTCCTCTTTCTGTCTTGAAACAAGTTTTAGCAAAAATAAAAGTTTGTAGGAAAGGCAATGGGTAAAACAACCCAAAAGCCCAGGGGTATTCTCGTGAATGTTTAACCAACTCTGCAGAAAAAAAAAATAGTGCACAATTAAGTTTAGTCTATATTTTTAATATTGTCTCCATCACTTTCTTAAATCTAGAGACTCAATAAAACAATAAATCAAGTCCTTATTTGTAGCATTTAGCAATTTGGATTTCTAAATACGTTGAAAATTTAACAATGACAGTGAATTGGAGTTGGCTCCAATACACCTCTGCTTAAGACCTTTAATTACTGTCAGATTCCTGAAGACTCCCATTGTAAACCTGCAAAGCTGCAATTAACACATCTGCTCTTTTTATCTTACCTCAGTGGTAAGACATAATAGGTGAATATAACATATATTAAAAAAAACATAAACTTATCATCTTAATAATATGACAAACCTACTCATATACCTACATCTTGTTCTAACAAATAAGGAGAGGAATGATACAAATGTCCAAAATATATAGAGCTAGATAAGATAGATGCAGTATAGATACAGATTTATAGAGACAGGTGATAGATCGATAAAGATTAGATAGTTAAAAGATAGGAAGAGATTTATTTTTTTAAAGAATATTCAGGTTCTTGAGGACTTTAAGGAACTTACACTTTAAATTTCTTTTTTGTGAACTAAATAATGGAAACTTTTAAATTTTTCTTCACAGCTAAGATTTTTAGTTTTTTGGGTTATGTATATGTAGATTTTGCACATTGCTAAATTATGGAGCCCTAAAATGTACACAATTCTTCTGTAAACCCCTGTCCAGGTCTAAGAAAGTAAAAAATTCTTTTTTCTGACCCATTATTCTATAATATCATTATAGTAACTGAATTGTGGAATTTTATCGTCTACCTTGATCCAAATTGGTAAGTATAAAAGTCATAAAAATTGGAAGAAGAGGGAGAACGTTGTTTTTCTTGAAGGATTTGAAGCTTCTTAAGAACTCATGATTTTGAAGTTTAGAAAAAAATATGGTAGCACAAGGCTTGTTCTTCCACCACTCCTATTTCCCATAATTTTCCTGAAAGAATCATTGGACCGTATGACAACTATCCAATTGCTTTATCCCAAATTTCTGGTGAAGAAGCCTTTTAAGAATCTTTTGGACAGAAAGAAGCCAAATCAATCAATGCTTAAGTTGATTCAGGCTATTCACGGGAAGGTCAAATACTGTAGCTGAAGCTTAAATACTTGGTCCACATTATGAAAACACAGGATTCGCTGAAAAAAAAAAGCCCTGATGTGAAAGACTGAAGGCACAAGGAGAATGGGACAGCAGACGATGAGATGGATAGACAGTGTCATGGAAACAACAAACATGAACACAGATTGTGAGAAATAATGAAGGACAGAAGAGCCTAATGTGCTATGGTAAATGGGGTTGCAATGAGTCAGAAACTGAACAACAAATTATCCCAAATTTCTTTACATTTTGTTCCGTACATTTCTGTACATTTTCTTTAATAAAATCTAAGTAATCTTTCAGCTTTCTTTTCACTCTTTCCTTGAAAAAGAGAAAGCTGCTGGTTTATGTTCAGATTGGAAAAAGATGATATTTGAGCTAAGGCAATTAATAGTTTGAATTTGTATCTCTGTGTCTCTCTCTATAGAAATGTATATATAAACATGAATTTTTGTGTGTATAGTGTGTGCATTTACATATATACATATACATGTACATATGCATATGCATGTATATAAAGGCTGGGTTTCCATATCTCACCCAGTGTAAAGTTCAGTAGTTATTCACAGGTCCAAACCTGCTATCAGTGAGCATAGCTTAATCTCCATCTCAGACCTGGTTCAGTTTATCCCTCCTTAGGCAATCTCATTTCTACTTGTCTGTCTCCCAGGAGTTCACTACCTTGATGCCAGACAAGTGGAAAACTGATTGACTTAATCCACTGAAGCTCAGAACTTCCAAACTCAAGTTTTCTGCTAGCTTTAGTCTCCCTGGTGATGAGGATCAAATTAAATTACATTGTTAGCTACCCCACGTGCAGCTAACAATTGAGTATATTTTAGCATATTTTGTAACTGGTTGTAAAGAGATTCCTAACTTTTTTTTCATAAATAATGCTGGTTCTATTTTTGCATCAACAAGGCAAAAGGAGGCATGATATGAGATAGGTGTGACATAAAAAACAACCAGAGTGGTAGAGGGTTCAGACTATGCCATATGAGTATTAATTTAAGAACAGGTGATGTTTAGTCTGAAGAATACAAGACAAAGGAAAACATAATTGTCTGTAAATATATGAAGAGCTATCTTGTAGAAGAGGAATTGGATTTGATCTACTTGACCCCAGTAAAATCAGGAGAAAGGCTGTAGAAATTGCAAAAAGGCTACTTTGGGTTTCATATCAAGAAATAATTACTAATATTTAGTCCCATCCAAAACCTGAATGGGCTTCTCAGAATGTCGTGAGTTCCCTCACACTGGACATCTTTGATCTTATTGAAGGAAAAGTGTTTTTCAGGAATGGGTTGGATTACATAGCTTGTGAATTACCCTTCAACTCTGGGTTTCTTGGATTTTGTAATGGTACTGGGAGATTTAAAATATATTTGTTTTGTTTTGTTTTTCTGAAAATAGACTAGAAAAACCAAAGTGGCCATAGTAGAATGGACTAAATGCATATGTAGTGGAGACCTAAGGTGCAATAGCAATAGCTACTCACACTTGAGCTTTTTGAAACTTTCAGAAAAGAAGGCTGTTATTAATTATGTATAGTTGTGCATAATATATGAGTAGTATATAGTATATAAGATATTGTGCACAATTATATATGATTAATTGTAATAATACATAATTTAACCACCAGGTAATTTTACCCTGAAACTACTAACCAAATGGACTTATCCAATGGTATTCACTATGCATGTACCTGCTTTACCAATGAATGAAAGAAGTATCACCACCTCTCACCTGAGGATGGTGAGTGTACAAATGCTTGAAAGATACTTCCTTCAACCTTTTTTAGTTGTGTTTGACTCTTTGTGACTGCTGGGGTTTTCTTGGCCAATACACTGGAGCAGTTTGGCATTTCCTTCTCCAGCTCCTTTCACAGATGAGGAAACTAAAGCAAATAGGGTGAAGTGATTGGCCCAGGCTCAGCTAGTGTCTGAGGTCGGAACTGAACTCAGGAAGATGAGTCTTCCTGACTCCAAGCCCAGTACTCTTTCCACTTACACTACCTAGTTACCCAACCTACATGGTCTTAAATAGTTCTTAGAGGGTAAGAAATACTGACTTGATTCAATATTGATTCCAAGATATGGGTATTGATCCAAGGGTCTTTGATTCTGAAATATATAATAAAATATGAAAATCTTGGTTTCTTTCTCAGCCCCTACCGTTCCTTTGACAAATCACCTTCCCTTGGTCAAATAAATTCATTTGTAATACTTTTGGTGGTCACATGAATAAATGAAATTGTAAAAGAAGTATTCCATAGAAAAATTATAAAGAAACCATTGTGTATAACCTTCTGAACCTCAAATTTTTCCTGGTTAGTATATTTTAGGAAAATAAGAGAAAGATAACCTGTTTGGAATTCCATGGTAAGAGCTCGCCAAACAATCAGAAAATAAGGGTGATGTGCTCCAATTTGAGACTGCCTTCTTGACATAACAAATTGAAATTTAGTTTTTTACTCAGAAGAATGCAAACCAATCTATGTGTTGGGTGGACTTGCACTCTCTCATGTCTATCATGTAATTTTCTCACAAAAAAAAAAAAAGAGGTAGTATAAATGGAACTTTCTCATAAACTAGGAAGAAGCAGTACATTATTTACCTATGTGTTTTAGGAGAGTATTTTCCAGTCATCTCCTTGAAGGCTGGACATAGATCTCTCATCATCAATCTTTCCATCATTATTCATAGCTTTACTAATTAGCCAGATCATATCTCAACTCCTTTGAACAGTCCTGACCCTGTTATGCAATCAAGATTTACTATTGGATTCAGCATGAAAATCCAGAGGATAACTGACAAGACACAGACCCAAAATCATTTAATGAACCTTTTCTAGATGCTAACATGGTGACACAAATACCAAAGATCTCCAGGAAAAAGGTGCAGTCTGCCAGACTTGTTTGTATAATTATTACCTGAAGGGGGAAATATCCAACATTTTAAGAAATATGTCCGTCCATCAAAAGCTAAAAGCAGGTGAAATGGTGGCTATCAGAAAGAGGATAAATATCCAAAATTTATTAGAGATATTTGGAGGCAGTTCATGTTTAGGGATTGGATTGACTTGGGGATTGCCATACTTTCCAACTCTACATCTTTATGATTCTAATCCAGGGTTGGGGAACCTGCTTCCTTGAAGCCATATAAGTCCCTCTAGGTCTTCAAGTGAGGCCCTTTGACTGAATCCAAACTTCACAGAACAAATCCCTTTAATAAAAGAATTTGTTCTGTAAAGCTTGGACTCAGTCAAAAGGCCACACCCATGACCTAGAAGGCCATATGGTACCCTACCCCCTAAAAAAAAAATCTAACCCGATACTAAAGTGAAAACTTTAATTTCAGAGTTATGATCTCTGATAGACAATGGCTTATTTCTAGGTACCATCTACTTAAATATGAGAATTATTGGTGATGATGCCTCAGATGATTTAAAATTCTATGACTCAAAGGGCATATCTATTTGGTTTACAAATGTCCTCAAATAAAATTATCAGAGAAGTTCTTTGACCATACAAGGGGAGTCTGAAAAAAACTGATTCAAAATCTATCCAACCAAAAGGGCCATTGTCTGCTTGTTTATTTTATTAGGGCAGGTATGCTGCCATTTAAAATGAATATTTCAAGGAAGAATGATGTGGATTACTGTGGTGGGAACTTTGTGATACTAACCAGACACAAATCAATTGATCATTTCTAGTTGGCCTGGTGAGTAGGTACCTACTTTGACGTAAACTCCAGAATCACCCTGTTCCTGATCATTTTGCCAAAACCATCAGGAGGGTAAGAAATGGCAGGCAATTGGTATCTCCCCAGAATCAGACATAGCATGGCTAGCCCAATATCAGCAGTTCAAGGATATGCTCATTGCCATCAGAACTTTTTATAGAGCATGGAGTTCTGTAATTAAATTGTATTTTCATTGCTGAGATTAATTGAACTTCTTTGAAACACTAACCAAACCCAATAAAGACATGCTAGGAATTCTTAGAGAAAAGCATCCATGGGCAGAGGTAGTATGGCCATTATCTTAGCATAGTAAACATCAAATTTGGAGCGTCAGAATCAGAAACACGGGTCCAAATCTCTTGGGCAGTAACTCTGTATTAGATCACTGGAAAAATCATTTGCCCTCTGAATGCCTTAATTTCCTGATTTTTATACTACCTGCTTCACAGAGTTGTAACTGAAGTGCTTTTATACCTTCAAACAGTATATAAAGGTGAATTAATATTGTTCATTTATTTCTCCACTTCTCCTAAGAAATCCTGTGTTATTTGTGGATGAAAATAATGGAGAGAAAGACTATCCCTCAGTGCTATTACAGTGTGACTTCTACAATTGACCCCTAACTTGTTTGTCCAGAAATGTTCACCAAACTGTACCATCATGACATGGTGGGAAGCCCAGAAGATCTGAGTTTGTATCATAGCTCTGCTACTTTCCAATTTTGTGACTTTGTATGGGACTAAGTTCCATAGCCTCTGTTAGGCTCAGTTTCCTCATTTTTAAAATAAAAACTTGAATTAGATTATCTTTAAAATGTCTGCTACCTCTAAATCATACAGTATAATCTTTTGAATTATAGGAGACTTCTAAAATTGTTCATATATCTGAGGGGAATTAGTAGAAGATGCTGTTTGAAAGCATTTGGAGACAATCTGAGTACCAGTTGTTGCCCTTTGATCTGTGTAATATCTCCATGGTTTAATGGAAATTTATAACCTTGGCATTTTATGGCCTGGTATTTTAGAAAGCATACTTTAATATTATTTTGATTTCCTCAGAGCAACCCAGCCAATATTAGTAACATTGGTAAAAACAATTGTTTCAGCACATGAACCAGAAATATCCCTTCATGAATCTAGATATGAATATGGACAGAATTCACTATTCCTATACTATATGATTTGCCATGGAGGAGTGATGGACACAGGAATGGGCCTTGGACCTATAGTTTGGCAAGTTTGTGAATTATTACTGTCATCCCTTAACTGGCCTCAACTCTGATGTACAGAAGTCTTCAACAGCATTTTTTAAATGTGGAAACTAGTTAAGGCGCCATTTAAGTGTAAATACCACCATTTGGAAGGGGCCCAAACCCGATTACAATTCATTTTGATCAAAAGAACTTAAAATACCTACGTTCCAAAAAATCAAATTAAATTATTGAGAATAATATATTCCCCACACACTCCACCCCCAGCCAATTTAACTTTCTCATCATATATATCCTTGACTTCCACAGTCATCAAGTAACTTTTTGGCTTCAGAAGTAATAACTTAAGAAAGCACTTTTAAGCATAGGAGATTTCAAAGTACTTTATCTGCAACTAGATCCTTTTAGAGATGCAAAATTGCATGATAATTAGAGAACCTGCTTTCATACCGGCTGTGTGAATTGAGCAAATCCTTTCATTTCTCAAAGCAACTCCAAAAAAGACTGAAAGTTACAGAAATGGTCCTGATCTCTTCTGTAAAGTGAATTTCTTCATCTGGGAGTTTCCTATAATGTTGAAATCACAGGTCTAGTCACTTTTTCAACCTCTGAGATAGATCTCATTAAGATAATTGGACATAGGTGAAAGATGAGATACATATACAAGTTTAAATTTCTACCATCAGTGAAGAACTAACCTCATTTGTTGAAGGTTAGTGTTTGATAGTCTTTTCTTCATTCATTGATTCATTTGTCCAATCACTCAATACATTCAAACACTGTTTTGTGACTTCCTCTAGCATGTGAGGAGGTGTAAAGGAGGCAGATAGTGGGAGCCATCTAGGGTTATTGCTTGGCAAGGTGTGAGTAGTAGTACAACAAATGATGGATTGAGGAATGGGGGATAGTGTAGAGTTAAATTAGTTCATCCAGGGAGCAAAACTGGGGGAAAATGATGGTAAAGAAAGGGGGGTAAGGGTTTAGGAAAATACAGAAAGGTAAAGAAATTAGAGGTCACTGTGTAATAAGACTTAGGGACAAATGGAATATTAAAAGATTATGATCAAATGATCAGATATCAGGATTCAAGGACATAACAAATTGAAGACCTAAGAAGATACAGCATCTTGGGCCAGGAGCTGTTATGAAAGGGGATACCATGAACCAGGAAATGAAATAACACAGAACGGAGGGAGAATATTCATGTTGGTATATCACAAGTACTAGGATCTGGATTGGGCAATAAGTTTGAATAGTAGGAATCTTAAAGGAGTTGAGGTTGCCAAGTGGGGTGGGGTGCGGTGGGGTTGAGGAAGAGTCTGGAAGGGACAATGGGAAGCGAGGAGTATTGTGACTCATAGATCAAGAATAGTGTGTGTGTGTGTGTGTGTGTGTGTGTGTGTGTGTGTGTGTGTGTGTGTGTGTGTGTGTGTGTGTGTAGGAAGGAGTATGTTGCTATGGGAAAGGGAGCAAGCAATATTATGAATTTTGGCCAGGAATGTAGTTACCAAGAGTGAGCCATGTCTGAGTGCCAGAAGATAGAAGGAGCATGAGAGGAACAGGTCTAAACTGAAACCAAGTTTGTTTATAGAGCAGGAATTTTTTTTAATGTTTTATTTTTATTATTATTTTTAATGTTTTACAATCACTGCCATAAAATTAAGATTTTAACCCCCCCACACTGACCCGCTCCCCCCCCCCCCGCACAACAGCATACAATTCTGTATAGGTTCTACATATACTTTCCTATTGAGTACATTTTCACTATAGTCATGCTATGTAGTCGAACTAAAATAAATGGAAGAAATTATATAACAAATCAAAACATGATACACAAAAACACACACACACACACAAACATGATCTGCTACATTCTGCGAATGACTTCCATATTTCTTTCTCTGAGTGTAGAAGGCATTTTGCCTTAGAAATCCACCATTGGGATTTTTTTTTTTTAATAAGTTCTTGCATTATTATGAAATTACAAGTCTACCAGAAAAAACTCTCGCACACTGTGGTCGTTGCTGTGCACAAAGTTCTCCTGGTTCTGCTCCTTTCACTCAACTTCAGATCATATAAGTCCTTACAGGCCTCTCTGAAGTCTTCTTGTTCATCATTTCTTATGGCACAATAGTACTCCATTCATATACCATAATTTACTCAGCCATTCCCCAATTGATGGGCATCCCCTCTATTTCCAGTTTTTGGCAACTACAAAGAGTGCTGCTATAAATATTTTTGTACATGTGGGATCCTTTCCCATTTTTATGATCTCTTGGGGATATAGTCCTAGTATCAATATTGCTGGGTCAAAGGGTATGCTCATTTTTGTAGCCCTTTGGGCATAGTTCCAAATTGCTCTCCAGAATGGTTGGATGAGCTCACAGCTCCACCAACAATGAATTAGTGTTCCAACTCTCCTGCATCCTCTCCAGCATTTATCATTTTCTTGTTCTGTCATGTTTGCCAATCTTATAGGTGTGATGTGGTACCTCAGAGTTGTTTTGATTTGCATCTCTCTAATCAAAAGTGATTTAGAGCATTTTTTTCATATGATTATAGATATCTTTAATTTCTTCCTCTGAAAATTGCCTGTTCATATCCTTTGACCATTTATCAATTGGGGATAGAGCAGGAATTCTAAGGGGCACAATGAAAGAGGGTGAGAGGATCTACAGTGAGAGACTGAGGTGGTAGGATTGAGTGAGTTCAGAATAAAAGAGCTGACAACAGGGGCTGAAGATTGGAGACGTGTTCTTTGTTAGTTTGGGGTTCAGCATATCTGGAATAGGGAAAGGAAGAGCAATATGCTTCCCACCCAGTTACAGGCCTTTGTTAGCCCTTGCAGCTGAGTACTTTCCTTCTCTCCTGCCCCCAAGCCCTTCCTGCTAGCTCCCCCTCCCAGTTTCATGACTTCCTTTTGTGTGTTGTCTTGCCCCATTAGACTATAAGCTCCTTGAGGAAAAGGGGCTATATACAAACACACAGACACAGACACACATATATATATGTAAGTGTGTGTGTGTGTGTGTGTGTGTGTGTGTGTGTGTATATATACGTGATACATATACACACATATGTATACATATATAAATTAAGCAAATACATTTATAATATATGAATTTTTATGTTATATATATATATATATATATATATATATATATATATATATATATATATATATATATATATATATATATATATATATATATATATATATATATTCCCAGATCTTAGCACAGTATCTGACATATGACAGCCACTTAACAAATACTTATTGACTAACATGGGGAGAAACCAGTTCTGGCAGGTCAATCAATAAACATTTATTAAGCACTAGGCACTACTCTAAACTCTGGTAATTAAAAGGTTTAAGGCTCCCATGTGCTCCTGGCCCTTGAACTAGGTAGTCAGTCTGTGTTGCTGTTTCTCAGCCAGTCCAGAAGCCCCAAAAGGGAAAATACCAACAGGGTTTGGCATGGATGTTTTCTGAGGGCCTGTTGTTCCTAGAGTCTGGGATCAATCAATCGATTGATCAACAAGCATTTTTGGAAGGCCTGCTTTATGTCAGTTTCTCTGCTAAGGGGAGGGGCAGTCAAACATGTAACACCTCTTACTCTGTAGAAGTTTATGTTCTATAGGATATGCAAGTATGTGTGGTGAGACTATCATTCCACATGTAGCATGGAAGTGTTGTGTGGTTCAAAGAGTGTCAGAGTAGATGTCTCTAACCTCTTTTTTCCTCACTGTCCTCCAAGGGGGACAATTCCTGGCAGGAAGGAAAAAAGTTGAATAGGACCAGAAGCTTGGTCACTTTGCTCTGCTCAAAGAGATGGCATACAAGGCTAGAATTATATCTATCTATTCCCTTAAGTAGCATCTGTCTAGAGGATGTGGTTTATAGGTTCAAGCTAAACTTCTAATCACTATTTATTACTGTAGGAAGGAGGATCCCCAAGCTTTTTATCCAAATCTTGATTCCTTTCCCACTAAATATGCAGGAAAACATATGCCAGACAATACAGAGTAAAGGAACTCTCTCACTGGGAGTGAGGTAACTCAGCTCAACTGAAAGAGAGTCCCAGATCTTGCCAAAGGGAAAATGTTCAGAAGTCTCTAGAGTAGTAAACTGGGGATAAAGAGATGATAGAAAATGTTGGCTACTTGTACATTTCATTGCATTCTTCCCAAAGTCTCATTCTCATTTCCGCAACTTAAAGTGGGACTGCCTGAAGAGACTGAAGAACTTGCCAAGACTGATGAGACCTAAGAGAGTGGAACTGTTCTCTCTTTTGCTCTCACTACTTCTGTCTTGCCCCTCACATGGGCACTGATCCCCGTCAGTGAGGAGACCATAGTCTCAATGAGGAGAGTTGCTTAAATTTGAAGATGAAAAAGCTGAAAAATATGAAGATGTTGAATTTTTATAGTTGCAACAAACTCGAGAAGTGCTGCCCAGTATTGAAACAGATGGCAAAAATAATGCCAGTGTCTTACATGATTTTCAAGAGGTAAATGTGCTTCGAATGGAATTTTGAAAATAAATCAATTACATTAAAAAATTTAGTATCAAAGTTTGATACAGAATTTTAACATTTCTGACTATGGAAAAACTCAAGTTAAAAGGAGGGTGTGGAAAATTTCTAGTTGTCTACATGATACCAAAAAGTACATAACAATAACAAAGTAGGCCAAAAATAAAACAGAAATATGTGTCATCAATATAATGAACAAGAAAATATTTATGCCAAGGAAGAGTGACTAAAACCTTGCTTATCTGCAAAGTTAGATAGTGGCAAGTCTGGATAAAAGCTAGGTATCATAACTGGGCCAAGTACTTCAATATAGTTCATGAATTACTAGCAAAGCTACAAATCTGTTTGTCAGTATCTTCTTTGAGGGAAACTTCATTCCAGTTCTCTCTAAAAGCATCATGTGCTTTGTTTTGCTTTTCCTACCAAGACATGAAATCAGTACTCCTCTAAATATTGGCCAGGTATGTGCTCATGTTCATGATATGAAGTATTCACAGCTACTATCATTCAAACATATTTCTAAGCTCTGTGACTTTGTCTCTCCATCTCTCTCTGTATCTATCTTTCTCTTCCTCAGTCTCTGTCTATCTCTGTCTCTCTTTCTGTCTCTCTCTCTCTGTCTCTCTGTCTCTCTCTCTCTCTCTGTCTCTCTCTGTCTCTCTCTCTCTCTCTCTTCCCTTTCCCTCTGTTTCTATCAGTATATATTAAATCCCTCTGCTCCAATGCACATTAGATTATAAACTTTTTGAGAGCGGAGATTGAATTGTATCTGAACTTGATATCTCCAACTCAATAACTCCCACTTAGCACAGTGTTCTTCACACAGAAGATACATAATATTTACTGTATAGTATTATTTTGTTTTATATTCCATTGCATTGCATTGAATTGCATTACTGGACAAGAATAAACCTGTGGCTCATCAGACTAATTTTAAGGGTCTTAGAAGACAAATATATTTGTTGCTCTAACACTGACATACCGGAAAGGAGAACTTTAGTAAGACATCTAACTTTTAAAAGATCCTTTATTAATTTCCCCATTTTTAAATTATGATAATAGTAGCTAACTGTGTATGACTAATATGCATTTCTGACAGTCAATTAACAGTTGTGCAGTCAACTCTCATTTATCACCGGCAGGTTATCTGAATTTCAAATTCAGAAAAATCTTGCTTTTATACTGATGGTAGCATTGTCAACATTATGCTGAATTAAGTGCTATATTGAAATTATTAGTGTTTTTATTTACTCTGGTGCAATAGAAGTTTAAAGAGAAAAGAGAATAGCGATAATAATAGTTGATTTTTATACAGGATTTGAAAGATGGCAAAATATTTTGCATATATTATGTTGTTTGAGCTTTGTAACAACCCTGGAAGGTGGGTGTTCTCACTATCTCCAGTTTACAGAAGAAACTGAATGTGGGATAAATGCAATGATGTACATTTCTAGTGTTCTCACTCATAGTAGTTTTTTGACCATACCGAATCCTAGAGCAAGTCTAAAAATCCAAATAATGATCTCTCTGCATGAAATAAGTTATGAATGAGTAGAATGGCAGAAGACTAGTTTTGACATGTTGATCCTATGTTCATTTATTCAACAAATATTTAGAAGTTGATCTGATGAATTATAATTGAACTAATACTAGCTCTGTAGTCAAAAGACCTGGGTTTAAGTAATTTCTCTGATGCTTACTAACTGTATGACCTTGGGCAAGTCATTTAATTGTTTTGATCTGAGTTTTCTTAAGTGGAAATTAAGGGGATCAGAGTAGATTGCTTCAGAGGTCCGCTTCTACTATAAATCTAGGAGCTATGAATGAAAGTTCTACCCCAATTCCTCATCAGAGGGCTGAGTTCTCATAGGCTCCTCCACAAAGAGAGAAGGGTTTTAAATATAGACAGGTGATAGAACTGTATCTATGAACCAAAGACTAGGTTAGCCAAGTTCCCAGAGAATTCTTTCAATAAGAATGGAGATCAAATGATGAGTTTCTCTTTGGCCAGAGCAACTCATAAAAAATAATATTTATGATGCCTTAGAGGGATGTCACTCTATGCTGGTGGACAGAATCATAGAATGAAGTTTGCTTCAGATATGGTGGAATGACAGCACAGAACCCTAAATACAATAATATTATAAGGAATGTTTTGTTGTTTTGGCCATATTCTAACCTCCTACAGTTGGGGGTACAAAGAAACCATCCTCCTAAAAGTTATTATATTATTTTACATGATTTTTATATTATATGACATTATAATCATACATAGTTGCTATAGTGAATAGAGAACAAGGAAACTTCAGTTCAAGTTCTGTCTTCTGTAGCATACTCTCAATGCAAACCTGGCAAATTACTTAGCCCTTTGGCATTCTAGGAATTTTCTAAGACTTCTAAAGAAGGTGCCAATCTACATTGGCAGAGGGAAACTACTAATCTGCATGTTCTTTATATCAATGAAATTACAGATGCAGTTCCTATCCAAATGGAAGATACCATGGGAGGTACAATGCAAGGACTTGCTATTCAGTTTTGTCTGACTTTGTGACCCGAGATGGGGTTTTCTTAGCTAAAATAGAAGAGTGGTTTGTCATTGTCATTTCTTCACAGCTCATTTTACAGATATGGACACTGAGGCAAACAGAGTTAAGTGACTTGCCCAGTATCACAGTGCTAGTAAGCATCTAAGGTCACATTTGAACTCATGAAGATGAGAGGTCTTACTGATTCTGAGCCCGGCACTCTATTCACTGTACCACCTACCTGCCTCTAGAAAGTTACAAATTGCTATCTCCAGAGGTGGGGGGCAGCAGTTTCCTCTGAATGAGTCTACTTGAAAATTTAGAACTTTCCAGGCATGGAGCATGAGAGAAGCATTTTAGTCCTACGTTTTTTTGAAATGATCCATTCCTTCATTTGAAGTATTATTAATTCCCTTAATACAGGAGGTTGTTGTTTTTTTTTTTTTTTTTTACCTGTAACTACAACAAAAGATTTAGGAGGGGATTACCTCTCAAATAAAATTGTGAGTCTGTGTGTATGAGAGAAAGAGTTTATGCATATGTGTATATATGTGTGTTTGTATGTATGTGAGTGTTTGTGTGTTTGCAATGTTCCCTTACATTACTGCAGCAATCTGGAGTTGATTCTATTTCACTATTGATTTGTTGATGTACTCATACAGGCCTAAGAATTATGTACTCCATAATTATTTACATATAGTGAAAACAAAATCACATAACACATTAAAGTTTACAAAGTACTTTATATATCTTTCCTTGAGACTCACAACAACCCCATGAGTCAGGCTGACTTTATGGAAGACAATAAAGGCACAAGGAGAGGTTAAGTGACTTAAAGCAAAATTGAAATGCAGATCTTCCCAATGACAAGTCTAGTCTCTGTCCACTTTGCCATGCTGCATTACGCATTTTATGAGGAACAATCGTCTCCATAAACCGTTCTGTTTTCTTTGACTTTTTGGCAAAGGTACCTAATCACATTCATTTCTACTTTTCCTTGTCATACATAAACAACAGACTGGCAGTTTGAAAATTGTGTTAAGCATTTAGTTGTTCTTTATTCAATCTTATCTCTGAAACACATTCTTCTAAATAATTTCTTTCAAGTGTCATTCCAGTGTCTATAAAATATATATCTTTTTTTGGAAAATTTTTTACCACAAACAGCATGTGTTTTCCAAGTAATTATTTGGCACATGAAACAATTGGGTCAATAAGTGTGTTAGTAGGAAAATGATCCTGTAACAGGTGAAATCTGAAATAACTGAAGAAACAAAAGTTTGAGTTTCTGAGGCTATTTATTTGTTAAGCAATGCATGTCATTTCCACAACAAATCGGGACCAGACCTCCTCAACTTGGCACTGGACCCGAAATACAGGGGGAGACCAATTTTTATGCATTAAAAGAAAACAGCTAATAGAATATAAACCAGGTTACAAGATTTGGTAATCTGACTTTTAATTGGAGGAAAGATTAGGGACTTTCCAAGTTGGGGATGGGATGAATAAGGTTGGAGATTTGGGAAGGGGTAGGTAGAGTGATGAGATTGACTTTTCCAGATGTGAACCAGGTTGTCACTCAATTCCCACAAACAGCAAGCAGGTAGAATTTATAGGAAAATGAAATCAGGCCTCAAAATGGATTAATTTTAGAATATGGGATCAGTTTGATTCACACAATTTCCATAATTCCATTTCTAGTCAAAAATAAAGTATTGGAGATACAGCTCTGGTGTCTATTGGTTCAGTTTCAGTGGTGGGAAGAAATAAGGAACTTCTAAGTCACTGAACATTTACAATAAGAAGTTGACTTTGCCCTACCACAGCAAGGATATACATCAATGATAACTATAGGCCTTAGCTTCTCTGGATATGATTCTCCTTCTCCTTTTTGATCTTAGAAACACTTCTGGTCAGTAGGGCAGGGTTATCCTATTTGCATGAGCTTTGGACATCCATCCAATCTTAGAAGCCTACCTAGGTTCCACGTGCCTGGGACTTTTTATGTCCTTATATTCCCAGGAAGGTACATCAGAGAAATTAGGACTAGTTGAGTCCTAGAATCAGCATTGTCCTAGGTCTACTCCAAGTTAGGGAGTGAGAAGTGAGTTGTCAGGGAATGTGGGGCCAATCAGATAGGCTAATCATGTCTTAGATTCAGTTTTTTTGCTGTTTTGTTTTGTTGTTAGGTAAAGGCTCCTCATGTTGCAGGTGAGAGGAAAGAAGCTCTGTCAGGGAAATACTGATGCTGTCAAAACAGCTTCTTGAAATATGCTGTTAATTTATCAGAAACAACTACAACCAGCTCCTGGATTTCTTCTGCATACATCATGCTTTCTAATCCAAAAACTTCATTATCTGGGGGAAAAAAACTATTCTCATTTCCTATCTGAACTTTCCATTTGAAATCCTTTTCCACTTAAGTTCCTTGAAGGCTGGGGATTGGCTTTTGCCTCTTTTTTTTTTTTTTTTGTATCCCTAATCGTCAGTACAGTACCTTGCACATAGTAGGTGTTTTAACGTTTATTGATTAACTGACATTTAGGAAGAAAAAAGGTATGAAAGATTCTAGAACTGGGAAGATCTTTGGGTTACACAGATTATATGAAACCTTTAGAGCAAATGATACTCTAAGCTAAAATACAGGTAAGGACATTATCCTTTTCTCTTCATCCATTTCGCACCCTCCTCATGTACTTTCTTTTCATAATGTGATATTGTAAATGGAGAAAAAGATCAGTGCACATCAAAAACGGACCACCCACACATCAGTGGCTCAGTACCCTCATTAACTTCTTCCTGATTGGTGTCAAATTGCTCTTTATTGCTTTTGGTAACTGGATAATGTCTGAATTATGCAACACCACTTCCTCAGGACACATATTAACAATGGAATCTTCTGTGAGAGAAATGGGGTCTCTCAAACCAAAGATATTATTTCCTCAGTGCAGAACAAACTATCTATTAAAGGTGAAAAAAGTACAGATGATTTGCTGACAATGAATGGTTATAGGCATAATCTTTTCCCTCACTCCAAATTTTTTAACTTTATTGTTGCACAATTATGAAATAATAATTGGAATCCATTTCAATTCATCTTGCATATAATTATCTAGCATGGATATTTTTCTTCAAAAAGAAACACAGTATACCAACTGTGTGTTAACAGTAGAATTTATCATCTCTTGTATATTAACAGATCAGAGATCATTGGATATAGTGATTGAAACTGACACAGATCTGTTGACTTAAAAATTGACTAACTTATAACATTAGATAATTAATTCAAAGATCAGATTGTTTCTTGTTATGAATGATGTTGACAAGGCTTTTCTACTAAATTTATAAAACAGGAAGGAAAATTTGGAACTTTCTGTTGAATGAGGCAAGAGAAATAATGACGCTTCTAGGTAATAAATGAACATTTTGTTCAGAAGCCTATGGCATACAATATTACACTGTGAATGTGCAATGTATTTCAGTGAGTGTGAGTGCTGGACCTGGAGTCACATAGCCTGAATTCTAATCCTGACTCTGCCGCTCAACATCTGTATAACCTTGAGTAAGTCTTTGGGTCTTATCATTTTCCTCATCTGTAAAATGAGGAGATTAGTCTGTATGGTTTCTAACATTCCTTTCAGCTCTATACTTATGAAATAAATATCCTATGCTTGCCTAGTCACTTACTTTGTATTTTACACAACATAGCAAAGTATTGGAAGGAAGGATCCATTATGATCTCCTGATGCTGGGAATTTGAACTGGTCAGCATGGTATATTGAAAAGGATACTGGACTTATACTCTGGTTTTGTGGGTTCAAATCCTACTTCAAAGAATTTTGTTAACAGACATTTTTTGTCAGTCTTAATACCCTATATAAATGGAATATTTATTTAGCTAAAGATACTAGGAATTTTCCTATTCGGTTTTCTGGAGATCAATCTATGTCAGAAACATGTAGTGCTTTTTGTCACAACACACCTGTAGAACAAACGTTATTTACCCCTATCCAAAAATGGGTAAATAGAGATTCAGGGAGACTATTGCTGCAAATGACCAAGGCCACTCACCTCTCCATCACTATCCTCCCTCCTGACTTTCAGTCTCTTATCTCCAAATGCAATTCAGACATCTCAAACTGACAGGTCAGTAGACATCTTAAACTCAACATGTTCAAAACCCAACTCATTGTTTTTCCCCTTAAATTCTCAATTCTTCCAAACTTCCCTATTACTGTTGAGGACAAAACCATCTTTCTAGTACCCCAGGATCACAAACTAGATGTCCTTAACTTCTCACTATCCCCTCACCCCTCCATCCAATTTCACCCTTTTAGCATCTCTCAAACATGCCTCCTTCTCTCTTCTTCCACTGCTCTACTGCAGTCCCTCATCACCTCCCTACACTACTACGATAGCCTACAGGAGGGTCTGCTGGCTCAAGTCTCTCCCCACTCCAATTCATCCTCCATTCAGTCACCTAAGTGATTTTCCTAAAACAAAGGTCTAACTATATCACCCAGTACTCCTAAACTCCAGGGACTCCCTGTTATCTCCAGGATCAAATATAAAATTCTCTGTCTTATGTTCAAAAGCTTTCATAACTTAGCCCTCTCTCCCTCAACCTTTCCAGTTTTCTTACACTTTACACTCTTCAATGTACTCTTTGATCAAGTAATGCTGGCCTCCTTATTCTTCCATGGAAAAGACACTCCATCTCTCAACTCGAGCTATTTTCTCTGATTCTCTCCCATATCTGGCATATGATCTGTCTTTATCTCTGCCTCCTCATGTCCTGGGCTTCTTTCAAGTCATATGTAAAATCCCACCGTCTCCAGAAAGCCTTTCCTAGTCCCTGTAACTCAATTGCCTTCATTTTGTTAATTTTTTATTATTATTTATCCTGTACATAGCTTGTTTCTGCATATTTGTTTGCTTGTTTTCTTCCCTTTAGATTATTTGCTCCTTGAGGTAAGAGAATGTCTTTTCTTTGTAAACCTGGCACATGGTACAAAGCCTGGAAAAAGAAGGCACTTGATAAACTATTTTTAAAAATTTAGTTATTTGTTTTCAATTTGCTTTTTCATTTAATTAATTTATTTGTTTTCACTTTTCAACAATCATTTCCATATGTTTTAAAATTTTCCCCCCTGCCTTCCTACAATGGCATGCAATCTTATATGGGCTCTACACACACATTCCTATTAAACACATTTTCACATTTGTCATGTTGCATAGAAGAATTAAAGCAAATGGGAGAAACGATGAGAAAAAACAAACCAAACCAAAATATAACACAAGAGAAAATAGTCTGCTTCATTCTGCATTCTGATTCCATAGTTATTTCTCTGGATGTGGTTGCCATTTTGCATCAAGAGTACTTTGGGACTGTTTTACATCTGAGCATTGCTGTGAAGGGCTAAGTCTAACAGAAACAGACCTCACATACTGACTATTACTGTGTATAATGTTCTCCTGGCTCTGCTCATTTCACTCAGCATCATTTTACATAAGACTTTCCATGTTTTTCTGAAGTCTACCTGTTAGTCATTTCTTACAGCACAATGGTATTCTATTACATTCATATACCACAACTTGCTCAGTTATTCCCCAATTGATAGGCATTCCCTTGATTTCCAATTCTTGGCCACCACAAAGAGAGCTGCTATAAATATTTTTGTACATGTGGGGCCTTTTCCCATTTTTATAACTTCTTCGGGATACAGCCCTAGAAGCAATATTGCTGGGTCAAAGGTATGCACATTTTTATAGTCCTTTGGGCATAGTTCCTAGTTGCTCTCCAGAATGATTGGGTCAACTCACAGTTCCACCAACAATGAATTAGTGTTCCAAATCTCCTACATCTTCTCCAACATTTATCATCTTCCTTTTTTGTCATGCTAGTCAATCTGATAGGTGTGATATAATACCTCAGAGTTGTTTTGATTTGGATTTCTCTAATCAATAGCGATTTTGAGCATTTTTTCATATGACTATAGATAGCTTTAATTTCTTCCTCTGAAAACTGCCTATTCATATTCTTTGACCATTTATCAACTGAGGAATGACTTGTATTCTTGTAAATTTCACTGTTCTCTCTATATTTTAGAAATAAGGCCTTTATCAAAGACACTAGTTATAAAAATTCTTTCCTAGTTTTTTATTTCCCTCCTAATCTAGGTTGCATTGACTTTGCAAAAACTTTTTCAATTTAATGTAATCAAGATTATCCATTTCACATTTCTTAATGTTCTCTATTTCTTGTTTGTTCAGAAATTTCTCCATTCTCCATAAATCTGATAAACACACTGTCTCTTGCTAATTTATTCATAGTATCAGTCTTTATATCTAGATCATGTACCCATTTGGACTTTATTATTGTGTATAGTGTCAGGCATTGGTCTATGACCAGTTTCCCCCACACTATTTATTATCCAGTTTTCCCAGCAGTTTTTTGTCAAGCAGTGAGTTCTTATCCCAGAAGCTGGCGTCCTTGGGTTTATCAAACAGTAGACTGCTATGATTATCAACTACTGCGTCTTTTGAGCGGAAAGTGAGGTTGGTGACTTTGCACAGCCCTCCCTCACTCAAAACAAAGTCAAGTACAAGTCATGTCATCATTTCTCTGATGTCATGGTCTTTTTCAAAAATGAAGGACAGACACAGACTATAAGTAGATCAAGCTGCCTGAGGGTCTCCATTCTGTCTCTCTCTCCTGGCTAGACGTTCAAATGTCCTTCCTTCCCTCCTTCCTTCCTCCTTTCCTTCCTTTCTTCTTTTTATTCCTCCATCCTTGTCATTCCCAAAACCTTAAGCCCAGTGCATTCTGAAGCCCATGGGTGGATGACAATAGCTCTCTGCCCAAGCTTCACTTATTGTCTGGCTTAGAGTCATTATCTCTAGCAATAGTTTCTGTTAATTTAGTTATTTTTTTCTTTTGTTCATTAAAAGGGCCATTCCCTGACTACTTCTTAAAGAGGCCTATTCACTCAGTGGGTGTTACCTGCATATCTTGCCTTCACCATTAGAATGTGAACTCCTTAAAGGCAATGACTGTCTTCTTTACTTTACTCCTAGTCTTAGCACAGTGATTTATAGTAAATGCTTAATAAATGCTTTTTAATTCATTCATCTGTTCATTCATTCAAGATTTGGAGCTGGAAGGTGTCTCAGAGATCATTTAGTCCATAGTCCACACCTCTTGCATTTGAAAGATAAAAATTGAGGCATTAAAAGTAAGCTGAGTTGCTCAAGGTCACACAGTTGAAAAGTCAGAATTTGAACCTAGGTCCTCTGACTACAAATCTGACCCTCTGGATTTGTCAATAGCAATCTGACGTCTCTTAGCCACCTTTGCTATTGTAAACTAGACAAATGCTCTCTTGAGGGAATTTAGATCTCTTTTTCCCCCAAAGGAGAAGACACCAGGAGAACACAAAGCCAAGTTTTTGAGATTTAAATTGTCCTATTCCCTAAATGCAAGAAAACCAATGGAAGACAATACTTGTAAATTAAAGAAAAGTTTTTATTAAATGAGGAAATAAAACATGCAGATGGGGACTGACAGCCAATGCTGACAGCCCACCAAGCAATGGATGAGGAGAGTTTATATATCTTTTGGACAAAGGAAGATAAGAATTTTGGTGGGGAAAGTAGGTACAGAAAGAATGAGTCAATGAGCCCCATCCTTGAGAGGAGGGTAAGGGATTCCAGGTGTCAAATTTGAGGCCTTTGATACATTCACCAGATAAGCTGTCCATAGATCAGGGCTAGATAAGAAGATAAAAAATATCTTATGGTCCTTAGAGTGTAGTGACATAGTATATGGCTGTGCATCTTCTTCAATGTCTCTTCCACTATTATCCATTCTTGATGCTGGACCATTTGACAACAGTAAGGATTTTGGTGACAGGAACTCTCTTTTGTGAGTCTTCAGGGCAGTGCCCTATCTGTGGTTGCTGAAGAGGTAGGAGCAAAAACACCCACAGAAGCCTGGCCAGCTTGAATGGGGACAGGTACTTCCCTGGATGATGGCTGCAGGGGCTATGCTGGAAGCAGGGTCAGTGGTCAGGAGAGTGTCATTCTAGGAGCATGTGGGCCCATTCAGTTAATAAGTAGCTGGATGGAGGTGGGGTGGGGGAAGAAGGATGGGAACCTCCACCAAGAGAGGTATTCCCTTTGATGATAGCTGCTGGGGCACTGTTGGAAATAGGGCTTGTAGTCTTGTGGATCTCTTGAAATTAGGGTCCTGGACTGTCATTGCTAGATTTGGAGGGAGAGATTATAATCAAGGTGTTGGCAATAGTTTGACCTGCCAGGGACATGCCACATCCTGGCTCTCTCTTGGGTGCCTTGCCGTTTCAGCCAGACTGGACTGTCTCCCCAACAATGGGGAGTCTCTACAGACTTTGCTACCCTAAATGATGACTGCAGGACCAGGCTGTATCAGGGCTGGGTTTAGGGGGTGGTTGCTATTCCCTGGACTCCTGGTTTACCTTGGACTCATTTAATAGAACAAAAATCATTTTGCATATATATACCTGTCTACAAAGTTGGCATATTGTAATGGCTAAAGTATTGGGCTTAGTCAAGGAGATCAGGTTCAAGTTCAACTTCTGATGCTCAATATGTGACCCTGTGCAGGTCACTTAAGCTCTATTTGCGTTGGATTTAAGTGGAGAGAATTCTCTGTCCTCATAAGATCAGAGGCACTTCAAGTATTCTGATTATATTTCAGATCAGAAAGCTGAATGAAAGACTTGCAAATTAAAATTGGTTGAAAGTCCACATGCATACATTTCATCACAAGTCTATTTTTGGCTTGCATATCCACTGAGATAATTTCATAAAAGTAATCTCATTGATGTAAAATTCCTCTTTTTCATTAAACTTGCAGACTTATAACATTGAGAATGCAGACAACAGTTTTGACATTCACAAAGATGTAGTTTTAATTAGCATCTTGATTACTAGATCTGAAAAGCCAGATGCCTAAATATCATGAAAGGTCAAGTAGAACAAATCCTGATAGTTTTCATCTTTCAATATAATAAATGCTGCTAAATTTAAAGGAGATTTTGCTTAGTTCCTCTTATTAAGAATAAGAATCCTTTAGAATAACTGAGATAGTCAGGAAAAGAAAAAAAAAGAATATTTTTATCTTCTAGACTATAGGGAATGGAAGACAATCCCCATGTCTTTTATGATACTACAGACATTCTTCATTTCAATTTGTAGCCAAGATTTTATAGTTATAAATCATGTCCTTTCCTTTGAGGCTGAGAATTTGACAGAGTCAGTATAAGAAAAAAAATCTTGCTTTCATGAAAATGAATTAGAGAAGCATTTTAAAGAAAAGTTCATTCAGGTGGATTCCATTGTGGCCGTGAAGAGAGTCTTCCATAAATGGTTCTAGGAACTAAAATAAGACAAAGCAACTGGTGAATTGGGAGATCTTTTCCACCATCTACACCTGTCAAATAAAATGACAATTTATTGCTCTGGAAATGCTAACTATCCTATAAAGTCATTTACCTGGGTCAAGTGGACTTTGCCTAGAGTTCACATTAGAATGAAATAGAATGGTCTATTGAATGATTAGAAGCCTACATGGTTAAGAAACCCTCATATGGAATAACCAAATACTTCCATCATCTTTATTTCTATCACAACACCATGAACATTGACATTTGTTAAAGGAGGAAAAAGAGGGAGGGTCCAAGGTCCAAATTAGTCTCTAATTTCCTACCCAGGTAAAACTTGAACCCTTTAAGACTTTTTGGAACTGAATATCTCTCTGAATGAGCTAATAATCCACAACCAATACTTTTAATGCAGTTTCCCTTTAACCTTAGAAAAACTATTCCTAAAAATTAGAGCTTTCCATTGAGGGAAAATACTATTTTTCTTGTAGGCTGTCTTTCCTTGGAGGCCTTCATGGACAGGCTAGACAGACACTTATTGGTTTTATTATAGAGAACATTACTTTAATGTAAGTTCATTTCCAACTACCAAAATCTCATGGTACTGTGAATGATTAAGGAAGAGAGCTCATTGTTTAAAGAAACCCTTGGTTTACTACTGTGGTAAAGCTTAGACAAACTTTTGCAATGCATATAATTTCCTTTTTTTTTTTTTCCCACAAGTTTGTATTTTTGAATGTCTGGTTGCTTTTAAGTATTGCTTATAGGGCTAGACCCTTTTCATAAATAACGATTGGTGCTTTATAACTATGTGTAGTGCCAATGTGATAATCACAGCATCTATGGCAGCCATGAATATCCCAGTGAAATTCTGAATCGCAAAATACCAGAGACTCTCCATATGAAAGATAGAACCAAAATGTTTATCCAGACAACAGAAAGTCTAATCCCAAAACCATAAAGCCAAATCCATCATAGTAATGAAAATCTATGCACAATAACAATGCAAAGGACAACACCATCCCCAAGCCTTCTCCATTCTAGGGCCTTTTCACAAACAAACAACAAACACTCATGAACCTAGCTGTCTGCCTCCTCTCTCTTTCCCAGTTTTGACTGCTCTGATCAATTTCCTCTCAGCTCTGCTCTAGCTGAACCTCTTCCTCTTCTACCTTTCCTCCTCCCTCCCTTCCTGTTGAATGTAATTTAGACTCACGTGACTCAGGCTTTAGTGTGACCTGAGCATGTCACATGAGCTTATTAATGAAGGGGAAAGATATTCCCATTTAAATTATCATTATACTGCAAAGCTGGTAATTTCTTCATACTAAACCACACTTTAGTAAAGAGAGAAAGACAATCCAGTCCTTATCTTTCCCAAGCCAGTAATCTGTAAAGTAGACCATACCACCTCAGTGATTTGGACATTTATTAGCTTGTTTTACACACAATCCAAAGGGATTTAGCTTTACCACATTCTCATTAAACTTAGTGTTACTTGCCTGCTTCGTGGTAATCTCATTGCCTTGGGAATATCACCTTTGTATGGCTGTATAGCATCCCCAAAGTCTTTGGATGGTCTCTATGCTCACAAATAAATTCATCCCACAAGGCAGTATATATACATTTATCAGGGTCTCACTTAAGACAGGTCCATTGAAAGAAAATATAAACATGTTATTATTGAATATAAACATGTGTTGAGAATGGGGACAAACTAGGTAGATGTTACTGAACAGTAGTCCAAGAGAAAAATTTGGAGGGTTGAAAAAATGACAAATTGAATGGAAAATCTGATGAGTGTTCTACCAGGCTGTGTTAATATAAGTATTCTTTGTAAAACAAGCAATGTAATTATTCTGCTCTACTTGGCACTGGTCTCATTTGAGAAAGTGGGATAGTGTTGCTGTTGCAGCTGTTTATAACACATGTAGCATGCTAATAAGCAGGGCACTTTTGTACACACTAGGAAAAAATGGTTTGTGGGGAAAGGAAGCCGTTCATAAGGAAATCTATTCTAGAAATTCGGCAAGAATTGGCTGGAAGACCGTTTTCCAAGACTACTCCACAGTTTGAGTCACTGAGTATTTTCTTTGAATTCAATAAACATTGATTAATTGCCTACTATATGCAAGGCCCCATGCTAGGCCCTGGGAATACAAGATAAAAACCAAAACAAAGCAAAACAGATAGATAAAACCTAAATAGCCCCTGCCTTTAAGGAACTTAGTTTGAGTGGGGAAAGATAAACTGGAAATGGGGAGGATACTCTCACAGAGGCAAGGCTATTGATGAGGAGGTGGAATTAGGCCAGAGAAAAGAACCTGAAGTCATCCTGGAGTGAAGTAAGCATGACAGGGACCCTTCATGACATGGTAGCCCATACATCAGTTCTGAGAGCAGGCCACAGGATGGTGATAATCATTTCATATCATTTGAACCCCAATAAAGGTCAAAGCCTGAATTAATCTACCAGATGAAATATCTTGGCCTAACAGAAATGTTCTTCTTTGTTCTCTTAGTAAATGCACAGGATGCCTCTTCCTGTGTCAACAACTACAAAGCCAGATGAATCTGACTAAGAATTAATGCTTTAATGTCCATTAAAGATGAGGTGCTTTAACATAAGACACTATCTTGAATAATGGTACTTTTCTTATCTTAATATTTTATGGACATATACTATGTTATGGCATGTTAATAGTAAAGGAAACACAGATATCCTGGGTTGTAACTTCAATTGACATTTTATCAACTCTCCTATCTTATTGTATTAACAACCTATTCAATTAAGAAAATTCCTTTCTCATAATATGGTTATATATATATATACATATATATATATATAAGATATGTATATGTATATATATATATGATATTATATATATATAAATATATATATATATATATATATCTCATAAATTTAAGCAACACAGACATCCTGAGTTGGGATCATTCTAAAACATATTTAAGGCCTCTCATTCTTTTTATCAAATAGTCAGAATTTAAGCTTTGACTCCATGTACATACATGTTTGCTAGCTTTAAGGGAATAAACAATATGCATTTATATACCACCTTACCTGTTTGTCTCTTTTAACCAAAATTTCAGGTCAACAAAAACAACAATAATCTTGTCATTGTTAATCACTGGAATGGACCAAAAGCTTAGTAGTGGTGTTTGCTTTCAGAGATAATTTTAAGGTCAGGATTATTGCAATTCTTTTCTTGGAAAAGATACTGGAGTGTTCTGCCCCACACTCTATCCACCGTATGAACTAACTTCCCAGAATTGATAGAAGTGATACCTAGTCTTTGGCTAATGAATTAGCTAACCCGCTAAGAAGGGTTCATTTCCAAACACTGAGTTAGGATGCCCATGGGATAAATAATATTTCTGAGACAATTTAACTGTTGGCTTTCAATTTCCTAAGCCTTTCTGTCTTTACTGTTAACCCACCTCTATACCACATGGGTTTTGAGATCTCCATAAGCCGTGCCACAATACAGATGGATGGCTACCTGAATTCCTCTTTCCCTCTGCCTTCACACTTCTTCTACTTGTCAGGTAATTCCTCTTGGCACATACCATCAGTGTGAACAACTATCATTCAGAATCAAGGCACATGTGGAGTATCATTTTGACAGACCTGTCACTGAGATGGAATTTCCTGTAGGAGCTGACACAACTGATAACTGGAATAATTTTTCATGTTGTCAATCCAAGCCTATCTTTTACCTATCATTGGTCATAAAAAAAACATAAAAAGGCAATTAAGTACTTCTATTTCATTTAGATATTTTTTCCTTCTTTCAAGAACTATTCCTTGCATTTTCCCTTCAGAATGCTTCTTACTTTCTTTTAAATAATCCCACTGTGTTTTAAATGGAGCTACTTGGTGTTCATTGATTGAATAGCCAATAATAGCCCTTAATCCAAGTTTCTGTGGCTCAATGTTTAGGTTCTGTTGACTTAGAATGAGTGTAAATATCAATTTTCTGTACTTGCCTGAAACTCTGAGGATCTTCCCCTTCCCAAATGATAACTCTGTGGTAGTATATTGGGCCACCTTTTATCTTCCTTCTTATGTAATCATTGAATGGGCATGGTCTCAGACAAACTGAGAACTGGGGAGGATCTTAATTTAGAAAGGTCATCCACTGCATTCAGGGCCATAAAAGTTATTTTGACTTTTGTCTTACTATTGGACTTTATTGACTCAGGAGAAGAGAGTGAGGCTAACAATTTTGTGCAGCTCTGACTCACTTAAATTCAATTCACTTGCAAGTCAAGACATTGCTTTTGAGATTCCATTGATCTTCTTTGAGAACTAAGGGAAAATATCATTAAGAAGTGTATCTTGTACAAATAGCCAAGTATTAAATAATATATTTAGAAGGAAAAGAAAATGAATAAGTTACAGTTGTGTTTAACAAATAACTTTAATTTATTTATTCAACAAACTGACTCCTGAGAGATAATTATTAAATTTTCAAAAATTGGCAAATATTGCAAGCCAGGATTTGTGATTTTATGAGAAACATGTTTGCTCTAGAAAGAACAATATTCATTGTGAAGCCAGAAAATCTCTAATTTTATTTTACATTTGTTTTGCATTCTTTGTGAATGAGTACCTCCCTAAAGGAGAACATTTGCTCAGACAAATGCAAGGCTTTTTATTTCCTGTCCCCTATTCATATTTCCCCCTTTGTTCCCCATTGGCTAGATGCAACCTCCTGGACCACCTCTTCCATGTTCTCATTCTCTTCTACCTCAAACAGCTCATTAAGCATGCGTACAGGCTTCTGACATTTTACTTAATTGGAAGCCTGGTTCTGCTAGGTCCCAGCTCCAATTAAAACCAGTCACCTCTGACTTACATCCTGTTATTACTCCTATAAAGCTGGGAGTAGTTTTGAATCCTGTGGAAACAGAATTCCTTCTTTCGTTTCTCCCAATATGTTGTTTGTTGATTTTCTAGACTTAAAAAAATGTTAAATAATGCATATGAAACTTAGAAGTGTGTCCTATGTGTCCATTCCCTTCCATCCTACCTCTCACCCTCACTTTAAATCCCAGCTGTTAAACTTTTAACAACACTTGGCTGGCTATATGGTATAAGAGATATAGTAGATACTTCTTTTTTAAGAGATTGAGGGAGATTAAATAATTTCCCCAATCATGCACAAAATAACAGTGCAAGGATTCAAACCCAAGTCTTCAGACCATTTAAGTGCTGTTTCATCCACTATAAACATGTGCTGTATTTTAAGGAAGTTATGCTATAAAATGAGGAGAAAACATATTACTAGAATATATTTTATACTATTAATCCTGAGGAAAACTCAGAAATGCATAAGAAAGGCAAAGAAGAGAAATCATGAAGTCATAGAGATTTGGGAAGGATGAACCACTTATATTGGGACTTGAGCGAAGATAAAGATTTCAATAGCTGGACCTAAGGTAGCAACTCATTGAAGGCATGATGAATAGCTTACACTAAGCCACATGCAGAGACAGGGAAGGATAGGAACAGATCATGTGATAAATGGCCTACTTGGAGATTGTATTTTAAGTTAAGTGAATCAATAAGCACTTATTAAATGGTTACTATATGCCAGACACTGTGCTAAATGTTAGGAATACAAATAGAAGCAGAGAGAAAGTTTCTGCTTTCAAGGAGCTTAAATTCAATTTGGGGAAGACAACCCTTGAAAGAAAACTGAAATTTCAGGGGGTGGGGGAAATGTAAGGACCCAACATGACATACTAAGTCTTGTGGAGAGTCAAGAATTGCAATATTGGAAGGAATGTAGACAACGTTTGCCAGGGCAACTTCCTCCAAATGGTTTCTGGGAAGAACCAGAAAATCAGCAGGAGAGGCCACAGGTGGGAGGGCTATTTTCTGTGGAGAGTCAGCAGTGCAGTCTGGGAAATGAGTGCCAAGGGAAAATAGTAACATTGGGAAGAACAGCAAACATTGGGAAGGACAGTGACAGGGTGAGGCTTAGGAAAGAGACAGACACAGAGACACAGAGAAAGAGAAAGACAGAAACACACAGAGAGACAGAAATTGGAAGTAAAAAAGCCAGAGTAGAAAAGTGGAGATGAGTAAAAAAGATAAAACTGACTGGCAGGACCATGCTACATGAGATAGAGAAGAAAGAGTCAAAATTAACTCTAAGGGATCAAATGGTAAAACAAATATCAACCTTCCTGGTAAAGATGAGGGATTACTATATACTGTAAGAAATAAGGGACTTACCAAGAACTCCATGTGGCCATTAATGAATTCAGGAAGAAATTTTATTTAAAATTCTTACAAAGAGGTAACTTGATCAGCACTCCTTTGTAGTAAAGGGCAACCTAACAGGCACATTTTTTTAAAAAGACAAATACATAATTTTTTTTTCCCTCTTCTCATTTGTATTTCCCTCCCATGCTCTCCATTGTTTCGATACTTCATGGTTCACAGTCACAGTAGAAAACACCTAGCCACCCTGCCATGGGTGTCTGCCCCTCCTTATATTTCCCATTCCCCACATTTCTTCCCTTCATTCTCATTTTCTTTGTACTATTTGGCAAAAGAATGACAAACCATAAATACTTTTAATTTTAACTCAGGATTTCCGCATCCCTTAGATTTTATGATTTCCATAGCATGAGAAAGGAATTTTCTCTGTTGATAAGAGAATTGAACCCAGTTTAGCTGTGTTTCTTCTACCCTTAATATAAGAAAAATTCTGCTATTCAAGAAAGCGTTGTAGTTGAAGGTTCCCTATCCCCATTGAAGCCTCATGTGGTCTTTGAAGTTGTTGACACAGGAGAGACAATTCTCTGGGAACAAAAGAAGGGAATTCCTGCTCTCAACCTCTGAGCTACATCCCCCACCACATTTTCAAACAATTTGTTTAATAGGTGAGACTCCTTAGGTTTCACAAATTATGTATCAAAAATTCAATCATCTCTTATAATACATTGTGTGGGATGTTTTTCCATGATTTTGGAGGGGCTTATATATATATATATATATATATATATATATATTTATATATATATATATATATATATATACACACATACATATATATATACATATAACATATGTGTATATACATATAACATACATACATACATACATATATATATAACAAAAATTCAACTCAGAAGGAGCATTTATTTGCTTGTAACACCATAAAGGCAACAATAATTTTTCTTTTAAAAGTTAATTCCAAGTCTTTAAGCATGCAGGATTTAGGGGAACAGAAATGTTACTAATATAAATAGGAAAGTTTGGAAGAGAAACAAACTTCGGGGGAAGATAAAAAATTTAGTTTTTAGATTTACTGAGTTTGAACGAGTGGCAGTACTGCTAGGTAAAAGTGTATATCAGTCATCTAGAACTCTAGGACTTGAAATCATGGGAGATGTGAATATTGGAAATAATAGATTTCTGTGTCATCAACATAGTGATAAATATTGAAGACATACTACCTGATAAGGACACCCAGGGAGAGAGGCTACATACTGTTGACATTATCCAGGTCTCTATGGGTAAAGTGAAGACTGAGCTTTGCTTTCTGCTATACAATATGTGAGCTTTAAGCATGCTGTGAGAATATGTGCACATGTGCCGTATTAATGTATTTATTTATATGCACGTATATGTATATGTACCAACATAAAAGAAAGCTCTTCAGCAGTTATATACCTTGGTGTCTCGGTGTCTTAAAAGATTAATTTTAATTTCAGAATTGATTTCACAGTACTATTACCTATCTATGACAGAGATTTGGTTTTAAAATTTTCTATTTGTAATGAGACTTTACTAGACATGCCCAAATTACCTAAAATGGAGTCACCCATATGGGAGACAGCAATGTACTTAACTGTTACAGATTATAAAGGACCATTTAAATTAGGGGTTTTCAATCTTGTGTGTGTGTGTGTGTGTGTATGTGTGTGTGTGTGTGTGTGTGTGTGTGTGTGTGTGTGTGTGAGTTATGGACCCATTTGGCAGTCTGGTAAAATCCATCAATCCCTTCTCACAATAATGCTTTTAAATGCAAGAAACAGACCAATTAGAATTACAAAGGAAACAAATTATATTGAAATAAACATGTATTTTTTTAATCATCAAAGTTCATGAATCCCCTAAAATGTATTACTCCCTTGGGGGACTGTAGACCTTAGATTAAGAGCCTCTACTAATACCATGACTGGTCTGCATCCTAGAGATCAAAGCAAAGGGAAAGGGATCTATTTGTACAAAGACACTTATAGTAGCTCTTTTTCGTGGTTGCAAAGAATTAGAAATCAAGAGGATGCCCATCAATTGGAGAATGGTTGAGTAAGTTGTGCTCTAAGATTCTGATGGAATACTATTGTGCTATAAGAAATGACTAGCAGGATGGTGTCAGAAAAAGAACTCATTCTCCCCCTGAGTTTCTGTAAAGTTAAGGTCTCCTTTGCCTCCTTTCCCAAACATTTGCTGAGTTTCTTTTCCCTCATTTTCGGTTTTTATTTCTGTGAAATCTTTCAAATACTTAATGTACTGCTAAAGGAAATACGCAAACTACTTTGAAACTTGGGGATAGATACTGGAATTTTAACATACATTAGTACTATGTCATGAACGAGGTGAGCTTCTGTGCTAGAGGCAGAGGAAGCCCACTGTGAACCATTTTGTTTTAAAAGGTATATTCTATATCCTATGTATTTGTAATCTGGATTGGATTTCTGTGCTATATTTAAAATCAATAAAAATGTTAAACTTAAAAAAAAATAAAGACACATGAACTCATTCCAAGTGAAGTGAACAAAAGCTTGAGAACATTATACAGAGTAAGAGAAATATTGTAAGGATGATCAGTTGCAAAAGACTTAACTACACTGATCAAGACAACAATCCAAGACGATTTCAAAGAACCTATGATGAAAAATGCAATCCCCCTCCAGAAAGAGAACTGATGAACTCTGAACAGATTAAAGCATATTTTTAACTTTTTTATTTTTCTTGTTTTGTTTTTTGTCTGTTTTCTGTTGCAACATGGCTAATGTGGAAATGTTTTGCATGATTTTATATGTGTATTTGATGTCAAATTACTCACATCCTCAAGGAAAGGTAGAAGAGAGGGAGAAAATTTAGAACTCAAAATATTAAAAATATAATGCTTAAAACTTTACATCTAATTGGAAATATTTAATGAAATAAATACAAAATACATTCGGGGGGAGTAGAGGAAGAGCC
Source organism: Notamacropus eugenii (assembly GCF_028372415.1). Classification (NCBI taxonomy): domain Eukaryota; kingdom Metazoa; phylum Chordata; class Mammalia; order Diprotodontia; family Macropodidae; genus Notamacropus; species Notamacropus eugenii. Next base: position 403,244,794 of record NC_092876.1, read on the forward strand.
TGTGCTAGATCAAACTCTAGCCTTCTTAAACTGTGGGTTCTGACCCCATATGGGGTTTTGAAAAATTTGACAACAGTAAAAGGTTTCTGAAAGTGCAAGGACCAAAAATTAATTAAAAATTAAATTCCCACTGAATCTGAAATGTTTCTGGTAGTGCTTGCATGTGTTGCACAACACAACTTCACTGCAGCCTTGGTTCTGAACACAACTTTGCAGTGAGCACCCCATCAGCTACAGAATTACTGAACAACCACTAAATAAGAAAGGGGTCCTCGAGTGGAAAACTTTTAAGCCCTGCTATAAGGCTTCTTAAACTTCTTCCATTTAAGACCCCTTTTCCCTTTTGGACTTGGCTATTGAGTGGTCTGAGAGCATGCGCAGTACAAAGTGTGCATGCTTTGTGCTCAGTCAGAACCAAGGCTGCAGTGAAGTTGTGTAGTGCAACAAGTGAAGTGCTGCCAGAAACACTTTGAATTCATCACACATTTATTTCTAGTTAATTTTTGGTTGTTGTGCAGTCAGAAACATTTTATTGTTGATAAATGTTTCAAGATCCTATATGAGTTCATGACCCACAGTTTAAGAAGGGATGCTCTAGAGAGTATATACATGGGAAGTTTTCATTTTAGTCTCCTCTACTGTTAAGCCCATGTCAGGGCACATGCAGAGACAGGGAAGGGATCACATGAGTTTGACTGTGACTCAAATGATTGCCTCATCAAACTCAACCAAGACATCTGAGTAGTAGAGACAAACATTTATAGAATAGCTTTGTTAATTTTAAGATTAAATGCTGCTTTTTGTTACTTAATTACACACACACACACACACACATACATATATATTTACACACACACACACATCTAAATATAAATATCCAAAGATTAAATGAAGACCTTAAAATGCCTAGAATCATAATATTCCAAAGAGCCTGCAAAATTTTCAAAAACCATAAAGGCATATATAATGCCTTATCTATAAGAATAGCTATATATTGTATATATAGCGCAGAGGACAATCAACCCAAAGGAATATTATATTGTTTGACTGAAAAAGAAGTCAGTGAAAAATCAGCATGTTAATGAGACTTAAGAATAGACTCCAGACTTCATCTCTCTTGCCACTGTCCACAGCTTGACCAGGTGCCTTCAGAAAGCACAAATTGCAAGTTATATAAGGGTTATGTAAGTTGCTACTGTTAAACAATTAAAATAAATACTCCCATAGCAACAGAACAGCATACATAGTCTATTGCTGAGAAAGATAATAATGGTCCTTTCAAAAGGACCATTTCATAATCTAATTCTCACAATCTAATTTACACTATTTCAGTTTATTAATTCTACTAATCATGAGGCTAGCTAGCCTTTGTTTCTTTCCACAGGATCATTTTATATAATTACAAAATATCTGATTGGTAAAGTCAATTATTTGAGGATATTTCTTATGCCAACTGCCTGGTTTGTATGAATTTTCCTCCAGGAAGGAAAAAAAAATTAACACACATGCAAAAATGTGTTTTAAAATGGAAAGTGTTATTCTATATATTTATGTAACACTATATTTTTCCATTTTTTGTAGTAGATTTACATTTATACACTCATGAAATTCACTCAACTCTATAACAATAATTTACTCACTATTCACATTTAATCCTCAAAAAAACAGCTTATGTGGACAAAGGGAAGAGATCATTATTATCAATATATTTTTCTTTCTTTTATTATACACCCCCTTCTTCTTGCTCTTCTTCTTTCCTCTTCCTTGTCTTCTCCTTCCTCTCCTTCCTATGCTCCTTCTTTATGCTCCTAGTTCTAATTGGTTATCACTTTCTGCTAATTTCTACATGGTTAATAAGTTTTTAAAGGCCATTAGGGTTTTCACAACTTGGATAGTTGTATAAAGTTCATCCATTTCAGGATACATGAAAAATCATGATGTTGACTGCATTCTTATTAGTAAGAATATAAGTAGGGGGAAGAGCCTAGATGGCAGAGTATAAACAGGGATCTGATACAGCTCTCCCACCAAACCTCTCAAAAACCTATAAAAAATGACTAAACAATTTCTGGAGTAGCAGAAGTCAAAAAATGACAGACTGAAGAACATTTCCAGCATAAGACAATCTGGAAGGTGGAGGGAAAGGGTCTATCCCACCAGACTGGGAGCAGAGCACAGTTCCCCAAAGACTGAGTGGGAGCAGGACTTAATCATTGACAATGAGGGGACTGAATCATTGACAGTTGCTGTGAATTCCTGACTTCTCAACCCAGAAATGCTAAAATCAGCTTCAAAGGTCAGTGGGAAGGGTCTTTCATCTGGCTGAGAGAGGAGTGTGATCTGGACCCAGTCCCAGCCCCATCCTTAGTCCAGGTCCCAGTGTTGGCCCCAGGATGGCTGCAGCCACTGCTGAAGCACAGGCTGCTTCTGGAGCCCTCCATTTAACAAAGCTCAAAAATCAAGGAATTGACTGGGAAAATGAACAGAGGAAAAAAGCAATACACTATAGATTCTTACTTTCTCAGTGAAGAGGTATTTTCTTATATCACTGGTGACAAGAATGCTTATAACATGCAGCCAGAAGAAGACAACAAAGTCAAAGTTCCTGCATCCAAAGCCTCTAAGAAAAATATGAATTGGTCTCAGACCATGGAAGGCTCAAAAAGGATTGCAAAAATCAAGTCAAAGAAATAGAGGAGAAATTGGGAAAAGAAATTAGAGACGTGCCAGAAAATCATGAAAAATGAGCTAAGAGCTTGCTAAAGGACACTCCCCAAAATCTTAAGAAAATATCACCTTTAAAATTAGGCTAACTCAAATGGCAAAAAAGGTCCAAAAAAGTCAATGAAAAGAAGAATGTCTTTAAAAACAGAATGAGTCAAATGGGAAAAAGAGATCCAAAAGCTCACTGAAGAAGATAATTCTTTAAAAATTAGAATGGAGCAAATGGAAGCCAGTGATTTTATGAGAAATCAAGAAATTATAAAACAAAATGACAAGAATGGAAAAAAAAAAAAAGAACACAGTGTGAAGTATCTAATTGGAATAACAACTGACCTGGAAAATGGATCTAGGACAGATAATTTAAAAAAAATTATTGGACTACCTGAAAGTCATGATCAAAAAAAGATCCTAGAAATAATGTTTCAAGTAATTACCAAAGAAAAATGCCCTGATATTCTAAAAACAGAGGGAAAAATAGAAATGGAAAGAATCCACTGACCACCTCCTGAAAGAGATCCCCAAAGGAAAACTCCTAGGAGTATTGTAGCCAAATTCCAGAGTTCCCAGGTCAAGAAGAAAATATTACAAGTAGTCAAAAAGAAACAATTCAAGTACTGTGGAAACACAATCAAGATAACACAGGATTTAGCAGCTTCTACACTAAGGAATCTGAAGGCTTAGAACATGATGTTCTTTATCAAAGGAGATAAGATTAAAACCAAGAATCACCTACCCAAAAAAACTGAGTATAATGCTTCAGGGGAAAAAAAATGGAACTTTAATGAAATAGAAAACTTCCAAGGATTCTTGTTGAAAAGACCAGAAATGAATAGAAAATTTGACTTTCAAACACAAGAATCAAGAGAAACATGAAAAGGTAAACAGGAAATAGAAATCATAAGGAACTTATTAAAATTGAACTGGCATATTTCTACATGGAAAGATGATATTTGTAACTCATGAGACCTTTCTCAGTATTAGGATAATTAGTGGAATATATATATATATGTGTGTGTGTGTGTGTGTGTGTGTGTGTGTGTGTGTGTATGTATATATGTATGTGTGTGTGTGTGTGTGTGTATAGAGAGAGAGAGAGACAGAGACAGAGACAGAGACAGAGAGACAGAGAGCACAGGGTGAGATGAATATGAAGGGATGGTATCTAAGATGGAAAATAAAGAAGAAAGAGAAAGGGAGAGGTAGAATGTAGTCAATCATCTCACATAAAAGAAGCAAGAAAAACTTTTGCAATGGAGGAGAAGGGGAAGGTGAGAGGGAATAAGTGAGCCTTCCTTTCATCAGATTTGGCTTCAGGTGGCAATAACATACACACTCAGTTGTGTATGGAAGTTTAACTTACCCTACAGGAAAGCAGGAGAAAAGGGGATAAAAGAGGAGGGATAATGGAAGGGACAGGAGATTGGAGGAAGGGGTAATCAAAAGCAAGCACTTTGGTAGAGGGACATTTCAAAGGAGAAAAATGAATAAATGGAGGATGGGACAGGAGAGAGGGAAAAACAGTCTTTCCCATCATCACTGTTATAGAGGTATTTTGCATAACCACACGTGTATCACCTTTATCGAATTGCTTGTCTTCTGAATGAAGGTTGGTAGGCGGTGGGAAGGGAGAAATGTGGAAATCAAAGCTTTAAAAATGAATGTTAGAAATTGTTTTTACATGCTTCTAGGAAATAAGATACATGAACAATGAGGTATAAAAATCTATCTAACCCTACAGGAAAATACAAGGGAAGGGGATGGGAGAGCATGATAGAAGGGAGGGCACATTGGAAGAAAGGACAATCAGAATACATGCTATCCTGGGTGGGGTAGGGAGGTGATGGGGAAAAAAATTGAAATTCAAAATTTTGTGAAAGTGAATGTTGAAAATTGAAAATAAATTTATATGAAAAAAAATAAGTAAATACTGGGCTGAGAGCTAACTGAAATTCTAGTCTTGCCACAGACTTTCTTGGTCACTATGTCTTAAAAGTTTAAAGGATTGTGCACTTTGGAATTGGAAGGGAACTTAGAGATCATCCAGTCCAGTTTTTCAAATGAAGAGACTGAGGAAGTATGAACTAAAAAATGACTAAAGTCACATAAATAGTTGCAAGGCTAAATAAGAGGTCTGGTTTCCTCATTTGGCAACTAATACTCTTTCCATTATGTCACATCGGACAGCAATGGTGCTGATGTCATTTACACTCAGTTCTGGTAGAGATGAATGAAATTGAGCAAATTCATGATGTACTCTGAATTAAGCAACATGGGTTGTCTATTTTTTTATTCTATACATGCGCACACACACACACACTCCTTCAGGCCCTCATCACCTCTTTTCTAGATTATTGCAATAGCATATGAATGGATTTCCCTGTCTTCCTTTTTTCTAACTCACATTTCACACAGCTACCACAGTGATATTACTAACTAGACTTTTAGACATTACATATTTCTCCCTTTCATAATTCTGTATTCTAACCAAAGTGGCTACTTACTGTCCCTCACAGATAACGCCTCTGTGCTTTGTCATAGGCTGCCCCTTATGCCTAGAATGCACTTTCCTCTGAACTCTGCCTCTTAGATCCTCTAACTTTCTTTAGACCTCAGGTCAAATGTCATTTCCTAAATGACACCATTTATGATCACCCCTAAATGCTTGTGCCTGCACCAAAATAACTTTGTATTTATTTTGCATAGTTTTTTAATCTTGGTGTTCTTTCCCAATGGAATATTAAAGCCTTAGAGAGAAGGGACTATTACATTTTTTGACCTTGTATCTCTCACACCTAACACAATGCCTGGCACAAAGAGTATATGATAAATGCTTGTTGAATGAATGGTTGATTAACCTGGGTGAGCTCCTATTTGAAAGCTATAATTAAATCTTTTAATTTCTGATGCATAATAGACAACATATAAATTTACATGTCTGAAAACTCCCAAATCAACTGATATATAAACTTATATTTCTGTACCCTTTAGCCCAACTACAACAGATATAGCCCTTGATGTTTATCACATTTGACTTGATACATTCTCGTCTTTAGCTTAACTAAATAGAGAAATTGCTTAATATTTTATAAATATGGGTATCTAGATGTATAGATGGATATGTACATAGACCAACAGACAGACAGATATTCTGCTTAATTACCAAGGAAGGGGGAAAATATGGGTGGACAGAAAAGAAGTATGCTTCCTTGCCACAAAATGCTGCTTTCACTTTCTCACCAAGAACGTACAGGAGAAACTTGGCACAGACATATATTTATCTATTAAGAATATATCTATACTGACAGCAATGGAAATACCTTTATGATGTTTATTTATGATGTTTATTATCTCTTGTGCTTTCTAAAGTTTTTAGAGAAAAAAAAAAACAGGAAAAACCACTAAGCTGTATTTCAGATACTTTTAAAATAGGCAGAAATTCTATAAGATGATTCTCTGCTGAGTCATCAAATTTTTAAAATACTATTATATTCTACTAGGTACTCAGTATAGAATACATGTATTCTTAAATAAGATCATTAAATATTTATCAAATGAAATATGAAGCACAAAAATTATTCAATGGAGATAAGATTCCAATAAAGTAAAAGAGGCATCTATCTGAAGACAGAAATCAGACTCAGCAGCAGATTTTCCAATGTGTACCCTAGGTTTGAGGCTGGGACCTTCCTATTCCAGCCCTTTAGGATTTGCTCTTCCATAACCCAGGCCAATGGGTTGGCAAACTAAAAACTAAAGTGATGTCTTTTCTGCCAATTATTGATCTCAGAGGCACTCACATTATGCATCTGGAACAAGGTGAATGACAACTAAGGATTAAAGAGCAGAGAGGGTCTCTACATAACGCTCATAAGATAGAGGAAAATGAATGGATGAATGAAAAAAATTGATTAGAAATTTACCATATGCAAAGCATTGGAACTATAAATAGAAAAACCAAGACAGTCTTTTCTTTCAAGGAGCTCATAGACATATATAAGAGAGTTTAGCGGCAAATCAGATAGAAAGGTTCTATAGTTATTCGAGGGTAAGGCAAAGTAGATGCTAATACATTTTATTTAATGCTAGTTCTATTGATAAAATCATATCCATTTCTGATGTTGAACCATGTGACAGTGCCAAGGTCTTTGTTGTGAGAACTTTCTTTTTTAGGTCTTTGGAAACTGTGGTTGCTAAGTCAGCAGGTTCTGCTTTATTTGTAGCTGCCAGGCTACATCTCTGTGATGGTTTCTTCCTGGGATGATGGTGTGGGGACCATGCTAGAAATAAGACCATTTGTCTGGAGGATACTTACAGAGATTGGGACCTCATATATCCACTGGTGGTAGTTAGTCAAAGATTGATGGGTGATGATGAGGAAGGTGGGGGCCCTTCTCCACAGTGATTACTCTACTTAACTATAGCTGAGGGTCCTGGGCTGGAAGCAGAGCTGGTGGGGCTGATATTTCTCAGGTTCTTGGATTTAGGGTCTCAAGCTACTTACTGAGAGGTTTAAGAGAAATAATGATTAAGGTGTTTTCATCACCAAACTGATGATGAAAAAAGATGAATCATAGAAACATTAAATAACTGACTCAGGGCTACACAACTATCTTGTGATGGGAGTAGAATTCAAAACCAGATCCATCAGGTTCTGAGGGGGAAGAAGATGTCAGAATAGTATTTTATGTCCCAAAGACAACAAAGAAAGTAGAAAAGGACGTAAATGTACAAAAAATATTTATAGCAGTTTTTTCATAGTTACTTAAAATTGGAAACTAAGGGTATATTCTCCTATTAGAGATACTTAAACAAACTGTGGTATAAGAATGTAATGGCAAAATAATGTGGTAAAGGAAATGATGAAATAGAAAGTTTCTTTTCTTTTTTCTTTTTTTACTACTGAAACTTAAATACATGATAAGAAAATAAAAAGAAATATCATAAACTTAAATACAAGAAAAGAAATAAAACCTTATGTGCACAAGAAGGACATGAGAAGATAGCAATACATTTCCATTTCAGGAATGAATATATAGCACATACTATGCATTGTGTTGAAAACTGTCCATCTGTACTTTGCCTCCCTGTTAGTTTTCTTTTGCTCTTTGCTGTGCACTTTTTACTTTTCTCTTTTCCTCCTTCCTCCTCCTAGAAGGTTATAATTAAGCATGGATATATTTATATTTAGATATAGATACACACATATAAATGCACATGCATACATACATGTATACATTTGTAGACATATACTTTCCTTAACAAATTCTACTTCTGATCTCTGTTTTTATATTTCTGCATATCTTTTATTTCCTTACCCTCCTAACTTCTCTACTTTACTTCTACCCACTACCTTGCCCCTCTGTTACTTAGCCTACCCCTCAAAAGCTCCGTTTTCATAAATCAAAACACTTTTCTATACCAACCTATGACCTGTTTCATCACATATGTCCCTCCCTTATCATCTTCCCACTCCCTGAAAATGGAAAGCTTCAGAGGAAACTGGGATGACATCTGTGCATTGACACATAGCAACGTAAACAAAACTATATGAACAATTTCTACAATGAAAACAACACTCTATGGAAAAGACAGCTTTGTAATATTTCAGAACCCTGATCATCGTAATCATAAACCAGAAGTCCCAAAGAGTGAAGATGAAATAATCCACTTTCCTCCCGATAGAGAGATTATGAATTTAATATTCAGAAAGAGACATACATTTTCAGACACAGTCAATAGGAAAATGTATTTTACTGGACTTTGAAATGTACTGAAAACTTCATTTTTTCTTTTTTTAAAAAAATTGCTCATGGTAGGAAGAACAGATATTAAAAAAAGAAAAGCAAAACAAAGGATATTTATACCATGGTACACCACATTTAATTAAATAGAATTTATTACTATGCAGTGGTATTGCTCTGAATTTAATTCAGGCACTGAACCACATTTCTGAAGAGGAATGCTAAAAACACAATTCATCATCTTTCTTCTTAAAAAAAAAGGACTTCAATGCACGGCCTTGACTGAGCAGGAATGCCATTGATATTACTGTTATTGGTAATGAATAGGAAATATTTATTGGAAAAATGTGTTGTGTGCGAAGGATTTAAAGTAGACATTATTTTTGTTGTCAATGTATTGCTAAAATATGAATTATATTTAATAAAAGTTTAATAAGAAAAGAGATGTAAGCTGGGCTCAGAGTTAGGGAATGAGAGCTTTGTTTGGGCCTAACTCCTAGATGAATAGGAGTAAATTAATAGGATTTTAAAGGGTGACAACAAAATTTCACATGCAATAAGCATAAACAAAAAAAAATCTCTTTTATTGGATGATCCCTGTTGTTTTTCCTTGAACTCTACTGCAGTTTTAAGGTGGGAAATATTTGAATATATACACTCTAATTGTTGAATATATATATACTCTAAAGCTCTCATCTTACTTGTTTTTCACCCATTTTTTTATACTTCTTACTTGGGATATAGAAAAGACACAAAATCAAGGACATTTATTTGGGGCATGAAAATCTATGGGTAGTCATGTAGACATGTATGGAGGAAGAAGAAAATATAATTTCCATTTCCAGGAGGTAAACTATTTTGTAATGAAAAACGTCAGAGATATCACAGAATCTTATAGTAATTAGTCGAACTTACACTTCAGCAAGGATGTCTTCTACAACATTGCTAACAGACAGTCAGCTTTGCTTGAAGATGTTTGTTGAGGGGGCATCCACTACATGCTAAGTCAATCAACTTCACTTTGGATGGTTTTCTCTTAAATGGAATCTAAACCTTCTTCTTAGCACCTTCCACCTATGGCTCCTACTTTTGCCTTCGAAGGCCATGAAGAATTCCTAGCCTTCTTCCATAGGACAGGCCTTCAAAAATACTTGAAAACATCTACCAAGTCTCCGACCCCTGAGTGTTTTTCTTCCATAGGTAAAACCTGTCTAGTTTTTTCTTCTCATCCTCTAATGCCCTGGTCCAATAGCCATTCTCTATATGGCATAGTAGAAAGATGTTACAGTGTCCAAGAACCTGTGTTCAGACCTGCCCACTCACTAGGTGCGACTTTGAGTTAACCCTATCATATTTTTTCTGGGTCTCAGTTACTCAGTGGAAAATGAGGAGGCTAGACCAGAAGATCTCTAAGATTCTAGCTCTAAATTCTATGACTTAATCCTAATAAACCTATATACTCTTTTATGCTTTTAAATAGCCTTGCTAAAATGTGCCCAACACTGAAGAATGTTGTGAGGGCTTCATCAGATCCTCATATGAGTTATAGGGGGTAGAATAGTTAAAGTAGAATCAATAACACCGACATCTGAATTCCAAGTCAAACACTTAGTGCCTCTGTGACTTTATACTGTGGAAGTCACTTCACCTCAAGGATCCTCATTTTTGTCATCTGTAAAATAGGGATAATGATTGCACTTAATTCACAGGGTTGTGAGAATCAAATGAGATAACAGTGGCAATGCTCTTTATAAACCTAAAACAGTATATAAAAATCAGCTGTTATTACTCTTGTCTATATTGTCTCTAACTTATCAATGTCCTTCCCACAATAAAAGAAATGAACATAATATGCCAGATGTGGTTAGGGCAGAGTGGAAATTACTGTGAAGGGTCTAGGTATCAAGGGGTAGATAAGTCATGAAGATTAAGTATTATATAAGACAATGTTTCTTAAATGATTTGGGACAAGCCTGAAAGAACTTGAAAGATCCTTTGAGATTGAATAGATATCTTTTGTTTATTATAATAATCTTTTAAGGCAAGAAAATGTTAAGTCCGGAAAATGAAATCACACCAGCATAGACACATTTGTGTATCTTGCATATTCTGGGTGGACCTAGGCATATGTTTCAAGAAGAAAATTGATATTCAAAAAGAAAACTTGCATTTTTAGTTTGTATGCTTGAATTTCAATATTTAGTGGTTAAGAAAAAATAAGTACAGTGAAGTTTTAGTTGCTTTGATGGTTAAAAATCAAATCATTTATAACTGAGCATTCAACAAATACTTTTCTTTAAACAGACAAAAAAAATTCTTGCTTTTACATCCTAATGAAATGCGCCCAAGTGTGGGTGATGAAGTAAATTAAGATCCAGTAATTGTAGAACTTTAACTTAGAAAACATGAAATATTCAGTGTTTTTGAGATAAAATATTGCTACTGCAGCTCCTCAAGAAAAATAGCAGCATGTTTCAGTAGTAGGCTAGTATGATCTTCAGATGGGAAATATTTACACAGGAATGGCTAACAGGTTGAAATTTTTTAAACCTTGAATTAAAATTCAAGATAAAATAAGGAAAATATAAGGAAGCAACTTATTATCCTCAACGAGTTTAAGTTACCAGACCTAGCTGAATGAATGAATAAATCAAAAGGCATCTATTTAGTGGTAACCGTATTCCAGTCACAGTACTTTGGGCATACAAACATAGAAGTAAAGACAATCTTTACTTTCAAGCACCAACAGCTCTAGTAAATAAATATCGAGGGTGAGATTCAAATATAAAACTCCTCAGTCATGCTTTCTACCCACAAAGACAGGCTGTCTTTCTGAACAAATGAATCTAATGGAATATACATCCCGGCCCCTCTAGCTAGTCAAACTTTTAAAAAATTCAATTCAACAAGTGTTCCTTCATTATCTACTACCTGCCAGACCCTGTGTTAGAACTTGGGAATATCATCAGATCCCATGGATTTTAATTATGATCTCTATGCTGATAAATTCTCAAATGTACCTATCTTGCTCTAGTCTCTGTGCAGTTGTTTTTTCTTTTCAGTTGGGTCCAGCTCTACATGACTCCATTTGGGGTTTTCCTTGGGTAAGATACTACAGTGGTTTTCCATTTCCTTATGTACTACATTTTATGGATGAGGAAATTTAGGCAAACAGAATTAAGTGACTTGCCCAAGGTCACATAGCTAGTAAGTATCTGAAGTGAGATTTGGATTTAGGAAGATGAGTCTTCCTGACTTCTGGCCCAGCACTCTATCCACCGAGCCACTTAACTGTCCTCTCTGCTGACCTCCAATTTTGCAACTTCAACTGCCTTTCTGACACCTCAAATTGGACATCCAATATACTTCTTAAATTCAGTATATCTGAAACAGAACTCATTATCTTCCCTCCTTAACATTTCCTATCCCTTATCTTCTCTATTATTATAAAAGGCAACACTATTTTCCCAGTTTCTCAAGTTCACAACTTAGGAGTCATCTTTGACTCCTTACTATCTCTCATCTCTCCATATCCAATCTATTGTTAAGGTCTATTGATTTCATCTTTCCAACACCTCTTATGTATGCACCCTTTTCTTCTTGTACTGTAACCACTGTAGTGCAGGCCCTCATCACTTTACACTTGGATTATGGCAATAGGGTGCTAGTGGGTCTGCTTGGCTCAAATCTTTCCCTACTCCAATCCATCCTCCATTCAGCCACCAAGTGATTTTTCTAAAGCCCAAATATTGAATATGTCATTCCCCTACTCATTAAACTCCAATGATTCCCTATGGACTCGAAGATCAAATCAAAATATTCTTTTTGGCATTCAAAGAACTTGAAAACCTAGCCCAGAGGTGAGGAACCTGCAGCCTCAAGGCCATATGTGGCCCTCTACATCCTAAGTATGGCCCTTTGACTGAATCCAAACTTTACAGAACAAATCCCCCTAGGATTTATTCTGTAAAATTTGGACTCAGTTAAATGACTGCACCCATGGCCCTGAAAGGCCACATGTGGCCTTGAGGCTGCAGGTTCCCAACCCTTGACCTAGGCCCCTCCTATCTTTCCAAAATTCTTTCACCTCACTCTCACCTTACCCCTTCAATTCAGTGACATAGGGCACCTGATTGTTCTACAAACAAGGCACTCCTTCTTTTGGCTCAGGGCATTTTCTCCAGCTGTCCTCCATACCTGGAATACAATCCCTCACCATCTCAATCTTTCCTGAAATCCTTTAAGTTCCAATTAAAATCTCATCTTTTACAGGAAGCCTTTCCCAATTCCTCTTAATTCTAGTAACATCCTTTTTTAAATTATTTCTTATTTATCTTGTATGTAGCTTGCTTTGTGTATATTTGTTTGTGTGTTATCTTCTCCATTAGATTGTGAACTCCTTGAAGGTATGGACTGAATTTTTTGTCTCTTTTTTATCCTCAGTATGCAGCCCAGTCCCTGGAACATGGCAGTCATTTAATAAATGCTGATTAATTATTTTGATTGAGGGATTCAAAACAGATGAGATGGGCAAAATGGGATTGAAAATTATTTAGACAGTGTATAATATAAGGGTGAATTAAATTGAATGGGAAAAAATGTTGAGTTATATTTTGGGGTTACAAAATCAATAACTGGTTTGGATTAGGGGATGTCTACAGACAAGAGTAGAGAACATTTGACTGGTAAAACTATGAGAATTTTTAGTGAATGGTAAGCTCAGTAAAAATCTGAACAGCATGGCAATCTTCCTCTAAGCTGCCAAAGTGATTTTCCCTAAGCAAAGATCTGACCATGCAGTTTCCCTACTAAGTAAACACTAGAAGATCCCTGTTACCTGTAGGATCAAATATAAATTCCTCCATTTTGCTTTTAAAGCCCTCCACAATCTGGCCCCAAGGTGTCTTCTCAGACCATTGACCATCACTCCCCATCCTGTGCTCTGTGATTCAGCCAAATTGCCCTCTTCTGCTTCTCCTTAGTTTCACTCCATGCTCCATGCCTTGCCCCCTTGCCTTTGCCCTGGATGTATCCTCCCACCATGCTCCTTTGTCACTTCTGCTTCATATATGCCTCTCTTGAAGCACAAATTTCTTTACCCAGCTCTTCCTGAACACCTCAACTACTTGTGTCCTCCCTCGGTGACTACCTTGATACTTTATGCTTATTTGTATGTATTATTTTTAGTTTGTTTTTTCTGTTTATATTGACTTGTCTGCTCTTATAAACTATAGGGACAGTAGAGATTGTTTCATTGTTTCCTTTCTATCTCTGATGCTTAACACAGTGCCTGGCATGTAGCAACCATTTAAAAAAATATTTATCCTGTTAGTAAAAACAAAACAAGCAAACATAAATATCCTACATGATTCTAGGCTGAATTAATGGAAATATAGTATCTCTCATAAAATATGTGATAATACAATTGCATTCTACATCTTTCAGATACTTTCTACTGTGGGAGATCCTAACTGGGGGGTCCATCACCTCACTTAAAAGTATTTTAAAAATGATATTTCAATATAATTTATTTTCTTTGTAATCATATTACTTTACTTTATGAATTTAAAAACATTATTTTGAGATAGGGTCCATAGGCTTTACTCGAATGCTAATAGAGTTCATTTGTTAATTGCCAACTATGTGCCAGGCATTGTGTGTGCTGAGTGCTGGGGATGCAAAGAAAAGATAAGCACAAAAAATGTTAAGAATTGCTGTTATGATAATCACATTTAGAAAGAATATTGGTATGCTAAGACATGTCCAAAAGTAAGTAATCAGGATAGTGAGAGAACTGGATCCTAAACCATATATACAGCAGGTGCAAAAGTTGGGATTTTTTAGTCTAGGGAAAAGATGAGTAGCTAGTTAGAAGACAGATTAGAAAGGCAGGTTTCAGCTCTATACAAGAAGGGAAAACTATTACACAATGATAGCTATCCAAAAGTGGAATAAGAATTTATGCTCATATAATAACTGGTTCATAAAGCATGTGAGTTATGTATTATAAGTTATATATCCATTTTACAGAGGGAAAAACTCATATGCTTGAATATAAGTTAAGATTAGGATGACATGTTTTGAACTTGAAGTCCAACATGTTTTTGTAATACACAAGTTCCCTTTAATGGTAGCCAATTCAAAAGCTGAATAGGCTGCTTCTGGAGGTAATTCCCTACCACTAGAAGGTCTTAAGCAGAGACTAAGTAACTATTTGTAAAGGATACTCAAGTAGAGATTCCTGTTCAGGTATAAGAAGAAAGGCCTTACCTTTGAAAATCTTTCCAATTCTAAGTTTCTATTATTACAAGAAAGGATTACAAAGACAATCAGATGCTTCTGATCAGTCTTGGGCTTCTGAGAATAAAAAAGCAGGAATAAATTCCGTAAAACAAATAACACATTGCCTAAAAATTAGAATGAAGTAAAGAGCAATCAGTGACCACCAAGGGACAATGCAAAATATTAGAACAAGATAAAAACATTGAAAAAATTGACAAAAATGTAGGTATCTAGTATTAAAAACAGGTAAACTTGAAAACAGGTCAAGGAGTAATAATTTAAGAACTGCTGGAATCTCTTAAAAACCATAGCAAAAAAATCTGTAGACTATTAAAAAATCATAATGGAAAAGTTCTTGGTTCTTTTAGAACTCGAGGGCAAAGAGAATATAAAGGAATATAATGGAAAAGAAGAGATCCTATTTGAAAGTTCCAAGGCCAGAGTCTAGAGCCTCCAGGTGAAATTTAAAAAAATACTAAAAGCATCCAAAAACAGTTAATGTGCCAAGGGACCACAGTCAGAAACAGGTAAGATTTGGCAGAAACCACCATAAAGGAGAGAACATCTTGAAATATGATATTGCAAAAGGTAACAGATAAAGTCTTAAAACCCAAAATTGCTTAGTCTGTAAGACAGGTATAATTTTACAAGAGAAAAATGGATCTTTAGGGGAATAGAGGACTTTCAAACATTGTGGATAAAGATAACTGAGCTGAAAAGAAATTTTTAAATGGAAATACAAAAGTCAAGAGAAAACTAACAGGTAAATGCATTTGAAAGAAGATAAACAACAAATAAATGCTTCTATTACAATATAGAGGGAAGAGACAAGGGTCTCTTCAAAAACATTTCAAGGTCACAGATGGAGTTAAAGAAGAGAGGACCCTGTGAATGGTCTTGTTCTCTTACAGTGGTCTTAAATAAGAAAAGAAGAATGGAAAAGACAATCTATCAGAAATTAAATGAGTGAATAAATGAATGAATGAAAAAGCATTTATTAATTGCATACCATCTACTAAGATTAAGATCAGGGGAAGCAAATATAAAACCAGTCATCTCTTGGCCTCAAATGACTAAAAATATATATAAACAATGGATAACCACATGAGATAAAAAGTAAGACAAAATAGCAAACTTTTTAGATAAAGTTAAAACAGTTCTTAGGGGAAAAGTAATCTTCCAAATGCTTTCATCAATAAAATAAAGATTAAATCAATACATTACGCCTGAAACATTTAAAACTAGAACAAAATAAAAACTAGTCAGTGCCAAAAAAAAAGAAACCATAAATATGAAAAATCAGTAAAAGTGCAAAAAAAAAAGAGAAAAAACCAAATTTGATAAATAAATGAAACTAAGAACTTTTTTCCCCTTTTTTATTGCAGAGGTAATATAATAGGCAAAGCATTATCTAATCTAATTTAAAACAAAAGAGGAAAAGAAATTTCAATATCAAAAATTCAAAATCAGAATTCACAATTATATGCAAATAATGAGTCAATCATACAACATTTATTAAGCACCTACTGTTTGCCAGGCACTGTTCAAAGCACTGGTAATACAAATAAAAGCAAAAAAAATGACAGTCCCTGACCTCTGGGAGCTTACATTCTAATAGGAAGAACCCATAAATGGAAGCAGGTAATAGGTGTCTGGAGAAATTACCTGGTAAGGGGACATGATGGAGAAGTCCAGTTTCTTGGGAAAATGAAGATATGGATGGTCTGTTATCTCTCCTTGAATGAAAGCTATGGGAGTAGTTCTCCACCTTCCAAACAGAGGAAGGGGAGTCAGGGGCAGAGGACACTTTTTGTTGTTGTTAATAATGTATTTATTTGTTTTCAGTTTTCAACAATCACTTCCATAAACTTTAAATTTTTCTCTCCCTCTTCCCCCTTTCTTCTCACAAAGGCATGCAATCTTATGTGGGTTCTACATATACATTCTTATTAAACACATTTTCACATTAGTCATGTTGCATAGAAGAATTAAAATGAATGGGAAAAACCATGAGAAAAAACAGACCAAAACATAACAAAATAAAAAACCGTCTGTTTCATTCTGAGTTTCAACTCTATAATTCTTTCTCTGGATGTGGACGGCAATTTCCATCAAGAGTCCTTTGGAAATGTTTTAGGTCATGGCATTGCTGTGAAAGGCTAAATCTATTATAAACAAACCTCTCACACTGTGGCTATTATGGTGTATAATGTTCTCCTGTTTCTACTCATTTCACTCAGCATCAGTTCATGTAAGTCTTTCCAGGTTTTTCTGAAGTCCACCTGTTCATCATTTCTTATATCAAAATAGTATTCCATTACATTCATACAACCCTACTTTTTCAGCCATTCCCCAAGTGAAGGGCATGCCCTTGATTTGAAGTTCTCAGTCATCACAAAAAGAGCTACTCTAAATATTTTTGTACATATGGGTCCTTTTTCCATTTTTATGATCCCTTGGGAGACAGTCCTAGAAGTGATATTTCTGGGTCAAAGGGTATACATATTTTTATAGCCCTTTAGACATATTGCTCTCCAGAGTGGTTGGATCAACTCATAGCTCCACCAACAATGAATTAGTGTTCCAACTCTCCCACATTTTCTCCAGCATTTATCATCTTCCTGTTTTGTCATGTTAGCCAATCTGATGCATGTGGTGTGGTTATTTTTATTTGCATCTCTCCAAGAAATAGTGATTTAAAGCATTGTTCATATGACTATATATAGCTTTAATTTCTTCCTGGCAGAGGATACTTTCAAGGAATCAATGATAAATTGCAGGGCTTGAGGTGGTCTTCGAGGATGAAGAGCTTTCTGGGTCATGATGGACAAATCCAAAGAAGTGCAAATGAAATTAAAAGATATTTGTATTTTTGAAAACTTTACCAAAAAAGTAAAGAATTTAAATAAATAAGTCTCCAAAAAAAAAGATTGGGTAAGGTATAAATTAATTCTAAAAGAAAAAAAGCTAAAGCAAAAGATGAATTTATAAGTTTATTCTATCAAATATTTATCTATCAATATCATCTATTTAGAGCCCAAATTGACCCAGAAGCTATCTAGTCCTATCCCTTTCAATATTACATAAAGTTATGCACAAGTAGAAAAGTTATCATGCCAAATTTTATCTATAATACACTTTAAACCAGGGAGAGACAATATGTAGAAAAAAATTATAATCCAGTATCATTAATGAATATTGACTTAAAACATTGAATATTAGTCAAGAAACTATAGAAGCATATTTTTTAAAAAATTACTGACTAGTTTGAATTTATGCCTGTAATGGCAAATTAGTTCAATATTAGGAAAATCCATAAACATAAGAGACCATTTAATAACTAAACCAAAAAATTCTATTATTATAACAATTGAGGCAGAAACTTTGACAAATTCAAAACTCATTTCTCTTCCCATCTCTCTTAGAACATAAACAATCACAGGAATAAATATAACTTTCCTTAAATGACAAATCCTTTCTATTTAAAACCAAGAGGCAACATATTAAGAAATGGAGGAAATATCAAAAGTCTAACAAATAATATAAAGAGTAAACCAAAATGTCTATTATCATTACTATTATATGACATAGTTGAAGGAATGCCAACTATGATAATGACAATATAAATAGAATGAGGACATTAGCATAAACAAAATGAAAACAAAATTACTGCTTTTTTAGAGATAGTACAGTCGATTACTCAGAGAATTCAAGATGAAACTCAAAAAATGAATTAAAATGATAAGTAAGAGGAAGCAGAATGTCAAATGTATATAAGTCATCAGTCTTTCTATATATGTATTTCAACAAAATCCAGCAGGAAAAAATAGAGAAATTTCATTCCAAATATCTATAGAATAGATACAATATTTTGGAGTCCAAACCTAAGGATTATATTAATGCAACTCTAAAATACTCTTAACAGAAATAAAGACAGACCTAAAAATTGAAAGCATATTAACTGTTCATGTTTGGGTAATGCCAATTTAGCCAAATGCCAATAATATGTAAATTAATCCAGTCCCATACCAGTAGAAACCACTAAAGATTTATTTTATAGAGCTTTTAAAAATGTTAAAATTCACTTTGAAAAACAAAAGGTCAATGACATTAAAGGAAAGTGGAGAAGTATTAGTAAGTCCACAAGATATGTAGGAAAAGCATTCCAAAGTATAAGAACATGAAACACGGATAAATGGTAAAAGATATGAACCATTTCTCAAGAGAAAGAATATAAGCATAAGAAAAAAAAAACTCCAAATCACTAATAATAAGAAAAATATAAATTAAAACAACTCGGAAGTTTCACCTCAAAGGTGAGTGTTAGCTTGGCAAAGATAAAAGGAAAATTATAATTTTTGAAGGGTTTGCAAGACGACAGGTACACAGCACTGTGTTAACTAAACTAATTAAATGAACATAGCCTTTGACAATGATATCATTAATAGTGATACCAGTGGCAGGCTTATACTCCATAGACATCATCATCAACAATAAATAACAACATGCATCTCTTAAGTGTTTACTGTGTGTTTAGGTTCTTGGCTAGGAGGAGGAAGAGGATATAAAGGAAAGCAAAGACTAGGCCCTTTATCAAAAAAAGAAAATATTCAAAGCATAACTTTTCATATAGCAAAGAATCACTTATTAAGGAGGTGTCCATTGAATGGGAATTAGCTGAACAAATGATGATATATGAATGGAATCTAATAGATTTTGCTATAAGAAATGATAGGATAGATCCAGAAAAACATAAGAAGATTCACATGAACTGATACAGAATGAACAGAACCAGGAAAAAAATGACAAGGTTATTGTAATGGGTTGGGGATAGGACTTTTACAGCTTTAAAAATTTCAGTGAATGAAATCACCAACCATAACCCCACAGGACCAATGATGAAGCATGCTTCTTTTCTACAGAATGTGCAGATGGATTAGAAGTGTACATTTTCAGATATGGTCAAAATATGCATTCATTCTGCTTGACTTTGAATATTTCTTATGAAGGATGTATTTTTCTATTTCACTGGGGAGAAATGGAGAAGATGTCATTAGAGGTGGAATTGGGAGACCAGTGGTAATGATGACACCAAAAAAAAGAAGAAAAGAAAGGAAAGAGTTTCAGGGAAGCATTTTTAATAAAGCACAAGAGAAAAGAAGGAAGCTCAAGGAGGAACACAGACAAAGAGGAGAGTTTACAAACAGTTGTGTTGAACTGTTGTCTTTTAAAGCTTTATAAAGCTTACAACTCCACTAAGACTTTGGGGACATCTGGATACTTTAAAAAGCAAGCTATACATAACTAAGACTCGTGGTTTCATATGCATTCCTCTTTTATTCTTTCTGTATGAAAATTTTGGTGTTTTGTGATGTTTTTCAGGTTCAATTTTTTTTTAATTTTATTGGTTAGCTCCTTGTTATCTCAACTTGGCTAAGGTAACTCCAGGAAGCAAGCTAAACTAATTTCCATCACAGAAATACAATTTATCCACAGACCATTAAGCAACTATACAATTTTCCCATAATGTAGTCCCTTAAAACTCAAACCTTAAAAGGAGCATGAACTAAGATGCCCATTTTGCTCTGAATTAGTAGTTCAGTCAAACTGTTCTTCGTTGTTCTATGAACACATTTAGCAAATAGCTAATAAGCACTGAATAAATGCCTGTCAACTGACTGACAGCACCCAGATTTCCATCTTTGAGGCTAAAAATCAAAAAATTCCTCAAGACTTTAAGACTTTCTCTTCTTATCTGCCTCTTTCTTCACTTGCTAAAGGCTTATCTGTCCTTCAAAGCCGAGCTCAAGTTCCATATCCTCCATGAAATATTCCCCTAAGGCTCTATGCAATATGATCTCTTGATTCAATTCAATTTAGTCAAAGAATATCTATCATGTGCTTAATATGCATTATGCACTGGTAACATTAAAAGAAAATGGAAAACAAGCCCCAACCCTCAAAGACCTTCTATAACTACACAAAGTAATTGTGATATCTATTATATGTTGCACCCATTTTTGACAACATATGTATTTATATATAAGAATATATATTTATATATAATTTAGCATATATATACTGTATAATTTTTCATCTTTTTGTGTCTCTGTCTGGAAAGTTTCTTCAAGGCAGAAACTGATATCTCTCTATTTTTCCAGTCTCTAAGAAGGGAATGTGAACATACTAAATATTCAATATAGTTTTGATGCTGCCTCGCTCAATTTGTAGAGAAAAAAGTGAGATCTCTGTCTTGATAGGCTTAGAAGATAACACTGTGGCTATAACATACACACACACACACACACACACACACACACACATACACACACGTAATTTAGTAGATATTTTTCCTTGTGAAGGAAAGAGCTAGTGTTCCCATTTCCCATTCTTTATTGCCTAATTTCTAAACTTTATCTGGCTGTATGTTAGACCCAAGATTTGTCAACTATCCTAAGAACAAGAAAAGGGAAGGGTGTATTGGCATTTAGAGATACATCTTGGAAGTCAGAAGAGCAAGAATTTATTCCCCTCATGGACTTTGGATAGAACCCTTTGTTTCTTGCTGAATTAGTTTCTCTATCTATTGGAACAGAATTAAGAAAACTTTCTTTCATTGTAAGTCAACATGATTTTTTTTTTAAGAGCTTTGAGATCTGGAGTTGAGAAATGCACCAAAAAGCAAGCATTATCACCAATACAAATGTAATAAGTGGGGATTTCCACCTCCCCCTTATTTTTTTATCTTAGATACAATAACATATCCAAAGCAAAAGAAAATAAAAAAACTGAATGAGGGGCATAGAAAGTGTGATGGATACTACATAGTAAACTAGCTCCCATTTTACACATTCTAGTATTTGTGACAGCTGTGAGTTTTTCCCTGAAATTTAATTACCGATTTGAAATGCCAATGACTCTAAAATTTTTAGGATGCAAATTATGTGCTATGTCAAAGTGACTTTAACGTGACTTTATTTCTTACTGCTTATGATTAAATTTGGAGATAAGATTCCCAGGTTAGAGAATTTTGACCTTTAAGGGAAAAAATGTCTGGCACAATAAACTGATGAAGAATCATTATGGCACAAGCATCTTTAACTCAGATCACTGCTTTAAATAGCAGAAGAATGAGGTTTTTTAGTGACAGACTTTGACTTCTTTGGCGTAGTGAACCTAACAAGGTTCTAGGCATATAATAGGCACTCAATAAATGTTTCTTAATTATTTATTGATATAGACACCAAAATAGTATTCCCTAACACTTAATAAATTGGAAGAATTTTATGGTATGCTTTATTAGTACCATTGTGTATTACCACACAATAAAATCCAATAAGTTTACTTCTCTCTTTCACCTTCTCCCTTTTCCATGCATCATCCACGATCATTTTATCTCAGGACAGTAGCTCATTTCTCAGTGCTTCTATCTGGCTAAGTTTAATTGAGAGGCAGCATGTATCTTGTAAAGAACAATGGGCTTAAATTGAAGAGAGCCATGTATTTGAATTTTGCCACTAATATTCGGCATTTGAATGATGATGTTCGAATCATTTAACCTTCCTAAGCCTCACTTTCTTCATCTGTGAATTGGGATAATCATCCCATCTTTACTACCTTTCTCTTGTTATAAGGCTTAACTGAGATGATAAATGTAAAATATTTTGCAATCCATAAAGCATCCTATAAATGTCATAATCTTTCACTAGAACTTTCATTTTCACAGAACCCTCAGTTCTGTATTGAAGGAAACAAAAGAAATAATTTTATCCCTTTCTCCTTCTCAATAGCATGGAAGATATGTCATACTTTTAAGAAAATTATAATACCTGACACTTATAAAGCATTTTAAGATTTCCATAATCCTTTACATATATCTCCTATGCTCTTTCAACAATTCCTGAAGACAAGTTCCATATTTTATGGAGGAGGCTAAAAGATTGAGAGATCTATTTTACTTACCCATGATCACAGAGTGACTAAGTGTCTAAGGCCAGATTTGAAGCCACATCTCTCCTGAATCCAACTATAGTATTCTTTCTACTATGGACTTTGCTTTCAATAGGAAACTTGCAAGCCTGAGAGTCAGGGGTATGCTAGCAAGCGTTTTAACAATGTGCTATTATTGAGTGAGGAGGTGGAGGGAGGCTTTACACACTTTTAAGTTTAATCTGCATTATTAACATTTTAATTCTAGACAATCAACAAGCCAATAAATCAAGCTCTGATTTATAACTGAGTTGCAGATATTAATGCTCACAATGAAAACGTAATAATCAGTTCTCAGGTACAGCTGACTCTAGCACATCCCTTTTGGGGGTGTTCTTTAATAGATCTTCAAGGATGTTACCATTCAGTCTTGCTAATGTATTATTAATGGAATGGGAAGATCTTTCCCATCCATCAATAGGCCTATGTGACCTGCTTAAGTGACATGAGTCTAAGTCACATGGAGCAGGAAGGATGGAGCAGAGCTGAGAGAAAGTGAGACAGATCAGTCAGAGCTGGGAAAGAGAGAGGAAGCAAAAAAAGCTGATGTGAGTGAGAGAGGGAGTGATTTGCCTAAGGGAGTTGTTGTGTGGAAAGGCTTGATAATGTGTAGAATTCTTGGTTATTATGATGGACTTCTTTGTTACTATGATAGATTTGTTTTTTTGGTGTTTGGATAAATGTCTTGGTTCTGTCTTCAATGAAGAGAGTCTGTTATATCTTGTGATTCAAACCTGGAAAATACACTGGCATATTCATAGCTGCCACAGTGAGTATCACCTTGGAGATATAATCATACATCCGGAAAAGTCATATGAATGAATGCATAAGGAATGAGGCCCGCACTGTGCACTCAATTTGATATTTTCACTTTAGTGGTTGTATAAAGACAGCTAGATGCTGCAATGGATAGACCGGTCCTAGAATCAGAAAAACCTGAGTTCCTATCCAACCTTAGGCACTAGTTGCTTGACCCTTAACCTCTGACTGCCTCAGCTTCCTTATCCATAAAATGAAAATAATAATAATACTTTGCCTCTCAGGGTGATTGATAAGATGAGACAATATTTGTAAAATGCTTTGCACACCTAAAAGGGTCCTATGAATGCTAGCTTTTATTATTGTGCCTGTCAAATCCTATCATCACTTATTTCACATTGTTATCCCAGGACAGACTAGAAAAACTAGCTAGATAGCATAAGAATGCATCACAAAGTATTAAATATATCTTTGTCAAATTCCAACTTATATTCAACAAATACACATTAAAATTTTGTTATAAAATCCACTAAGGTAGGTATTCTTTGGGTCAAACCAGGTTTCTCTCATGTATTTACTGATATTTGGATAGTATATATCATTCATTACAGCATGAACATGTTTATTTCTCAATTCTAGATCATGGAAAGTTAAATTAACCTGTATTACACTTAAACTGACCTTTTCATATGAATCACTATAAAAATTTTGAGCTTTTACTATATTCTTAGAAAAATCTAATATTTTCAAATTACTTCCCTTTGAACTTTTCAGAGGTCAGGAAAGGTGAAGAAGTAAAGTTCTTATTCTAAGAAAAGTGTAATTTGGGTACATACCTTGTCCCTTGAGATTCAACACAAGAATTCAATTCCTGTTTTATTTTTATTGAAGACGAAAAATAGATCACAGAACCAGACAAAAATCAATCTAGATTCACCTTAGATTGTTTAAACCACTCTGGTGCATTTCTTAACCAACAATTACTTTTTATGAGATGGACTCATCTTCCCTTCTGAAGCAAATTATAGCAATCTCTAAGTTATTTCTCTTGGAAAACAGGTAAAAAGACAGCACGACTGTACAGACACTACAATATAAAAAAAAATAGTAATAACATTATCCCAAATGGCCTCAACTGTTACTTTTGCCTTATAAAATTGGAAAAGATAAGATTTTTTTTTCTCATGTTAGTCTTTTCCTTCAGTCAAGACAAAAGGTGCTTCAAAATTGTTCTTTTTGTGACATATTGCAAAAGTAGAAAATGTGGCTGGAAACTAACCAAAGTTTCATCCAAATAAGAGTGTACTTGACTATAACAACTTCTTTAGGACTTCAAAAGATCATAAAATCATAGACTTTATTGTTTAAAAGGGTATAACTTCTTTATTTTACTAATCATAGAATAATGGATTCATAAATTTAGAACTAGAAGGTACCTGGTGTCATTTAGCCCAAAAGACCTCATTTCATAGATGAGAAAACTAAGTCCCAGAGAAGTTAAAGCTACAAATCAACCAGATTAAGTAGCAGAGTCAGAATTGGAACCCAGGTCCTCTGAATGCAACTCCAGGATCATTTCCTCTAACATTATTCTCTCTAGAATCTAGAGTATTCAGGGAGTTCTCAAACAGGTCCATTAACTAGAGTTGAAGAAAATGATAACTATATTTTAAGATTCCATGAATTTTATCTTAATGCATTAAAATATTATTCTGAGACTGCATCCATAGGTTTTGTCAAACTGCCAAAGGGCTATGACATAAAATTTAAGAACCCTTCATATGTAGGTCATCTAGTCCATGGAACAGATGTTTGATTTTGTCAGTTGAAACCCTGAGTACACTCAGCCCTCAGAGAAGAGTTTTCAGTGGAAGACAAATATTAAATCCATGACCATTTTTTCATTAAGTTTTATTTTATTTTCAAAGATCAACTCTTTATGCCTTTCATTTCCCTCTCCTTTGACCTTGAGAAAGCAAGAAAAACCAGCTCATCATTACAAATATGTATAGTCAAGCAAAACACATGCCCCCAAAACCCCCAAAAGTTTCAGTGTGCCCTCTGACTCTATCACTTCTCTGTCAGAACATGAGTAGCATATTTCATCACAATATCTCAGGAATTGTGGATGGTCATTCTGTTGATCATATCTAAGTTTCTTTTTCTTCCTTCCTTTCATTTTTTAAAATATATTTTGTTATAATCAGTCAAGATCCTCCTCCTCACTCTACCTCCACGTCCAATTAAGGAGAAAAAAGGCTTTTACATTGATGTATAGTCAATCAAATCAAGTTTCCATATTGTCCATGTCCAAAAACTTTTTTTTTTCTCATTCTTCTTCACTTTGAGTCCTTTGTTTCTCATCAGGAGTTGGGTGATTATGTTCATCATTAGCTTCTGCAATCCTGGCTAATCATTTTACTGATAAGAGTTCAGTGTGATAGTATTCCATCACAAGCCTATAATGATTCATCCTTTTCCCAATTTACGAGCATTCCTCCCCAGATTCCAAATCTTTGCTATCTCAAAAGGAGTAACAGATAATTGTACATATCCTTAAGTACATGTTGCTTAGGTCTAATTCCTCTCTTAAACTAACTTTCCTTTAATTCTCTCTCTCTTCCTTCTCCCCCTTTCCTCCTGTTTCACTGTTGAGTGAAAGGTATTTCTGTACCCAACTGTGTGTATATGTGTGTGTATTCTTCTGTGTTTTGACCAATTTAAATGAGAGCGATATTGTCCCCTCCACCTCTCCTCCTTGTTTGTAAAAATATCTACTTGTACATCCTCACTAGATGAGATAATTTCCCCTAAGCTTCTTCCTCCACCTCCAGTCGCAGATGTTTTCTTCTCCCTGTCTTTGTTTTTTTCTTAAGATCATCAAGACATACCAGGACTATTGCCAGGATTTTTTTAATCTGATTCCCCCTACAAACCTTGATGATAAGGATCAGAGGGAACAAATGATTTATCACTTTTCCATATTTAAAAATAAGCAGTTTATCCTTCTTTAGTACTTTATCATTGTTCATTAGTTTTTATTTTTAACATATTTTTCTTCATTCCTGTGTTTGTACTTCAAAGATTCTCCACAGATTTCATCAGGAATGCTTGGGAGGTCTCTATTTCATTAAAAATCCATTTTTTTTTCCTTTCACACTCAGTTTTCTTGAGTAGGTTATTCTTGGCTGTAAGTCTGCATCCTTTGTCATCTGGAACATTATCTAATCCTTTATATTAGTAACTGCTAAATCATGTATTCTCCTGTGGGTCCTCAGTACCTGAATTCTTTCTTCTGGTGGCTTACAGCATTTTTTCTTTGACTTACAAGTTCTGGATTTTGGTTATGATGTTTCTGGGAGTTTTCATTTCAAGGTTTCTTATAGGAAGTGACTAGTTAATTCTTCCTTTTCCTACTTTGCCCTTTGGTTATAAAAGATCTACTCAGTTTTCTTTTAAGATTCCTTGAGTTAGGATATCTAGACTTTTTTTCTTTTTGGTCATGGACCAATGATTCTTAATGTTTTTCTTATTGATCTTTCCCAGGTCAGTTGTTTTTGTCATGGGATACTTTACATTCTTTTCTTCCCTACTTAAGGCTTTTTATTTGTCTCAATATTTCTTGTTGCCTCATGAAGTCATTGTGTTCTATTTTGCCCATTTGAGTTGGGCAAGTTTTTGTACCTCTTGTGCCAAAGGTGTTAATTTCTTTTCCAATTATTTTATAGCTCTCATTTTCCCCCATTTTTTCCTCAAGCACTCTCATTCTTATTGCATTTGTGCCTATGATGTGTTTTTCTACAAGTTAATGCTTGTAGTCATTCCCTCCTGCATTCATTTCTTGAACATCCCTTCTGCTAAAGTAGCTCATTTGGAGGCATTCTTTTTTTTTCCATTTCTTCTTCAGACCTGATGTTAGGACTAGGCTCTGCAGCATTTCTGGAAGGAAGATCTGGGCTGCTGCTTTCTTGGGTAACTGAATGTTGTGTTATTCCAGGATCTTAGGAAAAGACTGTGTACCTGTAAACTTTTAGTGCTCCCAAAGCACTGATTCAAGGAAAAGTCTGATTGCTGCCTTCATGTTCAGAGTTCTTCAATTTCCTGACCTGGGTTTGGGTCTAAGCAAAAGTAGGATAGGCTGATGTCATACTGTGTTCCATCAGTCAGCTGGGAATCTCTGTTGGCTCAGAGAAGCAGAATTATAAGTTCCCCTGTAGGTTCCCCCTTTGACCTGGGATTCTGACTCTGTTTACTCCTCTGCAGGCTGAGATAGATGTAATAAGGGAAACCCCATTTCAGACCTGAGGTCTGAGCCAAATCATTGCTACTTCCATAACTGCTAGCTTTTGAACTTGCTTCTTTTTTCAAACAACATCCAGGGACTCCCTACACAAAACTGTCCTGGGCAGGTCCTTTTCTCACTCTCTCTTGGATCTTCAACCAGAGAGTGAGTAGTAAGTGACAAAGTTGCCAGTTGACATTTGTCCCCATCTCAGTGCCCTAGTACAGGTCTGAGACTTCTTCTTGTCCAGAAACACAACCTCTTCCTAGGTACTGGAGTATTTCAAGTGCAACTTGCTTTTGGCTCACTCCCATCTCCACTGTCTGAAGACCACCTTGTCTGTCTCATTATAATAATCTGGGCTGAACAAATTACTCACTGTGATTTCTTCTGGATTTCCCCATTCGATTTCAGTGTGGTGCATTTGCAAGATCTTTTAGGAGGAATTTGTTGAGATGAACTCATCTACATTGGTGGAGAAGAACTCCACCATCTTGACAATACAACATCTAATTATTTTCTGAAATTTTAGAATAGGTCACAGAAATGAAAGGTACTGCTGATACTCCTAAGTTAAAATCAATAGTACTTAAAAAAACATGGTGTGTGTAATAGATTCTTATTGTGTCATAGAAATCTCTTTTTTCCAGATCTTTGTTGTAAAAGAAATGTTTATTTTTGTCAACTTTATGTACAATTTTTTAAAAAAATAACCCATTTCCTGTAAGGGAATGTGAAGATGATTTATATTAAAGTTTGAAATTGCTACTGAAAAAAAACATACTTTGGAGAAGCAAATTGAGATTTTTTAGGGGGGATAGATATATGTTAAGGCATCATAATGTGCTATTTCTCAGAAAACTTTTCTGGGTACAAAAATTATTTTTTGAATTAAATTCAATGATAATTTATTAAGTACCTACTCTGTGCAAATGCTATTCTAGAGAATGGGGATAAAAGGACAAAATTAAAGAATCCATGCCCTCTATACATTTATTTTCTACAGAGTCTAGAGAGGAACACAACCTTCATTTTGCTAAGTAAATACAAATTAATCTGAGGAATAATTAGGAGAGACTTCCTCTAGTAAGTAGTAGCTGAGTTGAATCATGAAAGATATGGCTTCATTTTTCCATAACAGTGGCCTGCCAAACTACCAGAGTGTTTAGATAGATACAAGACCATAACGAAAGGTTTTCTCCCATCACTTTGCTGCTAAATACCTCATGACCAATACTGAGGGCATCCCTCGGGCCTTGGATAAGATGAAGCTTGTGTCTCTTTTGATACTTCCATTGCCACTATCATCCCACATCTCTTCTATCCCTTGAAAAGATCATCTTCAACCAGTGCTTCCATTTTCTCTTTTGTCATTCTCTTCTTTACCCCTGACAATCTCTTTCCTGACCTCATCATTACAATAACTGTTTTCTTCAAAATTACTAATGATTTCTTAGTTGTCAAATCCAATGGCCTTTTCTGAATTCTCTTCCTCTTTGACCTCTCTACAATCTTTGACACTGTTGATTTCCATGATTTTCTTCACTCTAGATCTTCCAGACATAACTTTCTTAATTCTCCAAGCTATCAGACTGCTCCTTCTTAGTCTCCTTTACTGAATTGTTCTCCAGATCATCCTCAGGTTTCTGTCCTGGGCCCTCTTCTCTTTTCCCTCTATATTACTTTACTTTGTCTTCTTTTCAGCTATCATGGATTTAATTTAATTATCATCTCTATACTGACAGTTCTCAGATCTTCCTCTCCTGCCCTGACTTCTTTGCTGAAATACAAGCTTGTCTCTCCAACGGCCTTTCAGATGCTTCAGACTAGTTGCAGTAGAACATCTTAAACTCAACATGTCCAGGACAGAAATCATTATCTTTCTACCTAACCTTTCCCTACTTCCTACCTATAGAGGTACCTGTAGAGGGCAACACTAACTTCCTGGTCCTTCAGGGTCACAACAGAGGAGTCATCCTGGACTTACCATCTCTTCACCATTCATATCAAATCTCTTCTCAAAGCCTGTCAATTTGACCCTTGTAACATTTCTCTAATTTGTCCCCTTCTCTCTTTTGGTTGCCATGATTCTGGTACAGGCTCTCATAACCTCATACCTGGGTTATTTATTGCAAAAATGTGTTGATGGGTTGGTCTGCCTGCCCCATTCTAAGATACGCTCCATTCAGCTATCAAAATGATATTCCTAAAGCACACTCAATAAACTCCAGTGTCTCTCTGTCTCCTCCAGAATCAAATACAAAATTTTGTCTAGTATACAAAGCCTGTCATAACCTAGCCCTTTCTACCTATCTGTTCTTCTTACACTACTCCCCTCCATATACTCTTCAATCCCGAGACACTGCTATCTGTTCTAACACTCCATCTCTGAGCACCAGGCATTTTCTCTGGCTATTCTCCATACTTGGAATGTTCTCCCTAGTCATCTCTACCACTCCTTTCCCTGACTTCTTGTAAGTTCCATCTAAAATCCTACCTTCTACTAGAAACCTTTCCTAAATCCCTTTTAATTCTAATGCCTTCCCATTTTTAGTTATTTTACTATTGATCTTGCATATAACTTGTTTATACATATTTGTTTGCTTGTTATCTCCCTCTTTAAATTGTGAGCCCCTTGAAAACAGGGACCATCTTTTGCCTCTTTTTGTATCCCCAGAGCTTAGTACAATGCCTGGTACATAGAAGGTGCTGAATAAATATTTATTAACTGACTTATTGATAGAGTCACTTGCGATTTACAGGTGGCATGTTCATCACTGGCTTACTTCCTCTTCAATGTACAGAGTAATTTCTACATTAAGGGAAGGAGATACTATGAGTATGAAAATATGTACTATTTGCATGTACTATGAAGGAGTACTATGAGTATGAAAATATCCAAGATGGGATTTTTTGTCCCCTTCAGATATTTCTGGGAATATTTGTTTCTAGGGAAACAAATCTGGTTCAGAGTAATACCAATTCCCTGGTCTCCAGCTGTTTTCTCAAAAAGAAGTCTGAACAAGAACGTCTTCTCTACTGAGAGTGATCTGGAGCTGAGAGTGACCTCAAAGACCATCATGTCCAACCTTCTCCAGCCTCCCCCCTGCTTTTATAGATAATTAAACTGAGGCCCAGGACAGTTGAATGAATTGCCCAAGGTTACATGGGTAGTATGTGTGAAGGAAGGATTTAAATCTAGTTCCACTAACCCTAAATCTTTCAACATTCCCCCACCCCTACATTCACATTGCCACCACCCTAGTTCAATCCCTCACTGCCTCTCACCTGGACTATTGTTCTGTTCCCCCAAATAATATGTCTAGTTCTCTTTTCTCCAATCCTCGCATTCATCTGGCTACAGAAATAATCTTCCCAAACAGGTTTGATCATGGTATACCCCTGTTAAAATAGTTATTAAGTTAAATTATTTCTTTTTATAAATAAAGTTCTAGAATGAAAATTTATGATTTTTTCCCACTGTATCAACTGATTGAATTAGGATATGATTTTTTTTGTTCTTTTATATGATACTACTTTGTCCCTATGATTACTTTTCCTTTATCTATTTTAAGGCATCCCTATTACCTTCACCCTCCTTTCCACTCATCCTCAATCCAGACCCCTTCCCATTTGTCAATGTTCTTTCTCATTTTGAAGTTTTACCTCCCTTATTGATTCATTTTTCTTTATTTTATTAATTTAAGTAAATTAAAAGAGAAATAAATCTTTCTCTTTTTGTCATTTTGTTATTCCTTTGCCAGGAGAATTCCTGAGTAGTTTCAGAGCACAATCCATTGGGTTAGTTTGCAAGTACTAAAGCATGGAAGCTGGTGGGACAGGGGTCTTGAGTGCTCACAGCAGGGATTAGCATGCTCCATTGTTAATTCATAATACTGTTATTTTGTTTAAATTCTTTGTTTCTTAGCTTGTGTAGACAACACTTATTGCTCCATCTCTGGTGAATAATTCATCTTTTGTTTTGTTTGTCATTATTTTCTTTTTTAAGTTAGTAGGATCTGCCAAGAATGTCTTATTTGACATAGCTGGACAGCCCACTATTGAAGGACTGTGGACTTCCAGTTATAGAAATTCTCATGTATAGAAACCATCAACACTTGAAAGAGAAAGGAGGGAATAAGCATTAATATCATGCTTACTACATGCCAGGTACTATGGTAAGAGCCTTTATAAAAATTATCTCATTTAATCCTCACAACAATCTTGTGAGATAGGTACTGCTATCTCCATTTTACAATTAATGAATCTGAGGCAAACAAATGTTAAGTGACTTGCCCAGGGCCTCACTCAAGTCTTCCCAAGTCCAGTGCTTTATCCACTGTACTACATATCTAGTCAAAGAAAATTATTCTTATCATAAAATGCTATATCACTTACTTAAAGAGAATAAGATAATATTTTTCATGATCTATTTTTCCACATAAGCAATTTCCTGTGATTCTGTAAAAGTAATTTTGCAAACTATTTTTTAAGAAACTAAGTACTCCTGCCAAGTCCACTCCATTGTTTTTGTTTTTTTTTCAGTGTCCAGGAGCACACCCAAAACTTATTCTTAAAGTTGTCACTACTTCTGATCCTAGTTACTGAGGTATCTTACCAAAAAAAAAAAAAAAGATTCTGAGCATGAAGATAACCATTCTGCTTAAAGAGATGTTTATATATATATATACTGTTATGTAGTATATACTGTTATCTAGTAAGACAGTTCTTTTATAAACTCAAGTATAAAAGTTTCTGGAAAACATCAACAATAAACATATTTTGGTGCTTCTAAAGATTTCAGAGGAATTAAAAGTAGTGTCTGAACACTACATAACAGCTAACAATTCATCAGATCCCTTATCCTGATTACTGCTACTACTCCCAGGAGTAAAATTGCATCTGTTAATTCAAAAATGTTGACATCTCAAAGCAGGGAGAATAAATGTGTTTTAGAAGGGTGGTTTTGACTTTGTGCCACAATGCCCTTCTTCAAGGGGGAAAAAATCTCTTCTGGTTTCTTTTAATATGTTGTAATTTTATAAATAAAGATGACTGGCTGTTGCTTTTGAGTCTATTTCAAACTTTTCCTGCATTAACACAGCTTGAACACTGGGTACACTTCTTGAATTAGGGCTCCTTATCTGGCTGCCATCCATTCTTGCTCAAGTTTTTCTGGGTTTCTTTGGTCTGTGGCTTTTTCGGCAGTGTTTGACTTGGATGCAAGAACCTCTGTTTGCACACCATCTCCACTGAACACAACATCTTCAGGATTTGATGAAGGGGGGAATAATTCTTCATGTGGCAAGATAGTCCAGAAAAATGTTTTAGCCTCTTTAACATCATGCTCATTTCATAGAAAATAGGCTGGTCCAGAGCAGACATGTGTGTCTGAAACTAAGTCATTATAGGAGTCCCTATTGATGTCTGAAGAATCTCTCATGTTGAAACCTTGGCCCACAGAAGATTTGACTCTTCTTCTTCGCCATTTTCTAGCTTCACTTCAGTATATGAGGTGAATAATTTCTACACAACCAATTCTAAATCTTCTCTAGCTGTGATTTTAAGGACATACAAGGCAAATGGACAAGATATGTTCTTTTCATGCATGACATGGTAGAAGAGCACAACTCAATGACCCAAACAGCAGCAGAACCTGGTTCCACTGGTGGCACTGTCAAAATGGAAATATGCTGATCAGAATCTGCAGTCAGTACATATCTATCTGCGATCAGCACTGCCCTTGCCTATAGGTCACATTTGAACATGTTTTCTCAGAAAAGTAACTATCTTCAACAGTAAAATACTGGTAGTTATCTTCTGATCAAAGTGATCTATGATTGCCTTGCATTTTCTAGATTCTTTGTCTTCTACAAGGCACCAAATACTGCACACGTTCTGTAGAAACACTGGGGCATTTCTCCTTGGCCATACAAGGGGAACAAAAAGGGAGGGTTGCCATACTGCCCAAGACACTGAAGAAAGTTTCTTGTTTCTCTGAGGGCATCTAAGGTGCTACTGGATGTCTCTGATGTCACTGCAATGGAATGAAGGACACAGAGTATCAGGTTGGGTGTCAATTTTGAGTTTCTAAGTATTCTGAAAAGTTGCTTTCCTCATATGCTTTCTGTTCATCAGGGGTTCTTCATAGTCTAAACAAAATGTCAGAAATTTCATCAGCTTTCTCTTTTTTTACACAGTGAGTTTCTTGCTATTAAAAACATCTGCTCTGGAGCAAGGTACCTATAGCATACTCCCTTCTTGATATCCTGGTGATATTTTTGAACTCTATATATTGACTAAAATTTGATTTGATTAGAATGTCAATAAACAATCTTTGAGAATAAAGAAGTTTTGAGGTGAAATCAATATTAAATCTCCTGCCATCTTTAACAGTTTGGGAGTAAGTGACCTTTGTTCTTCTTGGGAGCATCAACAACATATCTTCTATGATACATACATTTCAGGTTTGCATAACTGACTGGTTACAGTTTGTATAACTATCATGATTTTCTTTCTCCAGTGTCCTATCTACTTCAAGTACTTCCAGTGAAGTCTCTGACTCACTGTGTGGTGATGGTAATTCAGAAGTATCAGAGGAAGCTGAGTCCATAAAGTCTAGAGGGTCAATTGGGTCTGGAGACATCTCAGAAACAGGATTTTTCTGTAGAGCACCATCTTCCTCAATGTGATCATCTGAATTCTGACTGGCATAACAAATGACTTCTATATGTTGGATGGCATGATCCTTCTTCTCTTTCCAAAATTAGTTCTTGCCATGATGCCCACTCTTGCCCAACATCACTTTCTTTTTTTTCTTTTCCCAATTTATTTATTTATTTAGTTGTAGTTTTCAACATTCATTTTCACAGGATTTTGAGTTTTAAATTTTCTCCCCATCTCTCCCCTCCCCTACTCCAAAACACCATGTTCTGATTACACCTTCCCCCACCATTCTACCACACCCTCCCTCCCCCTGTCCCCATCTTCTCTCTTTTCTTGTAGGGCAAGTTAGATTTCTATACCCCATTACCTGTATTTCTTATGTCCCAGTTACATGCAAAAGCAATTCTCAACATTCGTTCCTAAATGAGTTTCAACTTCTCTCCCTTCCTCCCTTCCCACCCATCCTCATTGAGAAGGCAAGCAGTTCAATATAGGCTATATATGTGTAGTTTGCTAAAGACTTGCATAACAGTAATGTTGTGAAAACTTATACTTCCCTCCATCCTATCCTATCCTCCCATTTATTCTATTCTCTCTTTTGACCTTATTCCTCCCCAAAAGTGTTTACTTCTAATTAACCCCTTCCTCTCATTTGCCCTCCCTTCTATAATCCCTTCACACTCCACTTATCCCCTTCTCCCCTACTCTCCTGTACTGTAAGACAGATTTTCATACCAAATTGAGTGTGTACATTATTCCCCTCCTTAAGCCAAATATGATGAGAGTAAGCTTCATTTTATCCCTCTCACCTCCCCCTTTTTCCCCTGCACTGAAAAAGCTTTTTCTTATCTTTTGTATGAGAGATAATTTGCCCCATTATATTTCTCCCCTTTCTTCCCCCAATATATTCCTCTCTTACCCCTTAATTTTTTTTTTTAGATATTATGCCTTTCAATTCAACTTACTCTGTGCCTTCTCTCTCTCTCTCTCTCTCTCTCTCTCTCTCTCTCTCTCTCTCCATATATATGTGTGTGTGTGTGTGTGTGTGTGTGTGTGTGTGTGTGTGTGTGTGTGTGTGTAATCCCTCCAACTACCCAAATACTGAGAAAAGTTTCAAGAGTTACAAATGCTATCTTTCCATGTAGGAATGTAAGCAGTTCAAATTTGATAAGTCCCTTATGATTTCTCTTTCCTGTTTACCTTTCCATGTTTCTCTTTATTCTTGTGTTTGAAAGACAAATTTTCAATTCAGCTCTGGTCTATACATCAAGAATTTTTGATAAGTCCTCTATTTCATTGAATGACCATTTTTCCCTTGAAGTATTATATTCAGTTTTGCTGGGTAGGTGATTTTTGGTTTTAATGCTAGTTCCTTTGATTTTTACAATATCATATTCCAAGGCCTTCAATCCCTTAATGTAGAAGCTTCCAGATCCTATCTTATCCTGATGGCATTTCCACAATACTTGAATTGTTTCTTTCTGGCTACTTGTAATATTTGTTTCTTGTCCTAGGAACTCTGGAATTTGGCTACAGTATTCCAAGGAGTTTTTCTTTTTGGATCTATTTCAGGAGGTGATTGGTGAATTCTTTCAATATTTATTTTACCCTCTGGTTCCAGAATATCAGGGTAATTTTTTTTTTTGATAATTTCATGAAAGATGATGTCTAGGCTCTTTTTTTGATCATGGCTTTCAGGTAGTCCCATAATTTTTAAATTGCCTCTCCTTGATCTATTTTCCAGGTCAGTTGGTTTCCCAATGAGATATTTGACATTGTCTTCTATTTTTTCATTATTTTTGCTTTGTTTGGTAATTTCTTGCTTTCTCATTAGCTTTCATCCTCTCCATTCTAATTTTTAAAAAATTATTTTCTTCAGTGAGTTTTGAACTTCTTTTTCCATTTGGCTAATTCTGCTTTTTAAAGCATTCTTGTCCTTATTGGCTTTTTGCACCTCTTTTGCCATTTAAGCTAGTTTATTTTTAAAGGGGTTATTTTCTTCAGTATTTTTTTTGGCTCTCCTTTAGCAAGCTGTTGACTCATTTTTCATGATTTTCTTGCATGACTCTCATTTCTCTTCCCAATTTTTCCTCCACCTCTCTTACTTGATTTTCAAGATCCTTTTTGAGCTCTTCCATGACCTGAGACCATTGCATATTTATTTTGGAAGTTTGGGAAGCAGAAGCCTTGACTTTTATTCTTCCTCTGATGGTATGCATTGTTCTTTCTCTTTAGAAAGGATAGAAGAAAATACCTGTTCAATAAGAAAGTAACCCTCTGTAGTCTTATTTTTTCCCTTTTTTTGGGGGAGGGGGCAAGGAGGTATTTTCCCAGCCAGGTGCTTGACTTTTAAGTACTTTGTCAAGAGGAGGGTATACTCTGGGGACCTGTAAGTTCTTAGTTCCTCCAAGGTGGCACAATCAAGGGAGAGGACTTTACTCCTCTCCTGGCCTACACTCTGGTCTGAGAGCCACCAAAACTTTTCTGCCCAGGATCTGCAAGTAGAATTTCCTTTCCAGAGCCTCCACCAGCTCCACCATGTCAGTCAGTGCTCTTCCTCACCCCAGTACCACCTCTCAGGGCTGAGACCCACATCAGAGGGTCAATTCCCCCAGGTGCTTTAGACTGAGGGCTCCCAAAATGGATACTGCTGCTACTGCTACCACCTCCTGGGGTCAGGGCTAGGGGAGGATCTTACTCCCTTCTCACCCAGGTGATAAAGCTTTCTCACTGTCCTTTGAAACTGTCTTTGGTGTTTGTGGGTTGAGGGATTTGAGAACCACAGCTACTGTTGGGGATTTTGCCCCCAAGACCTGCTTCAGTCCTGTTCCTGCCAGTGCCACATGCATGACCAAGGCTGGGCTGGGCTCCATGGGTTGCGTTCCACTTCATGCCCTGTGCAATACACCTTTATTGTCAGCCTCAGGCTACCTTGGGCTAGAAATCTCACTCTGTCATTCTGTTTCTGCTGCTCTGGAATTTGTTTAGAGTCATTTTTTACAGATATTTTATGGACTGTGGGGGAAGAACTAGAGTAGATGTGTCTTTCTACTCTGTCATCTTGACTCCAACCCCCCTCATCACGTTCTTTATGATATTCTTTTATCCAGAATAATAATCCTGGAAAGCTGAAACCCACCCAGTTTCCTCCATCATAACTTCTTGAATCAACATGTTGAATATTCTGGACGCTTTCTGAGCAAGCAACCATAATGATGGACTTACATCAATTCCTATAACAATCACATTGAATTCTGAAGGGAGTTTAACAACAGTCTTAAGAGGGAAAGAGTCACATCTTACCATTTGTTTTATAGTATTACCTACAAATACATTACAAAAAATTATGCTAACTAGCAAAAATAGTATGTAACTTTAAATGTACCAGCAAGTGGACTTATAAATGAACAGAGTAATCAGAATCATTAATTTGGACTATAAATTCACAAATAAAAGTAAAAGCAGCAGTTACAATGGTGGTGACGGTCATGTGAGTTTTGGTGGTGTGTGAATTTGTTGTTTTCAAGAACTCCTGGTTTGGAAATTCCCTCCACTGATGTATTTTGACAAGATATAAACAACTTGTCCTAGACAGCTGACTACAGCACTGAGAAGTTAAGTGACTTTCTCAGGATCACACAACTATTATGAGTCCAAATCTATCTTTTACGTCATGACTGGACCTGTAACTACTTTCATCACAACATAGTCAATACCGTTATAGTAGAATAAGTAGTTGTAGCAGCCTAATAATTGTAGTTATGTAACAGAAATCAGGAAGCTAGGTGACATAATGGATAGTATTGGACTTAGAGTGAAGAAGATATGAGTTCAGATTCATCCTTAGACACCAGCAGTATAATCCTGGGCAAATCATTCAAACTATCTAAGCCTCAGTTTTCTGATTTGTAAAAAGAGGGTTAATAATAATCCTTATCTCTCAGGGCTGTTGTGAGAATCAATTGAGATAAAATTTGTAAAGCACTTTATAAACCTTAATGTGCTACATAAATGTCATGTAGGACAATTCAAATACTGGATGGATTCAGTTTGCATTTGTACTACACATGAAAAGGAAATTGCCAGAAAAATAAAATGCTATTTTCTAAGAATTTTAAAAATTATCTACAAAGGAAATTTCCAAAGAAATAAAATATTATTTTCTAAGAATTTTTAAAAAATTTCTACAAATAATTCTACTTTACCAGGAACTTTATTGCATAAAATTTGAAT
This sequence comes from Notamacropus eugenii, assembly GCF_028372415.1. Classification (NCBI taxonomy): domain Eukaryota; kingdom Metazoa; phylum Chordata; class Mammalia; order Diprotodontia; family Macropodidae; genus Notamacropus; species Notamacropus eugenii. The sequence continues at coordinate 403,283,470 of NC_092876.1, forward strand.
ATTATAGATTATCTTTGTTTACTAAAGCTTTTGATGTGGTCACCTTTGCTGCCTTAGATATTGCTACTGTAAGTGACATAGAACATATAAGCAATATGCATGCCCAAAGAACAAAGTGGGCTGCTTAGGTAGCTAGAATGAAGATTCTTCTGAGTGCTGCACTAATATCTCTGGAAATATATGTGTGTGTGTATGTGTATATGTGCATGTGTGTGTTATATGTATATATATACACACATGTGTGTATATGTATGTGTGTATATGTATATATGTATGCATATATATATATTTTTTAAGCTAAAGAAAAACTTTAGCATGTTCAGTGACTCCTCTATGGCAAACATACAGCAAAAAAAAGGACAAAAACCCATGCAATGAGATGTTGAAGGATAGTGAGTTTAACCAGAGAACATCAACATATATGAGATCAGAAGTCTATCAGTATGTATTAGAAGTAGGCAAAAACTGTTATCTTCAAGTACTCTAAGCTTTAGAACTGGTAAGAATTGAACTTACTCCTTGATCTTGTATTCTGTATGAATAAGGCTATATTGTATTATGTGACTCAAAGATACTTTTAGACTAAGCCTGTATCTATCTGTAGTATTTAGGGAAATCAACATCATTTTCAAATCTCCCACTTTTGGTTGATGAAAGCAGTAGCTCTTGAAGGAGCACAGCAAATTAAATCCTCTTGTGAATCATTGCAGAACTCATCATATACAGCCCAGGCAGCTTGTGGCCTTCTACCTCAGAGTAAAATGATATGATCTACATTTTTAGGTAAAAGAATAAGACTTTACTCTATAAAATCACACTGTGTGAAAGCCTGACTTTTACAAAGCATTAGGTAAGTATTTATCTCTATCATAGTAACAGAGCTTATAAATTATCAGCTTTTATGGTATGGCATTTTAGAGTAGAATATTATTAGTCATAACATCATGATGGATATATTGTTATGGAAGATGATGCCACAAGCAGAGACAATGTCATCTGTCACTACAGAGCATAAAGATAAAACTGGCACTTATCATGTTTGAAATAAATACCTTCCATTTCAACACCAAAGGCTGAAATTTCCAAAAGTTATTCAGTAAGTTATTCACTGTGGACAAAAATAGAGACACTCCAGCAACTGGATCTGAAGGAAGAAACAAAGGAAATAAAATAGCAATTCAAGTTTACATTGGGTACTGATGAGAAGTAAATGGCAAGGATTAATGACTGGGAGACTCATAGGAGAGGGATGTTTTTGCCAGTTTCAGTTAAGCAGGCATGCATATGAAATGAAAACAAAGCAAAAGATATAGTATCTCAGGGAATGCATGATCCTATCTCTTATAAAAAGCATTTGAAAACAGTACTAGATAGCAATTTTGTAAATTAATTTTCATTACAAATTTGCACACTGTAAGAAATAAATAAAAATCCACAAAGGCCCATCATATTAGCTAATCACCTAGGAAGCATAGTGAAGGGGAAAAACAAGATACTTAGCTAATACAAACTAAAATTTATCTCTCTACTTTCCCCCTAAATCATAGAAGTATTAATGAAATAGTAAAGTTTTGGCAAATGTGACTTCAAGTCTCAATCAATAATCAATAATCCTTTATAAAACACTTACTATTGTGGAAGTATATTAAAAATCTCCTTTTAGTTTTTTTTAGAAATAAGACATATTGGGGGTGGAGCCAAGATGGTGGAGTAGGAAGATGGACCTGCTCTAGCTATCCCCCTATAGTCCATAAAATACCTATAAAAATGACTCTAAACAAATTCTAGAGCAGTAGATGCCACAAAATGACAAAGTGAAAGAGATTTCCAGCCCAAGGCAGCCTGGAAGGCAAAGAGAGAAGGTCTGTCTCACTGGGCTGACAGCAGAGAACAGCCCAGCCTTGGCCACTGAGCATGGACAGGTCTGAACCAGGCTTCAGGACATGGAATCACAGGTAGCAGCTGTGATTTCCAGATTTCTCAACCCACAAAAGCCAAAGACAGCTTCAAAGGTCACTGAGAAAGTTCTTTCACCTGAGTGAGAGGGGAGCATGGTCTAGCCCCAGACCTGATCCTAGGGCAGCAGCAGCCACTGTGGCAGCAGCATCCACTTTTGGAGCCCTCTGCCTAAAGGCCCTGGGTGAATCAAGCAGACAATCTGAGTCTCAGTCCTGAGTGGTAGTCCTAGGATTAAGAGGAGTACTGGTGTGAAGGAGCTGGTGGTGGCTTTGGAGAGGGAAGCCTACTGGCACTTCCTGGGCAAAAAAGAGTGCTTGTGGTTACTCCCAGACCAGAGTGCAGGCCAGGAAAGGAGTAATCTCCTGTCCCTTGATTGTACCACCTTGGAGGAACTGAGAACTTAAAGGTCCCTAGAGTATAACCTCCACTTGACAAAGGATACAAAAGTCAAGTAACTGTCTGGGAAAATGCTCAAAAAAAGGAAAAAATAAGACTATAGAAGGATTCTTTCTTGGTGAAAAGGTATTTTCTTCCATCCTTTTAGATGAGGAAGAGCAAAACATACCATCAGAGGAAGACATCAAAGTCAAGGCTTCCACATTGAAAACCTCAAAAAGTTGTACAATGGTCTCAGGCCATGGAAGAGCTCAAAAAGGATTTTGAAAATCAAGTAAGAGAGGTAGAGGAAAAATTGGCAAGAGAAATGAGAGAAATACAAGAAAATCATGAAAAGTGAGTCAACAGCTTGGTAAAGGAGACCAAAAAAAAATGCTGAAGAAAATAACACCTTTAAAAATAGACTAACTCAAATAGTAAAAGAGATGCAAAAAGCCAATGAGGAGAAGAATGCTTTAAAAAAGCAGAATGAGCCAAATGGAAAAGGAGGTTCAAAAGCTCACTGAAGAAAATAGTATTTTAAAAATTAGAACGGAGCAGATAGAAGCTAGTGACTTTATGAGAAACCAAGAAATTATGAAATGAAACCAAAAGAATGAAAAAATAGAAGATAATGTGAAATATCTCATTGGAAAGACAACTGACCTGGAAAATAGATCCAGGAGAGATAATTTAAAAATTATTGGCCTGAAAACCATGATCCTAAAAACAGCCTAGACATGATCTTCCAAGAAATTATCAAGGAAAAGTACCCTGATATTCTAGACCCAGAGGATAAAATAGAAATAGAAAGAATTCAACAATCACCTCCTGAAAGAGAACCCAAAAGGAAAACTGTTAAGAATATTGTAGCCAAATTCTAGAATTCTCAAGTCAAGGAGAAAAGATTACAAGCAGCCAGAAAGAAACAATTCAAGTGTTATGGAAATACAATCAGGATAACACAGGATTTAGCAGCTTCTAAACTAAGTGATAGAAGGGCTTGAAATATGACATTCCAGAGGTCAAAGAAGATAGGATTAAAACCAAGAATAACCTACCCAGCAAAACTGAGTATAATACTTCAGGGGAAAAAATGAAATTTCGATGAAATAGAGGACTTTCAAGCATTCTTGTTGAAAAGACCAAAATTTGACTTTCAAATACAAGAATCAAGGGAAACATGAAAAGGTAATTAGGAAAGAGAAGCCTCAAGGGATGCATTAAAGTTGCACTGTTTACATTCCTACATGGAGAGATATTATTAGTAACTCATGAGATCTTTTTCAGTATTAGGGTAGTTAGAGGGAATATATATATATATATATATACATATATATATATATATATGTAGGTGTGTTTGGATATGTATGTATGTTTATATTATATATGTGTAGGTATGTATATGTACATGGGTGTATGTGTATTTGTATGTATATATGCATATATGTGTGTATGTATGTATAAATATGTATATATACATATATATGTATGCATATGATATATATACATACTATAGACAGAGGTCACAGGGCTAACTGAATGTGAAGGGAGAATACATTAAAAAAATAAAATTTACTGTTGAATGATTATACTAGGAGTAAGTGAAAGGGAGAGGTAGAATGTAGCAAATCATCTCACATAAAAAAGGGAAGAAAGAGCTTTTACAATGGAGGGGAAGAGGGGAGATGAAAGGAAATAATTGAGCCTTACTCTCATGGGATTTGGCTTAAGGAGGGAATAACATACACTCCATTGGATATGGAAATCTACTTTACCCTGCAGGAAAGCAAGGAGGAAGGGAATAGGAGAGGGAAGATAATAGAAAGGACAGCAAATTAGGGAAAGGGATAATTAGAAGTAAACACTATTGTGGGGGGACAGGTCAAGGGAGAGAATGAATAAATGGAGGGCAGGATAGAACAGAGGGAAATGTGGTTAGTCTTTTACAACATAGCTATTATGGACATGCTGTGCATTATTACATATGTATGATATATATTGAATTGCTTATTTTCTCAATAAGGGTGGACAGGGAGGGAGGGAGAGAATGCTGAACTCAAAACTTTAAGAATGAATGTAAAAAATGATTTTACATGCAACTGGAAATTAAGGTGTACAGGCAATAGAGTATAGAAATGTATTTTGCCCTACAGGAAATTAGAGGTGAAGGGGGATGGAAGAAGGGTGGGTAATAGAGGGGAGGCCAAACTGGAGGAAAGAATGGATAGGGGGCGTGCTGTCCTGGGGTGGGGGGTGGGGAGAGATGGGGAGAAAACTTTGAATTCAAATTCTTGTGGAGGTGAATGTTGAGAACTGAAAAACAAATAAATTATCTATGAAAAAGACATTTTTTTCTACAATCCTTTGGAAAGAGCGGATAGGTGAAGATACGAAGAAAAAAGAACTTTCATTAGATGAATGGATTAAGGGTGATGACCAGATAAGAACACTTTCCCAAAGTAAGAGCAATCTTTTCCCTCTATCTCCAGAATGAATTAGATTAAATGAGCTTCCACTTTAAGGGAAGTACCTTCTTCCCTTAAAGGGGAAGTAGGAGGTGAAATTCTAGATATGGATCTGTGGGAGGAACCCCATTGATTCCTAGAGGGGAGTGGTCCAGGTGAAAAGATATAAAGATATAGTTGCTCAGTTCTAAACTGTTAACCTAGGCTGTAATTTAACCTATCTTTTCCTTTTTCACAAGTCCCATAAAAGTTTCTTGGAGGAAAGTAATATCAGAGGGCACCAGAGACTATATCAAGTTGGATATCTCCTCTCTAAACTGGAGTTCGTCCTGATATAGATCAATATTATAAATTAAATATGATTTTCTGGTAAACTGGTGCCTGGGTGACTTAGGGGAAGTCAACCTGTATGGAACTCAATGGATAATAAGTTCCTTTAAGGCAATAAATAAGTTGTCAATTTCCTCAACATCAGCTAGCATACAGATCTGCACGTACTAGATAATTAGTACATATTTGTGCAATCAATGAATTTGCCAGCACTGACATTTGCAAAATCTAACAATTTCTCTTAAGTATTATACTTTAAGGGCAGAATGCTGACACTGACATGGACCTAATTGATTGGGTTGTGGATTTCTTACAAGGGTTTGTCTCAGATAAGGATTACTATGAGAGAACTTGATTCTTCTGCAAAAATTTAACAAATACTGAAGTAGGTCTTTACCTAAGAACTAATTTCCTTAATAATTTGAGGAGGGAGAAAACGCTAACAAATGGAGCTATCAGGAACGTGTCCCTCTGGGAGCTAGCACAATATTTGAACCTAAAATGGACAGAAAATAAGAGTTAGGTCACAGAGGTAGAAGTAGCTGTCAGGTTGACAAAACCGAGACAGACACTCTGCTTTCATCATGCAGTGATCTGAACATGGAGAAGACAAGAGAAAGAGCTTTCAACGAAGTCTGTTTGGGTAAACAGAAAACAACTTCTCCAAACATGCAGTGGTTGTTTGTCTTGTGACTAACTCCTACTAAGTAGGAGGCAGTGACTGCTATCACAGAAATACATGATTTGATAATCAATGAGAAGTGGGACATAGACCCAATGGGAAACTGTTGTGATATCAAAAGAGGTAGGTGATGAGGGAATAGGAAAAGAATAACATTGATCCCCCAGACTCAAATAATCTCTTCCCCCTACATCCCACTGTTTCCTTTGTATATTCTCCTAGGATTATAGATTTAGAGTCCCTAGGATATAGCATAGCATCTGGCACAAAGCAGATCTTTAACTATTTCTTGTTGATTGATTGACTGACTGATCATAAAAGATAGAACAAAAATTTTCAAGTACATAACATTAAAAGTTATGCATGAATAAAATATCAGATTGAATTAAAAAAAGAAACTTTTGAGTAGAAAAATCTTTGCATTAAATATGCAAAATCTATCAAAATCACTGATAATATCTGAATCTAAGATATGCAGGGAATTAGCTCAAATTTATAAGGCCAAGAACTATTCACTTAGGTAATGAAAAAAATTAAAATTTTCAAAGAATTTCAAACTACAAATAACCATATAAAAACATTCTCCAAATTGCTATTAAAAAGAAAACTAAGAATTTTTTAAAAATCTATCTCATATTCTGAAGATTGGTAGAGATTAAAAATAAAAAACAGGTATATTTAGTGTTAAGAGATTGCGTTGAAAGTCAAGCACACTACCATTATGTTATTGGTGGAACTGTGAATTGGTCTAATTATTCTGGAAGATGTTTAACAAAATATCTAGAATTATGTTATGAAATTGACTAAATTATCCTACCTTTTGGCTCAGAAATCCCCAGCTGAATATGTACCCTGAGGAGTTCAGTGACAGAAAAAAAGATCTGATTTATAGCAAAATATGCAAGTATCTTTTGTAGTAGTAAAGAAATAAGAAATTGAATGTTAACTGATTGGAGTAGCTAAATATAATAAAACATCATTGAGTAGTAGGATATTATAAAAATAGTTTTGAGAAACATAGAAAGAATTGCACGAACTGATGGATGAAATGATTCAACTCTTTCTCTCTCTGTCTCCAGATATATACATATATATATATATATATCCATTAAAAATAAAATGTAGATTTGCAAATGAAGTCCAACTGGAGAAAAAAATGATCCCAGAGAATAAAAGATACTTCCTTGTAGTAGATCAGATGAGGAGAATATTGCAAAGGTTGCCAGATGGTTAGTGCAATAGATATTTTCTTATGAAGGACTAAATTATCAGCATAGTGTGAGGTGGGCACATTTTCATAAGGAACTATAATATTAAACAAAAAATACCAATTGAACACATGTATACATAATATATATATATATATATACTCATATATATGTGCATCTTTAGTGTTTGAATTCACATATACTTCTAGATCCTTCCCTGAAAATACACACAGCGATATTTACATACATGTATTTCAGTAAACACTTAGGTAAGCATACACGTATATGTGAATAGATAGACGGATGATTGATAAATGGGTTGACAATTTCAGAAAATTTCCAAACATGATGGTAGATTATTTTCATGGTAGCAGCATCTTTTGTAATATTCACAAATGATTTTCCTTCTTCAGCTTTTGGGTACACTGGAGGTGATAAACTCCTTAGAGGCATCTGATTGTGTGATAGTTCAGAACTGAAAGGAACTATCATTTTGATATGATGTGGTAAACCCTGATTTGTCCTTTGGTCTTCCCCCTCTTCAGTCCCTCTGGATTGATATATGAATTAAAAAGAAGAGCCAGTTTCTGGATCATTTTACTTCATGTCTACCCTGTAGGAAGCACGATTCTCTTTATCTAGACTTCACATAAGATAATGGGTGAAAGAGAAATCTCCTTTCTCCCTACTGTTATGCAACCTCCAAATGAAGTTTGGACTCAACTAGGCAAGCTTCCATATGGACACTTGGTTTCATTTTCTGAATTGTGTTTCCTTTCTTGAGTACATACCAAATATTTTCAAGAAATAGAGGTGGTCAGACTTGGAGATAACTAGTGAGTTTGAGAGACCCAGAGGGTAAAGTAAACATATGTACTGGAGAACACCACCATCAAAAGTGTAAATCTGAGACTTGTCCTAGATTTCCAGAAGACAATGACTTTGTGAGAGACAGTGAAGTGCTGAGATTAATTTAAAAACGCCTCATCCGTAGTGCTGTAAACTACTTGATGGTTTCCAAGAGATTGTAATTATAAATTATTCAGTCTTATTTCAAGTCATTCTGCCAATGTGCAGTGTGCTTTATGCTTTTAGTTTTTTCTTTTGTGGGTAGGAAATTAATATCTCTCCCATATCCTATTTTCATTATACATTACATATCTTTCTAATTTAACGGAGAGAACACTAAGGCCTAAGTCAATAGTTTAGCTTTAAATAATTTGTTCCTGGGTAACTGGGGCAGACAGTTCAAAGAATGTGAGGATAGGAAGCCTACCCTCAATCATGAAAGGTCAAGTTACCTAATACCGAACCAATTCCCGACTATGTGTATGAGACCAGAGCAAAGAGGCCCTTTAGTGGAGAAGTGAATTGGCTCAGGGCCCCAGGCCTAGGGTTCAGCAGCAGCTACTTAGCATTTTAAGTTCAATAAACGTCTAATCAATTTGAAGGACAACACCTCTTGGGTTATACAGATCAAAAATGTATCTGAAAAATCATACTCACTATTTTTTCATTATACTTTATATGTTTTCTTGTGACCTCTTCATTGTGCACCTAATAACTAGTTTAAATTTATCCACTAGATTAAATTCATCCAACTTTCTTCTATCATGCATTAAATGATATGGATGAGATAATATGGAAAAGCTTTTATCTAATGATCCAACTTGTTACCAGTAAAAACTTTGGTACTAAATAGAACCATGTCTTGTTTTTGGCAAACATCATATATCTTTGTGTTGTATATTTTAGAGTGGAAACTACTACTGAATAAAAGAAGGGGAATTAAAAAAAATATTGACATTCATTATGATTGTATCCTACATCCCTTTTTAGTCACAATTTTATTCATACTTGATTACAGTTGAGAACATAGTTTTAGGGGAGAAAAGATGACATTTTCCATAAGTGATAAAGATACTTAGTTCCGTGTTAAATACCACAATATTAAAATGTCTTTAAAGAGCAATCTTGTTAACAGTGAAAAAATATCTTCAATTAACCTAGAGGTCAAAATCTGGTTTTGAATGTCAAAACTTTCAAATATCTATGAGTTTTTTCTGTTTCTTATCAGTATATTTAGAGAAGTCTAGAAATTAAACCATATTCTCTGATTGGGAATCCTGAATATTTGCTATTTTATAATCTGAAAAGCAATTTCTTTAAAAAAAACAAAGCACCCATTTTTCCCATTTTTTACTAGAGATCAAATACCAGAGATCTGTAATGATGTCTCAAATTACTAAGACTCCCTTACCTTAAACTATATAACAGTACATTTACTGGTGTTCCATCAAGCACCATTTCAAATAATTAATATTAAGTTTCATTACTAAAACAGTCAAAATACCGAGATGAATTTGGGGTCCTTCTTGTATATTGCTGTGGGAGGCATGACTGCTCATTTGCAAAATTACATCTGAATGGCTTGAAGTTGCTGTTAACATGATACTGGATGAAGTTTAGCTAGGCATCCCTTAAATTAATAAAAACTTAAAAGGCATAGCAATTGACCCTTAAATGGACACAAAATGTCAATATGTAAATAATGTTCTTGGAAGCAACTGTATATGTCATACTATGAGGACATTCACATTATTTTTTCAGAAAATGAATCAAATGTTGATATTCTTAAATTTACCCTGTTCATTTATTAAGACATTCTCAAAATGATGGGTACTCTCCTTATTTCCAATACTCTACTATTACAAAAAGTGATGCTACAAGTATTCTGGTGTATATGAGAGCTTGTTCTCTTTCTCCTCCTTGGGGAAAGCTTGTAGTACCAGTAAAAGTGGGTCAAACAACATCAAGAATTTCATCAGTTTTATAGCATAGTTTCTGGTTAAACCAATTCTCAGCTCCATGGGTTTGTCTTCCTTAACCTCTTACAAAGCTATTTCTGTGCTTTATCATATTTACCAATTTGAAGATTATGAGATTAATTTTCAATTATTTTAATTTGTATTTCTCTTATTATTAGTTTTTTCATATGATTACTGATTATTTGCATTTCTTCTTCTGAAAATTATTTGTTCTCCCTTGAATTGGTGAGCACCGATTCACTGGAACATGTTCTTGGTCTTATACAATGTCATTCATAACTTGGAGATCAGAATTTTATCAGCAACAATTTTGCAAATGCTCTTTTCTCTAATTGACATTTTCTCTTCCAATTTTAGTAATTTTCATGTCATTCTTGTAAAAGCTGTTTTAATTTTCTGTACGTAAAATTCTTATTTTTGTATGATTTTCTCTACCTAAAGACTACAGAACTGAAAGTTACTTAATTCCATTGTAGTTACTTTTTTTTAATAATGTGAACTTGAAAATTAATGTAGATTGTAATTTTTTTTTATTTAACTTTTAACATTTATTTTCACACAATTTTGGGTTACAAATTTTCTCCCCTTTTATCCCCTCCCCCCCCCAGACCCAAGCTTTCTAATTGCCCCTGTGACCTATCTGCTCTCTCCTCTATCCTCCCTCCCTGCCTTTGTCTCCGTCTTCTCTTTTGTCCTGTAGGGCCAGATAGCTTTCTTGACCCCTTAACCTGTATTTCTTGTTACCCAGTGGTAAGAACATTACATTTGGTCCTAACACTTTGAGTTCCAACTTCTTTAGCTCCCTCCCTCTCCACCCCTTCCCCTTGGAAGACAGGCAATTCAATATAGGCCATATCTATTTAGTTTTGCAAATGATTTCCATACTAGTTGTGTTGTATAGGACTAACTATATTTCCCTCCATCCTATCCTGTCCCCCATTACTTCTATTTTCTTATGGTCCTTTCCCTCCCCATGAGTGTCGACCTTGTATTGCATTCTCCTCCCCATGCCCTCCCCTCTATCCTCCTCCCCACCCTGCTTGTGCCCCTGTCTCCCACTCTCCTGTATTATGAGATAGGTTTTCCTATCAAAATGAGTGTGCATTATATTCTTTCCTTTAGTGGATTGTGATGAGAGTAGACCTCATGTTTTTCTCTTGCCTCCCCTCTTTATCCAACCACTAATAAGTCTTTTGCTTGCCTCTTTTATGAGAGATAATTTGCCCCATATAACTTCTCCCTTTCTCCTCCCAATATTTCTCTCTCACTGCTTGATTTCATTTTTTTTTTTAAGATATGATCCCATCCTCTTCAATTCACTCTGTGCACTCTGTCTCTATGTATGTGTGCGTGTGTGCATGTGTGTGTGTGTGTGCTCCCACCCAGTACCCAGATACTGAAATGTTTCAAGAGTTACAAATATTGTCTTTCCATGTAGGAATGTAAACAGTTCAACTTTAGTAAGTCCCTTATGACTTCTCTTTGCTGTTCACCTTTTCATGGTTCTCTTCATTCTTGTGTTAGAAAGTCAAATTTTCTTTCCAGCTCTGGTCTTTTCATCAGGAAAATTTGAAAGTCCTCTATTTCATTGAAAGACCATTTTTTCTCCTGAAGTATTATACTCAGTTTTGCTGGGTAGGTGATTCTTGGCTTCAGTCCTAGTTCCTTTGACTTCTGGAATATCCTATTCCATTCCCTTCTATCTCTCAATGTAGAAGGTGCCAGATCTTGTGCTATCCTGATTGTATTTCCACAATACTTGAATTGTTTCTTTCTAGCTGCTTGCAATATTTTCTCTTTCACCTGGGAATTCTGTTATTTGGCCACAATGCTCCTGGGAGTTTCTCTTTTTGGATCTCTTTCATGCGGTGTTCTGCGGATTCCTTGAATATTTATTTTGCCTTCTGGTTCTAGAATCTCAGGGCAGTTTTCCTTGATAATTTCATGGAACATGATGTCTAGGCTCTTCTTTTGATCATGGTTTTCAGGTAGTCCCAGAATTTTTACATTGTCTCTCCTGATTCTATTTTCCAGGTCAGTTTTTTTTCCAATAAGATATTTCACATTATCTTCCATTTTTCGAATCTGCGCGGTATGTTCTGAGCTATCTGTCTTTCTCATAAAGTCCTTAGCATCCATCTGTACCATTCCAGTTTTGAAAGATCTATTTTCTTCAGTGAGCTTTTGAATCTCCTTTTCCATTTGGTTAATTCTGCTTTTGAAAGCATTCTTCTCCTCATTGGCCCCTTGCACCTCCCTTGCCAACTGAGTTAGGCTAGTTCTCAGGGTGCCAATTTCGTCAAGATTTTTTTGGTTCTCCTTTAGCAGGGAGCTGATCTGCTTTTCATGCTTCTCCCTCATCCCTCTCATTTCCCTTCCCAGTCTTTCCTCCACCTCTCTAACTTGATTTTCAAAATTCCTCTTGAGCTCTTCCATGGCCTGAGCCCATTGGGTGGGCTGGGACACAGAATCCTCGATTTCCGTGTCTTTGCCTGATGGCAAGCATTGTTCCTCCCCATCAGAAAGGAAGGGAGGAAGTGTCTTTTCCCCCGAGAAAATACCCTTCAATGGTTTTATTTCTTTTCCCTTTTCTTGGCATTCTCCCCCACCAGTGACCTGACCTCTGAATGTTCTCCTCACACCCACCTCGCCTCCTGGTCCTCCCAGCCAGTGTTTGGGGACTGAGATTCAAATGCTGCTTCCAGCCTTAGGGTTTTTGGCGGGGGCAGGGCTGCTATTCAGTGCGAGAATTGAGTCCAGGTGGTCAGGGGCAGGGCCGCCTCTCTGGCTCAGTTCCCTCAGGGGGTTTATGCACAGACCATCCACAATGGATCCAGGCTCCCACCTGTTTGGGGAGCCCCTGTCTGTAGCCGCCTCTCAGCTTCTATCTCCTGGGGGGGTCCGAGCCATGGGGGCACCCCACTCCCCTCTTGACCCGCCAAAGACACTCTCTCACCTATCCCCGTCAGTCACCTGTTGGTGGGGGGGCTAGTGCTGCCGCTGAAGATCCCGTCTCTGGAGCCTTCTCGGATCTGTACCTCTTGGAGCTGCGGCCGCCGCCGCCGCCGCAAGTCCAGGCTGGGCTCCGCTTCTGCAGCGCGACGGACCTTTTGCGAGAGGTTTGCAGGTCCCTCTGTGGGTGGGGGGACCCGTGTGGCCACTGGAGATCCCGTCCCCGTAGCCCTCTCGGATCTTTTCCTCACGGTGTTGTGGCCGCGGCAGCCTGCCCTCTGTTCCCTGTCCCGGCGCCCAGTCCACGGCGCGAAGGACCCCTCGCGAGAGGTTTGCAGGTCTCTCCGGAACAGAAATCTCCCTGGCTCCAATATTCCGTGGTCTCTGGGTGCAGAATTCGCCCTGGGTTAGTCCCCTCTGCCATTCTGTGGTTTGTGGGTTCGGAGCTATGTGTATGTGCGTCTTTCTACTTCGCCATCTAGATTGTAAATTTTGAGTTTACTTTGGCTTATGGTATAAGGTGTTCTAATTTCTACCAAACTAATTTCTAGTTTTCCCAAAAATAAGGAGTCAAGTTTTACGGAGCTGGTAGTTTGTGTTCTTGGCTTTATTGAATAATTCATTCCAATTCCTTATTGGTCTTACTTATCTAATCTTTTCTAATGATAGAATTCTTTCTCAACCAATAACAAATGGCTTTGATCATCACTTCTTTATAATTCTATGCTACCTTCATTCCTGCTTTTCCCCTTCACTACATCTTCTGCAGTTTTGATCTTTTGTTTCTGCAAATGCACTTCACTATATTTCTGTCAAGTTCTACCAATATGTCCTCTGGACCCTTTGTCTTCTGGAACATGTCCCCTAGGGTCTGGAGATGCCCCAATATTAGTGACTCACATAATCTATTATATCTGAGCAGGCCCCAGCTGTGATTTACTCTTCACAACAGCCATCTTTTGATCATTTCCCTACATGTAGGCACATATCTTTTCCTTTCTCTAATTTCCCAGCTCTTAAAACATAATCAAGTCAATACTGTAAAAAAATGTGTCATTACCAGTGTTAACCAAAACAATATCACAAGTCCATGAGATGTGTTGCAACCGAATTTATTATTATAAGACAAAGGCACATGCACATGGAACCTTCCTAATACAAAGGAGTCCAGCAGTGGAGTGGAAGCTTTGGTATTTAAGCTACAGGGAAAGTGGGATGTCATAGGAGAGGGTAAATCAATTAATCCCCTCCTGAAGGGGAGGAGAAATCATGAATAAGTAAAATGGCAAAAGCAGCTTTTGTCACTATCTTCAATGCATATCATGATGTCTGGACCACTATAGATATTCAGTGGGAAGGAAGGGAGAAAGAGAGAGAGAGAGAGACAGAGACAGAGACAGAGAGACAGAGAGAGAGAGAGAGACAGAGAGAGAGAGAGAGAGACAGAGAGAGAGAGAGACAGAGAGAGAGAGAGAGAAGGCCCAGATGTTATCCCTATACAATAGGATTAATGTATTCATTCATTCCATAAACCTCTATTAAGCCATGGGTAACCAGAAAGATACTCTGCTTTGAAACTACTATATGGATTAAAATCTTCTCAGAACCATAGTTGTACAATGTGTTTACTTTTAATAATCAGCCAAAGGACACAGTATAAAGAAGCTTAAAGAAATAACAGACTAGTGATAAAATGTTACCCTCAAGTGAATCTTGGAGTTCATTCTCATATAAAGTCATGTACACTTAAAGGGAAGAATCACCTTCCATAAGAATGGCACAAAAGGTCATCCTGAAATATAAGGTTATCTTGAAATACACTAAACAATCCATGTGGAGGGTGGCTTACACAGAGGTTATGTATGATCAAGGTACATATAAGGGGAGGCAATATAGACCCCTTAGATTGTAAGCTTGTGACATCTTCTAGTGATATCACTGCACTGCTGTCTGCTGAAATTACTCCCTCAAGTTGATGCCGTCTTCTGTGACTTGGTGATCATTGAATGTCAGAGCTTGCCGCTTGGTATCTTCACTGCTTTTTGCCAAATATCACATATATACACCTATATACTTCATCTGGTCTTTGGCTATCCAGCTATTTTCAGGGTTACCTAACATTTCATTCAACAAAGATTAAGATTTCTGTAGTTAATAAGCCTTTCCCCTGGCTATAGCTTTGTTGTTCAGTGAGTTCTGTCAGATGTCTATATGAAGCTTTTCCCTTTAGATATTTTACAGCAGAAAGTAATGGAGGCCAGGTAAAGATCTCATCTTTTCTTAAGCTCTTTTAATTGACTCTTCTCTGTACTCTCTCTCCTCCATTGCCTCCTCTGAGTCACTCAGTTCAGTTTTGATGTATAAAGGTCAAAAACCTATTTTAGTTCTGAGGTCTTATCATACATTCTTGACTTAGCTAAAATCCCTGGGAATATATTTCTCAAATAGAAAAAGAAATTGAGTGATGCTCTGGGGAAGAAACTACTTTTTATTTTCCCTAATATATTTCTCTGATCTTTGTAAATAACAATAGCTGAGTAGATGGAGAAGTTTGTAAAGGCTGGTAATTTTGCCCCTCCCTCCTCTACTTTCATCTGTCATCACACCACAGACTAGTAAATCCCAAGTATTGTTATATATATTTCAATCTTCCCCTCCTTTTTTTTATATTAGATTTGTAGATCTATGTGATGCTGAGTAACTATTGTGTCTCTTCCTAATTTCTAGCAACAGTTTTTCCCCTTAGTCTCTAGAGCTCTGTATTTTTGTCAATCATTTCTGACTATTTTAATTTGGGTGATTTTAATATCAGGTGAGTTTCTTTCTCATTTTCTACTTTCACCTTACCCTATGCTTCAAATACTTAGATGTGTTCTTCTTTTATGATATTTCTGACTTTTTTCTTTTCTCATTTTTCTTTTTAAATTTATTATTTTACATAAATAATAAGTAAATTATTTTATAATATAAATCTATACAATAAATAAAATGATAATATAAATAAATAAATAAAATTATTTATTATTATTTATTGTCTTTTTAAAGTTTGAGATCCAAATTCTTTCCCTCTCTCCTATCCTTTCTCCAACAAATGATATCAATTATACATGTGAAATCATGTAATATATTTCCATATTATCTATATTTCAAGAAAAATAAAGAGAGAAGCTCATACTTTAATTTGTACTCAGAGTTCATCAGTTTTCTCTCTGGAGGTGGATAGCATTTTTTCATCGTGAGTCTTATGGAATAATCTTGGATCATTGCAATGATCAGAGTAGTCAAGTCTTTCACAGCTGATCATCACACAATATTGCTGTTATGCAATGATCTCCTGGTTCTTCTCACTTAACTTTGCATCAATTCATAAAAGTTTTGTCATGTTTTTTTTTTTTAAACTACCTCCTTTATCATTTCCCACAAAAAAGTAATACTCCATTAGAATCATATGCCACAATTTGTTTAGTCATTCCCCAACTAATGAACATACTCTTGATTTCCAATTCTTTGCCACAACAAATAGAGCTGTTATAAATATTTTTGTAAATATAGGTATTTTTCCCTTTTGTTTGGTCTCTTTAATATACATATCTTATAGCCCTTTTGGTATATGTTGTTCCAAATTGTTTTCCAGAATTGTCGGACCAGTTCAGTACTCCACAAACAGTTTGTTATTATCTATTTTTTCCCTCATTCCCTCCAATATATCATTTCTGATAGTTGTGTGGTGGTACCTCAAAGTTGTTTCTATTTTCATTTCTGCAATTAATAGTGATTTAGAAGAACATGTTTTTATAGAACTATATTGATAGCTTAGATTTCTTCTTCTGCAAAATGCCTACTTATACCTTTGACTCTTTATCAATTGGGGAATGCCTCTTGTTTTTAGAAATTTGACTCAATTCTACACTCAGTATAGATTTGGGAAATGAGACCTTTATCAGAGAAACTTGCTATACAATTTTTTGATGTTACTTCATTGTCTATGGTACCTTTTAGCAAAATGTGGTTTTCTTGATGACCTCTTTTAATTAGATCTATTATTGCTTTTGCTTTGTCTGAGATCATGATTGCTACCCTTGCCTTTTTTTTTTAGTTCAGCTGAAGCATATTAGATTCTGCTCTACCCTTTTACTTTAACTCTGTTAAGTGGGTTTCTTGTAACAACATATTGTTGGATTCTGATTTCTAATACATTCTGCTCTCCGCTTCTGTTTTATGGGAGAGTTCATGCCATTCACATTCACAGTTATGACTACTATGTATTTCCCTCCATCACATTTTCTTCTGTTTTTCTTCTCTTTTTTTAATATTGTCCCTCTTCAAAAGCCTATTTTGCTTCTAACCACTGTCTCCTTTAATCTATCCTCCCTTTTATTATCCCCTTCTTTTCTATTATTCCCCTTCCCCTCCTATTTCCCTATTGGGTAAGTTATATTTTTGTAAATAACTAAATTTTTGTGTGTGTATGTATATATATATTCTTCCCTTTTTGAACCAATTCCTACGAAAGTGAGGTTCAAGCATTGGCCACACCCCTCATTTTCACCTCTACTGAAAAAGTTCTTTATTGTGTGCCTCTTTTATATGAGAAAAATTATCCCATTCATCCCCTCCCTTCCTCCTATTCCCAGTGCATCCACCTTTCTCATTCTTTCATTTTTTTTGAGATAATTCCAACATATTGTACTCATCATGCCTCCATTCTATGTATCCTTTTAACTATTCTAATAATGATAGGTTCTTAGGAGTTACAAGTATCATCTTCTTACAAAGGAATGCAAACAGGTTACTGAGTCTCTTTTTACTCTTTCATGTTTCTCTTTTTGTGTTTCTCTTGAGTCTTGTATTTGAATGTCAAATTTTCTATTCAGCTCTGGTCTTTTCATCAGAAAAGCTTTATTTTATTAACTATCCATTTTCTCCCAAGCTCCCAAAAGATTTTACTCAGTTTTGCTTGGTAATTTATTCTTAATTGAATTTTTAGATTCTTTGCTTTCTGGATTATCATATTCCAAGTTCTCTGCTCCTTTAACATAGAAGTCACTATGTCTTGTGTTATCCTGACTGTGACACCACAATTTCTGAACTATTTCTTTCTGGATGCATCAATTTTTTTTTTCTCTTTGACCTAGGAACTATGTAATTTAATTATAATATTCCTAAGAATTTTGGAATCTCTTTCAGGAGATTATTGATGGATTTTTCAATTTCTACTTTACCCTCTGCCTCTAAGATATTAGGGCCACTTTCCTTGAAAATTTATTTAAAAAATGATGATTGACCTCTTTCTTTGATCATGGCTTTCAGGTAGTCTAATAACTCTTAAATTGGTTCTTCTCCAACTATTTTCCAGGTAAACTTTTTTTTCTCATTAAATATTTCACATTTTCTTCTTTTTTTTATTTTTTGACTTTGTTTTTATTATTTCTTGATATCTCATAGAGTCATTAGTTTCCACTTGACCAATTTTAATTTTTAAGGAATTAATCTCTTCAATGAGATCATGTACTTTTTTTTCTTCAGGTGTTTTTGTGCCTTTTCTGTCAATTCGCAGCCTGCTAATTCTCTTTTCCTAATTTTCTTGGGCCACTCTCATTTCTTTTTCCCATTTTTTCTTCTGCTTCTCTTAGTTTTTCCTTTAACTCTTCTAGGAATTCTTGTTGGGCTTGGGCTCAGTTGGCATTTTTCTTTGAGGCTTTGTTTATAATTCTTTTCACATTGTTGTCTTTTTCTGAGTTTATATCCTGGTCTTCCTTGCCACTATTGTAGTTTTTTATGGCCAAATTCTTTCCTTGTTTTCTGCTCATTTTTCCAGTGAATTTGCTAACCTTGAACTTCATGTTAAAGTTCAACTCTGCTCATCTGGGGAGGCGGGAGGCACAGTTCCAAGCTTCAGTATTTTTCATGCTACTGTTTTCAGGCTAGTTCTGGGGGCCTCAAGTTTTTGGTGGTTCCAAGGTAGCGTAATACTGGGAGAAGTATGGTCACTGCATTCCTGGTCTACCCTGTGGTCTTTACCCAGGAGGGGCTCCTGGTCCCCCGAAACTGCAACAAGAATCCTCTGCTCCCTTGTGACTGACCACCAATCCTCCTCTTTGCCCTGCAGTTGTGACCCAGAAATGCATATGCACAATAGAATTGCCAATCAGTGCCAGTTGTGCACACTGCCATCAAAAGTCCCATGTAATCTCTTTCTGACCAGTTGTACAAACCCCTTACTGTCTCTGGCTTGTGAACTTCTGAAGCTGTTACTGTTCTTCCTACAATGACTGCTATTGCTGCCTCCACATTTGTGGGCTCCTGACAGGCTTCTACCCTGATGTCACAAACTTCTCCTGTTAACCTCCTAAGTTTTCTTAGGCTGGAAAAATGTCTCATCCTGACTTTGTTGGCTCTGCTGTTCCAAAATGTGGTTTGAGGTATTTAATTTTTTTGGATAGGAATGTTGAAAGATTTCAACTGGGCTGCTTCTAGTCTATCATCTTAGTTCTTGACATTTTTTTTCATGATTTTTAATGAGTTGAATGAATTAAACTTTCTCCAAGTTTCCTTGGTCACTTCTATCTATCTACTTTATCTATCTATCTATCTATCTATCTATCTATCTATCTATCTATCTATCATCTATCCATTCATCTACACATACATGTAATCATATACACTTCTAATTTTATTGTATTTTAACTTTATTCTGATATTTCTTATATCTCTGAATTTCTGAGTACTGTTTCTGTCATTTTTTGTGCCTTTTTTAAAAGGCGGTCACAAATATATTATGGTTTTCTAGTTTCTATTATCATTTTATTTATTTTATTTTTCATCCTACTTCATTCTATTTATTATTATAATATGTATTTATTTTATTTTCATTTTAAGTTATTGACATTGCTGCTGCTGCTGCTGTTTATCAGGACCTATACTACTTCCTTAATTTCTCTTACTATGGCCTTCATTCACTCTCAGAGACAGGGAGTCAATTTGCTCCTATATCCTGAAGTTCTTCTCATAATTACTACAGAATTATTTATTTCTTCTGTAGTTTTAACCCGAAATTTTCTTTTACCATAGTATTGATTTCCTTTTGAGAGTTGTAGAGTTCTGAAACACTGCCAAGGGCAGCTTTGTGTAGCAGACTGGAGAAGACCCACTTAATAGATTACTATTTCCAACTGTTCTCATTTCTACAACTGCTGATCACACTATCACAGGGAACCCTTAACCCCCAGCCAACTCTTGGTCTTAGAGTGAGGGCAGCAATCATATAGGAAATAGCAGCAACACAGAGCCCTCAGTTTCCAGCAGAAAGCTGTTAGCTTTCACTATGAACCTCACAGCTCAGCCAACCTTTGGAATGGGATGATGAAAGTAGACGTTTTTTCTTTTTTAAGTGGATTATTTTGTGGGATTTGAAAAAGTCCATTCTTTTTGTTCCTGTTTTTTTTTTTACTAAAAATTCAGTACATTTCTTACCAACATATTTTTAATGCATTGGTAGAGGGAGCTGTCTTTGGTCCTGACCTTTTATTCCATTTTATGAGCTATCTCACTAATATTCTTTCCAATACACTATGATGTTAATATGAAATTATTGCATGACTTTCATTTATATAGAATTTTAAAGTTTAAAAAAGCTACTCTTCCCCCAAAAATCTGGAAAGTAAGTAGTGCAAAATTGCAGCTAGGTGGCTCAGTGGACAGGGTTCCAGGCCTAAAGTCAGGAATACTCATCTTCCTCAGTTCAAATCAGGCCTTTGAGACTTACTAGCTGTGTGATCTTGGGCAAATCACTTTCCCCTGTTGGCCTCAGATTCTTTATCTGTGAAATGAGCTGGAGAAGAGAATGGCAAACCACTTCAGTATCTTTGTAAGAAAACCCCAGATTGGGTCACAACAAATTTGGAAATGACTGAAAAATGACTGAATAACAAATAAAGTAGTGCAAGCATGATAGTCCCCATTTTACAGATTAGGAAACTAAAGATCTATGCTGTTAAGTGTCATGTGTATGATCATATTTGATATAGGTTTAAAAGACAATATTGGAAGCCAGTTCTGACTCTGAATCCAATACTATGTCCTCTATACCATGTTGTCCTATTATTGTACTAACCTATGCCTCAATATTCCCATTTACTAAATGAAATTGTTTTCTTCAAAGACCTAACATTTGAGATCTTCATGATCCATAACAGGGAAGTTTTTCATTTAATCCAGACTATACTTAAATGTATCATTTAAAATTTCATTTTGCAACAGTTCATCCTAGAATACTACATGACTCTAAAGTAACTTATGAGTTATCAAATATTACATCATTTTTGCCTTAGTTACACCATGAAAATTATTTTATTACTTTAGGGTTACTCCAAAATCTAAAGATGTCATATATATTTAATTTTAATAATCAGCCTAAATGTGGGCCTTGGTTGCATTTAATAAAATAACATGGCAATGACAAAGCATTACTCCCAAATAAATCTTGAGTTCACTCTCATATAAAACTAAAAATTTGACACAATAGCGTCAAATGCAAATCAAAATGTCTCCCTGTGGTGCATATATATATATATACGTAAATATATATATATATGCATATATACTTAGAAACCATAAATTAGGGCAGAATCAAAATGGCAGAGTGAAAGTCAGCATTTTTGCTTTGGTTCTTTGTCAACAGCCTAGAATATATAACAGACTGGATTCTGATCAGGAAAGCTTAGATAGTGTTACAGTGAATAATTTTTCCAGTCCAAGGGAGCTTAGGGAGACAGAGGCCCATTTATAGAGTAGTAGAAATGAGATGTAGGGGCAACAGCATCAGGGAACATTCCAGTACCCAGGAATAGTAAGGGAATTGAACACTGGGGAAGGCAATATCTGGTCAGAAAGAGATCATAGGGGACCCCTTTATTAGCACTGGGACCAGGAGTGATTCAGTTCTGGGGCACGGTTTCAGAACAGAGAGAAGTGAGAAAAGAGGCCCTGCCTGTGCAAGGAACAAAAAAAACAAGTTCTAGAACTTGTGGTAGGTGACTCTTAGCCCAAGAACAGAGTGGGGATTCAATCTAAGCATTAGCCCCACACATATGACTAAAGTAGAATAAACCAGGGGAAAAGACCAAAACCAAGAAGGAGTCAGTGGTTCATTTACAATGAAGGCAAAGAACCTTCCACTGAGCTAAAAGTGACTAAGTCCAGCAGCAGTCTACAGAAACTCAACACACCAAAGTCAACAGACCAAAACCTAAGTCAAGAACATCTTGAGTGAAGATCAGGAGACCAGTGAATAGACTTTTCTCCAGATCACATCATCTTGGGCAGTACCAAAAACTTACAGGTCCCAAGATGACCTGTGAAAATAGCAGAAATATATGAAAGACAGAAGTTAAGCTCAGACATTCTACCTCCTGAAGTGAATACACTCCAAATATAACATAAAGTCCAAAGTCAAGAAGAAGATTGTAAATAATAAGCAAACCTATAAACACCAAAACAACCCAACAATAAAAAAAAAAAACTACTATAGTGACAGGGAAGCTCAAAACACAAATTCAAAAGAAGACAACTAGTTAAAAACATCTACAAGCAAGACCTCAAAGAAAAATGCTGTTTGGATATAAGAACAACATGAATTCCTAGGAGTTAAAAATCAGAATTGTCCAAATGGTAAAGGAGGTACAAATAAATTCTTCAAAAGGAGTCAAGTGGAAGTTGATGAGTACATGAGACATCAAGAAACAACCAAGCAAAATCAAAAAACTGAAAACTTAAAGAAAATGAGGAAGCTCTCATAGTAAAAAAAACAAAACAAAACAAAAAAAAACCAAAAACAAAACCAAAACCAAAAACAAAAACAATGAAGTAGATCAAAGAGAGATAATTTAAGAATTTTTGTACTTCCTGAAAACCAAGAACAATAAAAAAAGACCTTAGACATAACATTTCTAGAAAATATAAAGAAAAACTGTCCAAATATCTTAGAAATAGAAAGAATATATTGGTCATCTCCTAAAAGAAACCCCAAAATGAAAACTCCCAGGAATATAGTTAAAATGCAGAACTCCTAGGTCCAGGAAAAAATACTACAAGCAGCCAGAAAGAAAGAATTCAAATACTATGGTACTACTTTAACGATCAAGGAAAAAATACTACAATCAGTCAAAAAGAATTTAAGTACTATGAAATCACAGTAAAGATCACACACGATTTGGCAACTATCATTATATTGGAATAAAGCCAGTGCCAAATAGTATATTATAAGAATGTCAGGTTCTTGGTTATCAAACAAATACAAGAAAAAATATATTTCCCTGATGCTTGTAAATCTAATCAAAAAATCTTTAGACTAACAGCATTTGAGAGGCAAGAAAAAAGTCATATTACATGCAATAATCTAGATACCATTGAGATAAGCTACAGTTCAGTCAGAAGATTAGCAGCTGAAATATCAAAAGTTCACTGGAAACATAAGCTAAGAAATATAGTTGGTATACAAGATAAATCAGAAACCCTAAAGAAAGACAATTTGATCTCATAAGAGTCAGTCAAATTTGTTAGAATGAAAGATATGACTGGAATATCATGATAGATAGATAGATAGATAGATAGATAGATAGATAGATAGATAGATAGATAGATAGATAGAATTTATTCCAAAGGGACAAAATATGTAGAGAGTTGGTAGGGTTGGGTAGTACAAATATTAAGAAAATACAAAATACAAAAAAAAATAGCAACCAGAAAGTAGAAGAGCATTTGTATGAAATTAGTGGAGGAAGAAAAAAAATCAACTGTGTCATTTGCATATGCTATAGTCCATTTAGATATTAGGAGGAAATAGACAAATTGGGGAAATCATATATATGACAGACACATGCTATAGTAGTGATGGCAGACTTAAATTGTCTAGCTATTTGTTGGAGCCCCAAATTGTTCTTCAGAATTGTTGGACCAATTCTCAACTACACCAACAGTGAATTAGAGTCCCTACTTTTTCCACATCCCTTTCAGCATTTGAATGACATGACTTTTAAAGATATTCTGTGTTTACATCTGAACTTCTTTTTGCTTTCTTCCATGTGCTTTTAAAAATGGTTCAATGACCTAATTTCTTTCTCATTTTTTTCAACAATATCTCTTGCTCCTCTTTCCCCAGTTTCTTTTACATTGGAAAAAAGAAAAAGAAAAAGCCCACAATCTTCCTAGCAAATAAGGAGCATCAATTTAGAATCAAAATCAAAAACATCTGCCATGTCCAAAATATATATGTCTCATTCTACACTTTCAGCCATCATCTCTCTCTTCCAATACGGGTAGCATACTCTATTGTTGGTCTTCTAGAGTTTGGGTTGATCATTGCATTGATCAGAATTCTTAAGTCTTTTAAAAATTATTTTCTCTACAATGTTTTTACTTTGTAAGTTCTTCTTCTTTTACTCTCTACCTTCTATATCAGATCATGCAAGACTTCTCTGTGAATACATACCAGTTTCAGGGCAGCTAAGGACAAAAACAATTTAGTGTCACTTCTGTTTTAGCTTTATTGAGGGGATGAACAAGGGAAAACCAAGGAACAGATAGGATATTTATGTGAGGTGGATGGAATAAACAACAACACAAAAGAGGAAGGCTTGTTCAATTTTTACTTTATTTCTTCTTTTTTTCTCTACAATGGAGTAATACCTTTATAGTGATAAGTGAAGTAAGCAGAACTTGGAGAACGTTGGTAATAATAATATTGTGAGGATGATGAACTGTGACTTAGCTATTTTGATGAAGACAACAATCCAAGACAATTCCAAAGGATCCATGATGAAAAATGTTAACCCTCTGTAGAGAAAAAACTGAAGAATTCTAAGTACAGATTGATGTATACTATTTTCAGTTTTCTTCTTATTCTTGAGGTTTTTTGCATGTTTTATTTTGCAACATGGCTAATTGAAAATACATTTTATATGATTTCACATGTACAGTTGATATATTCCTTGCCTTTTCAATGAGTGGAGAAAGGGTGTAAGGGAATGAGAGAATCTGGAATTCAAAATTTAAAAAAAAAATGAATGTTAATTTTTAAAGTGTAATTGGGACATATCTAATAAAATAAATAAAAATATTTTAAAAACACAATTCTTTTAAAAAGTTGTGTCATTTTAGGAAGGAAATTTTGACCAAAAAAAGCCAACAAAGCTTCATCAAAAGAGTTCATTCCAGACTAGTTATATTCCCTTATACTTTGGATTTAGTGTATCTTGACTGTGGAAAAGCATTTCAGAACTCTTATCCTCTTCTTGTGCAAAAGATAGTTATATACAAGCCAGAGAATAGGTAGTTTCAGATTTACTTGGAGGATCAGAGGGTTTAATAAAAACTTGGCTTATCTTTAATGGAATATCCTAGGGATACAACCTGGACTATTGATGCAAAGGTGGGGGTTTTTTGAATAATGATGTCTCCACTTAAAGTAAGAGATAAGATGTCAGATAACTTAATGAGGTAAGAACAAGTATCAGTTAGCCAGTCAATAAGATACTTTAGATTAAGTGTGAAAAGTTTTTTTTTCTTTTACTGAACTGGAGTGACATTGACAGGAACAGTGTCCAAATGAGCTAGGGCAATTTAGTCATACCTTTTGAGTCTTCTGCAAACTGGCAAACCAGAGCAAGATTGAGAGATTTTTGAAGTCAAAATTTTGAAAGTCCGAGAGTAGAAAAGTTGTAGGGACAACCAATGGTGAGCTGGAAAAAAAGAAGCCTGATAGCCTAAGAATAACCAACAAAATGAGAAAGAGAAAACAGAAAGTTGTGCCAGAGAAGGGTAATAGTGAGGTGGGACATCCACCCCACAGGCAAGGAAGTTTTCCCATCTCCTCAAACTTTAGGAGAGCCTCCTAGAAAAACCTCTTTCTCTCTCTACTTCTTCCATGAGCTTATCAATAGAAATGGTGATATACCAACCAGTATCTTTACCTAAACATTTCTACAATCTGAATTTTGCCTTAACCACAAAAAGGCCTAGGGGATAACTCAAGAGAGATATAATTATACCAAAACTTAGAATACCAAAATTTTGCTTAAATGTTGGATATTTTCCTAACTGGAGGCTTGCAGTGATTTTAACTGTACTCCTAATTTTTCATCTAATATAAATTTTCTAACGCAGCAGCAAAGAGAATCTTGTGACTCTATGTGACCATTATATTGCCCCAGGCTTAAAGGGAGTTAATTATTTTAACAGGGTGTTACATGAGTTAAAATTTTTATTTGTGACTTGGCTAAAGGCAGAGAAGGAAAGCTTTTCAAATTTTCTAGTGTCACAAAGCTGAGAGAGATAGATAACATACTGACAGAGTTGACAGAGTCAGGATCCAAAAGAGATATTAACAGATTAGAGGATTGGAATAAATATAATAAGATGAAGTTATATAGGGATAAATGTAAAGTCTTACTTTTAGGTTAAAAATAATCAACCTCACAAGCACAAGAAGTGGGAGGCATCTTTAGAGAGCAGTTTGTCAGAAAAAGATAAGGAGGTTTTGGTGGACTTCCCGATCAATATGTCAGTGGTGTGATATGTCATTCAGAAAAAGCTGTTGTAGGTTTCAGCTGCATTAAGAGAGAAATGGCTTCCAGGAGTAAGGATGAGATGATTCCATCAAACTCTCTCCTGGTCATATCACATCTAGAATCATGGTCACTTTTGGGTGCCACAGTTTGGGAAAGACATAAGCTAAAACATATTCTGAGTAAAACAAACCAGAATAGTGAAAATCCTAGATGCTGTGACACAGTGTAGATAAAGAAGAAAAGACTGGGGAAAAAGAAATGGGGAGGGAAGTGGACAGAGGTGAGGGAAGAGGGCAATGGTAGCTGTCTTCAAAAGCTCAGTAAAAGACAATAGGAGTGACATGTCAGAAAAAACAAAAATGAAAACTTAAATCAATCTTAGGCTGCTCAAAGGGAGCATTATGTATTATATTATTATGTAAAAATGAGGAAGGTGATATTTCTACCATACTTTTCATTGGTCAGAACTTATCTGGAGTATTTTGTTTACTTCATTTCCTACCTGGCTGCACTCCTCTGAATTTCACCGCCTTCCAAGACCATATCAGTCCTGGAATTCCCACCTAGTCAATAATCTCTGCCATTGGGGCACCCCGCTTCCCTCTAACTGGAGAGACAGGAAAGGGAGAGTTTCTCCGATATTTTCCATTAAAAGAGGTCAGTCATCACTTCTCCCACCCTACTGCACCCCTCTGGACTTCTTTTGATACTGTGTCTCCCTCTCCCCTAGCTTCTTTTTTCTGTGCTGTCTTCTTTCATTAGATTGTGAGATCCTTGAGGGCAGGGACTCTGGCCTTTCTTTGCATCCCAATATTTAGCACAGTGTTAGGACATGATAGGTGTCCTTACAGATTGGTATATAATGGCTTAAGAAAAGTATTGACAAGCTAGATGAAAGCTGAGATGGTAAGGGAGAGTGAAATGGTTGAACTGGGAATATTTAGCTTCAAAATCAGAAAACAGAAGGTGATGAGGTCTGTGAGGGGATTGAGAGGGTCAGGGACCCCTGAGGACTAAAGTACATGAGAGGATTATGTGGAATGAATTCACAGACTCAAGTATTCTTTAAGTCAAGGTGGCAAAGATTTATTGTAATGCCAATATAATGGGCAGAGCTCCTTAAGTAATTTTCATTCTTTAAGAAACTTGCAACTTAGCAGGAGTGATGATAAAGTTTATAGAGGAAAAGTAGTGGACTATCGGCAGATATGCTAATTAGGTGATAACTTACAACCTTGGTCACTGGCATCATTCACTACTGGAAACCAGGGGAAGGAGTTTTTCAGAGGTGTATTTTTGGTCTGTTATGTCTGTAGTAAGAAAGCTTTGAGAGTTGTTATCTATAGCTTGACCTCTGGATTGAATATGATAACTTTGGGAATTAATACATGATAATTCTATGGTTACAAAATAGTCCTCTTCTTACAAGGGAATTTCTTCAGAGGTCACCTTGTTCTTATGATGGGGAAAGATAGTTTGTTTGACTGGGCACCTGCTCATGAGTAATTGTGAGGAAAGATAGTGTCTCACTGGGGTCCACTCATGAGTTATTGCTGGCCATAGTGTCCTTGGACTGGGGAGAAAACTGCCAGGGACAGTGTTTCCAAGCTAAGGAGAAATGTGATCTTAGAATTGGGGTCCAAGTATCAAGCACCCCATCAAAGTGAAATAATGACTGACCCAAAGTATTGATAAAGATTGTCAAGTGGAAGATGATTTAGGCTGTCTCTGACTGATCTCAAAGATTGGGGATAGAAGTAGTAGAAGGCACAGCAGAGAAACAGATTGTACTTAAAAGATGCCTAACAATTAAAGTTATCCCCAAATAGGGTGGACTGTCTCAGAAATAGTGAATTCTCATTCAGTGGTGTCCTTAAAGGTCAAAGGCCACTGGTTAGAATGATGTAAAAGGGGGCACAGAAGGGGGTAAGTTTCCTTCCCATTCAAAGACTGTAAGATTCTGAATTGGAAAGAAATGCACTAGAAACTCAAGAGGGCTCTACTATGTTTGCCAGAAGGACTTCCTAGTCTCTTTTGGACACAGATTTGGAGGAACAAAATATATAGGATAATCAATTAATACATGAGCTGGAGTTATAAATAACAACAGCTGATAAGAACTCCTCAGCAAATAAATCTCTGGAATGCAGTCTCACTGAAGTCTGTTGTCATCTTTAATGAGCCATAGATTACAATTATGGACACCAGGGAACAATTTAAAATGTTTGCCAGGGAAGTGAAGATGTAGAAGAATGAGACCTGAATTATGTTGAATATAATTTTATTTTTAATGTATATGAGGTGAACCAAAGGTTAGATTCTACTGCCCAGTAGCTGCATTGAAGGAAGTCAGAGAAGTAAAGGGGGCTGAGTTCACACTTTACACAATGATTATGGTGGTGATTTTAGATCATGTAACATTCAGATTGGGCTTATGTGCAATGAGAAGGCCTGAGTTGTCAGCCTCAAAGGGTAGCAATATGGATTTATTAAGAAGGCCTCAAAAATCTTTGTCCTTTGTTGAAAATTAATAACTAATCTTTTTTCCTTTGCGTTTTCCCCATGAAAGAATATCCCCAAGTATTTATCATGGTGTTCTCTTCCCAAATCTAATATTACTTGTTCCAAATATCTCCTACAGATTTCATTACATCCTTCAACCCCTCCCTCACAACCAGGAGAATAACCACTTTTATCTCCCTGGATGCCACCTTGCACTACTTGGTTTGAACCTTCCTTAAGCATTTATTTTGTGTTATGGCTACTTGTGCTCATTTTTCTATCAGCTGAAACTCCATTACTATCAGTTCTTATCTAAACCTTACATCTCCCCTAGTATTTTATATGGTTCTCTGCACACAATTGGAATTCAATATTTGTTTCCTTGAATTGAAATATGACACATCATAGTCCTTATTGCAGTGAAAAAGTGATGTTTCATATCACTAAAACACAAAAAGCTTAAGCTTTTTGGTATAAAGTATTATAAAAGTATAGGTCAACTAGGTAGCCCAGTGTCTAGAGCACTAGACTTGGAATAAGTAAGGCTCATCTTCTTAATTCATGAGCAAAAGATTAGGTGTCAATTCTGACCTTCCATCAATTCAGAGCAGCTAGATGATGCAGTGGATAGAGTGCCAGGCCTGAAGTAAAGAAGACTCCTCTTCCTGAGTGGAAATCTGACCTCAGACACTTACTAGCTATATGACCCTGGACAAATCACTTAACCCTGCTTGCCTCAGTTTGTTCATCTGTAAAATGAGCCGGAAAAGAAAATGGCAAACAATTCTAGTACCATTACCAAGAAAATCCCAAATGAGATCACAGTGTCAAACAGGACTGAACATCAATTATAAAAGTTCTACTTTCCCTAGGAATAAAAAGAAAAGGGCAGTATGGGGGATAGAAGGTGAGCCTTGGAGTCAGAAAGGACTGGTTTCTAGTCTTGTTATGGACACATTCCATAATCATGAGTAAGTCATTTAACTTCTCACTGCCCTCAGGAAATTCATTAAGATATCTTTTCTGAACAGTGAGTTCTCTACATAGATCATATCAGAGGTCTGGACAAAACAAGACAAGAGAGGGGGATAAATGGATGAGTCAACCCTGTATTTTTGTCAGGGAGAACAGAGAGGAAGAAGGTATGATTGCTTCTAATTCCTGACAATGTATAGAATTATTGATGTAGATCTGGAATGGAACCTAGGCATCATTAGTTCATAGTCCAACACCCTCATTTTACAGATGAAAAAACTGATACCCAAAGAGGTTGGACTCAACTAGGTAGGAAATGGAAAAGTTAGGAATCAAACTTATGTTCTCTGATTACATCCCTTCCTATCATGATGCCTCTCAAGGCAAAAAAGTCTGGCCTTCCCCATCTCTGCATCTTTCCTTGCCTTCTCCCATTTTCTCTGGATAGACTTTTTCCAGAACTGCTATAATAACTGATTAAATGAATAAAGTAGGGAGCTACCAGCTAATCCAGCCATTCTGGAGAGCAATTTGGAACTATGTCCAAAGGGCTACAAAAATGTGCATACCCTTTGATCCAGAAATATTACTTCTAGGACTATATTCCAAAGAAATCATTAAAATGGGAAAGGGTTCCACATGTATAACAATATTTATAGCAGCTCTCTTTGTGGTGGTCAAGAACTGGAAATCGAGGGGATACCCATCCATTGGAGACTGGATGAACAAGTTGTGGTATATGAATGTAATGGAATACTATTCTGCTATGAGAAATG
The DNA here is from genome assembly GCF_028372415.1 of Notamacropus eugenii. NCBI lineage: Eukaryota > Metazoa > Chordata > Mammalia > Diprotodontia > Macropodidae > Notamacropus > Notamacropus eugenii. The sequence goes on from NC_092876.1 coordinate 403,314,090, forward strand.
ATGACCAGGAAGACTTCAGAGAGGGCTGAAAAGACTTATATGAACTGAAGCTGAGTGAAAGGAGCAGAACCAGGAGATCATTGTACACAGTAACAACCACAGTGTGTGAGGAATTTTTCTGATAGATTTAGCCCTTCACAGCAATGCAAGGATCTAAAACATTCCCAAAGTATTCTTGTAGCAAAATGCCATCCACATCCACAGAAAGAACTATGGAATTGAAATGCAGAATGAAGCAGAATATTTTCTCTTCTGTTTTGTTTCGTTTGGGTTTTTCTCATGGTTTCTCCCATTGATTGTAATTCTTTTATGTAGCATGACTAATGTGAAAATGTATTTAATAAGAAATGTATGTGTAGAACCCATATAAGATTGCAAGCCATCTCAGGGAGGGAAGGCGGAGGGAGGGAGAGAAAATCTAAGACTTATGGAAGTGATTGTAAAAAACTGAAAACAAATAAATTAATAAAATGAAAAGAAGTGCAACGCCAAGGAATTTTCAAAAAAAAAAAAATAAATGAATAAATCAGGAGCTTACCTTTCACTTTCTTGTCTTTCCTGATAGGAAGCCTGATTATCAGGTCTATATGTGTGGAAAGCTAGTAGTGGGTAGGGAGAGCAGCAGCAGTACCATTCCTAGTTAATCCACAAATTATGCATAATCATGAGTTGGCAGAATCTGGATGACTCAGGTCTAGAACTACATCACTGCTGTTCTGAGGGTCTACAAGACCCTTGTATGACTTATTTACTGCTATGCTTTGCATAGAAATAACTAAGACAACTCTTTCATCTATTAATAGTTCTGGGCATCACGGTTGGGAGTCACAGTGAATAGAGAGGATGGAACTTGGCTACCTTGGATATTTACTAGCTTTCTTACCCTTGGTAAGGGTAAGAAATCTCAATTTTCTCCTCTGTAAAATCATTAGGTTGAACTTGATGGCTTCCCTTCCAACTCTAAATCTGGGATGTTAAATCCCATAAATTGTTACTCATATTGTTCATTGGGGTAAATCACTCTGTGAAACTCTGGGTTCCAGATGCTCTAGTTCATTTGCTAGATATGCAGAAACCAAGCAGCTATCACATTGGATTGTTATATCTGATCAAGTCATTACGTGGAACTCAAATTTCAAGTTAAACCACTTCATTCCAGGGAGCTTTAAAAAAATGCCCATTTTTGCCAGCCTCAGCTTTTCCCAGTATTTTCCAAGATTCTTAGCTAATTGAGTGGTATGATTTGATCCCAATTTTTAATGCATAAATAGTTTGATTCATACCCTGGTTCATACCTGATTTTATGGTCTTTACTGACTTCATACGACAACTGAAGCTGCTTGTTTGTGAAAGAGATTCATATATTTCTTGTGAATATAGATTATATAGACAACTTAATAAAGTGAATATTCATCAGAGAATATATAAAATATATGACATTAGGGATATAGGGCCTTTAACAGCAAACAACATGAGATTCGTTTGTTTGGAGTTGTTTTCCAGGCTTAGGCCAAATTGTGAGCATCTGAGAGTTCAGTCTCCTTTGAGCCCTGATGGTTTGCAGCTGTGCTGAGTCATATAGGTTTCGTGCCTACTGATTCTGAGTTAATCAGGAACTGAATCTTCATTACATATACTGGGAGGTTGGTATTTTACTTTGGGAATACATTTATGAGAAGGATTTTGTGATTACCTGGTCGAGACTCTGAGTGGCCGTATGTTCAGAATCCCTGCCCACTACTCAGATGTAAAGGCTCACTCAGTCCAAGGATGTATGTAAAGTGTATAGCAGTACTGCTTTGATTCAGGCAGTATATCCCTGTCTGTTGGTTATTATTTCTCTATATTTTTCTGTTGAATAGATAGGAGGCTTGGTAGTTTGGAAATGTAAAAGATAAAAAGGTTTATGTGGAAGCATTTGGTTGAACTAATTAAAGTGATTGTTGACATCTCAAAAGTTGCCTTTCTTTTTATAAATGAAGATTTAAGAACTTGTGATAGCAGGCCCCCCAGTGTATGTCAGGGTGCCTACTGACACAGGGACATACAGGAAAATAGAGTAAAGAAGAATAAGGTATATATAGAATGTAAATTTGTGAATCAGATTCCCTTCCTGTCCTGTCCTGTCCTAAAACCTTAAACCTACTGCACTCTGAAACTGGGACTCCAATAGACCCCTGCCTAAGGGTTCCTCTGGACCCTTCTAGCTTTACAGTGATTATCAATAGTGACTGTTGCTGGTTCCCACCCAGCCTTATGTCTTTCTTTTTCTTGACCTCATGAAAGGGGCCATGCCCTGGCAACTTCTTAAACAGGCCTATTCAATGAATGGGTGTTGCCTCACCCTAAGTGAGTAGCTGCAAAGACCTTGGCCTAAAGAGTCCAAGGCCCACTGCATCCTGGCTCACCTCCAGTCACCCTGAGGAATATCAGGTCACTGGATTCAGATGGCTCTGGAGGAAAATTGAGGCTGGTGACCTGCACAGCCCTCCCTCACTCAAAACAAAGTCAAGTGCAAGTCATGTCATCATTTCTCTGATGCCATGGTTTTAATCAGCAACAAAGGACGAACACAACAAGAGCCTATAATCTCAATTCCCCTTACTGCCTAGTATACCCCAAAACAGCAATGATATGGGATCACTCTGTCCCTCCCCCAAGCATACTGGTCTCATAAATAGTGGTAGTACTAGATGGTCTGTGTCTATGAGCGTGCTGGCAAATGCTTAACAACAATCTGAAAATACACAGGACGCACTTTGGGATTTAATCTGCATTATTAGCATTTTCTCCATCTTTTTCTTAAGTCTAGACAATCAACAAAACAATTAATCAAGCTCTGATTTCTATCATTTGTGAATTCCCAAGGTGCAAATGCTCACAATGAAAACTTAGTTTGAGTTGTCTTCCTCACACCACTTGTCCCTCTCCAATCACTCTATTTGCCTTCCACTATTTGATAAGACTTGCATTACCACTGTTCACTGTTTTGTGGTTTTCTGGGGCAGGGGTTGCCAAATATATATTACGCTGAACATTTCTTCGCAATGTCTATTGTTGCTACTTCTACATCTACTCTTTTGTTCTCTTCACACTACATAAATCATCCCTTCTCAAACAGGCCTTGCTCTTTTCCATTTTCATTCTCTTGTGCCCATTCCCTCCACCTAGAATAACTGCATAGAGCAACCTTTGCCTCAACCCTTAGCAATGCCAGTTTCCCCCAATGAAGTTGTACCCATCCTGCAAACCTAAATGTCACCTCTTTCATGAATTCATGTACTCTTTCCTAACCGTTAGCTCCTGGTGACAAATCCCTACACTTGATTCCTCTATTACTTCTAGACTCATCCTCTGAAAGCATAGATTTTCTTTTTCTTTTTTTATTATGATTATATGTTTTACCTGTTAGATTATAATCTCAATGTCTTTATATCCTCCTTGCCTTAGACATAGAAGGTACTGGATAAATATATTTTAATGACTGACAACAGTACTCAAGGGATGAAATATGTAGGTTGGCATAGTGTAGATTGGGGTTCAATGGCATTGAGGTAAGTGGGAGTATTTTAATGTTCAGTCAGATTTTAAATTTATAGAATCCTCTCTCTCTTCCTCCATATATATATTCTTAAGCCATTCTTCCAAAGCAATGTCTCTAAGAAAATAGAATCAGTAAGACCTGAGATCAAATATAGCCTCAGCCTCACTTTCCTCATCTGTAAAATGTGGATATTAATAGCACCTATGTCCCAGGGTTGTTGTCAGGACGAAATGAAATAATATTTGTAGACTGCTTGATACAATGCCTGGCACATAGTAAGCACTATAGTAATGTTAGCTATTATTGTTGTTACAAAAAAAAGAAAATCTTGATAAAGTGAGAGGATGAAAAGAGGAAATCCCATACGTGAGAGGGGAGTGTCACAGTTAATTGATTGATTCTATGTGTATGTGTGTGTGTCTGTGTGTCTGTGTGTCTGTGTGTGTATCCATCTTTGAGAGGCAGCCTGCTGCAATGGATAGAAGTCCCTAAGTTCAAGTTTTGGTAGGTAACTCATTTAACCTCTAAGTCTCAAGTATACACACATACACACATATATACACAAATATATACATATGTGTATATACAGATACCTCTACATACATATATGTATGCATGTATATTACACATATATGTATTCATATTTATACTTCCCATCTGTACTAATACAGAACAAAAAAGATGTGGTATCTCTCTGGTTAATTTTATTAGTGTAGGTAACTAGATTTTTTATTTACTTAGGCCTTATTTTTTTAGATAGTCTTTCCCACCCTATCCACCAAAAGACAAAGTGAGGTTGGAATTTGGATTTTGTATGGTTGGACTATCCATTCCAGTAAACATGCACAATATTTACTTTTAAGGGGGAATAAATTATGTCCTTCTGTCTCAAGTCAAATCTGGCTTCTTCTCAAGTCTACATAAATACATAAACCTGATAATATATTGAACAGATATGAGAGTTGCACCACTGAACTAGTCACCTTCCATTTGGTTCTCTTTAATGTGCTCAAAGGGGGCCTTATTAAGAGGAAAAATTCACAGTTTGATTATAAACACTTTTTTTTTTCTTTATGCCTTCTGTTTCTGTTTCATTTGAAGGTTCTCCATTGGCATTAAGTTAGTTAATGGCCTGGAAAAGAATGTAATGTAAGCTGTGAGAAAACTGCAGACCATATAAAGCTGAGAGGTGTAACAACTGCAGAAATAAATTTTTTAAAATACATTTGGATTTGGACAACTAGGAAAATTTATTTAGCCAAGAAAAAGATGATGCACTTATGGATTCTCAGTAAGGCCGTACAAAATAACACGTCAGGCCCCAAATTGTAGGTTGGCTTTCTTAAAAGTTTTTATGAAGAAAGCTTTGGCAATAATTAGCAGAGAGCTGATTCTTGAGCCTTGATGTAATGCTATATAAAAATAAAAAAGGCTAGTTCTATTCAGACGCATAATATTTAAAAAAGAAGTTCATGCAGGGTAAGATAGGTCTGGTAGTAATTATAAGCTGAGTGGAGAAAGACCACAGCTGGAGTTTGGAGAGCATTCAAGTCACGCAGTGACAGCGATGCAAGGTCTTACAAATATCAAGGCGGGGACAAAAACCCAACACTTAAAGAAAATAAGCAGTCGATGCCTGGACCCAGATGAAGGACTAGATGATTCTTTATAAGGTAACATTAAAAATGTTCTTTCCAGTGTTGCTAGGTCTCATAATTCTTAGTCTGTTAAAGAGTATTTTAGGAAGCACCCAGTAAACAGGGATAATAGTGGAGTCAAGAGGCAGCCAGTTAGCATTTCCTGAAGGCCTGCTGTGTGCAGAGTACACAAATACTCTGAAATGCTTTGAGACTGGAGCTGTATAAAAAGGGGCTGTGCTCAGAGAGTCAACATCTGGGGGGATGGAATGCACTTCCTCTCTTCAATGAACACCATCTTCACAATGTATTCTACTGTCAATGTAACCCCTTCTCACACTGTCCCTAGGAGGCAGGTATCATGTTGCTCCTCTCCTAAGCCTATCTCTCTCCAGAAACCCCGCAAGGGGTAAAGAGGACAGACCACTGCCTCATCCACCATGATTCACCCATGGTCACATTCTCCTCTGAATTGTCTCTACCTCTTCAACCTCAACTTAATTGGTCCCAGGAGCAACAATTCCTATTTTATTTTAATAAGATAGAGATGAGATAGGAAATATGATCTCTGACACTTAACTAGTGCTAGATCTAGAAGCATTCATAATCTACATGGAAAAACAAATTATAGATAGATAAATACATGGATTGATGGATGGATGGATAGATAGATAAATGAATAGATAGATGGATAGGTGAATAGATAGACAGATAGACAAACAGATAGACAGATAGATAGATGGATACATAATAAGCAACTGAAGGTTGATATACCAGAGGAAAAAAATGCACCTTTACATAAACTGAATTCATGATTATTTAAAGGTACCAAATGAATGGGTAACAGTTAAGTTAATCTACAAATGTTTCTTGGAGGTGAGATTTTAACTGGTCCTTCAAGGTAATAATAGAAATAGATCACTTGCAAAGCATCTGTTAACTGCCTATCAGCTGATGTTAATTAAATATTTTATCTTCTAAAATTAATTGATTGAAACTGTTAGAGGGGAAGATAACACAGATGAAGGAAAATCTTTATGAGAGCAGGGATCATGTTCTAAGCCATCTTGGTAGCAGTATGATATGGGGAAAAGAGTATAAGTCTAAGAGGCAAGAGAAACCTAGGTTCAAACCTGAATCTAAAACTTTAGCTCTCTGATCATAAGCAAGTCACTTGATCTATTTGAACATCAATGTACTCTATGCAGTGGGAGTAACGATAGTAATTTGTATCACAAGATTGGCTATGACTTTTTTTCTTTTTTCAGACTGTATATACGATTAATTGGTACAAGCATGACCCAGTATTAAATTTTCTTTAATAATTCAGATCAGGACTTTCTCTCAAATGTCTAGTCTTGCAGATTTCTTTTCTGAGATTACTAAGAATGACTTTCCCCAGATCTCACAGTCCGTACGTGTCAGAGGTGGGATTTAAACTCATGGGTATTTTTTCTGATTCTGAAGTTGTAGGTTACATAATACCACTTGTGAGAATACAGTGAAATAAGATACGTGAAACATGACGCAAACCATCAAGCACTATATGCCAATTAATATGATTATTTGTATTCCACACAGCATCACAATGCTTTCCACACAATAGGCACTCAAATAAATACATTTTGAAATGAAAAGCCCTTACAGAAGCAGGAATTAGCAAACTGAATGAGAAGGACAGTGATGAAAGATTTGAGTGCTATGATGAGGAATTGTCCAAAGAACCAGAGAAAAATCTCAGGGCTCAGTCATTTGCTTTGATTTGGTAGCTGGGGCAGGTTTTATCTGAAATTTCCTTTGGACAGATTTAGGGGATTCAATTAGATGGAATAGGTTTTTCATTAAAAAATGAAAGAAAACCCAGCTACAGACTGTAAGCTTCATCCACTCATCCACCTTTCCTTTTGTTCTCCATTCCTCTTTCCTGATCATACCTACCCCATTCATGATTAAGAGACCTAATGTTAAAATTCTGACAACAGCCTGTCTCCATTTCAATAGAAAATATGATCTCTGAGTTCAGGCAGCCAAAATTCAGAGATAGGATGCCTCCAATAGAAATAGAAATTCTGCCCTAGATAAAGTATAATATTTATACATTTAGGATAGATAATGACTTGAGAGGTTATCTGATCCAACCTTATAATTTTACAGATAAGGAAAATCCCAGGAGAGTTAGACGACTTGCCCTGGGTCCAAAGAATTTGAACTCTGGTTCCCTGGCTTAAAACCTTGCACGCTTCCACCACTCCATGGTGTCTCTCCTGAGGAGATACCCTGGAAGAGTTCAGGCAGTTTACATAATTTGCAGCACCACTAGAGATGTCAGCAGCAAGTTTTTTAAATTCTCTGAGGGAAGTTCACCCCAGGCCAAAGCAGGTCTTTTTCCAGACTAGTAAAAAGTACAAAATTGAATGACAAGGAAATAAAATTTCCACTTCAGACTGTGATTGTTTAAAAGTATAGTGCCCTTTCTCTGTGACATTCTTTTTATCATGGGAGATGAAGCTCACTATAAATGTGTGTGTGTGTGTGTGTGTGTGTGTGTGTGTGTGTGTGTCATCCCCTAGGAATCTGGTTAACCTCATTGAGAAAAATGGGGGTGTTACCTGGTGATGACAACTGAAAAGCCTTGATAGATATCATAAGTTTGACATGCTGGTATAAGTTTGCAACTACATGAGAAGAATCTGTCATTTTCCATTTTGCTGATGGATCCAAAGTACCTTTAGACTGGCCTCATATTTATTGCTATACGCTGTCTCTTCCGTATGTACTATTGGTACTTAGGCTATGTAGTGGGTAAGAGTGATAGAGCCTGAGTCAAGAGGAACCCTGAGTTCAAAACCTCCTCAGAAAAATTTGCTGTGTAACCCTGGGTAAGTCATCTATCCTCTCTGTCTCAGTTTCTTCATATGTAAGAGCTACATAAATGCTAGCACATTAACTAGCAGAGCAGCATTCTTCAATAGGATAACTAGTCATATGCCAAGAGGTCCTGGATGTTAATGGAAGTCAAACTCATGAAAAATATGATGCGTCATACTAGTTTCAAAGGTCGCTTAACCTCCATGTACCACCCTTATCTGTAAAATGAGGAGGTTGGGCTCAATGATCTTTGAAGACTCGTATAGTTCTAAATCTATCATTCTATGAACCTGTAATTAATTGACTACATACTGGACTCACTCACCTACCACCTACCACCTACCACCTACCACCCTTCCACTGCATCCTTGTATCCTCCCAGATTGTGAATATATTGATTCACAACATCAAACATAAAATCAATGCCTTTGAAGTCATGTGCAACCTATTCCAGACCAACTGATCTATGAGCCTAGGAATTTGGAAGCCAGATTTTCTCACATTCTTTTTCCTTTTCAAAAATATTTGATAGCTTTATTCATTTCATAATTGATATGAGCCTCTGTTTACAGAATATAGTAGTTCTTTTCTGAGTTGATCTCTATACTCCCTTCTAGCTCTAAATCCTATGATCTTAAGCCTCTGTCATATCCCCAAAATAAAAAATAAACCAGCATTAATGGTTTATTTTTATGCTTCATTGTTAAAAACATAATTTAAATGCTACAAACAACTTGAAAGTCAAACAGGAAAATAAGCTTTCTTTCTAATTAAAAAGGCTTTAACATCAAGGAAGAAAAATAAAATCTTTGCTATTATGATTCCACAGTTAAAAAACAGATACCTAATATTACAAATTATATGCCAGGCACCCAAAGTGTTGATGGGAAAAGATCCTAGAGGATTTTAAGCTGTCACTCACTAACAGGGGCCTAATGTGCAAACTCTCTAAACCCTAAAAGACTATAGAATTATAAGTAGTAGCAGGAAAGCAATACCTCCTCTAGGGACAATTCCCCAATCATATTCTTACTGGCAAGTTAGGCCCCGCAAAGGATGGCAATTACTACTTTTACAACTCTACGGGTGGCAACTCTGAGAGTCTGGATTTCTAGCACTGTCACTCATTGGTGATGCTGGTATGCTTCCATTAACATCAACCAGCCAAGTTTCAATGAACTTTTTAAAAAGAATGTTTTGTAAGAGGGCATAATAAGAATAGTTGGTAAAAATATCTCTCCCCCTCAAAAAAAACAAAAGAAAACAAAACAAAAAACTAACCCTACAGGACATTTTCCCACAAATACACACAGAATCCAAGACAAGAGTGAGCTTAAACCTAGAGTGTGATGGTGGTGAAGTATATAGGTAGAGAACTCACCTGGCCAACTTGGTTATTTGAAGTAGTTTCTTGAGTTCACAGTTGGAATTCTTCTCGGCTGCAGGGGATCACTTCTGCTCAAATATGGCTATTACTTCTATCCCTCTGTGTCTGACTATTTCCTTGCTTATCTGTGTTTTGTTCTCATTGGATATATCATCTGGTACTGATCCATTCTTTGAGTTGGTATGGTCAATGGGAATGAGAAAGGTAAGAGAAAGAGAGAGAAATTAGGGTGATACCCTGTGAAAGGGTCTAGTTGGAATCCTACAATAGGAAAACATACACCAAGACGCTGAGGAGTCTTCATTGCCACCTGGGCCTACTGGTTGGTTGAACAATTGCTAAAATTTGCCCCTTCTTTAAAATCTCCCAGGGAATATGGTTAGGTTGTTTGATTAGCTAATTTTGCTATTTTTTCTTGATCCAGTTAAAGAAGAGTTGGTACCTGATGAAAGGATCACAGAAATAAACAATTTTATTTATAATTCTAATGATTGATGGGTTGATTGATGGAGGCTGGGGTGTAGAACTCCTTATCTTATGATAACAATTGTTTTTATTGCTAATGTGTCTGTTATTGTTGTTGTTTTATTATTTTGATAAAAATGAACATTAGCAGCCAAAGGGGAAAAAATAGTAATATTTTTAGCATTTTTATTTGCCCAAACTGTGATATCTTTTAGAGTTAGTCATTCTGTTTAAACATTGGCCCTAAGACAATTTTGTGTAAAATTTCCATGACTGCATGAATTATATAACTTATAGGTAGAAGGCATTTTAGAGAGATCATTGAATCCAAACTCCTTCACTAACATTCCCTTTTTCACTAAATATTTTTTTAAATGTCAGCATTTGAAGGCATTGTGCTTAATGCAACAATAGTCCACTTTAACCTTTGCCCTGTTGGAGTTCTTACAAAGAAAGGAATGGAGACCCTAGATGAGGGAACAGAATGTAGGAGATGCAGAATAAGGAGCCTTTAACAGAATTAGATAGAAAAAAAAATGTCACTTCAAATATCATCCTAAATTTACTAGGGCCAAGACTAGTGATGAAAACTTGTTTTTGTTAAACTCTGGGGCTGGAGTTCAAGACAAAAGCACTTGAATGGGATCTGGTCTGAAAAGTGACACTGGAGAACACATACTATCCATCTGCATTAGAAGTGACATTTTGTTGTTATTGGGTCTGAGGATGAAACAGCAAAGTTAATTTTAGGGAATTACTGATAAAATATGGTTAGTAAATAAACTGAAGTCACAGACTGCTTTATCATGTATTATTCTCTAGGGATAAAAAAAATAGTGTCCTGCTAATACTTAGTGATTATATTAAAAAAAAAAAAGCCCGAAAATGTACATTTTAGAGAAAAACCATTACATATAGCAAGAAATAAGAATAACTTACTTTAACACTTGGTGATCCTAAAGGATGAGTCTGACCATGCTACCTCCTTTAATTCAGTTAACTTTAGTGTTTTCCAATTGACACTAGGATCAACTATTATTTTCTGTTTGGTGTTCAAAGACTTTCATAAGGTGACTCCTCCTACCTTCCTAGTCTCCTTTTACTTCCCCCCACCACTTACTCTATGATCCGATGACACTGGCCTTCAGCATGTTGCTTGAACAAGACCCTACTCCAGACTTAATAATTTTATCAACTCTCCCTCATATTTAGAACTCTCTCTTTTCTTGAAGTTTAAGCTAAAGTCCTACTTTCTGTGAAACATCCATTTCAGGTCCCTCTTAATGCTAGTGCCTTCCTTCCATGGGTTATGTCCAATTTATCCTGGTATACTTTGTATATAATTGCCTGCATATTGTCTCCTCCTTTAAATTATGACCTCCTTGAGGGCAGGGACAATTTTAACTTTTCTTGAATGTCCCTATTCCTTAGTACAGTGTTTGGAATATAATAGATGCTTAATAAATGCTACTTGACCAATTCAATCTGTTGTTCTAGAACTTCAAGTCAGCAAATGACTTTTAAGTAAATACAGAGATACAAAGAAAAAACTAGCCTTGCTCTCAAGGAATATACATTCTATAATGGACATAAGGGATAAAGAGATAATTAATATAAGGAGGGAAGAGGCTTTATCAACAACAGAATTAAAAGCCAATTCCTTTAAGAAGCAGCTTCTCAACTGTGTCTTGAAGAAAACCAAGGATACTAGGATGTCGAGGTGAGGAAGGAGTGCATTTCTGTCACTGGGGGGAGTTCATTCAAGAAAAATAAATAAATTTTAAACTATACTGCCTTCCAAAGAACACAACAAGGATAGGTCTGTTATGGCTCCATGCTTCCTTGCTGAGAGTACAAAGTCAATAATAGAACGACTGCCCTCAAGGAAGCTAGCTTGTCATGATCAAACAATGCTTACAGGAATCTAGTGAATATATCATTAAAAAGAGTGATCTAACTATTCTAAAATGAAATGCCATACTTTTCAATAACATTCGTATTAAACATTGAGGGGGTCATTTCTAGTCCACTTGTTTTATAGGACCAGTCAAAATCCAAGAGGTAAAAATAACTTTAAAAGTTTTACTAATACAACACGTCTAGCTCAACTTTTAAAAAATGTCCTTTCCTCACCTCCTTAGTAGAAGCAAAAGTAATTTAATAATTGAAGTTAGGATTTCTACTGATTTGTTCCTCATAAATGATTACCCTCCACAGACTATGTGGCCCAATGACAAACTAAAAATTCAAATATCTTATCCCAAAGTAATATTTGTTCATGTGTACTTAGACATTCGCTCATCTGAAGATATTCCAAGGGTTAGTAGTAGGTAACATAAGCTGCTTTGCTACATATTCCCAAACCAAGGGAATGTTTGTTTATTTATGTACCCGTCTCCTGAAAGATTTTGATAGGAGAAAGTGGATATGAACTTTATTGACATGAAAGGAACTTATTAGGGAAGTTCTTTGATCATTCTGATAAGCTTACTGGTGGGCATGGATTTGTCTGGAAGCTTTGATTATCTATTCCTCTCCCAACTGGCACTTTGTTAAGAGAATAAACAAGGGAGTCTTATCATTTTGGAACTCTTCTTTGTCACCTTCTAGGGGGTAGCTTTCAGTGCTGCCTCCAAGATGGAATGACTGGTTTAGACTCTTGAGAGGGTACACTTAATTTGTGTTGGCCCATACAAGTAAATTATCAGACCAACTTAGAACTTTTCAGAAGCTGAAGTGTAAACTTTTCCCTTCTACTTTATTTTTTTCTGAAATCCTACCTATGGGGAGGGGTAGTGTCATTCTAAGTGGGAAGAAGCTAGATCTTAACAAGGAACATCTGGTGGTATTGATGTGGTGGAGTAAAGATTATTCTATATCCTATATGCATTTTATTACCTTAAGTTTTTATGGGGTCTGCTACCCACATTTGTGAAACCCTAGACCCAAACTCTAGTAAACTGTTCAGAGATTTCACTAAGTACAATCTAGCTGAAGGATAGTGGATCAAAGGGCCCTGAGCATGAATCCGTTCTGCGTGAACCTTCACCTTAGGGAACTCTAAGTCATAAGTTATATCCACAGCTGACCAGACACAAAAGTATAAAGGTCTTGATCTAGACCAGTCCAAACACAGGAAGACCCCATCTTAAAGTTACATCTTTTTAGCAAGAGAGGAATTGAGAGGAACTAGACAGGCCCTACCATAGAAAAGATATGAAATGATTAAACCACAGCTCTGAGGAAATCAGGGAATAAATAACACTGTAAGAAAACTATTAAAATCTAGAATGAATATTCTACTTGGAGTGATCAGGTCCCATTGTTTTAGGTTTCAGTGAATTTATCATACTTAAATGTTATAGCTTGTATAAAAAGATTTTGAACTTCTCTGTGTTCCAATGCTGAATTCCCTTTTCCAATCATGTAGAAAATAAATTAGAGAAAAATAGAGTACAACTCTAACAATATTTTTACCAGGGCAAGTGATGAGGCTCATCCGGGATCAGGTCCAGGAAGGAGGAAGTAGAACCTGCAACCCCTTGAGAGGTTGCTACAAATATTACATGCAAGGGAAAGATGCATTTGCTATATGTGAAGGCAGAGCTGAACTGCTGAAGGTAGAACTGGATGTGGAAAGAAAGAGAGTGTTGAGCAGTGGAACAGTCTGGTGAGGAAGCATTCCCAATAAGGTCCTATCATTGATTTCTATATTGTTTACTCTGGACAAAATTCTGAATTCTCTACCCTAGTTATGCCTTTGAGGGAAAATATCAGTAAGAATGCTTGTAAGAGGGTTCTTCCTGGAATTATAAGATACGACTCCTTATTTTTTTGTTTAGGATCTACCCATGCAGATGAGGAAGGTGGAATGCTTTTTGCAAAGCAATTCCACCAGTGGTAGCCTCAACATTCACATCTGTGCAGTGTTTTAGTGAGTTTGTCCTCAAAAAAGAAAACCCTTGGGCAAAAGGAAAGAAATATTGACCAAATATTGTCAGCATATGAAGACCAAGGAAAGTTTACTGCCTTTCTTCATAGCTCCTCAAGAATCCTGAAGCATTTGACCAATTTTGGTGGTCAATGTATCATCTTATGAGCCCCTAGAGAAAGAAGACTCTAAAGAAAAGTTGATTGTTTTTATTTATTTTTCATTCTAAACATATCAAATACCAATTAAAGCAGGCACTTCTATACATATGGAACACGATAAAAAAAAAAAGATTGTACGTGAAACTATGGATCTCTCTTATGCAGTGAGTGTATTTCTTTTAAAATATGTAATAGATTCAACATGTAATTTTCAAAACTGTCCTTTTTGTCTATGATTCTGGCCTTCTTTCTGTGCATATTTTTAAAAGATACTTCAATGAACCTCTTCTCTTTGTTTCTTTTTTCTCTTTGCTACTCTATATCTAAGTCCCCTTCTAACTCTCACCCCACACCCAAAGAAAAAAAAGCTAATATCAAATATGCCAAAAGCAACCAAACAGATTTCTACTTTTGCCTTATCTAAATATGATTGTTGTATTCTACAACTTGAGCCTGTTACCACTTTGTCAGGAGATGTGCGATATGATTCTTCTGGAAATCATGATTAGTCATTGCCTTGACTAGGACTTGTAAGACTTTCAAAGTTGCTTTTATTTATATATTTTTTTCCTTGTTCTATTTCTGGCTCGGTTTTTTTTTTCCTCCTTTGACCTTGTCCCCTTTCAAAAGTGTTTGTGTCTGCCTACCCACTTCCTCAATCTGCCTTCCCTTCTATCATTCCCTCCCCTTATACATTCCCCCTTACTTTCCTGTAGGATGAGATACCCTACAGGAGTGTGTATGTTCTTCCCTCCTTAAGCCAAATCTGATGAGAGTAAGGTTCACTCATTTCCTCTAACCTCTCCATTCTCCATTGTGAAACCTTTTTCTTGCATCTTTTATGTGAGGTAATTTACCCCCATTCTATCTCTCCCTTTCTCCTCCCTATATATTCCTCTTTCACCCCTTAATTTTATTTTTAAATGTCATCCCTTCATATTCATCTCACCCTGCACCATCTCTCTCTCTCTTTCTCTCTCTCTCTCCCCCTATCTATCTACCTATCTATCTATCTACCTATCTCCTTCAACTACCCTAATACTGAGAAAGGTCTCATGAGCTACAAATATCATCATTCTATATAAGGGTGTAAATGGTTCAATTTTAATAAGTCCCTTATGATTTCTCTTTCTTGTTTACCTTCTCATGCTTTTCTTGAGTCTTGTATTTCAAAGCCAAATTTTCTATTCAACTCTGGTCTTTTCATCAACAATTCTTGAAAGTTCTCTATTTCATTGAATATCCATTTTCAACCTGCAGTATTATACTCAGTTTTGCTGGGTAGGTGATTCTTGGTTTTAATTCCAGTTCCTCTAACCTCTGGAATATCATATTCCAAGACTTTTCATTGCTCAATGTAGAAGTTGCTAGATTTTGTGTTATCCTGATTGTATTTCCATAATACATGAATGCGTCTTTATGGATGCTTGTAATATTTTCTCCTTGACCTGGGAACTCTGGAATTTGGCCATAATATTCCTACAAGTTTTCCTTTTTGGATCTTTTTTCAAGAGGTGATCAATGGATTCTTTCAATTTCTATTTTACCCTCTGGTTCTAGAATACAAGGGCAGTTTTCCTTGATAATTTCTTGAAAGGTGACATCTAGACTCTTCTTTTGATCATGGCTTTCAGCTAGTACAATAATTTTTATCTTATTTCTCCTGGTTCTGTTTTCTAGGTCAGTGGTTTTTCCAATGAGATATTTCACATTGTATTCTATTATTTTATTCTTCTGGCTCTGTTTTATAATTTCTTGATTTCTCATAGTCATTAGCTTCCATTTGCTACAATCTATTTTTTTTTTCATTTCACAAGCATTTATTTTCTCTCTCTTATGGATTCTGTCACCTCTCTCTCTCTCAGGAGGTATAATCTTTTTATAGATGTGGAAACTTTGGCCCAGAGTTGGGCAGTGACTTGCCCAAAGTTACACTACCTATTGAGGAATTGGCAAATCTGGAGGTCCTGACCCCAAGTTCATGGCTTTTCTTTCCTCTCCTCCCCATAGACTTGAAGCATAATCCATATAATAAACTTATTATAAACTGTCTCTCCTTTTTTCTCTTTCCCTATCTATCTTTCTGCCTCTGTTTCTTTCCCTCCACCCCCTTTCTATGTGTCTATCCCTGTTTCTGTCTTTGTTTCTTTTTGTCTCTTTATTTTTTAATTTATTTATTTTTAGTTCTCAACATTCACTTCCCCAAGATTTTGAGCTACAAATTTTCATCCCATCTCTCAAAGATGTGGAAGTCTTCATCAATTTGCATATCATCTTGTGTAAGGCCCATACTGATCTCTGTATCATTCCAATTTTAGCATACGTACTGCTGAAATGAGCATTCCATTCTAATTTTAAAGGAATTATTTTCTTCAGTGAGCTTTTGGATCTCCTTTTCCATTTGGCCAGTTGTGCTTTTTAAGACATTCTTCTCCTCATTGACTTTTTGGACCTCTGCTGCCATTTGAGTTAGTCTATTTTAAGGTGGTATTTTCCTCAGTATTTTTGGGTGGTCTCCTTTAGTAAACTGTTGACTCAGTTTTCATGATTTTCTTGCATTCATCTCATTTCTCTTCCCAATTTCTTCTCTGCTTCTCTTACTTGATTTTCAAAATCTTTTTTGAGCTCTTCCATGGCCTGAGAACAATTCATAGTTTTCTTGGAGACTTTTGATGTAGGAACTTTGACTTTTTTTGTCTTCTGGTTATATGTTTTGATCTTTGTCACCAAAGTAAGATTCTAAAGTCTGAGGGTTTTTTTAATGCTATTTGCTTATCTTCCTAGCCAAATACTTGACTTTTTCACTCTTAGTCGTCACTCTGCTTCCAGTGGGGTAGGCAAGGTGTTGGGTATGGGTGTACTTTCCCATGTTTCAGGGGTTATGTATAAGTCACTGCATCCCCCAGAGTTTATGGGCCTAGAACTCCAGAACTCTAGAAGCAGCTGCTGCTGCCACTGCTGTTGCCACCACTTGCTGTTGCTGCTGCTGTTGCCACCACCCCCACCTCTCTTACTCTGAGGCTGGAGCCAGACTCTAGCTGATCATTCCTCTTTCACCTAGGTTCCACAGAGTTTTCCCACTGACCTTTTATGCTATCGTTGGAATTTGTGGTTTGAGAAGTTTGAAAAGTAGCACAACTGCCAGTGATTCAGTCCCCTGAGGTCTGCTCTGACCCTGTCTATGCTGGCTCTATCCACCTTGGACTGTGCTCTGCTCCCAGCCCAGTGTTATATACCTTTCCTGTCTACCTTCTAGGTTCTCTTGGGTTGGAGATTTGTTTCACTGTCATTTTGTGGGTTCTGTAGCTCTAAAATTTGTTTAGAGTCATTTTTTACAGATATTTGGAAAGGTTTGGGGGAGAACTCATGCAAGTCCCTGCTTTTACTCCACCAAAAGTGAGGCTGGTGACCTGCACAGCCCTCCCTCACTCAAAACAAAGTCAAGTGCAAGTCATATCATTATTTCTCTGATGGCATGGTCTTCTTTGGCAACGAAGGAGGAGCAAACCACACCACACCACACACCCTCCTTATTTATATTTTGTTACTATTGTGTAACTTATTCTTTAGGTTCTGCTCGCTTCACTCCACATCAGTTTATAGAAGACTTCCCAGGTTTCTCTTAAATAAGCTCTTTTATCATTGTTTATGATAGAATAATGTTATATTACATGCAAAAATGATATTTGTCCAACTATTCATCAACTGATGAGTATCATGATAATTTTTATTTTTTTCCCACCACAAAAAAGAATAACAACAATAAGAAGAAGAACAAATCTGCTATCAGGTTTTCATTCATATATACCCTTTTCCTCTTTCTTTGAATCCTTGGGTATATAGGTCTGGTAGTGGAATTAGTGGATCAAAGGATATGATGCAGTTCAGTGAATTTTGACATGGTTGCAAATTACTTTCCAGAGTAGCTGTACTTCAACAGTACATTAATATATCTGTTTTCACACAGCCCTGCCAACATTTGTCATTTTCCTTTTGGGGAATTTGTGTCAATGTAATCTGAATAATTTGGACCTCTGAATAGTTTTAAGATGCATTTATCTGATTATTAGTGATTTGGAGTATTTTATATGGTTATTATAGGTTACATTTCTTCTTTTTAAAATGTTGATATTCTTTGCCTATCTAGTAGGGGAAAGATTTTATTTGTGTAAATTAAAATCAGTTTCTTATATATCTTTGGGTATGAGATCTTTGTAACAAAAATTTGATGCCAAGATTTTTTCCTCATTTACCTGTTTCCTGGAGAATGCTACTAAATCTTTAAAAATACACCCTTAGGGAAATTTACACACAGATACACACGCATACACATATACAATGTTTATGCTCATGAAACACTTTTAAGTTCAATCTGCATTACAGATATTTTCTCCATTACTTTCTTAACTCAAGACAATCAGCAAAACAACAAACCAAACCCTGGTTTGTAGTGTTTACCCTATAAATGCTCACACTGGAAATTTAACAACTGACTCATGAGTTGGCTAATTAGCTGGTTACAGCATACCCCTGTCTGTTTTCCTTGTCATTTATCTTTATTGGTTTTATTTATGCAAAAAGTCTTAATTTTGTATAATCCAAATAGCCTTTCATCTTCTTTGTTGGTCATGAACATTTTTCCTATCTAAATATCTACACATTTATGTCTATTTTAAGTATTCATTGGGAATTTATATTGGTACATTTTGTGAGACATTAATTTATACCTTTTTTTGTAAGATTGCTTTCTAATCTTCCTATCAGTTTTTGTCACTTAGTGAGACTTTACCCCATTAGTCAGGATCTTGGGGTTGATAGAGCACTATTCTATTATCTTCCTTTGCTTCTTTATATTTTGTACTGCATCTGTTACATCAATGTCCCCTTCTCTACATTTTAACTATTACCAAATTATTTTGATGATTGTTGCTTTACACTATATAGTTTGAGACCTGATTCTACCGTATCCCATTTCTTTCTCATTTTTTCCCATTATTTTCCTTTAAATTTTGGATCTTTTGCTCTTATGATTTTTTTTACTTTTATAAAATAATTATTTGATAGTTTGGCTGGTATGGCACTGAATAAATAAAATAAGTATTTTTTTTTTTTACTGCATTTATACAACTTTCTCCAGAGCAATTGGAATTACTCCAGTTATTTACATCTTTTTAGTATTGTTATTACTGTAAAAGTATTTTGAAGCTGTATTTTTTCTCCTGTCTTCATCTCATGTACTATCACCTATGTGAGATATTTTGTTCCTTCCCCTTTTCATACTCATTCCCTTTGGTTCATTTCCCTACTCTTCCCATTTTCTTCTCATAAGACCATCAAAAAAGAACATCCCCAGATTTTCTGCCTCTTTTATACAACTTTCTCTTGTCCTTGACGATATTATGATTCTGGGAGGATACTTATATCCTCACCCCTGTTGAAGAAAAACAACTTATTATGCAATCTATTCCTATTAATAAAATCTATTAGCTTTTCTATGTTTATTTTACAATTGCATTTGCTTTTAAAACTTTCTACTCAATTCTAACCCATCTATTAGGAATGAATTAGGAATTATTAAAATTCTTAAATCTAATTAAAGGTCCATTTTTTTTCTCCCTGAAAGATAATATCTATATTTCCTGCTGGTTTAATTTTATTTATAATCCTTTATCTCTTGGCTGTTGGAATATTCTAGATTCTCCTCTTTATTAAAATTGCAGCTACCAAATTTTGTGTGATCTTGACTTTGCTAACTGAACTCTTTCTTTTTTTAGCTGCCTGCAGTATTTTTTTTTTCAATTAAAATTTTTGGGTTTTGGCTGTGGAATTCCTGGGAGTTTCCATTTTGAGGTTTCTTGCAGGAGGTGACAAGTGTAATATTTCTATTTTTATCTTTCAGTCTAATAAATTATGACAATATTCTTGCCATTTTAGTAAAATCTGGTATTTAGGCTTTGTGGGGGGAGGAGGATTGTTATTTTCAGGTTAACTGTTAATTCTCGTATCGTTTCTCCTTTATCTCTTTCCAGGTTTATTATTATAGATTTTATTTTCTTTTTCCTTGGGGTCTCATTGAGTCATTGCTTTCTGTCTGACCAATTTTAATTTTCAGGGAATTCAATTCTCATATACGATTTTTCACCATCTCTTCAACAGTGTTAATTCTTCTTGTCATTCTTTCCTCTTTATCTGTCATTTCCTTTATCATTACATACTGTGCCTCTGCTTTCATTTCTTCCAGGCAATCTCATAACTGTGGGGAGGGTATACCTTGCTCTGAAGCTTGATCTGAATTTGTTGTAGAGTTACTTTTTTTCTCCTAGGTTTAACTTCTGTCCCTGTCTCAGTTCAAACTATTTCTGGATTAGGTTCAGGGTTTTCTGTTTTTGGTTTTTTTTTTAAAACATACATATATATATATATATATATATATATATATGTATATATATATGTACACACATATAAACATACATCAATATTATATTGATGAGTGTATATATAATATTGATGTGTATATATGTATATGCATATATATACATATACATATATATATGTATATGTATATGTATATATCCATCCTTGATTTCTGGATTGGAGCTTTATATTTGGTTTAGACTCTCTTCCCTTGCATTCCTAAGATGATGTAGTCTGTACCTGCTTCATTCTGGATGCAATGACAAGACTACCTCCCCACCCCACCCCATTTCTCTTCTGTAGGAATTACTGGAGTTGGGCTCGGTCTTTTGGTGGTTTTTTGTTTTTTTTTTTTTGGTGGCTTAACCGTAGTTTTGGTCTTGGCTCCTTATCTGACTCCTAATTCTTGAACAGTTCCAAATGTAGATTTGGTTCCTTCCCTTGCTGTGAGCTTTATAGGTCTAACACAGATGTTGCTGATGGTGCTGGTAACAGGCCTTCTGTAAGACCTCATGTGTTTTGCTTCTCAGGTGCTATCCTGGTCCTTTCTGGCACTGAGGCTAAAGCATGGGAAGTTTGGGTATTGGGTTACCTGGGTGCTATACAGCTTATTCCTAGGTACTAGGGTGCTTGGATAGTAATCTTTCCCTGCTTCCTGATATATCCTCAGTGGGACTTCCCAGACACTGTACACTGAGCTGCTTGGATGCTTGTCTGGCCCACTTCCTGCTATATCACTTTGGGGGTTGACTAGATAATGGCACTGCATTGGGTGAGTGCTGATCTGGTTCCAAATCCTACTGTGCCTCAGTAAAGACTGTTAATATCTTTTCTGCTGTGCTACTTAGGGTTGGTCTCTGGTTCTGGGTCTATGCTTTGCCTTCTATATGCCTAGATTTATTTCTCTGCTAGCTTTCTACATGATCCTGCAAGTCTTTTTTGTGTAGACTGGATGAAACATCTGATGTCTTCTCTTTGGTCTTCTTTATCACTGTTCCTACTGTTGCATTTTTAGTTATATTGGAGTGTTTTGGGGCAAGGGGGACTGGCCTTCCAAAAAACCTAACACTATCATTTTCCCATATTTGCCAAGAGTCTCTTTACTTATGGGGATTTTCTCCGTCTTCCTGCCCTCTAGGATTAAAAGCATTTGGTAAACTGTTGAATGAACTACATTCTGGACTTCCCATCCCAAACAGATTGGCACATCCTCAGAGGGCCCTTATAACTGGGGCTTTGACAGACATGAGAATGCAGCTTAGAATACATGGGCTGTACATATTTACCTATAACTTTTCAGGAGTTCTAGTGCAGAAATCAGAGCCCTTGATATTCAGACTATAGGTATGCTGTTAAAGCGCACAGTGTGTCAGGTGCCAAACCCTTTTTTTTCCTGATGGGAGTGCTGCATTCTCCCTTGAGGCTCTCCTATACTTAAACTCTGAGAAGAAATGGGACATATGGGACTGTAGAAGTATATGTGTACAGGTGGGTAAAATGCAGTAAAACTGAAATAGTTCATGCAGCCCTGAATATCACACAAACATATATTCATTCCCATCCCTCTGCCACTTTGGTTTTAGGAGAGGAACTAAGAGAAGAACAAGAAGTATTCCCCACAAAAGTAGAGGAAAAGAATGAAAGTCACTGAAAGAAAGACATCCCTATTCCTCATTATTTCTCCACTTCTCATTCATGAGCTGGCAGAGGATGCCACACACAAAATGGGGTCCCAATTTAGCTGTGTGGATGCTTTCATTATATCAATTGTCCAGAGTGTACACAACAACTACTATACCATATATTCCAAGCAATTTGTCTAGTCCATCACTTTAGGAATTCTGATATTTGGAGGGTGGAGATGAATAGTAGAGGAGAGACGTAATGGAATCCTCACCGGCCATTCTAACAGCATTGCTTTGGATTTGGATGGGCTCACTTTTCATCAGAAAACCAGTGGGAGTTTGGAGATCTTTTTAACAGAAGGGAGTAAATGAAATGGGTGCTTTCTACAGTCATTTGGGCCGAGGGATGACTTTATGAAATCCAACTTATTTTTAAATAGAATAATACTAACCACTTAAAAAGTGAAAATAGCAGAATATATGGAACAGTATCATCTTGGAAAAGTCATCCAGTGTTTTTGGAACTTATTTACCTAATCTGTAAAATGAGAGATTTAGATTAAATAACTTCTGAGGTGGCTGTCAGCTCTAAAGCTGTGATGCACTAAAATATTTAAGTATTATGGCTTTCTATTACATCTTGGCTGTTTCTTTCTATATTTATAATTGTATTGATTTGTTAGTTTGGTATTATTCAGCAAGTGCAAGTGTTTCTTATTTTCCAAGTACCTATCCTAATGCAAATAAACAGAAACATAGGTTAGGAGGAGCCTAATCATTACCCCAGTGTTTTTTTGAATTGATTTTTTTAATATCTGGTCGCTCTTGCTGATATTTGCATTAATTCAGTTTTGAAGAGCCTTTACAATTAGAGCAGAGCATGGGTTGTATCTCCAAGGTAACATAATCATAGGTTACACAGTGACAGGAAGAATAGTTTTCATTGTTATCTTGAAGCCCGTAAGCTTGATAGATTTTTCTTTTTCAAACAAACTCATTTTCTAAGCATAAGTTTTTTTCCCTTCTTCCCTCTTGGGTCATTGATAGCTTTGCTACCAATTGGTAGGGGCAGTTCAAAAGCAAGGAAACTCAGTCCCTATATTGGGGCACCATCATCAAAATGACCGCCACCCAGGAACCCCATGCTCCTTCCATGAAACCACTGAGTTTTCTACCTTATTGATTCCATGTCTCAAACTCTGAAATTGATTCCTCCTTCTCAGTGTATTTATAGATCTGTGAAGACTATTGATTTTCTTCTGTGTGTCACAGCTCTTTAGAATTTTTTTCCAAAACAAGCACGGTTTCTTGTTGGGACTGGAAGCTCAATTCCGTGTGGACAGTCTCGGGCAGGTAAAAGTGGGACTTCTAAATCTTAGAGTCTTACGAGGCCCTCCATGAACAGCGGGGTTCGAGAAGGTCAGACCGAGCTAGCTCGGCTAGCTCGGGTATTTCCGCCTCTCCCCCGGAGATACCTGATGGGTGGAGTCTCCCTGCCCTCGAGGTCGTCCCGGATTGGAGCACACCTAGTTACCTAACAGCATGGTATTGAGATGCAAACTGTGTGGCTGAAGATTAAATAGGATTGAGGAAGCCAGAAAGCTCTTAGCACGTGTGGAGCCAAAGAGAAAAGTAGGGCTCCGCTTCTTTTCTTTCCTCTCTCCCCTCCCCCTCTCTCCCCGCTTGTACTTCTACTTCCATTCCCTTAAGCTTAGCCTTCTTAGGAAATCTCCCCCTCTTCGTCCTAAGAAAGAAGACCCCCTGCACTTGTAACCGAAACCCTGTAATAAAGCTCAACCCCTGTTTGACTCTGGAACGTCCTTTCTCTCATACGTGCATCCGGCGTGGCCAGCCGAAGACCTCGGGAGGTGAGGTAAGAAAGACTCGGGTAGCCCAATACAGGCCTCTAGGCTTGGCAGTGAATCGGGATGGCCCCTTGGAGGGAGAATACAGGAGATTATGGGGCCAGAGGAAGGAAAGCAACACCTTTACAGCTTAGAGAAGTGCCAGCTTGCAGCTCATCAGTTTGCCATGATTCCCCTGAGAGACCCCATACAGGAGGAATCCCTCATATTACAGAACCCCTCTCATGCACCCGTAGTTATATATACAGGAGTTTATCCCACCGGCACCACAGCACTTCCATGCTCCAATGTGGTAGCCGAGCCAGCTCATATAGACAATCAGCTTCCCATAGCTATTGCCCTTCCTTTAAAGCACTCAGTTCAAATCCAGTTACTAAAGGAAATAGGACAGAATAGACCTGAGTGTACGATCTGGCTTAATGGAATTCCCATGACTGGCCTCCTTGATACTGGAGCGGATAGGACCTGCCTTAGCGGTCGCTCAGTACCCCGGCACTGGAAGCTTAAAGAAAGCCAGAGACCAGTGTGGGGAATAGGAGGGTGCCAAAATACCTTAGAGACAATGCACCCAGTAAAGTGGGAGGCAGAGGATCGCCAAGGGACCGTATGGCCGTTGGTGATTCCAGGACTTAGTTTTAACATCTGGGGCAGGGACATTATGAGCCGCCTCGGGATGAAGCTATCAAATTTTTAGTAAGGGCCATTGCAGTTGCACTGGAGTCCCCACCCTTGAATTGGAAGTCAGACACCCCGATTTGGGTGGAGCAATGGTCCCTGACCCCAGAAAAACTCCAGGCACTACAACTATTGGTTAAGGAGCAATTAGAAAAAGGAAATATAGAACCATCAAAGTCACCCTGGAATGCTCCTGTGTTTGTTATAAAGAAAAAATCCGGGAAATTCAGGTTCCTTACAGATCTAAGGAAGGTAAATCAGTCTCTCATGCCTATGGGAGCCCTGCAACCAGGTCTCCCTTCTCCTAATGCCATCCCGGAGGGTTGGTCACTTATAATCATTGATATTCAGGATTGTTTTTTTTCCATTCCTTTAAACAAAGTAGATTGTCCTCGGTTTGCTTTTACAATACCTCACCCCAATAACGAAGGACCTGCAAAGAGGTATCAGTGGAAGGTATTGCCCCAAGGTATGAGTTGCAGCCCCACCATCTGCCAGTGGTATGTTAATCAAGCCTTAGAAAGCCCCAGACAGCAATACCAATGCAAAATCATCCATTATATGGATGACATCCTTATAGCTGCACCTCAGCTCAAGGAACTGGAGAAGTGTTTCCAAGCAGTAGAAAGGAACCTTTTAGGACTAGGATTAGTTATTGCTCCTGAAAAGATACAGAGAGGACCCAATTACAAATATTTGGGATATCAGATACAGGGCACCATCCTTCGGCCGGAACCCCCAAAATGGGATATAAAGATCCAAACACTCAATGATGCTCAGAAACTAGTAGGAGCTATCCAATGGATAAGATCAAAGGTGCCTATACCTTTACCTCTCATGCAACCTTTATATTCACTATTGACAGGAGACTCTGCTTTAAATTCCCCACGAACATTGACTCCTGAAGCAGCCAAGGCCATAGAGGCAATAAAAAAACAATTTTTAGAGTCCACCACATTTCGGTGGGATCCAGGAGGAGATCTGGAGGTATCTATTATCTCCACCACACCTCCCTATGCCGTCATACATCAAAAAGAGAAGCCCCTAGAGTGGGTATATTTAAGTAAAACAGGAAGCAGTTTACTAAACAAGTGGGAATTTCTAGGACGGTTAGCACTAGAGGCAGTAAGAAGAGCCACCCACATATACCAAAAACAGCCAATTCTTTATGCTACACTCACCACTAAGGATGTAGAAGAGTTAGCTCAGAATCATGTTTCTTGGGCCACTATACTCCACTGGGCCCAGATGAAACCAAATTCGACTTTTCTATTCAAAGAATTATTACAGTGGGCCCCAGCACCAGTGAAAAGGTACTCACCAAACCCAGTAGAAGGGCCTAACATTTTTACAGATGCCACGAAACATCACAAGGCATCTATTTATAATTCGGCCTCCCAAGAGATATATATAGTTAACACACCCTACACCTCTACTCAACAGAACGAATTGGAAGCTATAATCCAAGCTCTCCAAATATATAGTGACATACCCATTAATATTATCACTGATAGTCAGTATGCATCTTTATTAATTTCACGGATTGAGGACTCTATTGTAGATTATCGGTCCAATATTTTTTCACAGTGTGAGCGGCTATTGACCACCATTAATAACAGAACACACCCTTTTTATGTTTTACATGTGCGCTCACATACAAATGGCACAGGACCAATTTTTGAAGGAAATCAAATAGCAGACAATTCACTATACCTGGTAGGGCACACTGTGGAACCACAAGAAAGGGCCCAAAAGGCTCATGATAGGTTCCACCTAGCCACAGAAGCCCTCTGCAAATTATATGGGATAACTCAGGAACAGGCCAGAAAAATTGTTAAGAGCTGTCTCCAATGTATCCCATTCCACCCATCTCTAGACCAGGGTGTCAATCCTCGTGGCTTGGCACCCAATGAAATTTGGCAAATGGATGTCACCCATCTTAAGGGCCAGTGCATACATGTGACAGTTGACACATGGTCCGGATTCCTTATGGTGACTTTACAGCCAGGTGAATCAAGTGCTAAAGTAATTCAACATCTTTGGCACTGTTTTTCTGTTTCAGGCTTACCCTTAGAAATAAAGACAGATAATGGCCCTGCCTATACTTCTCAAACCCTTACACACTTCCTCCGCGATCTAGGGATTCGACATGTTACAGGAATCCCCTACAATCCACAAGGCCAGGCCATAGTGGAAAGGGCCAATCTCACCTTGAAGGCGATCCTCGCTAAACAAAGAAGGGGAAAAGGTCGCCTAACACAATCAGAGCTTGATACAGCTGTGTATACACACAATTTTTTGCATATCTCAAGAAACTCACATACTACTCCAGCTATGAGACATTTTGTGACTTTTCCAAGACAACCCCGCAAGGAAAGTAATACCCAGGCTGGATATAAAGACACATGGGCCATGGTAAAGGATATGGCCTCAGGGAAATGGAAAGGTCCGTATAAGATACTAATATGGGGTCCAGGGTATGTTTGTGTCTCCACAGGAAAAGGTGATGCGTGGATTCCCATTAGAAGGATCCGTAGGTGGGAACCGAGGTCGGAGACGACGGAGACGCAGGAGGCGGAGACCCCGGAGAGCCCAGAGACCCCGGAGAAGGATCATACACCACCTGAGCCTGCTGCTGACAGCTTTAACCTTGCTGCCCAGAGAGGAAGCAGCCCTCATCACAACCGCAGACACTGCTGCTGACAGTTTCCCATCTAGGCATCCTTTTTTCGCCAGCTGAATGAGGACTTTGATATCACAAACCCAGGACACTTGGGTGGGGAGGAGGTGACCAATTTTCCACCTGTATAGATCCATTTGCAAGATTAAGGGAGTGGTGACGTGTAAGGCGCCTACACCACCTGCTTCTCTTAAAATATGCTTTGGGATTTTAGTTGATTGCACTTCCCCAGTTGTAACTCAGCCATTTAGTTTCATCTTTGTTTTATTTGATGCCTCCCTTTGTCAGTTGTGCTAGCTGCAGATTTCTGTGTGAATGAAGTCTTGTTGTAAGGTACTCATATGCTAAAGGCCTTCCTTAATCCACTCAGCCTCCAGCCACTGTTTGCTCTAGAGCCAGGTGCGCTCCGCGCATAACAAAGAAGGGGATATGTTGGGACTGGAAGCTCAATTCCGTGTGGACAGTCTCGGGCAGGTAAAAGTGGGACTTCTAAATCTTAGAGTCTTACGAGGCCCTCCATGAACAGCGGGGTTCGAGAAGGTCAGACCGAGCTAGCTCGGCTAGCTCGGGTATTTCCGCCTCTCCCCCGGAGATACCTGATGGGTGGAGTCTCCCTGCCCTCGAGGTCGTCCCGGATTGGAGCACACCTAGTTACCTAACAGCATGGTATTGAGATGCAAACTGTGTGGCTGAAGATTAAATAGGATTGAGGAAGCCAGAAAGCTCTTAGCACGTGTGGAGCCAAAGAGAAAAGTAGGGCTCCGCTTCTTTTCTTTCCTCTCTCCCCTCCCCCTCTCTCCCCGCTTGTACTTCTACTTCCATTCCCTTAAGCTTAGCCTTCTTAGGAAATCTCCCCCTCTTCGTCCTAAGAAAGAAGACCCCCTGCACTTGTAACCGAAACCCTGTAATAAAGCTCAACCCCTGTTTGACTCTGGAACGTCCTTTCTCTCATACGTGCATCCGGCGTGGCCAGCCGAAGACCTCGGGAGGTGAGGTAAGAAAGACTCGGGTAGCCCAATACAGGCCTCTAGGCTTGGCAGTTTCTGAAACCCAGAAAATCCTGGGCTGCTGTTAACAGCTGTGTTGTGGAGAAAGTGAATAATGTTTGGGTTGAGTCAGACAAGAAGCATCTTTTGAATTAATTTAGAATGTTAATAAAGGATTTATGAGGTAGCTTAATCTGTGAAAAGATACTCAACATGGGGTTTGTACTACCATTGATCTCTCAGCATCACTTTTCTTTTTTCATTTTCTTTGATTAGTACTAATTCCACAGCCTCAACTAATTTGACCTCACCATCAAACACAGTTAGGCCAATTATACCATATGGAATAGTATATTCCATAATAATGATTCGCTTATTTAGGAAGTTCAAATACTTCAATTTTTCAGAAGCTCTGTATATGGTAGTACAAAATCCCTCTAGTTTGGGGTGGTGGGGGAAAAGGAGGGACTTTGAGAGCCATAAAATTCAAATGAAACATGTTTCTGCTCTGTACATGCATTCTCTTCCTGTTCCCCTTGTCAACACTTTTTTTTTTCTAATCTATAGGTGGAAACTTTCATAACTTCTACCTGTATACCTGAGTTTCTAATACAAGCAGATTCCCAGCATCCACTACCTATGACTTCAGAGGTAGGAAACTGATGAGATATACCTAAGCAAGAACTGAACCCCCTCTCCATAAAACTCACAACTCTTACCTGCCAAGCCTGTTTGTCAAAATGATGAAGGACTCAGGTGTCCCCACTCTTGGACTAGAAGAGACAGAAAGCTTATGAACCGGGGGGTGCCACATTGAGAGGGCAGCTCTTCTTTATTGACTCCCTTCCTTCTGTTGTGACCTGAAGAGGATTGCACCTCAGGTCTGGTGGTCTCAGCCATTGTATCCATGACTGCCTCTGTTCTGGTTGAGTCTTTTAAAAGCAACAATTACTAAACATTTTTATTGATGCATTTTTATCTTCACACTGCAATCATTTCTGAAAAACAAGACAAAATATAATCCTGCTCTCTTCTTCCTCTGCTTCAAATTGAATTGTCCTTTGTAACAAATTAAGCAAAAATCCCCCCCCACACACACACAAACATACAATGATGACCTCTAACGATGTTATAACATTTTGTCTTAATGACTGGTTTACCAATGACTGGCCTATTTAACTCCAGAGGACTCAGACTTTAAATGTTCCTGTGAATTAAATGATACCCTATGAAAATCTATGGCTTTTAGAATTTACTGGACATTGTGACTTTGGGGGGAGAATCCTCCTTAAATTCCAAGAATGCTACAACAGAGAACTTGACATAGGAAGTGGGTTTGATTTCGGACTTTTATGAGCAGCTTTGGGCATTTTTTAATTCTTAAGATCATGTATCAAATTGCACTACATTTGTCATCCAGGCCAGCAGTCAAGCAATGAGGTACACCTTATGAATGAGAGGAGGGGAGAGGGTGGTCAGGAGTATGCTGATGTTAACTCCATTTAGAATGTTAAAATTTCAGTGTTTACACTTCAAAATCAAAAATGCTAAAATCAGAACCTGGTTTATTTTATTCATTTTGGTGAATATTGACTTATGACAATCACAAATTGACAATGTATTGTATTTTTATTTGTTTTCTTAACACAATATCCATCTATTTATTTATTTTATTATTTATCTATTGTTGATGATTGTTTAGACTTAAGGAAGTGATGGAGAAAATGTCATTAACGTAAATTAAACTTAAAAATTTGGGTCCTACCTTTTTTCCCCCAGAAATGGTTGTTAATCATTGATTAGCAAATATGAAAGTGACAGTTCCTCTTTAGATTTCTTCCTCTTGTACTTGCTGATCTTTAGCATGCCTGGCATTTGAATCTTCCCTTTCTATTCCATGATACAACTCTTTAAATATTTGAAGACAGTTACTCTGGCCTCTCCCCTGCCTAGCCATCTTTTCTGTAGGTTAAATATCCCAGGTCTTTTCATAAGACAGTGTTCGTAGGACTCTCATCACCCTAGCCACCCTCTTCTTAATACTAATTAGTCATTCAATTTAGCCAAGGGTCCTTTTTGGGAAACTGGCTCTGTCATCTAAATAAGATCTAAGGAACCCTTTCCGTTTTGTATCACATGCACATGCAAATAGAATAAATAAGCCATAGAGACCTTAATCAAAGTCATTAATAAAAATGTTGAAGAGCATGAGGCTAGGGGAATATTTCTGGGGCATGTGGCCAGAGGCCTCCTCCACATTTCACACTATTAATGAATACTCTTTGAGGTCAGTCATGCCTACAGGTCTGGATGCACCCAAGTGTACTAACATTTGATTCATTTTATCACTATGAAAGATTCTTCCAAATGCATTACTGATATCTAAGTATTTTATATCTTTAACACTCTACCCATCTACTGGTGTTATTCCTTCAATATTTCTCACTAATGCAACTACCCCTTCCATTCATGTACATGGCTGCCATTTTGTCCAAGTCTATCAGTACTTCTTCCGTAGGTGATCCATGCAATATTCTGGGGGACTTTCTTTAGTTCTCTTGATATTGGACAGATACAATTAACAAACAGTAATCATTAATTAATTAATTAATATCAAATACTATTTTAGTTTCTGGGAGCTAAAAAGCCCAAAATGAAACCATCCCTTCATCAGTGAGCTTAGAATCTATGCAGGTATAATAAATGTAGTACTGGAGTTCATGAGAAAGTTTGGCTGCATAGAGATGTGAGGATAGTATATATCAGTAGTGTCAACTAGAAAAAACTAGACACATTCTGTGGGCTGAATATTGACTTATGAAAATCACAAATCGACAATGTGTTGTATTTTTATTATTTTATTAAGACAATATCCATCCATATAAGTAAAGAGAGAATATAGCTATATAAGTAATTACAGAATTCAACTATACCTATTTATCTCTGCATAAAAGAAATAAAAAGTAATTGGGGAGGGAGGGACACAAGCACCTGGGGATATGAAGGCAGATGTGCTCAAGCTGTGCTATGAAAGGATCAATGGTTTCTATGAATGAAAGTGACAAGAGAGTGGTTGGTGATACAGGACTGGAGCTCATAACAAAGTTTGGCTGGATATACAAATGTAGGCATAGTGTAGAGCCATGATGTCAAGCTTAACAAGAAGTGAATAGCAAGAAATGGGCTGCATGTTGACTTAGAAAACTGCAAATGAACAATACCTATGGTGTGCTATTTTTGTATTTATTTTGTTAAATATTTCTCAATAATATCTTAATCTAGTTCCACAGTCACACTAGGATGTTGTGAATGGTATGCGGCTTGCATGCAGCATATTTGCTACTTGAAGTCAGGAAGATCTGATTTTGAATTTTGCCTCCAACACTTACTATCTGTGCCACCCTGGTCAAGTCACTTAACTTGTCTGTGTCTCAGTTTCTTCTTTTGTAAAATGGACATGATAAAAATCACTTCACAAGATTGTGAAAATCAAATAAGAAAAGATATACGAAGTGCTTTGTAAGCGTATGTATATATATACATATATATATACACACACATACATACACATATTAACATATGTGTGTTGGTATATGTAATTGCAATATATTTTACAATGTGTGTGCATATATGTATATTATATATGTGTGCATGTGTGTATTTGTGTATATATATGTAATCACATTGTTTTAAAGAACAAATAAGAAAACATGTATAGAGAGCTTTGCATGCTTTTTTGGATATATATATATATTCACACACATGTGTATATGTGTAGATATATGTATGCATATGTCTCTATCTATCCAACCATGGATGCTGATATATCACCGAGAGAGAAGGTACAGAATAGGAGTACTTAACTACTTCCTCTAGATACAAAGAGTATAGTGAATAAAGTGATAGTCCTGGAAGGAAGAAATGGGTCCTAATTCTGCTTCAAACACTTACTAGCTGCATCACCAGACTTATCTGGGTCTCAGTTTTTTTATCTGTAAACTAAAGAAGTTGGACTCAATGCCTGATAGAGTCTTCTCTAGCTCTAAATCTGTTACATAGAATAGTACTTATAAAAATAGTATGGGATAGATTAAAATGAAGCTAGAATACAACTTTTACCTTCAAGAAATTTGTAATCTAGTAAGAGGATATTTCTATACATAACAAAAATACAAGTGAGAATATGATTAAGCAGTTAGGAGGCATCAAAGAGAACTGATAAAGTCAATAACACAAGGACTTATTTCTAGATAAGAAAATTTTAGGGGATGATGTAATGAGTTAACACCTTAACTTGGCCTTGGAGGAGGAGAAAGAAAATAAATCAGTCAATTGACAAGAATTTACAAAACATTATGTGACAGGTATTGTGCCAAGTGTTGGAGATAAAAATAAAAAGCAAAAACAGTAATAATAGCTACAGGTGTAATTCCAAATTGCCCCCTCCAAAAAGTGAGGATAAATCAAAATAATTTTAGATATAGAGATGCTTCCAAATAGGAGGAAAATCCTCCGCTAGAAGTTTCTACTGCATGTGTCACTTACCAGTGGGTATAAAGGAACTTTTCCATAAAATTGAAAAAAATTTTGAAAAATTGTCTGGGAGTGACAAGTAAGAATATAAAGTATGCTCCAAATGTTTACAGAACTCTATCGCTATGGTAATAACGAAGAACGTCTTTCTCAAATGAGATTGGCATAAGCTTCAGGTGGGACCTAAACTTAATGAGTACCACCTGTTCCTACCACATGCTTCCCACGTTAGAATGTGGAAATTCAAACCATTTTTACAGATAATTTAAAATTTGATGCTTTCTGGGTATGTACTTGTTTGTCAATGTGACAGAAGACAAGTGGTACCTCTGTTCAGCACAGAACTTGGAAAATTATTGATAAAGTTGCTAAAAGGTAAAAGGCCTCATTTGCCAGTTTCCATGATTGTTTCCTATCACCATGCAAATAATTTTGTTTTGTAAGAAAAGGTTTAAAAATATAGGAGTCCCTATTAGTCAGCAATCAGGGTGAAAACCATTTGTTGTTTTTTAGTCATAAGACATAAAATTCCATATTCTAAATACCACCCTGAGCCACATTTTATTCTGAAGAAATGTCATCTATATTCAAATAAACTGAGACTATATAATTATTTTTCCATCTGAGAGTCAGGATAAAGCACATAAAGAAATTTGAAAAGGGAGGGATAAGATGCAAATGAACAGCCATATAAACATAAAGTAAATTTTAAAAATAGCAGTTCTGAGGTTTTTTTTTAAATCTACAATATATTATTAACAATGGAAAGGGAATCAGACTGAAGAACATTGCCCTTCAAAATGCTTCAGTCATAGAATCTGAAGGCAAGAAGAATCTAAGAGATCACCTACATCTGTACCTTAATTTTTCAAATGAAAAAACAGTTCGAAAGAGGTCAACTTTCGAGTGACAAACAGAATTGCAGAGCCTCCTACATGAGATGAATAATCTCTCAGAGATGAAGAATGGTGTAGGGGGTAAAGAGTTAGCCATGGAGGAAGGAAGACAGGTTCTCTCCTCTAACAATACTGTGATGTGTGACTGAGAAAGTCACTTAACTCTGTATCCCTGGCAACACTTTATGATTTTAAGTTGTCAAATAGTCGCTGATCTACATTTGAAAAGGGGGATTGCTCACTGACTGTTCCCTGTAACATCAATTTGATTCTGGTTTTTAAAATATATCACTCAAAATTTTGAGTCTGGCCTAACAATCTACACAAGGGATAAAAATGAAACAAACCAAAAAAAAAGTAGATAAAGGATATTGTTTAGACCAGTGATCTCTAACGTAGGGGTTGTATATTCCAAAGATAATGGGGCATAACTCAAAGGGTAATCAAGTCTTTGAAAAAATGGACAGCATCCCACCATGATCATGTTTTACCCCCTCTTAATTCGGGCAATCTGGCTGTTCATCCTCTAAAGGTTCCACTGTGGGGGCATCCTCTTGTCTGATCAATGGGTCTTCATGGTCATTCACTTTGCCCGCTCCCCCTCCCCACCAAATGGTAGGCTTGGAGAAGCAGAATTCCAACTCTAGGAATCCTTAGAGAAGCCTTTAAAAGAATCTGCCAGATAGTTTACTAACAGTATAATAGTAGAATCCATGACCATGACCTCATGCAACTCTGCCTCAAGAAACTAGCTACACTGAACAGCTGGGAGGATTCTATACCAGCCCTTGGACACCCTGCATGAGGCCAGACTGAAAGGCTATTTCCAGTCCTATTTCCAGTCGTATTGTCTGATATTTCAGCACCCTCTAGCACATGAACATTAATATCTCTTCAGAGAAGGAACGCAAAGCTGCTAACCACAGGGTGATCACTGGTGACATGGTTTAGGCTGGGGTCACAAAGGGCAGAAAAGACTCCCTGCAGGATGACACTGAGGGACCTTTGTGTGGAGGGTGAGTAAAAGGCTTTTTGTGTTGGGACATGGAAGGCTGTGTACTACGCAAGTATTCAGGCACCTATTCTAACCTGTGTGAATGGTACCAGAGCTGAGTCTAAAACATTGGGAGGAGCCAGAAACAGCTCTACCCAGAAAGTTTGTCCAGCCCATCTTACCTATGGTACTTCTCTCAGGGACAGGTTGCACCTCTACAACTACACCCTGCAAGGGACCCAGGCATCTTGATTCCCTCATCCCCTGATCCTTATAAAGACCAGGTTTCTTGCTCCCCCCTGTCCAGTTTGAATTCTGATACATGACAATAAGATCATACGGTTTAGAAATGGAAAGAATTTTAGACCATATAATATAAAAGATAGAAAGGACCTTGGGCTCGAGGCTATATATCAAGTGCAATTTGTTTTTGCAGATGGGGAAAATGAGGTTCAGAGAGTTCAATTAACTTCCTCAGGTGTAAAGAGAGTTAAAGATCTTCCCCCCACCCATTAATAGGCTTCACGTGGAACCTATTAAGGGAAGTTTGATTAGGGGAGGCTTGTTTTGTAGGAAGGCCCACAACTTCTGTTAATTTCTAATGAGGTACTGAGGGTCATGATGCCCTCTAGCTCTGAAAAGTATATATATACTCTGAGGTGAGATTTTGTTTTGGGACTTAATCTTTGGAAGAAGGTTTGTGTGCCAGGTAAGACTCTAGGTAGCTAGTAAGGAGCCCCCTCCACCCACCCACCCACCTTGGCTTTGAAAACCCAGATGTTGGTGCTTCTCCTGTAATGGTCAGTTGGATCTGTTTGTTGATCTGTGATGTATGTATTGCTTATGGTCAGACAGTTAGAAGCCCTGTCTATTGGTCTTTATTTCTGTGCTTATATTTTCTCTTCTGGTATATGTGATTAAAGAAGATTTTTGACCCCTCAAAATTTGCCTTCCTTTTAGAAAAGGAGATCTAAGAACCTGTGCCAGCAGGCCCTCCTGGATGTGTCAGGGTCAGGGTACTTGCTGCTATACCAGGTCACATGGATACTAGTACATAACAGATGCAGATTCAAAACTACTATTCTTTCTACTATAATACCCTGATGAATTTGGGCTCTCTAAGGTGAAGGCAAAGATCCATCCCCAAGCTGCCAAGGTCAGGCTTTTCCACGAACCCATTGTCATCTTTCAGTTCTCCAACAACTGGAGCTAAAATCACAGACGAAAGAGCTGGTCCTCTGCAGAATCCCACCCCTCAACATATAAGATACAAACACTGGATAATAAAAAATGGAGGATGGAAAGAAAAAGGCAAAGAAGGAAGAGAGAAAAGAAGGAAGAAAAGGAGGAAGAGAGGAAGGAAGGAAATCAACATGTTCTAAAAAAGTCATCATTTGAGACTTAGGAAAAAATGGTGAACAATGTGACAGAATCATTGAAGCACAATAATCTTCTGATTCTATCCTTTCCTACTTCTGGATAGAAAAGCAATTTTTGTATAATGGAAAGAGCACTGTATTTGGAGTTGGAAAAACTGGATTTGAATCTTGGATCTAATATTAGCTACCTATGTAATTTTGAACAAGTCAAAGAATCTCTCTGTGCTCCATTTTCTTCTTCAATAAAATGAAGGGATGAATTAGAATAGTCTTCAGTGAACTTTCTAAGTTTAATTCTTATGATTCTAAATCCTACCTCTTTAAAACTATTCCTATATTTTCAAGCCATTCTATTATCTCCCTCCTCCTGTATTCTGCCACATTTCTAGAAAAAATACTTTATACACTCAGTCCCTTTACTTAGATAATGGCATACATCTAGTTCTCAGACCTCTGAAATCTCTTTCTATCTCCACCATTTTAGTGAAACTATGTTTTTCCCCAAGGTGACCAATGACCTCCTTATTGCCAAAATGTATTAGACTTTTCCTAGCATTATTCTCTTTGTCCTCTGTGCAACAAACAACTCCTCCATCTCCTCCTTCCTCATTAAGTACCCTTCCTAATACCCAGTATTTCCATTAGCTTTCCCTGATTAAGCATAATTTTTCCCCCTAAGGCCCCACTAATTTCCTTACAATCACAGCAGATTTCCCCAGCAACCACTAAGGTGTTTATTTATGTAAATATTCCACTTAGAGATCATCCTCCATCTAATATCCAAAACAAAAAACACATAAAAACTGATACTCTCGCTCTGCATACACTTTTATTTCCCAAAATCATTGTTTAAATAAGGGCTCCCTCTTTTATTTTAAACCCTAGCAGATTAGGGTATATATATCTGACATCAGAGGGTCCACAGGAAGAACCATAAGGAATCTTCTACCTCACTTGCCATACTTAGTCAAAAAGCTATCCAAATCCTGTCAAGTGCTAGAGAGCCCAGGGGATACATGCTACTGGGAGCCTTTCTATAGTCCTAACATTCCTTCTAATACCTCCTTTCTCATTTCTCCCTCCCAGCTGTAATGGTAATTTAAATGGGAAGATCTTTCCCATTCATTAATAGACCCATGTGACCTTCCTGGGTCGTATGGGAACCTAAGTTTGTGGTAGGAGGAGTTTGCTGAATGGGTAGAACAGGAGGAGGTGGAGCTAGAGAAGAGCTGAGAGGAAGTTAGTGAGAGAGAGAGAGAGAGAGAGAGAGAGAGAGAGAGAGAGAGAGAGAGAGAGAGCAGTCAGATCTTAAGAATACAGGCAGGCCCCCAGCTGACTGTGAGTGTGAGAAGGGCATTTTGTTTAAGGGGGGGTCTACTTGTGATTTGTTTAATGGAGTTGGTTTGTAGGGCCTAGCAGGGGGAAGGCTTAGGGATGGTCTTGTCCTCTCCATTGTTATTATGTATAGATTTTTGTTACTATGATGGATTTCGCTTTCTGGTATCTGAGTAAATTTTTTGGTTCTGTCTTCCATGTGGAGAGTCTGTTGTATTTCTCAATTCAGAATTGTGCTGGGATATTCATGGCCACTGGGGGCACTGTGAATATCGCATTGTTGCTACACCACGTGTCTACTCACTTCCATTCCCACCAGGGGAAAAACTACCTTCCATAGGTGTGCTCAGAAATATTTAGAAACCAATCTCTTTCTCTCTCTTCTCTCTCTCTCTCTCTCTCTCTCTCTCTCTCTCTCTCTCTCTCTCTCTCTCTCTCTCTCTCTCTCCATATTTTAAATTTAATTAATTTAATTTAAAATTTTAATCTGCATTAATACTTTTAAGACTAGACAGTCAACAAAATAATAAATCAAGCCCTTCTAGCATTCCCTTTCACATGGCCTTGGTTGGTCACATTGGTATATATGAATTGGAAATCACCAAATATCCTTCCAGTAAGATGCAGCTACATGGTGCAGTAGGTAGCACACTGAACATGAAATCAGAAAGATGTGCATTCAAATATTACCTTAGAGGATTACTAGCTGTGTGACCTTAGGCAACTCACTTGACTGCAGTCTGTCTCAGTTTCCTCATCTATCAAATGTGGAGAATAATTTCACCTACATACCAGAGTTTTAATAAAGGTAAAATGAGAAAATATTGGTAAAGTGTTTCACAATTGTTAAAACATTATATAAATTTTGTTATTGCTGTTATTATCATTATTAAGATAGAAGACTGTGACTTACCAATTACCCTGTGATTTAACCCTAAGGAACCCTAGACCTTTCCATTTGAGATATGATGCTGTAATATACCACTGGCCCTTTCAATTCCCTCTGCATCTGAACCTTGCTCTACATATGGTTTCTACTGTGAAAATGGAGACCTTGATTTGCTTGAGTTCTTCCACTGCCACCCAATTATCCAGGTAACAAAAAGAACTGTATGAGGACTGGCTGTATTGGCTTGAAATACCAATAATCACTTGCAGTGACCAAGAGTAAACTCAGCTAGACATGCAGAAAATCAACAATTCTAAAGCCAATTAAGACTGTACCAGCTTTTGCAGCAGACCATGAGCCATTTGGTGGTTTGTGGACCTTTAAGAGACTTCCCTATATTCAAAGATTTTCCTGACCTGTAGGTTATCAGACTATGGATCTATCCTGTTTTGTGGTTTTTTGGAGACAGCTTTACTGTATTTCACTGCATAATTGTTGCCACCACATAATTGTTGTACCCTGTTTTTTCAGTCCAAAAACTGGTTTATAACCTTTCATTGAATAATCATCACATGGTATAATTCTGTTTGTCATGCTCCTTAAAAGGCAAACAGAGCAGCAATTTATTCACTAGTGGCATATGGATACGGATTTATCTGTCACACATTGAGAGCTGTCAGCCTAGATTCTGAAAACCAACTTGTATGGTTTGTTTAGTGCTGCAGTACTAATACTATTGTCCCTCAACTCAATAAAGAGCCAGAGGCAAAAGGGGAAGAGGTGGACAGGCAAAGGTTCCATGAGTAAGTCGCATGATATAGTAATGAGACTTAGTGTACATTCATGAGTATTCCATGCATCCTAATCTTGCACCAAAAACAATTGAGTAATAAATGATTTTTAAGTAATACCAGCAGTTTTTTTTTAATTTAAAAAATTCACATAATGGTTGCATCTCACTTGTTTTGCAAAATACATTGGCATAAAATCTGCAAAGATTATGTGGTAAAATACAGTATTTCCAGAGATTCCCCTAATTTTGATTATGGGGCTCTTGGAGTTACCTTGTTTTTGGAGACATCTCTTTATTAAACCTTGAAATATGAACTTCTTATCACCAAGGATGCTTTCTGATTTCCGTATTTAAGAACTACAAGCTTGACACCTGAAATTCCTCACCCCAACTCCCCTTGGGGATGGAACTCACTGACTCATTCTTTTCTAAGCCTACATTTTCCCCCAAATTTCCATTCATTACCTGGCATCCTATTCAGCAGAGGCTGGATAGTACCTATGCACATGGTTTTTTTTTTCTTCCCTGCTTAATAAAAACCTTTCTTTAGTTTCACAGGCATCATCTTCTTCTGGTTTTCTTCACTTTAGGGAAAAGGGGAAGTTAAATCTCAATTATTTGCCTTTGAACTCTCCAGAAGTCTTCACCTTTGAGGGAAAGAGAAATCTAAATTCCCTCAAGGGAGCATTTACCTCGGCTTACACTACCAATTAGAATGGGAGTTCCTTGAGAGCAGCAGATTCTGTCTTCATTTTCTGTTTCAATCCTGAATGCTTACACGAGACTTGGCACATAGCAAATGCTTAATAAATGGTTTTTTCTGATTTCTTCCTTCATTCGTCTATGCTCACAAATACTTTAGATTATCACAAGCCTTATACTTCATGCTAGGAAGCTAAAATAAAAAAAAAAATCTTAATAAAATGATCAAGTTCTAACTTGAAGAAACCATTAGACTTAAACTAAAAGTACAGTGTAGGATTTTGCTAATTATATTTTTTCCCTGGTATGGACTTTTCAGGAGTTTAATTCTTAATCATAGTGTAGAAACAATGCTATGTGATTAATCTTTTCTATAGAGGCATACAATGCTATTTTCTTAAATGAGAATCACCTCATATTCTTCGTTAATAACACAGTCAATTAACTTAAAGGAAGCAAAAAAATCCCTCATTTGCCAAATTATTGTGACAAAAATTCAGGCAATAAAGTATCTCAGAAATGAAGGCTGTTCAGACCATTGCATGAAGCTTGTTACTTGTTTTTTACATACTTTTGAAATTTATATAACTAGTTTCTCAGCTAACAACAAATCAGAAACAGCAAATAAAAGCTGGGATTTGGTCATTTTTAAGGGCAGCAAAAGTGACTGAAACCCTGGGAAGAAGAAAAGAGAAAAAGTGATAAAACCTAGAATTTTTAAAAATAGGAGCAAGTAGTTACTTTAATATCTCTGGAAGATATAATTATGCTACAACAAGGTACACTATTGAGTCTTCATAATGACAATCTTGAGAAATCATGAAAACAAAAAATGTTCATTATATTCACTGATCACATGCAGCTGCCAGAAGGCTCAGCCATGGTATCCCAATCACACTCAAGTTCCACTTCTATCCCAGAACTCATTTGGCTATCAGAGGACCCGGTAAGATCTGGCACTAAGAAGTGTCTTGGACTACGTATCAGTTTAGATTCCACTTGGGAGATGGATAGTCCAGCAGAAGCAGAAATTTCAAGGATCCCTTCTCTCTCAACTGCCTGTCAATGCTCCCTTTTCCTTCATTTAAATTGGCTGAATTTTCTGATCCTTGCAGGAAGAGACTTAGGGTCCTTACTCCACTGACTTTTGAAACTTGGTTCCATTTCTAGCTTCTCAATTGTGTGGACCAGATCGTTTCTTTCCCTTCTCATTGCTTAGTGATTATACCATTTTAACAAACAGGAAGTCAGGAACTATAATCCTTCCCTTAAGATGGAGTATAAACTGGCCCTGGCTGTCTACTCAGAAACTATATACCCTAATGTCCACTGGACCTTACCAACTGTGCCAGACAGATAGCCTACCAGATATTACCATATGATATATCATTACACTCTCAGGACCAGCACATATTCCTACCTGTCCTGCAGCTGACCAATTTTATAACTATTGTCTCCACTAGTTAGAATGTGAGTTGTTTGAGAGCAAATTGTGTTCTAAATTTCTAATTGTATTCCTAATGTTTAGCATATGTGCTTGGCACATACATTTTATACTTTCTCATTCATTCATTCTAAATCTGGAAAGAATATAATGTATTTATTTTAGAAAGAATTCTATCATAAATATTAAGATAAGGTTTAGTTACCCTTAAATTTCATTCACGTGAAATATTTCATTTTCTAATGATTTTACACACACACACACATGTGTGTAAGTATATATATATCTATATATATGTACATACATATATATATTTTCCATAATATCATCAAGTAGATTCCTTCATATTTACCACTGTGGGAGAAATTCACTTTGAGAGAAGCTACCATTTCTTCCTGAGTGCCAATGAAATGGGATTTCAAACTGCCCAGAAGATCAGATGAAATTTAACTTCCTGTAGCTTACAGACATTTTCTTTAATCTATGGAGTTTGTTGGCACAGCCATTTCTGTGATGTGAAATTATCCCTCTGAGTATTTTATAGATTAACTTCCATCGAAATTGAGTTTTGACTTCCCACATTCTTTTATGATGCCTCTCTCTCCTCATGCTCTGGTGCTGGTAATTTCAATAATGACTGTCAATAGATTTTCTAATTATCAAATGATATTGCATTAAACCACTGACATAATGAACATTAGGCAGTGTTATGAGTTTTTCTAGTTTAGACAATAGGATATTTTTCTTTAAACAAATTGACTCAAGAAAGGAAGATAAATCTTTCTTAAAAGCTCTAATAAGAATTAGGTAGAAGTAAGATTGCCTTTGTTACTTTACAACCATTTCTTTCTCTTTCCTTCCTATAACATACTCACCTCTTCTCTCTCCTTTTCATCATATCACTAAATAGAAATGACTAACTACAATTCTAGTCCTTAGAATTCTTGTTGAAACATACAGCCTGCTAACCAATATATTCTCTTAAAATTTGTTGTATTTGGGATTGAATAGGACACATTACAGAGCCTTTACCACTTCATTCAGAAAGATTAAAGGATATTAGACCAAATTTGATACCAAAAGATCTCCGATCATGTAGCTTACTTTTGTTAAAAAATAATTTTTATCTTTTGTTTTTATATCACATAAATTTGTTCTATATATCCTTTCTTAAACCCTTCCATAGAGCTATCTTTTTAAACACTTATTTAAAAGAGGAAAATTAATGGCAGGGGTAAGGGAGCATGGTAGGAGTCATCAATAAGGAATAATAATTTCAATAAACCCCAACACTGTTTCATTATTTTTCATATGTCCATAATCTCTGTGAGTATTGACTTTATTGAATCCATGATTATCATGCTTTAAAAGCTAATATCACTGACACTATCATCCTAATGATGCACTTATAACCCTTCATTTCTGCATTCAAAATGTGGGTAATTAGAAGATCACACGCTCTAGCTTCTTTCTACTTTGTCCTAGTTCTTGAACTTGAACTTGAACTTGATGTTAACAACTTTCTCACTAATTAGAATAATTCAGTTTTCCTTTCCTTGGAATAGGTGAAAATAATTGCTTTTTATTCTTTCTCTTCATTTCAAAATAAGAAAAATTATTATTACCTTTGAAAAGAGATTAAAAATTGAAAATGAAAACTAGGTGAACACAAATGTAAAGAAACATATGTCAGTGCACACTCTCCCTACCACCCCCCAAAATCAAATAACCTGTTGAACTCTTGACAACAACTGGCATTTGAAGTTTTTGATGAAATTTAATCTTACTTTCCCATTTGCTATTGTCAAGCTGTCAACTACACTTTTATGTAACTCCATCCATGTCAGAATTTACTTGTGCTCTCCCTGGATCAGATCACCAGGTCTTAGGTCATACTTATTTGCATCTGCAGGATCAGGCTAATGTCCTAGAACCAGGACTAAATAAGACTGTGCCTCCAAATCAGCATCATATTATGTTGTCACTTTTTAAATGAAAGGATGGTTGCTAAGAGGAGGCTCTCATTTAAGCCTCTGAATGATAACTAATATTATTGCTCATTGGGGTGATGTCCTGACTTGCATGTGAAGAGGATTTAAGTGAAGTGTTGCACAAAGTTGTCAGCCTCAGTCTTTCTTCCAGAGTCATCAAAGACTCATCAATGGCAAGACAAAAGTCAGGATAATTGGCCATGGCCTTGGATATAGCAGATGACCTTGGTGTCTCCAATGTCTGACCAATCTCTAAGCTCTTCACAGTGCCTGCTTCGGCTGCCTTCATGGCCATTAGAACAAATGGTTCTCATCTGCTCATTTGTAGCACCAATACAATATTCACGGCACCTATGGCAACCATGAATATGCCAGCGCAATTCTGAA
Organism: Notamacropus eugenii; assembly: GCF_028372415.1. Lineage (NCBI taxonomy): Eukaryota > Metazoa > Chordata > Mammalia > Diprotodontia > Macropodidae > Notamacropus > Notamacropus eugenii. The sequence goes on from NC_092876.1 coordinate 403,357,671, forward strand.
TCGTGAAATATAACAGACTCTCCACATGGAAGACAGAACCAAAATATTTATTCAGATACTTAGAAAGCTGAATCCCAACACCAGAAAACCAAATCCGTCATAGTAACCGAGAAGTCAATACACATGAGTACTACAGGGGACAAAGCCATTCCCAAGCCTTATTCCCACCCCTCACAGGCTTTCCCAGAAATAAATACTGACAATCTTAGCATCCTGCCTATCCTATCTCCTCCACCCCAACTGCTCTCACCAACTGCCTCCCAGTTCTGCTTCAGCTCTGTCTCTTCCTGTTCCACTCTTCCTGTTCCACCCATTCAGCAAGCTCCTCCCACCACAAGCTTCATGTGATTCAGACTTCCATGTGACCCAGGCAGGTCACATGGGCTTATTAATGAATGGGAAAGATGTTCTCATTTAAATTACCATTACTCCATCTGCCAGGGAAGTCTTCATATGCTTGGGACAGACACGTCCTTAATTCACCAACAGGTTTGTGGCCTGTCACTCACCCTCAGCCTGATTTAGCCTGTCTGCTGAGATGATTTAGTGGGGTGTGGTCACTGCATGTGCTTGTGTTGTGTTTGATCTTGATTTTCCAAGAAGACCATGACATGAGAGAAATCATGACATGACTTGTACTTGACTTTGTTTGAGTGAGGGAGGGCTGTACAAGGTCACCAGCTTCACTTTCCTCTACTGAGCCCTCTGGATCCAGTGACCAGATATTCATCAGGATGACTGGAGATGGCCCAGGATGCAATGGGAGACCTTGGCCTTTTTAGGCTAAGCCTTTTGATGTACTCAGAGGGGAGGCAACACCCATTGAATGAATAGGCCTTTTTAAGAAGTAGTCAGGGAATGGCCCTTTTCATGAGCAAAATAAAAATAATAACTAAATCAAACTGGAAGGGAAAGAGAAACTGTTACTATTGATAATCACTTTAAGTCAGCCATTAAGTGGAGATTGGGCAGGGATCTATTGCTGTCCAACCTATGGGTTTCAGAGTGCACTGGGTTTAAGGTTTGGGGAACAACAGGGAAGGAAGGAAGGTAGGAAGGAAGGAAGGAAGGAAGGAAGAAAGGAAGGAAGGAAGGAAGGAAGGAAGGAAGGAAGGAAGGAAGGAAGGAAGGGAGGGAGGGAGGGAGGGAGGGAGGAAGGAAGGGAGGGAGGGAGGGAGGGAGGGAGGGAGGAAGGAAGGAAGGAAGGAAGGAAGGAAGGAAGGAAGGAAGGGAGGGAGGGAGGGAGGAAGGGAGGGAGGGAGGAAGGGAGGAAGGGAGGGAGGGAGGAAGGAAGGAAGGAAGGAAGGAAGGAAGGAAGGAAGGAAGGAAGGAAGGAAGGAAGGAAGGAAGGAAGGAAGGGAGGGAGGGAGGAAGGAAGGACATCTAGCCAATAAACCTCAGAGGAAGGGGAGAGGGAGACAGAAGGGAGAGGATGAGCTGGGATACCCAGCTAGCTGAGTCCCCACTCAGGCAGCTTGGTCTACTCACAGGTTGTATTCATCCTTTGTTTTCAAAGAAGACCATGACATCCACTGAATGTGCTATAACTTCTTGGAGCCACAGGTGAGAGTTGAGTGCCAGGTGGTCACCAAAGGTAGATGAGCAGCCCTGAAAAGAGCTTGACAAGCCCTCACACAGTACAGGTGCTACCCCTACCTGAGCAACCCATACACTCCACTATAACTCTTAATGACTATAGGAGAAGGCTAACAACCAACCTCAACAAGATGAGAGTAACCTAAAGAGAAGTGAGGACAAAGCAAGAAGGCTGAAACTGCTCCCTTGGCACTCTAGTAGGTAGAGGAAGTCTGCTAAGAGAAGGTTTCAGCGGAGTGTTTCTTGATCAGTTGGGGAAAATTTGTATCATTGGCCAAGAGACCAATAAAAGCTATTGGTCTTCAGCACTCCCTAGAGGTGGAGAAAGGTAAAGGTTTTCATAAGAGCTTTTTGCTCTCTGCTGCCACCTCTGGAAGGAAAAGCAAAGTGTCTGCAACTGCTGTGAGTATCCCAGAGAGAAGATGGCTATATGGATAGATCTCTATTGTAACTGGACAATATAACATCTGAACCATTGTATAACTGGCTGGGCTGTTTTGTCTAGCCCAAAGATAGCCTTTTGATGAGCTTTGCAATATTCTGGCTTAAATAGAATTGCTATTTACATTAATAGCCAACATTTTCTAAATGCCCTTTTAATGGTGACTGTTAATTGAAATAGCTTTAAAAGCTGTGTTGCAATGGAGAAGAGTATTTCCCTAGCTAAAAAGTGAATAAAGCAATGAGGAGAGAATCAGTTTTAGTCCTTGCAGATGCTCCTGAATAGACCAGTAGCATTGAAGCCTATAGTCCAGAGTTGTGAGTTGCCCTAAGCACATGAGTTTTTTTCTCTCTCCTGGGTTTCTATATACAATTTCTATAACTATGTGTCCTCTCCACCACAGCCAGTAAGTGCTTTGGTGGGAGAGTGAGATCTGGATTTATACATGTGTATTGTTTTGTATTTTCTTATGGGTTTATTTTTATATTTTCTTACAGGTTAATTTCTTTTTATATGTTGTATCCATAATATTACTTCTTTTCCATCATTTTAAAGTACATGATTATGTACGTGATCTAAAAGTTTCATTATTGTGACTAGCTAATTATATAAAAAAGGAAACAAGAGCTAGAGTAGTAAATAAAGGAAGTATGGTTCTATCCAATAGGGTTATCCTTAGAATTCTTAGAGAGTTTTAGTGTAACCATGTGACCATGGTCCATCTTTGAGAACCTAGATTTAAAGCCAAATAAAGAGTGAGTGTTTCATACCCCTAGGTAAGAGGTATGAGGTCCCAACTTCTACACAGGACTATATTCCACTATAATGACCTCATTTTTATCAGTCACATTTTGTATGGGGGAGAGGGAGAGAGAGAATCTTTTGAAAGAGATCATAGATTAGTCCATTGTCCCCATTATGCCTCAAATTTAGATTTTTATTTATTTTTGTCTTCTAATTCCTATTCATGGAATCAGGATTGCTGACCTCACATGTACTAAGAGTTATGGTAACTCCATGCAGTCTCTAGTTTCATTATTTTGTCATAATAACTCATTTTCCCATTCTAATTCCACTTATTTTTTCATTAAAGGGGTGTGTTGGGTGGAAAAGCTCCTATTGCTCTGGAAAAAAACAAAACAAAACTTGTGAACTGAGCTTCATCACTAACATAGTGGGAGTTTTGCTAACATAAGATAACCCCCTGATGACAAAATACCTACAACAGCATAATTAGATCGGCAGGGCCCCTCCATAGGACCTCAGGCTCTAGGGAACTCAGATGACAGCCCTGACATGAGCAGAGAGAGGCAACCTTATAGAATGAAAAGATTTGGAATTAGAGGGATTTGGTTCCAATCTTGACTCTTGTATTAGATATGTGTGACTTTGGACAAGTAACTTAACTTCTCTTGCCACATTTTCACAATCTATCATATGAGGACTTGGGCCAATTACCTTTAAAGTCCTCGAACAGCTCTTATCTGAAAACATAATCCTGTGTTTGTATGAACCTCTGGGCAAGGAAAGGATACACAGAGCTCATATATTTGGGAAAAATAAAAGTTTCCTAATGGTTCCATCAGAAAACCATACTACAAATGTAATTCAGATTAAATGTTAATAACTAAACAAGCAAAAAAGCATGTAAAATTCAAGAACCAGGCCAATCAAATCTCAACAGTGCCTCAACACTAAGTAAGATATTCCCATCCTTAGCATAGTTCCTGTAAAATAGTAGGTGCTTAATAAATATTTGTTGACCGACTCACTGATTGCTAAATAGTAATGGGCAAAACCCCATCTTCTGTTGCCTCACAGCATCCTAAACTTGAAGTAAATCAGCAGACCTTGCTTTCCTAGGCTCTAATGATAGGTAGAGTCATTCTGTGCCCAGTCTTGGCTTAAGGACATTTATAAAGAATCAGTTGTAGCCAAGTAGATTGTCTCTGTTTCCTCAGCAGCTACCATAAGTTGTGCATTAAGGGATAAATGTGACTTTTCTGTGCCATGGAAAGACATGACTACAGAATGTCCATGCCTTGAATAGTTCTAATATCTGGTAGCTACTATTCTAGACTTGATATTGACTAATAAGGAAAAACACACTGGTGAAATAGAAAGAAATGAAACCTCAAAGACAAATAACTAACCCTTTTATCATAAAACTTGTGATAAAGGAGGAGGAAGTTGGGAGTATGATCACATTATCATAGATTTGAGCTTTAAGGATTCTCATGGGGTTCACAGAACTCCTGAGTGCCTGGGTGAAGCTGAAACCAGATTAAAATATAATTGGGAAGTAATTTTTAAAATAAATAAAAATACAATACAACATGGATAATGTTCATAATAATTTTCTAAGTCAATATACATTCAACAGGGATCCTTTTCAACTTGAGTTTGTCACCATTGATCTAGTCTACTCCCCTAACTTTATAGATGGTGAAGAGGAGGTCTGGACAATTTAAAAGACAGCAAACGTCAGGTGTAGGATTTAAAACTGGGTCCTCTGATTTAGGGGTCAGTGTATTATTCCACCCTTGCTCCCTTGGCATCACAGTATTATGACATATATGTATGTACACACATATGTCTACACATGTGTATATGTGAGTTTATACATACATACACATATATATTCTCCCCTAGATTGGGTGAGAGCAGATTGAAAAGAAGTAAAGTTTCAATACCATAATATTTTTCAGAAAAAGGTATGGAGGTGGGAAACTCCCAATAATCAATCAAATACAATGTTTATAATACTCTGATGCGTAGGAAAATAGGGAACTGCCTTTAAAAAATAATGTGGCCACACAAGAAACTTATTTACCAATTCACATTCCAAAAGGAAGATAAGCAGATGGGAAGGATCAAGGGTAAATAATTAAGGATGAATATAAAAGGATAGCATGGCCTTCTATGAGTCAGGAACACTAAAGCTCAGCATTGGCTCATGTTGACCGTTAATGTAAAGGACATCAAAAAGGCAATTAAAAATGTTTGCAGAAAATGAAAGGTTGAGAAAGGGATAGGATCACTGCTCAGAGTACATGGTTGATAATAATGCTTCATAGAGAAAAGGCTAAATCAGTCAACTTTTATTTTCCTTCTGTTTTCTAAGGAGAATGATCTTTGGATAAACAAGGATGGAATGAAAATGGTTATCAAGGAGTGGAAATCAGAGGAGAGAAGAGACAAGATTTTGTTGCTCTGAAGGAGTTATATCACTAGCCTTGGATACACTCCAGTCTTATGAAAAACAACTGACATATGTGAATGTTAAGCTGTAGTCAGTTATCCTTTGGGGCAGGAGATGGAGCACTGGTCATGAAGTCAGGAAGACCTGAGTTCAAATCCACTTATCTTGGCTTCAAATATTTAAAGGGTTATAGTGTAGCAGATTGGGCAGCTAGTTTCCTTAGTGGTTAGAGCACTGGACCTGGAATCAAGAAGAAATGACTTCAAATACAGCCTCAGATATTCACTAGCTATATGATCCCTGGGCATAACCTCTGTTTGTCTTGGATGTAGGAGGACCTGAATTCAAATCCAGTCTCAGACACTTACTAGCTGTATGATCCTGGGAGATTGACTTAACCTTTGTTTACCTTACTTCATCAGAAAAGGAAATGGCGAACTACTCCAGTATCTTTGCCAAGAAAATCCCATGGTCAGTGATGGTGTATTATGGCCCACAGGTCATGATGAGTCAGACTCGACTGAACTCGACTGAACAACAGTGTAGTAGAAGGACAGGACTTATTTTGCTAGGTCCCAGAGGGTAAAATCAGAAGTGTAGTAATAGAAGGAATGACTTTCTTACAATATAGCTGTTTGAGAATGGAATGGATTGCCACAGGAGTTGTTGAATTCCACATACTGAAAGTCTTTAAGCAGAAGTTGAATAACTTGTTGGGGAGATTGTAAATTAATTCTTGGTCAGATATGGCTTAATCTAGGTGTTCTCCAAGTTTCTTTCCACCTCAAAGTTTCTATGAATGAAGATATGTGGTCCTTAAACCTTAATTTGTCGGCTTGCATTCCTAACCCTGTGTCTCTTCTGATTCCTGGAAATTGGACTCTCCCCTAGCTAATGACTATATCTTTCAGTCCTGACATCCACCATCTTTACTTAGATACCACCTATCTGTCTAAGACAGGGGTAGGGAAGCCAAGGGCTTGAGGTCACATATGGCCCTCTAAGTCCTCAAGTGCAACCCTTTGATGGAATCCAAACTTCACAGAACAAATCCCCTTAATAAAAGAATTTGTTCTGTGAAACTTGGACTCAGTCAAAAGGCTGCACCCAAGGACCTAGAAGGCCACATGTGGCCTATAAACTGCAGGTTTCCCACTCCTGTGAAGTACAGTCTTTTTTTCTCTCTCTCTAAGTTTGTGCTAAAAAGCATTAATATGTGCCAAAAAAGATACTTCTAGAAAGTTTTCTGATAGAAATCCTTGTTCAAATCCTTTTTCAAATTTGAATAGAAATACTGGTATTCTATATCCCAAAATTATAGCTTTACTTTTATTAAGAATTCAGAGTAAGATGTAAAAAGTTCTTCAGCTTGGAGCTTTTCTCTTTCCCTACCTCCACTCTCCTTTACACCTCTTCTGTAACATGAGTAATAATGGATCTATTTTTTTTTCCATTTCTTCTAAGAGGACATTAGCAAATATCAATAGCTTTGAAGTAGCTTCTATTTTGTTTCCCCCAATTTATCCTTTTTTGGGAGATATTAGGGATGAATTAGGAGTGTGTAATTTGTAGAAACAAATAAAGGAGCTATAAGAACACTTTCAGTTTCTTATTATTCCCCTCTTCCCGCACCAACTCCCCATGTTCCTCTTCTAGGAAGTGGGTGGTTCAGTGGATAGAGTACTGGACCTGGAGTCAGGAAGACTTCACTATATATATATATATATATATATATATATATATATATGGCAAATCTTTGAACTTCTTTCCACCTCGATTTCTTCAGCTCTAAAATGGGGAGAATAATAACACCATCTCAGGGGTGTCATAAGGATTAAATGACATGCCACTTGTAAAACTTTTAGCACATTATCTGAAGTATATTAGGTAATTAATATATATTTATTCCCTTTCTTTTCTGTTTATGTTCTGGCATAAGCCCTAATTCTACCTGGGTACCTAGAGATGAATTGAAACAGTTCTAGGAACAATGGAAGGGCTGTATTCTCAACTTCATATCCTGTCCTTTTGCTGACTCATGGATACTATTGTATGAGTGTGGGGAGAGCACTGGTTGGGTATGGCTTTTTATAATTAAATACAGTTGGTTGAAATTAGAAATTTAAGAAGGAAGGGGGCAAAGGGGTTGCAAAAGAGATTTTTTATGGATTTGAATGATAGAACATAATGATCTATGGATAATTAAAAGTATAAATATCTCAAAGAGAGATCAAAAGATTCATGGTTAGGTTCAGCAGACTACAATATATTACCAAGGACAGCTTGCATTCAAAAAACAGGGTGAAAGATATTACTGCAGATATACATAACCAGAAATGGAGGTAGGCCAGCAAGAATGAGACACAACAGATGGGAAGCCCTAATAATATATTGGAAAATTGGCACAAGATAATAAAAGAAGTAGCTGAAGGCCTCTGGTGTATTGTGCAGATTTTCTCCAGAGGATTGATAGTAAAAACATAGGTTAAGAACTGTACAGGATAAGGAGCAGAATGATTGTGTTCTGCATAGACAGAGGTAGAATCCACGTTGATGAAAGCATCCATCTATTATTAAAGAACAAAAGTAGGAGGAAAGAAGATGATATCCAATATAGAAATGATTTTTCTTCCATATCCATTTTGTCCCTTGTTTTAGTGTCCCTCTTAAATTCACTGTCAAGCAATCTGACTCTTGATATCTGAAGCGCAGCAGCAAGGTTTCCAGCTCATTGATGGTTAAACCTTGGATAGTAACTGGATTTAGACTGTTGGCACTTGTTTTCTTTCCATGAAAAATGAGCCTTAAATGATGCCAGCAGCTTTCCTAATGGAAAGGAAATTACCTTTGCTTATTAATAATTCTGTTTTATATGCAAACTTTGTACAAATAGTACAAACAGTACTCCATATCTTCAAGAGGGAAAAGTATATTATCCAGAAACCCCAAAGGCTACAAAAAAAGCTCAGCTGTAATTGATGGGTGATTATACACTATTTTTTTCCTTTTGTGTATGTGTGTGCCTAGATGTTAGGCCTAGAAACTTGATGAAGAGTTCTAATACTGCTTCTAACATTGATGCACCATAATGGGACCATTTGCAAATTAAGTGATGGAAGAAAAGACAGCAGTCCATTTTGTGTAATATTTGACAATGACATTTACATCTCCTGACTTTATTAATGTAAATGACGCCCAATTTAGTCCTCATTTCAGTCACCTGATTCATTCAGCTTTTTGAGGAAATGGTAGACATTAAAAAACACTTGGCAGGTAAAGCTTTTCAATGCACTGCAGGCGATATTGGAAAAGAGGGGAGACGAGGAGAGTAAGAAGTAGAATGAAGAAAGGAAAATGGGCAACGAGTGTGATTATAAGGTAATGAGACGCTGTTATCTTAACAAACCTGCCACAACTCATGCATGCGAATGAGGCACATCCTCTTCAAAGGAAGGACCTTGGGAGGCTCCATATTTTCCCAGAGCATTTTTGAAGCTTCTCTTAGGAAGGAGTTATAACAACCAGGGAAGCTGCAATACCTTCATCTAAATACTCTTGAAGATGGCCAAAATTTTATTTTTGAAAACTGTTGACAGCTATCTATTTTGTCACCTACTTTCAGCATATTAGGTTATAGACAAAGGTTTTTTTTGTTTTTGTATTTTAGTTTAAAAGCATGAGGAGTGAATGTCAAATAACAAAACTGTTTTGGGGGTTTTTGTTTCTGGTATACCTTGCAATCAGGAAGGCAATGGAGGAAATTCTGAAGGTTCTCCATTCTCCCGGATTCCCCCATTCCTACTCACTGGATTTAAAAATGGAGAACTTAACCCCACCAAAGGGTGTCTATCTTTCTTCAGTTTCCCTTGAACTAAGAGTAAAGATTTTCCCTAGGAAACATCTCTTTTCTAAAAAGAGGATAAGGAGGAGGAGGAAGAGGAGAAGGAAAGGTAGCTTGGGCTTGGCTCGTTTCTAGGTCTCCTCAAATGTAAGTAAGCAAATGTAACTAATTCCCATGTAAACATTCAGTGTACAATCTGCATATCAGATATGGGGCAGCTTTTGTTTCCTCACACAAACAATGAAATACAAAGGACCCATAGACATACAACAGTAAACATAAAAAACTCAAAAACCTCAAATAGTAGATTATACTCCCCAGTATCTCTCAAAAGTTAAAGGTACCATACAGTGAACAAGAACTTTTCATTCACTTCAGACCTCAAATGTCTAAGCAACTCATGGCATTATTGTGTAGAGCTGACAAGCTTCAGATTTCCTAGCCCCTCCACCTTCAGTATCTTATTGCTGGCAATTCTCTTTCCATCTGAGAAGTGTACTTTTTTTCTTGAAATTCTCTTGATATCTTTTGTTTCTACGTCAGCCATTTTGGGATATGTCCTCTCCCCATCCTCCAATCAGTGTGCCTTCCCCTGTAACAAAGAAAAGCAGTTAAGCAAAACCAATGCAGCTACATCTTCTAACATTTTATGCAACATTCATACTCTTAGTACCCTAATCCAAGGAAAGAAGAGAAAAACATTCATGGCTTGTTCAATTTCACTTTATAAGACTGAGTTGTTTAAGCTACCTATTTCTTATTTTGTATATTTTATGTTTTTGTAGGACAATCACATTTTTGTTAAAAATTGTACTGTAATATCTCAATTTGATTGAAATTCCCAAATTCTTATCTGTAATCATTTAGCCACTGCTCTGTTCAGCTGCCAATCTTTTGTCTCTTTCTTCAGCAATTATAAGGTAGATAGCCTTTCCTTGGGGATGAGATATTCAAGGCTTATTACATTTGCAAATAACAAAAAGGTTTGACAACCTAGTGACAAAACTATTGTCACTGGCATCTTTTACATGGTTAACATCAAAAGAGCCAAGATGTTTCTCTCTGTTTGTGATCACATCAGTTTAAACCAAGTTAGCTCCACCAGTCACCATGCATGGGTTACCAGTATCACACTTGGTGAAATCAATGATCTTGACAGTTTCTAAATCAATATGAACTGTACCATTCACTTTGATGAGAGGATCTGGATAATGGATAGTAAGGGCATCATGGGTCACCAGATAGGAAATACCTTTTGTACCCACAAAGATTTTTCTCACTTTGTACAATTTATATTTAGCTTCCTCAGCTGTGATATGATGAACAGCAAAGCACCCCTTTCTGTCATAAACCAGACAGAAATGTTCACCTGTCTTCTCAATGCTAATGACATCCATAAAGTCAGCAGGGTATGTAATATCAGTGCGGACCTTGCCATCCATCTTGATGAATTGCTGTAGGCAGATCTTCTTTACTTCATCTCCAATCAGGGCACATTCAAGTCTGTTTCTCAGGAAGATGATGAGTATGAGACACTCAACCTGTGGTGAACAATGGATGTTTTTGGAACAAAAACTCCTGTTGATTTACCCAGCATTCAATGCTTTGGAGCTACTACATGCTTCAGATGCTTTTTAGGACTGTGAGTCATGGCTACACCGTTTATCTGAGATGAAGTGGGAAATTTATTCAACTGTAGGGTCATAGGCTCTTTCTATTTATAAGCTGTGTGTGTTTAGCCATGTCACTTTACCGCTCTGGGCCTCAGCGTCTTTACCAGTAGCACAACTAACTAGTCCCAGGGCCAGGCGACAAGTGAGAGGGCATTTTAAAGAAAGATCTTCCTGTAGGTAACTGGCATCTGACTCGCAAATCCAGAAACCCTCAAACTTGAGACTTTATTCATAAAGCTGGTACTTAAAAGTGAATTAACTTTCAGGACATTTTTTACCCCTGTTATTAAAGCTTCAAACTACACCGTGGGATAATGTATTTTAACTTTTTTTTTCCCTCATACACACACACACACACACACACACACACACACACTCACTCACATGAATGACCAGTACTTTTGATTACTCTGATTTAAAATGGCATTTTCCTAATTGTGAAAAGTATCTCCTGGGATCTTTTGGAAGACTGATAAGAGAGATGGAAGCAGGATTAAATTTAATGTTTTGATAACAGTAATTATACTTCAAAAGACACGCAATTTCAAAATGTGAATACTGTCTCCACTAGTGCAGATTCTAACTCTTCCACAACTTACTGACTGAACATCTTAAGTCTGGGATCAGCTAAATTAATAATCTGATTTCCTCCTTTTGGTGATGAGCATCTTGAAATGTAGGTGGACTGGTCTTCAGCCTAAAGATTTACAACACATCGCCAGGCATACACTTGAAGCCTTTCCAGCTTAGTAGGACCTGCTTGTACTCAGTTGACATGATGGATGAATTTGTTAATTGTTATTCTGTCACTAGTAACATTAGCAGAAGTTTTGTCTTTTACTGAACATTTATAACATTAGAGACCAAAGGGCACTATACCAGTGGTAGTTTTAGCCAATCTTCATAAATCAGTGTCTATAAAAGGAGCACTTTAGAACATGACCCAGAGACATTTAATTCCTTTACCCAATTGCTGGGAAGAGGGTTTTCTTAGTTATCTCAGACCCCTTGAAACAAACATTTAGAAATACCCTATTTAATAGGATGACCATTGATTAGGTACTCATTTTCAGCTTTTGAAATGTTTTCAGGATGTGGTATCTTTACACAGACCCAATAAGGTTTATGGAATATCAGCTTCCAGCACACGGAAACACAGAGCTCACAACATGACAATAAGGCAAGCCAGCTTTATTGAAGGAAAATATTCAAAAAATACAGGACAGTTAAAGAGGATGGTCAGGTCCTATTTCTAGGTAGCAATGGACATGATCTGGGGTCCCAGAGAGAATGAGGCAATCTCTGTTCCTAACCAGTAAATTCTGTGGGTTTCTTATCCCAATCTAGCAGGACTAGGTCCTGGGAGAAGGGAGAGAGGGACCTAGACCTAAGGTCTACTGCTGCTTCATACTGTTTGGAGGAGGAAATTGATGGCTAGTTGATATTTAAATTCTCAACCAGTAGGAAAAGTTGTTTTAGGTCCTTACTACTGGTTTTCTTCTTGACAGGATGACTCGGGATTTTTTTTTTCTCTTAAGTTTCCTGGGGACTTCTTTTAGTAGGTTGAGGAGACTACTATATTTCTTACAGTGGGTAATAAAAATAATGAGATAATTAGTAACATTCATGAGATTAATGCCCCCATGAGCAGAATTTTTTTCAAAATATTATAACAAACTGTTTTGAGAGAATGATGTCTCATGGAAGATATTTCTTTTTGAGGAATAAACATGGAAAGTTCAAACTTTCCAGATTATATTATTTAAGTTTACTATGTGTACAAAGAAAAAACAGGCTGCTTTTCAAGCAAAAGAATAAAAATAATAATTAATCCACACTAGTACAACTAAAAAAAAAGTTACTATCTCTCCTTCAAACTTCCCTAAAATAATTACCTTTGGGTTGGTCTCACACATGACAAGTTTCATCCCCAGAGCACAAATCTGTAATGTTATTAGCAACTGGAAAAAAATAGCTTAGCAAAGGTTTCATATAATTTTCACTTATGATTCATATTTACACATGAACATAGCAGTTTCCTAAAACTAGCTGGGATTCTGCTATAGGAAATCATTCATCAGTTTATTAACCTGAATCAGTAAAGTGCCCATCCATATTGCTAAGATTGAAAGAACATCATTACTGCCAATGAAGTAGAAAACCTGAGTTCAAATCTGTTTTAATTCTTTGTAACTAACCTTAGAATGTTAGTCATTCTCCATAGTAAAGTAAAATATTCATCAGTTTCTTCATCTGCAAATTGAGAAGGCTGGTCCAGATGTTCTCCAAGGTCAGCTTTCAAAGGTCCACATGACACTCTAATGGTCTGGAAATTTGTAGTGTTATGAAGTTTTGAATTTTATGCTACTGCATTCAAAAAATATATGACTAATTTGGTTGTATATAAATTCTATTTTCTTAGCACATGTAGTATATTAAGTGTAGAATTCTCCAAATAAATGAAACTATGTGTATTATGTATTAGATATCTGTAAAATGCTGTATAAACTTTAAAGCGCCACATAAATACTAGCTATTATTACTACAAATACATACTAATCTGAAAACCAAATTGGCCTTGAATTCTCAAAGAACTCCATGAATCAGCTTCTCTTATTAAAAAGAAACAGCATTTGAACAAGTATATTGATTCTCCTGTCATGATGCCAAATTAAATATCCAATACACATGATTCCCTATGCAAAGAATACTTTGCTGTTGACCAAAAATGCTGGACAGTCACTACTCTATAAACCTTTGTTATTATATGGAAAATTTCCATATATATACGTATATATACATATATATACGTATATATATACATATATATATACATATCGTCTTGTGCCCTTTCTAAAGCAACCAAGAGTTGTCTACAGTCCCAATCCTTCCTATGCATCAAGAAGGTAGTCTAAAGAAAGAAAATTCAATATTGTGTGGGGAGCAGACACAGAAACAGTTAAGTAGTTTGAGTGTCATGAGGAGAAAGAAAGTCTCAACCTTTGGCAGTACCTCCACAAGGCTATTAGAACTTATCAATGTAGAGCTAAAGAGAATATCAGAGATCACCTAGTCAAATACCCTCAGTTCAAAATTTTTCATTATTTTGCTTGTCATTTTCTCAGATTGACTCAAGACATCCTCCAAAGAAGTAACTCTTTGGTTATGGTGCCAATATAGAAACTGAAGTTGGGAGAAAAAAATAAGATTTAAGGAACAAGAAGATAAGATTAGTTCAGGACATTCTGAGTTTGAAATTTGGGGGCAACATCAAAATGGAAATACAGCAGGAAATTGGAGATGTAGGCATGGAAATAGGGTAAGTGATTAGGACTGGGTATAAAAATCCAGTAGTCACATACATAGAGGCGAGAAGTAAACTCCAGCAGGCAGAAGAAATCAATGGAAGAATACAGATGAATAAGATAAAAATATTTTTTTAAAGAGAGTTTAGTGGTCTCAAGGAAGAAGAAAAAAACCAAGAAGAATCAGTCAGATATGTAGGAAAAGAACCAGGAGAGAATACTGCCAAGGAAGCAAAGGGAAGAAAGCATATTGAAGAAGAGGGATAGTCAATTACATTAAATGGTAGAGAAAGATGGAGGAAGATGAGAGCTAAGAAAAATCCATTTCATTTAGAAATGATGAGGTCAATGAAGATCTGGAAGCCAGGTTACAAAGGGGTGAGGATTAATTAGATGGTAGACCAGAATTGTCAACATAATTCTAAATATTTGTGTAAGGCATGTATCAAAATCTTCTTTTTGAAGATTTTTCAGTCATCGTTCTGAACACTATTGATGTTTGAGCTATCAGAAGGTAAAGATGATTGGATGGTATGATTCATGGAAATAACAGGGAGGGGTTTGTTTTTAATAAATCCATTATATGAGTTTATCACCTTTCACTTGTCATTTACTTCTTTCAACTTAAAGCAGAGCACAGAGAATAAAAATCTAGGAAATTAAGGTTTCCAATGGGTTGGGTTCAATTTAGTCAATTTTATCATAGTGTGTATGTGTGTGTGTTTGTGCATTTGTGTTAATAAGTACATAATTATATGCAATGCTAGACAAAAATAAATGTTTGGAGAAAATCCTTGCTCTTTGTGAACTGATGATATGACAGATATTATAGACATGGCAAATAGTTCTGATATATATAAATAGCAAAATGGAAACAAAATACATGGTGAAATATGTACTTTTAAATAAGGATTATTGTACAGTAGAGATATATTCAGTCATATATTGAGTAACTATTTTGAATATGCAATCGTGGATTGTGGGTGCTATATAAATGCATTAGTTGTCAGCAGCACCAGCAGCAACAACTAACGGCAAAGTAAAGCCTTAAATTTCAATCTTGACTTTCCATAAGTTTCTTGTGTTTGTGTTTAACATATAATTCTACTGAAAACTGGAACAAATTATTGAGCTGACAGAGATCTTAGAAATCAAGTCAAAACCCTTCATTTTATACGTGACAAAACTGAAGGTGATACATGGGGAAGTGACTTATCCATAAATGTTGCCAAGGAATTGTTATTTGCAGGGCAGTCATTTGGAGTTTGCTTTTCCTGATAACTCACAATGAATTCTAAAAAGAGTAAAAGGAAACCATTTTAAATGAAATGGTAATTAAGTGACAGCAAACATGTGGCTAACTGCTGGTAAGAGCCTTTTAGTTAAACAGGCATTTCCTCCACACTCCTCTTAATATGGTGCCTCAAGTCAGGTTCCATGTTGCCTCAGATGTTTATGTTAGTACTAAAGGTAAAGAAAAGCACACTGCAGGATAGAGACAATCCATCAATTACCGGATGAGAAAATTACCTCATATTGATTTTGATGTTGGCAATAGGCTGTAGAGGACATCAGAAGAAAAACAAACAAATAAAAAGTGGTGATTTAGTCTTCAGGATGCAAATTGTTCACAGGGATACAAAAGAATACAGAAATTCAAATTTGTCACGAATATTTGTAGGTGCAAATAAAAAGAAATGAAAAAAATACTTTGCCTGACTTCACAATG
This sequence comes from Notamacropus eugenii, assembly GCF_028372415.1. NCBI lineage: Eukaryota > Metazoa > Chordata > Mammalia > Diprotodontia > Macropodidae > Notamacropus > Notamacropus eugenii. The sequence continues at coordinate 403,373,459 of NC_092876.1, forward strand.
GATTTATAATGATCAGATTCTTTTGATTCCAAAGGATTCACTATTAAGATGATAGTATCCTAGGTAATGGTATAGTGATGACCACATATAGTTTTTGCTGAATTTTAAACTACTTGCTACCTTGGCCACGTGGCACTCAGAGGAGCGGATCCAAGCAGGCTTCAGGGATGGAATCTCCAGCAGCCATGGGGTCCCTCCACCCACAGGTGACAGGGGTCTGCAAAAGAGTCTTTTTGGGTGGCCAACAGGGGAGTGGGATGTCCCCGTGGCTCGGGTCCCCTCGGGAGGCAGCGGTGGGGGCAGCAGTGGACAGGGGCTCCCAAAGCAGGCAGGAGCCCAGATCCATTGTTGAAGGTCTCCTCATAAACCCCCTGAGCTGTGGCGGCCCTGCCCCCACCTGAGCACCTGAACTTAATCTCACACTGAATAGCAGCCCTGCCCCCACCCAAAGCCCTGAGGCTGGGAAGCAGCATTTGAATCTCAGACCACAAGCCCTGGCTGGGTGGATCTGGAGGCAAGGTGGGAGTGGAAAGAAAACTCAGAAGTCAAGTCACTGGCTGGGAAAATGCCCAGAAAAGGGAAAAAAAGAAGACTATAGAAGGTTACTTTATTGGTGAACAGATATTTCCTCCCTTCCTTTCTGATGAGGAAGAACAAGGCTTACCATCAGGGAAAGACACAGAAGTCAAGGCTTCTGTATCCCACACATCCAAAATAAATATACCATGGGCTCAGGCCATGGAAGAGCTCAAAAAGGATTTTGAAAATCAAGTTACAGAGGTGGAGGAAAAACTAGGAAGAGAAATGAGAGAGATGAAAGAAAAGCATGAAAAGCAGGTCCACACCTTGCTAAAGGAGACCCAAAAAAATGCTGAAGAAAATAACACCTTGAAAAATAGGCTAACTCAATTGGCAAAAGAGGTTCAAAAAGCCAATGAGGAGAAGAATGCTTTCAAAAGCAGAATTAGCCAAATGGAAAAGGAGGTTCAAAAGCTCACTGAAGAAAATAGTTCTTTCAAAATTAGAATGGAACAGATGGAAGCTAATGACTTTATGAGAAACCAAGAAATCACAAAACACAACCAGAAGAATGAAAAAATGGAAGATAATGTGAAATATCTCATTGAAAAACCAACTGACCTAGAAAATAGATCCAGGAGAGACAATTTAAAAATTATGGGACTACCTGAAAGCCATGATCAAAAAAAGAGCCTAGACATCATCTTTAATGAAATTTTCAAGGAAAACTGCCCTGAGATTCTAGAACCAGAGGGCAAAAGAAGTATTCAAGGAATCCACAGATCACTGCCTGAAAGAGATCCAAAAAGAGAAACTCCTAGGAACATTGTGGCCAAATTCCAGAGTTCCCTGGTCAAGGAGAAAATATTGCAAGCAGCTAGAAAGAAACAATTCAAGTATTGTAGAAATGAAATCAGGATAACACAAGATCTAGCAGCTTCTACATTAAGGGATTAAAGGGCATGGATTATGATATTCCAGAAGTCAAAGGAACTAGGACTAAACCAAGAATCACCTACCCAGCAAAACTGAGTATAATACTTCAGGGGGAAAAATGGTCTTTCAATGAAATAGAGGACTTTGAAGCATTCTTGATGAAAAAACCAGAGCTGAAAAGAAAATTTGACTTTCAAACACAAGAATGAAGAGAAGCATGAAAAGGTAAACAGCAAAGAGAAGTCATAAGGGACTTACTAAAGTTGAACTGTTTATATTCCTACATGGAAAGAAAATATTTGTAACTCTTGAAACTTTTCAGTATCTGGGTAGTGGATGGGAATGCACACACACACGCGCACATACACACACACAGAGCCAGAGAGCACAGAGTGAATTGAATAAGATGGGATCATATCTTAAAAAAATGAAATTAGGTGGTGAGAGAGAAATATATTGGGAGGAGAAAGGGAGAACTGGAATGGGGCAAATTATCTCTCATAAAAGAGGCAAGCAAAGGACTTATTAGTGGAGGGATAAAGAGGGGAAGTGAGAGAAAACATGAAGTTTACTCTCATCACATTCCACTAAAGGAAGGAATAAATTGCACACTCATTTTGGTGTGAAAACCTATCTTACAATACAGGAAAGTGGGGGAGAAGGGGACAAGCAGGGTGGGAGGGGAGCATGGAAGGGAGGGCAGTGGGAGGATGGAGCAATTTGAAGTCAACACTCTTGGGGAGGGACAGAATCAAAAGAGAGAATAGAAGCAATGGGGGGCAGGATAGGATGGAGGGAAATATAGTTAGTCTTACACAACACAACAATTATGGAAGTCATTTGCAAAACTACACAGACATGGCCTATATTGAATTGCTTGCCTTCCAAAGGGAATGTGTGGGGAGGGAGGGATGAAGAGAAGTTGGAAGTCAAAGTATTAGGAACAACTGTTGAGTACTGTTCTTGCTACTAGGAAATAAGAAATACAGGTAAAGGGGTATAGAAAGTTATCTGGCCCTACAGGACAAAAAAGAAGATAGGGACAAGGGAAGGGAGGGATGACAAAAGAGAGGGCAGATTGGTGATGGGGCAATTACAATGCTCGGTGTTTTGGGGTGGGGGGAAGGGGGCAAATAGGGAGAAAATTTGGAACCCAAAATTTTGTGAAAATGAATGTTAAAAGTTAAATAAATTAATAAAAAAATATTGCGTAGTACTTAATTTCATTTTGAAATAACTAGTGATATCCTATGAGCTGGATTTCCCTTTTGATTTTCAACTACAATGAAGTTTCACATAGGATAATTCGTCTCTGAACACCAATAGAAAAGTTCACTGAGAACTTGCATTTAAGAGTAAAATGTGTTTATTTCACCACATCTGCTCAGGAACGTAAAACATTTTGAACTCAAGAAAAGATTCATTTTTTCTCCTTTAATTACATGAATCATTGCATTCAAAACACTTTAACAATTAAATCACATATATTTTACTTCCTATGAAATACAGATCATATAAATATCATGCATTTATTGTCATGTTTAATCAAAGTTTAAGAGGGAAATTTAATTTCATCATCTTATCTCATCTTAAGATATCTCAAAATCAACATTTTGTGACACTAAAAATATTAAGAAAATGAGAACTTTGCCAAGAACAGTGCCTGATTAGTCTCATGAGACACACAGATGTTATTAAGCTTTCTCTTCAAAAGGATTAGTTAGCAGATGTTAATGTAAAGCGCTAGCGCTGGTTTCTATTAGAAAATTTAACTACTTCTTCTTCAGGAAGAGAGAGACAGAGAAAGAGAGAGAGAGAGAGAGAGAGCGAGAGAGAGAGAGAGAGGGAGGGAGGGAGGGAGAGACAGAGACAGAGACAGAGACAGAGAGACAGAGACAGAGAAAGAGAGAGACAGAGATGGAGAGAGACAGAGACAGAGAGACAGAGACAGAGAGACAGAGAGACAGAGACAGAGAGAGAAGTGAAAAGCAAAACTTTGTTTAAGGCAAGGGCTTGCTTTGTTCAACTTTTAAGAAAGATTATGAGATCTTTTTTTTTTTTTTTAGATCTTTGTTTTAGAAGAAAAAAATAAAGGAGTGTTTTCACACATAATGTGTTTGAAGTCTACAATAATGGAATGAGCTGGATGAAGTAAAAGGAACACCATAATGTCTATTGAATAACTCCAAGACGTTGCACAGTCACGAGAGGATTGATTCCATTAGCAATTTCAACCTTCTGGAGTATGAGGATGCCTTTTAAATAACAGAATATTCGGAGAGCCTCTGCATGATGTTAATTACACTAGAGTATTCATATCTGTTGAGTGATAAAAGATAACGATAAAGAACCACCATCAAATCAGCAACACTTTTAAATGAATTTGTATATTATTGATCACAACAATAAAATCAATTCCAAATGGCCAGGAAAAAAAAAAGTTCCATTAGGCATGAATGAAACATGAATAATGTAAGAATATTGACAAAACCCATTATTTTTTACTGCATATTTTGTTGGAGCCAAATAAGAACTGAAATGACAATATTTGATGTACGTGTGGATTTGAGGACTCCTAGCAGTATCTTCAGCATCCTACAGTGGTTGGCAGCCCACAGATCAGGGCAACTAGCTTAAATGATTTCTACAATCCTTTCAAGCTCTAAAATCATTGCTATTGCTAGGGGTTCTTAAATGTATGTGCATACTATCATTTTCATTTTTATTTCTTGGCCTTGGAAAAGGTATTTATCTTCTCTGAGCTTCAGTTTCCTCATTTATTAAAATGTATCAATTTATGATGAAATATACAAAGTAGAACATTTTGTAGCATAAAAAACTGGAAACAAGGTAGACACAGACAGATTGGGGAGTGACTAAGCAAACTGTGAAATATGGCTCTACTGGACTATTACTGCTTTGAAAAAATAATATATATGTAATGAATTTAGAGAAGCATGGGAAGATACATAAACTGATGCAAAGTGAAGCATGAAAGAACAAGGAAAACAATGATATCAACAACACAAATGGAAAGAGAAAAAAAATGAAAGTTTGTTCCTGAAGATCCTATGAGAAAATGCATCTACCTTTCCTTTGTCAAGATGGAAACTATAGGTATGGAACATCACTTATACTGTCAAATTCTATTGATGTCTTCTTTAGTTTCATTGAACTGCTTTTTTTTCTCCTTTGATTCTTTGTTACAAAGGATGACATGTTGGGGAGAGGAGGTATATACACATATGCATACAAATATACATATACATACACATGTATATGTATGTGTGTATATACACACATACATATACACACATCTATATGGAAATAAAGGTGATATACAAGTCAATAATAATAATATACATTTAAAATTTCAAATAAAATGATGGGATTGGATTAAATTATCTCTAAAATTTTGTTAAACTTTATTTCTCTCCCCCTATAATTTTCCATATTATTTCCCAGCAGTCATGTTAAAGTTCACCCACAGACAGGCAACTACATTACATGAAAATTTACAGGAAATTGGTACTCAGGAAACTAATAAAAAAGCTCTATTATTATGCAATGCAGTAAGCAGGCAAAAAAAAAAAGCATAAATATACACATGGTACAGTAATAGAATGCTGGGACTGAAGTCAAGAGGAATCCTCTTCCTGAGTTCCAATCAGATCTGACACTTACTAGCTGTGTGACCCTGGACAAGTCACTTAATCTTGTTTGTCTCATTTACCTCCTCTTTAAAATGAGCTGGAGAAGGAAATGTCAAACCACTCTAATGTCTTTGCCAAGAAAACCCCAAATAGGGTCACAGAGTCAGATTTGACTAAAAAACTAATGAACAAAATGGCAATATAAATAGACAGAGGATCCTCCCCACATATGCAAGAAACTTAGCACAAGGGGAAGGACAATGTGTTGGGGAAAGAACATGCTCAAAGTTGAACTTTGGGGGTCAAAATTATCAGGCCTTGAGGGCATTCACTGACATGAGCTGAGGCTTGAGTCCTCCACACAAAAAAACCCAAAGTGACTCTGGGGCATGATTTCAATTTTCTTTCATGTGGAGGGGAGTTAATGTCAAAGTCTCTTTGATGGGATGAAATAGACACATGGGAGTGGGCTGCTTTTCTTCAGCTCTAAGTCATTTCTTCCCCTTTATAGTTAAAGAGTCCCAGGATAAAACTTCACTTTTATGGAAACCAGATGGTTTCTCCCTCCTGCCTCCTCTACCTCTAGATCCCTGATTACTGAGAAGGAGAAACAGAAACTTCTAAGTTCTGTCTTCTCAACTTGGGGAAAAGAGTGCTCATCCAAACACAGACAAGGACTAGGAGACAGGGAAGTTTTGGATGGGGGAAGGAGGGAGGCTGGAACCATGAAGTCTGGCATTCAGAAAACAAAGTATAGCAATAACCTTCTTAGTTCATTTTAGGATCCAGGAGCCACCCAAGTATTTAGGCATAGCTCCTATGAAAAGTCTTTCAATCTGTCTTTCAATCAGTCTAGCAGCTTGTGGGGAATAGAAAAGATTAAATAACAAGGTAACTTGGGAGTCTGCCCCATCTTAGACCTTCTTGGCACTGAATTGAATGCTTTGGTCAGAGGGTATGGCAGTCAGGGGCCTAAGCTATTCACAGTATTTTTCATGAGACGCTCAGGAGTTGAAGATGCAATAGGATGATGAAAAAGATGACCCAGCAAAAATCCTGTGCAAGTATCTACCATCAAGAAGGCAAAACATGTGGCACCGATATAATGGAGGAAGGGCCCAGTATAGTCGCCATAACTCGTGAGGACAAGGAGTCTTAGAAACAAAGCCTTTAAGTGTGTCTCCATGGGAAGAAAGAACAGCAAACAGTACAGTCCCTGAGCAATCAGAGTGGCCTCTGGGTAGACCAGTCACTGGGTCAATGCAATGGAACCCAAGAGTCTGTGCTCCTCATGGGCCCAACAGTGTAGAGGTTTGGGGTTGGGCAAGGGACTGTAGGTCATAGGCACTCTGGCAATGTCATCAGCCATGGTATTATTATATTCAGAGGTGGGTTCTCCCGCTCAACATGTGGGCAGAAGTACATGAAATGTATGTTGGGAGAACCATTCAGCAATATGTTCCCACAAGTCCCTATCCCAGACTGGGATATTCTAAATGTTCTAGTACTGTTTGGGCCATTGCCTAAACCACTGACCAGTGTCCAGTGAACAAAAGGAACTGCTGAGGATAGGAGAGGAGTAATGTCAAGGGAAGAGGGCCCAACTATGGCCTGACTAACCTCTTCATGGAATCATCTAATAGCAGAGGGTCCAGGCTTGGCCCTGCCCTGAAAATACCACTTCTAGGTAAGGAAGTATCAGAAGCATACTCAAATTTGTGATGGATATTTTCTCTGACTCAGGACATAATGGAGATTTGAGAGAGAAGTTATTGCAACTACCCAGTTAGTTGCTATTAAGGCTGCTTCTTGGACAGGGACCCAGATGAACCTGCTGGATTTCCCAGTGACAGCATAGAGAGGTTGTAGCAGGGCAATTAAGTGTAGGATGTGCTGACTCTAGAATCCAAACATGCCAACCAGGGATTGGACACTTTGTGGTCACCTGGTGCCTTCAAGGTGAGCAACCTGTCCCAGACTGATGTTGGAATTTTTCTGCCACCAGACTCTAGATGTAACCTAAAAACTTAATATGCAGGATAGAGCCCTGCATTTATTGGAGTGCTATAGCCCTGCGTCTGCTGGTCGGGTGACTAACCTTGGCATCCTCAGCTGCTTTGACAGTCTGTACTGTAGGACTACCTATAAGAATATTATCTAGGTAGTGCCACCCCCAGAGGCCTTCTGGTATAGAGTGGTCCTCCATGTCCTGGGGTAATGGAAGTACTATTCTAATTGATCATGGACAAGTATGTGAATTCCAAGCCTTCAAAAGCAAAAGCAAACTAAGGCTGGCTCTCAAGGGAAATAGCAACAGAATAAAACATTTTAACAAGATCAATCACAGCAAACCAGCCACAATTATCTTTCTGTACATTCTCAGTATCATGTGTAATATTAAGCAAAGGAAACTTTATAGGGGAAAGACTTTAAGATTCTGTAGCACCAATGTGATATTCACAGTGCCTATAGTGACTATGAATATGCCAGCACAGTTCTGAATCGCAAAATATAACAAACTCTCCACATGGAAGACAGATTCAAAACATTTATTCAAACACCTGAAAGACAAGTCCCAACAGAAGAAAAACAAATCCATCATAACAACAAAGAAATCACACATAATAACAATGCAGGGTGTACCACCATCCCCAAGCCTTCCCTCTGTTAGGCTTCCCACAAACCAGCTCCCTTAAACAAATTACAAACAGGCTCTTCCATTCATGCTAGTTACTGCCTGCTTTCTCTTTCCCAGCCCTGACTGCTCTGACTCATTTTCTGTTCCACTCCTTCTTGCTCTACATGTTCAGCAAAAACCTTTCACCACAGTCTCCGGGTAACTCAGACTTCCATGTGACTCAGGCAGATCATATGGGCCTATTAATGGACGGGAAAGATCTTCCCATTTAAATTGCCATTACAGATTCCTACAATCTACTGTGAGATTTTGGATTTAAATTTAGATCTTTCTACCCTGCTTTCTGGGTATACTATACTATACATTTACTACACTATACATTTTCATGCAATAAATCCTTAATTAACAGGCATAATCCCTTTAACCTCTCACCCAAGTTTATACTGAGGAGTGCTAGCAACTCTTTTGAATAGAGTAAGCTAGACTAGTTTCCAGTGAGCACACCCACTGTGTCAGGACCTTGAGTTTTCCTGTGCTTGAAACTGACTGCTCATAATATACATGCCTATGATGGGAAAAGTGACATGATCTCTAGTGATAATAATAAATTGCTAACATTTATAAAGTGCTTGTTATGTGCCATGCATTGGACTAAGAACTTTACAATTATCTCCTTTAATCCTCACAACAACCCTGGGAATTGGTACTATTATTATCACCATTTAACAGATGAGGAAACTGTGGCAAACAGAAGTTAAGTGATTTGCCCAGGATCACACAGTAAGTATCTGAGACTAGATTTGAACTCAAGTCTTCCTGACTCCAAGTCCCAGGCTCTATCCACTGCACCAGGTAACTATGATGACAACTAGTGTCCTAAAAACCAGGGCAAGAACCATCGTTAAAACTAACTGTGGTACATTTATTCAAAACAGCATGGCCACCAAGTCCTTACATTGCCTAGTGTATTCTGCAATGAATGTCAGGATTCACAGGAATAAAACTGACCTATACTCCTTTGTCCAAAAGGGCCAAATATTCTTCTTCTTTAGTAGATGACTAAAGAATGATAAGGGTCCCAAAGGGGTGGTTATCCCCAGGAGGGCCCAAGGCTGGGGATTTGCCATAGCCTGATGTGAGATTTTTTTTCCTTCCAGGGCCTTCACTATTGCTGGAGATGGGGGGGCGGGGCGGGGGGAGGCGCAGGGCACAGAGTCTCCTCAGTTTTGGTTCTCTCTTTCCTAGTTGCCTCAGGGCCTTTGCTATTTTGTTCCTCTCTTTCTTGCTTGAATGTTTACAAGCAGTCTCTCATTTCATTCACTGACTTTCTCAAAATCATCTAGGAAGGGGCAACCTACTCTCAGAAGCACCAATACAAGGTAGACTGTGTATCCTTGTAGTCCCCACCCCCTTATCTCCAAGGCCAGAATACTGGTTACCTTCCACTTGTCTGTTTCCTGGCTTTCTTCCCCAGGTTCTTGATGCCAGAATTTTCCCCCAAGTCCCTCTAGTCTTCCCATGGAGGGGGGGGCCTCAATGGAATATACTTGAGGGGCTTACTTCTTCTCATGTCATTCCATCCTGTCCAGGTCATCAGGAGCAGTTTACATAGCTGTAGTCATCATCAGGAGGAGGGAGCCATGATTCTTTTCAGGGGCTGCCTTGAAAGGCATAGATGTCCTCAGCTAGTTCCTTCTTCAAGTTCTGTCTATATCCTCTACTTGAGGATCATCAGTATCATGGTACAGCCACAGCGTTATATCTCACCTCTACAACATGGAATGTCCCTCCTCCAGGGTCTCCCAGGTGGCAGGGGAATGGGTAGCCCAAGACAAGGTGGAGTGAGCATCTCTCTAGTCCAGAACCTCCAGAGCAGGAATGTTCACTGGAAAGCTGACAACATAGGACCTGCTCCTTCCCTTGCCCTAATGTGTTAGTTTTGTTGACATCTTTTCTACAATTCCAAGAGATTTTTTGAGAGCACAGTGATCATTGTCATGGTCATTGCCATGGTCATGGCAAATGTCAGAGACTTGGTACAGTTCAGCAGAAGATAGCTTAAGGCCATTTCCAGTGAACTGAAATCTATATAATCACTGGGATAACTTTTCCTCATCATTTTGCATTAAGACTTTGAATAAAGTCTAGAGCTTTGGGTTAATTAGGGACCTAACTTCTTCCTGATGTTCAGAGTGATTATCAGCATCTGATTTGGTGATTATTCTTCAGTTTGCCACCAGGAAAGCTTCGGATAAACCCCAGGATTGGTCAATGTCATCTTCCAGGGAGTCTCAGTCTATCTCAGTGGGGTCAGGATCAGGGTCAAGGGAATCTCTGAAAGGGTCGTTCTTACCCTGCCTCCTAGTCTTCTTCCAGCTCAGTGGCAGGCAGCTGCTAGCAGAATTCAACAGAGATCTTTAGGGGATAGCACTGGCAACTTCAGCACAGGTCTTAGGAGGAATCAACCTAGGCTATGAGGAAGGTTAAGAGAGTCAGAAACCTTTTGGACTAGGTTCTCTCTTATAACAAGGCAAACATCAACAGAAATAGTACAAATTCTGTACTTTCATTAAAACTCTTGCCACCTTCCCTACTTATTCTTTGCCTAAGGTATAATTCAGGCCACTATTCAGGCCACAGAATTGCACCTTGACCCTGGGAAAGAGGCAACATGTCCTTCTAACTCAGAAGGAGTCTGAGGATCCTGCTTTCTGTAAGGGAAGGACTTCCTTAGCTAGATACAACACCTCTGACATATGCTAAAGGCTCTTCAAACACTGACAGAAATGTTTCAAATACTATTAGCCAGTTTTTTAATTCCTTCCTATATGCATGATCCCAAACCACTAATTCCATTCCCATTTTCCAGAAATCCCAATTCTCAGTTGCCAGTTGCTTTATTTAGTCTCAAAGCCTGGGTTTAGGAATTCAAAAAAAATTAACACTCAGGAAGCTGATACAAAAACTTTATTACTATGTGGCAAAGCAAACAGGAAAAAAACACATACACGTACCGTATATAACAATATAAACAGACAGATTCATCCTGATGGATGCAAGAAGCTTAATACAAGGGAGAGGGAGACATGTTGGGGAAAGAACAGACTCAAAATTGGTCTTTAGGTGACAAAATGATATACCCTAAAATTGGGCTTGGTTGAGAACAGGTACCAGATATGGGAAAGGACATTCTTAATCAAATCTAGATACGGTGAAGAAGTTCCTGGGGTCACTTATCAATACCAGACTAGGGTGAGGCTGAGGTAGGAGGAGTTTCATTATTCAGACAAGAAAGTGGGAGAGGATCTAAGTCAGAGGAAGGGAACTGTGGCCTTAAGCCACATGTGGCCTGTGTGGCCTTCTGACTGAATCTAAATTTTATAGAACAAATGCTTTTATTTTTATTGATACATTTAACAGCCCATCATGTCAACTGCCTCTTTCAAGGAGAACCATAATCGATTGGCAGAATGAAATAGCATTCAACTTAACAAAACTTCATGCAATACTTCAAAAAGAAAATATATATTATTCAATCACTTTCTAGGAATCAACTGATACTACTGACTCAGAGCATGCTTTATATTTCATTTGGGTCATAACAGATTTTCCTTTTTACAAAGAGTTACTTGCTTTGGGTACTCTTGCAAACAACATGGGAAACAGATTTCTTCCACAATTTTCAAGATAAAGGTCATTAAGATGGACTGAATGTGGTAAATTTAGTGAGAGAATGTACAGATAGTGATAGGAAGGCATGAAGGGTTTATTGCACAGATAAAAATGTATTAACAGATCCAGATGCTTTCATTTTTTTTTTGTATCTTGCATCAGTGAAATCTTTGTGCTAAAGCTACTAGTGTAAGTGACAGTTTGCAACAAAGTGTAAGTACTGTTAACCATTCATTCAAATGCAACATGGTATTATCAGTTTTGTCACATGCTAAAGTTGAAGGATGAGGAATTCAGCGTAGACTTGCTGTATCACTCTAAAGTGTATTGGCTATTGCAAAGATGGTGTCAGTCAAAATTTGATCTCTGTGACAATAGAGAATTAAATTTTATGAAGGACACAATCAGCAATATGAGTTATTGAAAGAAGATTTCTATAGGAATGCTGCATATCTGTGTGATGTCAAATCAAAACAACTTGGATATTTCTTCCCAAGGAGTAAATCTATATATAATGTGTGGCCAAAAAAAAAAAAAAATCCAAGCATTTTTTTTTTCAAAACAGTTCTTCAAAAAGAAATTTTGTAAAGGTCATTGATTAACAGGATGATATAAACAAATTAGTTGCCGAATACACAGCTGTGTTAGACCTATTAATTGGAGAATACAAAGAAGGATTCACTGATTTTGAGGATCATGACATCACACTCAAATTAGCATTTCAGCTTCACCTGGTTGATATCCCTAAGGCACCTAAAAACTACAGATGGAACTGACTGAGCTCTTAGTTTTTAAAGTTATTTTTAAGTCATTCTTTAACAGTAGGAAAGATCCAGTTGACATATGGGAAAATTCAAGATACCCATCACACTTCCATAAATGTGCCTGAAAAAATGCTTTTTTGCTTTTCTGTCACTTATTTCTGTGAATCTACATTTTCCCACTTACCCAAATCAAGATGCCCTAAAGGTTACAGATGACTGATACCCATCTAGTGGATCAACTGAAGCTGTGGACCTCCATGCTGCAACCAAAATATTCAAATGCTTTCCAACAAAAAGCAGACACCACGAAATTAGGTAACTTTAAAATGAACAAACATCTTACATTTTTTGAAATTATTAACCACATAGTGGTTAGATTTTTATAAAATAATGTAGATTTTTAAGTATATCTAATTGAAATTTCCTGAATGCAGCCTTATTTGATTACAGAGAAATATTAACACAGTCTTCCAACATGAAAAGTTTACCTACCACTGATCTAAGTTAACTGTCTGAGGCAGGAGAAAAATGAATCAAAGTTTGCTGCTGCCATTCAAGAGTTTTATCCAATTAGCAGTTGTGTGCCTGACACAATGTTAATATAAGTCAGAACAGCAGAAAAGTATGTTAGTTTATCTTTGCCTGTATTCTTCATAGGCATTAAATCCACTTAGCTTAAGTTAATCCATATTGAAGTTCTATCATTATGACATCAAAAACACGTAAAGTGGAGATAGAGAAGCAGAGGGAGAGGGAGAGAGAGAGACAGAAACAGACAGAGTATGTGAAAAAACCACAGAAATCAGAAGATAGAATCTAGAAAAGAGCTAGTAGATCAGTGAAGAGTTTTGTAGTACATGGAGGGAATTGTAACAAGACTGGAAAAGAAGAGGGTCAGGTCATAATGTACTTTAATGCCTAATAGATATGTCGTCTTTCTCATTAGAACAGTAAACTTGAGAGTTTGCTTTTTCGATATATCCTCAGCCTGTAATATGGTAAAAGCTTAATAAATAATTGCTGATTGCTTGATCAATTGGTGCTTAAAGGTTTCTAGTAGTAGGAGTACCACCAGCTGCTGAAGCAGTCTCTTTCAGTTTTAGACAACTTTACTTTTTAGTCGCTCTCTCTGTCTCTCTCTGTCTCTGTCTCTGTCTCTGTCTCTCTGTCTCTCTGTCTCTCTCTCTCTGTCTCTCTCTCTCTGTCTCTCTCTCTCTCTGTCTCTCTCTCTCTCTCTCTCTCTCTCTCTCTCTCTCTCTCTCTCTCTCTCTCTCTCTCTCTCCCTCTCTCTCCCTTTTCGTCTCTCGCTCCTGTTCCCTCTCCTGCTCCCTCTGCAAGTGCAATTTATTGTTTCTATTTATGCTGTCTTGGGCGAAACAGAACATCTAAAAACGTTCTCATATATCATTCCTTTAAATAGTTAAAGACAGCTATTATATCCACTGAAATCTTTTTCTTTTCCAAGTCTTCTAGCCTGAACTTCCATATAGATTTTTAAAAACCGATTTATGATTTTAATTCTAGGATGCAAATAACACTACACAAGAATGCCTCAGATTTCGAGGGATGGAATGAGCCTAACAAAGTAATGGGTATATAAACTTTCTGGGAGGTAATAGTGTATAGGGAAAATGTATAGCACTCAACATCAGGAAAAACATGAGATGGAAACTTATCTTTGAAATGCACTAGCTCTGAGACCATAGGAATGTCACTAAACATTTCTAATATTACTTCACTCATCTGTAAGATGGTAGGAATAATCCTAGTATTACCTACCTTACAGGACTGTTTATGGTTCATATGAGATAGTGCATGTAAATAGATTAATAGCCCCCATCAGTTCAGGTTTGATGTTAAGACAAAATTATTGAAATTATTGAACAGGAGATTTTGTTTTGAATTAAAAAGAAGTTTTACTTTGCTAGAGTACAGCAAGGATATGAAGCAAGGAAACAGTGGCACTAAGCTTCTCTCGACCTAATCTCTACATGGAAATGTGTTTGATACAATTACAAAATACTTTTCGTACAAATAAAGTCAGATATAAGTAAATGGAAAAACATCAGTTGCTAGTGGATAGGCCAAGCTAATAGAATAAAAATGACAATTCTGCCTAAATTAATTTACTTATTCAGTGCCATACCAATCAAACTACTGAGTAATTCTTTTCTAGAGCCAGAAAAAAATAATATCAAAATTCATCTGGAAGAGCAAAAAGTCCAAAATATCAACGGTACTAATGAAAAGAAGTGCTAGGGAAGGTGACTAGCCCTACCAGATTTCAAATTGTATTATAAAGCAGCAATCATCAAAACCACTTGGTGCTGTCTAAGAAATAGAGGGGTAGACCAATGGAATCGGTTAGGTACCCAAGACACGGTAGTCATTGAATATAGCAATCTATTGTTTGAAAAAACCAAGGACCCCAGCTTCTGGGATAAGAATTCACTGTTTGATAAAAACTTCTGGGAAAATTGGATAACAGTGTTGTGGAAACTGGGCATAGACCAATGACTGACACCATGCATAAGAATAAAGTCCAAATGGGTACATGATCTAGATATAAAGGCTGATACTATAAATAAATTAGCAAGAGACAGTGTATTTGTCATATTTGTAGAGAATCAAGAAATTTTTGACCAAACAAGAGAAAGAGAACATTATGAAGTGCAAATTGGATAATTTAGATTACATTAAATTGAAAATTATTTGCACAAACAAACCCAAATTCGACCAAGATTAGGAGGAAAGCATAAAACTGGAAAATAATTTTTTTACAACTAATGTCTGTGATAAAGGCCTTATTTCTAAACTATATAGAGAACTGAGTCAAATGAACAAGAATACAAGTCATTTCCCAATTTATACATGGTCAAGGGACATGAACAGGCAGTTTTCAGATGAAGAAATTAAAGCTATTTACAATCATGTGAAAGAATGTTCTAAATCACTATTTATTAGAGAGATACAAATAAAAACATCTCTGAGGTACCACATCACACCTTATCAGATTGGCTAACATGACAAAACAGGAAGATGATAAATGCTGGAGAAGATGTGGGAAAGTTGGAATGTTAATTCATTGTTGGTGGAGCTGTGATAGCAATTTGGAACTATGTCCAAATGACTACAAAAATGTGCATGCGCTTTGACCCAGCAATATTGGTTCTAGCAGTATATCCCAAAGAGATCATTAAAATGGGAAAGCACCTCCACATGTATGAAAATATTCATAGTAGCTCTCTTTGTGGGTGGCCGAGAACTGGAAATCAAGGGGATGCCCATCAATTGGGAAATGGCTGAACAAGTTGTTCCAGACTTCAGAGAGGTCTGGAAGGACTTATATGAACTGATGTTGAGTGAAAGGAGCAGAACCAGGAGAACTTTATACACAGCAACAACCTCAGTGTTAGAGGAATCTTTCTGGTAGACTTACTCCACAGCAACCCAAGGACCAAAAAAATTCCCAATGGACTCTTGAGGCAAAATGCCATCCATATCCAGAGAAAAAACTATGGAACTGGATTGCAGAATGAAGCAGACTATTTTCTCTTGTGTTTTGTTTTGTTTTATTTTGGTTTTTCTCATGGTTTCTCCCATTCATTTTAATTCTTCCATGCAACATGACTAAGATGAAAATGTATTTAGTAAGAATGTATGTGTAAAACCCATATAAGATTGCACACTGTCTCGGGGAGGTAGAGGGAAAAGAGTGGAATAATTGACAGAAGGGAGGAGGAGAAAATCTAAGATTTATGAAAGTGATTGTAGAAAACTGAAAACAAATTAATTAATTAATAATAATGGAAAAAGAAATGTGTCTGGTCAGCAGGATAGGGTATGATGACACAGGTGCTCTTCCAAAATCCACCATGTCAGAGTAAGTCCACTTTTTGTGCCTTTAGAATGACTATGAAACTGCATCAAACTTCACTTTTTTATGCTTTTAGGAAACTATGAAGTTGTATCAAAGGATACAGGGGTCAATTAAGTACCATGGACAGCTTAGCTTTGCTCCTTTTTAGGGAAAACTAATCCCTGTTACTGGGACAGAGGAATATTGGTCCCATCACAGATAAAGCATCGTAACCAGTGGACCTGTATGAAATACAAAAATACTTTAAAACCTTATATCTAGAACTAGACAGGTCCTTAAAGGCTATGAAATCTAATGCTTTTATTTTACAGATGAAGGAATTTAATAACAGAAAGATGACATAACTTGCCCGTGATCATACAGTTAGCAAGAGTCTGACTCAGGATTTGAACTCAGCTCTTCCTGATGCCTCCTTAAGTGCCATGTTGCCTAAACCAGTGGTATCAAATTCTGACATAAATGAATCCCTGTGAGCCACATATCAACTTAGAAAATCACAAATTAACATTATCTGTGTTGTAGTTTTATTTTGTTAAACATTTTCCAATTCTGTTCTGTTCTAGTTCAGCCTGCCAGTGGGAGCTTTGCAGGCTGATTGTGACTCTGGGCTACAAATCTGACACATCAGCACCATACTATGTACACTTGTGTGGAATACCATGACTTTGAGGGGCCAGTAATGGCTGAAACCATTTAGTGGATCATTGGAGAAAGACAAAGATGTGATATTATCTTGGACGTATTCTATAGTCTTCCCAGAGAGTTGAGCAGAGAGCCACGATACAGGAGTAATGAGGAATATAAATCACCTGATAATCCACTGGAAGTCTTGGAGAAACAGTGTAGTGTAATAGAAAGAATGTTGGACGTGGTATCAGTCACTTAATGACAAAAGTAGTCTCCTCATCCTACCAAATGAAGAAGAGAAGTTAAAAATCTCATAAGTCACCCTGTCAGAATAAGAGCAGCAGTAGTGGTCTACAGCTGCTTTCCCTTTGGTGGAAAGACTGAATATCAACTAGCAGCTAATTTTAGAACCCCAGGAGACTTCCCCCTCACTCTCTCACCTATTAGCATGGATCAGTACTGGTCTCCAAGTCCAGGCCTTTTTCTACCGTTTCCAAATGCTTTTTGGAGCAAGTAAAGAATATTATAAAACCCACCATATTCTACTGGTTAATGCCCTTGATCCCTCCTGTTACTGCAGTAGAGCTGACCTATTTCCACTTTCCCTGACTGCCCTTATTAAAATATATCTCCTCACTAAAGCCTCTTTACTTTACTTTTCTTATACAATTCATACTTGCTTCCATGGGACTATTGGTATACTGAACCTTAAAAAAAGCTATACCTGACATATATATGTATTCATATATACATGCATACAAATTTACATAAAAAAGCAAAGTCACTGATATATTTTTGATGTATGTTGTTTAAAATGTCATCACGAACAACATATGAGGGGAACTAATGGTTAGGAGACAATGAAAAACAAGAAAGAACTGGCTACTGAATTGGAAGCAACCAGAGACTCTAGGCATGAACATATGATCACCTCATTGTAGATTTTGTGATCACCCTGGGGTCAGTTCAGAGATGTAAATCCTAAATTTTCAGAAAGCAAACTTCAGAAAGGTCAAAGAAAAGATAATTATGAGCCTATTACCTGAGGTTCTAAAAGGAAAGATAGGCTCAGTAAAGATGTTAGGTTCTAAAAAGGACATTTTAATAATATAGATGTGAATGATATGGATGGAGTGAAAGGATATCTAAAGAGATGGATGTGACTTCAAAGGTAGCTCACTAATGAGATCAAAAGAGGCCACAAACAAAAGACGGAAGCAGGGGTACATATCTAAAGATTTTTAGGGGGGGTGGAATACTCCTGCAAAAATAGAACAAGAATGAGAATACACAATAAACTGAGACTTGTGGGAGATGCCAATTGTTCAACAAGCAAAATAATTTTTCTTTCGTTTTTTTTCTAATGGAATTTTCAGTGTAAGAAAAAGAAAGAAGAAAAAGACCTATTTCCTAGGGAAAAGAGTGAAGTACTGATATGATGAAGAGAAAAAAGCAAAATTATTCACCTTCTGATATACTTCTATTTTGGAGAAGACTTCCCTAGGCATAACCTAAGATAGGTGAGAAAATGCTAATGAATTCCAGTCTTTTACTTTTAGCCTAGATCAGTTGAATAGAAAATGTTTTGCAGAATCTCCACTGTCCTGCATCCAGTATCAAGCCCTGTCAACAAAAATAAATCCAAAACAAATGGCACCTGGACTTTTGAGGAAAAAGAAATGCTTTGCCATGTATGTTCAATGTCGTTTTTTGTTTGGTTACCTCAAGACAGGAATTGTACTTGTTTTGTATAGACTGGGGTTTGCTTTTAAGGGTTAGTAGGTTTTTCTCAGTATAATCACCAGATCAGAATGATCCTTGGTGTGACTTCCTTGCTGCCTGAGGCATAAATGAGAGTTATGGAGAGTTCACCTCATAGCTTTTAGCAGATATTTCCCTGACCAGCAGACTGCCTTTCCTGATTGCTGTGGTGAAGCCAAAGGCTGAGGAAATTAGCCAAATAGTCAATATATATGAATTATCTTTTTACTCTAGGAATTTTATTATTTTTAACTTCTTTGTTATTAGTCAAGTTATTTTTATTTTATGGTGCCTAATATCTTGTTGCATCATAACCCCAGAGCTTTAATCACTAGATTTACCTTCGTTAGGCTAGTCCCCAAATAATCCTCCTTGAAGGAATTTTAGGCTCTAGAAAGCAGGTGCATATGTGGATGGGTATGTTTGGAGGAGGGGGGACTTTTGGGCCAATCACCCTTTTAGTTATCACTAAAATCAAGCTTCATGTCCATACCTATTCCACCCACATAGTAAACTGTCCTTGGATAGTAACATTGCAGCATTCATCTGTCTACTGCCTTTCATAGGTGGTTTGAAAATCTGAATTTCTTTTATCAAACAAGCTAGCAAATGTATTAGGAATGACATGTGATGAATATATTTGTTCATGACAGCATGATAGAAGGTGTTGCTTAATTGGATTAATTCCTAAGATGTATAGCATACAGAGCTGCTATCTCATGCTTGCAGACAGCATACACACTTCAGAGATAAAATGATTAATCCATAGGGAATGTTATAGACATACTGAGCCTCATTGATTTCACAGTCTATAACTATCATATTCAACTTCCACTCTCTTTTGTCTTCTTCCTAAGAGAGCTGTTTGGGAACTTCATCATGAAGTCAAAGATTTAGAAAAGGCATACAGTACTAGGAGGAAGGGAACTTCAGAGACAATCTCTCCAACCCATTCATTTTATGGGGAAACAACAACTCAGAGAGGCAGATTGAATTTAATATAAAGAAAGATTTCCTACCAATGAGAATTTCCCGTGTGTGTTCAACATAGTCAGGGACATATTAATGTCATGTCCAACAATGGAATGATCCGCTTTTGTAGGTAGTAAGTTCCCTATCCCTATGTAAAACACAAACAAAAACAAAAACAAAAAACTTCTAGAGAAGTTGTATAATTAGGTCCCAATTAGTGCAAATAATATATTCAAATTGACACTATTCAAAGTTATAATTGGGTAAAAATATGGTAACCCAGTACAGCCCAATGGCAATATACAGTGTGAATTTGAATAATGCATGCACTTCAGGGGATTCATTATTTGCATTAATCAGGGCTTGTCATACAAGGCTTCTGCTCAGAATAAGACTAATTGACCTTGGGCATTGGGAGATAACTCTCCACTCAAGTATTCACATATTCAACAGTTCTATTATGTCATCAATTTTGGATTTCTCTTTAATGATGACAGTAATTATCATAACCAATCAATGTTGGCCTATCCTCTATAATTCTTGTGCAACTTGTCCCATAAGTTCATCACAGGGAAGCCATTCACTGTGGTTGCAGACCTTCTTCACTTTCTCCTGATATGATAAAACTATCTATGGAGCACTCTGACTATGTGTTCATTATCCCTTATCCTCCCTATGCAACCAGATCATCTCTTCCTGGCATCCTTTTTTCTAGAAGAATTCTCTAACTTTTGTTCTTCTGAATTCATTATCAGTTATAGAGTACATCCTACTAATACTCACAACATACTTCCCCACTGCCTCCTATGTGGTACTTATTTTTAATTCTTAAGACAGTGTTGAACTCCTCGTAGTATTGCTATATAACAAAACAGATAGAATGTTGGTATTTAAAAGATGAATCTTTTTATTTCTCAGGAGAAGCCTGGGGTCATTATGGGAGGTCTGCAATTTTCCAAAGGCAATATAGTCAATTCTTCCTATTCAATTTTTGGTCAATCTCATCTCATTACACATCTGTACTATCTGTTCCTAGTATATGTAAAGTGGCTCAAGTTTTATACTACGTTGTCTATCCAAATGAATGCAATATTCTGGACAATAGCTGCTTTCTATCCGTTTGGCCTTTCCTGTGTAGATGGTGAGACCAGACTGTCTGTGTGTGTGTGTGTGTGTGTGTGTGTGTGTGTGTGTGTGTATACAGGCACAGATCTCTTTTAGAAGACTCTGAAGTATTCCAGGATTTGATGCAGCCAACACAAAGTCATCCTCAAATAGAAACATTTGAAGGACTTCAACAACCACACAGAAACTCTCTTCAAGGATAGCCTCTACGACAACGTGAGCATCTTTGATGAGCATACATTTTACTGTTTTATCCTTTCCTTGATGTTTATCATCAGAGAATTACTGGACAAAATTATTTTTTTATGGATTCCTGAATGATTTTTCTGTATAGATAAGAGATACCTTACTGTAAAAAAGCCTTTAAAGTAGCATTTTGTTCTACTATATCAAATTATTTTTCCTAACAATCAGCACAGTGGCATCTCATATTCTCTTTGTTTTTCAGTCAATTGAATAATTGTGAAAATGGAATCCATTGTTGGGAATTGCTTTTGAAAATCTACACAATCCCTATTAATGCTTTCATCAAAGATCTTCTCCACTTGTGGGTGTATGACTCTCATGAAGATTTTATATAGATGGTAATTTAGACCTTTTGTTGGCAGCTAATATTTATCTTTTCTTTAAATTAAGTTTTCAAACCAAATTGAAAAAAAAATCTAGGAATCTTGCAAATCAGAGATTCCTCAAAGAAAGTTAAATTGTATAGTTGAATTCAGATATTCAGATGTTCTCATATTGAATCCAGATATTCAGATGTTCTCATATTGAATCTTTAGTATTTTTGTTTTGTTCATTATTTGGAATTCCTCCCTGCAGTTACAGAAAATGTTTCTTTTGCAAAAATCATTTGCTTAGCCTTCATTCATTTTTTTCTTAAAACAATTACTGAAATTACCAAAGTCAAAGGACTTCAGTGTGGTGCTTGTTGATTGTAAAAAGATAATGCAGATCGTATTCAACCCAGTTTTATTTTTCTTCATAAAACACTTTCATAGGTGGGAATTTCATGAAATGTAACATCTAGAGATGTCTCATGATAACTGTCACCCTTTTTGAATAGTGAGAGACAATATTACTTTGGAATGGCAAATCTGAAAAGGAAAAAAAAACAAAAATATCAAGGTTATCCACATATGGAGATCTCTATACAACTAATTTCACCTTCTTGTCCTTTGTGCTTCCCTTCTACCCCACCCCACCCCAACCCCAACCACCCAAATGAAGCTTTTTTTTTTTTTTTCAAAACAGTGATCATACTGTTGAAGTGCCCAGGCAAGATACGGAAGAGCTGACTGAAATCATACTAAAATGCAGACCTCCTTGCATGTGCAGGGCCTCAATCATTGTATTCTATAGAAGAGGTAATCGCATTATTCTGTGAGACTGATGTCTTAACATTCAATACAAAGTACATGGAATTTTATTTTTGAGGAGTAGGTATGAATGGAAGCAATTTTTTAGATTGTCAATGAGAGAAAGAATAATATCCTTTTGAAAAATTATTATGAAACCCAAGGAAAATATAGACAAGACAACCTGGGAGTGCAGATTCTTTCTAGACAGAATTAGAAATAGCCAGAGAGAATTTCTTTCTTTTTCTTCTTCTTTTTTTTTATAAGTCTGGCAAAGGAAAGTCTTTTGCAAGGGAAGATCACGTCCTAGAAAGCATTCCTGTGTGCCAATTGTAGTCCTCTGAAAGAGGGTGTATGACACAGAATGAGGGTGTAATGACAATTTTCCCTGGAGCATCACTCCAGCTCTGCTCTTGGGCATTCTGCCTAGTAGTACCTCTAATGGCAGCCAGGACGCCATAGCCTGTCAAAATGAAGCGTGGCTTAACAAGTTAAGTGATACATGAAGCAATGACAGATAAGGCTATCACACACATGACTCCCTCTCTTTCTACTGCAACTTAGAAATGGGCATGATGATGCAAATATACCTTGAGGTACTGTCTTTGATCTGGGTGATGAGAATATTTCACTGGAGAGTATCCAACTCTGCTGCCATTTAAAATGAAATGCATGGGAAATGTCTCCTGGACTTCTGAGCAAGAGGAAATGCTCTGCCACATAGGTTCAACATTGCCAGGGTCATGTTAGCATCAAAGACAATGCCAGATTCTATTACCTGTGAGAGACCGTTGTAAGAAATCTGCAGGGATGGGTTGGGAGCATTCTTCAAGGCATTTCTTTTTTGGTTGACAGGTATAGATTGTTCTTCTATAAAAATCATTATTTGAGGGTTGGGGAAGGGAGGAATGAAGGAGGAAAAAGAATAGGTACTTTTCTACCAAGGGTAACCATCTGTTGGCTTGTCACAAGAAAAAGTAAATGCTGTTAGCTTGGTAACATTCAAGAATGGCTGGTTGTTAATAGATCAATATGTATGTGTCTGTATTTCTACTTTTCCAACTTCATGTCTCAGTATTTTCCTTCATGTTCCCTATGTTCCAACTAAACTCTGTTACATAAGAAGGGGTTAGGTGGTGCAGTGGTTAGAGTAGTGGATCTGGAGTCAGGAGGATTTAAGTTTGAAACTTGCTTCTGACATTTATTAGTTTTATGACCTAAGCAAGTCTTGGCAACCTCTGCCTGTCTTGAGCAGCTCCCTAAGACTCATCAGATAAATCATAAAAAGATAGTTATAGTTCAGATTGATGTAGAGAATTCTCCGCTAGTTCTGACATAAGGGAACAACAGTTCCTCCAAGTATATGTGTATGCCTATATCAATATAAAATATGCATGTATAGGCATGTGTTTATTATATGTGTATATATATGTGTGTGCATATTTACATACATATAAATATGTACATATGTGTATAGATGCTTACATGTTAAGACATGTGATTTAATCAGCTCTAAAGAGGTCACTCAAAATAGAGGTACCTGAATGTATATGCTCAATACATACTTACAATACTGAGTGGTAAAGAAATATGATTATAGTTATACAACTATATACAATCGCAGAGATATAAGCATGGGAAGTAAAGCAACTATGAAGCATGGGGAACCTGGGGTCTCAAGGCCACATGGAGCCCTCTAGGTCCTTAAGTGAAGCCCTCTAACTGAATCCAAACTTCACAGAACAAATCCCCTTAACAAAAGAATTTATTCTGTAAAACTTGGACTCAGCTAAAAGGCTGAACATGAGAACCTAGCAGGCTGCATATGGTGACAAGGTCCCAGGTTCCCCCTCCTTATGTGTGGTACTTGTTGTGTCACTGAGATCTTTTACACTATGCACATGTGTGCACAACCAGAGGAATATGAGAATAAGACCACACCATAATAGTATCAAGAAAGAAGGAACATACAATGATCTCATCCGGCTTTGTTTTCTGTACTAAACTTTGTGCTGCAATAATGTGAACTAAGTTACTGAACATAATACATCATGTCTAGACAGATAAGGACAGAAACTGCAATTTCAGAAAGTGCTCTGAATATCCTACACAGTCCTTAGACAGAGTCCTAAAACTGAAAGTTACTTTACTGGTAGTTAAATGTCTTTGAGCCTACAATTAGCATGTCACTTAAGGGCTGGCCTTTTCCTGTTACCTTACAAATCCATATGCCAGGAAAGCATAGTAATCCCATTCCTAGGGGCCAAAAGATGAGTGTTTTCTATTACAAAGTATGATCTTGATCTAAATGACAATTTAAAGTCATCTCAGAAGTAGACATTACACTAGGTTCTACCGTCTGAAATCATCAGTCAAGGCAAAAGACTGTCTCTTTTGTTATAAATCAACCCAATATGATGTCTCCAGAAGTTATAAGGTCTAGCTAACAGATGAAGAAAAATAAATCACTTCATCCTATTGTTTTTGAGAACTATGATCCAAGGTTTCTATCAATATACTGCTAGAGAAATAGAATTAGTCAATTGTAATGTGGACATTTGTGATATAATGAAGATGTTTATAGTGGGTTTTTCGTAGGTAAAGAGACTATATGTATATTCAATTCAGGGGTTCATAACTTTTTTGTCTATCATGGGCTTCTTTGTCAGTCTGATGAAGCATTTCCTTTTCAGAATCGTGGTTTATTGTTTTCTTTAATAGTTGAAGGAAATAATGAATTTCATTTAGAGGTTAGTGAAAATAAAATATCATTTTCCCCAACCAACTTCAAAGATCTCCTTAAGTCCATCCACAGACTTCTTGGGGATTCATGGATCCCAATTTAATAGAACCACTGATCTCATTCCATTCCAAGTGATTCTTTTCTAAAGACATCTCTTTCTTCAAAAATGAACTCATATATTTTAGGCAGGTTGCCTGTCATCCTTCATGTCGACCATCTTTTGTCCTCATATTATAGACTAAGGTGAATAGAAGTGTCTGGTCAGTTTTGGCTCTGCTTTTCTTTAAATTTGAGTGATACTGACAGATCCTCTTTCTTGGGGGTAGGGGGAAGACAGAGCCTACTGCCAAAGGATTTTTAAGAACTAGATGAGCCAGTCAGTGCTGAAAGCAATTCTTTGCCGTGCTATGTTGAAAAGAAAACTCCAAAGCAGTGGCCATGGGTCTCAACTAGAGACACCAAAAGGACAGAAGAAACAGGGGAATGACAATAAGGTAACCCCTTTTACTTTGCCAAAGACCAATACCTTAAAATAATACCAGGAAAGGTTAGGTTTAGGGAAAGGATATAACCACAGATGCTATCAGTGTATCTTGGACATAGTAATTTTCAGGTCAAAGATGAAAGGACTTCACAGTGGTCTAGGACCCCTAGACAATTTGGTTAGCTCCTAGATTGAGGCAACTCAATCAGGAGTACCAGTAACTTCTAATAGGAAAGAGAGATGTCTCTTGTTTGGTTAATTTTTTCCCCCATTCTTGTGATTACAGACAAGAAGATAAAAATCAACTAAGAATATGCAAGATTTTAGGCTGGGATAAAAGTTTCCAATCATGAGAGGTTCAGAGAAAGGACCAAGGCAGGTGTCAGGGGGTATCAAGCATAAAAAGGAGGTGTGACTATGAACAAAGCAGCCTATTGAAAAGAAAAAGATTAGGCCAGGATAAAACAATTCTCAGAAAATTTTTTATATTACAACAGGGGAAACCATTTCCCTATATGTGATCACTTAACCAAGGGAAAGGCTTTCTTCATGAGAAATGAGGTATATATAGATACAGATATGTGTACACACACACACACACACACACACACACACATACACATACACAACTGGAGACGACCCTAGATGGCACAGGAGAGGAGAATGAGGCTGGTGACTTTGCATAGCCTTCACTTAAATTCAGTTCCCTTGAAAGTCATGACATCACCTTCCCAATGTTGTGGTCCTCTTAGAGAACAAAAGACAGAAAACAGCCAGTAGTTTGTAGTAGCTACTTCACTGGGAAGCCGATTTTCCTGTTCCAATTGGGCAATGCAATTCCTTCCATCTATCCTTTCCTCCTTTGTTTCTTTGTTCCTTCCTCCCTCCCTCCCTTCTTCCCTTCCTTCTTTTCTTTCTCTTCCTCCTCTGCTTCCCTCTTTTCTATCACTTTTTCCCTCCTCTCCCTCTGTCCATATAGAAATCATACTCTTGCCTGAAGGTGCTCAGTCCAAAGTAAAATAAATTTTGATCACTGACATGTCACAAGATATTTTGGGGTTTATGGGCTAGATTTCTTTTTTTAAGGACCCTGCTTTAAACCTAAATCACTCTGATTCTCACTGATTGGTTAGCAATAGGTCCCAGTCCAAACTTTCTTTAGGCACTGTTTGAGTTCGGATGGCTCAAAGTGAATATAAATAGCAATTGTTTCTTTTTGGGTTAGAAATCCTAAGGATCTTCCCCTCCAAGATTGATTTTTTTTTAACTATACAAATGAGCCATTTTTTGTCTCATTTCTTACCTAGCCGTAATCACTGAATAGTCTAATGTCTGTTCTGTGAATAGATTGAAACCTGGGAAAGATTTTAGCTTAAAAAGACCAAGGTCTTTCACATCATCTAGTGCCATATCCAGTAGTCCTGATCTATATCTTGTCACTGGACCCAGATGACTCAGGAGAAGAGATTGAGGCTGGCAACTTTGCATAGCCCTACCTCACTTAAATCCAATTCACTTGTATGTCATGATATCACCTTCCTGATGTCATGGTCCTCTTCAAGAGCAAAGGACAAATAGCAACTATATATGTGTGTGTATGTGTATGTATTTTTTCTCTACATGCATATGGTATATTCATAAATAATACTGATCAAGACATATTTTCCCAATTTGAATCTGATATTAGTTCTGGACAAGAGTTTAGAGTGAAAACCGATAGGAAGACAGAGAAGAAGGCCAACTATGTGGCAACTTATGTGCACTGAAAGATGGTCACAGTTTCACATATCTGTTCCAACTTTAGATCTCATTATGAAAATTAGCTTATGGAATAATAAATGAGGTGATAGTTAATTGGAAATATCTAAAATACTTGGCATATTGATATGCAAATCATAATTTTAAAAGTAAAAGGCTTTTGTTGCTCTCTCTCATTTTTTTCCCCAGCTGCTTAATATGCAGGTGGGGAACCTGGCTTTAATATGATAATGATAAAAAAAACAAAAACAACCTCTAGGGCATAAAACAAGAACTTTATTAATTATTTCTCCAGCAGATTCCATCTGCAAAGCCACATCTATGTTCTTCTTACCATAACTTCATCAGTTTCATTGCTTGACACATTTTGAATCTAGAACTTTAAAATTGGGATCCCATCAAATGAGATTAAAAAGTGCTAGATTGAAAAAGACAAGTATGCTCAATATCTTGAGGGTCACTTTTAAAAGTAAATGTGAAATGCTGATATAAATAGGGCTTTGCCCAGTGCAATTGTCCTCACTTGTTCATTCAGACTTGGATTACCATTCATGTTACAAGCAGAGCTCTGTCATGAGAGCATCACTCTCCTGTGAATATTCTACTGTGAACTGCCTTCCCTCATCCCTGTACCTTCTCTTCAGCCGAGGACAATTTACATTAAGGTGGTGGAAGCATATGAGGGAGGAGTGGAGATCAGCATGCCCTAGTTATAAAAACATCTGCATGCATGTATATATATACACACATGCACATATATATGTGTGTGTATATGTATGTGTATTGATGAACACATGTATAAATTCAAATATGTGTGTGCCTGTGTCTGTGTATAGGATCACAGAGACCTCAGAAATAGATAAGGAGAGAGAGGGAGGGACAGAGAGAGAGAGAGAGAGAGAGAGAGATAACAAATAGATACATAGATGATAGAGATAGTTCTAGATAGATGGAGAATTTATTAGGTAATTAATATGTGCCAGATATTGAGCTAAGTTCTAGCAATGGAAATCCAAACAAAGAAGATAGTCCTTGCCTTCAAGGAGCTTATATTCCAATAGGCAATGACCCGAAAAGGGGTAGATATTCACAAGAAGTGAGGTGAAGGCTTCAGCTTCCAAAAAGGATATCAGTGCCCAAGGAAGTTCCTAGGACAGATTGTAGTACATTTTGGTGTTCAGGGAAGATCAGGGAAGATCAGTACCTCAGAGCTGTTCATCCATCTTTTATATCCATCTGTTATCCAAATCTCACATGTGACTCTAAGAAGCCATAGCATGCGTGGTGGCCACACCTAGGTTAAACCATCTCAGCAGAGTAGGGTTTTTTGTTGTTGTTGTTTTTCTGGAGTTCAGTTTCCTAGGCTGAGGCTAAATTGTGAACATCTCAAGGATTACTCTTCTTTAAACCCTGATAATTCAAAGCTGGGCTAGTCATGTAGGTTTTATGCCTTCTGGCTTTGAGCCAATGAGAGGCTGAGTCTTTCTTAATATTCTGGAAGGCTGACATTTTGCTATAGGGGCTTTCTCATGAAAAGGACCTTTTGAGTCCCTGGACCAGTCTCTGGGTAGCCATTTCTTAAAAGCCTTCTGACTACTCAGATGTTGGTACTCTCTCAGTCTGGTGGTGTATGTAGGTGGTTGTATTATTCTTTTTAGACAGTTGGAGCCCTGTCTATTGAATTCTTTCTTGGATACTCACTTCTTTCTATTTATCTGTCTGTTAATTAAAGTAAAATTGTTTTTTTTAAACTGTCTTTCCTTTAGAAAAGCTGATCAAAGAACCTGTGCTAGCAGCCCACCCTGTGTGCCATTGTGGTTGCTACTATAATGGGTTAAACCAAGTTAAGGGTAATTGACAGGACTCAGACTTGTAAGTGAGTTAGGGGATGATTAGCCCAAGAATGTGAAGACTTCCCCCTACCAGAATGGGTCCATGAGAACAATTTGTTCCAAAGGCTATGAAAGTGACTGAAACAGATGCTGTGGAATGCTTACAGCATGCTCAGACATCAAAGCTGCCAGGTCATCCACTGCATCCCAGGATATTACAAGTTATCTTGACTTTCTTCTTGCCCCTTGACTCTGATGACTCTGGAAAAGACACTGAGGTGGACAACTTTGTGCAACTCTGCCTCACTTACATCCAATTCACACACAAGTAAAGATATCACCCCATTATCCTCTTCAGAAACAAAGGACAAACAAATAATAACAAGATGATTTTGGGGGAATGGAAGGTGCACTTACGGATACCTATGGTGGAATTGGTGTGATTTGGAACTGCCCATATATTCTAACTCTTCATGGTTGAAAATGAGAAAACTGAGGTCCAAATAAATTTAACAGTTTGTCAGATCCAGGGCTGCTAAATTGTGCCACATTTGTTTATGAGATTTATCCTGGGTTTCCAGGAGCCAAAAATTTTATGTGTATGTCACTATTAACACTGATAGTTCTTTTTCACATATTTGATGAGAAAGTGAAATACTGAGCTGTTTGGATTCAAATTCTCGCACTCTTTATAGGAGAATGAGTTCATTCTGAAACAGACCCAACCCCCTCAACTAAATTTGCTGAAGGACCAAAAATTCCTAGTTTAATCTCTGATTCTGACAGTGGGGAAATCTCAACATGGGCTTCCCAGAGTTTTAAGTGTTTCTCATAATATTTTTGGAATTCTGTTTGTAGAAGCACTAACATCCACGAAATGATGGACTGATTTCTTGATATAAGCAGAAAATAGCCTGCAATCAAACTTGATTTACAGCAGATAATAGAAACCAATGACTGTACCAGGAAAAGAAGCATGCTGAGGAAGCATTTTTTTTACAAGGGTTCTGATTTGATTTTTGCTATTTCCAGGACTACATTCTGCTTACAGCAGACGAACTCAAATGAAGGCAGATATAAGCTGCTCACTCAGGGTGACATGAGGCCTCTTGCTTTCATTTCATTATGTTCAACTATTGGTGGCCTTGCCTTTTACATGGAAGAAATAATCACTCTCACTGGCATGACCTTTTCTCTAATTTTCCTCCATCTACAAATGAAAAGAGATAGCCTGACTGAAGGGATTAAGGTACTGGTGATGTAGTCAGTAATGCCTGGGTCCAAGGGCTGCCTTTGATGCAAACAATCTATGTCTGTAACTTAGGCTAAGTCACTTTGCCATAGAGAATGCCCAGGACATTCTCTAAAATTATACCTTATATATAAGTTACCTGTCTGTATCAGTGGTGGAAGTGACCACTTTGACATTTCCTCATATAAATAAAATCACAAGTCTACACACACACACACACACACACACACACACACACACACACACACACACACACACACACACACTTCCAAACCCCAGATGATGGCTATTGTAGATATTTTTGGTGTAGGATTCTGAAAACTCAAGTTCCTTTCAGATAAAAAGACATCAAGTGATCTTTAGTATTCAAATTTTTATGTCTTAATTTATCTCACTGAATTGAAAAACTCAGGATTCCTTCTCATTAGTATTATAGTTTCATGGTTGATAGGTTTATGTAATCAAGTTAAACTTTAACTTCTGATTCAATTTATCTCAACAAACATTGAGTGCCTAAGATGTTTTAAGATATTTCTAAGTTCAAAGTCGCTGATGCTGGTGCCCCAGAAGGACTTAGCTCTGAGCTTCTACAAAGCTTTTTAAAAATAATCAAACAGGAAGTGAAGATCTTGAAAAGCTTTGGAAATAAGAGTACATTCCATGTTATTTGACATGTTCTGCTATCCTCAACTTTGGAAAATCCACCTCAAAGGAGTTCAATCAAACTGCTGAAGTTAGCAAAAGCAAAAAAATAACAGAACAAGTTAAGCCCCCTACCCATTATTTTCATGTGGAATCCTTTTTTTTTGAAATTGCATCTCATTAAGTGATGTAGTAGCATGGTTGGTTGATCAGAGAACAAATATGAGAATCCAGAGTTCAGATAGCAATGAACCATACAAGCTACTAAGAAGCTGAAGATTGTATTTTAATGAAGCTTTTTAAATCACTTTGACAAATCATTCTACCAGCAAATAATGGATTGAGTCCGAATTTCATTCTTCTACCCCTAAATTTCTTTTTATCCTCCTAATGGTTCTACAAACAATACTTTATAAGGCAATACTCCAGGAGAATTAGTTTTTTAGTTCTTACTCTTGGATAAATAACTTAGGGTCCCTAGCTCTGATCTATAAAGGGGAGATAAAAATTGCAAGTACAATCTGTTTCATGGGAGTGTGCTTAAGGGTTAATTAGATAATATGAAGTACATAAGGCATTATACAAATGTGAAATAGTATGATTATTAGAAATCCAAGGTATTCCTATAAAATTATAATTTCTCTTAGCATAAGAACCCTGACTATAAATAGCACAGCACTTTTTATATAGCTCCACACTTCAAACCTACTTAATAAGGCTAGATGAAATAATGACAACAGCTGTGGTGGAATGGAAAACACATAACCTTTGAAGTACTAAGTCCCAGGTTCAAATTTCATCTCTACCACTGATAATTTCTATTATTCAGACAAGTTATCCAACTTCTCTTAGTCTCATTTCCCTTGACTCTAATATGATAATGATGAGGGGCACTATGTACCTAAGAGGATTATTGTGAAGACCAAATGATGTAATAGAGGTAAATCACTATGAAAACCTTGCATAGTCATAAAGACTTACAAGTAAAGTCATCTATTATTATTAACTAATGATTATTCCAATATGCTAATGTATTTTTATCTCACTGATTCCCTTTAATAGTATGGTTTGCAACATAAATGGACCTGTCCATTATGTGTTATTTTGCATCATGTCCACCAACAAATTCAGTTAAATAAATTCATATAAGGTACTGATAGCCTTTCTCAAATTCTCTTAATATGACAGTGATATGAAACAGGGTAAGTAGTTTGACCCTTGATCATACTGTGAGTATGGCTCATCACTTTCTTTCTCATCTTTTACTTTTCTAATAGCCTTCACATCAAATCATCTTTGCAATTCATTTTTTAGGGTGCTATAGTCTTTCAACAACTTCCATGAACATCTAGCTGATACAGTGGATAGAGTACAGGGTGTGAAGTCAGGAAGACTCATTTTCTTGAATTCAAATCCAGCCTCAGACACTTACTAGCTGTGTGACAATGGGAAAGTCACCTAACCTCAGTTTCCTCATCTGTAAAATGAGCTGGAGAAGGAAATTACAAAACATTCCACTCTTTGCCGAGAAAACCCCAAATGGGGTAACAAAGAGTCAGACATGACTAAAATGACTGAAGAAGCATTTCCTATGGTGTCATTGTCCTTACTTCCATCCTTTTCACATTTTTCAGCATCCCACAAATAATGAAATATTCATAGTAGTACTTTCTGTGGAAGAAAAGAAATGGAAAATCCAATGACCAGGAAATGAGTAAACAAATCATAGCACATTAATATAATTGAATAACTTAGAGCCATCAAAACAGACGAGAATGAATAAAACCAAGAAACATGTGTAACTTATATCACTGATACTTAGTGAAGTAAACAGTCAGAAAAACAACACATAAAATGACTACAACTATGAAAAAAACACAAATAACCAAAAACATACAAAACTAAACACTGTGATTATAATGTCCAAGCTCTGTCCATGAGGAGAGATAGGAAAATGTACCTCCTTCTCTTCTTTGCAGAGGTGGGAGACTACGGGGCTGGACTCAGTTTGTATATTGGTTAATTTTGCTGAGCTTTGTTATAAGAGATGACTATTGGAAAGAGAGGTGGAAGAGACACATTTAGAAATCAAGGTGATATAAACAACAAGAAATATATATGTGTGGTATGTGTGTTTGAAAAATTCTCAAATTGGAGCTTTTTAATTACAAACTACATCATTATCTCATGTTTATTCTATTATCTGGTTTCAAATTAATTTTAATAATTGGTCTAATAAGTTAATGACAAGACTACACAGACAGGTGATGAAGGAATGTCTTCCTCATCAATAACAAGTTTTTTCCTATCTGTCAAAATAGAGCCAATTGAATTTTATGAATGTGTTTCTATGTGTTTGTGAAGTTATCTGTTATAATGTCTAGCATCTTCCAATTTTTTTCTAAAGAAGATATTCATGATAAGTACATATGAAGACCTTGCTACTGAACTAAATTTTCTAAGAAATTGTTCATTGTCTTCCCCTTTACCAGTTGTTGCACTAAAGTCCCTACGTATCAAAATATATGCTGATCTCAAGACTTTTTCGTATTCTTTCTAGAATTTCCCTACTTCCTCATCCTCTGCAATTTAAGTTGGTATGGAAGCTGTATTATTTTCAATGGGATTTTGCTTTTGTTGTTGAGGTATTTCAGTTGTGAAAGACCCTTTGCGACCCCATTTGGGCATTTGTTGGCAAAGATACTGGAGTGATTTGCCATTACCTTCTCCATTTCATTTTATAGATGAGCAAACAGAGTTCAGTGGCTTAGCCAGGATCACATAGCTAGTAAGTTATTCTGAGGCTGGATTTGAACTCCCAAAGATGAATCTACCTGAGTTCAGGCCCTGAACTCTATCCCCTGTGCCATCTAGCTCAAATATTTGACAGTCAATTAGAATGAACACTAGAATATAAGATAAAGGAATGTCTTGTGTTAGCAATTTTCTTGTTGCCTTTGGATGGATGATAAAAATCAACTCCGTAAACTTCTTTACATTCATCCCCAGAAACTCCAATGAGCTACCTCTCCATTTAACTGCAACTACTTTTCATTTGCCCTACGAGTGCCAAAATTTATAAGATTCAGTTCCATCTAGTACATTAACTCATTGGTCATTGGAAAACGTGCTTACATTTTTATTAGGGTCAGATGTTTATATATGTATATATTTTTTTTTTCTAAAAACCAAATGAGTCTATGTACTGCAAAGACACAAAATAAATTCAAGTATAGTGAGAACTCTAGAGTTTTGGGTATTCACCTAGAAAAATGATTTCTCAAGCATCTTATCAACTCATTAACCTCAAGAGCATTCAATATAAAATGTTGCATTTTTCAGAGAGACAGTTTTGGGAGACTTTATGGTTCTGCCTTGCCTTAAACCTAAGTCTTTCTTAAATAGAATTTAGTTTGGTTCTCAAGTTAAAGAGGAAATTGAACCAAAATATCTTATTAATCACCTAATAGATACAGATGATATCAAGCCGTATGATGCCACAATAAACAACTCCTTCATCTCATGGAATCTCTTTTGAGGGATATCAAGATATCATTTGGACTTGATCAGTCTAAAATTTTTAACAGCTGACAAGGAAAGATAGAAATTAATGGCTTCAAGCATAGATCCAAATCCAAGCATAGATCAAATTATACCAATTGGGGAAAGCAACATTTAAAAATACCTTAATCTGCTTCAGGCAGAACACACTGAACATAAAGTTTTTAAGAAGAAAGCTATGGCTAGATAAGTTGAGAGATTTACTGGCATACTGAAATCAAAGCTTAACAGGAAGAATATATTAAAAGCAATTAAAAATATGCAATACCCGTTTTAAGGTAAACTTTAAAAGTATAAAATGAACCATGATAGATTGAGAAAGTGTTTTAACAACAATGTGTACAAATTTAAAAGTATGGGGCCCATCATCCTAAAACTTGTGTAGAAAGGTTAACACTTCTTTGCCAGAAAGGGGAAAGAGATATTCTTAGAGCACATGACAATTTTGTTAAAAATGTAGAGAAATAGAAATACTTTTGGAGTAAACATCAGATATCATTTCACCAAACAATTATAAAAGGTGACAACCAGTAACAGGTACGTGCTGCTGGATTTGTCAAATGTAATTGAAAATGGTTTATGTCTAGATGGTGTCTATGAAACTATGATAATCTAAGAGATAATCAAAAGGCACTCCAAGGGCAACATATGCGTGACCTTAGATATGTCAAACAAATATAGTTGTTATGAGAAAACAGAGGGGTTTTAAGATAGCAATGCAGGATCAGGTCATTGCCATCAGAAATTACAGAATGGTTTTCTATAAAGAGCCTGGACATAGTGATTCATGCAGGTTATGCTAGGAAGTCATACACACTGTACAACATATCAATGCAGGATGCAAATTTTAGCCACTACTAAATACATAGCAAGACATGACCCAGTGATTAGAATGGTACATCTGTCTTTTAAGGACAGACAGACAATGCATTCCCAAATACAGTCCTTAAAATATCCATGAGAATTCAATGGATGAATTGTTTTGAAACTAAAGTATTATCAGACTGAACTGAAACTCAAAATTGCTTGAGTGCAAAATTGTTCTTGCACTGATCTGCAAGAACAGAAAAAAAAAAATTTTTGGTAAGTGTTGCCATAGCAAATATCCCAGATCTTTATGAAATGTAAATTGAAAAACTTTAAAAATATAAAGATTTAGTAACAGAAATCAAAATGTAATGTGGCAAAAGAATGAGGTACATATCATCTCCATCATCCTTTCTGCTACTCAAGTGGTATCAAGGATGCTTTCAATAAACCTACAGAAGATAAGCTTACATCCTAATACTTTTATTGGACTACAAAAACTAGGGGTTTTAGCCATCTTCACATAAGATTAAGTATAAATGAATAATACCAAAACTAGGGCTTGTCCCTGGACTGTTTCAATCTTAAGTACAAGTAAACTGAAAAGGATGATTTTTCTATAATCATAAAAATAGAGCTCTAGGAGAAGACATCAAAATCTACTAGTGACAGGATGAAACACATAACATCCTCATCATTTGGAAAGCACCGAGAGTTGCCCCAAAGAGGGTTTCAATGATCCTTCAGAAGATGAATTTTCATCCTAATAATCTCACTCAATTGAAAACAAAATTTATTTTATTCGCTTTTACACTGGTTATTATGAAAGGAAGAAGAATAAAGCAGCATAGTAACTTATTCTAGAACCATTTCTATTTGAATTCCAAAAGGTAAGAAGAATGAATTATAAGATTAACAACAAGTGAGTGACATTCACATAAGTCTTTAAATGTTGAAGAGGGCTTTACATAGATAAAATCATTTGAGTCTAATAGCCATGAGAATACATTCTGGGCATTATCATCCCCATTCTACAGGTGAAGAAGCACATGGATTGAAAATTTTTTCTTGTCCAGGCTATGAGGAGGCATTGGAAAGACTATCTATAAAGCTATTCCATTAGTATGTATGGAGTATTATAAAAATCCCAAAATATCTATTAGGCTAACCTTAAGGCTAAGCTAAAATATTCATTTAAACTAAGTTTTAAACTGCACTAAGATTTTTGAAACACCCTATATATCCTGGACAGACGTTGTAAATTGATAGTGAGCTATGGGGCAGAACTGAACTGATGGAGGAGAACAGACTAGACTATCTTTGGAAAACTGCAAAGTTCCTTAAAGACCCCATACTTCTTTCGGAAGCAAAGATCACCAGTAGTGTTCTTGAACTACATGGTTATGAGTAATGAAACACAATGTAGTCTCAGGAGAACTACTGTTGAGCATCATCCAAAGGACAATAGAGATGATCTTGGTGGCCATATAATAATATCTGTAATAATCACAAAAAGGAACCATCAAAAAGAGGTATGATCAGAAAAGAAGATGGACCAGTCACATGGAAAGAACAAGGGGCAAATTATGAATGGTCTGTATTCTGTAATGTTAAAGAAACACAAGAAAGGATCCCAGCATGTTGAGATGACCTGTGCGATGACATAATAGGTGACTGTAGAAAAGAGGCACATGGAACAGGATGGCAGGTCTGAATCTGAGGGAAGACTATAAAAATCAATGAGTTCACTCATCCATTAGAGCACTAGAGTTTAAAAGTAGAACAGTTTATTCTGGAGGATAATTATGGGATCATAGATTTGTACCTGGAAAGAATTTTAGAGGTCATTAGAGGTAGGATTTTTAACTCAGGCCCTTCAACTCAAATTCAGTTGTCTTTTCCCATTGTAACGTTTCCTCTCTTCCAGACAAATAAAAAAAAATGTATATGAAATGGCTCAGGCCTCTATTGAGAAAATGTGGGGTGGCTTTTTCCCTCATATTAAGTGAAATGGGATAGATCATAGGTAAAGAAAATATTTTTCTCCCTCAGCATTAAGCAATAGAAGAATGTAAGCATCCTTTTGGAGTTATGCAGTGGCTTTCTCTGTCTGGTTGGGTTGGGTTTCGTATTTTAACTTTTTAAACTATCTCCTTTCCTTTTAAATTATTTCAATAAGATTGGATATTCCTTGGTATTCTCATTCCAGTTATATATTGCATTATGTAAAAGGCCTTTGTATCTTAAGTTATGTTTCTCTCTTTTCCTTACTAAAACATAAATACAGGTTTATCATCAAATAGAATAACTCAAAGAAAATAATGCTTATAGAAAATCTCCCAGTTATCCTATGTTAAAAAGAATAGATGCTTGCAATTTTATTGATTTAGAATTACATCCAGCCAATTTAAGCTACAGCCTTTCAGATGAGAAATAAATCAATGCAGTTTTACAACTTACAACCAGTGCTGGCTCATGGATTCTGGACTGAATTGGTCACATCTTTCCTTTTCCCACTTTCCCTTCAAATGTCCTCTTTTTTCTTTAAAACACTCAGTCTATTTTCCCCTTTCCCTATGGTAGGGGAAATGACCTGGAAGAAACCTCAGAAATGCTGTCTTTAATAGGCTATTTAGGAGGATGTATGGAGAAGATAGAGCAACTTCTTTATATATTTGTGTATATGTATATTTCTGTGTGTATACATGTATGTGTGTATTATTCTGCCAATTTCAGGAGAGGTACCATAGTCAAGACAGCTGGACAGAATAGCTAGTTACTGGTCAAAATTAAATGGAGACAAATGCTAGAGCCATTCCTGATCGGAATTTGATTACAAAAATTTTATATACCTATAACCCTTTTAGCAATTATCTACTTAAAGCACTTAGCACAGGTTCTGGAACACAGTAGGAGCATTAGTAAGTGTTAGTTAATTGAATGCTTGCCATCATCAAGGATTTCCTGGTTCCATTCAATGAACAAGAATAACAGTAAATTACATTTCTATAATGCTTATAGTTTATAAAGTATAGATTATATGCTTATAGTCCACAATAAGTTTACAAATGCTTATAGTCTATAAACCCTATGAAGTAGGTCCCATTATTGCCCCCCTTTACAGAGAAGGTAACTAATATGCAGTATTAGTAGCTTCTCCAGAGTCAAACATCTAGCAAATTGTAGAGTCAAGACAGAAACGAAGTTCTTCCTATTTTTAAGCCAGTACATGCCATCTTGCCTGTTATATGCTAAGCACTATGAAGACGTGAAAGAAGCTTGATATTGGCACTGTTGTTAAAACAGCAAATAAAGAAGTACAAGTATTGTGAGGGGACAGGAGTCAGCAACCTCAGCCAATATCCTAAGTAATACACTAGCCTACCTTAAAGTTTTAGGCCATCTGCATCCCCAAAATGCAAGCAGATCGAAATTCTACTGCAGGTGGTTGGAAACTAACCCCTATGACCATTTATTCACAAGACCATATAATGATGGGAGAGAGAGATAGACAGACAGACAGAGAGACAGGCAGACAGACAGAGATGAAACATCTTGTTAGAATATAACAGAATAACAGGGCATGAGGAAGGGTTGGGGTATTTATTCTCTCAGTTCATCCATGTATTTTCTTTAATATGAGAGTATTCCCAAGAGGATTACATGTCTGTTTGGCCATGATGCTCAGTTACTCTAGCCTTCAGCATGGATTATACTACTGAGGCACAATAAATGATGAATTTCTACTAAAGTTAGAAAGAGTTACATCCTTGAGTCTTACCTTCTGAAATAACTTACTCAATCCTTGATATTTTATTTAGATGCCTGGTAATCAGGTACAGTCAGCTAGGAATTGCAGTGGATAAAGTGCCAGGCCTAAAGTCAGGGACACTCATCTTCCCGAGTTCAAATCTGGCTTCAGACACTTACTAGATGTGTGATCCTGGGCAAGTCTTTTAACCCTCTTTACCTCACTTACTTCATCTGTAAAATGAGCTAGAGAAGGAAATGGCAAGCCCAAGTACATTTGCCAAGAAAACCCCAAATAGAGTCAATGGAGAGTTGGACATGACTGAAAAAATTGAGCAACAGCAATGATTGGGTCTAAGCAATGAAGATCCTAAACCCTGCCCTCAAGGAGGTTATATATTTTACCTTAGATATTAACTAGAAAACAGTTAAATGAGAATTTTAAAAATAGTAGAAGATAACAAAAGAGATGCCCCAAGACAGGTCATGACTAATTTTCCAATGAATTTTACAGATAACAACCACTAAAGGCATTCACTTCTGTTCAGAGTAGTCACTGAGTGCTTTAGAGCACTAATGTGACTTAAGTTAGCTTGAGAAGTAGGGATGGGATTTGGGGAAAAAAAAAACTGCCCAGGTTTCCACCAATCCTTTTGGAGGCCAGTTTCATTTCTGTCCTCTCTTTTGATCACTCTTCTCACTAGAAGCGTTAGATTCACTCATAGCAGGCTTCCATGAAGGAAGTATTTTGCTTCTGACATTTTAATGATTTTTCAAATAAAGTCCAATTTCTTGTCTTATTGTGTAGCCTATAGAGCTGGC
The DNA here is from genome assembly GCF_028372415.1 of Notamacropus eugenii. Classification (NCBI taxonomy): domain Eukaryota; kingdom Metazoa; phylum Chordata; class Mammalia; order Diprotodontia; family Macropodidae; genus Notamacropus; species Notamacropus eugenii. The sequence goes on from NC_092876.1 coordinate 403,413,015, forward strand.
CCAGTCATTCAACTTCTCTATTCCAAAGAATTAAAACAAAAAGTAAAACATTTGAAAAAAAACTTGAATCTGGTCCATTTTGAATCTTTAAAAGCACAAAGTAAGAGTCCAGCAAACATGCCTCCCTGAGAATTTAGGAGATATATTTTTTTTTTTACTAAAGTCTTCCCAAAACTTTAGCATTTAAATGATTCTCATACAACTGAAGAAAAACTCATACTTTCTCTCCAATCACTGCTCTGAGACTCCAGAGGCACCTATCAGATGCAGGTGAGTGTTCTAGGGACTAAGAAAGTCTCACACAGCTTCAGCATTTATTTTCTTCAAGACTCTCCAGAGAATTGGTATTTGCCACTCAGTTGTTTTACAGTTGCTTAGTTTGTAAGATTGTGACGTATGTTTTCACAATATATGTACTCAAAGTAAAGCAGAATGAAGAGAAACACATCCCATTTGGGGGCTTGGTTTTATGCCACTCAGCACTCATACTGTCTAAAATTAATGTCTTTGAAAAGAAACACACATCATTAATAATCAATCAGCTATGCCAAAAACATTTGAAAGAATATTTCTCAGCACTGGAAATGCCAGGACCCAGATCAATGTCAGAGCTGAACTTAGGGACCACATCTTTAAAGAGCAAAAGTGACAGCAGCTAAAGCTACTGAGGTCTTTTAAAATACCACTGCCCCCACAAAGACACTATCAGTATTGCTCACCTCTGGTGGCTCCCACTTTTTCATCCTGCATACTACATTTCATTCCACTTTGTGCTTTCTTCTTTCATGCAGGACTAAATGGGACATTAAGAATTATTTAACCCAAACTCTCCATTTTACAGATGAGGAAACTCTATCCTAAGATCATAAAATCATAGCTTTAGAGATAGAAAGGACCTTAGGTATCATCTGGTACAAACCCAATCTATTACAGAGAGGGATACTGAGGACTAGTGGTCATGGAAAAATAGGATCATAGAATTAGAATTGTAAAGACCCTTAGAGATGATCTAATCCAACAATCTCATTTTATTGATGAGGAATCAAGGCTCAGGCAAATTGGAAATTAAGGGAATTGCTCTGAGTCACAAAGTATTAGAGGCAGGATTGGAATCTACATCTTCCAGGTACCAAGTCCAGGTTCCTCCATCGTTAATATTGTTAACATTCAAGTGACTTGCCAAAGATGACATAACCAGTAAGTATCAGACATTGGGAAATGAACCACAAGTGCTTTGCTTGTAAATTCTGTTCTTTTTTCATTTCACTACTTCTCCCCAACTAAGTAGCTTTTCTCTTTCAACTTAGGCTCTTGGCTTTAGAAACTTGACACCCTTCTCTTTTTTCTATGGGTTGAGTCCCAGACCCCAAAGAAAGAGCCCATGATAAATGTACATAGTGAAATATTATTATGCCATAAGAAACAATAAGTGGATTTTTTTTAAAATAGGAAGACTGTTATGAACTCACATAGAGTGAAGTATGCAGAACCAAGAAAATAATGCACACAAGGACTACCATAATGTAAATGAAAACATTAAAGGGTAGTCAAACTCGAATTCATTGGAATTACCAATCTTGTTCCTGGATAACTGATGATGAAATATACACATATCTCTTTCATGTCAGTAGCAAGGGTAGGGGGGATATGGAATCTTGTATACACTATCATATATTATCTTTTCTGTCTGTTGGTTTCACTAAATGTTTTCCTTTGTTAAGATGAGGGTTTTAAGGGGAAATAACTGGTGGTAGACAAATAAAAGTAATAATAAAACTTTTTTAAAAAGAGGAAAAATGACTTTTGATTCACAGATTCCATCTGGTCAGCCTATTACAATAGTAGATACTCTGTTTCTTTCTCTGTCACATAACATTACAAGGCTCAAAGGACTTATTCTACCACTGAAGTCTAGTTTATCACACCCTCGTTCTACTGCTACAAGGACCTCTACTGGTTTACTGACAAAAAACATTCTCAAATTCCCTTGTTACATAGGAGGAAAGACCTTGTGTATGTGTGTGCGTGTGTGTTTGTGTGTACATATGTATATGCATATATACACTATACACATATACGTTATAAAGATACACGTATATATTTTATATGGTTATGGTTACAGCATAACTATAAAGTGGATAAATATATACAAAATAGTTAAACACAAAGTAATCTGGGGAGGGAGGATACTATCAGTGGGAGGAATCAGGAAAAGATTCATGAAGATGGTGCTTGCACTATATCTCAAGAATGAAAGGTTATCTAAAAGGAGGAAGTATATTCCAGACACTGGGGATTGCCTGTGCAAAGACATGAACACGGGAAATGGAGAATGGAGCAGACCAGTCTGGCTAAACTACAAAATGTGGATATTGGGGGTGAGGATGGGTGAGAACTGGTAAATTTCAATGAAGCTGAAAGATAAATTGGGGTTAGGTTTTTGAGGTTTTAAAAGTTAAACAGAGTTTCTGTTTGATTCTGAAGGCCATAAGGAACCACTAGAATTAATTGAATAGGGGAGTGACATGGTCAGACTTCTGCTTAAGGAAAATCAATTTGGTGGCAGTTAATATACTGGACTAGAGTGGTGAGAGATTTAAGGGAGGGAAATCAGTTGTGGGGTTGTTGCAATAATACGGGCAAGACATGCTGAGGGCCTGAACTAAAGTTCGTGTCTGAGGAGAGCAAATAGGAGGCTTGTGATGTGAAGGAAGAAATGGCAAGATTTAGCAACTGACTGGATATTTGGGTGAAAGAAAGCAGTAAGTTGATGATGATGAGATAGAGATCTCATTGAACTGGCTCAATTCTCTGTAAAGTAAGAGGCAGAATATTTAGCTGAGAGTGGGAGGAGAACGCAGTGAAGAAAGTTCAAAGAGAGAAGAGGCGTGGAATAGTTTCTGTGGGGAATAAGAGAGGGAATCAATTACAGAGAAACAGAAGAACTGCCTTGCTCAAGTGAGAGTCCGATTGAGGCCATGAATTTGTCAGGTTCAGAATGAGCACAGTTGTGAGATCTCCTCCAGCTGTATTCAATTGCTGGTGAGGAGGAACTGAAGAGGCAGATCATAGGAGTAACCTAGGGTTGAGTTTTGGCAAGAGATCAGCAGTAAAACTCAGGTGCAAGGAATTCAAGAGAAAGGACAATGTTGGCTAACTACTGAGTTGACTTTGGAAAGGGAGAAAGTGAAGTCAAATTGCCTAAGGAAGTACAGAAAAATGGAGGGATTAGAGACCTAGAAGAGATTTTTAAAAAGTTTATATAGGATGGGTGAGATACATTAAGGTAAAATAATAGGAGGTTATAATCAGGTGCAGAAATGTCAGTGTTTTCCAGTAACAAAGTAGAACACCTATGCATAATAGAGTTAGTGTATGATCATTTATATGTCAGAGGTTTTATAAGAGTAGGTCATGGAATTTAAGAATACTAAGGAATTGTGAGATTAGGGAATTTGGGACCATCTAAGTTGATATTAAAGTTCTTGCACAGATAGAAAGTGAGAAGATGATAAGCCAGGTACTGGACTCCTTTAGAGAGGAGAGAAAACAATGTAGGGGTTATTACATTACAGTCACAATAAACATTTGGATAGTGATAAGATGGGGGTGAAAGAAGTTATAGGATTACTGCTTATGATAGGGGATGATAATGATAGAGAGCTGAAAGAATGCTGATCTCTTGCTTACCTTTTTGTTTTACTTCTGGTTTCTCCACTAAGATATAATCTCTTCTTTGGTTTGTTTTGTTTCCAATTAAACTAGTATTTGTTAAGTGTCTACTATGTGCTAGGTATTGTAGTGGGTGTGAGGAGTACAAAGACAAAATAATAAAATCAGTCCCTGCCTTCAAAGAGCTTATATTCTTATCTGCAGCACACATGGTAGACATGGCATAACACTATCGCTGTTGTGAAATACCGACAACATACACAGAAACATCTATTGCAAGGGGTGAAGCAAAAGAGAAAATCTTTGAAGAATTGGACAAGTATCCAAACCAAATAAGAACGTTCCATGATATGTGGTAGAATGATCTTCAGATTAAAAAAAAAAAACAGTTTAAAAAAATGTGTGCGACTGAGCATTGACACCCAAGAGAAGTGTGGAGAAAGCAGTTGTCTTAAAAAGAAAGAAGCAATTAATTACCAAGAGTAAACATGATTTCAAGGACAGGTCATACTAAACTAACCTCAGTTCTTTCTTTTGCTACATGTTTAATAGACTGGCATCAGTAGATAGCTAGCTAACCTAGATTTTAACAATGGCCTTGGCAAAGTCTCTCGTAAGAATAATGGACTCATTGGGTGCTAGATCCTAGTGGATACAGTTAGAGGAATTGAGAACTAGTAAATTTCTTGAGACAAAGAGTAGACCACCCTTGGTCAACCTGGAAAGTTTAAGCATCTGTGCTTAGGCTAACTTATACCACTTAACATTTTTTTTAAACAATTTTAGATGAAATAATAAATGGAAAACTCATGAAATATTCAGATGAATAAATCTAGGACACCTAATCTGTCAAATGGTAAATAAATGTAAATATGATAGGCTAGACCATCGTGTAAAACTTAATACAACAAAATCTAACAGGGATAAATTTAAATTTGAACATTGTGGTAAAAATCATCTTCCTAACTGGAAGGTAAGGAAGCATTGTTAGACTGAAGTTTGAATAAGATCTAGTGGTTTTAGTGGGCAGCAATTTAAGTGTGAATCAATGGTAAAATAGCTAATACTATCTTATGTTAAATTAAAGGAACTTAATGTCCAAAAATAGGAAGGTGATGGTCTCTCTTATTTCTGTTAATTCAGATTATCTCTGAAATCTCATGTTCAGTTTTTGGCACCATGTTTAAGAAAATTTCAGAGAAAAGATTGTCCAGAGAATTATAAACAGTATGGTGGAAGAGATTATGTCATATAGGAATCACAGGATCAGCTGAAGGAACCAGGAGTGATTAACTAAAAAAATTGAGGACTTACTGGAAAAATGATAGGTGTTTTTGAGTATTTGAAGGCACTTCTTAAAAAAGGTGAATGTGTAAGTTGCAAAGATACAAATTTTGGCCTGATGTAAGGAAAGATTTCTTAATAGAATTATCTAAAAAACAAATAGGCTGCTATGTTAGGTAGTTGGTTTCCTATCGCTGAAAGTCTTTAAATAAAGATTTTTTTCTGACCATTTGTTAGGTCCTACAAGAGATTCTTCTTTAAGTACCAATTGAACTAGATGGTTTTAAGGTCCCTTTCAAATCTGAGTTACTGTGATTCTCTGAAAAGATAATGTCCTAGGGCAGGGTCTTGGACGCACAGATTTAAGGGAAAGGAGGTGGTTAATGAACTAGCATAGAAAAGACTAAGGATAGAACAGAGGTCAATAAAGAACAGTATTAAAGAAACCAAGGGATGAGAGACACTGGCTACATAGGAGGCGGGAGTAATTGACAAAGTAAAAAGCTATAGAGAGGTTAAGGAAGATGAAGACTGAGAAAAGGACAGAGCTGCTAAGAGATCACTGGTAACTTCTGAGAGAGAAGTTTCATTGCAGTGTGGTAATATGCCAGGGGATATGCAGTAAGTGACTGAGAGAAAATGGAAGCAGGTAGTGTAGACTACACTCAGTTTGGCAATGAGGATAGCAAGGCGAAAAGAAGGATTTTTTAGGATGAGGAAAACTGTGTATATCTACAGGTATAAGAAAAGAAACTACAATATACGGAAAGACAGAGAGACAAAGAGATCAGGTTTTTGAAATTTTGCAAGAAAAATTCTCCAGAGAAAAAAGAAAGGATTGTGAAAAGTCAAAGAATTAGTCTTCGCAAAGAAAGGGGCTAGTGTAATCCTTCAAAACTGGAGTAAATGAGGAATGAATGGGTAAAAGCGTAAAGAGGTTTAGATATGCAGGAGAAATGAGGGAGCTTACAATATGTAGCCTTGATTTTCTCAGGAAAGTAGAAGGAGGACAAGGTTATCTAAACTAGTGAGGGTTACAGATGACACAAAGGACAAATTTTGAAACAGCTATTATCATTACTGAGACATGAATTAAAGGACTGAAATGTAGCAGTTAGGGTCAACTTGAGGTTAGCTACTATGAATTCATAGTGTACTCAGTCAATACAGTTTTTGTGACTTCCTCCACTAATATTCAGTAGCTCAGAGAAACAGAGATGGAGTATAGCAGAGGTTCCCCAAGATTGACAATTAACATTGCATGAATGGCTAAAAGACTGGGCAAACTCAAGGGTAGATTATGGCATGCTGAATTGTATAACTCACAGTCAAAGAAAATGAATGGAGAAAATTTCATAACAAAGGTCATTAACTGGGATAACAAGAAGGGATAGTGGGATTGGATAATATCTTGAGAACAAACACGTTTGAGAATTGGGGTAATAGGAGAAATAGATAGTAGTTACTGGAGAGCAGAATTTCAGTATCCAAGGTCTTGTAGATGGAATAGTTATAGATGATGGTAAAATGTGAACTTTCCTGTAGATAGCTGAAGTAGTACGGAGATAAAGGTCATGGGAATTGAAAAGACTGAAGCAGCTTTTGACCTTGTAGATCATCTTCTTCTTGATATTTTCATCCCTCTAAGATTCTGTGACATTTCTCTCTCTTAGTTCTCCTACATATCTGACTGCTCATTTTCAATCTCCTTTTCCGAATTCTTGTTCAGGTCATGCTAACAAACCACGGAGATACCACAGAACTATGTCTCAGACCCTTTTTTCTTCTTCCTCCTTATTATTTTACTTGATGATCTCATCAGCTCCCATATATTCAATAATTATTTCTATACTGATGATTCTCAGATCTACTTATATAATCCTAACCTCTTTTCTAACATCCAAACTACCATCTCTAATTGCCTGTTGGACATATCAAACTGGAATACATGCCCCAAACTGAAGTATTTCCCCCACTCTCCTCCCTTCCCTATATACCTTTCCCCATTCCAAACTTCCCTATTACTGGGGACTACCATCCTCCCAATCACCCAGGCTCACAATCTAGGTGTCATCATTGATTCCTCGTTCTTTCATACCCCATAGCAAATGTGTTACCAAGACTTGTCAATTTTACTTTTGTAACATTTTAAAAATATATGCCTATTTCTCTCCTATGATAGTACCACCATTCTGATGTAGATCTTTATCACCCCACACCTAGAATAATGAATAGTCTGTTGATTGGTTTCCCTGCTACAGCTTTCTTCCCACTGCAATCCCTTGTCCACTCAGCAGTCAAATTAAGTTTTCCAAATCTGATCATGTCACCTGCCATTCCATGAACTCCATTAGTCTTTTATGGTGTGGAACATGCTAGATGGAGCAACCAGCACTGGGGAAGGTACAAGAAAGGAACAATGCCAGGCCTAGAGGCCTGAGGGCTACCCGAGTCTTCCCTTACCTCTATCCCGAGGTCTTCGGTTGGCCAAACCGGATGCTCGTATGAGAGAAAGGACGTTCCAGAGTCGAACAAGGGTTGAGCTTTATTTCAGGGTCTAGTTACAAGTGCAGGGGAATTCTTCCTTAGGAGGGAGCGAAGAATCTCCCAAGGAGGCAAAGATCTTACAATAAGAGATTGGAAGTAGAAGTGTAAGTGGGGAGAGAGGGGGAGGGGAGAGAGGAGAGAGGAAAAGCGGAGCCTTGTTGTCCTGTCCACTCCGCGCCCCTCTGCCCAAGAGAACTTTCAGGCTTTCCTGATCCTACTTAAACTCTCCAGCAGCATAGTTTGCATCTGAATACCATGCTGTTAGATAACAATAGTGTGCCCAGATCCGGGACAATCTCGAGGGCGGGGAGAGCTCTCCCCCATCACGTTTCTCACGGGAAGAGGCGGAAATACACGAGATAGCTCGATTCACCTCGATTCCCAGTCGTTTCCTGGGGGTCTCATGAGAACTCTAAGATTTAGAAGTTCCCACCTTTACCCGCCCGAGACTGTCCACCTGGAATTGAGCTTCCAACCCTAGCAGAACAACTTCGGGGGGTGGCCAGGTTCCTTTGAAAGATAGTGATTGGGATGAGAGAAAAATCATGGAATATGTATTTTCAAGTTCAATGATGTTGACTCTGAAACCCATGCATTAAGAATCAGGAGGAGGTAGTAATCTATTAGACACAGGAATGAGGAAGGGATAATATCAATAAATTTGTAGACTAAATCATCCCAAAGGATCTATAGTAATTAGAAGGCTTTTTGTGAACGTGCTAATTGTGTCTCCTAGAGAACTTCCCTTCAGTTGATCTGAGCAAGAGCTTCAGGGGTATTACTGGAAATCACAGCAAAGAGGATTAGGGGATGAAGGAATCCTGTAATACCAGGTAAGGCATGGATGATGTAGACATTTCATTCTTCCATATTTCCTACTTCTACAATAAAGAGAGAGGCTATATTTTTCATCTTTTTTTCTGGGACCAAATTTCATCACTTTACAAATATTTGATAAAAAAATGCACTAATATTTAATAACATCATTATGCTACCTAGTCCATGTGTATATACATCCACAGATACAGACAGAAGGTAAGTTCTGAAAGAAATGTTAAGTCACTTTCAATGTTCAGGATGCTTCCTGATTGCCCCTCCAAAATCTTGACTTTTCTCCAAGTCGACTCCTCCATACTGCACTGGGTTCTAGACAACTCATTCTCTCACTTTCCTCTTTCCCTCAAAACCTGATCTCAGCTCTCAGGTTTAGGTGACACCAAAAACCAACTCATACTAAGAGGTGATTGACTAGCTTAATTGCATTTTAAAGGATGACAATATCTTCACCCAAAAAGATGAGACTCTAGTAGAATTTCAGGGGTATAATCCCCTAGTGCTTAGCACAGGACTTACCACTGTGTCTGGGATAGCCTAGGGCCTAAGTAAGTATTTCTAGCTGATGATAGCCAGGGTTAAGTCACTTTCTAGTGCATGATAAATCATGCCATGAGTGAAGACGATGAGGAAAACTAGTCTTGAACACACATATGAGTATCATTTTGTCTCAGTTATTCATATATATCCCTATATTTTTTTCCTTTTGGGAGAAGGGTCTGTCATACCCATCTTTATATCCTCAAGTGACTACTGTAACGCATATAGAAGGTGTTATTAAAAGAATTGCTGTGCAAGGACCTAAAACAATTCCGAAGGACTCAAGATGGAAAATGCCATCTACATCCAGAGAAAGAACTATGGAGTCTAAATGCAGAGCAAAGCAGTCTATTTTCTTTTTTTTGTTTTGTTTTGTTTTTTATTCTCATGGTTCCTCCCATTTGTTCTAATTCTTCTATACAACATGACTAATGTGAAAATGTATTTAATAGGAATGTATAGGTTGAGCCTATATCAGATTGCATGCCATCTTGGGAAGGACAGCGGGGAGGAAGGGTGAGAAAATTTAAAACTTACGGAAATGAATGTGGAAAACTAAAAATAAAGCAATTAAAAAAAGAATTGTTGGACTGAATTCAACACAGTTCATACCCTAGCTGGTTATAGTCTTTAATTCTGTGGTCAAAAGATGACCATAGACCAAAGATGATCAAGTGACCACATCACTTGATCTTACACACAAACGTGAGCATTTCCTAAGATTGCATTTTTTTCTTCAAATAGACAGGAAGCATGATTCTTTTTAAATTTATATATTATATATAATGATATAATAATACATATCATATATATGATATATTATATCATTATAATATATTATATATATTTTATTATATCATATTATATTATATCATATTATATATATATATATATATATATGTATATATAAGTTTTAGAATTGACCAAATGGCTATAGTTATCAAGTCTAACTCATGTCAAGAGGTTCTTTAGAATCCAGTAGCTCAAATGTTTTAGCTTCACGTTGGAATAGTCTGCCCTTTCTTCAGGTGGGGGGGGCAGGAGGTAGGAAAAGCAAGGAATAACTTGATGCCTTATTTGATTATGTAAGAGAGAGGAATTGTGGCTCTCAGCATGAGCAGATGTCAGTACTGTGCATCAGTGCGTGGACTGTGTTTGTTTCCCTTGGCCTGAGCTGCAAAGTTCTTCCCTGTCTTGGTCCTACTCAGTAAATGGTTTGTTTTGTCCTGACCTGCATCCATGATTTTGTGGAGGAAAGCTTCTCATTCTCTCCACGCTGAATGAACTCTGGTTGAACTTCACAGATGTTCAAACTTTTCATTTTCTCCTCCAGCAAGGCATCATGCTGATTTCTTAGATGTTGAGGGTAGATCTATATGAGCTATTTAAACAACAGCTTTTCAGTAGTAAGCTTATTAGGCTGGAATTTCAGTTTCAACCTCTTCTCCCTCATCTGAATCTGAACATTTTTGTTTTGCTTCCCTCCATCCCATTTGTTTGTTTCTCTCTCTGAAACTCTTATTTATCTAATGCTCAGATATGTTAATACTGGGATTTGAGTTTTCCTGCCTTTGACTTTCCTAATTCAGAGTTTAGTTATGGTTTTAAATGGCTCCTTTTTAAGAGTTTCTGGTGATCAGTGGGTTGCTGATTTGAACATCAGGGTTTCCCATTCATGTCAAGAAATATTTATTGCTTAGGAGTACAAAGACAAAGCAGTCTAGATCCTCACAGAAATTGAATTCTAATTGGGGAAGGGAAGGAGGATTCAATGTGAAAATGTTTTTCTCTGTTTGACTTTCAGTGACCACATAAGGGGTTTTCTTGGGAAAGATATGGAGTAGGTTGCCATATCCTTCTCTGCCTCTGAGGTCAACAGGAATCTTGCCCAGGGTCATACTACTAGTAAGCGTCTGAGGCCAATTATGAATTCAAGAAGATGTCTTCCTGAACAGGCCTGGCACTCTTTCCACTGTGCCACAAAGGTGCCCCCAATGTGTAACTAACTAAATACAAAACATAAGAAAAATAATGCAATATGAAAATATCAAAATTCAGAATATAAATGCAAAGAAGAGAATGTTAACAGCTACAGGGTTGCAGAAGAGATCACTAAAAGCCACTTGTAAGAAGTGACCTCTAAGCTATGTTTTCAAGAAAGCTAGGGATTCCAAGAAGCAGAGAGAAGGAGAGAGGGCCTTCAACACATAGCAGATCACATGAGCAACGATCTGGAGGTAGGAAATGAAATGTCATGTATAGAGAATAACTAGCAAACATGTTTGAGTGGATAATCTATTACTGGAAATAGTAGAAGGTATAGGGTTTATTTAGATATTGTGTTACAGAAAAAGACAAGTACAAAAATCACATTGGGAATTCCAGTAAAAACTTTCTATAAAAACTCATCGGACCCTACAAACCAAAGCCTTACTAAGTATAGGATCTGTAAGAAGTCCATAAGCCTTATCTGTGTAATCAGTGAGCATGTGTTTATAATTATCAATAATTAATTTTTTTTTTAATTCCTATTGTGCCTAGGCAAGTTACAATAGTAGGAACTGGGGATACACAAAGATCTAATAGACATTCCCTTAATGCTTTAACATAATGCTACTTTAAATCTTGTTATAATATATCACTAAATTGTAATTAGTTGGCACTGACTGGCTATATCACCCAATGTAGTATCTTAGAATCGTTTATCCATTCACCCCTGTGAAGGCAGTTACTGAAACAAGTAGCAGAATAGTCTAATAACGCTCCTGACAAATATGTAGGATAAAGAACATAAGATAATAGAATACTCGGTCATATGCGATTTAATAGTTGTATAGCAATTAGTTGTTTAAGTGGATGGGGAAAAGAAGAATCTACTGAAAAACCATCATTTATGCTTGTTTTGTACAGGTTACTGCATTAAATGACTCATCCAAGGTCTTGTGGAGGGCAGTAATGGAACTGATAATGGTGCTCATATTTCTTGTCTTTCATGTCAAAATCACATAGTTATTTTTGCTGTATGTCCTTGGGCAAATTAATTAACCTCCTCATGATAGGGTACAGACCCAAACCAAGACCTTCACCCCTTACCCCAAAAGAATTTGAGTCCCATTTGTCCATAGTGCCTGGAAAACCTCACCTTGAAGTCTCCTTGAATCTTCCCACTTGATTTGGCTCTTCATTCCCAAATTTTTTACCCTTAGCCTAGACAAATACTCCATTGTCTGTTACCTCTGACTTGCCTCAGGCTACTTCCCACCCTTGATCCCATCAAAATCCCATTTTCTTGGTTCCTGGTGTCTGACCTCTAATCACCTCAACTATTGACTAATCCCATTCAATTCCTTCACTAAAACCTTCCTCTAGTTATTCCAGACTACTTGGCCAACCCTAGATTCCTCCCACAATCTTTCTGTATATAAGATCCATCATGTCACCATGAAAATGTTCAATTCAATCTAGCTCAGATTCAATCTGGGCCACTGGATATTAGTGTTACAAATGCTCAGATTCCTTAAGAGTCTAGCAATTGGTGAGATTTCTTAAGAGTCTGGCCAATGTGGTGGATTTTTAATAAACTTTGTTTTTCTTTGCCTGAAAGAAGATGAGTCAAATTCATTTTGGCAGAATAGCATCCCTAAACCTCAACATCAGTGCCCCACTTTCTGCATGTATAAAGTGGGGATAATAAAGCTTGCATTGTTAATAAAAATTGCATTAACAATTTCAGAGATCTTTTTAAAAGAGTTTTCTAAACAATAGTAATAGATCTATTATTATAAATGTATTTCTAAATTTAGTTTTATTAATACCTTCTGAATCTTTCAACAAGTATGGCACTAAGAAAAAAATCATTTCATTTCCTGAAATAGGCCAAAAGCCAGAGGGCACAGTGGTGGAATGAGACATATTGACTATAGTTTAAAACTGTCCCTCCACAGTGATGACAAGGTGACGTGAGCTTTTGATTTCCACTAGGAAAGAAGCAGCAAGTATCTGTTGTTATGACACAGCCCAACTCATAACCAAAAACTGGAAAAAAAATATGACACACAGTAGAGCTGGATCTAAATAGAACATATTTCAAAGTTTTCTATGGGATGTCAGCTGCACTTTGAAGAATGATTTTTTTGTCTTCTAAGGGTTTATCCTCCTAGATGAAAAGGCAATCTTCTTTTAAGAGCCCTTCCTCTCCAATTCTCAGTGACTCAGTGCTATTTTTACATTATTTTTCCAGTATTCAGGCCCAGTGTCCTTCCCTCCCTTCCCCACCCTCACCCTGTCTTTCTCATGCTTACTTAACTGCACATTGTCATTGCTTCTCAATACAAAACTGGCCTCCAGTGAACTCAGATTCTCACAACTTCATTTCAGTAGTGGGCTGTTCCAATACATTTCTTATTTTTTGGTTGCTTTGGCTTATGCAGGGGGTCTCTTTCCAGTCTTGTTGGATTCCTTCAACTGTCTGGTGAAGCCTATGAACCTTTTCACAGAATAATAGTTTTGAATGTGTAAAATAAACTACATAGGTTTTTAACCATAAAAATAAAATATGTGGTGAGGAGAAGAAAGATGAGGAGAGGAGAGGAGAGGAGAGGAGAGGAGAGGAGAGGAGAGGAGAGGAGAGGAGAGGAGAGGAGGAGAGGAGAAGAGAGGAAAGGGAAATATCCCAAAACACTAAGGACAAATTTTAAAGTCAATGGGAAAAACCTGTGAGACTTGTATGAAAGAATAGAGTGGTCGGGCCCCAACCTCAGTGCTGCAGAAGGGGTGGAAGAATCCAAGGAGAAGGAGCCTGCAGCAGCAGCAGCAGCAAAGGCAGGGACAGCAGGCAGCAGTAGTGACTGTTTCTGGAGCTCTAGGCCCACAGATAGGGGGGTATCGAGTAGATGACAGTAAACGCCACCCCTCCCCCCCCACTGGAAACAGAGAACTACCTTAACAAAAAGCACAAAAGTCAAAAAAATAGCTGGGAAAATGAACAAAAACTGTAAAAAGAATCAGAAAATAAAATCTTACTTTGGTGACAAGGAAGAACAAAGTATACAAACAGAAGACAACAAAGTCAAAGCTTCTACATCCAAAGACTTCAAGAAAATTATTAATTGGTCTCAGACCATGGAAGAGCTCACACAGGGTTTCGAAAATCACGTAAGAGAATTAGAGCAAAAGGTGTGAAGGGAAATGAGAGCGATGCAAGAAAATCATGAAAAAACAGTCAACTGCTTGCCAAAGGGGACACACACAAAAAAAATGCTGAAGAAAATAACAATTTATAAAACAGACTATCCAAAATGGCAAAAGAGATCCAAAAAGCCAATGAGAAGAATGCCCTAAAAAGCAGAACTGGCCAGTTGGAAAAGGAGGTCCAAAAGCTCACTGAAGAAAATAATTCCTTAAAGATTAGAATGGAGTAGATGGAAGCTTATGACTTTATAAAAATCAAGAAATTATAAAACCAAACCAAAGGAATGAACAAATAGCAGACAATGTGAAATATCTCACTGCAAAAGCAACTGACCTGGAAAACAGATCCAGGAGAGACAATTTTAAAATTATGGGACTATCTGAAAGCTATGATCAAAAAAAGAGCCTAGACATCATCTTTCAAGAAATAATCAAGGAAAATTGCCTTGATATTATAGAACCAGAGGGTAAAATAGATATTGAAAGAATCCACTGATCACCTCCTGAAAGAGATACCAAAAGGAAAACTCCTAGGAATATTGTAACCAAATTCCAGAGCTCCCAGGTCAAGGAGAAAATATTGCAAGCAGCCAGAAAGAAACAATTTGATATTGTGGATATAGAATCAGGATAACACAAGATCTAGCAGCTTCTACATTAAGGGAACACAGGGCTTGGAATATGATATTCCAGAGGTCAAAGGAGCTAGGATTAAAACCAAGAATCATCAGCTCAGCAAAACTGAGTATAATACTTCAGGTGGAAAAAATGGTTATTCAATGACTTTCAAGCATTCTTGTTGAAAAGACCAGAGCTGAATGGAAAATTTGACATGTAAACACAAGAATCAAGAGAAGCTTGAAAAGGTAAACAGGAAAGAGAAATCATAAGGGGCTTACTAAAGTTGAAATGCTTACATTCCTACATGGAAAGATCATATTTGTAACTCTTGAGACTTTTCTCAGTATTAGGATAGGTGGAGGGATTATACACATATAGACAGAAGGCACAGGGTTAGCTGAATAGGTAGGAATGACAACTAAAAAAATTAAAATTAAGGGGTGAGAAATGAATATATTAGGAGGAGAAAGGGAGAAATAGAATGGAGCAAATTATCTCATATAAAATAGTCAAGAAATGGTGGGGAAGAGGAAGGAGGTCTAAGAGGAAAAGAGTGAACCTTGTTGTTGTCACATTTGGCTTAAGAAGGGAATAACATTCACATTCAGTTCGGTATGAAAATATTTCTTACACTACAGGGAAGTAAGGAGGGGGAAGGAGGTAAGTGGAGGATGTGCGGGGATGACAGAAGGGAGAATAAATGAGAGGGGGGTAATTAGAAGGAAATATTTTGAGGAGGGATAGGGTCAAAAGAAGGAATGGAATATACGGGGAGGAGGATAGGATGGAGAGAAATATAGTTAGTCTTTCACAATATGACTGTATGAAAGTGTTTTGCATAACTACACATATATAACCTATATTGAATTGTTTGCTTTCTCAGTGGGGATGGGAGGGGAGGGAGGAAGGGAGAGTAGCTGGAACTCAAAGTTTTAAAAACGAATGCTAAAAATTGTTTTTACATGCAACTGGGAAATAAGATATACAGGCAATGGAGTATAGAAATCTATCTTGTTGTACAAGAAAATAGAGGGGATGGGGATAAGAGAAGGGAGAGATGTGAAAGAAGGGCAGGCAGATTGGGGGAAATGGTAATCAGAATGCATGCTGTCTTGGGGTGGGTGGAGGGGAGAGATGGGGAGAAAATTTGGAACTCAAATCTTGTGGAAGTGTCTGTTGAAAACTAAAAATAAGTAAATAAATAAATTTAAAAGAAAAAAAAGAATACACACAAATTGTTTCTTATTGTCACACTGCACAAATGCTTAATTTTGGTGAAAAGCATGCCTACTTAAGACTCCGCAGTCAGGAAATGGAGGTTTGAAACAAAATGAAATAGGTTAGCCTAAGTGGATAAACTATTGTATTAAGGTAATAAAACCTATTCTTTCTGTAGTATCAGTTATACTAAATTGACAAACTATTATTAGGGTAATAGAACTGATAGAATTTGCTATTGATTTGATATCAAATTATTATTAAGAAAATAGAATTGATTCTCACAACATCATCTCATATCAAATTACAAATTTATTCTTACCATCTTATTGAGACGTTTGCTGGCAACCACGTTTGAGGTTTTCTTGGCAAACATACTGGAGTGGTTTGTCATTTCCTTCTCCAGCTCATTTTACAGAAGAGGAACTGAAGCAAACATGGTTAAGTGACTTGCCCAGGGTCACATAGCTACTAAGTGTTTGAATTTGGATTTGAATTTAGTTCTTCTTGATTCCAGGCCTATTCACTTTTTTACCTAGTTGCCCAGTCTTATTAAAATACTACAGTTTTACTTATTACAACACAGTTTACACACTTTGTTTTACAGCATGCAATATTTCTTTTGAAAATGCAGCCCTTTATTTCAGTTCAAGGAAAGGAGAGAACACAGGTATTTAAACTCTGCTACTTCAATACTGAAAATATCTGTGATTTCTCTGATATATGTTCTCTCCACAAATACAGATAGCTTATTGTTTTAGAAGAAAGCTCTATGAGTTGCTCTGGCTAAAATAATTTGTCACTTGAGAGCCTACCTTCCAATGGTGGGCCTCTACACATTTAACTTGGATAACTGATCAATCACCAGGAGAGTTCTCAAAATCTTTACACTGGTTCTGATCAACATAACTTTTTTTTTTTAATTAATTTATGCCAGGCCTAGAGGCCTGTGGGCTACCCGAGTCTTACCTTACCTCTATTGGAGGTCTTCGGCTGGCCAAACCGGATACTCGTATGAGAGAAGAGACCTATCAGAGTCGAACAAGGGTTGAGCTTTATTCAGGGTTCTGGTTACAAGTGCAGGGGAATTCTTCCTTAGCAGGGAGCAAAGAATCTCCCAAGGAGGCAAAGATCTTACAATAAGAGATTGGAAGTAGAAGTGTAAGTGGGGAGAGAGGAGGAGGGAAGAGCGGAGAGAGGAAAAGCGGAGCCTTCTGTCCTGTCCGCGCCCCTCCCGCGCTAAGAGCGCTTTCAGGCTTTCCTGATCCTAATTAAGCTCTCCAGCCGCATAGTTTGCACCTGAATACCGTGCTGTTAGATAACAATAGGTGTGCCCAGATCTGGGACAATCTCGAGGGCGGGGAGAGCTCTCTCCCATCACGTTTCTCATGGGAAGAGGCGGAAATACACGAGATAGCTCGGTTCACCTCGATTCCCAGTCGTTTCCTGGGGGGCCTCGTGAGAACTCTAAGATTTAGAAGTTCCCACCTTTACCCGCCCGAGACTGTCCACATGGAATTGAGCTTCCATCCCCAGCAAATCTATTTGTTTAACTTTTAACATTCATTTTCACAGAATTTTTGGGCTCCAAATTTTCTCACCCCTTGTCTCCTCCACCCACCTCAAAACACCAAGCATTCCAATTGCCCCCATCACCACTCTGCTCTCTCCTCTATCATTCCTCTCTGTCCTTGTCTCCATCCTCTCCTCAGTCCTGTTGGGCCAAATAACTTTCTATACCCCTTTACCTGTATTTCTTATTTCCTAGTGGCAAGAACAGGACTCAACAGTTATTCCTAAAACTTTGAGTTCCAACTTCTTTACCTCCCTCTCTCTCCACCCCTTCCCTTTGGAGGGCAAGCAATTCAATATAGGCCAAATCTGTGTAGTTTTGCAAATGACTTCCATAATAGTCATGTTGTATAAAACTAACTATATTTCCCTCCATCCTATCCTGTCTCCAATTACTTCTGTTCTCTCTTTTGATCCTGTCCCTCCCCATGAGTGGCAACCTCAAATTGCACCCTCCTCCCCATGCCCTCCCTTCCATCATCGCCCCCACCCTGTTTATCCCCTTATCCCCCACTTTCCTGTATTGTAAGATAGGTTTTCATACCAAAATGAGTGTGCATTTTATTGCTTCCTTTAGTGGAATGTGATGAGAGTAAACTTCATGTTTTTCTCTCACCTCCCCTCTTTTTCCCCAAACTAAAAAAATCTTTTGCTTGCCTCTTTTATGAGAGATAATTTGCCCCATTCCATTTCTCCCTTTCTCCTCCTATATATTTCTCTCTCACTGCTTGATTTCATTTTTTTTAAAGATATGATCCCATCCTATTCAATTCACTCTGCACACTCTGTCTCTATGTGTGTGTGCGTGTACATGTGTGTGTGTGTAATCCCACCCAGTACCCAGATACTGAATAGTTTCAAGAGTTACTAATATTGTCTTTCCATGTAGGCATGTAAACAGTTCATCTTTTGTAAGTCCCTTATGACTTCTCTTTGCTGTTTACCTTTTCATGCTTCTCTTCATTCTTGTGTTTGAAAGTCAAATTTTCTTTTCAGCTCTGGTCTTTTCATCAAGAATGCTTGAAAGTCCTCTATTTCATTGAAAGACCAATTTTTCCCCTGAAGTATTATACTCAGTTTTGCTGGGTAGGTGATTCTTGGTTTTAGTCCTAGTTCCTTTGACTTCTGCAATATCCTATTCCACGCCCTTTGATCCCTTAATGTAGAAGCTGCTAGATCTTGCGTTATCCTGATTGTATTTCCACAATACTTGACTTGTTTCTTTCTAGCTGCTTGCAATATTTTCTCCTTGACCTGGGAATTCTGGAATTTGGCCACAATATTCCTAGGAGGTTCTCTTTTTGGATCTTTTTCAGGTGGTGATTGGTGGATTCTTTCAATATTTATTTTGCCCTCTGGTTCTAGAATCTCAGAGTAGTTTTCCTTGATAATTTCATGAAAGATGATGTCTAGGCTCTTTTTTTGATTATGGCTTTCAGGTAGGCCCATAATTTTAAATTGTCTGTCTTGGATCTATTTTCCAGGTCAGTTGTTTTTCCAATGAGATATTTCACATTATCTTCCATTTTTTCATTCTTTTGGTTTTGTTTTGTGATTTCTTGGTTTCTCCTAAAGTCATTAGCCTCCATCTGTTCCATTCTAATTTTGAAAGAACTATTTTCTTCAGTGAGCTTTTGAACCTCCTTTTCCATTTGGCTAATTCTGCTTTTGAAAGCGTTCTTCTCCTCTTTGTCTTCTTGAACATCCTTTGCCAATTGAGTTAGCTTATTTTTCAGGGTGTTATTTTCTTCCGCATTTTTTTGGGGTCTCCTTTAGCAGGGTGCTGATCTGCTGTTCATACTTTGCTTGCCAGTCTTTTATTGCTCTTCCCAGTTTTTCCTCCACCTCTCTAACATAATTTTCAAAATTTTCTGAGCTCTTTCTGAGCTTTTCCCAGGTCTGATCCCATTGAGTGGGCTGAGATACAGAGGTCCTGACTTCCGTGTCTTTCCCTGATGGTGAGCACCGCTCTTCCTCATCAGAAAGGAGGAGAGGAGAAACCTGCTCACCAAGAAAGTAACCTTCTATAGTCTTATTTCTTTTCCCTTTTCTAGGCATTTTCCCATCCAGTGACTTGACCTCTGAATATTCTCCTCACACCCACCTCGCCTCCAGATCCTCCCAGCCAGTGCTTGGGGTCTGAGACTCAAATGCTGCTTCCCAGCCTCAGTGCTTTGGGTGGGGGCAGGGCTGCTCTTCAGTGTGAGATCATGTTCAGCTGCCCTGGTGGGGTCAGGGCCGCCTCACGGGCTCAGTTCCCTGAGGGGGTTTATGCAGAGACCTTCAACAATGGATCCAGGCTCCTGCCTGCTTGGGGAGCCCCAGTCTACTCCCACCTCCTCTGGTGCCTCCCGAGGGGGCCTGGGTCATGGGGGCTCCCCACTCCCCTCTCGACCCACCGAAGAGACCCTCTCACCGACCCTTGCCACCTGTGGGTGGAGGGACCTGTGCAGCTGCTGGAGATTCTGTCCCTGAAGCCTGCTTGGATCTGCTCCCCACTCAGATCTGCTCCTCTCGGTCGTGGCACGGCTGTGCTCGGCTCCCAGTCTGCAGCATGAAGAACCTTTTGCGAGAGGTTTTCAGGCTCTCTGGAACAGAAATCTTGTCCACTCCGCTGTTATGTGGCTTCTCCTGCTCCCAAATTTATTGGCAGCTCTTTTCTACAGATATTTCATGGGCTGTGGGTTCAGAGCTAGCGTATTTGTGTGTTTCTACTCCGCCATCTTGGCTCCACCCCTCTCAACATAACTTTTGAGAAACTAGGACTAGTTGTAATTCATAACATTAAGGAATACATTAAGTCTCTAAGATCCTTTCAGTGACTGTCAGGGTAACAGGATCTTTAGAGCATGGGTAAGAAACTTGGGAGAAGGAAGGAAAATGTGAAGTCCTTGAACTTTTAAAAAATTTTTAAAAATACTTTCTTTTATTCTTTTTCTTTCTTTCTTAACATTTAGAAATTAGCCTTTACAGGGAACATTTAGAGAGCAAACAAACACTCAGAATGTGGTAATATGCTGGGCCTATAGGAGATGGATAATAGAATACAGATATTTTTCTTTCACTTTCAATCAATCATCTTGATTGCAGGTAGATGATGAGAATTGGAAAGGCAAATAGAAAGGATATGAACGCTTTTCCCAGCCTGAAAATATTCAAAGGGAAGTGTTAATTCTGGGAATGGAGTGGGCACACAAGCAGCATCCTGAGATTGATAGAAGAGAATGAAATACCCTTGTCTCTCCTGAGAATGAGGGCTGGGGATGTTGGAGTGTGTGAATGAGAGGAGGAAGGATATTCAGTGAACCTAGTCCTATGGGAATAACTAACAAAAGAGCTGGAAGTGTACTAACTAGTCCAGAGGCATGTTGAACCCAGCTATCTCATCATAACAGTTATTACACTTCCCTAGGAAGAGAAATAACAGGAGAAAGATGGATTCTTTAGAGACAGTGTCAGATAGTGGAAGAAGTATTATATCAGAGTAATGGAATCCCTATTGTTATCCTTCATACTCAAAGACAATCAAAATGACATCACGATGTCATGGTCAACGTATTATGTATCCGACTGTGACCACTCAGTTCAATACAGAAGGCAATGCTACAGGTCAGACTTAAATAATCTATTCTTAGATTCCCAAAGTGGGCAAAAATAAGGAGACATAAGGAAAGAAGAGAAGAAAATTTTGAAAAAAACATTCATACATGTTTCATCTGTTGTGTAATACAGTTAAAGTTGTAGTGATTACATTATTTCCAAATAAGTAAACAAAATACAAGTTATAATGAATCAGTGCTCAAATAAGTCCAATGACAGGTCTTAACAAGCAAGTGTTGACAGGTGAATGTGTGACTGGCTCATTGTCCAGAAGTACAGCACGCATCAGTAGGAATATGTGTATATAATGATTTGTTTACAATACAATACTACACAGTTACATGATACAATTTTGCATCATCAAATTTCAATGTGGGAAAAAAATTCACAAATTTACAAGAAATTATTAAATTTAAGATGTGTCATTTAAGATATGCATATATATGTGTGTGTATGTATTTTATGTGTGTTTTTTTGAAATGATGCAGATTTCAAAAAAAAAAAGGTTAAAGGATTAAAGAAGGAAGATCTGGGAAGGAGGGCTGCTGAGTAATTTTTTTAAGGGGCAGTAGGCCAAATAAATTTGGGAACCTGTGGCTATATGAACATTTGGGATGTTCTCTATGTTTGTGCATCTCATGTTTCTTTTGAGCTACTTCAATTCTTCTTTACTCATAGAATACAGTGGCTTCTTTGATTCAGGCCTGCCATGCTGGACAGCCCTGTGTCAGTGTCTTCCATGTCTCACAATTGATAACAGAGGTTTTCAAGGAGAACTTGAGAATGTCGGTGTTGCTTCTTCTGACCTCATGTTAGCCCTTGCCTTGTGTGAGTTTGCTGTAAAGTAGTCTTTCAGGCCAATGTAGGTTTGGCATTTGTACGTTGTATCCAGTCTATCTGAGTTGTTCTCTGTTCAGAGCCCAAAGCTCCATAAAGCTTTACAACTGGATTCAAGAAAGGAATTTATTGTCTGAAGCTTTATCTTGCCAGGTGATGGCATCTGACTAATAAAGAGAGACTAGGGAAATAGGGCACAGAAGCTGGAGAGAGAACGTGATATGGTTCAGGCCTCAAGGCAGTGACAGTACTGAGGAGGGAAAAATAGTATGGCAGGGAACTACAACCCCAAGGACCAGGAATAATGATATCCGGTCACAGAATGAGGAATTAAACCTGGGATTTACTCTCCTTTGATACTATAAGCTATGTGAATTGTATGGGTCTGGTGGAAGTATTTCAGCATTTTAAGGACCCTGATTTCTTTTCCTACTTTGCAGGTGTAGGGAGCGAGATGGGAATGGGGGATTAGTTCTCAACCCCAGCTTGGATTTTAAAATCTGGAATTACTCATATAAGGTCCCTGAATGAAGTGACATCCAGTTGACTACTATTTAAGCTGCGTAAAAGCTTTGCTATATGTTTTGTGTGTATGTGTGTGTGTATGTGTGTGTGTATAATACAAGTTACTTGAACAGAAACTAAATATGAGGGCTTTAGAAAAAAAATGACCAAATTCAAATTACCTTAGAGCTTGATCTGAATATTGATTATTATTGAGAAGTCTTTAAAATTGAACCTGGTCTGTTTTACTTCTGAACAGTACTAATGAGCGCACGCGTGCGCACACACACACACACACACACACATTGTATAACTAAATGCATATAATTTAGTCTATATCCAGAGATCTGTACAAGGAAAGATCAAAGAATAAATGTCTATAATGGGGAAAAAATTATGAAATGTGTGAATTTTCTCATTGTTTACACTTTACTTTTGAAGCTAAATATTTACTTAAATGATACTTTGATTTAAATCAGAGATTTTAAATTTTTTTGTTGGTTTGTTTAGTTTTTGAGCTCAGGGACTTCTCCCTTCTCCAAAGTCTGATGAAACCTATAGATCCCTTTGGAGAACAATGTTTTTGTTTTAAATTGACTATTAAAGGAAATGCTAAATTTCAGTTAGAAGTTAATAAAAATATAGATTTAGTATTTTCCCCATCCAAGTTTCCAGATCCACTGAAATTTTTCTGGCAGTCTAATCCACCTCTCTGTTTACACATGAGTGCTCTGAGACCCAGAAAGGTTGGAGCTCCCCATTTTCACAATCACACAAACAGTACTAGAATATAAAATATTCTATATAAATATAAAATATTCTATATAAAATATAGAAAATCCTTGAGGGCAAGGATTGCAGGTTGTTTTCCTGCACAAGTCATTTACTCTCTGTTTGTCTCAGTTACGTCCTCATTAAAAGTGGAACAATAATTACATTTACATCTCAGGGTTATGTGTATCAAATAAAATATTATTTATAAAGTGTAACGTTTTTAGCACTATATAATTCATTGGTACTACTATTACTATTGCAACTGCTATTGCTGCTACTACTACTACTACTACTACTACTACTACTACTACTACTACTACTACTACTACTATTATTATATACTCCTCCTCCTCCTCCTACACCATGCATTATTAACTGAGGGCAGGGATCATTTCATTTCTTTCGTCTCCAGTGCTTAAAATAATGTTGGTGCATAGTAGGTACTTAATGTTTGTTGATAGGTGTGCATAAATACCTAGATGCATCCATAAAGTCACACATATAATAATAAACAGGAATATCTAACATTTTGAGGAGGAAAGGAAAACAGCATATACACGTACAATTAAATATAAAATATTCATCATGTTAAAAAATAAGATAAAAACATAGTTTTGTTTCACACAGGTTAAATTTTTCAAGAATGACAAACATTTTTTTCCCCTCTGTTGCTAAGGTTATATTGATATAAATGAAAGTGAGATCCTACATAAAACATTTTCAGAGTTTGAGGAAATTGCATTTTCCCCTTCCCCGAAGGTAAAAAAAACAAAACAAAACAAGCAAAAGGTGATTGAATAAATGCTTTTTATTTCTGAAAATGATTCTGTTTGGGGATTAAATATCTATGATCCAGCCGTGTTTGTATTCTGTGACTTAATCTGGTGTTTGGAATCTCAAATATGTCTAGGAGATACAAATGTGGTTCATAAACTTAATTTTCCAAACACAAGGAAAAGATGACTTTGTTACAGCTACATTAGGAATTGACTGTGGCTTAAAATGTAATTTGCTCCTGCACTTGCCTGGATTGTTTGTGTGGAATGAAAAGCCTTTGATTACAAATAGTAACTTTCACCAAGTCCTGTTATTGTAAAGACTTGCCTAGAGAAAAAAGCAAAATAAAAGCTTGGCTTCTCCTATCAGCAATGGTTTGGGAAGACAGAGGACAGAAACAAATTTATGCTCATTCAAGGAAAGTCTCTTAGTCATTCAAATCAGTTCATGACATTGTAGAGGCAGAGGGGAGGAAATAAATTAAAAGAGACCTTAGAAGTAGAAATCCTCACTCCCCAAAGTTTGGATCTCCTCTACACTGTCCTCAGCAAAGTATCAATGAGTGAAGATCTTGATTGTCAGAGAACTACTCCTTTCTGTGGCAGCCCATTCCATCAATGGAAAACTCTAATTACTGTAAAATTTGTCTTTATATTGAGCCAAATAGCTAACTTCCTCGTAAGATTCATTTTCTGGTCTTAGTTTGCGCCAAAAGGCAGGTAACTGAGATAGCAGATAGAACACTGGACCTGGCACTGGAAAAAGAACTGAGACCAAATCCAGCCTCTGAAACTTACTAGCTGCATGTTCCTGGACAAGTCACTTAACCTCTGCTTGCTTTTTTCCTCAACTGTAAAATGGGGGTAATCACAGCACTTCAAAAGTCTATTTTGATGATTAAATATGGTAATGTTAGTATAGAATTTAGCATAATGCCTGTCTTGTAGTAAGCACTATATAAATGCTTATTCTCCTTCCCTCCTCCCCTGAAGCACTTTTCAACCTTAGAGTGTTATTTAAGTGCTACCTAATATTCTTGTTATTATTATAAAGATTGAACAAAACATAGCCCTTGCCTTACATGTACTTATACTCTAATGTGAAGACATGGAACATGTATGTGCATGTGTGTGTATGGATACACAATGAAATAGAACATGATAAGTGCATGAGAAAGAGAAGTGTGATGTGAGGACTGATGTAGGAAAGATAATCTCACTGAGAGTATTAGCAAAGACTCTGTTAAGAAAATCAATCTTCTATTGGATCTTGAAGAATATATAAGAATTGAACAGGGAGAGAGAAAACACATGCCAGGAATTTTAGGAATACGAAAAAGAGTATGCAAAATCACAGAGGAAGTAAAGTATGGAATATGTCTGGAGATAGCTAATGGTTCAGTATAGCTGGCATGAAGATTATATTGAAGGGAATCATGTGAGCAAGCATTGAAAAAAAGTGATTGTTTTTCTTCCTTTGGCATAGGAGGCTGCCATCTCTTCAATGGGATTATCTCTGCTCTCAAATCTCTTATGAATTAAAAAATAATAAAGAGAAGAAAAAAGCTTATCCAATATATGAAGATCATGCATAAGACTAGCATCAGCCAAGATATATTGTACCTGAGGTGGAAAACAATTAAAAGGTCAGATCTTGATGCCCAATATATTCATGTTACCCAGTACTTTCATGAAATTCTTGGTTCATGACAAAGAGCTATAAGTGCTCTTAATTTGCTACAAATGGAGATTGAGCACAAACTTTCCTCTAAAACCCCTAAAGTTATAATGGGAAAAGCAGCTCAGCTTGACATCAAAATCACCAATCCAAGTGCTAGACTGTGGAGTGAAGAAAATGAATAAACTGTTTGGCACATATTTATTTGTGTTAAAATCTCAAACTACCATCTGGGGAGAAAAAAAAAGTGAGGATTTTATATGGCAGAAAATAGGGATACACATAAGGGTTTGGAGAAAAAAAGAACAGTATGAGCAGATCTGTATATTTTTTGTCTTAGTATGGGTACTCCAACCATTGACATGGATCACAAATACTCTATAGTAGAAAGTCTTGGAAAGTTGCTCTAACTGAAAAAAAACAGAACAAAAATACCATGAAACCAAACTGGTAATGAGCATTTCCAAACTTAGCTAATCTGGTACTCAGATAAACTCTAAAAGTTACCAATGATCCTTTCCTCTTAAATTCAGCCTTTACTCTGCTTGATATCTCTGTAGCATTTCACACTATTGATCATCTCCTTATATTATCTGCTCTCTACTAAAATCCTATCCAGGTGACTAGGATATATCAACCCTTATGCACCAGTGACATAATCTTCAAGAATCTAGAATCATTGCCACATTATGACAAAGTATTAGAGTAGGTCAGAGTGTGAGTTCGTCCTTCACTGCCATAAAAGCCCATGCCATCAGAGAAATAACGACATGACTTGTGCTTGACTTTTGTTTTGAGTGAGGGTGGGCTGTGCAGGTCACCAGTCTCACTTCTCCTCCAGAGCCATCTGAATCCAGTGACCAGATATTCATCAGGATGACTGGAGATGACCCAGGATCAGGAAGCAATTGGAGTTAAGTAACTTGCGCAAGGTCACGCAGCTAGTGAGTGTCAAGAGTCTGAGGTGAGATTTGAACTCAGGTCCTCCTGACTCTTGCACTGGTGCTCTATCCACTGCACCAACGAGCTGCCCCCTGGAACATGGTAGGCACTTAATAAATGCTTGTTGATTGGTTTGTTGATTGATTGATAGACTATATAATATACATTCAGTTATTTGTATCTTATGTGAATATGTATGTTTTTTGTTCTGTTTTTTTTTGTAAATGACTAAATTAAAGGGAAGGCATATCTAGAGGGGTACATAGGCCTGGTGCTAGACTAATCTTTTTTTTATATTCCATAAAACAGAAAGTGAGATCTTGTTCATAAATCTATAAGGTGGAGATAAAAGTTCATTCCTTGCTTTTTGCCTTGTGGCTTTTTCTCCTCTTTCCCAAACAAGGTCCTTATTAACTTTAGGGTTAGATAAGAAAAAAGGAGTGAAAAAAAACAAAAAAAGGATGGTGATTGGGAATGGGGGTGTGTTTAGAGTGATTTTTTTCCCCCTATAATGTAAATGTTTAGTAATCCAACTAAACCTTAGGAAAGGAACCATGATTGAGGATACAGATTTAGGAGTAATTTGCATTATTATAGCCATGAATGTTATTTCAAAAGACAAAGTATAGTTACAGAAGATAAGGAGAAGAACAGACTGTATTAAAGGATACAGATAACAGAGAAGGAATTCTTAGAAAGAAGGAAGAAGGCCTCGGAAAGTATGGTGTCTTGGAGGTCAAGGGAAGAAAAAATTTCAATATGAGGAGATAATTAATAGGCTCAGTCTTTCAGAGATGTCAAAACAGATGAATACTGAAAAAATGCCATTAGATTTGGTGCTCAAGAGGTCATTGGTAACCTTTGAGAGAGTAGTTTCATTTCTTCATTTAAAATATAATTTATTTTGGTGCATTTTAAGTTCCACACTGTCTCCTTTCCTCCCCACATGACATTAAGGAAGGCCACCATTTCATGCATACACACACACACACACACACACACACACACACACACACACAAACACCCATAAAACCATACTATACCTACTTCTATACACACACACACACACACACACACACACACACACACACACACACACACAATTATATTCAGGTTGTTCCTAAGTTTGTTTCGGCAGGTATACTCCTTACTGTTTTATACTGTCTATAGTTATTTTAAATGGGGTATTTCTTACTCTCTCTTCTTGCAAGGTTTTGTTGGTGATATATAGAAACGTGGATGATTTATGTGGGTCTACTTTATGTCCTCCTACTTTACTGAAAGTATTAATTGTTTCAAGTAGCTTTTTAGTTGAAAGTCTAGGATTTTCTAAGTATTTCTTCATATCTTTTGCAGAGAGTTTTGTTACCTCATTGCCCATTCTGATTCCTTCAGTTTTTTTCTTCTCTTATTGCTATTGTTAACATTTCCAAGGCAATGCTGAATAACATTGGTGAAAATAGGAATCCTTATTTAACTTCTGATCTCATTGGAAAGGCTTCTAGCTCATCCTCCTTACAAATAATGCTTGTTGATGGTATTAGGTAGATACTTTTTATCATTTGAAGGAAAAATCTATTTATTCTTGTAATTTCAAGGAATGAATGTTATGTTTTGTTCAAAAGCTTTGTTTGCATTTGTTGATATAATTATGTAATTTTTATTACTATTGTTATCAGTATAATCAATTATGTTCATAGCTTTCCTTATTTTAAGTCATCCCTTCATTCCTGTTATAAATCCCATTTGGTCACCAAGTATGATTTTTGTTATATATTATTGTAGTCTCCTAGTTAGTATTTTACTTAGGATTTTTGCATTCATATTCAATAGTGAAATTGATCTATAACTTTCTCTTATTTTACCCTTCCTGGTTTATGTATCAGCACCACATTTGTTTCATAAAAGGAGTTTTATAGCATTCCTTCTTTGCTTATTATTCCAGAGAATTTAATATTGGATTTAATTGATCTTTAAATGTTTCATTGAATTCACTTATCTAGTCTTGATCTTTTTTTTCTTAAAAAGGCCATGTATAGTGTATTCAATTTCTTTTTCTAGAATAGGTTTACTTAGGTATTTCATTTCCTCTTCCATTAATCTTGACAGTCTATATTTTTGTAAGTATTCTTCCATTTTAATTAAATTATAAATTTATTTGCATATAACTGGCAAAATAAATGCTAAAATTTGCTTTGATTTCATCTTCATTACTAGTCTTTTCACCCTTTTCATTTTTGATATTACCTTCATTTTCCTTTCTTTTTTAATCATATAACCAGCGGTTTAGCTATTTCACTGATTTTTTTCAGAAAACCAACTTGTAGTTTTATTTATTAATTCAATGGGTTTCTTACATTTAGTTTTATTAATTTTTCCTTCATTTTTTAGGACTTCTCATTTGGTGTTTAATTGGGTAATCTTACTTTGTTCTTTTTAATGTTTTTTTTTAATTGCATACCCAGTTCATTGTTATACTCTTGCTCAATTTTACTGATGTAAACATTTAGAAATAAAACTTTTCCTCTGATTATTGCTTTTGCCCCATCTCATAGACAGAGTGTCTGTCTCCTTATTGTCATTCTCTTTAATTAAATTATTTATTGTTTCCATAATTTACTCTTTAATGTATTTATTATTTAGGATCAGGCTATTTAGTCTCTAATTAAATTAAATCTGTTTCTATGGTTCCTTATTAAATATAATTTTATTGCATTATGATCTGAAAAGTATACATTTAATATTTTTTCTGCACTTAGTTATAAAGTTATTTTTGTAATATTACCATGTACTGCTGAGAAAAGGAGTATATTCCTTTTTATTCTCATTTAATTATCTCTATGTATCTATTATATCTATGTTATTTAGGATTTTATTTATCTCATTGACTTCTTTCTTATTTGTTTTTGTTAGATTTATCAAATTCTGAGAGAGTAAAGTTGAAGTCCCCTACAATTAAAGTTGCCATTTATTTCCACCTGAAATTCATTAGCTTTTCCTTTAAAAGTCTGGATTTTTGGTATTTCATACATATGGGTTTAGTATTGATGTTATGTCATCTACAGTCATTTTTATCATAATGTAATTTCTCTTTCAATCTCTTTTTATTAACTTTACATAAGTTCATGATTTCTACCCCTCCTGTTTTGGCATTAGCTGAAGTGTAATAAATTCTGCTCCATCCTTTTATTTTTACTTTATGTGTATCTTTCATTTTTAAATGAGTTTCTTGTAATCAACATATTGTTGAGTTCTGTTTTTTAATCAATTCTGCTTTCCATTCCATTTCATGAGAGAGTAGTTTTAGCAGAACAGGATAAAGATCAAAGATTATAGAAGACTGAAGAATAAATGCATGTGAGGAAGTGGAAACTGAGGATAGGAAACTTTGTAAAGAAGTTTGGATATAAAAGAGAGGAGAGAGGCAGCAGTGCTTGTGGAAGTAGAAGGAAGATATGTGTTTTTATTTTTGTTTTTGTTTTGTTTTTAGAACTAGAAAGATCTGAAATCTGAATGTATTTCATGGAGATGAGAAAATTTAAGACATGTGAAAGAAGAGATGATTAATGGAGTAATATCCTAGACTGGGTCAAATGGGATCATAGGTACATAGATCTAAAGGTGAAAGGATCTTTGAGGCCATTGCATCTAACCCCCTCATTTTACTGATGCCTAGGAATGTTAAAGGACAACTAAATAGAGAGAGGGCTAGGCCTGGTGTCAGGGACACTCATCTTCCTGAGTTTAAATTTGGCCTCATACACTTCCTAGTTGTGTGCTCCTGGACAAGTCACTTAATCATGTTTGCCTGTTTTCTCTTCTGTAAAATGAGCTGAAGAAGAAAATGACAAACCATTCTTTGCCAAGAAAACTGCAAATGGGGGTCTTGAAGAGTTGGACATGACTGAAAAATGACTCAATGACAACAAAAGGGAAGTTAAAGTGACTTGCCCAAGCTCATACATGTAGCAAGTATTTCACACAGGATTTGAACCCAAGCCTTATAAAGATGAAGATCACTGAAAGACTCATTAACAAGGATTAGGAATAATGCTTCCTTCTTAGATGTGAGGTACTGAGGAGGGAGTGAAGGAAGACAGTTTAGAAGAAACAATTAGAGGATTTAAACCTTGCTAGTGAAATAGGATCTCAGGTCACTTTCTGCGAGTGTAGGAATAGGGAGAAGGTAAATTATCTGAGAAAAAGGAAAAGCTTTAAAAAAGAGTTTTTTGGGAAATGGAGCACAGAATCAATGATGCTGAGTAGAATAATTTCTGAGTAATAGTAACAGTCCAACAGAGGCTATGACAGTCAAAATTATAATGGTTCAAATCAAAGCAATTTTGACTTTCTTCAGTGATAAACCTAAGCTCTGGAGTCAAAAGAAAATGGGAGTCTAGATTCTGGCTAAATTAACAGAGCATAGAGGGGAAACTCATTTTATTAGCTACTTATATATATATATGTATATATGTATATATGTATATATATATGTATATATGTATATATATGTATATATGTGTATATATATATATACAGTTTATAAAAAACAAAACCATGTTGGGCAGTGTTAAAGATTGTGCTATAGATTCATTTGTTAGATGGAGGTACATGTTATAGAGTCAGAGATTCAGAGGTGCGAGGTTATATTGGAAGGCCATTGAGCACAATCTCTCTCAATTTACAGATGAAGAAACTGAAACCAAATGAGTACAAGGAAGTATCTGAGGCAGGATTTGAAGCCAGGTCTTCTTAATTCCAATTCTAACACTGTATCCATTATGCCAAACTACCTGTCATCTAGGAACCATGTTAGGAGAGGGGAATCTATTCTAATAGATAGCTAATAGAATTAGCTTACTAGCATAGGCACCCTATTCTATCCTCTGGACTTGCATGTCCCCAGAAATGATTGTGTAGATGCCCATCTAACAAAAAAAAAAAAAAAAGGAAAATGTGGTCTAATGATAGCTTCTAAAATAATGACCTTCCTTTATGTTAATAAGATTTTTTAAAAATGGAAATGCCCTTTTAATGAAGAGTAGTTTTCACTCACAGCATGGTTTAGGATACTTCAGTCAGATCTTGTGTTTGTCCTTCATTGCCAAAGTAGACCATGCCATCAGAAAAACGATGACAAGACTTGCACTTGACTTTGTTTTGAGTGAGGGAGGGCTGTGCAGGTCACCAGCCTCACTTCTTCTCCAGAGTCATCTGAATCCACTGACCAGATATTCTTCAGGATGACTGGAGATGACCCAGGTTGTACTGGGAGACCTTGGACCCTTTGGGGCAAGGTCTATGCAGGTACTCATTTAGGGAGAGGTAATGCTCATTCATTGAATAGGCCTGTTTAAGAAGTGACCCCTTTAAGGAGGCAAAGAAAATGAAAGACATCAGGCTGGGAGGGAGACAGCAACAGTTACTATTGACAGTCACTCTAAAGTCAGGAGGGTCCAGAAGAGAGGCCTTAGGCAGGGGCCCAATGTCGTCCAAACTTCAGGGCGGGGTAGGTTTAAGGTTTTTGGGAAGGGAAAGAAAAGGGAAAGGGAAAGGGAAGGGAAGGGAAGGGAAGGGAAGGGAAGGGAAGGGAAGGGAAGGGAAGGAAAGGAAAGGAAAGGAAAGGAAAGGAAAGGAAAGGAAAGGAAAGGAAAGGAAAGGAAAGGAAAGGAAAGGAAAGGAAAGGAAAGGAAAGGAAAGGAAAGGAAAATCTAGTCAGTAAAATCCAAGTCAACCAAATTGGCCTTCCTTTGGAGAGGAGAAGGAAGGGAATGAGGAGACAGACAGAAGAGGATGAGCTGAGTTACCCAGCTATCAGGTTCTTGTGTTCATCCTTTGTTGCTGAAGAAGACCATGCCATCAGAGAAATGATGACATGACTTGCACTTGACTTTGTTTTTCTCTCAATACCCTAATAGAACATGATTAAATACTTAATTACTGAGGTTGGGAAGGACAGAAATTTTGGAGTGAAAAATCAACAGCAATAGAGCACTGTGAATAGCTGGAAGGTAGGAACTTTCTGAAACATCTAAAAGTCAGCCTACTAAGACCCACTCAGGACTTTAGTGAAAATAATTACAAAATACTCTTTGTCAAAATAAAGACAAAAGATATTCATTGTCCATTTCTATCTGGAATGAAGGGCAGAAAAGAGCAAATGATAGGTAAGAAGGGATGATACTGAGGGGACAAGATGGTTTATTCATTTGTGTGCCTGGTAGAACTAACAGTCAAAAACTAGGCCTACTTATACATTTTATATTGGGTCCTGGAAACACTGAGCTCAGATGCTGAGATTTTTTTTTTTAATTTTGTTTTTTTAGAGCTAGTTAGAGCCTAAGAGATCATCTGTTTCTGACTCCCTCATTTACAAATATGGAAACTGAGATGCAGAGGTCAAATGACTTGGTCAAAATTAGAGTAGGTAGAAAATATCAGAGTCACAGTTTTTATTGATTAAGAATTAACTCTCATTATGTTATACAAGCAAAAATTCTTCAGGAGAGAAGAAAATGAAGAAACAGAGGAGGTGGAGATATTTCTGTGAATGCTTTACATTCTTCTTCTTCTAATATAGCTTTAATAAAGCTTTTATGAAGGAATGCAGTTTTTAAAAAATTTCATTGTTGCTCCCATTCTCAATTTTCTAAACCTTTGACATTTGTATCTATGTAATGTATCCATGTGCATAACATTATTGTATGTGGTGTAAGATGCTGACCTAAAACTAATTTCCGACACTTTGCTTTCCAGTTTTCTTAGCAGTTCTCATTGAACAGGGAGACATCTCCAATCATCCTGATCTATATCTCATCACTGGAGCTAGATGGCTCTGGAAGAGAAAGTAAGTATTGTGATTTTGCACAGTCCTCTCTCATTTAATTCCAATTCCCTTGCAATTCATGGCATCAACTTCCTAATTGCACAGTTTTCTTCAAGAATGAAGGATAAACAACATTGAATAAGACTCCCATAAATATGCCTACTGGCTGTTATTTTTTGTTTCTTCAATGACTTGACTACTATATTTAGTTATCTCTGGATCTGGTTAACCTAATATATTCTATTAATTATTTTGTAAAAATATCTAAAAAGTACTAATTATATTTTTAAATATTTATGCCCATGTAATATAGTTTGATATCTGATAGTACCATTTCCTCTTCCTTCCTACTTTAAAAAAATATTCTCTTGATATTCTTGAACTTTTTGTTCCTCTACATGAATTTCATTATATTGTCTAGTTTTGGTAGTTTGCATTGTTTGGCATTAATTGTATAAATTAATTTAGATAGTGTTGAAACCTTTGTTAGAGTAGGGAGGTACAAATGAGCAACGAATATATCTGATTTTTTCTGCTTTTATTTTGATACTGCGTTTTGTAATTATTTTTAATTACTCCAACTTCATGTCCATGTAAAACTGTCGTGACCCATGACTGACTCTGCCACCATCCCCCTACAACTGAAGGCATAAGAATTAGTGTGTAGGTCACATATTTCTTAGGTTTTATTTTACAACTTCTCTGCCACACCAACAACATATCTTTTATCCAACAATCCCTAATTCTTCTCCTCCCCATCTTTATGAATCAATTCCTGGAATGTGCTACCACACAGTCTATTCATATGGTCCCACAGTCACTTGATACAGATTTCCAGCTCCCTGTTGCAGTAGGAGGGCCCTGTCTGTGACGTAACAGAGGCTCAGGAAGCAAAGGCATTAGACCCCCTAAGGGAATTATTGCTGAAATAAATGCTCTTGGTTCATTCTGGGTCCTTTAAGTGACATTCAGCTGTGATATTGTTAGCCAAATGAAGCCAGATAGACACCCAAAATAGTGTGTGTGTGTGTGTGTGTGTGTGTGTGTGTGTGTGTTTTAGCTCTGCAAGATCCTTAACTGACAACCATCCTGCATCTCTCCTGTCCAAGAAAGTAATGTGTCATAATTGGATTACATAGAATGGGCCTAAGGAGGGAGAGATCCAAGATGCTTTGACAGTATGTTTTTTTTTAATGACTTTTTTCCATTACCTGATTTTTCACTTAGAAGGGCTGCTTCTAATTTGGAAGAAAATGCTCCAAAGCAGCATGAGAATGTGGCACAGCAAGAAGCAGATAAACACCATGTACAACAGTGAGTCATGGCACAGAACTACTGGGCCTCATTCTTTTAGCTTAATCAGAGATTTTCCACAGGCCTTCATTTGCAATTCATGATAGAAACATGTTTTGAAAAAAAAAATGAAAACTGGAACTTAAAAGCTACAAATTTCCTTTCATATTCTTTAAGTTGGGAATCTCTCTGTTGTCCAGAAGACATTAAATTTCCCTCTTAACCTTTACATCTCTCACCTTTTTTCTCCTATTCCCTCCCTTTTCCTTCTCTCCCCTCTGGTTCTCTCTTCTCTCCCCTCCCTTTCCCTCTTCTCTCCTCTTCCTTCTCTCATCATTTTCCCTCTCTGTCCCTTCTCTCCTCCTCCCTCTTCTTTCCTTTTCTCTTACACACATTCTCCTCCCCTTTCCTCCCCTTCCTTCCTCTCTTTTCTCCTTTCCCCTCTCCATCCCCATCCTCTCCTCTCCCCTTCCCTTTTCATTCTCCCTCCTCTCCCATCCTTTCCTGTCCCCTCTTTTGGAAAGTCGTTGTCACTTTAAAGAATAGTGGGGTGCCTAGGGTTTCATGAGTTCCTATAGTAAAATCCTTATTGCATTATTGACTTCATTGTGACAACACATTGATCTGTGAGGTTTTTAGATTTAATTGTGGATAGGAAATAGTAACATATTCCACTTTAAAATAGCATTCTGAAAACAAACAAAGCAAAAACAAGTAAATGATGTAAAGTATTCATTAATATGCAGGGTTACAAATTTATATGACACATATATCTATATACATTTTTTGGAGGGAAATGGTGGCCTACTTGGCAGACCTATCCATACCACAAGCTCATAGCATGGAAATTCACTGTCATGCATAGGTTCAGTCAGTCAGTCAACAAGCATTCATCAAGCTTTTACTATGTTCCAGGCACTGTACTAAGCACTGGAGATACAAAGAAAGGCAAAAATGGTCCCTGTGTCCCAGAGGAGCTAAATTTAGAATTGGAAAGAACATTATATATCATCTAGTCTAACCTCGTCCTTTTTCACATAAGGAAATTGAGGCACAGGAAGATTAAATAGGCCATTGTAATGTTAGTGGAATGGGAAGATTTTTCCTGTCCATTAATAGGCCTATGTGACCTGCTCTGAGCTTGGGCCCAGATGACTGCTGTGATGGAGCCTGAGTCACATGAAGCCTGAGTCACATGGAACCTTAGTCATATGGCATGGTGGAAGGAGTTTACTGAACAGGTGAAGCAGGAAGAACGGAGCAAGAAGTGAGAATGAGGTAGAGCTGAGAGAGCGAGGCAGAGCTGAGGCAGAGCAGCTAGCATGAGTGAGAGAAGGAGAAATTTTATCCAGGGGCGCTTGTTAGTGGGAAGGCCTGACAGAGGGAAGGCTTGGAGATATTTGTCAGTGTTCCCTGGATTGGTGATGCATATAAGCTTCTTTGTTACCATGGTGCAATTAACTTTCTGATATCTGAATAAATATTTTGGTTTTACCTTTAAGGAAGAGAGTTATTTATATTTTGCAAAGTTACCCTGGAAATAAGCATATATATTCATAATGACTGCTATGGGTATCACATTGGCATTGTAGCTGTCCAAAGTAACTCACATAAAAAGTGACAGAGTTCAGATTCTACCAAGTATCCCCAGTCTTCAATTGCAGAACTCTATTCTCTGAACCACTGTGAATTCCTCTAGGATGAGGAAAGTCATTTGGGGACAACTAAGTGACTTACTTTCTCAAGGTTACACAGCTAGTGCCATTTTTGTTGCTACTGCTTGTCATGTCCAACTCTTTGTGACTCCGTTTGGGGTTTTCTTGGTGAAGGTATTGGGTGGTTTACTATTTCCTTCTCCAAACTAATGTCATAGGTACTTTCAAATAAAAAAAATATCAAAAATACTATAGATGCTTCACTGATTTTTAAAAGAATCAAGCAATCTGTAAGGTGGAATGGCCCAACATTTCTAAGGGCAAGAGTATGAAGATACTGGACTCTTTTATCACTGGATAACAAAGCCCAGTGTGGCAGCACCAAAATGCTCCAATTTGGCCTAGTTGCATGTTCCTGAACCATCTGCAGTTCCTCTCTGCTCTTTTCAGTAGGAGATATAGGCCTTCTGGTAGGGAGACTCTTCCAAAATTGTTGGAATCTGCACATAGGATTATATTTGTTGTTGGCCAGCAATAGAGGAGGGCGTTGCATTCATTATCTACTTTGAGGAAATCAATAAACCTGGGAAGGAAAACACTGGCAGCTGTGCCTTAACAGAGTTTGTGCAGCTGGACTCAGTAACCAATCAATTCTTCTGTGCATTTAGAAACAAGATGGGATGCAACAACCCCATAGAAAAAATATAATCTTACCAAATGAATATTTAAAGGCTTAGAAACTATGCTAACAGGTTGTTTATAGTTCTAAGTTGTCCCTTCTGTTACCAACATGAGATAATTTCAGAATTTTTTCTAGACATCTCTTCTCCTCTCCCTTTCTTTTTTTTCCTCTCTTCTCTCTTCTCTTCTATTCTGAATTCAAAGTGTGCAGAGTAAAGTGGTTTTAATAGTACAGAGAACTGACAACAGAATAGGAATATGTAATCCTAGGCCCCATATTAAGATTCATAAGTCTGGTACTTCTCAGAATACACATTTTTAGGAGGTACAGAGATCAAACAATATAAAGGGAAAAAGAGACCTAGATAGAGAGATGAGAGAAAGAGAGAGAGAGGGAGATCAAAGAATGATCCATTCATTTTATTGCTGTCTTAGGTTTATTTTTATACCATTTTACGAGTGCTTCTTCCAACATCTATGTGGAAGTGATCTTGAGTGGTCAAAAATAATGTCAGTATATCATGACGTCAGGGAGATGCTACCAAACTGGAAAGGCTTCTTCTAGTATAATTCTGGAAGGACCATGTGTTTGCTTTTCAAAGACAACCTGAGTAATCTTACAGGGCCTTTTTGGTCATCAGGTAATGAATTTGTTTTGTTCTGTTTTGTTTTGGCCAAAAACACTTACCACACTATCTACTAAGACCAAAAGGTTTTATACTATCTATTTCCTTGGGGCCAATATTCAGGACCATGAAATCACGGATCTTTATTAGTCCATGACCTGAGGGTTTAAGGAATCTTGAGTAGATTTTTAAAATGTATGGTCATTCTTTCAATCAGTGAAAATATGAGTAATGCCTCAAATTTTAGGTTTGAAAATATTTAATTTGAGCATTGATTTCCAAATGGAAGAACAGCTCTGTGATACCGATTTTTTTTTTTTTGTAAATGGATTTTCTTCTCTGCCCACTTCATGTTTATTCTGTGACATATGATCATATGAATGGGTAATTGGGGATGATGTGGGGAATCATGACAAATAGATGTTTCCTTAGGTAGATGAATGCAATTATAAGCCTTGAAAATATGCATAAAATTGGAATTTGTTCAGGTATTGTGAAGATGGCCAATGAAAGGAATAGAAATTGCATTAAAAAATTTTACTCTACTGTGCAGAGAGATGGCTATATTTATATCAGCTGCTCCTTTTTCCGAAGCAGTCAACACCCTCAGTCACTTTCAGTCATCCTGGCAGTCCTAGACACAGATTTTTTTTAGTTTGATGAAAGAATTCATTAATTTTTAATCTGTGTGAACTGATACCTTGATTAAAGAGTACACAGAGAATAAAGACCTTTTTTAATGATGTCAGTCATTTTTTAAGTAATCTTTATAAATCAAACTAAACAAAGAGTCAGTATAGCATACCAGGTAGATCATTGGTTAGGAAGTTAAGACACTTAGATTTTAGTCCCTGCTCTGCAACTAAGTAGAATATGACAGTTGAAAAGGCATATATTCCTGTCTATATAAACAGATACCACATAATGTTGCTGTATCGCCAAGGCAATATTCACAGCACCAAGGGTGACTATAAATATGCCAGCACAGTTTGTAATCACAAAGTATAACAGACTCTCCATATAAAAAGCAGAAGAAAAACATTTATTCAGACACCAGAAATCCAAATCCCAGCACCAGTGAGCCAAATTCATCACAGTATCCAAGAAGTCAACACATGTTGCAGGGGACAAAGCCATTCCCAAACCTTCCCTCTAACCCCTGCCAGGGCCTTCCCTCAAGCAAACACTCACGAGACTAGCTGTGCCTGCCTGCCTGCATCCTCTCTTCTCCACCATAATTGCTCTCACCAGCTTCTTCCCAGTTTTGCTTCATCCCTTCTGTTCCACCCGTTCAGCAAGCTTCTCCCATCGCATATGACTTAGTCTTCTGTGTGGTTTAAACAGGTCATGTGGGCCTACTAATGAATGGGAAATATCTTCCCATTTAAATTACCATTATATTTGAGCCCCAAATCTTTCATATTTATTACATAGGTTGGTGTGGTAACTCATATCAAAAGAACTGTAACAGAGGTAACAGAAAATAAGCATATGAAATAATATCTTAGGGTGAGGCTGGTGCACAAGCACCCCACCATCCCTCCTCTATCAAATGGAACCTAAAGTCTTGGGGTAAAGGGTGAAGGTCTCCTCCTCTATAGCTACTTCCTGCTGAAATTGGATGTAGAGCTGTCCCTGCTGCACAAGTTTCCATTCAAGAGATCACCTCTACTGTTTATTTCAGAAGAATGGTCAGTTTTCACAAGGGGTATTGTTTCACAAGGAATTATAATCACTTGAATTTTTCTATCATTTTTACAAAACTGTATGGGTTCTTTGTCTAAATTTTGGAAGGTCACAATATTCTGTTCTTGATAATCACAATCTATCACTCCAGCTAATACATGTATTCTTCTAACAGCTAATCCTGATTTAGATAAATCTGTCCAAAATGATTTTTAGGGATTCTCATATATATTTCAGCAGAGATTTTTCTTATTTCTTTTTGATCCAACCAAAAGTCCTCTACATAACAAAACTCATATCCTACTGAATCAGGTGTTCCTGGATGTGTTGCTGGGATATCTGGCCTCACAGTTCAATATTCAATATTTGCAATTTTTTGTGTTTGTTTTGTGTTTGCAGATTTGGCGTCATCATTCTGGCTAGGGGTGCACTTCCTACTAATGGCTTATTATTCAAATTACATAAAGCAATGAACAAATTATCTTTCCAATGTTGATAAGAATTATTAGAACTTAACTTCCTTAACTGTTCTTTCAATAATCCATTTGTTCTTTCAATTAACCCAGACTCTTGTGGATAATATGGAATATGACATATCCATTTTATATTGTTTGATACTCAATATCTCTTCATTTCCTTACCATTGAAATGTGACCCATTGTCACTTTGAATCTGCATTAAGTTTCCAAAAGGTAGATTCATGATATCTAGCATTTTACAGGTGTTTTTCTGGGTTGTATTCTTATAAGGACAAGCCACTGGTACATCTGAATCGGTGTCCACACAAGTACATATAAATTTTCATCCTTTATCTTTGGGTGGAAGTCTAATATAATCTATTTGCCAAATTTGAGCTAGTAGTTTTACCCATGTTATCTCTCCAGTTACTACCTAAGGAACAGTTTTCACATTCATCTTGTATAGTCACTTGTAATTCTACTCAGCTTGCAACAGACCATAAATCTAGGGCCAGTTGTATAGTGGCCTTTGCTTCTTCAAAACCTTTATTCTGCTCAGGTTCCCAGTCAAATTCATATTTTTTCCTAGTAATTTTATATAAGGGTTTCAATATTTGTCCTATATGCAGTATATGATGTTGCCAATATGCAAATAATCCTATAAACTTTAGGGTCTCTTTCTTATTGGTGGGGATAGGAAAATCCTGAATCTTTTGTTGGACTTGCAAGAGAATCTCTTGCAGCCTCATATTTCATTGTATACCCCAAGACTTTTTGGTTTGAGCTGGCCCATGAATCTTTGTAGGGTTAACATCCCGCCCTTTGTGTTTCAAATGCTTAATTAAAAGCGTCAAATGTTTTTCTACTTCTTTTACATTTTTTCCCTGTACCGTTGTACCGTCTATGTAGTGGGTAAGCTGTACACCAGGTAGCTCTAATTCATCCAAATATTCAGCCACAATCCTGTGACAAATAGTGGGGCTGTGTAGATATCCTTGTGGCAAGTATGTAAAAGTATAATGTTGGCCCTGCCAACTGAAAACAAACTGGTTCCATTGTTTAGAATCTATTGGGATAGTAAAGAAAGCATTGGCTAAATCAATAACTGTGTACCAAATCCCATCATATTTCTAGATCTTTTCTATTAAGGTAATGGTATCAGGAATAGCAGCATACAGGGAGGAGTCACCTTTTCTAATTGTCTATAATCCACTGTCATCCTCCATTTCCCATCTGACTTTCATACACACCAGACAGGTTGTAGGTCCTAGCACTCCTGCCTCAACATATTCCTTTATAGCATTGGTAATTTCATCTTTCCCATTTTGCACATGATACTGCTTTGAAGCAATTATTTTAGAAAGTTCAGGTAAAATGTTTGGGTCCATTTTATTTTACCCACTAAAATTATCAGTTGTGTGATAGTAATAGGAGTTTCATGTTTAAACTTATCAGGGTTTCCACATAAAAAGGAAAGCTCTGCCCCAGTATCTATTAGTGCCCTACTTGTAGTATTTCATCCATTTTTCCAATATATGATCAAATTGATATGGGGTCTGTAATTCCATCTGTGTATTTCTTTAATCTGAGCTGGGGCTTGACCAATTTTCTATTCTCCCTGAAGGTGTGACAAACTTGGATACAAGGGTTCAGGAAGATCTGTAGAGGCAGTTTTTACTTCTCTTTTCAATCTAGCATCAAGCCCCTTTTCTTGGTCCATTTTGTATAGTTCATTATTTGAAATACCATCTATGCTTCCAAGGTCTACCCTTGCTCTCAATAGAGCAGGAAACAATTCTTTCCTTGTCAATCTTTTCTGACTTTGAATCTGCTGGCTATTTTTTTTTCCTCTCTTCTAAGGAAATTTATCTTTTCCCCAGTCCCCTAAGTCACTTAACTGTGAAATTTTGTCCAACACCTCTGAAAGAGGGTGCTCCATTTCCCCAATTAATAGAGTCAAAACTAGGTACTTGTAAGAAAGAGGAGCTATCTTCACTATTACATTCCTATGGAAAACTACTAAGGTGATATCACAGTATGCATCTGCATTTCAGGTCGTCATGGCGGTCTTTATTCCCCCCTTCTTTAACTTTGTTTTACTCCCTAAGTGAATAGCAGGGTCTATCTCCAGTAGGTCACATAGAGTCAGCAGGATACTGCTTATTGCACCCTTCTGCAGTCAAAGCTAACAGGTGAGTTGCATTATTACTTCCTTGCATGTTGTAATCTCTAAAAGCTTGCTGTACAAAAGGATTCTGACTAATATCTATAAATTTCAAGCAATCCATGCCATATATTGATTCTGCTCTTGCTCCTTCATCACTGATTCTCACCATCCAAGATATTA
Organism: Notamacropus eugenii; assembly: GCF_028372415.1. NCBI lineage: Eukaryota > Metazoa > Chordata > Mammalia > Diprotodontia > Macropodidae > Notamacropus > Notamacropus eugenii. The sequence continues at coordinate 403,455,176 of NC_092876.1, forward strand.
ACAATTCTCCCAACCTTTGGGTGAACTGACTCTAAGTATCTATGACCTCCTGCTGAGTAAAATCCTCAATTATCTCCCTAAACACTGTGTTGCCCACTTGGTTTTCCTGTTTTTGCCTTAGTATTGGGCATGCTTCTGCCTGAGAAGCTTCTCCCTCTAACACTGTTTCATTTTCCAACTCTGACTTTCTTACATTTTCTTCCCACACATTCTCTTGGCAATTATTATTATGACAACTAGGCTGCATCTGTACAAATACTGGATGCACACTTCCTTTGCCAGCCTTTCACTTCATCTGACCTAAATAAACAGCCTTTTCTTCCTCCTGAGCCCCAAGATTGCTCTTTTAAAGAAGAGCCTGAATGCTGAGAACTCCCATGTAAACTAGCTAACTCTTTATTCATCTGATTTTTTTTCCTTCAACAACTCATCTCTGCTTTTATACATGACAATGTACCTGTTTAATGAAATCCAGCCCCTCCTACACACCCCTAGCAGCTCTTTCACTAGTTTTATTGGTATTCCTTACAAACACCTTTCCAAATCTCTAGGTTCCCCTCTTGTAACCTTGGTTCCCAGTTTTCACAGGATCCAGTGTTTTTAGCCCATTCCCTTGATAGGGAGGAATAAGGTAAATCCTCCCATGTAGGGATATCCATTTGTTCCTCTAAAGCCTTTCTGCCTCCAAAGAGAGATTTTATACCCTGTGATTCTGTTTGTGATGTCAAATGTGTCACCCAGGCAATAATCACTATGAATATGAAGTAACTATGAATATACCAACATAATTTGGAATTGCAAAGTGTAACAGACTCTCTTAGAAGATAGAAGATAGAAGACAGAAGAAGAGCATTTATTCAGACATCAGGAAACCAAATCTCAACACCAGAGAGCCAAATCCATCATGGTAACCAAGAAATCAATACACATCAATACTGCAGGGGACAAAGTCATTCCCAAGACTTCACCCTCCCACTCCCTTGCTGGAGCCTTTCCACAAGCAAACACTCACAAGACTATCTATGCCTGCCTACCTACATCATCTCTCTTCCACTCTACCTGCTCTAAATTCTTTCCAGTTCTGCTCCATCCTTCCTGTTCAACCTATTCAGCAAGCTCCTCCCATCACATGTGACTTAGGCTTCCATGTGATTCAAGAAGGTCACATGGGCCTATTAACAAATGGGAAAGATCTTCCCATTTAAATTACCATTATAGTTGCCTCAACCAGTCTTGCTTCACAGTCTTAATATATTATGATGAATCCCCAGTATAAACTGCTAAAAACAAAAAAACAAAAACAAAAAAAACTGATGTAACACTTTTTAGATTCTGAGGATGCACATTAGATGGTAGGTCCTTCAGTTTTCATATTGTTTACTATATATACATAGGCATTGTTCCTGTAGAACTAACCGTTCTTTACAACCTTTTGTCATCTAATATAGAATTTTCAAAAAACTGATAAAGAGTGAACATTGTTGAGCACATTTACTCTCCTCTATACATTCAGTGTTTTAATTATATTAACTTATTTGCTGTTCCCTGAAAATTACATTGCATCTGTTTATCTCTCTGTTCCATTCTTATAATATTTGCCTTCTTCAGTTCTGTCTCATAAAATCCTTATCTTCTTTTGAAGATCATTTCAGATACTATACCCTGCAGAAAGCCTTGATCTATCCTTGACCAACCAGTTATTAGTGCTCTCCTCCAAGTATATTCAAATTATTGTGTATTTACCCTATGTACATATTTTATTTACATTTGCCTGTGTCCATTATTCCCCACCCCATCTCTTCTCCAAGTGTAATGTAAGTTCTTTGAAAACAAAGACTGCTTTATTTCCATCTTCCCATTTTAAGCTCCTAGAACATGCACCTGTCACAGAGTAAGCATTCAATAAATGTTTGTTGAACTAAGTTGATGCTCTCATGCAATAATGGAGTTGGACTGAAAGGTCTGGATTAAATAATTTCCTTTTTAAGCTTCAATGCTAATTGATTTTCACTTCTAAATTCTCTCTCCCTGCCTTCTCTTGCCTTCACCCATTAAAAAGACAAGAAAAACAAAAGCTATTCCAACTATGTATAGTCACACAAAATAAATTCCCAACTTAGCCATATTGAGAAAGAGAGAAAGAAAACACAGAGGAAGGAAAGAGGGAAGGAAGGTAGGGAAAAAAATGCTCTTCATTTGGTATGAAGACTAGCCTTTATCTGGAGACTGATAATGTGTTTTATTATTCTTTCTTTGGAATTGTGATTTGTTGTTGTGTTGATCAGTTACTAAATCTTTTATAGTTAATCAACACTACAATATTGCTGTTACTGTGCATACTACTATCCCATATTCTGCTCACTTCTTTTTGCATCAGACCATATGTACCTTCCCATGTTTTTCTGAAACCATTATTTCATCATTTCATGAAGTACAATAATATTCCACCATATTCATACACTATAACTTATTCAGTCATTCCCCAATTCATGGGAATTCCTTCACTTTATTATTATTTGTCACCACAAAAAGAGCTGTTATAAATGTGTATGTACATAGAGGGCCTCTTCTTTCTTTGATCTGTTTGGAATATAAATCGAGGGTCAAAAGAGAGGCATATTTTAATACCTTTGGGGAGGGGGGTATAGTCCAACTTGCTTCACAGGCTGATTGACCTCATTCACAACTTGACCAACAATGAATTTAGAATACATACTGTTTCACAGCCTTTTTAGAATTTTTCATTTTCCTTTCTTGTCATCTTAAACAATCTTATGGCTGCAAGTTGTATCTCTGAGTTGTTTTAATTTGCATTTCTCTAATTATTAGGTAAATAGAGCAGTTTTATATAGTTATTGATTACTTGTATTTCTTCCTCTAAAAATTATCTATTTATATTTTTTGACCATTTGTCAGTTGGAGAATTGATTTTTCTTATAATTTAAATGAGACCTTTATCAGAGAAGTTTGCTGCAAAGAGGTTTTCTCCCAAGTTTCATACTTTGCTCTTTTTGGTATGTATTTTGTATTGGTTTTGTTTGTGCAAAAAAAATTTAAAAAATTATGTATTCAAAATTGTCCCCTTTGCCTCCTATGAACCTCTATATCTTTTTGTTTTGTTATGACTTCTTCCCTTATTGAGATTTCTGACAGATAATTTCTTCTATGGTCCACTAACTGAAAATATCACCCTTTGTGTCTAAATCATGTACCCATTTTGAGTGTATCTTGGTAAATGGTGTGAGGCATTAGTCTATAGCAAGTTTCTGACAGACTACATTTTTTCTGTTACTTTTTTTTGTTGTAGGAGGTATTTGCCCCAGTAGCTGGGATCTTTGAGTTTATAAACATTAAGATTACTTGACTGAAAACCTAACTGGGAAAATTACACAAATGGAAAAGGAAGTGCAAAACCTAACTGAAGAAAATAACTCCTTAAAAGGAACAATTGGGCAAATGGAAAAGGAGATGAAAAAGTTAACTAAAGAAAACAGTCTATTAAAATTAGAATTTGCCAAATAGAAGCTAATGACTCTATTGAAGTTAATGATCAAGAATCAGTCAAACAGAATCTAAAGAATGAAAAAAAAGAGAAGAAAATACAAAATATCTCATGGGAAAAACAACTGACCAGGAAAATAGATCCAGGAGAGAAAATCTAAGAATTATTGGTCTACCAGAAAACTATAATGAAAAAAAGAGCCTGGAAAATATCTTCCAAGAAACCATCAAGGAAAACTGCCCAAAGTTCCTAGATGCAGAGAGCAAAATATTCATTCAAAGAATTCACCACTCACCTCTTGAAAGGGATCCCAAACTGAAAGCATGAAGGAATATGGTTGCCAAATTCCAGAACTATCAAGTGAAGGAGAAAATACTGCAAGAAGCCAGAAAGAAAAAATTTTCAAATATCTAGGAGTTTCAGTTAAGATCACATAGAACCTTGCAGCTTCTACATTAAAAGATCAGAGGGATTGGAGTATGATATTCCATAAGGCAAAGGAGCTTGGAATACAACCAAGGATCAACTACCCAGAAAAACTGAGCATAATATTCAGTCAAGGGGATGGACATTCAGTGAAATAAGGGATTTCCAGAACTTCCTGATGAAAAGACCAAAGCTCCAAAAAAAAATTCAATCTTCAAACACAAGTCTCAAGAGAGGCATAAAAAGGAAAGCAGGGGGAAAAAACCCTTGCTATTCAATATGGGCAAACTGATTACATCCCTACAAGGGAAGATAATATTTGCTAATCTTGAAAATTGTATATTTATTATGACATCTAAAAGGGACATAAATAGATAAAGGGAGTGAATACAAATTAAATGATGTGATGATAAAAATGTGATTGGAGGTTACGAAGGGATTGTAAAAAGAGATGTGAAAAGGAAGAGGGAGAAAAAGGTAAATTATATCACAGGAGGAGGCAAAAAATATATTACAGTAGAGGGAAGGGAGATGAGCATTGTTTGAGATTTGGTCTCATCTGATTTGGTTCAAAAAGGGAAAAACAAACTCAGTTAAGTATAGAAATCAAGCAGCTCTATAGGCAGTAGAAGAGGAAAGGAGAAAGAGAAAGGAGAGGAGGTTAAAAGGGAAGGAAGAAATAGTTGTGGTGTTCATTCTTCCTTGCTGAAGAAGACCATGCCATCAGAGAAATGATGGCATGACTTGCACTTGACTTTGTTTTGAGTGATGGAGGGCTGTGCAAGGTCACCAGCCTCACTTCTCCTCCAGAGACATCTGAATCCAGTGACTGGATATTCTTCAGGATGACTGGAGATGACCCAGGGTGTACCAGGAGACCTTGGCCTATTTAGGACAAGGTCTATTTAGGTACTCATTTAAGATGAGGTAATGCTCATTCATTGGATAGCTCTGTTTAAGATGTAGCCAGGGGATGTCCCCTTTAATGAGGCAAAGAAAATGAAAGACATCAGGCTGGGAGGGAAACAGCAACAGTTACTATTGATAATCACTCCTAAGTCAAGAGGGTCCAGAAGAGAGCCCTTAAGAAGGGGCCTAGTGTCCTCCAATGTATGAACTTCAAAGTTCAGTAGCTTTAAGGTTTTGGAAAGGGAAGGGAAAGGAAAGGAAATAGAAGAGAAGGGCAAGGAAGGGAAGGAAAGGAAAAGAAAGGAAAGGGAAGGAAAGGAAAAGAAAGGAAAGGAAAGGAAAGGAAAGGAAAGGAAAGGAAAGGAAAGGAAAGGAAAGGAAAGGAAAGGAAAGGAAAGGAAAGGAAAGGAAAGGAAAGGAAAGGAAAGGAAAGGAAAAGAAAGGAAAGGAAGTAGTAATGGAAAAGGGGAGTAAAAGGGAAGGGGGAAGAAAGAAAGGAGGGAAGACTGAGGGAGGTGATGGTCAAAAATTAAAACTATTGTGGAGTAGAAGGGAGAAGTGACACCTAAAAGCATAAATGGGGAGGGAAAAGGAGAAGGGGAGAGACACAAATAGTTATCATAACTGAATGTGAATGGGGTGAACTCTTTCATAAAACAGAGGCAGATAGCAGAATGGATTAAAAATGAAAATTCAACAATATGTTTTTTTTATGAGAAACACTTTTGAAACAGGGAGAAACACACAGGGTAAAGGAAAACATTTAGAGCAGAATATATTATGCTTCAGCTAATGTAAAAAAAGCAGGATTAGCAATCCTAATCTCAGACAAATCAAAAGTAGAAATGGATCTAATAAAAAAGAAATAAGGAAGGAAACTGTATCCTTCTTAAAGGCATCATAGACAATGAAGCAATATCATTACCAAATATATATGCACCAAACATTTAAAGAACAGTTAATTCCAATACTACATAGACTATTTGGGAAAATTGGTGAAGAAGTAGTCCTACCAAATTCTTTTTATGATACAATATGGTTCTGATACCTAAACCAGGAAGAGCCAAAACAGAGAAAGAAAATTAAAGACCAATTTCTCTAATGAATATAGAGGCAAAAATTTTAAATAACACATTAACAAAAAAAGAATACAACTTATTATGAGAATAATACATTATGATCAGGTAGGATTTATACCAGGAATGCAGGGTTGGTTCAATATTAGGAAAGTTATCAGCATTATTGATCATATCAATAACAAAACTAACATAAGCCATATGATTATACCAATCAATGAAGAAAAAGCTTTTGACAAAATACAACATTCATTCCTATTGAAAGCACTGGAGAGGAAAGGAATAAATGGAACTATCCACAAAATAATAAACAGTATCTACCTAAATTCATATGTAATGGGGAAAAGCTAGATACATTTTCAATAACATCAGTGGTGAAACAAGGATGTCCATTATCACCACTGTTATTCAATATGGTACTAGAAATGTTAGCTTTAACAACAAGAGAAGAACAAGAAAGTGAAGGAATTAGAATAGGCAAAGAAACAACTAAGTCAACACTCTTTGCAAATGATAGGATGATTTATGTAAAAAAATCCCAGAGAATCAATTAAAAAACTACTTGAAATAAGAAACTACTTTGGCAAAGTTGCTGCTTACAAAATAAACCCAGGTAAATCATCTGCATTTCTATATATTACTAACTAAGCCCAACAGCAAGAGATAGAAAGAGAAATCCCATTTAAAGTTACAGTAGACACTGTAAAACATCTGGGAGTCTACCTGCCAAAACAAATCCAGGACTATCTGAACGCAATTACAAAACACTTTTCTCACAATTAAGTCAGATCTAAGTAAGTTGGAAAATATCAGTTGCTCTTGGATAGGCCCAAGCTAATATAATAAAAGTGATAATTCTACCTAAATTAATTTACTTATTCAGTGTCATACCAAACCACCAGATAATTATTCTCTAGAGCTAGAAAAAATATCAAAATTCACCTGGAAAAACAAAAGGTGCAGAATATCAATGAAATTAATGAAAAGTAATGCTAGGGAAGGTGGCCTAGCCCTAGCAGATCTCAAATTATATTATAAAGGAGTTATCATCCAAACCACTTGGAACTGGCTAAGGAATAGAGGGATAGACCAGTGGAATAAGTTAGGTACTCAAGACATAGTTCTCAATGAATATAGCAGTCTACTGTTTGATAAACACAAGGACCCCAGTTTCTGGGATAAGAACTCACTGTTGACAAAAACTGTTGGGAAAACTGGATAACAGTGTGGCAGAAAGTGGGCATAGGCCAATGTCTGATACCATACACAAGAATAAATTCTAAATGGATACATGATTTAGGAATAAAGATTGATACCACAAACAAATTAGGGGAATAAGGAATAGTGTGTTCATCAGATTTATGGAGAATGTAGAAATTTTTGACCAAACAAGGGATAGAGAATATTATGAAGTGCAAAATCAATGATTTTGATTACTAAATTGAAAAGATTTGGTACATACAAACCCAATGCAATCAAGATTTAGGAAGGAAGGAGAAAACTGGGAAAGAATTTTTCCAGCTAGTATCTGTGATAAAGGGCTCATTTCTAAAATATATAGAAAACTGAGTCAAATGTACAAGAATACAAGTCATTCCCCAGTTGATGTGGTGGCCAAGAACTGAAAATTGAGAGAATGTCATTCAATTGGAGAATGGCTGAACAAGTTGTAGTACATGAATATAATGGAAAAATATTGTGCCATAAGAAATGATGAACAAGAAAACTTCACAGAGACCTGGAAGGACTTATATGGACAGATGCTGAGGGAAAGGAGCAGAACCAGGAGAACTTTGTATACAACAACAACCACAATGTGGAAGGAATTTTTCTGGTAGACTTAGCCTTTCACAGCAATGTAAGGACTTAAAAATTTCCCAATGGACTTGAGGCAAAATGCTTTCCACTTCCAGAGAAAGAACTATGGAATTGGATAATAGAATGAAGCTGACTATTTTCTCTTGGGTTATGTTTTGTTTTGTTTTTGATTTTTTTCATGGTTTGTCCCTTGAATTTTAATTCTTCTATGCAACATGACTAAGGTGAAAATGCATTTAATAAGAATGTATGTGTAGAACCTATCTAAGATTGCAGGCCATCTCAGGGAGGGAGGGAGGAGGAAGGGGGGAAGAAGAGGGCAGAGAGGGGAAGAAAATGTAAGATATATGGAATTGATTGTAGAAAACTAAAAACAAATTAATTTTTTTAAAAAAATTATATCATAAAAAAGATTACTTATGCTCATTTGTTTTTGTATTTGGTGTGCCTAATTTGTTCCAATAATAAAAGTCTCTATTTCTTACCCAGTACCAAATTATTTGATGATTAGAGTTTTCTAATGTAGTTTGAGATCTGGTCCAAATAGGATCTCTTTTAATTTTTTCTCTATTGGTTTCCTTGATATTTTTAAACTTTTGTTCCTTAGATGAATTTAGTTATTATTTTTATAGTTCCATAAAGTAATTTTTTAGAAGTTTATAGGTATGGCACTGAATAGAAAAATTAATTTAGATTGCATTGTAATTGTTATTATATTGTTTTATCCTAGTTGTGAACAACGAGCATTTATTAATTAATTTTCATTTTTCTATGTGGAATGTTTTGTAATTGAGTTCATATAGCTATAGTGAGTGTCTTGGCAGGTAAAGTCCCAAGTATTTTATTGTCTTTAGTTACTTTACATGGAACTTTTCTTTTTATCTCTTTCATATGAGTTTGGTTAGTAACGCAAAGAATGCTGATGATTCATGTGAGTTTAGTTTATATCTTTCAACTTTGCTGAAAATTTTGATTATTTTCATTTGTTATTTTGGTTGACTCTAGGATTCTCTAAATAATCATTTTGCCTGCAAAAAGTGATAGTTTTGTTTCTTCTTTGCCAGTGCTTATTCTTTCAATTTTATTTTCTTGTCTATAATTACTATGAAATAACTATTATGAGTTAAGTATAAAAGAGAGGGGGGAAAAGTAGTTGTATTGAAATCTGAACAGGGAGAACACTTTTACCCTAGAGTATCAGAAAAGGCTTTATGGAGGAAATGTCATTTGAATTAATTCTTAAAGGATGAGAATAATTTCAATAGACAGAGATTGGGAGAGAAGGTTCTATTCTAGGCATGGGAATGATGCTAGAAAAATATGGAAATGAGGGAGTGCAGTATGAGAATGTGGGATGGAAAGTAGTACTTGTAGTCTTTATTTCACCCCCATCCTCCATCAATTTATCTCTATAATAGTCATTTTAATATCTCTATTTTTATTTCTCCCTGTCTACTTGATTTTTTATATTGACTACAATAATTCTCCCTCCTTCAAAACAAAAGCAAAACCCAGCACCTGAGTCAGTAGAGCCACATAAACAATAAATATAAAGACAACACTGATGTAGAATGGAAGGGGAAAAAAATAAAACGGAATACTTTATGTAATAATTATCATGACCAAGTTTGGACCTGGAGAAAAGCTGAGAAAATATACCTCCCATCCTTTAATACTATAATGAAGGACTCTGAGTGTTGAGTATGTCCTATACCATTAGATGTGGTTGACGTGGTAATCAGTTTGGTTGACTAGTTATTTTTTTTTCCTTTTAAATCTTCAGAAAAAAGGATGGCTTTCTTGAGTAAATGGGCTAATACCTTGTGCATACTAGATAAGAAAGTATATATTTTGAAATTAAAGTGGAATAAAATCAAAAGATAGCAATAAAAAGAAACAAATAAAGCTTTAAAATTTCTTTTAACCCTACTATCCTCTTAAACTATCATCCTTGAGCTTTGTTCCTTTTCCCAAGCAAAGCTTCTAGAAAAATCTGTCAATAGTAATTTCTCCCAGTGCTCTCATTCATTCCACAATCCCTTCTTTCCAAATCTATTCCTTTCCTTAACTTCTCTGTTTTATTCTCAAAGGCAGTCAGTCTTCCAGTCAACCAGAGTCATCTTTGACTCATCATTATTTCTCACCACTCATATCTAAACTGATGCAAAGTACTGGACTTGGAAATCCACATTTTCTCTTGTATCCTCCCCTTCCTCTCCACTAACATTCCAACACCCTAAGTTCAGACCCTTATCTCTCTTACTTGAATTACTCTAATAGATTCACCAAAGGAAACAGGAAAAGTGGTGCAATGTTACAGGTTAGGTTAGGGTTTAGAGTCAGAGGCTAACACTTTATTTTTTCTTTTTTTTTCATTTACACTAATTCTGTTTCTTGAATCAGAGTGCAAACTTCTCATAGATTGGGTCCATGCTTAAGACTTTGTTTCCACCCTCTTCCAGTGCCTTCTCCATGGTTGATACTCAATAAATATTTGTTGATGAATAGGCAATGAGACACAGTGAACAGTCACCTTCACATTCAGGAAGACATGAGTACAAATCCCACCTCTGACACATACTTATCATCCAATAAGTGCATGTATTTGATCTGTGCAAGTCATATAAGTTCTCAGTAATTCTGGCAACTCTCCAAGGCTATATAAGTTTCAGATGACACATGATGTGTATCAGTGGAGTGAGCTTCTCTGTCAGAAGTTCCCCCACTCACAGATACAGATCAAAGAAAAAAAAGAGATTAGATGTATAACAAGAAAGATGTCATATAGTGACACGATAAGTTGATGAATGTTATGTTTATCCTTTGGAGAAATTTTTTTTTCTATTTTCAAAATCACATAAATACCTTGGAAGATGTCTCATAACATTTGGGGAAGATTTTGTCACTAAATAGATGGAAGCATGGTATGACCTCATATGAAATAATCCAAGATAAATGCCAAAAAGAGATATTGTGACAATACCTTGGAAAAATTAGAAAATGAAGAGTCAAGCTCAAAGCCACTAAATCATTCAAGTGCCCCCAAGAAAGAAGCTCCTGATGATAAGGAATAGCAGCTATCTGGATCCAGGGCTGTCTTGAATAGGAGGAAATAAAAGATAAGAAACTTCATCAAGGATAGTGGCAGAAACTAATGCCTTTCCCAAACCTTGCTTTACTCCTCTTTGGAGGTTAAAAAAAAGAGAGATTGTTAAGCAGAGATACTAGAGAAAATAGGAACTATTAAAACAATCTCATTGTGACAAAACTCAGTATTTGGAGTGTTTGGGGAAGAAAAATTGTAGCAGCATTTATGAGCCATGACTGATTTAGGAAATATTTAACCAATGAAGAATTTGAAGGACAAATAGATGGAATACCTTCCGAGCTTGGGATCGCTGACTTAAGATACTATTGTGATCATTGATTTTGCTTTTTCTTCTAGCTCCATCATGAGTGGGGAGAGCTTAGGCTTGTTGGGGGGCAAAAATACAATACTTCCATAGCAGTTTCATTGCAAGTTAGCATTAAATAATGTGCAGGATAAAACTTATTAAAATTGTAGTTGTTTTTAATTATTTATTATTAGAGTTTTGGCATGGTTATTACTCTTCTTCAGTGAGTTAGTTTAGGAAAAACAATTCATAATGAGATAAAGGAAAGAAAACACTGATTGGGGACATTTCCAATGATGTCTTATGCCAGTCATAAGAGTGTGTGGACCAGCAGTCCTACTTGAATGCGCCATTTGTCAAAGGCAACTAAAAGTACATACAAGCCAACTTATTTCTTTGCATTCAAATCTGTTTGTACTTCTTAGCACTTAGCAGATTTTTCTTAACTTATAATGTAGGAGAAATAAAAGAATTTTGGAATAATGGATTTTGGTTTCCAAAACTTTCTCTTCTCCTTGCTACTTGTATAATCCTAAGTAAGTTATTTAAATATTCACCTTAATTTCTTCATCTGTAAATGGAGCTACCCAGTGCTTGGGTGCCTTCCAACTCTAAATCTAGATCATAACTTATGATCTAGCATTTCTACTAGCTTTATTTGTCTCTTCTTGCCATCCACATCAATTATCTGGTTTAGAGAGCTGTTATCAGTATTTCTTAGTGAATAAGAAGATAGTCTAGATGGCATAAAGAGACAGAATGAAGCAGTGGGATGACCTTTGGAAGGAAATACAGGACCTGGGTTTGAATCTCAATTCTGTTGTTAATTAGTTGTGTGATTTAGCTAGCCTGGTCACTTAACTTGTCTGAACCTCAGTATCTTCATTCTCAAAATGAAAGCATATGAACTAGATGATTTCAAAATTCATTTCAGCTCTAAATCCTCTGAACTGATGATAAAATTGTGGAAATATAAAAAAAACTTTAGGGGTGATACTAGCATTGTGGCCTGTCTATTATGATGTTTTGTCTCTTGATTCAAATACTACCTCTTCTGTAAAATTTTACCTGACCTTCTCCAGTTAAAAGCATCTTCTCTCTCACCTACTTTGTCCTCCTCCTGTCTTTTTTCTCCTCTTCTTTCTCTCCTCTCTTTCTTCCTTCTTCTTCCCTCAGTTATATTCAACAGAAATTACTTAAGCGCTAATGATGGGCAAAAATTGGAGACACCAAATTGAAAATGATACCATGCTTATTTTTTATTAGGAGTCTATAATTTACAAAGGTGGGGGAAAAACTCGTGGATGAACATATGTGCTACTGAGTTAAGTTTGATAGGGTGAAAGGAAAGATCCCAAAATGATCAGGGAAAAGTAGATAAGAGAGTTGGTGGGAAAGAGGGAGCAGGAATAAAGGAAAGCACTATGGAGAAGAGATTGGCCAAAGACTTTGAGAGAAAGTATGACATAAAACACTGAACTTTGAGTAAGAAGATCTGAGTTCAAAAATGCCTCAAACTCTCACTAGCTGCATAGCACTTCTCACTTTTGAAACTCTATATAGTTATATCTATCTATAGACTTCGATTTAGACAACTAAGTGACTCAGTGGATAGAACACTGAGTCTGGAGTTCATATTTGGCTTCAGATACTTGTTAGCTGTGTGACCTTGGGTGAGTTACTTAACCTCTATTTGCTTCAGCTTTCTTACCTGTAAAGTGAGCTGGAGAAGGAAATGGCAAACCACTCCTATATCTGTACCAAGAGGGATCAGCAAGAATTGCACATGAATGAACAACAATATCAATTTATATCTATAAATAGGTAGAGATACAAATATTTCACATTTCAAGCACATTTGCCAGTACCTTTGCTTATCACTTCTCATTCATTATCATTCCAGTAGTTCCCCTCAGACTAAGAAATAAGAGGAAATATCTCTAGTCCATACAAAAGGAATTTCAGTTGTTCTGTCAGATCAGAGCAGATGGTTAATTTGATGCTCTCAGACTACAAGAAAACAAATTTCCATGCAACATATTAGAATCAGTTCAATAAAATTTATTCAATATCCACAAGTTACTATGCCATGTACTAATGGAAATATGAAGGTAAAATAAGACATAGCTCCTGGCCTCTAGTTACTTACCATTTAATAGAATTGAAAAAGCAATGTATCAAAAGAAAAGCTTTGCAAAACAGAATGGAAAAGCACAAAATGCTGTCAGCATTCACAAGAACGTGAAAGTTCAGAAAAGGTAAGTTCTGCTTGGAGGATTAGTATCAGGGAAGACGAGCTAAACAACAGATATAGTATCAGAACTGACCCCAGAGAGAAGATAGATTTTCCACCAGTAGAAATAGGGAATTAGGTGGTAGGCAGAGCAATCTAGGCACTGGGGCAATGATGTTACGGTAAATGTTTAACAACTGCATCCCTGAAAAAAATGATTCCAGGGGGGCGGAGCCAAGACGGCGGAGTAGAAAGACGCACATACACATAGCTCTGAACCCACAACCCATAGAACATCTGTAAATAGCAACTCACTGCGAATTCTGCAGCACCAGAGGCCACAGAACATTGGAGCAAAGGCGATTTCTGTTCCAGAGGGACCTGCAAACCTCTCGCAAAAGGTCCTTTGTGCCACGGACTGGGCGCCGCGGACTGGGAGCCAAGCACAGCCCTGCCATGGCCGCAGCACCGAGAGGAGCATATCCGAGCGGGCTTCAGGGACAGGATCTCCAGCGGCCATGCGGGTCCCTCCACCCACAAGTGATGGGGGTTGGTGAGAGAGTCTCTTTGGAGGGTCGAGAGGGGAGTAGGGTGTCCCCATAACTCAGGCCCCCTCGGGAGGCAGCAGCGGAGGTGGGAGCAGACTGGGGCTCCCCAAGCAGGCAGGAGCCTGGATCCATTGTTGAAGGTCTCTGCATAAACCCCCTGAGGGAACAGAGCCTGTGAGGCGGCCCTGCCCCCACCTGAGCACCTGAATTTAATCTCACACTGAATAGCAGCCCTGCACCCGCCAAAAGCCCCGAGGCTGGGAAGCAGCATTTGAATCTCAGACCACAAGCCCTGGCTGGGAGGATCTGGAGGCCAAGTGGGTATGAAGAGAATATTCAGAAGTCAAGTCACTGGCTGGGAAAATGCCCAGAAAAGGGAAAAGAAATAAGACTATAGAAGGTTACTTTCTTGGTGAATAGGCATTTCCTCCCTTCCTTTCTGATGAAGAAGAACAATGCTTACCATCAGGCAAAGACACAGAAGTCAAGGCTTCTATATCCCAGACCACTCAATGGGCTCAGGTCATGGAAGAGCTCAAAAAGGATTTTGAAAATCAAGTTAGAGAGGTGGAGGAAAAGCTGGGAAGAGAAATGAGAGACATGCAGTCAAAGCATGAACAGCAGGTCAGCACCCTGCTAAAGGAGACCCAAAAAAATGCTGAAGAAAATAACACCTTGAAAAATAGGCTAACTCAATTGGCAAAAGAGGTTCAAAAAGCCAGTGAGGAGAAGAATGCTTTCAAAAGCAGAATTAGTCAAATGGAAAAGGAGATTCAAAAGCTCACTGAAGAAAATAGTTCTTTCAAAATTAGAATGGAACAGATGGAGGCTAATGACTTTATGAGAAACCAAGAAATCACAAAACACAACCAGAAGAATGAAAAAATGGAAGATAATGTGAAATATCTCATTGGAAAAACAACTGACCTGGAAAATAGATCCAGGAGAGACAATTTAAAAATTATGGGCCTACCTGAAAGCCATGATCAAAAAAAAGAGCCTAAACATCATCTTTCATGAAATTATCAAGGAAAACTGCCCTGAGATTCTAGAACCAGAGGGCAAAATAAATATTTAAGGAATCCACAGATCACTGCCTGAAAGAGATCCAAAAAGAGAAACTCCTAGGAACATTGTCACCAAATTCCAGAGTTCCCAGGTCAAGGAGAAAATATTGCAAGCAGCTAGAAAGAAACAAGTCAAGTATTGTGGAAATACAATCAGAATAACACAAGATCTAGCAGCTTCTACATTAAGGGATCAAAGGGCGTGGAATAGGATATTGCAGAAGTCAAAGGAACTAGGACTAAAACCAAGAATCACCTACCCAGCAAAACTGAGTATAATACTTCAGGGGAAAAATTGGTCTTTCAATGAAATAGAGAACTTTCAAGCATTCTTGATGAAAAGACCAGAGCTGAAAAGAAAATTTGATTTTCAAACATAAGAATGAAGAGAAGCATGAAAAGGTGAATAGCAAAGAGAAGTCATAAGGGACTTACTAAAGTTGAACTGTTTACATTCCTACATGGAAATGCAATATTTGTAACTCTTGAAACTTTTCAGTATCTGGGTACTGGGTGGGATTGCACACACACACACACACACATAGAGACAGAGTGCACAGAGTGAATTGAAGAAGATGGGATCATATCTTAAAAAAAATGAAATCAAGCAGTGAGAGAGAAATATATTGGGAGGAGAAAGAGAGAAATGGAATGGGGCAAATTATTTCTCATAAAAGAGGCAAGCAAAAGACTTATTAGTGGAGGGATAAAGAGAGGAGGTGAGAGAAAAACATGAAGTTTACTCTCATCACATTCCACTAAAGGAAGGAATAAAATGCACACTCATTTTGGTATGAAAACCTATCTTACAATACAGAAAAGTGGAGGATAAGGGGATAAGCAGGGTGGGGGGGATGATGGAAGGGAGGACATTGGGAGGAGGGAGCAATTTGAGGTCGACACTCATGGGGAGGGACAGAATCAAAAGAGAATAGAAGTAATGGGGGACAGGATAAGATGGAGGGAAATATAGCTAGTCTTATACAACACAACTATTATGGAAGTCATTTGCAAAACTACACAGATTTGGCCTATATTGAATTGCTTGCCCTCCAAAGGGAAGGGGTGGGGAGGGAGGGAGGTAAAGAAGTTGGAACTCAAAGTTTAAGGAATAACTGTTGAATAATGTTCTTGCCACTAGGAAATAAGAAATACAGGTAAAGGGGTATAGAAAGTTATCTGACCCTTCAGGACAAAAGAGAAGATGGAGACAAGGGCAGAGAGGGATGATAGAAGAGAGAGCAGATTGGTCATAGGGGCAATTAGAATGCTTGGTGTTTGGGGGAGGAGGGGACAAAAGGGGAGAAAATTTGTAACCCAAAATTTTGTTAAAATGAATGTTAAAAGTTAAATAAATAAATTAATTTAAAAAAAGAAAAAAGAAAAAAATGAATGCAAAACACATTTTTAAGTGGAATCCACATTATTAATACTTTCTTCATCATTTTCTTAAGCCAACAATTAACAAAAAAAATAATTCAAATCCTGATTTATAGTTTGACACTTTATGACGTATAAATGCTCACATTGAATTTTTTTCCATTTTGAAGAGTATTTTATTTTTCCAATTACATGTGAAGACAATTTTCAACATTCGTTATTAAAAAATGAGTTCCAAAATTTCTCCTTCCTTCCTTCCCTTTTCCCCTCCCTTTGAAGGTAATCATTTTGAAGAGGTTACATATATCCAATAGTGTAAACCATTTCATATTAGTCATGTTGTGAAAGAAGAAATATACCAAAAAGAAAAAAAAATATGAGAAAAAGTAAAAGAAAATGAAAATGGCATTTTTTGATCTGTGTTACAAGTCCATCAGTTCTTTCTCTGGATGTGGATAGCTTTTTCCATCATGAGTCCTTTGAAATTTTCTTGGATCATTGTATCGATAAGAAGAGCTAAGTTTGCACTGAAAAATTTAGCAGTTTTCCCTTGGAAGTCTATTTTAGTTGTCTCTCACACACCTCTGCTTTGAGGACAGTGTAAACCAAGTCAGAGAAGTCATGGAAACCTCGATTTAGTGCTGAAAAGGGCTTTCAAGGTCAATGAATATAGTCCTTTCATTTTTTAAGTAAAAATAAACAAGGTAAAACAATGAATATTTATTAATGAGAATTGGAGCAAAAATTAATATAGTCCATTCTAAGGCTACTCTAGATGGAAGTGAGTACGTGAAAGGGAAATATGTGATGGGAGACCAGAGCTGTTTAGGGAGAACTTTGAATGACAGGTAAAGAATGTAAATACCCTTTGACATCAAGTATTTTGATTTTTTAAAATAGTTTCAAATATTGCATCATATATTTTCTAATCCAATATTTGTATCATTTTGACACAATTTTCCTACGAACACAGGTTTTCATGAAGAGAGAAATTAAATGTCTTTCACTCTCAATCTCTGACATTCTATAAGGAGAAAGGAGGGCTAATTCCATGTATAAAGAAATGGTCTTTCATATATCTATATTTGGAGTTAGCTGCTTTACTGTGGCAGTGCCTACCACAATGTATTTAAAGACAATATCTACTTGCATATTGGGGAAAAAAATGAAACAAGTTTTTTCACAGTATCATCTTCTAGTGAAAGAGAATAAATAGGGGTAAAGACAGTGGATTTAGCATAAAAGGTAGAATATAACTGCAGACTTTCTTTGGTCATCTAGATCTCCATATATAAATTATACCTCTAACTATGTAAATACCTTGCAAAGCCATCTTGGGGCTATTCTTATATGTGGAATAAAATTTTCTAATGCAAGCATCTTATTAAAGTCTCAAGCTATAGTTTTACATAAAGCTACCATGTCAATCACTTATTATTTTTTCTATGAAAGGAGATATGCTGAGTACATACCGTGCTGAAGTGTTTTTTCGCCTTCTACTTTGAGCTGACAAAATCACTTGCCAAATTGTGTGATTAATTTTCAAAGGGAGTATGAATTACCTGTAACAACAAAGAGCCTGTCACTAGAGCTAAGAAAAGAAAAATTCCCAGTGGAACTCTTGTCAGAGTAAGTCATATTCTTGGTTAAGGATTTCTAGCTGTTGTCCTTTTTGTAAGTCTCACTCAGTTCCTGAAGTTCTTCTAAGATTTGTGTGTATCTGTTCTAACAGGGAGAGGAGTCAAGCAGATGGTTGCTATAGAGGCAACAGGGGGAGAGTTAGGCAGTGGAAGGAGCATGGCAAGAGGTCAGGACATATGGAATGAAGAAGGTTGGTGTTGTGAGGCTGTGTTTGTCAGCTACGTCTTTAGGACCAATCAAGAGTCAGGCTAGAGAGTGGAGAGGAGAACCTTAGAGAAGAGACCATATTGGCTATCTCAGTGAATCAAATGTTTAAACTGCACATGTCAGCCAGTATGGAATACAGGTGCTTCTGCATCACAGCAGACCTGAAGATTTCATAGGATTGACATAATTTAGGAATACAACCTGCCTTAAACTACACACACACACACACACACACACACACACACACACACACACACACACACACACACACACACACATATAGTTGCTACTGTTGCTCATATCAGTATTTTTTCCCAGGCGCACTGAGTGTATTTGCAAATAGGTGCCTGTGTTTTCTTAGCTAATGGTAACGAGCAGTGTAGGACCAATTTGGTTAGGATGGGGAGATGGCGCATCAGTAAATAGAACTGGAGACAATTAAGTTATGTCAGAGTCTTAAGCCTTATGATCACCCCAGTTATCTGAAAGATTGTTTTTGCTGTTTTTGATTTACTGCTTGTTACACCTCACTTCATTTAATCATCTATTAAACTTCTCCTTTGGTTTATAAATTCTTAGATTTTTTCCTCCTAAGACTCCACCATTCCTTTCTCCTTACCTCACCCTACCTACTCTACAGCCAGAAACTTAGGGACCCTATCTCCAAAGGCCTCTTATCCATAATCCATTCTGTTTCTTCTCCCCCTCTTCACCTATGCCCATGTTCCCAAGCAAATCCAAACCCATCATTAAAATAATGAATGTTCGACACAGTTTTCAAATGACACAGGTAGCATAAAAGCCATATGTTTATTTAAATTTAATATTCAATTATTTCTTGAAAAGGGAAAAGAGAGTGATTCCTTATTCCCCATTTGCAAAACACCCTCCCTAGATACAGTTGTCATGGAAACTACTTTAAAGATCTGACTGAGGCAAAGACCTTGAGTCCTCAGTAGTTTCTAAGAAATCTATATAAATGTTTGGCAGAGGAGCTTTCTAAAGAAGTAGCAGGGTAGGCATAATGGAAAATCTTGTCATCCACTTCAGTCTTATGTTCTGAAAAGGCTAAAAAAAAGCTTAGTGATCCAGATAGGTTTATAACTGAAAAAAAAAGGTTCATGGGTACAATAAATTTATGTAGAAAGCACATCTCCCCATTAATGAATGAAATGAGAAAATCTGTGTTTTTTGAGGCTGGATGATCTAGCCTGAATATGAAATCCTTAGTTGTTCAAAGCATGTCCTTCCAAGGTTGTTTATTCCCAGAACCAAAATGATCACTAATAATGTAAAACCAATAATAACAATAACTACATTTGTAATATAGTATATATAATGTATACAATATATCTGTAATAACTATATATGGTACTTACTATGTGACAGGCACTGTGCTTAAACACTTTAAAATTATTACCTTATTTGCTCCTCACAATAACCTTCAAGATAGGCACTATTATTTTCCCCATTTTACAGATGAGGAAACTGAGAAGTTCAGGCTAAGCAACTCATTTTAAGGGTGAGAACACTGAGGCAAAAAGGAGTTAAGTGATTTTTCCTAGGTCACACAGCTGTTAAGTATCTGGGGTCATATTTGAACTCAAGTCTTTCTGAATCCAGCCCTAGAATTGTATGCACTGAGCCCAACTGATAAAGTCCATTTATGATGCTAATGACATTCAGTTCAACAAACATTGATACTTGGAAGGAGCAGCCACTTTTCCTAGGGTTGATTAGTGAAAATAGGTTCATATTTCTAAGAAATATACTTGGACAGATTCTTCTAAATCATTTCTTGGTAGTATTAAGTGCTCAGGGAAACCAAGGCAGCATAGAATAGAGGAAAGACACCTGGATTTGGAGTCAGAGGAACTGAGTTCAGAGTCTGTAACTATTATTTATTTTCTGTGTGACCTGGGATGAATCATTTCATCTCTCTGGGTCTTAGTGAATGAAAAATTTGCACTAAATTGTATCTAAATCTTCTTTAAATTCTACATCCAATGAGGTTCCTATGATGGACCAGTAGAGTAGTATATGACTTATTTTTGCTCATTAGATCACCATTTTGTACCTAGGTTCTATAGTTCCTGAGGGACTTTAAAGGGTTAATTTTCTTTCTAGATTTATTATCAATAGTAACTTATGAAATGGAAAAAATCGAATTCAATAGTGGTATTATTAAAGCACTCTGTAAGTATAGTTATATGAACCCTAGTTAACAAGTAGTTGTAGTAGATTATGTTTGTATCCTAAATCTACTGTAATAATGATTAACAGGTCTATCATGCTATAACTTACAAAGAACTTTTCGTACATTATCTGAAACCCTATGAAGTAGGTGCTACTAGCATCTGCATTTTATAGATGAAGAAACTGGAAACTAAGAAAGGTTATATGATTTGCCAACATGCATAGCAAGAAGTTAGAATTCATGTCTTTCTGAGTCCAAGTCCAGTGTCCTGTGTACTTGGTTAATTTCATTCTTAAATTCCATTTGGAACATAAGGGATTCCTCTTTCACAGGAAGTTAGGCAATTGAGAATCATGAGTAGAAGTTCCCAGCGATATGCCATGCATGCCTGCAGTGTTGGATGTCAGGATATAACTCTCATACTCTTTTCTCCCATGGTTCTTATTTAGTAAGCAGCCATGGTATGCTGGTAAATGTTTAACAAGTAGCTCTCCAAGAACAAAATTAGTACCTTTACACACCATTAAGTTTAATGTGTGTTATTAACATCTTCTCCATCATTTTCTTAAGTCTAGGCAATCAACAAAACAATAAATCAAACTGTGATTTGCAGTGTTTTCTCATTTACGAGGTGTAAATGTTCACACTGGAAATGTAACAATTTACTCTAGTGAAAAGGTTAGAGATGACTCTAGAACACTGCTAGGCAGAGAGAACAAGAGCTAAAGGTGGAGCCTCAGAGACACATAAGAGACAGGAAGGCAAGAGGGTTTCTGCTTCATAAGAAATTAGTCTGAACTTGATAAAAACCTACATATTTGAATGCCATCAAAGAAGAAACTATTCAGCCTTAGAGAAAAAAATCTTTAATCTTTGAAGTGGGGTGGCCAAGAGTGAGTTTTCTTTGCTCGCTAGTCTCTCTAAATACCTTTCATTTTGTTGTACTTTCAGTATAGACAAGAGACTCATTCCCTAGACTGTCTCAGTGCCCCACTGTTAAGGTATGACTGCTTGCTCATCGAATGTTGAGTCCTCATCACCAATAGGATCATCATTGCTTGAGCAGCCCTGACCATGCTTCTCACTTCATTCCCAGTTCAACTCACTCTCTGAACTGTTCCAGTATTCACCTTGACCTGGTAGGATTACCTTTCTCTGAGGAATGTGCTGACACCAGTGTATAAAAGCTTATAATAGTTAATTATTAAATTTTCATTGTAAGCATTTATATCTGGAAAAGAGGCAAACGCTATAAATCAGGGCCTGATTTATTGTTTTGTTGATTGCCTACCATGGATAGAAAAACTGCAACCTCAAGGACTCAAGGCTGCAGGATCCCTACCCTTGATCTAGAATTAAGAAAGTGATGGAGAAAATATTAATTTTGTAGATTAAACTTAATGGATTCTTTTTATATATGTTTTTATGTGTTATATATAGTATAACATAAAATATGTATATATAACATGATAAAAATTAATATACCCCTGCCTCTCATCCACTTTCTTCTCCCTTTTTATATTTCATCTTACAATATTCAATTACAATTTGCAAATATGAACTTCTTGTGAGTAGGGTACACCTTGTTGAGATTTTTTATTTTTTTGCATCTCTAGTGCTAGTACAGTGCCTGGCATATGGAAAGAGCTTAAAAATGCTTTTTCCCCTCTTTATCCAGTCCAAAGAGTAAAATCAATTTTTAAAATTAGCAATAGGAGCAACTAAATCATATAGTGGATAGAGTACCAACCCTGGAGTCAGAGAGAGCTGAGTTCAAATTCAGCCTCAGACACTTACTAGTTGTGTGAGCCTGGGAAAGTCACTTAACCCTAATTATCTCCAAAAAATAAAATAGTGAAAAATAACAATCTTTTTTGTTAAAGTGCTTTCAGCTTTTAGAATTATCTAATTGTGCTTAGGTCTTTCATGACTGTCATTATAAAAGAGACAGGGTTATTTTGAATGGGGAAGTGGGATGATGGTATTTCAGAGATATATGTTTGAAAGACTGAGAGGGTGTACACTGGGTGAGGAAGATTTCTCACTTCCAGAACCTGAGAATATTCTGCCAAGGGGAACCAGGTGCTGTTTCTCTTTAATGAGGTTCTATTTATATGAATGCACATTCAGACAGGACCCAACAGGGATGCAGGGAGTCAGGAAGTGAAAAGCTGACTCTGAGAAGGAAATGCCAAAGGACAAGTATGTAGTATAGAATGAGGGCAGTAAAAGGGAAAACCTTTTCAATTCTGGGTATGGTAAGAGGGAACACCATCCAGAACACCTAGAGAAAACCTATGGCAGAGATGTTAACATTTTATGAGGCTAGCAGAAGGGTTGTCAGTTGTACAGGGACTGACAGAAGCAGGTGTTTTAATTTTGCCATCCAGATGGCATTTACTTCTCAAAAGTAGAAAATTGTGTTTTTATTCATGTAAATGTAGGGGACTTTTAAGATACTGGATTTAGTTCATGATACCATGATGAGGTGATGAGACTGATGGAGGAAAGGGTCTGGGAGAAGAGAAGAAGAACTGTGAGGAAAAGAATACTTTCCATTCTGTATCTGGGAATGATATAATAGAAAAATAAACTACACGGAGTCAAGAGAGATCAGGTCTTAAGTCCTAACATTGACACTTAATAACTGTGACCCTGAGTAAGAGACCTGATCTCTTTGAGCTTCAGTTTCTTTACCTTTGAACAGATATGGTGCGTATAAAATGCGAAAGCATACTGTAAGCACTAAATGAATATCAAATACTCCAACTCTTTTCTTGGATCTTCCTCTATGTAATGCCAACCAATCATAGATGCTCCACAGGGTTCTGTCCTGAGCTCTCTTCTCCAGCTATACTATCTCTTTTTTTAAAACCTTTTAAAAATTTATTTAATATTTTGTTTTTGTCCAATTACATGTAAAAACAATTTTTAACATTCATTTTAAAAACTTTGAACTCCAAATTCTCTCCCTTCATCCCTCCCCATCCTGCTCATTGAGAAGGCAACCATTCGATATAGGTTATACAAGTGTAGTCATGCAAAACACTTCTATAATAGTCAAGTTGTGAAAGAAAACAGACAAAAACCCTGCAAGAAAAATAAAGAAAATTTTAAAAAGTATGCTTCAATCTCCATTCAGACACCATTAGTTTTTTTGTCTAGGGATGGATAGCATTTTTCATCATAAATTCTTCAGAGTTGTCTTGTATTGCTTAGAAAAGCTAAGTCATTCATAGCTCATTATTCTACGATACTGCTGTTGTTTTGTACACAGTACATTTCATTTTGCATTGCCTCATATACATCTTTCAAGGTTTCTCTGAAAGCATCCTGCTCACCATTTCCTGTAGTACAATAATCATATACCACAATTTGTTCAGCCATTCCCCAACTGACTGGCATACCCTCAATTTCTAATACTTTGCCCCCAGAGAAGAACTGCTATAAATATTTTTGTGCATTTAGATCCCTTGTCTTTTTGTTTTTTATCTCTTTTGGATGGGTCAAAGCATCTTTGTGATTTCACTTTGTGTTCCCACCACTTCCAATGGATTCAGTTACCATCTCTATGCTGATGATACCCAGATATATTTAGCTAGCCCTCACCTTTTTGCTGACCTCCAGTCTTGCATATCCAACTTTCTATAAGACATCTTAAAGTGGATGTCCCACATATAAAACTCAACTTGTCCAAAACTTAACTCACTGTATTGGTTGCAAACTATGTACCCTTCCAAACTTCTCTGTTACAGTTTGTACTATCTGTCCCCCAGGTTCATAACCTAGGCATCATCCTTGACTCTTTATTCTCTCTCCTGCCCCATATCCAATTCTTATGAATGTCTATCAATTTTACCTTCATAATATCTTTCACATATGCCCCCTTCTCTTCTCTGACCCTGCCACCACCCTGGTGCAGGCCTTTTTTTACCTCTTACCTATAATATTGCAAGAGCCTGATGGTTGCTCTGCCTGCCACAAGTTGCTTTCCATTTCAATTCATTCTGCACTCGGTTGTCAACATGATCTTCCTAAGGCACAGGTGTGACCATATCAAACACACCCCCTGCTCAGAAAACTCCAGTGGTTCTTTATCACTTCCAGGATCAAATATAAAATTCTCTGGTGTCCAGAGCCCTTCATAACCTGCCACTCCTCCCACCTTTCCAGTCTTCTTACACCTTTACCCCTATCACCTGTCATGTACTCTGAAGTTTAGTGATTATGGCCTCCTTGCCTTACTCAAATATATGAATTTTCACTGGCTGTGCTCCTTCTTGGAATCCTCTCAATCAATCAATCAATTAGTCAATAATCATTTTTAAGTGCTTACTTCTTTCTAGGAATCATGCTAAGTGCTGAGGCTACAAAAAAGGCAAAAGACAGTTCCTACTCTAAAGGAATTTACAAAGGAATGGCCAAGACAGCAAGGAAACAAATATGCCAAGTAGGCTATATACAAGATAAAAAGTAAATGATTAACAGAGGGAAAGTACTACAATTAAGATACTTTGGGGACAGTCTCTGGTCTCCAGTAAAAGATGGGATTTTAATTAGGACTTAAAGAAAACCAGAAAAGTCAGTAGGCAGAACTGAAGGAAAACATTTCAGGTAGGGGGGATATTTCCCCCTACTTATTTGTCTTATATAGAACTTATTTGTATGTAGGTGTCTTCATGTTGTCTCCCCCATCATTCTTTGAGATCCTTGAGAGCAAGGACTGTCTTTTGTCTTTTTTTAGCACTTTGCATAGTCCATGATGCATGGTAGGCATTTAAATGTTTATTTGCTGACTGACTAAATTAACTACAGAATTCTGAATCATATTTTGGTTCAAATCTAATACTATTTGCAATTTGCAACAAAAAACGAGGCCCAGTATAAGATGACAATACCCTGGACAACCAATGGGATGTGCACAAAAGCTTTAGTGTTTTACAAGTGGTTTTAGAAGTGCCAAATAAGACAATGCTGTCAAATGGTGGCAAAAGAAAATAAACAACAAAAGTAATGGTAACTTAAGTGACTTGTAAACATATCAGATACTATTCAGCTCAGCAACTCTGTGATTCTACTTGAGTTCAAACCTGGAGAGCATCTACATAGACATTATAAGTGACATGTATGATATTTTCATAGAGAGCAGGGAAAGCTGTTTGCCATATGCTTAGGCTCCCTTTATTTTTATGGTCCTATCTTCATCTCCAGTCTTAATGGGATTTAAAATGGACACTTAGAATTCTTGCCAATGAAAGAGTATTGGATGAAGTTCTGGGGCAATGTGATATAATAGAGAGACCTTTGAACTTAGAATTAAGGAAGATTTTGATTCAACTCTCAGCCCTGACACCATCTCTGTGAATTTGTACATATCACTTAACCATTTTCAGTCTGTTTTCTTATCAATTAAAATAAAATGATTGTACTGGATGGTTTCTAAAGTCACTTCTAGTTATATAGATTTCATAAAAACATGGGAATGAATTAAATTGCTGACTTAAAGAGATACCATTAAGTAGAGAAAGAAATGGTTCAGAGAAGGAATGAAAAATGAGGCACCACTAATTTAGGGAGCACTTGGAATGCCAAAATAAGGAATTTGAACTAGCCTCCAGAGGTGATGGAGAATAAATGAAGGACTTTACTTATAGCAGTAACATGGACAGATTTATTTTACAGAAAGGGAAGAATGGATTAAAGGGAGAATATATAAGAATTAAATTAAATTTAACCTTTATTAAATACTGCTATACACAATTCATTGTGTTAGGTTCTGGGTCACAAAGACAAAACCAAACCCTGGCCCACAGGGATCTTATATTCCACTGGATTCATGCAATATGTGCATGTTCTGTGAACAAAATACACAAATATTATATTTGAAATAATGCAAACTATTTTCAAGAGGGAAAGCATGTTAATAACTTGGAAGATCAGGAATGGTCTTAGGCAGGAGGTGACAACCAAACTTAACTTTGAAGAAAGTTGAGATTCCAGTAGTTGAAGGAAGAGGAGGAAGTGCATTTCACACATGTAGGAATACTTCAGCACCTTGGAAGTAGGAGGAACTATTAGGAGGATCTTTTAATAGACTATATAGGTAGTAATGAGAACCAATGGGAGAGTGATAGAATTCCAAATAGAGAGGTGAAGAAATATATGGGTGATGTTGAATGTGAGAGGGGAAAGTAATAAAGATAACTTTATAGTGTTAAATTTGAGGGACTAGGACAATGGCAAAGCCACTGACAAAAAAAAACTGTTGAGTTTTATTGAGTTTAAGATACCTTTGAGTATATCATTGTGGAAATTATAGAGCAATTGGAGAGGTTCATTTGAAAGTCAGGGGAGAAGTCAGACCTAGTGGTATAAATTTAGGAAGCTTCTTTATAAATATGATAGTTAAAGCAACGAGAATGAGTAAGACTGCCAAAGAAAAGAGTAGAGAGGGAGAAGAGGGGAAGACTAAAGACAATATTAAAGCCTTCTATAATCTAGCCATACAGTATGACTCTGGGCAAGTCTAACTTCTGTTAACTTCTGTTTGCCTCAGTTTTCTCACCTGTAAGATGAGAATAATAGTAGCACCTACCTTGTAGAGTTTTGTGAGGTTCAAATTAAATAATATTTGTGAAGTGCTTAGCACAGAGTCTGGCACTTGGTAGACTGTGTATAAATGTGTATTTCCTTTTCTTTTCCTTTCCCCTCTTCTCACATTAAAATTTGTGTTGACATTTCTGTTTCCTTACCTCCCATATGCAAGAGGCATATTACTTGTGTTTGTCCTTCGTTGACAAAGAAGGCCATGCCATCAGAGAAATGATGACATGACTTGCACTTGACTTTATTTTGAGTGAGTGAGGGCAAGGTCACCAGGCCAACTTCTCCTCTGGCGCCATCTGGATCCAGTGACCAGATATTCATTAGAATGACTGGAGATGGCCCAGGATGCAATAGGAGACCTTAGCCCCTTGATGCCAAGGCCTTTTCAGTACTCGCTTAGAGTGAGTTAATGCCTATTCAGTGAATAGGCCTGTTTAAGAAGTAGTAAAATTGTAGATGAGGGAAATGATCAGACTATAAGAGTGGTCATAATGATTCAATACTACCTTGGACAAAGGTCTCCAGTAGAATGTCTCAGGAACCTGTGCTCAGCCCTGTGCAATTTAACATTTTAATCAGTAATGTAGATGGATGATGCATTAATTAAATTTATGAATAAACTAAAGCATGGAGGAAAGGCTATCTTACTTGATGATGGAATCAAGGTCCATAAAAATTGTGACAGACTAGAATCCAGGACTGAATCTAATATTGTGATATTCAATACAGGTAAAATGTAAAGGGGACTCAAAAAACCAACTTCACAAATACAAGATGGGGGAGCCATAATTAGACAACAACATGTTTGAACAAAGTCTAGGGATTTCAATGTATTGCAAGTATTATGAGTCACTGGTGTGATATGGTAGTCAGATAAGTTAATGTGACTTTGATCTACATTTAAATGCATAGTTTTCTCTAAATTCCTTGGAAATAATGAGATAATAGTCCCTCTATACTCTACTCTGATTGGTGCCAGGGATTCTGGAATCAGCTCATCTTAGGGCTGGAAAGCTGATGTTTGAGCTTGGAAATCAACAAATGCTATGAATTAGGGCTTGATTTATCCTTTTGTTGACTGTATAGATTTAAGAAAGTAAAGGAGAAAATGTTAATAATGCAGATTGAACTTAAAAGTGTGTTCTGCATTTTTAGAGAGCCAGTTACTATAAATATTTGCTAGCACATCCCTGGGTCAGACCAGTTCCAGGGTATTGTGATCAATTCTCCAATTGTAGTTTAAAAGGACATAATTAAGTAAAGGAATCCATCCCTCCTTTATGATTCCCTGTTTCTAGCCTAATATTTTAATTGTGCATAAACTAAGTCAAGAGGCTCTGCATGAAGGCCTGAGGAACTCTCTGAGATATCAAGAAATCTGGAAGAGCATTTGACTGTTATATGGAGGAGAAAACTTAAACCCAGACATCAAAAGGGACAAGCTCAAAGTAACATAACAAGTTGGTGCCAGAACCAAGATTAGATATCCCGGTCTTGTCTCTTATGGCTGCCTTTATAATTCTTGGCTAAGTTTAGGTGTGCCGAAGTATTGTGGTAGCTGCATTCTGCGTAAGGTGATGTTCATATATTTTGGCCTTCTGGAGAACTTTTTCTTTGCTGGAAGCATTGATAGATGGGCTCCTCTTCCTCAGCTCTGATGTACAGTTGACAGGAGTAGAGGGTTCTACACTGGGAGGGTTATTTGCTGTTTCTCCAGAACACAACAGCACATTAATAAAGTGAGTTGTCAAATGAGAGGAAGGAAAATCATCTTCTTTTGAAGTTACACAGACACACATACACACACAAACACATGCACAATCAGCCAAGACTTTCATAAGTAAAGAGAATACTAATTTAGGATTATAATTTAAAAAGTGATATATTTAAAAAGAGAGATAGAAAATGTTGCAATATTCTATTAAGAAAAGCAAATGGAAAACTTCTAATAATAGAGTATGTAATTTATAAATTATCTGGGTTATGCTCATTTAATGCAAGGAGAAATGACAGGGAAAAATATGGAAATAGAAAGAATAAAATAATAGAGGTAAATAGAAATATAAGTGTTACAAGCAGATGCACAGACGGCAAGACATGAAAGAGAGAGCTTGGAAAAGCAAATGAGACGTAGAAGGAAAAACAAAAAAGAGAGACCCACCTACAAAGAGAAATGGACCTTCAGAGAGTAACATTCTTCCATCTTGTGTCTTTTGATTTGTGTTTTTTTTTATGTTTCTTTTTGTTTTGGGGTGTTTTATTTATTGGCAATAGTAGGAAGAAATGGTAATATCTTTTCTTGGTACTTGTCCTATGGATTTGATAAAAGTAAGTTGTGTTTTGGCAAACTTTCCATTTTCCTGTTGTAAAGAGAAAATAAACTTATTAAAATTAAAATATTTGTAGGCTGTTATGATCAACTTTGTACTTTGCTCATAGTTTTAGGTCTACCAGATGACTGATCTGATACAAATTTGTTTTTTTCATATTTTTCTTTTTCTTTATTAAAGTTTTAAAAATACTCATTAATGTTCACCTAGAAAAAATAGAAATTGAAATGAAATATCAATTTGACATTACTCAATTCCATTAACTTGATTCAGTACAACATAGAACTATTTAGTCAAACAATAACTGGTGTTCTTAAAAAAACATTTTTCAGTTTTGGCATTTTAAATGATCTATTGATGTTGGTAAAAAAAAATGTGCTATCAATAAAAGTGGAAGAACAAACACAAATGTTTTTCACTACTACTGAGGATCTCTTTCCTTGATTTCAGACTTTCACAATCCTGAAAGAATAATGCATGGAGTCATCACTGGAGCCTGTAGAATAGAAGGGCATTGACATCTAGAAGCCTTTGTGAGCTTTTTGTCATATATGTGCCTGTATTTGGAAAATACAGAACAAACAAACAAAAAGAAAACCACCTTATTTCAACTATTCCTTCCTGAACGATAACACACAGGTTCTTCTGGATTCATCTTACTGCCTGAAAAGTTGGCCTTGTCACTCAGTACAGACAATAGAGATATTATGCCTACTCACTTATGTAAGATGTTTTATGAATGCAAGTTTTATGTTATAAGTACAGCAAATGCAACTTTCATCCAGCATATATAAAGGAAAATGTTAATAATGTCATATTTGAGGAGTGAATTCTATTCTTACCCTGTGATTAGGATATGACAGCTATTATATTAATGCCCACAGATGTTTGAGGTACCTTTCAATGTATGTACTCAAGATATAAAGAATGTGACCTATGGCATGCCACGGATAATATTGATTAAACCAGTTGTAAAACACATAAACAAACACACACATGCACACATATACACATGTGTTTATGCAAAGACATATATATGCTAATTACAAATGAACAAATTTTCAATAGCTATCTTCATTGGCTGTATTCATCTGCAATCATTTGTATTTTTCTTTTTGTAGATTCAGCACAAGACTATTATTCCCCCTCAGACAATTTTCTACAGTGAGGATACCAACTATTCTAGAGAAATCTTGTTCACAAAGTCAGTAAAGTTTGCCTTTTAAGCAAGTTTTTAGAAATTTCATTCTTGCTGTAATTTATCAGGTATGCAACTTGAATATACAAACCTCATTCTCTTTGGTAGCTTAGGGTGTCATTTAAATGTCCCATTCTAGGATAGCATTCTGCAGAGGAGCTTTGACTTGTCAATGACCTTCTTCAAATTTAGTACCTGGAAATATAATACTGGAGATGTTTTATATCTAGAGTTGAGTAAAAAGGAATTATCACCTCCTTCATTCTGAGTACTACTAACAATGAAGTCTATGGCTATGCAGATTGAGGTGTGACATCTACCTCTCCCTAGATTTTCTCTCTTCCTGAACTGGGGTTGGTTTTTTAACCTCATATTTAATCCAGTTAATATGCTTCCCCAATGGGACAGTGACATGACTACTAAACTCTAAGGATCCTATGGGTAACCCTTATAGATAATTATTCAACCCCAGCTAGTTTTTCCCCATTAATAAATTAGTCAATAACAATCCATCTGAACCAAAATATTTACTGAAAGTGAAAATCAAAAGCATACTATTTATATGATGTTTTAATAATAATCCTTAATCACATTCTCCAACAATGCATAATGTCTATGGGGAGAGCAAGCATGTATATAAATGCTCGAGGCAGTAAAGCATGTCAGTAGGAAATATTTGGGGCAATTATTGCATAGGTGTCATCTTCTTGTCTTAGGAACTAACTATAAAAGCTCTTTGATGAACATAGCCATAGTATTGAACAGATATTTAGATACTCTGCTTAACTAGCAGCTCACTGGCCATGATGTCCCAGTTGATATATTCAATTCATTAAGACCCCTTTGAAGTTCTATTTCCAATAATTCCAAGCTGTTCCTCTGTTAAGTTGGTCTAACTCCTCAATCACGACTGCCATGTTTATCATTTCTACCTTCAGGTTTAGCAAATGCCTTCAGCTAAAATACTCTTAGGTTCTTTTAGGAAAAATCAATCTTCATTCTAAGATGGTCAAAGATCTTATATATATACATATATGTACACATATATATGTATATATTAGGGAAGAAAATACATACAAATATAACTACATAAAATAAATAGAGGGATTGGACCTGTTGTTTCATTGGCATAGAGACCTCCTTCTACAAATGAAAGCTAGTATTTTCTTAACTTATAATCTTAGAGAGCTGTCTATAGCACTGAGAAGTTAGATGATTTGATGATGTCACATAGATATATCTTCCTAGCTCTGAGACTGGATTTCTACTCATTACGTCACACTGCTTTTATAAAATATATACAAAAGGAACATGAGGCAATTTTAGTGGGGAGAGCACTAACACTAGAGGAGGAAGGAAGATAGATCAGGAAAGACTTCATGTAGCAAGTGATTCAGAGACAGAAGTGACAAAACATTGCATTCCAGTCAGAGGGTTATAGAAAGGCAAGGAAAGGTGAGTAAAGAATTAACAGACTTGAAAGGGAGGTTAGAACCAGGCTGTGAAAAGCATTAAAGGTCAAAAAGAAGAGTTCATAAGTAATTCTGAAGGCAGTAAGGAACTTTTGTTGTACGTTGAGTTAGGGAGTCAGACCTGTGCTGTCAGAAAATCACTTTTAGTACATTTGTGTAGGATGGATTGTAGCCAAGTGATACTTGAAGCAGGAAGACAACTTAGGAGTCTATTTCAATAGCCTATGTGAGTGCTGAAGAGGGTATGCATTATGGAGACTGTGTGAATTTGAAAAGGGGATGGATGAATGAGATGTTTTAGAGACAGAAGTAATAAGGATTATCAACTATCAAATATGAGATAAAGGAGAATGGGAATTAATGGATGACTAATGTTTTGAACATAGGTGACTCTAAAGATGATAGTATCCATTAGAGAAATGGGTAAATTGAGAAAGTTATATTTTGGGGAAAAACAAATCAAATCTGTTTTAGACATATTGAATTTGAGATTGTTATGGGACATTCTCTATGGAATGTTCCATAGGCAGTTGGAGATGTATGATTTTAACTCAGGGAAAAGAATAGGCTTGGAGATATTCCATTTGGCTCTTAAAGATATGAAAACAATATCCTTAATATCTCAGGGAGAGCCAGTTGGAAAAGATGTAATGCAGACATTAAAAGGTAATGTAGAAAAGATTTTGAGCTAAAAATTGGAAGTCCATTGAAAAATGTTGAAGTAAAGTATTTCTCCTGGTCTTGTGTAATCGCTAACTTCTGTTTGATCAATGATAATTTTCAGAAAGTCACTAACTGGGTAAGAGTTCTCCTTCCAAGTCTTTCCTCCAGAGCTCTCATTTTTGTTTGAATTCTTTTCTTTGGAGTTCTCATTTTCCTTATAATATCAATTGAACATTATTCATATTTTAAAGGGACAGCTATGTTGTACAGTGGATAGAATGTCAAGTCTGGAGTCAAGAAGAACTAGTTTCAAATTCAGCCTCACTGTGTGACCTGGGCAAGTCACTTAACCCTCTTTGCTTTCGTTTCCTCATCTTTAATAAGAGTTAGAGAAGGAAATGGTAAACCATTTCACTATCTTTGCCAAGAAAACCCCAAATAGGGTCTCAAAGAATCAAACACAGATGAAGCAACTGAACGGCACATTTTAAAAATTGTTTTTGGATTTTAATAATTAAGTTATTTTTGCTTTGCCATTTCCAGGAATTCTTACTGACCTTGTGACCAAACTGTGTTTTTCTTTGACACTTTGCATGTAGATATTTTGAAGTTTTTTTTTCTTCTGGGTTGTACATTTTCTTCATGATAATTCTTTATGGTTGGAGGCATTTTTGGGGGGCATATTCACTCTTCCAGCTTCTCTCCCCAAATTGGGACTTTGTGTTAAGGCCAGTCTCTGTGTATTCTGCGAGGAATGCTATGGTCTTGCGTGATCTTGATCTGTATTCTACGTGATTCTGCCACTGCTTTCTTTAGATATTGACTGTGTTCTTCAAGGATCTCAAGGTGACTTAGACCAGATAGCTGCAAATGTTCAGTAGACCCTATGTAGTCTTTGCCCTCCTTATCTGAGTTTTGCAGGTTTCAGATCCTGGTTTGTATCTAGGCAACAGCTACAGTCCTGACCATGACTGGAGCTCCAGTATACATTGCTGGATCTGGCTCTGTCAAATACTCAGAAAGCTCTACAGTGACAAGCTGGCAGAGTTTTAGGTCTATCTTTGGCCAACAATCTGTGCTCTTGTCTCTCTCCTATGGACTGAATCCACAATTCTGCTC
Source organism: Notamacropus eugenii (assembly GCF_028372415.1). Classification (NCBI taxonomy): domain Eukaryota; kingdom Metazoa; phylum Chordata; class Mammalia; order Diprotodontia; family Macropodidae; genus Notamacropus; species Notamacropus eugenii. The sequence goes on from NC_092876.1 coordinate 403,488,963, forward strand.
TGGGTTCAAAATGAAAGAGCTACACTTCTGATCCAGGTCTATGGTTTCATTCGATGATTATAGGCTGGAAAAATTATCTGTCATAATTTGTGATTGAGAAACCCACCAAAGACACTGGTCAGCAACTGAGTAGTCTAGTGCTCTTTGTTGACCTTTTTTTGGAGCAGTTTTAGGAGAGAACTAGGCTGTACTGTTTTCTACTACTCTGCCATCCTCTCCAGTTAGCTAAAGTTCTATTGCCTTCACAGTCTGTGTGTGTGTGTATGTGTGTGTATGTGTGTGTGTGTTTCATGAGAAGTATCAGAAGATAGAGAACAAAAAGGAAAACCTCACAGTTGTGTTCATTGTGATGCTGTGTGTGTGTGTGTGTGTGTGTGTGTGTGTGTGTGTAAAACAACTTCAGTTGAAAGAGCATGTCATCAGCAAGTCTGCAGATGTTTTAAGAGAGGATGGAAAAGGAAGTCAAGGAACAAAGACTTTTTGGTCTTTATTTTTTTACTTCAGCTGTGTAAAAGAGGAGAAATATGGGATAATAGCTTGAGAGTCAGTGACAATTTTCTAACATATAATGTTATGTTACTACTTAATTTATGTTTCTTGAGGAATACACTTCATTGCCATATGCTATTTATGAATATCTACCCACCAAATTTCTATAATACCTATAAGGTAATGTTTAGTACCCAGTGTCAACTATGAAATTTACTTCATTACTTACAAATTCTTAACACTGAAACACATGTATGTGTATGTTTGTGTGCATGAGTCTGTAGCATATAGGTTCATTCTTTCATAATCACTTTTCATGAAAATTAGTGGACATTCCTTGTCATTCCTTTTGTGGCACATTTATTGTTCTCCCTAGAACTGTTTTAACAAATATCTAGACACTTTTTTTTCAACTCGAGCATTCCCTATTTAATGGCCTCCTAATCAGAGTAGCTAGAATAAAAATGCATCCTTCTGGTCTTCACTAAAAGCAGTCTGCTTCTAAATGATATTTCATTTTTCCTCCTTCTTAAACCCATGGTCACAATAGTCATTCTCTCTTCTGTCACCAGAAACTGGTTGCATAAAAGGAGTACTATTACCCTAATTGTTTTAAACAATAGCCTTTGAAAATTTGAGATCATTTTAGCAGTTAATTTATAAAATTGTGTTCTAGTAATGTAATAACAATTTTTAGGAAAGTAGATTGTAGAAAGCATTTGGTGGTCTAGTAGCTAAAAGTAAAATTTTCCTCAGACACTCACAATGTCTTTCAAGAAGTACTTTCCCTTCCCACTAATCTTTGTAAACAATACTTGTAGATAGTGTGTCAGCTTTGAAAAGTACATTGTGAACCTAACAACAGTCAATGAAAATAGTGATGATGATGATGACGATGACGATGATGACAGAGAATAGTGACGTCCTAAGATCACGTAGCTAGTAACTGATGAAGCTGGAATTTCACCATTCAATGATTTCAGGTTCAGTACAATTTCAAGTACAACATAATGCAAAGAAAGCTATTTTACTTTTTTTTATTCTGAACTTAAACATTATATTTTTTCCTAATTTCTCTATTTCATTCTCAGGGAAACTGTATACGGGGTGGAACATGGAGTGAACAGGGCTAAAGACCAGACCAAAACATCAGAGCATTTCAGTGTTGGAAGGGATCTCATGGACCATCTAACTCAAATTTTATATACATATTAATCCTGTATCTTGCAATCTTTTTGGAACAGCTGCTCAAATGCTGAATAATATAGCCTAATATGCATTTTAATAGTGAGAAAAAAATCTACGTGAATTAGGTTAGATAGTAATCATTCCAATGTATAAGAAAATGAATGCAAGGAGATAAATTGAGTTATCAAAGTTTACCTAGAAATGTTATGGAAGAACTGGGACTGCAACATGAGTTTCCTGGATCAAATCATTTTATTCTTTTCCCTGGACCATGATGTTCTTATTATAGAACCTGTTTTTACTATAGGCATTACTTTGCATTGATAGAAATATTGAAAACTTTTGACAAACTGCAAATGGAAATCATACCTGGTGATATTTTTACTTGCTACTTCCTCCATTGTATTGTTTGCGCCTACTTCTCCTAACCTTCCTATTTCTTTGGAAGTATCACTAGTTGGTTAATTCACCCAACTTCACAACATAATAGTCATCCTCAACTCCTCACCTACACTCATTCCCCACATCCAATCTCTTACCACATCCTGTTGACTTCACTTCCATACCCTCTTTTCTGTCTGGCCCGTTCTCTCTGCTCACACTACAATTACCCTGGTTCAAGCCCTCATCACAATTCATCTTGAATATTTTTATATCTTCCTAATAGCTTTCCTACATTCTGATTCCTTCACAGCTCTTTAATCCAACTTCTACACAACTCTCCATTTATATTCCTAAAATACTAGCCTGATACCTCACTCCCCTGCTCGAATAGCATGAGTTAGTTGCTCCATATCTTCTTTTGGATAACGTAGAGACCTCTTTGTCCTTTAAAAACTTTCATAATCTGACTTCAACATACTCCAGCTCCATGTTCTCAATATATTTCCTAGATAAGCAGGTCAACTTGCTTTGCCCTAAATATGACATTCCAACTCCTACCTTTGCATAAGCTATTCCCAAAGCACAAAATGATTTCCCATTTTACTGTCTTTCTTCAAGTCTCAGTTCAAGTCCTACTTTTATTTTGTACTGTAGACATACACATATGTATTTGTATATATTTATGTGATATACATATTTATGGTATAGTATATTTATATTATGTGTATATATACAAAGATATAGACATAAATATAGATATATCCATTGTTCAGTTGTTTCAGTTATGTCTGACTCTTTGTGACCCCATTTGGGGTTTTCTTGGCAAACATACAGGAGTGGTTTATTACTTTCTTTTCCAACTTTTTTTTACAGATGAGGAAACTGAAGCAAACAGCATTAAATGACTTGCCCAGGGTCACACAGCTAATAAGTATCTGAGGTCAGATTTCAAGATGAGTCTTCCTGACTCCAGTTCCAGTGCTTTATCCCGTGCATCTCCTAGCATGTATGTGTATGTATACACATACACACAAATATATATATATGTATATATACATACACATATATGTATGTATGTACCTAAATCACCTAACACAAGAGAATTTACCTAGCAGTGGAAACTGTTTAAGTTGGTGATATTAAATCAAACAATCAATCAATCAAGATTTATTAAGCACCTACTATGTGATGAACACTTTGGGGATTTAGGGAGTAGCCTTCTCATTCTAGGACAAAAACCAGTACCTTTTCTTTTGTTTCTTTTATTATATATTTTTTAAAATTTTCAGTGTTCTACAACCACTACCATATAACTTAGATTTTTTCCCCTCCCTCCCCCTCCCTCTCCAAGATGGCATACAATTTTATATAGATTCTAGACATATATTTCTACTAAATACATTTTCACCATAGTCATTCTGCGTGGAAGAATTAAAATGAATGGGAGAAATCATATAACAAACCAAAATGTAACACAAAAGAAAATGATCCGCTACTTTCTGCGATTAAATTCCATAGGTTTTTCTCTGGACATGGAAGGCATTTTACCTTAAAAGGTCACTGGGAATTTTTTAGATCTATACATTGCAATGAAGTTCTATGTCTCCCAGAAAAAATCCTCACACACTGTGGTTGTTGTTGTTTACAAAGTTCTCCTAGTTCTGCTCCTTTCACTCAGCATCAGGTCATATAAGTCTTTCCAGGCCTCTCTGAAGTCTTCCTGTTCATTATTTCTTATAGAACAATAGTATTTCTTTCTTTTTTTTTTTTTATTAAACTTTTAACATTTATTTTCACACAATTTGGGGTTACAAATTTTCTCCCCTTTTTTCCCCCTCCCCCCCCCCCAGACCCAAGTTTTCTAATTGCCCCTGTGACCTATCTGCTCTCTCCTCTATCCTCCCTCCCTGCCCTTGTCTTCGTCTTCTCTTTTGTCCTGTAGGGCCGGATAGCTTTCTTGACCCCTTAACCTGTGTTTCTTGTTACCCAGTGGTAAGAACATTACATTTGGTCCTAACACTTTGAGTTCCAACTTCTTTAGCTCCCTCCCTCTCTACCCCTTCCCCTTGGAAGACAGGCAGTTCAATATAGGCCATATCTGTTTAGTTTTGCAAATGATTTCCATACTAGTTGTGTTGTATAAGACTAACTATATTTCCCTCCATCCTGTCCTGTCCCCCATTACTTCTATTTCTTATGGTCCTTTCCCTCCCCATGAGTGTCGACCTCGTATTGCATTCTCCTCCCCATGCCCTCCCCTCTATCCTCCCCCCCTTCCTGCTTGTGCCCCTGTCCCCCACTCTCCTGTATTATGAGATAGGTTTTCCTATCAGAATGAGTGTGCATTATATTCTTTCCTTTAGTGGAATGTGATGAGAGTAGATCTCATGTTTTTCTCTTGCCTCCCCTCTTTATCCCACCACTAATAAGTCTTTTGCTTGCCTCTTTTATGAGAGATAATTTGCCCCATATAACTTCTCCCTTTCTCCTCCCAATATTTCTCTCTCACTGCTTGATTTCATTTTTTTTTTTTTTTAGTATATGATTCCATCCTCTTCAATTTACTCTGTGCACTCTGTCTCTATGTATGTGCGCGTGTGTGCATGTGTGTGTGTGTGTACTCCCACCCAGTGCTCAGATACTGAAATGTTTCAAGAGTTATAAATATTGTCTTTCCATGTAGGAATGTAAACAGTTCAACTTTAGTAAGTCCCTTATGATTTCTCTTTGCTGTTCGCCTTTTTATGGTTCTCTTCATTCTTGTGTTAGAAAGTCAAATTTTCTTTCCAGCTCTGGTCTTTTCATCAGGAAAATTTGAAAGTCTTCTATTTCATTGAAAGACCATTTTTTCTCCTGAAGTATTATACTCAGTTTTGCTGGGTAGGTGATTCTTGGCTTCAGTCCTAGTTCCTTTGACTTCTGGAATATCCTATTCCATTCCCTTCTATCCCTCAATGTAGAAGGTGCCAGATCTTGTACTATCCTGATTGTATTTCCACAATACTTGAATTGTTTCTTTCTAGCTGCTTGCAATATTTTCTCCTTCACCTGGGAATTCTGGAATTTGGCCACAATGCTCCTAAGAGTTTCTCTTTTTGGATCTCTTTCATGCGGTGTTCTGTGGATTCCTTGAATATTTATTTTGCCTTCTGGTTCTAGAATCTCAGGGCAGTTTTCCTTGATAATTTCGTGGAGGATGATGTCTAGGCTCTTCTTTTGATCATGGTTTTCAGGTAGTCCCAGAATTTTTACATTGTCTCTCCTGATTCTATTTTCCAGGTCAGTTGTTTTTCCAATAAGATATTTCACGTTATCTTCCATTTTTCTAATCTGCGTGGTATGTTTTGAGATATCTGTCTTTCTTGAAAAGTCCAAAGCTTCCATCTGTACCATTCCAGATTTGAGAGATCTATTTTCTTCAGTAAGCTTTTGAATCTCCTTTTCCATTTGGTTAATTCTGCTTTTGAAAGCATTCTTCTCCTCATTGGCCCCTTGCACCTCCCTTGCCAGCTGAGTTAGGCTAGTTCTCAAGGTGCCAATTTCTTCAAGATTTTTTTGGTTCTCCTTTAGCAGGGAGCTGATCTGTTTTTCATGCTTCTCCCTTATCCCTCTCATTTCCCTTCCCAGTCTTTCCTCCATCTCTCTAACTTGATTTTCAAAATTCCTCTTGAGCTCTTCCATGGCCCGAGCCCATTGGGTGGGCTGGGACACAGGATCCTCGATTTCTGTGTCTTTGCCTGATGGCAAGCATTGTTCCTCCCCATCAGAAAGGAAGGGAGGAAGTTTTTTTTCTCCGATTAAGTACCCTTCAATAGTTTTATTTCTTTTCCCTTTTCTTGGCATTGTCTCCACCTAGTGGCCTGACCTCTGAATGTTCTTCTCACACCCACCTCGCCTCCTGGTCCTCCCATCCAGCGTTTGGGGACTGAGATTCAAATGCTGCTTCCTGCCTTAGGATTTTTGGTGGGGGCAGGGCTGCTATTCAGTGTGAGAATTAAGTTCAGGTGCTGAGGTCAGGGGCAGGGGCGCCTCTCTGGCTCAATTCCCTCAGGAGGTTTATGCACAGACCTTCCACAATGGATCCAGGCTACCGTCCGTTTGGGGAGCCCCCGTCCGCAGCCGCCTCTCAGCCCCCACCTCCCGGGGGGGCCCGAGCTATGGGGGCACCTCACTCCCCTCTCAACCCGCCAAAGAGACTCTCTCACCTACCCCTGTCAGTCACCTGTTGGTGGGGGGCCCGTGCAGCTGCTGAAGATCCCGCCTCTGGATCCCTCTCAGAACTTTGTCTCTCGGAGCCCCGGCCGCCATCGCCGCCGCAGGTCCGGGCTGGGCACTGTGTCTGCAGCGTGACGGACCTTTTGCGAGAGGTTTGCCGGTCCCTCTGTGGGTGTGGGGACCCGCATGGCCGCTGGAGACTCCGTTCCGCAGCCCTCTCGGATCTCTTTCCCACGGTGTCGCTGCCGTGGCAGGGCTGCTCTCCTCTTCCCGCCCCGGCGCCCAGTCCCTGGCGCGAAGGTCCCCCAGCGAGAGGTTTGCAGGTCTCTCTGGAACAGAAATCTCCCTCGCTCCAATATTCCGTGGTCTCTGGGTGCAGAATTCGCCCTGGGTTAGTCCCCTCTGCCGTTCTGTGGTTTGTGGGTTTGGAGCTATGTGTATGTGCGTCTTTCTACTTCGCCATCTTGGCTCCGCCCCGAACAATAGTATTTCATTACATTAATAGACCATAATTTAGTCAGCCATTCCCCAATTGATGGGCATCCCTTTGATTTCCAGTTTTTGGCCACCACAAAGAGAGCTGCTATAAATAATTTTATACATATGGGACCCTTTCCCATTTTTGTATTCTCTTGGGGTTATAGTCCTAGAAGCAGTGTTGCTGGGTCAAAGGGTATGCTCATTTTTGTAGCCCTTTGGGCATAGTTCCAAATTGCTCTCCAGAATAGTTGGATCAGCTCACAGTTCCACCAACAATGAATTAGTGTTCCAACTCTCTCACATCTTCCCCAACATTTATCATCTTCCTGTTCTATTATGTTAGCCAATCTGATAGGTGCAAGGTGGTAATCTCAGAGTTGTTTTGATTTGCATCTTTCTAATCAATAGTGATTTAAAGCATTTTTTCATATGGCTATAGATGTCTTTAATTTCTTTTTCTGAAAACTGCCTGTTCATATCCTTTGACCATTTATCAATTGGGGAATGACTTGTATTCTTCTACATTTGACTCAGTTTTCTATATATTTTAGAAATTAGGCCTTTATCACAGTAGTACCTTTTCAGTAGCATGACATTTTTGGAACTATATTTATTTTTGAAATAAGTGTATTTTCTATTTAATATCTTTGAACATTTCAATGCAATTTTATATTTGGCATATTTATGATGAAGTAAGAAGTGGTTTTGTTTGCCTAGGGTGGCCTCCATTTTTTTGCCTGGGCATTCCAATTTACTTATGTTTGGCACTTGAAGCATACTTCTGAGCTTTGAGTTTCAGAATATAGCCTGGGAGATGAATTTAACAACCATTAAAAATCAACAATATGGCAGTTAGGCAACTACTTAACGTGAAAAAATCCAAAATGACTTGACAAACCAGTGTCTTTACGATACTCTAAGTTTTTCTGGCATAATAGTCAGAAAACATACTCCAAAAACTTTTGTGGCCATTTTTAAAGAACCAAACATAATCTTGCAATATATAGCATCTACACAGTAATCTTATCAATTTGTTTTGTTCTGACTTTTATTAGACATCTGTGTCCAATTTGATATTTCTCAACTAAAAAATGTATGAAATGTGGAAAAAGTTTAGGAATGGCAGGACAAATATTTAAAAAAAGGAAAACAAAATGTATGAGAAAATTCTACTTATTTTTGTAATTCAGTTATTTCACTCACTAGGTTTAAATACATCACTAGGGCTTACCCTAAGCAAAGTAATGGAGATTGACACATCAGTCTTTAGCAGTCTCTATTATTTTGTCTTTTCCTCAGTGCTACCATCCATTCTTTGGCACCCAGTGTCCGTAGAACCTTTTCTCCTCTTCTTCCTTGTCAAAAGTAGCACTCAGGGTATTCCCCATTCTATGCTATTAATGATTGATAAATGATGATTAATGATTGATATATTACACATCAAAGCTGTATCTAAAAAAATTAAACTCCAAAGAGGTGATTTCAGGTCTGATACAGTGAATTGGGGGAGAATTCATGGGATACTAGGGATTTCTCAACACCCTTGACATCATATCATTCCTCTTGAAAGTAAAGATATTGAACGCAAAGGCTATTCATTAGATTTTATTCCTCTTCAGGGGAGGAGTAAAACTGCAAAAGGAGCAGGTCAGACTTAAGGAGGAGCTTTCTAATATTGAGGCTGCTGGGTAACAGCTGTTAGGTTAGAAAAATAGGTATAATCTCCTCACTTAGCAATCTCTGGAGTTGACTGATTGAATACTTTGAGAAGTCAACCAACAAGAAACACTACTTATCATAGTATCAAAGATTTAGAGCAGGAAGTTATCTTAGAAACCACCAAGTCCATCTACCTTATTTTAAAAATAAAGAATCTGCCTCTCAGGTTAAGTGATTTGCCCAAGATCACAAAGCTAGAAATTGTATGAGGCATAAATTGATCATAACCCTTCATTACTCTGAGTCCAGCACCAACTAAGCCATGCTGCCTCATCTAGTAATTATTTCTTAAGTTGAAATGAGATTTATAGTTTTTGTTAACAGCTGCTTGCCGAAAGATAAGAAATTAAGGCTATAAAATATATTCATCATGCATTTATTAAGAACCTTATTTTATGCCAGGTTCTGTTCTAGGTGCTAGAGACAAAAATAGAAAATTCCTGTCCTTGAGGAGCTAACTTTCTAATAGAGATGCTTACATTTAATTGCATTATATAGGACTAATTTTTTTTGTCTTTTTCCTCTCTGGAAATAGAGAATTTCTGTTTCCCACCTCTGTTACATGATGCAGAAGCTTACAGGAACTCATCTCTATTCTTATCCCTTAAGGGAGACCAGGGTTGTTATTATAGGTTGCATTTACTGTAATAGATGCAGTTACATAAAAAAAAGAAAAGAAAATTTTGTATAGTACTAGCATTTCTGAACCTTTGCCAATGACCCATTTATTTTGGACATTTGTAACCAAATTCCAGCTCAACAAAAGAATTTGAATAGTATTTTTGAGTTTGCTCTTTTAAGACTTGATTCTTATGGTAATGGAGGTAGAAGGAGGAAATGAATTCTTTGCCCTCTTCTTTCAGTTTTTTGATAAGAGACAGGGATTGAGCAGAAGGACAGCTAAGGGAATAATTTTTCCATCTATTCAATCAACTCTGCTCCCTCTCTAAAGTGTCCTCCAAGGCAAGAGACTAGTAAATACCCATTCTTGAGGAGTTATCTTTTCCTCATTATGGACAACCTGTACCCTATAAGACAGAGAGGAAGAAGTAGAGAAATACAGTGTCACACCATTTAGGGATTTAACTGTTAGAAATCTAAATATAAGATCTTTGACCTTTGAGTTCATAGAGGAGCTGAATCTAATCAATATTGATGTTATTATTATGAATAAAAATAGAAGACATAAAGAAATTAAAGCTAAATGGAAGGATCTGCTCATAGATTCGTTTCATAGATGCAAATGAAGGAATTAGTCTAGTTGGTTTAATCTCCTGCCCAAAGGCAACAGGAAAAATGATTTTTATGCGGTATTTGCTTGGTTTAACTTTTTATGTTCATCTTTTCTTACTCATGATGAGCATATAGAAAAATACCACTATGAATGAATATGTGAATAAATGAAATAATTATTATGTGGCATTCATTAAGCTTTTACTATGTAAAAAACATTAGGTTGAGTATGGAGATAAAAATTTTAAAAATAAGGTGGTCCCATCTCTCAAAAAGCTCACATTCTAACAACCCATTTAGGTAGCAGCCACAAGTCAAAAATACTCAGGGGCCTTTAGGGTATGGTTATAAAGTAGATAGTGACACATCTGATTTAATATAATTTTCACTGGCAAAATTATACCTATTTTTTACATTGAACTATTTAACCATATCAAGGAATTTGGTTGGAGAAAGTATTATTTTCTGAATCTTCAGTAATTTTGCCTTCTGAGGGGTCAGGGACTACATTACCTTCAGAGATAATTGCAGGTTGCATTTCCAGGAGAGTTGCTTCCCTGAATGATGGTTATAAGGGCCAGCCTGGGAACAGAGCTAGTGCTCCAGTTTGGGGAGAGGGGAAGAGGAATCTGTTTCTGGGCCACTTGGGCTCAAGGCTCCCTCTACTGATATGTGAGATGATACCCATAGCTATGGTTTAGCAAAGCTGAGGCATTTCACTTCCTGTCTTTCCTATCTTGCTTGCTGCTTGAGATGGGCTGGCTTGTATTTTGGGTCAGGGCGGTTGGTTGACAGTTACTATGAAGTAACTGTAGTTTATATGCCAACATCTATCATGAAAGATAAGGTAGAAAAACTCTCTGAAGAGCTTAAAAAGATATTCTAAAATGTCATTCAGTGATTAAAATAGAAAGATTGATACAGAGGACAAAATGTAAAATAATGATAATAATAACTTGAAATATACTTTGATCTTAATAAAGAGACTAAGCACTTATAGACTACTCTAAAGTCTTATCCATGCACACTATGAATGTCATTCAGAAAGAGAATAAAAATATTAATCATGATAAAAACTGAAAAAAATCACAAAAATAAAATTGAATATATTGACAATGAATCATTTTTGACATGGGAATCATTTTCCTGATATGTTGTCTGTGGGCAGTCAGATCAATAGCTTATTAGAGAAAAGATATAACTCAAGAGCAAATTATAAAAAAAAAAAAGGAGATAAAGATGAGATTATGGTGCATGCAATTATAATTGCTTCCACCTGACCTATCAAGTGCCAGACATTGTGCTAGGTCCCAAGATACAAAAGTTAAAAATGAAGCAATCTTTGTCTTTAAGCAGTTTATTTCCTAATTGAGGCGACAACATGTGTATATATAATTATATATAGGACATATAGAAAACAAATGCAAATGGAATACTATTGGGCAATAAAAATGATGAACACATAGATTTCAGAAAAACCTGGAAAAACTTGTATGAACTGATGCAAAGTAAAATGAGCAGAAACCGGTAAACATTGTACACAATATTAGCAACACTGTGTGATACTCAACTGTGAATGATTTAGCTTTTCTCAGGAATGCTATGATCTAAGACAATTACAAAGGACTCATGGTGAAAAACTCTATCTACAGCCAGATAAAGAACTGATGGACTCTGAATGAAGATTGAAGCATTCTATTTTCACTTATTTATTTTTTCCTGTTTTTTTTTCCCCTTTAGCTCTGTTTCTTCTTTCACAACTGTGACTAATTTGGAAATATATTTCATATGATTGCACATACATAACTTTTATCAAATTGTCTATCATTTTAGCAAGAGAGGAGGGGAAGGAGGGAGGGAGAAAAAATACAACTCAAAACATTGTAAAAAATGCTAAAAACTGTCTATACATGTAATTGGAAAAAATTAAAATACTATTAAATAAACAAATGCAAAGTAATTTGAAAATGGAGAGCACTAGGCTGTAGGGGTCGAGAAAGACTTCATATTTCAAAATCCTGTAGGAATTGATTCTTGAAAGTGAGATATGTGTAAAGGTTAAGGAACTGTATCTAATTATTACCATTTATTAGAGATATGAAATTAAATTAAATGTCCAACAATAGCCACAGTAAGGACACCAAAAGATCCCAGAAACCATATCAGCTAGCAAGACACTTGCTTTTTCATGCTAATTATAAAGACATGGAAACTTGGAGCAACAAAAAACATTATATTATAGATATTATATATAATATAATATTACATGTAATATGTTACATGAAACATAAAATATATTGTGATATACTGCATTATAATGTTATACTGTAATATATTATAAGCTTATTATAAAATCATCATAGAAGAAGTCAATGATAGATTTTAAATAATATTGCTTCAAAACAACAACACACATATGCTTATGACTGTGTAGAAACTTGACTCGAGAACCAACCAATTATGTGAAATCATCCTAAGTTTTTAGAAATAAAACTGCAAGGACAGCAATCACGAAAAAGAAGCAGAATGATCCATTATCTTCTAGTGACTTTTTTCTCATGATTATATTGTTCATATTTAGACTGCTACTTCGCAAAGTCCATAGAAGTAAAGAATTTCAGAAGTTTAAGGGACTTTATTAGTCATAATGTTGAATCTATATCTGAAAAAAAGAATTTCCTCTATCATGTACCCAACAAGTGGTCATCTAGTTGGTTTATTTTATTTATTTATTTTTAGTTTTCAACATTCACTTCCACAAGATTTTGAGTCCCAAATTTTCTCCCCATCTCTCACCTCTGCCCACCCCCAGACATCCTACATTTTGATTACCACTTTCTCCAATCTTCCCTCTCTTCTATCACATCACTCCATTATCTTTTCCCCATGCCCTCTATTTTCTTGTAGGGGAAGAAAGATTTCTGTATCCCATTGCCTGTGTATCTCATTTCCTAGTTGCAGGTAAAAAACAATTTTTAACATTCATTTTTAAAACTGAGCTCCAACTTCTCTCCTTTCCTCCCTCCCCACCCATTCTCACTGAGAAGGTAAGCAATTTAAAATAGGTTATACATGTGTAGTTATGCAAAACACTTCCATTACAGTCATATTGTGAAAGACTAACTATATTTCCTTCATCCTATCCTGCCCCCCATTTATTCTATTCTCTCTTTTGACCCAATCCCTCCTCAAAAGTGTTTACTTCTAATTACCCCCTCCTCTCATTTGCCCTCCCTTCTATCATCCTTACCCTCTTCCATTATCCTCTTCCCTCTTACTTTCCTGTAGTATAAAGTAGATTTTCATACCAAATTGAATGTGCATGTTATTCCCTCCTTAAGTCAAATGTGATGAGAGTAAGGTTCACTCTTTTCCACTTACCTCTCCCTTCTTCCCCTCCATTGAAAAAGCTTTTTCTTTCCTCTTTGATGTGAGAGATAATTTGCCCTATTCCAATTGTCCCTTTCTCCTCCCAATATATTCCTCTTTCACCTCTTAATTTTAATTTTTTTAAATGTCATCCCTAATCAACTTACACTGTGTCCTCTGTCTATGTGTATATAATCCTTCCTACTATCCTGGTACTGAGAAAACTCTCAAGAGTTGCAAATATGATTTTTCCATGTAGTAATGTAAACAGTTCAACTTTAGTAAGTCCCTTATGATTTCTCTTTACTGTTTACCTTTTCATGCTTCTCTTGATTCTTGCATTTGAAAATCACATTTTCTATTCAGCTCTGGTCTTTATATCAACAATGCTTCAAAGTCCTCTCTTTCATTGAAAGACCATTTTCCCCCTGAAGTATTGTATTCAGTTTTGCTGGGTGGGTGATTCTTGGTTGATCTCTCAGACAGAAGTCCTGTCTGTTGATCTTTATGACTGAATTGAGATAGTGGTGCTGGTAGTGTGTGTTATTATTGTTGTTTTCCTTTTGAGCTTTTCTCCCCCAGAGACTGAAGCTGTGGAATGGAGTCATCCCCATGAGCTGAGACATGGAGTAGGAGCAGAGAGCTGCCTACATGTGAATCCAGGTGAGACTCAGGAGTGGTCAACCTACAGAGGAAGATCCTTGGGACCTGGAAGCCAACCTGGAGTTAAAGTGAAAGAGGACTTAATTTGGACCCTTGATATTGATTAAGAATGTTCATAAGATGAGCTAGAGGAAGATGGTGTGACACTCTGAAAAAAAAAACTTTACTTGTATACTTGATATTGTTTGAATGATATGTTTTACTTAAGGACATTGCTATTTTATGAGATATATAGTGATTGAATGATGTGTTTTACTTGAGAATGTTGCTATGAATAACATGGCTTACTTTAAGCAATTCTTAGTTTGTTGTTGAATAGAAAGTTCATTATACTATGCAATTGGACCCTTGATATCATTCACAACAGCAGTTCTCAGGTGTGCTGCCTGTGATTGGCCTTACAACACCCTAGAAAAGAATATAGTACCACGTTCATTGCATAAACTTAAGGCTCTTCACTATCATCTTGCCCTTCCTGGATACTCTCCGGTATATCAATATCCTTCTTAAAAAGGTGAATCCCCCCAAATGAACACAATGAACACAATACTGGGGGTTTGTTCTTACCAGGGCAGAATGCAGTGAAACCAACACCTCATTATTCCTGGAGGTTATACCTCTGTTAATCCAAATTAGGATAGCATTAGATCTTGGCTGCCATATCACACTGTTCACTCAACTTTTAATTGACTTTAAATTCCAGATCTTTTGTAGACAAAGTTCTCTACAGCCATGCCTCTCTAATCTCTTGAAATATTAGTTTTTAAATTTAAACATCAGACTTTACATTCTTTCTTGTTATATTTGATTTGATTTGGTGGTGATATTGTTTCAATTAAAACTGTCAGAATTTTTCAAATAAAATCAAATAAGAGGTGGAGGAAAAATGAGAGGAAAATAAGAATAATGAAAAAATCAAGAAAACTTGGAAAAAAGCTAACCAATCAAGACACAATCCAAAAGCTTACAGAAAAAAGTAATTTTAAAAAATATAATTGGACAGGCAAACTAATGATGTTATAAGACACCAAGACATAATAAAACAAAGTCAAAAGAATAGAAGAGGGTATGAAGCATCTCATTAGAAAAACAACTGACCTGGACTATAGATTGAGGAGAGACAACATTAAGAATTTTTGGACTACCTGAAAGTTTTGATCAAAAATGGAGTCTAGACATTGTACTTTAAGAAATTATTAAGGAAAGTTGGTCTGAAATTTTAGAATGAGAAAGTAAAAAATAAATTGATAATAAATCCACCAATCACTACCTGAAAGAAATCCCAAGATGAAAATTTACAGGAACATTAGAGCCAAGTTTGAAGTTCCCAGGTCAAGGAAACAAAACTACAAGCAACTAGAAAGAAATAATTTAAATACTGTTTTGCAACAGTCAGGATAACACAAGATTTAGCAGCTTCTATATTAAAAGACTGAAGAGTATGGAACATTATATTCCAGAGAGCAAAGGATCTGGGTTCAAAACCATGAATAATTTACCCAGCAAAGCTGAATATAATTCTGCAGGGGAGAAAATAGATATTTAACTAATTAAATGATTTTCAGGTATTTGTGAAAAGAAGAACAGAACCAAATGGAAAATTTATCAAGATTCAGGAGAAATGTAAGAAGGTAAACATTAAAGACCAATTATAGGGGATGTAATAAGATGAAACTGTTTAATAATACTAATGTGGGAAAACACCCGTAACTATTAAGACTGTCTTCACTACTTGGGTATTTTGAAAGAACATACATAGATAGAAGGCTTGGGGTTGAGATGAGTATTATGGGATGATCCCCCCCCTCAAAAATAAAATTGGGCAGGGAGAAGTAAAATCATCTCATACAAATGAGGTGTGAATGGTAGAACTCTTGTAGTAGAGGCATATGGAGGGTTGCTAGTGCTAGAACATTATTCTTGTTAGAACTGTGTCAAAAAAGGAAGATATACATCTAGAAGAAAATACAAGTCTTCTTAACTTATAAAGAAATATGAGGGTGAGGGAATAGGATAAGTGAGAGGCTTCTTTGTTGTTGACAAAGGTCATATTTAATATATCTTCCAGTGACTCAATTATAGTTTTGAATGACTGTCACAGACTAAGTTACAAAAATGTGATAATTCTGTTTGAAGAATGAACCTGGTTACATTTAGTAAGTGAAAATTAAAATAAACTAAAACTTCTTTAAGTTGAACAAGTTAGAAGTGCTAAAAAAAAATTATTTCAAAGAAGAAGAGAATTTGATTTTTTTTAAAGAACCTTGGTCGCAGTCTGGGCAAAAAATTATCTGAAAATAATCTGTGCTATGAAACACCTGAGCTTTTATCCCATCCATGCTTGAAGACCAGCAAGGCAGAGGAAATATTTACTTTTTAGGGTAGCTAAATTCTTTTTCTCTTCTTTTTTTGTATTTATTTAGTATTTAATTTTTCCCCAGTTAAATGAAAACAACAGTTTTAAACATTTGTTTTTAAAACTTTATATTCCAAATTCTCTCCCTTCTTCTCTCCCCACCCTACCCTACTCATTGATGAGGTAAGAATTCGATATAGATTACGTATGTGTAGTCATGCAAAACATATCCATAATAGTCATGTTGTAAAAGAAAACATAGATGAAAAAAAAACTCAAGAAAAATAAAGTGAAAAAATTTGCTTCAGTCTGTATTCAGAGACCATTAGTTCTTTCTGTGGGGATGGATAACATTTTCATTCTAAATCCTTCAGAGTTGTCATAGAACATGGTATTGCTGAGAATAGCTAAGTCATTCACAGCTGATCATTCTACAATATTGCTGTTACTTTGTACCCATTATATTTACTTTGCATCAACTTATGTAAGCCTTTCTAGGTTTTTCTGAGAGTATCCTGTTCCTCATTTCTTATGGTACAGTAGTATTCCATTACAATTACATACCACAAATTATTCAGCCATTCCATTTCCCATTTGATGCACATCTCCTCAATTTCCAAATCTTTACCCCCCAGAAAAGAGCTACTATAAATATTTTTATACATACTGGTCCTTTTCCTTTTGTAAAATCTCTTTTGTGATAGACCGAGTAGTGGTATTGAAATATCAAAAGGTATGCATGGTTTTATAGCCCTTTGGGCATAGTTACAAATTTCTCTGTAGAGTATTTTAATCAATTCACAACTCTGACAACAGTACATTAATGTCTCCTTTTTTTCCCCACATCTCCTCCAAAATCTGTCATTTACCTTTTCTGTCTTACTATCTCATCTAATAGGTATGACATAGTACCTCAGAATTATTTTAACTTGCATGTCTCCAATCAATAATGAGTTAGAATATTTTTTTAATATGGCTATAGTTAGCTTTAATTACTTCATATGAAAACTGATTATATCTTTTGATCATTTATCAATTGGGGAATGGCTCTTATTTTTGTAAATTTGACACTATATGTTAGAGAGATTAGGCCTTTATTAATGAAGCTTACTTCATTTTTTTCACAGTTATTATTGTTAACTATATTTCCCTCCATCCTATTCCCCTATACCCATTAATTCTATTCTCTTTCTTATTTCATCCTGTCTCTCCTTAAAAGTGTTTTGATTCTTATTACCCTTTCCCCCATTCTTTCCTCCCTTTGATCATCCCCCTCTTCAATCTCTTATGCCCTTCTACTTTGAGTTTCCTTTAGGGTAAGATAGATTTCTATACCCCATTGCCTGTGTATCTTATTTCCCAGTTACATGTGAAAACAATTTTTAACATTTATTTTTATAACTTTGAGTTATAAATTCTTGCTATGGTGACGGCATAGCTTACTGAGAGGAGCAAGTCTTATGCCTGACCAGCTGGCTGCCCGTCCTCCTGTGGAGCTTGAGAGTAAAAGAATGAGGCAGGAGAGAGGGTCATGAAGCAACTCCAATTTATTCAAGCAAGCACTCTGATTATATAGTCTCTGCCAGCCAGCCCAATGAACCATGGTAACACACACAAACAAACCTGAAACTATAGTAATGAATACAAGCTGGAACTATAGTGACAAACACAAACCAGGGGTGGGGCCATCCCTTCCAGCGCCATCTTGTTCACCCTTCCCTGCACCGGACTCAGTTTACCTGATGTCCCTCAGTGTGGCATCCCAGATGGTATGGTGGTCAGTGCCCCTTACAACTCCCCCTTTTTGTTTTAGACCCGATGACCTTCACAGGTTTGTACATCTCTCAACTTGAATTGATTTTCAGTAAGCATCCACATTGTATCTTTTACAGTTCATAAGACATATTTGAGACATGCTAGTATAAGGCATATAACAATCAAGATAACAATACCTCCTGACAACAATGGACCTAGCCAATTAAACAATGAGGTGGAATGACCAAAAAGTTTCATCATGTCTGAAACAAAATTTTCAGGTACTAACTTTTTTGTCCCTTGAGTATTTATATCCAATGCCAATTTTTCCAACAGTTTCATTTCACTTGAAACGTTGGCAAGTGTTAAACCATGCAACTGAGCTCTTGTTTCTTCCCAATTAAATTCAGTATCATTGTACAATTTGTTCATCATGCAAAAATGACGATATCTGTAATCACATCTTAAAGCCAGTTGTGTTTCTATGGCCTGCAATTCATCTCCAATAGCTATTATATCATTTTATAACATTAGAATGGCCTGAAAGAATTTGTAATCCATCCTCAATTGTTCCCTAAATCCCACTGATACATTATTTGTACAAACACCAAGGATAGCCCTTCACCAGTCCTGTAAAGTTGAAATGTCTACTAATGTCCGAAGACCCAATACTGGTCCTCGGCCTGGCTCACTGTTAGAAGCAATAAGATGCAGCTGACTAATTTCATGGCTCAGATGTTGTAGTTTCTTCTTCTTTCTCTGGCAGAATCCCTGTGATTTCTTCCCGGTGCTGTATGACTCGTAGTCTTTTCACTGGTACCCAGATCTCCTTGTCTCCTGTAAAGATACAAGCATAACCCTTGCCCCAAGTTAGTATGGTATGTGTTCTAGCGGTCAGTCTGAGCTGACCATGTATTTCATGGCAGATGTAAGACTGTGCTCATTGAATTTTAAAAATTGATTGTGTAAAGTGCTAATTTCAATTGATTAAAAAATTAAATGTGTATAGTGCCAGTTCCAATTTCCAAAAATTGATTGTGTGCCATGAACCTGTGATTGTGTGCAGTGGACCTGGGTCCTGAAACTCCCCCTTTTTGTTTTTGGACATATTGTTTTATGGTGCGATTCACACATTCCTCTATGGCTTGTCCTGTGGGGTTATAGGGGATCCCAGTCACATGAGAGATTCCGAATTCTGAGAGGAATTTTTGGAAGTCTGAAGCAGTGTATGCTGGGCTATTGTCTGTCTTTAATAGTTGTGGGATGCCATGGGCAGCAAAACATTGAAGCATATGCCTACACACATCCTTAACTGCCTCTCCAGTGTGTAGCGTACTTCCTACATTTTGGGCACGGTATGGTTGGTCTCCTTCTAAAAGTTGGTCTATTTCCCTGGACCTGAAATCCCTATCTCTCCTCTTTGTTGATTCTACAATCCCTCTTGTAATGTCCTATTTGTCCACACGGAAAGCATCTCACCTTTGGTCTAGCCAGTTTCAACCTTAAGCTTAGCAATATGCTCCTTCAGGGTCCTATTCATCCTTTCTACCTGGCCTAAATTCTGGGGTCCAAGTACATGTACTCAAGCACTCCACCCTGTCTCCCTTTGAGCAGATGGGACCCAACATATTTTGGGATAAGGGATGAAGGTCTCAGCTTCTGAAACTGCATCCTGCTGAGACTGGACGTAGAGCTGACCCTGCCTCACAGGGTCCCAACATTGGAGGGATTAGGTCTTTAACCATTATGAGGAACTTGACGATTCAGAGGGTGATAATTCTGGAGAAAGGGACATCTTTCCACCTGGTGGAGGGAGGCAACTTACAAAAACTGAAGCACAATTTTTATACCCTAACACAGAGAATCTAACTTAATTGCTCATGTGGCTTTAGAAAAGAGTGGAGATTTGAGTAACTTTTGGGTACCTTCCAAGTTTCAGCTACAGCCCATAGCACTTTCACAAAGAAAGCTGGTAGCTGGTAAGGGGGGAAAACCAACTGACTATCCACAAGCCCTGGATACCTGAAACTCAGGTATCCAAGGAGAGAGACCTTATGGAAGAGAAGTTTTATTTAGCCATTAAGCAAGTACTATAACAAACCAAATTCTTAGGTATTACAGATTTCCTAAATATAAAACATCTTTGACTCTGTTTGAATTCAGATAGGAGTGAAATTTTCCAGTCATGCAGTATCTATATTATAGCCAGACTCAGGAACAATCAGGTGGGAAACATTCCTTTATAGAAAGACACAGTGGGGAAACTGACCAGGAGGATCCCATCCTAGATTGAGACTAGAATTGTCCCCTTGGTGTTTCCTCTCCAGATACAAATTTCACCTAATAACAGTACAGGATGAAGGATCACAATCCCTCTGAGTAACTTCTGGCATATTCTTTCAGATACTGATTTAATGCAGACAACTATACCCAAATTCAAACTTAAACAAAAATATTTATGGTCCCCAATACTTTTACTTCAAACAGCAAATTTCACTAATCCCAACTTAAAGCTAAATACAGTTATTTGTATTCCCATGGAGTTGAAATAAGCAATGAAGATTAATAGGACTCACATACATAAGAGATTTCATTTAACATCCTTCCTTCTCAAATTTAAAACTTGTCCTGATATAAAAGTCAATTGTTACAACTTTTGAGCAAGTCACATCATTATTTATGAATTATACAAGCCAAACAATTTTCTTAGGACTGATGACCGTGTTTTTTTTTTTTTTTCTGGAATCAAGAATACAAGAAGAAAATAATTTCCAATAAGACTGGGAAAATAGGTTAAATTCAAATTAGAAATGATGAAAAGTCTAAAGGAGTTTCCATTTTATCCTAAAAACCTTTGGGAACTATTGGGGCTTCTTGAAGAGGGGGATAATATGTATAGACGTGTGCGTTATGAATAACACTTTGGCAGTTTTGTGGATAATCAGTTGAAGCAAGGATGAGGGATGAAGGCAGGGGATGAGGGGTAGACAGTAAACTGGAAGTATTAGGAGACCAATTAAGTAGATTATTGAAATAATCCAGGCCAGATGCGATAAGACTATGAATGAATGGTAGCAATGTGAATGTACGAATGCAAGCTGTTACAGAGATAGACTCTACAAGACTACACAACTAGATTGAATGTGGGGAATGAGAAAGAGCAAAGAAATCAGGATATAGTTTAGGCTGAGAAACTGGATGACTAGAAAACTGATGGCACTCTCAACAGAAATAAGAAAGTTAAGAAGAGTAAAAGTTTTGGAGAAAATAAAAATTAGTCCTATTTGATTTATGCTGAGGTTAGCATATCTCTGCATCATCCAATTGGAAATATCCAATGAGCAGTTTATGATGTCCAGGAGACAGATGAGGATGAGGAATACATATGGAGATTTTGGTGCCATTGTCATAAAGATGATAGTTCAACCCAAAGGAGCTGATGTGATCACCAAGACAGAGAAGGAAGAGAAAGTAAAGAGACAAGGCTCTAAGATGAGGCCTTAGATACCTATATAGCAAGGATACATAATCCAGCAGAAGAGACTAGGACTTCAGATAGGTAAAAAGAAAGCCAGATAGAGTAATGTTAGAAAAATTAGAATATTCAGAAAGGAAGAAGGTGGCCTATAGTGTCAAATGTCATAGTGAGATTAGACTGAGAAGATGCCATTGGATTTAACAACTGGGATTCATTAAAACCATCAGAGGTACTGTACCAGCTGCAGGAAAACAAAGACAGAATAAGGCAGCTAGATGGAGTAATGGATATAGTGCTGGATCTGGAGTTAGAAAGACTTGAGTTCAAATATGACCTCAGACATCTACTAAGTGTGTGACCCCGGGCAAGTCACTTCACTTCTCTTTACCTCAGTTTCTTCGACCATATGATGGAGATAATAACTGAACCTACTTTGGAAGATCATTCTGAGGATCAAATGAGATAATAGTTTAAGAGTGTTTAGCCCAACACCTGTCTCATAGTGGGTGCTATATAAATGCTTATCCCCTTTCTTCCCTTTCCTCACCAATAAGATATCCTCCTTTCCCCCAAGAAGCTTATGATCAATTAAAGAGGAAGTGAGAATGAGACATAAAGTGTTTTTAAAAAATTTTAGGCGGAGCCAAAATGGCGGAGTAGAAAGACGCACATACACATAGCTCCGAACCCACAACCCATAGAACAACTACAAAGAAGTAACTCACTGCGAATTCTGCACCCAGAGGCCACAGAATATTGGAACGAGGGAGATTTCTGTTCCGGAGAGACCTGCAAACCTCTCGCAAAAGGTCCTTCTCACTGCGGACTGGGCGCTGGGACTGGGAGCTGAGTACAGCCCTGCCACAGCCGTGGCACCCAGAGGAACAGATCCGAGCTGGCTTCAGGGACAGGATCTCCAGCAGCTGCACAAGTCCCTCCACCCACAGGTGACGGGGGGTCTGTGAGAGAGTCTCTTTGGTGGGTCGAGGGGGGAGTGGGGTGCCCCCATGGCTCGGGCCCCCTTGGGAGACAGAAGCTGAGGGGCAGAGGTAGACCGGGGCTCCCCAAGCAGGCAGGAGCCTGGATCCATTGTTGAAGGTCTGTGCATAAACTCCCTGAGGGAACTGAGCCTGAGAGGTGGCCCTGCCCTGACCTGAGCACCTGAACTTAATCTCACACTGAATAGCAGCCCTGCCCCCACCAAAAGCCCTGAGGCTGGAAGCAGCACTTGAATCTCAGACCCCAAATGCTGGCTGGGAGGATCAGGAGGCGAGGTGGGTGTGAGGAAAATATTCAGAGGTCAAGTCACTAGCTGGGAAAATGCCCAGAAAAGGGAAAAGAAATAAGACTATTGAAGGCTACTTTCTTGGAGAACAGACATTTCCTCCCTTCCTTTCTGATGAGGAAGAACAATGCTTACCATCAGGCAAAGACACAGAAGTCAAGGCTTCTGTGTCCCAGCCCACGCAATGGGCTCAGGCTATGGAAGAGCTCAAAAAGAATTTTGAAAATCAAGTTAGAGAGGTGGAGGAAAAGCTGGGAAGAGAAATGAGAGACATGAAGTCAAAGCATGAACAACAAATCAGCTCCCTGCTAAAGGAGACCCAAAAAAATGTCAAAGAAAATAACACCTTGAAAAATAGGCTAACTCAATTGGCAAAAGAGGTTCAAAAAGCCAATGAGGAGAAGAATGCTTTCAAAAGCAGAATTAGCCAAATGGAAAAGCAGATTCAAAAGCTCACTGAAGAAAATAGTTCTTTCAAAATTAGAATGGAACAGATGGAGGCTAAGGACTTTATGAGAAAGCAAGAAATCACAGAACAAAGCCAGAAGAATGAAAAAATGGAAGATAATGTGAAATATCTCATTGGAAAAACAACAGACCTGGAGAATAGATCCAGGAGAGACAATTTAAAAATTATGGGACTACCTGAAAGCCATGATCAAAAGAAGAGCCTAGACCTCATCTTTCATGAAATTATCAAGGAAAACTGCCCTGAGATTCTAGAACCAGAGGGCAAAATAAATATTCAAGGAATCCACAGAACACCACCTGAAAGAGATCCAAAAAGAGAAACTCCTAGGAACATTGTGGCCAAATTCCAGAGTTCCCAGGTCAAGGAGAAAATATTGCAAGCAGCTAGAAAGAAACAATTCAAGTATTGTGGAAATACAATCAGGATAACACAAGATCTAGCAGCTTCTACATTAAGGGATCGAAGGGCGTGGAATAGGATATTCCAGAAGTCAAAGGAACTAGGACTAAAACCAAGAATCACCTACCCAGCAAAATTGAGTATAATACTTCAGGGGAAAAATTGGTCTTTCAATGAAATAGAGGATTTTCAAGCATTCTTGATGAAAAGACCAGAGCTGAAAAAAAATTTGACTTCCAAACACAAGAATGAAGAGAACCATGAAAAGGTGAACAGCAAGGAGAAGTCATAAGGGACTTACTAAAGTTGAACTGTTTACATTCCTACATGGAAAGACAATATTTGTAACTCTTGAAACATTTCAGTATTTGGGTACTGGGTGGGATTACACACACACACATGCACACACGCACACATACATAGAGACAGAGTGCACAGAGTGAATTGAAGAGGATGGGATCATATCTTAAAAAAAAATGAAATCAAGCAGTGAGAGAGAAAGATATTGGGAGAAGAAAGGGAGAAATTGAATGGGGCAAATTATCTCTCATAAAAGAGGCAAGCAAAAGACTCATTAGTGGAGGGATAAAGAGGGGAGGTGAGAGAAAAACATGAAGTCTACTCTCATCACATTCCACTAAAGGAAAGAATAAAATGCACACTCATTTTGGTATGAAAACCTATCTTACAATACAGGAAAGTGGGGGATAAGGGGATAAGCAGGGTGGGGGGGATGATGGAAGGGAGGGCATGGGGAGGAGGGAGCAATTTGAGGTCGACACTCATGGGGAGGGATAGGATCAAAAGAGAATAGAAGTAATGGGGGACAGGATAGGATGAAGGGAAATATAGTTAGTCCTATACAACACAACTATTATGGAAGTCATTTGCAAAACTACACAGATTTGGCCTATATTGAATTGCTTGCCTTCCAAAGGGAAGGGGTGGAGAGGGAGGTAGGTAAAGAAGTTGGAACTCAAAGGGTTAGGATCAACTGTAGAGTAATGTTCTTGCCACTAGGAAATAAGAAATACAGGTAAAGGGGTATAGAAAGTTATCTGGCCCTACAGGACAAAAGAGAAGATGGAGACAAGGGCAGAGAGGGATGATAGAAGAGAGAGCAAATTGGTCATAGGGGCAATTAGAATGCTTGGTGTTTGGGGGGGGAGGGGATAAAAGGGGAGAAAATTTGTAACCCAAAATTCTGTGAAAATGAATGTTAAAAGCTAAATAAAAAAATAAAATAAAATAAAATAAAAAATTTTAAATATGATTTCATCTATGTAGAGGAGGCAACTCCTATCTACCAAAGCAGCTCAGCTCCTTCTTTGCAATTTATAAACTTAGGCAGTTGCTTAGAAAACAGAGATATTAAATGAGTTGCCCACAGTCACATATCCAGTATGTGCTGAAAGTCAAGCTTAAATCTATGTGTTCCTGACTGAGACTGACTCTCTGTTCTCTGTCACCCTGTTTCTTGAAGCTTTTTCATAAACAGTGAAACAAATCATAATATTATTTAGGATCACATAAATAGATTTAGGGCTAAATACTTAGAGAATTGTTTGAAGGAAAGTACATGAGAGAGGTATAGATCAAAGTGAGGTCTAATGGTGCAATAAGGGAATACTCCCTGGAGATGGCTCAACTTTAAACAATGGGAAGGAATTCAGAAAGGAACTTTGACTTCTACATGGCATGATCATATTAGGTGAAAGGCACTATAGAGAATAAGAGGTAGTTGCCTTCAGTCACTAACCTAGAAAGAATATATGGAAATCATTATAAAATCTAATTCAGTTTTCTCTCCCTAGAGAATGATAATTCTCAGCATAAACCATTATAATGCCTGATTTGATAAAAGGGATGGGTGGGGTTATCCTATTTGTAGCTTCAACAGTATTCAACAACAAAAAAAGAGGCTTCCATCTGCATGTAGGAGGGACAGGTTGACTTCATCACATCGTGCTGAAGATTTGATTCAAAACAGTCTGTACATGTTGTCATTTCTGATGCTGCTGCTTCTCCCATATTTAATACCAACCTCATTGGTATAGCAAGTGAGGGGAGGGCAGCTCATTCCAATGACCTTCAAGTTCTTCATTTGTAAAACCAGACTAATAATATTTCTATTACTTTTTTTTGCAGGGTTATTACAAGAACAATTTTTTCCCTAAATGTAAAGTATGCTGTGTGCATGTTAGTTTTAGTCATGATATAATCCTGCTACGTTATTTATTCACTGATTTTCTTTAAAAAATATTTGCCTTGGCAGCACAAAATGTGGCCTTGAAAGTTCTCCTGAAAGGATGGGAGGCATGCACAGATTAGAAAGAAATGAGGGATTGGGGCATATGTGAATATGAAGATACTCTGAACGATGACATTAAATGAGAGGTAAATCAGGGATTTACCATCATTATAGAAGATATCTGGTACGTAGCCCCCCCTCCCCAAAAAGAAGGAAACTCTATTGATGGAAAGGTTCTCTACATATGCCTTGGGCACTGCTAGTTAAGTGTTCAGGGTCACACAGCCAATATGTATTAGAGGAAGGATTTGAGCTCAGGTCTCCTATATACTGTTCCATACTGACTCTTATGTCTTTTTAATTTTAACTAGATCTGTGACTGTTGTGTTTGTCCTTTGTTTTTGAAGAGGACCATGACATCAATGAAATGATGACATGACTTGCAGTTGACTTGATTTGAGGGAGGGAGGGCTATGCAAGATCACCTGCCTCACTTTGTCCTCCAGAATCATCTGGATCCATTGGCCAGATATTCATCAGGATGACTGGAGATGACACAGGATGCAAAGGTAGACTTTGGCCCTTTAAGGCTAAGGCCTTTTCAGGTACTCACTTAGAGTAAGGTAATGTTCATTCAATAAATAGGCCTTTTTAAGAAGTAGTTAAGGGATGGCCCCTTTACATAGAAAAGACAAAAAAAAAATCCAAGCTGGGAGAGCAAGACCCTCAGGGTTGCTGTTCCAAAGAGAAACAGTTACCATTGATATTCACTCTAAGCCAGGAGGGCCCAGAAGACATTCATTAAATGGAGTTTGGGCAGAGAGCTATTGTGGCTCAATCTATGGGCTTCAGAGAGAAATGAGCTTAAGGTTTTAGGAGAGGGAGAGAGACAGACAGACAGACAGATACAGAGAGACAGAGACAGAGACAGAGAGAGACAGACAGAGAGAGAGAGAAAGAGAGAGGGAGAGGGAGAGAGAGAAAGGGGGGAAAGAGAGAGAAAGAAGGAAAGAAAGAGAAGGAAAGAAAGAGAAACCTGTGATAAAGTGGATAGATGGATGAATAGGTGGATAGGTAGATTAGATAGATAGATAGATAGATAGATAGATAGATAGATAGATAGATAGATAGATAGATAGATAGATAGATAGATAGATAAATAGATAGATAGATAGATAGATGGATGGATGGATGGATGGATGGATGGATGGATGGATGGATGGATGGATGAATGGATAGATGGATGATAGAAAAATGATTTTGTTCATGCTAATCTAGCAGGGGAGTATAAAATCATGGAAAACAGCATCTGGTCTCTGGCCAGATTCTGCAGTACTGTTCATTGGTGCTTTGCAGATGATATGTGGATTCTTCCCTTACTCTACTCACCTTTTTTGGACTTTGAATTCTTCTTTCCTTCCTGGATATAGACTCCATCTGCTCTGTTTTGCCTTTGTGAGCCTCCTTTGGGCCAGATTGTGTTCCCCAGCTGGATCTATGGTTTACTCTTCCTTCCCTGTACAGAGAAACTCCCTTACTTAAACCCATGATTCACCTAGACTTATGGCTATCTGGAAGAAGGTATAACTAATCCCTTTGATTTAGATTCCTTTGAGCTGTGCTTTCTCATTGCCATGGATATGCCAATATATTTGAAGTACAATAAGAAAATTCACAGAGTATACTTTTGTTTACACTTCTTTTTTAATATTGATTATTTGTTTATTTAAGTAATGATTAGATAAAGCCCAGACTAGACCTGGAAGCTCATAAAAGTGTTGAGTCTGAAGTAATAAATCAAGACTTGGGGAATAAACACCCTTTGTCTAACAAAGGCTCAAAAACTTGACAGGATTTCTTATTTAAGTCAACAATTAGTTTTGGGGACAGAAGTATAAGCAAATAGGATTCTACAGCCTACAGCACGGATATGTATTCTCCATCAGAACTCCAGGGGAATTAAAAGTTATATGTGAAAACTAAAAAGTTTAAGCAGAAATGGCAGGACGTCTGAAGGAAAGTGGAACAATTGAACTATGGTGAATTAAATCTAGGAGTGAGGAATGGTAATTTCATTTATAGATGTCAGTTTATTATATTAGAGATGTCATTCAGAATCGACTCATTTTCTCATGCAAGCAAACACATTAATGTATAATGCAGGTGGTGACCAAAAACAAGCTTTGGAAGAGATCTGTTTCCCTACTCCCTCTCCTTTGCCCATCTCAATTTAAGGTCTTTTTCACTGATTCTTTTTCTCTCCCACTCACTGTTCTCAGGCTGCTTTTCCTTTTTCATACAGAGATTTTTTTGTTCTTTCATCTTCTAAGACTAGAAGTCAGAGGTTAGTTTTTTGTTTGGGTTTTTGTTTTTTACTCTGTACCAAATCACTATAAATGGGAAATCTCCGAGAGACAGAGGTATGGCACTTTCAGAACTCTTGAGAAAATTTGAACTAAAATATATTACCAAGCTGCTTTTTGCAGCTTCCTAAACTTGAAATGTTCTGTTCTCAGAGCAAGGGCTTCTTGGTATGGAATCCCTTGACTCAGTGTATATTCTAACCCTAGGTTTTGTGATAGAGAAAAAGGAAGTCACCAAGAGATCTGAGTCCTGAGACTCAGATATGGTAAGAACTAGTTATAATCTTGAACATAACACTTAATCCTTTGGGACTTCAGGTTCTTCATCTGTAAAATGAGGATGTTGTACTAGATTATCTCCAATATCCTTTTCAGCTTTAAGATCCTATGATTCGATCTATGTCTGTTTATCACAGTCGCTAACATTTATATAGCACTTACTATGTGCTAGGCACTGTGCTAAGCACTTTACAATTATTAACTTATTTGTTCCTTACAACAACCCTGAGAGGTAGGTATGATTAGCCCCATTGACAGATGAGGAAACTGAGGCAACAGTTCAAATGACTTCCTGCATCACCAAGGCAATATTTACAGCACTGGTGGTGATTATGAATATGCCAGCACAGTTCTCAATCACAAAATATAAAAGACTCTCCACATAGAAGGCAAAAGAAAAGCATTTATTTAAGCACCAGAAAGCCAAGTCCTAGAACCAAAAAACAACATCTGTCATGGTGACCAAGAAGTTAATAAACATGATCACAGCAGAGGGTGAAGCCATTCTCAAACCTCCCCTCCCTCAGTCAAGCCCTTCTCACTATCAACTATCACACTTGTCTGTTGGCCTCTGTCAGTTGGCTTGTGTTCTATCCCCTCTGACCTGACCCCACTCACTCACTTCCTCTGGGTTCCTCTCCACTCTTCCTGTTCCACCTCTTCAGAAAGCTCCTCCTACCACATGTGACTTAGGCTTCTAAGTGATTTAAGCAGATCATATAACCCTATTAATTAATTGGAAAGATCTTTCCATTTAAATTACTATTAAACTTGCCCAGGTTCATACCCCAATGAATAGTCCTGCAAAATCGAACCATTGTTTCCATTTTTTTCAAATTCCTGATTAATAGAGGAACTGGAGCCATTGTTATTGTTTAATTTTTCTCAACCATTGCTTTTATAACCATGTGTTTGTTCCTTCATAATAACATGAAAAGACAAATACCTTTCATTGAATGAAGCTCATATTCTAATACATAAACTTTAGTTAAGCAAGATCAACCTGATGAAAAATGAACACCTGACATTTTGAAGATGGAAAACTATTATGTTCTTTGCTGTCAGCTTGCATTGATAAAAGTTTTTCTTAATTCCAGGGTTTATCCTTAGTACCAGACCTTCTTCTAGTTAGCTATTTGTCTTCAAATCTAATAGGACATAGTAACAATTGCAAGAACTGGAAAATTAGAATCTCTTTCATTTAAACAAATAGCACACATTGAAACAGAGCTAATCAAATGTCTAGGATAGAAATCTAAAGTGTTTCCATTTGGTTTCCAATGTCCAAACCATAAAAAATCTATTCCTCTATAGTGAAAGAAAAATCACAAATGCTAACATAATATCTACTCCTTTCAATCTTCTGATTGCTGAAAGAATATAAACCTTGTTGTGTCAAGTTTCAAAATCTGTGATTTTTGACAAGAAATTTTCCACAGTGTGAATGTTTCTGCTATTTTGAAGATTTGGGTGTGTAAAGGATAACCCTTCAAGAGGCTCTTTATTTGCTCCAAAGCAATGTGAGGAAATGTGATATATGAATGAATAAGCATTTTCTACGTGCAAGCACTGTGCTAAGTACTGTGGGAACAAATAGAAAAGTGATGACAATCCCTTGTCTCAAGTTGCTCACATTCTATTAGGGAAGATAGCATATATAAGAGGTTTCAGCTGCAAGTCGGGTTGAAATGTCTGAATCTCCTTTGGGTACAGCAGCAAAGTATGTGGTAAAGCATCTTCTTTAAAATCATTTCTACCAGTAAATCTTATTTGCTTCTGATTTTCAGAGCCATTTGATGCCATAGCCCTTGGTGTTAAGAACTTTCTTTTTTGGGTCTTCAGTGCATGTGGCCACGTAAGAACCAGGTGCTTCAGAACTTGAAGAAGCAATTGTTAGGTCACATTTCCATGGGGTTGCTTTCCAGATTGATGTCTAATAGATTTGGGAAAGACTTGAAGTAAGGCTAGTGGTCTAGGTTGAGGTATTGCCATTCTTAGGGCCCTTTTGTTAAAGGTTATGGGCTGTCTTCATTGCGCTCTGAGGTGACAGTCAACATGGTAGCAGTGATTTAATTCACCTGACACACGCTACCTTCTGTTTCTCTTTCAGGCTGCTTTGTTGTTTCAGCTAGGCTGGCTCACTTGCTGATTGAGTGGCAGATGGCCATCTTCTTAGACATTTCTTCCCTAGATAATGACTGTGGCTTCTGGGCTGATAACAAGATCTACGGTCTGGGAAGCATTGCCATTCCTTGGGCTCTTGGACTTACCCATTAATGGCAACTGGTCATTGGGTAGTGTTGACAATGACAAGAAAGGTAGTTACCTTCTACATAGCAATTGTTCTTTTTGGTGATGGCTATGGAGGCCAGGCTGAAAGAAAAACCATTGGTTTGGGAGGAGAGGTGTGGCTGTTCCCATGCCTCTTAGCTTCCAGGTCCTGGATTGTTGGGGGAGATTTAGTAGTCAGGGTGGTTTCACTAATGTGACATATACCTCCTGTGTCTACCTTAAAGTACAATGAAAAGAACATAAAGCAAGAATTCATAAAAGCTGGGTTCAAATATTGGTTCATAGGATCATACAGATTCAGAATTGAAAGCAATTTTAGAGGCAACCCTGTCCAACAGTATCATTTTATAGATAAATACATTGAGAATCAGAGAGGTTAAGTGATTTGCCACGGTCACACAGGTAATAAGTATCAGAAGTGAGATTTCAATCCGGCTTTTCCTGACTCCAAGCCTTTCATTTTACCCACTACGTCAAAAACTTAGCTACTCTATGACCATAGATCAACTAATCTAAGTTTTAGTTCCCTTATCTGTGAAATGGTTATAGTTATAATTGTGCTACCTTTTTCTGAGGGATTTTTCTTTCATAAAAAGCCTTTGTATACCTAAAGGGTACTAGTTTTAGCAATATTAGTATTCCAAAATTACTTTGAGGTAAATTATTATGAGCCCTTAGTAAAAGTGAGTTATTTTTAGTCACTATGCCTAAAAATCAGGTAACTCTGCATATGGCAGACTTCAGGGACTTTAATACCACTAAGTTCATGCTTCACTACTAATGTTTCATGCTATTTGTCCCCAAGCAACAAACATAAAGGTCATATTCATCTCAAACCAAATATTGAACCTAAAAAACATCCACTGAAATGGTG
Organism: Notamacropus eugenii; assembly: GCF_028372415.1. NCBI lineage: Eukaryota > Metazoa > Chordata > Mammalia > Diprotodontia > Macropodidae > Notamacropus > Notamacropus eugenii. The sequence goes on from NC_092876.1 coordinate 403,520,507, forward strand.
AAAAACTAGCCTAATATATACAGCTAGAAATGCCCTTGGCAAGTGATCAAAATATAAATCTGTTATATTTCCAAATTCATTTTTGACATCACTTAGTCACCTCTAAATTATGTCGTCATTAAACAATTTAATACATATTATCAATGGACCTTTAATCAGGTCCTCTGGCAAGTATTGAGTTAATAGAAAGGCACATCACTGCCATTCGTTAGAAATTATGTTTTTAATTAGTGGCAAACCAACTGCAAAAGGGCTTGCAAGTCCATTTCAGATGCTTA